>NC_134276.1:104260755-106760755 GCF_949628215.1 Phalacrocorax aristotelis | reverse complement strand
TAACACAATAGGATGAAGGAATGAAGATATTGAACTATAATTCTATTCTTTTAATTAGTGGAATACCAAAAGTACACCTTTATCAGGAATGATAACATTTTTAAGAAACTAATCCCATACAAGAGTTTTCTTCTTACAAAGCAAAATAAATAAAAAAAGTATTATTCCAATATCTGTATGTAACAGTGTGGTAAAAAAGACTCTTTGTTATATAGAAGTTACTTAATCCAAAGGAATATTATTCTTATTGTCAACCCTGCATTTTCAAGACCTTTTAAAGCATTATACAATTATATATGATGTGTTAAAATCTAGACAGCAAAGACCTGGAAAATACTCTTGGCTGTCAAAGATCAGAGGTGCAGACGAAACCTGAAGTTGAAGTAGCACAGCAGAGAAAGAGGCTTTTATCAAAGCCAAAATTTTGTTAAAAATTTGGTGCAACCTACAACCTCTCAAAGACTGTTCTTTCTATTCAGAAGTCTTATTTTCCCTGTAAGGAAGTTTGCTTTTCATAAAGAAAATTGTAGTAGGCTATTTCAAATCAGTTGGATGGATTGTTACACGGTGCTTTTCTCATTCTACGTTGCAAACTCCCACACCCTATACCCATTCGTAAATGTCAATAAATTGTTTGTAAAGGAAGGGAACGTAGGTTTGGTTTTGTGTTTGTAATAACTAGGATTTCAAAAGTTCTCATTAAAACATCACCCTCAGAATCTGCCCTGAAATGTAGTTTATATTTGAAGTTCAGCTCTCCGATTTGTTCATGTACCAGATCTATCCTTCACTATATCCTTCAATAAGTGGAGAAGAGAGAGAGACACGTACGCATCCACCCCATATCTTTCACCTTTTTTGGTTGGTTTGTTTGGTTTTTTATCTCTTAAGCATGACAATAGCTTGTATTCTTGCCAAAACTGCTTTGTGTTGGTTGGTTTTTTGGTTTTCTTTTTTTTTCTTACACTACCGACCTACCCTGATATAGACTTAGAATTATACTTTACTGAACACTATTTGGTACGCAATTGAAGGATAGTTTTCAAACTGACATTCATTATATTTTATCTCAGTGCTACAAACACAGACATGAGTGGTTCCACTAAATTAATTGATCCATTTATTAAATAGTTAAAATACACAAAACTTTCCAATAAAAAATAATTTTGTTAAAATCTTACCTTCACATATTATAACAAAATATTTGTCTGTAATGTACATTTGCTAGAATGCAGGCATTGCTTTCACAGACTGCCTTGCGAAGAAGGCTCCTTCGTAGGCTTTTGAGCATAGAGCTACAAGTGTCATTAGTTTTGGGAGACCCCTGGGTTTACAAATCTCTCTAGGATTTCAAAGAGTTTAGCAGCTGACCTAGAAAATGGAAAGTCCTTGCCAGATAGTAGCATGATGTTGCTTCTGAGAATTAGAACTGATTGCATGAGAAGTATCAGATAATTTGAAGATTTCAAGAGTGTGAAAACACTCTGTGAACACTATCAAAAGTCATATACATGTACAAGGAAATGTACATGTTTTTAACTAGCACATAAGTTAAAATCAAAGTTTAAAAAGCACCATTTTACACATTGAAAAACTGTTGTTGTACTTCCATAGTTATTACTTAGTTGTAACTGTTTAAGACTTTTTTTTATCTTTCAACTCCAGTAGTGTACTTCGCTTTCCTTCATAAAAAGTAATGAAGCCTAGAAATGTAAAACCTCATTACAGATCTTTTCCATTAAATGTTTGCTGAGACGCTAGAAGAAAACAGCCATTACTCTGTGCAGGTTATGATGTCAATGGATCAGAGAGGTTTCATTGGATAAATCTAAAAACACTCTACTGTTGCATCATTTACACTAAGGAAAAAGATTAAGCTGAAACACTTCAAGAGAAAAAAAATGTTAATACCAGCAAGGGAATATTTTGGTTTTACACTTTACTCTTGAAACTCCCCATTATCTTTTGTTTCTGTGGAATTGCTTTCCTTCCTTCTCCTTTTTCTTTTGATGTTTAGGATGCTTCTCCAGAAGCTTTTGATCTTAATGAATATTTTGCTTTGCTTTAGCAAACATGTTTATTCATCAGGCAGCTTCTCGTATATGCAGTCTTAATTCTAAATTTTTTCCCTATAAACTTTGTTTGGCTTCTTGAAATAAAGATCCTTCAATAAATTGTTATATTTGCCCACATCAAACTGTTATAGATACAGGCACTTTGTGGCTTTTAATCTTAAATAATCTTTCAGCTCTAACATCTCTTATGCCCTTTTATCACCCAACATCCTTATAATGAAAATTTAATTTTTAATATGAGAACATACAATATTAAAAACCATCACACATTTTCTGTTAGTCACTATTACTCAGGATACACAGACACAGTTTGAACAGACATCCATTTGAAAAGTACCATACCTGATTAAACTAGAGATGAAGAAGATAATACAGTTCTGTTTCTCAGAAACAAGGAAAAAAACAGAAGCGATTCTCACATAAGCTCACTTTACTTCTCTATGATTATGATAATCTTTAAACACTTAATTTTAATCATTCACATTTATAGTGGAATATAAACTTTTTTTTTTCCTACAAAAGAGGGTACATTACTAGTGTAGCTTTTACTTTTACTTCATTATAGGGTGACATTTTGGCATTAGCAATACCTTCATACCTCACTATGCCTGAAGAGTTTAATTTCTAACAATTAACTCACAAAGGTTGAACTCCCTTTTTTAGAATAGGACAATGAAAATGCTCTATGGCTCCTGCAGCATTACTTCCAAATCCTTCACGCTGTAGTGAAGAATTTTCACACAAGTTAATCTACCACAGTGTTGTCAAGTTACTGCCAATGAGGTGTTTCATTTTTTGTTTTGTTTTGTTTTCTTTTCTTTCATTAAAGGGCATTTTCTTCTCAGAAAGTCCAGAAACATTCTTTCAACACATAATTCTAAAATCTTCTTAGTGTTTGTTTTCCTGATCATCTCTCTTTCTTTTTATCATAAGAAAGTTTTTAAAATTCATATTTAGTTGATAAAATGCATCTGAACTGTCCAGAAGATCATTTCATAAGAGGTATGAAACAAATAATCCTTTGCCCTATTTGTGCTTCTGAATAGAATCACAGTTTTCCCTTAGCCTTTTGGTTTCTTTTCTGCTGTAGACCAGGTAAATAAAGCAGAAGTAAAAAGTACTGCATATCATAAGGAAATTAGTCTGAATGGAAAAACCTCATGTCAGATGTCAGTTGTGGAACACTTGGTATTATTTGAGAATGATACTTCTGACCTATTATTACAGTTTATAATTATATGCTTTCATTGTAACATGGGAAAGTTCCATTTTTTGTGTTCTTATGCTCTTTCCAGTTAGATTTAAGTATTTGTGATAATTACTAGTCTGAAGCTCTGGAAGCTTAAAGTTCTCCTTATCTACAAAACTGGCCTAACATATGTAGCACAAATAATGGCAATACCACTTTTTCTTTCTGGGTCCTGGAATCATCATCTGACTATTTTTCAGAAAATTCCAATTAAGGGACCATTCATACTCTAGTATCCATTTTCAGGTGTGGACAAGGGACAAAATTATATGGTGTGATGCTGATCCTGGACTGAAATCCAGTCAAATAAACAACAGTCATTAAGCAACAAACCAACCAACCCTAGTTCACATGGTAATTACTCAGTAATACGCTAACTTTTGACTGTTGAATTCAGAAACCTCCAAAAACCATAACTGATGTACTAGCTGGCAGATACTGCTCATTCTCCTGAAGTGGCTTTTTGGCTATTGGCAATTTTTCTTCAGCATTTCCTCATTTCCATATTCCAGCTGCTGTATAGGTTGTCTACTGCTCTGTCAGTCAGTCAATTACTTTTAGAACTGAAAAAATAGTTCTTTTTTCTTCTCTCTTTTAAAATATACCTTGGGACTTCCAAGTAGAAACAACTGAAACTGAAATACTAAGAAGCATATATAAGAAACCCTAATAATTCAGAAGTCAGTACTTTTCAGGAGTACACAAATTTTATGGGCACAAAGCTAAAACATTCTGCTTGAACACAAATCATCAGCCCATGACTGTTTTGTCATCAACTTTTCTTTTGGCTTTCTTTATAATTAATCTGATTTAACACATAACAAACCATAAAATGCACTGAATTACTATTTAATCTTTATTTTATGTCATCATATCAGATAACTGTTGCTGAATCATCTTACCACTTTCTAAATCAGACACATATAATTGACAATTTTGTCTTTAACAAAGCTTTGAATTTAAGTTACATTTCCCTACTCAACTTTAACTTTGTTCCCTTAGTAATGCAGCTTATAATATACACTACTAGGAATGCAGACCTCTGTGGGAAACAAGGCTGCTTACAACCATACAGGACCCTGCTTTTCCTGACCATAGGTGGACATAATTTCATTTTTCTGAACTGTTTGTAAGATTTTGTCTTTTTCTGTAAAGGGAGGAGGAAAAAAAGAAGTAAATCTGCTATGCGTAATGACAACAAAATTGTGAAGGGCTAGGTTATCAAAGCAAGAGTGTTTAATGTGTCAGGAACTAGATGGATGTGACTTGATTTTACTTTGTAAGCTTCTGCAAAGGTAGTTGTGAATGACAGATCAGTCTATAGCTCTTGTACTTAATACTTCAAATGTATGTACTAGACACAATCTTTCCAAAAGGATACAAAACATGAAGGCATATGAGAGCAAAGGAAAGGAAATATTTGACATTTCTGTTGACAATTAACTGCATTTTAAAAGCAGCTGCAAGCATGAAAACTTCTGTCTGCTTTCTGTAAGAAATTAACATTCAGACTTTGTAGTAATCACTTACAATTTGAAATTTAAGGAAGTAATGAAATTAGAGCTTTTTATTGAAAGGACTATTTCAACACTGTCACTTAAGATGTAATCATCGTGCTATTAAATCCAACAAGTATTTATCACTATCTACTTAGAAGAAAAACTTCATTCATACTAGTCATGATAATAGAATATTTTGTATGCTTAACAAATCAAATCAGAGAACAGTAAATATGACTGGAATGAGAAAGTATTTAACCTCCTGATGCATTCTGAAGGTGCTGTCTGCAAGTCCCACTCTGAATAATCTACTACTGATCAGCCTTTGCCTAGAAACCAAACATACCTTATGACTCTAAATATTGACTATTTTTCTATATACTTGATTGCCATGAGCAGCGCCTTACGCATTGTACCTGAACTTTTCAAGGATTTAAAAAAAGAAAAAGTGCCTGTCAATTTTGTGGTAAGGGTTCACAGTAGAGAACTTAGAAATATGGCATTTTTTTCCAAAATATAACTTCCTCTTAATCCTTTTCCTGTCTCTGTTTGTGCCACCCTGTCTTCTCCTATCTGATCATTTGTTTTTTGGTGTTCCAGGAAAATTTGCCGTTAAAGGCTACTATCTAACAGAAGACTTCCCAATTATCAGCATAGAGTAACAAAAAAGCACAAAAATAGGGTGTGCTGCCAGGAAAAGGATTTGGGATCTTTTTCCCTGAAGAAATCAGTGTGATTTCTACTCTGGCAGAAGGAACTGAGAATCAACAACTAGATTATTTTTTCCTTCTGAGCTCTGTTTTTGCCAAGACAATGACAAATAGCAAAGGCTAGCTTTACATGTTATTTGGGAAGCACATGGGTAAAACAAACAAAACCAACCAAGCAAGCAAAGGCCTTAAACAACAGAGAAACAAAGTACCAGCAGCAGAGTGAAAAGATTTGCCATGTGTCTGGTGGTTATAGTCCTTATTTCTAGGTTCACATCACTACAGTCTAGTTGTTGTTCTCATCTATGGCGATCTTAACTATCTTCCCCAGCGTGTACTCTCCAGCACTTTTCTCAAAGTACTAATTAAAACAACATAGTAACCCTCAGTCTGAATCCTCACATTGCCTTTTTGTAATCTAGTTCCAACTGACTGTTTGAAATTCTGTATATGTATATGGAAAAAAAACATTTAAATGTAAATTTATATAGATATACTGAAAGTGCAGCTCAACAATAAAAAGGCATCCACATTCTAGGCCGTCTGCCAAAGATTTTGCTTAATAATAACAAACAGAACTTCTCACCTTTTTACAGTATGATAAACGTACTTTCTTTTTTTTTTATTTTTTTTTAGTGAGACGCAATCTAAGTTTGCCAGGATATCACAAAAAGTTATTACATAGAAAGAAACAAGTAACCAGTCATGCTCATATTGCTTAGTGTTTCCTGAAATATCATTAATTTCTCTGAATTTCATTTCCAAGGATGATAATTCTTGAAGAAATATATTTAAAAAGAAAGACGATTGCAAAATGCTGAAAATCCTGTAGTTATGGGACTTTGAATAGCTCTCTTTCAGAGTAAAATATCAGTTAATCCAAGTGTCAAGGAAAGGTAATTTGGGATTAATTTTCCTGTACTAGCCATTGAGCTTCATGTCCTAAGACACTAATGGACAGTGGTCTGCTATTGTAGGAATAAAGGAAAACATTAATTTAGACTAGCAGGAAGCCCATCATCATATTTCTAAATGAACCTGTTACATTTATAGTGTTCATAGGAGAAGGTTAAATCACAATATATGTAGCAAATAGCAACCTAAACTACATAAATGAGACACCTACTCCCTAATAGATTCTATTACATAACATATCGCAACTTTAACATCTAAAGAGGTAAAATTTCACCTGTATATACACAACATAACCACAAAACATTATCTTCTGAAAAGCAATTGTGGCAAACTTCAATCTTCACTTACATAACTGTTTAGGAGCAAAGAAACACAACTATAAACCTACTCTAACTTTATTCTATTCTATTCTATTCTATTCTATTCTATTCTATTCTATTCTATTCTATTCTATTCTATTTCTATCCAAGAAATTTAAATAGTGCTGAAGCCATAGTGCCAGGTTATTTATCAGAGTAATTAAATTTTTAGTTATATTTACAGGTTATACAAGGGGAAAAAAATGCTAAAATCAACACAACGGCACTGCAGTTTAAAACTTGTAAGACATGGCTAGACACAAATTAACAGAAGGAAGCAGTATCATGACAAGAACATGTAATTTTTTTCATTCTATCATCACTTGAACTGAAAAAAACCACAGATTTTAACATTATTGTGGGCTGCCTAGACAATCGACTGAATGCTGGAAGTCTCTCCATCACATGGATTAGAGATAAGTGGAGTTTTTTCTCTCCCTGTGATGTGAAAATATATGTATGCGTCTCAGCTGGCATTGTAACTATAAATTCCTCATACATCACGAAACACAAAATGCCTACCTCCAAAAACCAAGTTAACACAGTATAAAACTAGTGGAAAAGGGGTCTACAGAATGTGTAACATGGTGTGGCGGGTTTACCTTGGCACCCACTAAGCTATCTATCAGTCCCCCTCCTCAACAGAACAGAGGGAGAAAATGTGATGAAAAAGCTCATGGGCCAGGATAAGGACAGGGATGTCACTCATTAGCTAAAGTCATGGGCAAAAAGGTCTTGACTTGGGGAAATTAAGTTAATTTATTGCCAATTAATAAGAGTATGATAGTGAGAAATAAAAACAAAACTAAACCCACCTTTTCTCCATCCCTCCTCCTTCACAGGCTCAACTGCATGCATAACTCTTCTACCTCTTCCCCGTGAGTAGCTCAGATGGATGGGGAATGGAGGTTGCGGTCAGTTCATAACACATCTCCTCTGCTGCTCCTTCCTCCCCATGCTCTTCCCCTGCACTAGTGTGAGATCCTTCCCACAGGAGACAATCCCTCATGAACTGTTCCAGCATGGGTCCTTTCTATGTGGAAAGTCCTTCAGGAACAGACCACTCCTGCATGGGTTCCCCACAGGCCACAGTTCCTGCCAGAAAACCTGCTCCTGTGTGGGCTCCTCTCCACAGGCCACAGCTCCTGCCAGGATCCTGCACCAGTGCAGGGTCTCCACAGACTGCACCTTCCTTCAGAGCATAGTCCACCTGCTCTCAGGTGGAGTCCTCCATGGGCTGTAGGGTGGATATCTTATCCACTGTGTCCGTCTATGGGCTGCAGGGGAAGAACCTGCATCACCATGGTCTTCCTGACAAGCTGAAGGAGAACCTCTGCTCCAGCACCTGAAGCACTTCCTACTGCTCCTTCTCCACTGACCTTGTTGTCTGCAAGGCTGTTTCTCTCACGTATTCTCACTCCTCTCTCAAAACTGCTACACAATGTTTTTTGCCCTTTCTTAAATATGTTATCACAGAGGTGCCACCAGGGTTGCTGGTGAGCTTAGTTTTGGCCAGTGGCAGGTCTGCCCATATTGTGACTAGCTTTAGGAGTTTGGTATTTCTTTAAAGGAAATAAAATCTCCTCTTCCTCCTACTCATAAATTATTATTTTCTATCTATGTGTAACCCTACTGTTTTCAAGTTTGTATATTTTTATATATATGCACATATATGAGCTTGTAAATCCTATCTGTATATGTAAGCTGACTAATCTATCCAGAAAATAGTTTCTGCCTTAAAACATAAAACGGTTCTACTTGAGTAATCCCCATAAAATCAGAGGCTGAACCTTTGACTTTGTCCTATTAGACTTTTGATCCAAGTGAAGTCATACATCATGTTTCAGAGATTGAAATGGAAATAAGTCTAATTTGGGAACTCTTGGTCCTATAGTCATTAGGTGAAAATGTCTATATACAAATTTTATGGTCTTTTAAGTGAGGGACAACAGTCTATTTTATTTCCTAAGCTATAGACTTTTGACAGATAATGATTGCTCTTAACCATTACGCTATTCATTTCTGAACTTGATTCTCTCTAGTGTAGTGTATTACTTGCCCACTGGCCACTCACAAAAGTTACCCAGTTCTCTCTCAAAATGAAAAGTCACAATGTCAAAGAAAGTCGAAAACAAATGTCACTTTCCTGAAAAATTTTAGTTAAGGTGAAATTTTCCCAAAATGTTTTTTCTCCTTAAATTAATTTAATGTTAAATTCCTAGGACTCCATGCAGCTATTCACGTGATGATCTATTAGTAGCATAAAAAGCCTTCAAAAATTAGACTGACTTATTCTATTTACTACTGGTAAGGGCAAAGCTGCAAGCAAGATCATATGCAGTTTCACAAAGAAATAGCTTCAGACAGATAAACAACCAATGCACTTGAGTAGTTAATAATTTTACAAAAACTCCAAAACATTTCTCTGTTCTTTTAGAAGTTCAGTGGATAACTCAGAGTCCTATTCTTTAATCATCATGCCTGCTGAGGATGGGTAAATTAATCAAGAGCCAAAATAAATTTCAAGTATTTTGTATCAAGTTAAACAACAGAAAAAAGCAAGTATTTCCTTACATATATCCTGACATTCAATATTTTTTACAAAATTACTAAAATTGTTTGACATGTACATGTCCTATCATGTTTGTTCAAAATTTCCAG
The DNA here is from genome assembly GCF_949628215.1 of Phalacrocorax aristotelis. Taxonomy (NCBI): domain Eukaryota; kingdom Metazoa; phylum Chordata; class Aves; order Suliformes; family Phalacrocoracidae; genus Phalacrocorax; species Phalacrocorax aristotelis. The sequence continues at coordinate 106,751,287 of NC_134276.1, read as the reverse complement.
TTCATTCAAAGAGAAGTGTTAATGGAAATTGGTAATTTTTTACATATTTATTAGCGATATTTGATAAGAATTTAAAATATAAGGAAGACAGATAACTATAATAGCACTACTCAGTAATAACAGAAAAGTGAGCGGTGTGTATTCTTATACAGGTTTGTCAGAGTTTTCCTTATCTGATTTGAGTGTTTTGATAAGCCAGAGTTTTGACTACTTGGGGATGAATTTATGTTCTATTTTTAGAATTAAATAAAGTAAAATTAAATTATCTGGTATTTAATTACTAGCAATTTATAATGTTAAAAATATTTCTGTTTGCATTAGAAAAAATATTGTTATAAATTCTCAGTAAAAATGATAAATCAGTGTACCAGGGAATCAAAGCTATTAAAGCACTTCAGGCTTGTTCCATCCAGACCACTGGTCAACTGAAAGGAGAAGATAATCCATTATGGTCATATAATAGTAACTTTTCCATTCCATGACTTGAAAGGAACATGAATCTTATTTTGTTTTCTTAAGGTCCATTTCTTTGGCATTACAAATATCGTGATTACTTAATGCCAAGTCTATACAATAATAGGGGGTATATATAGACATATTTACTACAGGGCAAGATGTATAATGAATTTCTAAAGGTCAATAGCATTTTATCTGGTCGTTCAGTTATTTGCTTTGTATAACTATCTCGTAATCTATCATTACCACAATATCATTTATGTTTGTAGCATGACACCTTACCAAAATATTCTGTTGCCATGTAGAGGAAGATGGTAAATGCATAGCAGACAAATTACTGATTTGATATTCCTAATGTGGTTGGAAATGATCATAAATAGGTTTCATTAGTCTAATTGAAATGGCTTTAGGTTGGGATTTAATCGCATACACCATAATCTTAAACAAAGAATAAGTTACTGACAGAACAATTACATTTTATTTTTTAATATCCAGTACTCCATATTGGTTAAGAGTAAAATCATTCATTTTATACACATACTATTTTCCTATCGGTTTTAAAGTAGAACACTTACAAGATATATGAGAAGTACTCTCTGTTAATCTGTACTGTATATGTTGATGCAGAGACTAATAGGGTTCATATGTGAATTACAAGCAAAGTAAGAAACCACTAGTATCCATTAGGATATGTGTTAGTTGATATTGGATAAACTATGATCGTACAATGTATTTCTGAAGCAAATGTGCTCAGAAATCTTTACACTGTTGGATAAAAGCCTGACAAAACAATTGTCCTTTCCAGAGTTTACTTAACATGGCATGACAACTTCAGCTTATGAAAAAAAATCTATTATTATTATTTTTCTATTTTCAAATGTAATTTCTCACTGGAATTTGAATATATAGAAATATAAAGGAGGATGAAAACAACCATTTTAGCTACATTGCTGTTCTATTTTCCATAAAGTTTATTGAAAAATTTTGATTACCATAGGGTTATATTCACCAGCTAAGCTTTTCAGAGTCTTTTTTTTTTCTAATGAAAAGTGACAAGTTTTTATGTTCTTGCTTTCAGCATTTCTTGGAAGTGTCCTGGGAAGACCATTCCAGCTGTATGTGTTCAGGAACTGAGTGGGTTCCATATTACATCATCACTAAACCTAAATTACAGACTCCCTTAATTTTTTTATATCTCTTTTTCTGGCTTTTGGAGCACCTCACAGCTTATAGGATTCACTGTAAGTTAGTAAATAAAAAGCCAGAAGAACATTGGAATTATTGTGTTCTACAAGGCACTCTGAGGAATATTGAAATAATTCCCAGTGTTGTAGTTAAAAGATTCTTATGTCTCTTAGAATACACTAAGTAGTTAGTAAGAGGAAAAATTAATCTCCCTTCTGGATAAGAAAATGTCCAAATGAATGAGAGCAGATATTTTAAAAAACATATAATATACGAAAATAAAAAATGAAAGAATAAACACAATGTTATTGTTCTTTGCCTAAGTCAAAGTGATTTTGAATAGCAGATTCTAACATGATGGTTGGGTGAAACCACCACTCTCTGTTCTAGGTCTGCCTGAAAATATCTGTGCTTGAAGAAAAGTCATATATACAGTTCCTCCTCCTGACCTCTCTGCTTACCAAAACCTTACTAGGATAGTGTCTCCTATTCCATCTCCAGTTCCTCCACGGGCCTAGTAGCCTCCACAGCTAAGTCTTAGGTGCACATCCTTACAAATTTAAGCCACACGGAGAACATAGGACTGTCTGTTCAGTGACAGCATTCCAGTGGCAACAAAATCTGTCGCAGTGGAGTTCGATAGATTTCAAGTGGTCTGTTTCACTGCATTTAGAAACTTCCTTAAGGCATATTAAAAATTCATTAACAGAGCTGTACACTCTACAAGAACACTGCAGTGAAATGAGATACCCTCTGTTTATGTTGAGATGTGAAAGAAAGGGATGACCAAATAACAACTGCCCTAGACCCTGAAGAAAAATGGAATGTAGCAACACCTTGGGTTAGTGTTTCAGGTATACAAAAATAGTTACTACCGTTGCAATGACGGTATTCTATGTCTTGAGGTATTGAGGAATTTTTAAGATATTAATGCATTTTTCTTTTCAGAAAACAGATAACTTTCTCAAATGGTGTACAAGATTGTAAATGAAAAAGAACAAATTCTAAAAATCTTCAAATCCACACTTCACTCACCAGGTCCATCAGCTAATCCAGTTGTTTGGAAACAGTTTTCTATACAAGTGAACTAAAATAGATATATAAATCTGAATTTCAAAGAGGAGCGCTAACATCAGATGAACAAAACTAAAAAAAAGAAAAAAAATCTTCTGTTCTATACTATGTACAGAAAACTTAAGTTAGCTATTCATGCTATTTTCATGTTCACTCCACAAATTATTCCCAGACCTTCCATTCTGCTATAATAAGTTTCAATTCAGCAAAATTCCATGTAAGTAAGATCAGCTGTATTTCTACTGTCTTCATTCTGACAGAAGCTAATTTTCAATAACAGGATTTGTACTCAGTCAAAATACATTAGTAGAAATGCTGGCCAAGTGTACTATTTTCAGATACTCATACTTTTAAAATTCTTCTGTATTATAAATTAATTCTGTGCAGTCTACAAGAAAATTCATTATTCTTCATTATATGGGTATAGAATTGTCTCAGCCAATAAGCCAATTTCTCTGTAACTATTCAGAATGCAAATTCCTGTATTCTAGCTGAAGGCTGTTATCAGCCAGAATGTATGAATTTATATAAGCATTATACGATCGTTACAAACACTGATTATGCCATTTGATATCTTTTAACTGGCCAATGCTCTCAGAACTCCCCACCCATAAGCCCCAAAGATGCCTCTGTTTTAGTCCCTGTTACTGTCCTGTAATCACACAAAAGCCAAGAAGCTAAACAGAACATAATATAAATAGACAAGTACCCATTCATTCTAGTAAGATTTCCCACTAACTTTTATTAGAATATCCTGTTTTCAGTTGCTATTAATGGTGTCAGACTTAAAATATTAACACTTTTACATGATAAATGTTTACTTGCGATTGAAATTCTTTAAATAGTTACTCTTTCTAAAAGAAATAGTAATAAAAAATTTATTTCACATTTGTAGAGGTAGGCAGTGTAAAACTTCACTATTAATGTTTCAAATGAGGTGCCTGCACTGGCTATACACCAGCTGAAATTGAGAGGAGCAGAACTTCATGGTCAGTTGTTCTATTGGGTTTGCGTGGCAAGGTTTTGGTAGTGAGGGGGCTACAGGGGTGGCTTCTGTGAGAAGCTGCTAGAAGCATCCACCATGTCTGATAGAGCCAATGCCAGCCAGCTCCAAGGTGGACCCAGTGCTGGTCAAGCCTGAGCCCATCAGCGATGGTGGTAGTGCCTCTGGGATCATGTATTTAAGGGGGGGGGGAAACAACAGCAACTTCAGCTGGAGAGAGAATACTATGTGAGACAAAGAGCCCAGCAGACACCAAGGTTATTGAAGAAAGAGAGAGAGGACATGCACCAGGCGATGGAGCACAGATTCTGCTGCAGCCCCCAGTGAAGACCATGGTGAGGCAGGTTGTCCCCCTGCAGCCCATGGAGGTTAATAGTGGTGCAGATATCCAACTGCAGCCCATGAAGGACCCATTAGTGGAACAGGTGGATGCCCCTGAAGGAGACTGTGACTCCATGGGAAGCCTGTGCTGGAGCAGGCTTCTGGCAGGACCTGTGAACCCATGGGTAGAGGAGTCCACACCAGAGCAGGTTTGCTGGCAGGTCTTGTGACCCCATAGGGGACCTGCACTGAAGCAGTGCCTGAAGAACTGCAGCCCATGGGAAGGACTCATTTTGGAGAAGTTCATGGAGGACAGTATCCCATGGGAGGGTCCCCACGCTGGATCAGAGGAAGTGTGAGGAGTCCTCCCCATGAGGAGGAAGGCGTGGCAGAAGTAACACGTGATGAACTGACCACAACCCCCATTCCCTATCCCCCTGTGCTGCTGGCAGGGGAGGAGGTAGAGAAAATCAGGAGTGAAGTTGAGTCTGGGAAGAAGGGAGGGGTGGGGGGGAAGATGTTTTATGATTTAGTTTTTATTTCTCATTTCCCTACTCTGATTTGATTGTTAGTAAATTAAATTCACTTCCCCCAAGACGAGTTGTTCTGTTTATGACAATACCTGGTGAGTGATCTCTCCCTGTCTTTATGTCAACCCAGGAACCTTTCATTACTTTTTCTCTACCCTGTACAGCTGAGGAGGGGAAGTGATAGAAGCTTTGGCGGGCATGTGGCATCCAGCCAGGGTCAACCCACCACAGTTGTTTTAAGCCAAGTGCTAGAAATGAACCATCAGGTATGTCTCAGACATGTACGGAAAAAGCAACTCAAATACAGAGACAAAATTAGCACCACAGACATCTGTAAAGGATGAGGAAAAGGGCTATCACAGACAGTAGGGTGAGATGAAGTATCTATATGAGAGTACAAAAACCTGCTGAAAAATAAATGCTAAGACCAAGGACTGGAAAGCTGGAGAAAATAAAACAGCATAAGGAGCCACAGATGCATGAAGGGTATGGTAGAGCCATCAGACATGGAAATAAGAGATTGGACTACATAGAGTGGACTACAACTGGCTTGGCAAAAAGACTGGGGCAAGAGGTGGGGCAGGGGAAGGAAGTTACACTGAAATATGGAAGAGAAACAAGCAGAAGTGACTTAGCTGAGCTCATCAAGAGCAGAAACAGATTTTAAAATGGAGGAAGAAGGAAAAAGTGGCATAATCAGTATGTGTGATGAGGTACTGGATTGACATGAGGAGCTGGTAGAGAGGAAGAGTTGGGTCTAGTCAAGTGGGAATGGAAAAGAGAGGTTAAGGGCTAGGAGAAATGGGCAGACTCTGCATTTGTTGGATTGCATACCCTCAGGAACCAAGCCTGGTGCCAGATCCTGCACCCTCAGCAAGCCACCTCCAGCCAGTGGGGCAGGCCCCTATGGGAGCATTGTACGGCCACTGGGTGATGACCCATTATGGAGTTACCATATTGAATCATATCCCCTTCTAGGAATCATTAAAAAACAAAGATGAATTATCAGTTTTTCAAATTGGCTTTTAATTTACACTGTATTACCTAGCAGGGAACTGCATTCATAACCTAATAAATGATTTTATTAGGACTGTCCAATTCCACTCTTAGCTTTCATCTATGATTGCAATGTGTTCTGTATCAGTCACCTGCTTGCTGCTCCTCCTCCAAGCCTCCTCCTACCAAGAGTTACAGAAAAAGTGGAAAATAACAGCTTGTAACAGTGCAATTTCTGGGAGGAGGCAGTGTCCTGGTTATAGAGACACATTCCAGATAGAGATCAATGTATAATGAAAAAGCTGGATTTTATAGCAGCTGGGATAATATAGAGAACGCATATGAGAACAGAATTAAAATAATGGGTTCTTCTAAAAATTTTGAAACAAATTTCTTCCTTTGTATAATTTGAATTTAAAAAAAATGTATGAAAGTTATTTGTCATAGTTTAACCCCAGCTGGCAATTAAGCACCACGCAGCCGCTCATTGTTTCCCCCTCTGGTGGGATGGGGGAGAGAATCAGAAGAGTAAAAGTGAGAAAACTCATGGGTTGAGATAAAGACAGTTTAATAAGTAAAGCAAAAGATGCATGTGCAAGCAAAGGAAAACAAGGAATTCCCTCCTCTCTATGGGCAGGCAGGTGTTCAGGGCTCCATCACATGTAACAGTTACTTGGGAAGGCAAAATGCCATTACTACGAACATCCCCCAGCTTCTTTCCTCTTCCAGCTTTTTATTGCTGAGCATGACGTCATACGGTATGGAACATCCCTTTTGTCAGTTGGGGTCAGCTGTCCCGGCTGTGCCCCCTCCCAGCTTCTTGTGCACCCCAAGCCCGCTCACTGGTGGGGTGGGGTGAGAGGCAGAAAAGGCCTGGACTCTGTGTAAGCACTGCTCAGCAACTATGAAAACATTCCTGTATTATCAATGCTGTTTTCAGCACAAATCCAAAATATAGCCCCATGCTATCCACTGTGAAGAAAATAAACTCTATCCCAGCCCAAACCAGCACATTCTTCCATCTTTTCCTCAATAACATTTACAAAAAAATACTATTCAGAGGTAAAATAGGAAAATTTATGGAGTATGGGACTGATGTAATTAAAGATAGCAGAGAGTTGGGTAGGGATACTTAGCCATGATTTTTTGCTTCCATTCTTTTAATAACTTGAGTGGCAAGAACATGTCTTGTAACTTATTTAAATATTTAAAATTAACAGTGACCCTTGTATATAAACGAATGTTCATAATAGAAAGTATCAAAATCATGGCTCACTTAGTAGTCAAATATGATATAACAAGGGTTTTCTTCTCTTGACATTTATTTAAACAAAACTCTTAGGAAATTCACTGTTAAAATTCTACTGTCACTGTCCTTCCCATTGAAAAAGATTTCACACAATTTTTCAATTTTTACAAATTCTGAACTAAACAAAATCTATCTTTATAAACAGGATGATATATTTAAAAAACCTCATTGGTTGTGCCTTTGAATTTTCCAAAGCAAGTACTTCACCACCTTTCTCATCTGGTTCTGTATTTCCACATCTGAGTGTCCTCTTCTCAAGAATGCGATGTGCACTCTAAGACTGAGCAGTAAAGTTTTACCTGTAGCACTACTTCATCACTTGTGTATTGCAGAAAATATTCTCTTTTTGTGCCGCGACACTGTTTGTTATTGTATAGCACAAATGGGGGTGGAGAGGAAGAAAGAGGGGTCCAGGAGCCTCTGTCTGACACATGGGCTCCTGAACCCCAGAGACCAATGCCATAGGATCTTTCTGTGTAGCTTGTAGGAAGCTGATAATCAAGTGACTTCACTACAAGTAGAGCAGATGCCCAGGATGGGATGTCTGTATTGCTTATCGAAGAAGCTTCAATAGTAGCATAAAATCAAACTGATCCTGGCTTTTTCCAGAGGCATGGTATCTTCCCTTGAAACCAATATAATTATAGAGCTTTTTGGCCAGTATTTAAAAACAAAAATTTTTCAGATGCACTTCTGAAACTTAAATGGTCCTGATCCCCTGATGATTTAAGTTGGCATAATGTCATTACAGTCAACAAGGCTGTTTGATTTACATCAGTAGAAGATCTGGCCCACTTATCTTCTTTCTCACTTTAAGAACAATTTGCATATACTTGGAAGTAAAATATCAATCACTGTTTATGCCTTGACAAGCCTGGCTGAAAGTTTATAAAACACAAATGCATATGAGTTTATACATATATATACATGCACATAAATACATGCAGTTACAATTACCTGGGGGGAAAAAAAACCCAACAATTAGACAGTCAGGTTTCAGGAACAGAAGCAGTAAAATGAGTAACCTACTAATTTCTTATTTTTATTTTCTATTTTATTTGCCATATAACATTTTTCTCCATTTCTTTCTATATTAATTACACCTACACTCATCATGCAGTATGTTGAGCCATTCTTGCCAAGATCCAGCTACCAAACCAGAAACTGTATATCTGTGGCAGGAAATAAATTGAAATAATTAAAATTATGTTAACAGAACCTGGTAATGTAATGTTCAAAAAACCAAAATTATTTCCCTGTGCAGTGCTATCATAACATTCCGCAGCCATAGCAGCTCTCTCACGGCTAGCTTTCTACACTGGCCAGAGTAGACAGGACTTTGTCCTCTCAGCTTTAATTTAAGGTACATCTTCTATATGTACCCCAACTCCTTTCCCCAGAAGCACCTCCTTTGCTTTCAATTTAGTTAAACCCTCAGATAAGCCTCCCATCACAGACAGTAGCTCATAGAACAAGCGAAGTTGCTGCTACGGCACCGCTCACAGTATGCCAATTACTTCATAGTGTACTTGGGGATTTTTTATTTTCTTTTTTTATTTCCCCCCCTCATGTTTCAATGATATTGGGCAGGCGCTGTTCATTACTGTGTTTGCATGCTCCTAACACAGTGCTGCATATTGGTCTTTATGCACATGTGATAAATTTGATTTATAATCATGTTTAGCACTGAAAAGAAAGCTCTACGCCTTACTGTTGTTTAGGCTTCTAAGCCTCCATTTATTTCTTCCTATATACCATAGTTCTTAAAGTATTTGTAACTTCAACAGTTATTCATAACAAAAACCATATGGGAAAAAATTAAACATTGATGTTCTCAATAGTACAGTTAGAATATTTCAAAGACTTTCACCAAATGAGCAATGTTCCAAGTTGCCTCATTTTGAAGAAAAGTTATCCTTCTTTTCATACTAGAAGAAACTGAATGGTTTGTTTAATTGATACTCAACCATTTTGCTTTTTGAAAGTAAATAATCAAGAAATAAAGTGTAAGAATTGTTAAGCTGGATTTTCCTCACAAAGCCACTGTCTTCTTCATGACCGACCTGCATTATGTATTATTTGCTTTTTAAAAGGAATAATATTCACAAAGCATTTCTACAGGAATAGGAAACATTTTTATGTGTCTCATAGTGGTTTCCACAAGATTCTTCTTTCCTTGGTACAACAAAGAACTTGTAGCTTTTATGTGTTAGTATTGCATTATAGCACCTGGAAGGTTCTTACAGGATCATAGAATCGTTAAGGTTGGAAAAGACCCTTAATGTCATTGAGTCCAACCGCTAACCTCTCACTGCCAAGTCCACCACTAAACCATATCCTCAAGCGCCACGTCTACCCTTCTTTTAAATACCTCCAGGGATGAAGACTCAACCACCTCCCTGGGCAGCCTGTTCCAATGCCTGACAACCCTTTCGGTGAAGAATTTTTTCCTAATATCCAACCTAAACATCCCCTGGTGCACCTTGAGGCCATTTCCTCTCATCCTATCACTTGTTACTTGGGAGAAGAGACTGACCCCCGCCTCGCTACAACCTCCTTTCAGTTTGTTGTAGAGAGTGATAAGGTCTCCTCTCAGCCTTTGTTTCTCCACACTAAACAACCCAAATTCCCTCAGCTTCTCCTCTTAAGACTTGTTCTCCAGATCCTTCACCAGCTTTGTTGCTCTTCTCCGGACATGCTCCAGCACCTCCAATGTCTTTCTTGTAGCCCAAAACTGAACACAGTATTTGAGGTGTGGCCTCACCCGTACCGAGTACAGGGGCATGATCACCTCCCTGCTCCTGCTGGTCACTCTATTTATGATACAAGCCAAGATGCCATTGGCCTCCTTGGCCATCTGAGTATACTGCCAGCTCATGTTCAGGTGGCTATCAGCCAACACCCCCAGGTCCTTTTCTTCTTGGCAACTTTCCGGCCACTCTTCCCCAAGCCTGTAGCATTGCATGGGGTTGTTGTGACCAAAGTGCAGGACTCGGCACTTAGCCTTGTTGAATCTCATACCGTGGGCTCCAGCCCAACGATCCAGCCTGGCCAGGTCCCTCTGGAGGGCCTTCCTGCCCTCCAGTAGATCAACACTTCCACCCAGCTTGGTGTCATCTGCAAACTTACTGAGGGTGCACTCAATCCCCTCATCTAGATCATCAGTGAAGATATTGAACAGGACCGGCCCCAACACTGAACCATGGGAAACACCACTCGTGACTGGCCGCCAACTGGATTTGACTCCATTCACCACCACTCTCTGGACTTGGCTGTCCAGCCAGTTTTTAACCCAGCGCAGAGTGCACTTGTCCAAGCTGTAAGCAGCCAGCTTCTCCAGGAAGATGCTGTGGGAGAGAGAGTCAAAGGCCTTACTGAAGTCCAAGCAGACAACGTCCACAGCCTTCCCCGCATCCACTAAGCAGGTCACCTTATCATAGAAGGAGACCAGGTTAGTGAGGCAGGACCTCACTTTCATAAACCCATGCTGGCTGAGGCCAATCCCCTGGGTGTCCGGCATGTGCTGTGTAATGGCATTCAAGATGATCTGCTCCATGACCTTTCCCAGCACCGAGGTCAGGCTGACAGGCCTGTAGTTCCCTGGATCCTCCTTCTGACCCTTCTTGTAGAGGGGTGTCACATTCGCTAGTTTCCACTCATCTGGGACCTCCCTGGTTGACCAGGACTGCTGATAAATGATGGACAGTGGCTTGGCAAGCTCCTCTGCCAGATCCCTCAGTATCCTCAGGTGGATCCCGTCTGGCTCCATGGATTTGTGAGCATCCAGGTGAAGGAGCAGGTCGGTGACTGCCACCTCTTCAACAACTGGGACTCATTCTGCATAGTATCTCCATCTCCCAGCACAGGGGCCTGACAACCCTGAGGATGACCAGACTTACTATTAAAGACTGAGGCAAAGAAAGCATTAAGTACCTCAGCCTTCTCCTCATCTTTCCTGGCAAGGTTACCTTCCCGCATCCAACAAAGGAGGGAGATTCTCCCTGGCCCTCCTTTTGTCGCTGATGTATTTATAAAAACATTTTTTTTTATCTTTAATGGTGGCGTCCAGTTTAAGTTCCTGGTGGGCCTTTGCCTTCCTAATCTTTTCCCTGCATAACCTCACAACATCCTTGTGGTCCTCCTGAGTCACCTGCCCCTTCTTCCAAAGGCAGTAAGCTCTCCTTTTTCTCTTGAGTTTCAGCCAAACCTCCCTGTTCAGCCAAGCCAGTCTTCTTCCCTGCCTGCTCGATTTACGGCACATGGGGACGGCCTGCTCCTGCGCCTTTGAGACTTCCTTCTTTAATAACATCTAGCCTTCCTGGACTCCTTTGCCCTTCAGGACTGCGTCCCAAGGGACTCTGTTAACCAGACTCCTGAACAATCCTCTCCTTCCTTGGCTGTCCCTTCTAAAGAGTTTGTAGCCGTCTATTGCAGTGCTCCAGTTGTGCGAGTCATCCCACCATGTTTCCATGATGGTGACCACATCATAGTTTCCCTGGCACGCAATGGCTTCCAGCTCCTCCTGTTTATTGCCCATGCTGTGTGCATTGGTATAAATGCACTTCAGTTTATATATTGATCTCTTTCCCAACACAGGCATGCCACCCCCAGGCTCATTCCTAGCAAGCCCGGTTTTATCCCCTTCTCCCTTCATATCTAGTTTAAAGCCCTCTCAACAATCCTTATTAAATTAAGTGTTGTCTAAACATAAAATGTTATTCTTACTTATATCACCATCTCACAGATGCTTTCCAGACACAGAATTCTGCTATCTATCTCTGGTGTAAGGACCACATTCAATAAGCATAGAAATCTAGAGAAGAGGCAGCAAAAAAACCCCAAACAGAACAGATGATACAATGTCTTGTGAGTACAGCCAGTGATGTGGGAACTTCAAAGGCTTTTAAAAGCACAGTGTAGAGTCTGTGCATACAGCCCAAAGAGATCACTTCATATATTATATGCTGCTACAGAACATAAACTTAAATACTAAAGAAAAATGGATCTTTGTCATTAGTTCACAGAAGTAAGTAGGTTGAGGGTGGGTTTTTTGTTTTGTTTTGTTTTGTCTTGTTTTCCTCTTGTGCCTATTTTTTCTAAGAAAAAAATATGGATTGAACCTTATGTGATAAAATATTTCTGTGAAAACAGGCAGGCAATGTTCAGTAGATTAACATACAGAAGACAGAAGAGGAAATAAAACTAAGACGCATGGGAGCTAAGCGAATATTAGTGATGGAACTGAAAAATAGCAGTAAAATCAAGAAAAAAATGAGAAGTAGTAAACAACAGTCAAATCAAAAGATGGATTCAAAAGGTGGGAACAACAGTCCTTGCAAGAAAGAGACGCTTGTATTTGGAAGGCTAAGAAAATCAGGATTTGTCAGAAATCAAATAGGAATAAAGATTTTTGCTGTGGTTAAGAAAGAAAAAAAAATAATTTTGGAGAAGTATTGAAATTTGAAGAACCTGTGAAAAGTACAAATAACATTCAGTTTAGCAAAATCTGACCTTTATTCAGCATTCTCAGCTACTTTGCTAGGTTGGAGAAATGGTAACAGTAAGTAGAGAAAGCTAGCAGAAATCAACAGAGGGATAGGTGGAAAGATAAACAAAAAAATAAAAATCAAATCAACCAGAAAACATTAACTATTTTCAGTTCCATCAATCACGTGTTATGTTCCTGGAAACATCCAATCTACTTGGAAAGGCTTATATTTCTAGCACTACTGGACACAGTATGCAAACAAAACACCCCTAATAACAGTGGATAGGAACTAGCTAATAGTTAGAATAAATAATTCCAGAATAAATGGGCTTAGAATCAAACTTAAGAGGGACAGAGCTCTTCATGATTCCAGATGGGGCATGTGGAAGTGTGGGAGGCAGAGGACATAGAACATGATCATAAGAATACCAAATACTTGCAGGTTTAGACAAAGGTGATTTATAGACTTATCTTCTGAAAATACAGATCCTAAGTACAGAATGCGAACAAAAACATTATGAGTTATTTCTTGGATACACTATTTCTATACTATTATGTAACTGATGTTATAATAAATTGTAAGAAAGTTCCTCCACTTTCATTTTCTGTACAATACAGGAATTTTGCAAGATATTAATACTTATCTAAATTTTTGAGTGAATTCATGCTTAAAGGCATTTTTCATCTTTACAAATGTCAGTGTTCTAGTCTGAAGAGAAGTACCATGCTAAGCTTCCACTTAAACAGTGCAAAATGCAGTAAAGGATTATAATCTCCATAGGCAGCAAGTATGTGCCTATGCAGAAATCCACTAAAGAAAGATCATGCCAATCATGACAGTACTAGGAAGCACAAACATTGCATATATTGAGAAATTTTTTTGTCAAATAAGTCTGAAACTGCATTTCACTGTTTTCCTTCAGTCCACATGTGTATATTTAATATGAATTACTCTTTCGGTAAAACAAACACTCAGAGCAGTCATGAAAAAATAAAAATGCAAAAGAAACTGATATTTTCAGGTAGAACACTTCAGATTTTTTTTTTCCCCAATACAGTCTTATAATTGTTTACTTCTCATAGTTATTCAAAAAAATAAAAACAACTTTTTCATTTGCGTAATGATAATGTAGAAACTTATTTCACCATTTTTGAGATGGGAAATTAGCTGAAATTGATTCTTCCCCATGAAGAGTTTCAAGGAATGAGAAAATTCTACTGACAACTATTAATTCCTTATCAGGTCTCCTGCAAAATATTAACAGTAATCTTTGGACCTCATATTAAACTATTGATTCCCCTGCATTGAAAGGTTGGTAATAACCACTATAATTATGAAGAAAGAATATCCTATTTTTTGCCAGAAGAAAACATGAGAATGGGTTTTCAGAGAATAAACTAGCTTTTGTACAAATAATCACTATATTTCTATGTATTCAGAATAACAAATATCTGAAAGTATAACCAATGATGTTTAGACTGCAAGAATAGGCCAACTTCAAGTTAAATATTACAAACTGGATGTATAATTTTTATTATCTTACTTGCTTGAAGATAGTTGTGTATTCATATACCACACCCAGGAACTGAAAAGAATCATCTTAACTTTACTCAATTGGTATGACTGAAGGATATTTTCTGGGAATTTTAAATTTATTTGGGATAGCAGGATACAGTGCACTATACCATCGTTACAAAAAGCCAAAGGAACCTCAACAGCTCAGTTAGAGGACCCTCCTGCTCTGAATTAGTAACATAGACACTGATGCCTTTAACAGTTATGTCTAAGATTAATCTGGGCTCCCACCAATTAATCCAATAGGATTCCTACCTATAGCAAAGGGAATTACGTGATGCAACTTCTAAATTCTAGCACAGGATACAGATCATTCCTGGTGAAAACAAAAAGAAAACACAGCTTCACCAAAAGCATATCTTGCCACTCAAATTCAGTCCTTTTACTGATTGCCAAAGTCAAAACTAATTTGTGCATTTTCTCTTTAATAAAATATACAATTAAATCAGAAGATACTGAAACCAAAAGAATGGTTATCCATCAGATTCAATACCTTTCTGTAAGGTCTAAACACAATGCATTCTCCTTTTGTTATTTCACAACATTTCCCATGGAATACAGGGCTGTTTTTTTTCTTTTTCAGAAAAAGAAATAATATTATTGTGAAGATACATGAGAGAGAGAAAAACAATCACTACAGTATACTGTCAAAAGTTTTTTTACTGTTGCTGAACAAAAAATATTAGAATTGTGGGACTTAGTAAACAGAATCTCAGGTACTAAGAAGTAGTATATATTACCTTTGATGGAGATTTTATGCATTTTGATACTCTGTGGATATTTTTGTGCAATTTTTTTATGTCTGATAATGTGTTTTATAAGCTTATTTTCCTAAACATATTTCCAACAGCAGCTGGCTTCATGGAAAGCATGAGAGAAGAAAAAGTTTACAAAACATTAACTTGTTATGCTTAAAAAGGGAAGACTAGAAGGTCCTTTGCAAAAACCACTAAGATTCTTTAGAGAAAGTTGTGCTGGTTTTGGCTGAGAAGGGGTTAATCCTCCTCACCGTGGGGGGTCGGCTACCTTTCCAGCTTCCCGCTCTCTGCCGCGTGGCGGGGGGGGGGCGGGGGCTGGGAGGGGCGGGGCCATGGTGGGGGCCAATGGCAGGTTCATTCCATACCATGTGACACCAGGACCAGTATATTGAGGGGGGGGCAGTTGCGGCTTGGGAGCAGCGCGGCATTGGGTCGGCGGGCAGCTGCATCACATGAGGTTTGTTTCGGCGGTTCCTTTCCCCCCCCTACCCCCGGGGCTTTGCGCCTCTTGTTGTTCTCCTTTACATTGTATTTCTGTTGTTGTTTCTTTTAATTTTAATTATTAAACTGTTCTTATCCCAACCCAGGAGCGTTACCCTTCTGATTCTCTCCCCCATCTACTGGTGGGGGAGTGAGTGAGCGGCTGTGTGGGGCTGAGCTGCCGGCTAAACCACGACAAAAGTTTATAGAGGTTGTTCATTACAACCCCCCTGCATTTCAAGAGCAAAATATTTATTCAGAATTTTATCAAACAAAAAACATTTTGCAAATTTTCTGCTAATACCAGTTCAGAACGTTATAAATATTTGAAACTCACTAGTGCTTTTACAAGAAAAAAAGCAATCAGCATTAGACATACTACCAAAGAAGGAAAGGCACATATAGGCATACAGAGTTTGTGTCAAACAGATTAGAAGAGTGCTAATTAAAATTAGGAGAACTTACAAATCACTTCCCTTCCCTTCCATTCTCAAAAAAATGTGTAATGATTAAGCAGCAGTGTATTCTCAATTTTTGGTGAGGAACAAAGAAGAACAGGAAAATTACCACTACAATTTAAAAATATTTTTGAGTGAAGGAGTTAGAACACTTACATTTCACTTAGAATAATTTTGTCAAGCTGATATTTCCCTTCTTCATAGCAAAACTATCACCATTTGAAATAATAAAGGATATCCAAATATCAGTAAGATGTCAAAAATGCCTATTGTGAGTTGGAGACTAGTATGGATTTCATTACTGGTTATTCAACAATGGCTCTTAAGGAGACAGTTGTTCTGTAACTTTGTTTTAAAGAAGATTTGCAAAATGGAAGATCTTAGCAATTAAAACAATGAAACTAAAAATAATTTTAAAAAGAATACAAAACTTGACCAAACAAGGACCATCTTTAAATGACTCTCTAAGTTACTTAAGATGTTATTCTACTTATTTCACAAAAAATATTTCAGTGAATAATTTCTCTAAAGTCTCTTGGAGTGTAACTTGATCTTTTGTCCTTGAAATATTAAAACTCTCTTATACACAGTCACCAAAGGTAAGCTTATGGAAAAATAAATGACATATAATAAAAAATCCATTGTACGAAAGAGAAGCATTTTAAGCATATTTGAAAAATTAGAATGTTATTCAGACACCAATGGGCAGCAAGGAGTCAAGTGTTGTTGGTGTGTTAGACACCATGGAAGCACTGGAGAACAGTCACATAGGAAGTAGGGTTTCTCCCCCCCAAAAAAGTGGTGGGATCAATAGCCCAAATGAAGGGCACCTACACCAATGCATGCAGCATGGGCAACAAACAGGAACTGGAGCCATTGTGCAGGAGGAAAACTATGATATAGTTGCCAACATGGAAAAGTGGTGGAATGCCTCACAAAACTAGAGTGCTGCAATGGATGGCTATAAACTATCCAGAAGGGACAGGAAAGGAAGGAGAGGTGGTGAGGCAGCCCTTTATGTTAGGGAGTGTTTTGGCTGTCTAGAGCTTGATGATAGTGATGAAAGAGTCAGGTGTTTATGGCTAAGAATCATGGGAAAAAACAACAAGGCAGATACCATGGTGGGAGTCTGTTATAGACCACCCAACCAGTAAGAAGTGAAAAAATAAATACTTTATAAGCAGCTGGGAGAAGTCTCATGATTGCTATCCCTTGTTCTCATGGGGGACTGTCATGGCTTAACCCCAGCTGGCAATAAAGAACCACACAGTCACTCTCTCCCCCTCTGGTGGGATGGGGGAGTGAATCAGAAGAGTAAAAGTGAGAAAACTCATGGGTGAGATAAAGACAGTTTAATAAGTAATGCAAAAGATGCATATGCAAGCAAAGGAAAACAAGGAATTCCTTCCCTCCTGTCCATGGGCAGGCAGCTGTTCAGCCATCTCCAGGAAAGCAGGGCTCCATCACATGTAACCGTTACTTGGGAAGACAAAATGCCATCACGATGAACATCCCCCAGCTTCTTTCCTCTTCCAGCTTTTTATTGCTGAGCATGACGTCATACGGTATGGGATATCCCTTTCGTCAGTTGGGGTCAGCTGTTGCGGCTGTGTCCCCTCCCAACTTCTTGTGCACCCCAAGCCTGCTCGCTGGTGTGAGCAGGGGTGGTGTGAGAGGCAGAAAAGGCCTGGACTCTGTGTAAGCACTGCTCAGCAACTATGAAAACATTCCTGTATTATCAATGCTGTTTTCAGCACAAATCCAAAATATAGCCCCATGCTATCCACCGTGAAGAAAATAAACTCTATCCCAGCTAAAACCAATACAGGGACTTCAATTTACCAGACATCTGCTTGAAATATAATACAGCAGAGAGGAAACAGTCTAGGAGGTTCCTGGAGAGCACAGAAATTCCTGACACGGTTGGTGAGTGAGCCAACTAAGGAGGGTACCCCACTGGACCTGCTGTTTGCAAATAGAGAAGGACTTGTGGGTGATGTGATGGTTGGAGCCTGTCTTGGGCATAGAAATCCTGAAATGATAGTTTTCAATTCTCAGAGGAGGAAAGGGGGAGGGGGGGCGTTAGCAGAACTGCTACCTTTGACTTCTTGAGGGTAGAATTTGGCCTGTTTAGAGGCCTGGTTGACAGAGTCCCTTGTGAGGTACTCCTGAAGGGCAATGGAGTCCAGGAAGGCTGGACATTCTTCAGGAAGGAAATCTTAAAGCCTCAGGAGCATGGCTGCTCATGGCTTGGTTGGGCATATTCTTCACTGGGTAAAACACTGGCTGGATGGACAGGCCCAAAGAGTTGCAGTGAATGGAGTTAAATCCAGTTGGTAATCAGTCACAAATGTGTTGCCAAGGGCTCAGTGTTGGGGCCAGTTGTGTTTAATATCTTTACTAATGATCTGGACAAGGGGATCAAGTGTGCCCTCAGTAAATTTGCAGACGACACCAAGCCGGTGGGACTGTTGATTTGCTTGAGAATAGAAAGGCTCTGCAGAGGGATCTGCATAGGCTGGATCGATGGGCGAAGGCCAGTTGTATGAAGTTCAACAAGGTTAAGTGCCAGGTCCTGCCTTTGGGTCACAACAACCCCATGCAATGCTACAGGCTTGGGGAAAGGCGGCTGGAAAGCTGCCAAGAAGAAAAGGACCTGGAGGTACTGGTTGGCAGCTGGCTGAATATGAACCGACAGTGTACTCAGGTGGCCAAGAAGGCCAACAGCATCCTGGCTTGTATCATAAATAGAGTGACCAGCAGGAGTACAGAGGTGATGGCCCCTCTATACTCGGTACTGGTGAGGCCACACCTCAAATACTGTGTTCAGTTTTGGGCTACAAGAAAGACATTGGAGGTGCTGGAGCATGTCCGGAGAAGAGCAACAAAGCTGGTGAAGGATCTGGAGAACAAGTCTTAAGAGGAGAAGCTGAGGGAATTTGGGTTGTTTAGTGTGGAGAAACAGAGGCTGAGAGGAGACCTTATCACTCTCTACAACAAACTGAAAGGAGGTTGTAGCAAGGTGGGGGGTCGGTCTCTTCTCCCAAGTAACAAGTGATAGGATGAGAGGAAATGGCCTCAAGGTGTGCCAGGGGAGGTTTAATTGGATATGAGGAAAAATTTCTTCACTGAAAGGGTTGTCAAGCATTGGAACAGGCTGCCCAGGGCAGTGATTGAGCCACCATCGCTGGAGGTATTTAAAAATATGTAGACATGATGCTTAGGGACATGGTTTATTGGTGGACTTGTCAGTGCTAGTTCATGGTTGGACTCAATGACTTTAAGGTTCTTTTCCAACGTAAATAACTCTATGATAAGAAATAAGACTTGATTCTCTTCTTTGTATATGGATCTCTGGATCTATATCTACATCTCTCCAAGATACCAAAGAAAGTTAGAAAGAGATTTATTTGGAAGCAATGCTGAACAAAGCAGAAATCCAAGGAAAAATGGCTTTTTTTGCCACAGCATAGAATTTTCTGGTACAGGAGTTTGCAATTTGTACAGCAAAAAGATCCCCCACCACAGCATGAGAAAGACATTCCAGTGAATGACAGCACAAATAGGAACAAAAACTTGTCAGTAAAAGATGGCCATGGTTTGCTTTAGCAATGTCCCAGTGGAGATTTTCTTTCAAGCAGCAGTTTCATGGTCACAGGCTTCAGAGTTTTATACCCCAGAGTCAAAAGGAGATGGAAGGATGTTAACCTTTCCTCAGCAATAAAAGCTGGACTAAAATAATGTGCAGGTGCACCTCATTTGTAGAGTTAAGATTTTGTTTTTTCTAATAAAAAGTATCAATAGGATCTTATTCTAGTGCCCATAACAACAGGAGGCAAGTACTAGTTATTTCAGATTATCAGCATGGATTCTTTAATATTTTTATAATATTTTATGTCTGAAAATCAGTTAATTATTTCCTACCACCAAAACAGTGCAACAAACCCTTACAGATGGTTACTATACCCTATTTCACAAACCTCCAAAAGCTGTTTTACGTCTTTTTACAGGACAGTATAACATAATTTGCAACAACAAAACAAAATTGCAGCACTACCTCAGACACAGCTTTTTAGTGTTAAAATACCAAGATTATCTTGAATAAAAATGCACAATATCTTATATATTTTCCATTTTAATTGTCAGCTACTCTGAAATATTGCTAATAAATAAATCTAGATATAAACAGCTGCAATTAAAATATGGATGTTTCATGTTGTTTGCAGTTTGACATGCAATGTTGATAGCATCAATGATATTTTTATTTTATTTGTTACCAAGCAAAGGATAGTAGACTCTACAGCCAACAAAACTGGTCATAAATTCCAGTTCTTTACATTCCAGTTTCTTCAGCTACATACTATTCAACACAGTGTGTACGAAAGTTGACTTTGTCAGTTCAAAAGTTTTGACTAATGAATCCTTCATTAGTTATGCATATTTTTAGAATGGGAAGAAAATTAGTACTGCAATGATTTTTGTAAGGCACAGACCCAGTTTGTTACAGACCAGAACTGACTTAAGTGGATCCGGATTTCATTTTGGAACTCACAGCAGGTCACCTCAACATTGAATTGATTCAGTTAAATGGATGCATGAGATAAAGTCATTATGATTGTAGCCATACCTTTCAAATTAGTTTTGAGTATATATATTTGGGATTAACATTTCCTGCAGAATTCCTTATTTTTCACAGTGGACTTCACCTATGTAACAATTATTTGTATATAATAACAATGACAAAAAAATACTTGGTTTGGAAAATAATTATAAGCACCAAAAAAAAGCTAATTTAAAGGAGCAAAAAGACAACATATCATAGGGGCTTTTTCCCTATAATTCTAATTCCGTATCTGTCAGTTACCATGTCCCAGACCTAGCCTTTGATAGGTTGAGAGCAATCCCTAATATTCTTGGACAAAGGTCAAGGAGGAAAGAAATGTTTTGTAAACGGCATATTCACACTGATCTCTGTCAGTCAAAATTTAATAAATTGTTTCCGTTTATTACAAATGAAATTGCACATATCTGCTTCACGTTTAGTGTCTGGATGAGGCTATCACCACAAAATATGGAGAGAGAAAAAAACACCAGATAAATCTTGAGAAGAGAATGAAAAACTTGTTTAAAATATCCCCCACATTAAAATCAGCTCCATAATTTTAAGAAAATTAGGAAATCTTTAGTCATTCAAGGAGCTATTGTATTAGCGTTTTCAAAAATTAATATCCAGGCCAGATTAAATAATTTATTTCAAGTTCTACTTGTCACTGTACTAATTATTTCCTTTAAATCATGGAGAGCAAAAAGAATACAGCTATAAATGTGTCTGCGTTTAAAAATACAATGAATTTAATTGAAATCATATGAACTTTAAAGAAAGAAGAAAATGTATGACCTTTCATCTTATATTTTTTGATAAAGTAATTCAATTTATATTGCAGCACATTTTGTCTTCAGTTACAGCAAGTTGAAGACCATTAACATCTTCAACTTCAGTATAGCACAGAGAAGAAACATTAATTTTTGCACATCTTTCCTGTTTGAGCAAGTTGCTGAAAAAGTAGTGAAATTAGAAGACAGAGAAAAAAGAACTTAATGGAGTTGAAAGCACACAGCATCCTAGCTTTCAACCTTGTTTAAAAATCTTCTCCAAATGTTGTAGTCAAAGGAAAAGGCATTACTGTGTAATTAATGTAATTAATTTTTAATTTCTTAATTATCAATAAATCAAACATTTGAAAATAAAAATATGGTATTTAAAAATGTTTCAAGAAAAACAGACTAATTTATTAATCCATATTAGATTTATCTTCTCTGTTAAAAAATAAACAACCACCACCCAACCCCTCCCTGGAAAGCTATGATCTCTCTTTCTCTTGAAATCATGACATACAAATCGCCCTGAAATCTTATTCTAAATCAGGATAATTATGTTTTTCATGGACATAACATTCTGCCAGAGATTGCCTTCAAGAAAGTGTGTGAGGAGGGTAGTAAAAAATGGCACACTGAAGGCAATCTATAGCTCATTAAAATACCCCTCTTCAGTATCTCATAGGATTGAGGTGATGTACTTTTAATTTGCTGTTAAAACTACAGCCAGTTCAAGACCTTTCTCACGTACTTATGAAAAGTAGAAGTCAGTACTGTGATATATAAGCATACTTTATGTCATAGTCAAAAAAAAGAATTAAAATAAAAATATTTATCTGAGTGCTGGGAAGATTTTTAACATTACACCCACAGTAAAGAAGTGTTAACATTTCTGTGGTGCTTTGGTTAACAATGTAGCTTTATTGTCTGTGATTAAGCAGCATTTTTTGCTTTACAAGGGGTGTCTACTGGTTACTTCATTAAATATTTTCAAATTGCTTTGTGATATTTACATGAGAAGTGTGATTTTTGAGTAATGCAATCAAGCGAATAACATTACATTTTCTCTGTTCTCACCTCCAGCAGAAATACTTGGAATTGCATTTTTGTTTGCCTTTCATCATGGTTTTCAGAAGTAAAGGTTTTCAGGATTGTGAATACCAGGTGGGCATACAGCAACTGCACAATGTCACAACAGAACACAAAAGCAATTTATTTTTCCAGTTGCTGTTTATTAACAGGGTTGATCTAGTTCCATATATATATATCTGTATCAATAATATATTCTTGCCTCAGTCTTAACCTGAGTCTCTCAAATGTAACAAATGAATGGAAAAGGTGGAATTCTGAACTTTCTTTATTCTACTGTTAACAAACTCGATAGATATATTCTTAATAGTCTGGCATTCAATGACTGTTTAAATTCTGAATTTATCTTAGGCAAGGAAATATGTGGAATGTGTTAAATAGTTAATAACATTCCTCAGTGTTCAGCCTTCTTCAAAATTTTAGGCTTATTTCACTCTTTTTGCCACTTTGGATAGATAACTTTCCAATTTTATTTGCAAATACAAAAATCATATAATTATGCAAGTTAGACTCCTATACAGGAGCAAATTAAGATCAGCCTGGATATCAGTCCTAAAAAGCCAAGAATTTTTCTTCAGGAAAAAATATCAGTGATAATTTTGTAGCTTCATTTCAAAATAACAAATGCAGAAATTTGCTACCACAATACTTTCCTATTTCAGTTGTACAGTATATGAATGCAAAGAAACCAAGTAATATGAACATAAACTACAAAAAACAACAAGCATAAAGTAAGTATAATCGAAGTAAATTAATCAAAGGCTTTATGAGTAAGAAAAAGAACACTTTACTTTCATTTCCCAAAGTATTCAAAACTGATCAGCTGCAGAAACAGCATATCTCATCTTCTACTTGATCTTGTGTATCTTTAGTATAAGCACATATCAAATGTCAGTGTTTTAGAATTTTATTCCGAAGACGATTAATTGTATTTTAAAATGTTTCCCTTTATTATATCATATTATCTCCTTTCCTGACTTCTTTAATGAGCACTATAGTAACCAAGAAAGTTGGCATTCGCAGGATAAGTATCAATCAAAAATCTTGGGATTATCTATATCTCTCAGAAATTTTGTTTTAGGATACATAGGCTTAAGGAAAAAGGTTTTTGCTGTGCAGTCTTACTATGAAGAGTCATTTCACACCTATGAACCTCTAAAATGTAACAGCAGTTGCAACAGAAGATATTGGACAATTTAAAGAACACAGAGGCCAATCTCTCTCTTCACTGCCTTTGTCAGGCTGCTGCCACAGCCCTGACAGCCACGCCAGGCTTTATAAAAGGCTTGTTCAGACAGTTGCCAATAAGATACGGAGTTTCTCACTTCAGCTCATTTCTTCCCAATGCATTCACATTATTGTTACATAAAATTCATGTCCTATTATAATGTGAGGACTTTTCTGGTAGCTCACATGAACAGGCTTGATAGACTGCCTCCTGTTTCAAGCAAGCCACAGCTTACACCTAGTATTTCTGTGAGCAGCAGAGGAAGGAAAAGCTGAAGACTACGATAGGATCTTTTCCCACAGTTGGAGCAGACTGACAGACTTTTGTTCCACCACTTTCTCTGCTACTGCTTTTCCATGAAAATGTGTCTGGATTGAGGAGCCACTTTCTCCAAGCACTGAATTTAATAAAAATCATTTGGAGAAATAGGCAGAGAAGGAAACAGACCTACAAAATGAAAGCAAGAGAAAAGAAATAACTTCTAAATACCTTATTCCTTTCCTCAATTCCTTTCCTTTGTTTTTCATTAATAAGCTGTTTGATTAAATTTCCTCTTTGTTCTCTGCACAGCCATTTTCTTGCTAGGACTCTCCTATGATTAAGATTTACTTCAGACAGAGGCTAATGAAGCTGGCAGCAATATTACGAGTCTGTGTGGAAATATGAGTATGTATCGCTTCCACCGTTGGCCCTGAGTAGACCAAATTTCAATACTTGTTTACAAAATCACTCACATTAAGTACTGGAGAAACCTGGTTCCCCATGTCACTACAAAAAAAACCCCATCTCCTTGTATATGGAATAACTCAGTACTTCCCAAAGAAGAACTGTCAGGTTAATCCATCCCCTGCTGAATTAAAATGCTCAAAGAACAGGGACAAAGTATTAATATAGGGAAGGAAGAACTTTAGGACACAGTTTTGGTAGGAAGGAGGAGGAAAGGGAGAAAGCTGTCCCTGTCTTATATTATTTCAGGTAGAAATAGAGGAAACCACTCAGAATATAGAAATATGTCAATCATATAGGCCCAGACTCAGCAAATATCCCTACCTTAAAAGGCCAATAAAACAGGTACTTAACTTGAAGTCAGCTTGGACTTAGAGCCTTTAAAGTAAAAGATGTGTTTAATTCCCTCATTCCTTTCATAAACTGTGATTGTATTTTTTTAGTTTGCCTGCTCTATAAAGGGTGACGCTACAGCAGCATGGACAAATCCTGAAGTATGGGACTCTTAGTGCCAATTCATACATCGAATTCCTGCAAAGCTATTTTATTGAAACTAATATGCTTAATAAATGCCATAAAGCAGTACTATTAGGCTTAATTTTTACCATTTTACCATTTTCGTTCTAAGATGCTGTTTCATAGATTTAATCTTTAAGCCTTACACAAAAATCAATCATCTATGTGGTATGCTAAAGGTTACATGTTGTTTCTTGGGTCAGAACAATTCAGTGCTCACAACAATTAAGTACTCCTAGTGTCT
Source organism: Phalacrocorax aristotelis (assembly GCF_949628215.1). NCBI lineage: Eukaryota > Metazoa > Chordata > Aves > Suliformes > Phalacrocoracidae > Phalacrocorax > Phalacrocorax aristotelis. Next base: position 106,726,474 of record NC_134276.1, on the reverse strand, counting down.
ACTTTTTCATTGCTTGTTTTTTTACTAAGTAGCAGATTCAGAGGGCATTTACTACATTTAAATTCATTGTCTCAAAATACTCTCTCGAGACTGATATTTAAAATAATATGCGTATTTTCCACACGCAATCATAAAGAAACACTGCCCTCTTCTGTCAAAACAGGATGAATCCTTGTAGATGCAAGCTTTATTTTGGAAAACCAAACTGGATTACAACAGATTAAAAAATACTGGTTTGTACAGAAATTAAAGACTATGAGCTGTGTTCAAACAGCATATTTGAAAATGTTCATTTTGATTTTTTTGTTCTTTCTATCCAATAAGCAAAATTTATCTTTTCCCCAGTTCAGAGACATTTCAGAGCACTTACAAATATGAAGATATATTGTAATAGTTTTGTTTAATAAACAAAAACATCAAATTCTTCAGTTATTTTCTTGCATGCATAGCTTTGCATATGGCAGCAATTTCATGAACCCAAGTTCTAATTTTTTCTTCTTTAGACATGTATGTATTACGATTTCTGATTAATATAGGCATGGTGTATTTCGGGACCTTTATCCATTTCCCTATATGTTGTATATTTTGTTTTCTTAGAGCAGAGGAAGAGGAGTACTTAAAATATTGTGAAATCCTGAGAGCCTCACTAACATTCAAAAATGGAGTAATATAAATTTCTCAATAAAAAGCAATATTTCACTTTCAAAACTTGCACCATTACCTTTCATCCATCCTGCCTTGAATAGCCAGTGTCTAAACTGTGCCACTAATATAATTAGGTGTTTATATTTATGACTAACTGATCTCCTAAGATAATGATAATATCCTATAAAGAAAACAAACCAGAAAAAAAAACCAAACCCAAAAAAGAGAGATCAAATTCCACAGAAATACATGCAGCACCACATGCCATGAGAAAGGTGTATACAGCTAATGTAACTGGACATTCTTACTCTTTAAAACCTATCATTCTAGTCTTTCCTTAGTGGTGGAATTACCATATGCTCATATAAAAGCGAGCAGCTCTTCACTATTCTGCTCTGCTCTCTGAAAGATGAAACTGAAAATACCACCAATAAACTTTATGAGTTTTCAGGGTATTTTTGGTCTGTTGTTTTCTGCAACTGTTAAGAAAATTAGCTCTGTAAGAGTAAGAATTACTTTCACTATTAGAACATCAATGAGAAGAAGAATTATCCAACCAAAATTTTGTCTTTATTTAGAAAGACAAAGCAATACCACACACCCCCCCACCAAAGAAAAAAAACAAAACCTGATCTGGGCCTATTACTGTATTTTAGTAGCAGCCTTATCATCACAGTGGTCAACGCAAGTAGAAAAAACATCCCTACTGCTTTTTCTGAGAAAAATAACAAAAATTAGCTTTACACATAAAAATCTCTACCTGATGCTTCTTAAAAATTATGGAAAAGCCAGGATGATAAGGAAAAATCTTATGAGGTTTCACAAGCATTTACAAAATAAAATCTAAATCCATTCCAGGGTATTTGATATATAACTATGTAATTTTCCATTAGGCAATTTTCCCACATTATTGCATTAAGATATGTCTAATGCGGTTTGTATCCCATTCCTTTGAAGTCTTTGAATTTAATTTCACTTAGTAAAAGTGAATCTTTCTAGATATTCTAACAAAGCATCTCATTTCCTCCAAAAGAGTTTTTCTTCACAACCCATACATTTCTGTAGATATGAACAAATATTACTTGTCAACTTCAGGATCAAATTTTGGAAATTTAAAAAGAAGATTGTCGAAACAGAGAGTACTAACACATTTACAAATTATATAAATATAACATAACTAAAATTTCACTATAAAAATAAACAAGTTAAATCAAATTTTCAGTAAAGGTCAATATTCATACTGCAATCATTAATTTTAACAACTTTTCAGACAAAGGTAAACAAATGAGATTAACTGAGTATCCATTTAAGTGGATTGTTTTGGGCAGGTCTAACATGATCCCGGGGAAAAGCCATTTCAAATGTGTTTGGTTTTTAATATGGGGTTTAATTCCAGAGTTTTCAACCTACCTAAAGTATATGAATAAAGCAACAAAATTTCCTCTTACAATTTTTTTCTCCATATAACTGTACAAAGCTCTATCTTTCGGTTGCTCACAAGCCCCTTGTGAATTGCAGATTGCAGACTTTCAGAGAACTCTACAGACAATAAATACAGGACAAAGAATGTCTTATTTTTCTGGTCTTTCTCTCTCTGTTCTCAGCAGGTAGTGGGACAGTATTTTACCTCTTATAGTTTCATACTGGCATTCATTGCTGGATCTAAACAACCCTTCCCTCCCACTACATCATAGGACTATAATGTTACAGGGCTATATGAGGCCATGAAAACTAATTCTGGGCAGGTTAACATATTAGCTCTTCTAAAATTTGTTTCCCATTAATCATATCCATTAACATAAAAGCTTCATTAACCTGATACTCTAGCAGGACATTTCCTGTTAGTGGCCAGTGAACAGATTATGACTGACATCTGAACACGGATAAAAGCAACACCGTTATCATCCACAGCACTACCTTCCGCACTGGAGTAGCAGCTGCTTGTTGAAAGTTATGTCTGAAAGGTGCAAGTAAAATAAAAGCCAAACCACAGCCTTATGTTTCACCTTAAACATACCAATGAATCACCCAAATAGCATAAGGGACTGGCTACTGTTTCAAAGTCACTGGCTTTAACAGTTCTACCCCCAGTGCTCCCTCCATTATCCCTCACCAGAGGTACAGTTCAAAGCAAACCAGCAAGGTCCTACTGTAACCTCTCCAAGAGACCTTCAACTCTTCTACAAAAGAGTCTAAAGCTTTTAAAGAGAAAAGGCTAGTGTGAAGCTGATTTTAATGCTGAAAATAATTGCACGTGATGTTTCAAGGTTTCCAAAGTAGAAAACCATGAGTATTCCAATCAAAATTCCTGGGAAACAAGTGCCATCTTTCACATAATGCACTTCAGTCTTTATAAGCTGTAAAACATTCTATAACGTTTATTTTATAAAAAGCTTTTCTTTACAACATATTCCTTGAAGAATATATTTGAACCCAGAAGAACCAAAGGAGGAAAACAAAAAATAAAGACCAGGAAAGCATATCAGGGAAAGGAAAAATACATGTATTTTGTTAATGTAGAGCTTTTTAGATAAACTTTTATGGATAAGGGTTGTAGAATTGTAATACATGCTAATACTAGGCAATAAAAGAAATGGATTTGAAACAGCCAGAAGAAATATGCATATGGTCAGAGAAAAAGGAAAAAAATCTACTATTTAAATAGTGAGAAAGAAGAGACATCTGCATTTAAATTCAGAAAAGCCTCAGACTTCAAGTTGAGAAATTATTTAGATATTTGGGGGACTAGAGAGCATATATACCTGTGTATAAGAAAAAATACATTAGGAAGTAAGAGAACCAGGATGGGTCCAACACCAATCATTTAACCAAATTTATTCATTGCAGGGAAGGCCAACCGGGGGTGGGGGGGAGGGGGGAACTGCATAAAAGGTAGGTAACAATAAAAACAACAGTACAAGAGATCATGCCCTTGTCAGATTTAATATAATGCCTGCTACAACTTTCAGTAAAGTTGCTCTCCAGTGTGATAAGGTTTAAGACATGATTGAAGTTTTTGTTGTTTCCCTACTCTTAAATGTCAGACTAAGGAAACAGAGACACCCGTTTCTAACAAACAGGGAGAATGTAAGGTAGACAATTAACCAGCCAATGCAAGCAAGAATTTGCAATTACAGCACTTTCTTATGAATAGCACGCCTTTACATAGCAGGGCATACAGCACAGTGACAGCACAAAAATGCAAAGTTGCTATTTTTAATACGTCTCTTAAAATTATCACAAAGATCAGCCTTTTGGTGCCTATTAAATATTAACCTACAAAGTTAACTGAACTATTCATGTAAGTTTTCTTATCAACTTGATAGAAGATATTGATACTTCAGTTGTACTGCTTTTTCTAGATTGCCAAAGGACTGTATGTTATTTTCCTCCATTACCATTTCTAATACAGAACTACATTTTGACAAATGTGTAGAGCATTTTACTCAGGAAGGCTCCTAAACATTGAGAGTAATTAGAATAAAGCAGTGAAACATTTCTTAGTCAAAAATATGTTGAATAATATACAAAAATAGTTATTGGACTGAAGGTTGTACGAAGTATTTATAATTCTAAAATGTTAATTTGTCTTGATTTGATCAATGTCTCTTTCTGTTGCTCAGTTAAAGATGTTCCTGCTATTTAATTTTCCAGTTATAGCTGCTCAAAATGTAAATTATCAATATTGCCTCAAAAAAAAAAACCAAAAATCAGGTAATAGAAAGCCTCTCCACAGAATACATCAAATGTGATAAAAATTTTCATTATTTAATAGATACATATCCCATTCAGACTAGTTATACAGTATTGGACATATAACACTGAATCATTTCAAAGAATGTGTTGTTGTTTAGAGCATTTCCTTTGGTTTTGCTGTCTTACTTCACTACCCTCTCTTCCACTCACTATGTCTTTCAAAATCATTTTTGTAGTAATAACATAACTAAAGAGAATTCAACGTGTCTTGTTTGATTCTGTGCTCAGAATTCTTGTTTTCTTCACAGTTTGCTGAGAGGCTGTGGTATACGGTATACAATCCTTACCATCAGGGAAAGGTGATAAAAAAGTTAACTAGAATAATTGCAAAAAATAAGCAGTGCATGCACTGCAAATATTTATGCAAAATAGCTGAGTTTTTTCCAGAAGAACAAAAGCAATTATCTCTCATAGACAATGGCTAAAATTTTCAAACTCGAAATCTAAGCTTCAAGCTCCTATTGAGATAGAATGGTAGGAAGAATTATTGTTCCTGATTAGAATGTTTTAAATAAGTTGTTGCAATTTTCTTCGTCTATTCTTCATAGATTAAAATTATCTTTATGGCTTATAGAAACAGAGAAAATCTGAATAAGGTGTCTTACAATGCCCATAGTCAATCAATAGCAAATCATGGATTCATGCAATGTTTGCTTGCTTACAAGGTGTTCTTGTAACAGTTCCACAGAGAGACACAAAAACAGAGACAAAATGTAGGTTTTGGGATCTGTTTTGTTTACTAGTCAGGTACCTTAGGAAAACATACGACAAGTGCTGAATGAGATTAGAATATTGCCTATGCTGAGACTTACTTGAGTCAGGACTAAATTTTAATTTGAAATATTCCTGACAAAGAACTTAGCTGAATGACCATGGCCAATCAGACTCAACATCTATGCAATACTTTCTATTGGATAACTTCTTCATAAGACTGCCCCTGTCTTTGGTGATTAGGTCTTTCCTCCTCAGAATACTTGCACAGCTCCCCACAGGGCATAGGACCACAGCAGCAGGGCACAACGTCCTTGATGCTGCCATCTGAAAGTGGGCTTTTTCTGGTGACGCAGTGAAACTGTGTTATTCAAGCAGCAAGGAAACTTCCCGGACTACAGTTTTGTAGCTAACAGGCAGCTTGGGAATAAGAAGAGCCTCTTTCCTCCTCCTGTGCCATGAAGGGTTGGCTGTAAAGGCTGTCTACAGTATTCAAAGCATTCTCTTGTTGAAGGATGATGAATGGTAAAAAGAAAAAAAAGTAAGCCTTGCCTTAGGTATGCCTGCGTGCCCTCTGTTTCCCTTTTCAAGGAGGTTTTATTCTCACTAAGGTGCCTTTTAGACTATCACAATTGGGTTTTAAAGCAATTTGTATGCATAAGTTGAAAATATTACTTCAAATTAACTTCCAGAGGCACTGTGCTGCAATCAACAGGGTGCTAGATTGGGACACAGGGACCAGTTTAATTCTGGTTTTGCAATTGGCCTGATGGGCAACCTTGAGCAAGACACTTCACATCTGCATGCTCCTATTAATCTTTTAATCTATTTAAATTTTAAGGTCTTGGGGAGGGCATTGTCCCTTGCTTTGTGTTTGTATGGTATTTAGCACTGTAGGACCTGCTGTAATATGCTGCTGCTGTAATTCATAAAACTAAACAGCTAATACAAAAAAAGCAAATAGGTCTAAGAGACCATACAGAGTTTCACAATTACCAAGGACAGAAACGGACCCACAGGATTATTATATTTTATTATGCAATGAGATTCAGACCACACATTTTATATGCAAAGTTAAACTCATCTGCAAATTAATTTACAAACATGCAGTCTTATTACCATGTAATTAAAAAAAAAATCCTAGAAAGCAGTGTGATGTCTGTTCCCTCCCCTTTTAAATTCATTTTCTAAGCTAACAAACCAAAAGATTCCCTTTTCTCTTGGCTCAGCCATCAGCCTTGAAAAGTCAAACTGGGACGTGAAAATCAAATTAGATTCTTTCTGTCTAAGACATGATCAATACAAGTAATGACTGCACTTCCAGCATACTTGACTTGCAGTCTACCACTGCTAATCATACATGAGCTAGAAAATAAGTTGGGGACCCTACCATAACAACCCTGTACCACTCAGCAAAAATTGATACCTGAACTGATAGAGAGGACCCAATTATTCCTTGGCATGAACACAGTGCTATCTCTGCAACGGTATCTAGGAGAGCTGTTGGCCCATATGACAGAAATATATTGACAGTGAGAGGTTGCCAATTTTAATATATAGGCAAGTCACTTTTCTCACATATCCACAGCTAAAATTAGCATGCGCAATGCTGTATAACATAGGTTGAATGCAAATGATTGCAGAGAACTCTCTCAGGTTAGGCTTGCTTTAAGAAGAAATCATGCAAATCATTTTCAACATACTTGCAAGTCTAATTGCCTAATAGCAAGTACGAAACCACACCAGGAAATAGAGTAGCCAAAAGAACCTGTGAAACTGTGTAGATACATTTAACAACAGATTTTCAATTTTGATACTATTTCATCAGTATACTGAAATGTTGCAGATTCATTCAATGCTGCAGTCTTATCTAGAATATCTGTTCTTACCAAAGACAATGGGTATTTCTGCTCAATTTGTAATGAAACCAAAGGTGAGCTTATCTGTATAAATTAAATGGGAGTGCTAAATGAAAAGGTACTTACTTAAAAGAAAGCACAGAAAGGATAAAAATTAACACATTCCAGGAATACAAAATCTATTTCTGGCAACCTCAGTTTTAAACTGCTAACAAACCAAATTTTACATATATATATTCTTTCTGAACTGATGCTATAAATAATTAACTGCAAGTCAAACAGGTTTGTCCCTACCACTGTTTACTAAATATATACAATTTTTTAAAAAAATGCAGTGCAAATTGGAGACCTATTTAAATTACTAGCTTTTTTAATGATAAGGAATATTTTTCTCATACTCTTCTGAATCTCTTCTTAGGAATACAGTTTTTTAAAATTTCTAGAAGGGTCATATGGAAACAGTACTCAAACAGGCAGTTTCTAGATAATATGGCAACATCTGCAAGCTCAGTTTTGCTCTGTGCTAGTCTGATGCCCTGACTCCTTACTTGGGTGAACCAAGTTCTGTGAAAAGTGGAGGGGAATTAAAAGTCACCAACAAAATAACATAGGGAAACACTTTGGCATACAAACACTGAGTATGGAAGCAAGCTGCTATTCCTCTGAGAATCTGTAGGATGACCCTACTCTCCTCGATCATTCTGCAAGAATTTGTTCTTTACTCCACACTTCTGTGTTTGAATCTAGTTTCCTAAGGTTTAAGTATTTAATTTTGTCTTCAGGGGTCACTTTGATTTCTGTGAAGGATGAGTAAACTCAACAGATGTCTACCTTGTCTCATATGATGTCATAAAATATTTCTTTTTCCATATTTGAGTATTTAGATGCAAATTTTTGCTAAATTTCTCTGCTTTTACTATTCTTTTTTTCCAAATGCTACTGTGCTACAAACCCCAAAGGTACAGCAGAAATAGATTAACTTTAATAAAACTCCATGTCCATTATTAGACACCACTCTATTACCCACCTTTTAAAGGTTATTAGACAGCTCAGCATAAAAACTACAGCTATGTCACATTTTCTTTCTAGTTAGATGTAGAATAGACATAGAACAGTTGACATTGGAAGGAATCTCTGGAGGTTCTCTGGTCCAAGCACTCTGTTAAAGCAAGGTCACTTAGTGCCTAGAGTTGCCCAAGACAACGTCCAGATGGCTTTTGAATATTTCCAAGGTTGGAGACTCCACAACCTTCCTGGACACCCTGTCTCAGTGCTCAGCCACCCTCACAGTAAAAAAGTGTTTCCTGATGTTCAGAGAGAACCTCATGTGTTTCTGTTTGTGCCCATTGCCTCTTGTCTGTCACTGGACACCACTGAGAAGAGCTGGGCTCAATCCTCTTTGCACCCTCCCTTCAGGTGTTTATGTACATTGATAAGATATCCCTGTGAAGCGTCCCCTTCTCTAGGCTAAACAATTGTAGCTCTCTCAGCCCTTCCTCATAGGTGAGATGCTCCAGTTCCTTCATCAGCTCAGTGGTCCATCACTGGACTCTTTCCAGTATGTCCATGTCTCTCTTGTACTGGGGAGGCCAGCACTCCAGGTGTGGCCTTACCAGTGCAGAGCAGAGGGGAAGGATCACCTCCCTCCACCTGTTGGCAACACTCCGAATGCATCCCAACATACCACTAACCTTCTTTGTGGCAAGGGCACATTTCTAGCTCATTTTCAACCTGGTACCTAGCAGGAATTCCAGCTCCTTTTTAGCTAGTCGGCCCGCAGCTTATACTGGTGCATGGGGTAGTTCTTTGTTGTAAACTAAGCATTTTAAGACTTTTGTCGGACACCAAAATAGTGCTCTGAATTTCTTAAAGATCTGATCTTAAACCGGGTAAGTTCTCTCTCTTAAATATAAAAGAATTTTCCTGAATAGTATAAGAAAACATTGATGGTATCGACCTGATGACAAAAACCATCAAAATTTAACAGCCAGAAGTAGAATAGTTCACAATAATGACACCTCTATGAGATCCAAAGTGTAATTTTCTCTGGGAAAGAGAGCCAACTAGCTTCAGTGTGTTGGACATTTTGGGGGTTGACATGTATTAGGTTTGAAAAACCTTTTAGAGTTTCTAAAATTAATACCTACTATTCCATTATTGCCAGTAGACAACAGCTGTCATTTTTACATAGCTTTAATTGCTTAAAGTCATATGTTACTTTCTTTTCTCTGGAGTTTCACATCTATCCACATCCAGCTTCCTTCAACTTCCCCATCGCCATGACCTTCTGGAACATGTACAGTTTTTGCTTTATGAAAGCAAGGTTTGTTTTTTAGGCAAATGAAGTATTTGTTACTGGTGGGGGCTGTTCCCCAAAGGAACAAAAAAATAAGCATAGTTTATCTTGCTTACATGACTACTTTTGTGATTTTATCCACTCTTGAATGGTAACTGTTCCAAGGTATTAATGCTAGAGTGCTAAACTGTTCTCAGGTAATTCTACCAACCATATGAAGATTAACAAAAGCAAGTGCCGGATTTTACACCTGGGGCACAGCAACCCTGGATGTACAGACAGACTGAAGAATGTGAGGCTGGAGAGCAGCTCTGCAGAGAGGGATCTGGGGGTTCTGGTCGACGGCAAGCTGAACATGAGCCAACAGTGTGCCCTGGCAGCCAAGAGGCCCAGCTGAGTCCTGGGGTGCATCAGGCCCTGCATTGCAGCCGGTTGAGGGAGGGGATTGTCCCGCTCTGCTCTGCGCTGGTGCATCCTCACCTCGGGTACTCTGTGCAGTTTTGGGTGCCGCAGTACATTATAGATATAAAGCTACTAGACAGTGTCCAGAGGAGGGCTACGAAGTTGGTGAAGGGTTTAGAAGGGAAACTGTATGAGGAGCAGCTAAAGTCACTTGGTTTATTCAGCCCGGCAAAGAGGAGATGGAGGGGAGACCTCATCACCACCTGCAGCTTCCTCACAAGGGGAGGGGGAGGGGCAGGTGCTGATCTCTTCTCTCTGGTGACCAACGCCAGGACCTGAGGGAATGGCAGGAAGATGTGCCAGGGGAGGGTTAGGTTGGATATTAGGAAAAGGTTCTTCACCTAGAGGGTTGTGGAGCACTGGAACAGGCTCCCCAGGGAGGCAGTCACGGCGCCAAGCCTGACAATATTCAGGAAGCACTTGGACAATGCCCTCAGAGACATGGTGTGAATTCTGGGGTTGTCCTGTGCAGGGACAGGAGTTAGATTCAATGATCCTTGTGAGTCCTTTCCAACACATGACATTCTATTATTCTACCTTCTCACCGTAGGTATCTCTCAAGATAAAATAAGGGTATATTTTACAAACATTACTTGTAATAGTTTTGGCCCCAAATAATCCACTTCCTGTAAGTTCTATAAGTATAAAAAATATATATTTCCAAAAAAAGCACCACCTTCAGGAAGAGTTTTAAAATAAATTTTTCAGCAAGGAAACAAGAACATGACCTCTGTGTAGAAGCACTACAGCAAATCCTGTATTTTTATACTGTAAGTTCATTAAGCATAAATACACTAAGATCTTGAAAATAATCCTTTTGGATGAAGTTCTGATCTTAAAGTTAACCAATTTTTTCCTCACTGAAGCTCAGGTTTCACACATTGACTGCATGGGTTTTATTTATTACAATGGATTTATGCCTATACAAAACAGTTCTGAAGATCAGGCCATTAAGCAAGGATACATTATAACCTATTCAATTATTCAAGCTAGAAATTGATTCTGGTGCAATACTGTCAGCTTGTCTCTATTTTACATGAGCTAATTCAACTTGTGCAGGGTAAGTATGAAATTCAAAGGAAACAAACTCTCTGTTGAAACTGCAGTGATTTCAGATGTTCTAAGAAAACAGTTTGCAGTATTAGAAAAGCTATTCTGCAGCATATGAGCAGAATCCTAATAAAAATCCCACAATAACATATTCATGTTAAAAAAAGAATTTATTATTTCTACTAAATTTTATATTTTGGAACTCAGGATAGAATTTGGATTGAAAATATTGCGATAGCACTGAATACTACATTTTTTATCAAAAAATAATGGGCACATCTTCAAATAAAAACCTCCCTCAAAAATAAAATGGCCAGAGGGGGCAAAAAACCTACAGTTTATGACAGTAAAAAAACATTGGGCAAACACAAAAAGTTTCCAAAAAAGATTGGGTAAACTTCAGACTAACATCTGATCAGTTGGATGCCTATGTACTCTGAAGAATTTGACCTTTTGCCTGTCATTAGTTTATACCGTCTTCTCCCACCATGGGAAACAGCAAGGTGCCTATAAAAATTTCCATCAGCAGAACTGAAGTCATTCCCTCCCCATGTGATTTCTCCTGATTTAATGGCCATGGAAAGTTCCATAAGGTCATTAAACCCCTGTAGTTTCTAGCATCCTTCAAATGCCACAGAAACCAAGATTCTATGGACCAGTAAAATAGATACCCATTATCCTCAACTTCTTTGCTACTCATGTCTTGCTTTTGACATTGCTAGGATGACAGAAAATATTTTTCCTGCCCCAAATCACCTCTTTGTACCTGTCCCTGAAAGTTTTATGAAGCCATCCATTACCATCATTTCATACTAGGGAAAAAGAACTGACTAAGTTAATGTGGTTAGGGTCATGAAACATCTGCAAAATGGTCACATTATTCCCACTTCATGTTCAGAATTACAGCTGCTTAATTTTCTAACAAGAAATGGTAGGGAGTGTTATTTGGCTGTTTTTACTACTATTGCCTGTTCTGTGGTGACTATATAAACTTCAAAATGAACAACTATGCAATAAAATAGCAAGTCCAGTTCCTTTTATAGGAAGACCTATATAGGAGAGCTTTGTTCAGACTAAAACCACTCACAACTCTTCTAGATGGAGCATAATTCCACTTGTTATATGGGAACAACATGTAACAGGTAAAACTGTACAACTTCTTCCCATCACCCCTATAAGATTACTTCTCATCACTCCTTCCACAAGGGTAATTTCATACAGCTAATGTGAAATATTTTATAAAACATTTATAACTGGAAATTCTCTAGTACTAATAGAATCATTTCCCTTAGCCACATCATATTTATTTTCTTTTAGGTGAGACTGCAGAAATCTAGAAATCAAAAGATGGAGCTCTATATGAAATTTCAGGAATATATATTCACATAGATGAAAAATATGTAAATGAGACGAATATATGTACACACAAATTTTCCTTTTCACAGGCATTGAAAATGCATATGTGTTATGTGCAGTGGCTTGTAAAAGCACTATTGACAGAAAAGTACTGGGGAAATTCAGCATCTGCTGGCAGGCATATTCTTATAGGGAACCCTGCAGCAACAGGAAGCTCCAAAAGCATTTTGCTCAGCATTGAAGTGCTGAACATTATTTATAAGAATATAGGCAGCAAAACCACCACAACTGTCAAATATGGACTATAATCCTTCCTTTTTAAAGTGATCTGGAGCTGCAAAACCTGAATGTAAATAATTTAATAAATTTCAAAATGTTAGGTATATTAATAAGTGAGAAGGCAAAGATGTAACTTAATTCATATAAACCTTTATTGCAGGTAGGAAGATGAGACAGGCCTGGTAAAATAGTACTTTGTCAGTTATCCTTCTGATAACATTACTACAGGAAATGTGGGTTTGCTTCAATGAAAAACAACAGCCATAAATTACCACTTTTTTATTATTAAAAATTCAAGCAGTTGTCTTACTTTGAGAAAGAACAAAAATATAAGATAGGCCAAAGTTATTTAAAAAAACAATCTTTAAAAATGAACTTAAAAATTGTTTTACTGTTGCTACCTTGTACTGTACACTTTTTTCCTCTCTATCACAGGATATTCAGAGGTACTTCCATCAGGAAAGGGAGCTAAGGCTGAGCAGCACTACGCTCTTGTATTGTGTGCTTGGACAGACAGCTCCTCGGGGAGCCCCACGAGCATGTGGAGTCAGAAGGGGCCTTGGAGGCCAAGCAGCACTTCTGATGCTTCTCCCATCTGCCCAATGTCTCCTCCCCTTCCTCAAGCAAATGCAAGCAAAACCTAAAGTCATTGTCTGAAAACCCTTTCTACAACACAGATTTGAAAATTTTCATTCAGAGCAGAGGTTCCCCTACCTAGGAAGAAAAGCCCTAGAATAATTATTGGAGAAAGACAAATGAAACAGAACACAGGTCTATATGTTCTACAAATATTCTAACAAACCAATCATTTGGTGTGTCCATGACAAAATGGGAAGTGGAAATCCGTATGTTTTGGGGGCTTGTTTTTAATAGGCCCCAAGATGTATCAATTATCTGGTTGCAAATAAAGCGTGTCTTTAACATGGTAGAAAAAAATGAGAGAAAACATTGTCTTCTCATTCTTTCATCACATCATGTCAGAGTCCCATTCTCTCTGACCAAATTCTTTTATATATTCCATGCGTGGTGGGTGTAACATTTCATATAAAATTTATTTATTTGAAGATATTTGATGCTACATGAGATTTCTGATTTAGGAGAGAGGTAAAAAATATACTGAAATCACAATAAAAATGTAAGTTATGCATAGTAAAATATAGCAATTACAGTACATGATTCAATCACAATACCAATGCGTTTCCCAATAATATGCTCACTATCATGATGCTGGGTGTCTCCTGTCTTCAGGAAGGAATATGGGTGTTGAAGCCAGCTCAAGCCTGTTGCGCTCTTCAAAATTATTTTGCTTGTTGGCTAGTTTTTATACTCTATGTTGGGCTGAGCCATATAATTGGTCCCATCCCATGCTGGTCTGGCTAACTCAGGGAGACATTCACGCTCTTTTAATGAACTCAGGGAGAAACCTGTACACCACCAGCTGATCAACTCAACTGTTGAAAACCATTTATCTTAAACAAAGGCCACCCTCTGGTCCCCTTTGTGGCAACATAGAGTCAGCTTCTTTGCAACAGGGATGCTCAGTCACACTCTGCATTATTCTCTGAGCTTCATGGGCACAATGCCCTGCCCATTTCCTCTGAGCCTTCTTCCATCGTCGGGGTTAATTCAGTGAGGCATGTTCCACCCCTATGGGATTAGTCAGTCACCTACCACTGTTTGCACGAGCTCAGAATACACCTGCCTTACAAAGTAAAAATACTGTTTATTTTTACTGCTATTTTACTGTTATTTTACAAAGCGAAACAAAATACTGTTTATTAGGACACACTGCAGGATCTTCCTGTATGTTTTGTTTTATCATCAGCTACACTTACTACAATTTTTCTTATTTTACATTACTACCCTTTCACAACGTGTCAATATAGTTTCATGACCTTCACAGTGAAAACATGCTTAAGCTGTTCTGGAGCAAAAGAGCACTGCTAACTAATTTCAACATTATTTCCACTTATTCCACTAGAAGCTGAATATATTTTTCTATATTGCACATATTTTTCCGTATCTGTGGAAGAAGATACGTTACTCTAATCCTATTTTTCTTTAACAATTAAAAACATCCTGATAGTGGTCAGTAGATTGACTTAAAATAAAAAAGATAATTATCATAATATATTGGGACTTTCATTATGCTTTTAAAAATTACATATCTTTATCTTCTTCTTTTTGACTCTTCTTGCTGCATTTAAAATCATGATTACAGGCAAAATTCCATAAAGGGCATTGGCAGACTGATAATATCAATCACATTAGTAACATTCTAATTATTGGTAGCATTTGGTTGCAGCCTGGGGAGACAACCCTCAAAACCTAATTTCAAGCATGCAGATTCCTCCTAATAGCATGTGTACAGAGAGTTAGTTGCCTCAGAATGTAATCCAAAAAACCCTCACAAGCTGCATGAACCTCTTTAGGCTAGTAATGGGGAATGCTGCTCACAAGTCTACATCTGAAAACTTATATTCTCCTATGGAGTTTCTGAAGGACTGCAGGTGTGCAATTCTATGCACTAAAAGAAGGAATACCTGCACAGAGGAAAGATAGAGTTTCTTCAATAATAACATCTTAAAAGAAAATAAATTGGGTTTTGATGTAAGTACATGTTAAGAATACATCCTCTTCCACAGGGTACTAAGTTTTTTTCTAAGATTTCACTTCTCAGACACTAGCTTCACCTCCCTTTATTTTTCCTGCACTTAGTTTCTGTCAGTCAGGATGTCTTCTGACAAAAGTTAAAACATAGTATTAAGCTTCCCCTTAGTGCCTATTTGACCTTATCTGATGATCAGTACATTGTCAGATTTTTTTTGGACATCTATGAAACCATCAGAATTTTTCTGATAATAGATTACAAAAACAACACTTTGTTAAACAGGCGAAAAGGCTCAGAGCTGGCTGGATGTTAATAGCACCCAAGACACAGTCAAGTCTTCAGAAAACAAAGTGCAGAGCTAAGCATTAACATCACTACAAAGTAACACAATCAACAAACCAAAAACCCCCACAAGATGTGTAACAACCTTAGTCTAAAAGTTGCTTATAAAAATAGGTAATCCCAGAAAACCAGCTGTCAAATTGAAATTGGCAATTTATTACCAAAAAAAACCTTGAACTTTTTTCTGAATTTATGGTAGGAAGAGAGAATATTTAAGACCCTCAGAAGTAACATGCTGACAGAAAATTTTGATGTTACAGAGAAGTATCTGTGTGCAAATGACCTAGTGAAAGGCAAGAGACTCTATCCTGAGCTCTCTTCTTTCATTTCCATAAAGGTCTTGACATGCAGACAAACAGATCTGCAAGACTGGTACTGTGACGCTACAACAGATTTCTCATTAGACCACTTGTTCACCACTTGGCTTTCCTAAGTCTACCAAGATGTTTTGCACAGTACGCATAATGAGCTTCAAAGTGCTCATAATATCTTGTCATCTGTACCTTGCATGATGCAATGATGGTGGTAGAACATTGTTGTTATGCATATTAAAGATTCAATACCATACTCAATGGCTTTAATGTTAAAAGAAATGGAGGCAAAAGTTACCTTATTGCACCTTGGAAAACAACGTTTTATTTCAAGTACTTAAACATGTCATCCTTATTCAACACATCCCAATCTTTCTCCCAGTGATGTAAACCTTAGTTACAGTAGGCCAACAATCCAGATTATTTTTCACATTTGAGAAGCAAAAACTCTGGCAGAGTTAAACTGCAATAATACCTCGGCCCCTTTTTTCCTACGCAAAATCTAGCACCATTTTACAAAGTTATATGTTTCTGTGATAAAATGAAATTCAGAAGTTAAACTTGTCTTGACAAAATCTTCATTCTAATCCTCAAGAATCTAAAACTCCTGCAGCAGACAACCATGTGGTGAATGCACCTGTCTTACTGCATCAGCCTCCCAGCCATTTAACAATGGATAAATTGTTAAGTTCTTCTGTATGTTATTGATTGGGTCACCAAATATACATAGCATTTTTAAAAAGAAAGAAAATATACTTTTAATAATACAAAAAAAAAAAACCCAAAGTTACATATCAGCATCTGGATATATTAAAATACTGCTTACAGGAGGGAATTTCTGACTTACTCCTTTGCTGTTATGCAGTCTTTAATTGTAAACTTTCTGCATCTTCTTTACCTCTTCTCACATTCCCATCTATGATTTTTTTGCAAAGAACATGTAAGTATCCCTCTTTTGTTCTCTTTATGGTAAACAAAGTAAGAGCCAAGGCACTTTTACTGAAGGAAATACATACATTCATCTTGTTCTTTTTGTCACATTATTCCTGCTTTAGGGCTGCAGTCGTTGAAACCCCTAAGCAACACTGACCTGTGTGGTAAAAATTGAAGTTCAAGGTGGTAAAAGTCCTTGTAATGATCACTAGAAGTGAATTCTCCTCATCCCCATAATGGCATATGTGTTCATAAAACATTCCTTAACCAACAGTTATCTTCATTAATATTCACTGGGTGATGCACTAAAGCTACTGAAATATTAGCTTCAAAGTTCAAACAAAAACCAGTATACATGTCATGACCGTATTACCTTCCCAATCCCAAGTAATTGCAAAACAGGCAGCTACAAAACTATGGGATATATCATGTAATATAGAAAACAAGTATTTTGTTTAAACGGAAGCCAGTTCACCTAAAGGTATTCAGATGACAGATTTTGGTGTGATTTGTCATAACTTCATCCATCTCAGTTCCATCCCCTGGTAAGATTTAGCTGTAGCAGCTCTTCCAGTTAGCCCACCATCTCTTTTACACTCTTATCTGGGAAGTGCTAGTTGCATAGGTACCACTGACCTACCACATAAGAAGTGCCCCACTCCTGCCAGCAGCCCCAAGGGCGATTTGCCCTAGAAGTTACTCCGCTTCTTCCAGTCACATGATCTGATGTGACTGGTTGACAAGACCACTCTTCCAGTTTACCCAGAACATCAGACTGAGAAGCCCCTTCCCTTACATACACAGGGGCCACCATTTTGTTTTAGCTGCCATCTTATGAAAGGGGTCCACCATTTTATGGCAGGGAGCTGCCATTTTGTTAAACTGCTCTGTGCTCCTTTGGCTCACAGCCATTTCTTGACACTGTTGTACTTACGTGCTCTCAGGCAGCCCTGTGATGGCCAGCAGGATGAGCTGCCCCTCCCAGCGTACCCAGAAGCACATCAGAAAAGGAAGGTCCCTGTTATTACACACACAGAGGATGCCACTTTTGAAAGCATTATTCCCCGCATCTTTTCATACTGTGATGTGATTGGCTGACAGCCACTTCTTGACACTGTCATACCCACATGTTCTCAGGCAGCCCTGTAATTGGCTGCCCCTTCCTTTGGACAAGGAAGTGCTCAGAGATAAAAATATATACATTTATATAATACACATATATATTAATATATAACTTATATAGTTTATATGATACATAATGTATATAATTTATATAATATATAAGCCCTTTCATTGCCACCATTCTGCCTGCTACACCTCAAAAATAGCCATGGTCTTTGAATGCTAAAACCATTTGCTTACATTTGCACCCCCCAAAAATCTTCCTTAGCTGTACTAATTAATGGTCTTGTTTCTAAGTGTGTGGTTTGCTTCATATCCTGTGAACAATAGCCACGGTCTTATCAGCACAGCTGTCACTTGTGTGACCACCCCCATGATATCCACAAGTCTTTGTCATAATTCTACCACCAGCCCTTTTATCACCGGCATCCTGCTGACTACTCCTCTGCACCAGATAATAATCATGGTCTTTCAAGAGTGATACCCCATTGCTCTTGCTGATGTTCTTGCTCTTTCAGCAGTAGCTGTGATCTCTAAGAGCATGGGGCTCATGCAGTCTGTGCTCCAAAGCCTAGGTCTTGTTGCTTTTTTAGTAAATCAGGACAGTCTAACAGGACAGTCTTGACTGCATGCTCTGCGTCTTATTTTCAGCATCCACCTAAGGACAAGGAAACATACATAGCTCCAGCCTGCACCCCACAAGTCTTACAAACAGTTGTGAGATCCCTCACAAACATGGGCAAAGGAAGCTCCTAACCCTAAGCTCCCATTTAGAATAAGAATTCAGATGAGAAGCTATAAGAGGCTCCGTACAGAGGTCTCTACAGAGCAATTCATAACACTGACTGTAGGCAGACATCTTTCATCAGATATTTATACCATTAGTTTTCATAAGAGTGCAGATATGCTAATCAAATTGCAAACCTGAGCAGCACTCAGCTGCTCCAGAGTCTTTCCATTAGTCTTTCCGAGTATTCCCAATAAGCAGTAAAAACCTTTGAGGTCTTCAAAGAAACAAAAAACTCCAAATATTCAAATGGTCTACATATTTTTAACTTTTCTGATTCTTTAGTGTCACATTTTAAAGCCTTTATATACTATACAACAGGCCTAAGTACATATGTAAAATAGGCCTAAAGACATAAAAGGTAAACCTGAAGCTCTTGTGCAGCTAGAAAAGCAGGGAAAACCTACCCCTAGGGATAAGAAGAAAACTGCAGGAGCCTGGAGCAGTTTCTTGCTACAAATGCATGAACAGACAAACTGAGTCAGGCAAGGACTCTCTCTTTCCTGTGGGGACAGAGACCAACAGCAGGTGCCTCAAGGGTATAAGGAGAACTGGGCAAGCTTAGAGAAACATGAGACATGTTTCTGGACTCCTGTTTAGTAGACCTGTTGGACTTCTCTTCTTTAAATTTGACCACCAGCTTTTTTCAGTCCAGACCTACTATACTCTGGCTCTGAGTTGCTCATCTTTGGTACACAGAAAGCAAAGTAACTCAGGGTCTGCTTGGGTCTGTCGGTTGCTGGTTTGTTTTGTTTGTTTTTGGTTTTTTTTCCTCATCTCTAGTATGGGAAGAAACAGCAAGTTCGTGATTTTTAAGACCGCATCCTCTCAGGCATCACTTTGCCAGACTAGGAAGTCATAATCTAGTTAGGTTTTTCCCATAGACAATTAATACAACAACACTGTTAAGTTTTTTGTTTCCTCTCTTTGCCTCATAAGTCTAAAAACTGAGACATTTTTATTGTGACTTAGCAATGAACTGCATTTTTCATAGAACTATTAAAACCTAAAGATGACTTTCCTGACTAGCAGTAACCAGTTCAGAACTGACTACCAAGTATGGAATGTTTGAATTGTGTGAAACACACTTATATGTGAAGCAGCTGCTACTTGTTTCAGTAGCTTTGTGATAAGGGAAATAAATTAATATTTTGTTTTCCCTATCTGTCTCTATTTGTATACCTAGATATTAGAGGTATTAGTTAAATGCAGTGTAATGTAAGGTATTAGCAGTAAAGTCTAGACAACTGAAATTTTCTGTTCTTTTTTGCAGTTTTTGGGGCATACTTTAAGACTCTCTTCCCTCTCCCTGTTTCCCCTGCAAGAAAAAAACAGAATAACCCTTCATGATTGTATATGTCACTTCTGCTCTGAAAAAAAATGAGAGGGAAAAATAGACTCAGGGCCCATAAGCTTGTAGAAACAGAGAATGTAATCAGCTTGTCACTTCTTTCCTCACAGCTCCAAAGTAGCTGCAATCAGATGTAAGCTCTGGCATACAGCAAAAACTCCTTCAAAGCCAGCAGACTTGTTGGATGATCCTTGTGAACCTAACAAGAACTGCCTCTTCCCACAAACACCTCTCATATTTTGCAGAGTGAAAAGCATAACATAAGAAAAGAGACAAGATATTTAAAAGGAACCTGATTTAGTAAACTGTGGCCTCAGAGATCAACAGACAAGTCTTTCCTGTCTCCTTGTTCATTACATGATAGGAAAAAAAAAGCATTTAAGACATTTATTTGCGTGGGTTTCCTTCAATACTTTTAGTGTCTCACAAGAAATGTGAGATTTTTCCCACTGTTTTTTTTTAACAAATAAACTCATAGCATGATTTTTTTGAAAAGCTACTTATTTCTAGGCTACTACTGCTATGACCTTTTGTCAGGATTTTTCAAAGCATCCAATGCAAACAGAGGTACTAATATCTAAGTCCTTATAGATACCATACTCATGTTCCAGGTCAAAGTGGCAATCAAATGAAGTCGATATGAAATTGTTGAACTTAACCTTTTGACTTCTTCACATAGTATTTTTTGAACTTTGCAATTTTTTTGTGACTTTGGCTTTTCTGAATTTTATTCCTCTTTCGTGGTTAACATGAACTTTTCGTATTACCTTTTCAAAAGTGTTCTGTATGATTGCTGCAATTTTACAGAGTGACATTCATGATGAAAGCAGTAGCTTCAAGAAGAGTCACTCAGCTTACTCCATGTATTCTCTTTGGTTTATCAGAATACGTTGAAAGAACGGTAGGACAGAAGTAGCATCTCTAATTAAATATCTATTGAAAAACAGAAAAGAGACTTGAGTCCAGACTTCGTGAGTGAGAAGGGGAGCAGAAGGAGCAGGAAACAAGAGTTGCATTCTTATGAAGGCAGATCAAACCTGGGAATTAATTTCATTTACCAATAAGTTTTGAAACATAACTTCCCTGAAGAATTCAACAGAACAAAAGCAGTTTTGTAGTAACTAAATGAGATAATATTGTTTTCCAACCAGTTATTTCAATTTTCTTGAACACCTTGTAGCAAAAAAGTGTAAGTACTAATGTAACCAAAAAAGTTTTCACTTTAGTCCTGTTTGAGTCCAAAGTTTTAAATGCTTATTTCATTTCCACATAGAAGTAAAATTATTAATTTTAAAATATTTGTGCTCAAAACCATATTTCTATGAGAATTTAAATATAAGTAGGTTAGCATTTGAAAACATAAAGTTTTTTTTTTCTAAAAAGTTTCACTATGTACCTTCAAATTTTGCATGAGAATTTTTTGAAAATAGCTTTTATTGACAATAACATAGTGACAGGTTTCTAATGAAGACATGTCTTTCTAGTCTGCAGTTAATCAGAAAGATTAAAGAGGGCACTTCAATCATTCCAGTGCTAACATCCTTGCTTATGTTGATTTCTTTCTACCAGGATCCTAGACTGTCAGTATTTGCCTACTCTTTAATTGCAAGGATTAGTGGGCAGTACGGGTAACACCACTTGCCAAAAGCCTCTATATTTTATGAGGCCAAAAGTGTTACTCATAACACCATACTGTTACATAATCTATTCATAAAAATACTTTATTTTTTTTTGCTAGGAAACCTCAGAGAAACCACCACCCAAACTGAGAGAACAACCAGCCTCTGTGGTGTGGTGATGTTGGCTGTCTGGCTCCCACCCAGCTGCTCTCTCACTCTCCCTCCTCAAACAGGGCAGAGGGAGAAAATAAGATGAAAAAGCTTGTGGGTTGAGATAAAGACAGGGAGATCACTTAATGATTACCATTACAGGCAAACCAGATTCAACCTAGGGAAATTTAATTTATTGCCAATTAAAAATAAAGTTGGCTGGTGACAAACAAAAACCAGTGCCCTTCCTCTTCCCAGGCTCGACTTCACTCATTCATTCCTGACTCCTCTACCTCTGCCCCTCCAAGCACCGCAGCAGGATGGGGAACGTGGTGCACCCATGACAGCTCTTATCTGCCACTCATTCCTTCCTATACTTTTTCCCTGATCCAACACAGGTCCTTCTCACAGGCTGAAGTCCTTCAGGATAAACTTGTTCCACAGGCTCTCCACAGGCTGCAGTTCCTTCAGTGCACATCCACCTCCTCCAGCATGGGCTGTCCAGGGGCTGCAGGGGATCCCTGCTCAGGTGCCTGGACCCTCTCCTTCCCCTCCTCCCCCTCTCCCCTTAGGGCTCCCAGGGCTGTTTCTCACCCTTTCCTGTCCCCCCCCGCCCCCCATGCCCCCATTCCTCTCCCTGACTGTCCGGCAGCCCTTTGCCCTTTCCTACCCAGGCTCTCCCTGAGCCGCCGCCATCCACCGTGGCCGTGGGGCTCAGCCGTGCCCTGGGGTGGGTGGGCTGGAGCCGGCTGGAACCGGCTGTGCCCGGCCCAGGGCAGCCCCAGCCTCTCCTCACAGAGGCCACCCCGCAGCCCCTGCCAGACCTTGGGCACCTGAAAACCATACAAAAATAGACACTTCTGGTTTGTGAAACCTGAGACTCTTCTGTCATTTCACTTGTTCCACCTCCCTCTGGAAAAAAACCCTTTGGCAAGGTTGGTATGTAAAGGAGTCCTACAGAAGTTTTACACTGAGAAACAGAAGCTGCAATAACATTAGACTATGTGCTGATTGCATTGCTGAATAGATTATTCTTGTGCACAGGGATTATCTTCTTTATTTTTTAAATTAAAATCTGAATATAGTTGGACAATGTTTTTTTCTTGAAATAGCTTATTTTTCGTAAAAGTTGTAGTTGTGGTTGGAAGAGGCTATATAATGAATTGTGTCAACATGGTGAATTATGACTAAACCGAAAGAAAGGAAAACATTTTAAATGTACACCATCGCCTCACCCCAATTCCCATATTTTTCTAAAAGAAAAAGCTATCTTAATATGTTTCCTTTAAAGAAGTTTTATACCTTCTGTGTAACTTTTATAAAAATGATGGCAGATCAAATAACATGGCACCCTCCCGGCCCCAGTCCCGTGAGCTTCTGTGACTTTGAGAAGTTACCTGAGACACTTACCAGAATCCATTCCTGTCTTTTCTCAATTCATAGCAAGTATTTGAATCTGTATCTTTCATGCCTAAAGACTATATAGCTCAAGATCCCTTACTAATATTTATTAATTTCACAGCTACTTTCGTCTGATCCTGATGAAGCACCTTTTTAACAGAAAGTCTAGGGGAAAAAAAAATATTTAACTCCCACTTCCTTCCTCCTAACCACAAGATTCTAGTTTTTGGCAATCACAAAACGAATCCTTACTCTCACATGACTCCATGTTGTTGCTTCTGTTAGGCTTTTTTTCGTTCAGGGGCCAAACCACTTGCATGTCTCATCTTCACAACAGCAATTTGCAGTTTTGTATTATATTATAAGGACACATCAAGCAAATAAAAACTTTGGGTTTGTTTCAGGAAATGTGTGCACCTTACTGGAATTAAATATCAATTCCAATTCACAAACACCTCCTCCACAAAATACAGTTCAAATCCTGTGAATATGATCTCTTTGCATTCAAATTTATATTGAAATATAATTGAAAAATATTGAAATGTTTATAGAGGAAGACCTTTAATCAGTTTTTTGTTCCCCACAACACATAGCACAACAGTTTATTTCTCATACACTTCTTGCTGCACATTGGAGTCACTTAATTATAATGCCATATTCCAG
Source organism: Phalacrocorax aristotelis (assembly GCF_949628215.1). Taxonomy (NCBI): domain Eukaryota; kingdom Metazoa; phylum Chordata; class Aves; order Suliformes; family Phalacrocoracidae; genus Phalacrocorax; species Phalacrocorax aristotelis. The sequence continues at coordinate 106,702,770 of NC_134276.1, read as the reverse complement.
CAAGCTTCCACCATCAGTAAGAAACTTTTTAAACACATTTTAGTCTTTGCTGTTGTTGTTGTTTGGGCTGTGGGGGTGGGTTTGAATAGGTCTTCTTCAGAAACCCTGGCAAATTTGTTACTATGGAGATGTCCACCACTAGGTCAGTTTCTTACCCAGTACCTGTTTTCCTTATTGTTTACTACTTTCACACCAGCTTCAGTGGTGAGTTATAGACCTGGTTGCAGGCGGTTTATCATTTGCATATGATCCCCTGAAGGGTAGCAACAAAAAACACAAGTCAGTTTTCCCCTTGTCTCAAGCTGTCAGCCCCAAAGCCTCAGCAAAAATACAGAAGCTAACATATACAAAGAATAAAAACATTGCAATAATTGCTATAAACTCAAGTTTGCAATCTCACATCCAGAATACAAGGCAAAAGTATTTATATACAAAAATATGCAGTCTGTACCAGTCAGAGTGGTTGACACTGGAAGATTCTTTATTTAGCATGAATAAGAGGAGCTTTAAGGAACAGCATTAAAAATCAGAATGGGTCTACTGGACTACCACACTTAGTTTTAATCATGGACCTCTTCTGCTTGCATATTCAGGACAGCCTTCAAGGTCATAATTATACTCTCTTCATAAAAATTTTGTTTAACACTACTTCTAGAGAGGTAGGACTCTTCTGATATAAGTTCCGTGTTACCATTTTGTCATGTGGGGCAGAAAATTCTTCAGTCTTCAATGGCCATTGAAACAATCAAACCGTTGCAATTGTGTTCTACAAACCAGTATAACTGCACTTTAACGTGAACAATATGAGATCTATACAAAAGTAACACTTTCATGCAAATTCCTCTTTATGTTTCTATATTCTCCTAACCATTAATTCTGCCTTAACACTCTCCCACATGAAGTGGGATTCCTCTTTATATTGGGTCTGGCTGAGATGGAGTTAATTTTCCCCACAGCAGCCCTCTTAGTGCTGTGCTTTGTATTGCTGGCTAGAAAGGTGTTGTTACCGCAACATAGTTTTGGCTGCTGCTGAGCAGTGCTCCCACAGCATCAAGGCTATTTCTCCAATATTTGCCCCATCATCCAGTAGGCCGGGGGTTGGCAAGTTCTTGGGAGGGGACAGACAGGACAGCTGACCCCAACTGACCAAAGGGATATTCTATAACCTGTGATATCTACTCAGCAATAAAAGCTAAGAGAAAGGAGGAGGAGGGACAACATTCGTTATTATGATGTTTGTCTTCCAAAGCAACCGCTACGCATACTGAAGCCCTACTTCTTCAGAAGTGGCTGGACAACACCTTCTGATAGGAAGTAGAGAATAAATCTGTTGTTTTCCTTTCCTTCCCCATGCTGCCTTTGCTTTTACTTTACTAAACTGCCTTTATCTTGACCCATGAGGTTTTTTCCATCTTATTCTCTCTGGCCCCTGTCCTGCTGAGAAGGGGAGTGATAGAGTGGCTGGATGGAAACCCGGTGTCCAGCCAAGGTCAACCCACCACACTTTTCCTCACATCCTCCTTAACCTCTCTTCCCTTTTCTCACTACCTGAGCTTGATTTTTTTTAATCAGAGTTTAGACAGAGGAGAACAAGTTCATTAATTTGGGGGTTAGATTTTGAATGGAAGATTGGTTGGATCAGTGAACATTTCAAAGAACAAAACAAAGGATACACAAATAATCTGTACTTCAGCATATCAACAGCACAGAATCTGGTTGGAGGCCCAAAAATAGCAGTGTTCCACAGGGGCCTGTTCAGTCTGTTCAACATAGTCATCAATGACCTGGACGGAGGGACAAAGTGCACCCTCAGCAAGTTTGTTCATGATACAAAACTGGGAGGAAGAGCTGATATGCCAGAAGGCTGTGCTGCCATTCAAGGAGTCCTGGACAGGCTGGAGAGCTGGGCCAAGGGGAACATCATGAAATTCAGCAAGAGAAGTACAAGGTCCTGCACCTGGGGAGGAACAACCCCACGCACTGGTACATGTTTGGGGTTGACCCACTGGAAAGTGGCTCTGCTGATAAGGACCTGGGAGTGCTGGTGGGCAGCAATCTGACCCTGAGCCAGCAATGTGACCTTGTGGCCAAGAAGGCCAAAGGTATCCCGTGCTGCATAAAAAGGAGTGTGGCCAGCAGGTCGAGGGAAGTTATCCTCCCCCTCTACTCTGCCCTAGCGAGGCCACATCTGGAGCACTTCATCCAGTTCTGGGCTCCCCAGGTCAAGACAGACAGGGAGCTACTGGGGAGACAAGACTGAGGGGGGATCTTGTCAATGCTTATAAATACCTGAAGGGTTGGTGTCAAGAGGATGAGGCCAGATTCCTTTCAGTGGTGTCCAGTGACAGGACAAGGGGCAATGGGCACAAATTGGATGACAGGAAGTTCCACCTGAACATGAGGAAGGGTTTCTTTATTTTGAGGGTGACAGAGCAGTGGAACAGGCTGCCCAGGGAGGTTGTGGAGTCTCCTTCTCTGGAAATATTCAAAACCCGCCTGGGTGTGGTCCTGTGCCCCCTGCTCTAGGTGTGCCTGCTCAAGCAGGGGGCTTGGAGGAGGTGATCTCCAGAGGTCCCTTCCAATTCTTATCATTCTATGATTCTGCTATTCTGTGATATCTATGCTAAGATGTAACTGATTGATAGATAAACATGTATACTGAAGTTTGTTATTCATCCAACAGTCACAACTTGTTGATCACCATGCCATAATGCAAAGTTCATCTGTAAGAAATAGTGAGTCAGACAATGAGAAATTTGCTTAAGGCAGTGTAGAAGAACAATCTCAGTCCAACCCTGCTAATATACACAGCCCAAATAAAAAAACAAACCAACCCACAAAACCTCAAACCCTGAAGTCACCACAAAATACCCTGCAATTCTCCCCTCACCCTGCTCTCCCCTCATCCCCATTCCCCAAATACCAAACCCTTAAAACAACCATCATACATGAACATACTGTTAAGTATTTCCTGAATTTGTCTTGAGAAGTGTGCAAACCAAACAAATTTTTGCTGATACTTCGTCATAATCAAATAAGGCTTGATTTCACACCCAGAGGCTTGGGTTTATTTTCTAAAGAGAAACTTTGACACTAAAATCTTTTACAGATAAGCCCCAAAAGACATTTAATTAACAATTTTGATAACTGATGAGGCAACTGATGAGCTCTGAAGTTAACTATCTTCTTCAGAATTGATGTGATTAAAAAAAACCCCTATGGGCAGAGGTGTTGCAAGCCTAACTACTGATAGGCTATTTATCACAAGCCTGAACACATGCAGACTATAACAAGGAAGCTTTTTGAAAAATGTATTGTTCAGAGATAAAGCCATTAAGCTTGAATTCAAGGAATTAATATTTTTCCAAATGGAAAGAAACAATTAGATATTCAGCACCACTCATATTGGAAAAACCATGAGAGTTAATACATTAAAAATGGGATCTTTGACAAGAATTTGCTATAGAACTGCATATATTACTGAATTGCTGTGTTGCAAAGAATAATGTAAAGTATAAAAAACCAGAAAGAGAAAGGCAAAATATTGTTAGAAAGGGAGGTTGGTTTGACTATCGGAACTCAACTTTCAGATTTATGCCCAGAATTTCCAGTACAGATCAGGGTTGGGGTATTTTTGAGCAATAAAAGCAGAAGGTTATTGAGAGTACTTAAAATAAGGTAGTCACAGATTAGTCTTTTTCAGGTACAAATAATTCAAATCTGTAAATGTACACTGAAATTGCAGAGAATCATCCTATAAAAACCATGTACAAGCTCCTTGATGCTGGAAAAGATTGGACTATTTTATAAGGCAAGTCAGATCAAATAACTAGATGTACATACAAAATATACTTTTTTATATTTCTTTAAAGAAGAAATTATTTTTCAATCTGAAAATTATAATCGACATACACAAGTGAATACGCATATATAAAAAGAAATCAGTCTAGATCATCACACTCTTTGCTTACCACATACTCTTGATAGTAAATGTGGCTGGGTTCCCTGGAGGCATACAAAGCACGTGATTACTGTCAGTACTGCCAAGAAACATTCAGAGGAAAAAGAAAAATCTTAGTTGTAACTTACTTATTACTCATTACAAAATCTTAGCAAGCATGTGCTTTGTTGCATAGTACATCAGCTTTAGCTTGCATAACACACTTGACAAAGTTGTGAGAGTGAATATAGAAGATAGAAAGTAAATATTGTTTTCTGCTTTCATCTAGATTCACCTCATCCTGTGCTATAAGATTCATCTATCCTCCTTTTCACAGTGATATAATGCTTTTTCTGGGTTCTCTTAAAATTTGTAACTGTTTTCTAATTCTCTCTACACTTTCTAAAGATCTGATTTTTTAAATTTCAGAAAGTACTACTCATCCTTGGGATATCTGTTTTCAGCTTTTTATGGCATCAACTGAGAAAAAATAAGCAAGTTTGTCGCTGAGCTCTTTCAAGATTGATCCTACTAAATGTGTTGATGTGTCCTGTTTGGGAAGGAGTCTTTCAATCTTCCACAAAAGAAGTAGAGGAGTCCTCCACTCTTGCTCAGCAGATGGACCCTTGGATGATTGGACTTCTCTTCTGTGGAGGGATGGAGCTTGAAAACACTACTGAATTTTGAAAAATGGAAGTTTACAAAATAATAAACTGAAAGTGACCAGAAATTGTTAACTAAAAAAGAGACAGAAGTTGGATTACAATTCATGTGATGCTTTTATTAATTGAGTGAATGAATGTCTAGGAAGTTAACTGTTCCAAAATGATTAAAATACTCTTCCCTTTAAAAAGTGTGTACATCTTAAAAATACAGTAATTCTCAAATAAGAGAATATGAGCTCTTTAAAATATTAATGATAAACAGACACTTTGCATTAGTTTTTAATGCTAAGCAAAACAAGCAGAAGCCTTATCACAGTGAATATATTCAGAGACAGTGAATATATTCTACAGTGTCTAGTCTAAAGTGAAGAAAAAGTCAAGGCACATATTCAAAGATGCCTGAAAGAGTCAAATTATCAAAGAATTTAAAAATACTTCCATTGTAACGAGGTTTGTTAAAGAACTGAATGTGGAATGAAGGTGGGGTGTGATTTTATGTGCCCTTTTGCTACTAGTATTAAAGATTCAGATGGTTTGAATAAAATGGGGAATATTCTGGGTTTGGAGGCAGAGAAGAAAATATTTGTAGTAAGCATTGTGAACTATGTTTTATGTCTGATAATAGCAAAAGAGCTGGTGTTTTTTATGGCCTTCTGACCAATACACGTCCAACAAAAAGAGAGTTGAAAAAAAGACATAGAACCGTAGAAATGGGGTACAGTGTCCCACAATCTCCTCTGCATTTTCTTTGCATTCCTTGGGAAATCAAGAAAAAATTGGGGGGAGGGAGCATTTGTATTTTTAAAGAAGAAAAAGATAAGTATTAAACTAATGCAACTTGAAGTTAAAATTAAAGTTGCTAGCATATTTAAGGTGTTTGTAAAGCAGCTTATGACATAGCACCTCCTGAAGCAAAAAAACTTGGAAAGAAAGGGCAGCGCAGATGAACCTCACTTCTTCCTTGGTAGAAAGATACAAGTAATAATTTTTGTCCTGACAGAAACAACTACTTATCCTACAAATTCAAAGGTAATGTCTTTATATATCCTTGTGGCCAGGCAATAAGATTTTTGATGAATGGAGTTAAATCCAGTTGGTAGCCAGTCACAAGTGTGTTGCCAAGGGCTCAGTGTTGGGGCCAGTTGTGTTTAATATCTTTACTAATGATCTGGACAAGGGGATCAAGTGTGCCCTCAGTAAATTTGCAGACGACACCAAGCCGGTGGGACTGTTGATTTGCTTGAGAATAGAAAGGCTCTGCAGAGGGATCTGCATAGGCTGGATCGATGGGCGAAGGCCAGTTGTATGAAGTTCAACAAGGTTAAGTGCCAGGTCCTGCCTTTGGGTCACAACAACCCCATGCAATGCTACAGGCTTGGGGAAAAGTGGCTGGAAAGCTGCCAAGAAGAAAAGGACCTGGAGGTACTGGTTGGCAGCTGGCTGAATATGAACCGACAGTGTACTCAGGTGGCCAAGGCCAACAGCATCCTGGCTTGTATTGTAAATAGAGTGACCAGCAGGAGTACGGAAGTGATGGCCCCTCTATACTCGGCACTGGTGAGGCCACACCTCAAATACTGTGTTCAGTTTTGGGCTACAAGAAAGACATTGGAGGTGCTGGAGCATGTCCGGAGAAGAGCAACAAAGCTGGTGAAGGATCTGGAGAACAAGTCTTAAGAGGAGAAGCTGAGGGAATTTGGGTTGTTTAGTGTGGAGAAACAGAGGCTGAGAGGAGACCTTATCACTCTCTACAACAAACTGAAAGGAGGTTGTAGCAAGGTGGGGGGTCGGTCTCTTCTCCCAAGTAACAAGTGATAGGATGAGAGGAAATGGCCTCAAGGTGTGCCAGGGGAGGTTTAATTGGATATGAGGAAAAATTTCTTCACTGAAAGGGTTGTCAAGCATTGGAACAGGCTGCCCAGGGCAGTGATTGAGCCACCATCGCTGGAGGTATTTAAAAATATGTAGACATGATGCTTAGGGACATGGTTTATTGGTGGACTTGTCAGTGTTAGGTTCATGGTTGGACTCAATGACATTAAGGGTCTTTTCCAACATAAATGATTCTATGATTCTAAGAAGAAAAGTATAACAGCTCTGTGAAACACCATTTTCCTTAAGGTATTAGAGATTTATTTTTTCATTAAATACCCAGTAACTTATTGCTACCTTGGTGAACAAAATTGACACCAAAATCACTGATCAGATCTTGCAGATGTCTTTTACTCTATAGCTAACAGCAATGATTCCTTCCGCACATATCTTCAGCTGTTACTAAAGAACTAGATTTTGAGTTAAAGTTAAGGAATACTCGTATTTTCATAGGAATTAGGCATTTATAATTAACAAACATGTATTTATAACTTGTTAGGACTGCAAGAACATTAAAGTGTTCCATGATTTCATGCATGTGTGTTGAAAGTGTGTTGAAAACAGCCTTCCACACTCTCTATTTAAATACAAAATTTTAGCTGGAGAATACTTTAGCAGGGATTATTTATGAGGATATTTCTGAGGAGGTAAGCTATGTTACAAGCAGTACATGTTGAAATTGAGGTAATATGAAAAAGGTAGATTTGTAATCATTGACTTACAAAGACAGATCTTAATAGCTCATCTAGGATTTTCTTTAACATTTACATTTTCCGGTGTTCATATTTTATAACAGTGGTGTTACTACAACAGGTAGTGATGATTCAATGTTCAAAAACCAGTTTGGGAATTAATTATATTGACTTGATTTCCATGCATAACTTTCTAAAATGTAAACATACCTGGCTAAATCAATTGCTGATTCCTCAATACTGCGATGAGAGAATATTCATGCAGAAACATAGGCATGAGTACAACCATATTACTTACTGCTGGAGATTCATATCTACATTATAGATCAATTATACTGATATTTATACCCATAAGTTTCCTTCTACAAAATCAATTGACATTTCACAAGCATGCTAGAGGGTGGATTTATATTCACAGATCGAAACACATTTCCACAGACAAAAACCACATGAATAAAGATATTGATCACACTTACACTGATAAAAACACACACAGTGCATTCATTTTTCCCAGCTGAAAAAGAGTTATTGATTCACTGTAAATATGTTTGGCTTGGAATTGTTAAAAGGTAATGGAGTTTCCAAAGAAATAAAAAGATGTTTAATGTGCATATTTATTAACAGCTGCACTAAACTACAGAACACAATTTTTACTGTGATTGAATACTTCATATGAAGCAAATAAAGTGTCAGCTCTGGCTTCTGATATTAAGAAATAGGAAAATGATCATGCTACAAAGTAAAATAATAATTTAACACTTCACCTCAGTTACTTCAGGTTACGCTTCTTCCTGACTCCTATTCACAGTCATTGCATAGTTATTTTGTCACAAACACAGAATCTAATCTAAATTCAGGCAGAAAGAGCCATACTGTGTGCAGGTTTACCTAATTAAATTTTTAAACATAGCTACCCTATGATCTGTAAAGCAATTCCCAATCAATGAAGTGTTCTAGTTACATAAAATGCTTTTTTAAAGGGGGACTTAATTGCAATGTACTTTAGCTCTCTGTTGGTTAATGCATTCCCCTGAAAACAGAATGAAACTCATGGTTAGGATATTTGGATTATATGGCAAACAAAGACAAGGTCTGAAGCACAGTGATATATGCAAAAGTTATCCTCATTGCTAGTTAAGGAGATTGGAAACTATATTTGAATTCAGTGAAATTTTATTCTTGTTCTGGTTATTCAAGGGTATTGTTCTGTTATTTCAAGGGTAAACCATATTAAATAAACAGGCTGAAAAAAATATCCAGTCAGGCTTATGTATTCAGTACAATTATTTTTTAATGAATCATTAAAAAAATACATTAAGAAATATCATAAAAGTCTTCACAAATCTTTTCTATTCAGATATGGAATTTGTTTCATGGATGTTCAAAGGAACAACATGTAAGTTATTCAACTTTTACTTGATTATATAGCTCATGTTGTAAACCATCATGGGAACTGACTGTTTCTTGCTCTAAGCTTATGTAACCATTGCTTTATGAAAAATGAATCTTGGACCTCTGTGTGCTTTGCCTGATTTCAGCATTCAATAATATTGAAAAATACATAAAATTGCATCCCACTATAACTTTCAAAAGGGGGATATATCTAGTAGCTGATGAAATTATGTTCAGAAACATGACTGTCATGTTTAATATTATTTAGGGATGTCAAATTTATGAATGTGTAACATGTACATGGACAACTATAAAGAATCCAGCTCTTTCAAGTGTTTAAATGTATTTGTTACATCTGTTGGTGTCTCATCTGAACTGCATGTTGAACTAGTTAAAATGTTGCCATGTCAGCAAAGCACAATCTTCTCAATCCTTTTCACCTTCTCACATAGCACACACCTGGATGTTTCTACCCTCAGAACACCCTTTGGGCTTTCACCCTTTCACAAGACCAAATAAAACAAGTTGATTGTTTCCTTTACACAGACCCACCCCAGTATCCCCAGTCATCAAAAAGAAACAAGTTCCTTACTCCCAGTATTTCAAATTATCCTTAATGACACTGTGCTTTCAGCTCAGGATGTAGTGAATAATTAGCAGTACAGCCACCAACTTCTTTAGAAAGAATACAGCCTCATCCTCCCTTGCTGGCTTTGTCAATGGCCACAGAGTTCTGCTTGTAGCCATAGCACAGTACAATACTTATCAAAACTGACAACAAAATGCTTCAGGTAGAGGTGTACAGTGTTTAAGGGTGGAATACATTAAAACAGACTCTACCACTAATCAATCATTATGCATCGTTTAGAGCAACATTAACTCCATATGTCCTACAAGTTTTAAACAAAGAATCAAAATGATAGATCCTTTAATCTTCTAAGAAATGGTATGCTTATCTCTAACTTAACAACAACTATATTCATTTGCATGTAGAGGGAGGATTTGTGGAGTTGCTCCGTACCCCACCATTATTTTGGCTCATCAGTTTAATCAGTCACTGAGAATGACCCATATAGACCCAAATAAGTTTAACATCCATTTCCAGGTGTTCTGCCAGCAGGTGGAATAGACTCAAAAGTTTAATTAGACAGGCCTCTATAGGAATTTCGAGAACAAACAAGAAAATAATCCCATGAGGTGCACATGAAGCATGCTTGAAAGAAAGTTTTAACTTCTGGATATGGTTTCAGCTGCACAAAGAAGAGCAGATCATGCTGATCATTCTGACTAGGCAAAAAAATCTTTGAGACTGGTAGACTCTTTTTTCAGCTCTAGGCAGATATAACTGCCCAAAGTGTTGCAGCTCATACAATTTTTGCTTCCCTTGTTTATACAGTTTTTCTGTTTGGAAAGCCATCCAGAATGCTTCTGAGATAGTTTGGTTTAGCCAAACATAACACTTGCTGAACTGATCTTTCAACCTCTACGGATACAGAAAGCAGAGAGTTTGAATTTTTTCTGTGAAAAAGGGATTTATACCCCAGATAGTTTTCACTCATTGCCAGGCAAACTGTTAAGTTCCACTTTTTTTTTTCTGCAGAGAAGGAAGAAACTTACAAAGAGATGCTTTTAGACTACCTACTCTTACATATAAAGGCTATTTTTTTTTTTTGTTCATAAAACAATAATGAAGTCTAAATATTTAATGTATTTTCCTTTTTATAAGGCTAGAGCAACCTTATACAGCCTTAAATGAAACAGCCAAATATTTTCAGTACCCTAGATAATATAGTTCTGGTTTACCAGAAGTAACATTAAAACATGCAAGACAAGAAAAGTCAGTCCTCTGTATCTCTTGCCCACATGAATAACTAATTAGTATGTAACTTTCCCTGACAATCACATAGAAAAAAGTCAAGTTGGACTTCGAGTAATTTTTAATCTTTGTTCAATTAATTGGTTGAAAGACTGTCTTACAGGAGATTTTTTTTTATTGCATAATCAAATTTGCATAATTTGATGTTAACTGAAGAATTTTGTTCTTAGATGTTACTGAAAAAAAAGAGCCCTTGCCTTCTCTGGTTTTATTCTTGTATTGGAAGGGAAGTTAGGAGGCAGCAACAGAAAAAAATCAGATGATGTTGTGAAAGACAGTCTACAATATGAAGGCCCTTAATATTACTATAGCTTCACTAGTAATGCATTAAGTGCACCAATGCATTAAACGTGATGTAATTCAAGACTGATTGAACTTGAATGCTTGGCTTTTAAGAAAGGCTTTGTCTTGATTCACTAAACTATCTCCAAGATAAAAAAGACTGAGCATTTTTTATAAGTAATAATTCAGACAAAATTTATATTCTAGGTTTGCAGAAATTAGTACATCAGGCATGACTGAAAAGAAATTACAAGAAACCTGATTAAAGACAAAATTTTATCTAAGGGAGACTCACAAGCACAAAATACTTTTCTAATCTTACCACTACTTAATTCCATGACCAGGCTTTGAGGTCCTATTTCAAAGGTTCAGAGAACAATATAAAATAAATAATTGATGTATCTCTTATCAGTGTATCACTTCACCCTCATTTTAACATAAGAGACTATATATTGCTTAAAATTATGTATCATATTTTTATTATGTAATTTGAGTAATTTGTATCAAATTACAGAATAAAGAATACAGAGTAGATAGACATATTGCTTGACCCTTTCAGCAGCTACTCTATTTTCTCCTGTACACAATTACTCCTCAAACTTTTTGTATTTTTTATATACTCAAAAAAACAAAACAAAAAACGTGATAGGACTTACAGTACTTTACTGGTATTTACATTCTAATGTACAATTATGCTTTTCAAGCACCATTTACCTTAAAATTCTGTAAATAGAGAAGTTTCTGTTCCACTGAGATAAAATAGACATGCTATTGTTTTGATAGAAAGGTTCTTAGAGAAAAATATTTTATTTTTTTCAGGTTTTTCCCCCACATAGTTTCAGTATCTGTTTATTCCCTATATAAGAATCCTGAAAGTTAGAATTACACTGGAAAAAGCTGTAAAGCAACTTACTAGAATGAATTGTGAAGAGTGCCAAGGTGAGCTATGGAAAAAATGAGTTATGTAGAAATAACAGGCCTTGCCTATAAGCTAAGAAGAAATTAACTCAGTGGATTTACCCTCTCAGGTACCTATGCTGATGCCACTGAATTAATCTTTCCCACAGGGTCCACGCCTGGATTTGTAGACATAGTTATACATAATAAGAACCAGACTGAAACTGTCAATATGCCATTTGATACATTTATTAGCTTCCCAAAGACTAAAACTGACAAGGTGTGGAGAATGAACTATGACTGCACTGTATGTACTCAGGGAGAAAGTCCCCACAACACTGCCAGTATTTTCAGAGAACATGACTCCATACCAAAAAAGAGCACCTTTACAAGATTTGCTATCCCAGTAACCTCTGTGGTTGAAGATGTTTGCACAGGTCGGTTCTTCATATTAGGCATTTAAAAAACAAAATATCCTTTTTAAGACAGGAAGAAGATAATGTCTCAGACAGCTAGTCTTTTATTACGTAATTATTCCACATCATTGAATGGTTCCATTCAGTTGCTGTATAGTCTTATTGAATTTGGTTGAAGACAAAAGCAAGTATTCATCTGAAAAATACACACACACATTCAAACAGCTGTCTGAATAACAATGGAAAGTAATGAAAAAATAATTTATACAAATTATTCGAGTTACAGTCTGAACATTAAAGAGAAAAATAATGATGTTTGAGAAGTCATGCTTGTTTATCTCCCCAATTACAGAAGTTGCATATAAAAAGTGAGGCAAATTGTTTCATTTTTATATGGTTTATAATGCACAAAACCTTTTCTGTAAGTTCTAGATTCATAAGATGTGAGCATAAGTTGCACTCAAGAAAAAAGAGGAAGGTATCATACTTCAGATAACAAAGCTTTACATGACTGATGCAGTAGTGAGTATTCCAGCCACAACTACTTGATTGTTTTTCCCTCAGAAAATTAAGAAATACAGGAATAACTTCATTCATTTAGCAGAAAAGTGAATTCTTTAATAGCATTCTGTTAATCAAATGTTTGATACATCAGGCATTCACTACAGGCCACCTGATCACGAAGAGGAAGTTGACAAGGCCTTCTACAGACAGCTGAAACTATCTTCACAATCAAAGGCCCTGGTTCTCATGGGGGACTTCAACCACCCTTATATTTGCTGGAAAAGCAACACGGTGAGGTGCGCACCTAATCCAGGAAGTTCCTGCAGAGCCTCGAAGATAACTTTTTGACAGAGATGGTGGAGCAGCCAACAAGGCAAGATGTGCTACTCAAACTTACACTAACAAAGAAAGACAGTCTGGTTGAGGATGCGAGGGTTGGGTGTAGCCATGGCTGCAGTGACTGCGAGATGGTAGAATTCAGTATCCTGCACAGTAGAAGCAGGGCAACAAGTAGGATTAGAACCCTGGACTTCAGGAGAGCTAAATTCGGCATCATCAATGATCTGCTTGGAGAAATCCCATGGGCTAGGGCTCTTGAAGGCAGGGGGGTCCAAGAGAGCTGGACAGTATTCAAGGACCACTTCCTCCAAGCTCAAGATCAGTGCACCCCCAGGAGGAAGAAGTCAGGCAGAGGAGCCAGGAGACCTGCATGAATGAGCAAAGAGTTCAAATGGAAGAAGGAAGTTCACAGTATGTGGAAAAAGGGACTGGCCACTTGGGAGGAATATAGGAACGTTATCAGGGTATGCAGAGGTGCGACGAGGAAGGCCAAGGCCTGCTTGGAATGAAAACTGTCGAGAGACATCAAGGATAAAAAGAAGGGCTTCTTCAAATACATCAGTAGTAAAAGAAAGACGGGGGAAACTGTGGGCCCGCTGCTGAATGAGGTGGGTGCTCTAGTGATGCAGGATGCAGAGAAGGCAGAGTTACTGAATGCCGCCTTTGCTTCAGTCTTCACTGCTCAGGCTGGCCCTCAGGCACCCCAGCCCCCAGAGGAGAGAGAGAAAATCTGGAGAAAGGACCAAAGGGAACATCATGAAATTCAGCAAGAGAAGTGCAAGGTTCTGCACCTGGGGAGGAACAACCCCACGCACTGGTACATGTTTGGGGTTGACCCACTGGAAAGTGGCTCTGCTGATAAGGACCTGGGAGTGCTGGTGGGCAGCAATCTGACCCTGAGCCAGCAATGTGACCTTGTGGCCAAGAAGGCCAAAGGTATCCCGTGCTGCATAAAAAGGAGTGTGGCCAGCAGGTCGAGGGAAGTTATCCTCCCCCTCTACTCTGCCCTAGCGAGGCCACATCTGGAGCACTTCATCCAGTTCTGGGCTCCCCAGGTCAAGACAGACAGGGAGCTACTGGGGAGACAAGACTGAGGGGGGATCTTGTCAATGCTTATAAATACCTGAAGGGTTGGTGTCAAGAGAATGAGGCCAGATTCCTTTCAGTGGTGTCCAGTGACAGGACAAGGGGCAATGGGCACAAATTGGATGACAGGAAGTTCCACCTGAACATGAGGAAGGGTTTCTTTATCTTGAGGGTGACAGAGCAGTGGAACAGGCTGCCCAGGGAGGTTGTGGAGTCTCCTTCTCTGGAAATATTCAAAACCCGCCTGGGTGTGGTCCTGTGCCCCCTGCTCTAGGTGTGCCTGCTCAAGCAGGGGGCTTGGAGGAGGTGATCTCCAGAGGTCCCTTCCAACTCCTACCATTCTGTAAAATATAAGATGCCAAGAAATTTTTCAAGACTTTATTTTGATGGGGTAACATATTCCCTTCTCATTTTTTCTTTTATTAGTAGAACACTTCTCATGAGACACATTTTTTAGCACTGATTAAATGTCCATTTTCACAGTCTATCACATGCAGGATGAAATCTCCAACACAGTGATAGACATCATCGTCTTCACAATCACACTGTCATTTCAATTAAGGTTCAAGCTGAATTAAACACTGAATTACCTAATCAGCCATGCTACTAATGTTTGCCTATTTCTCTCTTTGCTACTAGGCAAACACACAGGGCTGCAGTTCTGGACACTCAGGTGCTCAGCAGGAACCTGACCCGTACTTCAGTGTATTTTCAGGGATCATATCAGCCGTGCAGGGGCAATCTGGTTTGGTTGTGCTTTTGACTCAAGCACAACTGCAAGAAACGTTCATCTGGGACAAAAGACGAGTAACATTAAGACCCTGAGCTGCTTTACTTTTGCCTTTGGTGAGAAGTTACATCCTAAAGCTGAGGCAAAAGCACAAGATGTGTCTTTCACAGAAGTGCACTTTCCTGGTGTGGAATAAGAGCTAGAGTGATTTCCTCACTCAAAGCAAGTTCTCAAAAGGACAACACCATAACTCATAGGAAGTCATCCTCATATTGCAGGCTACTTTGTCCACTGCAAGAACCACGTAATTCTTACATAAATCAAAACCCTAAAGTTTTACATCTTTTTTTGCTGAAGTTATTTACATGTTTAGATCTTTGTTGCACAATCAAAATTTTAAAAGGCCCAAAGATCTTTGTTTTAAATAAACACCTGAATATAAAAGCTATACTTTCAATTTATTTTTAAAGGAAGTAAAGATGCTGGGACTGATTGTATCAAGGAATAAACAAACATGTTTTCAGATGTTCAGTAGGACTGAGAGATGATGATCTGAAGTATTCACAACACAACTGTCTTTACTCAACTTGTTGCAATACCAGCCTTAAACATTTATTTCTATCTTTACAGTACACACATATGCACCATAGTTTTCAAGCTGAATGCATATCTGAAATGCAATAAACCGATTCTGACAGGACATGCAAGAGCATGAATGCATCAAAGCATCGTGTGAAACAGACAATGTGAGAAATGAATACACAGCAATAAAAAAAAAAGGTTAAAAAATGTAATCCTTTGCAGAAACTTTAGCCGCTTCCTACGAGCACACTGAAATCAGTTTCCTTAAAGTACATAGAAGTGCTCAGTGCTGAATGATGTAGAAGAACCACGTTCCCACTGCCCAGCTGATCACTTCCACCCCAGGTTGAAGGGAGGTGGTAAGAGGCTGAAGACAAAGGCTTTCGGAGTATGAACCACACAACTGAACAACAAAGTTGTATTGTTGAGCACAATACTGTAGAGCAAAGACAGATGACAAAACCCCCAAAACTTCCAGTAGCTCCTGTCCTGCTTTTTAAATGTGTGCTAACACAGACAAAAACACAAGAGACTTCAATAAGTTTTCATTGAACCTTGAACCAGTTGCCCAGGACCACGTCCAGACAGTTTTTGAATACATCCAAGGTAGAGCTTTTATTGTGTTACTGTATTATTGCCTTGGAATATGACTCTATCTTCAAGTGCATGTTATAATTTTTTTCAGTGGACATAACCCAATATTCTCCAAAATCCATAGGTGTTTATGATTTTAGTGGTATTTAGAAATTAATGTAATTAATTTCTATATAAGTTACATTACATATTGAAGAATCCTGATCCTGATACATCCAGAAAACCCTGTATTTCACATCTATTTTACAAGACTAGAGCCATTTTTTATGCCAATTTATCATCTATCTTACTGTATATGAAACAAGTCTGTGTAAAAATGTCATGCTCTAATTCTATATAGACCATAAACAATGCTGAGTGCACTTCAGGAAAACAACTTGCAGGAAACCTGTAACAAAGGAGGTAAATATGTTCTTTTCATTCTATAGCTGCTAAAAGTAAAAGATTTCATATTTTCATCTCATTAATATGATTATGATCTCATTTCCTTGAATCCCCTTTGACAAGGAAAAAAAAAGACAGAATATTAAAGCAGTGACTTACACATACAGAAGAAACAGTCAAGAGTAAAAGCTAAATGTGTTAGAAAACATATCAACCTGACTAGTTCAATAAACAGACATTAAATTTGCAGCTGGCTATATAGTGGTTTGAGAGGATTCAATGTAGGCAGACACCTTTACTTAGCATTTGCTTTTCTTAAAATTGTCATGTTCTTTTTGGTCATGTTTTCCAACAAGAGAGTCCATTTCTAATTGTTATACATTACTTTTCTGTATTTCTGAAACAAGGACAGAAGACACACTGAAAGATAAAAACCTGAAAGCAGTATTATAAGTAACTTCCCTTTCTGATTATTGCTGAAAGTCAAAGGTCAGAATTAAATTACCTTGCTTATCCCAAAGTTGTTCAACATGAATGCCTAGGCAAGCTGTTTACACATTAACAGCTCTTGTTAATTTTGCTATGTTCCTTTGTCATTTGTATTATAATAGTTTTTTTATGTAACCGCAGGTATTAATTTCAGAAAATTGAAAATGCAAGAATTACCACATTAATTATTTTCAACACACTCATTTTTCTGTATCTTATGTTTTCTCATCTCTTGAAATAATTTTTCATGACATTTCTGTCTTTGCAATATAAATAATTTTAGATTGTTCTGCTCTGTTCCTGAAAAATAAATCTTACATGGTTACTAAAAGGTTTAACATACACATATCAGACAAAGGAGTTACTCAGAAAAGATAGATCAGAATTACTTTCTTGTCTGTGACAGATTGCCTGGAAACAAACCCTTGACTTTTATGCCTGAATCAGTGTTGATGCTAGTGGGAAAGAAAATCCAGTGTCCTACATGTATAATACTTACATATCACTCCCACAACTTATGTAATAAATAATGTTGTATAAGGATCCTCATAAAGTAGGTAAATTTTGTTTTGATACATAATTTTTTTTAGCCTCATTAGAAAACATGCAACTTAAATTTTTCCTCCTTCAAAAGAGAATGTTTTACAGTGACAGCATATTACTTTCATGTCTAAAGGATCAGAAGAGTTGATAGGAAACAGTGAATGGTCTTGGAGTTGGTCGTGAAAGGTCTTAAATAGGTGTTTAAAATTAAGCTGCTGAGCAGCAACATGATTTAAAGTGGACTCTGGACAGCCATGCACCGGGCAATATTAATCCCAGTTTTGCTATCAGCTTGCTTTGTAGCCTCAGGAAAACAGAACTATGTCATTTTTTTCTTTCTTCCTCTTCCCTCTTCCCTGACAGCAAACATGGGCTTAATTTGCATCTCCTAAATCTCATCAGACTATGTGTGAACTCGTCATTATGAAATACTATGAAAAATATTAAAAAATAGTATGCTGATGCCAATTGAAATACGTGAAAGGAAATACAGAAGACAATGTACTAATGTGCCAGTGAAGCCTCTGTGGATCAAAACCCCTACAAATACTACTATTTAGAGATCTGTCCTCAAAATATTTCAGCTTTAGCGAAATAAAGAAAACAAAAAATAGAAACACCTTAACAAAGTTATACTACAATAGAAGGAACAGTGTAAAATTTAGAGCTAACAAATTAACTTATTTTTCAGTAACAAAGGGAAAGTTATTTTTTTCATCCTTATAATGATTTTTTAGGTGTTTTTATTAACATTCAGCAAAGGTATAGACGATAAGAGAGGTCAGCTTAGCTTTTTTTATCGGATTTTTGAAGGGCAGAAATTTCAGGTTATAAAAGCTGCCCTTTTCTTCTCCTGATATATCACATTTAGTTTCAAATGAAACAAATCCTTAGTAAATTATATACAGAAGAAGAATTGCCTCCATTTATCCCCTCCATCCATCCCAAAGATAAGTACATCTCTTTATTATGTCATTTCAGGCTTTTCAGAGTAGTTTTAAATGTTTTGCAAGAACATTAAATGAAATATTTTCAAAATGTCAGTTTTTTCATTTCAAAGCATTTAAAAAAATTAGTCAGTGTTGTCAGAACATTTTTGCTTCCCTCAAAGTTATATTCTGACTAAATCATCCAAAATTTATAAAACCTTTTTGTTTCTCTTGCAGAATGGAGAAGGTTTACTGTCTATGTCTACTTCTTCTGACAAATCTAGTCTAATCTTCTCTTCCGTCAGTCAGGTCCTATCAACAGAATAACAACTAAGACTATTAGTAGTAGACCATTAATTTAGTCAAGTTCAATGACAAAACTGACATGATCGCTTCCCCATTCAGCAGTTTCTACTCTTGTTTTGGTGTCATCAGGATGTAAAGTTTTAGAGACTCCAGGTAGGCAAAATTCAGCCCATTCCTAAGCCTTTGGAAAATTATGTTCACCCCATTGCAAGTACTGGGGAGCTCAGCAGAATGCACCCCCAGGACACTGCTGTCCATGGTGGCTCAGAAGGGTCTTTGCAGTCAGCAAGGGTGATTTCTGACAACACCCCTAAGTTCTCAGACTAACAAAACAACTAAAAGCCAAGATGCCAGCCAGAGCTGTGCAGAGCAGGGCAGTCACTGTCACACCGGTGCTTCAACTAGTTATCCAAAGGGAGAGGAAGGCCACTGTCCTGTTTATGCCTACTACCAACTAATTTAAATTTGCATTCACTTTTGACGTTTTTCCATGGTCAATGAGACATGCTTTCAGAACATATATGCTCACGCATGACTCTGTATTTCTTCAAGAAGAATACCTTACTAGAGAGGAAAAGAGATCTTTTTAAAGCTTTTCTATCTGACCCATTGGCTACATTCAGACTCAGAAATGAAGAAGCTTTGCTAATATTCTTCATCTGGTTTGCAAGCTAGTCAGGGTCCCTTACTCTGTTAGTTACATAGTCATACCACATATGTACCACATATAAAGACAGATAGACAGATCTGTCTGCTATTTGAAATTTAATAGCACTTGCAAGACTCACAAGTTCCATTGGTGTTAAAGCTACATACCACAATATATTAAATCTTTTAACAATATTTTAACAGATAATTTAAATTTACCTCAAATACACACAGAAATAACAAGGCGTATTTATGAATTTTATGAAGTTTCATTCAATCAAGTGCTGCCATTTCACCTACTGATGTAAAACTTCTTGCTAGAGAAAATACTCCAGCAACGAGTCTGATTTTAAGAATCAGAAATAAGACTGCCACTTACCTCATCTACCTTTTTTTAAAAATAAATTCTCCAAAACTGTTTTCATCTCCCCTTAATTTTCCATCCTATACTAAACACCTCTCCCCCTCTGCCATATGGAAATCTGCATCCCTCCTACAGTTGAGTTTCTGGTTTAGGGCATGAACACCACTTCAACTGTTTCTTGTGGGTAGAGTCTTGTTTGGCTTGTCTTGTGACAAGTTTTTCCTGTCTGAACTGTATTTGAGACCATTATGATTTTGCTTGTCCCCCTTCCTTTTTAGCTGCCCAGCAGCCCAAGTCATTCTATCCTCCAGCATCTTACTGAGGTCATGCATTCCAGAGACTTCCATCTTATTGCCAAGTCAAACAACATTACAGTTAATAGAAAGAAATACCAAATATATTTTATTCCTTGTTCTTCTAGCCACTAGATATACTTTTAAAAATTGCAATATTCAGAAATGAAAATTTAAGATTTGGATCTCAAATTGCAAATTTCAAATAAACCAATTTCAAATCATGTTTAAATGAAGAATTTCAATTTGACGAGAAACACGCACCTGGCTTCCACATTTCTATTAAATCATTCTCTTAAGACTGTGGTTACTTGAACTGTCAGCTCTGTTTTTTCTTTTAGTTTGTTCTGAATGAATTATATTTTTGACACGTACCAGTGAATTATTGTGTGATTAAAGGGTATCCAGGAGCAATTCATACTGAGTGCTGTCACACATCCAAGTGCATTCTTTTTTTTGAAATTGTGTGGTTTTTTCCATTCTCATTGATCTGAATGTCTACCTTAAGCACAGTCTACTGCTGGCTTAACTCTTCTTAGTATGTTCTTTATTTTCCTTCAAAGTACTCTTTCAAAAATACTCCGTTTTGCAGGCAGGTGCCACCCTGATGTACCGAAGACTTCAGCTATTGGGAACAAACTAGCTCCAGCCTTTAGCCTTATAGATACAACAATGCATCACATTAACACAATCTGCTTTCCAGGCAGCTACGCTGGGTCAGCATTATGCTTGTGCATTATACAACACCTGAGCAGCTGAAAGGGTGGCTGCTGATCTTCTCATTGTGAGAGCAATTTTTTTTTTTTGCCTATCTTTGAAGGGATCATATAGTACTATCTACAACGTCCTTTGCTTAAGCTCTGTTTTTTGGAAGAATGTCCAAAATATATGTCTTTCAAGAGATGAAGCCTTTCTGATCTCCTTTCCTGAAGAGCCTGAGAGTTTTTGCTTTGCTGTATTTGGTGACTAGCTATAAAGGTGACTTGACTTTGGTGACTGAATGACTTCAGCATTAATACCTTTCAATATTTAATTATATTTAATCTTTTACTCTGAAGAAGTCAAATGCTTGTCAAAGTAAACTGTTATTGTATCAGTGGGCTGCTTACTGTCTTCTATAAGTTTTGAAAATTCTGTTGTTTCCTGTTATGATGTTTAGTAGATAACTCCTATCACCTTTTGGAACTTTCAAAGACCTGCATGAAATAAGTGCAAGAGTTAATTTCAATTTCTGCCCGGAACCTCTTCATATAAACTTCTGAAGCACTTTACAAACATATTGAACTGAGTTGTATATCCACAGCATTCAGAAGTAAATGCCAGGAAACCTAATGATGTTCAGCAGGCTATAACCAGTGTAAAACTTCAAGCAGCAAGGTTTGGTATAAAGCACCCTATGGACTTGATAAGTAAAAGGGTGGAAAAAGCCTAAAGGGTATACCACTACGGAAAAAGAAAGCAATCATTCCATGTAAAGAAACAATGACTTTATATTTTAAAAACATTTTTTACTCATACATTCATGCTAAATATCAAGCATGAAATTTATACATGCTGGATACAAGGTCAACATAATTTCCTTAGTAAGTTAGAGAAATTGTTGTGTGTCACCAACAGCTAGAAGAATATGATCAAAATGCACACAACTTTTGAAAAAATTGTTCTGAGCCTTCTTTGAGCTCAAACTAGAAAGTACAAGACTTTGCATATTCATAGCCCTGAGTAAGTACTGCAGCCCTTGATAAGGCTTGAAAACAAATGGCACTGTAACTTCAGAGTTTATTTCATACTTATAAGAATGCAAATTAATGTCTGCATTTCACAGGAAGTAACAAGTAGGAGCAACAGGAAAGGATCAGGGAAAGCCTGATCAGGACTTTGGCTAATGTAATGGAAGATCTCTAAAAGGTCAGAAAGGTGCTGGGTCTTTGTCTTCTGAGTAAATTACCATACTATTTAGTGATCATTAACAGCTTAACTGCTCAGAAAGTGCTTGTATACAACTTTAGTAAACAGAAGTTTGCAGAAATAATGGTAGTTTAATTTACAGTGAAGCATCTGATGACAAACAGCTTAGTTTATCAGTGCCACTATTACGGGGCTCTGATTTTATCTATTCTAGGGAGGAAAGTGTGCTAGTGCCATTAAAAATAGAAAGATGGGTCATTTAGTTACTCTGTGGAATTCAAAGCAAGAAAGGAGTCTCTGTTATGGGAATGTAATTTATCTTCCAATAGGAAATCTTGTAGAGCAAGAAATGGTTGAGCAAATACTGTTTGCAGAAAGCAGCATCAAAATAAATCATAACAACCAAAAGTGTAGCCCTAATTGTAAACAGAGCATACACTTTGCCTGAACACACATACTGTAAGTAGCTGTCAGCAGTTTTGGTCAGTCAGACTTGGAAAGAGCTTTTTCGCTCCTTTAAACCAGAGACAGACACCAAATATGCAGGGGTGTTAAAAAAAAAGAACAACAAGAGAGTTCCATACCAGAATCACATTTCTTTGACTTTTACATAATCTTTTCACTCTTTGTTATGAAAGCCATATGAGGAATTTAATGTTATTAAATGTATAACATAAGGAAAACAAAGTTCTAGTATGGCTTTTAAGTATGAATGAAAAGAGAAAAAAAAAAAAAAACCAAACCAAAAAAACATGAACCCTGCCTGACTGATGACTAACACATTAAGATACTGCCTAAGCGTGAGCTCCCTTGATATTTAAAATTTGCTTTACAGTTTTAGATTGAGTTTCAGATTATTTTGACCCAAAGTTACCTTGCTCATTTTCATGTAAACAAATGACAGTTTTCAGTGACACAGTAAAGTCTTCTGAAAGGATCCATGTCTCCATCGAATCTTTAGGAGTAAGTTTTGCAGTAAATAAATAAATAAGATCCAACTGAACTGTACAGTACTGTACTCAAGAGCAGGAAGTACTGAAGATCAGGGAGTACATAGAACTGTATGGGACTTAAAGCAAGCATATACACACTCTGCTTATGATACAAAGGAAAATCAAACTGTGATGGTGAAGACTATTACATTCATGACCACACACAGCATTTTAACCATTCATTAGTCAGTTTTGAAAGAGATACTTAGAATACTTGGTTGCTCAAATAATGAAATGATTGCTTCTAACCAATCGTTCCATTCTATGTGTTTGTGGTTTTTGCATGTGTGTATATGTATATACCCATATACATATATACACACACACACACAAACATGCATGTGTGTGTATCTATACAGAGAGAGGGGAAATATGTTTATATTTCAGGAATTACTTACGCATCTTTAAAAAGCAAGCACAAGCCATCAGGTTCACATAGACAACTGTTGTCAAAATAAGTAGAGATTTGGTTATTCGCGATCTTAAACCAGCAGAACTTCAGAAAACATACAACTGAAAACACAAGGCCAAATTTTGAACTGGTTTACGCAATGGAGACCCACTTCAACTATCAAAGTTGCAAAGAGGGGTGGAATTTAGTCTGCTTGGTGTCTAATTTTAGGATAGGAATATAGAATGGGGGCAAGTGCTTTTCTGAGATAACATACAAGCATAGCTTTTTAGTTCATGTTCATGATAATTCCAATTACTTTTAAAATAATTCTTGTGGATTTTAAGCTGAGCATCATATTCCACCCTGACATTTTGTTTCTCCCGTCACATTCTCCAAGCCTCTTTCTGTTATCCATGTCCTAACTAGAGGCAGAAAGCACTGGAGTGTGAACAAGTACAGATGGCGAATCAAGCACAACAGAAACTTGAAAAACTGCCCATGCAAAGCAAGCCATATTAGCTCATGTTTACAAACTATACAAAACAGAACCATATACATAGTATTTTTCCCCTGCTTATGTCTGCAAAACTAATCCAGTAAAACAAAGTTTTATACAAATTCTCAATAATAAGTGAAAAAAGATGAACTTCATAAAAGAGGATGGTTACAAGACTTACAAGGCAAGTTTCTTTCGGCAAGAGAATTCTTGAAAAAGTCCTGGACAATACTGAGAAGAAATAGGTCCCAAAAATACATAATATTTGCTTTAGGAAATTTATGGTTCTGTTCAGGAACAGACCAATGTAACACATGAGATACGGGTGGTTTTCTCTGGAATTAGAGGAAAAGACAAAAACTTTCCCTAGGATGTTATTTGCCAAAGAAAGATATTATTTAAGAAGAGAGGGTACAGAAAGTACTGAAAAGGACAATTTTGGCTAAAAGGACAGCCTTCAACTCTCCACAGATCTCTCCTCCCTCCAAAAATCTAGAGATAAGTAGACCTATATTTTTCAGTTTTGTCTAATTTTAGTTTCAAGGTCAGAGGTGCTGCAAGTAGAGGACAGGTGTTTTTGCAACAACCACACTGGATTCCACTGAGTGACGTTCTGCTAGGTAAGGTATTAGTTGTGAATGTCAGGAATTGTCCCTAGACCTGAAATATTTGAGATTCCTCTCGTACTTAAAAAAAATAGAGCAGGCAAGGCCTCAGGTCCCTTTGATAAAATACAAAGATAAATCAGAACAGCCAAGTCTGAGATGGTGAAGCAGCAGAGGTTGTAATTAAACGTACTTTTATGATCTGGTGCCAACTCAGTTTTTAATTCAGACTGCTATAGCTGAACAGAGTTTGCAAAGGGAAAAAATTGACAAAATTATGGAAGTGCAAAAACAGGTTTAGGAAAACCTGGTTCCTTGTAAGTTCTTCCACAGTAGTCTCTGTATACTGTACAGATTACCACATAGACTTCAGCAGTTTGAAACGTAAGACTGGAAAAAATGTCTTGGAAGAGCTGGAAAGGGAGGACATCTATGTTGTTTTCTGTTCCTACCTTTAATTCATTTGTCTATTTAGGATTAATCCTTTGTGGAAGCAGAGCTAGACTGATTGCTACATTGCCACATGATGCATAGCATGTAAAAAACTAAACAAAGCTATGACTCCCAGGACCTGCAGAAAATAAAGAAAAAGTAAGACATCACACAAAAATAATGTTAATATGGCTTGATCCCCCTTAGAAATACATTCTAGTATCTGGTGAGATGGACTAGGAACACATATTAAGATTATGACAATTGCTTATATAACTGATATTGGGGGTGGCGGGGTGGGTCCTGGTTCCAGCTGGGATAGAGTTAAATTTCTTCGTAGTAGCTAGTATGGGGCTATGTTTGGTATTTTTGCTGGAAACAGTGGTGATAATGCAGAGGTGTTTTAGTTGTTGCTAAGTAGCGCTTACACTGGTCAAGGACTTTTTCAGCTCCCCGTGCTCTGCCGGGTGCACGAGAAGCTGGGAGGGGGCACAGCCAGGACAGCTGACCCCAGCTGGCCAAAGGGATGTCCCACACCATGTGGCGTCATGCTCAGTGTATAAAGCTGGGGGAAAAAGAAGGAAGGGGGGACGTTGGGAGTGATGGCATTTGTCTTCCCAAGTAACCATTACACATGATGGAGCCCTGCTTTCCTGGAGATGGCTGAACACCGGCCTGCCCATGGGAAGTAGTGAATGAATTCCTTGTTTTGCTTTGCTTCTGCACGCAGCTTTTGCTTTACCTATTAAACTGTCTTTATCTCAGCCCATAGGCTGCCTTACTTCTACGTTTCTGATTCTCTCCCTCATCCCACCAGGGGCGAGCGAGTGAGCAGCTGCGTGGTGCTTGGTTGCTGACTGGGGCGAAATCATGACAGAGGGGGTTTGTTTGGGTTTTTTTAAATTTTTTTTCTTGTGATTATAAGATAAAAATGCCTTTTAGGCAGGTTCTTGTATACCCAGTTCCCAGGGCAGAGGGTGAGTTCAATAGCCTCTCAACGTTTTTTTAAGGATGACAAATGGTGAACTTACCTCAATGAGTGGAGTAGTAGAGACTTTTGTAATTATATATTCTAAGTTTACCATGCCCCTGAAGTATCACATTCTTTCTGTGTTTAATGCATAGAATTGCCACTGATATTCATATTATTTCTATACATCACCATCAAACAGACTACAAACTTTCATGGCCTAAATGTCAGCTTTTGTACTTAATGACTGTAGTGTCAGGCTCCTCGCTTAGAAAGGTTTCAATAAATAAAGACTACTACCTGTCTCTCAGGAAATTATGTTCATGTTGTCAACACCTCTGCCTATCTGAAAGCCAGCTATTGACATCAGCATCCCCTTATTCTGTACCAGGCCCTCAGTACACTAACACACAACAATGACACAAAACTCTGGAGTGAGTTTCATGATGTAATCTTTTTTCATACATTTTTTAAATATAATTTTTTAATGGTTCAAGATAAAAATATGTTTTAGAATATTTGTCCCATGCAGTTTATAGAAAAGGAAAAGAAAGTAAATCAGATCCTGTTAAGGAGATCATGTACTTGCCAGTATAATTTTATGTCTCTAATAGAAGACAATTTGTATAATCATATAGTACATGCAAAATACCAATAAAGTTTATAAAATGTTATCCAATCTAAATCATATCATTTATGGCTACAAGGTCAAAAGGACTGATAGAACATCCTTTTTAGATACCATCATCTAGGCTGCAGAAGCCACAACTCTGTGGCCAGAGAACTCATAATAACACAGAAAACGGCAAATTTTATTTAATGAACAAAAACATATAATGTAAGTTTAATTCATCTAAATAATTGAAAATATGAGCTTGCAGTTATATTATTCTTCCTCTTTTATTCTATTTACATTAATTGAACTTCATCACCTTGAATAGCTTTTCAAGACGACACATAATTTGATAAATTCATATATGGTACAGGGGAGCTTTGCATTTATTTATAATAAAGAATCAAATCTTCGGTTTTTATTTTTTTATATACAATTTGTATTATTGCATTTTTCCCAACACTAATTTGCACAGGTCTTAGTGTACTTTGCTTTTAATACATAATTAACAAAATGTATGCATGTATACGTTAACTTTAATGCATGTAGATATTCCAATTTTCAGATAAATGAAGTGGAACATTTTCCTATTTGCATGTTAAAGCAACCTGAATTCTTCTGAAAAACATTTTGTGCTACTGTAGCAACAGCGATTTTTAAAGATGAATACCTTCTGTCACCATATATTTTTTAAAAGAGGATGTAGTAACAGAGTTTAAAAAAAGAAACAAACAAACAAAAACCCCATAAGATATCAAGCTGTGTTTTAAACCCATAGAAAGGGAACATAAATGCAGTTCTCCATTTCTACTAATCTCATTTTTTAGGTCTCTCCAGAACATAAGTTCAGAATTTGTATTTAAAATTCTCACAATTACACTATTAACTAGTTACATAGTAAAACAGAACTCCAGTTCTGCACCATTTTACATTTTCAGTGCTTTTCATCAATTTTTATTTTCTTACTTACCATATGCAAAAAGAATAGTAAAGATAAATGGAATACACACAATCAGACAATTTCATCCTTTTTAAAATTTTCTCCTAGTATTGATTCCTACCCAAAGATCTGTGAGTAGTTCCTGAAACTAGGAAGCAACAAAACCAGGAGAAATATAAGAGGTAATGCTATCGTAAGTAACCCTGAAGGTCTAGACTGAAATAAGAAAACTATTCCCTTCTATTAAGAACAGGGAACAGGTGAGGTGGCTACCAAGATTTCAGCGGAGCAAGGACAGATGCCACATTTAATTTTCTATTAAATCGTGGTAGAATTTTATTTTCTTGGGAAACATGACAGGCAATAGTTATAAAACACATTTTATAAAGCCTTTTGACAAACAAGCTTGACTTAATCTGAGAGGTCATAAAGAGCTGGTGCGCTGGCTGCCGCACCAGCCCTGTAAAGGCTCCAGCTCCTTCACCAGTGCAGAAGCACAGTTCAATGTCTCAGGCACCCTGGGGAGAACAATTGGGCAACCACTCACAGCAGATCCTCAAGCCCCAACAGCAATGACATGCATGGCAGCCTTGTAGAACAGCTTAGTCGTTCCAGGACCTATCAAGTATCTGTTATATGCAGCGTCTTTGATTTCAATTCATGTTATAGCACTAGGTATCCCCAGGACATACAGTTGTAAAAAATTTGTGCAGACTTTATTTTCCCTCAAGACCTTACCCAGAATATCACTCGACTCAGAAAAATAAAGGAATACTGCAACTAAGTTCATACAAGAATGAACATGTTAATATTAGAGTATTTGTGAATACTTTAAAGAAAAGTACTTAATCAGTATGAAAAATAACTGAAACGGAAGTATCTGATTTGAAGTGAAGACTGAAACTAAAAAGAAAACATCCGTTTTTAAGACCAGAAAGGAGCCCCAGGGTTCATTAGAGTAGATGGAAGCAATAATTTGGAATATATTGAAAGGAGTAGACTTAAAGAGCTCTATATTTATGATATTAATTTTTAGCCAAAAATATATCTAGAACAAAGAAGTTTGAACAAAATAAAAACTATTTAATATTACTTTGATGTGTGGACACAGCCACCAATTGTTTTTGAATGGAAAAGAACTCCAGAAATTATCCAAATCAGCTTAGAACATCAGAACAGAAAACTTATTTGTTTTGCAATATAACAAAATACTTTGTCAAAGGACAAGCTGACGTTGATCCACATATATTTATGGATATTTCCCAGGTTGCGTTTTCAACCTAATGTGCATAAATACCTGATCTGTAAGGTAACAGTGTTCCCTAAAGAGGAGCAGAGTGGCAGGGGAAAACACTTCACAATATTCAACATTAACAAAGAAATAAATCTCAAAGGCAATTTTTAATAAGCTCCATAAGTCAACTAGAGTGACTTTTCTGCCAGAGCAGTTTTGATCTTTCCAGAAACAAATCTCTGACTGGATCCTAATGCCTTATATTCTTCCTGCTAGGAAAGAAAAAAGAAACAAACAAGAAAAAAAAAAGGGGGTGGGGGGGAGTGGGGATTGTTTGGGTTTTGTTTTATAGTTTCCCCTTCCCCCCCTCCCCAACATCCATAATGAAAATTATACTTTCGGTCAACAGCTCAGTGTTAGGGAACCAAGGATGAAAGGCAGAGGTCTGCATCTTCTGCTTAAAGACAGACAGGTATTTAGAACATCCAGACCTTCTAATTTGAACCTAAATAATTTAATTTTCAAGCTACATTATGATGCATTTTCAGACAGATAGTAACATTGCTTTCTGAGTCTGTTCCACCTGTCTAAAAGGGCTGCAACAGACAAATTGTCGGTAACAGGAACTGAGTCAGCTCTTCAACCTCCCGTACAAGATCCAGCATATATTTCTTTAGGTCTATAGTATATCCTAAATACAACAGTGACCAGCAAATTCTAGATGACTTCTACTGGGCTTACTAAATAGAACTGGGAAAAACAAGTTTTTAGATGCCATAACAGCAATTTATCTACATAGAACTTATCAAGCTATTCACATTATTACAGTGTTTAAGGACACACAAATTGGACTGGAACTTTTTATTAACTTTATGACGATATTCAAAATCATGATCTCATTCCCAAATAAAAATTTGTTGAAAATCTGACGAAATTGGAAGAAAAGCTTGAAGAAGTCAAGCAATTAGATTTTTTTTTAATCCAAATCCCAAGCTTCAAAACATTTCAATAGCTACAGGGGAAGAAAGAATTGTTTAAAATTTCCTTTCCTGCACTTAAATACTTATAAGAACACCCACATGCAGCTTAGAAGCAGGCTGATAAAAGAAGCAACCATTTCTCTGGCAGCTTAAGAAAGAGAAAAATTGTCTGTATTTCTCCCCCAGGTTAAGGCAGAAGACCGACCTTTTTAAATGTTGAAGATATTCACGAAGAGTAGAATTTTTCAAGGCCTTCCTGGTATTGTTGCAGGTTCCTGATAATGCTCAATACAAGCTTGTAATGCCTTCTAAAACTTTCATTTTGTTCTTGTTCTAAAAATAAAAACATTTTCTTATTATGTTTCTCCTGTCGTTTTCTTCTTCTCTGAAGTAGCTAAAACTCCATAATGCATAAGACAATAACCATGATTTATGAATGAAATTTTAAGTTTATTCATTATTTATTTATCCCTTATACCCCTTAGTGACTAGGGGATCCCAACTGTTGTTGTCTGGGTTGGAAGATACAGTGAGCTTGAACAGACAAGTGGCAGAAGCATCCTATTGTGACCAGCCTGGAGGCACTGTGTATCCGTGGCACAGACTACCTCAGAAGAAGATACCTTAAGGATCCAAGAAGATAGCGGTGGGCCACTGGTGTAGCCACTGGAGATACAGAGAAGATTAAACATCTGTCTACCTTGCCCAGCCTCTCAGATGATTCTTCTGTTGTGGGGTTGCTGCATGGCAAAGAACAGCTAGTGTTGGTTGCCACCATGACAGTGCACTGGCAGCAATATCTCAGCAACTGCAATTCCCTGGTTCCCACCCATGAGCTCATTTGTCAACCTCATAGCTGAAGAGTGATCAGCAAGACTCAATCACTCTTTAATACTCCCATTTGGGGTGCCAGAAAGGATTGTAGTGGGTTGACTACAGCCAGCAGCTAAGCACCACACAGCTACTTACTTACTCCCCTCTGCTGTGGGATGGGAAGAAAATAGAAAGAAGATGAAAAGGCTCATGGATTGGTAAAAAGTCTACTGAGTGAAGCAAAAGCTGCACAAGCAGGCAAAGCTAAAAGAGGAATTCATTCACTATTTCCCATTGTCAGGCAGTTGTCCAGCCACTTCCTGAAAAGCAAGGCCTCAGCATGCATTAATGATTACTCAAGAAGACAAATGCTATAACTGCAAACACCCCTCTTTCATCCTCTGTCCCCGAGTTTTTATTTCCTAGCATGAGATCGTGGGGTTTGGAATATCCCTTTGGCCAGTCCTGTCTGTGTTCCCCCTGGACTTCTTGCCCACCCCCAGCCTACTCGCTGCGGGGTCAGAATGGGAAAAAAATAAAGCCTTGACACTCTGCAAGCATTGTTCAGCAACAGCAAAAGAATTGGTGCATTATCAACACTATTTTATTCACAAATGCAGAACACAGCACCATATGGTCTGCTATGAAGAAAGTTAACTCCATCCCAGTCAGACCCAGTACAGCTGCATAAGTAGAGTTTTGATGATCTTGGAAATCTTCAGAACAGCTTGTATTAACTACAAGATCTCAATTATCAATGAATTATGATATTCATTACAATTTTTGAAGGGAAAGAATTTAAAAACTTACATGAACAATTATGTGCAGCAGGAGGCTGGAGGGATTAACTCTAGCTCCAGCCCACATATAGGAAGGAAATATTGAAGGATTCCTCAAGAAAGCAAATTATATATAATGGAGGGGAGGGGTTCCTACTTCAGAAAGAGTTTCCCATTAACTCCAGTAGGCCCAAAGTTTTAGTTTCTCCATTATTACAAAAACAATTTAAGAATTCACTATTAGCGAAGAAAAACATCCTTATCAAATACTCAGCATACAGTTTGAAATTAAAATTTTAGCTAGAAAAATATTTCTTTGGAGGAAAAATATAACCAACCAGAAACTATAGAAGTTGCTCTATAAAAAAATGATTGTCAAATCTTTTATAATCTGAGGTTGTTTATCCTTCATACACAGAAACATGTTTTTTCCTTGTAAAAAAATAGTACATACCGACGCACTCCTTTGAGCTGTTTTTTGAGGTGATTTACTTAGGTTTTGTTCTTGATGTACATGTGCCTACAGTTGACTTATGGAATAAGCTTGTTAGTTTTAGCGATTTCTTAAGCATATGGTCCTAGGAAAATGCAGGGTTTTTTTCTGCTACAGAACACAAAATAGCTTTTAAATACTACTAGGCAACTAAATATCTTACATGGTGTTTTGTTGCTTTATCACTCCCATAAAACAGCTTAAGTCTTACTGTCAAGACTTCTGATTATTTTTTCTTTTTCTATTCATAGTATATATATGACATTTTAAACACTTAAGTTTTTAAAATACTTAGAAGTATGTCTTTTAATTCCAAAGGAAAGCATTTGTGTTTCATTAAAGAATTGTTTAATCTGTGTACTGCTACAATTTGTTGGTTTACTGTATTTGTTAGTATGCTCTGTACTATACTATCTAGTAAAAAACTTCATATATATCCAGTGCAAATAAATAAAAAAAATAAATTAACACGTAAAATAAAATAACACGTAAAAGTATTCTTTATTTAATAGCTAAAGCCTGGAAAAGAAGAGGGAAGAAAATTAGATCAGATGATTCAATAGTCTTTGCATACACAAAAAGTTACTAAAAAATTGAAGGGAATCGCCTCCGTTTCTTCAGTGGACAAATATAACAGCAGCCAAGGATATTTAAACTTTAGGAAGAACTCCCAAACTAGACAGACAGTGAAGACTGCGTGAGAAGAGACTGCATACAAGAATGCTTAAATAGTAATCAGAGGGGTGGTCTGGTTCTTTTGCAGGTGTTACAGTACAAGAAATTTTCAAAAGATTATATAAGGGAATATCCAGTGTTGTACTGAAACCCACAAAATAAACTGACCACACTATGCCTGTCCTCCACCAGTCTTTGGTAGTACACTGTGCCAGCCAATAGAACTTCCCTCGTTTAGGGGTAGGGTATATTTAGACACCTTTGCTGCCAAAAGCAAACTTGTCTTCCATAAAAAAAGCACTGACAAAAATTCTGTCAGGAAGGCACAAGTCCAAGACCAAAGCAGAGAACAGCATTTCAGCACTTGCTTCTGGTTTGAGAGGATCTTCCTTTGCAGCACCTTCACTCATGCCATTGAAGATATTTAATGTTTTTCTTTTTCTTTAAACCTTCCAGAGACTGTAAAGTGAAGCCAAAAAAGCTGTTCCAGCAATAACAAAAGGAGGGACTAGCAAACAGCAGTAGGAATTTCCTGTGTATCTGATCTCTTTCTGACCCCTTGTTTGCTCTCATCGTGCATTTTGTATTTTTTCCCTACCTCTGGCACTTTTCATACACACTATCTTTCCTTCCCAATAGTAAGAACTCTGCATTTATTTTGTCCAAGTTTTTTGACAAAACACAGTTGTTCTGATGTAAGTTGATAACACAGAAGAAAAGATATTTTGCTATTCTTTACTCACAGAGTACTTGGATTCAAAGGGCTGTTGGGTTGATCTGGAGATTACACTTTGCACTATTACTCTTCTCTTTTTTCAGCAGTTTTCAACCCAACAGAGTTAATCAAGCTCTGCTTTCACTATAGATTCTAAAGTTGTCTTCAAACTCTGAAATATCAATTAGTCAAAACAGTATATTGAAGACTGGATTTATATACAACTTAATTTAGAGTAAGTTTTTTAAACAATTATGTCTTACAGATTTTATCTTCAGTTACTTCTGCAGGCACCAATGCTATAAAGTTTGAAATGCTAGAAGTGGTTTAAATAAGTTTTTTAGAAACTCCAAAGGAAGTTCAGCAACTTATGAATTCTATATATTCAGGAATAATAATATTAACCTTTTTAAACCTAGATAATTTCTAAGTGATCCAAGGAAAGCCACTAAAAGAACTGAAGCTTCTGAGCTGCTAATTCTTTCCGTCGCGTCATATTCCACTCAAAGAATTTTCATCAGATTTTTGGAAAATATTTCTTTGTGACAAACGTTTTCAAATCTCAGGCAATATATTGACAGTTAAAACTGACTGATAACAACCTTAACTGATTGAACATTTTTTAGCAACTAAATTATATTTCAGTACCAGTAGAAGTTTTCTGGACAAAAAGTACTTGAGGTATGACTCAAGTTCTTCTTTTGAAGCCATTATGACTGCTTAACACAGAACTCTCAAAAGATTAATACTTCCCTGCTTATCAAAACTTGTAGTACTTATATCCAAAGACCAGAGTCAAACTTGCAGGAAAGACATTTCTATTGGAAGTAGCAGTTCCATTTTTGTTTTGTTTTTGTGTGAACATGGGAAGCAAGGATGTTAGCTGCTTCTCTGTATATTTTACAGCAAAAGTAAAACCAACGTAATACATTGAGGCCTAAGATAGGAGACCATTTCAGATTATTGTTTTGGTGGGAACACTAAATCTGTTGACCACGTGACCTTATGTTAAGATTATTCCATTTTCTTCACAAAACTTGCACATGGAATATTAAAAAAAAGGAAAAACCACAAAACAGCTAGACATTCCTTACTTCTAAGTACCTGTTACTTGCCTGAATAACCAAATCTGTTACTTTTACAATGCTTTAAGAATGCATAGAAAAGCTTGATTACCTGTTTGTTTGTTGTTTTTGGTTTTTTTTTTTTAAAGCCCAAATGCTAAAACAATAAAAAAGGCTTGATTCTTTTATTGTATCTGTAAAGGAAATAATCTTTTTTACCTTAAAATTTATAGCATTAGGCAATATAACAGTTCACATAATTGTTTTAGAAATTTTAGTGTTCAGACAATTGTGAAAGTACTGAAATGGATATTACTTGAAAACAGAGCAACAAATATGTCCCCCTGCTTTAAGAGTAAATTGTACTAAAGAATTCTTGCCTTTTTCCATCATTCATGCATAAAATAAACCTCTTGAAATTGAGATTGTAATGTGAATAAAAGTATTATGGCTGTGATGGTTGCAGTGAAGAGGTACCATGAACTATTTCAATTTGCAGAGTTCAATGTATCTTGACTTCTCTTTCCAGAAAGCTTTTTCTTTCACTAACTTAGAATGACCAAACTTAAACCAACTCTTGTAGTTCCATAGAAAAGTAATATGTACTGTAGTGCACCAGCACAAGGGCAGAATTGTGAGTGACGGGGCAGTTTCTCTACTTATTACTCTAGCAGTTCTTCTGAGGTCTGTGACAAACAGTATTAGAACTGTTTGGAAGTTTACTGAAGATCTAGAATAGGACTGTTGGAGCAAAAAAAGCTGCTGTAAAGAAATAACTCAAATCACTTCTGACTGCATATTGAATAAAGTCAGTCAACATATACATAACTCTTGCATACTGTTTCATTTTGGGTTGGGTGTTTTTCCCTTTCGCCGATACTTATAGACATCCAAGCTGTTGTCTGAAATACAGTTACTGCACATAAGCATCTGTTGAATGGGTAAAGCAGTTGACAGCTACTGGGATTAATGAAATTGTGTTTTACTGGGAGAAGTAAACATGCAGAATCCTCACTACCATGTAAAAGGAAAACACACCTGGATCAGATTGATTAGTCTTTCCATAAATACAGCTGCAAGTACCTTTAGATATCATACTGTAATTGCATGCTTCATGAGAGCAGGGGAAGGAAAGATATTGTGGTTTACACTCATGTCTATTTAGATTCATCAGCAGTATGCTCAGTCTCTGGGAATGTGAAAAAAAAAACCCGCACAAAAAAAAAACAACCCCACAACCAAAAAAATACCAACCAAACACACACAACCCTAACCCTCTGTTTTCCCTTCAGTGGTGATAACATTTCAGTGAGAATTTGGTCTTAGAATGCTAATGCTAATATTAACCTTATGAAAGCTGCTGCCCTTTGTATATTGAGAATAGCCATCTCTAATGACTGAGATTGCATGCATGTGTTTTTTCTTGCTGAATTTTTATCACAACAATAAAAAGATAGATGTGTATATGTATTCTTAGCGGTTGCATATCCTTGTCATCCGTACACTCTTTAGGATTATTCTGTTAGAGCACCCATATGCTAAGGGAAATCTGGGGAAAAAAGTGCTGATTTTAAATATTTTTGCATCAGGCGGAGCACACAATTCCAGACCAGTTTAGATTCTCTGCCACAACAGTCAGGTTGAACACAAGAGGCATAAGAACATACGAAAGACATTACAAACATAACATTAGAACATAGTCTCAAACGTTAGTAAGAGGCAGTAGAGAAGAAGGGAAGAGTTCTGACTGGTTTTCTGACAGTTTGGCAGGTGAGATGAGAAAGTTGGAATCAACTGTGTTGCACAGAAATACAGACCAAACAATATTGATAGATCAAACTGGAAACACTGAGTCAATCAATCCCAGTTTGATTGACTTCTGAGTACAAAGCAATTGTCATGTTAAATAAGCCACCAAGAGAAAGTCAAAGTTAACACAGAGGAGTTAGGTACTCCATCAGTAGTTTAAACTACACTGTCTCTTCACCTACAAGCAATTATTCATGCCACATGAAAGCAAGTTCACAATTCTTCCTTTCACCAATTGTGTTTTCCATGCACGAGGTCAGTTGGTTGTCATTTAATTAAAAAAAAAATATCTGTGCTTGTAACACATGAAACTAAACAGATGTAGTCTTCTGTATTTCAACTTTATGTGGAATAAAAGTGATGGTTTTGTTTAAAGAAGAAAAGGTTGAAAGAAACACTCAAAATTTAGAAACACAAACTTTACCATGTGGTTTCCCAGGCTGAGATTCTGATACTAGATTAGATTAGAGTTAGGTGCTAGGACAAAGTCAGGGCTGGGCAGGCCATCGTAGAAACATCTTCCCAAAACAGTAAGAATTCAATGAAGGCACAGATATAGTATAAAAAGAGACCCAGCTCTAGTAGTATGGACATGAAAGAATCCAAAGTGTTGAAGATGTCTCCATTTCCCTTGAAGTTCAGTGGGAACAATACACAATGTTCCCATGCTGTGATAAATGCTACAAGTGCAGCACTGCATATCGAAGGAAGTAGAGCAGGGAGAAGACAGGAAACAATTCTGTATGTTATTTGCATAATTTTGCAAAGAAATGCCAGCTGTATGACTAGAATTTTAGAGGAAGTCTTCCCCTTTCCTTGGAGGTTTGTTTTTGGGTTTTTTTTGTTGGTTTTTTTTTTTTTTCATACAACCTGTGAAAGTAACTTTCAGCCTGAAAGCAAGTGGAACATTTCTGAACACATGCCTATCCAGCTGACAATCTTGTGCCAACAGCAGTACCAGAAGGTTAAAGGAAGTAGAAGAGAAGTAAATAGCTCCTTTCCCATTGAGTGAATATGTGAATTAAACAAGTAAATAATTGGGAAACATATTTTCACCTCAGTAGTACCCTTTGACACTACTGAAAGGGATGCCAGAGTGACATGCTGCTTTCAGAATGAGTTAGTTCATGCCTAGAAAGCAAACATGAACCTCAAACTGCTGTGAGGTTGACTGTGGTACCTTACAACTTTCACCCCAAAAAAAAATCAAAACGTGCAACAATCTGAGACAGCATTCTCTTGTTACACAGAGGCTCACATTTTACAATGCTGACAAATTACAGTTCATACTACTGTTCAAATGAACCTTTTTTCAAGCCCCTTGACTTTGATTAGAAACTTGTTTTCATATTTTTAATAAACCAAAAACCTCCTTCATTCTGTAAATCGTAATTTTGTTCCAAGATAACACAAAAACCAAGCTACAGATCTACACAAATGGTATTGGTTTTAAAATGGTTTAAAGCATAAAATAAACTTACAACAGCTTTTAACAATTTTGTTTTCTAAATATCTAATTTTTCATTTTACCAATGCTACTTATATTGATACCATAAGTCAGCAAATACAAGAACCCTCTAAAAAATCAATTTGTAGTTTTAGAAAGCAGGCATCTTTATTGCGGCACTGGGCGCACAGGGGGGTCACTCTACCTAGCGTGCACGCCAAGCACTAGAGGGGTTATATGCAATCAAAATATACTTATTTATTAAATTTCTATGAATTAATTACCATATTTATACTATTCTTGGGACTCATTAATGTATACAAATGTCCTTAACGCATGCACATTCATGCTCATCAGTGGTCTCCCAGGGTCCTCTGGTTGTCATCAATAGTCTTCCTCACCATGTCTGCTGGCTGAACTCAGTCTTTGGCCATGCTCAGTTCATTTTTGGCTTGGTTACACAACTCTTACTGACACTAAATGAGCTTATTCTAGCACACCTTCCTTATTTATTCTACTCAAGGATACAGTGTCTCCAGACTCCCTTCTATCTAATCACATGTAGCAAGTTCTAAGACTATCTGTTGGCAAAGTATTCCAAGCATTTCAAACTTAGCTATGTTGCTCCAATTAGAAGGAACCATATGTTCTTTTTAAAGTCAGGTATCAAGTGTCAATGTCAGTACTGGAGAACAAGTCAGGGCTTTCTTGAGAAATCTCAGCCCATTCAAGTCCAATACAGGCTGGAATGCTTCTGAGAGTGCTGAGAAAGCTGGTTGGTGGTAGTGCAAGGTTGCTCTCTATCACCTTCAAAAGGAGAGACCAGGAAAGGTCTTGATGACTGGGAAAAGGCATAAGTTTCACCCATCTTCAAAAAGGGCAAGAGGAATAATGCAAGGAAATACAGGCTGATCAGGCTTGCCAGATCAGCCTGGAAAAGAAGTGGCGGAATACCTCCTCATGGAAAGCATTTTTGGTCAAAAGAAATCAAAGGTGAAAAGTAAGTTGTGGTTGGCCAGCTTGATTACCCTCTGTGACAAAATGACTGGATTTTTTGGATTAGGGCAGAGTAGTGGCTATTGCCTACCTTAACTTTCAACATGGATACAAGGATTCCGTGGGAGAAATGTTGAGGCCACTGTCTGAGTAGGTGGAAAAAAATGGCTGAATGATGTGCTATAAAGGGTAGGAGTAAATGGGCCATACTCTATAAGGCTGATTATAAGTCATGTTCTTCAGGGGTCTCCTCTGGGACTTACCAGGTGTAATATCTTTGAGTGACCTGACCAAGACTGAATGCACCTGTGTTACAAAATGAGAAGTATAGTCAATATGCTTAAGGGGAAAACTATCCTTCAAAAGCACCTAGACAGGCTGGAGAAAATAGGCCATGAAATTCAACACAGGCAAATGCAAAGTCCTGCATTGGGAATGGATTAACCCTCTGCAATCGTACAAGCTGGGACAGGCTAGCCAGAGAGCAGATCTGTGAAAAGCAGGTAGGTGCTGCTGTGGATAGCAGGCTAAACAGAAATCAGCAGTGCATGTCAGCAGAGGGGAAGACTAGCTCTTAGATTTGACTATATCAACAGAGGTTTGGCCAGTAGATTATCAGAAGTGGTTATTTCTCTTAATTCAACATGGCTTTGATCCCATCTAGAATACTTTAGAACACTGTCCTATTTTTGGCCCCCAGTACAAGAAAGAGTATTGATTGACTGGAACAAGTTATTTTTCTGTAAGTAAAGGCTGAGGAATCTGGCCTTGTTTAGTCTGGAGAAGAGATGGTTTTGAGCTATCTGTTTGTACCTATGGGGAGATCATCAAGAGGACAGGAACAGCCTTTGCACAACTGTGCATGGCAGGGGGATGAGAGACAATGGGCATAAATTGATATAAGAGAGGTTCAGGCTGGATATAAGGTAAAAATTCCACAAGGACAGGCAAGCAGTGCAACATGTTGCCCAGAGAAGTCCTACAGGCCTCTGCAGGTTATTCAAGACATCGCTGGACAATGCCCTGGACTAGAGACCTCCCTAGGTCCCTTCCAGTGTGATTCTGTGTTTGAATTAATGAGTTAGAAAAGTCAGTCCTTTGGACGAGGAAGAATTAAAAGGTGTCTTTTCCTTACATTCCTTAAAAAAAAAATAAAAAAATACATTTAAAGTTTTGCCAGGGCTGACAGACTCAAGGCAAGAGCAAGAACAACTACAGGGTGGAGCATACCGAGAACTTTGATGTGAAGAAGAAATAATTACCTTTTAGTATAGGGGAATGGCCATATTGCTTTTACCCAATACTAAAAATATTGATCAATACATCTGTTCCACTAGATGAATGTTGTTGCAAACTTACTTTTCACAGTTTTCTTACATGCAGAATTTTTCAAAACCTCATCCATAACATTATGCCTCTAAGCATAGGTGTGATTTTCTCATTTACTATAGTTGCCTTAAGCATCATGCCTAGTAGATTATTTTCCTTTTTCATCTCTTTTGAATAGATATTACCTAAACTGACTGATATAATTAGTATTTTCACCAGTACATAAATTATTTATTATTGTGTTATTCATAAGAATTTAAATAACCAGCTCCTCCTGCCATACCAGAACACAATCTCTCAGTGATCAGGGCCCATCCATGTAAGACTTTTTGCTCATTAACTCAACATACAAGAGATCATTATTTTTCTGTAATGCCTAAATCCAAAGCTCAGTAAGATGTAACTTGTCCACAGAAAATAGTGTGCATAGAGAAACCATTAGGATTTTACAAGAAATAATGCAAAGCCATTGTCTTCTGATATATGTATCTTTTTACTATATCCGTGTAAGTGTTTTGAACATTTTAAAGATAAACCAAACTACTACAGAGACTTTAAAATTTAGAAACAAACAGCAATACTAAAGGCTTAAAGACAGTATAGAACTGTGGGCACACTCACAAGCACACACACAAAATCCACCTATACCCTCCAGCATCTCCTCTCTGGAGGATATGCTTTTTCACATTACAACACAGAACAAGAGAAGTAGATATAAAATATATCAATCCATCAAATTTAAAAGTGAACACTAATACAAGTTTTTTATCAAACACACCTTCAATTTGCACCATGTTCTTCTAAAAATCAGAATACATAGGAAGATTGGGTTTGTCATCCTCCTCAACATATCAAGAAAAATCTGCAGTTCAACTTCATCAAGTACTCACAATTTCAAAGTCTTACATTAAGTTCTTTAAGCCCCCAAAATGTTTAACAGAAGCTCATTTCAGCTTACATCTAACTTCCCCCCTCCCTTACTATGTTCTCTCTGATTCTACTCCCAGAGACTGACAATTTGGATCATCCTTCTTATGTCTTTCATCAAAGTAATTTTAAATAGCTTTAGAAAGTCTACATACAAGTACAATTACTATCAATCACACCCAACAATTTGGGTAACTATGTTCATTATATAGAATCAGCCCATATACCTCTGGTAAATTTGCAAGAACACAGTCAAAACAGCTGAAGAGACCATACCATCCTTCAACTACTTTTTGCCTTATTAACACAATCAGTTGCTGATTTGCAAACATATGATTTAGACCTGCACAGCTGCTCCTAATACAATCCATTCTTCCATTCTCAAGAGAATAAACAGCAAAAGCTCCTCCTGCAGAAATTGCTGAATTACCTCCCTGCTTTTGTTTGCAAGCAGGTGGCACCACTCACAGGCCTAATCAATTCAGCCCCATTCATGAATAAACTGTAGATGTAAATAATCCTGCTTTGGGAAAAACAGGGCTCAAGTTTTACTACTGAGCCCTCACTGTCAGGGACTTCTTGTTATAACCAAAAATTGAATTATTCTTTTTGGAACAAGCAGCTTAGGACTGCTAAAATTTTACCTTTATTAGGCAAATTTTATTCTCCTCATACTCACCCTATTTCAAAGTTGCCTTCTCAACACTTAATTGCTTAGGGACACAGTGGAACAGGTGTTCATAGGTGTTCTCTGTTAAAAATCAGGGCCTTGATCTTCATGTCACCCAAATCCTTAAACTGTAGAATTTCTATAGAATATTCCTTTGACTGATGAAGAATGACAGCTCATTAACCTACCAAAATATTCTAACAGAATGTGATTAACCTAGTTTTAACATGCAGATT
Organism: Phalacrocorax aristotelis; assembly: GCF_949628215.1. Lineage (NCBI taxonomy): Eukaryota > Metazoa > Chordata > Aves > Suliformes > Phalacrocoracidae > Phalacrocorax > Phalacrocorax aristotelis. Next base: position 106,661,430 of record NC_134276.1, on the reverse strand, counting down.
GCGTTGCTCCACACCTGCCAATGTTTAGCCTGTGATTCCAGGATGCAAGGAAATTGCCTTCCTCCCTCCCGCCCTCCCTCCCTGTTTTGCTTTTTTCATCTCAGAAGCATCTCAGAGGCTGTGGAAATCCAGCCTCTCATTGGTATGAGGTCACAGATATAGCTGTGAAAACATCTGCCCCTAGAATACCAGTTCTAAGAAGCCCCAGTACTCCTAGCCAAGCAGTTGTTTTTGTTAATTTTTCCATCAATGATCTTCTCACATCACGAAATGGTTACTAGCTATTCCAGGCCATCTGTGCCTACCAAATGGACATGACACCATACACCTTGATACTTTTGGAACCTGAAGAAGCTGAACACATGTATGAATTGCATTGCTTTTAACAAGCATATTTATCTGGAACAGTTTTTTGAATCAGCCTTTCATCTAATATGTTCTCCATCTCTTGATGGCTCTACCAAGCTTGTCTTTCTCAATGAAGAAAGGCATTGACAAATTAAATTAGAATCATGGAATAAATTTCTTTGCTACAAGTGCTGGAATGAAATTGATTCCTTTTCTATGAACCAGCTGCAGCCATTAGGTGTATGCTTTACAATTGTTTCTACTCTTAACTTGCCTTAATAAACTGTCGATTGAGCATATTTTACCTGTCACATTTGTTTGTCTTTGTGCAGATCCCACACTCTAACATAATGAAGTGAAGGATTTGAAAGAGAACATTTTTGTTCGATGCCAAATATTTCTTATATCTCTGTAACTAAGCCTTTTCCTATCTAATTTATAAAATAACCATATAATTAACAATTGCTATTCATATTTTCACTCTTTTCTTCACTCCCACAAAATGATAAAAATCATTAAGATGATCACTTTTAAAAAGCTCTTCCCACTGATAAAATCTCTGGGCACTTACAGCTCTGAGTTTGTTGTAATTGCAGTACTCTTCCAAAATGCTAAAGGCACTTAAGGTAATAAACATATTAACATGAAACTACTACCGAGAGATAAGGTTCATAAAGGCACATTTTATTTAATTCTTCTTTTTATTGTAATAATATGAAGGTGAATTGATTTCCTGTACTCTTGATAGCAACCGATAACAACTTTGCAAACTATACAACTGAAAAATACATAATTCTTAATTTCTCTTGCAATAGTTCTTGCTGTTTCTTACCTACAGTATGAACAATAACATTCAGTGATATAATTAGACAATAATGGAATTTTTACTCTTAATCTAATTTTACTGACACTGGAGATGTTACCCATTAATAAATTGCAAAACTCCAATACGCAAACCAATTTTTCAGATACAGTAAATAGTGCCTTCAGTGCTTTCCTAAAGAATTCTTGGTGAAGCCACTCAGATTAGTTGCATGTTTCACATCACATGCTTCATGATCTGTTCCTGATATATTTTCCATACAGCCCATATAAATCGTAAGACAGTGCTGCAGAATTTCTGTTTTCACATCAAGAAGGCAGGGAAGAATGTCACGTGCCCAAATCAAACATACAATCATACAAATAGCCTAAGTCTTCACATACTTCGGAAAAGAAAAAATCTTGGGGCAGTGTGGTCTGCCGTATTCCATACTGTTTGTGTATTACATTTTATTTATATTTGATCAGCCTTATTCAGTCAGCCTAACCTCTGTAGCCAGTAAGATCATAGAGCAGATCCTCCTGGAAGACGTATCCAAACATATGGAAGACAGAAAGTAATTAAAGACAGCCAACATGGCTTCACCAAGGGGAAATCATGCCTGACTAATCCAATGACCTTCCATGATGGAGTAACTGCATCAGTGGACAAGGGAAAAGCTGCAGATGTCATCTACCTTGACTTCTGTAAGGTCTTTGACAAGGTCCCCCCACAACATCCTTCTCTCTAAATTGGAAAGATCTGGACTTGAAGGACAGACTATTCAATAGATAAGGAATTGTCTGAATGGCTGCATCCAAAAAGTGATAGTCAATGGCTCAGTGTCTAAGTGGAAACCAGTAAGGAGTGCTGCCCTTTAAAGGTCCGTACTGGGGCGAACACTATTTAACGTGTTCATCAATGACTTAGAGGGATTGAACTTATTGGTTACAGCAGTTGGATAAGAGTAAAGTAAGTTACTTTGTAATGACTGTATCAGGCTTCTGCAGACATTTGCTGATATTTGGGTACACAGGTAATATAAATGCATACATAAATAGATACATAAATAGGTAAATTTATTCAGGGGCACTAATATTTACCAGCTAAAGTGGCAGTCCAGTTAAATTTAGGCAACATCTCAGTCAGAGACAGTCATTCTTAAAATCTCTGACTCCTATAAATGTATTGGTATTGAAAAGTTAGCCAATTATTTCTCCAAGGACCCAAAATTCTTCTTCTGTAAATGACCAAAATTGCTATCGTTGTTGGAGTTTAGCAGCCTGATTTACACTCAAGAGGAGTTTGGATCTTAATTAAATATACCACTGACAGCTATAGCCATGTAACCCTGTAAGTACAGTAATAACATTGCTGGTAACAGGCTGCAGGTCTTGTACTGATTTTGCAAATACTCAGGACTGAGTTCAGTGAGTAGTGAATTCACCCACAACATAAGAAATCTGGGTTTTGTGTCCTGAGTCTACTGGTGATGACATTAGTCTCCTTCACCACCTGTTTTGGACTGAAGAACTAAAATTGAAGATTCATTGGTCTAGAAAGAAAGGACCAGAGAAGACACAATTCTGTATATTATACACTACTAAAACTAAGGAGGTTGTGGATTCTGATCTCTACTTCAGGAACTACTTAGATGTTTTGTACAAACCATATTTTGGATAAAAATATGCAAATACTAAAAGGCTGGAAATCCTGCAATAGCTTTAGCTAATAACTGAAAAGACCATTCTGCGTGGCAAGCATCCTCACATGTAAGAAGTCATGCAAGCCCATGGTACGTGATAAAATGGTTATTTTGGAACATAGATTTGATTATTTTTAGGTAGGAAGGAACATAAAACCTACATTGTCATGATTTCTGACTGCAGCTGAAAAAAGGCAATAAGAGATAATGTGGTGGTTTAACCTTGGCCAGCAGCCATATGCCCATGCAGCCACTTACTCCTTCCCCCTCCTCAACAGGAGAGAAGAAAATAAGAAGAAAGATCTTGTGGGTTGAGACAAAGACAGGGAGATCATTTGCCAGTTACTGTCATGGGCAAAAGAGACTCAACTTTGGAAAAATTAATTTAATTTATTGCCAATTAAAATATATTTGGATGGTGATGAAAAAAAATAGAATTAAAACACCACCTTCCTCTATTCCCCCTCTTCCCTGGCTCAACTTCACTCTTTGATTCCTCCCTCCTCTACCTCATCTGCAGTGGTGCAGGCGGTTTGGGGAATCCCTGGTTGGGTGCCTGGAACACCTCCTCCCTTCCCACCCCCCCCACCCCCACCCCGGGGCTCGCAGGGTTGTTTCTCACACTTTCCCCCCCATTCCTCTCCCTGATTGTCCGGCAGCCCTTTGCCGTTTCCTACCCAGGCTCTCCCCGAGGCGCCACCATCCACCGTGGCCGCGGGGCCCAGCCGTGCCCTGGGGTGGGTGGGCTGGAGCCAGCTGGAACCGGCTGTGCCCGGCACGGGGCAGCCCCGGCCTCTCCTCACAGAGGCCACCCCGCAGCACCCCAGCTACAGAACTTTGACACCTACATGCAATACAGATAACCATCACCTTAATTGTCTGGAAAATTGAAAATTACGTTTTATGTACCTTCATTGAATTGTAACAATGAATTGATTTTTAATTCAGACTGGAAAAGTACTGTGATCAGGGAAATTATTTTCCTACATATTCATATCCTGCATATTAAAAGAAAGTGAGACAAAATAATGGGTTCTTATTAAGAATAGCTTCAGTAAATAATTGGAGAATAATTTTCTTCACATTTTTTATCTTTCTTCCTTTTCAGGGAGACATTGTATCTTACTGTTATTACTACAGTCATCAGCTCTTTCCCATTAGATCCTAAATTAATGTTGTGATGCTTCCATTTTCATAGTCATCAAGTCTTCTTAAAGGCAACCTTATCTCCTCAATGACAAGAAAACATAGATTATGTGAGTAAATTTAAAGGGGAAATTAAATACTTCTTTATACTTCTATTGTAAATAAAGTAATAAAACTCTTCTGTAGTTTAGATGCTAATATACACTACATCTTCAAAATGAGCCACAGGTGAAAAAAAAAACAACTGTAAAAGCCTTGGGAAGACACTTCTGTACTACGTGAGAAAGACCTGAGTGACAGTGTATCCTAAATTAAATGAAAGCTCATGTAGTCAGCAGGGTCAAAAGAACAAAAAAAGGCTACTGCTGGTAAAACAGGACCCAACAACGTGCAGGTGGACCAACTGTAACAAAGATCCTCATCTGTACTCTAAAGTGCCTGCATAAGAAGGGAAGTTCTGAATCTGAATTATAGGTTTCCATCTTCTTTCTTTCATTGGTTTCCATTGCTGTTATCTGTGCTAGTTTATTTTGGGGAAGAATTTTTTAAATTTTATTTTATCTTTTACCTATGGTTGTAGAAGTTACTAGGAGTACAACTACATTTACAGATTTGCTGTTTGAAGGTGTAATGGAATTTCTAGGCATACACTTTTTTATTTTTCATTTACATTAAGTCAATGAATTTTTTTATTTAAATGGATTAAAAATGAGGAACAGTTAACTATTTTGTAGTAGGCTTTATGGCAGTTTCATGTATTTTTTCCTTTGTGTGGTGAATTTTTATGGCCCCACTGCAATAATTTCTCTTTAGATGGACATAACTGACATTTCTTTTATTTTTCAAGATAATAAATAGAAAGATAATACAATGTTTGCTTTTTCTGACTTCCACAAACCAAAGAAATTCTAATTTAGTTTACACTTTACACATATAAGAAAACAAAAACTTATCTGAGGGACCCTTATTCTGTTTAAAGTGTATTTATTTAGTTTGTCTTCTGGTCATTTCTAGTCTTCTATTTCTAAAGAGACCTCTTCATTTCAGATAACTCTGGGCATTTGTCTAAGGCATTGAATAGACTGAGGTCTTTCATTTCTAAATTCATGCTATTTTGTCAACAAACTCCTATTAGTGAAGATAGCTAAAAGTTATGTGAAAGTCTATTCTACCTGGAAGTACAGCAGAGTGCCAGAACAATGTCCTGGTCTTCTTAAAGGCCTGGAGAGAAAAAGGAAGTGTGTGACCTTTCTATCATTTAGGTAATGAAGACACCAACAGTAATTTGTTCATCAAAGTAGTTGCAGGACTGCTGTGTTACTTCATCATGTAATATCATGATGAAGGATTTCATCCATCTATTCTCTTAATTCACTCATAGTCTGTGATCTCCCACAAAAGATTTGCTCAACATTTTCAAAAGAGTTATTATCACAGATGAGCCTAACCTGGATGCAAGGATTACAGTTTCTTGCATTCTTCTGTCCAAATTCAGAACTCTAGATCCAAGTTTCCTTACCTAAGACAAAATTCAAATTCAGGTCCAGCCTTTGATTCATACTGTCACTAATGGGTTTTTTTTATTATTATTATTTTGCTGAAGAATTTTTGCTCTCTTAGTATCAAGGAATAATTAAATAGTAGAGAGATGAGATGTCTTTGAATCCTGCAAATAAAATAATTTAAATTGTAAATGAAATTGAACTAGCATATTTCTTTGAATTTTAATACAAAATATTATTAGCCTTTGTTTCCAAATTGATTGCTAATATGTTATAGGTAAGATAATGAACCATAATGGGTATTTCTAATCTATTTCAGCCCATGCAGTCATTCTAGGGACTGTTAAAAATCTTTAGACCTAATTTGTTACAAAATATACACAGTTAGGTAGAAGGCAATAAAGTAGGTGAAAAAGAGAAGACTGGTAAAACTGGTGACATTAAAATAGTTCTATCACGCAAGCGACACTTTCCCAGAGTGGTTGTGATGTACTACTGATGCCATGTTCAGACTGGAACTTTGATAGACTTTGAACAGCTGTAATAAACCTGCAAATGGTAATTTGTAATATGTGTTTGGCATTGTCTACTGAATATTTCCCTCTTAGATTTCAAACTTTCAGACCTGCATTTGCATTCTCAGGCCATCATCTTGTCTGCACATCACTATGGTGACTGTTGCCATTATATAGCATTAACCACATTTACAAGTATATGGCAGGAATAGAGCTGTTAAAATTAGGTGTTGTGATTACACTAAGTTGAAAAAATAACCTTTTTTTTTTTCCTAATTAAACAAAGCAGAACCCAAAACTTCTCCTGCAAATGTCATCAAAATAATTTTCATGAGTATTCATCATGTCTCTTAACACACATTCTGCTTCTGATCCTTTGCATCTTTAGATATTGCCTGTTATGTTTATTTCTGCCTAGGTGCAATATCTTGCACTTAAGAAGGATCTTATTTTCTCTGGTTATACATCAGATATATTTTTCAGCTATTTGCAATTATGATACTGTTTTCTGCTGTATTACAGTCTATCTTTGGTTGCTGGGGTTACCAGTTATTCCTCAGTCCAAATATGTGATTTTTTTTCTCTCTCTCTGAGTAATTAGCTTTCCAAAGAAATAAGCGTGAATTTTCTTTTCAGAGTCCACCTGTTGCTAGATTTCTTTCTTCTAAACTTCTTAAAGTCTTATGGAATATTTCTACAACATTATATTATTTTGTTAAGAGTATTCAGTATTTTTTATCATATTTTTACAATAAGATTATAAAAATATTTCATTTAAAAGTAGTTAAAAAAAATAAATCTTTCCATAGAGTCAAAAGCTCAAAAATAATGACAAAACTGAAATTCAGTCAATAGCTTAAAAGCAACATTTTTGCAGCTTCTTTTTTTTTGGGGGGGGGGGGCGGTTGGGGGGAATAGCTAGCACATCATAGAGGTTATTCTTCACCTTCTGTTTGCACTCAGGAGGCTAAACCTATAAAACCATCCAGTTCTCTGTCCATCAGTAAAAGAAAGACATTGAGAAACTGGAGTGAGTCCAGTGGGAGATCACCAAGATGACTAGGGTGTGTCAGGAGCATATAGATGAGTATGAAAAATCAAAAAAGCTTTCTTGTTTAGTTTAGAGAAAAAAAAAGGTTAAGAGCAGAAATCTAATCGCTATCTTCCACTATGTAAAGGGAGTTATGCAGAACGTGAAGACACACCTCTCTCTCAGTGGTGCCCACCAAAAGTCCAAGAAGCTCTCTCACAAATTGCAGCAAGAGAAATACCTTGAACAATAAAAATAAAATAAATTTTAAAAAAATCACACTAAGACAGGTTAAGCATGGGTGCAACTTGCCTAGAAAGGTCATAGGATCTCCATCTTTGGCAATTTTATAAACTAGATCAGGCAAGACCCTGAGCAACCCAGTCTGACTTTAGAATTAGCCCTGCTTTGAGTCCGACTGGACTAAATGACTTCCTGAGGTCCCTTCCAACCTCAGTTATTTTACGTTTCCACAGTACTCAGTGTAATCTGATTCAAGTAATATCATATTGTCTCATGGAAATTCTAGATCCAATGTACTAGAAAAATAGAGGACTGGAAGTTTTCTTTTATTTCACTGCACACAGCATCCGCTCATAAACGTCAAGATCCGTCTTCAAACTATTCAATTTCTTGTCCTTGATATGCTTATTAAAAAAATCTTGTTATCCAATTTCTAGTCTAATTTTTTAGCAGTAAAAATGATTCATTTCCTCTTATGCCAATAATGTAGTTTCATTCTTATCCGCTAGATGAACAATCCTATATGTAAGCTGCAATCACATTCCTCCTCAGCTAAAGTTATTTCGTGTGAGAGAATGACATAAAGATGTCCAAATTAGACATTTATACAACTTTCTATGGAAAGATAGATCTAATGTGTCTGCACTGGCACCATCTAACAATCAGTATAATCAGTCTTGCTTGTTATCAATTATTTAGAAAAGGTGCAGACGAATCCCATACTCAGTGAGTTATGTAACCACATCTCTTCCCTCCTGTCACTTCCAGCGAAAGTGCACACCATTGTACATGAAAAAAATTTCATTATTGGTCTCTGACTTCTACTTGATAAATTTTATTCTCTTCTTCCTGAATTACTTTAATATTTTTTGTCGTTTGCTAAGCCCTCCTTTCAGCTTTTGTGCCAAATTTATTAATGAAAATATTAAATACTGCTGAAGAGCAGTCTGTGGTACTCCACTTATAAAACTCTCCATCTTTGTTCATCTTTCAGTACAACTAATGCCCTCTGCCTTGCAGTGAAACCACTTTAGTGAGCTTATAAATCTGCCTTATCCATCTTACCCTTCTTAAACTATATCAAATCCTCCTCCATTTTTATTTAATAAGTCCATCTGAGGCCTCATGTGAAATTAAGATTAGATAAATTTGAGCTACTGCATGTCATTTTGTTCAGAATATTAGTCATATTTTGTAGGCGGCAAGTTTCTTTGGAATGTTCTACATCTTTTACAATCAAGTTGTATTTTTTTACCAACTTTCAGGTATATGAATTGAAAGATCAGTGTAGGGCACTGTCATAGAAATTTAGTAAGACACTATCAAAGCAGAAGTTGTATTCCTTTAAGGATGTTTGTAGAAAAATTGCTTTAAATGTTTAGCCCTGCTGTACCCAAACCAAGAGTATCTTGGCACAAATGATAAAAAATATGAAGATAAATGGGAATAGGAATGTTAATCTATTATCTCAAATGTTTCACAACATTGTTCCAACCTTCTATCATGGAAAAAGGCTGTCCTGATGCAGGATAAAAAGCATTTCTGTAAACTATATCTTCAGTTTTCCTATTCAGATTTTCTAAGATGTTTTGTTTTCTGGTTCAAGAATTTGGATTAGATCTTTTTCTACTAATTTACAAAATAGTATATGCTTTTTCTCTTTCTAAGAGACTAGAATGGATTTTGTCTTCATGATTAATCTAAATTAATTAAAAGCATTAAATTAGAAGATGTTTTTAAAACTAAAATTTACTTTATGAAGAGAAAAGCCTACTGGAAATGTAGCTCAGAATTCTAGAAGCCACTTTTCCAACTTGTTTTGGTTTGCATTAATTCAAATGGGTGTGGTCTAAAAAGTGCTAAGAGTAGAAGTAGATTTGTTTTCAGAACCAGAAATAGTAATGAATAATCAGTCCTTCCAGTATGGTTTGTTTGTTTGTTTGTTTTTAATTTTAATGTATTCTGTTCATAATTATTTTTATTAGTTCTTATATGTTGGCATATAATATAATTCTACAAAGGGAAAAGATAAACACTTTCCAGTGCAGTTTTTCCTAGGACTAGAAAATGGACAACATTGCACTGCAAGAAGTATCTGCCTGATCTTCGTAAGCTTCATGTAAGACCTGTGTTCTGACATCTTCTGGTTTCTGGTTATACCGTTCCACAGCTTCCCTGGAGAGTTAGGTAGGTCAGCCACTGTCTTACTGTCAGTCCTTACTGGTATCAAAGGCTACTCTGCCTTGTAGTACTTCAGCCATAATTGAAAGGCAGGTGATTAAATTTTTAGGACATCTCAGTTAGCTACCTTTCTTGGCACATACTAGAAACCCAGGCTCACAAATCAAAAGGACCTGAAAGGCATTTTTCTAAAAGTTTCTTTGCCGTCCATGCGTTTCAGAAGTTACCCACACTATTTTACTACTGTTCTACATGTATAGCACACATTTCACAATAAAAATTCAACAAGCTGTTGCTTTTATGCCCTTTGTGCTCCTACCAAAAGCTGTTTCAAACTGTTCAGCATATTTTGAACAAACACATAGTAAAGAAAAGCAGCTGAGCATACACACTGAAAGGTCTTGAAAAGATGCAAGGAAAAGTAATTTCTTTTTCAAATGATTGACAGTGGAATGTATTGCTTGCTTGTTTTCCAAGGAATCCAAAGAACTCAGAAGGGGAAAAGGAATGAGAAATATGCTTTACCCTTGTTCTACTTGGTTTTTCTGCTTGATCAGAATATTATTTCCATTTTGAAAGCTTGTAAAACCTGTATCCAAGAAATCAGTCATTGTATTTTAGGGGTAGAGCAATAGTTGCAATACCAAGGAAAAGTCCAAGACTCCTTTTTTTGCAGAACTGAGTACTACTTGGTTCACTGCTGTAATTTTATGCACAGCTACTGAATTATGTGGGTCTTTACCTGGGTACAGGAGTCCATCTAAGGCTTCAGTGTCTTAGTTCTAGATTCATCTATTAAATAAGCACCAAAGATAAGAATTTAATCATATAGACTGATCTGATACCTCACAAGGCCTAGAGCACCTTCTTTCTCTATCACATAAAATTAAAAAAAGCATAGAGCATCTAGGTCCTAACTTATAATTATCAGCCAGGTAATTGCAGTTGAGGCGGATTTGTCCATATATAGCTTATAGCATCTAAAAATGCATTTCCACAATTTCCAGCACTATTATTGCTAATACATTGCAACATTATACTCTTTGCTGTAAACAAATAAGAGATGAAGTGCCAAAGAGGAACCAGTCACTTCCAGTACCTCATAAGGTACTGGAAATACAACATTGAGGAACAGTCATTAAAAAGATGTTGAGAAAATTATCAAAATTATGATATCAGTAAGTGTTGGCTCTCACTGTTGAAAATCTGCTTCAAAAAGGACAGTGTTATATATTCAGCTTTCTGGAACTAGGAGTACTATTTTCCAAATGACACATTTTTCCCCTTATCCAAACAATAACAAAACTTCAGTTCAGATCCAGCCAACAAAGTTGTCCACACTTTCAGACAAAATGGAAAGATAAAATCACTAGCTTCAAGTCAACCAGCCTGTGTTTTGGGGTTTCTACACGTATCTGTGTGAAAGTAATAGGAAATGAAAAATTAGCTCAGTAGAAAAAGACAGTGCTGCTGTTTCCTTTTATCTAAAAGATTTGAAGTAAATACTTCTATCTTGGGAGCTGCTTACTTTCCTGGGAGATGTGAATTCACATTCTGCACTGCAAAGAATAGTGGCCTAAAGGCCATGATTAAGGGTACGCTTAAGTGCAACATTACCTATGAAGCCTTTTGATGCTGTAGTAACTTATATAAATTAGTAATGAAAACCTGAAGTAGTAGTGAATGGAATTCGGCTTCCCACATCACCATCAGAGACAGAGAGGTTTTCTCATTTTTGTCTCTGCAGGAGGCAAACCATACAAAATAAAAACAAAACAAAACAAAAAATCAAACCAACCAACCAACCCACCCAAAACCAAAACAACAACAACAAAAAATCCTGAGGAATACAGACCACCAGTTCATGGCTGTTTACATATTCTCCTAGGTGGAGGAAAAAAAATGCAGATTCATATGATTTCAAAAGGAAAGGGTTTTGAATGAGGTCTTCAAAACTTTGAGTGTGAGTGCCAAAAAGAGAGACAATGGTGAATAAAAAAAAAGAATCTCAATGTGACTTGAGAAAAAGTTAAGTCCTAAAGAATTTCTTTTCATATTAAGTTATTTGATTAGTTTGGTTTGCACTGACAAGCAACCTCAAAGCAACTGCAATCACATTTCGGGTACTATCTGACTCACCTAAGAAGTATCTCATAATTAAAAATATAAAAATATATTACAAGTTCTTACTGTAATTATACTGCTATATTCTGGGTTTTTTTTAAATAATGCTTATTGGTTACAACACGCAGAGCCAAATGAGACTAATTTTTCTTTTTTTCTTTTTCTTTTTTTTTTTACTTTCTTTTTTCCTATATGAATTTTAACTGTGTTGGGTGAAAAGGTATATGGAGTTTCTTGCCCTCTAAATAATTCTTATTACAGTAATCTGTATGTCCACTGACGCTGGATACCTCAGTATTCTAGCTACCTCAGCTGTTTCCAGGTTTTTAGTAGTCATTGACCTATTTTCCCCATTTCATTGTCTATCCCTTCATTCCCTCTCCCACCATTGTCCCATCCTCCCTTCGAGGTTCCCACCAGCTGCTCACTCTTTCCCCACTCACTGCAGCAATGCTGCGCTACAGCCCAAGCTGGTAAGCAGAGGCACACATCCTCTCTGTGCACTCCATGCAGCAGCACGAATGTGTCACCAGCAGAAAGTGACTGAGCTATATCTACCTCAGCAGCAGACGTGAACTGTAAGGGTAGAGACGTGCAGATGTGGGATGCAGGAACACTCTACTGCTGCTTTTTGCATAGGTAACAGTAAAGTAAGCACTAAGAAGTGCACTTTCTGTTCTTTTATTTGAACTTCATTGTTCTTGCTGAGAAGATTTCTTGAGAAGTAGCACTCAAGCCCTTCCTATTTAACAGTCAAGAGTTCAGGTTTAGTGATATGTTCTTCAGCCTTGAAAGAATCATTTTTTTGTCTTCTGTGATAGAAATACACATTTCTGTTTAAATTTTAACAGCTTTTTTTTCAGTATGGAAGAAAATAAATCAACCTGCTTACTATCATTTTGTATGTTCCTCTCGACTTGATGGGAGGAAAAGAATGTGAATATGTATCTCAAAGCAGTATATGTTCTGAAAGGCGCAAATCTTGTAAAGTGAGATAAAATATATTGCTTTCTTATCTAGCAATATAAAAACATATTCTTGGAGATCAGCAGTCTTTACACTTTGCATTCATAACCTTTCATAAACTTTCAGAGATGTCTTTAGATGCAGATCAACACTGATTTCAAGCATATCTCACTTGCTCTAGGTAGGCTGCTTTTCCTTTTTAGAATTCTTTGGAGTCTGAAGTATTGTGATGAGAATTATCAAACCAAAAAAAAATCTGTTTTGTTAAAAGTCTTTCCTCAAATAAAAGAATACTTATTTGTAGAGGTGACCTTTAAGTGACAACACTTCAGAGTGTACAACCGTAGTGGAAACTTTATTTCTACAATGAATTATGAAACACGAATTACGAATTCTGAAAGTTCATTAACTTTAAGCTAAGTAAATCTATCACACACGAAAACTTAAGAGATATAGGAGGCTGTTCAGCCATAGGAGGAGGAAGGCACTATGCAATGCAGCTTAGAAGTCCACCTACTTATCTAGGGCCCAAATCATTATTGTTGAAACTGCCAGGCAGGATCACAGCCCCGTGGACATGTACAAAAACTCTATAACAGTCTCTTCATGCTGTCAGTTTGAGTCAGAGTGGAGTCCTTCTGCCTATGGAGATATTCACAGGTATTCATGGGAGGGGATGGCCTTCTCAGGATTAAAAATGTCTCCATATTTCTGTGTTTAAAAAAAAGACAAAAAATATCAATGTATTCCTACTATTAACTAATATCCCCTGGTTTATTTTAGCCCACTAGATGGGCCGAATATGCATAGTCATGATATAAATAGTGTTGCTAGAATTTCCCAGAGTACTGTCATAAATTTAACCTTCCCATAGATTCCTTGGACGTAATTTCTGATTGGGATTAAGCCTTCATGTCCCTGTTTCACAGGTGAAGCAGCATAGCGTTGCACTAACATGAGACTAAGTTTCTGGCTGTGTCACTGCTGCTCATGAGAATGACTTACAGCAAACACTCAGAAAACTTGAACTCCTGTGGAAACTTCAGTTCTCTAGTGCCTACAGAGACAGAAGATTTTTACAGCAACTAGACAACTTTCTGAAATAAGTCAGCATGTATTATCCAGCTGGAACTGTGTTTAAGAGCTACAGCTAAAGGGCTAAAAAATCCCCTCCTAAAAGTCTGTACAGGCAGCCAGTTCTTAACAAAGCCTCCAGAAACCCACAATCTTCCCTTCTAGTTATTGCAATTACGTGTTTGCTGCCTTCCTAATTACCACGTTTCTGAGTGATAATGGATTTCTTCATGTCATGGAAAGACATCTTTACTCCTATGCAAATATTCCTTTAATCCATAATTAAGCAAACTTATTCCAGTTTGTGGCTCCACAGACAAAAGAAGTCCTCTCGATCCAGGCAAACAAATAAAAGCTTCATTGGTAAACCAAGTCAAGCATGTACCAATGAAAATACAGAACTTCTATTGTCATGTATTATGTGGTATCTAAAAGGAAGTGTTCTCTCCTCAATAAAATAAAGTGTTTCAAGATCATTAAAACCAAGAGAAATATTTCAAAAATCCCAAACCACTGTGATGGCTTCTTAATGAACTGCTTTAAAAATTTCATTTTGTTACAACTGGCATTATGACTTCTTGGACTTGCTTAAAGCAAAACAACTTTTAAAGTATATGAATTTTTCACAGAATGGATATTCATTTGACCAGCTCAGAACTTTTGTCTTTCTACATATTATGGCCAGATCAAAAGTAGTTAAGATCATCTTTTTTATTGCTTCTAGAATATAAAGTCATATCTTTAATAGAAGCTTTATAAATAATATATCAGTAATCAGACTGTGTCTGCAATTACTGCCAAGTTAATTTCCTTTTTTTATTTAAAAAAACATTTGCTATTTCTCTTTCGTGTTTGATACTGTCATATTTTTTATTCCAAATAACAAGTACAATACTTCCTACCTGTAACTTGTAAGGAAGGTTCTGTAAAAGAGATGGTGAAAAGCAAAATCAGAAGCTTGGTACATATGCACTACAGTATTGACAGGTTTAAATTACTATAGATGAATAACGAATAAATTTCTGACAACAGTATTCACTATTATAAATTTCTGCAGCAATTCCTATGACTATAGGGTTCTTCTCAGTATTATGGGCTATTTTTACAAGATTTTACAGCTAACTCCATGCACTTTAACATGAATCATACATCAAAGTCACACAGTAGAATTTTTAAGCAAAATTTTTCTCCAAATAATGGAGATTCATTGTGGCCAAAACATTTTAGAGCCATACACCAGTTTATAGGAAATTTTAATCAATAAAAGTTTCATAGCTAAATGGCAAAGGTTTGAGTTCCAATCAGAGACATTGTGCTATTGCAGAATAGGTAATTGGAATTAAGGGAATTACAAATATTTTCTGAACTATGCTAAAATTCAGTTTCTTGCTCCAGTGATTATATAATCATAAAAAGTAAATCAATGTTGTGTGTAACCCTGTAACCCAGTAGTACGGAGACCTAGAGAAGTGGGGACACAGGATACCTGTAGAAGAGTACAGGCATAGGTTCATAAGAGATGGGGCACAGCCTGTGCTCTCCCTTTTCCCCCCACTATAAACAACTAACCCACGGTCAGTTAAAAAAGAATGCTGACCTGAACTTGGGAAAACCTGTTTGTAGAGGAAACAAGGAAGACAAAAATGTAGAATCTAACATGCAAAAAACTGAAAATAATATGGAGTTGCAGACCACTGGAGAAAGAACACAGCATAAAAGCATGTTAGAAAACATAGAAAAATAACCCCAGATGAATTGAAGGTGTGTGAAAGAAAGAAAGAAGGAAGGAAGAAGGAGCAAAATAGAAACCACCAACATCAGCATCATATTCCTCATGGTGAAGGACTTGAGAGAGGACTCCAGATGCTGACAACTCACTGTAGACCCCACCTGCCGCTGTCATCACCAGACTGAAGTTACACAGATGAGGGATCAGAGGAGCACTGGAAGGGTGAGAATAACACCAGGAAAAGGGTTGCAAACAATTTTAAAAGTGCTATTGTTATTGAGACTTTTTTTTCAGAATTAATTTCTTTTTTCTTTCTTCTAATTAAATCTGGACTGCTAATAATTCTCTGATTAAACTATTAAGATTTCAGCTATACTAACAATAAATGCTTGGCTTTACACATAGTGTCTCCTTTTAATCCATAACAAAATTTGGAGGATAAAAAGGGAAAGAAGCTGGTGCAGCAGTCGCTCAGGATTTTGGAAAAGAGTGAAGAAAGGACTCAAGCAACATTTTCCTGTATGAGAGAGCTTCAGGTTGTCTGGGCCCATCAACTGGTAAAGTTCCATTAATTATACCAGTCAAGTATCTTGTTTCTGGTCTCTCTATTTAATGAAAAATGGCCCTTCTGAATTCCACTGCTAAATCAGTGAGTGTATTTACATTAATGAAAAACATAAAGTGGAGAAGAATGAGGAAATGAGATGCACTGTATTTTTTCTCAGTAGTCAGAATTTGCAAAATAGATTTAATCATTTTTTGAAGCTGGGAGACTGGGCATTCAATCATTTGCTTGATTTTAAAATGTTAAAAACTACTGTTTATTTCTGTTGTTTTGTTGAAATAAAATCCTCCATTATTCCTCTCTTGTGTTTAATATTGGTATATTGAAATATATGTCAATGAAAAGCAACAAAAACAATTAGAGTTGAAAACAAGCACAATAAAAACATATAGATATATAATTTGGCAACTACAGAGCTTGCAGTTTTGCTTTGCAAAAGCGAAACTGTTATAGCTATTCACTTTTAATCACTCCCAGATAATAGCAAAACATTGCTGTTAGAGTTATGCATTATTCATCCAGAATAATAACCCTCTATGATTATGTACTACTTATACATTAGTACTTTGCACTTATCAGTCATAGCAGAAATAAGGTAGGGGAGTAAGAGCAATACAGAGAGGTGAACTAAGAGAAAACATTCTGGTTTTATTAACTAGATATAATTATTCATCACAGCAAACAAGTGTTGAGGAAATCATTTACACCCCTTGTCAGAGGGAAGAGTGAAACAGAGGTGATTAATAAAAAAAGGCTATGAAACAAAATGCTTTAGCATTAGAATCTGTTTAACCAAGAGGAAGTGTGAAATAATGATTGTTATATATATTGTGCATGTGTTGAACTGGCACTGTAACTTATTACAGAAGCCACTATATCTGGTTTCAGCTTGTTTCCTAGAAGTTTTTCACAGGTGCTGGGCCCAACTCTACTCTCATTTTCGTAAGCAGACATAAAGTATGTTCACTTAGAGTTACTGTGTTGCAAAACACCCCAAAACAAATGCTGCACATACCATACAGAATATGCCCCATTTGTGCATTTGGAAATGTGTGCTTTCTGCTATCCTTCAACCGAGGCTACATTTTGTAGTATTAACAACATTTACTAACACTTCTAATATTATCATTACTGTAGTCCTTCATGAGAGATTGCATGCCACTGCCTTGTTTTGCTCTGTATTAGAAACAAGAACAAACTGGCTGGGGAGTGATTAAGGAGTTCCTGAGGGGAGATACTCTGCTGGAGCTTATATTAGAAACAAGAACAAACTGGCTGGGGACTGAGGGTTAAGGTTGTCAGCCTTGACTTCAGTGACCATGAAGTCACTGAAGTTCAGGTACAGTTCAGGATCCTAACAGGAGGGGAGAAAAACAGAAAGAATGATAACAATCCTGGAGTTCAGGAGACTGGATTTTGGCTTGTTCAGGGGACACATTTGGAAAGATCCCATAGAATATGGTCTTGCAGAGAAGAGGGGTCCAGGATCAACTCCTCCGAGCCCAAGGATGGTGCAGCCCCAGGTAGAGCAAGCCTAAGGTTGTAGGAGGCTTGCTTGCATGAACAAGGATACTGTCTGAGCACCTGGAGTTGAATCTGGTAAGGGATATATGCAGGTCAACAAGAAGGGTTTCTATGGGTTTATCAGTAGCAAAACAGAGACTTGGGAAAGTGTGAGCCCACTGCTGAATGGGGCAGGGGAACTGGTGACAAAGGACACGGAAAAAGTTCTTGATGCTTTATATGTCTCAGTCTTTGCTAGTAAAACTGACCTTCAGAAATCTTATGCCCCTAAAACCCAAGGGAAGTTCTGGAGCAAAGAACACTTACCCTCAGTGGAGGATCAGGTTAAGGAACACTCTGGATGTACATAGTCCCTGAGATCTGACAGGATGTTCCCATGAGTGCTGAGCTGGTGGTTATCACCGCGAGGCCACTGTTAGTTGCATTTGAAAGCCCTTGGAAATTGGAGAAAATAAAATGTCATCTCTATCTTAAAGAATGGCAAGGAGGATCGAGGGAACTACAGGCGAGCCAGCTTCACCTTGTTCCCTGGAGTATATAATCCTTGAAACTATTTCCAACTGTAGGAAGGACAAGAAGGTGACTAGGTGTAGTCAGTATAGATTTATGAAGAGGAAATCATGCTAACCAACCTGATAATCTTCTACAATGAAACACCTAGCTCAGCTGACAAGGAAGTGGATGTCATTAATCTTGACTCTAATAGGGCTTTTGACATTGTCTCCCATAATATCCTCATAGACAAACTGAAGAAGTATGGACTACATAAGTGGACAGTGAGGTGAACTGAAAACTGACTGAAGTCTTGGGCTTAAAGCGTTGTGATCAGTGGCATGAAATCCAGCTGGAGTGGTGTATACCATGGGTTGACACTAGTTCCAGTACTGTTCAACATCTTCACTGATTACCTGGATGATGGAACAGAGTGCACCTTCAGTAACCTGCAGAAAATACAGAACTGGGAGAAGTGGTTTACAGGCCAGATGGTTGTTCTGCCCTTCAGAGAGACCATGGCAGGCTGGAGAAATGAGACAGAAATCTCACAAATTTCAACAAAGGGGAAGGCAAAGTCCTGCACCTGGTGGGGAATAACTCTAGGCACCAGTACATGCTGGGAACCGACTGACTAGAACGCAGCTTTTCAGAGAAGTATCTGGGGGGTTTGGTGCACCCCAAGCTGTCCATGATCCAGCAATGCACCCTTGTGGCAACAAGGCCAGCAGCATCCTGGGCTGCATTAGGCAGTGTAGCCAGCAGGTCAACAGAGATGATCCTTCCCCTTTGCACTGGTGAGGCACATCTAGTGGGTGGGATCAAGCACCGGGCTTCCCAGTACAAGACAGGTAGGTACCATAAAGAGTCCACCTAAGGGCCACAATGATGATTAAGCATTTGAAATACCTCTCGTAAGAAGTGGCTGAGAGAGCTGGAACTCTTTAGCCTGGAGCAGAGAAGACTCAGAGGGATGTATATATCTGACATGTATATATACATGTATATCTGACAGCAGGGAGTAAAAAAGGAGCCAGACTCTTCACAGCAGTATCCAGTGATACAGGAGACAATGGGCCCAAACTGAAGTACAGGAGATCCCATTTAAACTTCAACCCTGAAACAGATTCCCCGCAGTTGTGAAGTCTCCATCCTTGGAGATATTACAAACTCAGCTGGTCACAGCCTTGAGCAACCCATTGGGGCTGACCCTGCTCTGAGCATGGGGGTTGGACTAGATGATCTCCAGAGGTACACTCCTGCCTAGTGATTTTAAGTTTCCCATCTGTTCTTGCTTGCTTCAAAAGAGTAACTTGTCCCATTTCATTGAACATTTTAATCCCTTGTCTATGCCCAGCTGGCTACTCTGTTCATTTACTGAGGAACAACACTGTTCCTCAAACTCCCAGCCTCCATATTATAAAGGAGAAGATGAGATCAGGCCTTTTCCTCCTCACTTTGTCTTTTATTCAGTTACTTTTAGTAGCAAGGTACTAACTTGCTTCTTTTTCCAGATACATCTTGTCTTTCCTTTTTCAATCCTTCCCACACTTTTTTTCAGGTTCATATCCTTTTTTTATTTATTTATTGCCTGTCAGTCTTAAGTGTTTGTATGACTCTGTTAGCCTAAGATCTGAACACTTCTCAATCTGCTCTTGTATTTTTGGTATTATTAAAGAGGGAAGTGTCGTCAGTGAACCTGAGACTGTTTTGTTAAAACCAGCAAATATTGTTCAACACTTTTTCTGTGTGTGTTAAAATTGTACAGGGTTTGATGTAACTTAATTTGCAGGGGAAAATGGTTTGGAAACATTAGGGGTTTTATTACTTTTAACCCTAATGGATCAATGGGCTATTAGTAATCCTTTTTACAAAATGATAAAATAAACCAGAACAGGTAGAATTTACTAAAATGCAACATTTCAGTTAGCTCAAATCAGTTTTCATCTAGCAATTTTCTTTTATAAAAATATTAATTCAGCATTGCAATTAATGGAAAAATATCCATTGAAATCACAAACATCGTAGCACAGAAATCCTTCTAATCAGTTCTCCTATCTTTGCCATTATAGATGTGTGAGAAACTAAAACACAGAAGGGCTGATTGTAGAGGAATACAATGACAGAGAATGGGTTCTTAATTCTCAGACTAGAATCCTATAATTTGGATCATCCCTTAATAAGAGAGGAAGTTGATGATTCCTTAAAGATTATTTCACATTTTCTTATTATACCTCCTTAAAGACCATCTAAAGAGGTCTTTTCTGTAATATAAGGACAATGAATCTATCTCTCTACCTGCCTCCTGAAAAATTTCTCAACAGCACATGCTCTACTGACTGACATTTTGAGACATTTTGTTCAATATCTAATTCTCATTAGGTACGAAAGGATGGTATTTAAATCTTTGCACCCACTGAGTATATCAAAGTGCTGTTTCAGTATAATTTCTTCTCAGTACCAGTTGACAACTTAGTTAACAATTCTAGTCCCAACTTAATGAACTAGAAGTGCCATGGTATTTAAGAGGGATCTTTGCTTTTTGTTGTCCTTCAGAACTCATCTTATGCCTGACATTTCTATTTTAATGAGATATTCTACATTTCTGATTCCTGCTTTGAAGCTGAAAGGAGATCTGATAAACAATGGACGGTTTATTTTATTCTTCCACCTAGTCTAGACAATCCTCCCAGGGAGAAAAATACACTTCTCTTCCTTATGATCATTGACCATGGAAAACATATTTTTCTTATTTTTAAAAAGATTTAAGACATTCTTATTAGAAAAAGCCTTAATGAGTATCATAGATGCGATGAAAAATCTTGGGGCAGTTAATGAAGTCCATTTCCTGGATCACTCCACTTGTCACTATATAGGGATCACTTCTTCCTTTATATGATCACAATAGGCATTACTTCTTCCTTTGTGTGAAAGGTCAAGTAAATATAAGGATATGTGGGGAAAAAAGAACCTGTTGAAATTTTTTTTCTTAAGCTCATGTTTTAGCTGTGCCACCCCTGGCCTTAACCTCTGCAGCAAAATCCATAAATTCTTAAGCCCAAATTGAAGAAATATTTGAAAAAAGTTTGTAAATCTATTTTAGAAAAGGGAAATAAATAACTGCCTGTGGTTCCTATGACAATGCAATAACTGTTGACCACATGCAATACTGAATATCAGTGCTCCATAAAAGAGCAATGTCCCTTATGTCCTGGAATTTCAAAGTTGCTGAAGCAATATAGGGCCATATATTTCATTGTCATTTGATAAAATATGCTCCCAGCCACAATTCCCAGTTCACTTCAAAGAAAGGTTGGACACATAATTTTATAAAATGCTTGAAAATTGCCGGTTTAGACCTTTAGCGGCATCTTTCAATAATTGAAGGTATATTCAAGCCCAGAGAATTTGGATTCAGAGGTTCACAACTGTTTATTACAAACTGTGAGAAATAAGTGTTGGAAGGCAGAAAAACCTTAATGAGACAGCTTGAAAAAAGAATATCTCACAGGAAGTTGGCAATTGTTTCTGCCAGCACTGTGTGACCCTTATGAATTGTGCTCTCATCTACTTTAATCATTTATAATTACTTACTGAACAAAAGTGTATCTTAAATCATTTCCCACATAATGTGCTAATTGAGATACAGACAACCAAAGCAAAGATATTCAGTGGCAATGAATATTTCATGAGTATAAGATCATTCTTTACTTCCTCCAAATGTTTCTGTGAACCTAGGCAGTATCTTATCAAAAATGTACACAACATAACTATAGGAGCAGAAAATATTAGCTGAGAAATGCAGAGCAGATTTTAATTTTCTAGGTAATAGTGCTTATGTCCAATTAAGAAACACAAAAAAAAAGTAAAAAAAGAAAATTTTCATGGCACAGGACATGAAAATGCAGGTGCTCAGTAATCAGTTATACCATCATTTTGCGTGACATTTCTACAAGTGTTAAAACATTCAGTGCATAATATGGTGGGTTGGCCCCAGCTGGTGGCCACGCACTCACACAGCCACTCATTCACACACGCCCCTCCCCAGGATGAGGAATAACGTGAGGAAGAGCATAAGGAAGACCAAGAGTGAGAAAAATCATGAGCTGAGATAAAGACAGGAAGATCTCTTAATGGTTACTGTTGCAGGCAAAGCAGACTTGACTTGGGGAAATTAATTTCCTACCACTTAATAAAAATATCTAATCACTCTTTTGGGTATTGGGAAACAAAAACAACAACAAAAAAGAAGCAAGCATTTACACACTTAGGGAAAACACACCCCTCCTCCTTCCCCAGGCTCAACTCCACCCCTTCACTCCAGACCCCTCTCCCCAGTACAAGCAAGGATATTGATAATATACTAAATGCTCATTTAATAGCCTATTATAAGCCATGAAAGGTTATGTTGTGCCTCAGCAGCTCCCGTGTTTGCCAATAATGAATTTACACTTTCTTCAGTTACGCTACATATCACGGAGAGGTGAGGGTGCAAATAACATCAAACATACCATTTCATAGACAATTTAAAATTAAAGAAAGAAAGGTCATCATAATCTTGTCATGTCAGAGAAAGACTTGTCTGTAAGGTGTTCGATGGCTTCTTTCATTTTACCTTTCTTTCTTTGAATAGATCTTTCATACAAACTCAATAAACTACCTTCGCATCACAGCAACATAAAAGAAGATATGGGGGAAATAAGACTGTGTGGATGTAAATAAATAATCTGAAAAAGAAAGGCTTGTGCTAAATTTCAAGGCAATGGAAAAAGGAAGGCAGTAAGAGCAAGGAGGAGCAGGAAAATGCATGAAGAATAAAAGGACAGAATACTAAGAAAAAGATGTTGTCTCGGACTCCATTGAATAAACATCAAAGCAAGCATAAATACAGCTGCAGGTTAGTTACTGTTTCCCACTAAATTTTGTGGAAATACATTTAAAACAAATAACTATTTAAATGACTTATTGAGTAGGATTTCTCATTTGTCTTTCAGCAGTTCAACACAGTTCAGGTCAACACGGAAATGGATTGAGTTGAAACATGTGACTAAAATAGAGGGGAAGTTGCTGGAAAAGGCTTAGAAGATGAAAATATATATAGTTTGGTGAGAAACATGAAGACAGACATATGGATAGATATATGGTCTGATTTTAAATTGTATGTCATGGCTGCACCTGATTTTAGTCTCAGGTTCACTGAGCCAAGCTGCTTGAATCAGCTGGCTACACATTAGGGCATAGTCTTATGTAATTCACTGAATCCATCCTGCCTTTTTGTCTCACAATGCAGTTATTCATGTGCTTTTCCCCCAGCCATGAAGGCCCTCTTAACGTTTTTGCTTCAACAAAACTCTAGTACAAATTTCCAGTCTGCCTTCTGCGAGATGGCTAACTGCCAGGTTTCACTGAGTCTGTGCCAAAACGAGCAGCATGAGAGCTACTTATGCTGTTGACAAGTCTTGTCAACTAGCAATAGGGAGCAGAAGTCGCCTTCTACAAAGTCTGTGCTGATGCTACACGTGCTAGAGAGTGGTGACAGAGCAACCCAGTGGCTCCTACTTTGGTCTTAGCACTCCTGTGGAGTGTGGGGAGAAAATTTATAGGTGTTTATCCTTATTACGAGGGTGTCTTCTCTTTTGCTTACCTCAGGGTAGTTGTGCTCATGGCTATAACTCCGCTCTCTCCACCTTCCACAAGGTGGTGCTTCATCACTGGTGAGATCACATTACTGTTCACTGAGGTACTGATGGCATCGTTTTCTCTTCCCCCCTCCCCCTCAGTGCAGCTTCCCCAACTTCCTGGAAGCAAAAATACCTTTCCTATTCTAGCCATTGCCTGCTCCTAGGGCCTGTTATCCTGCAAAAAGATCAGATGGTATTAGGCTATTTATGACTAGTTCAAGAGCAAAGTCTGGACCTAACCAACTGTGTAAGTTCTTTCCTGGGCACCCACATCTGTTATATTACATGTGTGCCTGGCATCTGCTTTTCCGAGAAATCAAAACCTCATTGTGATGTGTCCAGCAGTCTGCTTTCACCTTCACACTGCACAAAATCAATATTGCTCCTGAGGTTTTGGGTCCTATGTTCATACTTTGCTAAAAACAAACTCCATATTTTCTTCAACCAGTTTATGAGCTCCTGCATATTGGTTATGACTTGTGAATACTTACATTAGATATTTCACTGAAAAAATAACAGGCTTTAAAAGATGAGTAGACTGTCACCACAATATCACCAATATGTAGGGCTAATTCAAGACTTCTAGCATTCTCAGGCACCCCAGGCAGAGTTGAAGAGTGCTCTCTGCACTTCTTTACCTGTCAGGAGCTCTGATCACAAGTACTCCAAGCCTGTCATCTTGTGCTCTGAATGCAAGAGCTGCAGCAGGGCCTGTTCAGCGCCACATAGATAAAATGCTGCCTTAGTAGGCTCAGTCTCTTCTCTTTGCTCTACCTTGACAGTGTCCGTATGTCCTTTCTTGTCTCTACCACAAGGTAATAAATGCATAGCCATGCTCGCCAGCAAGCAGATTCTGTCCAACATAGAATCTTATCCAAGAAGCCCTGTCAAGGCTGCTTGGCAAAGCATTCAGGTTCTGCAGACTGAAGTTTTTCTTATTGTTATTTTTCACCTTCCTTGGGTTTCAGCCATTAGATCTGAATCTAATATTAAATAGATAATGACTTTAATAGATTTTCCTCAGACTTTAGATATGAGTACTCCTTTAATGGCAATACAGAATATATAGAAGTATTTACATATAGATCACATTTTTACTTCAAAATAAACCCAAAAAATCAATTTGGATAGGATTTTATTTATATATATATATAAAAAACTTTAAGTACTCCTCTTTCAACATTTTGTTTTTGAACTCTTGAATTGTTGATGTTTTAAAAAGCTGTAGTTCACATTCACATTTCAACAGCTTTTTCTTTCCTTTTCATTTTGTCACGGGGAACAGAAAAATTCTGATGTTATCAATTCTCAAACAGCTGAAAATCCTCTTTCTACTAGATTCTAGGTTAGTTTTTCATACGTAATGGAGTAATATTGAAGGTATTCTTCAGCATGAATTCTCTCCTTCTTCCTCTGTAAACAAATGTACAGACATGGCTACTTACCAGCTGATTATTCTAATAGGTGAGAGCTCTGACTCTGTAGTCACAACGGACTCTCTGGAGAAGCTGGAAGGAGGCTCAGTGTTGTTCCTGTCCTACTCAGAGACAGTGCAAAAACATCATAAAGACAAATGTATGGCCATATTGGATGATGTGTTAAAGTTGACCTTTAAAATAACAATTGGCCTTTAAAGTTGCCCTTTAAAATAACAGGGGTAACAGGTAGACGTAAACAACACTATCCTCTACAAAAGTCTGGAAAATGTGGAAACACAAAGTTAAAATTTAAAGAGGGATGAAAAAGAAGAAGAAAACCTCAGATTATTTGAAAGTTGAAGTTAGAAGTATTAATAGACCAACCTGGAAGTATTAATAGGAGACCAGTACTATAAATTAGCTGTTGTAACAAAAAAAAAAAAAAGACTGAATTATTCCAACTAGAATATTTATATGGAAACATAAAAGTTATTTTGAAATGGTGGTGGGGCTGTGTAGGAAAAGTTATCTTGCAGGTAATGACTTGCCTTGGTCCAGCTATCAATATGGTTTCTGGGTTATAACTGAGAGAAAAAAAAAGTACCTGTTATTGTTGTGGTGATTCATGATCTGTTTTATACCAAGAATGTTCAGGCAAATTAGGCTGTTCTTAAGTATGTGATTCATATAGAGAAAAGCGCTTGGTTATGATGGAGGATTTTAACTGTTTTAACATGTATTGGGAAAGGCAGACAATAAAATGGTCTATAAAGCAATTTATTAGAATTAATCATTCACCATTTCTGACTAGATAATCAAAAGAAAAAAAAAACCCAAACCTTACAGCAATATGTGCTTAAAGGCAAAATAATAAAATCAGTGGCTCACAATGGTATGCAACAAGCAGGGATCAAGAACAACCAAACACTATCAAAGCACTGAAAGTATGAGAAAGACAAAGGAAAAGATCCATACATCCATCATTGTAATGGAAAATAACAGATACCCCAAAAAAGCCAGAGTGCTGATTCCTTCTGAATCAATCTTCACTAAAAAGGTCAACTAATGACATACAGCTAGCAGCGTTACCATCAGCGACAGTACTGAATAAGAAAAGGAAAGGTTAGATGAAAGTATGCAGACAAGTCAGATGTGTCATACGTACGGCGGGACCTAGTAGTCATAGAAGTGGCTGATGAAATCTTAGAGCCACTGAGGACAATGCAGAAAGATATGAAACAATAAGGAACAGGAACACATAATGCTAGCTTTTAATTAGCTGGAAAGAGGGAATAATCTTTTCGGGAATAATTTAAATTCCCAGAAATATTTCCATAAAAATAAACAGATTTTTGTTTGTAAGTATAGAACAATAGTTAGCACAGATCAGTTAGAAATGTATCTGCTTAGATCACTGTAAGTGAATTACTACCAAGTGGATGCTAAATTCATTGATAAAGTATATTCAGGGAACAGTCAAGGGTAGTTAACTATAAAAATGAAGGATGCTATCAAATAGGGTTGTGATGTGATTTGTCCTAGATGCGTTGTCACTTTACTTTGCTCCCCTTAATGATCTGGAAGATGGTATAGCTACTTTTTTTGGTATTTTCAGCATATAACAAACTGGGAAAGATATTTTTCATGTTAGAAGTCAGGAGTGGAGTTCAAAACAACCTTGGTTAATTGGAAAAAATGGTCTGTATACATGAGGAGAAAAATTAGTTAAATAGAATTTATATAGAAAAGGCTTGAAGACTCCTATTTGATTATAAATTGAACAAACACACACAGCGTTACATGGCTGCAGAACTGCATACCTATCCTGATATGTAAACTCAGAGCAAGTCTTATCCAAAACTGCTAGGGCCTTGCCTGGAATTTCATGTCAAGAAAGACCAATTTGCAGTGAATCTATAGGGCAATAACAAGGATCTACAAACATCTATAGATATATACAGTAGAAAGCATCAGTTTGAATAGCTTCAGTCATATCATATCACATCATATCATATCACATCATATCATATCACATCATATCATACCATACCATACCATACCATACCATACCATACCATACCATACCATACCATACCATACCACTGCACTGTCAAGTATTAATAGCTGTGTCTTGCCAAAATCAGTACCTTGGATTACTTGTGGTATAGAAAGAATGGAATATACTGTAAAGTTTTCTGAGTAAGAAATTATGTCAATAGGAAATAAACCTGCTTAGTAACATTGCTAGTAACACTTGCATTCTTGGAGTTGTAATCAATGTTTATAAAACAATCAGCTGTTTGGGGGTCCTTTTTCTTCTTTTTTTAAGCTTTGACAGTTAATCTGAGTATTCATTAATAAAGAGAAAACCAAAAAAAAAGGAAAAAAAGAACAAAACCCCCAACAATATTTCCTCAGAAGGTGTTATGAAAGACTGAAGTCAACATAAAAATAAGGTTTTATATACTTAGCCCTGAAAGAGATAGTGTGCCTCCAGTTCCTATTCCAATTACTTAGCCTAACTCTCTCTCTCAAATGCAGCTTTGCTAAAACATACTGGAGTTACCTGTTCAATTACTAAACTGTCATGTCTCCCTCTTCATCATGTTCTTGCTAATAGAAAAACAAAAAGGCCCATCAGAGTTAATTGTTCTTACATTTTTGTATCTCATAGTTGATTATTTTAATAACTAAGAGGGACTCAGAGCTTTACAGAGCTTCACTTATGGCTTAGTATTTGGAAGATTTTCTTCCATTTGGATACTTTCATGCCTAATATGGTAAAATCTCACATAGGGTCCTTGCTGGATTTTTCCCACTACGCATCTGTTTACTTTATCTTACTTCCAGGAGTGTAATTATCTTTGAGAATTCTGTTCTTTTATTAAATTCAATTCAGGTTGGTCTCAGGGAGATGGGCTGTTACACTTAGAGAAAGCAAGACTATGTGAAGCTTGCTTCCACAGAAAAGTACATTAAGACTGTGTATTTTACATATATATATGTACAAAGAAAAAAATGTGTAAGGTTTTGCAAAGCTGTTTCATTTCACACTGATCAATTGCCAGGAATTTGGGTAAGATTTTTATTATCAGAATGACACAGGTAAGTAAAAATAAAGTTAAATGTATTTTAATATTTTTAATCATACTTTCAAAGGAGACCAGTCAAGTCCATCTTATGACCTATATAAATTGTTTCCATAGCATTTTAGAAGAGATTTAATACTGAAACACCAACTGCATAAAATGCAATTCTTTTCCATGTAGAGGTACAGATCAAGATATCTGTATCACTCACATGCTGCTTAAACTTA
This sequence comes from Phalacrocorax aristotelis, assembly GCF_949628215.1. Classification (NCBI taxonomy): domain Eukaryota; kingdom Metazoa; phylum Chordata; class Aves; order Suliformes; family Phalacrocoracidae; genus Phalacrocorax; species Phalacrocorax aristotelis. Next base: position 106,633,069 of record NC_134276.1, on the reverse strand, counting down.
ATGCTAAGTACTGCATAAGTCTTGTGCTGATGCTCTGCAGAAGAATGAATTTCCCTATAGATGTCCGAAAGGAAATAATTTTAAATTTACTTGAATTTCTAATCATAATTCCTTTAAAAAACAAAAAAATATTATTCTTGACTCTGAACATGTTCGACACAAGAGATGAAGGGAGAAGGGAGATGAAAACTAAAATCAGAAAGGAATTAATACAGGTGTGAAACAAGTCTTATTTCTATGTAAGTTAATGAATATTTTTACATTGATTTCAATAACACAGGATGAGACTCCTAAAATCTTGAGAAGATGCTAAAACTATTTGAGAGGACAGATAAAATTAAAATGCTCTTATTCAGAGAGAAAGACAAAAAAAAAAGTAAAGAAAATAATTTAAAATACTTTTACCTCTGTGTAAACAAAGCATATCTTTCATTGTCTTTCTTTTTGAGGGACTGGAGTATGGTATTTGAACACTGTGTCTCTAAATTCCCTAAGTCATTCTTGGATGTTACATTAGGCTTCAGTGAATAAATATCTATTATGAAAAATCAACCAGTTTTTATCTGTTCTTAAAGATTCACTTTTTTTTTAAGAGGCAAAACCCCAGAATGTTTCACTCAAAAGCCCAAGTGGAGATCAGCGTAGACAAGAATTAAAATATGAACTAAAGAATATTATCGTTCATCATGAGCGTTTTCATTACCAAAAAAAGGGTTATCAGAAAAAAGTTTAGGAAGCTGTTGCTTATAGAAAGCTTATAAAAAAGAATTTTAGAATATAATTATTCCATTTGTAAGAAAAGAGTAGCAAAAATCCAATTGTTTTTCATGGAGTTACAATTTCATCCACATTTGTTCAAAGTACTCGTGACGAGTTAGACGTCATCTAAGTTGTACGATCCAAAATGCAGGAGAGAAGAACTGGGTTTGCCAGTTTGCTAGTGGCTCCTAATACACATAAGAACTATTATTTCAAGAAGATCAATGTGTAAATGTGATACTGCCTCTGAAATCTGAATGAACTCTGTCAGAATTAGCTGATCTGTCTCTCTGCAGCATTGCACTGCACTTTAGAGACATTTGCAGAGGACACTATTAAAAGCTCATTTTAAGAAAATGCTAAATGTTAAGGGTGTGCAGAGGTCCCTTTATTCTCTACTATGATATCCTTGTGGAATCAAGATACTTTTTTCATATTAGAGTACAGTTAAACAAGGTTTTGTCCATTGTCAGTGTTCTGCCTCATGAACTGGTGGGATAAGGACATGTATGTGCCCTATGTTGCAGGCAGGTGCCCTGACATCATGCATTACCTTCTCTCTTCGAGTAGTCCCTGTGAGTCTGAGGTCAGATATATGGAAAACATGGATAGCATGTATCCTTTGGGGAAGCCTGATAAGGTGTTCACAAATCCATCTCCTTGGTATATTGAGGCTTGTGCATTACATGAGTGGTTACATGGTTTACAAAGCTGTAGTGGCCAGGTGAAGGTACCACAAAGGAATGGGGTACCCATTAGCCACCCCTGCCTAGTTCACGGGTCCAGAGCATAAAGTCTGGATATTCTTAATCTATGTATCCCACCTGCTCACCACAAAGGAAGATAATTTCAAGGATAGCCTTCATTACCTTAATCAGTTTTACCCTTGTTGGACTTACCCACACCATATCAGTAAGCCCTTCCTGGTGAGAATCAAGAGGTTACATTATGCAGTGGTCACTCTCTTGAACACAGATTTATGTTCCCAAAGTTTGACATAAACATGACATTAGGACATCAGCCAACAACACATGATCTCTATTTTATCCCTTCACATCCAAAAATTTTGGAGCCACTGTTGGTTGTGCAACATCACAAAGGCAGTGCTGAGCCATCAGTCCACATTTGTTTTTCAGGCCTCGACCTTCCAGTTGAGGTGAGAAAGACTACAAAAAAAACATGTGAAAGAAAAACAGTGTGAGAGGGACAGAGCAGCCTTTGGCTGCTGCAGCTGCAGGATTAAGCCCAGTATTTTTCCTTGCAGTGTCTTTGTTTACACCAATAACTAATTCAGAGGCAGTTTAGGCAGTACGTATCATGGCATCACTTGGAAACAAGCAGGAACAGAATGAGGAGGAAGACAAATAAGGGGAAACATGAGCAGGAACTGAAACCAGGCTTGTGAGTCCTTGTGGCAGTGCTAAAGTCATTGACATTAAATAGGTGGTAGAAGGTCAGTCTGGAATTTCTGTAGGTGGCCTTCACAGGACACACAGTCATCAAAACAGAGATCTGTGGGAGAACACCTTCTTCAGACACTCTGAACCTCAAGTTTCTAGAAGTATTCCATACTTGGGAGCAGACTAAATCTAGCCAGACATAAATCTCTGATAATGCTCACAGGTTACATTAAGGCAATGCAGCACCAGCTGCTTCAGTTTGCTGATCCACTTGTACTGCACCACACTATGAAATAATGTGGGCATAGCCACAATACCTAGCTAGGTCTCTAATTGTGTTCTGACAATTGCCACCAGCAGATGGTTAGGAAAGAGCTTAATTATAGAGTAGCCCTTTAGAATACCCTTCCAGCCTCTGTCAATCACTCATTAAGTAGCACTTAGATGATTGTTTTGAACAGCTACCCTTGTATCTTCCATGAATTTTCCTTTTTCAATCCAGTTATACTTTTGCCCTGCACAACGTCCAGTGGCAATACAATCAGACTTTATGAAATGGCCACTTCTGATAATTTTAAAGAAAATATTAATCATTTTCAATAATAATTCAACAGTTCAGTACAAAAAAGAGAAGCTAAATTTTAATTTAAATTATTGATATTACTAATTACTTATACATTATGTTTACATTTAAATTTTCCTGTGTTCTATAATATGCATAAAATAGCTGGGTTTTAATGGGGGGACTTCTTTGGATATTAAAAATGTTATGTACCAGAATCTTGCAACAAATTTTCAGTTACTTTTCTCTGGGCAAACAATAAAATACACTGACCTATATTTAGGTTGTAATTTTTTTTGTAGGCTCAAAACTGCTGACTTATTAAAACACTTTTTGCTACCTCAGTAGAACAGCTTTAACTTTTATTGATGTACAGCCAGCAAATGAAACAGCAATTACCATTTGCATATGTTGGTACAGTGACAGTGACAATCATGGTTTTGTAGACTAGCTAGTGGAGATTTTAATTGACCATTTACAAAAAAAAAAAAAAAAGACCAAAAAGAGGGAGAAAAGACTCTGTTTTGCAGCTAGCTGTGAAGATTAGTTACATCATTTCCTTTCTTCTTTCTTCAAAATTAATTGGAGGGAAGAAAGTAGATGCAGGGGTCAAAATAGAGAGGGAAGAAGAAGCAGTTGTGAAGTGCTGAAATAAAAAGACATGCTGATAACAGAAGGAAAAGAAAAAGCCATTACTAGAACTCTCAAAGCTAACAAAGTACTCGCCCATTCCTGCTGTTCGTTCTGAGGAAGCTCGGGCGAATTAGCAAAATAAATATCTCAAAGCATACACTTGAAGTGTTTCTTTCTCCTGTTTATTAATTTTTAAGAGAGAAAATAAATACCCTATACCTCACAGCAAAAGAAAATTATTCTCTTTCCCTTGTGTTTCTGATGAAACCTAGCAGCTGCACAAGTGACTTCACCAGAGATGATTCTTAGCCGGTCTGCCTTTTCCTGGACTCATTGCATCCTCCTCTCTCCTTTACACTGGTACAAGTACAACACAAGTTTTAAACAATTGTGTTAGTTGATACTGCTAATTAAAAATGGCTTATCAGTTAAGACTGATGGAATATAAAAGTTAAAGGGCTTGGATAATATCAAGGGCATCTCAGGCAAATCTCATCTACCTACTTTTCCCTTCCTAGGAACAGGATTTGTTTCTCTTAAATAAGGGCTATAACAACATACTATGAGATATTGTTATATAGGCAATGGTTTAAATAAATCACATTAAATGACCTTTGCTATGAGCTCTGTTAGGACACACACAGGTTGAGTGGTTGGCAGGGTCAAACAAAACTCCATTAGCACATCACTGTAAATGCACAGGAAACCTCATAGTTCTATGCCTAACTGGTAGTGCCCACTCCATTTTGATTAATATCATGCCCAAATGGTTGCTGCTGTAGTGTTAAAGCATCACAAAATTCTTCCCAAAAAGAATTGACTGCAGTTTTCATCCAAAGGAACTGCTTCAGGTAGTTCTATTTTAGCTATTGTCCAAACACTGTATGAGCTTTTCTGCCTTTTTCTTACCTTATCAAAATAATATTAGGGGTGGATATTTTAGTACTTTGTTCCTGCACAGTTCTGACAATCAGTAGTATGCAATAAAACACTTTCCCCAACCCCCAAATCCTGTTCACAGTTATTTAGCTGGTTTTTGACCTAGAATTGTCTTGCAGTATGATCCCAGAGACTCATTCTCCTTTTCTCCGCTCGTTTCTTATTTTCTCAATTGCGCTGAAGGAACAAAAGAGGAAACAGAATGTGACATATTTCTGATGTGACGGAAGTTTATTCCAACAAAAACTGTCTTCTAAAATACCAATTTTCACTTAGTGCTGTTTTCTCAGAACATTTTTCAAAGAATTCTGGAAGAGTTATCTGAAAATTGAGAAGACTTCATTGCCTATTTGAGCCACCACTTTAACAAGCTCCAGAAATAATTCCAGTTTCTGAGATAGGGCTTTTTATCTCAGTGTAGGTACTAACTGCAATATCTAATGTGCTCATGCTTTTAGTTTGAACATAACAGACCCATTCAGTGCCCCAGTTATCACTGGCTATTGTACGCTACAGTGTGCATTTCCTTTTAAATTTATTTATATGTTTTAAATTCAGCTGAAGAGCTTAGTAGGGCAGTGGCATACTGCAGCAATACCAGTGCTTCAGTGTAGTGTTGCTCTTAGCAAGGATACTTATGACCAGTATTCCATGAAAAATACCAATAGAGTTGGACCTTAAAATTCTGGTTTCAATTCACATTGCTTAATTGTTACACGAACAGGAGGCATGGGTCTTTCCTAATGTTTTCAGAATGACTTGCTGCTGTTATTTGCCAAAATAACTATCCAGCTCTGAATTAGGAGTACTTAACAACAAACTTATTTCTATAGCATCGTCTGTATTTTGTATTAGTCTGTGCCTATTTTAATGTGAGTGTCTTCAATTTTCAGGACTTCACTGCTAAGGCTGGCCCTCAGGCATCCCAGCCCCCAGAGGTGAGAGCGAAAATCTGGAGCAAGAAGGACTTCCCCTTGGTTGAGGAAGACTGGGCTACAGATCATTTAGGCAAACTGGATCCTTACAAACCCATGGGCCCCAATGGGATGCACCCATGACATTCAAAACCCACCTGGACACATTGCTGTGCCCCCTGCTCTGGGTGTCCCTACTCAAGCAGGGCGGTTGGAGGACATGATGCCCAGAGGTGCCTTCCAATCCCTACCATTCTGTGATTCTGTGACTTAATCTAGTGGCTGCACACAGCTATCTATTTCTAGTCAAAGTTATAAGATGTCATGTGGTATCTGATGTGTGAGATATATGATGAGATGAGATGAAGATAAGAGAACAGTATGACTCAAAAGACTATATTATGATATACAACAACCAAGTACTATTTCCTGAGAGTGGCTAAGCAGAAAAAAGGTGTAAAAAATACTAGGGGAGTCAGTCAAAAACTCTTGGCACATAATCCATTTAGAAGTACAATACAGACACAATACTGAGGCCAAAGACTGAATTAACGTTGCACTTCATAAGGAAAATAATTCTGTTGTTAAGTTAAAAATCAGTGATATAACATTTTGCAAAGGCCAAATTGTATCTCTTCTATGTTTATTTAGCTATCCAACTAGTAAATCACAAAGGACTAAACTGTTGCATTACTTCTATACTAGAGAATAAGAGGAAAAAGTGAGACCCTCATTCATGTTTTTATTCAGTTATAAGAGCCCACATGTGGGGATAAAGATGGTGGCAAACACAGTTATCTGCTCTCTATAGCAGTGAGATAAGGAACGGCCAAAAAATGGATTAAGGAGGCTCCTCCAAGATAGTGACTCCAAGCCAGCTGGCATAATACGTTTCTGGCTAAGATCTTGGGTGAACAGTGTTTCAGACTATGAACATATCTGAGATTTGAATATGAACAACAGACAAGTCAGAGTGTTTTTCTGAAATATATTAATACATAAAACAACATAAGCTGTAGTTCTAAATTTTGCTGTTTATATAATGCACGCCATAGTATAAATATAAAATTTAATTCTTCACCCAGAGAATTATAGCCTGAGAGACTTGAGGCCTGCAAGTCAGAGATCAGTTTGTAAAATCAGGCTTAATGTATTGGGGACTTTCCAATTCAATCTTCTGTTTTCTTTTCGTTTCCTTAGAGAAAAACCTTTTCTAATGAAAATTATCACACCCCACCTTCCAATGCCATCATGTTCATCCAGTATTCTGGAAATAAATTTCACTGTGGACAGAACTTTTACACTATGACAACCTGATGAAAGCAAGTGCATCAGGGCTTCTGAGTGCAAACACGATACTTCATGTAGTATGACTGGCAGTTTGAAAAAGAAAACTTGTATTGCAAGACACTATTCCAAAATTGAGCTTAACAAATTAAATGTGCATTTCAGTGGAAAGTATGGAGAAATAATAAACAGGTCTCAGTCTGAAAGTGAGTTTTAGGTGTGGTAGAATAACTGGTTTTGTATACAAATGAGGAAGAAGGTAGAGATGGAAAAAATCTGTAGGAAGTTTAATTTCTTTTATATGGCCAACAATCGAAAAACAACAACAACCACCACAACAAAACCCACCCCAAAAAAAACCCAAAACCCCAAAACAAATGTCCAAACCTCAAAAACAGCAAACGCAAAGTAATCACGCAGTGTCATTTTGCCCCTTTATCACTTCTATTTTGTTGTAGCATTACTGATTTTAACAGAGTTTCTTCTGGTTTACATTACACCAAGAACACCAGGTCAAACTAATAGCTAGATCCTGTTTCTCTTCCTGGTACACAAATGTTTAACCTACACTGTTTTACACTCTAGGCTGCAGCTTGTGGAAAATACAAATATACCATTTTTAAGGTGAATTAGAACACACAAATAGCAATACAGGGACAGGATGAAGGCCTGGCCAGGTCTATATTCTGCCTCTGGCAGGTTCAGGAACTAGAAGTGTATCAGAGTATAGGGACTGTACAACAATATTCTCCTGCTTATCCTGTGTTTCTAGCAATTTCAGCATGGGTACTTCCTGTAGAAGGGGTTAAACCCACACCTCTGTGTACAACAGTCTTTCATTAACTTTTCTTCTAGAATTTGTCTCACTTCTTCAATAAGCAATTTATATTTCCAGCATCCACAACACACTGTGCCAATAAGTTCCACGTTTAAAATTAAAAGGTTTGAAAGTACTATGTTAAAAAGTAGTACCTTCTGTTAAAACTTCAACTGGATAATATACTATAATCATTTTTCATTACACATTTCGTACCTAATGGATATCAATATTGTGTAAACTGGACAGCTACATGAGTCCAAGTATTTTGTGACAACTCAGTCCATGATATATAATGAATATCAAAATGTTGAATTTGTCTCATACAGTTCCAGGCTGCCCATACTCCATGAATAACAACTCATGAAGGCTCACAATCTCTAGCCCTAGTTCTCATGGGAGACTTCAATTTACCAGATATCTGCTGGAAATACAATACAGCAGAGAGAAAGCACTCTCGGAGGTTTCTGGAGTGTGTGGGAGATAGCTTCCTGACGCAGCTGGTAAATGAGCCAACCAGGGGAGGTGCCCCGCTGGACCTGTTGTTTACAAACAGAGAAGGCCTAGTGGATGATGTGGTGGTCAGAGGCTGTCTTGGGCTCAGCGACCATGACATGATAGAGGTCTCGATTCTTGGAGAAGTAAGGAAGAGGGTCAGCAAAACCACTACCCTGGACATCAGAAGGGCAGACTTTGAATTGTTCAGGAGTCTGGTTAACAGAGTCCCTTGGGACGCAGTCCTGAGGGCAAAGGCGTCCAGGAAGGCTGGATGTTATTAAAGAAGGAAGTCTCAAAGGTGCAGGAGCAGGCCGTCCCCATGTGCCGTAAATCGAGCAGGCAGGGAAGAAGACTGGCTTGGCTGAATAGGGAGCTTTGGCTGGAACTCAAGAAAAAAAAGGAGATCTTACCGCCTTTGGAAGAAGGGGCAGGTGACTCAGGAGGACTACAAGGATGTTGTGAGGCTATGCAGGGAAAAGATTAGGAAGGCAAAGGCCCACCAGGAACTTAAACTGGATGCCACCATTAAAGATAAAAAAAAATGTTTTTATAAATACATCAGCAACAAAAGGAGGGCCAGGGAGAATCTCCCTCCTTTGTTGGATGCGGAAGGTAACCTTGCCAGGAAAAATGAGGAGAAGGCTGAGGTACTTAATGCTTTCTTTGCCTCAGTCTTTAATAGTCAGTCTGGTCATCCTCAGGGTTGTCAGGCCCCTGTGCTGGGAGATGGAGATAGCATGCAGAATGAAGTCCCAGTTGTTGAAGAGGTGGCAGTCACCGACCTGCTCCTTCACCTGGATGCTCACAAGTCCATGGGGCCAGATGGGATCCATCTGAGGATACTGAGGGATCTGGCAGAGGAGCTTGCCAAGCCACTGTCCATCATTTATCAGCAGTCCTGGTCAACCAGGGAGGTCCCAGATGAGTGGAAACTAGCGAATGTGACACCCCTCTACAAGAAGGGTCAGAAGGAGGATCCAGGGAACTACAGGCCTGTCAGCCTGACCTCGGTGCTGGGAAAGGTCATGGAGCAGATCATCTTGAATGCCATTACACAGCACATGCCGGACACCCAGGGAATCGGGCTTAGCCAGCATGGGTTTATGAAAGTGAGGTCCTGCCTCACTAACCTGGTCTCCTTCTATGATAAGGTGACCTGCTTAGTGGATGCGGGGAAGGCTGTGGACGTTATCTGCTTGGACTTCAGTAAGGCCTTTGACACTCTCTCCCACAGCATCCTTCTGGAGAAGCTGGCTGCTCACAGCTTGGACAAGTGCACTCTGCGCTGGGTTGAAAACTGGCTGGACAGCCGAGCCCAGAGAGTGGTGGTGAATGGAGTCAAATCCAGTTGGCGGCCGGTCACAAGTGGTGTTTCCCATGGTTCAGTGTTGGGGCCGGTCCTGTTCAATATCTTCACTGATGATCTGGATGAGGGGATTGAGTGCACCCTCAGTAAGTTTGCAGATGACACCAAGCTGGGTGGAAGTGTTGATCTGCTCAAGGGTAGGAAGGCCCTCCAGAGGGACCTGGCCAGGCTGGATTGTTGGGCCACACCCAATGGTATGAGACTCAACAAGGCCAAGTGCCGGGTCCTGCACTTGGTTCACAACAACCCCATGCAACTCTACAGGCTTGGGGAAGAGTGGCCGGAGAGCTGCCTGGAGGAAAAGGATCTGGGGGTGTTGGTTGACAGCCGGCTGAACATGAGGCAGCAGTGTGCTCAGGTGGCCAAGGAGGCCAATGGCACCCTGGCTATTATCATAAATAGTGTGGCCAGCAGGAGCAGGGAGGTGATCGTGCCCCTGTACTCAGCACTGATGAGGCTGCACCTCGAGTACTGGCCCCTCACTACAAGGACATTTGAGGTGCTGGAGCGTGTCCAGAGAAGGGCAACAAAGCTGGTGAAGGGTCTAGAGAACAAGTCTTATGAGGAGCGGCTGAGGGAGCTGGGGTTGTTTAGTCTGGAGAAGAGGAGGCCGAGGGGAGACCTTATTGCTCTCTACAACTACCTGAAAGGAGGTTGTAGCGAGGTGGGGGTCAGTCTCTTTTCCCTAGTAACAATCAATAGGACGAGAGGAAACGGCCTCAAGCTGCACCAGGGGAAGTTTAGCTTGGATATTAGGAAAAACTTCATCACTGAAAGGGTTGTCAGGCATTGGAACAGGCTGCCCAGGGAGGTAATTGAGTCTCCATCCCTGGGGGTATTTAAAAGAAGGGTAGATGTGGTGCTTGAGGTTATGGTTTAGTGGTGGACTGGGCAGTGAGAGGTTAGCGGTTGGATTCGATGATCTTAAGGGTCTTTTCCAACCTTAATGATTCTATGATTCTATGTTAGCTGACCACTGTTATACCAGTTTATGGGATTGCCATGTACCCAGCACATTCATATAAATATTTTTTTAATAGTCTGTATGTATTACATGCAAATGTATTATACTTGAGAGAACTTGGAAGTTACTAACACAAATATAATACTAATCTATGCTTTAGCATATTTTTGATTTTATAACAATTAAAAAGAAAATGAACTAAGAAAAGTATGTGCCCACTGTTAATGAATATTAATGACCTCATAAAATTTAGTTAATATAACAATTCCACAAAAAATTCATTTTTGCAGCTAATTGGCTATGTGAAGATAGGTAATAATGAGAAAAGTGTAGAAAGTTTCACAGACAATTTTTGGGAGCTTTTATTCAGCTTTAATATTTTTCTGTTTGTGTTTTTTTTTTCCTCATGTGATGCTTTTTATTGTGTAACATGAAATATGTAATATATTTTAGCTTGTATTTTAGCTCAGAAATCAGATAATAGGGCAAATAAAATAAGAAAGAAAAAGTATCTTTTGAGTTTGCCTGTCAAAATTTACTTCACCTTTTAGGTATGGTTATTATGTAATATTTTAGGTAGATCATATATCTTAAGGAAATTATATATTACCTATGGATGAACACATACAAACATCTGTCCTAAAGTACAGTATGCACAGTATAACACATTTGCAGTAACCATGAAGACCCCATCAACTGTTTCAAGGTATAGTAATGTTTACAGCAAATCAAGTCAAAGGTCCAAGCAACCCAATATCCTGCCTTGACAGTGGCCAGTAAGAGATGACTAAAAAGAATAATTGAGCTGGCACATGGTCATACCAGCAAGCTAGCTGGAAGCTGGAACACTTGCCTTGTTATGAGAGGCTGAAGGACATGGGCTTTTTCAGCCTGGAGAAGAGACAGCTTTTGGGGGAAGCTAACAGCTGCTTGGCTGTACACAGAGGCAGGTCAACAAGATGATGGAGCCAGGATCTTCACAATGATGCATGGCAGGAGGACAACAGGCAATATGGTGAAAAAGCAGAGGTTCAGACAGGATACAGGAAAAATTTCTTAATGACAGGAACTGTCAAGCAGTGAAGCAGGTAAGACTGTGTAGGCTCTGTCCCTAGAGTTTTCAAGACCTATAAAAAAAAAGCCCTGAGCAGCCTGGGCTCATCCCAAAGCTGGTCTTGCTTTGGGCAGGAGGCTCGGCTTGAGACCTCCAGAGGGCCCTTCCCACCTGGTTATGCTTCCTTTTCAGAGTTAAGAAAATGTTGGTTCCAGCATCTCCCTCCTAAGCAGGGGAGTCTTTAAGAACCCTTAGTGGATTTTTTTTTTCCCTTGAAATTTGCTTTAGATCTTCAGCAACAAACTAAGCTCCATCACCTGATTGAGATTTTCTTATCCTGCTGCCAGCATTCAGTACAAGCAGAACTTAAATTTTAGGGGGTTTCCTTTGGTTTTAAAGATTCCTATCAAGGACTTTTAACACCAAGGCAAATTTGCCATATTAACCTAATCTCCCAAGTAATTAATTCCCACCCCAAGAGGGGACACAAAGTTATTTTATTTCTTAGTCATTAAGTTGCTGACATGTTCTAGAAATCTATGAATCTTCAAACTTTTTCTTTTTTCTTTTTTTTTTGGGGGTGGGGGTAGGGAGGTGGGGGATAGGAATAACTCTTTGAACTGGAGCTCAGTTCAACTGAAACTGGAGTTTTAGATGGGCCTGAGAATCTCTGGAAACTGCTGAGGGGCTCCAAACTGTTAAAATTATTTCATATTCTATATTCTCCCTCAGAAGTCAAAAGAGGTATCTCTGAATATGCTTGCAGGGGAATACACTATTATTCCAGCAGCATGAAATGCAGCCAATAAATGACTGATAGAGAAGACACTCAGCCCTGACCAGCAAAATTAGTATATACATATTTGACTGTTTCTCATTCCTAATATCAACAGTCCTCTCTCTTGGAAATCAAAGAGCAAATCCTCGCTTTTTGTCCCATAAAGCATTATGCATAAACTGAAAAAAGGGCAAAAAAATAGTTAAGAATATGTAATGTCTGGAGGACACCTCTCTACTGCTTTACATAGTCTATCTGAATACATGTAACAAGGGAAAGGCATGCCATCAAAGAAAGTGGAAGTAAGGGGTAAAGAAAAGCACCTCTATTTTTGACCTCCATCCAGCCTCATTAGTCTTGAATGACATCTGCAAGCCATTTTAGATTTATAACAATATACTCCCTCAGTGATACCTGATGGACTCACCTACCCTTTAAAGAAGATCTCTGAGACTGGAAACAAGCATATCAGTGCTATAGAGATCTCATGCTGTATAGATGATTTCTATGCACAACCTAGCCTGGCTTCCCTGCCCTACACTTGTATTACCTCTAGGAAAAATTGGGGAACACTGACATCCATGATGCCATGAAAATCTTACTCCATCTTCTGTTCTATATACATGTACATCTCAGCTGCACAACCGCCCTTCTTTTTGTGCATCGTTATCATATAAGTATTTCCACACCTGCACCTAGCTCCCTGCACCTAGCATAGACGCCACACATTGCTCCAACCTGCTGTATAAAAACTTTTAAATCTTTCTCTCACTAACATTTTGGGAGTGAATCTGCTGGAGCTGCCCAGCCTGCTGGAGACCAGTTGTTGTTCTCTCCCTATGCCAGGCTATGACAAAGGACTTTGACATCTCAGCTCTCTCTCAGCTCAACTCTCAAGTTCATCATTGTCTCACAGTGAAAGCCTGATATGAAAGATTCATGCACTCTCACTCACCAGCAGTAAGTGGTGATGGTCTCCTTTTTCATTTTATGATGTCTTACCTTTCATAGACACATTCTGTCATTTTAAGAGTTGTGAAAGATTTATCTAAATTTGTTAGCTAGTGATAGAAGTGTGCATTAAATGTGCTAGATTGTCATGTGCATGAAACATGAGTTTCTTCATTCCTCCCCCTCCTTCTCTTGCTATCTCACACACACATTAATCCATCAAATAGATAATAATAGTTCATTAAACAGATAATAAAAATATACATATTTAGAAAGTCTTGCTTATTGATCTGCTATCTGAATATGTGCATATAAATAATACACCTATAGTTTTATCAATTCAGTTCTTCAAAATATATAAGAGAATGTTGTGGAAAAATGCATGCAACACGTGCCAAAAATCTGTGATGAAATTAAAATTTAATTACTGCAAATGCAATTGTTGTCTTCCTATGACCATCTTTATCCAGTGCACACTACCACATTAGAATGGAGCAGTGTTTGTGAATGTACAGGTTTAAAGACTTTTCAATGTTCTTAAAAATCTGTATTCTGCTTATTATTGCAGAAGATAACGTGAAAGCAATGGAGTACAGTGGTGACAGTGCTGGGCAGTGGTTTTAGGCTACTGTGAAAAGAGATGGTGCCAGAAAAGTTTTGTTGGAATCTGTTATACTAAGCTCTCTGTGTTTGCAAAGAGCAGCACTCTCTTAGAAAAGTAACGTGTCTGTATCTTTGCTGAGCCATGCAGAAATACAAAATGTGAATTGCTTGATTGAATTACAAAAACTCTTTCCATTTCCCCCAGTATTTAGGGGGTTTTTATGGATTATCTGTTCAGAGCTACTCTAGTGCAAGACTAACTTCATAAAAATATTTCATTTAGGTGGTTTTGATGAAGTTCCAATGCTTGGATATAATGGAATGAATGCAAACTGATATTTCATGAGATCATCAGTAAAATTCTTCTCTGTCAAATAAAAATATGGCAAGCCTTGTGATATATATGTGGAATTCTTTATCAACATATTACAACAGTATTGTATGTGACAGCAGATATAAAAGACAGAACTTCTTTTGTTTCCACAGGATGTCTAAAAAAACCTGCAGTACAAGAAAAGATTTTTGGCTAGAATGAAAGCAGTTCCAAAGAAGATCTACACTTTTTTTGGTGATTTCTGAAGGATGAATGGTTTCACTGTACCCTAACCTTTTAAATAAGCCCAACATGAGTTGAGTTTGCATATGCAAACTGAGAAGTTACGCAGTATGATTGTTCCTTTCTATCATGTTTCATACTTCAATTTTGATATAGTAGAACAATTTTAATATCATTAAATGATTGCAAGATAAGCCTTTAGTATTTTAGAGTGTTGTGTTTTATCAAAGGATTTTAACACAAACTTCACACTAAAAGGACAGGGATGATTAAAATTTTTGAGCACTATCGTATCAGTAGAATGATTCTGCTTTAATTTCCATCATTTACATTTTTAACGTGAAGGATTTTAGACACAGAGTGTATATGAGTTTGCTTATACATTATTTTAAAATGCTTGTAATTTGAAATAAATGTGTATTTTCACCTATAAGAATAATTACACCTACCAGCTAATCACCAGCAAGATTAATCTCAGACTTACTAATCACAAACTTGCAATTAAACTAGCCAGTCACAATCACAATTTTTCAAAGATTAGTTTGAAGAAGTTGCTCTTGGAAGTTTATAAATAGTCTTTTTTTTGTGAAAACATTTTTGATTGGTGGTGCATTCATTTTGCTCGTGCTTGCACAGCATAGTAGTGTGCTTTATGAAGGGATATCTTTGCTGATATGTGGATATGTGATATACACAAACTACAAATGATCCCTGAGAAGTTAATTCTGGTTCTGATAATAGTCTGATCATGTTAACAGAAAACTTAGGACAAGCTCAACACTTGACTGTTTCCATCTTTTATAGCCTATACTTGACTCTTAAGCAACTTACCTCTTGTGCATACAAGCAAAAAATCAATAAATAAACGATATGGTTGTTATGGGAGATATATATGTATATATGGCTGCTTATCAGTAAGTTCTTAGTCTCTCTTATTTCTCAGATCCTAACATCAGAGCTGAGGTTGTTAGGTTATCCTAGAACATAACATCAAATTACATTTACTTGCTGAAACAGTTTATCAAGTATTTTGGCTCAGCCTTTAACAACTGTAGTGTTAAAACCTTCTGTAATGAGGGGAACATAGATAAAAATCTAGGTATACATGAAGTTTTGGTGGCTGGATGAGGAACAAAGCCGATCTGATGACAATGATTTTTTTGAAACGAGAAATAGTGATGAACTGATTGAAGACTAATACAACACCTAGCATAAGAAGCAGTCAACTCCAACTGTGTTTAGCTTAGGACAATTCATTAAACAAATAGAAAGTCTCTAAGATATTTGCAGAACTTGGTATTTAGACATTTAAATTAAAAATGCTAATTATAATCTTGTAGCATATCTACATGGTCAAGTTTATCCATTTTCATTAAAGCATTTCCTAAGTGATCTTGTAAAGCACTTCTAAAATAGTGTGCGTTTCTCCTTTAAAGAATAGAAATGAAAATTATTCTGATGCCGATAAAAACATACAAAAGACTAAAAGTTGGTACATATCTTTAGTGCTAGTATTTATTGTATATAGTATAATGACTATATAAGAACATTAGAATTTCTTAACTTTATCATGGCTCCTGACTACGGGTTGGTTACTTACACTATTTCACATCCAATATTTAGAACAGAAGCTATTTTGGTTTTTAGACTGTTTTGCACTTCTGATTCATACTGTACTTTTCTTATCTTCTCTAACTTTCTTCAAACCCTTATTTTCCCAAGAAATGGGATGATTCATATTATGGTCTGTTTGTGGCTGTAAAATTTAACATTTAAAACTTGTTTTGAACAGTTTTATGACACAAAAAGTGCTCAGAGTATTAGACTTCATAAGGAATTACAAATTCTCTTAGGATTTACATATTCCTATAAGTTGCAGGCCCACACAACCAGTTCTTGCTTTTTCCATGAGTCCATCCAGCACACACTTGAAAGTCTAATCTAGAAAGTAATGTCATCTCATGCTTTTCAGTCTTGACAAATGGCTACCACAAACTTAAAAAACGAAGATTGCTATCGTTGTTTGGCTTTTCTCAGTCTAAATTTTATCATAGAAAATATAATCTTCTTGCTTTATTTTAGCATAAAACTTCAGTGATATTTCCAAAAAGTATTTGTCTTAAGCAAAAACTTATTAAACAAACCTACCTCTTTTGATCAGCCAATCCAAATTTTAAGAATATTACCCCAGCACATTTAAACTTTGTAAAAATTAAAATGAGTATCAGATTATGTTTACCTTTTTCACCCTGGTTCTCCAATTAAAAATATTTTTCCAGCACTCTACTGGATACCTCAGCTTTAGTTTATCCTCCCATGCCTGTTTCTTGCTTTATTCTGTTGTTGCCAACCTGCCAGAGAGACTCAGTAGAATGAAGATAGTGCCAAAACACTTTGGTAACGATAAAGATTTTCTTTTAAAAAAAATTTCTTAATTTTCACGTCTCTTATTTACCACTTACTTCAAGGTTTCTCTAGATGCATGTACTTCCATTTTGTTTCCTTTTGCATAACTAAACTTTAAAATTAAGTAAAATAAATGCTATGATTGTGTCTATTCAAGATAATTAACTATAAATACCAAGAGCAAAACACTTTTAAATGTTGAGATATTTCTGGCAGTATGATTTGCATGTGTTTAATATCACTATGTATTTTAAAACAGAACTGTATTTATCCCCTATTTTCTTTAAACCAATATACAGGTACATATCATAGTCTTACCTCACAAAGGATGTTAAATGAGCACATATGTACAGTCTATTTATATAAAGAAATCTTTATATTTCTGTGTCAGTATCAAAAGGTACTTAAGAGTATAATTTTATATGCCAAATTCTACAAAGAGCCTAATGAAAGTCCACTAAGTCAAGGAAAAGCCTTCTATGGTCTTTTGTGTGTTTTATGTCAATACATGATAAATTTCATTTTCATGCAATAACTGCAGAATAAAATAATATATCCTTGTTTCTGCTTTTTAATATGTTTTTAAAGATAACTAGAGAAAAATAAATAAAGGCTTCCAAAATGAAGGCCCTCAAGCCCACAAGGTCAAAAAATACCGTACAGACGAAATCGCTGTACATGGGCAAAGCACTACTTAGAGGTGCATTAAAATGAGAAGACAATTATCAATAAGAAACACTGGCAGGAAAAAGATGGAGAAAAAAACACAGCTAAAATAAAAAATCTTTCATTATAACATAGTCGATATGTCAACATAACCAATATGTATGTGTGGTCTGCAGTTGGTTTGCCTCTGATACTTACATCAATGAGTAGCAAAAGCAAGTCCAGAGAGCAGTCTGGGGCCAAGGCTACTGCAAAGGGGACAGGACCAAAGAGACATCTGAAGAATAGGCCACCCACAGCATAGGCCCAAGACCCACCCAGGAAGCAGGACTGGTGACAGGGATGAGGATTGGTATAGTCACAAGAAAGCTCTTGAAGGGCCAGGTGCTCAAGCCCGAGCTGAAACAGAGCCTGGGTGAGGGTACTAGGTGAGGATGGTCAGGGCAGTTAAGGTCTGCCTCTGTCCTCAAGACCCTGACAGCTGAAGACAGCCACATGTAAAAGAGACAGACAAATGTTGGGAGTACACCCACATCATGACTTCACTTCAAACCTCTAATTAACATGATTTAGATATGTCTGTGCACTCAAAATAAAGGTAATAATCACTGGCTAAAGGGAGTTTATATGGTCATGGTTGTGTGGAGCTAAACTGAACAATTTGTAATTTTTATTAATACTTCATCTCATGTTTTACCAAGAACTTTCTTAAAAAATTTTTTTTTACGATTTACATTGTCAGTTGCACACTAAAAGAGCAGAGGTGCAAACCAGTAATCTACAGAATGAAATCTGTATGCAATCAGATGTAAAAAAGAATCAAACAGTCTGGATGGGTTGATAACTTACTCCAGAAAAGGACTAATTTCTCAACAAAAAGCATGTGCGTCAATACTTTTTTTCTTTTATAAACTTCAACTGGGATACTTTAAACTACTGTACTACCTAGACCTTATTGCAGCTGTGTCAACACAGTCCATCTGACTACCTAATCAAATATATTTATCATATTTCATAAGCATTACAATTAATTTTAGAATATTGAATTTCTTAAACTAAAGTTTAAAAAGAAAAGGTAAAGCATTTGAGCTGTGCAATAGTTAGTCTTAGCACAAAGAAAAGTCTTAAAAGGTTAACTATCTCATTCTACATATTGCATTTATGAAACATGCACCCTTTTCTGCTGAACTCACTGCATGAAAATGCTTTAGAAGGTAGTCAGGAGCAGAAGCTGTAGAAATGCAGCCTGTACTCGAAGTGTATTACTCTTTCAATAACACAAGCTAGTAAAAGTATTTGAATTGTTAAACGGATTTTTCCCAACATTAGTATTTGTCCATTTTCTGAGAGCAAGTTATTCTCCAGTGGAAGATAATAGGGCTTTTTACTTCCATATACCATTAAATATTAGAATGCCGTGGAACAATTTTAGCCATTCAGAATACAGTAATGCTGTGGAATTGTTGACCTATAACTATGAACCGATTTCCTAGGAATAAGATTCGCTTTGCATTGTTTGAATAAAGGAATCTGACTTGGAAAACAGCAGCCTGTTCTTCCTGTTCATGTAAAGGAAATATTTGGATTTAGCTTGGGGTAAAGAGAGGAGTCAGAAGACCTAAATTACAAGTTTGACACTAGCTACTTAGCTTTGGAAGATGAGCTTGTTAATATGTAAATAAGCAGCCACGGTGGCTCAGTGAAATTGCTGGCCTTAGAGGAGAGCTACTGATACAAGGCAGTTCTCAATACTTCTTTACTCAATTGAAAAACCAGTCACATTGTGTTCTCATGAAAGTAAAGGTGGCAGGACTGAACGTGCAAGCTACATGACATCTTTAGTAGAATCATTACTGTTGTCTGTGTAGTAATGCAGGATCTACTGCTGCAGTAGCTGACAGAATGGCATCAACAGGAAACTTGATAAACACATACTGTTCATAAAGTAAGTATTGCCCAACACTCCTGCCTGCTGAAACTGAAATCCACAAATTTTAAAAATGAAAACTAATACGTATCGAAATTGTCTCATACAAAATGTGTTTTAATGTGTTTCCGTTTCACCTTTTTTCAAAACAAATCTTCCTTAGTGATCAGATTTACTTTTAAAATGAACACTGAATTCTTTTCAAATTCACAGACGCATTAGCGAATTTATCCACAAATCTATCAGTGTTGTTTTATTTGGTTGTAAATAAATCCAGCCCAGGCAAATAAGCCCAGGCAGGCACTAATCATATGCAGTTCAACAGAATTTAGATCTAATACTGTCTCAAATTTACATCCCAGGCTCACTTTCTGAGTAAAATTTCTACATTGTCCAAATCAAACTGAGATATTTTCTGAACATCAGTAGTGGGGCCATATATAACAGCCAACTTCATCCATGCTTTAGGTGTAGAAGCTGCCTCACAGAAGCACCTTAGCTTTATCTATACTATGATATGAATTCATCCGTAAGAAACACGTCTTATAAGATTAAACCTACAAGACTATTTAGGAAAAAGAAAAAAAGATATATACTAATGCGTTGGGTGTAGATTTCAGAGTTGACAGGAGAGGGTGGCAAAGCTGGCTTCTGTGAGAAGAGGCCAAGGGCTGCCCCATGCCAGCCAGCAACAACAGAACCACTGCAGGACAGAGCTGAGCCTGTCAGCCAAGATGGTGACACCTCTGGGAAAACATATTTAAGAACAGGCAAAACACTGCACCACAGTGAGGAAATAAAGTGTGAGAAGCAGCCCTGTGAAACACCAAGGTGAGAGAAGACGAAGGGGGAGGAAGTGGTCCAGGCACAGGAGCAGAGACTGCACTGCAGTCCATGGAGAGGAGCAGATAGGCATGCTGCAGCCTGTGAAGCACCCTACACTGAAGCAGGTGGATACTTCCTGAAGGAAGCTGAGGCATGAGGAGAACCTGCACTGAAGCAGGTTCCTGACAGTAAGTGCAGTGCGTGGAGAATACCCCACACAGGAGCAGCTTTTCTGGCTGGAACTGTGGCCCATGAAGGACCTATGCTGGAACATTCTTTTCCTGAAGGACTGTAGCTTGTGGAGAGAGCCCATGCTTGAGCTTGGGAAAGGTGTAAGGAGGAAGGAGCAGCAGGAAGGGGCAACTGCTGTTGACTGACCACAACCCCCTTTTCCCCATCCCCCTGCTTCACTTGGAGGGAAGGAGGTAGAGATGTTGCGGGTGAAGGAGAGAAGTTCAGCCTGAGAAAAAAGTTGTGGGGGAAGGTGTTTTTAGCTTTTGTCTTTGTTTCTCACCATCCAACTCTATGTTTAACTGGCAATAAATTAAACTAATTTTCCTGAAGTCGAGTCTGTTTTGCCCATGATGTTAATTGTAAGTGATCTCCCTGTCTTGATTTTGACCCAGGATCTTTTTAATTTTTTTTCCCCACTGACTTGTTGAGGAGGGAAAATGAGAGATCAACTGGGTGGATATCTGGCACCTGGCAACTCTCAACCAACCACAATTCAGTAGCACCAATACTTACAAAGACTTTTTCCCTTAGAAACTATTTAGCCTTCTGACACCAGTTAGGTTCTTCTAAGTAGGGCCAAGTTCATGCCAAGATAAGAATTTGTCTATGTTTGGATTCCAAAAGTATATTTCAAATGTTATAAAATTACTAAGGAGCCTATGTTCTCTTTTTAGAAAGGATTTAGGAGCCTCTACCTCCTTAAGCAGCATTTGCATTTAGAATCATAGGACTTCGGACTTGTAAGTGTTGAACTTTGTTATTTTCTTAGCTTATACTAATTCCTTGTTGATACCAAAATGATATCAGAGTGATGAAATAGAGAAGATGTTCAAATCTTTCTACATGAAACATTTGAATCTTCTTGAAGGTTCTTCTGTTACAGTGGCATTGGGGTCAGTTCTTGACATTTACTCAGCCCATTCTGCCAATATTTAGATACAATGATTTGTTGATTCTATAGACAAAACTACTTAAAAAGAAAAGAAACAGTTTTTTGTAACAGCAAAATTGTACAGATTTAATAAATATATTTTTGACAAGAGACTCATTCCTATTGTGCCTGAGAAGCTGGAAGCTCTTCCAAGCCTGGGAACCTGTAGAGTTCTGTAGTGTTTACATCTGCATTGCTTCCACTACATCATGACAGGTAAAACCAATTAAGACCCTAAAAAAATGTTTCTACATTAAAAAAAAAATGTCCCAAAACAAAAAAACCATATTTATTTACCTGCAGTTAAAGGTAGCAGAACAAATTCTGGTAATTCAAGAAAACAGTGTTTCTAACAATGTACAATTAAAAATGAAACAATCCAAATCACTAGAAGCATACAAAAATAAAAATATCATCAAAAGCCCAGATATATAAAAAACCCTGGAAACATATAAATAAAAAGGCAGCAACAGTTTCTTTCTTTCCCTTATACTGCAATAAGCTTCTTTTATTCACTGATTTTATTTCTGTACTTTTCTGGTCTTACAGAATAAATTGCAAATGTACTTTTTTTTATTGACAAGAAGTAACATTGGAATACAGAAGATTTATTTGTAAGCTTTAAGTAATGCTTGTGTTTCAACACTTTTCTAAATGTGGGCCATCTTCTACAGAGGAATTAACTGTTTCACTAGTCTAAGCAAACATTATTTTAGTAAAATAATAATAATATTTCACATACAAGTCTCTTCATAGATAAATATTCTTTGTGTGTGTGTTTGAATGAATTCCACAAGAACAAAGAGTGCAAGACAGAATCACTGTAAAAAGCTAAGGAAATACAAGACCAGGAGGCCTCCAGGTCTGTGTGGTTGATATTATATTATACAATTACTTTTCTAAGTGTTATGGGCTCCACTTTGAAAATAATTTTGAATTTTTCTGTTATTCTTCTCCATGACATTCTCATTTTATTAACTCTGCAGAAACATGTTGGTTTCCTTTCTAGGGGTTTCTTTCTAATGTCCAAACAGAATTTATTTATCACCAGTTTTTATCCACCTCTTTTTGTGCCATCTTAACTTTGGCCTTCTTCCTTACTGGGGTTTGCATCACACTCTACCATGCCCAATTGTATTGTATGTATACACAATAATCAAGTTACTCCACAACATACTGGACTGGTCATGGTTTAGCCCCAGTCAGCAACCAAGCACCATGCAGACGCTCACTGACTCCCCCTGCTGGGGTGGGGGAGAGAATCAGAAAAGTGAGAAAACTCATGGTTTGAGATAAAGACAGTTTAATAGGTAAAGCAAAAGCTGAGTGCACAAGCAAAGCAAAACAAGGAATTCATTCACTACTTCCCATGGGCAGGCAGGTGTTCAGCCATCTCTAGGGAAGCGGGGCTCCATCACGCATAACGGTTACTTAGGAAGACAAACACCATAACACCGAATGTCCCCTTCCTCCTTCTTCCCCCAGCTTTATATACTGAGCATGACATCATATGGTGTGGAATATCCCTTTGGCCAGTTGGGGTCAGCTGTCCTGGCTGTGTCCCCTCCCAGTTTCTTGTGCACCCGGCACAGCATGGGGAGCTGACAAAATCCTTAACCCAGTGTAAGCGCTACTTAGCAACAACTAAAACATCGCCACATTATCACCGTTTCCAGCAGAAATCCAAAATGTGGCCCCATACAAGCTACTACTAAGAAAATTAACTCTATCCCAGCTGAAACCAGGACAATTATGTACACTTTTCTGTCTCTTGGTGATCCTTGAACCAATTCCTTGTTTTAGTAAGTGTTAATCATTCTTGAAAACCGCCCATCAAAACTCTGAAGTGTTCAAAATCAGGTCAATCAGCACTTAATACAATAGAATTAATAATTCCTTATCTCTGCTGAATATGCCTCAAATGATATGACTGGTGATCCCATTTGCTTTTATCATGGATGTGAATTATTATCTTTTTGAAAGAAAAGGGATTTAGCTTTCATTGCTGTTATTTATAAAGAAGCTACACTTTGTAAAATGTCCAGTGCTTTATAGTTCATGAAGAGAAGAAAGCTTGTTCCTTAGGAGGGAATCTTTTATCTAAACTTCAAAGCTCTAGCATTAAATAAGACTTCAGCATCTAAAATACTGAGTATCTGAAGAGGCTTTATTGTAAACTATAGGATCTGAAAAAGTTTAAATTATATCTCAAATTCCTTTTTTATTTCCAATTTTGCTTTCAATTTATGTGTCACTGGGATGGATCTAAGCTTTTGATTATCTCTGACTAAGTACAGATTAAAAAAAGACTCGGGACTAACCTCTGTCATTTGATTCTGCCAGTATTTGCTACCTTTCTCATGAGCAAGATTATAAGAATGTTCGTGGCTTTCCTGGAAAGTTAGTCTGTCTGTCCTGGTTTTGGCTGGGATAGAGTTAATTTTCTTTCTAGTAGCTCATATAGTGCTGTGTTTTAGGTTTAGGTGAGAATAATGTTGATAACATACTGATGTTTGAGTTACTGCTGAGCAGTGCTTGCGCAATTAAAGCCTTTTCCTGCTCCTCACACCACCCCACCAGGAAGAAGCCTGGGTGTGCACAAGTAGCTGGGAGGGGGCAAGGCTGGGACAGCTGACCCCAATTGACCAAAGGGATATCCTGCACTATCTGACATCATTCTCAGCATATTAACTAGGGGAAAATCTAGCTGGGGGTCCACTGCTGCAGGACTGGTGGGACATCAGTCAGCAGGTGGTGAGCAATTACATTGTGCATCGTTTGTTTTGTATATTCTTTTATCATTAGTATTATTTTTCCTTTCTTTTCTGTCCTACTATATTGTTGTTTTCTTAACTCATGAGTTTTACCTTTTTTGTTTTCCAATTCTCTCCCCTGTCCCACTGTGGGGGGAGTGAGTGAATCACTGTGTGGTGTTTAGCTGCCTGAAGGGTTAAACCACAACACTATCACAATCCTGTGTGAATCCTAGAAGTCATACAGTTGTGGGTGACAAATAAAATAAGTCTTTAAAAAATATCACAGCCTCTTTTCTCAATATTTCAGCACCATAACTGCTGTCAAAACACTATAAATCCATTGCTTGCTGTGTTTTGTACATCCTATAGGCACACCGTAATGTCAAAGGAGTAGTAAAAATTTGTATCTATCTCCCTCGTTTTCTTCCAAAAGTATTGTCATGGTTTAACCCCGTCAGACAGCTCAGCCCCACACAGCCTCTCACTCATTCCTCCCCACAGTGGGATGGAGGAGAAAATCAGAAGGGCAAGAGTGTGAAAACTTGTAGGTTGAGATAGAGACAGTTTACTAGGTAAAGCAAAAGCCACACGTGCAAGCAAAGCAAAACAAGGAATTCACTCACTGCTTCCCATGGGCAGGCAGGTGTTCAGCCATCTCCAGGAAAGCAGGGCTCCATCACACATAATGGCTTCTTGGGGAGACAGACACCAGGTAATTCCAAATGTCCTCCTTCTTCCCCCAGCTTTTATTGCTGACCATGATGTCATATGGTATGGAATATCCCTTTGGTCAATTGGAGTCAGGTGTCCTGGCTGTGTTCCCTCTGAAATTCTTGTGCACCCCCAGCCTACTCACTGGCAGGGCAGTGTGAGAAGCAGAAAAGGCCTTGACTCGGTGTAAGCACTGATCACCAGTAACGAAAACATCCCTGTATTATCAACACTGTTTCAGTCACAAATCCAAAACACAGCCCCATACTAGCTACTCTGAAGAAAATTAGCTCTATCGCAGCCAAAACCAGTACAGAGATTTAAGACAGTCGGTATACGAGACACATTTACATCCGGAAATACCTTCCAACTCTCTCAATCTGACCATGTACTTTATGATTCTTTCCTTTAATGAAGTAAAAAATTATAGCTAAGAGATTGGTACTTTTTGCAACATAATGGCATCAAGGAAGATTTATTGTACAAATTTCCTGAGGGAAGTATAATTTTAATTAATTAGCAAATTATAATTTCCAAGTCAGGTTATTTGCAGCCAGAAGGTGAGATTATTTTACTATAGCATCTGAGTGCATTAAACATTCATTCATTTACTGTGACATAAAAGCCTGGTGTGACTGGAAATATTATTACTCTAATTTCAAAGCAGGGATAAAGCCACAACTGTCCTTGTCCAACAAAATAAATAAGACACTTCAAGAAGACACCTAAGTCCACTTGGCATTACCCACCTACGAAAAGTTACATACATTAAAGAATTTTACTTGACTGTTGTCTTCATTGAAAGGATTTGCTCACATAGACAAAGTTCAGGCTGAAACGCATTCCACCTTCCTGGGTCAGACAAGCATTTCTTTGGTTCAAGAGGAAAAGATATGGCAAGAATTGTTTTAAAATAGAGTTCTAGATGAATTCTTCTACACAAAGACTAGGAGTCTAAGAAATAAATGGGAGGAACAATCTCCCACTAAGATTTTGTAGTGAGTGTGAAACAGAAATAACAGCATACAAACTTACTATGAATGTTTGAATAGATCATGCTATTACAGAAGACATGATACATTTAAAAAAAATAATTTTGTACTGCATATACTGTGTATACTTTATATTGTCGTTTTTGTTATAATATAACCATTATATGTTGTAATAATGTTGTAATCATGTCAACAAGTAACTTAGATGCCCTCTGGACTAAAATAGCAGGCTTCATGAGGAAAATGCCAGTATTATTTCCTTATAATGACATCATTATTTAAAACAGGTTCAAGGAAACATCTAGGGAATTATGAACAACTCAGATGCCAATACTGTATAATTATGACTTGTGAAAAGTGAACAGTCTTAGCAAAGCGTAGGGATGCCACACAATCCACAGAGAGGCTTGCTTTCTGGATGTGTCCACCAGCAAAGCTGCGAGTGACTGGGTGGCCTGGGTGGTGGTTGCTGTGGCAGGTTCCTGCCAACCCTCAGCAAAACCCATCATCAATGGGACCGGCCAAAAGGAAGTTGCCAGAAGAAAAGAAGGAAAGTCTTAATGTGGAAGATAGTGGGTAGTACAAAAAAACATATTGGAATAAGTAATAATTTTTCACAGGGGAGGGTAAACACTAGCAAAGCATAGTTTTGCTCTACTAAGAGAGGTCTACTACATCTTGAATCGTATGAAGAATGATTTTTTTCTTATGTAAAATCTCAAATGACACAAATGAAACTAACAGGCAGGAAGTTCAAAACAAAAATAGCAATGTTTCTACAGAGTTTTGAAACTCAATCCTCAAAGGCCTATAGAAATTAAAAGCTTTTATTTGGCTCAGAAATTAGACGTTTTTATTTAGCTGTTCAAATCTGTACAGAATAATCCATGAGCCAGCAGTGTGCCCAGGTGGCCAAGAAGGCTAATGGCGTCCTGGCTTGTATCAGGAATAGTGTGGCCAGCAGGAGCAGGGAGGTGATCGTGCCCCTGTACTCAGCACTGATGAGGCTGCACCTCGAGTACTGGCCCCTCACTACAAGAAGGACTTTGAGGTGCTGGAGCGTGTCCAGAGAAGGGCAACAAAGCTGGTGAAGGGTCTGGAGAGCAAGTGTTATGAGGAGCGGCTGAGGGAACTGGGGTTGTTTGGCCTGGAGAAGAGGAGGCTGAGGGGGGACCTTATTGCTCTCTACAACTACCTGAAAGGAGGTTGTAGCGAGGTGGGGGTCGGTCTCTTCTCCCAAGTAACAAGCGATAGGACGAGAGGAAACAGCTTCAAGCTGCATCAAGAGAGGTTTAGATTGGATATTAGAAAAAATTTCTTTACTGATAGGGTTGTCAGGCATTGGAACAGGCTGCCCAGAGAGGTGGTAGAGTTGCCATCCCTGGAGGTATTTAAAAGACGTGTAGACGTGGAACTTCAGGGCATGGTTTAGGAGACATGGCAGTGTTGGGTTGATAGTTGGACTCGATGATCCTAGAGGTCTTTTCCAACCTTAATGATTCTATGATTCTATGATTTGGGATTAAAGACAAAGTTATTTCTGGGGAACTATTGATACACATGTCTTCTATTCCTGTAATTTTCATTGCTGTCTAACAGATACTGTGTTAGACTACTCTTTTCATGTTCAAATTTTCACCATGAGGGAAACGTGTGCAGATTTAGAAATGTAAGAATATTCATTTAAATTGGGAACATTGATTACTTGTTATGTGATTTTTTCCCTATTTTTCAATCTCTAATAATATGCAGTAACATTAGGAACAAGTTCACTGATATTTTATGAACAAAACCACTACTGTTGTACATTTCCATTTTCCATAAACAGCATTTACATAGTATGAGTATACTGTATTAAAATTATGTACTCTGTTATAGATATATCAGTAGAGAGGGAGATGCAGTTTAGCAAGGTAATTCAATATTTAGGTTTCACTTTTGTGTATTTGTTTTTCCCTATTTATAAGATATAAATCTAGACTAATATCAATAAACTATTTTCTAAATTAAAACAAACTAAATGACTACTTTTTACACAAAGTCAGATGTTATGACCGATTGTTTTCCTTTTTAATTGAACCATTGTATAGAAAGATGATAAGTATACTAATACATCAAATTGAGGTAAAAACAAATCATACAGCTGCATAGATCATCAGCCTCTTCATACAGCTGGATATTGTTGCAGGAGGGAAGAATTTTTCCAGAGAAAGTATATGTCCTGGATTGCATGAATGCATGAATGCTTTCGACACACACTTTCACATAATATATGTTTCTTCTAACACTTTTGTTTCCATATCTGCTTAAAGAATACATCAATTAAAAATTACCTCAGAAATGTCAATGTAATACTTTTAGTCTTTTCTCAGTTATTTCAACATATCTCAAGAGTATCAAATTTTCACCTCCAGATTCTGTTCAACATAAAACAATGCCCCATAGCAACTGGTAGAATGGTGAAACCTGTAGTAGGGAAATGCACAATGTAAGCATAGTAACCACAGAAATCTAACATTAACATCTTGTATTCATTTCACATTTATTACTTTATTTTTCTCTGTAAACTCCACTGTATCTGTACCTGCTTGCTTCCATTTTCTCTTATGCCTTTAATAATGCAGATTGCTATTGTTTTTCTTGTCTGAAAATTTTAGGGTCAAAGAGCTTTTTCAGAAACAGTGTCAATATTCACATATGACACTTGACTTCATTTAAGCTGGAGCTTGTTTTTTCCTGCAGCAGCATGTTTTCCATGTCAGCATTCAAATTCATCTGTCTCCTATACCGTTCATATAAAAAGTGATAATTGAATATATTTTCTATCATAACCCTAGGTAACCTGTAAAGAGATTGGAAAATTACTCTCAGCATCAGTTTAACAACCACAGAAAGTGAGGAAAAAATAATGCTAATTAAAACAATCAGGTTAATGGCATGGAAGAATATTTTCTTTCTGCAGCAGGTAGCACACCTGGAAGAGACTTTACATCTTTAAACACACAACCCCCCTCCCCTGCTACAATCCCTACCCAACAATACTGCACAAATTTCCAGGAAATAAATACTACACCCAAGTAGGACAGCTTTTGGGTTTATGGTGGATTTATGAAAACAATTCTACACACTTCTAAATTAAGTTAACAATACATATGCAGTGATGTGGTGTGTCAACCCTGGCTAGCACCTAAGACCCACCCAGCCGCTTGCTCATCCTCTCTTCCTCCCCCAGCAGGATAGGGGAGAGAATCAGAAGGACAAAAGGGAGAAAAACTTGTGGGTCTAGATAAAAACAGTTTAATAAGTGAAGAAAAGACCCTCAGCATGTGGAGGCATAGCAAAATAAGGCATTCATTTGCTACTTCCCATCAGCAGGCAGATGTTTACTGCTACCTGGAAAGAAGGGCATCAGCTTGCATGATGGCTACTTGGGAAGAAAAATGCCATAACCCCAATTGTCCCTCCTTCCTCCTCATTTCCCTGAGCTTTTAATTCTGATCACAAGGTCATATGGCATGGAACATCCCTGTCATCAGTTTGGGTCTGTTGTCCTGCCTGTGTCCCCTCCCATCTTTCACACCACCACCCTACTTGCTGTGGGGGCAGCAAGAGAAACGGAAGAGGCCTTCATGCTGTGCCAATGCTGTTCAACAATAGCTAAAACATCAGTGTGTTGTCCATTGATGTGTTTTAATCACAAATCCACAACACAACTCTGTATGGGTTGCTATGAAAAATATTAACTTAATCACTGACTAACCCGGTACAATCTCCACCTTTTGTTACATACTATTTACTCTGTGCTCACTAGTGGGTCCCACACTATCCAGTAAACCCTCATTAACCACCTTCTCCCTCCCCATCCTTTCATGTATACAAAGATATCATTCCTTCAGTCTGTGGGCCACCCCTGTAAAATGTCCATAAAATGTCCACTGTCCATTCAGCCCGTGACTTGGGTTCCATCTCTCATGGTGGGTGCTCAGGAGAGGAGAGGTAGTATGTTATGTTGAGTTACTGGGCACCAAAGTCAGCTCATGTTGGGTCACTGATGCATTTGCCTCGCTTCTTGCAAGGCTCATTTACCTGCTACTTCCTATAAGTTAAGTTCAGATCATAGTTTACAACAGCTTACAGGTATATCCATTGCAAGTGAATAGGTAATTTATTTTTAAATGGCTTCTTTTTTTGTTGTTGTTTTTGCCAATGCTCATAGGTGCTTTAGTCCCTTGCCCTCTTTTGCTAAAAATGACCATGATTTTCCTCTCAAATGTATCCTTTTTTTGTTTGTTTACATGATCAAGCAAGATATACTTAATATGTTCTAACATACATTTAGCACAATTTTTCCGCAAAGTTCATTTCTGACAGAGCTTGTGCTTAGTAAAACTATTACATATTGTAAAAATAAGTAAATATATTCCTTTCTGCATGAAAAACTCTCTAGCATGCTTTGAAATCATATGCAAACAATCGGTGTAAGCTATTTACATTTCTGTTAGCCTATCATGGTGTCCGTGTTCTTTGTGTTAGCTTCCAGCTCTGTTGCCGGTGTTGTCATTTGACACTTGGCACCAGAACTCCTCAGGTATGCTTCCTTCAACATGTTTCTTTTTCGTACCTTTTGATAGTAAAGGCTATTGTTTTACATTATTCCCCCTTCCTCCAGTAAACTTGAGTTAGTAGGTGTCAGACACGGGAATAAATTTACATTTTATTTATATAGTCTATCATCTCATTCAAGGTCACTGATGTATGAAACAAATCATATTATACTGTGTGTTTCCTTACTTTAGGCAGTTATCTCTGAGACTAAGAGTATCTTTCTGTCTCTTTCCAGAGGGCAAGATAAACATAAATGTGGTTCAGAAAAAATTCTTTTAGAGTTGACAGGAGTTTAGAGTTAGGTCTTGAGTCCTTATTTGCCTCTCTGGTTTCCTCCAGGGAAAAAAAAATCGGGTTGCCTTTTATTCAGGTTTCCAGCTCTCATTTTCTTTTCATAAGTAACACATTCCTTTTTGAAATTTCTCCTTGTCATATTGCTGCTGGTTGCAATAACCCTTTATGAAGAGAAAAGCAGATACGATTAAAATACCCCTTAGTGGGCTTGATGAAGACATGGTAATGGCAGCAATTTCCATGCAATTTTCATAAAATACCTCAGAACATCTAAGTAGCTCTTAACTATTATAACTTTTAATCCACCTTGCCTAATTGTACACATTCCTATTAATAAATGTTCTTAACAGTTCTTACAAAAAGTAGAATGTTATAGAAATAAATGCTGGAGGCTATGCAATATTCTTATAAAAATTGAGTACATTCTGATAAACCGTATGTGTGTGTGTGTGTGTGCATGTGCACACATAGAGATCATTGCTTGCAGAAAGAAACTTTTAAGATTTCATAGAAAACTCAGTAAAAAATTAATTCAGAGCTTGTGCTAAAATAAATCTGACTAATTTTTTGAAGTGGACAGACACCAAATATAGCTGCTTTAAGTGGTCAAAGTAATTTGATATAGACATTTTCCATCGGTTATTAGGGTATAACTGAAGCATACTGAAGAAATAAAATCTTACTATTTATGTATTTTTAAAAAGGATTCTTCATTAGGTATCACATCTGAACTACAGATTGTATTATTCCTGTTATTTTTACTAAGCACTTGCAACGAGGACGGATCTGTCATGGTATAGAAACAAAAGGCAGTGAAGAGTAAGAACAGCAATAGTTCAGCAATTTAACTCTATTATGTTGAATGTGCTTGTTCATACATTGTCTCAAGTTTTCTTCAAATGCATTCAACTGCAGATTTTCCATCGACTTTTGCAGGAGCTAGATAAGAATTTCCAAGGGCAAAAGCTATTAAGCATAACATGTATTATTAATGTGTTTATGTCTCCCTTACTATATTTATTATAAGCACATTAATGAAAATGCCATGAATACTAGGGCTGATTTATAAGAAT
Organism: Phalacrocorax aristotelis; assembly: GCF_949628215.1. Taxonomy (NCBI): domain Eukaryota; kingdom Metazoa; phylum Chordata; class Aves; order Suliformes; family Phalacrocoracidae; genus Phalacrocorax; species Phalacrocorax aristotelis. The sequence goes on along the minus strand of NC_134276.1, from coordinate 106,601,568 downwards.
AGGGTACTGTTTACAGCCTGATTACTGCACACTGGAAATATTTTATTTAACTTAACTATATGCATTTCCAATTTATGAAGACACTTGTATCACTCCAAAGAACAGTCTCTATTAAGAAGATTGATGACCTGCCGATTTACAATGTTTTTGTCTGAACCCCAGCGATGAGGGGAAAAGATTGTTCAAATTTTTATTGAGAATCAATTTTTATGCAAGGAATTTACAAAATAATACAAATACACTTATAAGGTATGTCATAACCCATTTAGAGATAATGAAACAGAATTTAATAACTACGCAGATAAAACATGCAGGGCCCAAATCAGTCTTCTTGTAGGTGCCACCTGTTCTCCACATTCTGTATACAAAACCACAACCTTGCATGGATACAGAGGATGTCTCAGGGCTTACTGGAGTTTACTCATAAAAGTTATGAGCACTGCTGTCTGTTTGTTCATATCCACCACCTCTCCATCCAGAGCTATTGTAGCTTTAATGGTCATATATAGTTCATTCATCCATGCACGAAAAATAAACATTTGAGGTTTTTACATTTTTATACCATATTCTTAATGTTAAGTCAACTGAATTTGAGCACAAGCCTAGATGCGTTAACAAACCAGGAGACCATTCCACAATGTATACATATACATATACTAAATAATTTCACATATATAAGTACATATATGTATGTGTATAAAAACCAAACTTGTTAAATAGAAAGAAGTATAAGATGTAGTGGAAGCTAAACTGGCATTTGGACTAGATGATCATTGTAGGTCCCTTCCAATTATTCTAAAAGATACAGGAAATTACTACCATTAGACAGCCAAATTTCAGGAAACCTCGGTGCAAGGGCTAGCAGGTGCATCATAGAAGATACAGCCAAAACAGATGTGCCCTCACAGAGGTAGATATAGATAAGACAGAATGAAATTACACTTCCTAGAAACCATGACAGTTCAAAATCCGTATCCATACTCTGCAGCTTTTAGCAGAGCACTGTACTTGAGTGTCACATAGTAGTAAGTGGGAAATTAAATTGGGGGAAAAGGGCACTTTCTGTGAAAGCTTCCTGAAAGTTTCTACAACATATCAGAAACTGAAAATTTCCTTCTGAAATCTCTGGCCAGGTAAGTTGGTAGGGAGAAGTCAGTGAATAACTTACCTTGTGACCAAGAATGTATTGTTTTTATTGAACTCATTTTAATGATAACACAAACTAGATTGAAGCAGCTCTGAAGATTACCCTAAGATTTATGAAGTGAGGGTCAAATGTCTGTGATTAATCTTATGAAGCCCTGAATGGGTAAAAGAAATTAGTTTTGTATATTCCTTAGGAGCATATAAAAAGTGACCGGTGGTATAGGAAAGTTGAGAGATGAAAACTACGGAAAAGAAGGCCTTGACCTAACATTAAGAAGGACTAGCACTAGCATGCCAGAAGCAGTAGCAGACCCTGAACTCCCCTTCAGTGACGCATTCAATCTGATGAAATCTCATTCAGCAGTATCTTTCTTTATTTGTAGTAGACATACAGTTAATTTGATGTAGCTTGAAGAAGTCACACCGTAGATGACATAGCATGTCAGTGTGCATTTTGATGTAATATGGTACGCTGGGATAACTGTCTGCACTCTGCAGAGACCTCTTTTCCCAGCTCCTTTGAGAACCATCTGGAGAATGGACCCAAACTATCCTTCAGTCAACAGGCAGGTAGCAAATGGAGCCACACATACCTCAAGAGTGTTTCTTTAAAATTGAGGCTCATTCCGTATCTGAAAGCAGACCATTAAACATTCTGCAAGAGACATGTACACGCCAGGAAACTTAGAATTCTCAACAGAGTTGTTTGTAGCTAAAGCATTTGAGTTTTCAATTTGTGTCAGAAGTGCAAATTTTCTTCAGAGAATTTAAATAAAATCATCATTACTTTCCAACTTTACATAATTTTCTTTTCAAACTGAAAAGCTTATTTTGCTATGAAGTAGTGCATGTTTGATTTGTGATTGATTAATATATTTTAAACAGACTTTTTAATAATTTTTGACCACTAAGGTCTGGTTTGGGAAACAAGTGGATTTTAGCAGCCAACTGATCTAATTGCTAAATCAGGTCACATTGCTTTAAAAGCGTGAACTTGACTGTCATGTACTTTTTTAATAATAACAAGCTGCAATTGAAATCAATATAATTAGTGCTTTTTTTCACCACAGGCATAACTCTACAGACTTCTTATAGAAACAATACATGTTATGGGTAAAACTTTTAACCCACATTTTCTAGAAAATATATTTTACCCTGCTCTGCTGTACCCTCAATTTCTCTCTAAGGTGTAATGCTTAATAGCATTTAATTAAGTGGACACAGCTCTGTTAAAGCTTCTATCCTCAAAGAACAAATCCTGGTGGGTTGTAAATAATCAAAGCTATGGAGACTATGACGGAATGATGAACAGCTACTGTGGGAGAAGGAATTTGCTTTACAAATTCCACCAAACTGGCATAAAGAGCTATATTAATGAAAATGGAGAAGCTTTGTATGCCTGATGGAATAAGGTCATTGCATGAGTGTACAGAGTAAAGGAGTCTGTTCCAGATTGTTTAGTTGTTATAAGAAAAGCATGGATAACATTCCTTGCAGATGAAAGATTTCCAGAGATGTTGTTTCTTTTCTAAAAGGGAGTCATGGAGAGTATGGAAGAGTTTGAAAGGAAGTTAAGCTAAATTTCCTTTTCAATAAAGTTTTGTGAGAAAATTATCAGACCCACTCCAGATAACTAGACAGTCCATAGCTTAAAGTGGCATCAGGACCAAGCCCACAGAAACACCATCTCTTTGGTAGTATTCTTGGGTCAGTTTGATTCCTCAGTACCTTTCAAGAAATCTAGAGGCAGAGATATCTTTGCCATACACCCACCTTCTTTAGTATGAACATTATGCAGTGGTAATATAAGCACTACCCTAAAGGAACTGTCATGAACAGAAAAATTTCAGGGTAAACCTTAAACTTGGCCATGCAATTACACAAATAAAACAAATCTCTTGGACTCAGAATGAACACACTCTTACTAAATCTAACTATGTAAATTATTGCTTCATGTCACTGCAAAGCAAAAGTAGGAAACCTAGTCTGCACTTTGTCATAAACAAGTACAAAGTAATCCAAACCACAGCGCTATACCAGCTACTAGGAAGAAAACTAATTCTATACCAGCGAAAACCAGGACACACTTCCACACCTCAGTTGTCTACAGCAGACCCTGTAAGACCACAGCTCCCATGCCCATGTCTTACATGTAAAAGGTAGCTCACAAATCCTGTTATAATCCATATTAAACAAATCCAATAAAAATCTGTTTCTAAAACATCTGTTCAAAGGATGTCACATTCCTTGAGTTAGGTAACGATTCTCTGGAAAGTTTATTTCCCTTTGTTTTCAATAGCATAATTTCAGAGTAAGATTGGGGCAGAGGGTCTGGAAGACTCCCACATCCACACATGGCTCATCGTATCATGATTTCCCCCAACTTCCATATGCATCCTTCTTGCATGAAAAGGAAACCTGGAGACATGAACAATTAAAGCCCAGACAAGATGCACTTTCCTAATTTAAACTCTGGAAGAAGTGGACTAGTACAGCATTCATCTACAGGTCAGTTTTATGTAACCATTAAGAGCAGCAGGAGAGATCAGCCACACAAAAAATCAAGCTGCATCAACCTACAGCAACAGATGATTGTGAAAATTAGAGAGGAAAAAAAAAAACCCTTTAGGATACCAAATACTGATTTTTGAAAATAATCTGTTGCACCAGTTTACTCAATCTCAATGTCATGAATTGAAGTTATCAGGGATTCAAATTTTTAGTTATTTTTTGTGTTGTTCTATAAGTACATGCTTTTATTGAAATAACTGAGGTTGTTCCTGTAGCTGCTTTGAGTTTATCAAGAGTAACATAAAGTATTAAGAGTATATCAATTAAGATGGCAAAGGTTTAGAATTCAAACAATGATTTAACTTTATTTGTGTATTTCAAGCATAACAATGTGTTCTGTTAACATCCACTTTGAGTGAGTCTTTTTAGAACCTGCATTATGTCTTTAAAAAAGAAAACATTACAAAAGAAGCATTTCCCTAAAAAAAATTAACATGAAGTGGAAATAAAGTGGAAAGATGATGGCAGGAAGTAAAAGAAATTGCCACTATGTCAAAGCCAATGGTTATGTACCCTGTATGCCACTTCAATTTTACCTTCAGAGAAACATATGTGGATACAACCTTTCAAACAGGCATACCTTGTTTAATTTAAGAATAATGTTGAAGGGCAGGGAGAATTTGTCTATGAAGAAGTGTTTACCAAAGGCCTCTATTGTACTTAGTACTTACGAGCTGTTACACCCAAGAAAGCAGGTTGGGTCCAAAAGAAATCTTCACCTGAAAAGAGCTCTTAAATAGACCTGTAGCGAATTGGACTTCTGGATTACAAGTCTTTGATTTATTGATGTTTTCTTTTAGGAACCTTGCAGTCTTGTCTGAAATTCATTTATTTTGATTCTTCTGGAGGAGTACAATTATGCAAGCCATAAAAGAAAAGGAACCAGAGAGTTGATTTTCAATAACAAAAGCTGCCTAGCCTTGCTATACAGCACGGTCTGCTTTCTATGACTAGATTCAAGAGATGATCAAACACGTGCAAGGGGCCAAAAGACAAACAAGTCAGCACAAACATATCCTACAGTAGCTACAGAATGAATCTATTACTTCAGTGGAGCATGCAAAAAGGTTGATAATTATTCACTTGACTGACAAAGCCTGAGCTGTAAAAAGACTGAAGCTAGTAAGTTTGGAGAAAGACACAAATGGGAAAACCTAGGAGTGGAAAGTTTTGCCAGTTTTTGTTCAAGCAGGTTGTGTGACAGCAATAAAAGTCAATTGACCAATTTAGAAAATGGAAATAGAATCACTGCATCATGCTGGACACTTATTGAAAGTAACAAAAGAGCACAGATGTAAAGCCCTCTAAACCTGCTGCTTTACCATTGGATTATCAGGGCAGAATTGTGCTTCCAAGTAAAAGGACAAATTCAGGTTTATTAGTCTGTAACATTGGTTTCAAAGGAATAAAATTGTTGTTTGCTGGAACGCTGAACAAAAGATGATCTACAATTGAGGTTTCAACTCAAATCCTGAAATTCTATGGCACGATAGCACGCTGCCCCCAAAGCAGTGAAAATACTTTGTTCTGTAATACTATGCATCCCAATCTCATTTAGTGAAAAAATAAATTACTATATTTTCTGATGTGTAAAACCGATCTTACTCAAAAGTTTGCCTGAACAGAGACGCATGATCAAATTATAACAGGCTGAGTTGGTTCAAGACAATTTAAAAGGGCTCATGGTGGCTTGTACACAAAACAAAAATGAAAATATTAGATATACATAAAGAATGTCTGTTATAAAATATACATAAAGAATATTTGCAGGATTTGAACAGAACCCCATCAGAAACTAAAATATTTGTTCTTTCTGAGATTCTTATGAACACTTCAGATCACTGCCATTAGTTTAGAAAGGAGGAAAATAGATTGAATTGCATTTAAAAAATAGTTACTAACTCATATAGAATAAAACAGTAATAACTGAACTGGTCTATTTCACAAAGACCACAAGTTGTCTTGTGGTCCTCTAGATGGTCCTCCAATTATGTGAAATAGAAAGGATGGATAGAAGGGATGAAAAGCACTACCAAATCTTTACTTAAATTTTCTTCAAAAAATTCGCTAGAGATGTGACTGCTGCATTAAGAGTAATAGTGGAGCCTCCAGAAAAAAAAAAAAATGGAAGGTGCAAGGGCACGTGTACTCAGGCAGAAAACAAAAGTTGGAAGCACGGAAAAAGGCATGTTCAAACACAGAAGACCTTACCTGGCTATGCTCAAATCAGTAAAAACATTTGCTTGTCTGATGAAAGGTACTATAAAGGTGAAGCTTGGGAACCACAAATTGACTACTGCCTATCAAGCTCACCAGTTTCTTAAAGTGGACTTTGATATTTTGAGGGTCAGTACTATCTATAGGACCCAAATGGTACTGCCAAATGTCCCTAAATTCTTTCTTTTTTTTTTCAAACAGACATTTATACTTAAGATTTCAGAATATTTCAAGACATTGGAAAGCCTATACCAACAAATTAAGACATGCTTATAATGATGTGATTACTTAAAGAAGGTGGTTTTTACTTTTATCTGCTATATAGAACATAATTGGTGCTACCCATATATTTACTTTCTGGAGTATTTTCAGAAGAAGAAATTAAAGCCTACAGGAAATATACCTGATTTTACAAGCACATGTAGGTATATTGACATAGTATATCTACATCCCTCCCACATGCACTGACACAGACTTGTTGATCTGATACATATACACCTCATCCTTAGTTTGACGTCACCAACCACTAGGAAAAAATCTCAGGATACAGAAGCCTAAGGAACTTGGAGCTTGAAGATCACATCCCATGAGCTCTGTCAGATAAGAAATAGACCAGCTTTTCAAATATTATTTATTTTCTTTAAAGGTTTTGCTAAAATGGCTTTGACTGACAGAGAGGAGTTCGAGTGCCCCTCCATTTTAAACAAGTGGAATCCTTTTCTAGAACAGTCCAGCTGCTAAAAAAGAGCTGAACCGAAAACTGTCCTGGAAATAGATTTTGCAGAACAATCAAATTAAAAGAATGGAAGGTGACATATAGCAGTATATGAATGGCAGGAACAAAGTTAGCTGGACCTGAGTTTTTTAATAAAGAATAGGTGTTAGTAAAAATAACAGACAACAGATTAAATATGGTTAAAAATAAACATTTTTACATGACAGATAATTAATTTACTGCATCAAGATAATGAAATACAAAAAAAGCACTTAAAAGTGACAAAAATATTTACATTTTTATACACTATATAACATTTCATGGAACTACTTGCCTAATGATAAAATAGAATATTAATTACATTCGTCCTTTCATTTCCTGACTTTTTCATAACATTATAGACATTTCTAGTGTCCTTGTAACAGGGGCAGTTGTACCACAGATTCAGCATGACATCTTTCAATCTCAGGCTGACAGATTTTTAAATTTGGAGTGAAAATTTAAAATAAAGTATGTATTTTTCATCTTAAAATATAGGTTTTTATAGACATACAGATAAACAGAAAATTTAAGTTCTAATATTGAGACTCTCCTGATAAGTATATTTTGTTTGTGCTCCAGATTATAGGAAAATAAAAAGAGGGAAGAAAGAATTCCTCTTAGATACTCATGAGTGTAAATAACTGCTGGGATGCATACTACTGACTGTAAACCACCATTCTAAAGCTGTTTCTGCAGTCTTGGCTTACTCATTTACCCTAGTAGCCTAAATATTTAAAATGCTTCTTCAGTAATGAAAGTTCTAGTTACGAAGCTCCCTGCTGAGAACACTTAGTTGAAACCATTAACATCTTGTATTTTAATTTAAAGAAAATTATCTTTTTAGCTTCTTCATTTCTATCTTTTTTTTTTTTTTCCTTTCTGGTCAATGAGTCAAAAAGAAAACAAGCAAGCTTGAATCAAAGAGGCAATATAATATAATATTGGTCCTGAAAATGAATGTGAAATTATATGCAATATGCTCATTTTTATCCTTTTAATGAGGGGAAAAGGATTATTATTAATAATACACTGTACTTCAGATCAAAGTTATCCACAAGTTTCACTGCAATTAGCTTGTCTCTGTGATTCAGATTAACTTTCTTCAGGAAAGTAAAAGGTCATTAAGAAATTACATTTTGAAAACTGTGCAAGTACAAAAAAATGAGATTAACTTGAACTCAACAGTATTATATATCAGGTTATAGGAAATAAGTCTGTAAAAATAAGTACCTTTCCATACTTTTCCATTTTAATTTTAAAATAGCATAGTACCCAGGACTTTTTTACAAACCCCTAAAACTAGTAGTGTCATACAATGGTAAAAAATGCAGCAGATTTGAAATGCAAATTAAAAAACAATCCTAAACAGATTTGAAAGTGACCCTCTGATTTAAAAAGTACATGTTCTGTAAAACTGGAAAAATGTTCTTCAAAATAAAATGTACATTAAACATGGTACCTTGTATAAAAGTAATTTAAATTTCTATCCAATTTCACTGCTTCATTTCAGTCTTACAGCATCCTTTCTTATGATTGTAATGTGTACTTGGATAATACATTTGTAGGGGGTCTTCAAAAAAACAGGTCAGCTGTTACATGACTAATAACCTTCATACAAGAAAAATGTCTTTAGTCACTGGATTGAGCACCCTGCTTATTATACAGAGATAGCTCATGTAGTCACCTACAGAATATATGGGGCTTTATCTTAAAATCAGCTAGGTTTCTAGCTCCTGCAGCTCCTTTGAATTTCCCCAGGCTGTTGCAGATCCTCACTCCACTGATTGCTAGAAACTTCCTTTAATTTGCAACCCAAATTTATTCACTGAAAATTTATGCTTGTTTATTGTTGTGTCTACATGTTTTCTTTGCTTCAAACATTTGCCATGAAGATATATCCATGTAAATCAATGATATCTTATTCAGCCTCTTTTTGTTAGACAAAGCAAGTTAGCTTATTTTGTCTCCCCTCCATTCCTGCTAGTCAGTATAAAGAAATTTTTTAAACCACAGTGGCTCTAGTAGTTCAGCTTCAATGTATTTTTCTTGTGATAAATAACAAATCATTTATGATATTTTGAATAAGAATGAATTACCACTTTACTATAATACAGACAGAAAACACATCAAACCCAACTATTTTAATGTTAAATAGAGAGAGATTCCTGAAAAAAATTATTTATACAATGTGGGTTTTGTGGGTATGTATTACTACCTGCATGCAATGAGTATGGGCACGTGAAAGAGGAGGTGTTACATTATCAAGGAGGATAAACTTGCCTTATACTAGCTGGCTAGAAAATAACCATCAAAGCTATCCTCAGAAAGGTAAAATGAACACTTGCAGCTCTCCTGCATTTGACCAAAACCAAAAGGGAACAATACCTTCAGACTATGCAATATTTGAAACAGAGCTGCCTAGTAAATATAATTTTTGGAAAACTGTTTTTCCATGGAAAGATTTACATTTTATAGTGACAGTGCATTTATCCCACTGTCCATGAAAAAAAAATGAAATCAGGCTCCCTGCATTCCTCTCTCACTGTTCAAACGTGCAAAGGTTTCTGCAGACTTTCACATGAAGCTTCTGCATTGATTTCCTTTGTATATATAAGGTTTGGAGGAAAACAGTTATGACAGGACGAAAAAGAGGGCATGAAACATTTTGCCTCCAGTCTTTACACTCCCTCAATACCTGCTGGAACGGAAGAAACAGGAGATATTACGTCAACATCCATTATATCTTCCAGAAGAATGCTATTAATGAAAAAATTAACCAATAATATTCCCAAGGGACCACTCTGCAACACACTCATACATTTTCATAAGCTACTTTACGTACTGTATCTGCCAGGTCTTGTTGATATAAACCTAGAATGATTCACTTTATCTGGTGGTTTGTGATTCTCAACAATTTTCAGACTCAGTTTTAAAAACTATCATTCTCGTTTTGAATTCTCTGAAATGTGTCTCATAGCATTCATCATCATTCACTGAATGTGAGACTTAAATTAAAGACAAAGAAAAAATTGCATCAGAATGTATCCATATTTTACAAATAAATAATTAGGTAATACTACTCCAAAAGAATCTACACATACAGGAAGATTTTAAAAACTCTGTGGCTAAAACCAATAAAGACAGATTTCCAGCAAGGTTAGCTGGTTAACCTAGTGCATTTGGGAGCAATGCATAAGAGAACTTCTTTGTGATTTGGTATTTTGTTCCAGCATAACATTATTTCAAGTTTCAGCAATGTATTTCTTTGTTAAAAATATTTGTAGAAAAAAAAACCCCACCTGTAGAAAAAGGGCATTTCAAACTGGCTTTGAAAAGTGCCTGGAGATAAAGCAAATTTTATAAAACTAATGGCAAGTTTGGAAACCTCTAGTCCTCTAGTAAAGACCTACAGTCATAAAAGATAAGATGAACTGCAGTGATAAAGATCATGGACAAGAAGAGAAACAAATGTTTTCTTTGGAAATGCATGATGGTACAAGGACTGAACAAGGTGATATCATGGATCATTTGGAAGGAGTTGTCACTTTCAACATTTCTCTTAGCAGTTCTCAGCAAGATGGCTACAGCTCAAGCAAATTCAAAGACGCCACCTATCCTGCCCTGCAAAAGTGATCCCTGATGCTATGCTCTGTCTCCTTCACATAGCCCCTATATATAGGCAGACTGCAAACGTTCTGCCTGAATAGACCTGGCAACAATCTTCATTCTGAGGAATCCACAGGCCTCTGGATGCACGTCTCCTTAGTGCTCTCTCCAGCCATTACTGATTCATAGTTTGTGGGCTGGAGAGTAGCCTTTGGCTGGCCTAAACCTTGTCCTATCTCATAGAAGGCACTAAAGAAAAGGAACTGTGAAATCCTTGAGTGTGAGAGAGCAATAACATTGCCAACTGCAGCTCCACAGAGAAGAAAAAAGCAGTGACACCGAAGCCAGTGTCAGTTCATCCCTTTCAAAGATGAAAGTTATCTCAACAAAAGCTCCTGGTTAATGAACAACAAAAAGCTGTTGACAGATGTAAGAAAATCAGCATGGTTATCTGGCATCCTACTATACTATGAGAAATCTTCAATCAGCATGAACAAACTAATTTTTATTTCATATCCAGATCTAAAGCAAAATGAAAGGACTCTACAGCTGTTTATCCACAACTTACTCAGAAGCTTTCCTCCAGAAAGAAGGATCAGAGTTAATGACAGAAGCAGAGATTGTCATTACAACAGCAATACTGTTGTTTTTGGTTTTGTGGGTTTTGTGTGTTTGTTTGTTTTGTTTTGTTTTTAAACTAAACCCAATAGCTACATATTTATGAAGTGCTGGCATCTTATCTGCTAAAAAATTAGTTAAGAAATTTTTTAGTGCAATGGGGAAAATTTTCATTTCTACCACAATTATTCATAACTCCTTTCTGTTCTCTGACACCAAAACAGAGTACAGTTTCACTGACTAGATGTTTAGTTTTTGATATTTCTTTCTCTTAAATTAAATCTCTTTTGGATAATCTATACACAGAAGTGTTTTGTGAAGTGTCACCAGTTTTCACCACTTCTTGCCCTTCACAGCATCCTAGCTACCATAGTTAAGTTTGTAAGAATCTATAATGTTAGATAGAATTATTTAGTGGGTTTACTAATGGTGAAGTGGTTTTATTAATTACTGGTAATTAGTGGTTTTCCTAATTAGTGGCTTTACTGCTAACCGAGAAAATTCCCAATTGTAAAACCATATCTTGTCCTAGTAAGCTTTGTTTCTGTAAGCAAAGTTTGAAAAGTTTTAATCTCATAAATAGGGAATTGACATTCAACCTCCCTCTCAAATAAGTATGCAACAGCACAAAGGAAAAAAAGTATATATTTTAGCTCATTCAGAGGAAACAATTATCTTTTCTCAGTCAAAAGCAGCATGCACAGAAACTGCCAAACAGTTAATTTATTGCATACAAAGAAGATGATGAGATTGCTCATAGTTATATAGAGTCACAGTAAGTAAACAAGACATTTATTGGTATGTCTTCTACAGCTGTGCTTTATTGAACTATAAAGTTGAACTATCTACCTATCTTATGGTCATCTTTCTAGAACACCGAAACACTGTATTTCCTGAGATTGCATTGAATTACTATTTAATCTTTTTAAGCCATTAAACCAAATAATAGAACTGTCTAGATAATACCATAAAATTTTACATTTTAATTTTGAAGATTACATAACAGAGCATCCATTTTATATGTTACTCCATTACCAAAAAGCATTCACCTCGTTCAGATGTTCCACTTCATAACATAAGGTTTCGGTAAGAGATCTGTACAGCCTAGGAAAAAAAAAAATGAAATGCACAGAGGTTATTCAAACTCCCTTATCTGTGCACATTTTAGAGGGCTCCTTTTTGAGGAGGAACTGAGTAGAAAGATGGGGTGTGAGAGGTCCCATTGCGGAATGGCTCAAAGATGAGAAGAGCCATGGGATTTTGTCATTAACTCATTAATTCCTGTTATGAACTTTGCCATTCAGTGTTCTTAAGAGACCTACCAGTACAGTCAATTTTACTATGACAAAGTATAAATATCTTCAGCTGAGAAAGTCCCAGATATCTGCTCCTGAGGCTTTTCTGAAGAAGGCATCAAGCTCTTTCTTCTTCAAAAGGTGCATCTTTACTTGATGTTAAGAGTTCATTTGATTAACATGACAGACAGACAAGAACAATTCTGACTGCTTAGTCTTTTAAAACTGTTACTACCCCTACAAAGATTATTGAGCTGATTACCAGGCTTTTTGTTTCTTAGTACAATTAAAATACCATAAAAACAAACGCATTTTAAAATTATCTCTCTTGAAAATATATATTCCAAATATCATGATTTAAACTGGTTAAATTTTCAGTAAATCAGCACATACCTTCAGTACTTGGTATTATGCCTCTGTGTACATTTGAAGAAGTTTTATACGCACAATGGGAAAAGCAGTGGTGCATGAAAGTAAAGTGTTCAAGAAAGGTCGAGTCTTATCAACTTCTCTTTACTTTATTGGAATACAAAGTAGAATATTGAACTTTTCAAAGATACTAGGGTTGGAAGAAAACTCTGGAAATCTATTCCACATTTAAAATGTAATATTGCAGAACATTCATACCACAGCAGTCAAATCATTGTTCATCACTTCACGGCAAGCTTCATCTCATAATGTCATATATTTTACTCCTAACAATACCATGTGTTACTAAAGAAATTGCCTTCCAAGTGATTATTATTCTGAACCAAGAGTTTTGGAATTTCTCTAAGCACCCACAAATGACCTAGAAATAAGGATGTGGCTTCTTATTTCTAAACGTGGCCTTTTAAAGTCAGTGATCACAGCAGCAAGAACGCTCTCCAAAAGGAAAGATCTCACCTGCATGTTTGCTGAAGCTGGCATTCTGTCCATACTCCTCACTACTGCCATGCATCTTTTACATTTGCCTTCCTTCCCTGGATGGTTCTGTCTGTTCTTGGCATTTTAACTCACCCTTTAACTTGCTTCTGACTCCTTCAGATATTTTTCTTTGAACTCAACATTTTCTGTTTATTTAATTGCATGGATCTCTAATTAGCTTATTGCTTAATGAATAGATTAATTTATTGATCATTCACATAATGTATCTACTACCTAATTAACTAACGTAGTCTATGATTGATATACTCTGAACTGTCTGTTTACCTTAATGTTTGATTGTGTGATTGTTTAGTTCATCCATTGTTCTATTGATTCTCTCCTTGATCACTCATTTACAGTTAATTACATTGATTTACTGCATAAATAATTAGCTATTTCAGTATCTATTTCTTCCATCGCTTCTCATTTCTCAACTATTATGCTCATGACGTATAGCTTCTGTCACATCTTCTCTGCAATGCCTTCTGTTCCTTCACATCCACATATCCATTCTTCCATGTATTTTTTCCCTTTCCTTTCATACCTTTCTACCATATTTGCTCAAATATAGGTTGCCTGTATGTTTCAGTTAGGTGCTAATAATCCTTCAATAGCACTTTGATGGAAAGGGGACTGAAACATTCAAAAATGGCTGCAACATCTCTCAGAAAATCTGAAGAAAAAATAGGTCTGAAACACAGAAGTACTCTTCCATGTATTTATGAAAGACTGATGTACATATATATCCTAATCTGTCTCCTTTTTTCTTCTAATTCTGTATTCTCTTAAATTATTTATTTTGTTTGTTTTATTTGTATCCTTTCCACATCTTTGTTATGTAGCTTTATGGAATTAAAACCAAAATGCAATAGAATTTTAGGGAACCTGCATAGCCTAGATTAAGTCCCTGTAATTTAGCAAAGTTCTGACAAAATATTTAAATCTTCCACTGAGCTAATAAGTTTAGCATGATTTTGTAAAACGTCAAGTCTTCAGGCTCAAAAGGCGTACCCTAGATATTAAGCATCTAAAGAGGCAGCAGACCCTATCACCTGTTACCATCAGTTTTCTAGAAATTGAGTTACCAAATCTAGATGTTTTTAATTGGACTGCCAAATATCTGTGTTGATCTGCAGGCTGACAGAGAAATTATTCTAGATATAGAAATGAAGTGAGACATATGTCATTATATTAATTCCTTTAAATGCAAATAATCAAAACATCCAGTTTTTTTCTGGATCCATCCAGTCACTGACTAGTCCTGTGCATCACTATGGGAACCTCACTTACTTTCCATCTCCTAGACATCAGTCCACACACCTTTCAAAACATTTCCAATAGACTGTCAGATTCAAAATAATTACAGACAAAAGTGAGAAGTCAAAATGAGACCTCAACATTTTTAAAGGTTTAATATTGATAGCTTTTAGGGGGTCAGTTCATGAGCCACAGTTGTACTGTTGAATAAGTTTTGAGCATACTTATTCCTAGGGAAAAAAAAAAATAAATCCAGATTTCTGACAACTCACTGACACTGATACTTGATTAAATGACTACCAGCCACTTACTCCTGCATATCTGCAGGAAATCACTAAGTAGCTTAAAGAAGAAGCTATACATGTGTTTTTTCTGTAAATGGGGGTTTCTGCTGTACTGGTACTTCCTATAAGCCTTGGATTCTATGGATGCACTCTTTTTAAAAAAATAGTTAAACATTAATTATTTCTATCTCTCTCTCACTGACACACACAAGCACTCTTATCCCTCATGTTTAGTTGCTGATATTATCTGAGTCTGCCAATATCTCAGAGTACACAGAGTGGCTTAAATGTAGATGCCTTGTCTTTCCATTCTGGGTGTAAATTTCAGAATGCATTGTTTCCCACTGAAAAGTTTTATGAGTTACAAGGGACAACAGGGAAGAATTTAATCATGCCAGCTGCTATGGACATGACTAATGCATCAACAAAGTGATATTTAATGTGCCCAGTGGGAAATGCCAAATCTTCAGAGTTCTGTTTTAAAGGTCTAAATCTTAATCTTTCAATAACTGCACAGCATTGAACTTTTTGTTTACCTCAAGCTAAAAAACAACTTTAACAGGCCTGTTATAAGACAGAACAACATGATCCAAGGTTTGTTTGGTTTCACACTCACTGGATCTACAACTTGCAGAAGAGAATTAGCAGAAACAAAGCAAAAAAGTAACTGAAAGTATTCAACATAGTTGCATTTAACTAAAATATTCTCTAAGAGTAATTCCAATGTTTCCTAGTAGACTCCCTTGGAAGAAAACTTTGAACAGAAACAATGTAATCCATACCTCAGTAATGCATTCGTTAGCACTGGCAAGGGTATTAGCATTTCTGATCCTAAGAGTTTAGATCCACAGACCTATTAGTGTAATGTAATCATATATAAGAATTCAAATACCTCAGTGAGAGTAACTCATCCACTTTATTATGTTTCATGAGCTAATCCATTCAAAAACAATGGATCATGAACTGATCCTAATTTTTGCGATTTTTTACATTATTAGGAAGCACTGAGAGAGGTAGTCATTGAAAAATAGGATAGTTCAGGCTTGCTTCTTTTTTTTTTTTAACTCCAAACAGTTTGGAGAGAGAAAGCATTATTTGGGATTGACTAACAAGACAGAGAAATCTCTGATTTCAATTACGGCATTGATGTTTATCAAATGGACATTTCTAGTAATTCAGTCAGTTTATATATCTCTTCATGTGCTTAATTTAAAGTATAGTTTTATCCTTTTAAGGGAAACTAGAAAGTGAATATTTTTTGTTTCTTTGCTTTTTCTAGTTGTAATCTGTTTGTTTAATAGATTTTATTTATTAGAAAGGGAATAAGCTGAGCAGGGACATTAATTGCCATGTATTCTTAGATAAGACCATTAATTTCATTTATTTTTGAATCATTACAATTTTTGTTATTGTTATCCATTTCTGTTTTAACTTAGAGCAGGCAAAAGTTTCTACTTTTGTCTTTTTGTTTTATTCCATTATTATATAGCTATGAATGATAGCTATCTCTCTTCTACTGAAAGAGATAGTCAGTAGCAGTTGAAGAGGTTAAAAGTTATTTTAATATGGTAGAAATTATAACAAATTAAAAGTTAAGTAGATGATTAGACATCTCAGTACCTTTCTGGAAGAATCTAAATGCTCATTTAATACTTATTCCTTGCACATCAAGCACATTTATTTCAAAAAACCACTTTTTGTCTATGACATGTACTATCTCCAGGCTTAAGAAGCTAAATTCAAAACATTTGCAGCCCCAAATGAGGAGGCAGAATCTTTCATCACAGAATAAGAAGTGTACATTAAAATTATATTTCACCCAGTTACTTAAAAGAAAAGAAGTCTGAAAGTTTGAAAATAGAAAGTAATAACAACAGTGGTTTGTACCAAGTATCTTACCTGTTTTCCTTATGAGAAGCTAAGAGTGCTATTTCAGATTTTATAAAACCTTATGAAATATCATTAATAATTATAAAGTAGACAAAAGCATAATACTCAAAGTGAAGAATTTGTCTTGTTGTAACTGTCTCTTTCTTTTCTTATATTTGTTTCTATCACTAGATTCTCTCTGCTCAAATAAGTTCAACTTTTAGTTGTTTCCCTTTCTTTGAGGGAGAGTGTGCAAGAGATTTACAAATTGAAGGAAGCAGAGGAAATGTAAGAGAAGTTTCTTGATGTGAAACCTGTGGCCATTAAAAAAAAAAAAAAGCAAGCAACCAGCCACTGTCACTACACTGTTGGCATTGCAAGAGCCTCCATCACACCAGAAGAGAGTGAAGTGTGTAGTGGTGGTATTGTAATGCCTCTGTTTTTCTCAGATTTCTCAGGTTCTCAGGATTTCAGATTCTGATGACTCTCACCCTAGAGGAATGCAGCCTTAAAGTGATAAAAGTGATAAAAGCAATAGAAGTGATAAAAGTGAAAAAGACTACTCCCATCTGGGCTCCCACTTACTACCCTCTCTTTGGAAAGATTTATCAGCTGATGCCTCCAGGTAGATAATAAAGTGTGCTAATGCTAGCTTGGCCAGGGGATTACTCCTCAGAACATCTTAGATCTATTCATAGTTGTGCTTTCAATTGCATGTGTAACTTAGAGCAAATTGCTGACAATTAATCTCCCTGTTCTTTTCTGCTGTAAAGCTAACAGTGTGAATTCTTTTGTTGTACAGCACTTTAAAGCTTTACAAGTTACAAATGTTATGTGATTGATTATTGCTAGCAAGTTGAAATCAAATGCATAGTTTTGCATTTATTTCCTTCCCTATCAATTTCATGTATGTATTTAAATTGGAACTCATAAATATTTTCTTATTGTGCTCTAGTGCTTTCTATAGCCTACCTCAAAAGTCTGCAATGTATTTCTAAGCAATATGTTCGGTACTTTTTTTTGTTATTTAATGTGCAAAATTCCATTTTGGCAAGCCAAGCTCGAGTACTCCCCACTCACAGAACAAAAACCTAAATAAAAGGCTATCGCTATCCATAGAGGTCACCCTCAGTGATTCATACAGAGTACGCTGGCACACATACTAGTGTATCTCAACCTCAATTCCATTAAAATTGATGCAGATAAACATACAGTATTTTTGGAGGATTGTCCAGATATTTCTGAGAAAATTTGACTAGATTTTGAACTGCTGTTATGCCCATACATATGCCAGATCTTCTACTAAATGGTAGAATAACCTTTTAACAATGTGCATCAGTCAAATATTTTAAAAGCTTCTCCATACAGACATAATTAATCATCTACAAGCCTGATTAACAAGGTGGCAAATGCTTAACTCATTACTGCACCACATATGCTTTTCCTTTGACTTCACTGCAACCTGAAAACAACTAAGCACATAGGGGTAAGTTTGTCATTAAATTTGTCCAACAGTTCCTTTTCTCTTTACTTCCCCTAGGCAGACTAAATAATTTTTCATGGGAATATTCAGAAAGGCTTTAAATGCAATGAGGAAAATTTAGTTTGTAGTCATTTGGAACTCATAGCCTTTCTGTGCTTGCTTTCTTATAAATAGCAAATTTGTTTTTTCTCATTTTGTCTTCTTCTCTAAAACAGAAGAAAATCTCAAACTTCCACAACAGATCAACTTTCTTAACATTCTCTATGGACTTACAAATTTTATGCCTAAAATTGCATTGTTAAATAGACAAATTATTAAGACAAAATAGACAAAATACATAGACAATTTATTAAGAACAGTATTCACTAGAATGCGTATTTTGGGGTTGATGGTTTCCCTGAAATACTAAATTAAAATAAATTTTAAATTAAAACCAAATTAATTGCACTTTCAACATTACAAACGTTAGAAACATGGAGAAATTCCATTTTAAATGGGAAGCCAAAGGCTCGGTATTAACTTTCCCAAAATGATCAATACTTATACAAACCTAATATGACATTAAGTTCCTTCATATCTCAGTAGTCTATGCATATTTGTAAAAGGAAACCCTAAGCTGCCTCTGCAAAACCCAAAGTTTCCTTTATGTTCAAATTCTTCCCACATGTGACAGTTATTAAGACAGGAGCATCTCTGTATTTTAGACTCAGAATATGATATAAAACATCACTGAAATCAGAGGTAGAAATTTCATAGTCTTCTGTGTGGGTTGGATCAGGTCCAGAAGACAGTAAGTGCTGAATATCTGAATTCCCTACCAGCTGATAATGTAATTTTCATGCCAGAGCTTTTAATCCTGAGCATCTTTATTCGTTATGGACTACATTCAGAATGTAGTCCATGAATAACAAATCTACCAAATAAATGGGTAAATGGGAAACAGAACACACTTTTTAAGTCTGATCATCAGAGGACACAAGTCAGGAAAACATTTAAGTGCCTCTCTACTCTTTGTAGTAAATACAGTATTATCTTTCCCTTAAGAGAGGAGCAGATGAACGTTTTTACCAACAATTCATCAGTTCTGTTTCACGATATTGTCATTTAAATAGTTAGCACTGTGATAGTAAAGCAACTAGAAGCAATTTTTTCAGCTTTTTATTAGCAAGTTTTTCCATGAACTTTGTGTCATCTTTAACAAGCAAAGTATTAATAATTGTGTAGACCTCTTTAGTGTATTATTTTGCTTTGCATTTATTTGAAAGGCTCATCTCACCTCTTCTGGGGAGTAAAAAAAAATAATAAGATCAACTGGTCATACCTTTATATGGTCACAGCTCTGAACAGTAAGACTCAATTATTTTCAGTTTATGTGAAAGACTAGAATGTCAAACATAAGGTTATTTCAGTACTGTTTAAATGGCACAGAGAGATGTGTATTTTTACATTTTGTTATAAAAAGTTCTGTGACAACAAGGAGCTGAGCTCCAGAAATAACAAAAAAAGAGGAATAAAGTCAATATGAAACGGTTAATCCAATAATAATTTCAGATGGAGACTGACTCAGTTTATAATCTCTGTTCCAAAGATTTCATTCTTTTTCCCCTCTCTTATCTCTCATTCCAGTTGTGGATAGGATGTTAGCTATTGAAAGTGTATATGGGTATTGAATCTATGTTACATACCTTGTCACTGTAAATGACTGTCCTCAGATGTATTCATTTTTGATGCACAATGAATAAATCATTTAAAAATTACAAAAGAAGGGTTGCCTGCAAATAAATTCAAGTTTGTCCTCTCCATTAAACAGAAAAAGGCTACTCTACTCACTTAAACAATTTTGAGTGCTTCCATTTTGTATAAAAGCTAGTAAAAAAAAGTTGATATGGGCAATTGGCAAGTTGGGCTTCAAAAAATAAATATACTATATCATAAATATTGCATTATGGCCCTTGTCATCACAGCGTTAGGCAGAAGTAGCCATCAAACTTTTAGATTCTGCATTCTCAACAAAAGAAGGCAAAACCATGTGAGGACATTTTAAAAAAAAATAGTAATGGAAGACTGGCAATCAAACTGAGCTCTTCAGAATCACAGATTCTATTTCTTCAATGTAGTGTGTTATGGACTCATTATCTCCACTATGACAGAAAGGCAATCTGCTTATTTGAACAAATGTGCAGATATAGAAGATACATTTGTTAATACACCTCTGCAAGTTTGTGTGTCTTCTTGCTACAACATGAATAGTCAGTTGACAAATTAATTTTAAAAAACTGAAATGTGGGAACCAGAAGAATTATTGACACAGGAAGATTACACTAGTGTAGTTTATATCAGTTTCTTTAACTAACCAGGCTTTCCTAAGTTTTATTTCAGAATTCTGTGTTTATAGTTAGCCAGAGAGGTATTTTCATAGAAGTCCTTTTTTTGGCACTCTGTTATCGCAGTTAGGACTGTGTTGAAGAACCGTGCCACAGTGTCATGACAAGAACAGAGCATCAGCTGATTCATCTAGCAGAATTTCATTTCCTTTCATCTTCTCCAGAATTTGTCAACCACCCTGCCTTTATTAGTCACACATCTAAGACAGCTGCCAACCAGTATAGCCTGGCGTTGTTTAGCAGGGCGAACTGAATGTAGAAATTTTCTGTTTAGGTTGGTTTGCCTATTTCATGGGGTTTTTTTATCTTTTCTCTACCTTATCTGCAGTAACGGTTACTAGGGAGAATGGTGTTCAAGAAGATGAAATTGGGCACGAGGCCATGATAACCTGAGGTGCCCAGGAAGAACTCAGGGAGCTGTAAACATGCCTGTTCCAGAAAAGAAAGAGTCGCTGGCATGGAGCAGCAGGGAAAATAGTCTAGATATGAAATTGGAACAACTGTAAAGTCACAAGTGGAGAAGAGGAACACACTGCTTAATAATAAACTGTTTCTTCTGTTCCCACAAAAGTACTATATAGACAAAGTCAACCTAACACTTTCTCTACTTCAAAATTGTCAAAGCAAGTTCACATTATTTATTTAACTGGAGAGTCATGAAACTACTGTTTATCACTATACTTCCAGCTCAAAACCTAGATGACAACAAAGAGAACTGGCCTTTATGCAATAAGGGGATAACTTAATATATCTGGATATAGCTGTGATGTGTATATATATAAAATATATAATTATATAAAATATATAATTATACAATATTCATGTATAAAATATATTTAAAATAATATATATAATATAATGAAAGGCTTGTGGGTTGAGATAAAGACATGGAGAGATCACTCACCAATTACCATCATGGGCAAAACAGACTCAACCTGGGGAAATTAATTTATTACCAATTAAATCAGAGTACAGTAATGAGAAAAAGCCCATCTCTTAAAACCCTTTCCCACACCCCTCCCTTCTTCCTGGGCTTAACTTCTCAGTTTCTTGCCTCCTCCCCTGCCAGAGGCACAGGGGGATTGGGAATGAGGGTTGTGGTCAGTTCATCACACATTGTCTCTCCCACTCCTTCCTCCTCACACTCTTCCCCCTGCTCCAGCGCGGGGTCCCTCCCATGGGAGACAGTCCTCCATGAAATTCTCCAAAGTGAGTCCTTCCCACAGGCTCCAATTCTTCATGAACTGCTCCAGGGCGGGTCATTTCCACAAGGTGCAGTTTTTCAGGAACAGACTGCTCCAGCGTGGGTCCCCCACAGGGTCACAAGTCCTGACAGAAAACCTGCTCCAGCGTGGACTTCTCTGTCCATGGGTTCACAGGTCCTGCCTGGAGCCTGCTCCAGCACAGACTTCCCGCAGGGTCACAGCCTCCTTCAGTTGCATCCACCTGCTCCAGTGTGGGGTTCTCCATGGGCTGCAGGTGGGTATCTGCTCCACTGTTAACCTCCATGGGCTGCAGGGGGACAGCCTGCCTCACCATGGGCTGCAGTGGAATCTCTGCTCCATTGCCTGGAGCACCTCCTCCCCTCCTTCTTCACTGACCTGGGTGCCTGCAGATCTGTTTCTCTCACATATTCTCACTCCCCTCTCTGGATGAAGTTGCTGTTGTGCAGCACGTTTTTTTTTCCCCTTCTTAAATATGTTACCCCGGAGGTGCTTCCACCGTTGCTGATGGGCTCAGCCTTGGCCAGCGGTGAATCTGTCTTGGAGCTGGTTAACATTGGTTGTCTTGAACATGAGGAAAGCTTCTGGCATCTCCTCACAGAATCCACCCCTGTAGCCCCCCTGCTACCAAAGCCTGGCCATGCAAACCAAATAAAATAGTTCAGTTTAGTACAGTTTGGTTTAGTATAGTAAGAATAGAGACTCAATTTAAGAAGGTAAAGAGGAGTTTGTTAGAATTTCCTAATTATTTTTTGTAAGACATAAATTGAAATTGATAATGAAGGGATGTAGGAGATGTAGAGATAATCTTTACATCAACAAAACTACAAATTAAGCCTGAGAGATTTTTGCCAGAACAGCTTGCAGTATCAACACAAAATGAAAAATGATTTCTAAATTACTTTAGGAAATCATAAACATAACTCTTTCTTTTCTCTTCTGTCTCTTCCTTCACATGTGCACACACATATCCATAGAAGATGTAGAAATGGACCATTATGTTTGTTCAATACTGCAATATTTGCTTCACTAGACCAATATGGTCTTTGTGCCTTAGGAATACTTTACCATTATATACTAGACAAGCAAAGCTTTAAGATGCGTTAAGAACCACTGAAGGGTCCCTAAAAGCAACCACCGGATACTCTAATCGTGTTGTCAGTAATTATTTAGGAGAATGTAGAATCAGTGATGTTGTTGCAGACATTAAAGCAACTTTATTGTCTTTTTATATTATTGTATTTAAAATTGTTTAAGGATAATCTATTATCTGCTATGTAAAATATAGAATGTTGTGGTTAAATAAATAAATGCAGTTGGTTTATTTAGTATTAGCTATCTGTATTACCGGTTAATAAGAAGTATCTAAAAGCCAACAGTCTT
Source organism: Phalacrocorax aristotelis (assembly GCF_949628215.1). Taxonomy (NCBI): domain Eukaryota; kingdom Metazoa; phylum Chordata; class Aves; order Suliformes; family Phalacrocoracidae; genus Phalacrocorax; species Phalacrocorax aristotelis. The sequence continues at coordinate 106,578,569 of NC_134276.1, read as the reverse complement.
TGGGAAGAAAGTTTTGAGTCTGTTCATACATGAGCAAGGATAAAAATCAGAACTTGCTTTCATAACAATGACATTTGAGACAACCTGGTGGCTCATCAAAGAAACCAAACACTGAGTCGTTTGTGCATGCCCTTAGCTTACAGGGTGATTCCTGGTTTTGGTATCCTCAGTAGACACTGAGGCAGACCTGGTTCCCAGTTCTTTTACAGCTGTTAAAACACTGACTCTCTCAACATGGTTTCTTCCCACTCACTTTTCTCAATCACTCTCCACTTCTGAGACTTTGCCCAGTACAACTGAACTCATAGCTTACAGTTAAGCTTCTACAGCGATGAGTGCAGCATATTAGAGATAAAAAAAATTCCTTCAGGATCTGTAGCAAATGTATTGACAGAATATCATCATTAATAAACAAGCAAAGCCCCTGCCTATAATACTTTCTGTTGAAGTGCATGAGGGCCTGTTCAGTTAAGAAAGTGTGTGCCCCTTAGGCTTCCTTTGATTTTTACTGGTGAACATGACTGGATTGAGACAGAGAATCAGCTGAGATTCACTACCGGTTTCTTCTCAGTTGATCCCAGCAGGGTGCCGGCTGCAATTCAGAGGAAATGATCTCAGAGACAGTGCCAGTCAGTTGTGCCAGCTCAACTGGTTACTGGAACACATGACAGACTTGCTTGGGAAATGGGTCCAAATTAAACAAGCAAGAAAATAAATAAATTGTGAAAGACACAGAGAGTTATTTTAGCTTGCAATAGTTATCCAGCTTCATGCCTGCTGGCTTGCTTGCTAAAACGGTAGGCAGAAGCTCTTCACTTCAGTAATACAGACCCACACTCTCACAGCTGCTTGCATCTCCTCTGGTGAAACTGACTGCCCAAGAAACGGGGCTATTGCTGGGCTGGGGGAAAAGCAGGGAGGGAGGGGAATCCAGTTTTAGTGTCAGAATATTTAACCACTCATTTTCTTGGTTCTGTAATAAAGTGTAACTAGGAGGCAAAATGACAGTAGATACTAAAATCAAATTCACATTTGGGTTAGGCTGTTGGAGGTACTAAAGTCTAATGTCAGCAGAATATGCTAGATGTGAACAGAAGTTTTGAGTTGTCATATAGTAAGATATCAAAGATGTTTCATTAGAAAGTTTGCATGCAAACAAAAGAATATTTCATGCCCAGAAGTATTCACATTTCAGTTTAATTTCCTTTATAAACTAATAGGAATCTCTTATATTAAAAATATATGTTAATCCTTATTCACACTTATCACAATAGCAACAACACTAATATAATGATGATTTGGGCAAGTGAGAAGAAACCAGCTAATTAGTGCCTTACATGTCATGTTAGACAAAGCTGAACCAATATACGCACAACATAACAGCAGGGATTTTTTTAAAAGGTCTTCAGTGACCCACTGGATCAGATGGCTCTCCATAGCTCTGTTCGCCTTCTCTCTCCCGCTGCAGATGACAGAATTAGTATTCTAAAAGACAAAACCAGGAGGAGCTTTCAAATGGAATAAATCTGGGTTGGGGATCTCCAGCTCTCTGCTATTTCCAAAAAAGATTTCAAAAGTGTACCTGAAGAAAGGGAGCAATCAGAAAGCACCTTGCCCCAGCAAACACTGGTAGGGGACATTGCTACACAGTAGGGAGTGCACCTTCTGCACTTGGAGATGTAAGAGTGGGGCTGGCACACAAGGTACCCCTAGGTGCCTGTTACAAATGCTCCCTGACTCCCTGCCTCATTCTTCGTTAAGGAAAGGTAGTCATCTATAGCAGAAAATCTAGCACTGGATTTCTGTGCAAACAGACATCCTACAATTTATGTAGCAAATTCAATTTTAATGCTGAGATAATCAGGTCTCACAACATTGTTTTGACATGGAGCCAGATCTTAGGTAGTCCAAAAGCAGCAGGAGGATAGATATGCACAGAAGAGAAAAAGAACTAGATTAGAGTTAAGTGACTGTTTTGTTCTCAGTCTTGTGCACCAGCAGCTGCCACTGGTGAGCCTCCAATGACAAAGTCTGATTAGCACATATTAAAGTGATTAGGTAAAAGATCCAATACATACTGAATACAAAAAACCAAGCTGAAAACATTAATTATCTGCTTCTCATTCATTTCTCAGTTGCAGCTGTAGAACCATTTCTAGGCACAGTAATATTACAAAGAAGGCTTTGTTTTTTCTTCATCCTCTTTCCTTTCTTGGAAAAATGACATGTGGTTTATAGTAAAAATATGACAAATATTCCTCCTAATCACTTGCGCCATAAATGTTATTGAATTTCTTTTCTTTTAAAGGAAGAATAGATTTCAACTGTTAAAGGTTTTATTTCCAACAAGAACATTTTAAGCAAATCTAAGAAGACTGAAAAAGTATATTAAACTATAATGAGAGTTCAAAATACATTCAAAGGCTTGTCATCTTCTTGTAACTCATTTGCAAAGAAGACCTAGGAACTGACAAAAAAGGGGTTAAGCCATTACTGTGACTTCAGTCTGCTTCCCTGAAAGAGTGTTATAGGTCATTTATGTAATGATGTCCAAAGGAAGCTAAAAAATTGCAAAAAGTACTAGAAAGTTAGCAATATTCTATTTGTTTCATACATACAGTTATATAACAAAAATATTATTTTCTGTTAAACAAACACTAAGCAATCTTAATCCCCTTTTTAGAATTTTCATACATGGGGCACAAGGTTGTGGGGCACAATTTCATGTTCCTCTCTTTCCCCTACCCTTAAGTATATCTAGTCAGAAATGTAATTCTTCCATATGGAAGAAAAAAAAAAGTGGTTTAGATAAGAAACAAACTACACAATATTTTGCTTTCAGACTATTGCAATCAGGACTGATCAGGTTAGCCCACAATCTACCTATTACAAAGGACACTCAAGCTCACCAAAGACCCTTTTTCATCTCCCTTGCATTGCAAATTTAAGGTTTTAAGTGAGCATGTTGCTCGTTTGGTTTTTTTTAGACATGCATGAAAACAATAAACAACATTTAATAATAACAATTCACTATTTAGATCTAGGACCTAATGTTGAGAGGTATATTTACCATATTTTTTACATATGCTATAGAAAGCCAGGCTGACCTTGGCCAGGATTCCTTCTTTGTTTTCATACTTCTATTATAAAATTGTTCATATTACCAAAGAATACAATAAATAATTCAACAGTAGATTATAAGATAAACTAAATGAAATATCTTATCTGGATAATGCATTTTGTACTGTTGCATCTTCAACTCCTGCAAAAATAAGAGGCCAAAAATTTACATTGAAATAACACAAATCGAGACCTTTCTACCACAGACAAAATCATAAAGCAGGTTAGTTATATATTAAGGGCCCAAGCAGTGTTAGGAAACATGGAAGGGTGCTGGAAGGTGGTAATCTTTTCTGGGAAATGATTATATCTACTCCTAGCAGTTTTGGCCTGAGCTCACTAACACCCTCCCAGCCATAGCCCTAGAGGTAGCATGGGCTGGGCACCATAGGCTCTTTCCATTAAGAAGTTCAGGTATGGTCACACTATTTCAGAGGATTAAAGAATTTAACAAAATGGACACAGACCACTCCATGCCACTTGGTTGTAGTCCAAGAGAACAGTCTCAAACCTGTGAGTTTTACTGGTATAGATAGAGCCTAAACAAGCAGTAATAATCATCTCTCTAAAACTGTAGAGTAAGGACAAAGACTTAGTAAATGTCCCATCCAGAAGCTCACTGATAATTCATTGGTTTGTAGGTGGGCAACACCTAAGATCTTTGCTGGATTTGCAGTTTTTGCACAAGAGAAAATATTGGGGAACTCAGAATATTTTAAATGGAATTATTGGCCAAAATACGTTACAGCTGTCAGCATGGAATTGAGACTTTAAATCTCTATAAACATATAACTACCATACCACCTTATGTCTGAGGAAAATACTGTAACCCTCAGCTGAGGGTTTCAGGTACTTGTGATCAGAGACCTACATGAGCTGGACATACATAAGCTAAAGCCGGGCAAGCTGAGATGTATAAAGGTCCAGATAATAGAACCCTTGTCAAGACAGTGATATTTAGCTGCTCAGTGAAAAAATGCCAATGAACAGGTATAAGCCCCAAAGAAAAAAGGGAACTGAAAGATGGCAGCTCAGCATAATGGAGGGTCTGCTTGTGCCTGGCGACACTGGAGGCTAACCCATCCTCACCCAGCTGCTGCCTGCTCAACCAGCAGAGACTCATTCAATGTCTCATTGGGGATGGTGAGTATTTTAGCATAACAGTTCATTAGTCCCAGACATTTACAGTGTGTATTACCAAAAAATAGTTGCTTTGTAGTGTTAGACTGTATATGTCCATCTTGCAGTCACTTTGTACATAGTAGAAGTTGCCTAACATGGTACAGGGAGGGGGGATATGAAAGGATTTTCTTAATAGACTGGATTTCTGAAGTGTTCACCATCTACTAGACCCACTTGAAAAATTCAAAGAATGCATGGCACTGTTAAAGAATGGCTTACAAAAATTAAACGAATTAGGATCTGTTCTTAGGCTTCAAGGCAAGTTATGGGGAAAACTGTAAAACTTAATCTACTTTGGTTTATATTTTGTAGGCCTTCAAACTCCAGATTTTCATGTCAAATTTATGTATATGTATTCACACTTTTCTGCTATACAAATAAACAGGTATCTTTCAATAAATCAATACTCATAAAAACACTGCCCATTAGGTCTTCTAGCACCTTAAGAAATTAATTATTTTAATTGAATTGCTTCAAAGTAGGAAAATAGATACTGGTAAATAAAATGTAAGTTACAAAGCAAACACATTTCTTAGAGTCAGGTTCTGAGAGGAGAGAGCTGGAAGGGGACTTTTGACATTGATAGATATTTTTCATTCTTCCATAAAGACAGGAGCTGTGGTCTATTCCATATAGTTTTGGAGTCTGCTGTCCTAATATCTGGCTTAGTGCATTTCATAAAAAAAATAAAAGAACCACAAATACAAGGAATCCATTAAATAAAGCACCAGCCAAAGTAGCTAAAAGAGAACAAAGTGTACTACTCATAAAAAAGGGTGCAATAAGACTGACTACTAGATAAGAATGGAAATTAAACTACATTTTTATGAGAATACTGACGTGTTTAATGCTGTTAATCTGTTGCTATTTAACAAGAAAAAATGTGCCAATCAAGCACATAAATTTAATCAAGACTACAGTAGGTCAGAGAGTATACTTACATGGGAATAGTCTCTGTTTAGGCAAACTTGAGAAGAAATCATGAGAACCTATCCTATGACTTCAACTGTATTGTTCATGAACCTCCATAACATCGAGGGAAACAGCTAGCAGCAAGATTTAAAAAACTGCACCACAACCAAAACACAGAAGAATTACTGGAAAGGTATCAGGAAAAAAGATTACTAATTCAATGGTCATAAGTATTTGATTAGTATCAGAACCAGTCCTGAGCTGACCACCAATAGCTGTCATTTTTCTTCCAGATTGATTAAATTTGTTCACACCCACTATTATGCACTATTCAGAAGCACTCTCAGCGCCTCTTTAAGGATCCAACCCATCATGGGACTTAGATACTCCTGACAACCACTTTCTGAGTGGTTCTTGGGGATTAGGAAAGGGGGAAACCCTTCATTTCTGTAACTGAATGCAACAACTGCTCCAGATTCCTTTTTTTACGTGTCAGCTTGTGAAGCTATTTCCAGTTTGTGCAGTTTGCTAACCGTTCTCATGGTGAAAGCTTCTACTGATATTTGAGAGCTGATCGACTGTTCTCTAAGAGCAGAAGGCGATCAAGGCGATTTTGTTGTTGTTGTTGTTAATAATGGTACTGGATAATAGTTATTTACGTAATAATAGACAAAATTAATGAGACTGTATATATGCACACTGGAATATACTGGAGCAGGTCACAGGATACTTTCTCCTGAATTTAATGACTCACCTTAGCTGTGTGTTATGTGAAAATGTACCCTTGCTGAAGACAGGCCATTTGTGAAAGCCCATATACTGCACTGGAAAATAATTTTATGTAATTTTTTTTTTTTTCTGTTATGCGTTCATTAATCCATGATTGAAAATAATCTGTTAAGAAAACAGAAAAAAAGGTCTTAGAACTTCACAGAACTTGCCAGTTTATTTTGTTATCATCGGTGACTAGTGATAGCCAATGTATTTTTGATAGATGAAAAACAAAACCACAACTGATGGCAAAACATCTGAGGTATAGATTCAAACAGGACATTCTTGCAAATGAAAAACAGTACTGTTAAAAAGATTAGCTTTAATTAGTGAACAATTTACAAGCAGAAAAAATACTGTCTACCATTAATTGAAAGAAGTTATTAAATCATCCCTATTATCTTCGTTTCAGTGTCTTGGAAAATCTTCTTAATCTTGGGAGATTTTTCATAGATACTACTGTGAATCTCATAGTACTGAAGTCCTACGCAACTGTGAGTAGCTGCTTCTTTCAGAAGTAGTAAGTAATGGTATTGCTGTAAACTGCAGAAATGTGTTATGATTCCCCTTTCTTTTTAGATGCCCCCAAACCACTTTTAAAGTTTAAGCACAGAAGGGGATTTTGAGATAATGATCCAGGGTTGAAACAGCTCAGGCTTTGCCAAATGCTCTTCAGCTGGTTCCAGTGACAAATAGAACAGATCCTGTAAACTACCTCACAAATATAATGCTTTTGAATTGCTGGTTGTGCTCACTTGCAGAGGTGAAAGATTCATTTTTTACCTAACCCTTAAGGACATAACAGCATTAGTCTCTCCTCCTCTAATCTAATCAGTGGCACTGTACCTCTTGGGTAAATGGTCATGAAGTGCCACTCTCTATCATTATAAACAGGACTTAGGAAATTTCAGAATTCCTGTTTTCTTCAGTAACCTGTTTTACTGAGCCTTAAGAAGCCTGAGAGACAAGTGCATGTTAGGGAAAAGAAGTTTTTTAGAATGGAGATATTTTATCTTAATTTCAATCCCTAAGTGTTTCTCTTAAAGCTCCATAAAAGGGATAGAAATAGTCAAGTGTGGTTAAAACACCAAAACACATGTACAAATAACTTCACAACTATAACTGGGTGATATATATTTTGGGTTGGTTTCTCAAAGAAGCATTTATAAGTATTCATTTTTCATCTCAATTTCACACAGGGGTGTCCATTCTTTGTTTACCTTCTCTTCATGACATGGAAGATTAAAACTGTCCAGATTTAACATTTAATGAATCAAAACCTACAATTATATGTGTACATGTGTATATTCATATGAGAATTACAAACACCCACGTGCATGTTTTATATACTTACATATATGAAAGATTGATATATATGGACGATGATAGGCTTTTACTGCTTACATCAAGCCGTGTAGCTTGAAATATTCCAAGCAATTTTACCTGTCAGATATTGCTCACTGTCACCCAAACCTGTCAAAATGTCCTCTGGAAATATTATAGAAGAGAAAAATGACATCAAGGAGCAATCAAGGGAGATATCTTATACTGAAAAACCAAGTGTATTGTTTGAAATGAAATCATATTTTGATAGGTAACATCTTTCATAATTACTCAGTAAAAGACTATAATCAAATTTTGAATCCAGACCTACTTCTGCAAAATGTCCTGATTTATATAATTGTATTAATATATGCACTAGTTCATTAAATTGCTGAATGTTATATATATAATAGGGAAAAAGATATTAAATGTATAAATCACCTTGCTGTCTTTCACCTGAAAGTACTAAGGCAATAGTTGAGCATTCCATAAGAATGAACAGCAAATCTGAGCCTAACCCTCATGTTTTCCTTTTTTCTTTATGCTTTATAGTTTTAGTGTCACATATAAAGCAAAATAATCGGACTTTTAGATAATTTGGTACCATATTTCACTGGTGTCACATATAATCAAACTGTATTGAAAAAAAAAATAATAATTTTAAGGATCTTTATAACTCCAGTCACAGAAGATTTGACCACTTTCTTCCTGAAACCACTCTTCAGAAACACATGATTGCTTGTGCTTTATTGACACAAATGTGTGAAGGAAGTGAAATTTGAAGAAACATTTATAAGTAACTATGGTAACCAAACTTTCCTTCATATTGTAGTGTCTCTAAGAGAATTTGCAGACTCCACCAGTCAGAGAATAGAAGCAACAATAGAGGATGAAATCTATCAATTCCAGCTTTGACAGAAATGAACTATTAATGCATGGTTACAAAAGATTATTTTGAGGTTACTTCTTTGGAATAAAATAGCATGTATTATATAAAATTATATACCTCCACGTACACTACAGATTAATACCATCTCATCACAGATGTTCTCTGAGATGGAAAAAAAAGTAATATATTTGTATATTTTGTTACATGGGTATGTATATACTTTGTTCCATTTCTTCTGAATAGTATAGTCGCACAAGGAACAATTTTGTTCTCTAAACAGGGAATGTTATTGCAAATCTTTCTTCATCATTCACTTTCTTAAGAACAACAATCTCACCTTCTGCTGCCTTCTGCATTAGAAAGAAATAAGACATAACCTCAAATTATGCTCATATTTTCAAAAGCATTATTTTATTCTTAGAGGCTATTCATTGTTCTTAATAAATGTGACCTACAGCTGAAGCAAAAAGTACATTTAAATGAAATTAAGATATATTTACAGTAATTCTGATTGCTGACTTCAGTGAAAATAAATTTCCCGATATTTATTGGCAACTTGAATACGTTATCCAACATACCTATAAAGAAACTGTGAGCACAGAAACAGACTAGAGAATCCTCAGGTTTGTCAAGGCCTTTGATTAGCTACACATCCTTAAATTAATTAACCTCACTACATTTTTTTTAATGAAATACTTTTGTGCTATGTTTGCTGTAAAATTTAGTTGATTAATGCTTGCAAAAGAACTAAACATTATTTTTGCAGTGCTAATGAGCTTATTTGCACAATTCAAGAGATTAAATACAACATTTTAACAAAAGCTGTTCTGCTCCTTTTCTGTGCCTGGAAATGTTCAGAAATCCCCATTTCCCCTTTTTCACAGTAAGGAAACAAAACACAAAGAAAGCTGTAGACCTTTCCATTTGCTTTTTGTGCAATAGTCATAGTCAAAGCCCTAGTGTTTCTTTATGCAAAGATGATAACTCTTTAGTGCAAAATCACCAAGTAGGACAAAAAGACAGTCAAAAACTCTTTGCAGCTTTCTGTTCTACTCTTTCTGGTGCTGTCATTATTGTCATTAGTAATTCCACACAAGCCATATTCCAGATTTGGCTTTGAGAGGGTTCTTTAGATTTTCTGCCCAGCATTATCTACTTAAAAACTAAATAAAGTATTAAAAGTAGAAATATATCCTGAAAACACTAGGTATAATCTGAATCTTTTTAATTATTTTTAATTATTATTTTTTTCTTCTCAGTTGTAGTGCAATAACCAAAAAAATAACTTTGCCTTCAATTTCATTATACATTTCAGCTGCAGTATTTTTATGCTTCTGAAAGCAAGTGTGCATTACAGGGAATAACAATTCAAGTCAAAGTGTACTGAAAAGGAAATTATAACAATGTAAATTATTTCACACCCTTTCTTCTTTAAGTACATATGCCCATATTTGCTTGACTTCTTGGAGGTGTAAAACTAAAAAAATTATTTGACTGCTTTTTTTATCCAAAATGAAAGCAACTGTCTACATATCTATATATGGGGGGTGGGGGGTGGGGGGGAACCAAACCAAAAAAATAATCCTGGCTTCTGAAAGATAAATGACCCCCCCCAACTTTGCCTATTTTCCTTCCTTTAGGTACATGAAATAACATGCAACTGAATCAGTGTCTTCATAATGTTAGTTTTTATGTATAAAAAAATTCTCTGAGAAGATTCAGTGAAGAATTGTGGTAGCTTATTAAGAATCTACTAGAAATTCTTTTTTATTATTGAATACAGATTTTAATGAAGATAAGAATTTAGGAGTTAAGGAACTTTGTTACAGGCTATACCTGAAATTTTAGATTTAAGGAAAGCTTAAAATTTATGTGTGTATCCTTGCCAGAATAAGTAAAATACAGAAAGAACAAAATGCATCTAAAGAGCTGATTGGAACATGACAGTTATTGGGGCTTTTTATTCCAGGCAGAAATTGGATTATGTTCCTTTTTCTTTCTGAGGGTTATATGAACAGTATATTAACATACAGGAGACTGAGTTTGATAGGCCAGAGAGCCAGACTTTTAAAGAAAATTAATATAACATACAGAAATAAATGAGCCTTCTTTTCAAAGTACTTCCTGTCAGCTTGATAAATTCCATTATTTTCATCATTTATTTTTGAGTTAATTGTTATATATTTTTATATATATGGCATGTTGTTTTCTGCCCTGGGTAATAATATGAAATTCTAGCTTAACAGTAAACACTTTCTAACAAAGGTTTTTTCCAAGATTAGTTTTATTTCTTCTTATTTCTTTGTACACTATATGAAATTCTTTTCCAATAGTTCTATAGAGAATTTTGCAATATACTTCAGCTTCTTCAGGTAATTTTGGAGAATTTTGTCCTTGGATTGTGAGTTCTTCAAAACAGCACAGAAAAATGTCAAAACTTTATCACAGCGATTAAGAACAGGTAAGATAGAACTCAGCATTTGACTACTACTACAAATTTGAAGTTTATTTTTCTTCTAGAAAGAATATTTAAGGATACCTTAGACAGCAAAGCCACTACAGAATTTGTAGAATCTCATTGTGAAGGACAAGAACACCTAAGACACTTAAGGGACCAATCTTTGCTGAGGCAACCAAGACTTTAGGGACAGAACTGGAAATAACAAAGGACAATTCTCAATCCATAATACACATCCACAATTTATCAAGAAATTACCAATCATTTTTACAGTGATTAACTTGTGTTCTTTCAGACTTCCATATATATCAAGAAGGAGACATCCTAATGCTATTTCCTGTCAATGATCTTGAAAATGAAGTACAAGCCCTTGCTTTCACAAATATGAAATTTGTAGAGAAAATGTTAGGAATGTTTGCATAGTGGAAAAAAATATTTTGTCTTATTTTATAATTTACAAAATAAAATCTGTCTGAGATCTTTTAAGTTTGGGTTTGGGGTTTTTTTGTCTTCTTTGCCCACTGTCTTCTTTGCTATCAGCAAATGTCCAGAAAGTGAAAAAGACAAGTAATTTTGTTGGATCACTGTATTGTAACAAATTTTGTTTTAGATTCTTCACTCCCATACCTCCTCTCCTCTCCCTTAATCTTATTGCTTTATGTGCCTAAGGACTAACCTGATTTCCCAACCTTAATTCAGGAAGAACTTTCCCTGCTCTAAAGCAGACTAACTGATTTTAATTTTCTCATGCAGGATGGAAGGTGTTCATTACTAATTTTAATCTAGGTCTAGAAGCTTCACTGTAGCTCCTGATACAGTTATGAATATGTATGAAGAATATGAATATATATTTCAAGTTTAGTGCATGAATTCATAATTCCTTGAGTTGATGAAAAATTGAGAGGAACATCTTTCTGATTCTTATATTGATATTCAAAGTTACTTGAGTTTCAGCTATGTAAAGAAGATTGCAAAACATACATATATTCCTCAGGATTCCACATTTAACAGTAATCTTTCATAGTTGCTTCCTAAGGGTAAGTGACAAATAATTTTTTTGACCTAAAGGAAAAAAAGGTTAATTGTTTGGCAACATGAACAGAAAATCTGTACACCGGCAAATGTGTGATACTTATTTTGTGAAGGTACTTGGAAGCAAAGGAATTTTTTCTCTGATCTTAAACTCCTATAAGATCTTTAAGATAAAAATGCACTGTAAACAACCCACATAACAATCTCAATTTTGCTTTTGCATTTTAGAGCCTCTTTGTTCTGTGTATTATCTTGGTGAGATAGCATAGCTGTAATTTATTTTCAGTCACTTGGTATTTACAGACATCACGAATAGCTTTTCAAAAAGGGCCAATAGCACTGATTAGAATGTATTGATTTGTGTTTGGTGCTTAAGCTTATGACATGCAACTTTCCTATGATTACACACCATGAACTCCTTCTCTTTTTAAATGAGCCAAAGCAAAATTGCCTGCCTCAGTAATAGCTTCTTGTATCATTCAATTGCAGCAATTGTTTTTCTTGAGGGAAAAAAATTAAGAAACAGAGAAATATAGAAGGAAAACATAGATGAATAAACATGACAATAATGAAACAATGTCTGACATTTTATACACAATACCTTCATAAAAAAGAAGAGAAATGTAAGAAAGCAAAGTCCTTCAAAACTGGGAACTGCTAGAACCCAAGTGGCTGTGTAACATTATGTCACACATTGCATGAACCAAATACTTTTTTGACCTAAACACCAAATCAGTGGTTTCAACGAATGAACTCCCTCCCCACTATCAAAAACTTGTCACCTACACCAAAGAATACTCTATTATGTTGATAATGAAGTTATACAGGTTGTAGAAAGGGCTGTGAATGCAAGTACTGTGACTAATCAGATTTTTCTTGCTGGCAACAGCAGTAATATGTAACCATTTCAGACTGTGGCAAAACATGTGATGGGGATGTAACAGAGTCATCAGGTATAGCAAGTTAAGCATTTCTAGTCATTTGGGAATAGGACTAAAGAATGTATTATTAACAGTTTAGCCAATCACGGTTGAAGTGTTGTGATTAAATACAAAAACAAAAATGCTGAAGTGGTATGATAAAGATGGGTGAATACGTGTTGATAGCATGAGAGTCCATTTAAATGTGAAGCCTGTAAATAATTAGACAATGTAAATTTCTTCCTGTCTGTATAAACTTTAGGGAGGGCACAGCGTAATAAGAAAACAAACAACACACAACACCAGTGCAGGAATATTATTGCATAACAGTAATAGGTATGAAGATACAGCGATGACAGAGAATACAACTGAAGTTTATCAATGGACAGGTAGCACTAGGAAAAAGAATCTGGTTTTTGAGTACACTACACCCCTAGGCTACTAAAAGCAATGAAATTTGCCTTTTTCTTTTCTTGTGACATTGGCTTTCTATCTTCTGGTAGACACTAAAAGCTCAGAGGAAACCAGCGTATTTGCACCAGCCAATCATCTCCTCCACAAGACTTTTGGCCTAAAATTGCCATGTTTATTTGAGATAATAAGTCTGTGCAGATGCATAAGGTCCCCCACAACAATTGCTTGAATATGAACATCAAAAACCCAGGTGCTGGAACACTTAGTACCGAACTTCTGAATTTCTGTGATATCAGTTTATGCAAAGAACTAGCAAAATCATAGAAAACTATTGAAGAGAAATTTGTTTTATAAAAGGAGTTTTCCCTGGTTTACAGAGGACTTTTTAGTTAGCTATTTTATTTCATCTTAAGTAATGGCTTTGTCCAAATATCCTTTATAATGAAGATTAATTCTTGGTAACATTGACAGGGAGATATAGCATAGTTACATGATTAAATACAGAATACAGATTTTATCAAAATAATTGTTAAATTTCTTACAAATACTTGCCCTTCCTGGAATTCATTGATACATCCACCTCTAGGACATAATCCTCATTTTCAAACTGTTTGACTACTCAGGTAACTGCTATCTTAGAACAGTGTATTTTTTGGGGCTTGTGGCAGACTGGATAGCAATAGTGTTTTTCATCAGATTAAGCCAAAAACACTGCACTCCAAAGGAAAAAGATTTATGGTTAACTCTTTCTGGAATACTGAAAACTTAAGGGTCTAAGCAAGGTCTTAGTCATCCAGTTAAATTTTAAATCATTATTAATAGAGAGACAAGGTCCTTAATAAGCCTCACAGTGCTGCTATATACTGTACCTACATATGTATTTTATTAGAAAAATATTACCCATATTTGGCACCGACCACGAAGGGGGAAAAAAAATTTTGACACCATATCTGAGAGTTTTAATCATGAGCTAAAGACTTCTTGTCATTAGTTGTAAACCAGGGCTTGCAGAATATAGAAACATTAAAATATAATATAAAATTAGGAAGCTGCATTTTTCTTGAGTATTATTGCTAAGGTTCATTAATAAAGATACTACAAGCCTTGTGTACAGTAGGACAATGCTGAATAAATCCCAAAATAGGAATGTGACCTGACACATTTGACTGGCACATCTGACAGAATTTGCTCAGAAGGGAACAGCATCTCTTGTACAGATCATTCAAGAAAAAGTGTGTTTATGAGATGCTTTATGTTATATGAGAAGGTGTCTCAATTAAACTGGGTAAAGCCATTTTAATGGATAAACCAGAGTGTCTTCCAAGGAAGCTGCATTTGCAGCACTTTGTAAATGTAAGCGGTAGCATTTCTTCATGTAGACAATCTCAAAAAGAACACAAGTGCAATTAGGTGCCCCAGGATGACATCTATAATTCCCAGGATACTCACTTCTCTCCACAGATGCAGCTTTCATTATGCTGCACCATAAAGGCTTAATTTGCAAGAGATGTTAAGCCCAAATGATTCCAAGAGATCAACCCAGCTGCAAAGAAAAGCTGGAGTTTCACAGATGAACCAGATCTACATGCAGAGAGAGGGACTTCATGTCCTTTTAAGGGAGACCGAAAGTAAAAGGTATAAATGTAGGGATATCCAGCACTGAAATGACAACCCGCACTGTTCTGGTAACTATAGTGAACATGTACTATAAATAAGGGTTTTTTAATATGGAGTGTGGTCCACTAGGAATTAAAATCAGATCGGCAGGTTTACCAGCATAACCCTGTAGGCAACAGATTTAGAGAAAAATAAAGAGCAAATAAGAATGGAAAAATGTTGGATTTCTCTTTAATCAGACAATAGAATACAGACAATTGCAATGAAGCTACTGAGAAGTACAGACTTCTTGTCTTTTACCCTATTTAGATAACCAAGGGATTAGTCTTACACAGCTTCCAGGCAACTGTTTTATTGCTTTTTTCTGTTTCACTTTGAGAGTACCCATTCTTTTCCTCCTCCTTTTGAGCATAGGCAATACCCATGACTACCAAAAAACCTGTCATCTCAAACTCTAGCTTCTGTTTGTTTTCACTAATGAAAACTACGTTGAATTAATGCAGGCAGTCTGGGGAAAGCTGCTTTTTGTCTGTAACAATCAACTGCTTATATGAACCATTTTCATCCTGTCGGAGAGCATTGAAGCTGCAAGTATCTGAAGTATTATTAGAGTTGGTGGATGGAATTAATTTAAAAGCTTCTATCTGAATAATTGTGATTGTCATTAACTTACATGCACCCAGATGACAGTCAGTTGCAATAAGGTAAATCAAAGAATCCCCCTTATTGAACTTTATCTGTAGATTTTTACGCGGCTATTCTTAGGCTTAAAAATCAGCCCCAAAATTTGTATCTCAATAGTTTTCAAAATGCAGCCATGGACACCTGACTTCCTACAAGTATTAAGTTATTGTTCATGCTTCGGAGTGCACAGGTAATATGAAGAAACTCAGACACAGGTTGTTGATGACACAGGTATGCATCAAGCAAAGGACTTCAAAGCACCTTTTAATTTTTATGCAGAAGGATAGCAGAGGCCAAGGGATGTTATGCACAGAAAGTTAATTATGAGTTGGGAATACGTCAGCTCTGCTGACTCCAGATCCTGTGTTTAACAGCTATGCTCTCCTTCTCCCTAGTCCCCTGAATTTATTTAAATTCTTCGCACCAAACAACATGAAAGAAATCCTATCTGCATCAAAACATAGCTGAACTCAGACAGAATAAGAAAAACATCCACTATGATCTGTTTCAGGCATTCAGCCCTCTGCCACATGAATTAAAAATAAACCTTACCAGCACTGTTATTGCTGTAATTCCTTCTCTAGTCTCTATGAGGTGATACAAACTCTGCTCAGCTAACTTGCATTTTTTTTCCCACTCGACATCTTCGACTTAAATGTACAAAAATGAGAACCTGAACTTTGCCTAGTAGGTCAATCATCATGTTTATTAGCTTTTGTGAGGAGCAGTTTGGCACTTGTATTTAGACAATGAGTGCCTCATGTCTGGATTTGGAATAGAATCTGAGGAAATACTGGGGAAAGTGAGACTGTGCCATCCAAAGGCCTCCAGATACGCATGCAGCCTCTAGCAAACCTAAGAGCAGCTGCAGGTCCATCACCCACATATCCCAAACCTGGTAACAGTGGCCACAGTGTGAAACAGTAGGAGTAGCAACCCCTCTTTGCCGAGGCAGCTGTAGTACACTCCTCATAAAATTGGTATTGAATGTGGTAAAAGCCAGCTATTGATTTAGATTCCATGGGATGATGGGATATAGCCTGGGAAATTTTACCATTTTTCTTGTTGCCAAAGTGGCTTAGGCTCTTCAAGCACTTCTACTACCTCCTTCCCTCCCTATTCTCCTATTCTATTTTATCTTTTTTTTACAGCACTTATATTGTTTCTTTGTTTTACTCAAGAAGCATTTGACCTCCTGTGTCCTGAAGAGCTATGAAGCTTCTAATATGCTCTTCTCACTTTCTAGTCTATACTTACCACTTTCTTTATATCTATTGCAGACTTATCTTTAAATGAAATAATATTTTACCAGCAAATACATACCTATAAATATAGGAAAGGAAAAAGGACTGCATTTTAAAAACATGGATTCTGATCTAGAATTCATTTTTATTGCATTCAGTGTAACATATAGGTGTTTTGCCAGTTAACCTTTGCTCTATATAATCTTTGCCAGTTGTAAAACTCAAAATTGTTAATTTTTATCTCTCTTACAAGATGAATTATTTTTATAACCTCCCCTTCTTCTTTCTTTCGATGTTCTTCTCTTCCTTATTTATTTATTTTTACACAGAGAAAATCCCAGGAACATTTTATCAAAAGCATCTCCCCATTTGTGTCTCATGAGCTGTGAAATATGGTTTAGATACAAGGGAGAAGATAAACAGTTTTCATTTGTAACCCACAGAAAATGGTTGTTCTGCTCTGATAACTGGTAAATCTAAAAAATACTCTAACATAAATTCTGTGTTCTTTTTAATAACAATAGTCATATAAGAGGTTGGCTGAGCTTGTATAACCTTCCTGTTATGCATCAAGTCAAATCCTATTAAAGCTTGAATGACACAGGCACTTAGCATTTAAAAGTTGTCTTACATGTGGGATAAAAATACCTGATATGCCCTCAACTTAAAGAATTAGAATTATCATAACTGTATGCAGACAGTTGCCTGCTATGCTTATCTTTCAGTTTGGAAAGTATGTTCGGGTCATTCTGTATGAAGCTGCTGTTATATATATATATATATCAGGTACTAATTTCATCACATCTGAAGTTTTTTCTCTCATCCACATCCTTACCACTATCCAGTTGTAAATTCTTCATCTCCTTTTTTATGAACACTTCTTAGTGTTCATTAATTTATCCTTACAATATACTTCTAAGGACAGAAGCATTAAGTGCCCTTTTACAGATCAGGAACTGAAGCACAGAAGAATGAAAGTATTTGCTAAGAATCAAGTCAGATTATAAATACATCTATTGTGTTTAAGTCTGGTGTCCAAATTTCATTTGAGATTATATTGATAATATATTAAAAATTGAAAGACAAATGAGAAGTAAACCTTCACAGTGGTCTAAAAAAAAAAAAAGTGTAGATTGAACCTTTCTACTTGTAAAATACATATTTTTCTGAACTGGTCAGATTTTCCAAGTCCTGGAATCCTGAAGATGTTGTTGAAGTACTAGCTTAGGATTTACTGAGAGTTATTCTGATTAAGAGGCAGGCACATTATAAAACAGAATAATTAGTAATATAAGTGAAATTGAGCTTGCATCAGTTTAAATAATTCCTCTCAGCTTTCCCAAGAAAATCTGTGGATAAAACCTTCATGAGAAAAACTGGCAAGTCTTTTCAATGGTTTGATCTGTGTGGGGTTTAGTGTTGTAGAAGACTTTCATTTTGATGAAACTGATCACAGCTTGACATTAACATGGAATTTTTGAGCAATATGTTGAGTCATGAAGACTGTTGTTAAGGAACATTGAGGAGCCAAAACTTGTCATTTTAGGTGGAAGTAAGATTAAGAAGTCCTGACAGAAATTGTGGAAAACCACTGCAGGCAAAATAAATAAATAAAAAAACCAAGCAGGGTGCTGATAAGAAAAAGAGTCAGAAATATATGTATAGGAAACTCATCCACTTAGTCTTTCCAGTATAAGATAAGATACCCTGCCTTCTTCAGAAAGGGAAGACACAACCAATAATCTTGATACTACTCAAAAGCTCCAACAAATGTTGTGTGAGAAGATCACTTCCCACAGACAAAGGAGGTACAAGTTGAAGTTGTGTTCCCTAACTTCCTTCAGAGTATTCCTCCACATCCAAAGAAAGAAAACTAAAGAGGACAAGGCAAAGAGAAATCCATGTTTAACAAGAAGCATTTACCTGCAATCAGGAAGTTAAAGAGACAGTTAAATCAGAGCTTTCTAATTGTTTAAAATTCTAATATACAAAAAAGTGTTCTAAAATAAAATTTCTGTTTACTGTTGTGGAAAAAAAAAGAAAGAACTACCTTAAAGTGCATTGTCAGCTTAAAGGAACTGGCAGAAAGAATCTGAAATTACAGTAGGATGGTTTGAGGCAGGACAATGTAGATATTTCAAACCTTTTCTACATAAACAGAACAGCTAAAGAAGCTAAACTATCTGCAGAGATAAGCCAGAGTTTTAAGTAACAAAAGTGAATTTGCAATAGGTAGGAATTAGTCATTAAGTAGTGTGCATGTGTGTATCCCAATCTCAGTAACATTTTTTAACAGGCTGAAGCCATGGTTGTAATAAAAAGAAAATTGACTAAGGGAGTTCCTCAAAAGAACATCAACAACCAATTTCCCACATACTCCTAGATAATACAGCATAGCAGAAAACAGCGGCGTTTTTCATTTATTTTCAAAAAAAATATCACAAAAGCTGCTTCAAGTTTCAAACCCCAAAGTATGCAGACAAGTGTATCACTTTATACTCAGCAAATAAATATGTTCCAACATGCCTGAGAATGGCTGCGTTGCAGTTTGCAATATTCAAACCTGGGAACAAATAACTTCATAAGTATCTTAATTATAAGAACAATAATTTGCCACTAAATATTTCTATGGCAACAGTAATGTCTGACCCTGCACCAAGGACCACAGTTTCTGTGTTCTTGTCACTGCAGAAAACCCAGGAATTTACTACAATAAAAGGTCTTTCCTCCAACTGGCTTATAGCATACCCAATAAAGCAATCACCCCCAAAAGACATTATCACACATATCCAGACTAAAAAAACTTTCTTCACAGTCAGAGAACATACACAGTTGACTAAAAGCTGTGTTGTTCTTTGCTCAGTGCTGCTCCCCCCTGCTTTTCAGTGTCACATGAATGACAATCTAATGGCATTGATATCTATGCAACCCTAGATTAACAATTAAGTAATAAATGCTGTCCAAATTTATTGTAAACATCTTAAAGGCACAGAAATAGTTTCACTGTGAGAAAACAGCTATTGTACAATGTTACTGCACAGAATAGTAAGGAAACCAGTAGGTGGCACAAAGCAGCTAACTGCAGAACTGATCATGGTACTCAAGGTGCCAAATCAGATTCAGAAAACAGAAAAAACTTTTAACTCCCTGCAGCCAAATTCTGTCCACTTAATTCTGTAAGAATAACTCACTTGTTTTTAAGAACAGAAAGTTGCCCAACAGATTGCATGTTTTGATTATGCTGTATTTTGATACTATCATCATCTGCATTTCTGATTTAGTAAATCACAGTACTATCTATATTGACTAAGATTATAAGACAGCTGGTTAAATATAAGTTAGTGTTCAAATTTTAACATCAAATACCCACTACTTAGGCAGTTGGAGTACTGTCACATTTACTAGCTGAGAGGCCCATACCTGAGCATAATAACCACTCTAAGATAACGTAAATAACCAATTAAAGCAAGAGACATGAAAATCTCAGTGGCTAAAGCAATTAGTTTCATATGTTAAATTTATTTCTGAAGGAGCTAATACAGCATCAAGTAGACTAAACGCCATAGTGTTTAAGAAAGCAATCTGGTTGCTAACTGATTATGTGCTCTTTTTACATGCAAATGAGAAAGTCTGTCTTAGTAACTAGAGACTATCTGAAGGTATTTGAATAACTGATGGAGGAGATATGACATTTTCCAGTTTCATGTGATTCCAAAGTATTCTCTCACTATTACACATCAAATTGGAACTTTTCTGTTAGTGAGAGAACCAACTTGTTGAAACAATTTTTAGTTTAAAAATATTACAAGAAAATTAATTTTTACTAGCAATTTCAAATAATGAGTTGTCATATTTAGACTCAAATAAACAAGCAACAGATGCCTGATTGCATTTGAAAACAACTTTGTTAGAAGATTATTAATAAGAGTGAGGACAAGTGTCATGATACTCAATTTGAGCTGAAAGACTAATGTATCACCTTCTGTAGATAATGCTGTTTCCAACTACAGGCTTATTTGTGCCTTCCATATTTCAGCAGACATATAGGAAACAAAATATGCATACATTTATAAATTATATGCTATCCAGTTTGTTATTTGATATGAAAACTCCATAGATACCAACTGTGTTTGCAGAAACTCAATGAGAAGTTTTCCAATGACCTACAAAATATTACAACAGGGACTATGGGCATCCCTGTTTGAAGATAAAGCTCTGTGTTTGTACAAAATATGAATATGCACAAATATAGATACGATGACTTCAGTAATAGTCTAAACAATCAGGAAATCTAACTTAAATATTACTTTAAAAGATTAGTTTTAAACAAACGAAGTACACTGATGACAATACCAAAACTGAACAAGGTTTTCTGATACACTTGCTTGAAAGTCATATTCAATGTCACTTCAAGGTTTGTGAACCATGCAGACAAAATTCAGTTCTGGGAGTGGAGCAGAATAAGACAGTAGGACAGAACTGAGGTTTCTAATGGAGTGGGGGTGAAGGGGGTTATTATAGCTGGGACAGCAGCTAGTCTGGGAGAAAAGAAAATTTTCAAGGGAGGTGAGAGTCTCCTGGAGGTTTCAGATTAAAATTTGCTTTTCTTCCCTCCCACAGATCACTCCCCCTTCTGAAGACCTCCTTTTCTTTTTAACCCCCATGATTCCTACTTTTCAGGTGATATTTTTGCCTAACAACCCATCTCTGAAATCCTTCCTCATCATTGCCTATCCATTATGCCTGCCTGTATCTGCTTGCACCCCATGCTGATGCTGTGCTTCTCCACTGCCAGACACCTGGTGGGGGCTGCCTATGCAGGCAGCAGGCACGAGCCTGTTTGTGCAGAGCCACAGTGCCGATCATTCTTCTCTGGCACATGCGAAGGACAGATTTCTGCCTATAAAAGACTGTTATCTATTTTGGAAATGGCTTGAGCTGGCTTGAGTTGAGGAGTTCAGATACATGTTGGCAGTAGCAGTTAATTCTGGCAAAGATGGCTAAGGATATACCTACATACCTTCTAGGATGGTATAACACAAATAAGACTCATAGGCTTCCTTGCCAATCTCCAAAAAGAGGTCATAGTCTCTATCAGCAACCTCTTACTGACCTTAGACACAGAAAATAACATTCTCCACGATAGCCATTGCTTTTATAGGGTGGTCAAATCAATAGATAGAAACACTGAGCAAATCCACAGTTTCAAGGAAAGCATTACTGCAAATAGATCCAAGAATTCTAGTAGGCAATTTTCTTCAAAAGGACTATAAATATTTTTAAAGAAGAGTAGCCTGTAATATACTAGATCAGATCTGCAGACCTTTGCAGCAATACTAGTTAACATGGTTGTGCCCAAATTTGAAACAGAACAATTGAAAAAGTAAATAATAAATTAGTGACCCATGCCCCAGCAAATAATGTCCCCAATAACTGAGGAGCAAAAATGAAGTGATCTTGTTTTGGAAGGCAGTTTGAAATAGCATATTTAGTTTCATAAGCCCAATGCCAGAACCACTAGCCAAAAAATGTGACAAGAAGATTTAAAAAAAAAGTTGAAGTATATTTTTTGTTTATAAATCAAGTTATTTATGAGATCACATTAACACTGTTACACAGGCTTAATGGGAACCGACTGAATATGAACTTCTTAAGGAAAACAGAAGTTTTATATATCTGTTAAAGAAATCATACAATATCTCACCCTCCTCTTTTCATCCATTTTCCTCCTAAACAAAAATTCTAAAAATGCAAGTAAACTGAGACCACAGTAGATTCCATCTCCTTCCTTGAGAATAAAAATAATCCCCAAGAATATATTTTTCTCTGCAGAAAAGAGAACTATTATATTGCAAGGGCTAATACAGAAAAGCATCACTATCAGGGTACAATATTATCAGAGAGTGTTCTTGCAGCATCCATCAGTGAGCAACAAGCCTCCAGCCATATTCAGCAGGGCTACCCCATCTGAGCTACACAGCCAGAAAATTTTGTCACTAGAGAAATCCTTGCACACTAGAGAAAACCTATAGACTTCCTTGGAGTCACTGTACAGATACATCTGCATTACAGCTGAATCTCATTTTGGTTGTCAGCTCTGGTCCAAGACAAAAAACACGGTCTGCGTTAAAAATTAAAGCAGATTTTTGTTTTGTCACTGTTAAAACACAAAGAAATTCTCTTTGTCCCTACTGCTTTGTTGTTTCATTAAAACATCTGACAGATAGAATTGGGCAGATGTTATTGAAGAGACTGCTGTGATTCAGGTAATTGCACTATGTGTGCTTTCCAGACTTTAAAAATTCTCTCTTAGGAATCTAAAATCCTGAGAGCAGCAAATATCAAAAAAGGTTTTTCAGCTGGTCATTATGCTGGGTAAATGCAGTCATATCCATTCCCAATTGTAATATGTATAGAGAATCTTTGGAAGCCATAAGGCCACCGGGAAAATTTCAGCAACCTTGAGTTGGAAAACTGTGCATTATACACCTCACAGGGACCTCTGCCCGAAGGTGGTGCCTAGACAGTGGACTACTGAGCTCCCATGGCTCAGGCTCATCATACAGCTGCATCCTGTTTCTCTGTTGAGGTAAAATCTACCAATGGTCCCTCCCTCCTTCCTTCCTTCCTTACAGACCTCCTTCCCAGCTTCCACTCGCCAGCACAGGTATGCACAAGATGTCAGCAAGAGTCCTGGGAGGGAGGCACACACCTGCTGCTCAATTTCCTGATTGGGATCATCATGATCCCAGGTCAGAGCACAGCCTATATACCATCCATATGTAACCACTTACCAATACCACCCATCTATGACAGTCAGAAAAGAAGCATAAAAACACACTCAGCAGTATTATGCACATACTGAAAACATTACTTATCAGCTAACTTCTACCGCATGTTAACTGGGAACATGAAGCTCAAGCAGTTTAGTCTATCATGAAAAATGTTATTTTATTTTCCTTAACAGAAAATACTGCTTTTGTTCTCACTGAACGGTCACATCAGTAACACCAATGTATATTGTTTGCTTGTCGCATTTATTTGTTTATGGTAGTAGTGATGTGGCAAAAAGTAAATAGAAATTGTGTGACTATGGTCAAACCAATATAAAAATGTTGCTAATATTTGTGAAAAATGTGCTGTACCTGTCTATCTTAAGCTGCTGCAAGATATATGTATACAGTTCCTGTGACTGAAAGTAATGGAAATACTTACCCTGTTCTGATTGTTAATTTCCCAATAATACAAGTCTCCTCCTCATTCAAAGGAGAAAAAAAACAGGTGCTTTACTAACTACAAACAGAACCAGGTCCTGAAAATTATCAAATAACTAAATTTCATCCTTGAGAAAAACAAACAAAGAACACCCCAATAAAAACCCAGGAAAAGAACACAAAACCTGCTGGAACAGTGCAGTAACAGACCCACCTTCTCCTTGTACACTGTTATTAATAAATGCCATGGTTGCAGCACCAAAACCTATAGAGAGAGCAGTTTAACAAAACATAGGTACATTCTCTGATCCAAAGGATACACAAGCTCAGCAGCGCAGTCTCCAGTGGGATCAAAGGAATGTTTGACAGAGAAACCTCTCTACTGACAATATTATTTGATCTATGTCTCAAGGACAGAAAAGAAATGTTATTTCCATTTTCATGCTGACATACAGGAGCTTGCTAGAAGGACGTTCTCATAAACAAAGTGCTACAGACCATGCTATCATCCAGCTCGTATTTCTTTCCAGATTTCAGGATAGGTGTACAGAATATTTGCTGGTAAGACTAGGGTGTAGAGAAGTCCAGTAAAACTATAAAATCCACATAACCTTGGGAGATATTCACCAGCTACAGCAACTGGCTAGTCCTGAAAAAGAAGGACACATTTTTGAACATGACTAAAAAACATATAAATGTAACTAGCCTTTACTTTTTATTAGCCATGGGTGTAATAAACTAAGTCTTTAAGTTGTAATAATGAACTTTTTGCCTTTCATTCTGATTAGTAATGTGGTATTCATATGATTATTTTAGCAACATATTCAGGGATGGTTTAATCGTTTTGGTTGTTTTAACTACTAACGGCTCCCCCCACCCCCCCAATTGGCCAATCACCTATATACTAATTTTGGTCATTTATAGTTTAAGGTTGGGCAGTGTATCATTACCTTTCAATGCCAGCAGAGAGAAAGAAGTCATTATCCCTCTCTACTCAGCGCTTGTCAGGCCACACCTGGAGTACTGTGACCAGTTCTGGTCCCCACTCTACAAAAAGGATGTGGACAGGCTGGAAGGGGTCCAGGGAAGGGCCGCCAAGATGATCAGAAGACTGGGCAGCCTGCCATAGGAGGATAGGCTGGGAGAACTGGGTTTGTTCAGCCTTGAGAAAAGGTGACTTAAAAGGGATCTCATCACCATGTACCAGTACTTAAGGGGTAGCTACAAAGAAGATGGAGACTCCTTTTTTACAAGGAGTCACATGGAGAGGACAAGGGGGAATGGACACAAGTTGCTTTTGGGGACATTCCGATTGGACACAAGAGGGAAATTTTTCACAGTGAGGACAGTCAACCATTGGAATAATCTCCCCAGGGAAGTGGTTGACCCAGCCACATTGGACACCTTTAAGACTCGACTGGACAGGGTGCTGGGCCATCTTGTCTAGACTGTGCTCTTCCTAGAAAGGTTGGACTAGATAATCCCTGAGGTCCCTTCTGACCTGGGATTCTGTGATTCTGTGAAAGATGCAATAGAGTAAATTAAATTACTTTCTGTTAAAATGTAATAGTCCACTCAGAGCAGTAAATCAGTTGGTGGATTTGGCATGTGGGCGATTCATAGGCAAAATCCCTGCTCTAGGTTGTTTAGTCTCATTCTCACTTTCCTTTATAAGATTTTCCATATGAATATTTCATCAACATGATATTTTTCCACATAAAACAGGTATTTTATTTCAGTAACTGGTATTCTCCATGATAAAAAAGTTTTGCTGAAAAATTCTAAGCAGCTCTATTACTGGATTTCAGTTAACCAAACTCTCTGATTAAGAATTATGCTTATGAAAGTAATCAGACCTTAATAACAAATGTGCAGATGAACTGGGAGAGCTGGATGAACAATTCAGGGCACACACAGAGTCTTGATTAATTTAGCTTTTAATTGTTAGTAAATTATTCACGAAGTAGTGTTGATTTTAGAGTTGGGATTTTTTAATTATTCAGAACTACGCAGCAGTTCATTCATGAGAGATAACAGTATATCTTATAGTTTTGCAAGATATTAATATTGTCCATCATGGCCAGAAATAATTCTGTGCTCTATCCAGATCCTGTTCTCTCTTTATTTTCCTAGGAATTAGAGAGATGCAAAAAGGGTGTAAAAATAGAGAGATATGATTTCTGTGGAGCAGGGAGATTCTGCACTTTATGGAACAACATAGCTGAGCGTACATCCTTCTCATGGTCTGGAAATCATTCTCCGTCTATTGTCTCTCATTGGTTTGTGCTTCTCCTTGACGCCTTTCTTTCTTTTTCTTTATGTTGGGGATTTTGTTTGGGTTTGTTGTTGTTGTTGTCTTTTGGTATCTGTTCTGCAGTGCTATCCAGAAGACTTGTTTACAAGCTTGTTCATTTATGAAAATCAAAGTTTGTATATTAAAAGTTAAAGGCATATTTCAATGGAAATAAATTGCTTCCAGATTGAGTCATACCATCCAACTGTGGAAGGATGGAATTCAAGAGATTTTTGTTAAATCCACTGACTGAAAAATTATGGTGTATGGAAATACATTCCTAATATAATGCCAACAGTGTGACAAAAAGGGTTTTCTACATGGTATGGGGGTATCACCATCTAGAGAGATACATGTTAATCACTGACTTGTCACAGGCTTGAAACCCGGTACACTCCCCAGTTGTATTTCTGGAGTAAGTTACTCTTCCTGTGTACAGTTTAATGAAACATAAGGTACCTGCAAACTAGCACATATGAGTACATGAGTGCAAGTTGCTATTGGTATGTGTATATAAAGCATAAATCATGATAGGGTAAAAAATGTTTTTCACAAACAGAAATCAGAAAAATAATGTGTTCTACAGAAAACATTGAGAAAAATGTTTAGGCAACAGGTTACAAAACTTCCGTACAGTCAAGCACATAGCATGTGTTAAGAGTATCACATTTTGGAATTGTTCCAGTACCCAGAGAAGCAAAGTAATTTTTCCATGGACTTTTGTGAGCATAGTCTCATACCCTGCACTCAAATCTTATGTGCTCTCAAATCTCATCACAAAATGACCTTTCACCTACTTTGAAGCATTCAGGTACCAGAATATTTGAAGTGCTCAGGTATTTGATGTAGCAAGTACTCTATAAGGCCTGTCAAAAGGGAAAGTAAAAAATTGTTTTTTGATGCATCCATCATTGCTTGCTTGAACTCGGCATTCTCAATGCTTTCCACCTGTTTCCCAGAAAGAAAAATTTATCACAGTGCTATGCGCTCCTTTCAGTGACCACATTAAATTCAGAGAATAAGTTCTCTAAGTTACAGTGGGTCTGAAATCTTGGGTGGGGACCTTGTGCAAAATCCCTTGCAAGCTTAGATACAGCAAAGATCAAACTCTGTATTTGGAAAACCAAGAAGAATCCAGTTTATCAGACATTTGTTTCTGTTCATTTTGTGAATGACCTACTAAAGTTTTGTCTACAAATAGCAATTTACTAATTGCTATAACAAAACAGAGGAAAATGCAAATTGGGCCTAACAACTGAAGCTGATTTGCAGTGCCATTGGAAAACTAAATCAAATCCTGAAATGCACTGAATCACTTTTTATTCTTCCCTCTTTTCTTACGCAGCTTTCGTTGGGTTTGATTAGCAAGGGTAACTATCATTAACAGCCTTGTATAAGTATCTTTTTTCCTCTGATAATTTTCCTAGACCATCTGTATTTGCCAACGAAAACCTACTTTATATTATTTTGTGTCAATTCTGTTCCTTGGCTGTATTTTAGAGGGAGCTCCTGTAAATAATACCTAAGCATATTGGAATTTTGGATATAAAATGTTATTCTCTGTCAATGGTTTGGAAGCATTTTCCCTGTCCAACCAGCATCTGTGACAACACTTGACAACTTAGACTCTAATCTAAGATACATCAACATATGAGGCCAGTAAGACCTCTCAGACAAGAATCGTGTAGACCTATACCATGCTCCAGAGTTTGGTTATGATAATGAGATATGTTGTGTTTCAATGTATTCTTGACTAGTGATAAAAGTGCTCTGGGATAAAATTGCAGAACACACTGCAGAAAGCACAAGGAAGTTGTACCAGTGGCTCTATGGCTCTATTCACAGAGGACAGCAGAACAAGCTACCAGTGGGAGATTAAGCTTCCAGCTGCTTGTAGTAGCAGTCATTTATTTGGTTTATTAACTAATTAAGCCCCTTAGCAATCCTGTATAAAATTTCTAATCATGTTATCCCCTGTAAAAGTGCAGGGGAAGGAAGAAATTCCCTTTAGGATTTTATTTCTCTGTATTAGTACCTCATGGGAGTGAAGAAAACCCTAGACTTTCTTTGCATACGAACAGGAAAAGAAAATCACTGTTCAGCCATAGATGCCTTGGGGACCCATCCTTTAGTCAGTATTTTACAAGAGAAAACAGAGAAAGTTGTCATAGCCTATAGCAAAATTAATTTTGGTCAGTTTACATAAGTGATTCGCCTTGAGGGAAGGAAGGCAAATATGCATTCCTGTATGACCTCCTCAGCAGGCAGTGCTGTCCAGGCAAGGGGCAAGGGAGACAAGATGCATGGCTTCTCTCTCTTTCTGTGAATCATGTAGGGCAAATCTATCCAGAAAGATTCACAGTGTGCTTATCTGTGTGGAGACCAAAGATTTGCTCATCAGGCTGGATATCCACAGTGTCAAATACTCTATATTCATGCTGCAACAGTCCTGCAGTGTCCTCCTGAGCTAAATGCAAGGAAACTATATACTTCCTGATACTGTCAGTTCTCACCTTGATATCTATTTATAGGGATAGCAGGGCGGATGTAAATCAAGCCAGGCTTGCAGAAGGAAAAGATCTTCAAAATGAACTTTTCAAATGTGTTTGTACATTGACCTACAAACTGCTGAAAGATAGTTGTGACTTGTTGGGTGAGGGGCAAGAGATATGGATGCTTCTGTGGTACTTTCAACACAACGGATTAAGACTGCCATCTATTGCCTCTGATGTTGTATTTGTGCAGTCTTGCTGAGTTATTCTGAACAAGTTCCAGTCTCTCTACATCTAATATCCAAGGAACAAAGCTCTTTGCATGCATGTTTTTGTTCAGTTTTCATGCTTTTCTGTAAAATATATCTAACAGACTAATGTGCTTAGGCAGAACACATTCTTGCATCTGAAATCTTTGTTAATTTTTAAACACATGCATCCTCTGTAGAACAAAGCCCTACGAGTACTTTTCTTGGGATGGAAGGTGTATTCCTGAACTATATAAATGTACCAGCAAAGAAAAGGAAGTTAATTTATGTTTCAGTCATCTGTAAAACAGACATGAGGAAAACCATAATAGAGAATTACATTTTCCCAGTGTGTTAATAGGAGATTACACATATCTGGATTTCTTGAAATGAAACCTGAAAATGACCAACTCAAAACCCAAACAGCAATTAAAACACAGATTGGGGCGGGGAAACATTGCTGATAATTGAGTTCTGCAGTATTCATTTCATGGGCCAGATTTTGTCCTAAGGAATATTCAAAATGAGGCACAACATAGAAACTATCGCTAATCCCACTTAGACCCTACCTGCAGGTGAGCATCTAGCTAAGCAACGGGACAGAGCACAGGAGACTTGACCACTGCTAGTTCTTCTACAACTGCTTTAAGGATGGCTGAATTACACCTATCAGCTCAATGAGAGAGTTTTGACAGGGAGTTTTCCCCAGAAAGAGAGGTCATACCACACACTATGAGAGTGCCAGCCAGGGCAAGAATTCATGTCAGCTCCTGTATAAACTATTAATCTGAGTGGTTTCACCTACCATGTAGTTTAATGCAGGTATTTAAAAAAAATGCCATGGGCTTGAAATATCCTTCCTCAATAATTAAGTAGTAACACAAAACACTATTTAGCTGTGAAACAGCCAATTACATGCCACAAGAATGTATCATTTAGCATAAGTTAGGGGCCAGGATCTTTGACGTATATCAGCATACTTTTGCTGAAACCTGTGGGCTTACATACAATACCTGAGGACTTGGCTCGGTATTTTCTGTGATCAAAAATAATGCCATTTATCCAACTGACTATGTTATAAGTTTAATTAAATGTTGGCAGACAGACCATATATAAAGCTATTCATGTGTATGGCCAATATGTTGTGTGCAAGGCACACAAGTAGATTTGTATGATAGGAACAGACACCAACAAGATTAAAGTAGTCAGCTTACTCTTACCTGTAAAAAAAAAACCACGTAGCAAGAGCCAATTCTTGCATCAATGATAACATCTGAAAGAAGAAAAATGTCTATGTTTTGCTAAAAAAAGTAACCCCCCAAGTTTTTTGGGTAAGCAGTGTCTAGCATTCAGTTTTATTTCACTCATGATTTGTGCTATATAAAAAAAAGCACAACACATAGAATCCCTAGATAGGGACCATTGTGTTGACTACAGAAAGGACAATTCTTGTGCATAAATGCATGCAATCTATGTAGAAGATGAAAATTGACATGTAGATGCAAGGAAAAAGTTAAGGTTAGTGAAAGTGCTTTCATTAGCAGTACTATTGGTACAACTTTGTTCTTGGTGAGCTTTGAAACAAAAAAGGCTATACAGTATAATTTCCAGCATGAAGACACTTTTCTTGCAGTTTTAAGTTCCAGATTTGCAAATATTTAAGTAAATAACTTAAATCACATGAATAATCCCACTATCATACACTTGACTACATTAACTGGTAGACTAATTCTTTATCTTTTCAAAACCAGAACAAGAAGAAATACAGCAAGACCAGATGAGTGCTCACTGTGTGTAGGTGATTAGTAGCACAGAACTGACCATTTGCTGATATACCATGGTAGACATTGTGGTAAAATATATCATGTATACAACACCAACACAACTTTGTTTTGGAAAAATTGAGAGGTAAAACCTTTTTCTACTGGCTTTGTCAACAGAATTTTAACGTAATTACCCTGTTTCTGTTTGTTACAATTATCATTAAAGTTGGTGAAGACAGTGAAATCTATTACAGAATATTCCATTATAATACATACTTGTCAGTTTATAACCTTACTATGTATGCATTTCTCTTGCTGAGATTAATCTTTGCCTAAAGTTTACTTTAATTTTTTTGTCTGTATTTTGGCACTTACAGCAAAGAAATCCTGCCATTATCAGAAAATATCTGTGTGTTTACAAAGCTTGAGATTGGCTATGGCCATGATGGGTTGGTTAGAATAGAATCTTGTAATGAGCTCTCTGGTGTAACTATTGGCACTGACCATGGACCTTGCCATTACAGTACCTACAAATAGTCCATCCATGCATGCATCGTTTTTACACAGCGTTCAAGCACTTTCCTTTATAGAACCACAGAAACAGAGCAGGACTTTTCCTGCAACTTGATCCTATAATCCACCGATTGTTAAGCTAAATATCAGACCCAGAAGCAGTGATCCTAACTTTCCTTGCTCTGATTATCCCTCCTCTCTGCATTCAGTCAACATGAACAAAATCCTACAGTGAAAAATGGAGCCAGAAATTGGGCTGTGGGTAAGATTAAATCAGCTTGAATAAATTGCAAACATTTATTATTTTGGATTTATTTTGGTTTGTTTGTTGTTTTTTCTCCGATTAGTCACTGTACAATCATTTATAGTCACAGTTAATCCAGAAAAAAATCATGAGTTATAAGTCACCATTATTTGTTAAACTCAAAAGCTTTTATCGATGCAGAAAACAGTGATGAGTCATACTTGCTTTACTTTGTTATGAAGTAGTTTTTGTGTTTTTAACTTAATATTTTAGCCAATACAATAAATAAGTGTCAGAGAAAATGGCACACATATGCACATAAAGTCCTTAAATAGCCTTCTACCCCTTATTTTGTCTACGTTATACATACATTAACTCTCCAACCATTATCACCCATATTTGGTCAGCACATAATCATGTTCCATGGATGGAAAAATAACTGATTTACACTTACATGAAATCTATCTCAACAACTATAACCCTGTGACCATAGCTAGATTATTATTAACCTTAACCTTCCAGGTGGATTATAAAAATGCCTGGTTACAAAACAATGTTGCTATCTTATCTACACGTTTAAATCTAACATGTTATTTATTTTTAAACTCTATTCCCTGATTAGCTATACACTTTTCAAGATAAAAATAATGGCTATAGCTGAATTAATTTACTTATAGCAAAGAGAGGAACTTCTAATTAACTAGTTCTCTTAAGGGTCTGTTTTTTCCCTACCTACAGTTCTTCAAAACAAATGTCCTTAATGTGCCCAAGAATAGGAAGGGGGCACCAAGGAGGGTGGGGGTAGGTAGAAGAAGAAAGTGCTGTCAAGAAGAGAACCTGACTGGGGGCAGAGAAGAGGAAAAGGAGAAGGAAGCAATGTAGCTATCTCCTGCAGTGACAAGGCAAGGACTGGCTGTGAATCCATCTCAGTCTCCTGGGTGGCTGTAATCAAGTTCAATAAAACATGGAATTCTGAATGAGCTGACACATAGTCATTCAAGATTAAATGAAACACAAATGAAAACACAAGGAAAAGTAGTTTGGTTTTTGTGCAAAATTCCTTATGTCTGGAAGAGACTTGATATATGCATAATATAAATCAGTAAAACTAACTGGAATATTCTAATTTTCTATTTTTTGAATGAACCATCCTACCTACTAATGACTTCTAGAATCAAAACTTTTACTTGGAAAATGACCTCTTCAGTCTGTAAAGCTATAGTGTTATAATTTCCTTAACATTTATGTCACAAAAGCACTCAAAAGCAACTTTTATCCAAGACCCATTATGGTTAGTAGCAGGCAAGCCTACCATAAATGCCTCTGCTCTGAAGAGATTATAGAATATTTGCAATTTAATTGAGGCCCTTTTTGTACAAATAATTCATGTTTGTTCTTTCTTGGGAACATATTTTAACTTTCTTCTTCCCTTGGAAGAATATTTTAAGCTACTGCATGTGCAATATTTTAAGAATGTATTTGATTTTAATCACTTACAAAGTGTTCAGAATGTGTTGCTGGTTTGCATGTGTATTTTCTAATGTCGTCTTTTAATAGAAAATTAACAATTTTAGCAATGCTGATTGAAATGCTCTGGACAAAACATTAATTCTCAAAATAATGAACATGTTCACCAATAATCAACCACTACTACACAGAAAGATACAAGCTTTGACAGAGCTTGTGGTGCAAATAAGGTTTTTATTTGTATGAACAAAAGCCATGACAATTTTGATAAAATTCTTTTTTTAGATCTTTTTGCAGTTTTCTCTGTTTCTTTGTCATTATAATAAAGAATAAAAAGGTATAATTTCTACCCTATGATATCACTTTTATCAGCAGAGATAAGAATTTATATATATGCCAATATTTCCCCAGCATTGCAAAAGTGTAAACCAAATCTTCCCACATCAATAATACTTGCCACATCAATTTGGAAAATTAGGAGTTGATTGCATATACATTTTTTCTTTTTCTCTAATTTTATCAGCAACGAACCTACAAAATACTCATAATACTTATTCTCAATCATTTATGATTAATAGAAAAATAAATCTATTATTTCTCCTTGAAAAGCTCATCTCATTGTGTAGGTAGACATTTTTCCTTGAAGGTTTTTCCTTATTTAAGTTCTTACAATTTCATTTTTTCTACAGGTTTTGATTTTTATGTGTGTACGTGTATGTCTGCAGCAATGCAAACACAGACTTTGTTCTACAGCAAAATCAGTTAAATAAAAGCAATTACACAAACATTAAGCCTATGCAAAAGAAACCAGGAATTGCAGAAATGCAACCATCAAAATGTTGTTGGAAAGCAGACATCAAAAGTCAATCCTATGGAAGAGTGCCTCCAAAGTCTGCTAAAGGAGCTGGCTAACCCTGTTGCAGGAATGGTTGAGGGGTCCACTTCAGTGCCTACCAGAGTTTTTAGTGTGCCAGAGAGTCTTTATTAAAAATTCCATCCTCTGTAGTACACAAGGAGATTGGTGGACAAAGGATGCATTTAACATTGTTCTGACCCATCCTGTGGCTGCCAGGACATCTCAGCTGACACTGAGCGCAGCACAGGCAAGGCTGGAGCAGCTCCCTTTCCCTCAGCCAAAGGAGAGGAGAGTGGTTGAAGAAACAGATGGCTACTCTGACTCTTGGATGGACACCTGGCGTCTTTGCAACTGCGTGTTGCCTTTTCCTCAGTGACAGTTGCAAAGCCAGAGCTGGGACCAGAGGCCCTTGTTCTGTATCTTTGCCTTTCATTGGATAATTTTCAGCACAGTTTGCTTAAGGTCTCACCATGAATAGAGGTACACATTCTGGAAATCTGTAAAGCATTATAGAAAATGACAGCTGAGAGAGAACATTTCTTGTGTTTGCAGCCAGATATATTGTTATTGAGCCTTTAGAGCCTTATGAATGTCTAGAAATGTAGTGGCTTGTTCAGCAAAGATGATTTTCCACAAAAATATTTTTTTTTCCAGAAAATAAAAATCATATTTTCCCAGCAGAAATCATGGCAAAAAGGTTTTATCTTTTGTTGTTGTGTTTTAATTTTCTAAAGTTTTTGAACCTCCACTCTGGAACATACCATTCTGTGAAAATTTTAAGATTATGTTTTCTATTTCTTCTTTCTTTATTGTAACTGATGTCACTAAATAAAATAGATACTAGGGAAAAGACCCTAAACAGATGTAACATGTCAGAACTCTGCTGAAATTGAACAACGAGATCTTTTGAATTATATGTTTTGTATAAAGTTTAAAACCAAGAAAACACAAAGATTTTGAGAACCCCAAACATCAGTCCTATTACATTAAACTGTTGAGAAAGGAAAAAAATAAAAGAAGAGGTACAAAATTAAAAATTTCAAAAAAAAAAAATATGAAAGCTTTTGCATTCCAAAACCTGTGAAATTCATGCAACTTTGCAAGAATTACAGTTAATATTGTTATCATATTTCTCCTTCAGATCTGTGCTACAATAATTATTCAGTGCAAGTGAATTTTGTTAAAGTAGATATATTCATAAAATGAAGACATGTGGCAGAGCTCCTTTCTGCTAGTAATGTTACTCTCCACCTCTCAGCTGTAGGTACAAACTAGAGAAAGGAAGCTGCAGGGTAGTGTTGCCAACCATAGTGATCTCTGGTCACCACTATCAAGCTCAGCTTCTCAATTCTTATTTGCCCTGCAGTACAATTAATTTATTCTGGGAATAAACATTTGTATCACAATCTACTTAAAATTAATCAGAATTTTTTGTGTAAAATATTAAAAAAATACAAATTCTACAATGACAACACAAGAAACCTTTCTTCGGTTTGAATTACAAAGCACGGTGTGATCATCAACTGTAGCAAACTGCCACCTAGGACTTTGTATACAGTCCATATGTATTACAAACTATATAATAAATACCTTGGGCTGTGGTACTGGAAACTCAAAAAGTAGGTGCCCTAAGTGTTAGCTATTTATCTGCCACTAGTGTTCTAAAAGAAAAGAAGTTTTGTAAATATTTTGTTACACCTGACTACTGGAATAGATCATATAAGATTATTCACAAAGGTTAATTTTTATGTTAAGATACTCATTCTCTTTCTGTAATCATTGAATGATATTAGACTTCATTAGAGGTTAATTCAAAGCAGAATCCTGAATGTGGTGGCCTGTAACACATTTCGGGGGAGCATCTATGCCTTACTAAAGGAGCAAGGTTACTATTTATTAATATTCTCAATTATTTTAATGCAGTATAAGATAATGGACTTTATACAGAGAAAAAACATAAGAATAGGAGAATGGAATTCTCATTTTCCTCACTTTTTCCTCATATTTCTTATATTTGTCAGGCTTTTCTCTTTTTTTTTTTTTTTTTTTAGGTGAACCATATTAACAGATGGATTGATTGTTGTTTGACTTTTTCTATTCCTGGATTAGTACTAACACTACGTATGTGGAATTAATTAATTAATCAATTAATCCTGAACCTACTAATGTCAAAATAAAAAATCTGACAAACATCTTCAATAAGAAATTTCTCTCTTTTCAGTCTCTTCTCCCCCTTTCTTGCCAAATGGTCCTACATGGAAACCAACAAATGCAGATACCTCACAGCAGGCTTCCCCTACTATCTCAGGCAGAGTAGCCAGCAGTCTCTTTCTGTTCTCACATGAGCATTGGTTTTATATGCCAAATTTCCTTAAGCAGAAGGGCCCTGGAAAGCTATGACAATTCAGCTAAGGCTGGAAGTTAATATGCTTTTTTCTTCCTCAAAAATTAACTAAACCCAATTTAGGTTCATTTTATTAATGAATGACCATGTCCATACTGGAGGCTAATATGCTTTCATGTACATGAGCTGTTTTCATATCTTCAGTTGATTATCTCCATAAATGCCTGAGACTCCTCTTGCAGAGGAGCACTTAGAGACTGACAGTTCCCATTTTACTGATAATTGAGCTTCCTAAGGGTGGGCTTTCTGTATTTCTTTTTTGCACAGTTACTGCATGTCCTAAGTACATCTACCTGAATGGTTTCTTCTACTATTTCTCTCCAGGTATTCCTAAAGGATTTTGAGGATTTCATTTCAAAACTATCCAGGTACTTGATCTTTCAGACTGATGTAAAAAAAACCCAGCACCTGACCTACATTTCATTTCTCTATTAGTTCATTTGGCCTTGGACTTCTCTTCTTAGAGATCATAAAAAACAAAGTTGTTAGCAATGGCAAGACTGGATTTAATCCCTGCACCTATCCCCAGGCAAGGCAAACTATGCCTAATCCATTTCTAACAGCTGTTTGTGTGGCTTTTCTTAAATAACCCTCTAAATTTGACAGCCCTCGTAAGCAATCTATTTTAATGCTTTACAGTAAAAATATTAATATCTTCTTCTCTGCATTGCATTCCTGACTTCTGCTTTCATTCCCAGTGAACCCAGATAACAGATTATTCCCCTTTTCTTTTATGTAGAATATCTAAGTCTTTACTGATCTACACTTTAGAAAAGCAGAGCTTTCACTTTTTTTCACAAGTAATTGATTAATTTTGTCTCCCATACTGTTCCTTACATTTCTTATGGGAAGGTACACAGAATTGGACATCATACTGCATCTAAGACATCACCAAGGAAAAAGATGCATTCCACTGCTTTCACAGACTCCCATGGTGGCTCACATCCACAGTATTTAAGAGACACTTACCGGCAGTGCTGAACAATTGCTGCCTAGTCACTCCATCCTTCAACTTAGAACAAAGTCAAACATAATATTTCGCATACTTCCTTTGCTGAATTGCATCATATTTATTTTGAATAATTTCTTCAGCTTGCCTAACTCTGTCTTCTGAAGCAGGGTTTCCCAAACTCTTTTTGTTCCCACAGATACTCCATTTAGTAAAGTGGGACATACAAGTGAGCCCTGCATGACAGAGCTCATCAGCCAGGTAATATCTTTCTCTTCAACACATATACCATGCAAGGCTTTGATAATGTAAGTTACAGTAGAAGAATTCAAGTTTGCAAGAGATGTCATAGCTAACGTTTAATTCTGACAGCTTGGGGAGAAGCCTGAAGAGAAACATTCTTGTGGCTTATTCTGTCTTTGTTATCTTGCTTAGTTTAGTTCCATAGTACCTTGACTGATCTGATTTTGCTCCTAAATATGTTTGTTTGTCCAGATGAGTCATTACTAAGAACTAAGGAAAAAAATAGCAGAATTGGTGGATCTTTTCCCCCTTTATATATGAGGAGAGGAAGGGAAGGTAGGTGGAATTCACACTAAAACTGAGGAAGAAGGTCCAGGGGTGGGAAAGATATAATAATATGACAAATATAAGAGAAAACACACAATACAGTTGTCTGTGACTCTTGACATATTGTTTTTAAAGCATGGCTGAAAACCTGAACTCAGCCAATGTCACTGTCTTTTGCAGGGTAAGGTTTCACACTGACTCTCCTTTTCAAAAAACATTATTTTTTAATGGGTTATCATGACCTAGATGGAAACTTTGACTTTCTATTTCAGTAATGAATCTGTCAAAAGTTCTTAGTTTAGAAATACCTGTGACTGTACCATATATTGTACCACATTTTGATCAAAATAAATCCTGATCACCAGATTGATAAGGCCTTTATCAAGAGTAATGTTCTGGGCTGATAATAAAATCACCTTCCAAAGAAGAGGAGATTAGTATAGATAAAATGTTTCACTGTGAGGTAATACTAATTTGATTTATCAGTTTAATTAGTTACTATTTGAGTTTCATATCCTTTATTAGAACCATTTGTATGAATTTTGCCTATTCTAATATATAATCTTCAATTGCCATTAATGTCTAATTTAAGATTGTGTACACCCTTCAGAATTTTTAAACCACATTAATTTAATTAATTTATGAGAAATAAATTCTGAAAACCTGGTTAATTAAAAATTGTAATGAGTGAGTACAGCTGTGGGATTTGTCATGCTTGGGAGAGTATCCCTTTGGGATCAGTGGAAATACACGTCCATAATATAAATAAGAATATTATGTGAAGTAATTTGGACTAAAATAGCTGTAAGGTGCTAGTTGTAAAGGTGCCGGGTTTTATTTTCATTACAAATTGTGATCATAGTGGATGAGCTTCTTATTTTTTAATTTCTGTAAACTTGTATTGTGTTTTACTCTTATCTTCTTGACGTATTAGTATCATCACATTTTCTGCCTTGTCAAGGACCTAATTCACATCACATTACTGTAAGTGATTATGTTACTTAATTGTCTTCAATGATTTCAAATCACACTCAAAGAAGAGATGTATTGTGAAATACCATTGGAGGACATAATGCTTTTATCTAGATCAATTTGCAGGGGTCTCAGAGGCAGAAAGCCAACAGGCATTGTCTGATTATGTGAAATCCAGCACAAATGTGATTTTCCAATAATTCCCAGATGAGGTAATGACATTATCACCTTCCTCTACACTTTGATAGATATCCAGATTTATGTTTTACTTTGCATTTTGGTAGATTTATAGCTTTATGCTGTACTGGTCTTGTTTCTGATGATTATAAAATATGCTAATAGGTGTGCAATGAAACAGAATACAAGACAGATTGGCTACTGTATACCACTTCTTATGTCTTTCTTCTCACACGATCAGTCTTCAAGCAAAGACTGATGTAAGTAGTACCGTTAAACCGGCATATTGCCACAGGTATATATTTTGATATTCTTGTTCCTCAGGAAAACGCAATATTCAGTCAAATTTAAAAATCTGTTTTGGAGAAGATAATTAGTTTGGTTTCATTTCAGATGTATTTAATGATCACATATCCCAGAGAATAAATATGTAGATGCAGACAAGATGCAATAGGATTAATTAAAATAAAAGCATTTCTCATTGATGGTTATGACAAGCCAAAACTTTACTTTTTTGTGTGCCAGAAGATATGATAACTTGAACTAGCTGAATAAAAACTTAATAATCTCATTATGTAACTTTTTTGTTTGCGAAAGAAGCAACTAAGCTGAAGGTGATGCGCTTTCATAATCAAGCTCTAACATTTACAATTAATTAGTCTGCTATTAATCTTTCAGCTGTTGTTTCTTCATTGCACAGTAAAAGGTATGTGGTGAGATAAGGGAAAGGGGAAAAGAAGTGCAAGCACAACTACAGCAGCTACAGCACATCAGTTGGGGAAAAGGGGTATGGGCAAGGGTATGATTTCACATCTGATAATAGGAAAGAAGTGCATCATCAAGACTGTGATATTTCTACTGGGAAAGGCAGGCCCTCCTGGTGTCTGTTGAGCTTGTGTCTGTCAGGGGTCTTCTGCATTTGTAAGAGGCAGCCTGCTTTGCCATGTTTGGAGAAACCCAGCAGGGACAGCTGACTGTATCTTGCCTCGGCACAAAGCAGCATTTCTTGCTGAGGTCCTGCAGGCGCCCTGAAAGCAGCCATTTCGCCCCTAAAGCAGGACCGTGTAACACCATGTACTACCAACTACTACTGCCCCTCTTCAAGGACTGCACAGACATGAATTTGCCTAGGGGGACCTGGGAAAAGTAAAGTTTGCTGTTTGTCAGTATATTCTTTAACAAGCTGTGCAATAAGAGGGTTGGAGGGGGGGAGAGGAAGGAAGGAGGGAAGCTGTATTTCAATTTCATAGTAGCCTAGGGCATAATATCACTCCAATTTATATCAAGCCAGAAATAAAATAAATTGTTCTTTAAAATCCAATGTTCAGAGTTTGCTGTATGAAATAGAACAAATGTGATGATTAAAATTTTGCAAAAAATAATTGTATGGCCAGATGCTTTAATCCTTTTTCCATACTGAGTAGCATTTTAATACTAGAGTTAAGAAACACCTCAAGGGGAGTAAGCATGGAATT
The DNA here is from genome assembly GCF_949628215.1 of Phalacrocorax aristotelis. Taxonomy (NCBI): domain Eukaryota; kingdom Metazoa; phylum Chordata; class Aves; order Suliformes; family Phalacrocoracidae; genus Phalacrocorax; species Phalacrocorax aristotelis. Next base: position 106,538,366 of record NC_134276.1, on the reverse strand, counting down.
ATCTGACTCCCAGGAAGTTAATCCTGCTTTTGAGTCTCTTAAATGCTTTGTGAATTATTTCTCTTTAACAATGAAATCTTGTGACCATCATGCTCGAATGCACAGCATTTCATGTAATGTTATATCATATATCATGTAAACTTATATTAAGGATTTCACATTAAGGCTATGTGGTTTTTATCAAAAGTATATAGGAATGTGCATCCCTTAGTGGTTAAAAAAATAAAGAAAATATAGCATCTATTATATGAATTAACTAGAAGAAAGAAAAGATACAGTAAGGTGAACACATTCATACTTTGGCTATGTTTGGAGTACAATTGTTTAGCCTTGCCAAATTCCAAGGGAATTCTAATAATATGCTAGGAAAAAATAATCTATATTGGAAAACAGACCTTCAAGAGTCGTAGGTATCAATGTGATCAGCAATGCATTGAACATATATTTTTCTTGCAGACAAAAGACGGAATGTGCTTTCTCACCAACTTTTCTACCTTTCACTCTCTCCAGAAGGAGAAATCTTGCTTGCTTGTTTGACATCAGAAAGATAGGGTTCCATTCCTTCTTCCTTTCTCTGGTACACATAGACACATGCGCACACACACCCCACCAGCAAATTTTTTTTCATGTTATGCCCACATGGTGTATTTAGCCCTGCCAGCAGCTACCCACGCAGCTGCGCCTTAACTCCCATCCCCAGCAGGATGAGAGGGGAAAACAGGAAGAAAACACATGGGTTGAGGGCAAGAGAGTTTAACAGGTGAAAGAAAGAGAGAGAAAGAACAACAACAAAAGCCAGAAAACCAAGTGAAGCAAACTGTGGGAGAATGGCTAGCTGAACAGGGGCATACCAACATAGAAATGATTACTCATCAGGATCTCAAGAAGTATCGAAAACAGCTAGTCTAGGAGCCAATCAGAGACAAGGACAAATTACCCTTGTTTATGAGAAAGGATACGAAACCAGGGACTTGCGATAAGAAAATATGTAGGGGAGTCTATGGGAAAGGATATGAAACCAGGGACTTGCGATAAGAAAATATGTAGGGGAGTCACTGAAGCAAAGTAAGAAAACGGAACATGAACTTTAGGCTGTTAACCAATGAGGAGCTTAGCTTTTGCAATATGTATGAGCTGATTAAGAATGGTATAAATTGTGTAACCAGAGGACAATAAACGAAGCTTGCTGATCACTCATATTGAGCGACTGCGTCTTCCCTCCGTCTCGACGAATGGCACGACAATTTGGCGCCCGAACAGGGACCCCGGCGACCCGATAGCGGAGTCCGGCAGCCACGGTCGGCGGAGATTTGGAGCGGTCCTGTAGCAGCGCAGGAGGCGAAAGGGAGTTTTTCCCCGCGCCCGGGAGCACCTATAGAGGCTGTCCCGCCTGCCACGCGCCGCCGAAGTTTGCAAAGGCTGCAACAGCGCGCTGAGTGAGGTATGAACAGACAAGCGGCGTATAATTTGCTCAAGTGCTTTTTAGAAAAGCGGAACATTGAGGGTATAGATTTAAGGAAAGAGCTAAATGATCTCTTAGCCTATGGAGAACTTAGGGGGATTTTTACTGACCCCAACACGGTGTTTGAGGAGGAGGAGTGGAGAAAGCTAGGAGATAAATTGTTTGATGCCGTTATTAACGAGGAAAAGGCGGCAAAGAAATTAATGAAGCCGTGGCGGGCGGTAACGAATACTCTGACCATGCATAAGGCAGAGCAGCGCGTTGCCGCCGCCGCCGCTGAAAGGTTAAGCAGCACAGCCCCCACCGGGGGTACGCCAGTACAGCCAATGGCCCCAGCGGCTCCAGACTGCCCCTTGCCCCCTTCTGTGCGGAGTATTGTTATCCCGCAGAGTTCTAGGGACGCTTGGGACCTGTCTCGCTTAAGCTCCACGTTGGAGAGCGAGGGAAAGGAGTCTCCGCCGACAGATCAGGCGGCACAAGGGGCGATGAGTATTGACCCGAGCGCAGACACATGCGGGGCAATAGGCCCGGGGCCGGACGCTACTGCTACTCCGGTGCGCAGCCGTGGAGATAGTTCTTATTCGAGTCAGGGAGCAGCAGGTATAGCGTCGGAGCGCCAACAGTGCTGGCAGAAAATCGCAGAGGCCGCCCTCAATGAAGGAGACCGAGAGGTCGCTGCCAGACTATTAGACGAGGTAGGGGCATTTCCCGTGCTGTACCAACCAGATGCACAGGGCCGATTAGTAGCCAGTATCCAGAATTTAGATTGGAAGCTACTCTCACAGTTGCGGGCTACAGTTAATGAGTCAGGAGTAAAAGGAGAACCTACGCAACAAATGTTAGACTATATTTGGGGAACCAACATCTTACTCCCGGGGGATATACGAAGTATCATGAAGTTAATTCTTACCCAGCATCAACTGCTATTATTTAATGCGCATTGGCAAGCAGCTTGTATGCAGTCGGTAGCTACGGTTAGGCAACCAGGTGATCCTCTATATGGAATAACAGTCGATGAACTGATGGGCTTCGGTCCATATCTCCATTTAGAGGCTCAAGCAGTAATGGGCCCAGATAAAGCCAAAGAAGCGATGTTACTCGCACGACAGGCATTTAGTCAGCTTAAAGAGCCAGGTGGAATCCCGTCATATATGGGAATCAAGCAGGGTCGAGAAGAGGCGTTTGGGTTGTTTATTGACAGAGTAGCCAATGCCATACAGGCGGCAGGTGTTCCGGAATATCTGAGAGGGTCCATTTTGAAACAGTGTGCGATTCAAAACAGTAATCTTACCACCCGGAACATCCTAGCTACCCTTCCCGGGACCTTTTCAATTGAAGAGGCCTTGGAGCGAATGGCACAGGTTCCGATGGGCCCACAGGCTATGTTGGTAGAAGCAGTGAAGGAATTAGGGAAAACTTTGCAGGAGCATACGCAGACATCGCATAGTCAAATTATGGCAGCCCTTGCACCTTTGCAAACTCCTACGGCTCGCCCAATGTCCCGTGGGCCATCCTGTCTGCGATGTTTCCGCTGCGGAAGCGTTACAGCCAGGCTTGCCGAACCCCGCCATGATACCTGAAGGCTGGCATCTACTCATCGTAGACTTGAAAGACTGTTTCTTTACCATAGCGCTGCACGAGAAGGATAAGCAGCGTTTTGCCTTTACCCTGCCTTCTTTGAACCGTGAGCGCCCTGCCCAACGGTTCGAATGGACTGCGTTACCGCAAGGAATGCGTAACCCACCCACCCTTTGCCAAATCTATGTGGATGATGCGCTGCAGCCTTTACGTCGCAGATGGAATGAGACTCTGATATACCACTATATGGACGATATTTTGTTGGCACAGGCAGTCTCATTCTCTGAAACACAGAAAAAGGAGTTAGTCCAGGCGCTTGCGTCTCGCGGCCTAGTAGTTGCCCCTGAAAAGGTTCAGGAGACGAGCCCTTGGAAATACTTAGGGTGGCAGATAACTGATGCGGCCATTCGTCCACAAAAATTGACAATACATTTGGAACTCCATACTCTACGCGACGCCCAGAAGCTGTTAGGCGACCTGCAGTGGCTACGTCCTGTCGTAGGCATTCCCAATGAAATGCTAAATCAGCTGCGCCCGCTACTGAAAGGATCCGATCCTGCGACACCGATACACGTATCGGCGCAGCAGCGACAAGTTCTCCAGCATATAGCGGAACTGATTACCGAGCGTGCCACACACCGCCGTCTTGCGGACGTCCCCATTGATTTGACCATCTTTTGAGGCATCCAATACCCTATGGCGGCCCTTACGCAGCACAAAATAAAAACGGGGGAGACAGTTGTATTAGAATGGATTGCTCCCCCACTGCAGCCCCGTCGGACAGTGCAAGAAAAGGTACTCTCTGGGTCCCCAGCCGATGGGTCAAGCCCGCCATAGAGGGAAGCACCAGCGACAGCAACAGACGACCATCAGCAGGCACTAGCTGAGAGCCTCTCTTTGGGCGAAGGGAAGAAGCCGCGACCACGAGACTTTACCATAGGCACTCCTACTGTGCCATAAGGACTGTTAGCATATAAACAGAAGCATTAAGCAATTAATTGTTGGTGATTGGTGATAGTTGTGCAAAGCTTATTAATGCTGTTGATCATTGTCATAATAGGGCTTATTTTGCTTAGTTTGCTTATGTCTTGTACTAAACGCCTCATTTTGCAAGCTACACACAATACCTGGGTAGCCCAAAATAAAAACGGGGGAATTGTGGGAGAATGGCTAGCTGAACAGGGGCATACCAACATAGAAATGATTACTCATCAGGATCTCAAGAAGTATCGAAAACAGCTAGTCTAGGAGCCAATCAGAGACAAGGACAAATTACCCTTGTTTATGAGAAAGGATACGAAACCAGGGACTTGCGATAAGAAAATATGTAGGGGAGTCTATGGGAAAGGATACGAAACCAGGGACTTGCGATAAGAAAATATGTAGGGGAGTCACTGAAGCAAAGTAAGAAAACGGAACATGAACTTTAGGCTGTTAACCAATGAGGAGCTTAGCTTTTGCAATATGTATGAGCTGATTAAGAATGGTATAAATTGTGTAACCAGAGGACAATAAACGAAGCTTGCTGATCACTCATATTGAGCGACTGCGTCTTCCCTCCGTCTCGACGAATGGCACGACAGCAAACAAGATTGCTCACCACCTCCCACAGGCAGACCACAGCTCAACCAGTGTTTGAACATCCACCACCTACTAAATCAACATTCCCATGATCTTCTTCTCCCTCCACCACAATTTTTGTTGCTGATCATGATGTCATATGATATAAAATATCCCTTTGGCCAATTTGAGTCTTCTGTCCCAGCTGTGTCACCTGCCAATCTCTTGCCCACCCCCACCCTACTTGCTGGCGAAAGAGGGTGCAGAGTGAGAAGAGAAAGCCCTGATGCCATAGTGTTGAGTGCTGCTCAACACTAATCAAAACATTGGTGTGTTATCAGCAATGTTTGATATTAAAATCCAGAAAACAGCACCTTACACACTGCTATGTAAAAAGTTAACTCCATCCTAGCCAGACCCAGTACAGGGTAACAACACTCAGCCAATCTGTTTTGAAACAGGCATTACAGCTGTTCTGTGTCATGTAGATGTCACATCACATTATGTGAACTATTTTATGATTTTCAGGATGATTCTAGCATGACAAGCATGAAGAAGATGCTCAAGGATTAGTCCTAGCAGATTTATTTATATAAGCAATAATAATGTACTTGACATTATGGTTTCTAGGCAACAAACATGAAAATGAATAGATGCATTGAAACCATCCACAAAATAGCTGTCTTTGAGCACTTCATCTTGTCATGTACTTTTAGCTAATTATTTTACCCTTACTTTTAAAATTTCCATTGGTCAAGTAGAAAAGACACCATCTATATTTAAGTAATAAGGTAAAACCATGTGAATTGGTTTCCATAATGTTGGTAAAAGCTTAAAGTGGTCTTCAGTGACCACAATATCTTGTGAATTGCAGAGAGCCAGCTGACAAAATAGAACTACCAAGTCTTCAGCATGCATCAACAGCAGCTCCCCTGTGAATGGGGAGCAGCTTTCAGCAGACTGCAGTGCATTTGTGGAGAAGGAGTTTCAAAACTTCTTCCCCCTCAAATCATTCAATACACAAAGAGCTTCACAGGATTCATTTTACATACACCTATACATGTGAATGAGCCTTTAATGAGTCTCTGAACCTATTCCCCTTAATAATTATGGGCTTAAGAAATAACTCAATGAAATTCTAGGGCTTTTCTCATACAGATGTTCAGATTAGATGCTCTAATATTCCTTTTACTTTAAACAGAATTCCCGGCATAAAGCTATACCATTACAATTGTTTGCTCTGAACTCAGCCCCCTCCACGCTGCTTCAGCAGCAAACAGACTGTAAAAACAGCTTCAGCATGTTCTGCCAATCAGCCCATCTCTTTATTTGCTTTTGTGCGGATGCACACAGGAACAACATTGCAGAGATTCTACTTATCCCACTTGCAACTAAAATTTTATTAAACATGTTTAATGAAGATCACAAGAAGATAATCCAATTCATTCTCTGTTATGGTAGAAGCTTATGAAGTTTCAAAAGGGAGCTTGTTATTTCTGATGGCCCCCAAAATGCTTCTGAAGAAACTAAGTGGAACAGACTTAAACAGCATAAGCACGTTTTTCAAAATTGTTTTCCTCCTGTGTAGAGTCATACCAAAATCTGTCATTAGTTGCACTGATTAGAAGGCTAAACTAACGTATACAAAGTCAAAACATCTTCTGTATTCATTGCAGTGAGATATGTCTGCATTATTTGGAATAAGTAGAAAAGTAAAAAACATTATCAGCTCTTTTGGCCCCAGATATTGTGTTGTATTAATTATAATCGGTTTAATGATGTATTTCTAATTCTGCCTTCACTACTAATGAATATTTTTAATTTACCCATATGTCTTAGTTGAATGTTTACTCACAAAGAGTGATCTGTTTAAACCTATTTGGTGCACTCACTTGTGAAGCGAGTTTCTGTGACTGAATGTTAGTGCCTGCTTCATGTTTGAAGGGATCTGAAGCTTTTATTTTCCTAATTATACTATATGACTTCTTTGAAGACTCTTAGTATTAGTTCTATTCTCTAGCTTGATGATCTAAGCTTCATTTCTCTGTAAATTATCCATAAACAGTGAAGCTGTTTGAGGATTCTGTCCTCTAAAACGCAGAAATAGCATTTCAAAATGGCTGATACAGAGCCCTTCTGTCAACACATCTGTCTCCCAGCAGCCTCTTCATCATGTTACCAACCCTAGATCCCCCATCCTGACAAAGAATAAAGCATTTCTGCTGAATGAATTAGCAAAACTTAGTTCCATGGCTGTTGTATACCTGAATCCTCAGCAGTTATATTAATACCAGTAAGGATGTAGAGCATATTTGTTCTTCATTTGTTATTGGTTCTTCAACATGGCAGCTGTTTTGCCTTGTTGCAAGATTTCAGGCTCCCTTTTCTGAAAGCGGTTTTCTTTCAAAGCTAGAGAAGGAAATTCTTAAAATTGTCCTCTTGCCATGTTTTTTAAACTGCTGAGTAAAGAAACATCTGTTGTAACACATTTGGAGGAGTGACCTAGAGCAGCAAAGCCTGTGCTCTCTCTATCGCTGAAGGCAGTCCTGTGCCAGTTGTTCCAAAACAACACCCTTGCTGTTTACCCTGCTGTGAGACCATTTCTAGCATGAATGTCTTACCAACTTTCTAGGACGGTGATGTGTAGCCATGGAGCCATATGCTGAGTAGGGCATCTTTAATCAAGAATAGAGAATTTTAACTTAAAGATATGTACCCATCTATTATTGAGATCTCTCTCAGGAACTCAACCAGATTAACTTCTCATATTCACTTAATCAACCAATCTGTGTGAAAAATATGGTTGGAGTTTGGGGTTTTTTGGGGGAAATGGTGGGGAGAGTGCATCACTATCATATTATGTTGTAGATTTGTTTGTACAAGAATAAATTTTCAGGTAACTTCTAAGTTTCAAAGGAAGTGCAGGTGGAGATCATGCCAGTTATTACAAGGTATGGTTCACCCTGTTATCCAGCATCCTGCACTCATTAATCCAGACTAGACACCCTTCTGAACATGAAAGAAATTGTCTTTTAGCCTGACCCATGCTCCCTGCTTGCCTTTCTCCTGAAGAAGGGATTATGTATACACACACAAGTCTGATCCTGGCATGCAAGCCAGAAACAGCAAGTGTGCGTATCCATTCTGAGAACAAGAAAGTGCTCCTGGGTCCTTCAATTTACACATACCCATGCGTGCCAAATAGAGTCTATTCACATGAGGGCACATTGTCAGCAGGGGTAAATCTGTATCATTCTACCATCTTCAAAGGCATTGCTTATTTTTACACAAAAAAAGAACGAAGCTTAACTACCTTTAGTTCATATGTACGTGTCGTGTTCTGGTTTTTGGATAAACACAGCTGGTTCTTGAGAGTCTGATTGTATTAGTTACTCAGGTTAACAACCGAAATAAAATCTCATCCTAGTACTTTTCATCACATAGTGCCCCTCCTCAGTTTTCCCTTACCAAAGGGGTCTGTGCCCAGGCAACACTTTCCTGTTTCTAGAAAGGTCTTTTGAGACCCAGAGAGTTCTGGTTTAACAGTTGAGGGAGGCTGGAAAACTTCTTGGTGGTGGACATGTAATGAAAATGTTTATTCTTGCTCAGGGTCATTCCTGTAGTCACAGATAAATAACTATGACTCTATTTTGAAACAACAGCACTGAACAGTTCTAATGACCAATGGAATAACTCATAAGGGAATATCAGAGACACAGACACATTGGCACTACTTTCATATTCCTAGGAGGGTAGAACAAGGTCTTTCTTCACATACTGGACCCTAATTTGCAGTGGGATCCTGTTCTGATTCCACACTTCTTCTTCTTTACGTCTTTATCACACTGACCTCGGCTGAGAGAGACACCGAGATTTGGACACTAACTGCAGGAAGGAACTTTCCTGCATGTAGGTAGTTGAAGGGCCATATCTTCAACAAGGCAAAGGTGGGCCTGACATATGCTGCCAGACTGCACACCGAGGCAGAAATTACTTTTCTCTTAACTAGGTCTTTAATCTCTCCCCTTTCACAGACTCTAAGCTGTGTATCAGCTGTCCTTCTCTATCAAAGATCAGACTGAGGAGTTCTGCCATCCTCATTTCCCTTGGTGTTGTGGGATTCTCCAGTATTCATCTAGTTACATCACCTTTCACAAGGTCCAAGTAGCTAAAGACCCAGAAAGACGTAAGACATCATGTAAGTTGTGACTACTCATGCTAATTTGTGTCTGTGAACTCAGTGGGTTATCCCCTGCCTTCCTCTGCAGTTCAGATCTGCTAGGATCCTGAATATCAAGGAAGCCAAGAAAAGGCTGAAGTCACCCAGGCAGAGGGCAGAAAGGTCTGCAATGCAAAGGCACTGTGCAGAGGCATGTCTATTAGAAGCATTCAAAGCTTGTCTGAATGCAAATCACCATGAAGCCACGTGAAGAAGAAGTCACTTGCAGTAAAGTACATATTTATTTCAGCTCTGTGTGCTTGTGCACTTCTTGGCATCAGAAGGGGATCAATAGAAGCCACTTATGATCAGTGTTTCCTTTAGTGCCAGGAGACTTACTATTTTTCTGCCTATGTGAAGCTATTCCTGTCTTCTGGATAGTGCTTTCAATCTCAAGTACAGTTCCTGTTTGTCAATATCATCCTTCATTGCTCTGTGTGTGGAAGGGACTGGGGAAAGTATACCTTTCCTCCCAGAAGAGTAGAGAATGAAATTGCATGCTAGGGTATTAGCGTCTCTCCAACTTTTCTTCACCGAGACTGCTGCAATAGCTGCACCTCAGCGACAAAAGGGTGGAAAACACAGAAGGCAAATGTTATGTTGCACCCTGGGGTGTGTTGACTCTGCATGTGCAGAGATACTCAGCTGGTCTCTGTGAACAAATCTAGAATCAGAGGCTTGTCCCAGACCTATGTATGAATTATTTTCCATTAACACTGTAGATATAAATAATTTAAAGCTTAAGAAAAATATTTTCAATATGTAAATAACAATTTCAATCTTGTGCACCGCTATATACCACCATCTCTCTACAAATTAAACCAGAAATGTTTGGAAGCATGGTACAGATATGCAAGGCAGCCTGCATGGCAGCAGCTTTGGTGCAAATGCAAAATGAGCTGGACTAATGTGAGTGTCTTTGAAGAACTAGGCCAGGGCTACTGAGTTCAGGTTTTGCAGGACTGTGCTTACATGGTTATAATAGTTCAGGACTTGAGCTGTTGCACCTGTCCAATATTGTAAGAACACACCATCTGGTGCTCAGATATTTCAACAATACAGTAAAGAAGCCCATAGGTCCTCTTAGGATCACGTATATTTCTCTGCAGTCTCAGCAAGTTGCTCCTTTGCTTCATGAAGGAAAAAATATTACTTCAATATAGTAATCAGGTACATATTTTATTACAGCAAATTCTCTTACACTGGTATCTTATGAAATCCCAGCTCATTGCAGTACAGAGGATTTTTGCTTTGAATGCTTAGGCCTGTAGCCCATACCATTTTCTTTTAGTTTCCTGTACAAGCATGTATTTAGAAAGGATAGTCTCATTTACTTATCTGTGCATGTACTTGCTGTGTGTACCTGCAGATGGAAAAGACTACCATTTCACAGACTTTGCAATACCACAGTGATTGAACTTGACTTCAAATACATCAAAAAAACTTTTTATTATAATGGATCACATAAAAGGAATCAGAAGCAGAAAAAGTTAACTTCTTTAACTGATCAAACAGTATTCAGCCTCCATGTATACATAAGTCACTTCATCTCTCTGCAGTCTTTGTTCAGCAAGAGGTACTGTCTCATGGGAAAATTAGTCTATTTGGGGAACCCAGCTACTGCTGATCATGAACTTTTCATGCCCTACAGTACATTTATTTTAGGAGCATTCTAGTGCTGTGAAATCTCTTTCAAAATTAAACTTGGTAAGACTGCTACTTGCCCTCTGTCACTTCAGTAGGAGAAAATGGAGATCTGCACTATCTCTATTTCAAATCCTCAAAGCAACAAGCCATTATTCCTTTTTTTAATTTTTTTTTTTTTTATATTTCATAATCAGCTTACCAAAAGGCTTGGGGACTTTGATTTTTTCAATTAAAAAATATTTATGGGAAAATAAAATCATTTTCCACCTAGGGAAACATTTGATGTATTAATTTTAAAAATAGATTTATTAGAATCATAGAGTCATTTAGGTTGGAAAATACCCTTAAGATCATTAAGTCCAGCCATAAACTTAACACTGCCAAGTCCACCAAATGTTTGTTGAGATAGCCCTTTCAGATTATTAACTGAAAAGCACTCCAACTCAGAAAGTGTTGTTTATTAAAATGTTATTTCATAATGCAATAGGTTAAAATTTTCAAACTAATAAGAAGCCTCTTTTCAAGGCAATAAGAAGAAAAAATGCCTCATTGCAAGAAGATTATTCAGCTCATATAATACTAAAATATGTTATAACTTTTTAAATTAGTCTTAATCTGGAAGAATTGATTTTTCCATTTTGAAAATCTTAAGAATGGTTTCATCCTGGTAAAAGTCACTTGATGTAAGAACACGCTTATTTATGTAATTGAGAATGTCATGAATCTTTCAGCTAGATTTAGCGTGCAACAGACCATAACAGTTCTCTGAGTCCTGCAATCTTTTAGGTCACTGATCTACAAACTGGTGTCAAGAATTGTAGATTAAGTAACCTTCCAGCTCTCTTTGCCATGCCGTGACAGGTGTGGTCTGTGATCTATGCCAAGTGCCTCTTTTATGCGTGGCATCAACCACACAGGGGACATGCAATAACATTTCAGCAGCCCTTTGTCAATAGTGGGGCTCTATATGCTCTTCTTCCATCATCACATGGAAGACAAATATGAAGAGTTGTACTTGTGCACATATGATCACATATACAGACACACATTTATGTAACAAAATAGAAGCATGTTTTTGAACGAGCCCTTTGCTAGGTTTGTCCCTAAAGCTGAAATCAGAGCCTCTATAACAGGGTTTGTTCTTATGGGCTCGCATAGAGGCATAAGTGTCTGTCTGTGAGACTTTAAGTCCAAGTTACTGGACAGATGTACAATAAAAACCTTTTTCCTCAGCTTTTACACACCAAATTAATAAAACAACCTACATTGGCAGGTCACCAAAAGGATGCTCAAAACACAGAAAGTGGTGTGGAAACAAAAAAAATCTTGAGGAAAACGTGTTCAAATTCTCCCTTCAGTTTGAATAAGTGAACTAAGTGATATTTAAATTGCTTTACCCGAAGAACTCTGCTACAAGCCATTTATGCATATAATCTAGAGCTATTTTCTGAGTTTTATTTAGGGTATGTTAATATAACCACTTCTGAACTTGACATCAGTCATGAAGTAGAAGTGTTACAAAATGTTTCACTGGGAAGATTTGCTCAAAACTGTTTTTGTTTTCCTTTGCTTTGTTTTTCTTAAATGGGTCATCTTCCCTCAGTGAGCCAGCATAACTGTAGAAATATAGATTACAGCATCTATGGGCTACAGAATACTGCATCACCAAGCATAATTAAAAACACATGGAAGGTTTAAGATGCATAGCAGAGAAACTGGAGATCTGTTTTTAAATGAAAATTAGTTACAGTATTTTTCCATGTCATCTTGTTTGATCACATTTATCATATCTGACAAAGGCATCAGGGTAAGCATTTTACAAGGTTCTTTAGGTAAAAAGATTAACCTCTCTGCATTGTCACACTGCATGACACATTGTGCAATACAAAAATTTTGAATAAATAGTGATAAGTGGATACTTCACATAATAAAAGAGCAGGCTAGCTAGTTGCATAACAGTCTTTGATTTTCACTTCAGTAAAGGAAAGGGTTATCATTGGCCTCTAGAGGAAATTCTGGAAAATAGCTGTCTACACTGGCAGATGAAAAGAAATACTTTCACTCCCATAATTAGACTCAGGAGGTGACAAAGAAACCTGTGAGATCTTTGTCCACAGGTTTAAATCAAGGGAGAAGAAAATGGGGAAAAAAAGTGGTGGAAGAATGAGAGAGAACAGCTTGAATACTGAGGGTCTGAATTACTGAGCCTAAAAAGAATCTGCTTTTTGAAGGAAATCAAAGTCATTGAAAAAAGCCCTTGTGTAAGTTGCCTTGGTGACTAGCAATCCTTCCACAGGGAGGAGCAGAGGAGGGGAAAGAAAAGTTGTTTCTTAGAATATAAGGATTTAGAGGCTAAGGGCATTAGTTAATTAAAAAAAAACCCAAAACACCCACAAACAAACAAACAGAGAGGAAAAAAAAAAACAACAACCAAAACCCAACTCACCTTGCAATAGCTATAAGCCCTGCTAATACTTGGGAGGAAACTTTAACTGCAAAGAGAATTTTTTTTCATAGTAGATACTTCCAGTGTGAATACTATTTCTGCATCAGATACAGAAAGAAGTAACGGCTGAAGATTTGAATCCCACCCCTGGTATACTATCTTCTCAGGATGATTTGCAGGACTGAGTTCTAGAACACATGTATGATGCACCAAATACTGGGCCCCATACAAAGATCAAAGCAAATTCAACTCAATAACGAAGTGCAGTGTAGTTGCACAGTGATTATAACAGTAGAAGATCACCTAAGAGCAGTGTAACAGATAAGCAGAGCAAGACAGGATATCTGTTAATGAAGGCGCAGCAGTATCATGTAGGAAAAGAAAATCCAAGAATGAAATAAAGACTCAGCAGGAAAGAAAAATGGTGTCAGGGATTCTGGTGGAAATTCTTCATAAAATGTAGCAAAAAAAAAAAAATGGTTTTGGGAGGATAAAAACCTGAGAAAATCCTTTTATTTGACCTTGCTATACAATTTACTTCTTTTGCATTAGGGCACATAAAAATGTAGAAGAGCACTAAACAGTACAATTTCAAAAAGGTTGGACCTTTTTTTTTTTTTTTGCCTTATTTTGATCCAAAGATATCATTGCAGAAGTAAAAGTCAACTAAGCAACTCCAGCAATATTTTGTCCTCTTTTAATAAATATGCACATTCTTAGTAAGCTTAGTGATGTTTACTCCACTTTTAATACAAAGCCTTCTCCATATCAACTATATCTTTGTTTACTCTAAATTTTCAAAGTATTTATATCATATAAACTTTGAGTAAGCATATATGGGCCCAGAAAAAAGATGTGAAGTTATTGCTACACAGCCACGATTCCGCAGGGAGTGTACAGATATGTATGCTATAATGGATCATAGAATGTCCTGAGTCGGAAGGGACCCACAAGGATCATCAAGTCCAACTCCTGTCCCTGCACAGGACAACCCCAAATTCACACCATGTCTCTGAGGGCATTGTCCAAGTGCTTCTTGAATATTGTCAGGCTTGGCGCCGTGACTGCCTCCCTGGGGAGCCTGCTCCAGGGCTCCACCACCCCCTGGGGGAAGAACCTTTTCCTAATATCCAACCTAACCCTCCCCTGGCACATCTTCCTGCCATTCCCTTGGGTCCTATCATTGGTCACCAGAGAGAAGAGATCAGCGCCTGCCCCTCCTCATCCCCTTATGAGGAAGCTGCAGACCACAATGAGAGTCCTCCATTGGTGTTGAAGACAGAGGTGAACAAAGCATTAAACATCTCTGTCTTATCTATGTCCCTGCTTGTGAGGTGGCCATTTCCACCAAACAACGGGCCAATGTTATTACTAGCCTGCCTTTTGGCATTGATGTATTTAAAAAAGCCCTTCTTATTGTCCTTCACAGTACTGGCCAGCTTCAACTCTGAGCTTTAGCTGCATGTATTTCCTTCCTGCAGTGGTGAACAGCTTCTCTATAGTCCTCCCACATTGTCTGATCTTGCTTCCACTGGCCATATACTTTCTTTTTTCTCCTTATTTCAAGAAGAATATCCCTGGACAGCCAAGCCGGCCTTTTGCCTCATCTGCTTGACTTCCTACACTTTGGGATTGCCTGCTCCTTTGCTTTTAGGAGGCGGTACTTAAAAAGTGACCATCACTGATGGACCCAGCACCTTCAAAACCTTTTTCGCAGGGGACCTTACTAAGCAGCTCCCTGAGCAACCTGCTCTCCTCATGTCCAGAGTTGGGGTCTTGCTGGTATCTTTCTTCCTGTCACCATAGATTTTAAATGTGACTGTTTCATGGTCACTGTGGCCCCTGATCTCCATTTAACCCATGCGGCCCTCTCTGTTAATAAGCAGCAAGTCAAGGAAGGCACCCTTTCTGGTCAGTTCCCTTAGTACCTGTACCAAGAATTTGCCATCCAGATGGTTTACAAATCTTCTGGACGTGTTTGTCCCAGCTGTGTGGTATTCCCAGTTGACATCTGGAGAGTTGAAGCCCCCCCTAAGGAGAATGATGGATGACTAAGAGACATCCCTTAGTTCCTTAAAGAATAACTCATCAATGTCATCCTCCTGGCTGCATGGCCTATAGTAGCCTCCCACAACAACAGCCGCTTTGTTTGTCTGTCCCTTAATCCTTACCCAGAAGCCCTCAGCTGTGCCATCGCCAGCTGCAAGCTCCATGCATTCCAGCTCCTCTTCCGCTACATACCATGCCACCCCCACTGCTACATACATTGCACCCCTCCTCACCTGCCCTGCCTATCTCTCCTAAAGAGATTGTAACCATCCATCATGACACACCAGTCACAGGACTTATCCCACTAGAATTCACTTATGCCATTGATGCCATACCTCTGGGACTGAGCCAAGGCTTCCAGCTCCTCTTGCTTGTTCCTCATGCTGCATGCATTTGTGTAGAAACGCTTCAAGTGTCAAGGTCAGTAGTCCATCTGATCTAGTTCCCTGTCTCCAGCGTTAGGGATTAGTAGATTCCTCAATGGAATTGCCAAGAAATGCAGCCAGAAAAAGACATAAATCTTCTGCTTATACTTAAAAGCATTCTAACCTTGACAAGTAGAGTGGCAAAGTTGATGTATTGGGATAACTACCTGCAGGTCCTCCAAAAATATTTGCTTGTTTTGTTGTTTTTTTTTTCTTGCATTTATTATTGTTAATTCTGAATATCCTTACTAAGTGAATATTTTCTCCCCAGAAGAAAAATTAAATGTAGTTTCTCTTTACATTGTAGGACGCTGGTATAAAGTGTGAGAAACATACAGTTGTTTGAACTGCTAGCTTCCATACTGTGGAAGACTGCTGAAATTATGGTCTACACCCATGTAGACTTATTCTCACAGAGGTATGTGTCCTTATTTCCCTATTTACTCTTTGGTCAGCATCAGACTGAACACATTATTAGCAATCATCCTAGACAAGGTATAACAAATCTTATAAATGAGAACAGGTACAAATTTAGTATAGATCAGTATGGATAGCATGTACAAGATAGTACATTTAGCTTCTACTCCATGTATCATTACCACACCTTTTGACCTGATGACTTGGTGACTTCTTCATCCTCTGCATCTACTGTCCCAGTTAAACCAAATTTACCTTGGTTTATTGTATTACTTAGAGTCAAATTAAAATAAAAATCTAATGACTGTATAAAATACAAGATTTGCCATCAAGAACATTATGCATATGATTATTGTGGCTGCCTTATGGACAGAGTTTTATATACTAGAATCATTATTTTAGCCCAAGGCTACTCCTGTGGAAAAAGCATTGAAAGTTTGAAAGAGCATTCATTAAAATAGGGAGTCTTTCCTTAAAATAAGGGGGAAAAAATTTTTAGTGTTACCTGTGGGAGATACATTTGTGTGAAACTTCCCTTCCTGGAGTACTACTGGTATCCAGCTTTAGGCGTGCAAAGTCATAGATCATTTCTCAGTTAATGTGCAAAAGAGAAGTTTAATATGCTGAGGGAGAGTATTTTTGTTTGTTATTTGTAACTGCCACAGAGTTATAGTGCTTATATCTGCAAAATCACACTAAAAATGGTTCTTAGTTCCCTCCAGCTCTTCCTGTATAAAGAACACACCAAATTTATGGAAGGGCAACAGACAGTTCTGTTCACTGTCTGCCCGTTTGAGCCCAGACTATCCTTTGGTGCTTCATTTCAGGGTACTGAAATTCATCAAGAAGATCAAATGGTATCATACTCCTTTTAGATTTTACACTTATTTTGCACTCTTTACCAACAATGAAAGGCAGTGTCAGCTAAAGCCAATAATTTGTACAACACCAGCAGGAAGAAAAGCTAGGTCTAGACTTTCAAAATAATTTGAATGCATAAAAAAATTGGTGCAGTGGGTGAGGAAGGAAGGTCTGTTTTTCCTATGATAGCAAAAAGAATAATGTATTACTGTCAAACTGAGACATCATTTTATGTTGCCTTTATGCATAGAAATAATTTTCCAGTGTTATATGCTGGACATGGGACAATGAAGTGTTTCTTCTAACTTTGCTACACAGGACTGTTTACAATTAATAGGTTCTAAAAAATTCAAGAGGTAACAATTAGCTGAATGCCTACTGCCTCATTTTTAAGCACTGCACAATTACTTAGTATGTATAACGGTATATGGTCCTCTGTGAGAAAAAGAGATTAGAGAAAAAAAAAGGTATCATATGTTAAAAGTACAGTATTGTAAAAATAATGTATGCCTATAAAAGCCCTGGGATTTACTGATATTCTGTTATGTTGCAGCTATTGTCCTCTAAAATGAAAATACATGACAGGTACTGTGTTAAAACTGCAGTAAGCCAAGCTTTAAATAATAAAAGGAATATAATCTGCTGACTTTGCGGTGCAACTCTTCCTTTAAAAATTCTGTAGCCATGACTAGAAGCAAGATCTTTAGGGTTAGATTAAAATTATAACTTCTTAATGTAAAGAATTTAAGACATTCTATAGTTTTTATTTCTAGTACATGTCTGCTGTGGAATCCTCCAGGTGGTTTAGAAAATGTATACAATGTTGTTATCTTTCAAAGGCAAGATTGTCTCTTGTCTTCCACACCCTTTGGGGAGTAAAGAAATATAGAAGGCTTTTAATTCCTTGCCAGTTTGGTTATCTGCAAGGCATAATATAGGACAGAAGAGATGTAGAGAAGTCTCTCTGGAGACACTCTTGTTCTTCCCATTTGCACTGGAGGGGAATAAAGACATGACACTGAGAAACATGCAAAAATATTAGTTTCTTTGTATAGTGTCAGTTATCAGAAATGAGTAAACGTGAAGGGAGAAGTCATCTGCTACTAGAAGTAATGTTTTTTCCTGGAGTAAATAGACACTAAGTAAATGTACTGTGACTTCCATTGCTATGTTTTTCACTAGTTCGTTTCTAGGCAGTACAGTAGTGTGCTGCCCCTGACTAATAAGATATTCTGAAATCTCCCTCTTACTATGTCCAAATGTACATGTCCCAAAAGCCAAAGAAAATTTCCTCAGTTTGGGTAGGGTGAGGCTGGAAGGGAGGAGGAAACTCATTAATTCCATTTTATATTAAACCAGACAAATAAAAATTGTTATTATGAACATTAGAAGGTAAAATATCCTCTCAACTCACCTAAGCTCCATAGAACAGACCATATAATAGACAACTAATTCATTTGTTGTGTTTTCTCTTTTCTTGAACACCATATCCATGAGTTACTCATCCCTCTACAGAGAATTTAAGGAATATTTATATAAAATGTTGAAATTCAATTTTAATTTAAAGTAGCTATGAATATTTTTTTTTATTTGTTCTTCTAATGCTAGGCTCAAGACATTGCACTGAACTCCATGTTACATACCTATTCATTTCTAAGGCAGAATTAACTACCTTGAATATATAGTCATCTCTGAAGTATCTTCTCAAACAGGTGAGATCTGATTGTTACATGAGGTCAGAGGAACGACAATTTTTCTTTAACTTTTAGGTTTTGTTGACATTGTTGGACTTTGCTACTACTACACTCTAGCCTTAAGTGGTTTGGGCAAAGTGATAGCATCTGTGCAGAGCACTGATTTCCGTTGCATGGATTTAGCCTGAAGCCATTAATTTGCTCCCTTTCCTCCCCCAAAAATATTAGACATGTAGTGAATTGTAATATTTCAAAATGCTGAAACAGGAGTCAACAGCTGAAGAAAGGCTTTGAGTTTCTACGTACTGGATGTAATCTATTCTTAGTCATTCTGCTTAGCCTGTGTTTTCTGTGGATCTACCCCCAAATGACTAACCTATCTGAATTACCAAAGATTTTCTACTTGTATTCCTAGCACAAGACAAAATCCTTACCACACTGAAGAAAACAGGAGGAGTTTCAAAGGATCATGATTTCATTTCAGATATTTCCCAGCACTCAATCCTTTAAAATTATTTCTACACCTGTCTCTTTACCCAGAGCAAACTCATTGTTGAAGATGTATAATAATCATCAGCCTCTACCCACAGTCACTAGTGAAAAAATAAAGGATAAGTTCAGGAAGTATTGTAGAACTATTTGTTAGCAATGTGAATAAAAATATAACAATTTAATTCTCTTAAAGAATCTTGCTGAGTTTTTTGATGCAGATCAATACCATAATGCATTGTGATGGCTTTCGTAAAATTGTTATGGCACTACTGAAACTTCACTACTGTCTATCACTTATAGACTGCCCATACTAATGCCTGTCTGGATTACTTGTCATCTTATATGCTGGTGCTAAAAGCCATTTGCTGTACAGAGTACGGCCATTCTTCTTTATTATACAGCTACTACCAGGCTAGACTGCAAAGCTACACACTTCGTCTTGCATGTGACACATGCTACTGTGTGTATTAAAGTAGTGCCCAGGTTCCCTAACTGAGGTCAGAGGTGAATCCTGTTCAGCATCATAGGATCACAATGGGAGCCATAAGCAGCTTACTAAATGTGTAAACCAGGAGAGGGGACAAAATTAAAAGAAACAGATGCACAGGGTGATGGAGTGACTGGGCCATGGCCACATAGCAGCTAAGCAGTAGTGAAAAGGCTGTAAATCAATTTTCTTTGCCTTCTGTTTGCCACTAGACCAGTGTTTCTCATTCACTGCTTCATAAATGCTCTTTCCCTGCAAGTTATTGGCAGGAAATCCATGAGATCAAGCTAAAAAGAGTCCACCTGCAATTGCTTATGCATTCCAAATAAAAATAACAAGGGGGAAATAGAGCTTTAAAAAGGAGCATTCAAGTCTAATTTTATCACTGTGATGAGACATAGCTCCTCCCAGGAGCTTTCCCTCCACACCAAGATGAAAAAAAAAAGGCAGCCCTCCTCCCTGCTGCTTAGACACGTCCCTTTTACTAGCATGCACTATGAATAACAAAAAATATATAACTTTCACTGGTCTGTAACCAAACCCAACACACTGACAAAGCAACACACCTGGTCTTGAATTTTTTTACCAAAATGCTTATGTGCTTCTCAGGCTGGAGAAGGGGGCAGAAATACTACCCCAGATTCTTTTTTAAGTTATGTTTAAACAGAGTGTAAACAACCTGCATTTTACATTGAATCAAATTAAATTACTTATTCCAGCAATTACGTGCCAATCTAAGTTACCTCGATTTGTTTTAGATAGTTTGAGATGAACCTGTCCATGCCATGTTGCTGACTGGAATACTTGTACAAGTTGCAGTTGTTGCGACACATCTCCGCTCAGCGCTGGGGCTCCTCAAAGCACCTCACATTGTGACACTGAGGTGATCTGTACTTGCAAGACACAAACACAGAAGCATCCATCCTGTTTCCTCTGGGGCTGTAGTCGCCTCTTGGGTGCCCTTCCTGCTTTCTGCTAGTTGCAGTTTGTAGCTAAATACTCCAGGCTACAGCCAAATTGCTCAAGTCAGACACGAACACCTGGCAAATGTTCAGCTATGCTCCCATAACTGATTTTACAGGCTCTGTTGCTGCAAATACCTGATCCCGGCTTTCCTGTGGTGAAGTGAAATGTTAGCCATACGATGTCTGTGTGTACCCTGAGAGGCGTTTGGGCTTTGTTTAGGAGTAGTTGAGATCTGAATGCAGACTTACAGGGATTAGATTGATTCCGTTATGATGAATTAAAGAAGGTGCCATTTAGGAACTCTGTGATTATATTATTTTTATAATAGACTTCTTTAATTGTCTATATCTCACAAGATGACATGTATTTTCTTCTTCTACTTGAACCACCAGTGTGTCATGGGTGTATTGTCCCTAACTAGTGATAGAAGGATTCATCTTCAAAAGGAGAGCACAGTCCCACGGCAAGTGTTCCACAACATCTGTAAGGTACCACAGCACTTTGGATAAGCACGCTTCAATGTCATGCCAGACAGAAATCAAACATTGCGGAATGTATTTTCTGAATTTTCTTTTCATTAGGATTGCTGCCTGCCTCCTGTATTTTTAATTTCTCTGTATAAAGAATGCAGGCTGCTATTTCCATATCAGAATTTCCTTTTGGGTACCAGAGATATGAAATGGTCTTTCAGGTCACTGAAATATGTCTCTAAAAAATACATAGGTGTACTCTTCATCAGTAGCTTTTTTTCTCACAGAGCTCAAAAAAAAGAAACCAACAAACCCAGATAAGTGCAAAAACTTTTCTCACAGGACTTTCACATTGTGCTGTTTGTGACCAGCTTTACAGATATTTTAGGCTGTCTATAAGCTTGCCTTTTTAAGTCTTTTCTGAGATATCAGACTTGTCTTCTGACATATGTTAGATGATTGATGTTCAAACTTTAACACCTGCAGAAGGACCATGGAAACAACTGTGTACAACCTGAGTAAAACATGGCATCTCCCAAGAGAATGGTGTTTTTATGGTACCTGTGAGATGAAGCAGATCGCATAGTCAAAACCTTCCTCAGTTTAATTTATTATATGAAGGGGGTCTACACAACAGTCCTGTTAGTGCTTATAATGTAGAAAAGATAGAGAAGAGCTGATTTTAGCTCATTTGCCTATCCGTAGGGAAGCGGTAGTGGCACAAATGATCTGATATGATCTATGAATCAGACTGGTTTTTGACTAAATTTCACACAGTCACGGTTAGACTGCAACCAGCAGACAAAAGAGCTAGTTGAAAACTTGCTTAGCTGTCTCTATCCTGTTCTTCAGCCACTTCTGTGAAAAAAAAAACTTAACTTCAAGAAACAACAGAACAAAAACTTTATTTTTGTGGCACCACTATCTATCATATTTTTCTACACTTGACTTATGATATGTCCTGTAATTATTTTCTGTTGCCAAAACCTAAATACAATGTTTACATTTTTCTCTGTTGTATATTGAAAATTAGAGTGTGAAAACAGACAGAAATGGTAATTGTCAGTGACACCCTTGGGATATAGTACAAATAGAAACCAAAAGAGTAGTTGAATAAAAATAAAAGATAAAAGCAAAAGTTGGCCATTTTATATGGTTCGTTATCTGTTATGTTTTAATTTATATGCAGATTAGATGTAATTTCCACATTGAAATGGGTAGAGGAACTTGTTTGAGCTATGCTTACAAAATATTTCTTGAACATCTATCTCACTGAACAGAAAACATAGACTGGAGAAGAAAAGTGTGAAAAAACACAGCTACCAATTTTCTCAGGAATTTAGCGTGCAGCCACCACTTAGATAACAGATGGAGGTCTCACTGCAAACTTTCTAGCTCTCATCTTTACCCAGTGAAACTTCACCTCTTTTGATAAGTGATATATAAGCACTGCTGAAGGTTATTTGTGATTGCTCACAATAGTCTGAGTTCTATGGCTTTAATAGGATAAAAAATAATTTTTCTTCTTTATATATAGGGAAAATTTCCTAGTAAGATTAAACTGATATTTTTAACACTTAATGCATATTAATGAAAGATAAAAAAATATATAGGTTGTAACTGCTTGCAGGCATTTTAACCCTTTGTAACAGCAGACAGTAATAGCACAATTCTTTTTAAATACCTTACTGAATATACCATTCTCTTACATTTGAGACCATTTTAGTTTTCCTTTCTTTTAGAGTGAGGATAATAGGTATTGTTAAATTCACTAAAGTTACCTGGCAAATATTTCACAGGAAAAAACGGTATATGAAACAAAATCTGTCCTTTATTGAAATACAAAGACACAATTAACATGTCAATCTTGCCTTCGTTTACAGTTTCAAAATTTTGTACTGAATTTCTTAGGGATAAACAGGGAATTCTTGGGAGTAGGCATATTAATGATGCTGTGGGTTCCTATACCCCATATCTCAGGTTCAACAGACTGAGTAGTTCAACAGATTTAGTGGTTTAAATAACAAAAGGGAACTGTTTCCAGAAAAGACCCTGTAATACAAAATAATTTTAGTAGATATAATTTCATAGCTTCTTTAGCAAATCCCCAAATCTACACATATGCTTGAAATAACATTTATTACTTCAGTATGCTTTGAGGAATAAGCCCAAGTAGATTCTAGACCTGAAGCAAAAAGAAACAAGATACTGCTACAAAAGAAAGGGACTTTTAATTTTTTCCGTTATTTAATGGTCTTAGCAACACATTACTTTTTCCAGCCAAGTTAAAATGAGAAATTACACTTTTCTTTTAGTACAGTTCTACTGACATTTGTTTATTTGTTTGCTTGTTTGTTTCATTTTGCTTCTTAAGAAGCCTTGGTTGTTGATAGTTTAGGGAATGATTCCTGGTGTCCGAGCTTCTGATGGAAAGCCAGAAACTCCAGCTATGAAGAATGTCACTTCATAACCTGAGAAGTTGTGATGTCAATGTAGGTTTTTTGTGTTTGTGGAGTTGTGGTCTTTAGTTTGGAATATCTGAAAATTGTGGATTTCAACAAGTAGCTGCAGTCATTCCAACACTACAAACAAAAATCTTATTTAATCTTGGCCATTTTTAAAAGTTGCAGAGTGAAAAGTTATGATATACAGTATTATACAGCAATTAACATCATACTATTTGGTTCACTAGCTATTTTAACACAAAATCAAATTCCTTTCAGGTACACATCAGACTTAGAATGTCCTGAGTCGGAAGGGACCCACAAGGATCATCAGGTCCAACTCCTGTCCCTGCACAGGACAACCCCAAATTCACACCATGTCTCTGAGGGCATTGTCCAAGTGCTTCTTGAATATTGTCAGGCTTGGCGCCCTGACTGCCTCCCTGGGGAGCCTGCTCCAGGGCTCCACCACCCCCTGGGGGAAGAACCTTTTCCTAATATCCAACCTAACCCTCCCCTGGCACATCTCCCTGCCATTCCCTTGGGTCCTATCATTGGTCACCAGAAAGAAGAGATCAGCGCCTGCCCCTCCTCATCCCCTTATGAGGAAGCTGTAGACTGTGATGAGGTCTCCCCTCAGTCTCCTCTTCTCTATGATGAACAAACCAAGTGACTTTAGCCACTACTTGTACAGTTTCTCCTCTAAACCCTTCACCAACTTCATGTCCCTTCTCTGGACACTCTCTAGTAGCTTTATATCCTTAATATAATGTGGTACCCAAAACTGCACACAGTACCTGAGGTGAGGCCACACCAGCACAGAGCAGAGTGGGAGAATCACCTCCCTCGACTGGCTGCAATGCAGGGCTTGGTGCACCCCAGGACATGGTTGGCTCTCTTGGCTGCCAGGGCACACTGTTGGCTCATGTTCAACTTGCTGTCAACCAAAACCCCCAGGTCCCTCTCTGCAGAGCTGCTCTCCAGCCTCTCGTTCCCCGGTCTGTCTGTACATCCAGGGCTGCCGTGCCCCAGGTGCAAAATCTGTCACTTGCCCTTGTTAAACTGCCTACAGCTGGTGACTGCCCAGCTCTCCAGTCTGTCCAGATCTCTCTGCAGGGCCTCTCTGCCCTCAAGAGTGTCAACAGCTCCTCCCAATTTTGTGTCATCTGCAAACTTAATTAGTATTCCTTCAAGTCCTGCATCCAAGTCATTTACAAAGAGATTAAAGAGTACCAGCCCCAAGATGGATCCTTGCAGAACCCCACTAGTGACTGGCTGTGAGCCTGATGTAACCCCATTTACTATAACCCTTTGAGCCTGACCCATCAGCCAATTACTCACCCACTGCATTATGTGTTTATCCAGCTGTATGCTGGACATTTTATCCAGGAAGCTACTGTGAAAGACAGTATCGAAAGCTTTACTGAAGTCCAAAAAGATCACATAAACTGGTTTTCCTTGGTCAACTAGGTAGGTAACCCTGCCATAAAGGACATCATCTTCCTCCTGCATCACTCACCAAGTGCACCCAGGTCCTCAAGCAAACGTAACTCCACGAATTGGTTTGCCTTTGCCCGAGGCAGGAATTACCCAGACTCTTTTCCCCAGCACATTTTTACATGCACTACAGGGCCTTTATCCCCTTCCACAGTACGTAAAACTTTTTATTGGGCAGGGCCAGCTTGACTGGCAGATCCTCTAGTGTTTCACTAACCAGGTGGCTTTTGCTAAATGTGTATCCCAGTGTTTAAATGTCCCACCCATCTTTGCTCTTAGCGTAGTATTTAACAGTCCATTGTATCATTCCATTTTCCTGGAGGCTGGTGCATGATATACCCACTCAATACTGTGCTCTTTGGCCCAGGTGTCTATGAAGTTGTTTCAGAAATAAGTCCCATTGTCTGACTCAATTCTCTCTGGGGTGCTGTGTCGCCATAAGTTTTTCAACGCCCAGGATAGTGTTCCAGGCAGTGGCATGGGGCATGGGATATGTTTCTAGCCGTGGGTACTTCTTCCACCATTGTAAGCACAGGTGCTTGCCTTGGCGGGTTTGTGGGATTGTGATATAGTCAGTTTGCCAGGCCTCCCCATATTTATATTTCAGCCATTTTCCCCCATACCACAGAGTCTTTACCCGCTTCACTTGCTTGATTGCAGCGCATGTTTCACATTTGTGGATAACCTGCGCAATAGTGTCCATGGTAAAGTCCACCCCTCGATCATGAGCCCACTTGTATGTTGCATCTCTCCCTTGATGGCCTGAGGTGTGTCATAGGCCAATGCAGCTATAAATAGTTCACCCTTATGTTGCCAGTCCAGATCCACCTGAACCATTTCAATTTTAGCAGCCTGATCTACCTGCTTGTTGTTCCGATGTTCTTCAGTGGCCTGACTCTTGGGGACGTGAGCATCCACATGACGTACTTTCACAGCCAGGTTCTCTACCTGGGTAGCAATATCTTGCCATAACGTGGCAGCCCAGATGGGTTTGCCTCTGCGCTGCCAGTTGCTTTGCTTCCACTGCTGCAGCCAGCCCCACAGGGCATTTGCCACCATCCATGAGCCAGTATAGAGATAGAGCACTGGCCACTTTTCCCGTTTAGTACCAGCAGAGAATTGGAAGCTGCAAAATCCTTGACAAGTGTAAGCACTACTTAGCAGCAAATAAAACATCAGTGTGTTACCAACATTATTTTCATACTAAATCCAAAACAGAGTGCTACAGCAGATATTAGAGAGAAAATTAACTCTAACCCAGCTGAAACCAGGACACTGAGTTCTACATATGTTGTTCTGTTCCCATAACTAGCAACTTTCAGTTTTAGAGAAGACTTATACTGTTGCTCCTGAACACATTATCCAGGTAAAATTGTTGAGTATTTCCTAAATTATAGGGTACATTTAAAAAGAGGAAAATTTTTCATTTTGCAAAGTCCGCTGAAGTTCTCTCCTTAAATGGAATTTTCAAAAGTACGGTGGCATTAAGGTAGGTCCATCAAACACATATGTGTGTATGATATTGTTTCCTGAAAACTGGATGTTCAATTTTACAACATCCATGTGCAACTTAGAAAGTTTTCAGGACAGGCAGTCTGTTTAGCAGCCTCCCGAGCTGCCAGCAAATCAGCTACTTCTGGGAACATATGACACAAACATCCATGAATTTGAAAACAGTGAGACATCTTCTTAAACCTAGCTTTAAGATATGAATATGGATAGTAAAGGGTTTGGATAGTAAAGGGTTGTATCTGATGGACCGGATTATGGGTGATAACATTGGTACATTCATTATCTTATCCTTGATGACTTTTCTCTGAGGTTTGGAGATATCTTTAGAAAGTATAAGCTCATGGAGCTTTGAGAAAAATATTACAGTGCATTCACTTTACATAAAAGGGGCCTAGAAGAAAGAAAGATTCTTAGGGCAACTACAATATAAGGAAACAGCCATAAAAAGCTAAGTGAATCACCAAATATTACTGTGGAAGTCATTGGCAGTATTGAAATTTCAACTACTGTCTCTTTGCCTCCTAAGCATATATCCATCAAATCACACTCCTGTTAATTTTGGGGGGGCTTGATATTGAAACATGATATTGCTATTTATTTTCAATAAATATTTAAACTAACCATAATTTTAATTAAAAATTCTTATTGGTGATATTACTTCTAATAATTCTTGGTTTTAATAGGTATTTAATCCAAATATTTATACTTGGATAATTTTACAAGCCATGGACTCTGAAAAAACACTAAGCATATATCATTAATGTCGCCAATGTTTGGAAATACTACATAATGTCCCCCTTCTACGATATTAGACAAACTGCTTATCAAATATAATTTTTGTACAAACTGAAGCTTATAAATATATATATTTATATATATTTAATATAGTTAATAAGTTGTGCATGGCTATTGCAAAACTAAAGTTCCTTTGTGCATGTGATATCAGTTGTTACATTCAGAGTATCTTAAATAAGTCCCAGGGATGCATTTCTCTATTATCCTCTTTCAAAGAAAACTCTATCCTCCGTATGATTGACAAGCTTTTTGATATGCCTGAAATAATTTCATATTTCTGCTCAGATCAGCTATCAAAGATGTTTCCTTTTTCTAGATTAAAGGTAGCACTTAGTACTGGACTACCCCAAGGCCACCAGGTCGGACATTTAGAGAACAGTGAGGTACAGGTCCAAAGCGTAGATGCTGCTTTACTTTCCATCTTTGCCTGATGCTCATAAGTTCCAAGACTACATGGAGACGTTTCTGAAAGTCCCCAGTGAAGAAAGAGCGTAAATATGGGGCAATGTACCCAGAAGAGCTCCATCTGCAGTGCAGATGCCTCACAGAGGAAGCAGGAGTGCAGAAAAATGTGGAAACTTGAGATGATAGCAATGTACCTCAGTAACCAATCTTCTGAAGCGGAAACATAACTTTTTAATAGAAAAAATGCTATTTGAATACATGTATTTATTTTGATCCAAATGCATAGTGGCATGGAGGTCCTTTAAATATAATAAGAATTATTTGATTTGCAGACTCTTATGAGTGACATGGGACTGGATGCTTCATCCATTCTTCCTGCCCACAGGTTCAAACCTACTAGCTACTAGCTATCTCAGCAAGGAGAAATTGCAGGAGTGATTATTTACATCAAATGACCCAGCAGAGCGATAAACAAGGTTACCAAGGGATTTTGAGACATGAGAATGTGTTGTTTACTCCAAGTAGATAGATGTGCATAGATGTGCAGAGTTTCATTCAGATTTCTCTGTGGTATTTTATGTATAAAGACTGAATCCATCTTAGACATTAAGGCCTAAAATTGCTCTAGACAGTTACTATACACAATTCTTACCCAATTTACTAACAAAACCAGAAGCAGAGTGCTGGGTTCAAGCTACAGTAAGTTTCAAATATACATGATGGAAAAGTTGTTTTGAGTGTTTTCTCTGTTGTGCAATATAGTACTACTTGTGTAAAAATTAATTGCATATAAATATGACTACTTAAATTTTAAAAATTTTGTGATGAGCCATCTGGCCATAGACACACTAGCAACCAGTTTCAGCTGCATTTACTCCTGTTGTTTATGTTTTCTGCTGCTAGAACAAGAGACAACGAAGGCAAGATTCTCCCATAAGGGTCATAGAGCTGTATTAAAAACAGAGAGGAAAAGATTTACTTACGTTTAAAGTTAATTTGTTTCTAACAAGAGCTCAAAGCAAAGAAAAACCCTGGCTGAGGAAAAGTCCGTTTCATTTCAATAACCTAAAATGTCAGCTCTTGATAAGTATGATTATACTCTAAGTTAGCTTTGAATTGGATTGGGAAGGTCCAGAACACAGCAAAAAGCTTTAATCCACTTTTTTCCAGCAGAAACTAGAACAACTCACCTTCGTGAAACAACTCAGATCTGCTATATTAGACAGATTGAAAAGAAATCTCTCCTATATTGGCTATGTCAGTGAAACTCATGTCCTCTCTCCTAGTCTTACATTCAGCCCATCCAAAGCAGGTGTTTCCTTAGTTGCTGCAAGCATAATGGAGTCTTTTTGGTGCCCCTAGAAAATACTACTCCTTTCCACCCCCTCAGAGCCCTGATTGCCTGCTCCTTGCTTTTTTCAGCACCCTCTTTAATTATGCTATGGACTCCTTCACTGCTTTTCTCTGCTGGGCCCACTTCACATATTTCTCCTACCTCTGCACGTGGCTTCCCTGAGGGCACATGAGCAATCTCATCCCCTCTCCAAAAGATGTCCTACATTTTAACCTGAGTGTAGGAAGCAAGAAAACATGCCACATGTGCATGGATTACATCTCCAGGACCTTCCAGCATTACTCCTTCCTGCTGTTCAGCCACAATCTCTTTACCAAACATACAGTAACCACACAATGAACTGAAAGCAACAGAATTTACATTATCTATCATATGGACATAAAAAGTGTGGCAGTGTGTTTCTGCTTAAATATAAAATTTTTGTCATTACTATATACAGAAATGCTGATAATCTATTCAATTTACAACTGTAAATTGAAAAAAAGGTCAATATTCAAGCCTCTTTGCATTTTCAAAGGGTAAGTAACAATACCTTTTGGATATTGTTTTGCTACTAATTGATTCTATGTTGAGAAATTTTTCTCTGAATCCTCTGAATTTCATTAGACAATGATATCATAGCCATATTGTCAGCAAATACACATTTCTCCAACATCCAAATGTTCATGTTCAAAGATTATTTTTTCATCTTTTTGTTGTTGTTGTTGTTGTTTACACACATTAACAAGCAGAATTTCTGAGGACAGAAATAGGACATAACTGAAAGCTGTTTTGTCAGACAGCCTGACAGAGTTGGTACAGAGAAACCACTGTGTGGCCTCTCTTATCCCTGTCTTCTCTCTGCAAAAGTGATTTTAAATGTATGTCGACAAGTCCCTTCAATAACTGTGACTACTTACTTCATACAGTCCCTAGAAGCTAGTAAAGAAAAGCATATCTAGTGTCAGTAACTTAAATTTGTGTTTTGAGGAACTGGAAAAATGTACCACTCCTGCAGGAACTTTAAGGGTGTGCAAATCGAAGAGGACTGACAAGGTTTATTCGTCTAAAGGAATCAAAAGATCTGATTTCACCAAAGCTGTACAACAGAACTGTGGATTGCATATATGTTAGAATTACAGAACGCTCTCCAAAGCAGCTCAAATTAAATGACTGTAAAACTTCTATGGCATCTGTTACACAAACATTCATTCTTCTATATGTTGAGATGTAAATGGCTATAAAAGCACTGTGCTATCACTGAAGTTGAAGCTACTAATTTTTCTTCTCACTTTATGAATAAAGGTGCAGTTACAAAATAATTATTTTTTCATAATCTGGAGCTATGTAAAAGTTCTTGCAATCACTTCTTAGTTGTTAATCAGTTCTATAGTAATTATTTTTTCTCTTTGGATATTGAAAAAATATTCTGTTGGGTGTGTGGGAAACACCACATACATCTTCTGTAACAATTAATGAAAATTGCAAGTCTAAGTGCTTGCATGTACCTCACTGGAAATGTATTTCATAAATTGTTACTCTGACTCCTGATACAAATTACTGAAAACAGCTGAGACCTTGGGTGAACAATATGCCCATGTCATCTAAGATGCTAATATATCTTCTGAGAAGCTGGAAGAGGCAAAGAAGCTGTACTGGCAGCACATATTGCTTTTATGTTTACAAGAACCAAGAAATCTCCAGGCAATTTATTGTCTACAATTTTTCCTTGTTCAGTAGAATCACTTCTTTCCATTCAAAGTTTTTAACGTGCTTAGGCATGCACAGGGAATAAGGGCCAATTCTGTTTAAGAGATACTCTGAAAGCTTGAGGAGTGATTAAGTGACAAAAGTTGTATCGCTGGAAGATTATATATTGCAAATCAAAGCAGAGTTTTGCCACAACTGTTTTCAAAAGTCAATTCACTAAGTGTTGTCATTGTCTAGGAAACTGTCTTCCATGTGGTTTTGTTTATGCCAGATTTATATTTTAACCCCTTTAAGGCTCTTTGTGGACAAAAACAAACAAACAAACAAACCCCCCAAAACCCCTCTTGTTCCAGCTCAGAACTTCACTAGCCCCTCATATATCATCCATCCTGTCAGGGCTCCTTGGGAAAAAAGCATATCTCAAGTTACAGTATGGGACACCAAAATGAGTCATTGACTTCCTGAAGCAGATGCTTTTATAGGATTGAATATACTAATTATAAATCAGTGCACAAGAGATTCATATTATCCAGAGATGAAAGAAACTAACAAAAAAAAAAATTGATAGCAACACACATGTTGAAAATTTTGAAGTTTCTGAAAAATTGCAGTAGCTTCCCTCTGAATCTGACCAAGATTATAAGCAGAAATGTTCAGATATCATGAGAAAAGGGTGATCTTCAAATAACTGCAAGTCTAGCTAATGCTAAGAAGCTGTAGTACTCTGATCAAGCCTCTTGTGAAGAAACTTAATTTGGTCTTGGCTTTGGCTGAAATTGAGCTTTCAGTACCACTTAGACAAGGAGCTTTAGTAGAGTTGGATAGGAAGTTTCAGGCCAAACAATTCTGTTTAAAAAATGCCATGTCATGGAAATATATATTTTTGTAGGAAATGATGACGTATGTTTTAACTGGGAAAAAAGTTTCCACTGAAAATCAACATACAAATCAGTTTTCTCATGGATAATGACTTTTCATTTTGAATATATGTTTAGTAAAAAATATTAAAGCAAGACATTACTGACGCAAGAATCAAATCTATTATGATTATCTATGTGACATAATTTGACTAGTGCTGCCCTCCCATATACACACACACTTTCTTTCTCTGTAATTTTGTACAATTTTTACTTTTCACCCTACCTTTAGGAGGGAAAATAATGCACCTTTTACTAAACGTTCAGGAGATGAAAAGCTTTGTTTCCTAACCTCATGTATTATTGAAAGTTAACTGTTATCCTTTGTACTTTGACAATAAACCAATACTCAGTTAAAATTTGGCTTATTTGTGTAGTGAACACATGGGACTAACAGCTGCTGCAATTAATTTTTATACTGTTTACATGGTAGGTCACTTTAATATTATTTAGATCTATAGTTCATGTTTACTATTCTTTCTAGTCAGGGATGTTTATGTGCTCTTCATACCTATTATTTTCTCACTGGCTCCTAATAATTTAATTTTTGCTTGCATTCAATTTATTAACTGCTAACCTGGACAATGTGGATTTGTGGAGCCATGATTTTCTTCTCCCTGTTATATCAACCTCACAGCTATATCTATACTCATTGATAGAATGGCCGAGGGATCTTTCTCTGGGTCTGGGGCCATATGGCATGGCACAGCTCACATCCATAGAGTTGAAGTCTCTTTACATCCTAGCAAAAACAGTCTGTCAGATGGTCACTAACCCATGCTAACCCCTAGCATCCTATGTCCAGACAGCAAATGAATAGAATAGAATAGAATAGAATAGAATTGAATAGAATAGAATAGAATTGAATTGAATTGAATTGAATTGAATTGAATTGAATTGAATTGAATTGAATTGAATTGAATTGAATTGAATTGAATTTCTGTTGGAAGGGACTGACAATGATCATCTAGTCCAAGTGCCTGATTATTTCAGGGTTGACCAAAAGTCAATGCATGTTATTAAGGGTATTGTCCCATGTGTCCTATTGCTGGATACTAAGGAAAGAGCTCAGGTCCTCCCTCTCCACCTACCCTCCTCAGGAATCTGTAGAGAGCTATGTAGTCACCCCTCAGCCTCCTTCTGTCCAAACTAGACAAGCCCAAAGTCCTCAGGGGCTCCTCATGGGACATTCCCTCCAGCTGTTTACCAGCTTTGTTGCCCTCCTCTGGATACATTCAAGCACCTGCCCATCCTTCTTGAATTGTGGAGCCCAGAACTTCACACAGTAATCAAGGTGAGGTAGCATGCTAAATACTGTGGGATAATCACCTCTTTGACCGGCTGGTTATACTGCGTTTGATGCACCCCAGGATGTGGTTTGCCCTCTTGGCTGCCAGGACACACTGCTCACTCATATTGAGCCTCTCTTGGCCAGCACCCCCAGATCCCTTTCTGCAGGGCTACTCTCCAGCCACTCCTCTCCCAGTTTATAGCTGTGCCCAGCATTACTCTGGCCCAGGTGCAGAATCCAGCATTTGTTCTTGTTAAACTTCATGACCATTGATGACTGCCCAATGGTCCAATCCCTCTGTGAGGCCTCTTGTCCCTCAAGAGTCTCAACAACACCTCCCAGTTTGGTATCACCAGCAAACTTACTAATGGTGCATTCAACTCCTGCATCCAGATCATTGGTAAAAATATTGAATAAAACTGGCCCTAGAATTTGAGTCTGCTTATCGGCACATGCCAAACGTGCCAAGGAAAATGTTAATAATTTCACAGAAGTGATAAATGTGAGCTATCACTCAAGTCTGTCACAATCCACTGTTGGGTTCCACAGTCTGGCAGAAGTTGAACCCCCTTGCTTTCTAACCAACCTCAGATAATTCTGGGTGGCTAGGGGCAGCTGGGCTTAACTTCTGAGTGATGTTCAATTGGATGTGTTATCACGACCAGGTTTGTTGTATTCTCGGGAAAGAATTAAGACTCAGAACGGAATCAAGTGCCAAGTCACTTTATTTGGCTGCCAACAAGTATGCAAGAAAGAAGGAGAGAAAGAGGGAAAAAAGGGAAAAAGAGAGAGAGAGAAAGTTACAATAGCTACCACCACGGTTCTGCGGTGTCCCGTCAGTCTGATGTATCTTCAGTCCGGTGGGAGAACGTTCCAACTGGTCTCTGCTGGTTCTGCCTTTTATAGAATTGTCCCATTGCATAGTCAATGAGCTGGTTTGCATGGTCACACCTCCCACTCGGCCGTGAGGCCCATGTGCAGTATCATCAGCAGAGGGTGTTCGATCGTTCCAGAGGGTTCCAGGGGGTCCAAGCCCCCTCCCATATGTTGTAAGATGACCCTGGGGCCAGGCGCATGTGCAGAGGACTGGGCCTGTGTGCTCCAGACAACAAGATATAGATATATATATGATGTTCCTGTTGGGTAGAACTTCCTCAGTTGCCGTCGTGGTGAAGCCTTGGTAGTCAAGCCACTCTGCCGACAATGTTGAGACAAGTTTCTAGTCCCTTACAAGGTCCAAGACCTCAAACTCTTTAGCTTAAGAAGAAAAAAATAGCCTTAAAGTCCAAGGTTATTTCTAAGGAGGTGGAAAGAGTAGGCTAAGTAAAGCAAAACTACCATCAGGGAACATTCATTTGCCATACAGACTTTTCAGAAAAAGTGGAAAGGCAGGGGTCCATTCCCAAAAGCTTGAATTTGACATGTCAGTAGTAGGATGAACATACTAGATTTGTAGAGTGCCTTCCTGAGCTGCTTCGTAAGATCCTGCTGCTCTCTGCCCCTGAACTGGGGGAGCATCAGTGACCATAACCCCAGTGCAGCACTTGCCAGTTCTCAGGTGTGAATGAGCAGGTGACTGTACCCTGTGCTTTTAATCCATGAGGACACCACACATAGTGTAAATTTATGTGTTTTATAGGATTTGTAATTTAATACCTTTTAATTTAAAAAGGATAAAGAGAAATATAAATTGGCAGTTGCAACCTAACAGGGATACCTGTCAACCTTTAAAATCCTTCCAGACAAAGATAAGAACCTCCTTCCAACCATCTCTACTACCACTGTCCTAAGTTCCTGTGCCCAAAATCAAAGTGATTCAAATAACAAATCCCAAACAGCCTTCTGTCTGTTGCAAATTACTCTGTCCATAGAAGACCCTCAGTTTTACTGCTGAAATCGCTCCTAGGCTGCTCACAGTTGCAGGAAAAATGTTTAAGATGGGTAATTGATATTGATTCTAACAGCAACTATTCACCTGAGCATGCAAGAGGCAAACAGCAACAGGAGCAAACTGCCTTTTCTTTTAATGTCTTCT
Organism: Phalacrocorax aristotelis; assembly: GCF_949628215.1. Taxonomy (NCBI): domain Eukaryota; kingdom Metazoa; phylum Chordata; class Aves; order Suliformes; family Phalacrocoracidae; genus Phalacrocorax; species Phalacrocorax aristotelis. Next base: position 106,503,654 of record NC_134276.1, on the reverse strand, counting down.
GACTGTAAGTAGAAATCTGTGTGTTCACCCACAGATTTAATACCCATTTATCCCATCCCAATGAGTTCTAAACACTATAATAAAAAGAAAAACAAAAGTTTTTGTTCTGCATTTCCCATCTCTCTGTCCATGCCATTACATACTGCTATCTTCTGATTTGTGGAAGCTCCAGTTAATAAGGCAGGCAATACAATAACTTTCATTCTATTTCCTTTGTGATAGAAAATGCTTTCCAGAAGTATTCACATTGCAAAGGTGGTGACTTTTAACATTTTGGAAGTACATAACCATTACACAGGGGAAGATTCCTATCTGCATTCATGTTCTTGGGCATCCTTGAAAGCCTCAGCTGTCCTTGTCTGCATTGTCTGCGCCAGAAATGCTTGAGATAATACACTGGGGATAACATATAGCTCAGCATTGGCTTGGAGCTTTGCCAGAAAGTGTAGGCTTGGGATTTCTGCAGTGTGAGAAGTACAGAGAGAGAATGGGATATTATGGCCCTTGCATGAATGCTCATTCTTATTCCATGAAGGACTGTACAGAATTTATACAAAGATAAACCAATCTGATCTGACTGTAGGTACTTAGGGGAATGTCTGAAAAATGCATTCTGTCAGAACAGTTAAAATATATTAGAGTATTTATGGTTTGATGTATTTTATTGACCCACATTTCTCACTGGAATAAGCATGAACCTTTACAAGATTTAGAGGACACTTACAGAGCTAAATCTTGACCTTTTGTTCAGCCTTTTCACCAGCTGCAGGTACCCGGACATGCTCCTGGAAGAAAGCCCATGAATGCTCAAGCATGTGTTATACAACAAGGCACACCATATCCCAGAGACTACAAATATAATGTTTGCAGGCTATAAGCATACACAATGATTTGACATTAATCATTCCAACTTGGAGCTCCTCTGCTGCTACATACGTAGCCTTGAAGGTTATTCCCTGCAGAGGAATAACCACTCTGATGGTCAAACTCAATTTTTTTTGTAGTATAAGTGTAATAAACCAAAGCATCATTACCTTGTTTATGGGAGAATAGAACCTAATCAATACTGTTGATATGTATAGCTGATGTTTTCTAAAGAACTGTTTGCCTCACTTGCAAGCACTTTTTTAACAACTTGAGCGGGTGTGGGGATTAAGTATTTAAGCAGCACAAAACATGCAGGTGATTATTTTGAAAAACTTTCAATAATTGTGAGAAAGAAAGGAGGAGTCTTATTAATCCTTTGTCCTGTATTATATATAAAGGATACAACTGTACTCTGCAGTAAGCAAGAAACAGTTTTGTTAAAAATTACTTCTATTCTGCATATAAGGAAATAGCATTCTATGGAGCCATGAATAGGTCTCCTCCTTTCTTCCTTCCGCTTCTTCCTTCTCTTCCTTTTTGTCATACTTTCTCAATCCATGTAAATATAAATATATATTCTCTTTAATACCAGTTTGGGGAAAGGAAGCACTGTTTCAATTTTGTAGAGACAGCAAAGAATAAATGTGAATCCCAGGGTCACAGAAAGCATCTGTGACTGAGCTGGGTAATGGAATATGTTATTTAGAGTTTCAGGTCAGTACTTTATTCACAAGATATTTCAGCCTCCTAATAAAGATTTGTCACCAGCAAATGAAATGCTGCTGGCAGCTGATAAAATGGTTCTTTTCTTCACTTTACAGATGGTGGAAAGATTCTTAAAAAGTTTCAGGGACATGAATATGAAAACTTGAAAATTACAATTTACATAATATACACCTGCAAACCAAAAAGCAATACAGTGGGTAGTATTTAAAGTAATCAAGAGACAAGTCATCTGCCCATAAAGAAAACTTTGTGCTAAGCATAATATACCACATCTGTCCAGCTTCTTGACAAGACCTTGACTCCTTTATAACCACTTATGCCAGACCTGGATAGCAGATATGGTTTTGTATTATGTGATGTCAGAAAACACCTTAGGCAGCAGACAGAGCTATGCTGGGGTTGGTCCAGGCTTATCAGACACCAGCTGGGCAGCCCTGCAATACACTGCAGCTCAGCTATGGCATATTCCAGCAACAGCACATCAAGGACCTTGGCACTGAGGATGCTTCAGAAGAACATAAAGGGCTCACAAATGCTTGGTACCTATTCAACACGTGAAAGCAGGAACTGGGAAAAAGTTGGTAACTGCTGAGGCAGATTCCCGCTCAGGTGCAGTTAGTTTTGCCCAGAGGTCTGGCTGTTAATCCAGAACTTTCAGCTCCAGAGACCAACAAAAACAAACAAGGAGAAGTATGATAAACAAAACTAATATGCAATTTTCTTAGTGTTTCTCAAAGGCAAACAGTTATTGTCCTTTAAAATCTCTTCATATATAAACTAAACTCAAATCTTCTCTCAAAGCACAGGACTCTAGAAGTATCGTCAACAACAAAGGATGTAAAAAGGAGAGAAAACCAAAATGTGTCCTATTCTTGTCCTGTATTAATAGTAGTTGGACAATTTGGGTTTGTTTTGTATTCTGTAAAAGCATCAAGTCTTGAGAAATGGTGGGGACCTGTTTCCTTAACTGCCTTCAAAGGGAGTTGCAGGCAGTGCCCAGAATCTCTTGGAACTTACTACTGCAATTAAATAGAGAAAATGAATCCTGCTCTGTATTTATTTGCTCTGTATGTGGAGCAGAGACCTTAGGACCGTGTAAGGGAGAGAGTGAAAACCACAGTGAAATAAGGGTATTATTTTAAAGTAAATCAATTATGTTTTCAAAGTGTCTTCCAGAACCCAGGAGAGGTCCTTCTCCATCTTTTTCCTGAGTATTTGTCTCCTCTTTCTGCTTATAAAAATAAATTAATTGAGGAAAAACTACCCTAAATGAAATGCCTTGGAGTGCAGGTAGAGATTAGGAGGGCTACAGCATAAGCTTCTGAGGTGTACTTTCCAGCATTAAACTGCCCTTTTAAAACTCATGGGTTATATGTAAATTGGCACTAAATTTTAAGCCTCAAGAGTTTGTCAGTCCTGGGGGCAGATATCTTTATCTAAGGCTTCCAAAGGATGTTTAACTCTAAAAGCAGGTTGCTCAGAAACTGGGTGGGCAGGAGAAAAGATAAAGTGTATTTGGTTCATATTTGTGTGAGAATCATGGAAATTTATTTCTGAATGTTTTTTAATTTAAGCGACATAAGAATTTCCTCAGTTCCAGCACAAACCAATTTATGAAATCCATTAAATATGAGAAGTAGAGCAGGTTATGTAGTTTATATGTCATCCATACAATTCCAACAGAAAGACCAGTTTATTTGTTCTATTAAACATGCCCAGCTTGTATTTTATGAATCATATAATATATTTCTTGTCTCCTTCAGCAGACTCATTGATGTCTGTATGACACCTCAGTACCTACACAAGTCCTCCAACTAAGTAAAGCCAGGAGAAACCTGTTATTTGAAAAACGGAGATCGCCCATTCAGATGTTGTTTCAGCTTGTTAGTTTGATTTTGAACAAAAGCTGTATTCTTTCCTCTCCTCACCTCACAGTTACAACTGCAAATTACATGTGAAAGAAACATTCTCCAGTCTAATTTTCAAGGGCAAAAAGGCTGCAATAGCACCCAGGGCAATGTGGCTGATATAAGCAAAACCAAAGACAAAAATGTCAGTGTGTTGTTAACAAAAATGTGGTTAAACAGTACAGAGTCTTGTTTTCATGCATAGGCCCAAAGGAGAAAACTACTATGTTAACATCATGTTCAATAAAGACAGGCCTCCAGGGAAACAGCTCAAGTACACAAGGAAGTAAAAAGCAAGCTGTGCTGGAACTGTCTTGAGGGGGGAAAATGTGTTCTTTCCATCCTGACTTGCCTTCCATTTAAGATAATATGAAAACACCTCTGTTTCAGCCAACGCCGCTATATGCCAGACCAAGAAAAAATACTCAGTGCAACATACCATGCTACTGGATATGTTCTTGACAATTTTTTTCTGTCTAAATAGCCTCACTGACATATGTAGTCAGTAGTATGCAAACTTTTCAAAGCATGAAACAATAAGGAAAAGCAATACTGAATGGATGACTAGAGTGAAACGGCTCATCAGAATATGCATACGGAAGGTAAAAAAGTGAAAAGAAACACTAGTAGAGTGTAAATATATGTCTCTAGCACAAGCAGAAAGAGGAGATAAAGACAGAGAGAGTCTTACTTAACATGTGTGGCTTGGTTTAATGACCAAAGTGTATAGTTAGAGATGAATGTGAAGAATCAAAAAATATATGTACAATTCACACAAATCAGAGAAGTAACGAAAACTAACTGGGATATTTGAAGTTCCCAAGGACTCTGAAAACTGCTTCCTAACAATAATTTTTCCAAAGAAAAGGGAAAACAAATAGGGGCAGTTTTGGGGAATTGTTTTGTTTAGCTTTTCTAATGCTAATGACAAAATGGAAAAATTTTGAATGGTAAGTTAATGAATCTTTAAATCTTTTTTGTCAGCAGAAATTACACTACTGCAGAAAAGCACACCCAGAAATTCTTACTGTATTCATTATGCACAGACACTGGCTGAGACTTCATTTCAGGGAAGAGTTTATATCCTTATTTCACCTATGAGCTGGAGCAAATCTCTTGGGTACTTCAGTATTCTCATCCACAAAGAGACGTGATTAAATTGTTTTATGTGGTGGCTTAGCCAGTGAAGAAACGCAGTACATGACGTCAAAGTGTTATTATAAAAGTACAAAAAATATGTGTAACTTTAAAAATACATTTTGCATCAGGTAAGACTTGCTTTTTATGATTCACATGCAGTAAACTATTGATGCAACCACAATAGTGGAACTACATGATAAGAGAGAATTTTGACCCAATACCTAAAATATGATTAAGCAGTTACATAATAAGGAAAGAGCAAATTTTCTATCAAATACAACTTTGATCAACTAATTATAAATTGCTTATTAGTACTATTTAGAGATGTGTGTATTTTAATTTTAAAATTATTAGAAAATATAGGGCTAAGGAGAAGAAATATATTGCATAGGATTTCACAATGATCTATCCAGTGTCTGGTAAGATTCAGATTTTAATTTATGAATGAAAAATAGAGAACAAGCTTACTGAATTTACAAATTACTCCAAGATGGAGGGGCTGCATGTACACAGGAGCTCAGGATAATAATTCAAAATGTTTTAATTGGAGCTACAGCCTGGAAAATGGCGAATGCAATTCAAAATACCTTGACTGTATAAGGATTCAAAGTGAGGGTGGAGGATGGCTCTTCAAATAACTGTTCAAAGAAAAAAGATGTAAGTACTATAAAGCTGCACATAAGTTAACTGTGTCACACTGTTACAGAAGAGAAGACAAATACTTGCAAAATGTAGTAAAAGCGGACTTGTTCATAAGATATTAAGTAATTCTTCAGACTTCCTTGGTGTCCGTTGCTTTGCAAAGTGTTCTGGTTTGGATGCTTCATTTCAGGAAGATATGGACTAACTGTAGAGAGCCCAAAGATGAGTACTGAGAAATAACAGACGTCTGGAAAATCTGACTGATGAAGACACATCAAAAGCATTGTGGCAGGAAACATCATGTAATGTTGTTCCTGTAATTCTTTTTTCTTTAGAGGAAAAGGAAATGTTTAGAAAAAAAAAAGAATGTAATTCCTGTAAATGCCTGTAAACTAGTTATAAAGAAGAAAATGAACTCTTTTTCTTCTCATGTGTGGGAAGAATAGGGAATAGCCAACTGAAATGGAGGAAGAGAGACTGAGATTAGATTCAATAAGGCTCAGAATGGCTGGAAACAAACACCAAGGAAAAATACTCAATTTCAATTCTTGCAGCTTTAAAACCAAACCAAAACAAACCAAAACAAAGCAAAGCAAAGCAAAACAAAGCAAAATAAAACAAAACAACCCTGATTTGTTGTAACAGATCCTGATTTAGAGTGGAAAATTATCATCATGATATCTTGAAGTACTTGCCACACTATAATCTGTGATTTCTGTGTTAACAATAATTGGAGAGAACTGCAAACCTGAGTTAACTCCATGGAAATCATCTGAGTCACCACGGCTTTATATTAACGAACCTGAAAGCAAAAACTGTCCTAAAATGGCCAAAAGTCCTCACACTTTTTCCGTCTTGTTTCTAAAAGAATATTCATCTCTCTTGAGTCCACTGGTACATTTGCTACAAACATGCCCTTCCAGCAGTTCAGTGCTACTACATCTTCTTCCAAGCAAAGGGCAAGAATTTGTAGGTATACACTGCACGCCTGGAGAAAATCTTCCTGGGGGTTTTACTGTATTACACACCTGCAAACAGTAGGATTTGACAGTTTGGATTTCCCAGAGATGTGTAAGTGGATGACAAAGAACAATGACTCTTTCATCTACAATTTCAGCTCATTTCCAGGCAATGAATGGTTGGGAACTAAGGCACCTGGGAGCCCAGATTGCCTTTTCATGGGAGACCACAAAGCCTAGCCACCATCACCCAAGGGTGCTGAGTGGATTTATCACTGGATCACTAAATAGGATGTTCAATGGACAACTTGATTGTGAAATATTTTCTTAAGGTGTTAGTATTGTCTTCTACCTCCTTTAATCTGAGATTTGTTTGGAGAAGGTTTGATAAGCAGCACACCCTTTTTTTTTCTCTCTTCATAACACTCTTCTGTGAATTTCAGGCAAACAATTTTGTTTTCAATAAACATTTGATGGAACCAAAACAGTAAAATCTTTTATTATTATTGTTATTATTTATTTTTCTCAAGAGCTCACGCTTCTTCTATTAAACTTTTCAAAGGAGAGGAAAAAACAGAAGTTGTGCTGCTAGCTATTTTTATGCATTTAGAGCAAATTTCAATAGACATTTCTAATGGAAAAGTTGAAAATATGATCTTCTGCCAAGAAAGCACTGTAAAACCATCCAACACCAGCTCAGATAGAAAATAATTTAATATATTAACAGAAAATCTACGCTCATCTAACTTTTATTGTCTGAATCAGTGACAGGGAAGTGTAGGAGGATCTCACTGAAATGACAGCAATGTCACAAAGTCTCAAATTTAATTCAATTCATAACTCCTCTGGTCCAACTGATAATTGACTGCCCCTAATGATGGCAGAGTGGATAATCTTTTTTTCATTATATTTGTGCACCTTTTTATTTGGTAACTTGAACAGAGCAATTTTTAGCAAAGCAATCTTATAAACTTTTAAAATACCAGTTTTATTAGAACCTCAAGTATACTCCCTTGTTAAAAGGCAGATTGGGATGCCTTATTATTGCTATATGGAAAAGATTTGTATGTCCCAACTGACCTGCTGTAGTGTTTAAATAAGGATTTTAAAGATTAAATTATTTCTTCTTATCAACAATATAGTATCATTTTCAAATGTGAGAGAAAAGAAATGGTTGACTGAAGCATATAATATTCTGGGTCCTATTGTTGCTATGTAAACAGCACATAGCATTTCTTATTGTTCTATCAGCTTTGAAAACTTTTACACTTGGAAATTTAATTAGTAATGTCTTTCTCTGAAATGCAGCTAACTAGAATGACATCTTCGTATTTAATAGATTGTTGTGTGCATTCAGTTCATAGCTATCTACTATTAATATGTATTCTCAAGCTTTTTCAGATAAAATTCCTGAAGGAGGCTAGGAAGAATGATCCATTTAATATAAATTAATAATAAAAACAACTTTGCTGCCCAAAAGTAAGCAATATGGTGTGAATATTTACCAGTTTTCTCCTAGAATGAACCTTTTACTACAGTTTCGTATGTTGTTATTTCCAAAAGATTGCTTTCTTTATTAAAAATTTTGGGACAATTTCTGAATGCTGCATTAATGTTATTCCCCATTGAGTGTCTCTAGGAGAGCTCAGACCACATGACCAACTGCCATATTTGCTTATACATAGGAGAGCTGAGATAGTCTTCTGCTAGAAAGAATTAGTTGACTGTACTATTTTCTATATTTATAATATTTCTTAATGGAAAAGACCCACATAGAAGTGTATGACCTTGATAGCCCGTTTTCTCTAATTAAAAATTACTGCAGTTATCCAATGGAATTGAAAATACTTCTCATTAATAAAGCAGACCAACATTTTTCATTTAGACCTGTTTTCCAGTCACTTTAATGACAATTCAGTGTCAAGGTAAGACTTTCCATATAGGTTATATGTATTAGGCTTGGTTTTACTGTCTTTTTTGAAGATTTTTTATCATTTCAGTGAAAAAGACCACTGGTAAATATACTTTCAATTCCTTATTGAAATGTTAGGGGTTTTTTTTTTGTTGTTGTTGTTTTTAATGTGGCTCCCACTATAATACTCTGATGAGACTTGAAGTTTAGTAGGGGACTCTCTCCAAATCACAGAAATTCCTTCTGCTGTTTTGAGGTAAAATCTGCTCCAAATTTGCCTTTGGTAAAGACAGTTTTCACCCACTCAGTAGAAACTGCTTACAGTTCATGCTAAATCCCTTGAAGCTCATATGTGAACATGAGTTAGTCAAGAGCTTTGCATTCCCTTCAGCATCTTTCAGCATCTGTAACTAGGACCACCAATGACTGCTTAAGACTGCAGATTTCAGTGAGAAATGTAGGCGTTGTCCATCCCCTTCTTTATGCTTCTGCAGGAATGAGGACACACTGCTGAATTTTCTGCACCACTGCTTTCCATTAGCTGATTGACTAACCCCCTAAATCTACATCTCAGCATTACTGTTTAGCAGGTGCACTTAACCCTAGAGAAGAGGCCATCATTCCTGTGATCCCATGACGTTATTGGTAGGAGCCAGAGGAGTGGGACAAGAAACTGACTGGTCTGTCCATGGAAGAGACAAGTGTTAGACCTGTGGGTGGGCAAAGGAGAATGGAGAAGCCTTTGGCTGCTGTGACTGAAAGGAAAGGTTAAAGTCAAGGACATGTGCTAGCACCTAAAGCCGTTCAAGAGATAGAGAGAAGCTGAGATGAGGCTATGAGGTGCTCTTGATAACCAGTTAAAAAAAGGGAATGGTGAAAAGACGGAAGCAATGAAGAACCAGAAGCTAGGAGGATAAAAGTATGAGTGTCTGGATAAGGAAACTGGAGCTATCATAAGGCACCTAAGGAGAGGAGAGAAACTAGTGAAGTGAGGACAGTGAGACCAGGAGGATGTCTCAGGGGGAGAAAGAAAAGGTCATGGACAAGAAAGAGTTGGGCTTGAAGTTCAGTCTCCAGTACATGCTAACTACTCAACCAGGATCAGAATTCAGAGCCTTTCTTTTTTCTATTTTATTTTCCAACAGCTTTACCATTTCATGAAGGACCAGAGAGAATTACAGCCTACTGGTTAATCAGCTACTCTATTAGCTCAGGTGACAAATTTATGTGATGGATCAAAACCCTCAACAGTGTTGATGATTCACATGATTGTCAGCATATCTCTGTTTATTCAAAAAAAAAAAAAGATGAAAAAACAGAAACCATAACTGAGGAAATTTCACATATACATGAATACACATATAAAATTTGTACTGAAAGATTATTCTTAAACAGGTAGAATTAAATTCATCACATGTAGGAAGAACTAGAATCATTACTCCATTTTTAAACTTAATTCAGCCTCTTTTGTATGCTAAAACCATATATTTGGTGGACTTTTTCACTGAATCCCAGGAAAAAAAAAAAGCTGATCAATAGGAAGGGATCAGGTCTAAGGATGAAAGATGATGTAGGAATGATTAGGCAATGAAGGAGGGTCTTGCCGCTGGTCCCCTAGTTCATTTGTGGCAGGAAGCAGTACACACGTACTGAGGGCTGCTGGTGAAGGTCACTATAACTGTATGTTCCTTATTTTCTAAGTGTCTGACTTAAGACATCTGTGGCCTAAGTTGCAGAGCTGCTGTATACTTGTGGCTGCACATTAAGTCACTGTGAACTGTGCTGAAACATGTGAATGCTATGCAATATTGGAGACAGACAAGAAAAATCCCAAGTCCTTCAAGCTAAACTTAAAAGTAATAGTTCTTTAGACAATGACCTCTGTGCCTATCAGTCCCCATCTGTTTAGAAAAGATAAAAATAAAGCCTCTTATCATAGTGTTGTCAGAACACAGACATTACTGTTTATGAACCACTCATCTGTAAATATGATAAGGCCCAAAGAAAAATCCAGGAGGAAAATCAGTTTGGCCTCTGTGGAGGTAGGGCGTGTTGAGCCAAATGCTATGTAGCAGTGCTCATTAGGATAGCATCGTGCATTGTGTTACATACAAGGCAGAAACCAACAAAAATGAAATGAGATTAGAATGCATAAACAGAATGGACATAAATGAAGACAAACTCTACTTGATTGTAGTATTGCCTAAGTAATAAGTGATTTAATTTACAATGTATTGGTGTTATTCTAACACGGATTTATTTTCTATGTAAAACCAGGATGAAGGTAATGTTATACCTCAGAAATGTTCCTTATTTTTGAGGATTAGTTACAATGCCTGACTATTGCTGCAGGGAACTTATGTTCCATTATCTTATGGTTCTGCAATGCATGAATCCTTCTAATATTTACGGAGTTAATGTGTGTCTCTGAGTCAGAGAACTAGAGAGACTGCTCATTGTTAAATTCACCTAAATTATTCTGGTATCAGATGCCGATTCTTGTAATTCTATCAAACTTTAAAAATTTGGATGGGTATTTCTTGTTCCAGGTCCTTGCATTTTTTAATTAACTTTAAATAATTTCATTTATTTTGCTGAACAATAGAAGTTGAAGCATCTGTTTGCTTTTACTGTCTAAATTAAAAGAAATATTTTACAAGAATGATAAAGCCCCAATATAACTCATTCAAGCTGAATAGTTGCATACCTGTTTCAAAGAACATTCACTCTGATTTTAGGTTTCAAATATTTTCCCTCATACTTACATGCCATTTCATGAATAAGCCCTAAGTAAAGAAATAACAGAATATAGATTTTCCTGTCTAGCAAGACAATCTTGCTAGACAGGCTTTAGCTCAATAGATTATGGCAATGTTTGTTTGCCTAAAGAAAGGAAAGTTTATTCTTGGGAGGATGAGAACAGTTTGACACTCAAACCACATCTCCATAAGAAGGCTGGAAGTCTACTTCCATTTCTTGTAACTCTATCAGTCTTTCTGGATTCATGGAGCTTACTGGACAAGTGGATGCAAAATACGTCCAGTCTTTCATACCACGAGGCTTACTATTATCCAAACAGTCGTCATCTTTTAATTGATACCAGTCAGTTCAGAACAAAATCATGCAGAAGGCATACTCAGCATTCACGTCAATGTACCATTTTTAATGTCACACCTACTTAAAGTAGATGCTGTCTCTCTGTCAGATGTATGTTTATTATGTCAGAAACTCCCAAGGTCTCTCTCTTGACTATTTCACAAAGAATGCCCAAATAATTTTTGAAAAAAATTTGGTTTGGTTCCTTCTTCCCTGTTTTTGTTCTCTTCTATTTCATTAAGTGTGGTTTGGCAAAAACAGGTTGACAACATTCAGCAGTCCCAATGACAAGGATCAGGCACTTGCAAAGACACATGTTCTTCATGTTATCACACAGGTTTTAGGTCTCCTGCAAAGTGTGCACTACAAAAAACATGTCAGAAGTATTGACAACTAGTGAATATTTAGAAACATTAAAAAGCTGGAGAGACACAATATACATTCATCAAAATGCATCTGTAAATCATGCATGTAATCCAACAATATGAGCCCTGCTATCCAGCGCTCTTATCAAAGAAATGCTCCCTGTGAGTGTTCTCTGTGAGTCTGCATTACATAATTCCCACAACAGCTTTCTAGTTAAACAAACCATTTAGCACTTTTAACACAGTACTTACATAATGCTCTAAGTCTTATGAGGATAAAAGTTATCCAGTGCTTTTTAAGATTCTTGTGGGGAGCAGTTATCTGGTAAGTATATGCATTAATGCTTTTTTTACAAATAAGAGTCACTAAATCTTTTTGTTTCAATATTTTAATTGCATGACTCACACTTTTTCTGTGTGTTTTAAACTTAGAGCAGCAAACAGTGGTTGTGGAAATTCCTAACTCTGCAGTTTAAAGTGTTGCAGAGTGCCCCTTTCTTTTGGCTCATTCAAAATTCCTTTTCAGTACCCTAAGATGTGTTGCAAGTGGGCTGAAATGGATTAATAGATCACTATCCCTCTCACCCACACTTCTGCCCCTCCTTGTGTTCTACTTTTAGACACTGCCACTATTGCAACATCTCAAAATTCAGATTGAAGCTCTTACAAAGGCCATGACTTCCTGCGAAATCCAATTCCTTCTTCCCTTGAAAAATAGTAACAAAAAATGTACCAAGGAAAGAGAAAAAATGGCTTTGCCATACACTACCTCCTGATATACCTGCAGTAACCCAACTTTCCAATAAATTAGTTTTAATTGGTTAGGATGAATAGGAGAAATACTCTGGATGATAACAAAAGTCTTATGAGCTCACAGTGAGGACATAAATGAAGAGGGGAGAAGTGCAGCCAGTAGTTCAGCAACGTCTCGCCTGGGGCTGGAGCTAAGATACGCAGTTGGTGTGACTATTGTGCTGCTTGCATCTATGGCAGGCAGTCCTCTCCCATGGCGAGAAATGGAGGAGGCAGCTGTCCCCATCCCTATGCCATTCAGTACAGGGAATACTTCATTTTGGGCATAGCCATGGCATGATCGGTGCTCAGATTTCCTCCCTGATGCAGACCAGGTGTGCCTCCACCCCCAGACACAGAGGCATCTTAGAAACCAAAACTTAGAGCACCACGCTCTGGCCATACAAATCAATATAGTATCATAACACAACACTTACACAACAGCACATTATTACACAGGCTGGTTGCAGGCAAGGGGGGAGATTCCCTACTTTCCTGATAGCCTTAAACTGTTAGCAATGGTCAAGTTCCTGTTTGCTCCAAAATCAAGTATATAGTCCCACCGGAGGTAGGATAGAGTAATAGATGGACCCAGCAGTCAACCCATCATTGCTGGTACCTTACACCAAACAGATGAAGTTCTGCTACTACAGACCCTGTGATCAATTTCAAATTTAATTATGTAGCACAGGAAGTCTTCAGCTCTTAAAAAGTTTCGTTCTAAAATCAGTTAATCTCAAATGTAGAAAAGGTCAACAGGAACAAACCAGAAGCAATAAAGAAATAAAATACAACCCCATTAAGTGTAGGAATTTAATAGAAAAAGTAATCTATACATATGCTTCTTCATACTGTAAAACAAGAAACCATGCCCTGTATTTTAAAAAAAATGAAGCATGGTAGGTCAATTTTAAAGGAGCAAAGGCACTAAGGAACAGAGCTGCTAAACAAAATTCAGTTTTAATCAAGTGAGAAAGACCAAAACTTCCGGGCTACAGTTCACCATGCTGATGGTTTTGGCATTAAAACCTCAAAATAAATTGAAAGAGATAGGCAGCTTATGTTTAGGAAGACGTTTAGAGGCAAAGGAGACTCGTGCCACTTCTTCATTTATTGTAAATATATTAGGAGCCAATTCAATGGGCCAAAATTTCCAACAGCACTATAATAATGTGCACTATTACAGCAAAATTACTACAGAACAGAACATGACAATAAAAGAAGGTAAGGTGAAATAAACCTGCATCTTCTATTCAATTTTCCTGTTAATAAACTATTGTTCCTCAAAGCACAATTTCAAGTGTTCAGTTCAGTTTAATTTTAAATGTCTGGAGAGACAGATACTTCATCTATTTTCTTGAGATTGTAAACCACTTCCTTACAAACTGCTGAGACTCTTTCCTTGACATTCAGCCCGTATCTCAGAACAGAAGAAATCGTTTGTCTCGTAAGACTTCCCTCCATCTACCTTTAATGCCCTGCGGCTGTTTATCCAAATAGCTAAGTCAAGAGCTACCTCAGTCAAAAATGTTCCTAAAACAAAGGAATAGTTTTGATTCTAAGAAAATAAATTACCTTATTCTCATTTTACTATCTTGGCTTTCAGTGAAATTTTAGCACTTGACTTGGAATACAGTGCTTTGTGGTAAATAGAGTCTCACTGGGCTCTTTCTCTTAAGAGAAATTTAAGAGCCAAAACCGAATGATTTTGTTGAACTACGTAAAACCCAGGGATAGATCTTCTTCTGATATAAAACTTCCTGTATGCATTAACTTGAGGGGAGCTCAGCCAAGTTATGATCTGAGGATTTGGACCACTAAGTTTAGTATAGTCTTTTGTGTGGGACAATCACCATTGATTAAACATTATCATTTGTATTACATAAATGCCTCTGAATATGACTTTTACTGGACTTTCCTTAGCTACTTCTCTCAATAATTTTGCATTGTGAAAGGAACATATGTAGATGATAGTGGCATGACAATGATGAACATGCATTTGTTCATGCTGGCATAAATATTTTGACAACAAAAGTTTCCGGATAAAGCTTATAACTATCTGAAGATCACTACAGTCCTTTTTTGGATAATGGCCAGTCTCAAGTCCAGGCATGAAATTCCTTGCAATATATCAGTCTCAGAATACTCCAGAGAGATTAAAAGATAACACTGATAATTTGTAACTCCTAGAAAACCTGAGAAGAAATCCTTTTCAATCAGAAAGTATTTAGGGCCTCGGTAGTTATAGAGGCTCAGCAGCTCAGCGTGAAGACTTCTGCATCTCTTGACATCACTTAGATCAAGTGATGAAGATCAAGTCCATGAGCAATGGCCCCACAAACAATCCTTTTCTATTTTTCCTTGCTGAACCTTTACCATCCACATAATATTTTCCATTTACACAGGTAAAATCAGCACATCACACACCTGGAAATAAATCACTTGGAGAAAAAGGACTCACAACTGTGTCACATATCTTTCTACTTGAACATCTCAGCAGAAATCAAACACCTCTGGGCAAGTGTCTGATGAGGCTGCTGTGACAGAGAACTTTCTGTCTGGGCCTATAAATTGGTTATTGCTATCTGCAACACAGTGTAAGAAATGAGCTAGATATAAGCCTCACAGGATTCATGTTGCCTTGATAGAACTGTTTGTTTTCCAGAGTTTTTGTCAATATGACATTAGATAATTCTTTGTTCTTGTACCTCAAGCCCACCATCTAATACAAGCAGTATGACGGGGTTTGTGTGGTCCATAAGACATTGCAACAGCAAAACAAAGCAGTGCCATCTGCTTAACCTAATGAATGATCAGTAGCCCTAAGGATTTCAGCAAGACCACTTGCTACAGGTGAGCATAGCAAGAGCACAAGTTTTTCAGTATATAAGAGTTATGATGGAAAAATATTTGGTCAATGACTGAAGCTTCTGAGCTCCAGTAAAATATAGGAGTAGCAACAACAACAGCAAGAGGTATTTGTAAGACTAAACAGACTTACAGATAATTTGTTTTGTACAATAGTACTTGATGCATTGGTTTTACTTTTCAGTCAACCATTTAATATATTTTGTGAATTGTACCTTACAAGTTGCTTTAGAATGTAATTAGTATTTACAGAGGAAAGTCTTTAAAAAGTAAAAGCCAAAAACAACTTTAACAAAACTTTGAAATTAAATGCTACTTTGAATCAAGAGATATATTTAATAAAATAAAAAATATGAAGTATTTTGATTTTTCAAAGTTATTTTTTTCTGATTGAAACTAATCATTAATGATTTCAGATCTCAACACGAAATTAAAAGATGACTGAGATATAATAAAAATTAAGAAAATATTAAAACTAAAAAAAGCAGAACTGTTAAACTTTCTTCAGAAATTTCAGTGAAAGTATAGTGTCCTTAGTCATGAAACAGCCTTGGGACTGTGTACTAATTATCTTCATATATATTGTATATAAATATCCATATGAAAATATATATATATATGAAGGAAATGGATATTGTGTCCCTAGTTAGGGAATGGTCAACAAAATATTTCAGGTTAATTACTGATGGAAAGAATAAATGGGCAGTTCTCGGATCCAAAGACTTTTTCTACGATCAAAAATGAGTAAATTCAGACAGGAAACCACCTCCAATAGTGGAGAATTGAATCCAGTGATAGACCAAAGAAGTGAACAAATGATCCTCCTTTGGACAAAAACTCTTAAAGAAATGTAGAGGCAGGAGAGATGTCAAAAACAAGGGGCCCATTTTGTGGTTTTACAGACTATATTTGAGGTAAGAGCAAGCAGTAAAGGTACTGTTGTAACGACTTGAAATTATGTGACATATGTATTTTTAAAAGTAGGAATCTGAAATATTTGCCATCTTCAGAAACTTGGCACCAATCATTGCGTACACAATATGCACAACATCATGCACACAGCTGTTTTAAAACTGCTTAAGGGCATAGTAAAATCTCAGTGACAGCAAAAGGTCAAGACACCTTTGGTGTTCTAGTATAGATCAGTTGCTGTATGTTTAACAAAGCGGTAATTATGGTAACTTATAGAGTATGAAGTACAAAATATAGTGTAAGGGTTCTTGAAAGATGTTTATAATAGGAATGCATTTTTATAGCCTATCGTTAAAGATATGCATATGAGTTATTGATGTTATGGTTTTACAGTCAATGGAGATTACCAGATTTGGTTTGTGAATCTCTAACAGTAAAATCCACACAGTGCCTGAACTTTAAATTTGACTTTGTAATATTAATGTCACCTGGGAAGTCTTACTTTTTAGCAAAGCTAATGGAAATGTGAAAGGCTATTTTTTTCATGGCTGTGATGAGAAAAAACATCAAATTTATTTCTTTAGAAAAGCCATGAACCTTAATTTCCAGTTACTCTAAGGACTACTCATCATGGCTCAGTTAAACCATTTCAAGTCCTATTTTCATGACTAGTGGGATATAACAAGCTTCACTGTGAAAAAATAAAAGACAAATTAATGATCTTTATCACCCTCAATTGTTCACTATAATGCACAATTTCTCTCTAATTATTAGAAAAGGGCAGCTTTTCCAAGCTTTCAAAATATGGATAGTCTCCTAAACATAAAATAGGCCAGATGGCATTTGACATTACTCAGTTTATCACGTCAAAAATGTAAGATTAATTAGCATTTGATCTATGAGGTCTGTGAGTTATGGTCTAGCTGAAATGTTACTGTTGAACATATGATGATTGTGAATCCTACCACCACCAGCTTTTTTTTGCCTGTCAACTCTCCCTCGTGTCAAAAATCTCCAGCCATCTCTGTCTTGAATCTTTAACTGGTAAATGATTCATTGGCTCAAGCACATACTAAAATGCTACACTCTAGTTTAAGTAACCTTGATAATTTAGATGAAAACTATATATGTCATCATGATACTTAAGGTGTTTACTGAAAAAGAGACTCATCCATCCCACACTGTTAGCTGTGGCTACTTTGTCCTGTGATATATGGTCAGAGCTGGACATCAGTCACCACCATCTATACCTCTGAACGCAATATATGTCTCCAAAACAATGCATGCATATTGTATCTAAGTACTTCACTAGTTCTAATAATAGGGCTGCTTTCAGTGCCTAGTATATATTTTTATAAATAGCACAGAAAATAATACTTTTGAAAAATAAAAGTGAACTTGCTGATTTTCATCTCCTTCAGTAATGATAGTGCAGTTCATATATATACTGCACTAGAATTTAACTGCTTTAGCTGTAAAGCAGTTTACTGATGATTATAGTAACAAAGTTTATGACCAAAGGGACAATTATGCTGTAAAATGAGATTGTACTTTTCATGTACTTATTTACCTTGATAACCAGAAATCTCTAATTTCCCTAAATATTATATTTGGTCCTCCATGCCAATAAATGTGATTTTCCAGCTCCCCACAAAGCTGTATGTCAATCAAATGTCAGCACCTACTAGATTAGCCAACACGGCATTAGGTATAAGGAGGTCAAATAATCCACCCAACTGTAATGTGACTTGGTAAGTAAGCAGTGGTTAAGGAATCACAGAAACAAATTGCATGACTTGAAGCTGTCCTAATAGGCAATGGGGCAAAAAGTACATTTTTTGCTGATTTAATAGATCAGAATTCTGGGTTAATTGACATTTCAGGATAGGCCTGAAAATATCACAGCAGGAGTTTAGTTTAAATATAATCTTAATCTTAGTACGTCCACTCTTTGTCTGATGCTAATATTAAGTGGCAGTTGACATCAAGATGCAGTTGAAGGAGGAGGAAAATGTTGTGGTTTAGCCCCAGTCAGCAACTAAGCACCACACTGCCGCTCGCTCACTCACTCCCCCTACCCCTGTGGGATGGGGGAGAGAATCAGAAGGGCCAAAATAAGAAAACTCGTGGGTTGAGATAAGAACAGTTTAATAATTAAAATAAAACAATAATAACAACAATAATAATAATAGTAATATAATGAAAAAGAAAATAATGAGAGAGAGAGAGAAAGAGAGAGAGAGAGAGAGAGATGAAACCTCATGAGGAGGGAAAACACCCAAACAACATGCAACCACTCACCACCTGCCAACAAACGCTGCTGGTCCCTAAGCCACAATCACTGCTTCCCACCCCCAGCCAGCTCCCCCCAGTTAATATACTGGGCATGACATCACATGATGTGGAATATCCCTTTGGCCAGTTTGAATCCTCTGTCTTAGCTGTGCCCCCTCCCCTCCCGGCTTCTCGTGCACCCGGCAGAGCATGGAAGCTGGAAAAGTCCTTGAGTAGTACAAGCACTGCCCAGCAACAGCCAAAACATTGGTGTGTTATCAACATTATTTTCATACTAAGTCCAAAGCACAGCACTATGCCAGCTGCAGTGAAGAAAATTAACTCTATCCCAGCTAGAACCATGACAGACAAAAAGTCATAAGCAGAGCAGTCTCTGCAAACTTTAAAGTTTCAATACATAACTGATGAAAACAGAACTACTTGCCTTAAAGTAAATAGGTAGTAAGACTCCAAGGTAAGTTAAGCCTAACCACCTACTTTCTTAAACAACCAGTACATTTCCTAATTTGTTTTAACATTCCTGACATCTAAGCACACTTTGATGTCCTATCAAACTGACCCTATTAACTTACTGAGGTGACAATAAGGACAGAAATCACATAGCTTATTGATGAAATTTGGTTCTCTTTCAAGAAAAAATCAGTTGATGAGGAAGCTGCATTGAATACATTGTGTAGCAGAGGAGGACTGTGAAACTGGAGTCTGGTTGTGCTAATCTGCCACTTTTAGATTTCCATAATACTATTTCCTCCCAAGGGAAAAGGTAAATATATACCATGATATTTTACCTGTTTTACAAAGACAGAAAGTTTCACATGATAACAGAGTATGATTTTCACACAATATCTATTCAATTTAAGAACAATAAAGTGTTTTGGATGTGGTACTCCTTTTGCCAGAGCAACTTTATTCTTATTAGAGTACATGATTTCTTAGCTTAAATCAATATTTAGAATGTGATTTCAGGCATAGATGGAAATACTAGTATTACCTTTCACTTGCTGTCTGTTTCAAACTCACTGTCTATTTTAAAAATTAAAACAATATTACTACAGAGTGAATATTCAAAGAATATTTTTCATCATAAATTCTTCAGGTTAACACTGTTGATACTAACCTTCACTACAACATATAAGCTTTCATCCTGGAGACAGTTATATATAAGCTTAATTTCAAGCATATGAATAGTAAAATTATAAGCTACTAAGCTACATAAAAGAAGCACTTGTATATGGTTTACTCAGTCAAAAGGAGCATTGAAGTCTTTTTTAAGAAAAAAACCCACATCCTAGTTACCATAAAAATGCAGAGTGCATTTGTACTCATTGAAATGTGGAAGACCTCTACATTGTGATTTTGACATTGCTTTAACTCAGCAACTTGTTGGTTGAATCTTTTTTCCTATGGTAACTCATTTACCTTTCAGGCTCATCTTTATTCTTCCCAGCTTGTGTTTCCTCAGTAGAAATTCACAAGAAAATTCATAACATTTTAGTATGTTTTATGTTTAGCAGCTAAGAGAATAATTCTTTTTTAAAATAGCACATAGTATATATGTGGTTAATGCATCTGTATTTTACTGACAGCTGAACCTGAAATAATTTAATATCAGCCACAGAAGGAGGTATGGAACATTTAAGCTGAACTTTATTATGGTTAGTGGACCATGTTATTAAATATATATTGTTAAAGAGACATATTTTTCAAATTCTGTTGACTGTTATGTTGCAAGGAACACAATGAATATTGATTTAATTGCATACCATGGGTTTGACCTAGACTTAAAATTGTTTACTGAAGCAAGTAAATGCACAACTTTAGCACATATAGCATATACATTATTTCAAAATAGCAGAAACAGAATGAATGAAATGGTGGAACTTCTTCTGAGAAGGCAATACCCAGCCCCCTGCCCACCTCATTCACCAGCTGCAGAAAGGCCTACTTTTGACTGCATTCATATAACTGATATAAATTTCCAGCTCAGTTAAGCAGTTGGCTGAGGACAGTGATTTGAGGTAGACCACCTTCCCTTACCTTTTTGACAGCTGGATGCATGACTACTTGGAAATTAATGTGAATAATCTCATCTCCATGAAACCCAGGAGAATCAGGTAACTAATTTCTAATTTTATGTCAAATACGTGGTCTGAATTTTTAGCTTTGTCTGAAGAAAACTCAAGTATTTTTTCTTGGCAAGGTAAAAGATGAAGTAGCTGGAGTTTGCCTTGGCTTATTTTAGTTTCTAAAGTGACTTCATAAAGAGGAAAATTTGCATTATATGGTCCTGCACTGAACATATTCCCTCTATTCATAAATTTCCTTCTCTTTCCCCAGGAGATAAGTATAAAAGCTTATACAGGTGAATGTTTCTCCTTAAAACTCTTTGGTGCCTATGGGAAAAGCCAATCCATACTCTGATCAGCTGAGAAGAACATGAAATTCATCCTTGTATGAGTAGGAATGAAATATTTAGACATCATAAATTCTGCATCTTGTTATCTTCACTTTGATTTGAAAATTGGCCAGAACCACATTACTAATTTCATTACAGTATGACAACACCCTATCTTTCATATCAATTTCTTTGAAAAATTGTCACGACCGGTATTTGGTCTACATCAGACCAAAAAAAGCTGACAGATAAAGTTATCCTACAAAATCAGTCAGCCAACTGAAATGCTAACCAGTTCTTATTATTTCTATGGAACTCCTACACATAAATCTTCAGGATACATTTGACTGAGAAATCTACCTATTTATTTAATCATTATATTTTTACACACTTTAATTATAGAGTAAGCAAAGAACAGCTCAGGAAATCACATGAATTAACATGAGAAAATATTTAAATAAATAAATATAATCACAACCTGATTAACTTTACTGGGGCTATAGAAACAGCAACTATTGATCAGCCACACCTTGTATAATTACAAAAGAGTTGCTCTGTGGATTCAAAGTAAATGAAAGATTTCAATTTTTAACAATTATTAAAAACTTTAGTCTCCATTACCTTTATTGTCTTCACCTTTTGTGCAGAATATAATGGGGAAAATTGTTGAAAATTTTGATTGTTACTTTTCTTAACATTTACTTAGAATAACTGTGAAACAGGAGCAAATCAGAACAATAATATATTTTGAAAAGGAAAACAATGAGAGATGTGAAACCCAGAGGGAGGGGCAGGGAAGACAGGACAGGCAGGGAAGAGGCAATAAACAACCAAAACAAACAACACATACTACATCCTCCAACTGACACCACCCCACACCCCAACTGCCCCCGTTAATGTACTGGTCATGGGGTCACATGGTATGGAATGAACACCCCATTGGCCAGTCATCAGCTGTCCTGACTGTGGCCCCACCCCTCCCAGCCTCTTGCCCACGTGGCAGAGCGCTGGAAGCTGGAAAGGCCCCTGGCTACTACAGGCACTACAGGGAAGAGAATTAACTCCTACTCTGCCAAAACCAACACAAGACCTTTGACACTAAGGAAGTTTGCTGGGGAACAGAATATGATAAGGTTATTAAAATACAACGAAAATTATGTCATTAAGTATAATCCACAATGCCTTTTTGTTATGACCATGATAAAATTCTTTTGTTTCTTTAAGGAAATAATGCCTTAAGGTTGAATCTTAGTAATCCTGGTTAGATAACTCTGATTCATGTCAAAATCTGTAAAAGTATGAAAGCCATGTCTCTTCAAGTCCTTTAATGAAGCATGGAATTCCAATACTGTAAGACAGGAAACCTGACTCTTATTTATACAACTGAAGAACACATCATGTTTTATAAACACAACACTTATTTTCCATCTTATTTCCTAGGACAGAAAAAAAGCCAAATATTTGCCTAAGATGTGGCAGGTTGCTTCTGAAAGAGAAGGGAAACAAAGACTTCTGCCTCTCTGTACTCTGCTACCACTGCCACATCTATTCATAATGATCTTCCCTGTGAAGTAAAAAAAAAAAAAAACAAACAGGAAAACCACCCCAAAAAAAACCTCACCACCAACAAAAACCCAACTTATCGTAGATAGCCATATTTTTATTTTTAAGATTTCTGAGAAAATTCAGTATCTAATCTGATTGCTTACACTTCGTGCCTTTACATATTTTTCTCATGCATTGTTCCATGTCAGAGTGTATGGGGGCTACTTTCCATATGACTTTAAATTTAAAGAAAAATCTTTAAGCTGCCATAAAAAAGCCCAGGCAATTTGACAAGCAAAGAGCAATAATATATTTTATGAGATTCTGCCACTGCATAAACCATGACATATATTTTATCAGATCATTTACTGTTCCAATCCTTCGTTGTGGTAAATACCAGTTTTTACCTGGAGCTCTGAATGTCAGTGTCAATTGCTGTCATAACGCAGAGAAATGTAAACACTATAGGTGAAAACCTCACACCACTGTAGCTGTGGGAAAAAGTAATATTGGCTTCAAAGAGTCCAAGACTTTAAAATTGAAGGACAGGAGAACATAGATATAATAGAAGGAGGGTAAATGATCATAAGCTGTGTCATTATGAAACCCTTCACCCTCACATCTTCTTTATATTCCTGTAAATAGAGCGCTTTTGAGCTCTGATTTATCATTTATTTCCTTACTTCTCTCAATTTCAACACAGTGAGACATGGTTGATGTTCTCCTATTAAGCACATGATTAACTTCTAAAAGGAGAGATTCATAACAAACCAACCTTATTGAGTTGAAGGGTACAGTAATTGAAATGCATCAAATGGTGGCTTTTTCCAGAAGAAAGCAAACAAAAATTTAGTGGCAGAGTAATGAGTTTTGGGGTGACCATGAGCTGCTGAATGAACACAGGTGGCTGTTTCCACAAGAAAGCTATTTGTAATAGTTTAAATTAGCAGGAGGGAGATATAAGCTTTAAATACTTTTGAAACCTCACAAGTGTGAAAGACTTCATACATCATAACTGAAATAAAGGAAGGTGATTAATAATTGTCCTTTACCTAAATGAGTTGCCAGATGCACTGACTCTCAAGCGTAAAAACAAAAAAAAGGTAAAAAAATATAATCTGGAAAAACTAGTTATTCCTTATGCAAAATTGCTCACAATTCTTCCTGTTAACCCTAGTAAGTTAATAGGGAGTAATTCTTCAAATAATCCTTCGTATTAGGAGCTTCAGCAGGCGATCATAGACCTACTTATGGAATTTTAGGTTTGAAAGATGGCTGGGTTCACTGGTCTGTCTGGTTCAGCTTCTCCACTATAACATCCACGCAGTCATGCATAACAACAACGCAGAAGTAATAGCATTGACATGAATTCATTTATCTCATATGCTTAAATAATCTGCTGAATTTAGGTGTTAAATTTACATTTATTATCTTACTGCAGAGGCAACTGTGCTACTGTGTGTAGTTTTTCGATATTGTGATGTTTTAAGTTGGATTACCTGCATTTATTCAGGTTCCTTTATCCTTTTAAAATACTTTTGGAGAAATTTACCCAGATTATGTGGAGAAGACTGGAGAAACTAAGTCTTTCAGTCGAAAAATAGAAGCAGATGACAGACGCAGCTCATCAGCTTCAAGGCAAGGCTGGGCAATGACTACATTGGCAAGTAGGGATTCTTTAGTTACAGGAATCATGTCAGGAAAAGAGTGGTGTTACAAGGAGGATTGTGGAGTTAGTACAAATTTGAGGACACAGAAATATATTGGGTAGCTCTTGCTCCCTAAAGCTCCACTTTGCTTTGCGGATGTGGCCATGGTAATTTTCTGCAACACTGCTCCACTGGAAAAGTCTCATTTAAAGGTGTGGACAGGAGCTCAATGACTATAATGGTGCTGGACTACTACAGTAGTTTTCTTACAGCCAGGCACACAGAGAAAAATTCTTGCCTCAGTTCTTGTTTCCAAAAATTTTCTTCTATAAAAAAAAAAAATTGAAAGATAGTTTGTATCCAATTTTTCTTTTCTTTGGGACTATTTAACTGTAGTTTTAAATATGGAAGTAGTTTTTTGCCCTTTCACAATCAGAAATGTTAAGATACACATATATGACCCACCACTTTACATCTCCTACTCATTCAGATATTGTATATTTCATAATCAGTGAAGTATCAGTTTGCTCAAAGGATAAAAGATTAATTCAAAATTTTGTTGAAATTTTAAACATACATATACATAAATGTACATTACTTGGGTTTTTCTATCCCCCTTAGTAATGAAACTTTTAAATTTCATAGCTGATAAGTGCATAAATTACACAAAATAACATCAGTTAAGTAAAATAGATTGATCCACTGTGGGCTTAACATGTATCACTTTCTTTTGTTTTCAGGTTTTACGATATTCATATTTCTTCAGCTGTGATCTTACTTGGCAGGTGTTACCCTATGAGTCCTGAGTGTGATATTGCTTAAACAAAGAAATTTGTTGTTAGATAAAACCATCTACCTGCTAGCTATATTTTAGCTTATTTCCATAACATGCATTTAAACACTTTAAGCTAGACTCTATGTAAATAGTATGTGGGAAAAGTAATGCTCATATTTTACAAAACCTTTAATACTAAAAAGGGCTATTAGCAACAATAAATTTCATTAAAATTTTCAAACATATATATGCCTTCTCAAAAACAGACTGTGTCAAGGTGTTTGCTCAGGTTAGTAAAAGGTGTTCAACTGAGCTTCAAATTTGCGATAGAATAAACAAAACACTGATTTCTTATGTTTATAAAAACAGCCAAGGACTTCCATCCTCACTTAAATACACCTCTTATTAACTGTCTTTACAGTTTGATGTTCTGGTGATGTTAATGTTAGCAAGGGGCTGGACCGAATGCTAGTCTGATCCAGTGTAAGTCCTTTTTTCTGAGTTACCCATCACTATAAATAAATATAGTTTCGTAGAAAGGACTGAAGCTCTTTGCTGAGTGCTGAGAAGTGCTACTGCATTCTGTAATGATGTCTAGTGCTGATATGCTCTGACAGCTTTCTCTCATAAGGTTTCAGCATAAGAGTTTTCAAATCAACACCTCTTATCAGTTTTGTCCGTACCTTCCAATTCGGCTTTTAAAGGAGAATGTATCAGACTTCATGCAAATGTGATTATGAAAAATTAACTTTAAAATAAGAAGAAAACACCGAGCATGTAATTTGCATTTCCTGCAACCATTTTTGTTCCGGACTCACTCAATATTTACCCTCCAACTAGATACAGACTAAATAAAATTAGTTACCTGGAAACTACTCAAAAGAGCAGAGAATTTTTTTGTAAATGAAGTTTGTTACACTTGAACTATGGCTGCCAAAGGACATTTTAGAAGATGGTGAGCTCTCCTTCACTGCTGAAAGTTTAAATAAATTATCCAGTTGACATAACTTCCCTAATTTTCACCTAGCAAGGAAAGTGATAAAACTAATGTATTACATCTAGCCTTATGGAAAAATCACTCTTTGTGTAGTGTCTATTTCCTCATCTTTTGCCTATTCCCCCTTCTATGTGCAACTCATACTGTGGCTGCCTAACCTGGCTGTGGTTCACCAAAATCAAGAACTGGCCTCAAGGCTTGCTGCAGACGAAAAGGTTCCCAAATGCCCGCTCAAGAATTCATGTATAGGTCTACTGCTGCAGTCTTAAAATATTACTGAAAATATTTCTCAACAAGTTCTTACAAGAGTTTATTAGGCAGGGCCACTACTTATTCTTCTAGAAACACAGTAATTTTAGTTTTGACTTCTTAATTTCACTGCTGTTATTCAAACTTGTAATTACTAGGAAATCATTTCCATTGTTACATCCACCTTCTCAGAAGGCTGTTCCTATTAAAACAGAAAAGATCTGAATTCTGAAAAGACTTAAATGTCAGACTGCCTCAGATTCAAGTCAGACTGCCTCAAAAACCACTGTGGGTAAAACAGTAAACCATTTTCCTTCTTCTGATGGGATCGTACTTGGTTTTGGGATGCACCCTGGAGAGAAAATACTGTCAGTGATAATGATGTATTGAATTACTTCACTACTGTTGGTTTGGTTTATTATTGGTTGCTTTGGTTTCTTCTTGTTTTAGTGCTTGCCAGACATTTGTGGCTGTGTAATTATACACAGCCTGAAGCAGACTGAAAGTTGTTCCAGTCTACAGCTGCACAATATGGTCCAATAGGTATGAACTGGTGCTGAGGACCTAACAACTGTATCATACACACTTTTGGGGATGAGGGGCATGTTACTTTGCACTAGCTGTAAACTGAATTTATAGACTAAAGACCCATCTTCTGGTTTAATTTCATCCCAGAGATGCACTGCAGTGTAAAACGAAGCACAGTAAGGAGGAGTTACTGGGAAGATTTTATAAATAATAACCGTGATCCCAGCCAAAGTATTAAGTCAAATACGCCCAAATTTCAAGAGGTTAAATGTTAAGAATGATGTCTGGGAAAGGAAATTTTTCTCTTTCTCATTTCTAGGGTATATTTTGGCCCCATAACAAAAATGGTTATATCTTGTTCTCACATATCACTATGCAACTCATGGGCCAAAAGGACATCCCTGAATTTTGTGTCAAGAAGAGGGCAAAAATAATCACTAAGCAATAAACAAAAGTACATGTCAGCATTACACAGTTGGAGTACTTGAAGGATTAAGATGAGTTCTTAACCTTGGGCTAGGCTTCTGTAGTTCTTTTCCTCAAGGCACCTTTAAAACATATTAATGTCTTTACTGTCAGTGTTATATCGACATGAGCAGTTAGTTCTAACTTTTGATGACTTGGAAAACATATTTGATATTTTAGAACTGAGTGTCTAAGAATGGAGCTCCAGAATATGTGACTTGACTTTCAAAAGTGACAAGTCAGTAACTTTAGTGAATGAGGATGTTTATTCTGGAATCTTCATGAGGACTGGACTACCTAAATTTTAGTACCCTGTTTTGGCAAATAGATCTGTAAAATCCATAGTAAGTCACACATCAAAAACTAACTGCCCAATAATCATCAATATCAAATTTAGTAGGGAGGAGTTAAAGTTTCTCAACAGATCAGTGAACAAAATTATAACAGCAACTAATAATCCAACTGAGTCTGACCGCTGGGGAAAAAAGCATGGTATCACGGAGAGTCAGTACAGCAGATGGATTTCTAGAATTGAAAAGACAGGCAAGTTAGGGACAAAAGTCTAATATCACAACCTTTGATTTACTAGGAAGTTTAAGTGATCTTATGTCTATTACCACAGATAAGCAGGGTCTGCTGTCATCATATGACAAAGGTGTGCTGAAAAAATTAATGAATGTTTCTATTTCTAATTCAGGAAAGAATAGTCCTGGGATAAATAGCAGTCACTTGGAAATTTAAAGTATAAGTTCCAGGTTTTAATACATGGGTGAGGTTTGGATTATTTTTCCTTTTCTCTTATGTTTCCAGTTGAGCTGTTTTTGGTTGGGAGAGCTAATTTTCTTTATAGTAGCTAGTAAGGGGCTACGTTTTGGATACAGGGATGTTTTAGTTGTTGCTAAGCAGTACAATTTATTGTTATTATTTTAATTATTATTTTATTTAATTTCAATTATTAAACTGATTTTATCTCAACCCACTGGTTTTGTCACTTTTACCCTTCTGATTCTCTTCCCTCATCCCGCTGGCAGGGGAGTGAGCAAGCAGCTGTGTAGTACTTAGTTGCCAGCTGGGGTTAAACCACAACAGTTATTTTTGGCACCCAACATGGGGCTCAAAGGGTTTGAGATAATAATAGATTGACCAGAGTATATTAGAAGGGAATTACAGCTGTTAACAGTTGTGGATCGTTATATTGATTCATCTGTTGTCAATATTGGTTTATCCAATCTGCACCATGCCCTTTTTTTTTTTGGAGATGTTAAAGATTGGTGTTGGCTTTTATGGTTCGCTGTGCTCTGTAGCAATTACTGATGTTTTGCCTGGGAGATTTGTTGTTAAAACACTGACCTTGAGCTGAATCCGGTATTTGGGCTGTGTACTGAATCCATTAATGTACTTTGGGTACAATCTCATGGAGACAATAAGTAATTATACTTCTTCCTCTGAAAGGCTTTTTGTGGAGGAAATACAGAATGGCACCTCCTCTACCTTTCTTCTATGATGTTTCATCCCTCCTTACAATAACTTCACAGTACCTTGGACATCCTTGTGTAGCTAAAATACTTCTATTGGTATTTCTTACAAATATTGTTTCAGTTTTGTCTAAGGTTAACAAGCATTTTAGGAATATGACCCAGGCCCTGCGAGAGTATTGTCATGAGTGGCAAGGCATGTGGGAGAATATGGACAGGCATCTAGAGAACTTCTCAACTCCAAAGATCTGGAACTTCACTCCTGAACAGCCACAGGATCCTGGTGAAATGATAGAATGTTAGAAAAAAAAAATTTACCTTGGCTATTCCAAAGAGCCACAACTTTCCGCCCTGTGCTGGATCCTGGCCAGCATCTACCAAACTACTCAATATTATGAGCACCTTCAGGGAGAAGAAAGCTAAAACATACCAACACACTATGGCTAAACCAGACTCCGTATCAGTCTACCCTATAACTAAAAATAAACAACAGAAGCAGAAGTCAGCTCATTTAGTAAGAGATGAAGAAGCTTCTCCTAAGAGGGGGCAGGTGAAAGAATCAGAACAGGCAGCCTGTTCTGTAGTGGGGCAGTCACAAGAACAGGAGGAGGAAGAGACTGAAATAATAAATGAGACAGAAACCACCCGATCCCTATCCCTAAATGAGCTGTGAGACATGTGAAAAAATTTTAGTCGGCAACCAGGTGAGCTAAACTCAGATGCTGGGATACTGGGGCCAGCATATGAAGGAATTTGAGCTGTTTCAGAAGTGGTTGGTACTGAAGCACAGCTCCTTTTGACAGCTCCTTGACTGCCTGTGCTGGGCTGGATGTTCACAGGGAGGGATGCCTAAAGATCATGCAGATGCTGTTACATGGAGTTAGTTGCACTAATAACACAACTGGCTCAAATGGGAAACTGGTGTCGCCCAGGAATTCTAGAAGTGATCATGAACTAGCCAGATGGCCGAAACTTCAGACTGTCTCCAGAGGAGGTGACTCATGCTGAAGAGGCCCCTCTGTATAATAAATTACCAGAAAATGAAAAGCAATATGCCCTGTTTACAGGTGGATCCTGTCATCTTGTAGGAGAACATCAGAGGTGGAAGGCTGCTGTATGGAGTCCTACACAACAAGTCTCAGAAACTGCTGAAGGAGAAGGTAAGACGAGTCAGTCTGCAAAAGTAAAAGCCATCCACCTGGCTTTAGATATTGCTAAATGAGAAAAGTGTCCAGTGCTCTATCTCTAAACTGACTCATGGATGGTGGAAAATGCCCTGTGGGGCTGGCTACAGCAGTGGAAGCAAAACAACTGGCAGTGCAGAGTCAAACCCATCTGTGTTGCTGCATTGTGGTAAGATATTGCTGCCCAATAACTCCATGCAACACATCACCTCTCCTGTCCTGAGTGACCACCCTAACAGATGGAGCCCAAAGTCATGGACTAAATAAACTCAATGGACATTTTGTGGATATTTATTGACATTTTACACATGTCTCACAGGGGTGGTCCATAGATTAAGGGAATGATATCTGTGTATTATATCAAAGGACAAGAAGGCAGGGGGTGGTTAATGACATGGTATTGGATAGTGTGGGACCTTAGCATGATAAAAATATGTGGTGTTTCATTGCCATCTGGCGTTAAACCGCAACACTAAAATTACTATGGGCATTTTTTTCCTAGATATCAACTACATGATGCATACAAGCATTACAACTAGTTTGCTACTGTGGTCAAGGAAAGCCTTCATGAGTATAGAAGACTGATTTCTGGTTTATGGGATTTGGGTTTGTTTTTAATTTTTAGATAGCACAGACCTAAACTCAGGTTTAAGCATTATTATTCTGGGAGAAAAAGCCTAGATAAAAAACAACTGCCAAATTTAAGAAACAGGCAGGTACTTCTAATCACTTCAGAGTAACATTTAAGAATTCTTATAACCTAGATTACTTGTCTAGCCAGTTCAAGACATTTAGTCAGAAAGATGTGGTTTGAATATGTGAGTGTTTATTTTGTCAGAGTAGTTTTGCCCTTGATATCACTTTGTTTTCTTCAGAGTAATAACAGTATTCAATTAGTTTTTTACTAGGATGTTGATATTACTGGTCATCTGGTTATTGACTTGTACACAGTAATTGAATGATTTGTATTAGAACTTGCCTACCATGCATTTAGGTCTATTATCATGAAAGAGACATAAATCACTAATGATTCAGAATAAGAGTGTTTGTCACGTTTTAGCCCCAGTCAGCAACCAAGCACCAGGCAGCCACTCACATACTCCCCCTCTGGTGGGATAGGGGAGACAATCAGAAGAGTATAAGTGAGAAAACTCATGAGCTGAGATAAAGACAGTTTACTAGGTAAAGCAAAAGACGCAAGCTCAAGCAAAACAAAACATGGAATATATTTGCTACTTCCCATGGGCAGGCAGGTGTTCAGCCATTTCTAGGAAATCAGGGCTCCATCAAGCATAATGGTTACTTGGGAAGACAAAAATCATTACTCTGAATGTCCTCCCCTTCTTTTCCCACCAGCTTTATATTGCTGAGCATGACATTGTATGGTATGGGTGATCCCTTTGGTCAATTGGGGTCACCTGTCCCTGCTGTGGCCTCTCCCACCTTCTCGTGCACCTGGCAGAGCATGGGAAGCTGAAAAAGTCCTTGACTAGTATATGTACACTTAACAAAATCTCCACATTATCAACAATATTTTTAGCACAAATCCACAACGTAGCCCCATACTAGCTAATATGCAGAAAATTATCCCAGCCAAAACCAGGACAGCGCTCATTCCTTAGTCATCACAAAACTACTGTATTTTATATTGGTTTTTTATCTTAATCCAAATTCAGCTTCATGTGTTAAGAAATAATTCGGCACATCCTTGATGTGTGCTGTCATTCTGAAAATATGTGGGGTTTTTGTGTTTGTTGAAGCCAAATGACTCCATATGTTATAAATATATTCATGAGAAAAAAAAATCTTTCTATATGGTCTATGCTTTCCATCAAGAAACTAAAATGTACACCAGAATAAAAATACAAACATGAAAAATGCAGAAATCCGTTTCTCCCACATGCACACCAGGGCACTCAGAGCACACATATCAATCAAAGTCAACCTAAGAATTTAACTTTTCCAGTTGTATAAACATTAAAAATTGAAGTTCTGATTAGCACAGACATATCTTCAGGTGCTTCAGTAGCAGCTGAGACCCAATCAGCAGCTGGACCCAGTCTTCAGACCCAGGCTCTAGAAGATGTGGGGGTGCAAGAGAGCTGGTCAGTATTCATGGACCACTTCCTTCAAGCTCAAGATCAGTACATCCCTAGGAGGAAGAAGTCAGGCAGAGGAGCCAGGAGACCCACATGGATGACCAAAGAGCTTCTAGAGAGACTCAAATGGAAGAAGGAAGTTCACAGTATGTGGAAAAAGGGACTGGCCACTTGGGAGGAATATAGGAATGTTGTCAGGGTATGCAGAGATGCAACGAGGAAGGCCAAGGCCCACTTAGAACTAAATCTGGCAAGGGATGTCAAGGATAACAAGAAGGGCTTCTTCAAATACATCAGTAGAAAAAGGAAGACTGGTGATACAGTGAGCCCACTACTGAACAAGGAAGGGGCCCTGGCGATGCAGGATGCAGAGAAGGAGGAGTTACTGAATGCCGCCTTTGCTTCAGTCTTCTGAGCAGGCTGCTAAGGCTGGCCCTCAGGCACCCCAGCCCCCAGACGTGAGAGGGAAAATCTGGAGAAAGGAAGACTTACCATCGATTGAGAAGGATTGGGTCAGAGATCACCTATGCAAACTGGATCCTCACAAATCCATGGGTCCTGATGGGATGCACCCATGAGTGCTGAAGAAGGTGGCAGGTGTTCTTGTCAACCCACTCTCCATCATATTTGAAAGGTCATGGAGGGCAGGGGAGGTGCCCGAGGACTGGAGGAAAGCAAATGTCCCTCCAGTCTTCAAAAAGGACAAGAAGGAGGTCCTGGGGAACTCTAGGCCAGTCAGCCTCACCTCCATCCCCAGAAAGGTGATGGAGCAGTTCATCCTGGAGGTCATCTCCAGGCATGTAGAGGACAAGAAGGTTACTAGAAGTAGTCAACATGGATTCACCAAGGGAAGATCATGCTTGACCAGCCCGATAGCCTTCTATGATAGTGTGACTGGCTCGGTGGATGAAGGGAGAGCAGTGGATGTTGTTTAGCTTGACTTCGGGAAGGCTTTTCACACTGTCTTCCATAGCATCCTCAGAGGTAAACTTGAAGTGTGGGTTGGATGAGAGGACAGTGAGTTGGATTGAGAACTGGTTGAATAGCAGAGCTCAGAGGGTCATGATCAATGGGGCAGAGTCTGGTTGGAGGCCTGTCACTAGTGGTGTTCCCTGGGGGCCTGTGCTGGGTTCAGTCTTGTTCAACATAGTCATCAATGACCTGGACGATGGGACAGAGTGTACCCTCAGCAAGTTTGCTGATGATACCAAGCTGGGAGGAGTGGCTGATACACCAGAAGGCTGTGCTGCCATTCAAAGAGACCTGGACAGGCTGGAGAGCTGGGCTGAGGGGAACCTCATGAAATTCACCAAAAGCAAGTGCAAGGTCCTGCACCTGGGGAGGAACAACCCCAGGCACCAGTACAGGAGTGGGGTTGACTTGCTGGAAAGCAGCTCTGCTGAGAAAGCCCTGGGAGTGCTGGTGGGCAGCAATGGGTCCTTGTGGCCAAGAAGGCCAACAGTATCCTGGGGTGCATTCAAAGGAGTGTGGCCAGCAGGTCAGGAGAGGTTGTCCTCCCCCTCTACTCCACCCTAATGAGACCACATTTGGAGTACTCTGTCCGGCTTTGGGCCCTGCAGTTTAAGAAGGACAGGGAACTGCTTGGGCAAGTGCAGCAGAGAGCTACCAAGATGATCAGGGGACTGGAGCATCTCCCTCATGAGGAAAGGCTGAGAGATCTCAGTTTGTTCAGCCTGGAGAAGAGAAGACTGAGGTGGGATCTAATCAAAGCTTATAAATATTTGAAAGGTGGGTGTCAGGATGATGGGGCCAGGCTCTTTTCAGTGATGCCCAATGACAGGCCAAGGGGCAATGGGCACAAGTTGGAACACAGGAACTTCCACCTCAATATGAGAAAAAACTTCTTTCCTGTGAGGGTGTCAGAGCAGGGGCACAGGCTGCCCAGGGTGGTTGTGGAGTCTCCTTCCCTGGAGACATTCAAAACCTGCCTGGACGCATTCCTGTGCCCCCTGCTCTGGGTGTGCCTGCTCAAACAGGGGGCTTGGACAGGATGATCTCCAGAGGTCCCTTCCCACCCCTACCATTCTGTGATTCTGTGATTATATTAAAATTGTATTAGGAAACTGAGTAGATAGTATGAGAGAAGGTGGCAGCAGGACAGCGTTGAGGTGAATGTCAATATTCTCCAGGTTGTAATTTGAGGGTAGGAAAAAGCTGAACTAATTAGGATGACAAAACAATAACAACAAGTTCTTCTTTTAACTTGATCAGAACATTTGACCAGAATTATAGAACAGATTTGTTAAAAATGATATTACCTATAATGTGAAAATTTTGAGGACTTCAGTCTTCTCAAGTTTAGTTAGTTATTTAATTAGCTAGTTACTTAGGTCACCTTGGAGTGGAGGAGCAGTGGGAGGGTTGGAAGAACATCAACATTTTCTTCTTTCCAAATTTTATGGGGGAAAAGAAGTAAAAACAAAAAATAAGGCAACTGCTTCGGCTTTGTCACTACTTTTATAGGGTTTAAAAAAAGAAAAAAAGATGATTTGCTGAAACTATTTTGGTGTTTAACCCACGTATAGTTTCTTACAAACTCACTTGATCCTTTTCTTTACCTAATGGAAATAAAACTTTATCATTCAAGGCCAAAGCTGCTTTCAAATGCTCATCCAGATTTTGACTGAAATCTATGTAACTTTGTACAATTCACAAATCTGATGTAACTGATCCAAAAAAATTGATTGAATTTATAGGAGAAGAACAGTAATGTAAGGAAATTGATCCTGGCTTCAACTGATAGCTGAGGAACACATTTGTCTCTCATATCTGACTGCATCCTTTATTCATGAGAATTCCCAGTTAAGCCAAGAAAAACATAATGACAGAAGGAATATGGGATAGTCTTATATGACATGAGAACACAAAGATAGGACCTCTAGAATTACAATCTGTGATCCTTTTAGAGAGGGAAAAAAGGCAGATGTGAGGAAGACACTAATAATTTAGGCAATAGGCATATGCTTGTGTCTGACTTTTTTTATTGTCAATTATCTTCTTATCTATTATTAAATACTGACTGCTTATTAATGGGGTGTCACCAATATGAAATGGCAGGGCACAGACAAAAGCTTGGAGCTAAACTGAAATATGTAGAAGACAGACAAGATGCATGAGTTTTTGGCAGTAACTGTATGCTGCCAGTTTTATGTACAAAGTAGCCTTTAGGAAAGCTCTAGAGAAATACAGCAGCATCAGTAAGCATTATGAGGCTTTTTCAACTTACTTTTCTGTAAACCAGGAAATTTAACCTGTACTGCAAATTTTTGAATTATTAATTTAATTTAAAGCACTTCCTTTTTCTCTTCTCTGACCCATGCATTCTTTCAGGCACACATATCCTTAGCTTAACTGAAAATCATTGCTCCTGTCAACTGATTAACACCTAATCCAAAAGTCACCCTTTCCAATATTTGATCCATTCACAAAAACTTTTAAAAATTTTCTGTGTGAAAACCCAAGCTTGGCTTCTCTTTCATTTCCTTCCTTGGTGCTTCTCTGTTTCATCCTAGCTATTTTGTCATAGGCAACAGTCACATACATTCAGCTAGGGTCCAGCTATCCCAGTGGCATTATGCCATCATTTAGACTGGTGTAGGAACACAGGAACCTCACCAGTCTTCCATAATTAAAACTAATTCTCCTACAGATTTTCCTTGTCAACAGTGCCCTGCAAATACTCATTTCATGCAGTGAGGAAAAGCAAGATGTTCTGATCAGTCTTTCTTCCTTAAGGGATCATATTGATTGTGGGTCTTGGCACTTCTGGGAAGTACTGTAAGAAAGGGCAAAACATTGCCCACCAGTGAGGAAAAAAGTGTGAGAAACAGCCCTGTGAGGACAAAGGTGAGAGAAGGAGGAGGGGGAGGAGTTGTTATATGTGCTGGAGCAGAGATTCTCCTACAGTCCCTAGAGAGACCATGGTAGAGCAGGTATTTCCCTGAAGCCTGTGGAGAAGACCAGCCCAGAGCAGATATCCACACTGCAGCCCATGGAGGACCCTAGGCCAGAGCAGGTGCATATTCTCTGAAGGAACTGTGGCCTATGGGGAGAGCTGACAGTAAAGCTGCTTTATCCTGAAGGATTGCAGACTGTGGAAAGCCCACACTGAAGCAGGGGAAAGGTGTGATGAGGAAGAAGAGGCAGAGAGGAACTGTCACAGACTGACCACAACCCCTCATTCCATATCTCCCTGCACTGCTCAAGGCGGGGGGAGGCAGAGGAGTCAGGAAAGGGGGAACTCAGCCTGGGAAGAAGGAAGGGTGGCGGGAAAGCATTTTAGTTTTTGTCTTTGTTTCTCACCATCCAACTCTATTTTTAATTGGCAATAAATTAAAATAATCTTCCCCAAGCCAAGTATATTTTGCTAGTGACAGTAATTGGTAAGTGATGGCCCTGCCTTTATCTTGACCCATGAGATTTTTCATCTTATTTTCTCCCTCTCTCACTGAAGAGGGGGTGTGAGAGTGGCTGAGTGGGCATCTGGCAGCCAGCCAAGGTCAACAAATACCACAGAGATACAGGAGGCAAAGAAATGTATCTCATGCATACACTCCAATGTCCTTCCCAGCACACAGCACCTGGTGCAGTTCAGCTAAAAAGTATTTTAAAAAATCTATATTTAAAATATTAGATGCTTGCCTCTATAATACATATATGCTGAAGGTCATCATATATTACAGTAGATGGTTCTGTATTTGAAAAATATAAAAGTAGAACATATA
Source organism: Phalacrocorax aristotelis (assembly GCF_949628215.1). NCBI lineage: Eukaryota > Metazoa > Chordata > Aves > Suliformes > Phalacrocoracidae > Phalacrocorax > Phalacrocorax aristotelis. Next base: position 106,467,067 of record NC_134276.1, on the reverse strand, counting down.
AAGACAAATCGTGCAGCTGATGTACTTGATCGATTTAATTAATGCAATTAAAAGGTATAATATTTAAAGTTTTAAAATAGGTTAGTGACATGATCCCAGTGAATATTTGTAGTGTTCTTTGTTCGCCAACTTCACAATCTCTTTCTGTTCATGTGTTCATCATCTATACTATCAAACTGCTACAGTTTCAATGCACTGACATGGCACTACATCTGTGGTTTGTCATGGCAATGAACACATGTTCCACCTCAAAAAAACCCATAGTTTTCATTGTCTGGTGATAGTCAGAAAGAGTAGTATTTGAGGAATATTGAGATATCCGTCTATATTGTGTCTTCACTACTCGGTAATTTATTTATGTGTTTACAAGGATGCTTGGTAATGCTTCATAAAAATACCAATAGATGAGGCACTACAGATCACAATTTTCTGAAAGAAGATAATTGAAAAATGAACGCATATAGAGGTAAATATTTGAGTAGCTCAATCTGTCTTCACATTTTAATGTGTGTTGTTCTTTTGCTGTTTAGATTATTTAATGAAATTTCTTTCTGGTTTCTAATACTGCATACTCATCAAATACGTTGATAGATATATGCATAGGCAAACAGCTAACTTAAGGTGTTCAAGAAAAACTATGTCCTGTCTGTCTCATATAGAAACACACACTATGTGTGAGCCTCACTGTGAAGCTTCTCAGGTTCCTGGAATATCCAGTTTCTGAAGAAACTAAATCATGATGTTCAGTGTTCACAGGTGCATGATAAATTAATTCATTCTGCGACTTCCAGGAAAAACGGTATAAAATCTTAACACATAATTGTTGTATGTGTCTCCCTGTCATATTGAAGGTTACCAATTGTCACTGATATCCATCTGAATTAGTTAATAGTTACTAAAAAACATAACTGCAGTTGTTTGATGACGTGTGGCAGCTGTCAGGCAGCTAAGACTCTTAACATACCCTTTGATGTCCACCCTGTTGTTATGATGGGTGCTCCTGCCACAAAATAAGGAGATCTGATGAGCTCTTGAATTCCCTCCTGAATTGCCAGACTTCTCAGATCGTCTGAATAAAGTAAACTAACTCCAATGTCCATTGCAGTGAAGACTGAATAGGAGGTTCAGCAGCAAATTTTCCAGTTTTAAGCTGCCTCTGGAAGCCTGTGAGATTGCTGTGATCTTATGTTTTATATATAACCTTACATGGAAGATTTAATTGCAATATCTCAGACACTGTGAAGTGATAATCTCATGTAAACTCTTGTTGTTGATCATTTGTCAGTGTCCACATTAATTTTTAATGGTCTGACCCTGGAATACATTGAACATGTTCACCTCTTTCTAAATCTGATTCTCAGCATCTGCCTGACCCTGTTTTCTAAGGAAACATCCACCAAATCCAACAGAATCATAGTGAAGAAAGTGATGACAACGCAACAGCTTTTCTCTTGGAAATGTTACAACTGTATTTGGCCTGACAGTCACTGGATCACCTCATTACCCAGACTCTGACATTATTTCCTATAGCATAAGATGACAGACGCATCCTGAGAATGTGAATACTCAGTGAATACTGATTTTTGGCTCTGCAGTGTTCTGAATAGACAAGACAGCAAGTAGGGGAGTTTTTGCTTTGTTTTGATCAGCGAACAGCAGCAGCTTTGCCCCTGAGGGACAGGTGACTGGAATAACCTTGCCATTACTTTGTAAGGTCTTGGTCACCACTTTTGTTCCAGGACTAGTAAGAGTATATGGGGATTCGGGGTCATTGATTACTCCTTTCCCAAAAAACTGATCAACGAGGACTTAGACACTTTCAGAGAGGAAATGTGTTAAAACCTCATACACCAGCCACTGACAGAACATGCAGCAGCCTTATAATAGTGCTAAGAATTTGTAAGCAGGGTTCAAGTCATGATATTCTTGTGTTCCAGAAATCATGCAGAATTCTGTGAGTTAATCTTTAAAACATCCCAGTGGATTGTGTAAATCCAGACCATTACAAAATGCTGAGTATGCCAACTTCAGTAAGAGGCTTGGCATCTGTCAAATTAACAGATTCTTTATGCACCAGATCTCCCCTACAGACATAGCAACAAGGAGATACAACATTAAATAATCATTCCAGTTCTGGTTTTTATTCCATCATTACATCACAACCTGTCCTTGGCCAACAAGGATGCATTACATTCACTCAATGGTTAGTTTAGGGTTCAAAATATCAAAGTTTTCATTTTTACTTAGGAAAAATTAGTACAGTCCATGCCGCTTCAACTCACAGGAGATAAAAGGACCAGAAAGAATGTCACCACTGACAGATGTAGGTGCAAAAAGTCGATGTTATTATAACGTTTGGTAGTGACTACTTACTGAAAACACCTACAGTGTTACGTCATTGTTAGGTCTGCTTCTATCTTTGGTGTAGCTAAAAACATGATCTGAGTCATCTTTGGTGAGGGCAAAATTTAACCTAATATTTTTTCTCAAAGCAGAAACCTCAAAAATCATTTATATCTTTGTTTTGTTTTGTTTTTGGTATTTTTTATTAGAGACATAAATGAAATCCTACAAAAACTGAAAGTATTACATTTATAAACATCTCCAGTATATATATTTTGTATAAAGTTACCCTCTAGAGATTGGTATTTCATCAGCACAGAAGAGAGACAGGTTTACAGATGATTTCTTCGTCTACTGCAGTAACAGGAAATTCAATTAAAAACATTGCAGCTAATAAAAGTGCAGTGAAGAAAGGAACAGAAGCCATAAAACTACTGTTAATATTTGATCAGATGATAGTTAAAAAAATATTAAGTAGTATTAATGTAAAATTATTTTTTTATAGTTATCCAGTTTCTTCAGGGTGACGTTACCTGTCTCACACTTTTCACGTAGCTCTGCAAACAACTTGTACCTAACCTTCACTGACACACAGCTTTGCATTACTATAACGCCATTTGCATGCAATTAGGTAGAAAGTAGCCCTGTGTATATTTTGTTAGCTGGAACACAGAGAGAAGAGATAAAGAATATTTTTTTTCTTGAATACTTCAAATATCATGTGCTCGCAAACATAAAATGCTTTCTCTTGTATTAAACTGTGACAACAGGAAGAGAATTAAGCCAAAGTCAAATGTCCAGCATCTGGGTCAATATCCTTTACAGACATGTAAACACCTGTATTTTTGTTTATTAGCTGTCAACAGTAAACACTTGAATAGCCTTTTGTTAGTCTAGTCCCCTCTCCAGCAAGGCACTACCCTCTGTTTTAACTGTAAGAATAGTTTCACTGAAGCTTATATGTTAAATTCTCTGCAGCACCAAGATTTTAGTTTGTTGGGTAATCATCTTGTTGCCAAGCAAATTCAATTCTTAATAGCTGTTACTCCAGGATGTGTCACTGTATTAGGTAGAGTAATAAGGGGGTTTACTTCATTGGAGTCTTCAAAGACGAGTTGTGCTTTAAGTGAACCCACAAAAATGCTTCTATCCATAAGTAGAAAACTTAGATTTAAGGATATATATGGCCCTGTTGACATCAGTGGCAAGGAGTACATAAAAATGTCAGGCACATATCTGTGGGAATTCCTGAATCAGGTACAACAACTTTAAATATCAGAAGGACAGAAAGCATAGAAAGCCCTCAATAATAATAAAATGCTAATAGATTAAAAGTGGATTTTTACAGTGAGCAGACATATCTTTTTCACTTGCACAGGACAATACACATTTTTTTTTTCTGTGGAATATTTCACAGTGGCAGAGCATACTGAACAAGTGTATCATCCAGTTGTACACTTCACTCCACAAGCCAAACGTACATATGGAAATGAACCCTGCTACGAAAAACTGCTATAATGTGAAAGAGCAGCAGTAAGGGCAGCAACTCAGGGCAGTGACATTTGCAGGCACACTCTCAACAGGAAATTGTCAGCAAGATGGGACTAGGGATGTAGACATAGTAAAAGACTATATATTAATTATTTGTAATTCTTTTTGCCTTGTAAAGGACATGAAAGTATGTGAAAGAACATTTACCAGATTTCATCACTGCAACTTGTACGTCATCTCTGAATCCATGCTAAATGCACACAAAGTTCTTCAGCTTGATACCTGTCATTTTGCACACAGACAAAATGCTGAGATTGCTGCCATTCTAATCCAAGGGCCAGTGTCCTCAATTGCATACATTTAGTCATACATCCACTCAGTTCTAAGATTCTGTCCTATAATTTTAAAAAAAGAATGTGCCTAAAAAGCCCCAGCACAATCTTCATCCTTACAGGAAGGGACCCAAAACTTTTAACTTTTTGTGTATATGTAAAATAATTCAGTGACTTCCTCTCAAGCAAAGTACAATATTTTGTTTTCTGATGGAGTTGATGCACTGATAGTCTGTTGGATTTTTATATTATTATTATTAGATTATTTTGTAATTTGACCACACTGTGCTGTTGCTTTTAGTTAGCAATTTTTTTCCCAAAAGCTTCTCAAAACCCAACTGAGTAGTATAAATATCCTAATAATAAAGTACTGTTATTGAGATACTTTTTGTAGCAGGCATAAAGCACACATCAAATGCAGGTGCGTATCATTACAATGATATCCCACACTAGTTATTAAGGGCCCATTTGCACTGAAAAATAGAGAAGGGGAACACCATTTTTTTTTAAAAAACCCTTCTATGTTGTATAAACTATACTAAACAAGAAGCCCCACTGAACTAGAAACTATGTTGAAAGCGTACAGAACTTCTACAGGTATTGGGCATAATCACAGCTTTAAAGAGTAGGCAAGGTTGCATTTTGTAAGATGATTAATAAAATAATGTATTAGATTATGTTTTAGAAAATGGTTGACAATGTACAGAGAATCAAGGAAAATTGTCATAGGCAAGAGGAAGGAGAAGGAATTAACATTTTACTTTTTCTCTTACAGCTGGCTAAGAAATAAGATCAGACAAGTTTGATCAATTACAGAAAGAAAAATTAGCTAATGTTTTGATCAACTATTCCAGGTGTGCCATTTTTAAACAATCATATCTTATCTTACTCTGCAAGTACCTCACTAATTTCAATCCATTATTAATAAAGATGGTACTTGGTCTTTAAGCATCAGAAGCCATATTGTGTGTGTTCTTTCCCTTTGGCATATATTGCTTTTTCTTTATATAGGCCCATATGAATCCCATTTTTGCATGCATCTTTTGTCTTTTAATCATGCAAAATACTTATATATAAATTTATCCAGTTGAAATACTAAAAACTCGTTTAAAGCATATGGCTGATGAACAACTTTTGATCCTCTCATAAACATGGAGTTCTGTGAAATATGGAAGAGAGAAACACGGAAAGCATTAAAATATTTGGGAGGAAGAATACAAATTTCACTTCCTTAAAATAGTAATTTCCATGTATAGGTTATTGAAAAATTCATTAGTTTCCTAACATTCTACAATGGAGTAAAATATCAAAATGGAGGTGCTTGTTCAATTTTCTTTCATTACTACAGCTTTTGGTAATGAGCTCATAAAGTTCTAAATAATTTATGGAACCACACAGTTCTAAGGACCTTCTGAACAGAGAAGATAAATCTTCCTTGAATGACCTTTAATGCACAAAGCATTTTTCCACATATATGAGGAAAGTTTTATATTTATAATGGTATTGGTAACCATAGTTTTAGTGACAGATGGAACTTCAATTAGTCCAGTATAAAGCCATCATACCTCAGAAAGCTGAATTTTAATGTTAATTTTGTATAGCTGAGAGAAGCTTCAGTTTCATTTTGAGTTTTAAACTCTTAGAATGTCAAGTGAAATAAGCCAAGCCATGTAACTGAGAAGTCTGAAATTTACAGAGTTCCTGAAAATGATTGATTTTGTCATTATTTTCACTATAAGCACTTCTGTTGTTATTGCAAGAAGAGGACAACAATAATAAGGTTTTTCACACACAAGATCAGTTGATGGTTTATTCTCCCCCTCTGGTATTTCTGATAAATAAGTGGCAAAAACTCCACATCTTGTAAGTATAGAGAAATTTATGAGACGTTTTCTTTTTTTTTTTTTTTCCCCAATTTGATTATATTCACATTAACAACTTCAGGAACAGACCTCAAGAGTTCTTCAGGCAATCAAGGTAGGAAACATCTAACAATGGTCACGTCAATCCACGTTTAGCTGCTTAAGATCACAGTAAAAAATCTATCTTTTAAAAGACCTGAGCGGTAAGATACATGCATTGTGTCAACAGGGAAAAAAAAGCATTCATAAAGAAAGGTAAAGGAATATTTATCCCTATGAAAAAAATGAAATCAGATTTCAGTGAGTCCATACTGGTTACTTAAACATGCAACTCATGCAAAAGCTGGATACATATACTTCATGAAATAAAAAACATTTCCATTTTTAGCAAGAGTATTGTCTATCATTCTTAATGTCACTCACATGTTGTGTATTTTCAGTAATTTACACAGAAATATTTAGAATAGAGACTGTTTCTTACCATGTATGCAGAAAAATTAAAATCACAGGGGCAAGAATTCCCCCTAGGAATCACTGAAATAGAAATAATAAAAAATGATACTTTTACTGTGTTAGAGGAAAAAAAGTGCTTAGTGAAAGGTGCTGATATTTCAGCTTTACCTTCATTACAAAGTGAAGCTTGAAGGAAGCAGAATCAACTTGTTGAAAATTTTATTACTTTTCCATTACTTTCAGAAGAATGCACAACAGCAGATTTCTTTTATTATAAATGATAATAAATAATAATAAAAATTATGCTTAGCTTATCATTGAGGTAACAAGTTATGAGATAAGTACTTTCAGCATTACCTGAGCAGACTTTATACTGACAGATTTTAAGAGAGATGAAACAGGTATGCCTTACGCACTAATGTATGGGTGCATATGTGCAAATAATCATATAAAACAGATTTATTGGACTGGGCTGTCAGATGCTGGTAAGCATCTGTACTGAAGGCAAGATACAAACACTTAAAAGAATTTTTATATAATCTAATGGCTTTAATTATGTTTTTAAACCTCCTGAATTTATAAGGTTTAGATGGGGAGAGAACTTTGTTCATATTTGAAAGATGATTGAAATCATTCCCATTGTAAATCCATGCTGGGGACAGGGGTACATATCCTAGGAAATTCCTGCTTAAAATCAATCATGATCATTTCTCTAGAGGAACATGAAAAACTCTCACACTGCTACCTCCAAAATGTGATCATGTTTGTCAGTAAGAAACAAAGCACCAGGAATTGAATAGCAATTATGTGAGGACTTAGGGAGTCAGTCTGACTTGACTTTATAAGACAGATTTTCCTTTTGACTAAACAAGGCAAAAGTAATTTTTTCATTAAATACCAAGAATCTGTCTAATGTGCTCATAAAAAAACAAAGGCAAACTCTACACAAGAAAACATTTTTTGGTTTACAATATTTCTCACACGCTTAAAGATCTCTTATTGATAAGCTAATTGGTTTGAGGTTGCAGCTGAATTGTGAACACAGTAGGAAAGTCTTTGCTTCGTACAGGCTTCAAGAAATGAACCACTTTTCTGTTTCTCATATGCAAATCAGGGGTAACGGCACTGAATTCAGCATAGTAAAAACCTCACGTTCAAAAACCAGTGCAAGTAACAAAAGAAGATATTACAGTCAGGCAAAAGTATAGGTTGAAGAGCCTGAGTTAAAAAGCAGTATATTTTTCCAATCATGGGAGCTAACAAAGACACTAAAATAAAAGTCCACACCCAGAAATAAAATATAGATCCTGGTTATCGGTTTGAAATGTTTTTTGTTTTGGACAAGAAAAAATAAAAGAAAACTGACAATGAAAGTGTGGAATAGGGTCTATGTCAGGCAGGAAAAAAGAAAGAGCTTAGAGAGCTGGGCATGAACCTGTATGCCAAGCCATTAAACAGCAACTTTTATCCCCTTCTTCCCAAAACACATACACACACAAAGCATTTCAGAAATGGATTTCAAAATTGACTCAGGTTCAAAATAACTCTTGCAAACAGCTCCTCCCAAGCACCTCACTCCTTTAAAGTACTGATGTGGAAGAAAGAAGATTTTGTAAAGCATTTGCAGTGTCCTAGAGAAACAAGACAGGCAAGTATGGAAAAAAGGACAAGAGCAGACCTTGAAATGCATGTTTATAAAAAAGACAAAAATCTTCCAGTGTGTGGGAGAAAAAATGTGCACAAGCGACAAGCATGATACAAAGGGGAAAGAAGGAAGATAATTTTACCATTCTAAATAGCTGGCATTCCACTTTATATTAATTCATATTCATAGATAATTCAATAAGAAGGGCATGACCCTGTAAAATTATTCATTCCTCGTATTACCTCACCTGGTAATACCTCAGCTGTATTGAAAGGAAACCACTTGGTTGGCTCCCAGCCAACATCTAGCTATAAAGTTTACTAACTGCACAATAAGCTGAAAGTTACCTTTCTGTGGGAAAGAATCTGGTCTTGCCAAAGTTTCTTCATTGCCATTGAACTAGTGGTGTTCAGGAAAAAAAAAACCTAGGGTTTTCTTTTCAGCATCTTTGACAACACATTTGATTGACATATAAGCTCTGGCTTAAATATTTTCAAATTTAAAGTTCTTTCTTTCCTCTGCCTTTCTGTGGTCTGCAGGAGGCACAGTGACAGGTGTGAAATAAAGAAAAAAGTGTTAGCTCAAACCAAATTTTCGGTGATACTATGGCAATCATCAAAAACAAAAGTTTTGTTGCAGGTGAATTTGTAATGCTACATTTCATTTCAGTACAAATGAAAAATTTTTAACCTACCAGATGAAAATGTTTAATTTATTTATTATCTAAACTTCTTCTTTAAAAAAAAAAAAAACAACAACAATAACACACAGCTTATATAAAGTATAGGTTAATTTCAAACCATAACATCACTTTGAAATAAAATGTTCTGGCTTTTCAGAAACCATAATCTAGAAAATGGCAAATGCAATATTGTAAGTTCTCCCCAGTGATCATTTTTTAAATTTGGAATTACCTTTCAAATGCAGCCCAGCATTGCAACTAATTTTTATTTTGTTAATATTTATCTTCGGTGAATTTATTGTTCTCTTTCCCTTGTTCCACTCCCCCAGTAATCAAACTACCATTCTGGTTTATAATCAGTGATCAATATTTTTGAGAGGAAGGTTTGCAGCTTCTTTGTCAAGCATTAGCTAACAAATGCCAAGCAAACATCTGGGACACATCCCTAAAAGACAATAAAAGTGCATCACAGATATTGCTGAGCCAGTTTGGCCAATCTGGTGAATCTATATGCCACAGAGCACACTAAGCAGACTGGCCAGCTAAAGACCGTTAGCAGTACTCCACTATAGCTCTGCTGGCACAGTGCTGGGTTTGAGCTGATATAAGCCCTTCCACTGAACCTGTCTGGGTGTCTGCTGCGTAGACTGGCCCTAGACAGTGGGATCTGGATGAATCTAAGATGTTACTGGTAGATCCTTAGCATGGTCAGTATAGCTCTGAAATTCTTATGGGAAATAATTTATTAATCTGAGGTTTATCTCTGCACATGAAGCATCACAGTTTTCTAGAAATGACTCAATAATACTTATTTTTCAGGAGCATATTGCTAAGGGTTTTCTATTCATTGTAGAAAATACATACTACTACTTCTTTATTCTGAGTTCATTATTATCACACCTAAACTTTTTAATGACTCTAGTTATATTTGGAAATGTAAATTCTCTTTCTTGAATATTGCTTAAAATCTATCAAAAGTAGGCCATCATCTATACAAAATCTTTTCTAATATCTTTGTTAGTTGGATAACTATGTATGCATGAGAGGATATAGCTTGCTAGTCTTTCAAATATTTTTTATATCCCAGTTTTGTTTCTTTTTTCCTTTCTTGTGAAATATACAAAGGCCATATTTTTCGAAAGTGTTTAAGAACCATTTTCAATTGTGGCATATTTTAAAGTAACTTAAAAAATGACTTTTCCTGTCACTTTTCACTAGAAAATAAAAACAAAAGCAAGGCAACTTTGCTTCCAAAGTAGCCTGTGGTATTAGGTTTGAAATCCTCATGAAACATAGTTTTCAAAAAGTGAAATATTCTTTCTGAAAATATATTCATTTTAAAATTCCTTAAGATTAGGTGCCCACAATCGCCAGTCTGTACAAACTTCCATTGTTCAAATATTGATTTGAAACACTGTCTGAGACTGTACCCAGGGACAAATTTTTTTTCAATAACTTAATCATTTCAATTCATCTGTCAGGGCCTGAATTGATTTCTTTTTGTTGCCTACAATTACAGATCTTCATGATGCTCTCATAACTGAAAACTTATCCTACCATCAGTAGATGGTAGCAGACCTCACAGAGGTCTGCTAAAGGAGAGTGAAGAAATGTCATAAATTATTCATAGTGACCATCTGTTTTGTTTGGTCCTGTTTGAGTTGCCTTAAATCATTGCACACAGGCAGCTCAGTGGTCTCAGGCTGCCATGTAAAATAGAAACAAAAATGGAGTCTAAAGAATTATTTGATAAAAAGGGGGAAACCTCCTCCCTCCTCCAGTAACAAACCTGTCATAAAACTAGCATGGCTAATGGATTTCTAATGTAGGTGGAAGGTTTTAGTCAAATTGAGACAAAGGTGTGATTGACAAGAACAATTGTACCTTTTAGTGATATTCTTGGAGCTGAAGGGGTATGATGGAAACAGTTTTTTCATTACTCCTGCCTCCTATTGTCTGCTTCTTTTCATCATTCTGAAGCAAAGGTTATATTTATCCAAATGGTTAATTTATATTTACTACTGTTTCAGTATTTTGCACATGTTTTCACAAGGATGGAATGTTCCAGAAACTCATTTTACTGCAAGGATGTGGGAGCTGAAGGATAAGGTATAAAAGTAGCCACTCACTTTTTCAACTGCCATTCAAGTTCAGCAAGTGCAGAAGTGGGATGTGTCAGCTGTGGTGAATTAAGCACGGTTCTCAGAGATGACATGTACATATCATAAAAATGTCTTTCTGCACAAATGGTTACACAGATATTTGCTCTTGTAAAGAAATAACTCCAACAGGGTAGCATAGTGTGACATGGTGATGGCCTCCCTCCTGTAACATGAATGCTGGATCAGACCAAGGATTTTATGGAAGACAAGCAAGCAAATTATTTACCAAGTGGGAGGTGAATATCTAGTCTAACAACAGAAAATACAAAATTATTTATTTACATTGAACTCAGTGTTAAATAAGAGCAAAGGTTACAAAAGCAGGTGACCCAGAAAGACTCAACTTTCAATGTGTAAATGTGCAGGTACAAAAAAAAAGTCCTCAGAAAGAGGTATTTCTAGTTGTTTTAAGGAAAGAACTATGATATTCAGCATGCAAATCAGAAGCTACCTTAATTTAAATGTTCTGCTTTAGCTGAGTATTTGACAAGGCATGCAAAACTAGGAAAACGTTTATGTCTTTTCCCTATTTAGCATAAGAGTCTCGGTGTGGAGGCCGTGGACAAGCAGCACATCAAGTTGGCTTCCTGGCAGAATCCCATCCTCAGAAGGTTTCTGGACCAGGTCATCTGCCTTCTCATTGGATTTTCATCACTATCACACTGAATATAAACACTATCTCCAGAGATTTGGAAAGCAGTGGTTCCCAAACCTGCTTTCTTTGTACGCACCATGCATAAATAGGGTATGTGTGGGGTGCTCCTAAGTACTGAGGATATAAATGGTATATGTGAGTTTGAGTTATTTTGCTGTATAGAATAAGCCATAATATACCTTAGATCCTTGGTCTACGGGGTCTAGTATAGTCTGTGGAGCACTGTAGATCTCCCATCTCAACTGGAGATTACTACCAAGGAAGCTACTTAGCAAAATGAATATATAGCTTTTTATGTAACTTCAGTTGATTTTTAAAGTGCACTGTTTTAATATTTCTGAATAAACTAGAGCTTCAAGGAAGCTTTTGAAAAATAATTCTATTAGAGGCTCAGCAATTTGTCAACCTTCCAAAAAAAGGACATAGAATAAGCTTAACAGCAATCAAATAAATGTTATACCTGACATCAGCACAGGCTCACCATAACCTGATAAGTTAATCCTAAATTTTTTTTTTACAGGGACTGGTCTGTCTTAAGCTGGACTAACTTAACCTATTTTAAAGCAAACTTAACAAAGTGCCGTGAGAACATCCATGTTTGTTTCAAGATAGATGAAAGCCCATAGAAGGCAATGAGAAAATGAAGGTGCTTAAAGTTCAACACGTTTGAATACTTTCCCACACAACGTTGAAGATTATAAGACTTCACCCCTGGACTTAATTGGATCAAAAAGTAAGCATTTCTTTGACCTGAGATGTGCTAAAGAACCCCGATGAAGGCATACTTTTATCTTATTGTGAATGCTCAACACCGTAACCAGTCACCTTATCTTAGAATATATTAATCTAAAATTAAGCTCTTACTGCTTCTTTGTATCTCAATTAGGAAAGAAAGCTGATTTTACCTAGGGTTTTGTTATTAAGCTCAACTTAATATTAGTCATGCCTGTGGTCTATTTAACTCCTCTCTTCTAAGCTTTTCTGAAGTACCCTGTACGTGTTCAAAAGACATAAGTGAATCTCTAATTACAAGCAGGTGTATGAAATACTAATTTCTTACAGGAAGAAGATGGAATCTCATTCCTGAGGTGAAATACTCATCTCTTACCAGGAGTTTCTAGAGGAAGCTTCATCAGAGAGGTTCAGTTCTCACAAGCAGACCAACATTTTGCAGCTAAGCAGTGTTGATTTTTTTATGTAATGGAGTTCAAGACACCATAAACTGTAACTCAGTTGTTACAGGAAGGAAATAGGCTGCCTGCCTTTACCATGTTCCCCCAGTTAGGGCCGGTCAGTCTTTTAAAGTTTCCATGTTACAAGGATATCCATCTCTATCTTCTATTCCAGTTATTTTGTCATAGATGATACATGAAAGAAAATTAGGTACAACCCTTCTCTGTGGTTGCTGGTTCTCCCAAGGCAGACTGCCTGGCAACAACACACCATGCCCTTCACTTCCTCGTGCACATATGCTTGGTGCTACCAAGCACAGCTCTCGGTGCTCAGAGCTCCTACCAGCTAAGATAATTTTGTGCAATACAATTGCAGTCATCATGGGCTGGAATGGGCAAGAACAGAATTCCATTATCAGTACCCTAGAGACGTTTTATCAAGTTAACAATGCACTAAGTGTGTGTTATCAGCAATATAATAAAAGCCATTCGTGTGTTTATTCATCAGTAATTCACTAATATAATGCATTGAAACCTTCTAATTAAATAGCAATCTGTTAATTATAAAGTGACAGCAGTTGAGCTACTGCAAATGTAATTTTAAGATGGTTTCCTATCTTAGAAAATTATTGTCTCCATGTAGAATGAACAATCTCACTATATAAAACAAAATGGTTGTGGTTTTCTGGGTTTGGTTATTTTTGTTGTGTTGTGGGTTTTTTTTTGAGGGGTGAAAAATTTTTAAATGTTAAAGTCGCTATAATAATCTTTGCTGATTCCACAAGTGGCAGCTCAGAAAGACAGTATCTGCTACTCCAGTAGAGTAAAGCAATCATTTAAACCTTACTAATATCAAATAATACCTGATTTCCCTCTGAATATGGAAACTGACTCTATAGTTTGTAATTTAAATATATATTACAAAAGCAATATCCTCATAAGCCTTATTAGTGTTCTCCACCTTGGGCTTCTTTATGTTCTCAGTTTAAGTATTATATAAAGAAAGATAAATTAGAAATATAATTTGCCCTTATCTTCAATGAGGAGAGAAATGGGAGGGTAAAAAGAGAAGGTAATTTGCAGCATCTGATATAGACATGTAAAATACACAGTGTGGATATCTTCCCCCCTGGATACTGACTCTACAAGTCAGTATTCACAGTTTTTCTTCTTTTTGAAAAAAAAAACCCACCCCCCAAAAAAAAAACCACCAACAAAATAGAACATTAACACATAAGTAATATACTTTTTAAAGTTATCTTATCAATGTCAAATTATAGTGTTAAATGCTTAAATTTCACTTTAGGTTCTGTGTCCAACCTAATTCTGCCATCTTGTGTATACAATGTGGCATATGTTCCTTAGTCATATGATGATATATTTTTTTACAAGGCCTTAAGACCACACCAAAATGTGCATGGATTTTTAATAACAAGGTTTTGCTTTTCCTTTTCTCACCAGTCTCTCCGCCAATGTTTCAAGACTAACATTTCTTCCAAAAAGAGAATCAAGAAAGATCAGTGTTAATACTGGAACTCGGGGCAACTCATAGAAGCTCACGGGGGCAAAAAGCCTGGGTGGAGAGATGATTTGTGCAACATCAACAAGGACAATGACTGTGCAGGGAGAGAGGGGAAATCTTCATGGGGACATCCAACATGCTGAGATGTTGATCTGAAATCAACAAAGTTCTCAGAGGGTACAAAAACATTCAGGCAAGGATAAAGCTAAAGGTTTCTTCTCTCTCTCTCTCTCTCCTCTCTCTCTTTTTTTTAACCTCAGTCTATCTTGTTCCACCTGAAGAACTGAATTATGTTTTTGGAGTTTTATTCTACAAGGTCTGTGCAGTCATTTGCTATGGCTATCAAACATCTCTGACTAGTGATAGAAAGCCAGAGTGTCCACAAAGTGAGACTGGACAGTCTAATTTACATGTGTAAGTTAATGAGCTGAGAATTAGTCCTTGGTTCTTAAAGCAGAAAGGTCCCATCTCAGTTAAGCATCAGCATTCAAATTCTGACCGCTGAAGGTCTGCCAAGGTAAACCCAGTCAGGCCCAGGGAAAGTCAAATGTACCTGTATTTCTCTTGTTGGTGGGCAACATAACTGCATATACTAGATGCGACATAGCAACTTGTGGCTGTGTAACAGACAGACTGGGTTCTCCGGCTGGTACTGTTACTTATTACTTGTACCATTGTCTAGTATTAGAGCCATGAGGCACTAGTAATTCTTTTTCTCTTGCTTGCAGTACAACAAATCATTTGGTATGTTGTATCTATATTCAAATGTATTCATCACATTTTAATACAGATATAACGCAAATGTTGTTCTTGACAATAAAGTGTAGTTATGGAAACTAATAAAGATTTTTTGTGCATACTAGAGAAGCACAGTAGATCATTCAATTCCTACAATTGCTCCAATAATTAAATAAGGTAAATTTGAATTATTAAAATACACTCTAGGCTATATTAGTATGATTTGTGTGTCCTTTCCTTGGGAATTAAGCACAGGAATCAGTCTTTACTGTTATATATTTTCAAAGAAAGTAGAGGATTTTCTTCAAATCAAAGAGAAACTATTTGTGATCTCTTGTAGCAGTGAGTTAACTCCGCTGAATTTCAAAAAATGTATTTGATCACAGAAATGAAGAAAACCGAGGCACCTCACTCACAGGGTGGCAGATAGATTCTTTTTTTTTTTTTTTGAGGTGGTTAGAGAAAGAGAGTCAGTACTCTTCAGGAAAGCTAAATGTGGTAGAAGAGAAAACCTATTAGACTGTACAAGGGGAAGTAGAGTGCCCAGTCTTGGATTGAACCCCTTATATGCAGGAAAAAATGCTTTAATTTCAGAATGTCAGGGCTAGATGCACTTTTAATACCCTCTCTGGACTGAGTGCATCTTAGCCTGCCACGGACCCTGATGCTTTTCCCTTTGCTGGAGCTGAGTCACCCAGCTCTACTCTCAGTCAGGGGTACTAATTCACGCAGCAGCCCAAGCCTGTCTGGGAAGATCCCATCACACTATTTGCCTGTAGTTCTTACCTCATATGTTGTGAGTGAAAGTGAATCTCATTACTTCAAACAGTGTTAAAACAAGATGTATTTTTTTTTCACAATAGCAAACTTTGTTTTTAATGTAGAAGAGGGACTTCCCTTTTGATCAATAATTTCCACAAGGCTCCAGGGCTGGGAATACGTAAAGGCAACTCTGCATGTGCAGTCAGGGATTCTGGTACAACCTCTGCACCTCCTGCACACAGGGAAGAGATGCCTAGCTAATTTTGCAGGAACTGGTAGAAAATGAAGTATATTGTTGAATTTATGGATTCACACATTCAAGAGTCCCAAATAAAATCAGTATGACTTAACCCCACACATGAAGTAATGACTGTAGGGGGCCACAGAGGAGAGTTGCGTGGCCACAGAAAACAAATGTAAAATCTTAGGAGAATTTAGGTAGAATTTGATGACACAATGTGTTTACGTGAGCAATTAAAAAAAAAAAAACCAAACCAAACAAACAAAACAATCAACCAATTAAAATGAACATTTTAAAAAATAGTGAGTGAAATATTTAATGGAAAAGACAACTCTGGGGACTTGTGACTTGATCTGAATGAAAAAAACCCCCAGTCTTGAAGGTTCATGCATCTCGCATTTGATGCAAAAATGATTAGCATTTGGTTGTCCATGATTGTTTCCTATCTGATGATATGTGCTAATAGTCTGTCGTTGCTAGGGGATGTTGCTAAGTAAGGCAAGGCACAGAGAAGGCCAGCCACCTCTTCACTGACGACTTCTAACACCAATTATTTTTGTGAACTACAGATTTCATTTTTTTCTGAATGTCTGCATATTTTTTTTTATAAAAGATTTATCGCTATAGTACAATCCAAACATGTAAAGACTTAAATCTGCTGGAATTATCTCTTTTTCATTAAAACCTAATTTCTGTTCCTCAGCATTGCTGTGCACTCATCAGAAGGTAATAACCATAGCCTGACCTATTTTTGTTCATTCTGAACAAACGATATGAGAAATTTGGGTATTCGTGGTAAAGAAACATGTTTATGTTGATTTAAATTAATTTACCAAACACTATTTTATTTTATTTAAAGGATGATAGTTAATTTTAATTGGAAAAAGTAACAGAAAAGAAGTATGAGCTTTTAAGAAAACAGAAAATCAAGAGCCATTAAAAAGATGTAATAGGAAAACATATATAAAATAACACTATGTTGAAAGACTAAGTAGTTTCTTAAGTTACATTTATTCTAAAACTGTTACTTATTGGATTCCATATTCAAAAAGAAAGCTTTTATGTTATATTCCTTTGAATGTCGAACTGAAATGAGTTAGTACTCTTTCTAAACTCATATCATTAATACAGATATTTGTTCTTCTGTAAGTTTTTTAATGGTGACTGGAATGCTTTATGCTGTCAATTCCCATTTCATGAGCGAAAGTCAAAAGGATATAGGCTTCCAAATAATTTAAAAGGGAACAAAAAACCACTCTAAAATTCTCCCTGTTTTTTTTTGTTGATTGCTATGAGTCTTTTGAAGCCTCATATGAAGTGGTTAGGGTCACTGCATTATCGTCAAAGTGTTTTTGAGCTGTTCCCTCAACAACCACTTCACTACACCATTATAAGCATTACTGTTCTGTGAAAGGTAGTCAAGTTTAATGCATGCTGATCAGCATCAAGTATTAAAACTTGTTTTTTCTCTCTTTTAGTTTCTAACAAAACTATGTGAATAATAATCTCCTAAGCTTTGTGTCTCCAAATCACAGTGTATCTGGCTTTTTCAAACTGTTCTTGGTAATTTCTTTCATGGTCTAAAGCAGAAATGCTGGTTTGGGTCAACTTACACTGAAGACACCTTCAAAGAGACCAGTGAGAGTTTTGCCTTGTAGACTATAGAGGAGTATTAGCAAGGAAATAACACACTTTTATTTTTCAGTGATTTAAAGAAATATGTCCAGAAAAATCTTTATTTCCACAGGCTGTAATTAGGCAAAAT
The DNA here is from genome assembly GCF_949628215.1 of Phalacrocorax aristotelis. Classification (NCBI taxonomy): domain Eukaryota; kingdom Metazoa; phylum Chordata; class Aves; order Suliformes; family Phalacrocoracidae; genus Phalacrocorax; species Phalacrocorax aristotelis. The sequence goes on along the minus strand of NC_134276.1, from coordinate 106,449,242 downwards.
GACTTGGAATGGATCATTGGTTTGCTAAGTGGTTCAGGTGAACAGTTAGGTGTTTGCAGCTCATAAGGCTCAGTACACCTAAACCTTGAGGAAAGCAAGAGAGAAAATTCCTGTATTTCATGTTCTTGTGACCAAATTTTTTAGCTGATTTTTCAGCTGATTCTTCCAAAATACTGTAAATAAAATTTCCTTTCTATCACCTTTTTAACTCACTATTCTTCATACACGGACACAGGCATGATGCTGAGACTTTGTTAGTACTACTACTATTACATTCGTATTCACATCAAAATTAACTTTCCTACCAATGAATAATGACACTAATTGATTTTGATCAGGTGGAACATGTCATAGGAATCCTTAACAGTACCACATGAGTACTGAAGAATTGAACTGCAGTATACCCAGTCCCAGAGATAATTTTTTACCAGTTTCATTGAAAGGAGAAATTTTAATGATGTTTACCTATGAACGTGACAATGTATAAGTCTTTAAAAGGTTCCTTGCCCATTTGAACTTTCACATGGAATCAACTGCATGTCTCCAAAGGGGACTGGAGCAACACATATGTATCATTTAGGATTTGCCCTTTTTCTGAAGGGTTAAATGGGACTTTGTTTCTTGTTTTTACTCTATGCAGATGTATGTTTCTACTGAACTTTCTAGATTACAGTTGAGGAACCTTTTTATTTTGACAGCTAATTAGATTTTTCAATGACAGTAGTAGGCTGCATATTAATAGCATGCAATGCCACAGAACAAAAAAAACCATATAGTCATAATCTGTATGCAGTGAAGATACAAATCCAATCCAAATTATAAGCAACAGGTTCTCCTTCTCTTCCTAAAAATATCTTAATATATTAATTTCAAAAGGTTTACTGGAGACAGAGCTGGGTGAGTAAAATATATTTTTCCCTTGGAAAAGAAATATATTTTCTTTAATCTTACACAACTAATGAAGTTCCAAAAGGATTCATATTACATTGTTTCCTTTACTTTTACAAGTATGGATATTTCAGAGAAAAATCGGAACATTAAGAAATAATTGCAATTAAACTGCAGCAGAATATGTTGCAAAGAGCAGAAACATATACTTAGGTGAGATGTTTCTACAGCAATCCTTCACACTGTTCTTCTTCACAGGAAAACAAAGGTAAATCTGATTTCAGTCTTTGTGACAGACTACTCAGGAGAGGAACCCACTGTCCACTGAGGAAAGGAGTAAAGTCCTAAGTGAATAGAGAAATAAAGTCGCCTCAAAGAACTGACTGATACTTTGTGATGTGTGTGGTGTATGTTTGGATCTCTAATTAAAAGGGTGGTACAGAACCACTTCATCCAAAGGAGAGCTCTGCTGACAAAGGTGGGACAACAATCCCATCTGTAATAATCATCAGAAGTATTCTATGTAATCAAGTTGAAAGGAAAGTAAGTTAATCCTGAACATATTTTCTTCTTAAACTAGATTTCATAGGATTTTTTTTTTTAAACACACTCAAATAAATAAATAAAAAAGTTAAAATCTAATGTACTCACAAATATATACACTATTTTTCTGTTATGTCTAGACCCCAGTTCTGTCTCTGGTCTGGAGCCTTCCTCCAAACTACATCTCACCTAGTGCACTACAGCCAGGAAACAGACATAACACATTGTTCTTCTGAAAGGTGTGAGAAACATTTTCTAACCAACAGCCTCATTTATAAGAAGAATAGATATTTGAGGCACCCATATTTAATTCCCCAAATACAGGGAAAAGACAATGCTTCAGAATCTAAATGCTCACCTATCTTATGTCTTGTCCATTTAATGCAATCTTCTGAAGATCCTTTATTTTTGCTATTTTGAAAAAGAAGAAAAAAAAAAAAAAAAGTATCCCCTTAAAGTAGCTAGGCTCTTTCCTGCTTTCTTTTTCATTACTCTTATGTTTGCACTGTATTGTTTTCATGGAAACAGTATCTTTTTTATCTTTCAGTTCCTGAAGTAGGAGGTGCTGCTTTTCTACCACATTTGAGAGAATATACAGTATAATAAAACACTAATAAAGCTATACACATTAATTTTCTTGCTATAAAATAATAATAATAATAATAACAACCATATTAATGAAGAATAAGGGAGGAAGGATTGCAATTGTCATCTTGTACTACTGCTAGTAGGGCTCACTCCTCTGTGAAAAGCAGAGGACTGCAGTTACTTGAAGAATCTGACACACTGGAAGAAAATTGCAAGTGCAGTAGTGACATTTCTGACATTTCTGTGAAGAAAGGGAAATGTCTGTGATTAACATAGTCAAAAAAAAGTGGCACAAGAGGCAGCAGGAAAAATAGAAAACTCTACACCCACACACACACACATATGCACCCCGAAACCCACAAAGATCAAAGAAGGAGCGAAGTGTGGAAAAAGGAAAAAACTATTGTTTGCTTTTTCCAAAAAAAACAATTAAAATACAAAACATCTAAAGCATTTGATAGTTTTACTTATTTTTGATTTGTTTTTAAAAGCATTTATCTTGCAATACAAACACCCCCTAGAACAGACTGGCAGACAGGGAACCCACATAGACATCTCCCTTGAAACAAGTGAATCAGTAGTTCCTAACAACAGAGATGTGCTATGAGATAGTTACATGTAGGACATATGGCTGCTCAAAATCTCACCTTAGGGGCTCAGCTGCTAGTCTGAGTTTTGAAAGAAATAGTAGTGATCCCACCTTCTTATGACTGTTCTCTCACTTAAGCTCTCCACTTACCTAATAGAATAATTTAGACATAATATCATGATTTATAAAAGCTGGGAAATTGTGTCACTGGTAGACATTTGTTAACTTCGCTAAGGTGGCATGAGGTTTAATATTCTAGGATTTTTATTTTCCTGGTATTTTAGAAATGCCCCTTTGGGTCATTCTAATCTTTCTAATTACATTTATACAAAACAAATATTTTTTAATTATAAAATTATTTTCAAATGCTTTTCAGCATTTGGTTTTGTAGGGTTTTGGCAGTGAAGTTTAGATCAATTTGTCATGACTTAATATTTTCCATATTTAACATACCAATATATTTTCCCAAAGGTATCAGCTGTTTGATTATCAGATAGTTTCTAAAGGAATTTCCACTGGGCTGTGGTATATTCCTTTAAGAAATACTTACTACTTGCAATGGGCCTGAAATACCTATTTCTTGTCTCCATCTGATTTTTTTCCTAAGTCTTTCTCTATTGGCAGCCTTCTTCCTTCAAATTCCAACAAGACAGAAAAAATTTTAGATGAGGTATTTTCTCCCCGTCCTGCTGAGGAGGGGGAGTGAGAGAGAAGCTTGGTGTGCACTTGACAGCCAGCCAAGGTCAACCCACCACAACTGTTGTTTATATTTTGTTGAGTAATTAAAATACACTGTTTAAAGCACTAGCACTAGGATGTGATTCCTGTCCTGAAGTATTTGTAATACAAAGGACAAAACAATTACATAGACCACATTAGAAGACAATGCAAAGAAGATGAATAAAGAGGGCTTTTTTTCTTTTTTTTTTTCATCCTACAGGAGGCAAAGCTAACCTCAAATACAATACAGCCAAAATATGTTGCTATTGACAGTGTTTAAGGCAGTGATCCAAAGTCAGGAGATAAAACTTTATTGCACAGCAATTTGAAGCAGTGAATTAACCTGCCTGCTACACATAAAGGAAGAGAATAGCTGCCTGATCTTTCCAGAGCTGGAGATCTCCCAGGGCCAGGAGCTTCACCACCCAGCAAAGAGAGGCCACTGCCTGAGTGCTATCTAGCTTGCAGGCTTCGGTAGGAGGAGTTCTGTTAGGGATGAGCAGTTAACTGCCCTGCTCTACTGAGAAGACATCAAGCAGTACAGCAAAGGCCTCCCCTGTGGCATCATGCTAACAAAAACCAATGATGTGGTCTTTACAAGTCAGTGACCAGCTGGAATGGGCTCGCCTGGTGCGGTGACTCCAAATGTCACAGTGTTCCTGGTCCAAGTGGCTAGTGTGTGCTTCTCTCACAAAACTAGACGCAGCCAACCTTCATGGAAGTCCGCCACTAACCTTGATTCACACATGTGTAACAAAGAAAGGAGGAAAAAAATGAATTTGAATTCTCTACTACTATCGTGCTAATCCGTGTTGGACTGGATTGGCCTGAGCTGATGATACAATTCCTTAGCTGGGTTGTTTTTTTTACACCTGAGAATAGAATGATCCCTTTCTAAAGACAAACATTAAACAGACAAATGAAATTAAACAAAAGTAAACTCTTTCTCCTTTCAGTGACCCTAGTGAATTATGCTGCTTTTTTTTTTTTTTTAGGTGCAAGGTGTCTTAAAGAAGAGTTTTAAAAGTTATCAATTGAATTTTCAGGTTACATTGTCACCTTCAAGGATTATATAGCTATTTTAGTTTACATCTTGATGAAAATTAATTAATTTTAAATGTATAATTCCAGAAACATGATTCTTCACAAGGAATTACATATGGCCTAGGAAAAACTGATTAGGGACAACTCTTGCTCAAATTACAGCCAGACAAGTTTTTATCACCAGGGTTTGAGTCTATTGTTTAGGGTTCTAATCTTTGAATTATTGGCTGGATTTCTTCTGTGAAACATATCTAATGCCAAATCTTTTTAATATAATATTTCATGAGGAAATACATGAAATATTTCATGAGGAAATACAAAAAATTAAAATTCTTTACAGGCTTGACCTTGTGATAATGTCATGATACCTTTTTTCAGTACCTGTTCTACTTGTGTTGGCATAAATACTAATCCAACCATATCAGTCCAGATTTAACTCCCAAAAGATAAAGGAAATTATTCCTGTAGATAGGACCTATATACTTTATAAATTAAGACCAGTTACAATTTAAATCACATTCTCATTCAGTTTTTTTCCCAGGGAATGACTAGAATTAAACTCCTGCCAAGGCAACCAGACTTCACTTTAAAGAACAAGTCACTTTGTCCCTCTCAAACCGATTAAAGAGTCCCTTTCATTTTATCATTGCATCATAAAGAATTAATATACACTATAATGTATATGAGAACATTCCCTTACAATTCAGTGTCTATTTCCTAAATTATAATGTAGTATCATATTTGGCCAATTTTCGAGTACATTAACAGTCACTGTGTTGCATACCTAACATCTTCTAACACATGTATTCCTTTTATATGGCACTTACAAGCTACACAAAAGGGTGATGGGCAATATATGGGCGGAATCAAGTGCTTAATGTGTATTTGTACCATAATAGTTGGTAAAATATATGGTACCACAGTCCATGATATGAGTGCCACAAAAGAATATTTGCCCAGTTATAATGTTTGTTAACTAAAATTTCTGCTTATCTCTTGCTTTTATTTTGAAGTGTCCAGTACACACTGCAACAGGACAATAAATTATTCATTTGTTAAGCCAAAGATTGAACTGCCTAAATTCTTTTGTTCTACTACAGTGATTGAGAGAGCAAGATCAGGGGAAAAAAAAAAGAAAAGTATTTCTATGTGTGTGTTTGGGTATATTTTACCTGACAAGTCAAAGTGTCTAAAGCACAGAAGATGTGTATGAGATTAAAACTATTTTATTTGTATGGACCTTGAAAAAAATAGAGAAGAACATTTGAGAAAATAATCTTTTTCTGCTAAAAACTTTAATAATGTGTTTCATTTCTGTAATGCCAATTATAATCAGACATTGAAAAATACACTTAAAGTTCACTTTAATTTAGGATGCACATAGGCTCTCATACAAAAGGCATTTCTTACAAGGAAGCACAAGAAAGGAAAAATACAGCAATCAAACCTGATTACAGAGAAGATAAAAAATCAAACAACACTTATATGTAACATTAATATTTAGTATTATATATCAATCTCTAAATCCTCTAATTAGTTTAATATGGGCAGACATTCTGTATGCATGAAGCTAAATACTATGATCAACGGAAGACGTACTTAGACCTCTTTGTATAATAGCCAAACTGGCATAAGAATATTTAAAGACACAGGTTAAAATACTAGTCTGTCTGATGAAAGCAATTTTAGTTGAAATACAGTAATGCTTACAACATGTACTACAGGTTAAGGTGTGCTTTAGTGTCTGAACCAAAACCCATCACAGTCAGTAGGATTGCTTAGGTATTCAAAGGTTTGAAGTGTTTAGCTAAAGTTACAAGCTGAAGGAAAAAATCTTTTAAATGTACACATTTCCAGGTAATAACTCCTTACAGAAATTTGCTCAAATTCAAATTGTAAGAATCCTCTCTTTTCAGTAGGACAAAATAGTGTGTATTGTCAGAAATTATAATTTTCACTGAGACTGTGATTATACTCAATTGTTGAGAAAATATTCCAGAAAAGTCAGAATTAGCAAAACAGTGTCTTTATTTATGGATATGCACGCAAAGTTATATAAAAAGTAAAATAAGGCATCTCCTCCTCCGACCTTGGTATTCTCTATGTTGTTCCTCTCTCCATACAGAGTTTTGCCCTTTCCTACCCAGGCTCTCCCCGAGGCGCCACCATCCACTGTGGTCGCGGGGCTCAGCCGTGCCCTGGGGTGGGTGGGCTGGAGCCGGCTGGAACCGGCTGTGCCCAGCACGGGGCAGCCCCGGCCTCTCCTCACAGAGGCCGCCCCACAGCCCCTGGGCACTGGCACCGGCACTGGGTATATATGTATGAAAACAGTATATGTGTCTGTCTGCTCTCCTTTGACACGCATAGATACACAGAAAGAGTCTGTTCTTCATATAAATGTATGCAAGACATAAAGAGAAGGAAAAGAAATCAGCATAAAATGTACACACCAGAAGACTTTACATCCTACAAAAATACATACACAGCGTAGTTTACAACTTGGAAACATAACTGTGAAAACAATAGATGTATAGTCATTGAAACTGTTCCATATCATAGCCTGATCAGTGACTTCTATGAACCAAACTGACAGAGTTTTATGTTTTCATAGTCTGATCCTGTATCCTACATACTTGTACACAACAATAGTTTAGGTGCCTTGGCAGAAAAGGTTGCAGTTCCTTGTCAAATACATGCCTTTAGTAAAGGTTTATTTCGTATATGAACAAGGTGTGAAATTAAGAGTTCTGTTGAAAGAGATCACTGCAGGTGATTACCTCCATAAATTCCCTTTTTAACAGAACATATTTCATTCCACTCAAAGTCAGAACAAAGCTAAAATGTCCTACCAAAATGCCTCACTGGTATTTTGCACTTTATGAACTGTCAATGTGATATAATGTAAGATCAGAAACACATATATAACTATATCACGATCCAGTGGGATGGAAAATCTGCAGAGAAAGCACTGGAAAAAATTAGAGAGAATGACAGGAAATATAAAATAGAATGAAGTATGTTACTGGCAATTTTTTGCTGTTGATCCAAACCTCCATTTCTACTCCAACTAGATCTCTCTCCCTTTCTCTAAAATTAAAAGAAAATCTGTTATTAAGAATAATAACTTCCCATCCCACACAGCTCATTGCTGGATGCCACGGACTGGCTTTAGAAATCATGTCTGAGGTCTCCTGGAAGTCAGAGACCTTACATTGCTCCAACAGCACTGAGCTAGAAAGCTGCTCCCTCTCCACATGGTGACTCCTCAGGACCCAAGGGCTTACCACCTGGTAAAAATGGACATAAAAGCCAGCTGCTAGAGTACAAGTGCTCTCCAGCCACTTACGTGGGGCTGTGCTGGGGACAGCAAAGTGCATTCACAAAGTATCACCATTCATTTTCTAGGAGATGGCTCTAGCTCATATATTTTCATATGCTGCTTTAAACTCTGCCAAGCCCCGAGGTCACTGTAACACTGGCCCTGTAATCTGTGAGCCATAGCTGACTCCTCCGCAGTCCTGCTTTGCTGAACCCAGCAGATATCAGGTGAAATAAAAAATCTGTCCCCACATTCAGCAGCATAATCTTCATGTCAGTAAGTAGAAAGACTTCCTGAAATATGATAACATTTTAATTCTTAAGGCAGAGTTAAACACAGTCCCTTACAATCCCCTGAAATAAAAGTTCATCTAGCCTTCTTTCTAAAAAAAGAAAAATAAAAACCAAACAATTATCTCCCTCTCCCTTCCAACTGCACAGCCTTGTATGTCTTTTATAACTCAGTAGACAGATAGAAATAATATTAATTCTTTCTGATGGTAGACTATATTATTCCAGACTATAAGACAAAATATGTGGTCATTTTTTCTCAACCTTCATTTTCTCCTAACTGTACGTTTCCCTAACTGGAAAAGAATATAAAGCCAGTTTGAGTTTCTTTACAAGATAAGCAAATGTGGACGACATTTGACCGTGTCCTGGTCATTTATGCTGGTCTGAACCCAAATTCATTCTAGAATCCTTCTGCGGTGAGGTGACACCAGTCTCTGGAATTCCAGCTGAGCACAGACCATCAAATAAGGGCAGGACTGGGAAGGAAGGTAGTGGAGCAAGATACATCCAGTGACTTTAAGAGCAAAGAAATAATGAAACAGGTTGACATTGGACTGTGGGGGTGGGGAAACAAACTACTGGAGCTTTAAGCAATTTTTTCATTTAAAGCATTCATATTGTTCCTGGGGGTAAAGATTACCAATCTGCTATTAAGTAACAAAAATAATCTATTTCTGTAGGATTTGCAACTGACTTATGGAAGTATTGCAAGAACTAAAATAGATATTTTAGTTTGGAAAGATTCCTAGCTAAATTTGCCAACCAAAAGTGCACAGAGTGTTTCAGATAAGCTTTACAAAAAATCTCCAAACTTGTCATGAGGTTTATCTGAACTGAATCTCTGAATAATGACTTATCTCTCTAGCTTTTTTTACAAATGTAGAAAACAGCTTTTATAGCTGTACAAGTTATGAAAGTTATTTGAAGATCCTTATTTGTATTTTAGAAAAGTTGACTGAACAACAAATCTCAAATTTGTGTTTTATTATGTAATTATAGGTCTACAAACATCAAACTGAATTTTATCACAAAGGAAACATGTCTTGTTTTTTACACCAAAACCTGATCCAACCTGGCATCAGAGTTTCAACATGTTTATGTGTTTAGATATCATTTGTAAGACCAACAAACTTTTTTTTCCATGTAGAGATATTTGCAAACCAGAAATAACTTTTATTGACAACTTCAATAAACATTGAAACATAGTCACAACTCTCGCTGATCTTATTTCCTTCCACTGTATTTTTCCTATCATATAACTCAAAATCAAACATTTCTCTTCACATATGCATAAATATATGTTTATGTATATCACGCTTATTAAAGAAAAAACTAAGCAAATAAAAACCATATAAACTGGCTGAATTTTCCCTTGCAAAGGTAATTCTTACACACACACAGAGTCTTCAAATTTACAAAAAGATTTACCAATCCTGTAGTTGGTCAAAAATGAAAAATAATGCAATATAAAAATATTTGAAAAATTTTTCATTTGCATTTGTTGATGTAAACAGGTTATTGTTGATGCTTCATTTCATTCATTCTGTAACTTGAAAGATGTAATAGTCTGGTGTGTCATTTGCTATCTACTTTCTCAGCATGTAAGTAAATCTGTAACTAAAATTCAGGAGCATGAACTGGATCACTCTTATGCGAACTAAAACGTTCTGAAAAAAAGCAACACACTCTGCAGTCTAGTGGCCAATAATACTTCATGCTGTCCATGATTAAAGACATCCAAAACAAAGTGCCCTGCTCATTACTTTATGTTAATAATATAATATACAAATAAGGCAAATATAAGATTAAAAATCGTAGGGTTGTTTTAGTTTTATTTTTCAAATCAAGGCTAGGTATTTTTTAAGCTTTGTGCATAAAGCAAACAAATGTTTATTATATTTCCAAATGCCAAAGCAAATTGGGTTCCTGTCAGGAAAAAAAAAATACAAACCCAAAATCACCTTGAAGTTACCTGCAGTCCATGACTGTAATCCACCAGCTAACCTAAACACAACTTTCCCTGGATGAACGAAAGAAAATCCAAAAACTTCATGTGGACTCTAAGTCACAGCAATTCCTCAAAACTCTTTGTACCTTTTCTCCTTAACAGGAAAATAAAAACGGCTCTCAGAGTTCTCATGGAGCTGGCTACACTAATGTTTGTCTTTAAAGTCTGGATATGAGAAATACTTCTTGACTCCATTAAAAACCAGTGTGGAAGTAGGAAAACGTTAGTAACTATTATATGAAAACCTGAGTTTTGCAAGCAAAATGACATTTTATAGTTTCTTTTCTCTTAGATTCCTTCCTTCTGCTTTAAACATACCAAGAGCTGAATTTATACTCCTATACATAGAAATCACTAAGAAGGAATTGTAGAACAATATAGAAGATGAACTGCATACACACACAGATACATGCGTTTATAATGTCTATTCTAGAACAAAATATGGTATGAATCATGTGGGCAAGTCTACTGAAATGGTTTGTATACATAAAGTGACATTCTTAAGTGCCCTGCTCTACTTTCAGGAGTCCCTGAAGCAATTCGGGTACCTTCTCACATTTGCAGAGTCAGCTGTCATAAGTTGCTGATCTTTTAGCTCTGTACATCTCCTTAATTCCTTTTTACCTGCACCTGTTCCCTCTTTTGTCGGGACCCGGCATTTTTATAACCTTTTGGTTACTTCAAAATAAAGACAGGATTTTGACCTTCCAGAATTCTTCTCACTTTTGTAGAGCACTTTTGACTACATCTTCAAATTAATATTCAGGGAGTCTAACTTCAGTGCGGTGAATTGCTCACCTCACCTGTTGGCTGAACAGGAAACTCAGGCTCCTTACTTTCTTCATCCAGCTGTAGTGTATTTCAGATGATCAAATAGGCTAAAATTTAGATAATTAGAACTGTTCCTCAGCAGCATCAGTATTCAAATGCTGTAAATACATGCATGATATTCAATTACGGTCTTCATATTAACACAGAAATTCAAATACCAGTAGGCATAAATGATTTAAAAAAAATCCTTTTACATTCCAGCATAAAGAGCAATTTTTTCAGTATTACCAACTGTGAGAGAAACACATGGGACTGAAGAAATGACAGTATTCCTTGGGAGCTAAACCAAGCAACGTCTGCAAGTACTACAGTACAGTTTTGGGCCCTTCTTATGTCAAATTTAGAATTTTTGGTATACTTCTTAAAAATAAGAATGATGCATCTATGATTATTATTCCTTCCTAAGATAGTCAATTGCTGTTTTTTTTGTTCAGTTTAACTACCCCTGTTCTGATCTTCATTGTCTTTCTTTATTCTGTAGAACTTCAGGTGACGATTATATTGAAAAGACTTTTCTAAAGCTCCCATACATATTCACTTGCTATTGTAATTTAAATATTAGAGTCAGATTGTGTTTCCAGATTTTAGGTCAATTTCTGTGTGGTCTTCTACTGAAAAATCAGAGGTACAGTACGAAGCATAAGTGAATAGCGATCTTATTAAAAACTTTCATATAGTACTTACAGTTGCCTTAAATTGCTTCAAATCTCTTCATATCTTGCAGTAGTTTATTTTGGACCATTGGCACAGGACAGAATAAATACAGAATAAAAGATGTAGTCTGTAGTGTTTGTGTTATCAAGTGAAATTTTATTATATTCTCATAAATCTCAACTTTACACTATTTCATGTTATTATTAGAGTAGTTGTAAGATGGTGGTGATTACTATGAATGACATTGTTATTTTTCTACTTTGTTGTGATACCTAACAACCTAAATATGAATATTCTGCCAATGAAGGCAGAAAAAATTACAGATTTGTGAACTTGGCATTTTGACTTGGCACTCTAAAGTCAAAAAGTAGAATATTTCTGAAGCACAGTGACATTTTATTTCTTCTTAAACAGTCAGGCCTTTCCATTTTTCAGAATACCTGTTCTTAATCGCATAGACAGAAAAATTGCTTGATTTTTTGGGGATGCGTGGTGAATATATCATTGAAGCAGGAAGGGCAGAAAATCTGTTCCTGCTCAAAGCAGTGATAATTCAATCTTAACTAGAAAGGAAGCAAGCTGGGGCTTTTGGAGTATGATGAATCTTGGCACTATGTAGTTCAAGTATAATGAAATATTTGCCAGAAAAAAACCACTCATTTTTCTTTTTTTTCTACTACACACTCTTAAACAGAGAACTGAACAGCCCTGGAGATGTACTTTAGACATAAAACCCTCCAGCAAGAGTCTCGCCCTTCTTTTTTTTCTGTCAATTATGGAAGGAGCTTGTGGAAATTAGTGAGTTAGTACAACGTTCATAAAGTTGGAAGATATCCTTCTCTCACCAACCGAAGAACAAAACTGAATAAAATAAAATAAAAAAAAACTAAAAAAAAAAGGAAAAGGAAAAGAAAAGTTTAGAAGAAGTTGAAAGTTCCTCACTAAGCTTCACACCCAGGGATGCTCTTTTCACAGCTATATAAATTCTTGAAATCATTGAGTGTTAATGGATGTAACACATCTCATCTCCCTTTTATGCTTTATAACAGTTAGGCACTGGCTTGGTTTACTCAGGACTGTATTTTAAAGTCTGCCTGAGGAACATAAGACCTTTACTTCTTCTGAGGTTCTTTAACACTCTTGCAACACTAAATGTCCTAAATGAAGCTTGGTCATCTGTTTAAGAATTTTCCATGCAGATATGGAAATCTCCAGATGCTGTCAAAGCTGCAGCTTCAGTGCCAGCACTCTGCCTGTTTTCAGTTGTGTGCCAGCCTTACTGAAAAGGTCCACGGTCTGAGATGAGTGATGAACAATTCTGGTCAATGAGTGACTGTTTCTGCAAGAATTTTCCAGTAGCATATTTTAATGTTACAGGTGAACATTGTGATCTTCCATCATTACATTTATGTAGGATACCTTTTTAAAATCAGCTTCATAGTTTTAATATGTTTACATGTTGTGAGACCCCTAACGCTCCTGAAGTGAGTAATGGCACTCAGTGTTCAATGAACATACTTTTTCACATTTACAGTACTTTATACCTTTGTAAAAGCACATTGTCTAAAGTGTCACTTATAACAGACAGCTGAGGGAGAGGGAAAAATGAAAGAACAAATAATGTCATTCATTTTTAGGCTATGTTACATTACCTTTTGTACACATTTTCATAACGCATACCCCTCCAGTGCATTTACGTTGTTGTTACAGCTAAACCACTCATTTGGGGATATTTTGGCAGTAACTGATTTACAGCTAACAGAACCAGGCAGGTCTTTACAAGGCCTTTCCAAATATTAACATGAAATGTATTTTACTTACTACTGCAGTTTTCCTTCTAGGCAGGTTAGCACAAAGCTCAGGCAAACCTAATTTAGTTTAAGGAACTCAGTCTAGTGGGGTGGGGAAGTGATCCCATTGTGGATGTATGACAATGTGTTAAGAAAGGGTAAACTGATCGTGAACATAAAGCAGATTTCAATGACAAGCAGCCAAGCTTTCTTGGGAAAGAAAACTTTAAGGCCACATTTTACCAGTTTAGTTTATTTTGGTTTATCCTTGTCTGAAATCCAATTTAAAAATTACATAGAGTAAAGAAACATAAAGCATTTACTATGTTAGCAGAAAGTCTGTGTTAACAGAAAGTACTATTTCCAGTTCTGGGCTCCCCAGTACAAGAGAGACATTGGCATACTGGAGGGAGTACCACAAAAGGCCACAAAGATGATTGAGGGACTGGAGCATCTCTCCTGTGAGGAAAGGCTGAGACAGCTGGGACTGTTCAGCCTGGAGAAGAGAAGGCTTGGGGGAAAACTCATCAATATATATTAATATCTGCAAGGACGGTGTAAAGAAGACTGAAGCAGGCTCTTCTCAGTGGTGCCCAGTGACATGACAAGAGGCAATGGGCACAAACTGAAATGCAGGAGGCTCCATCTAAACATAAGGAAGTTTTGTGGTTTGGGTTTTTTTTTAGTGTGAGAGCATCTGAGCACTGATACAGATTGCCCAGAGAGGTTATGAAATCTCCATCCTTGGAGATATTCAAAAGTCATCTGGATGTGGCCTTGGGTAACTCTAGACATTATGTTGCAAATGCAGGTTTGTGGATATGGCCGACTACACCAAATTGTTGGGAATATAATTTGTTACACAGCTTTAGTTAACAATCTAAGATTTATTAATATTTTTGAGATAGATCACAGTGTTAGGTTGTATAATTCTTAACAGCATCAGTTAATTTAAAACAGCAATTTGATGGAATTTTTTACGATCAACATAGCAAGTTAGTTAAAGATTTGAGAATAGCATGGTTCACTCTATTTCTTACCTAGAAGAAGTGCATAAAGGAAAATTGAGGTATACTCAAGTTAGAATGATTCAGAGGGACTGTGGATGCAGGGGATAAGGAGGACCCTCCCGTTAAGTCACGAGGTTCAGAACAGACCTTGCTTTCTAAACCTCTTTCAGAGAGAAGTCTAGGTGCGACTAGGTCCAATCTTAGTCTCAGACTTGGTCAATGGTTTACGTGAGTAGGGATAATATATATATGTGTATATATATTCAAATTGCACACACACATACCCAAAGGTTAACCTGTGAATAAAATTTCCCTTTTCATGAGTTTCATACATTACTCACTTTTATGTGCTGGCATTCATCAGCGCACGGCCAGCAAACCTCGTGAAATCAGGCCTTTGAGTCTTGGTGAAATCATCAGCACATGATCTTTCAGTCCTCGTGAAATCTACCCTAAGAGGCATCCCACCTCAGGGGGAGGTACAGGGTCATGGAGAGCTCAAAGGGTCTCCCTCTTGGATCGTTATTAATAGGATCTCAGGATTATTACCTTTGGTCAATATTTTACATTCTGGCTGCCACAATTCTAGTACACAAGTCAGGCAGCAGATGGCCCAGGTATGGGCAGAGATTGTCCATACAGAATAGGGCTCATTCTGGGATCCCAGAGTGGCTGAGGGAGCAGGGCTGCACCACCACAGTAGGTGGACCTCCTTGAGCACAGTGCTTGGACAAGAGGACCTCCAGAGGTCCCTTCCAACCTCAACCATTTTTTGATTCTGTGGTTCTGTGAAATGCTATGGAACCAAACTCGACTGTGCTGATTCCTGGTAATGCCTTTTTTCCTCCTTTTTAAAGAACTTAGAAGTAACAAATTGCTCTTTGAGTGAAAACTTGTCATTTTCACAGACTGCTCAAAATTCCTTCTTCACATTTCAAAGAAAACAATTACAAAAGAAGAAAAATATGCCTGTGGCCTTAATGACATATAAGCTTGGCATACAAAACTTTCACTTTCTATGCATTCCTGAGGAAACAAAGGTCTTTTTTGATACCACACTCACTGTGAGGTTACAAGAAACTTATATTTGATAATAGTCAAACCATTGGCCAATAAAGACTAGTGAAAATTTCTCATTAGTTAATTTAAGAGATGTAAAACATTAGGTTTCTCATCACAGAGGACGGCAATACACACCAAAAAAAAAGTAATTTTGTTTAAAAATATTTTGTTGTCCTTAGAACTCAAATGAAATCTGTTCGTGGATAACGAACCCTGGCACATTTTGTATGACGAGGCTTCTCAAAGGCCACTTACCTATATACTACCTAAGTAAAGAAACCCAAGGCAATCAAGCAGAAAACTAGTGGGAAAGAGGAAGAGTTTTTAAGCTTCCCTGGCAGGGTTGATACTGTCAGATCCCTACCAGTTTAAACAATAAGTTGAAACAATAACTTCTGTGCAAAGCATTTGCTTGTGCATTTTTAAATTAAAAATAAAAACCCCATTGTACCAGAAAATGTCTGAACAGCCTTGTTTTCCTCTTTTCCTACCTGGAAATTACAAAACAGTGAATGCTTCTGACTCAAGCAAAGTGAGGTAAATTAGCTCTCAGAAAAAAAACATACTGCTTTGCAAACAAATGTCTTCAAATATTTTAAGACATAGGCTGTAAAGTATTGAAAAGAGCTGCCTTTAGTGTATAGTTTATGTCTCCAGTTCCATACCAGCATTAGTATAAAATCTGACCTAGTATTTTAAACCAGCATTTTTGTCAAAGTCTAGAAACAACAGATTAGATCTCATGTGCATTCATTGTACATTCAGCTGGTAGCAAACAACATCAGCACATTTCCAAAAGCATTGAAGATGTATTATCGCACACTAATTTTGTTTCTTTGCATTTTAATGATTTGAATATGAAATTTCAGTGGCTTTATCTCCTGTTTGGAATGTTATGTTTAAGATGCGGCAGCAAACAACTAATGAGGTTTACACAGAATAAAACACTTTTGTAATTTTATAATGCTACATTAAACATTAGAATAAAGTCTTTTATTTACACTTCATATGACTTTTCTTCCTTTTTTTCATTTTTAATTCCTTTACAGTGTTGGTCATTTTCATGTGCAATTTTTTGAGATACTATTAATTCATGCTAAAATGAAAGATTCACAATTTGCTGAAACAAGCTAACAGGCATGTTCTTGATCTTATTTATATTCCAAAATTTCTTCTCTGTTATTCTGCTGATGCCTTCCTCCTTACAGTCATCTTGTTAGCATTCATTTCTTTCTTTGACACATAATCATGCAAAAAGTGAGTATTTCAATAAATTAAATACCTATGTTTACAATTTGTGAAGGAAAATTGGCTGTTGGTTTTGGGTTTTTTGGGGGGGCATACCCTTAACTTGTATGTGAGAAAAAAATACAGAACCTGCTGTTCATTTGCTCCATGTTAATATAATTTAGGTTAAGATTACCACCAAATGAGCTTCAATATGGAATTCTTTTGTCAGCAATTTAACATCGCCTGTAATTTACAATGTCTGCTTGCACCAAGGAAAGAAATAAACACAAAACAACTTATAGCGTAAGCAAAAGATCGAGTGTCAATAGATCAGATATTAAAACTTCTAAAAAGACTCAAGAAGGAGTTCATATTAAAAACTCTTACATGTTTCTTAATATTATCCCCACAGCTTTACATTTGGCACCTACAGTTTTAAATACAATCGGAGCAGCTTTTCAAAACATGCTTAGGTCATATGTTTTCCATCTATGTCCCCAAATATCTGTCTTTATGTTTCAAGCAAACAAGGAACACACAAGTGAAGACTGTTCTATTACATCTCCGAGATTTTTTTTTTCCAGAATCAGTTTAGTCTATCTTTTTTGAAGAACTGCTCTCTTCACAGTTGTAATTCTATAAGTACTGATTGTGCACTATGCATTTATCTCATATAGTTTAATCCAACATTTTTTCAGCCTTCTGCAGTTTTTGGAGTTTGAATACCCTTTAAAATATAGACTTAATTTCAAGCACATTTTCTTGAAAGTATGGGTTGAAGAAAATCTTCATAAACAAAAACTTCCTGAATTAACTTTGCTACTTTCTAGTGTCTTTTTCAATCAAAAGGTTCAAGCTTCATTAGGATTCCTTACATGTTCTTTGAAATGCATTATAAAGTCCATGGTATGCTTAGAGTAGATATAGTTCTCTTCAGCATCTGAAGAAAAAATTACTTGCAAGTAGCAACAGGTGACAGAACTATTGTTGAAGTGGTTAACATAGGCTGGTTAACGATGATTTTACCAGAGCCTTTTTATTAGTTAGTGTTGCCTTTTCAGAATCAAAACTTCTTCTCAGGCATATGCTCACTTCAAAGATAGCAGAGGCTTTATCTAGTCTTTGATGCCCTTTTTTTGGACTAACAACAAAAGAAGAATTCCTAAGAATAACCACTAATCAGATAATTAAAAGATAAAAAGCTGTGTTCAAGTCTCTGTATTTCGCAGGTTAGGAAAACAGCTTAGGCCGGTATACCCTATGAGATATGGGAGGACTTCTCTACTGGGCAAATGGCTGATTTTTCTAAAGTGGAAGAAGTGTTCATCTTGGCTTCTAGCTTCTTTCTCTTGCTACAGAGTGCCTTGTGTTCATCACAACCCAAAGCATATTCCAGAAGTCTCAAGAGCATGTTTGTATGATTGGACAACTACTTCTGTGTAACTAGTGCAAAAAGAAAATTATATTCGTAGAGAAATATTTCAGCAGGTGAGGGAACATTTTCAGTAGCATGCCACACTGTAAGCATGTAGAAACAGGTGTTTCCTAACACAAGCACTAAGAGTTGTGCTATTTGAACAAGCAAATCTGAGAATTTTTTGGAGTTTGTGATTTGCACTGAAACATTGGATCATGGAAGAAAATTCTTCAAATCATTAAAAAAATGGTTTATAAGGGCATGATTATTTGTGTTGCCTTTATTTTTTTCACATCGCTAACTCTAGAATGACTTCATCAATATTTACAGTCACACTTCTTCACACCTATCTGGGTGACACACGATGCAAAGAACAGGATTTTTTGAATATATTATAAGCCTTAATTAGAAGAAAGGGGCATCCTGTTGATGTAGTCACATGCACTTACCAACTGCCACGAAAACAAAGTGTGCAAAGATATAAGTAGTGGTATTTGAGATACAAACAGATAAGTAGCAGTGTCTGTAAATAAAACATATTAAAAAGAGAAATTAGAGCTTCTTGAGAAACATTCATGGAAGGACTACTTTTCTAATAACACTGTTATGAAAACAAATGAAACAGATGGAAGGCAGGTAAGTGTTAGACCCAGCAGCACTTACCATACTGAAAGCTGTAAATATATTAATACAATACGCAGTAAGTTCATAAGATGTGTAGTATATTTACTTCTAATTCTTTAATGTCCCCAGTGATGCGGTATACCAGGATATGTGGCTATTGTTGAGATTAACTCATGATTATACAGTAAGAAACAATTTATTTCCCTTCTTGTTCAGCTGTACCCTGGAAAACAATTGAGCTATCACAAAAGCAAGATGAAAAAAAAAAAGTTTAAAATGTGTTATCTCCAAGGCTCTTTCATAGGAATATAAGAAAAGCCATACTAAGGTCTAATATGAAGTGTCGTTGCAAAGATAAAAAGGGTATTTGATTTACTGTTAAAAATGCTCTTGTTCGTTGCCTCTAAAATATTCCTGTAAGTCTCTAGGCATTTCCAATCATGCATGAGACACATACAGCTCACCATTCATTCTTTTGCAGATTAATTTTTAAAAAGTGGAGACTTGTTTCCCTCCTTCCTTGGCGTAACTGTCACATGCAACAGCCCCAGAGTCGCACAGTGAAGTCCACACCAGATGCATGAGTGCATGAGAACCTCACCGCCAGCCCCGGTCCTTGGTACAGTGTGGCAATGGAAGCAATATGACCTCAGGGAATCATGTCATGTTTATTTGATGTTACCAGTAGCTTAATCTACTGCAATGCCAGTTGGTGTGCGTAGAAATTCCCTCAGCTGATGTCCAAAAGCCTTTGGAGAAACTCCTGTAGTTTGTTCCACTAAAGCTATCAAATTCTACCCACTGTGTTCCAAATCAATTAAGGGACAGATGTACTTTAAGAAATATAGGACTGTAATTTTTTGTTGTTGTTGTTTTTAACATATGTCTAGTCTTCTGCTTTCTGGAATATGGAAGATTTCCAAGAACTGTAGCCTGGTCTTGGATCTAACATTTTTGTAGATGCTCAATTGTCACTCTGTTGTATTACATAAAAACAAAATTTACTAAATCAGGTGTAGTCAGAAACATGTGAGTCAGCTAGTGACACTGACTTGTTAATTTCAAACACCTAACTTTGTACAGGAAAAGGCTAGGCTGGGTGCTGTTCCTACTCAATACATTTAGTTGTACCTAGCAGACTCCGTTGACTATAGCTAATGTTCTCAGTACACCGACAGCCAATGAGAAGAAATCTGCTGGCAGATGAAGGAGATGGGCAAACAGATGGTGAACCATAGGTCAGTACTTTTGTCAAAAAATTATTACAGTAGTTTCCCCTGACCCTGAAAAATTATACTCAAGAGACTCTTTCTAGCTTTCTTGTGACAAAGTATTCTCTGTTATTGTTTTAAATGTAGAGAAAAAAGAATACATAATTTCATATGTTTTACCTTATTCATCTCTTCCTTTGATTTTGATGGTTGGATATAATTGTCAGAAGTTTCCAGGCCCCTGAAGTGTTTGTTTTTCTTCCAAATTTCATTTCTTTATTGACGTTTGTTTTAAAATGTTCATTGGCTTACCACTGTGCTTCCCAGATTGTAAACAGTGTCTATATTACTACTTTCAAAGCTATACTACTTTCAGAGTAAACAGGAAAAGGAAAATACATCTTCACTTATTTTCTTTATCTAAAATGTAAGTATTAAAAATAAAGAAATTATAGAGTTATTTAGGGATGTGCAACCAAAAAGCAAATGTGCTTAATCCTCTTTTGCTATTCTGAGCTTTAATACTGGAAATCCTTTAAAATTTTCCATATGACTAGCATGATAATTATATATTTGCATATGGTTTACAGCTGATTAAATACAGGATTTGCACATAGATAAAGCTACTGAACATTACAGAGGAAAATTTTCAGGGCCTTTATGTTGTTCCACACTTAACACTAGAAGTGCAAATGTACAAAGTCAAGCCTCAATATAAATAAGTGAAGTGAACATGCTGATATGGCTAAACCTTTAGCTGCAAAACACCACTAAAACTATTTGCCAACTTTTCAATGGTAAGCAAATATGCCTAATCAATCTTTGAATTACTATAATGTGTATCTTGACTAACATTTGTTAATGGTTCAGAAAAGTGCTCATTTGCCTGTGCAAAAGAGAAACTGTATTAAACACCACAGGGTGCTTTTTATGTCACTCACAGCGCTGTAAATTGGTAATCCTAATAAAATCAGAGAAATAGTGCTGATCCAGACCCAATGTTGGTAATACCTGTCAGGTACAGAAGTTTAACAAGGCTTTCTAAACCTAAAATTGTTCTTTATTATTTCAGTACAAGCAGTGGTCAAAAAAGAGAAACAAAGAACAACTATATTTACTGTTGTGCAAGATGATGATTAATCATCTACATTTTGGCTGAAAGATCAGAGACCTCAGTTTTACCATGGAGTTTTATCTGAGATTTGGATGAGGAAATATCCTCTACACTTACCACATTTTAAAACTATTAACTAGGCAATAAAGATTATTTATTGTACACATGTATGTTGCAATGGAAATAACAGTAGTAAAGAACAGCCTACAAAATAAACTTTTGATTGTTCTTTATCTGATTTATGTAATTCCACAAAAATCCAACCATAGAATAGAATCTAATTCAGCATTATCTAGCAGTGATATATAACACCAAACTGGATGATAGTTGAGAAGTGTTTCTTTGCTCCTCTTTTCTAAATTAATGTGCTTGACAGAGGCAGCTGATCTCCCTCCCCTCATTTCAAGCTATGGAAATGAACAAAAAAGAAGGTTGGAATGGGCCCACATGAGTCATCTTATCCACCTGCATGATGTGGAGAAGTCGTAACTATACTTCGTTAATTCTGAACTGTTTTTCATCTGGCATGTTTTTAAAGTCCAAAAGTGAGGTTGACTTTGCAACTTCTTTCTGTTCCAGCATTTAATTATCTCTACCATTAGAAACGTTTTCATCAAGCCCTCTCTAAATCTTTCTTGTTGATTTTCAAAGCCACTACTTCTTGTCTTATCTTCCACTGGCATAGAAAACAAACTATTTTACTTTTACAGCAGTCTTTTTAAGTATTTGAAGATGATTGTGACAGAACAGTGCTCTCCTTTCTCTTTGAAATTTCTTCTCCACATTCCTTGGCCGTATTTTCCGTAACTTTGATTATTCTTGCACTTCTTCTCTGGATGTTCTCCAATTTGTCCATGTGCCTTTCTTGAAGTGATGAACTCAAAGCCAAACAGTGTTGTGTCACTCCAAGTGGAAGGATTACTTTGTACATACACAGACTACACTTCTTTACATATATTGCAGATCTGCCTTTTTTGATCACACAGTTAACTCAAATTCAATTTATGATCCCCTATAATATTGCATTTGTCTATATTTAATTTTTTTCTTTGTCATTTCCATAATTCGTAATGGTTATTTCTAATTCTGTGTCCTCTAGTGTATTTGCAATCCCTCCTGACTTTGAGTCACGTATGGACTTAATAACTGTATTCTCTCATCTAAGTGGTTACTGAAAATACTAAGCAGAATCAGCCCCAGGATGGTCCTCTGAGAAACATTTCTTGATACTCTCTTCTAGAATAAATCATTGATAACTGTTTTCTAAAGTAAGATTTTCATATTAGATCTGCCATGCTAATTTAATCTATTTCCCTACCTTAATTACGAAGATATAGTTTCAAATAGTAATGAAAAAAAAAAAAAATTTAAAAATCTTATTAGTGCAAAAATACAAGACAGCTGCTCTTTCTTTCCTAAATAGACTGGTCCCTGGCCTGCCAGAAAGGAAACTTGGGTTTATCAAAGGCCTTCTATATGTTTGATAAAAATCTCCCCATCACCTTTCAAGTGCCTACAATTATTCAGTTTCAAGAACTTTTCCAAAAATTGAAAGGCAAGCTAATTTCCTCTGTATTGCCTACCCCCTTTTTAAAGATACACATTTTGTTTCCCTTTTCTATTTTTCTGCTCTCTCTTATTTGTCTACTGTATCACATTACTAGCAGTTCCAGATTGCTTCAATCAGTTCTTTAACTACATTTGGATGAAGTTTTCTAGACCAAGCCAATCTGAAAAAAAATTTAATTTCCTTAAAACTCTTACCTGATCTCTAGTTTCAGGGTGGGCATGACCTAGTACTGCAAAAAAGTATAGATATGTGTTTACAAGGACTGATAGAAAATTTCCTAGACATTTCAGCGTTGTCAGCACCAGCTTTCTCTTATTGCTCAGCAGCAGACCAATTCCTTGGTTCTCATATATTTACTAAAATAAATATTACTTGATATGCTTGATAACTTTTATTAGTTGCATCTCAGTTTGAGCTTTCATATTTTGTTTCCACATTTTTTTACTTCTTTATATTCATCCTTTGTAACCTGACCTGATTTCTGTTTGCTGACATTACCTTTTTATGTCTGAGATTCATACAGAGCTCTTGGTTTCCTTAAATTGATTTCTTAATGCACATTCTCCCCTTCCTCTGCATTAAAATTTGTGATTATGTTCTCACCATCATTTCTCTGAGGAACTCTCAGATCTATGTAATTATTATTACATATAATGTGAACCATGCACGATGCAGATGGATCCTGCAGAGCATTGAGGACAACATTTTGATGCAAGTGGTGGAGAAACCAACAAATCAAAAAGTACTGCTCAACCTTACACTAATAAACAAAGGGTTGGTTGAGGATGTGAGAATTGGAAGTAGTCTTGGCTGCAGTGACCGTGAGATAGCCAAGTTTAGCATATTGCAAGGTAGCAGCAGGGCTATGAGTCTGGTTACAACCTTGGACTTCAATAGGGCCAACTTTGGCCTCTTCAAAGACCTGCTAGGAAGAAACCCATGGGCTAGAACTCTGGAAGGCAGGGGGGCCAAGAGAGCTGGTCAGTATTCAGGACCACTTCCTTCAAGCTCAATATTGGTGCATCCCTAGGAGGAAGAAGTCAGGCAGAGGAGCCAGGAGACCCACATGGATGACCAAAGAGCTTCTAGAGAAACTCAAATGGAAGAAGGAAGTTCACAGTATGTGGAAAAAGGGACTGGCCACTTGGTAGGAATATAGGAATGTTGTCAGGGAATGCAGAGATGCAACGAGGAAGGCCAAGGCCCACTTGAAATTACATCTGGCAATGCAAGTCAAAGATAACAAGAAGGGCATCTTTAAATACATCAGCAGTAAAAGGAAGACTGGGGATACATTGGGCCCACTACTGAACAAGGAAGGGGCCCTGGCGATGCAGGATGCAGAGAAGGAGGAGTTACTGAATGCCTTCTTTCCCTTGATATTCATTGCTAAGGCTGGCACTCAGGCACCCCAGCCCCCAGACGTGAGAGGGAAAATCTGGAGAAAGGAAGACTTACCATCGATTGAGAAGGATTGGGTCAGAGATCACCTATGCAAACTGGATCCTCACAAATCCATGGGTCCTGATGGGATGCACCCATGAGTGCTGAAGAAGGTGGCAGATGTTCTTGTCAACCCACTCTCCATCATATTTGAAAGGTCGTGGAGGGCAGGGGAGGTGCCCGAGGACTGGAGGAAAGCAAATGTCACTCCAATCTTCAAAAAGGACAAGAAGGAGGACCTGGGGAACTCTAGGCCAGTCAGCCTCACCTCCATCCCCAGAAAGGTGATGGAGCAGTTCATCCTGGAGGTCATCTCCAGGAATTTAGAGGACAAGAAGGTTACTAGAAGTAGTCAACATGGATTCACCAAGGGAAGATCATGCTTGACCAGCCCGATAGCCTTCTATGATAGTGTGACTGGCTCGGTGGATGAAGGGAGAGCAGTGGATGTTGTTTAGCTTGACTTCGGGAAGGCTTTTCACACCGTCTTCCATAGCATCCTCAGAGGTAAACTTGAAGTGTGGGTTGGATGAGAGGACAGTGAGTTGGATTGAGAACTGGTTGAATAGCAGAGCTCAGAGGGTCATGACCAATGGGGCAGAGTCTGGTTGGAGGCCTGTCACTAGTGGTGTTCCCCAGGGGCCTGTGCTGCATCCAGTCCTGGTCAACATAGTCATCAATGACCTGGACGATGGGACAGAGTGTACCCTCAGCAAGTTTGCTGATGATACCAAGCTGGGA
Source organism: Phalacrocorax aristotelis (assembly GCF_949628215.1). Lineage (NCBI taxonomy): Eukaryota > Metazoa > Chordata > Aves > Suliformes > Phalacrocoracidae > Phalacrocorax > Phalacrocorax aristotelis. Next base: position 106,424,553 of record NC_134276.1, on the reverse strand, counting down.
GGAGTGGCTGATACACCAGAAGGCTGTGCTGCCATTCAAAGAGACCTGGACAGGCTGGAGAGCTGGGCTGAGGGGAACCTCATGAAATTCACCAAAAGCAAGTGCAAGGTCCTGCACCTGGGGAGGAACAACCCCAGGCACCAGTACAGGAGTGGGGTTGACTTGCTGGAAAGCAGCTCTGCTGAGAAAGCCCTGGGAGTGCTGGTGGGCAGCAATGGGTCCTTGTGGCCAAGAAGGCCAACAGTATCCTGGGGTGCATTCAAAGGTGTGTGGCCAGCAGGTCAGGAGAGGTTGTCCTCCCCCTCTACTCCACCCTAGTGAGACCACATTTGGAGTACTCTGTCCAGCTTTGGGCCCTGCAGTTTAAGAAGGACAGGGAACTGCTTGGGCAAGTGCAGCAGAGAGCTACCAAGATGATCAGGGGACTGGAGCATCTCCCTCATGAGGAAAGGCTGAGAGATCTCAGTTTGTTCAGCCTGGAGAAGAGAAGACTGAGGTGGGATCTAATCAAAGCTTATAAATATCTGAAAGGTGGGTGTCAGGATGATGGGGCCAGGCTCTTTTCAGTGATGCCCAATGACAGGCCAAGGGGCAATGGGCACAAGTTGGAACACAGGAACTTCCACCTCAATATGAGAAAAAACTTCTTTCCTGTGCGGGTGCCAGAGCAGGGGCACAGGCTGCCCAGGGAGGGTTTGGAGTCTCCTTCCCTGGAGACATTCAAAACCTGCCTGGACGCATTCCTGTGCCCCCTGCTCTGGGTGTGCCTGCTCAAGCAGGGGGCTTGGACAGGATGATCTCCAGAGGTCCCTTCCAACCCCTACCATTCTCTGATTCTGTGATTATTCTTTTTAGATGAAATTTTTTCCTTCCTTCTTTGAATTTACTAGGATGATATAGCTCTTAATCCTTTTCACAGTTATAAACTAAGCAGAGAACAAAATCTATATTCCTACCACACCAGAAAAACTTGCTTGATCGTGATTAAACTCAGATTCAACTCAGAGTCAGCATCTCCCACATTTCAAAAATAAGCTTGTTTTCCATTATCACAGTACCTTTCATACAATGAGTTCTTTAAATTCTGAAGTATTTTGTCACAGGGTAGATGCTCTGTTGTGAAGCACAGTTCCTATTTCCTTCCCTTCACAACACAGAATATATTTTCTTAGATTCAATTTAAAGTACTTCAACATTTGATAAATATTCTCTGTTCTGGCAAGCTTCATTCTTTTATTATCAGTAATTTTTGTGACTTAAGGGAAAACACTTCCCATTCCACTTTCTTTCTTTATGCCTAACCAAGAAAGAAAAAAACTGTGATTGATGTCATTTTAAGCTAAATAAACTTCAACTGATTTGAAGGGAACTTCATTAGTTAAGTGGCACTGTCTGCTGAACCAATCTCTATTCACTCACAACTTCAGAATATTTTTGCAGATTGAAATTAAAATGCAGTATACTCCCCTTAAATTCATTTATGAAAATTTACTGGGAATAAATTAATTAAGTTTTGCTATTATTCAAGCATAATAGCAAGGAAATTAAAGTTTTATTATTGTTTATTCACATAAACAGTACAGAGGAAAGGACATGGTTTACAGGTTACTTTTGAAATCCAAGTATTATGGTCATAAAGAACAAATATTTTTGAAAAAAGAGAATTAGCTACAATATGCTGCTGTTGCTGCACGCTTAGAATACTTCCTCCAAATGCATTCATTTTATCTCTGCTTTTGAACCATTTTTTATATTCTTTGTTGTTATTATAAGTCCAGATCCAAAAGAGCACTTCAGTCATATACAATGGTCTTCAGCATGCATGTGTTTAAATGCCCTTTCTTAAAAGGAAATTAATTTCCTAAGCTGAAATCACAGTGAATGCTGAAAATTCTGATATAATTCACTTAAATTCTCTATGAAGATTTGATGGGGTTTTTTAGGCTCATAGCGAAAATTATCCTTTAAAGCAAGTAATAAAATAATAATTGGCAGAAAGTCTGAAGGCTATAAAAAATATGAAGTAAATAGAACTGCTGGTGAAGAAAATGTTTCCTACAGTATTAGTGTCCCTGCTTAAAGGTCATCAATAACTCAAGAAAATAAATAATATCTACCTACATCCAACCCATTTGCTATCCTTTGTACATTACATGGCTGCTGATGTCTATGATGACATTTATCTACACTCCTAAGAAAAGACAGAATAACTCATGAGTATTGTTGACATGAGAGAGTTATTTTTCTGTTCCTCTCCAGCATAGGTAAATGTCAGCACAGAGATCAGCTTCTGTTTATACTCACAGAACAGTTGAAACAGACTTTTGGCTATTTGTACCTTGCATTTTAGAGAGCTGTCACTTAAATAAAATCTGCATATGAATGTAATTCATAATGATCCCTTTACCTGTGGTTTGGAAGTTCTTCAAAGGCACGTTGCATGCTGAAACAAGAACAGTCACTTGCTGAGTAAGGAGTTACAATAATTCTCTCATCCTTCATGCCATCTAGCAGCCTGACTTTCTTTGACCTGTGTACTGGCACTTGATACTGCTGGTTGGAGAACCAGCAGGCATCACCTCTGGAGAGTTTGAGATCTTTTTGCTTTGTTTTGGTCCATTTTCTTACCCAAACAGTAAGATAAGCACTACGGTCAAACAGCAAATTTCGCTACTGGACCAAACATGCTGTCAATGTCATTTTGCTACTTGACAAGAAATACAGAAGTCCAATAGGCATGATTTTTTTCTTTTTTTCGCTTCACAATAAAAGCAGAAATAATTTTGTTGTTGTGAAACATCCAGACAATACTCTAAAAGGCCCAGGTGAAGTGTAAAACAGTCTGTTTTCTCAGGAGCCTGTAGAAGAACCCGGCCCAGCCCTCCCAGGCAGCACTACCGCAGCCAGGAGGCTGCTTCAGGCTGTGTTGGTCTGTAAAACTAGAACAAGATGAATGATTTTTCTGTCACCTTTTCCTGTTATTGGGCTGTTCCTGTTTGTCTGCCGCAGACATACCATCTTATCAAATGAAACCCAGCTTCCTATCATTCAGCTACCAAGGAGGGAGTTCTTACAACCCAGCCTGCTGACACTATGTAAGAGTGTTTTCTAGTGATGACTCAGTTTCAGGTGTCTCTTCCATGAATCACCTGAACAGAGTTTTGTAAATTATGGTCCTGAATTAACACTTGTTATTATGTCTTTCTATTTTAATACATTTTTACATAGCTCTAATATAAAGCTATCAGCTGGTTCTGCAGTTTAAAGACAAATATAATAAGAGCTTGTATCATCAGTCAACGTTTTTATAGGACCAATCACTATGGTGTAAAGAGCTCATCATCTTGTCTGTGGAGAAATGTCAGAGCTACCTGTCTGCATACTGTATCTTCTACACTTCTCACTTCTGAGACCTCAAAAAAAAAACTGTACCAAACCAAACCAAACTACGTATTTGACCTCATTTCAGTTGATATACACTGTTCTGAAAATAGAGTAAAATACTGACAGTAGTGAGATATTATTTCCAAGGAATAAGGAGTGTGTGAGAGAAACCAAATCATAAAGGAGCCTAAAGAAGGAAGGACCAGAGCAATGATACAATCCTGAGGACTGCTTAGAACGACAGAGGTTAGAGCAACAGTTTAGATTGTGTAAGGTGTAAGCCTACAAAGAGGAAAAAAAGAAATGGTAATACTTTAAAGATATGTCTCTTGCTTTTCAGTCTCACAAATTAACAAAGTTTCAGGGTCAACCACCACATTACCTGATGTTGAGGATCAGTAACATGCTTAAGAATCATTAAGAAACAAAGCAAAAAGCCACATTTTAAAAGTATCATTGCAAAGGGGTTCAAGTGTGCTGTCTTTTGTGAGCACTGCAATTTCACTGGCATCAGTGAAGTTACATAAGGGTTGAGTTATAGACATAATTTGCAATTCAATGTACCATGTAATTCACAATTTTCAAGATGGATTTAGTGAGTTCATGTAATCCTGCTAAAGATTCCACAGTATCTGAAATGTGTCATTATTCTTTTGGATTCTAGAAATAAGTCCAAACAGTGTACAGCTGTATCCAATTTGGTACTGGGCAATTCTTCCATAAGTACAGATCAATCCTCAATGCCAATTGCACAATGATTAGTGCAATTATTAAAAAGAATGAAGACTTGCTTATCTCCTGGGGGTTCTTTTTTAAATTTACATAATAACTTAGGCAATTCTTTAAGCCCTTCAAAAGCATACTGAGTCTTTTAACTATACTTTTTTTCCTAGAAAATATTAGTTTCAGTCTATGACCAAAATTCCTAGCATGGGTTAGTTGAAAGGTGCAGGCTTGACACAGTATCCTCAAACTTCATTTCTTTTAAATCCCCTTAAAGTCCTGTATAACTTTTTCAAAAACCTCAAGTAGGAGTCAGGTCTTCCTTTTTTGAGGTCTATGTATTCAACACCATATAATTTATGCTAAATGAAAGATAATCCAGAGAGGTGAAGAGAATTACAATAGGTATCTGCTGTGGGAATTTCCTCTACATTTTCCACAGGAGCAAAACTTGCTCCTCTTACAAGCAGAGATTTGCATAGTACAACTCATCTATAGCCTTCTTGAGATTTACCAAAAGTAAATGAGCAATAACTGTATGTACAGTTAATTAATGTTATTTGACTGAAGACAACAGAGGTACAAGGAGGTATTCCACCTAAAACCCAGACTGTGATGAGTTTTCTCTTGCATCTGAAAATGAAGTGATTCAAACCTGCTTCCCAAAAACATAGTAGGCTAGCATAAGCTCAAACTGTCATGACTGGATATTTTGTTTTACTATTATTTTTCTGATCTAGAAACAGCAATATGTTGAAATTAAACTAACTTCTGTGTGTGTTATTTCTTTTCTGATAGGACTCCAAGAAGCCAATGGGGAGTGTCCTCCTTTGTTTCAATGGATTAGTGATCTGGCTGATCTAGGATCTACAAAAAGTGGTCAAAATATTAATGTATATTTTCTCCTTTACATAAAGACATAAGAAAGGTGCAATTTCAAATTTTTATTAAAGCAAATTAATGTTGAATTAGTGCAATCTATGTGGCATTTTTACAACCAAAACTACTCATAAGTGGTGTTGCCAATAACACATAGAATATTTATTACAATTCCAGCTATGAACCAGAACTATCTTTCATCATTTTTAAGAATAACATCTGAAACAAGTTTCCTAACACTGATGAAAATATTTTAAATAAATTATTTGGAAACATAAGCGTTCGAAGATTTTAAAAATCCCCAAACTCTGCAAATTATCATGAACTAAAAAAAAAAAAAAAAGTCGTCTCTGGCTAGATTGGTCCATCGTTATCATAGAAAACTATCCAGAATGAGGCAAGTGGGATCATTTTGTCAAAGTCTCAGCTGGTGGCAATTAGCTTCCTTAGACTGTACCAGCCTAGTGCTATGCAAGATTAACTCAACAGATGTTCTCCAGTAACTGTGAGATAAACAGTTCTCAACTTTTTGCTTACAAATCTATAACTTGCAATTTCCATTCTTTTCTATTTTTCTTTTTATAAAATAATGCAGTAAATTAACTTGTAGTAAAGCACCCCTAATGAAGGTGTTTCTAACCGAGAAAATCAGAATAACAAATTAACATTTTGTTCATTAACATATTACTTTATCACTGGCTAACAAAAATGTGCTTCAAGGAAGCATCTCTAGTGCTTCAAAATAGTTTCATGAAAATGCTGTTATTCCTGTTCTGCAACAGAACCTGGGGCTTGACTCCCTCCCTGAGGTTATGCAAACCGGCACTCACTCAAATCTTCAGACTGAATATCTTTCAAACACAGAACTCAGGAATATTCTACAAACCTGACAGAGTCTGGTTTAACAATTATCATCAGTGCTGCAGGTCACAAGGGAGTCAAAACTGTTGTCTACTCCTGTGATGGCTGAAAGAAATGAATAATTGCTTACAATATAAAAGATGTCTACTAGCCCAAGGCTACAGATTTCACACTACCAGCCTTTATTTTCCCTGAATTTATGAAACTGCTTTACAATTAACTCTCTCATCAGAAGAAATACTTTCTGCTTTAATTTATATGGAAATAATTTGACCCTTTGTAAGTGCCCTATGTTAACTAGTAATTAAAGGATACAGGAGTTGTTTCCAAGTCCTGTGAAAAAAGGTGTTGGAAGCCCTTAATGGGCTCTTAGGAGACCTTTCAAATATTGTAGGCAAATGAGATCCTTCAGTACTCACCTTTTAATATGCAGTTTATTCTACAATAGAGAGGGAAGCAAAAACAGTCATTCAGAGACAGAGTGCTTCAAATAGAAAAGGAAGAACCTCAGGTGTAGAGATGGTTCAAATGGTCTCACAGTAGGAAGAAGAAGTAACAAAATCACAGTAGATAAATGGATCCAAAGGTTAGGGAATGGATTACCTCATCCTATTGTCACTGTCAAGTACTTGGAAATATCAAGCCATGAGAGGAATAAGGAAAATATGGTTTCAGATCATGCTAATTGCTGTGTACAATGGAGCACTAAAAAACGTGTGTTTTGTGGGTACCTCACTTATGTAAGGAGATGTGGGGGTTTTATGACTTTAGAATGTATCAAAGAGCTATCCTTCCTTTCTTGCCTCAGATCAGGTGTTTACAATATGAAAAGAAATTAGATTTTCATATTCATTGTTTTCTAATGATCCTTTGGCATGCTAATATTACCTGCCCACTCCCGAAGAATACATTTGGGGAAGGAAAATCTTAATTAGCTGCTACAAAATAATGTATTTTCTGAATGCCCAAAAAGTAATAGAAATCTCCATCAAAAAGAATTCATGTTGTAAACAATGACAAGTAAATGGACCAACTTGAATATTCTTAGGGATGTTACCATGACAAATATTATCTCAAGGTTGATATTGTGTCTAGATCCATAAAAAAGAACAAGATAGTTTGGTTTTTTTCCAAGGAGTTATCATTTATATCGACTGGGTACAGATGATTATACAGAATTCCAAGTGATACAGGCTACATAATGCTGACAGAGCAGAATGCAAGAAAAAATGCTCTGAGGTGCACTTTGAGTGAAGAAATGTGCAAGAATATGAAAGAGAAAAATGCAAAAGGATGTTTCTGGACATTAACATTTTAAAGCTGGATGGGAACAGGTGTCACAAATAATGTAAAATTAGACATAAGATTAACACAAGTGAAATACATCAATGAAATAGAACCTTATGGCAAAATAACTATAATTAAATGTAAAAGTGGAATTTAAAATATCTACGATGTGTAAGGGAAAGTGTATTTTTGCAAAAGTATTAAAGAAGCCCTTGTTTAATGATGCATGAAGCCAGCTAGCACTTGAAAGAAGCACACTGGCAATTTTAGTAATAGCATCAGGTCACTTACCTCTGCTGAACATCCATGTTTTGTCATTGTTTCAGGCATCTATTTTCCTTTCCATTGCCTGAGCAGTTGACAGTACTGGGATTTCTTTGTTTTTGAACTGAATGGCAAACTATCACATGGAAAGTGAAAAACCTCTACATTTTTAAAAAGGCATCATTGTAGGCCATGCATTCTGCTTTTGCTTTGAGATACCTAAGACAGAGCAATCATATTAAAAATAAAGAAACAACATTAAATTGATAACAGCAAAAAACATTGGCCAAACTCCAACTCCTACATAAATCGCATACCCCTGAGTGTGCTGTACAGCTCTGTTCATTATACTTAGAAAACAAAGAGTCAATCGTACAAGCAAGACAAAGAAAAACTGAGCCTGTAGCCTCAGACCTCCCAAGTCTCCAGCACCATCCACATAAACTGCAGATTTTCCAGGTGACAAGACATGGAGGGTGTGCACCAGCTCACTTTGTGGGAGGGGGATAGTTTGAATCTTTGAAGCAGAGGTGTCTGTGGAAAACGTCCCCTGGCTAAGAGCCATGGCCTCTCTCACACCATGACCTTCTCTCATTCAGCTGCTCACCCTGTCTAGAACCAGCTGAGTCTACCAAGAAGCGGAAAAACATGCGTGACAAATAGCCTGGATTATGCAAAGAAAGAATGAAGAGGTAATTAAACATATATGTAACATCAGTCCCAATGAAATCAGGGATCCTATGGGGTGATTTAATGTACAGACCTGAAGCTCATGACATTTTCACAAGGTTTCGATCAGAGCATTGCCCAGGTGGGAAAAGTCCTTGGTTGGTAAATAATTTATTTCAACAAACCAGAACTTCTCTTCAAAGCATTAAACAACAGATGTTTCACTATGCTGTGTCAAGAAATCAGAAGACAACCTGTAGAAAAAGGTGAAGAGGATGGGACCAGACTCTTTTCAGTGGTGCCCAATGACAGGGTACGAGGGGCAATGGGCACAAGTTGGAACACAGGAACTTCCACCTCAATATGAGAAAAAACTTCCTTAACTGTGAGGGTGCCAGAGCAGGGGCACAGGCTGCCCAGGGAGGGTTTGGAGTCTCCTTCCCTGGAGACATTCAAAACCCACCAGGACACATTCCTGTGCCCCCTACTCTGGATGTGCCTGCTCAAGCAGGGGGCTTGGAAGAGATGATCTCCAGAGGTCCCTTCCAACCCCTACCAGTCTGTGATTCTGGGATTCTGTGAAGACTACAGCTGTTGGCAATATTTTAAAAAAAACAAGATAAAAATCCGTTGCAGTGACCTTATGCTGGGAAAAAATAATTCATGGTTTATTTGTACATGACTAAAAGATAAAATACCGTTAAAAAAATAAATGGAGCTGTGCAAGTCTAATTCTTAAATATAATATGGATGACAATAACTCAACCCTTCTCTCTAGCAGTGGGATAATCAGATGTATAAGTGACAAATTGCAAAGCATGAACAAGAACACATGTTCGATCTTAAGGGCATAACTTGTCCTTGATGTAGAAGTGGAAAGTGACATTTACTCATGCTTCAAAATGTTAATGAAAATAATAATGTGTGGAATCACTGCTACAGATGGCAAAAGTTTGGAAAACAAAGCAAGCAAGTGTTCTTCACAATAATAGGAATAGTTGTTCCCACAAAGTCTTAATATTTTATAAGTGCCTTGAACATTTTCAAAACTATAAATATATAATTTTCAGGGCCCAAACAAAAATGTTCAGTCTTAAAAAAGAAACATAAATTCTACTCTACAGACAAACTGAATGGTGTATGTTTTTGTCAGCTCTTAAGTCTTCACTCTATTTCGTCTTTAGAAGAAATATGTTGCTTGAAGGTCAGTAAGCAATAGGCCTTTTCTTCCCTTGACACTGACCTATAAATATTAGCTTCAGTCCTGGTTTAGTGACAGGATACGGCCAGCAGAACATTCTTAACAACACTATGATTTGCTCACATAGGTAAAACTTACAGACAGTGGCTTCAGACTTAAATTATTCTTGTGAGAAAACGTCAAACAACAAAACAATATGTGTTGTGCAATTGTCCCTTAGAATAAGTTCTTCTAAACATAATTAAAAGGAGAATGCACACAATGAGCATATATATTTTTTTTACATGAGGTCTTATAAAATTATTCCAGAGCAAATTCCTATTTACTTTGGAAAAAAACTGTTCCTTGAAAACCATCTCACAAAGCACTTTAATAAAGCACTTTCATAAAGCAAATATTTCCAGTTATTGAGAATTTGCCATTCAGCTAACATGCTGATACCATTCCTGCCATTTCAAGAGCTAGAACCTTTCTGTTTCTTTCACTATTAGATAGAGAAATGAGAAACAAAATCACATTAAAATTTAAAAGTAAGAGACCCAGGCCCTTTGCAGCCTTGCATATTCTGCTAAGCTCACAGAAAAATCTCACTGAATTCATACTGATGGGAAAATTAATTTATCCAGCCTATTTCCATTTACAGAAACTATTGTAAGGAGGGTTTAAAAGGCAAAGTCAATCCTTTTATTATAGGGCTGCCATGTTGGATCCAGCACTATTAAGAGGAATCATATCTGAACTAAATATTTTTCGAATTTTGAAAAGAAAAGCTGCAAAACAGTTTTATCGGGACTTAAAGGATGAACTAGTTAGTCTTCTCTTGAACCTACACACAAGAGGAAGAGCTAACAGAGATAGCTTTTGCACTCCATATCATACCAACTGTGTGGCCCATTTATGTAGACAGAAGTTAAATTTGCTTCTTGTACACATGCATAACAGTTTTCAAAGAACCATCAAGATTTTGTCTTCAGTTAACAAACTATATCCCTATGCCAGTCTATATATCCTTTAAAACAACAGAATTCATTTCAAAGAAAACTGAAATAATAAAATAAATAATTTAAAATGTCTCCTGTTTAGTGAACATTGGAAGGAAACATGAAGAACATTACAGGGAATACAAGATGCATCTCACTATTCCCCTTCTACACATACAACACAGTACGTAAATACAAGCATTTCCTGATGACCCTATGAGACTTGGGCTGGCCCTTTTGTTCCACTATGGGAGCTTTTCAAAGTTTTTTTTTTATCTTAAGAATCCCAGAGCTCTTTTTATATAGAGTCCAGCTATCTGTCCTTTCCCTTCTGAGTCTGTGTTTGCTCAGCGATGTTCTGCGATAGAAGCATTTTGCTGGAAAGGTGACTTGTCCCATATAATGGAACTTTCTGACTCAGTGCTACCTACTCAGGTTCTTCAGCAGAGCAGACACCTACTGACAACTTCTACCTCCTCTGAGAGCAGGAGTCCAGGGGTGACTCCACCAACTTTTGCAGGCCAGCCCTTCCAAACATTATTATGCCTGAAGATGGACCCTACAATGGTTAATGGTTTCAAGGCCAAGGGGACATCTTTCTACGGACAAAAGCCTTGTCACTAAAAAGAGAAAGCAACCAGAATTTGTCTTACGTTATCTATGCTTTATGTAAACCACACAAATGTAGTTCTCCATAAACTCATAGATCTGACAGCTTACAAATGCTGAATCTCCACGGTGTTCTCTGCTCTAGCCATTTCATCAGAAAGGCTGTGCTTTTAACAAAATTACATCAGATTGAGACTCACAGGAGAGCTATCCCACTGCATTTGCCTAAGAACAAAGTTTAAAATTGACCTGTGATCGAGGTTTCATCTATGCCATATACTCATCACAAACTTTTCACAGGAAAAGCCTTTCAGTACATATTTATAGATTTCTGTGACAAGTCCTTTCTTCTTCTTACTAGGTGTCAATTTCATAAACCAAGAATATATTGATTGCCCAGACTTACAACATTTTCAGATGATCTACAATGCCGTGGGCCCTGTGAAGCATTACCAGCATGTTGGAACAACTCCAGTAAAAAGAATGTGCAAATATAGTTAGAAATGTACAAATTTATTTATGTACTTGCATAAGAAATTGAACATAGGCTTAGAATTTTAGATATGCTACTTTCAGCATTCCTTAAAAAGTAAAACAGAAAAACAAACGAAACACCCCACCTAGCACTCTTACTCTATCACACCACTTCTATCTTTGTAAATATTCATAGATCCTAAAGAAAAGCTGACTTTTTTAATGTTTTCTTTCAAATTCAGTAAAACTCCTAACCATATTTGTAAAATCCCTGTATTTTATGTAATACAGAAAAAAAAGCACAAAATGTGAAAACATTGCAATAAAGGAAAAATTCTGTAAAACAGCATTTATTATCAATTATGTTATATAATAATTTTCTACCTCAACACGTAGAATATAGAGTAGTTAAGAAACAGAGCACAACTGAGGAAGAGGCAAATTAAGGCTGTGTTTTGTTCCTGCCTCATAAAGATAACATTTTTAATACAGCAGGTGATAGCATTTTTTTCTTGACATGTTTTAAAGATTTTGACAAGTTTAAAATTCATGACGCAGAACAAAACCTCGGTGCAAGATGGAGAACTGTGACAAACTATTTTTATTGTACATCAGTCTCCTACTGCTAAGAGCAGTAATGAAAATACAAGTCTTATGCAAATGTAGGAACACATACCCTGGAAGCCTCTGTAGGCAAACTAATCTTTCCCACATCAACCCATTAAAACATTTTAAAGTAACCAAATAAAAAAGCCTTCAGAAACAACATTCTGTTTGCACTGATTAATTGTAAAATAAAATAAACTAAAAAGGTTTTCAACAATTTCTCTACTTCAGTAACCACTTTCTCTCTGTGTTGTCCTTCATACAAAGGAATACTTGAAGTGCACACCAAGACATGTGGAAGTCAATCAATATCTTTCTCCTTACACAAAGTAACCCTGGAAGATACCGTTCATACTTTTCTTTCTTCTTCAAGGTCTTCTTTGTATCACCCCTGTCTTTTCAGTGCTACCCTGTACGGGTTAGATCAGATTTCAGTATCACACAAAACACTTAGCCCATGCCCTGGTTTAGGTACATACAGAGTCCCTCTAAAGTCAGAACACATTCAAAAATCCTCTGTTATGTGGTCCAAAACATTTTAAAAATATAAATCCCCACCATTCTTTCCTCCAGTAAAGGCCAGATGAGTGAAGTCGCCGAAGGGCAGCAGAACTCTGTCTCCAGCTGAGTGTTTGCTATCATTCATTCTGTAGCTACAGCCTCCTTAAAATTCACATTTTACTCATATTATTCTAACTTTGCTACTGTCATTTTGCATATGCCTATACAGCATGCCAGAATACACATCTGATCCAATTTGATTGTAAACCTACAGATATCATCATCCTGTGACATGGCTGCCTCAATGATGTAACTGAAGTTTAAAAAAAAAAGATAAAAGAATCCTACATGTATTTTTTGCCAATGTTATTGTCTTTTTCTGAAATTAGCACTGATGGAATACTCTAACCTGGTAAACGGAACCTCAAACCAACCCTCTGTATCTGAAACATAGAAGACTACAGTTAATTTTTTTTATTTGCCTATATACACCTAAAAAAACAATTTAGCTGTAATCCCTGCTTCCAGAAATAATGGTCTGACAGATGCCCATTTAAAAAAAAAAAGAAAATCTGTAGCATAAATGCACTCTTCATAGAGACCAAAGTGGAGAATAAAATCTCTAAAAGCCTCCAGAATTTGCTAAAGAATCCTTTCCAACAAAGCTTACCTTATTCAAAACCAGCACCACTGGACACTTACTGTTCAAGAGAAGATTGTATCTTAGATAAAGAAACAACAGGTAGTAGGTAACCTTGTGACATCTGGCACCACAGAATTTCTGTTGAAGCATGCTGTCTTAATTATTCTCAAATGGCAGTAAACAGTATTCAGCATTTCAAATAAACAAAACTGTTTCAGAATGATGAGAAAAAGGCTTTTGTTAGAATTGGTACATTGACTTGATTAAAGCTTAAAATTTAGAAACCACATACAAAACTTCCTTTTAATCCAGCAACAACAACAACAAAAAAAAAAATCAGGTAAAACTAAAAATATTTTTCAAAAAATATATGCATTGAAAAAACCTCGTTCCTGTCTTTTATTTCTTTTAGACCTTGTATTGCAACATAAAACAGGTTTTAAAAACAAATCACTTAGAGAAAATGGCCAAATATTTTATTTGGACCTTATTCAATTTGATTTTCTACTTTTAAGTATATCTGTCCCAAAATAACACCTTTTCTGAGCAGCATAAATTTCAATGAAAAAAAAGTCTTCCAGTAGAAAGAATGGAGGGGAAGGAATCATGTAGAAAGAAAGGTTACTTGGTGATAAATCACCATGAAAACAAATGGAAAATAATTTCCTTCTGCCTTGTTTTATTGTATTGCTCAGTAACAAAATGTATGCAGTAATACCTTTCTTAGCTTTTATTCTGAGGACCATATAGTTTGCATTACTCCAGTAAGAAACCAATAGTGTAAATGGTATTGATATAGAAAAACACCATCACCTGGTAAAGCATGTAATTATGCATGCGTGTGCTGACTTAAGCTCACAAAACAGGTCATTTTTGTTAAGGAGACTGGCATTAGGTAGTCAAGTTAAAAATTCTAAGATCTACAGTAAAGTGTAAATTAAAATCCTCCAGACATCTTTTCCTTTTCAGTCTTTACCAATTCACTCTTCCCTCCAGATGAAAATTTATCTTTCATATATTTTTATGAAGTTATTTGAGTTCAGCTAATGCACTTTTCATCACAGTCTACATATATTTAGCTTACTATAATAAAGTCTCAAACCCTTACAAATGTTGATTATTTGCCACTATACTGAGCTATTCTACCTCTAGCAGGAAAAAAACAAAAAAAAAACCCTAATCAAACTTCATCTAACCAACCCACCCACCTTCCTCCCACAAAAATTCTTATGAAATCCTGTGCTGAGGGTGAATCACCACTGAAGACAGAACTGTGGCATTAAGTCTGGTCTATTTTCTAGATCAATTGTACTTATGAAACTGCCAATTAACTGATTGAACAGGATTGCTAATGACTGCTTATCTTTATGCAACTGAAGCTTCAAAATAAGTTGTCAAATTCAAAAGGTATAATTCTGCCCTTTGTTAACTTAACTGATGAAGAAAAACATTCTGGCAGATAAAATAATCCAAAATCCAAGGTTTCATTTAATCTGACTCTCTGAAGGATGAGAAAAGGAAATTGGGATGGTGCTGTACCATTAATAAAATCTAATTATTAAGTTTGCATACTGAACAGCCTGTCTTTGGCCACTGTACACAGCGCTTTATTTAATCCTGAGATTTAATTGCTTAAAAAATATCAAATCAAAATGAAATTAAAAAAAAAATTATCCAAGTCCTGGATATACTGTTGAAGAGCAACACCACAGAAATTTGTGGGGTTTGGTTTTACAAGTTTTACATTTAAAACCCCGTTTGAAATGTTGAATTAAGCAATGATATTGCTGATGTAATTGTTCTAATTCATCCATTCTGAACTCAGATACATTCTCTGTGAAAAGACTTACTGTTTATATATTGTTAAGAAATTATTGACAAATACACAAATTTTCAAAAAAACTCCACTGTCAACTTTTGTATAGATTCTGTCTGTATTTGAACACTACTATTTGATTTATAATATCTAGGAGTGATGAGTTCATTTTCCTTTCCTCATGGAATTACTGAAACATGAAGGTATGTAAACAATCGTATACTTGAGATCTTTCTAAATTAGTGCTGACACACTAAGATAATAAAAAGGGACTCTGAAAGATATCTAGTGGTGGTATTTCACCTCTAGTATCTCTCAGCAAATTACATGTCTACAATTTTAAGACTGCAATTTTAGAATGGTATTATTCTATCCATGCAACATCTCTCTTGTTTGCTTTAATGAATCCAAGGTCTTAAGGACTACTACAAGCAGCTTATTAAACTAAACTGTTTTCTCAAAGAAATATCTCAAGGCAAAAATATGTGATTGATTGATTACAGAATAAACAGGTTTTAAATCACAGTGTTTGTTTCTGTTATAAGCTGTGAAGTAGGAGGAGGACACTGCTGAGTCTAGCATTGGTAAAGGAGCAAAAATTTTTTCCAGGACAAATAATAATGCATAATATTACTTCTTTGCACATAATCAATCCATATTAAAAATAGAAGCCCTCAGTATACTTTAATCAACTTATTAAGCATAACTTTAGTGCACCAGGTGGTCTGAAGAACTCCAGCAGTCACTGAATAACAATATGTTTACTTATTTGCCATCATAGTATCGTAAATCCCTGGTGCTTCGACCACATAGGCTGCAAAACATATTATCTTCTTAGTGGAAAGAATGGAGTTGTATGAAAATTTTCACATTTCAAGTAGAAAACAAGACAGACAAACACTGAATGACTGAGAAGCATCTAATTATCAGCTCATTAGTACACGACATCCTGCTACTCTGGCCGCTGACACTGTCCAAATTCTTAAAAATAAGCCTGTGTCATTTTCCCATAGCAATGCTATTTTCAAAGGTAGTCTTTTAGAATCAGCAGCCCAAATCAGCTTTCTTATCCATTTGAATTTTGTTTTTGTTCTCAGCAAATGTCTGAAAGCTTGAATTGACATTTTAGTTCCAATGTTAGGTCTTCACTGGTCTACAGCTGATGTTGAATGGCTGAAGGTTGCAGAAGCAAAATAACAATGGAAAGACAAATTACAAGTCAACATATGGCCAGGACATCCAAAATCTGAAAACCATTTCCCATTCCTGTCTTAAGGCCCCATAGGAAGGGCAGTGATTTGTGAGAAGCGATGGACCTACAGAACTACATCTAAATGGGATTTATAGTATGGCAGGGAAAAGCAGGTGCTGAAGTAGCCTGCAGGGGCACATATTGGTATCAAGGTTGAGCAAAAAGAATTATCATAGGCAGGATAATCAGCTAGTTGTAACAAGGATGTTCCAGTATGATCTTCTTAGGACAAAGACTGACACATTTTATTTATAGGTTTGTTGCAAGAAGCTTTAAATTAAACCACCAGACATGCACATAACATATAAACTACATATTAGGTTTAGCAGCATCTGAGGGGACTATATCCTTTGGGATTTTGCCACAACGCATAAAATCTCCCTAAGCTGTGAACATCAAGTTGCATGTTTAACGGTAACTGCCTTGTAAACCTGATTAAAATCAGATCATCAAAGAGAATATTTCTTCCTGACTACATAAAGGAGAAGCAGCACATGCCTGCAACCTATACAGTCAGGCTGGAAAAAACCACACTATCTTCATGCTCATATATATGGTCTGTATGCAGAATATCTGTACTTTACATAAGCTGCATTCTCATTCTCTACTGTGCTGACATTCCCAAAAGAGTGGTTATAAAATAGGTAATCTCATGAAATCATAATTTCTGGGGTTTATTCTGAAATTATGAAGTCATTATGACACTCAGAAGAGCCACTTAGATGATACAGCTACAAACAATCCTTGATAGTTAAATCTATAGTAGCAGCTTTCTGCAGCACTAAACTGAAACTGTGCAATGTGATTTGTCTGATGTGATTGTTAAACAGACCATGAGGCATGGAAGGGAACAAGGGTAGAAAAGTGCTAGTCAGTATTTTTTTCCACTTTTCTATCAGAAAATATTCTTTCTGCATGGATAAAATATAGGGGGGGTTAGGAATACTGATTATATTTTTTTATTTGAAAGCATCAAAATTCATAATTCCAGATTTTTCGTTGAAAAATACTTGACTTCAACTGCATATTGAAGTAATGGTCACAGAATTAAAAAGAAATTATCTCATTATGATGTTTTTGCATACAATACATAACTTTCTGAACTGGCTAATTATTTTTTTCCTCATGTGTAACTTCATGAAATAGAAATGAAAGACATTTTATCACCAGAGGAGCAAAAGCATGCACAGCCACACCTATACATTGGCTTAGGTGTAGATGCACATCAGAATACAGCACTGTCTTACAGAATGACCCATATGCTAGAAACCACCCACTCTGTCCTGGAAATGACCATTTATAGTTCCACTTTGTGGAAAGCTGAAACTTTTTCCCATGCTTATTAATATATTTATGATCCATGGGGCAGACAGCACTATGAAAGCAATTAGCCGGTACTTTCCCACAGTGAGTAATTCTCATTTTTTTCTTCAAAGATGTGAAAGCTCCTTGTGCAGCTATCAAACCCCACTGCTGATTCTTTTTCAGGTTTTCTTACCTGTTGGACCAGAATCTCACAGAGGTGGAAGGAAAGGAACTTTCTCCTTACATCCAGCTGTATTGTAAACTGATGGCAACAGTGGTTTACAATGTAATATAATAAAATTGTTGGTTTGTTTTTTTTTTTGTTTCAGTTAAACTTAGAGAATATTTATCTCATAGTTCTTTGGTCTGTTTTTATATAAAATGTCATTCATCTTTCACAAACACCTTAAGAAAAAAGTATTGTCTAACCCAACAGTGAATATTCATAGAAAATAAAAATCCAAATGGTGATAACGAATATTACAAATCCACAAGCTCTTTTTAAGTAATGGGAATTGTCAATTTCAGATGTTGATTTTCCAAAGTAAGTATTTTGCTGAACCAGTCTAATTGTGCAGAACTACTACATCTGCATGTGTTATGTAAATTAGATTTTGAAACACTTTTTGTTTTTTCTGAACAGAAAATTGGTATTTTACAGGCATTATGTAAATGAGATGTGATAGAAATAGTCAATTTTTTTCTTCCAGAGAAATTTATAAAACTTTGAAAAACTCAATGAACTCTTGAGTGTATATGTTTTAGCAAACTACAGCAAGAAAATATTTATGATAGTATTTTTCTGCTTTCCATGTTAGAAAAGAAATACTGTTATGGTTAATAAACATTCACATTTGCAATCATTTTTGTCAAGGCCAAAGGCTGAATCCAGAGTTACAGAGAGCAATTGTGCTTATAAGGTAATTTCTTCTTGAATGAATGGTAATAAAATTATCTTAAATGGATGCATGCTTTTACAATCCCAACACTGGCTTATGGACTTGCAGTGCTTCAACTGAAGTCACAACCATTTTAACTTCTCTGTAATTGCTACCCACACTAACAGGATTAAAGCAAATGGGAAATGCTCACTTCTAAGAGTAAATTAAAGATCTGGTGATATGCTGAATTATTGATATGTATGACTGACTCAATGTGCATAAGTATGACATTAACAACTGAAATGATTGCTTTTGCAGTCTTCATGAGTTCAGAGAATATCTTAAAAAACTAACCTCTGGAATTTCCTATATCACTCCAATAGTTATTGAGAGACAGCTTGGACAAGTAGCATGCATTACAATTTCATTGGCTAAAGATGAGTACAAAAAAATCCACGCCTCGGAGATCATGCTCTGTAGATACCTCTTAAATTCAAACAGAAGCTTTTTTAGCAACTACCGTGTTCATAACCAAGATAAGCACAACAAAGTTCACTAGTCAACAGATAAACAGTGAAGAACAGAGGATGCTTTCAAAAGAGGTGTGTGGGGACATTAAATAAATCAAAATTTCAGTGTCTTGTCTGATTTACTCCAGATTTTGTCTGTGTATGTCTGTAGTGACTTGTCAAACAGATCTGTTAGGCTTCTGTGTTTTTGAGTGCAGCTTTATAACACATCTAGTAATTAGAGAATTACCAATGTATAACACGCATTTTGTTCCTTTTCACAAAGTTGTCTTAAAAAAAAAATTGTACACAAAAAGATAAAAAGAAATTTTAAAGTAAAATCATTCAAACCCCTGAAGCAGATATTACTATTTGCAAAAAGTGGATTTGTAAGGATAAACAACTTAGAAGGTGAAGTAATCTTAATTTCCACAGATTTTCCACCAAAACAAGATACTTCCTTAAAAGATTCTTCAACACAGAATATTGGGCTTAACACCAGAATGACTGGATGCAAGTCAAAGGCTTGTTTTATACATTTAAACCAAAGTGATCTAATAGTACTAGTTTATTCAGTTGTAATTATATTTTCGAGAGTGCCCTTATGGAACAAGTTGCAAAATACTTTTCATCAACTGAATTACCTTACTCCATGCATTCACAGAAAGTATATCATCATCCACTTCTACTAAATTTCAAAAAGAAGAGGTGTGTAGAGATGTACTATGCATTTTTTGACTGCTTTTAGCATCTGATTTTCATTGTTTTTAAGTACCTTTGACAAATGTCTACAGGCAGCCCTATCTAAAACATTGGAGTTAAAGCAGGAATTCCTGGATTAATTGTCTGGCTTGTTAAGCCGCTCCTAGAGGAACAGGTACTTCTTTTTTGGCCTTAATGAATGGAAAAATGTCAATCAAAAGAGCTTACGCTCTTAATGGTATAAACCTGACAGGACACCATCTCTCACAGTACCGTCAACTATGTTAGGACTGCATGGAATTTAACTTTTATATAAAATGGATTATTGAATAAGCAATTCATTGAGAAAAAAGGACCGTTAAGGCAGATCATAAAATAACATTCCGTCCCTTAGAATTCCTGACATTTTGCAATTTGGTATGACACCAAGCTGAGGAAAAATTCAGAACTTCTGATCAGAAATGAAAAAGACCATTTAGGAATATAAAAATAATCTTAATGAAATATTTAATGTTCTAGAATATCAAAAGAGATATGAAATGCTGCCTCGACTGAAGAATAAAGCAATAAAGTTGAAAATAACAGCACCAGTTTAAGTCTTACTGCTTTGAATTTTCACTGCTAAAAATCTGTCAGAATCAGCACATGACCAGTGTTTAGATTTCAGAGAAAGGCATAGTTCCACTGGGAAACCATTTTCATGTAGGCTTTCACAGCCTTTCCTATAAGCCATACCTCCCATGGCAATGTTAAACAAAGCATTCCATTTGGGAAATCAGATTTCTCCAGCCTAGAATCCATTCTAAGAACAATTAAAATAAAACAAAAGGGCTTGTAAAATAACCTGTTTTGATGTCAGCTATTACTACTGGATGTAAAGGGTCAAGATGATCCTTGGCATTGCTTATCTTAACCTCTTATACTGCAAAAGAGGAGTTCAATTTAGTATTCAACATCAGTTATTGCTACTCTGTTTCAAATCCAGCTTTACTGAAACTCATCTGCTCTTTATTAAGTTATCAAAGAGCTTATTGTTTTATCTGAGTCTGCACTTGTCTCAAAGGAAAATATTATAAGGTCTTCTGACAGCTTTTAATTTAATTATTGAGAAGACAATGCTGTTACATCCTATTTAAAAACATGGTGATAATTTAACAGAAAAAGCAGCAAGTACATTAATTCTTGATGTAACTTAGGTCTCACATTACATTAGGAACCTAAGAATACCTATCGTCCATGCCATCAAAGGTCCAGCCAGTCCCGTGTTCTGTTTCCAACACCAGATAGGTTTTGGGAAACAACACCGATGGCTAGAGAAGGGTAAGCATGGGAAGAGCCCCAGATGATACCTCTCTTTAGACCTCTTCCTGCCTCAAAGCTTTTTTATTTCTGGGGCTGCCTTAGTGGAATATTACTGCACATGTGGAAGCTGACTGCTCATGTAAACCTGTACGCATGAGGTTTAGCAATCTTAACTGTAACTGCAGCTGTATCATGGCCCTAGGGATTATGGATCAATGTGTAAACTGCAGAGTTTGTGTTACAAAAAACAACCCTACAACTCATGGTAGAAATGATACTACAATATACTACTCCAGACAGATTCTTTTGACAAGTTAAATGCACTCATTTCTCACAAATTTCATGATTCCAAGAAGCTGCCTGTCATCAGAAATGAGGCTCATTTAACTAAATAAGTCAGGTGTATTTGGGACCTGACAAAAAGACGGTTGAAATCAATGGCATTTTTTCCACTGACTTCAGTTTTGTTTGGCTTAAATCCTCAGGCTCTCTTCCAGCTGCCCATTCATTTCCAAAAGTGAATTTAAGCATGTGCCTTGGAGATTCAGCTTTCCTGAAGAGGTATGTATATAAGTGTGTGATTAAATTATGTGTTGAATTGGGATTTAAAAGCTGAATGGGAGTCCAGGTTTAATTTTCAGTGATTTCCTAGTGCAGTATAATAAATTCTAAAGGAATTGTATTTGTGCATGTAAATTTTGACAAGTGATAAAACAATGAGTGAAGATAATGGTTCTTTTATGATATACTGAATGATTTGACACATGCTTTTCTCTTTTTAAAAGTTAATTTTTTGAGAACAACAATATAAAGCTTAATGGTCAAGAACAACACACTGACAGTTATAAAAAAAACCACACTTATTGTTTTTAAGCAATTAATGCAACAAGACAAACCATTATAATAAAACATCTTTAATTGCAATAGCGGGTGATAATCCATAGCTAATTAGTTTTAGTTATATAAACCTGCTATCATTATTACCTTTAGATGGAAAACATAAATGCTAAAGTGTTTTCATATAGTTTTAAAGGACTCAAAGTCCCAAAACAGAAGCATCCGTATGATCATCCAGATGATCTGCTTTTATCCAACCACTGCTAGCTGCAAATTCACATATTTAAAAATAATTTCTGGGGCATAAGAAGAAAGGGTTATAGCTGATACCACACAATTTAAAAGACATACCTGTTAACAAACCTCTGAATTTAAAAAAATAATGGTCTGTGAAGTATTATGTAGCCTTATTTGCAATACATTTTCAATACTAAATGGAGGCAGATGTTTTAATTTGTGGTTTAATCTAACATGTCTAAGCCTGAGCCAGTAAACTGAGTGCTAAATGAATATCGATTCATTATTTTTGTGCTTTGACAATATTTAGTTGTTTCAGGCCTGGATCAAGGCTATGTGTGCTATAAAACAAAGAAATGGTACCTGTTCCAAATGACTAAATGTTGCACTTTCACTTCTCATTACTGTCTTAGAACGCAGTCAGGGAGAATTAAATAAAAGATATACTCAACCTTGGAGAACTACACCTTCTGTCCTCCCTCAATGGTATGTTTTGACCTAGTTCCAGTTTACATATGGGGAAAATGTTAAGAGTGTATCATTCATGGTTACATGTATTGACTGATACAGAGGACAACAATCCAAAACCTCCTTTAAGTTACCAGTACATGACTTAGGTTTAGAAATTATTTTTAACTGCTCAGTATGACTGCACCTCTGATAGACAGTTTATTCTGCCTCGATCAAATTCTGCTCTTGATTACCATGGTGTTAATAAGTCATTTTCATTGCCTTCCATGCATTCCTTTGAAATGCAGGCATAAGTTTGGAATTTGGCTTTATATTACCTGAAAAACACAATCCTGTAGAAATTATTAGGAACATCTTCAAAACTGAGATATAGGTGATGGAAACTAAAACCCAAGTTCTTGGAATATAATGGCAAACATGGAACGATTTAATATGTGGTTTTTACTATTAGTCCATCGAGGGAGAGTTCACAAGTTGAAGTTAAGTCAAGAATAAAACAAGTAGAAAAAAATCACAAAATTTCTAAAATTTATTTACTGTAGCTGCATTTCCATTACGATAACTATATTTCCCTATTATTTCTTCTTCACATTACATTTTAGAGCTATTGTGTTACTAATAGATTCTATGGAAAAGACTTATATTGAAAGTAGAAAGATTGTTTGAGACATTTTACCTTTTTTTTTCAGAGAAGCTACCGATCGCCAAGTGTCATGCGCTGTTAATCATATTCCAACGGCCCAACTCACACACTTCTGGAGAACACCTGGTCATGAAAGACTACGCCTATCAGTACCAAAAGACTCACATGGACTTTAACGTTACTAGGACTCTATTTGCTATAGCAGAAGATTTTCATTGGTGCTGAATATGTGGGGAGCTTTTAATAAGAGCTGACAGAGTATCACGATCTCTGTTTTTACTTCTGCTTTATTATGTCATGCCTTTAGTTGCAAAAGGGTTAAAATTAACCATATGTGCAAGTTATGTTACCTAACATCATCTGCCTTTTAGGTCTCCTCTTGTTTAATGAAAGGTGTGTCTGCGTCTATCATGGACTCTCTTTTACACTAACAGAAAACATAGGAACCTCATAAACCTGCATATCGAGGTAGGATGAGATTTGAAACATTTAAGACACCTTTGCTGAGCAAAAAAGAGTCCCTGGTATTTTCAACTCAGCAATGGAGAAGGCCTACAGAACCCTTCAGCAGCAAGTAAACTTTGGGAAACACCAGGATGTTGTTTGAGACGGTAACTGAATGGATCAAAATATAATATTGACCATCCTGACACAGCCATTGAATAACAGTACTCAAATGTTACATAAAGGTCAAAATTATTTTGTAAGTTGCATCTGCTTACTAAGTTTTCCATCTGATCATTTCTTAACCAAAATAAAGTGTTTCTCCATTTCAAAGAAATAACCCTTCTGTGCCCATTTTCACAACCAGATCTCGCCTTCACATATATCCCTCACAATATCCTGTCTTTTCTAATGCTGCAGTTTCTCCTGAGACTCACCCTTGAATACACATGCACATTTACACTTTCACATACACCACATATCTCATGCAACTGGTGAATGTCTTTGCCTTTGCTGCAACTGACACTGCTTCTTTTTCCAAATTCCTCCAATGAGGTCCCTTCCATGATCACACTGAAATACATACCTGCTTCAAAGTGAAAGCCACGGAAAATAAACAGCTGCCAAAAAGTACAGTTCTTATAGAATTGCTCAAACAGACATCTACCCATAAAAGAAATTTTACAAATATACTTGTAAACAACCACAGATAGCTGTCTGATCCATAGTTACCTAATTGATTGATTTAGGGATATTTTATTATCATGAAGAATCACTACTACTTTCACCAGAGAAACCAGTATCAGCTTTTCTTTTATAGCTATCAAAATTATTTAGTTAAGAGTAGGCTAAGTGCCAACTTATTTACCATTCTCAAGGCCCCTCAACTTTCTATCATAACATCCATGAAAGCAACAGAATTATTGGTCTTCTGTTATGCCGACACATAAATGTTATGAACTGGTCACATTAAGGGTTCAGGGGGTTTTGTGTCATCACAAGAAGAAATTAAACTAAGTTATTTGTCTTCAGGGATGTATTTTGAATAGGCACTTCAGATTGTCCTTGAGCAGAAATAAGAAATAAAGTAGATTACAAAACTGCAGAATAATAATTTTAACATTTCATGAGAGATTTAAAAATCTGTCATAGACAGTAAGAGATGATAAACTGTAGTTCAAAAGCAGCTCATATCTTTCTCTCCTATTTTGTAAACCAGCATAGTCAGATATCTAAATACTTAAGTTTTGTACACCATCCATAGGACCAGTGAAGATATGGTCCAGATGATTTGTTCAATCAAAACATTTCTCTGTAACAGAGCTTTCAAAATTTGAAGGACTGAATTACACACTAAAAAAAGAAATAATGGGTGTAATAGCTCACTTGGCCTTTCACTACCTTTCATCAGAAGTAAACAAGCACCTAAGGGACTCTTAATTCCTTCCACCACATGCAAAATTTTGTAGTGTGGGTGGTTTATCAATAACACTAAAAGCCTTTCAACAGCCCAACAGTACATATATAACATCAACATTTAATTCACCACTTTGCTGTGTAAGGAAGTTTTTAGGGCACAGCTTAATGTCATAAGAGGCCTCATCTCGAAGTTGGTGTCCATTCTGTAAATTAAATCTTTTATTGACATAATGAATACACTCCTGGTGGCTTCAGACAGAGTATGGTCCAGGCTCTTTTCTCTATGGTTTTCACACACTCAGCTTTGCTCTTGCTTTTCTGTGGTGGAGAATCATAGAATCATAGAATAAGGTTGGAAAAGACCTCTAGGATCATCAGGTCCAACCATCAACCCAACACTGCCATGTCTCCTAAACCATGCCCTGAAGTCCCACATCTACATGTCTCTTAAATACCTCCAGGGATGGTGACCCTACCATCTCTTTGGGCAGCCTGTTCCAATGCCTGACCACCTTTCAGTAAAGAATTTTTTTCTAATATGCAGTTTAAACCTCCACTGATGCAGCTTGAAGCCATTTCCTCTCATTCTATTGCTAGTGACCTGGGAGAAGAGACCAACACCCACTGCACTACAACCTCCTTTTAGGTAGTTGTAGAGAGCAATAAGGTCTCCCCTCAGTCTCCTCTTCTCCAGACTAAACAACCCCAGCTCCCTCAGCTTCTTCTTATTAGACTTGTTCTTTAGACCCTTCACCACAACAGCTTCATTGCTTCTCGTTGGACATGCCTCAGCATCACAATGTCTTTCTTGCAGTGAGGGGCCCAAAACTGAACACAGTACTCCAGCTGCGGCCTTCATTCACTGGTGCTGAGTACAGGAGAACAATCACCTCCCCGCTCCTGCTGGCCACACTATTGCTGATACAAGCCAGGATGCTGTCGGCCTTCTTGGCCACCTGGACACACTGCTGGCTCACGTTCAGCCGGCTGTCAGCCAACACCCCCAGGTCCTTCTCTGCCAGGCAGCTTTCCTGCCACTCTTCCCCAAGCCTGTAGCATTGCATGGGATTTTTATGACCAAAGTGCAGGACCCGGCACTTGGCCTTGTTAAAACTCATACAGTTAGCCTCAGCCCATCGATGCAGCCTGTCCAGATCCCTCTGCAGAGATTTCCTACCATCAAGCAGATCAACCCTCCCACCCAACTTGGTGTCGTCTGCAAAATTCCTGAGGGTGCACTCAACCACTTCGTCCAGATCATTGATAAAGATATTAAACAAGACTGGGCCCAACACTGAGCTCTGGGGAGCACCGCTTGTGACCTGCTGTCACAACTGGATTTAGCTCCATTCACCACCACTCTCTGGGCACGGACATCCAGCCAGTTTTTTACTCAGCTAAGAGTACACCTGTCCAAGCCATGAGCTGCCAGCTTCTCTAGGAGGATGCTGTGGGAGACAGTGTCAAAAGCTTTACTAAAGTCCAGGTACATAACAATCACAGCCTTTCCCTCAACCACTAGGTGGGTCACCCTGTCATAGAAGGAGATCAGGTTAGTCAGGCAGGACCTGCCTTTCATGAAACCGTGCTGGCTGATGCTGATCACCCAGTTGTCCTGCACATGCCTGGTGAGCTCACTCAAGACAAACCACTCTATAACGTTCCCTGGTACTGAGATCAGGCTGACAGGACTGTGGTCCCCTGGCTCCTCCTTCTGGCCCTTCTTGTAGAGGGGCGTCACATCGGCAAACCTCCAGTAATCTGGGACCTCCCCTGTTAGCCAGGACTGCTGATATATGATGGAGAGTGGCTTGGCAAGCTCCGCTGCCAGCTTCCTCCAGCACAGACAAAGAAACTACTCAAATGAGACTTCCCTGCCTTGAGGACAGGTGAAAAATAACATTTAATACCTTTTTACTATACTATGGCAATATGTGCTGATCACACTCCTCCCAGCACCTCTAACACTGGGACTGAATATTGTCATTTGACATGTTACCCCTCCTGCAGATTTCTTTCACTGCAGAAAGGACTTTCAACTGCTCCTGTGAAAATTGGTTGGTCAGTGCTAGAGGAAACTGTGTCTGTGCCCCACACCTCACACTGAAGGAAATACACTTGGGATAAAATCTGTCAAAACCCTGTTTTAAGCCAAGATGTTTTTAAAGATGTTTTTCCTGTCACAGGGATGTTCTAGCCACATATGATTTCTCTAAAGCTTAGAATTTAATCTTTTCATCAATTTCTGACAAAATTGTCTGTCCATACAGAGAAATTTTCAGATGTAAATAACTGACTCTTAAATGTCAATTGTTATGAAGTGGAGCATAGTTGATCCATAAAGATATATAGCCTGTAAAGGAACACATAGTGCCAAGGATTTTCTTGCAACTTCAGTGCCCATCAACAGAAATTTGGGCAAGGCAATAAATCAATCTGATGGCATCCATCAATTTAATCAAGCACCTATTTAGAAAAGCCAAGAGGTTCTGAAGTCTGTAAAAAGGCATTTGTCCACAACACTTTGGTCTGCACTCAAATATGTAGATAGTGGCATCTTATAAGTTTGCACTAGTGACAAAATAAAAAATATAAAAATTAAGAAGAAAACTTAGGTCAATTTTTGTACGGTGGTATTAGGAGGAAACAAGATGCTAAATTAAACGGTCATTGCCATCGCCCATTGGATAGTGTGAATGTCTAAAGCTACAAATATACAAAACATTTTGGGTAAGCTTGAAGTAGGATTTACTGTATTCTGATAGTTCCCTGACTATTCTTTTAACATGTATTGCAAGGCTTTTTTGTCAACAGTCATCCAGGAAACTTCACAAAAGTCAAGAACACTTAAACATCGCAGGTACATGACAACGCAAGGTAGAAAACCAATCCTGGTGTGTGAAAGGAATGTAATAAAACTTTTGCCACACTGAATATAAAAAGTATAGATCATATCTGATCTATAGGATAGATCAGATATGTTGTCATTTATTTTGGTTAATTAACTGTGACACAATGAAGGCTACTTAGTTTGTGGAATCTATTAAAAAAGTACAGATCTCTCATACAAAAGTCCATTTTCATCAAGATCCACAATTTCTTAAGATTGAACTGATCTGAATTAAATTCTCAACAGAAACAATTTAAAGTATTTGAAACATTTTTTTTTGTCTGGTGTAATGGTAATTTTGCCTTTTAATGTTTTCTTTCTTTTTATCTATTTCCTGTTTAATTAAATAATAATTTTTATATCATGTAGACATTTTATTTTTTCCAAATAAAATATTACTCATATTTTGTTTTGCAAAATACTGATAGCCTGCTAAAGTACAAAAAGAAAATTAAATTTTGCAATGCCGTAATATTCCAAACAGAACCCTGACCTCCATTTCATATTGGCTTCTATGTACATTTATAAGAAAACTAATTTGTGAAATGTACATTCTCCCCACCATTTTATCTGAAGGTGTTGAAGCAATCTCACTAACCACTTTAAAGTGCAAGCAATATACAATAATAAGGATGGAGATAGTACTATAGTGTATAAGAACTTTTTCCATGAGAAAATATCCTGTTGAGAAATTACACAAAAAGAAGATAAAAAGGAAGTCTGTTTTTCCAAAGTGTCTAAAATAAGAGACAGACTGATGAAGAGAGAAGGCAGAAAGCAATAAAAGTGAACAGTGATATGGTATTGGTCATGCAGTTAGAAAGGATTTGCATGTAATGAATCACAGAAAAGAAAACCTAAAGGCAAATCTCAAAGGCAACTACACTTGTGGTTTTATACAATTTTGGAAAGGTCTTTTCAAACAATAAAGACAGGCAGGAGGATAATGCAGAAATGTTTGTCTGATAATTAACAAAAGGATGGTAGAGTCTCTAGATTATGTCAGTCCAGAGATGGAAAAACGTGAATAAATTACGTCTTGAAACCAAACGCAAGTAACTGAGATGTGGTATGGGAGAGCTGAAACACAGAGCAATGCTTACATGGTCGAATTCAGCAATAGGGAATAGTCTGTGTTGTGTTCTGAGTGGACGGCACAGTGGCATCCTTTAACCCTCAGATACAGCTGGTGAACCAGTAATGGAAGTAAAGTAGCATTATTTATCTTCTGCTGGCATGGAATCAGTATCAGCAGAATTA
Source organism: Phalacrocorax aristotelis (assembly GCF_949628215.1). Classification (NCBI taxonomy): domain Eukaryota; kingdom Metazoa; phylum Chordata; class Aves; order Suliformes; family Phalacrocoracidae; genus Phalacrocorax; species Phalacrocorax aristotelis. The sequence goes on along the minus strand of NC_134276.1, from coordinate 106,395,504 downwards.
CTAATCGCCTATTTATTACAGAAATAAAAGTCCTTACCACTACCTTTTTTCTCTGATACTCTGGCCATCCAAACTTCAAATGTGCCTAAAAATATCAATGTAGGAGCTCAGCAAATTTAATTATGGAAAGTAAGGTCCACTTTCATAATGGAAAATAAGTTTGACTAAATCTTCTTAGCTTCCAAGATCCAAACAATGATTTACTGGAATCTTAAGTATTGTAAAATTGGAGAGATAGCACGGCCCTGTATCAGACAACAGAAAATATATAATAGTTACTACTGCAGCTATAGGCATAACTAGGAGAAAGCCTAAGGATGCTGCTAACACATTCTGACGGAAGTAGCAGATGATCTGATCTTGCAATGCCTTATGTCAAGAATAAAAACTGCCCATGGGTAAAAGGGTGATATGATGAGCCATGGCAAGTGGAAGATTATACGTTTAGTTTATTGTTTCATCATACTCTAGCAACACAGCTACAATAGCATCACTATGTTGTCTACATCTATACTATTGGAGGATTTCCAGTATGTCATGCAGTTTGTATATTTGTCAGGGAGGACAGCAGAACAGAAGAGGTTGGGAACTACTGAACTGACATTGAAAAGCACTAATTGTATCAGCGTTCAGGGAATTTAGACATCTAAATGACCTTAACTGTGATTTCTGCTCAGCTCAAGCAAGGTTGTCAGGCACTACAGTTCCTTTTACTGTTCAACTCCTGCTTCACATTACTGTCCATCATAATGCTGATTATGAACTTGGCAAATGTAGTTCATCCAATATCCCAAAGAAAATGACATATCCCTCAAAATAAAATTACAGCATTCATGAATGATCAGTCAAGCATACCTCTTGCCTGACTGAACACACTCTACCTGTCTAGCTTTCTCACAGTGGAGCCAAATAGTTTTGAAATTATGTGTTTATAGTACATACTGAAGTGCAGCGATTGCCAGGCTAGTGCTGCTTTGCTGGTTAAAGTCTAGGCAGTACGGGGCTTTTTATCCTGGCACAGTGCAAATGTGGATGTTTTACTTCCAGGGTCATGCTATCTTTGCCTGAGTCAGCTCGGTTTTCCTTGCACAGCACTTTCAGTTCCATGGCTCCTTTAGAGTGTCAACATCTGCAGCACAAAGTCATAGTAAAGGACATCAGACCAAAATGCAAGACTCAGTATGAAATGGAACAGTTTTAGTGTTTTCTGGTGGGTAGAGAAGTTATAACTTCAACACATTTCTAACTTTCTGGGATTTTGACCTTTCCAACATCTCAGTAGTCCTGCTTGCCAGGGTAACTACAAAAGCTTCTGTCCTAAAGTCTCATATAGGAGCTAGGAAGCAGCAGGGCTTCCAACCCCTTCAGCAACTGGCTGTGAGAGTACAAATTGGGCGGGGGTGGGAATGACACACACAACACCAAAACAACCCAGAGCTTGATTTCTGTTAGAAAGTGTAGTTCCTGTCTAAAAAATCAAACTGTACTGGTTAAGATCTGGCTGTCAGAGATGAAAATTCAACCCCCAGGATATTTTGAATTATATAAATATGCCATTACAGCATCATCAACTTCTACCTACCTTAGTAACCGCTGAAAGACTCCCTATATTTTGTGAAGTTTAAGTCTATCAGTATAAGCTTCATACTTTCAAAGTATCACAAAAGATCTTCAGACAGAATGATTGGAAAGAGAAGGAAAGAAAAGGAAGAAGTAAGGAAAAAGAATAAAAGCAAAAGGAAAGTAGGATATTTTTTCATAGACTATGAATTAATAAATTCTAACAGTCTACTTTGCAGAACTACCGGAAGAAATAACTATTGTAATCTGATTTGTCTTAAGCCTTTCAAGAATTTGAAAAATACATATTTAGCATGCTCCTTTCTGTTAGCATGTTGGTCATAAATAACACAAATACATTCTTCCAGTGCTTCAATTTGCACAAAACTTTGCAGGTTCAGTCTTTTACATATGACAATTTTTAGAAAATGTGAGTATTTTTAAGAAACTTTGATCAGACAGAAATGTAATTCTCCTCAGGAATGTAGTAACAATTCTGGACAATGACTCAAACAAGGGAAATTTTTGAACTGTGCCATTCTCAGACGAGTAAAATTATTTCAATGTTAGTTATTTTGAAATGCCAGTCTCTCCTGCTTCAACTCTGAATGGAAGGGTTTGGCTTTTACCTGCGATGAAATGGGAAAGAAATGCAAGTCAAGCTTTTATGAGATGAAAAGCAGTTCTCCATACAGTTCTGTTGCAGCACACTGAGTGGTATCTCTATCACACCTCTGAGTTCCAGAAGTGACAAATCTCTTATAGCCTCAATAAACCCAGTTGGTTCCTCTCTACTGCAAAACTCTATTCCATACGGGTGGAGAATCTGCAACAGGTTTTAGTGGAGACTGACAGTTCTGCTTAAAGAAAATAAATTTAAAAAAAAAAAAAGACAAAGATCTGACAACAGAGATGAGCTTAAATTTCCCACCCCCCAAAAAAAAATCACAGAAGATTGAGGGATGATGCATACTATATTTCAATAAGAAAGTTAAATTACCTCAGTGGGTGTTCAGGAATGGACCAAACTTTTAAAACTCCAGTGACTTCAGTGAGCCTTAGTGACTTCAGTACTTGAAAAAGTCATAATCGTTTATGACTGTTAGAAACTCACCGATACAAAAAAAAATATAAAGCAACTTTTTCAAGGAAGAGCAAGAGGCAGAAGTACTTTGGGTAAATTGCAGATCATGTATCTATTCGTTCTAACCCTAATCTGCCATAGTTTATGTTCATGGCAAAGGAAGCAAATACAGGAAGCTCCTACTCGTCACATTACAGAACTATTGGCAGGAAACCAGAGAATTGTAGCGCTCATCTTAGAAGGCAAAAGATGTTATCCTGTGAAAGAATCCTGCTCCTATTAGCATTAATGCGGTATCTAGGTTAGTGACAGAAAAACACTTCAATAAGAATTATGATTAATACTGTTTAAAAATTTAGAAGACTGAATGAAAATATACAGAGAAGAATTTGTGTTTGATGAGTGCCTATCATTATCTCCAAGAAAAGTAAGGGTGAGAAAGAATCCAGGGAATAATCCTTCAAGTTGTTGGTCCAGCTTTTAAGAACAAGTTACATCTGCCACTTGTAGATATATCTGAAGTATACAGAACAAACACCTGGAACTGTTCTACTTCATTTATCTTCTAAGAAGGAGATATCCTGATTTGGTGGTTTGATCATCAAACTTTACAAATACAAAAAAAACCACACTATCAGGAGTTTTCAGTGTCTCTGAATTGGGAAGACAATCAGCTATTTATTTTTACTGGACTGTAAACTTTTTACCCTCTAAACATCCTTGCATTAACAAAAACACATAAACATTGTACAAAACACAAGACCACTTAGCTCAATGATGCTCAGTGAAACATTAGTGTTGCATAATCTGATTTGTTTGAGGCTTTAATAATGCAAAACATGGTTTCTGCTTTATTACATAGCTGTTAATGCAGAAATGACATACTTACAAAAGATTTACTATACTACTATTTGCATATAGGCTTCCTTAATAGATGAGAGTGTTTACTGCTCCTTTGAAATCAAAATATTTAGTCTAGGTATTCTACACTGAATAAAGACTGCCATCTTCTGCTGCAGCTGCAGCAGATGTGGATACCCAGGTCAGCATCATAAGAGGGGAATATATCATACTGGAATTGTCTTCATCAGTACTTTAGAAAGAGTATCTCCTTTTTCATTAATGTAATAAGAGCTATGACTAGAGACATTTACAAAATATTTTAGTTTTTTACAACATGCTTTTTAGAATTACATATCTTTATGAATTTGATACCTTTCTGAAGAACAGAGAAGTAGCAAAGTAGCAACCTGAAAAAGGATTTAATGGATTACAAAATACATTAACCCACCCAGTTATGAAGAACTACAATGGATTACAGCAGCAACTTCTCTGCAAGACTTCCTTTTCTAGTCTGGCACTGTTACTGCCATTACCAATTTCTATTCAAAGTTCAAGTTGTTTAACTTAGCAACAGTTAAACTGTGTGTGGTTCAAAAACTTCCAGCAGAGTTCTCAAATTTCATATACTCCAGGAATGATATGCAGGAGAGCATATTATACCCAAAGGGATAATTTAGAGTTCTGAGAAAATGGTTTCTGTTTCAGCCTATAATTGACTAAGTATCCTATGAGCTCCAGCTAATTAAAAAAAACTAGCCCAAAGAAACCTTATTTTCTCAAAACTTAGCAGGAATATGATCTCAAACATAAAGAGACTTTAACATTAATTTGTAATCTGATATAAGAAATTTCCAAATTAGCAGAGAATTTGGTGAGGATGATGCAAGCCTTGAATGCTTCATTAAATTCAGCTTTGTTTTTTCTTGGCTATTTCAAGTTTGTTGATGTTTATACGATGTAATCAAGTCCACAGTTGTCCACAAAATTCCTGACAAAATTTTTTCTAATTAAATAATGCCTATTGGTCAAAGCATACATTTCACAGAAATTTTGAGAACTTTGGCCATAACAGTTTCTGCTCTTCCACCTGCTCACACTTAACAGTACATTCTAAATATTCTAAAGTACTGCTGACTGATACTTTCGTACAACAGAACCGGCAAAGAAATACTTCTCTCTTGAGGGTTTGAGAGGCTTTTGGGAGACGGAGTTGTGCCCTAACAATCACCACAATAATGTGGGTATTAAAGTGTATATAACAGTTTGGTCTTCTTGGAGGTATTGTTGGATGAACTTCTATGCCCTATTAATATAGCTAGTTCAATAAGTTTTTCACAGTTGCTCAGTCTGGCTGAAAAGGACTTTTCCATGATGTGTTTCTCACTTCTTCTACTCAATACATGTATAACAAGCGCAAGCATTGCAAGAGGCGTTCTTGGAGGTTGACCCAATTTAGAAGTCTGGCATGCTGATATATGCCTTCTCAAGATTTGTAAAATGTTATGTAAAGCACATTGAAGCAATCAGAGAGTTTCCCATGTAATAGGAATTACAGCTGATGGACTGTTCTGGTTAAGTCTTTTGTTACAAAATATTGATTTATTCACATAAAAAGACTCTAACGAATGTATGATCTAATTTCAAAATGATAGATTGTTCTTAAAATGGGATACGGGGGTCTACATGAGTCCCGGTTCAAATGGACAAGAGGAGAAGACAGGCAAACTTACATTTGTGTCACTTGGTAGAGAAGCTAACAACACACAGCTGCTGGTTCCTATCATACCCCTCCATGCTAAAGATAAGTCTGTACCCAAATACATGCGAGACACATCCTGAGATATTCCCCTACAAAAAGGATATTCATAAATTGAGAGTAAGAACTTAAATATACTTTACATGTCCAAATCCAAATTCTGACCTACATATATTTTTCTCTTCTTTCATTCCATGAATGATTACCTTTTACAAAATAGAACAGCTCCAGTAAAAGGCAAAGAGAAATTCATTCCAGAACAGCTGTTTTATTAGGTTGTAAATGCAGAACGTGAGGAGGTACAATAGTTCAGATCCTGTTATGGATTAGGTAGAACAGAAATTTGAAGCAGCCTAAAGATTTATAGCTGAAACATGGGTCCCTGATGTCAACAGCGAGTGCCCAGATAAAAAGCTACTGGATATTCTGGGAGTGGGAAAAGGTGATGAACATTGTTCTTCACCTTCTCATTTCTTTTTTTCTTCACTTTAACTGGATAGAAAGGAAAAGCATTTTGAAAACCTCAAAGCTTCTACAGAACAAATTTCTATGTAGAGAAGTTCTAACACTACTGACCCCTGTGAGCTTTGGATCAGTGATTCAAGGAAGGCTAACAATGACATCAGAATCAGGGAGAAAGGAAAGAAAAGAATAACATTGACATGAAGAAAGCAGATGGACACAAAGAAAGAAAATTTCCTTGACTTAAAAAGGCTGAAATGGAACAAGAAACATGAGGGGGGAAAAAATCACTCTCTCTTATTTGAGAGAGTGAAGTTTTCACATCAAAGACATTCATAACTTCAGTGAGTGAATACACTCATCCCTCTGTTTACCGTAAGGTGCATATATGTGCATGCCAGAAAAAAAATAACCAAACAAACAAACAATCAAACAAAACACCAAAACACCAAGCATAGACTGAATGAGCTGCTTGCTTTATCACAAAGAAATTCCACAGACAAGATCTAAATGTCTGGCCATCTTTCTTCATTTATCTTGGCATACAATAGGATTCTTCTTCACTAGATAACCACATTCTTGCAACTAAACAAATAATTAATAACTGGGTCAGGAAGAAAACATCACAACCTTGAGAAACAAGCAATGGTTATGGCAATCAAATAACTTTAACACTGGCAGGTACAACTATTATATCTTTTGCTGGTTTAACGTGCAGGGCAACAGAAAATGACATACAATATTTTTACCCCAAGGGTACTGAACCTACCAACATTATTCCTTCCAAGATGCAAGACAGAGAAGCAGCTGGGACCTGGAGACCATGTGCTTCCTCTCCGCCACAGTCCAGTTTTAAGTGCAGAACTTATACCACCACTTTTCTTTGAATTCCTCTTTTGCCAATTATTACCAAAAAAAGGGTCATTAGAGAAAGGGTGAGGGGTTTATTGGTTTGGGTTTGTTTGTGCTTTAATTTTAATTTTCAGAACTATCTGCGTGGAGGACACTCCCTCTAAACATAACCATACTTGAGCCTTCCTTAAAATGATCCTGTGTCATGCCAATTACAAAATAGCGCCAGCTCTGAAAAGGTAGGCTACTTTTATGATGCTGTTTATAATCAAGCAATTCTTGCCTGACATTTCCTTTCTCCTCTTCCTTATCTAAGGACCCAAATCAAAAGAATCCTGGTTTGATTGCACAAAGTTTGATGTACTGAGGATTGGTCTTTACAGAGTGGTTTGTTCTAATTTTAGAATTTTAAAATTATTCCTTAATCTTTACCAGTAAACTGCCCTTCCAACAAAACAGAATACTGTCGGCCCAAGTCATCTTTGCTAGTGTTATCTGGCTAACTTGGCTGACAGAATCATGTAAGAGTAGCAAGCACAACTACATAAATAATAATGCTAAATGGGAGTTTAAAATGAGCTTGCTGTTTTAGGTCATTCCAACAACACAAAATGTGTTAACTCTGTAATTATATCAAAACCAGTTATTCCCATCCTGATTCAGTATGAAAGAAAATCAGAACTTCCCATGATACAGAAATTCTGTATTTTGCTCATCTCAGCTTTAGTCTCACGTCAAAGTGCTCTACATACTTCACTTCCATGCTTAACTACACTATTGAATCATGCCTTCCTGCAAAAAAAGGGTTCCAGACCTGGTAATCCAGTATCCTTTCAAATAAAAGTACCTTAAAGTTTTCGCAAGAATACATATGGCACTTATTAAGCATTTTTAATAACTGAATAACGATAGGCAATAAGTAAAAGTAATGATATTAAATTATGTTCTGAGTTTCAAAAACAATACTCCGGAAATCAAGTGGAGTATGTAATTATTATATACAACCATAGCAGGTCTACTTTTTCCCAGCTACAATGACTATACTTGCTGTTAGCTTTCAATCTTACATTGACTAAACTCCTTTAGGGGTTGTCAGATACTAATAAAGGAAAATCTGTAATTTAACTCAGAACTGCAAGACTTAAAGATTCACAGAATCACAGAATGGTAGGGGTTGGAAGGGACCCACAGTGCTAGCTCAGGGTCAACTTGCTGTCCACCAGCACTCCCAGATCCTTATCAGCAGAGCCACTTTCCAGTAGGTCAGCCCCCAGACTCTGCCACTGCATGGGGTTGTTCCTCCCCAGGTGCAGGACCTTGCACTTGCTCTTGTTGAATTTCATGAGGTTCCCCTTGGCCCAGCTCTCCAGCCTGTCCAGGTCTCATTGGATGGCAGCACAGCCTTCTGGTGTATCAGCCACTCCTCCCAGCTTGGTATCATCAGCAAACTTGCTGAGCGTACACTCTGTCCCATCAACCAGGTCATTGATGACTCTGTTGAACAGGACTGGACCCAGCACAGGCCCCCAGGGAACACCACTAATGACAGGCCTCCAACCAGACTCTGCTCCATTGATCATGGCCCTCTAAGTTCTGTTGTTGAGCCAGTTCCCAATCCACCTCACTGTCCACTCATCTAACCCACACTTCCTTAGCTTGCCTGTGAGGATGTTATGGGAGACTGTGTCAAATGTGTCAAGATAGACAACATCCACTGCTCTCCCTTCATCCACCGAGCCAGTCACACTATCACAGAAGGCTATCACGCTGGTCAAGCATGGTCTTCCCTTGGTGAATCCATGTTGACTACTTCTAGTAACCTTCTTGTCCTCTACATGCCTGGAGATGACCTCCAGGATGAACTGCTCCATCACCTTTCTGGGGATGGAAGTGAGGCTGACTGGCCTAGAGTTTCCCAGGTCCTCTTTCTTGTCTTTCTTGAAGATTGGAGTGGTATTTTCTTTCCTCCAGTCCTTGGGCACCTATCAGTCCTCCATGACGTTTCAAAGATGATCCCAGTCTTTCTTTTACTACCGATGTATTTGAAGAAGCCCTCTTCTTATCCTTGTCATCCCTCACCAAATTTTGTTCCAAGTGGGCCTTGGTCTTCCTCGTTGCATCTCAGCACACCCTGACAACGTTCCTATATTCCTCCCAAGCGGCCAGTCCCTTCTTCCACATACTGTGAACGTCCTTCTTCCATTTGAGTTTCTCTAGAAGCTCTTTGCTCATCCATGCAGGACTCCTCGCTCCTCTGTTTGACTTCTTCCTCCTACAGATGCACCCGTCTTGAGCTTGGAGGAAGTGGTACTTGAATATTCACCAGCTCTCTTGGGCCCCACTGCCTTCTAGAGCCCTAACCCATGGGACTCCTCCAAGCAGGCCTTTGAAGAGGCCAAAGTTGGCTTTCCTGAAGTTCAGGGTTGTAATCCTACTTGTTGCCCTGCTTTTACCAGATAGGATCCTGAACATCACCATCTCATCGTCACTGCAGCCAAGGCTATCTCCAACCCTCACATCCTGAACTAGACACATTCTTTAGCCATCATACAGGTGAATACTAACTGCAAATGCGGTTTGTTTTCTAGCATCAAATCTTTTAGTTTCAATTCTCATTACCAAATAAATGTAAAGATTTATTCAAAATTGCTACTCAACTATTTATTTATGCTTAGCTAAATTGTGAAACTCTTCCCAAGTACATCTCAGAAAAATAGGGTTCAAACTTCTCAAAGTTCTTCCTGAAGTGGATAGTTTTGTGGAAAGACAGTATTCAGTTTATTAATAAAGATAACAAATTTAAGAGGGCATATAGTCCTAGTGCTTCAGGTTTAGCCTGATATTTAAATAAAGAAAGTTAAATGTGCTTTTAATTAGGACAGAAGATGCCATATTTTTTTCATAAATAGAGTTTCTTGAACATTTCTTTATAATATCAATTGTGATAGAGAGGATAGTATTATGGACAGACTATAGGTGTGAGAGGAGTCTGTTCCTAATCCACAAGGAATTGGAAACTTTGTGAGTTTTTAAGGTATGTGATTTGCCTAAAACAATCTTTAGTGTATTTGAAATCCACACAATTATGTCGTGTATGTCTACCAAACTGAGTAGTAGATTTGCCATTTTTTGATAATTTGATATTAGGCAATAAGACTTGCATAGGTCCCTTTTGTGAACTTTTTTTTTTTATTAAACTGCTTCTTAGCACCTTCTGAACTGCTTTAATATGGTACTTTTTGATCAGTAAGTAAGCACTGAATATACACATTGCAGTGAGAGAATACAGCAAATCTCATGATCCTATGGATGAGACAGGTGAACTGGCACTTTTGAGGTGAGAACATTCACCATTATAGAAGATATGTGAAAAGTAGTCTTAAGAAAATTTTGGTTTTACTCATACACCTTTTTTTTAAGTACAGTTAAGCTGTTTTCATGGAAACTGCTATCCACAGCAATGAGAAAAGAGAGAATTGTGGAACTGTAGTTATAACCTCAGGTAAAACATGTTATATGCATTTTTTTTCTCTTTTGGATAACTGAATGTTATCATAATGTCTAAAAATGTCTCTGAATAGTCACCATTGTCTTAGTAGTATGGAGAGACCTTTGCCTAAAAATTGGTAAACTATTTCAGATCCCTACAGAGATTGTGGATTTTTGTCTTTTCAGATGAGATATCCTTTTCGAGACTTCAATTTTGAAACACACTACTGTGCTTTTTTATTTATTTATTTATTTATTTTATTAGCAGGAGTATATTTACTCCTCATTACAGCATTCACTGAACAATTTGCATGTACTGCTTTGGACTGCTACTTTTTTCCTGTAATTTGCTTACTTAAAAAGTATTTTCAGGAAAAGTTTTAAATTTTTATATGGAGCTATAATGTTTGGACATGAAGTTCTGATTTGTCTTACAGAAGGGTTATACAGAACTGCCCCTTAGGAATGGAGGTACCAGAAAGTCTCTAAAAATCTTTTTATTGTCACTAGTATGAATAGTAAGGAAAATAGATGGTTCCATCATGGTTCCATCAGCTTCTGAGTCCATACAAATATGGCACACCCTATAATTTTCCTTTTTAGATAGAAACATTGTCTCTTGTCAAACTTTATTCCTTTTCCTTCTTCAGTTTCTTATTGAAAATGTAATTCCTGCAAATACATAATGTTAATTCATATTTAGATTTACAATGTCAGGCTCCTTTTAAAAATAAGATAATATCTATTAGACTTTGCACACTAAAGGTATTAATTTTAAATGCTGATTTTCCTCTGTAATTTTTTAAACAGTGCTGATCAATGACAACCTTAACAGGAGTTATAATTGGAAAAAAATAGAAGGAAAAAGTAATTACTAAAATGACAGTTCAGTTTTTCATAGAAAGACAGAGCCATATGACAAATATTCCAAAAAAATGACTGATTTTTGCAATCATTCTTTGCATCATTGCTGCATTTTGAAATAATAATTCTTTAGAAGACAACCTGAAGCAATGGAATGTCCTGAGTGGAATGCTTGATTGTGCAATGATACCTAGTAGCTGGCTTTAAAAATATCTGTTGATTATGTTTTTTTAAATAATGAAGGACAAGTTTGTTTCATGTTGATGTTTCTGCCCATAATTCCTCAAAATTACCAGTGAATTCAAGGCTTGGGGTGAGGCTTCACCTTGCTGAAGTCAATGTCAAACATCAAATTACTTTAATGGGACCTAGTACAGTCTGAATCTGTACAGCTTTATTAATGCATTGTGTTATAATTCAAGTTAAGCATCAATGATAAAATCAGTTTTTATTTTTTATTTGTTTGCTTCAACATGTTGCTAAACTCTTTATACTTGCATTCCTGTAGAAAATTCACCACAGCTCTCCCAAGACAAAGATGCCATTTGTAACCTTAAAAAATGGTGTTGATTATGTCATAGGAGCAGGCTCCACAGAATATTAGTATTAAGTGAATTGTCACTCCAATCTTTAAAAAGGGCAAGAAGGAGGACCTGGGAAACTCAGGGCCAGTGTTGTGGTTTAGCTCCAGTCAGCAACCCAGCACCACGAAGCCGCTTGTTCACTCCCCCCTGGTGGGACGAGGGAGAGAATTGGAAGAGTAAAAGTGAGGAAACTCATGGTTTGAGATAAAGACAGTTTAATAGGTAAAGCAAAAGCTGCACATGGAAGCAAAGTAAAACAAGGAATTCATTCACTCCTTCCCATGGGCAGGCAGGTGTTCAGCCGTCTTCAGGAAAGCAGGGCTTCATCACGTGTAACGGTTACTTGGGAAGACAAACGCCATGACTCCAAACATCTCCCCTTCCTTCTTCTTCCCCAGCTTTATATACTGAGCATGACATGATATGGTATGGAATATCCCATTGGTCATTTGGGGTCAGCTGCCCTGGCTGTGTCCCCTCCCAGTTTCTTGTGCACCCAGCAGAGCACGGGAAGCTGAAAAAGTCCTTGACCAGTGTAAGCACTACTTAGCAACAACTAAAACATCTCCACACTATCACCACTGTTTCCAGCAGAAATCCAAAACATAGCCCCATACTAGCCACTACGAAGAAATTTAACTCTACCCCAGCTGAAATCAGGCCAGTCAGCCTCACCTCCTCCCCAGAAAGGTGATGGAGCAGTTCATCCTGGAGGTCATCTCCAGGCATGTAGAGGACAAGAAGGTTACTAGAAGTAGTCAACATAGATTCACCAAGGGAAGACCATGCTTGACCAGCGTGATAGCCTTCTGTGATAGTGTGACTGGCTCGGTGGATGAAGGGAGAGCAGTGGATGTTGTCTATCTTGACACATTTGACACAGTCTCCCATAACATCCTCACAGGCAAGCTAAGGAAGTGTGGGTTAGATGAGTGGACAGTGAGGTGGATTGGGAACTGGCTCAACAACAGAACTTAGAGGGCCATGATCAATGGAGCAGAGTCTGGTTGGAGGCCTGTCATTAGTGGTGTTCCCTGGGGGCCTGTGCTGGGTCCAGTCCTGTTCAACAGAGTCATCAATGACCTGGTTGATGGGACAGAGTGTACGCTCAGCAAGTTTGCTGATGATACCAAGCTGGGAGGAGTGGCTGATACACCAGAAGGCTGTGCTGCCATTCAAAGAGACCTGGACAGGCTGGAGAGCTGGGCCAAGGGGAACCTCATGAAATTCAACAAGAGCAAGTGCAAGGTCCTGCACCTGGGGAGGAACAACCCCATGCAGTGGCAGAGTCTGGGGGCTGACCTACTGGAAAGTGGCTCTGCTGATAAGAATCTGGGAGTGCTGGTGGACAGCAGGGTGACCCTGAGACAGTGATCCCCCCTTGTGGCCAAGAAGGCCAACAGTGTCTTGGGCTGCATTCAAAGGAGTGTGCCCAGCAAGTTGAGGGGGGTTATGCTCCCCCTCTACTCCGCCCTTGTGAGACCACATCTGAGTACTGCATCACGTTCTGGGCTTCCCACTTCAAGAAAGACAGGGAACCACTGGGGAGAGTCCAGCAGACTTATGAAAATGATCAGGGGATTGGAGCATCTCCCTTACGAGGAAAAGCTGAAAGACTTGGGTTTGTTTAGCCTGGAGAAAATGCTGAGGGGGAATCTTATCAATGTTTATAAATATCTAAAGGGTTGGTGTCAGGAGGATTGGGTCAGACACCTTTCAGTGGTGCCCAACAACAGGACAAGGGGCAATGGGTACAAACTGGAACTCAGGAAGTTCCACCTGAACATGAGGAAAAACTTCTTTCCTGTGAGGGTGCCAGAGCAGGGGCACAGGCTGCCCAGGGAGGGTGTGGAGTCTCCTTCTCTGGAGACATTCAAACCCTGCCTGGACACAGTCCTTTGCCCCCTGCTCTGGGTGTGCCTGCTCAAGCAGGGGGGTTGGAAGAGATGATCTCCAGAGGTCCCTTCCTACCATTCTTTGATTTTGTGATATCTGCAATATGGAAGAGTAGAGACGATGCTAAACAGTGCTAATTTAGGCCTTTACATTATCAGTTATATCCTTTTGTGCTAGTTTTGGCTGGGATAGAGTTAATTCTCTTCCCTGCAGTGCCTGTAGCAGTCAGGGGTCTTTCCAGCTTCCCGCGCTCTGCCACGTGGGCAACAGGCCAGGAGGGGCGGGGCCACGGCCAGGGCAGCTGACCCCGACCGGCCAATGGGGTGTTCATTCCATACCATGTGACCCCACGACCAGTACATTAACGGGGGCTGTTGGTGCGCAGGGGGGTGGTTGTGGCTCAGGGACTGGTGGTGTTGGGTGGTTGTGTCATGTGCTGTTTGTTCTGGTTGTTCATACTCCCCTCCACCCCCGGGCTTCATGCTTCTCTTATTGTTTTCCTTTACATTGCATTATTGTTGTTGTTGTTGTTGTTATTGTTATTGTTTTATTTTAATTAGTAAACTGTTGCAAATACTCTTTGAAATGTACTTTTGATAAAACTTCAAAGTAGCTGCCCTATCCTTAGGAATAGACAGAAAGCGTAAAGAAGAGCAATATATTTCTGTAAGGGCATTTTTCTGTAGTGATAAAGAGGTGTACAATGAACATTTTCCTGACTTTCTCAGCATTTATTACTGCATTGAAATATTCATAGGAGGAAAGAAAATAACGATTAGGCCTACAATATGTTATTTTATGACATTTCATTTTTTGCAGGAATGCCTTCAATTTTCAGACTCAAATTCTAATATGTCGTTGCTGTAATATGCTTTCCACAGAAGAAAAAAAGAGATATTTTTAACAAATGCTAGACTGTAAAATTCATAGTAGTAATACCACAATCTCAGAATAAAAATATTCCTATGCAAAGGACTATTCCAAAGCTTATGCACGACAAGAATAATAGACTTCAAAAGCCCCCAGACTTCAATATATTAAGGTAAGTGGCAGTTAGAGTTTCTTGAGCAGAAAACCTGAGAGGGGAAAAAATACAGAGGAATTGGTGATAATCAGAAAACATAGCACTAAACAGAAAGCTATCCCAACAGGCAGGGAAGTAAGAAATGGTAAGAGAAGAGTAGGACTGCAAGAAAGGTGTTAAATAGACTAAAAGATCATAAACAGGAAAATCAGGAATAAAGGTATGATTAAGCATGAATTTAAAGAAATGGCACAACGACTGAATAAAATCAGCAAGGCAAACACAAAACCAGTTATAACTGTCAAAGGATATAAAGCAACAAGAAAATTTTTTACGAATAAGCTAGAAGAAAATAATATAAGAAAATTAAGATCTGCTGTTTAAATGCCAACCAGAAATAACTGGCAATAGAAGATACACTAAAAGCTGATGTTTTCTTTTTTGTTATTCCTACCACTTTTCAGAGAGAAGTCAATTTAACTGAGATTTGGAACATTGTCATGAAACTAATTTGGCCGTTTTTTAAGGATTCTCATGAGAAATACAGTGGATCTTTGGGAACACTCTTAAGTATCTAAATACTGTTTCTTCTACTTCCCCTTTCTCTCCAGAAAATTAATATCTATCTTGACGTACACATCAGAGGATAAGGGAGATTAAAGAACTTCTAATATTTTACCTTATCTTTTACTAGAATGGAAAAGACAGAGATGAGTAAAGAAACACTAATCAGTCTATTTTCAGTAAATGAAAAGATGATGACTGAAATTATTAAACATTTTATTAGTACCTAGAAAATAAGATGATGGCATAGATTTGTCAAGGACAAAGATGCCAAACCAGTTTTCTTCTTTATCAAAACATATGGCCAAGTTAACAGGATACATATTTACAAGCATTTTTATGCCTTTCACACACAAACACCTCATACATTAAGGAAACTTTATCTAAATAAACAAACAAACAAGAAACAAGTGAAAAAAATCTCAAAGCAATGCAGATAAGCTTATACATTATTCTGCTGTCCAGACATTGCAGGTGGTTTCCAATAGAGGTCTACTCTGGAGTCTGTTCTACTCAGTTGCCCTTGAATAATAGAAAAATTTTATGAGAAAATGGAAGATGCATTCACAAAAATTATAGACATTAACAGTCTAGGCAAGACTGAATAGTTTAAAAGAGAGGATACAGATTCAGAACGATCATGACAAATAGGGAAAAAAAGTAACAAGAAGGAATAAGAAAATCCAAGTGGGACCATATAACTATATTTCAGAAGGGAAGATAAAATGTACAAATAAGAAATAATTGGCTATGCAGAAATATAGAAACTTCTCAGAAAAGGATGTGAGGGGATTGCAGATCACAACTAAAAGCTACAAAAATGCCAAGGTGATTCTTTTATATATTACCATGGATGTCATGTGTAAGAGG
This sequence comes from Phalacrocorax aristotelis, assembly GCF_949628215.1. Taxonomy (NCBI): domain Eukaryota; kingdom Metazoa; phylum Chordata; class Aves; order Suliformes; family Phalacrocoracidae; genus Phalacrocorax; species Phalacrocorax aristotelis. The sequence goes on along the minus strand of NC_134276.1, from coordinate 106,379,656 downwards.
TGCAAGAAAACTATGCTTTTCAATTTTGTTCTAAAGAAGTCTCAAATGCTGTTCAGCGTGATGGTTTAAATGCCAAAAAAGAGAGCCGCTCAGCTTATAAGAAGACACTGAAGGAATGTGGTTTGTTTCATTTAGAAAAAAGGAAACTAAAAAAGATGTAGATAATAGGGAAGAATTTTATAGTATTTAAGACTTTCTATGAAGGACTATGATTAATTATTCACCGTAAAAACATTTTCATGAAGGAATATTTAAATTAGATATGAAAGAAGCTGTCTAATCTTTAAGCTCAGATAAACATAAACAATCTTTTGAAATATCCTTTGCCAAAGGTGTCCAGCACAAATATAAAAATGTGTTTTGTGAGGAGATAGCCAACTGCTTTTAAATGCTTTTTTTTTTAGCCTCATGGCTTTATACATCAACAAGATTTGCTATTCATGATCATGGTTTTCAGGACACGAAGCCTAAAAACAGGTCTTACCTAGAGGTGCTTAAGAAGCCCACTAATGCAATTTATTTATCTTGTTAGAGCCTACTGATGACTTCCAGTATCTTAAATCTGATAATGCTTTTTTCAAACTCCATGAAATCAAACTATTTTCAGGACTGAAACATTAAAAACAGAGGACTTTTAACCTGAAACTGATGAATTTTCCGTAACCTTGAGCAATGACTGAAGAAAAAAACCCCACAATCTAGATTAGATGTTATTTAGCTTATTTTGAAATTGATAACAGTGGAATAGGATGGTCTATACTGTCAATAACATCTATGGTAATTGCTATGCAACAGTTAAACATTTCAAGAAATCTATAATTCAATCTGCCTGGAGAACACTAACTGACAGGCCTGCTCAGGAATTCATTTGAAAAAGAACATATATTGAAAACTCGTAGATTTTAGAACATTTTCTAATAATATACCTGGAAATGTTCAAAAATGTCAATACTGGAGGTTTTTCAAGTGTTAAAGAATATTTCTTAACAGGCAAAGACTCTGCATTAGAGACGAAAAAAAAAAAACTTTGAAAAGTATCGTGGTTCTTTAATGAAAGAGTATTAATTTTATTTTTTTTTAAATTTTCATTCAGAACTCAAATGGGGTTGCAAGAAAACCCCAGCAATTCACATTGTTCTTAATGGACAACAAAACAAAATAAACCAAGCCAAAATACCCAGCATACCTTGAGGATGAAAAATAACCTTTGTTTCTGTACTACAGCATCCATCAATGTGAAGAATATGTTCTTCCACCAGCTGTTATTCACTCTTTTGCTGTGAAGTGCAAAAGCCTATAAGGGATATTTTAATGCTGTTGGGAGGAAACCCATCTTTTTGGAGCAGGTTCACAGCATTCCGTAAGTTGTCCTCATTCCCAACATGTCAACACACTTCTCTATGCAGTTTTCTCCTCTGCGCATTCAGGCTTTACTGGACTGTCTCTCAAACATGATTTGGGAGTGGGAAGCGCTCCAGAGACTGCTATGGAGAAGATTACAAGATATCTAGCTTGTTGCTCTGTGTAAGTCACTGTGCATGTCCACTCTGTCATTGCAAAATCAGCTATAAATATGCTATTCCATTAGAAGAGTCCCGTGTCTGGCGAGTATTTGCTGTTTAGCAGATCAATCTTTTGTCATTAATGTGATCACTAAATTTCCTCCTCCTCATTAATAGCAATGGGCTTTTTCCCTCAGAAAAACAAGTGCTGCTCCTGAAGGTACCCCTGAAGGCACTATTTTTGAACTATCCAGTCTATCCAAGTTCATCCAATTTGGCTCCTTTGGCCTCAGAAGAACTGTTAATGCTTAGGATGATAAGAAAACCTCAGAAGGATACCTACGATAAAACTGGTTTATTTTTTTTAATGTATGTTAAGGGAAAAACAGTTCTCCACATGACTGCCTTACTGAAAGCAAAATTTTTTAAAAATATGGTTTTCAGATGAAATTTTCACTTTATGACATGTCATTTTGCTAGAAATCAATCATGTCATGTCATATTATTCCAATTAATCAAGACATAAGACAAAATTAAAGTATGAGTAAACTTGATGAGTCAAAAAAGAAAAATCAAAGTTGTTTACATTTGTTAGGACCTTATTTAATCATAATTAATTCCTTCAGCTAATGTAGCAGAATGAGAACAAGTTCATATCTTTTTTAATTTTACCTATATTAAGCTTAGAAAACCATGACCCTTTTCTAAAATAGCTGGTTGAGAGATGTTATGACAATACAACCAAATAATATTGATTGATTTACTCACTTTAATTAATAATAAAGATATTCAAAGTGAATACTTCTAAGCTGTCAAAGCTGCTGGTTTGTCAAGCACATAGAAGGTGAGGTCTATTACTACTCAGATATTTGTATTCTACCCATATGTAATATTCTCAACCAACGCCAAGTCTTCCCAGTGTTTGCAATTCTACATACACCAAAAATGAACACAACTGATCCAAAAAAATGTTAAAGGAGAAAAGGAAAAGGTATAGCCATAAAACAAAAGAAAAACATGTCAACATATGTATCTTCTAAGGTATAAGGATTGATGAAGTTCTTACCATTTTCCTTTATGTATATCCTTATCCTTCTTTTACCAACATTATCTTTCTCCAGCACATATGTTTTTATTGACTTCAGTGGACATTAGACTGATGTCAGCCAATAAGTAGTTAATCTTACATAAACTGTGGTTTTGTTTTGTAGTGAGGTTGCCTGTCTTCTCAGCTGATGAAGTCTTTAAGGAAACGGGTAACGCAACATGAGGAGAAAAATTGACAAAATTCACTTTATGAAAAAAGACTATCCTATAACCTACCAAGTGGCAAGACATTTTCAGTTTCTTGACAAGCTCTACTACAGTCCTAATCCCAATGCTCTAAGTAACTGTGAAAATTCCATGTATCAACTAACAGTAGTTTCGATAAGATTACTCCAAAAAGTAATAATAATTACACTATAGGAAAAAAAATATTCTTCTCTAACACTCTGTTATTACCTTCTTGAATATTTAATGTTAAGTAGAAAGTACTAAACCCAAGAGCCTTAAGCAAGCATTACCGAACACAAGTTAGCATATAATTTTATGCTTATTAATATTATTATTTTTTTCCTGAATTCTGTGCTAGAAGCCTTCCAAAGATGGAAATACCAATGTAATTGAATTTTGCTTTTAAGATGACTCAGTCAGGAAGCTTTAATTATATCAAGTGGATATAACTCATATTTGTTATTGTTGAACTTCACAGTAAGATCTTGTATGCCAGATTTTAGGCAACAGCACTGTGCCATGCAATCCTTCAGCTTCAGTTTTTATATACCTGAAAAAAGGGCTAAAATGTTAGCTAAAATATTACTTGCAAGGAAAGTAAATACACATTTAATAAATAAACTTTTTTTTTCACTTTCTGAATGGTTAGGTAGCTTTACATTGCATTTCCCTTAAACAAAATTGTATCTCTGCAAAGACTTATCTTCATGGACGAGTGATAGATGAACTACTGCTCCACCTCTCAGCACATTTTCAACATCCCCCTAACTATTCTTTAATATATTTTTCAGTTTTACCTGAAGAACCTACTAGATAGAGGACTTTCACTCTGGTCATATATTAAGCATCTAATTTTGAACATAATCCACAAAAACTGAAGGAAACATATGCTGCAAGTGGTGTTATCTGACATTTGGCACACAGTGGCAGTCTATCACAAAATCGTGTAGGCTGGAAGGTACCTCCAGAGATCAACTAGTTCAGCTTTCCTCTCATTGACAGTACAGCTGAGCTTTGACTATTTCCATGGATGGAGATTCTTCAAAAACTCAGGGCAACCTGTGCCCATGTTTCACCAAATTCACAGTGATTTACTTTTCTTGTAGTGGGTTGGAACCGCCCATGTTCCAGCGTGGTGGGTAGATCCTGGCAGGTTGCCAGGTGCCCACCAAACTGCTCTCTCACTCCCCCTCCTCAGCAGGACAGGAGGAGAAAATGCAACAAAAAATTGTGGGTTGAGATAAGGACAGGCAGGCCACTTATCAATTACTGTCACAAGTAAAACAGACTCAACTTAGAGAAATTAATTTAATTTATTACCAATTAAACACAGTAGGAATAATAAGAAATAAGAACAAAGGCTCAACTTCACTTTCAGCTCTTCTAAGTTCTCTAAGTTCTCCCCCACTGAGTGGCACAGGAGGATGGGAAATGGGGGTTGTGGTCAGTTCATAACACTTCATCACTGCACTCTTTCCTCCTCACACTCTTCCCCTGCTCCCATGGGATACAGTCCTTCACAAACTTGTCCAGCATGGGTTCTTCCCCACTGGCTGCAGTTCTTCAAGAACTGCTCCACCATGGGTCTTTTCCATGGGGTGCATCCTTCAGGAATGGACTTCTCTAACATGGGTCCCCTGCAGGGTCACAGGTCCTGCCAGAAAACCTGCTCCTTCATGGGCTTCTCTCCACAGGCTGTAGCTCCTGCCAGGAGCCTGCTCCAGCACAGGCTCTCCATGGGCTGCAGTTTCCTTCAGGGCATGTTCATCTGTGCCAGCATAGGGTCCTCCACCAGCTGCAGGGTAGATAACAGCTCCACCATGGTCTTTCATGGGCTGCAGGGGGACAATCTGTGTCACCATGGTCTTCACCACGGGCTGCAGGGGAATCTCAGCACCAGTGCCTGGAACGCCTCCTCCCCCTCCTTCTTCACTGACCTGGGTGTCTGCAGGGTTGTTTCTTCACATATTCTCACTCCTCTCTCCCAGCTGCTGTTGCACAGTGGTTTTTACCCTTTCTTAAATATGTTATCAGAGAGACATCATCAGCATCGCTGATTGGCTCAGTTTTGGCTAGTGGTGGATCTGTCTTGAAGCTGGCTGGGATGGGCTCTGTCCAACATTGGAGCAGATCCTGGTGTTTTCTCACATAGGCCACCCTTATAGCCCCCCTGCTACCAAAACTCTGCTGTGTAAACCCAATACATTCCACCCCTCACTTCTGTGAATCACATATTCATCATTAAAAGACACATTCATCACACAATCTACAATCTTCACAAACTTCACTTAGGTCAACAAAAAAATTCCCCATACCAAAATCAACATTGTCACAGCACCAACAAAGGTGGACAATTTACACACTGTCCACCCCTCATCCCTCCACCACAATTACAATAAAAGAATTCCCCACAAATATCGTGCTTTTTAGCAATGTTCAGTCTGTATTTTGCTCATTACCTCTCTCAACTACTGTTCTTACCTTTAATTCCTCATGCCCCATGTTGGGTGCCACAAAAGACTGTGATGGGTTGACCTTGGCTGGCTGCCAGGTACCCACCAAGCTGCTCTCTCACTCCCCCTCTTCAGCAGGACAGGGGGAAAAAATAAGATTAAAAACATTTGAGTCAAGATAAAGGCAATTTAATAAAGAAAAGACAGGCCACGTGCAGAAGTAAAGGAAAACAAAAGTATTTTTTCTCTGCTTCCTATCAGCAGATTATGTCCAGCCACTGCCTGGGAAGTAGGGCCTCAGTATGCATAGTGGTTACTTCAGAAGACAAACACCTCAATAACAGACGTCGTCCTCCTCCTCCTTTCTCTTGGATTTTATTGCTGAGCATGATGTCCTAGCGTATGGAATATCCTTTTGGTAAGTTAGGTCAGCTGTCCTGTCTATGTCCCTTCCCAACCTCTTCCCTACCCACAGCCTGCTGGTCTTTTGGAGGCAGAGGGAGAAGTTTGGAGAGATAACCTCAATGCTGTGCAAGCACTGCTCAGCAGTAGCCAAAACATCGGTGTGTTTTCAACATTGCTTTATGTAGAAATATGAAGCACAACACTATGAGGGCTGCTGTGGGGGAAGTTAACTCCATCCCATCCAGACCCAATGTGGCTGTTGCCGCTTGCCTTCTGCTGTGAATTCTGAGAAAAGCCCAGCCCCATCTTCTCTACACCCTCTCATTAGGCAGCTGTCAATAACAGTAAGATCTACCCTTAGCCTTCTCTCCTAATTTAATGTGGTTTAATAAAAGCCTGTATCATCTTTGGTTCTTTCTTGTTATCTTACCAACAGATTCTGCTCATGCAGATTCTGTTCATGCTGAATAATTTTACTTGTTTTGCAGTGGTGTCACTGAAAGCAAAGGTACAATTTAGGGCATAATAACTTCATTCTACAGTGCTAAGAGTGCTGCATCCTGTGTGTACTTAATGTAAGGGAACATCATGCTACTCATGTTGTTCGTAAGACGATAAAATGTTTGCTTATTTTGAACACAAATGGTCTCATACTATACTATATAATACAGTAAAGTCTATTCAATTTTCTTAGGTGAGATAACAAGAAAGTGCATGGAACATGATCCAAGAACCTCCCTCAGCTTTAGCTTTGTCACAGAGAATCTGGCCAAAGCCAGATTTTTTTATTTGGTTGAAGACAACCTCCATTGTTCTCATCATTGAGACTCTGTTCCATTAAATAAGGCATATTAACAACTATTGTTTGTCAGGATTTTTCCAGAGAAATAAACCTTATGAAAATCTACATCTCCGTTACCCTGAAAGCAGAGAGCAAATCAGCTATGATGCCAGATGGCAGGGAGCAAGGCAGTGACAGCAGGGAAAAGAGGCAGACATCAAGGACAACAGACAGCCAGATTTGGCTGTGCCAGAGGCAGAGATTGGCCATTCCAGAACAGCAGCCAATATCATGGGCACAGCTTCTCCTGCAAATGAACATGTCTCTCTCATCCAGTCCCACCTTCTTGTTCTCTTCCTTTCCCCACAGTAAAAAACATTGCCAGCTCTCATCTCTTCCCAGCAGTCCATGAGACGCAGTGCTTCTGGCAGGGAGACTAGACATGAAAAAAGGAGACATCTTGTACCCTAGGGTAAAAGAAATACTAAATAGTCAAGCAAATATGTTTTTCAGTGTTATCCAGCACTACCTCTGGATTTAAAACAAAACATCTATTTTGGGTTTCTTTGTTGCTGAAAAACAAAGTGATACACAGGAACAGTAACCTCCCTGCTGCTAAAAAGATCTCCTTTGCAAATCTCTTTTCTCTAGGTTTCTGATTCTTAACTGATATTTTTGTACTGCTTTTAGACTTAAGTTTGTGCAGTGCTGAAGCACTGTTCTACCATTGACAGGTAAAACAAAAGATGATTGATATACTATCCTCCCGAACAGAAAAAGACGGCTTGCTTTCCTGAGGCGGTACACTAGTAAATAATGGCAGCTCTATTTCATTCAGCATTTGTGCTTCCAAGGAGAACTAGACTGTGTGGACAGGTAGATTCCTAAGTAATCAGCAACCATCCCTCCTACCTTCCCCCTTGACTCAAGGAAGCAGCTTCTTTGCTGATATTATCCCTGCCACAGGTATACAAAATGTACACTCAACAAGCTAGTCTAATCCACTCACAGGAAATTAAGGGGAGAAAGGGGGCCTCCTGCCACCATGCATGTGCTTTATCTATTTACGCACAGTAGTTAGCTGACCAGAAAAGGCTGTGATTCATGTCAGACATGGTATTTCCCTTCTCTAAGTGAGTGTGATGGAAACATAACCTGTAATTTTAAATAATGGCGGATTTTAATGGTATGAAGGCATGGATGAGTTAATTTGTTTATAAAAATAAGCTTATTTCCCCTCCAGTTCTAAAATATCAATCTGTTACTTTTTCCTTGGGACTGAAATGCATACAGCCCTGTATTGCATGCATCATTATGAGTTACAATACCTCCTGTGTAAAGCTTTAGTCTTACAGCATGTGTATCTATAAATTAACATAAATTGCCATGTGGAAAGTCACTAAAGCAGTTGTTCTGCTTAGTTAAGATTGATAATTGGACTCTGAGCTATTCAGAAATTCATGGGATGAAGTATATTGAGCTAATCCCAAGCATTACACATAGACAGAAAATCAAAATGTGACTTTTTCATGTTAAATACTTATCACATTTTTTGAATTAAACTGTGTCAGCTTGTTTAAAAATGCCTATTACTGTGCTGAAAGAAGTGCTAAGTCTCATTAGCCTTCTCAGAAACTACATTTTTCAACACAAAACATATATGCTGTTTTAGAAGTAATTTCTAGGCTTGAGAAACAAGCATTGTAAACTTTATCACCCATTCTTTTTCATTCAGAGAAGGCTCAGCTCTTCTGTCCATATAGAAAAAAGACAATACTGACTGGCACCTGGAAAATCACATCTATACAAAAAACCAAAGAAATAAAATTTGTGTACACAAAAGCATCTCTGTTTTCACAGAGAAAAAAAAAATCTTGGAAAACTAATATCCTGGTTCATAGCAATACCCTGAGCTATTCCAGAGTATTCTGTTTTCCCCTCACAACTTTTTCTCATCATTTTTTGCAGGAAAGATGCAGTTTTTATTCATTTATATCACAATCTTGTGGTCTGATCTTGAGTTTGGGATCAACCAAGATCACAAAAGAACAAAGAAGGTGGGAAATATTTTCAAGATCATAATTTTTGGAATCTCTTGACACCGATGGAAATAACTGAGTGAGCAAAGTGATTCTTCAGGAAAAAAATATCCATGCTGTTTACAAAAATTACTGCTACTTTAGCCTATCTCTATTTCCTAAGACATTCCACACACAAGTGACTTTTGAGCTCTGCTCTTCTTTCCTGCTTGGGAAAAAAGGAGGATCTTCTCTTTGCTCCTTTTCTTGTACAGCAGAAACAGTGAATATAAGACGTGTATATGCATCTCTGAGAGTTCATGTCACTGAGGGAACTGGAGATCAGAAAAAGTTAATTGAGGTGCCCACAGCAAGCTGGACTGCCAAAACTATTATGGGAAAGGAGCAAAGCATCAATTGTTGGAGTCAAAGACAAATAAATGTTGTAATGAATGAGGACGATTAACGCATTGATTTTTCAGGGATCGGAAGAATCTGAAGCTGCAGTTTCAGACAATCGGAAACAATGTTCAGCAAGAGGTAAAGAGGCAGAAAAAGCATATTATCAAAAAAGAATGTATTGGCAACACTGCAGTTGCGTGACAGTGAACTTCAGGAGGTAATACACCTATAAGCAGAGACAGATCCAAATGAATTTTTCTTATACTTTAATCTGATAATTTTTGAGTCTTTCTTATGCATTTTGAGTTTCAGATTTTGAGATTATCAACACTGAGTGTTCACAGTTCTTTTCTCAGAGATCACCTCTCTAAATGTGGGTTTCAGAGAGCTTGTTGACATTCTGCTCATTCTCTCCAGGAGAGAAAAAAAACACCAGCCAGAGGAAACAGGTGTGAGAAGAAAGCTAAACAGTATTACAGGAGGTGTTCGGATCCATTTCTACCTTTTTTCTTAAAATTATTTTGCAACCAGTGTGCATACAAAAAAAAAAAAAAAAAAAAACCCACAACAAAAAGATGGAGGAAGAAATAAAGTATTATCTCATTTCCCCCCTTTTCTGCAGTCAGACAGGGAAGAAGAGATGAAAATTACATTCACCAATGATTTTAAGGAAAGAAAGCAGAATGTGTGTTTTGGTTTGTTTTTTTGTTGTTGTTTGTTTGGTTGTTTTTTTTATTTTACCACATGCCAGTTTGAGTAATATTGTGACATGATGTCTAGAACATTATGATCCAATACTTAGTGATGCTCTGCAACTTCAAGATTGCTCTGCTTTTACAACCAGAATAAAAGATTTTACTATGCTTCACGCTACTTACAGTGGAAAACCAAGACAAAACACATAAGCAGAACTGCCAGCCAATCAAGCCTTTTTTTTCACTCATCTAATGTTTGACTTGGGAGCCAGGAAGAGCAAGCTAGCAAGGGGAATACATATTTCCACCTGTCTTGCACACAAGCAAAACTTTGTGTTTCCAGCAATGCCAGAATATTTTTCAGAGTGCAAATGCACCTCTGAGTGAGCTACTTGCTTCAAATTGTGTTATTGGGACTTAGCTGTACCCAGCCTAGGTTCCTCCTCACAGTGTATTTCAGTAGGATGAATCTGCCTTGGAAACAGAGTTGACTACTGGGAGTAACATACTGAGGGAAAGGGGATGCTGTAGCTTAGTCACTCAGCTTTCAAACTAAAGGTTTGATTTACAATGCTGAACCTTTTAGACTTTTCACTTCAAAATGTGACCCTGTCTGTTCTGCCAGATGCAGAGTTCAATAGATGGTGATACGTTTAAAAATGATGGGTTTAAAGATCCTCAGGGCTGTCAAGAAAACCTCGGTTTTCAGCATGGAGACAAACTATGCATGACAGCAGTATTATCAAGTAGAAAGTCCAACCATCAAAACAGAAAAAAATGCAGGTTAAGTTTTAGAAACTGTTCATTAGTATCTCCCAAAACCTCAATAGCTTTCTCATATGAAAAAAAAGGGGACAATAAGACCAGTGAAGGCAAAACATACACAGACAGAAACCCCATTATATAGCAAATGTGTGCCAAAGCAATCCTGCCCAGAGGGAATTACTTCATCCCATAATTCAGCTAAATCAGCTGCTAATTTATCGCTATTGACATGTATTGTGAAAAGAGCAAGAAAAATAAAACCTATTGCCTTGGAACACAGAATGACCTATTACCCTGTTTCAGCCTTGATTCTCTTCTACCAAGTCTCAACCACTGCAAAAAGTTTTGAAAGCAACAGTCATTTAGAAAAAGCAACTTAGCAAGAATGCATTGTACCACTGTTCATAGTGCTTGATGTAAAACAGTGCCTTTCCCCTCTGAAGCACATATTTCTGGACATTTAGAAGCAATAAATCAGTTGGGTCATCAAAACTGTAAAGTAGTTTTAAAAAATATACATATTATTTGCTGACAAGCAGTTTCAGAATTATATTCTGTGGGTGTTGTAAATATGAAAAAAAAAATAATTTCACAAATACTCAAGTGCCACAGTGGTTTGTTCCAAGAAGAGACCAAAAGAACTTGTCTCATTTTATCTAATAAAATGTTGACTGATAAGGGGTAGCACAATTTTACATAAATGTACAATGGAAGAAAAAACAAAACCCAACCGAAGAGCTGTACAGACACTTGAAGCAAGTAGTTTAAGCTTAAGCAGAAGATGAGAAGGAAAGCACTATTATAGTACTCAAAAGGGGAGAGCCTTCTAATGGGCAAATACATTACTTCTTTTTCCATGAAACTTAGAGTATATATAGAGTGGATTTAATGACACTGATGTTTGTGAAAATAAAAGACAGAATGCTATGAGCCAAGATAAGCCTTACAACTTGTTTTAAAGTACCTAACTTCGCTGTTCTAAGAAGTTTCCTCTTAGGAGTGTAATCCAATTAATTTTGACCACAAAAGTCTGCTCACACAAAGAAAGTGTTTTCTCTATTTGCCTACAAAGAATGGGTCTTTCTCATGTCTTCTCCTGATTTGTGCAATTACTTCTTAAAAAGATAAAGGATTGAGACAGCGTGGAAGTATAGGGGGAAGAGGCACACGGAGAACTCTACAATTCTTCAACAACCAATAACAAAACTCATCTGGGATGAGGTGCCAGACAGATTTCCCACTTGCTTTCCCAAGGAATTTTAAATGCTTCTTTAACTCTTCATTACTTTTTCTTGTCAAAAAGTAAAGCAAAATAACAAAACAAAACCATATTATTTCCTTCCCCTACTTATATATCTTGGTGATTAAAAATTACTGTTCTTTACACACACACACACTTTTGGTACTACAAAAAAGTCTTTGTCACCAGCTTCAGTTACAGACAGAAAATATATAAACTCTACTTGTGCATGCTGTACTGCACAATTAAAATTTCTAGCAAACAGATTTGCCACCATGGGATCTATTACAAACATAAATATAAATTTCTGGCAATCTTGGGCAAGCTACAAATGAAGTTTCAGGGGTTACACAAATATATATTCTGAACCCAGATTTCTGTATTTCTGTTGAATATAATTAGTAATAGAAGTTTTCTGTTCTTTTATGCAACTGTTAAAAATCTGCAGGGGCTAATGATGAAAAACTTTTCCTATATCATATTAGGATATACATTAAGACCATCATACTTTAAAAACATGGAGGTAGCAGCCCAAAGTCTATTGTTTTGTGCATTTAAATGCCCTATATTTTTATAAAATGAGGATAGTATGTTAAATCATTAGCTGGATGGACAGATCTGTCACCTCTGGCATCTCACCGGCAACCCGATGTGCTAAGAGTAAAGAAATGAATAAGTCACATCTGTTCAGCTTATTTCAGTTTTCATCTAAACAGCAACAAATGTAAATCCAGAAGTGTCACTACCAAAGTTCTAATACTTCTATTTATAAGAGAAAGTAAAAGAAAAATAAAATGGTTGTCTCTGCAGAAGATAATTCTCTTTAAAGATAAAATTCAGTGTGCATGCTAAACACTCACTGGAACTTTGAAAAGTCTCTTGAAGGCAATGTAGATAATCTGCAAGAAAAAAATATATATATATTTGGGATATTGACATGTGTACATCTTACACTGCACTGAAATGGAAGGGATATGTGAGCAAGTGCAGGATGAGCTTTTGCAAACATCTACTCCAACATTGTCATGTTCTCAGAAGCAAATAGTGATGCAGTATCCTAATGGGTATCCACACAAATGAGCTTTCCTCCTCCTGGTTACGATTCTTCAGAAAGTTTCTGAGCATATTTAGAAAATATTGAACTGCATAATGTAGACTTAGACGTTGCCTGGTAGACAAATTTGAAAAGTGCAACCAAGTTTGTCTAGAGACTTTTAAGATTAAAATTAACTCAACTGAAAAAAAAATTGAAGTTTCCTTCAATTTATGAAGTACTATTCACACTATTTTTGTATTTCATGGAAATTGGAAACAACTTTTTCTTTTTTTCTTTCTTTTTAAGTAAAAGACACTACTTGCCATTGTGAGGACTGCAAAAATTTAACTGACTTTCCCTAATCTATTGCACGTACAGAAAATAATGAAGGGGTAGGGGAGAAGGTAATGACGAACATACAGTCTCAGGAAAAAGCCTAATCCTTTGATGCGAAGTGGAAATATTTAGGATCAAGTTTGAAAGATTCATGACTGAAATCCACAGGGCAGAATAAGTGAAGAGTTTCCTATGCTGCCAAAAGATATACCATCTTCATCAGAGAGACTGAACAGGAGACAGACTTCTGCCTCTGAGCTCCAAGTGGCCAGATTATGAAGGCCTAAAAGAGAGACAGTCCTCTCTCTTCCTGTACTTTTGTACTCTTATTCTTATGAATTATGTCAAGCTTTCAGAGTGCCAAATGTTATAATCTGGGCTACTGGCAGCTTAAGGCAATCTACACTCAGGACATGACTGTCCAGGGTTTAGTGAGGCTTCCTTCACTCAAGCCCACCTGCAGGCCAGAAATTGTGGTTTGCTGATACCACACATATCACAGTAAAATCTCATGCAGGCCAAGAGAATGAGCACGCTCCGGGAAGGCAGGAAATAAAAACCCATTTATTCATTCAATAAACTATTTGAGGTAATAGTCAAGTAGTCTAAATGTAACTCTATGCCTATTTACTGACTCTGAACACACTCCCATTGAGCACTTAATGGCTATTTCTTCAAAGGCAAAGGGATTTTGAAGAATTCAGGCCATCTTAAGATGACCTTCAGTTCTTATTCCATTTTCAGGATAAGCATCTAGGTCCCAGCCATTTGAACAAGTACTGATCATGCAGAAATAGCTTTTAAGAAAATTGCATTCAGTTGAAGAAAAAAAAAATCCAAAGCCCTCCACTTTATATTTGCCTAAAGCAGGCACTACTAAACCCAAAGAAAGTAGCGGTTGAATCCTCACCAAATCACAAGAATGCATCCTAAGGGCACTATAAGGGCGTGCAGTTTTAGAACTAAATACAGTAACAAAATGCAGAATATCCTAGTGTTATTCATCCAAGATCCAAAAGAAACATTTTGGCTCTACTCTGACAGTATCTTCCTAGAGTATAGCCTGAAAGCAGAGAGAAACGGCAGTCTAAAACGAAAAATGGCTTGTAGTATTGTCACTGCATTACTGTAAAAAGGGTATTCAGGAATTTCCAGCCTTAAAACAACAGCAGAAAAGGGCATTTTGATTCCATTTCCATAGAGGAATGGGATGTAACATGAGCCTTCCAACATGCAGTGGTACAAATTTACATGCAAAACTTGCAATAGTGTCTCCCCTTGCTATTTCTTGTTTAATTTTTGTGTGTACACTCTTAAAGCCTTTTCCTCTTCCTCACAATGATTTAAAAAACCTTTATGTTTCCTTAAAAAGCAGGAAAAATCTTTCTTTTCATTGACTTTTTCTTTGACGTGTCACTCAACTCTTTACAAAGACATTGGTAATATGAAACCTGTATATCAACATGTGCATTGTTAAAACACTTCTTACTGCTATAAGACAACACTTTCTCAATTGTAAGTCACTCTCCCCATTGCTGACAATATTGATAGACAGCTGCCTTTCAGTCATATATTATACATGGTCAGCCTTAATCCAGAAATAAGAAACTCACAGGAGAAAGGTGTAATTGTGGGTATTGCATTTTTCCTCCTCTTTTTTTCCTCCATGTCCAGAAAAAAAAAAAACCTTTATTTTTTATTTGTTCGTCTAAACAAATTTTCTTTGTATTTCAATAGACTAAGACAGTAGCCATGACTTTGCTTAAAACTTGACTTGATTTACAGATTTTTTCTTATAAAGATAAAAAAAGCATGTATGTTGTGCATATTTGCTCTGTGTACATACATATTCACAGGGGAGAGCTGTAACAAAGATGCATAACTCCTTTTAAGTACCTGAATTCTGTATCTGTGCTTGGCAAAGTACAAGTAAGCTACAGTCGGCATAAATCACTTTTATTTCACAGGGCGTGTCATATCCTCAATTCAACTACTTTTTAATGATTTTGTTTTGTTGTTCCTTTGGTAGATAATACAGCCCATTCCAGCTTCACAGTAAGTAGGCAATATGCAACAAGCTCAATCAAATTATTAGCTCTCATAAAAGAAATCATAAATGACATCTGTCTTTATATATCCCATTATATTAGTAAAAATGTAAATTAAGCATCATTAATTTTCATTGTACAGAAATCATTATATATTCTCCCAAAGAAAGTAAATACTAGGAGTTGTTTGCACCTTAACTGCTTCAATATTTGCATAAGTATCTGTTGTGTAACTTTAGCAACATTAGGGATGTTCAGGGCTTAACAGAGCAGCCGGTTCTGCCTTTTGTGCAACTGTTAGTATAATATGACCACTGTTATATTTTTTAATGCTATGCTTTGTATTAGAATTCTTAAAGAAGCTCTAAAAATGGTCAGTTCATTGAATGAGTCATAATATGAATTTATGCTTGATGAGACAGAGTGTATGTCCGGAAGTCATGCTAATTGGGTTTCCAAAAATATTAGCTATGCAATACTGCCTAGATACCCGCTCACATGATATGCTGATATGCACAGTTTCAGAGTTGCAAAAATGCAGCAAAATGTGAAAGGAGTTACAGCTGTAGGACACAACTTATTCCATTTTTATTTTATTTATGAGACAACCTTTTCCATGTGAGGGGTGTGATAGAATTGGTGGTGGTGGCTTAGAGCTTATAAAACCAGATAAAGGTATGAAGAAATAAAGGTGGAACAGCTGAGCCAGCAAAAACATCATTATAGAGTAATAAGGTTTAGAAAGCCTCATATCACATTATACTACCATATAAGTACCTTGACCTTACTAGCCCCTTCTTCCTCACCAAAAAACAGTCAGCATTGTTTTAATGGAGGAGGAAGGGGGGCATGAGTGAGACTTCAGCAACTATTCCTCAGAAAGCTATTGACTGACTTGAGAACATGGTACACATTTCTGAGGTCCCCATGAATTCAAATGAGGGAGATCATAAACTTCTCATAATGCTACCAGCCTTAAAACATGAGGAGGGAACTTTGTACGACTTTGGTGGAGCACGTCCTTTTAAATCCACGCATGTTGTTAAACTTCTTGTTTTCTGCATTACAAAGCCTCTCAAGCCCCCTCTCCCCTTTGCCCTGCATCCTCCCTATGCCTGCTATGCAAAGGATGTGACAGTTACTTTTAACTTAACCCACTTGAGGAATTCTTAACAGCATGCTGCCATATGCTCCACCTCCATATCAAGATCACCACAAGTCTAGGTGATTAGCATGAAAACAGAATCTGTCTGTGTTTTCAACATAATTAACAAGTTTTCAGAATTCATTGATGCAAGACACAATAGTAAAAATGGTTATTATTTTTTTAAACACTCAATTAGCTATCCAGTGACTGGATCAAGTAATTAGCTGGTCTTACTGTAGCTTAAAAATATAATATGATCCCCTGAAAATTTTCATCAAAAATACTAATGCTAACAAAAGACCCATCAGCCAGCAGAACCACCCTGTACATCAGGTTGCATTCAAAACTGCTGACTTAAACCACTTTCAAGGATAACCTTTCCACCACTTCTCTCTTTATCTTTCTGGACTAACCAATGAAATAGCAATAGTTTTTATGTAACTACAATTAATTATCACATCAAAGACTTGTATGCTCTTTCTTATCAAGGCAGTGCAAATGATTCGTGATGTGAAATGTTTGATACGTGATTCAACAACCCACCTTACAAAGTATGAAAATGAGTGAGAAGACTTAAGGTAAAATTTAATTCTTTAAGCATATTTTATTTTAAAATGTTGCATGAATTATGTGATTCTCTAGTATATGAAGTTTGGAGCTTCACTTTCCTCCCTCACTAGGAGGTCATTAATTTTACTTTTTTGTACAGACTGACTGTATTTTTTACAATACATACTGTTTCTAAATCATATTGGGCACAAAGATGAGCAATTATTCTAGCAAAACTGTTCTAGACTTCAAGAGAAATGCAAAGGACCGCAAAACAGGCTCTGGTACTGTGCGTGTTACCTTCTTCACATAAGTTGTGCAGCAGATTTCAGTGAGCATGTTCATACATATGATGCAACAAAAAGTGGATCACACATTATGAAAATATGATAAGTAGATTTTGAAGAGGTGGAACTGATTTGAGGTGCCTCCATGCTAAGGTATATCTGAACCAGTTGTTTGAAAAGACATGATTTTCAGACCTTTGAATGTGAAGAATCAGGCTCAAAATGTATTTCAACTTGAGTCTCAAAATTATTTTGCTGGTTTGAAAAGAGGTGAGGAAAAGAAGAAGAAAGAAAGAAACCAACCATGCATTTAAAATACAACTTTTCACAGGAACAAGAGTAGTAGTGCCAAAATTTGACAAAGACTTTGCTTCCTCTGTGGAAAAAAGAGCAAAAGAAAAGATTAACATGCAAAAATCTATCCTATCTTTTTTCCCATGTACATATGTTAGAGGAGAAACAGACTTGACCAACAGATAAAATAGCAATCCTAGTGAAGGCACATAAATTTAGAGAGTTACTTATTTTACCTATAGTGGTTTGGGTATGTAATTAGCATGTTAGACCAAATTCCATACATTGTAGCCATCCTCAATATAGCGAAGTGTCAACTTTTCCCTGTTCCTCATACTGCACAGGCTTAGTCCTTTATATTTAAGAGTGTATCATGAAATTAGGGCGAACAATTAATTTTCAAAGCAAAGAACATGACCCCTGGGGAAAAGCCATGTGTATCCTGCCAATAATTGAGCAATTAGCATTAAATTATCTACACACATCACGGATTAACGTCTTGAGCTACTGATGTGAGAAACTCAAGTATAAAAGCAAATGAGGGAGTCAATCTGTATTCGATGTCCTCTGAACATTTGAAACAATTATTCTTAATAAACTGGCTAAACCCATTCCTATGCAGACAGAATTTGTCACTGACACTGTTGTTAGTTATGCCTAAGGAAATACCTCACTAATAGACACCCAGCATTCAGCACAATCTGAACTCATTGAAGAAAAATGAGTCTATAATCTAATGACGTAATTATTTAAGAGGAATCATTTCCAGAAGTTTCTGCAATAAGAAACAAAATATTTAGGTACATATAATCTGACAAGTACTTTTTTCTCATTAACTGCCTGAGAAATTCTAGTCCAAATGACCTGGCTCTTTGCGCATCAGTTCATACAGCCATGTCATCACTGGCACCTCCAGCTGCCTGAGTACTTAAGACCTGATGTTTCCAAAAGCACCGTGGACATAGGCACTGACCTGAGCCCTCAACAATTAAACAGACAAGTACCATGCACCACAGAGCAGAGTGAACAGACTATCAGAATACAGCCCACCTATTTTTATGAACACTTAAGGTCATAGTTTACTCAGACATGAGACAGAAAATTCTTCATTGTTAAACCATCTACATCTTAATTCCTTTGTATCAGATTCCTTGATTTTGAGCAATAGTGTCATTAATCTTTAGCATATAAATCTGGGAACACAATTAAACTCAAACAGACTAAAGGACTGACGCAACAGAGGTTGCAAAGATGTATACACTGGGATTTATCCAGCACTCTATATGTTATGCCCATTTATATAGATAAACCCCACATTTAAGTAAGGAGACATTTAGTTCCCTGATGTCAGAAGTTGGGACTTCCAGGAGCAGAAATTATATTAACAATTATATTAATAGTATTAACATTAATAACTATCTGCCATTGTTGTGTGCATAGAAAGAGTTGACTTCTGCCTGCAGATCCCATAGCACTGTTTCACTGCTATCAGGTACCTGAAAGCTTTACAAGGTTCCCTTTTGAGTTCGCAGAACAGGAAAAGATTCCTCCAGTAATCAGACCCAATCTCACGCTCTGGCAGGCAACCAGGTCATGTAACTCTGCTCAGAAATATATCAAGCTTAAAACCAATTGTTTGCCCCCGTGCTTTAATGGAAAGGAAGTTTCAGTACATAACTTTGAATTCTTTAGAAACTCTGAGATGATGAGCCACAAGAGACAGGGAAAACACAAGAAAGAGTCATCCTCATCATAGAAGTCATGATAAAGCTAGCTAACAGTACAAACTCCTGTTTGTGCTCTCAGGTACACACCTGTAATCCCAGAACCTCTTGAATAAATTGTGTTTCTAAGATAACAGAAACAAAAATATTCTGAAGAGCTGAATAGAAATAGTCTCATGGCTTAAGAAAGAGGCTATTTAGATAAAAATAAAAACACACAACGCACAATACCACCAACTTCCTGAACAATTAGTTGAGAGTTGACACGTCAGTGGAATATGTCAGACATGGCAGAAACATTCTGATTCAAGCAGAATTTCCTCAAAGGTCATTTTCCATGGGTAAGTGCTTCAGGGTCTAGTACTGCTTAAATAGCCTTGATAAAACACCAAACTGTGTTTTACATGTGCTTATAAGTGTATGCCACTAATAGAAGCAATTATTTGTTAAAATATTGGTGAGGGGAGGAAGAAATCACAACCTATTCTCAGTGTGAGGTTCAACACCAGCAAGGGTTCAGTGGAGTTACTGGTCTGAGGCACTAACATGCCCCAGCACCCATCCCTTCCCCCCACCACTTCTGTGTCACAACATTCTCTCCCATCAGAGTAGAGCGCACTAGAGTCACTGTGCAGCTCTCTTGCAAATGTAGACAAAGAACTGATCCAGCTAATGAAAAAAACATACCAAAAAAGGCCACCATTTCCTTCTTAATTTTCAAAAGAATCTGTCCCCAAACTTGATTAATACCATAAGCTGCTGTGTCAGCAGCTTTGACACACAGAGCTGTCAAAGGGGTGCACAAGAAAGAAATGGAGGAAGCGCCACCTTAACTTGGTATTGCAGCCAGGTGTAAAGTAAAGCCACAGGCTCACAGTGTAGGAACTATGATCATCATATAAAAGAAATGCAGTTTCCTAGATTTGACCTCTTAACCACTTCCAGTATCATGCTTCTTAAAAATATCCACAGTGTACTACCATCTGGGCCTGATCTTTAGCTAATGTAAATGTACTGAAATCAGAAACCTGTGTTGCTTCACATCATGTTATCAATACTTTCACTGCCCTGAAGTAAAGTATCTCAGGACAGATGCACATCATCAGAAGCCCTAACATGCTGCAATAGATCCATTATGTATATTTCATCATATCTAAATATATTTCAGACAGCTTCATTTTCTCCAGAGAGTAGTTTCTCCTTTGTTTGGAAGGTAAATTTAAATATATTAAAAGCTTTGCCTTCAGCAAAGATGCTTTCAGAACAGGAATACTCATCATTCAAACAAATGATAATGTTTTTTTCCATCAGCCTGTTCATTTATCCATGCCACTATTTTTATTGATGCTTTTCTCCTTCTAAGCAAGGTTGAGTAGAAATCTACATTCTAATTAACATTTTTATATGACTATGCTCTGATTAAAATTAAATGGCAACAGAGAAAGGTGTAATTGCACTACAGTGATTAGGAATGGCTTTTCATTTGGGTTTCTTTGACAATTGTTACATCTACTGAATAAAAGGAGGCTTCATTCTGGAAGGGAATTCCTTTTTAAATATTTTAATCTGTTAAGAATTTACTAACCTAGCATGGTACTGTGCGGCACTCACTGCATTGAATATATTACCTCTTTTCTGTACCAGAAATATTTTTCATTCTTCATCAGGTCCCAGAAGACAGTTTGTATCTCACCTTTGATATATGTGGGAGGGGTTTCTATCAATACAGCTGGGCATAGCAGTTGCAATGGCATAGCAGTTGCAATGGCATTTGACCTTCTCAGCTATATATAATACTCAGTTAAAAGTAAAACTCACCTGCAGGAATGATGGAAATTCACTACAATGACTCAGAGCAGTGCTAGTTACAAATGCAATCCTTTATTATGTAAAGGAATTTAACATTGAGGAGTAAAAGTAATCCATTGAGGCCATCTTTATGTACAGCAAAGGAACGTCACCCATCCTAGGTTCTGTCTTCAGAGAAGGGTGGCTGCAAGACACAATTTGCACCAAGGCTTATGCCGGCAGAAGCCAGTTATATCCTAAGAGCTCTGATTTTGTGAGTCAGGTTGGGAATCCAGAACAAGGATTCAAGAAATATGCCTGTGCTTTGTAATAACTATTGGACTGTGTTCCTTTAAGAAGTTTTGCTGTACCTCTTTGTCGTGGTTTAGCCGGCAGCTCAGCCCCACACAGTCGCTCGCTCACTCCCCCACTGGTAGATGGGGGAGAGAATCAGAAGGGTAACGCTCGTGGGTTGGGATAAGAACAGTTTAGTAATTAAAATTAAAAGAAACAACAACAGAAATGCAATGGAAAGGAGAACAACGAGAGGCGCAAAGCCCCTAGGGAGGGGAGAGGGGGAACGAACCGCTGAAACAAACCGCACGCGCCGCAGCCACCCGCCAACCCGAGGCCGCGCCGCCCCCGTGCTGCAGCTGCCCCCCCCTCAATATACTGGTCCTGGTGTCACATGGTATGGAATGAACCTGCCATTGGCCAGTCGGGGTCAACCGCCCCCACCATGGCCCCGCCCCTCCCAGCCCCCCCCCAGCCACGCGGCAGAGCGCAGGAAGCTGGAAAGGTAGCCAACCCCCACAGTGAGGAGAATTAGCCCCTTCTCAGCCAAAACCAGCACACTCTTAAGATTATGGCACTAGTGTAATCAACTAGGACATCTAAACTCTTGCATATTAACGTTCCCAGTACTTGGGATTACTTGGTTGTTTTGTATTTGAAATGCCAGTTTCTGACAAGTTATTTGTGACATATTGTCATCTATCTATTTTATTGTCTACTGAAGTGAATGTTCAAAACATAAGAATAACTGTCAGTTCATCTATATTGGCGTTTTAGTTCAGGTTATGAATGTACTTTTGAAAGGAAGCACCTGATCATCCCCACTTCCAACATTTCTGTTCACATTGCAATGTAGTCTCTGAGCACAAAAACTGTATGCCTTTCAGATTAAACTGTACCAGAACCTGATCTAACAAGCCAAAACCAATGAAGGTGGTGTGGATTAGACCCAGTCAGCAACTCAGCCCCACACAGCCACTCGCTCACTCCCCTCCGGTGGAATGGGGGAGAGAATCAGAACAGTAAAAGTGGGAAAACTCATGGGTTGAGATAAAGACAGTTTACTAGGTAAAGCAGAAGCCGCACATGCAAGCAAGGCAAAACAAGGAATTCATCCACTGCTTCCCATGGGCAGGCAGGTGTTCAGCCATCTCCAGGAAAGCAGGGCTCCATCATGTGTAACGGTTACTTGGGAAGACAAACGCCATGACTCCAAACATCCCCCCTTCCTTCTTCTTCCCCCAGCTTTATATACTGAGCATGATGTCATACGGTATGGAATATCCCTTTGGTCAGTTTGGATCAGCTGTCCCAGCTGTGTCCCCTCCCAGCTTCTTGTGCACCAGCAGAGCACAGGGAGCTGGAAAAGTCCTTGACTAGTACAAGCACTACTTAGCAACAACTAAAACATCAGTGTGTTATCAACATTATTCTCATCCTAAATCCAAAACACATCACTGTACCAGCTACAGTGAAGAAAATTAACTCTATCCCAGCCAAAACCCGGACAGGACATTCGGTCTATAGGGTTACAGTAAAGCTGGTGCAAATTAAAACCCCTGAAATTGGTATAGAATGATGTCAGATCCTGAACACCACCTGCTTCCCCTACGGTCCACTCCTATTTCACCACGGTAATACATGCTGAGGCGCTGGTGTAACTGGTCTAATTTCCATTTACTTTGCTACTTCACAGAATGAGTAACATAAGAGTTGGCACAGTAATAAAAATTTATCCACATTGGAACTTTCCATCAGTTCAACATGTAAGTTAAAATGACAGAAATGGAAACAATTCCCCAGTAGAATTGCACACAGCTCACCAGAACTGGATAAACTGGATAAGCGGTGATATTTTCACTGGATATTTTGGAAGGATTCCAGGAAGTCTATAGTCTAACCTATAGATAAAAGCAGGGTGAGCTCTGAGCTCAGACCAGGTTTCTGAGGGCTTTTTGCAGTCTAGTCCTGAAATCCTCCAAGGATAGAGATTGCAAAACCTCTCTGGATATCCTACTCCATTGCGTGCCTCTCCTCATGTATAAGATTTTCTTCTACCCAGTCTGAAACTATTTTGTTTCAGTTTAAGCTCAGTGCCTCTCATTCTCCCACCATGTACTGTGGTGAAAAGTGAGCTCTGTCTTCTTGGTAACCTCGTTGTAGATATAGGAAGGAGGATATTGTGTCTTTCTCCAGGCTGAACAAGCTCAGTTCCCTCAGCCTCTTCTCACAGGGCAAATGCTCCAGCACGACCAGCTTGACTGCCTTCTGCTAAACTGGCTGTAGTTTGCCTACACGTTTCTTGTACTGTGTGGCCCAAAACAGGACAATGTGTTCTGGATGCAGTCCAATGAGTGCAGAGTAAAGGGGGATAATTACTTCCCTCAGTCTACTGGCTGTGCTGCTGTTGATAGAGCCAGGATGCTCTTGGCCGTTATTGCTGCCAAGGCACTCTGCAGGCTTCTGCTCAGCTTGCTGTTATCCCAGAGCCCCAGGGCCTTCCACAGAGCTGTTCCCCAGCCTGTCAGTTCCCAGCCTGTACAACTGCCAGAAGTCCTTCCTGCCCAGGGGTAGGACTCTGCAGTTGTCTCTGTTGAATTTAATATTCGCATTGAGTCTTGCAAGCGGTGGAATCAATTCTTCTGCACATACTGAGGAGGACAGGGATGGGCTTTAAAGGAGTCATTACCTTTGTCAGTGCCTTTGTAGGTTAGAAAGGATCCTTTTTATCTTTGGGAAAAAAATTAGTAGCAACTGGTCTTGCCCAGCACTTAATAAAAGGGCCACAAGCCCCTGGCATGAAACTCTCACTTCTCTCACACTGTTTGCAACTCAGGATGCTAATTTGGCAGCACTAACAGACCCAGTGATAAAAAGAACAATATAGGCACTTCTTTCAAACAGGTCAGAGTAATTTAAAAACCACCATGGAACAGTTCTCCCAAGTAGATAGGAGTTTAAAAAGGAAATAAAAATGGTTTTTGTGTTTAACCATGTCAGGCCCTCAAACGCATCTACAAGAACAAGTGTTTCCAAAGACCCTGAAACTCAAACACCTAGCCTTATTACTGGTGTGATTTTTGCATGCTTCCAGAACAACCCAAATGGTTTTGATTACCCATGTACACAGATAGTAATGACATAGCAAAGATAGATAAGCCAGATTTGATAGCTGCAGTGATGATTAGACAGGCAGATACTTTATAATCAACTCCTAATACGAAATGTAAAGCATTACTCAGTGTGAGTCAAATTGCTACTGTTGTAGGTCACTTAATCTTGGACAATGTTTCTGTTTGAGTAGCTTCTACTTTTCCACACCTTGTCATTCTATTGCTGCCTGTTTACCAATTGAAAGTTGTAAGAAATGGTGACTAACTTTTATTCAATCATATGGTATGTTTGAATATCATGCTAACATGTTTTCTCATGTTTCCCATCCTTTTAGAAAATATGACAAGGTCCTAGCAGACCCACAACTCCTCTGACCCACTGAAACTGAACCTTTGGTCTTAATTCCTTAGTGGACAGCTAGCCATAATGCTGCTAGGATTGTGCAGTGATCATACTGCTTTATGAGGAGAGAAGCTAAATATTACTAGATGAACTTCCACAGCTGATGAATGTTATCCACACATGAGCATGACAACCACAATAAACTTGTACTCCTTAGCCTCTTCTAGTCATGACATACCAAGGAATATCTCCAATGGACTGCAGCAACTAACGGACATTTAGTTCAAGCTCTCTGCCAAATTCTTCCTTTGTCAGTACTGAAACAGTTTTGAATCCTGCCAATGAACATGAACTTTTTAACAATGACAATTTTCATTTTGTTTTTGTAAAGATAAGTGATCCTGCATGGAGCTTGCCTGACAGAATAACATAATTTTGTGGGTTACTATCCACAGCAATAAAGTGATCTGTTTATGACTAAAACTTTCATGCTAAATTAACTATTAGTCTCTAGATAGTCTTTGAATTCTTGTACAGCAATCTTTGATAAAGCCTGAAATCTAGAAAGAATAAGTTAATATCAGCAACAGTGTTTAGGCCATGGATAGCCATATGTGAAACTGCTGCATGAAATAAAGCAAACAAGAAAGGCTTTGAGAGGTATCCTTTTTTGTCCCCAGCCATCACAGACAAAAGATTGAAATTCACTGATCTTTGCTCTCATATACATCCCATGGTGTACCTGTCTCAAAACATACAAACAAGCTGCATAGCGAATCACTGCATGTGATTACAAAGTCATGATTAGTTAGCATAAGAAAAACTATACTGAGATCAATTAAGTCAGTATTTTTCATATCTAGATTTTCTAAGAAGTGAAATGCATTTGCTTGCAGAGACTTGTGAGAAAAACTTTAAGAACTATATAAATTATGTATAACTAGGAACATGTGAATGACAGCACTAGAAGAAATTACATGAATAAGGAATAAAGAAATGGCAGGTGTTGATGGCACTGAAACCATGAGGTCATCAGACATCATGGCACATATCTATGTGCAACTTCAAGATGCTCAGAGCAGGAAAACAAAAGGCAGGCTACACCCAGAGAAGGAAACCATGCCTGTGAATAGACCAGCAGAATTCCCTGATGACATTCACAGAGGGACAGGATGAAAAGGTAAAAAGATCACAACCGCTGTCAGCTACTTGAAGGCACAAAAGGCACATCCGAAAACCAAGCACGTGGCTGCTAAATGAAAACAGCCTATGAGACATGATTCCTAGTAGATGACCTTTGTGCTCTGTGCTATCACAGGTAATTCTGCCTAGACTACTTAGACAAATATTGTGTAACTTGTTAGCACGAAGAAATGAGTATGAAAGAATGAGAAAATATGCCTGCGAACCTATACAAGAATAGGTATGACTGAATAAACCCAGCTGTCTTTAAAAGAAACAAATAGAAAGCTTCCCTTCCTATGCATCCTGCAATGAGCTTTGTTGCGCTCGATATAATGTTGTTTTGTTAAGCACTCACAGCTATTGGAAATGTATTGCATAAGGTGTAGCAGAAAGTGTTTGAAGAAAGTCAGCAATGAACATGGATCTCTTCTGTAGAGCTTAAATGTTGTTTAAGATATGTTACATTTTATTTTTATTTGCTATCATTTAATTATCATTATTTATTACTCAAATGGTTGAAAATTCAGAAAATGAGAAAATGATTTTCTTTGATTCTGTTAGTTACCATAATCAAAAGCATATATTTCCATTATAAAACTATTTCCAAGTCAGTCATTCTTCTAATGAACTTTATATTACAATGCAAACCCCTGTCCTTCTCTACAAGCAGCAGCGGTCTTCACAGGGCAAACCATAAAACACTCTTGAGTTAAATTGGATAGAGTCAAAGGACACTTTAAATAGGCAAATAAAAGTCTTTGCATTTTTATTTCCTAAATTTAATGATATGATATGGCATTTCCCTGCACAGTCATTTTTATTTGCTTTTTGACAATTCTTTGATTTAAGTATGAAAGGGTCAGCAAGTGCCATTAAAAGTTTTAAAGCATTTTTCTAAAGCAGATAAGGGTGAAAATAAACTCTTCCTATTATTCATATCTCATGTTGCTAAACTGAAGATAACTTGA
This sequence comes from Phalacrocorax aristotelis, assembly GCF_949628215.1. Lineage (NCBI taxonomy): Eukaryota > Metazoa > Chordata > Aves > Suliformes > Phalacrocoracidae > Phalacrocorax > Phalacrocorax aristotelis. The sequence goes on along the minus strand of NC_134276.1, from coordinate 106,353,008 downwards.
AAGTGAAATATTTGACTGAAGATTATAGACTAAAGATGCAACTGAAGTAACATATATGAGAAGAAAAACTGGTGTTTTTTGAAAAAATCAGTAACATTACTATATGCTTGTAAGGTTTATCTGAAGTGACGTCAAAAAGGACCCTTCCTTCTTCAACCCCCAAAATGTTAATGTCAATCAAAAATAAGCAAGAGTATGAAATTTCAGTTCAAAAAAACCCACTATGGTACATACCTGAAAATATGGCAATAAGTGTTATTTCCCTGGATAAAAAGGGAAAAAAGACCCAAAACCTTTCCAGTATTTGATATATGTACAAATTATTTTAAAGTTTGGTTCATCATATTAAACCAGTCTAGGTATTTTTCATTATTTCAGTTCAGATTAAAGTAACAAATACATAAAATAAAGCAATTAATCCGCTTTCTATTCAAACTTATGCAGGCCCAAGAGCAATGAGCTGATTGGCACTTCAGTGTGAATGCTTTGTGCTGCTTGTTATGCAGAAAGGCTAGTGGAACACTTTTGTCAGAGACAGCTATAAGCTGCCAAACAAAGATTAGCAATCATGGCAAAATATTACATTTCCCAGAAGTCATGGACATTGTGACTTCTTTGACAAATGGGGCTTATTTCAGTTTTAAATGACATTGAAGCATTGAAATTTTTAAGCTGTGATTGCATCTTAATGTAGAAAAAGAGCAGAGAGTTCTTTTATCTTATTGTAATGAACTTCAATTCATAATTCATAATTTTTAATGTTTTAATAGATTTCATGTTTTGGAGCCTACCCAAGCAAACTGGAAAACCACAGGGTACAGAAGCATCCTCACTACAACACAACAGTAGCCCGTAAGGTTTCATAGTTCCCTGAGCAATGAAGGCTCACCTCAGTAAAATTTTATGTACCCTTTATCCTCGCACACTAGGGCATTTGTATCAAGAAGCTATTCATAACATACTCAGAGACTCTGTACCAATTTAGATTCATATTCTCCTCTCTGGAGTTTCTAAATGCTTAAAATTAAGTGAAAATGTAAGAATTCCTCAGTGAACAGCAAGGAGTAAAAGGCCTTGGTCTAAAGAAGTCTTTAGGCAGTAACAAGAACATGAATCACAGTAGGGAAATACCAGGTATTAAATAATTAATTAAATAAGTAAAACAGACAGCTTTAATTTTATTTACTTAGGAAAAAATATTTGTTAGAAACGTACTGATTCATTGAAATTAGCATAGTTCCATGGGCTTGCAAGGTAGGCTGCCAAGGGTAGGCTTTCCAGCCCTGGGATAAAATAGGGGTGTCGCTACATGTGTCCAGAAATTATAATGTAGCCAACAGCATGATGATTTTATGTTCAGGATTTCCTGTCTGGATAATGGCAGAAGTCCAAAGTTTACAGCCAGATGTACAGTTTCAGCTAATGGGTTTTTACTCCAGTAGAGTTACCAGCACATGTTCCAGTTCACTGCTCCAATTACAAGAGTGGTAACCTCTGGTACATTTGCACTCAGGTGATTTGACAAGATCGTCCTACCTACTATCTTGGCCCACCTGGAAAACTCCTTATAAAATGATACTGATTATAAAGCATTCTCTGTGGATGCAAAGAAAGTCATAGAAGGTGTCTGGATGTTCAACACCCTAATGACAAAGCTACAAGCTGTTCTGGATTTTAAAAGCATTTCAGTTTTATCCTAATTCAGGACTTTGCAGCTGTTCTCTAAGAACTTCTCTGTGATCTCTCACTTTCTTTTTTCACTCAGCTTTCATCTGTACAGAATAGGATCTTTGGAAGATGTTCAACAAAAGTCCCCTTTGGTGTTTCTGTTCCTATTTGTAGTGGGAAACTCACAGCCATCTTGCTCCTGAGTGGATGAAAGAAGTTGAAAGAAAGAAGGTACAAAGTGAAAAAGGAAAAAAGCCCTGGCTACTAAATTGCAAAAGAAAAAGTTGTAGCTGACAAAATTTAACCCATTTCACTTTTATTAAGGTAGAAGATTCTAACAATCCAAGAATTTTCTGGTTTTCCTTATTTAATGCTTTGCATTCCTCCACACATAAAATATGCCTTTATTCAATTCATTGTTAGTATTTTTAAGTGGGTTTTACTATTTATTCTGATAAGGCACTATAGAAAACATGTAAAGCACTCACATTATACTAAAAAGAAGACAGTGAGTTTATAGAATTGTTGAGAACATACACCAGCATGCATACTAGTCCCAGGAATTAAAAATCAAGGGGTTTTTATTTGCAAAAAGATGCAAGATAACTATATTTTGGCAGAACTAAAACTTGTTGTTCTTCCGTATTGGCAGATGAGGTCTTTGGAAAAGAGGTCTGCTCATTCTTAGACACCAAATAACACTTTTTTTCTGTGAACATTTCAAAAAGTTTATTAAAATTATTTATTTTACCCAAATTAGGTAATAGGGGAGAACAGGCTAGAAAGGTGATCAGAGGAATGAGAGTATGTATTAAATATGTTTTAAATATGTTTGCCTCCTATAAATCTGTAAGCTTATAGGAACAAACTTAAGAACTTGAAAAAATTGGTCTACTGATAAGGGAGCATTTTAGGCTTGTTTTGAATATTTCTAAACCTCAGGACATTTATTTTTAAGTTCAAATAGGTTAATGGTAGCAAGAAAAAATACTTTCTGGAAGATACATTTATGGAGAGATTATAGGACATAATTGCTACTAGGAAATAAATGGTTGCTCTCCAACTTGGAAGATCTCTTCCAGTCCTCTCTCCTAGATCTTTGACTATACTTTACTGATCAAAAGCACTATTGACAGTTTTTTCCTTTCTTTGAAATCCTACAATGGAAATATGGCAGAAAGAATATCAGAAAGCCTGTTTATAGTCTAAAGAAAAATGCTATCAATAAGCTTGAACGTTAAAAATCTACAGTTTCCTGTACAATTACTACCTATTGCAAGAGTTTTCATTACTTCACTTGCAGTTGTCCTGTTCATGGACAATGTTTTCTTTCACACTCATGCTATTCATAGAATTCCCCATGGCATTGGTGCAGTAAGGGTACAAGAACTGTAAATGCAATTTAAGTAACAATTTTCAGAACGAGTCAGAAAGAAGCAGAAAGGCAATGCTCCACATCTGCACAACTACAACTGTATTGCAGAAACAGAAGCACATATGAGGGTCCTGTCCCAGCTCAGCCTTAGCAAGTCTGTACCTGACTGTAGGCTCCAGACTGGGAGAGGAGTTCTAAGTGCTTAAGCTTCCAGAATAGATGCAGAATATAAAGATTTTATGAGTATTCAGCTAACAACACACAGGAAAGCATACCATTAGAGAAGTACTTCAATAAACGGTATGGACAAAGACTAGTTTCCCATCAGATTTCTGTTCAGTTTTAAAGGAATCACAGCAAGACCTTAGTGTGAACTCACATGCTAAAAGACAGAAAAGAAGTCACACAAGAGATGTTTGAGTGCTATAAAAGCTTCAGATGATATTTCACATGCATTTATAATCTCTCCTGCACCCAAATGGTATGTTTATAGTGCAGTGGTTTGTTCAGTAGCTAACAGTGGCTCACACCTTGCACCTTGATGATTATTTCCATGACACCGTAAAAATTTCTTGAAATTTCTGTCACCATCATTTCAGTTGAAAATAGCAAACAAGTTCAGAAATTCAGTTCAAAGAGGAAAGGGAAGAGGGGAAAAGAGAAAGAACTTATGAACTCACTATGATCATACTGAGTGTACATTATTTATTGAGGAAGACATTCTTAGGAGACAATCTAAGCCATTTGTACTATATTAAAAAAAAAAAAAACAAACCCAAAACCCAAAAACATAACCAGAAAATTATTTCAAACTACATAGCCCAGGATACTTTTGTGCAGTCCCTGATAAGTATATTGCAGCTAGAGCCAGTTTTTACATCTGATATGCTTTCAATATACGAGGGATAGAGAATCATCACTGTGTGACCTTAGAACATGCTCCTTTTTCAACCTTGTTTTATGATCTTCCTTATAAAAAATAAGTGGTCACACTGACTGGGCTACTTTGACAAGGAAGTCATTGCCCAGCAACTCTCAAGGTTCCCATCAGGGTGTTCTCACTGGTCAAAATACCTTGGGACTCTAGGTTAGCCCTCCAAGGACATTTTGGAAAAAGAGTAAAAATAAAGGGCCAGGGTTTTAATATAACAGTGAAGTGAGATATTTCCTTTGTTAAAACAGTAGAAAATTCTTCTGAAAGTCTATTATCATTTCAAGAATAAGAGCAAGAACTTCTCTCCTACTTCAAGCTGCTTGTCATTCCTTCTTTGTAACAATGATCGTCTCCTTCACTAAGTATATCCCTACAGAAAATAGAGTTGCTTTTGACCATCTCGTTTGTACCACGAGTACTCCATCCTTTCACTTCAGTAATCTTCTCCTGGTATTGTAGACGCTTGACAGAAGTTTCCATGCAGCAGAAATACAGCTGCGATGCAGATTAAAGGGCCTAGATTTCCACATCATAAGGCAGGAACTTTTATTTCTTGGTACCTTCAGCAATCCACTCTGCTGCCTTGTTTAAGTTTGGACATACGTTCAGCCTGTAGCACCAAACCGACACAGAAAGCCTTTTGTGTCACCATTAGTTTTCAAGAATAATTCACCTAAAATTTAAGAGGCAATTACCTTTCTGTTCAAAAGCAGAATGACATGAAGTACATGTTTAACAAGTTCTGTCATTGCAACTTACTGTCAGTCTTGAAACTGAATAATTTAGGCATTCTTCTACTAGTCATTCTGCCTTAACTTCATTGTCAATGAACCCTGAATGCATTTTTAATTTATTAACATATAGTTTATATCAGTACCCTTTCTATAAAGTCTTGGATTGAAATGAGAGTATTATCGTTTTTTAACAAGCTCTTAGACTAATAGAATTGTCTCTTACTTAGAGTTTGTTAGGTTGCAAAGGCCTAATTTTTTTAAACTAATGTGATCAAAGTACATGAAAGTAACAAAGTATTCTGAATATTTTAATAGTCTTGCTATTAGATTTTAAAAATACATACAGATTGGACCAGAAAAAGTTTATGTTATTTTATCACAGTTCCCTGAAAGCCTCTGCTGCACAAGTTTTAGTTTGAAGGTTTATAGATTATTCTGAAGAGACACGGAAGATAAAGCGTAATGCTTAAATGCATAAATCAAATGTGTAAATTTCATAATCTAAATTGTATTTGTGACTTCGTTATCATGACACAAAGAACAAAGGATATACTTCCAGCAGACGGAAGGGATTGAAGGGCATTCTTACTAGTGCTTATTCCTAGAGGCCCTGCATAATACATCCTAAGGGAAAGGGCATTTTCCCATCAGAAGGGAAGCAGCATAATACCAAGGGACTGGACGTTATGATTTTCCTGCAGCTTTACCCTCCCAAGATGCCAGTGACCCCCAGAAGTGGGAAGAAGGAGTGCAGCTTGCACTCTGCAGACTGAATACTACTGGCAACTAATTTATTTGCCGTAGGAAAAAAGTCTCCTTTTTGCACACCAAATGCCAGCATCAGTGGTGGGCAGCATCTGTACTAGCTAAAGAGGGATCATTGCAGAGATCACAGGCCATTCTTCACTTGTGAGGCTGACACGTTCATACATTTTTAAGGCACTCTCAGAGAAACTAGTCACAACAGGTTGCTGGGTTAGTACAGAGTATATTATACAATGGTTGTTGGAGAAGTATGGCCTGACATTACTCCACAAGCAAAACTTAGTCTAACTTTTCCTAGAAAAACCACCTCATCAGGCATAGATGACGAGTCAGGAGTACCAGTGGTGGTAAGAAGTGACAGAGGTAGAAAAGAAAGAGTAGCAGCTCTTACCTAACAGCTTTTCACATCCTCCATATTGATGGCTCATCATTTTGCAAATGAGCAGTCATGGTTTGCCTCATCTGACCTGCCCTTTCTACCCGTCATAGAACTGTTCTTTCCCCTCTCACTGGAGATTTTTTTTCCACTGTAGTCACCAACCCCCCCTTCCCTGTGGGACCATTTCACAAGTCTTTAAGAAAAGAAGTAGGCAGGTAGGTTTTATAGGCTCTGCTGTTAGCATGTGTTTCTGCTGTTCTTGAAGAGAATGAGTACATAACTTAATGACTATATGCTTTTGGGCTGATAATGCCATTGGCCACTCATTGCCATCCAATGACTTGTTCTGACAAGTGATTATAGAGACAAGCCTTGAACTGAGTCTAGCAAAAGTTAATTTTTCTTTTTTGGCAGGATTTTTCGAACCCAGGTCAATTCTTTTACCTATGCCAAAAGATTGCTTTACGAAGAGAACCTATTCAGTAACTAAGGAGGCCACATGCTGTGATACTGAAAAGGGAAGAATGTGTAACGAGCTCCATAAGCTGATATTACTACAATAGCCTCCACATCATGGAACCAGAAGCTAAGCCTCATGACTGCTCCGGTGCAAAAGTCAGGCTTACTTGCTGCAAGAAATTTCTGCCACTGTGGTCCATCCATCATCTGACAGTCCTAGATATCTCCCAATTACTCTAAAATAGCTAAGATAGAACCTTGGCCTAAAAATTCATAGCCTAAGTAAACAATCTAACAAAGAAGATATATATTTTATCTCCTGTAGATGAAAGGGTATATATTTAAGCGCCCAGGGAAAACAAGACACACACACAAACAAAACAAAACAAAACAAAACAAAGCAAAACAACATCAAAAAAAGCAAATGCTTTTTTCAATTACCTAGAAGGGGAGAAAATTACTACTGCTGTAAACACTGTTTAATGCTTTACAGCAGGATTCTGGCAAGAGTTCTTAGAATTAGAGAGCACCTGTTTACAAACGTATTCTTTTAACATACTCCTTTCAAAAAGCCTAGCTCCATGATGTCATGTGAATGTAAAATCCAATTAACTGTAATGGAATTCTGCATAAATAGAGGGTTAATACAAATGGGGTTGGTCTATTCTCTAACCTCAGTTCAGTGTTTCACACAATTTGGCAATGAAAGTTTGCAGATATTGTTTCCCTATCTAAATCCCTGTTCACCTATGATATAATTGGTCTACACAGGTTTGGATACTAATGTAAATTTATATTCTTAATTTTTTAAAAAGAGGTGCACAGAGAAATAGCTAAGAATACACCTGATTTTGTTGTTAAAATATTGATAGAATTGATAACTGATGAACTTGAAAATCAGTTCATGTATGCATCTTCAGGTAATCAGATAAACATAAATCTGTGTAAGTTAAAATGGATAGGAATGGAGGAATAAATTAAAAATATAGAGTGATTAAAACAGTCAATTTGAAAAAATGCCTACTAAAAAAAATAAAAAAAAAAAACAAAAAAAACACCAGAAAACCCACATTGCTTAAGTATAATTAGAGTACAACCACCTATACATACTACTGCAATGTCAGAAAAGATCAGCTCTGTCAGGGGAAAAAAATTACAGCTTGTTTCCAAACTTAAAAATTCAAGCCATACAAGCAAACTCAGAAAACTCAGAGAAGGAAAAAAAGATGTAATTCCCTCACCTGTTAAAGCAACAGGGCTACAATTTATTTATAATAATGTGAACCAAAATCAATTTCTGAAACTTTTTTTTTAATGAAGTTATTTGGCAGGCATGAAGAACTATCAGGATCAGAAGTCATGGCTGTTTACATTCATTCATGATTTTCTGACACTTCTCATGAAAGATTCAGAGTTAATGTCCAGGCCAAATTTCAAGTGCAGTAATTACATTCTGCCTCCTTAAATCGCCAAGTGCCACTGTCTGCAGCTGAGATACTGCTACAATCCATACCAGCATGTCCATACTTCTGCAGTAAATGACATGACATGAATTTATATTTTAATCTTGTAAAAGCCACTATGAGGCATGGTGTTGTTTAACTAGGTTTTGTCAGTACAGTACTTTGAGATTACCACATCACAAGTTTCCATAAGAGAAAAAAAAAAAACCCAAACCATAATTCAAATGTAGCTCGTTGCTCAGAAGATAGGCAAGTCTGAATGCCATGGTGAAGGAATTTGAGGGAAAGGAAAATGAAGCAAAAAAAAGGTAGAGGCAGATGCGTCATCCTGGATGTGAAGGAAAAGCTGGGGGTGGAATCTTGAGCAATTCTTACATCTACCTGCAGAAAAAGGGATTTATTAACTTCCTTTCCACAGAGGTTTTAAAGAAAAAGAAAAACAGAACTGTTTGGAATAAAAGTTCTGCCCAGACAAACATATGTTTTATGCCATATGTGGTTGATGAGCCAGCAAGCTTCAAGGCACTACACCTTCAGAATAAAGGGTCTCAGAACAAAAAAAAACTTTTCAAGTATGTAATATAGAACCACATACATTCTCAGTCACTCATCTTCCACCAAAGGAAGGATAAAATAGCCATAAAGTACAAGTCTCCTACCCATCATTTATTTTATTTTTCTCCTCTGCATCTGTTAAATACTGTTTTCTTTTGTCGGAATGCTTTCAAATTGAACTTGTTTTTCTGTTTGTGAAGGGTGACAGAAGATTAAGGGAACACAATTCCAAGCATTTGGTTTGAATTGTTTCAGTATGAAAGATACTCTATTAATTACCTGCAGTAATTTTTAGCTCTTATTTTACTCTCTAAGCCAAGAAAACAACTGTCAACTCCTTTTAGGTGTATGTAAAGATTAAAAAAGACCCCCGAATATTAGTGTTGTGGTCCATTCCCAATCAGCAACTGAGCACCACACAGCCACTTGCCCACTCCCCTCACCCCAGTGGGATGGAGGAGAGAATTGGAAGGGCAGAAGTAAGAAAACTCATGGGTTGAGATAAGAACAGTTTAATAATTTAGTAGTAGTAGTAGTAGTAGTAATGATAATGATAATGATAATGATAACGATAATGATAATGATAATAATATGAAAGGGAAAACAACGAGAGAGAGAGAGAGGTGAAATCCCAGGGAAAAAAATGCAAGTGATGCAACCACTCACCACCCACCTACTGATGCTGCCAGTCATCAAGCCGCAATCGCTGATCCCCCTGGCCAACTACTCCCAGTTAATATACTGAGCATGTCGACATATGGTACGGAACATCCCTCTGGCCAGTTTGTATCAGCTGTCTTAGCTGTGCCCCCTCCCCTCCCAGCTTCTTGTGCACCTGGCAGAGCATGGGAAGCTGGAAAAGTCCTTGACTAGGGTAAGCACTACTTAGCAACAACTAAAATATCGGTGTGTTGTCAACATTATTCTCATATTAAATCCAAACCACAGCACTATACCAGCTACAGTGAAGAAAATTAACTTGATCCCAGCCCAAGCCATGACAATTAGAAATCTCCATTATGCCATATATTTAGACAGTAAATATTCCTGATAGAGGAACTGTCAGCTGACAAAATCTCTAGCAGTGTTTAATTGCACATCCAGCAGTTATGATCATATCAAAAGTGTACTGGAAACAGGAATTTTGCAATAAATTCCACTTTCTAATATGTGCTCTAAAGTTCTGTCCCCAAGGACCATTGTAATAGTCCTGAACTACTAACAGATTAAGAGTCAATGGGTAAAGATCAAACTGTCCTGAAATCCTCCAAGATAAGTAGAGCTCACAAGTACAACTTTTGGATACCCACACCTTTAAAAGAGGATTCCCCTAGTTATTTTATCAGGAGTCAAGGAAAGTGGAAGCTGCTTCTAGGGGAAGAGAGCAAAAGAAAACCCTAACTGGTTTTGCAAGATTTTTTTCCTTTCCTATTTTGTAGATAAATACAGCCATCTACCTATATATGTGTGCGTACACACACCCTCTCTCACATATTTATATTAATATTTTATTAATTCTACAAGGAATTATTGTAGATGTGTGGAATAAAATAATTCAAAGGTCATTGAGACTGACCCTTCACCCGTCCACTGTACATTACAGTATTATTTTCTAGTAAGTAAAACTAAGTAACAAAAAGTATGCATTATAGATCTTTGAAGCATCCTTCAAAAACATTTTGATCAACAGCAAGTCATTATCTCCTAAGGTACAGACAGGCATGATCTGAAACAAGTTTCTACCGGCTATATTTGATGGTAGAAGGTTTGAGTCAAGAAACAGACTTTTAGCTGATCTAAAATAAAAGGAGAAAAAAGCACCAACAAACAACTCTCCCCCAAAACCCATCCCCAAGACCTCTTTCACACAGTGCCATCACTCCAAGTCCACCAGATGAAGAAATGACTAAATTTTGCATTTGCAAAATGTTGTAAACAGAGCAGAACAATTGGGAAGGAGTTACCATATTTTTTTCACACATGGAAAGACAAAATACGAACTAATAGCCATTTAAAAGTTCTTACAAGACAGCTAATGAAACACCCTCCCCTTTTAAATCTACTGCCAATTAAAGCCATTATGAGAAAAACTAATGTTATAGCTAAGTTCAAGAGCTAACTTAGCTATGTAAATATATAGGCTATGTTGAGCAATACGGCCAAGTTCCCAGAGTAAAAAGAAGTTGTTAGATCTCAAATTATCCTGTAAGGACCTTGGCCTTTCACAATTAATTAAGTGAATTTAGATAATTTAATCTCTATCAATCAGATAAAGTAAATAGTAGACTTTATTGTACCTTAATTAATTTTACTTCACTGTTTGACTTCTACTTCATCTCTCTCAAAATGTCTTTTCTGATAGACTCTATATACAATAGGTAATCTTTCAGGTCAGCATGTGGAAGTACAGCCTTCATTAGCAATAATTGAATGTGTTTGCATAACTCTGTATAAACAATTCTGAGGATTCATTCTCTATAAAAGCTGCACCATTTTCAGAGGGAGGCCTCTTAGTGAAGGAGAAACCTCCCCAGTGAGCTGGCAACCAGGTCACTGCAGTTCTTTTCGCCTACTCCCCTCCTTTCTTACTTCCAGAGCCTCTACTAGATTAATCATTTTGGGTTACTTCCAAATTCTGAATTCCAGAAAAGTCTACTTAATTTAATTACTAAAAGGACTACCAGTGGTGATCCATAGTGATCTCACAGTCATGACCATTTGGTTGACTGATAAAGTCACAACACAAGTAAGAAGGCAGATGTCTTTCAGGATGGCTGGAGAAAAAAAAACTCAAAACAGCAGAAACTAATTTTTCATCAGTTAGTTCTATACAGGCAAGGGAACTCACATGTAAAATAACTCAATAGGTTTAATTCTGTAGAATAATATCTGAGCAAATCTCAAGTTGAGACACCTAGAAATTTCCTAAAGCATTCAGAGCAATAAGTGGCAACTACACACACACATGCTTTTATGCTGTAAGAAATTGAAATCATTTGAGCAGCTTACTTTTTAAAGAGAATATACTTTGCCACTCCACAGCGAGATGCATTTTTAATAATAGAAGAATCCATAGTGACCCTTGGATTTTAAATCCCTGAAAGATGAGGAAAAGAGGAGTGTTGGCTTCAGAGTAAATATGTAAATAACCTACTGACCTGAGCAGGTGCTTAGGAATGGGAAGAATTGGAATCAATGTTTGTGATGTCCGAACTCCAATTGTATGGGAGAATGTCTTCACTGTGGGGCTAATCAGCAGTAAGGATATTGGACACCCTCCACCCAACTAGTTAAGAGATGTGCAATGATGAAGAAAAAAATGCCTTCAACCACATGACCAGAAAGACCATGATTCTTAATGTTGATTGCTAAGGCATTCCTGCTAAGGAAAAAATGGGCTCTAGTCCTAAAATGAATTAAAGGTTTTCATCACACAGTCATTGTATAAAAGCAGTCTAGCTTTTGAATAGGCATTTAGTTCTTTCATGAATATTAAATTTATTTAATATGTTGCAATCTCAGAGAAAGTTGGTACAGATCTTTGTAGTTGCTCTAATGCTTTTCACACTCAATTTATGTGATCTCTGCTATGTGTGACTAAATTTAGATTTGAATACAGAGGCTTTGGTTCTTATATTTTTTGAAAACTATTGGTCTAAAAGACCAGCAAGATCCTGCTCTAACACTCTCAAACAGCAGAGTCACTTCCAGTATTTGAGAAACTTTACTTATCTTCCTTCCTTGTTAGTTAAATCTCACTTGAAATCTCATTTTACTACATCCAAGTGACAGTACAAGCAATTATTCTCTTTCTGTAAGTAGCTAGAAATATTAATGGTAGTAGTAAAGAAGGTATGATTCAAGTGAGCAATGCAAGTTCAAGGGAGAAAGCTTGGGCAACCTAAGCAGAAGCCTGTGTAATCTCACTTAATTGCTACTGTTATTTGCTACACGGAGAAGCTCAGCCAGCTAGTAATTGGCCCAAAACAACAGTAAAGCCACATTTTAGCTCAGCAGTAGGAGATAATGGCACTACCCACTGCCTAGGAACAGTTGAAGAGAGACCTCTACATGCCAATCTTTGTTCACTTCACAGGGCCATGATTACACTTTTTAGAGTTATTATTATTTTCTTCCCAGGGGATATGAACCATATTTAATCCCAAGTATAAAGCAAACTCTGATTTTATTTTCCATACTTAGAACTACATCTTCTAACACCAAAGGAGTCACACTGATTTAATATACCAGCAAACAGGTAAGAAGTTTTCTGAACTTGCACATTTCTACTGCTCTGTATAACCACAGTAATGCACAATGTAGAGAATATTTATGTACAGAAAATGCAGGTGTTACATCTTCAAACAAAAACTATCAATCAACATTGACTTGACTTAGTTAGATGTTTCAGATAGATTGATAGATTGACAGATTTCTTAGAGCTAATTATGCTTCTTGACCTTTTGGATTCTCAGAATGTAATGAAACTTTTAACCCTCCTCAGTTTTCTCACCTATGTCTGCAAATGAGTCAGGTTAGAAGTAGTGATTAACAGCTGCTAATTATAAGGACCATAAAAATGCAAACTAATCCTCTGAACAGTTAAACAGAGCAGGTTCCTGCAACATGAACATCTATACAGGACTCTTTCCTGAGGCATCCTCATAAACCTTCAGGAAACATAGATGGGTTGAAGATGTTTTCTATGAGAAGGCCCTCTGTTAGGAAGGTAATGGCCTAGAAGGTGCCTTCTACTGTTTCTACTGGGTTTGGTTTGTTTTCTTGCAAATATCTTATAGCTTTCTTTAAGAAAAATACATCTTAAAAGTAGCTAGAAATTTTTGCCTCCATTACTTTGACTGAAAAGATATTTCACATTGCTAATGGGCATAAAACCTCAACTGGGAAGTAAACAAACTGCTGTTTAAGTCCTTGTTGTTTTCTTTCCAATATTGTTGTTCAGCTTACAAAAAAATTTGCCTTCTAGGTATTTGCCTGGTAATATATGCACAGACAACAGTCATTATTCTATTTTATGCTTTACATTACACTACAAACCAATCTCTAACAACATAAGCACTTCATTTTCCTTGTAAGTGTTTCTGTGCAAATATTCATATTATTATCACTATTATTTTGAACTGTGACTAACCAGAATAATACACAGTACACAGATAAAGTTTACACAGGTCATTAGTAATCCTATAATTCTCAGTACAACCTATACAAGCACAACTTTGGTACTCATAGTCAACATATAACATATCAGTAAGCCCAAATACTGTTTCCTCAACTGTTTTAAACTGCTGAGCTCCTAAACCTATAAGTGAATATATTAGTTGGATCAGAGCGGACAGCCTGTGCAAGATTAAACAAAGCTGTGAACATCTATTTACATTTGGTTTACAAGATCTAATACTGCTTGTTTACACCAGAAGACCCAGCTACCCTACCTCCTGATGGATGCCACAAGTTCACTAACAACAATGGAGTAACATCACTGTAAATAAATGTACAACTTAATTTTAAACATTCTTGTGAAAAGCTTACATTATGTGTAATCTGCAACAACAAATTGAACATAATACTTGCTACAAATTAATTTAAAACTATTTCTGACAATTCATGCAACCTTTTTGGCTTACAAACTGCCTGAAACAGTCTCAGAATAATTTCTTTTCTACTAGTGAAAATCATCTTGTAAATGAACTTTCAGTGATGAATCATGAACATCTCAGAACCTCCAAGCCCCTAGGATATTCTCTACCATTATGTGACTGGAGAGGAATTAAAATAAATCAACACAAATACATACATATTTCATTCCAAGAAGTCAGTGTTTCATTTGAGTTCATATTTTCACCATATGCAAAAGATGTTAACAGCTCTTCTGACGCTATTTCCTTATTTTCCATTACAATCATTACACGTTGGCAGCACTTAGTTCTTTCAGAGAAACAAAAAAGTATGATGTCTGATATTTACAAATAGATCACAAAATGCCTACCCTAAGACCATGTAAAAATGTTATACAGTAACTACAGGCATTCCCTGTGGCTCACTATCATTTCAGGGGTCTTCCCCAATTTTTTCAATAATTATCTTTATTTGAGAGTAGTGACTTGTAATCTGTGGCCTGCAATTGGGCTGTGTCTAGATGATCCCCAGAAAGTACCTCAGAAAAGCCAACCTTTTCACAGTACCTTAAAAGCCCTACACGAGGAATCACAGGATTTCTTTTTTTAAAAAAAACTTTCCAGAAACCACAGCTTTTGAGTTTGGAAGGGTGGACTGATTAACAAGCACCATGAACAGGACACTGCAGGTGGATTGGTAGAAGATGTGTAATGGGTGAGTGTGGCAGAAGAAATGCTGTATTTTTTCTGAACTGCTCTGGCATTTGCAGTATTTTCGCTACAGTCATCCTGTAAGAGGAAACTAAGCATTGGCAAAGCTTGTTAGGACATGACCTCAGCTATGGACAGAAATTAAGACAAATTCAAGCCATCATCAGAATAATATAGGATAGTGAAATGTAGTCTTTTAACATGGTTAAATAAATTACTTTTTTCCTTTCCAACTTTCTTATTTACCCTAGAGGATTAGGTCTGAACAGAATAACTGTCCAAGTATTAAAACACATCACATGCTCTATTAGATAAAAAAATCTCACATAAAGCTTTTACTCAAATTAAGCTGCCAGAACTGAGGTTTGGATGTGACCCAATTATTCATTTTACCTTTTTGACTGTTATTTAGAAGTCACTGGTTTTTTGTTCAGCTAAAAGAAACAGCTAAGTTGATTGTTGGTTTTGTCTTCAGGTTTCTTCTCCAAATTTGTAATTAAATGTTGGTTTTTAAAGTGCTTTTTGAGATAGATTTCACTTTCAACTTGGACTTTAATCTGCACCTCAACTCAAATATTGAATTTGTCCATTAAAATGAAATGAGATTCTTTTAAATTATAGATCCCTTAGTTATCTTTAAAGAGGACCTGACTATGATATCTCCAAGGGCCCAGCTTTCAAAATTACTTCTCTGACAATTGAAATCATTAGCTTCATTGATATTCTGAATGTCATTAAGGACGCTCATGATACTAGGTCCTAATTAATTTCACCATTTCTCTTATTTGATAAATAACTGGTTTCTATCAACTTACAGGTCTGAGGAATCTGGCAGGATTATGGCTAACATTACACAGGCCCTTTTTTTAAAAAAATTAAAAATAGTCTTAGAAATAAAAATGTTAAGTGTGTGCTTAACTTCATTCCTTTCAGTTTAATTGAAGTTTAATCCCCAAATGTTAACAAAGATTGCTTTGCTAACTGAGGTTGCTACTGGAATGAGCAACACGAGAGTTACTCAGGGTCCTGGAGCTCACAAAACTACAGCAGATCACATTGCTGTGATGTCGTCTCTAAGTGCAAAATGATGCTGCAAGACAAGGATGGAGAAAAATTACTAAAACTTAATTTTATTGAAACTGATCTTGCTAGACCAGGAAATATGCAGATCTTTTGTGCTATTGTTTAAATACTCACACATTTTTACAGCATCATGTATGAAGTAACAGGCATTCCCTGTGGTACAAATAAAACCCTACAGCTCTGCACCAAAGTGTTTAACACCAGCAGGAGAGATACCATTTGAGGGGACTGTCTTTTTTCCAGCTTTTAAGGTTCTCACAACTTAAAGTGCTTGGAACCATTCAATTATCTTTCCACAGTTTATTCTGTTGTTTCTGCTGTTGCTGTTTACAGAGTTTGATTTTGGTTGCATACATTTCCCCCTCCCCTGTAATATAAAATGACAAGAAACCACATCTGTCTGGATATAGTTGCTGTTGAATTCCAGGTGCAGTATCAACTAATTACTCTATTGAATGTATGAAAGGATGTATTCTCAATGTCATCTCTACTGTCATTTTTATAAGATTTAACTTATACACAGAACTCTTTTTAATCCATAGATAAAGAATATTACAAAATGAAAGCACTTATAAATACCTTCTCTATACAGAGAGATGGAGAGATAAAGTTATTGTTTAAGATCACACGCTGAAAATACAGACCCGGTTTCTTAATTCCCACTATTTTTAAAAAATCCACACAAATTCTTTCAAAAAAAATGTAATTTTTCCTGACTTTTATATTCTCATTCTTCTACCTACTATCACATCAACGCACTGTGCTAAAAAGTGAGGAAAGAGCTTAGTAGATTGATTCATTTTCTGGTATCTCTGTGTGTGAAAGGGTTGCTGTACTTACTCTTAATGTAGTCTAGAGATAATTCAACATCACCTCAAAATTGCTTAGACTATTGTGAAATGGATTATTCCTCCAACAATATTCATTTGGAAAACTGATATTTATCCATCAGCAGGAAGGAATCATCATTAATCATCAGCGGTGCCAAATGTATGTATGTATTAACAAAGCTGAGATATGAGGCTGTCTATACGACAGCTGCAAGGCCAAATACTAGAGCTGTGATCACATATAACACATAGTGAGGAAACTACAGGAATACTTAGGTCCTGTCCAGAAGACTTCTCACAAATTGGTGACTCCATTAATACATGAGACAGTAGTTCCTACAGATTCAATAAAGACCCCTTCTCCCTAGTTGTCATATATATCTAAAATATGCTCTCTGACCAGCACCAGAAACTATCCAGAAATGCCATCTAACACCAGGTTTTGCAGGCAACACCCCAATTTGCCTAGCAAACAGTCACATCACAGCTAGGTTGACTAAAGCTTTACTGTGTATAAGCCAGACAGTACCATTTTTTACAGTCAGCAACTAGCATGTGCAGGATCAAAGAATCCTAGAAAACTTGAGCTGGGAGGCATACCCTGTAGGTCACCCAGTTTGACTTCCTGCTCAAAGCAGGGCAAGCTTCTGAGTTTGAGCAGGGGTCTCAGATTGTGGTCCAGACAAGTTCTAAGCATTGCCAAGGACAGAGATTATTCATCCCCCCTGCACAACCAGTGCCAGTGCTTAGATGCTTTCATTGTGAAAAATTATTTTCCTTGTTTTCCAATGATATTTTCTCTGTTGCAGTCTGTGACCACTGCTTTTTGTCTCTTTACTGTTCATTTTTAAGAAGTCTGGTGCCATCTCCCCTGTAGCCCCATTAAAGAATAACAACACCCATTTTGTCTTCTTTGCAGGCTAAGCAAATCCAGTTCCCTCAACCTCTCCTTATGGGAAATACACCCCAACCCTCCTGCTAATTTAGCAACCCTCCCCCAGGCTGTTTGTCACCACCTCTTTTGTGCTGTGGGGCCCAAGAAGGAACATATTCCTTCAGATGCAGCCTCACAGTTGTTGAGTGAAGAACAGTCACTTCCCTTCATCTGCTGCCTATACTCCTGCTAATGCAAGTCAGTATGGTGTTGGCTTTCATCCCTTCAGGGGCCTTCTGCAATTTGCCATTCACCAGGTCTTCAAGGGACATTTTTTGTGGAGCTGTTGCCTACCTGAGCAATACCAATGCAAAACAGCTTGAAATCCATAGTTACATCAGTATAAGAACAATTAAAACACCAACTTAGGACCACACTGCAAATCAAATTCCCCATTCATTCAACCAAATCCTACATTAGCTCCACTGACCTGTGCTATGCTTCATTCTTTCATCACCTTCAGACAAATAAGATGTAGCTACCAATTTACTGCTAAATCTAGTGTATGTAAAGAGAAGAAAAAAAAAGCAGGTTCCCAGTGAACATTCACATCACTTTTGCTTCCAATGTCATATTGTGTGTTCAAAGGTTGTAATAGTTTTCTAATAAAGTAATAAACTTCTGATATTTATTCCATTACCCACAGTGAAGGGAAAATTTGCATGATACTAATTATGATTTATAGCATGGTTGTATGAAGAATAGAAGCTTCCATAGAAAGAGGTTGTACTGAAATTAGTAGTATCCTCTTTTTGCTCTGAGAAGTTTTGCCTCTGCTGACAATTTGATTATCCTTTGTCATGGGTTAGTATAATATATGGCCAAAGCCTTGCCTTTTTTCAGAGGTCTCTGGTCATGGATTTTGCTGCAATCATCACTTGGTCTCACCCTTGGCTCCTTCAAACCACCATGTTCGTTATTTTGCACAGAATACACAGAGGTCCTGAACCTCTGGGCTGGAGAGTACCACAAGCTGTAACCATAAGTGAACTCTGAAAGAGCAAATTTTAGAGGGTTTTGTCGTTTACTTCAAGGCATGAAGATATCCTACCTCCTTGATACAACTACGCAAGCTAAAAAGAAATCCCAAAATCTTGAGAAGACCCTACTCAATCTGACAAGGGCAGATAAAAATGCTGAAGACACCAAGAAGACCTGGTTCCGCCTTGGAACAGAGAGCGCCACAAAAAATTCCTGCCCTTAAGTTTTGCTTCATGCAGCTACAAAAAACCATATCCAGACTCTTGACCACATGACATAATTTCTGCTTCCTAATTTTAGACACTATTATATTATTCATTATTCATTATTAATTCAGCTTTCCTACCAGTTTCCCAGTAGATGTTCCAAATAATGGACCAAGTGTAATTTCTCAGACATTTTTACCAATATAGGGACACCACAAGACATCAAGCTAATCCGCTTTTTTACAGGAAAATGTACAATATGTCCTTTTGTTATTGATCAGCTCTGTAAAAGGATGGCACTCTGTTATAAAAGCTTTACAATTAGAAGCCTAGTCTTTGTAATGGTACTATAGAACCCTTCCCCTTTATCACGTCTGGCTTCCGGTTACTCTACTGAATTCTATGCAAGGTTTACAAGCGTCTTGTCTGTCACATGCAGCATTCAGAATGATGAATCTTATTCCTTTTACTTGAAATAGCTGGCTGCCTGTTTTACTTTTCCATGCAAAAGAGTCAGATCCAGCTCTTCTTTTTTTGGGGTGTTTTTTTTTTTTTTCTTTTTAGTGTAGGGCTTTCTTAATCCTAACACAGAGGCTTTCATCTTTGAAGAAAGTAAACAAGAAAAAGATAGATTTCTTTTTAAACCTACAGACTATAAGGGTTTGTTCAACTTGTAAGTTTTTTTAGTACTCTAATCCTTTATTCTGCTTCTAATGTGAATTTAGAGTCAGAGTTGGCAGGGTTTTTTTTCCCTTTAAAGTATTATGCTGAGAGACCGCATGTCTCAAGGAACAGATAACAGAATGCGGCGGGGGAAGGTGGTGGTGGTGGAGTGTTGTTTCAAATCTGGTATGTCTGGCTAATAACTTGTTTAGAAATGAAGTTCAGATAAGTTTGGAGTAGTTTTAGGGTCAGTAAAGCACAAAGCAGGTTAGTCAGTCAGGTGTAAACTCAGCTTCCTGTTCAAGCCCCTTAACTCACTTACATTACCGGGCTTCCCTGAGGTGGAAGAAAGAATCACACAGCTGTGCCTGTAATTCTGAATATATATGAGATAGACATTGCAAGCTTGAACAATTTGAGTCACTTCAGTAACAAGGTAAAGTCTGAGCCCCACCCCTCCTCTAGCCTCATTTTATTCTTTCTAGAACTGGGATTACAGATTGTGCTTTCATTATGCATTCATACTTTACAGGCCTGGATATGTTTTTTTAACACACTATCTGCTTTTGGTTTGTTGTTTTTTCTTTTAAAAAAAAGCATTACACAACAGAAAGAAAGCAGAGAAATTGTCATTAGACACTATCTTTGATGCAATTACTGAATGAACGCTATGTGTGAGAGCTCCATGTAGCTACATCATGACTTCGGATATATTTCTTTAGGGAAAAGCCCAAAGAGTATAATTTTTCACCTGGAATTGCACACTGGCCTGACCCTGGAATAAAAGTGCATTCCTTCCAATTTATTTATTTAGTAAATATATTGCTTGGGCAGCTGGAGGTCAACATTATTTTGTGCAAGCTCTCAGGTTAAGTAGCCCATTCACTGCAGCTCTCAGCCCCTCTGGCAGAAACTCTGCAGTATTCAGGGGCAAGATGGCTTTACGCAAGATGAGGGCCAAGGTTTCCTTTGTCACTGGGAAATTAATTTTGTTATGCATCAGAGTGAAAAGGTGCAGTAAAAAAATATATTACAATTACATAAGGTAAATGACAATACAGGAGGGCTTTAAAGTTTACATTGCATTTATCAAGATCATTGCCATTTTCGTTAATTTGTTTTAAATACAATGCATCTTTAGATATCTTTTGGGCAGATTTTTCTTCTTCTTAAAAATATGAGCAAATAATTCCAAGTGTCCTGAATAAACAATGCTGCATTTTCACACAGCTCAAAAAGTAAAAATTCTAGGTGTCATTGTTCTGCTAAACCCCAGAGGAACTAAGAGGTGAGAGGAGCTAAAAGCTGGTGCTGAGAGATGCTCACAACCCTACAGGACCTGCTGGCGAGTTTACCATTGTTTTTGCCGTGTTTCAGAATGGAATCTCCTACCCTGAAAGGACCAGGACCTTCAAAACATACAGGGAGCAATGGAAAGACAACTTCTGCCGCAGTAAAGACACTGTGAGATTCCAGATTAACCAAGTCATCCTCTATGCAAAGAACGGAGAAGAAGCATGTATCTCT
Organism: Phalacrocorax aristotelis; assembly: GCF_949628215.1. Lineage (NCBI taxonomy): Eukaryota > Metazoa > Chordata > Aves > Suliformes > Phalacrocoracidae > Phalacrocorax > Phalacrocorax aristotelis. The sequence continues at coordinate 106,332,105 of NC_134276.1, read as the reverse complement.
AAAGGAAATATTCCCATTAGGACCTTCTCATTGTCATATTTTGGAACTCAAGAGTTTGGAACCAGGTAAGGCCAAGTCAGGCTAGCCCTAGGTCTTAGCCTGTGCATGTAAATGTACCCACCGGCAAACATGCCTTGCAAGGATAAAGGTGGCAAGAATCCAAAAACTATATAATCCTGTCAGGGTAAAAAGTCCTTGTACTCAAGAAGAAAGAGGTCATTCATTTACTTCTAGAGGTTTCTATATCAAAACCCTAGGTATTAACCATAATGTGGTAATGGTAAAGGGCAGGCAAATGGAGGAACTTCTCCAGCATTTTTTGTAGAGCAAAGGTGTTGGTGCCCAGCATGCTGGACTGACTTGAGCAATTTCACTTAGACTAATAGTCTTCTGTTACAGGGAAAATATTATAATATATTCTGAAATTAGACAGGCAATCCATAAAGTACATTGATTCACATATTATTCCTTTCCCAAGTAGCATATCTCACAAGTACACAATACAGTTTACTCCAGTTCTGTGCCAAGCAATCAGCTTCATTAAAATAGGTCATGACATTCAAAGTTCAATTTTCTAATGATTAGAGAAGAGAAGAAAATGGAAGACACTTCATTTTTTTCCAGCAGAGTATGGCATAAATTAGGCCAGGTAACACATTATCATTTTGGGATGGTGGCTGCACCCTGTAATTTCAAAAGAAACCAATGTTTGTATGTCAAATGTTTCTTCAAAACCCTGCTCTGGTAATATCGATTTCAAATTACAAAATATAAGGTCTATATAGTATAATAATGTACACTGCAGTCTTCTTACCTAAAATTCAACCACCTATCTTTTTGATAGATTACCAATAAAAGAAAAGATTACCTGCTTGGTACACAATTTCTTAAAAAGTTTAGAAATCCAAAATACTCATCTAAGTTTATAATTAAACACAAAGCAGAAAGGCTTTCAAGTATAAACAGCAATTTGTTACAAGGTTAAAGCTTTCTTCTGCCATATAGATTTATGGGTAATATTCCTAACATGAACATGTTTCTCAGCTTGCTTTCACAAAGCGAGTTTTTGCATGTTTTGTTTCCTGTAAATTATTTTTGTTACATAGCACCTTTTATAAATAACACCACTCTTATGGCTACGAAGAATTCTACTGAGAAGAAATGAAGCAGAACTGTAAAAAGACTAGTCAACATAGTTTAGAATATCATTTTGGGATCCTTGAGACATACAATATATCAAAGCCTACACTTCAATTCTAAAATCACATATGCTATATCACAAATGTCATATCATATTCATCATATCACATATGCAGCCTGGGCTGCAGTGATCACGCATTGGTGGAGTTCACACTCCTGAGGGGTATGGGAAAAGCACGGAGTGTAGTCAGGATCCTAAATTTTAGGAAAGCAAAATTCCAGATCTTCAAGGAGTTAGTCAGCAGGACACCCTGGGAAGCAGTCCTCAGGGACAAGGGAACAGAATAGAGCTGGCAGATCTTTAAGGACGTGTTCCATAGAATGCAAGAGCTCTCAGTCCTCAGGTGTATGAAATCAGTCAAGCAAGGGAAGAGACCAGCATGGGTGAGTCGAGACCTGACGGTCAAACTAAAGAACAAGAGGGAACTGCACAGGCAGTGGAAGCAGGGACAGGCATCCCAGAAAGAGTACAGGGACACAGCCCAGTTTTGTAGGGATGGGGTCAGGAGGGCCAAGGCGTGGCTGGAGCTGAATTTGCTAATGGATGCAAAGAATAACAAGAAAGGCTTCTACAGGTACATCAACCAGAAAAGGAAAGTTAAAGAAAGCATACCCCACCAATGAACAAGAATGATGACCTAGTAGCAACAGACGAGGAGAGGGCTGAGGTACTCAATAACTTTTTTGCCTCAGTCTTCACTGGTAACCTCTCTCATCACCCCTCCCAAGCCAATGGACTACAGGATGGAGACCGGGGGATAAAGCCCCTCCCACTGTAAGGGAAGATCACGCTCATGACCACCTGAGGAACCTGAACATACACAAGTCTATGGGACCTGATGAGATGCATCCCAGAGTCCTGAGGGAATTGGCTGATGCAGTTACCAAGCCACTTGCCATATTTGAAAAGTCATGGCAGTCAGGTGAAGTCCCTGGGGACTGGAAAAAGGGAAACATTGAACCCATTTTTAAAAAAGGTAGAAAGGAGGACCCAGGGAGCTACCATCCTGTCAGCCTCACCTCTGTGCCAGGGAAGATCATGGAACAGATCCTCCTAGAAACTATACTAAGGCACATGGAGGACAGGGAGGTGATTCAAGGTAGCCAGCATGGCTTCACCAAGGGCAAGCCCTGCCTGACCAACTTAGTGGCCTTCTCTGATGGAGTGACTCCATCAGTGGACAAGGGAAAGGCTAGATGGCTGTCATCTATCTGGACTTTTGTAAAGCCTTCAACATGTTCCCCCACAGCATCCTTCTCTGTAAACTGGGGAGATATGGTTTTGATGTGTGGACTATTTGGTGGATAAGGAATTGGTTGGATGGTCGCATCCAGAGGGTAGTGGTCAGTGGCTCGATGCCCAGATGGAGACCGGTGACAAGTGGTGTCCCTCAGGAGTCCGTACTGGGACCAGTGCTGTTTATTACCATTTTCATCAATGGCTTAGACAGCAGGATCATGCCCATCCTCAGCAAGTTTGCAGATGACACCAAGCTGAGCTGTGCAGTTGACATGCCAGAAGGACAGGATGTCACCCAGAGAGACCTAGACAAGCTGGAGAGATGGGCCTGTGAGAACATCATGAGGTTCAACAAGGCCAAGTGCAAGGTCCTGCACCTGGGTCAGGCAACCCCCTGATATCAGTACAGGCTGGGGGATGAAGGGATTGAGAGCAGCCCTGTGGAGAAGGACTTGGGGGTACTGGTGGATGAAAAGCTGGACATGAGCCAACAATATGCGCTTGCAGCTCAGAAGGCCAACTGTATCCTGGGCTGCATCATAAGAAGCGTGGCCAGCAGGTGGAGGGAGGTGATTCTGCCCTTCTACTCTGCTCTGGTGAGACCCCACCTGGAGTGTTGCATCCAGCTCTGGAGCCCTCAGCACAAGAAAGACATGGACTGGTTGGAGCAGGTCCAGAGGAGGGCCACAAAAATTATCTGAGGGCAGGCTGAGAGAGATGGGGTTGTTCAGCCTGGAGAAGACAAGGCTGCAGGGACACCCTATTGCAGTCTTTCAGTACTTAAAGGTGGACTACAGTAATCACAGAATCACAGAATCACAGGTTGGAAGGGACCTCAGGGATCATCTAGTCCAACCTTTCTAGGAAGAGCACAGTCTAGACAAGATGGCCCAGCACCCTGTCCAGATGACTCTTAAAGGTGTCCAATGTGGCTGGGTCGACCACTTCCCTGGGGAGATTATTCCAATGGTGACTGTCCTCACTGTGAAAAATTTCCCTCTCATGTCCAATTGGAATCTCCCTAAGAGGAACTTGTGTCCATTCCCCATTGTCCTCTCCATGTGACTCTGTGTAAAAAGGGAGTCTCCATCTTCTTTGTAGCTACCCCTTAAGTACCGGTACATGGTGATGAGATCCCCTCTAAGCCTCCTTTTCTCAAGGCTGAACAAACCCAGCTCTCCCAGCCTATCCTCCTATGGCAGGCTGTCCAGTCCTTTGATCATCTTGGTGGCCCTTCCCTGGACCCCTTCCAGCCTGTCCACATCCTTTTTGTATAGAGGGGACCAGAACTGTACCCAGTACTCCAGGTGTGGCCTGACAAGCGCTGAGTAGAGTGGGATGATGACTTCTTTATCTCTGCTGGTGATGGCCTTTTTGATGCAACCCAGCATCCCGTTGGCCTTCTTGGCCACAGCAGCACACTGTTCGCTCATGTTGAGCTTCCTGTCCACCAGGACCCCCAGGTCCCTTTCTACAGAGCTGCTCTCCAGCCAGGCGGATCCCAGTCTGTGCTGCGCTCCTGGATTATGTTTTACCAGGTGCATGACCTTACACTTCTGCTTGTTGAACTTCATCAGGTTCTTGCTGGCTCACTCTTCCAGCCTATCCAGATCTCCCTGCAGAGCAGCTCTCCCTTCTGGAGTGTCTACTTCCCCACCCAACTTGGTGTCATCAGCAAACTTTATCAGGCTACACTTGATGCCATTATCCAGATCCAGAATAACATTGGGCCCAATATTGATCCCTGGGGGACTCCACTTGTGACAGGTTGCCACTTGGAAAAGGAGCTATTTACCACCACCCTTTGGGTGCGGCCTGTCAGCCAGTTCCCCACCCACTGCACAGACCACTTGTCTAGGCTATAACACATTAATTTCTCCAGGAGGAGACTGTTGGGGACCGTATCATAGGCCTTGGAGAAGTCCAGGTAGACAATGTCCACTGCCCACCCCATATCAACCAGGCAAGTCACTTTGTCATAGAAGGCCACCAGGTTTGTCAAACACGATCTGCCTTTAGTGAAGCCATGTCAGCTTTTCCCAATCACCTGCTTCATTTGGCTTGTGATGTCCTTCAGGGAGACTCGTTCCATAACTTTCCCAGGGGTTGAAGTAAGGCTGATGGGCCTGTAGTTACCCGGATCCTCCCTCGAGCCTTTCTTGTAGATAGGATGGGGACAATCTCTTCAGCAAGGCCTGTTGTGACAGGAGAAGGGGTAATGGTTTTAAACTAAATGAGGGCAGATTTACAGTGGATATAAGGAAGAAATTATTTAAAATGAGGGTGGTGAAACACTGGCACAGGTTGTCCAGAGAGGTGGTAGATGCCCCATCCCTGGAAATGTTCAAGGTCAGGTTGGACGGGGCTCTGGGCAACCTGATCTAGTTGAAGATGTCCCTGCTCACTGCAGGGGGTTTGGACTAGAGGCCCTTTAAAGGTCCCTTCCAACCCAAACCATTTTATGATTTTATGATTCTATGCTCTACAAAAGCTGAACTCACTTTTTCAGTGTCACCCAAAACCAAAAAAAAAATATTGCTCAGCTTCAATTACCTTTTCACTAATGTAAAGTTTTTCAGATTTACCACAGACTGAAAGGGGAGTGAATTACAAGCATTTTTAAAGACTACCACAAACTGTGCTGCTATTCTAATGAACGACTGAAAACCCTCCAAAGCAAAACAGGATATCTTAATACCGTAAGCATTAACCAAAATGGCATAGAACCTCATTTAGTTTGGCAAACATTTTTATAGCATTGTTTTTCTAGAACTGTTCTTGCTGTGTTTGTTTGAAAAAAATAATTTATAGCCTTCCCAGAATAAAAATCCTGCTTACTGGTATTATTCATATCCTGAAGAATATTTTTGTGCTGGGCCAAATCTTGCTTTGCCTTGTTTGGATTAACAGCTCTAGTCACACAAGAGAAGCTATTTGTAAGTGAAACAACTGAGCAGAAAATCATAGTAATATTCAAAAGGGCCAGTCCTCAAGACTTAGAATTTATATCAAGAAAGCAAATAAATAAGCACAAGCAAAATTAACAATAAAACTTTGAAAAAGGGAGCTAAAACTCTTACTTTCTCAAGGACAGTTCTTTACCATCAGCCACCTGTGAAGGAAGTACTGCAGCTGATTTGAAGCTAACAACCGGCATACCAAGGAACACACTAGTTAGAAGTCTTGGACAGTAGCTCTGACATAGATTATCTGTAGTTACAGCTGCTAGCTTAAATGTAACACTGTAGGCTTACCTATAAAGAGCCTACTGTTTACTCAAAATAAACTTTCAGACTAGATAACAAGTCATTTTCATTAACTGAAAGAATGTAGTAACATATTAATGACTACCCCTTTGCAATATAATATTAGTATAGTTCCTGCTTAAATTAATTATTTTCATTCCTTCCCTTCTGAGTACCAGATTTTTTGCAGATAAAGACTGATTTTGCACAAATAACTTAAGTTTGTGCATATTAAGTTCCGTTACAAACAGGACTTAATAACAAGCAAGTATGTGGGTGCTCACAAGACCAGGAGGCCCTTTGTGAATTCCAGGGTTCCCCCAGTGAAGGTACAGTCACTGTTTTTCCCACAAAATCCCCGTCTTAGTTGATACCCTGTATTAGCAAATCAATTATCAACTGCATCTTTTGTATAATTGTGTTCTTATAGGATTTTTTCAGTGTATAAGCAACTTTACTACTTGCTCTCTCCTCCTTCTCTGATATTTGATCTCAGCATGTTGTATTTTAGGCCCCCATTTTACAGAGGCTCTGAACTCTGTACAGCTATCATGACAAAAAGTAGCTCCTGTCTGAGCTTCATCAACACTGCATCTTTTACAGGCATATGTCCTGACTCAGCAGAAAGTACCTATTTCTCCAAAAACATTGTCACCTCCATTTTCTTCCCTGTTTTCCCTGTATACTAACATTTATTTTTCCTTGAAAGAGCAGGAAAATAGATTTTCATTTTTAGAACAATGAATAAACAGTGCCATCTTCTGTCTGTGTTGCTGCAGGAAAACAGGGCAGTATAGACTCAAATTATAAGATTTAAGCTATAAGATTCAGGTTACAAAGTTAGATGTGAAAACACTGTGAGTTTTTGCATTCAGAATATAATGCCCTATGCTCTTTGACTGGTACTAAAAACCTTTTCAGTCAGTCGTATATTTAAGGTACTGCCTTGGAATTAACTGCAGGAAAGGTATACTCACCTCTTTCTTTCAGAAGAGTAAGCATAGGATCATTGTCAACTATTGAAGACTGCATTAATTATTTATCAATGTCCTCTGAAGATGTACATATTTTTAATGTTCTGAAGTTCACATTCATATTTTGTTTTGCAGAAACACTTGGCAGTTTAGTCATCATTTATAGTCTTATCTTGTGTGCCCTAGACACAGAGGCTGGAACATCCAAAAACTTCTGAGTTTGCCCTTGCTTTTATAAATTACACCATAGATGTTCTTGGATGTAGAAAGTTGCAAATATTCAATATGGTAATGGAGAAAGCATGGTGTTCTGCTGATTTCAGGCTTTAAAGTAGTGTATGCATACATTCATTTATTTTCATATCAATCAACAGAAGAAAAACACATTTACAATGGAAAAAAAATCAGATTACTATCATCAAGCTAATGAAATCTTACAGTAATCTGCATTAAAATCACCAGTAGTTTTGTGAAGATTCCATCAACTACAGAATATATATTTACTAAATCCTTTTCTAACAGGCTAATGGAAGTGGTGCCTGTTGCTCTCAGTAGACCATACTTTAATTCTGATGGCCACCAGCCATTTTAGCAGTTGCAGTTTGCTGCAGATATCTGAGTTTTAGGAATTTCCTGGGGTGTTTTTGAACTGGAGTGAAGAAATTAAACATCTCTAAATACATGAGTTGACCATATGCTGGGGCTCACACTCCAGTCTCAAAAGGTGTAATCGTTTCTCGCAAATGTAGGTTTGTGGATATGGCTGCCTACACCAAACTGACACAAATACAACCTTGTGTATCCTGCTGACTACACCAAATGGTCAGGAATATGATTTGTTACACAGTTTTGGTTAGCAATTTAAGGTTTATTAATATTTTTGAGATAGATCACAGTGTTAGGTTGTATAATTCTTAACAGCATCAGCCAATTTAAAACAGCAATTTGATGGTATTTTTTACAGTCAACATAGCAACTTAGTTAAAGATTTGAGAATGGCAAGGTTCACTCTTACTTACATAGGAGAAGTGCACAAAGTAAGACTGAGGTATACTCAAGTTAGACTGATTCAGAGGGACTGTGGATGCAGGGGGTAAGAAGCACCCTCCTGTTGAGTCAAAAGGTTCAGAATAGACCCCCTGTCTTTCTAAACTTCTTTCAGAGAGAAGTCTAGGTGTGGCTAGGTCCAGTCTTAGTCTCAGGCTTGGTCAATGGTTTATAAGAATAGGGATAATATATACATATCATCAAATTGCACACACACACCCCACAAGGTTAACCTGTGAATAAAATTTCCCTTTTCATGAGTTTCATAAATTACTCACTTTTATGTGCTGGTATTCATCAGCGCATGGCCAGCAAACCTCGTGAAATCAGGCCTTTGAGTCCTCGCGAAATCATCAGCAGACAATCCTTCAATAGTCGCAAAATCTACTCTGAGAGGCGTCCCAGCCCAGGGGAGATACAGGGTCACACAACCTGCTGTGGTCCCAGAGAGCTCAGAGGGTCTCCCTCTTGGATCACTATTTATATCTCAAGATCATTAGCTTTGTTCAATATTTTACATTCTGGCTGCCACAATTCTGGTACACAAGTCAGGCAGCAGGCGGTCCAGGTGTGGACAGAGATTGCTTTGCGCCCAAGTTGTTATGACTAATATAACAACACAACAGGGCTCATTCTGGGATCCCAGAGTGGCCCGTGAGGGGCTGCACCACCACATCACTGAGGACAAGAGTTGTTGAAGAAATAAAATAGCCATGGAATTAGGGACCTATTTCTGACATTAGAGAGAGAGTTCTCTGCACCAACTAAAACAGTGAAGCACTGATTCCCTCTCAATTCTGCCAAAGACGTCCTAAGTGATCCTGAACAAATCTTCATTTACAAAGTCCATTAGATGTCTGGAACAAGATGTAGTTGTTAAATGTTCACATAGCTTTTAGTATGGTATAGTGCCAGAGTTTGCTGGTTTTTATCTTGAGAAGGGAATTGGGGAAGCAAGGAGAGAAGACTGGGCATGACTACATTCAATAATTTCAAGTACAAAGATTTAAAAAAATGATGCCCAAAACATATGTTAAAAGAATATTGTAGAGGAAAGAAATGAAATATGCAGAGGTTATGAAATGACAAAATTCAGGCTGTTAGTGCAATATTCAACGACAGTATGATATACATGATAATATAGTCTAATTTCAGGATCATATACTATTTCCTGCTTCTTAGTACAGTTTCTTCTATAAATAAAGCCTTTTAATTGGCTACAGGAAAACGTCTAGTCCCTCTTCCAGGCCCTTATGAAGGTATTGACTAATATGAACCAAATCTAAAAGAGGTGAAAATCTTTGTGATTTTTAGCATCTCCTGAACACAGGTTGCAATAGAGTTAAGTTAAAAAAAAAATCTCACAACTTAAATTAACCTTTTCAAGAGGCATGAGCCAACTGTCCCATTTACACACATGCAGTTCTAAATCAGGCATAGTACAATCACCATTGTTCAGTCAAACAGGAGGAAAACCTGGAAGGAAACAGGTGGTATTGTGTTGGAGTTTAGGGACTATGCAAGTCAAAAAGAAGGGTAGTAGAGAAGGGACAGCAGATAGAGGCTGTAAGTTTGTACAAAGTTGGGCTCCCTTAGCTCTGCTGTTGATGAAAACCTCCACAGCATCAAAATTGCTCAGCAAAAGGCTGTTTATTAAGATTTATGGACCTGGGCTTTCAAATAAGGCCTGGCAGCGCAGTCTCCAGGCACTACTTCTCTGCCCTGTTCTCTGCTCTGTCAAACTTGGTCCCGTTCACCCAGCCAGTGTCATTTGTTCTTCTTTCCAACCCCCTTTTCCTAATTCCAACCATGTTCTTGGTCACCCAGTCCCACAGACTTATCCAGGACCCATTCTTGGCTCTGTACTGCTGTTTCAACCCTCCCAGAACCTCAACTGTCCTAGTTTCCCACCACCTCCTCCCATGAATTCTCCCCTGCTCCCTGTTTCTTCAGCCTAGCTTCACTGCTAGTTCTAGCCCCACACCCCTCTGCTCCCATCCTGTGCTTTCTCCTTTCTCTCTTAGTTGTTATTCTTTCTGCACAGGAACAGAACAATTACTTGTCAGACAGTGAATGGTCCCGAGAACATTAAAAACGAGTTACTATGCTGGACACCAGTCCTATTTTAACCCCAAATGGCTGACAGCAATAATTACTGCAGAAGTTCAACTTCATTTTCTAACTTTACCAAAAATAACAATCTGAGGAATTTGCATGTAAGTAGCCTTGAGGTGTTCAGAAAGTATGAAAGTATGATTTAATGAAGCATACCAAATTCTTCTGTTATTGTGACATGATTTGTAGGTTTCTTTGTATTTTGTTGTATCTTCTAAAAAGCTATAGTATTGTTGTAGTTGTGATGTCCAAAATTATTAGTGAGGCCACATTCATAGGACCAGCAGACAGTTTATTTAAAAAAACCCCGCTGGTTTTCCCTAGAAGCCTCAACCAGTTTATCTTTTTCATAGTAAATATTAATTTTTTAATTCCATGCCAACAAAGCCTAAAGCAATTTTTTAATTTCATGAATACAGATAAATCCATAGCTTCACATGAATAAATACGTGCATGAACCAGCATTTAAAAATTTAGAGTTTTGTAATACCTGTATTATTTTCTTTGACCCTCACGGTGCAGAAAGATAGGTGAGAGAAGGATATGCTCTTTGACTTTAAAAGTAAAATAAACCATACTTTAGGTTACTCCCAGTCTTAATAGAATAAGTTATCATACAATGCATTTTAAAAAATAGAAAGTGCTATATTATCCTAAGCATCACTTCACAGTGTTTATTCCTAGAACTATTTATTAACGCTTGATAGTCGCTACATAAAAACATCAAAACACAATCTTTTGGGGTAGGAAAATATCAGCACCCAATCTTCTGCTGTATTGGCTTTTTCTTAGAAACTAATCACGTATTTTGTGTAGGCAAGATTTATATTTCATATCATGAAGTGGACCAGAGGTGTCTTGTTAAGATAAATTAAAGATCTGATTCAATTAATCTGTTTCTGTTTTTGTCTCAGAAGCTTTCTGTTCTAAAAACAAAGCTGTACTATATTCCTTTTAATTTCTTCATCCTAAGCCAGGATGTAACAAAGTAACAATGATTTGCATCTTCATTTCAGTGGGAAGAGTTTCTATATGAACTAATAATAACCTTCATAACCCATAATAAGAATAACTCTCTTTAATATTCAGCAGAGTCAACATTTCATTATTTCAGTGTGCCAGCTGGTCATTATGGGATATTATAGGAAATGATGACATGATGTGCAGAATTATAAAATGATGGCTCCCTCTTGCAAGTGTAAGAAGACATATACCTTTTTTTTTTCTTTGAAGGCTTGAATTACTTCATATAATATTTTTAATTTACACTTTGTTCTGGTTTTGAAAAAATGATGCTATCCAAGGACAACTCTCTCTATTCTTGAAGCAACTGAAGAAGAAATCTGGTGGCTAAGGCAATCTTCCCTTTTATTTGAAGAATATATTTCAAAAGGGAATAACATAAAGTGATACAAACAAAATGACGCTGTGCCATCTCTGTACAAATAGTATTCCTACCTAGATTTTTTTATTACATACGTATTAATGAAAGATAGCAATACATTGCAAAACGAACTTACACAAGCCCTTGCAATTTGTACAACAAACACGTCTGTGTTTCTAATTGCTGCAAGCATCTTAATGCATTAGCAGTAACTCAAGCAGAATATATTCACTTTTCAAGGTTACCAAATGTGCACCACCGTATGTATTAAGGGACATATACTTTATATTCCAATACTCTTTTAAAAATAAATGTTCTTACTGTTGCTTGTTTAGGGAGACATATATATATGTATATGTGTATGTATATACAGACAAATGTTTTTTCTAATCACGATTAAAAAATATTTTTTTTCTAAGAGAAATTATTTGAGAAATTCCTGTTGCACCAGGAAAATTTCAATGTTTCTTCAGGAAAAGCAAAAAGATAAGTCCACATCTTGCTGTTAGAAGCTCCTAAGATTCTATTTTTTGCTACACAATTGACAAAATCCATTCAAGTAGATGTCAGGGATAGAGATCAGAAAGATACCAGGTTAGATGAAGACAACATCTGGCAATCTAACTGTAGAACTCCTGACTGGTAGGCTTCTTCCAACTGCACTCACTGTTTCACAGATATCCCAAAACTTACCAGAATCTCTTATTTGCAACAGAAGATAAAAGCTTTCCAAAGGGAGAATTGTCGTCATACTCAGTTGTATCATCATTCGAACTGCTTCATTGTGTCACCTTCTACTAAGAAATACAACACATGAAGAATGGCAAAAAAGCTTTAGTGATTCCCAAGGATGCCAGCCTCTCTTAATGTTGCTGGAAAACTCAGGCCTCTGGCTATGACTGAGGGTGGCACTTCAAGTTTCTTTGGCTCTGTAAATTTCATGTGAGTAGAGCTACTTCTGTATATGCTATAAAATGGAGTATTTAGATTTTGTTACACAGCTTGTTATTAGTTAAAGACTGCATATATAACCTCAAAATTATGACTGGCTTCAGACAGAATGAAGTGACCTCCAAGCATCTTTCTGCTCTACAATGAGAGACAATGGACAGAGCTAAGTAAATATAAATATATAAGTATATATAAGTAAGAGTAAGTATGTAGGCAGAAGATAAACAACCCGATCTGTTGGATAGAACTAATGAAAAACTGCAAAGCCAAAATGACAGTGGATGTTTCCTGTTCTGACCTTCCAGGGCTGCCATGTGAAGACATAAAATTTTATGCCTGAATACTTTCAGTCAGTTGACAGTTATTTGCCAGAAGCAAAATGAGCAGGAAAAAAATAATACTACCAAAGACACAGCTGTAGCAGTGAGCAAGGTGGATTTATCATGACTAATCAATTAGACCATGTCAATAAACATGGAAGATATATCCGTTCCCCATGAAAAGGGTATCTTGTGGGTGAGATGTTACAATCTTCTTAAGAAAGCACTCTGTGGCTGGAAAGAGGACAGAGAACCAAAAGACACATTATGGGCAAAGGGGATAGATAACTGAAACAAACTATGCATCAAGAATTTAAATGCTAGAAGGAAAAAGAGAGCACAATGCAAAGCTGAAGTATAATGCATGAAAAATCCTGAGGTACTGCTATGTGGCAAAAAGAAAGGAAGAAAATTAATATATGTTATATTTTAATTATTCAGTTCTTAATACAGTCCAAGTCACTCTTATCTTAAACCAATGTTAATATACATTATTTCATTGCTTTGAGCTTCAACAAGCCTAAAATGCTTTCTATAATGATTTGCCTTTTCCACAGAAAATGTTAGCTGTATTTCCACACTTATTCCAATATCTAATATGTGAAATACACACAGTCTGCTTAACTTAACAAAGGATACCATTCCACTTTGCATGCATAATTTTGCACTTGGAAATCTCGAAAGTTTTGAAAAATAACAGCTGTACTTACTTTCCTATTAAAAAATGTTATGTAGAAACCTTACAAACTTCAAGCTGCCTTCAGGGAAACAACCCATACTTTGCACTTCTGAGGAGCAGGTTTTTTCATTACATGTATATGCAGCTCTCAACATGACTGCCAGATTCTTTCACAGTGCTAATAAATCCCCAACAGAAAAATAAAAAAGAAAAACATTTATGGCCTGTCACTATGGTTTCTAGCTAGGAAAGTCAATAATACTAAAGATATTCCCCCTAAACTGTCCATTCTGCATGTGACTGTACCAGTGATGAGTGAGAGGAAATTTCACATTCAATAAAATGTAGCAAAGGGTGCAAAAGAGACATACACAGGATTTTAAAATAATTGCAACAAACCTTTGGACATTTGCTTTATTTGCTAAACAAAATGTAGCTAATGTCTTCTCACTGACTATTACTAGTTGGAAAGCTATAGAAGAAGGAAATCAATTTTTTAGAAAACAGGTCTTAGCTTTCAGTGAAATGAAAGTAATCCCTGCTTAAAGACCCTATATCAGACAAGGTTTTTATTTGCTCAGCGGGTAAATTTTGTGATAGACAACAAATTAAAATGTAACTGGATGCCATAGTGGTCCCATGTAAGATAAAGAAAGATGTAAAGGTTTTCTTTATAACTATGATTCTGGACAAAGAAGCTTGACCTCAAGGGAACAAGACCAATCCTTTAAAAATACTCTCAAGCAACTGAAAACGAAGTCTTAACACGTGCTTGTTTGGAGCAATGTGTAGCCTAAAGGCACACACTTGGGAATTAAGTGTAATCATTACAGTTATTTTTAAAACAGGAAGAAACCAGTAAAGCATTGTCATCAGAGACAGGCTGCTATTTTAGGGCAGTTAATGGCTGCTGTGATAAAACTATGTAACAGTAGAGCTGAACAGAAATAACTCATTAGGCTTCACTGGAACTGATGCTATTTTGCTGATTTTTACCAGAAAGCTCAGATCTAAATACAAGTTCAAAACTGCAAATATTCCAATGTCTACTTTTGGCAAAGGATTTTCTAAATAATGATACAGCAAAAGAAAGAAAGCTCTTTTTGTTGTTCTCTAGAAACCTACAGAATGGGAAAAGGGGATTTCATCCTGCACACAGCAAGAGCTTTTACCACCTCTGGTTGGAGCTGGAGGCCAGGACAACCCTACTGGTTTCCAAGTTCAACACCACCCCTCAGCCATCACAGCCTCCTTCCCTAGAAAGGGATTGCAGTTGTTTGGCGTCCTTCCCCTCTAATTCCAGCCTACTGGCTCCATTATCCCAGCATCGGAGCAGCCAGGTGACAATGTGCTCACCTGAATGATGGCTGAAATCTTTTCACATATCTCACAGCTCACTCAAGGACAGGGATCGGGTGGTCTCCGTCTCTTCTATGAGTTCTTCCTCTTCCTCCTCCTCTCCTCAAGATGGTCCTGCTCTTCCATTGTATCTTTCTAAATGAGTTGACTTTCTCTCCCAAGATTTCTTCTTGTGTATGATATGGAATATCCCTTTGGCCAGTTTGGATCAGCTGTCTTGGCCATCCCCCTCCCCTCCTGGTTCTTGTGCACCCAGCAGAGCACGGGAAGCTGGAAAAGTCCTTGACTAGTACAGGGACTACTCGGCAACAACTAAAACATCGGTGTGTTATTGATATTATTCCTATACTAAGTCCAAAACAAAGCACTATGGCAGCTACAGTGAAGAAAAATAACTCTATCCCAGTTAAAACCATTACACATATTTTAGACAACTGTAAAGTACACATGCTACTAAGAATATTTTTTATAATAGTTAAAGTTTCCCTGCAGTTACTGTATTTGTTATTTCATCAAAGTATCCTTCCTTTAAATCTGAACAGCAGTGGTTTCCTGGCTTCATTCTTCAGCCAGATGAAAGGGGATGTGTCACAAATTTCTAATGTTCTATTACCCGTTGGCTTCATCCTTCACTACAAAGTTACAACCTCTTATAAGGGGCCTTCAGCTTTAGCTTCAGCACAGGGAAAGCCAGGGAAGAAGTAGAGGGGTCCTAGTTCTAATGATTACACAGGTAGAGACAGAAAAGTGATTCGACCTACAGCTTCCTCCCAGACTCTTTTGTCTTTTGGTATTCCTGATATGTTCCTTTTCCCCATTAGGCTACAGGGAATCTCTTGCTCCATGAGAAAACTTGGGATTTTGATGTTTTATTTTCTTTGTAGATGAGAGGTATTTAGATCAGAAGCAATTAGATCAAAGGTCAGAATTCCCTGACATTCTTTAAGCATTCAAAAGCTTAAAGTTTTCTTCTGAAAACATGATAAATTTCAGTTTGTACCCTATGAATATACTGTTCATAAATAATTACATTAAGATTTAAAACCCAAACTAAAATCAAATCAGAGTCAGATCAATGTTTTGCTATAGCAAAAAGAAAGAAGTTGAAACTATTTATTAAAGACATCATAATGAAAGTATTATCAAAGTCAATATGTTCTTTGGAACATGCAATTTTAAGAAAATTGAATTTTCCAGTGAAAATCCATTAGACTGAAACTTTCTGGAGAATCTTTATTTTATAATTAATTGCTTTTATTTAACAGTTTATATGCTGCACAAATAAAAGAGTATTTACCCGTTAGCTTTAAAAATAACAGCCTCATTAATGATTTAAAACCGAAGAGGAAGTTCTACTAGTTAAAAAAGTAAGCCTATAAGCAAGTAAGCAAGTGGGGTTGCATCCACTTGATTTCAGTTGTTTGGAAAAAAAAAATTAGTAATTATTTGACCACATCCAAAGAAAACTAACAGTAGATGTTCATCTCTGTGATTTATGATCTAGTTTTCAAATATTCTTATTTCATATAGCTGATTCTTGATTTCATTTGGATCTATGGGTACCCAGAAACTAACAAGAATCAGGATACTTGAGTTGGTGTTCAGATTTGGACCTAAGAACTTGGGTGATTATGTTAAATACTTCCATTGAAGTACATAATTTATCAGTCATGTTTGTACTTGTTCTTAAGAATACAGGCTTTTAGAGTTTGTCCTCTACCTCATTTGGGGAGAATTTAGAGTATATCAAAGTTTGAAATGTATTGATTTCATTGAATGTCAATTTTCAGTATAAAAGGCCAAGCTATTAATTCTATCATCTAATTATAATTATTCAGTATGTAAAAATTAGATACAACAGAAAAATGCATGCAGTTTATTGTCAAACTACTCAAGGTGAAAATTGACTCCTGATTTATTCTCTAAATCCTCCTTAAAATTATTGACATAATTAAACAGTGGGAATAACTGCAAGCATACTGCATGCATACAATTTAAATAGGAATTTTATTTCTTGTTTGGAAAAGAAACTATAAAAATATGTACATTTCTATCTGTTTACAGGCATTATGGTACAGTGAGAACTGAAGTTAAGTTTTTGTGGATTTGTGCCATGGAAAGACACACCCTTGGAAGTTCGTTTTTTGTAAGTAACCGTTTCAAAATGGTCACCATTGTTGCAACAGCTTTACCAGTATAAAATCAGAGCAGGGATTTCAAGTCAAGCAGCAATAAAAGACTAATTTGTTTCTCAGAACTGTAGGGGTAGAATGGGAGAGGCATTTTAAATGAACAGAAAAATACTGCAGCCCACTTTGAAGACATAAAGCTAGAAACACTTGAGAGGCTTGAAAAGAGCCACAGGAGACAGAGTCAGCACAAATCCAGTTACATAAAAACAAGCTGTATCGAGTCAGACGATAGTTCCAGTGTGCTGTCTCCAAAGGGACTAATATGAGATGCTTAGGGAAAGAACGTCAGAAACAGGGCATGTACAGAATTATCTTTCCTCTTGTGTGTTATCTCAGCTTCCAACACCCTGCAGCTGAGGCACTTCCAGGTAGCAAAAGTCGAGGCATTGCTAGGTGGCAAAAGTAGCTTATCTTTAGCTAAACTGCTGATAGCTCCAGCTCCAGGAATAGTAAAATTGCATTAAATCCTTTATGTCCTTACACATTCAGGAAAATGTCTTCTGACATCAAAACCAGTGCAAGCAACTAATTGAGCAGTAAGAAAAAGCCATGGAGGGTCTGCCAGGGATAAAATCTTTCTCCAAAGAGACGTATGAACCAGCAAGAGAACCTGGGCTTTCCACATAGCAGGTAAAAGCTTTCCCACTAACTGTTATCAATGTGATACTACATTATGGGGACATGCTGGTAGAAGCACACCCTTTTTCATGTTGGAATATTTCTTGCAAAGAGGAATGATAACAACCTTCAGAATACAGAGCACCATTCAATGCACATGTATTTACTCAGAGAGGAATGAAGAGGAGGTACTGGCACAACCCTCAACCTTTAAAAAAATAAGCAGCAAGATGGCTTCCAGTGAAGACAAAGGTGCCCAATGGTTCTGTTTGTGTGACAGTACTGAGGCAAAAGCATTAGTTTGTATTGGTAATTATACACCTAAAGAAGAAAAGAAATATTAATATCAGTTTCCGTTGCAGCCACTTGCCCCCAAAATTTGTTAGGTGTTCATATTCCTTTGCCTAGGACTGTCTACATTTTTCTCTTGTTGTAACTCAATAAGTCCTGCACATTTGACTCAAATTATTATTGATCACTTCTGGCATGGCAATGCTTGAAAAAATAAATTCTGAGTCAGAACAAAAGCATGGTTTCTCCTCAGTAATAGCAAGTATACCTCATCAAGGTATTAATTATTATCAAAACAACACAACGCTCAACATAGCCATAGTTATTTTGATATCATCAGCTCCCACAGACCAAAGAATGGAGTAAGCATATGTTTAATTTATGTAAGTATTTCAGCCCATTAGTCACTGGGCCTGAAGAATATTCTTCAATGGGAATCATTCTTATGATGGTCAGGGCAAATGAAATTTTGTGTTATTTATTCCTTACAGTTTCCTTTGCGCTCAGAGAACATTCATTCCCTGGAAAAATGTCTGCTTTCTTATCTAAAAACAGATTTTGCAAGGGTTGCACTGATCTCATGCCTTAACAACAAAAATAAGAAATACCAAATAAGAACTCTCAGCAGATCTCAGGTCTAAGAGCTACTTATTACCTTCTAGTGCATAGTTTTTCTTTGTTGTCATTTGTTTTAGCCTAGCTGTACTTGATTCTGTACTCACTAATAGAGGTTTTACACCATCAGCACTTCATTGATTTACACACTTGCAATAAAGAAAAGAAAAACAGGTTCACTAACTTTGTACAAGTTGGTTAGTTTCTTTTTCATTGTTGCCCTTAGAAAAACTTGCAAGCCTGGCTTTGGGCCTTTCTCATTTCATTTTGCAGCTGTTGAATAGTTGAAACAGATATCTACAAAGTGCTCGCATATATAGAAAGTCAGCGATAGACAGGCTTTAGAAAGTGATGCTGGTAGTCAAGAGGAAGGCATCTAGTCATGTCATCTCTAATGTCTTCTGTTGAAAATGAAGGACTATTTTTTACAACTATTGTATTCCCACCAGGTTATCTGTGTGACTTTAATATGCTAGACTTCTATGAATTAAGCCAAACTGCTGTGTGGAGGGAAACAGAAAAACAGAAAATGAAATAGCATCAAAGATAGGTCATGTTCTGTAAAATATTTGGAAGAGTTAAGCTAACAATGGCCACCAATTCACAAATAGCTAGCCACCCATTCATATCCATACTAGAGTGGTTTATTCTTCTGGCACCAGAATGTGGGCTTACAGAAAGTCCTAAATAGAGCTGGACAATTTGGGATTTCTTGGTTTGGGTTTATAGCAAAGGGGGGGGAGAGGGTGTTAAGATTAATAAGATATTCATTAACACTTCAGCAAATATGCAACATAGTTCAAAGTAAATGACAAAAAAAAAAGTCATTATTTTGGTCAAGTTTGATAAACTGTTTTGGCAGAATAAAACATTAAAATTATTTCTGAGGAAAAGATTGAGATGTTTATGGCTTACTTCAGCATGTTCCTTCATTTTGTGACCCCAATTTAAAGTCACACTTGAATTACTTTTTTTTTCCTAAGGATAAGAAAAAGAATTAATGTTTTGGACTGATCTTAATTTAATTAAAGTCTACAGGACTTTAATTCTAGTACTTTAAAATAACCACCTTAGAAAGAGGAGTAGTAACTGGTGCTTGCCTAAAAGCTGGCAGAGACGTAAACACACATGGTGACCTGAAAGATATCTCTATACTATAAAATCAAAAGTGCCTGAGACCATTTGCTGGGCCTAAGGTTGTCTGGCACAGAAAGGACCACATCCTTACTATTAAATTCTCCCAATCCCTTAAATCAGACTGGAATTGTCAGTAGTCCCAGGCTAAAAACATGCCAGGAACTGCTCTAAGTTGCAACAGTGACAAGGTCTGAGCACCATTTAGTGCCAGGAAATACTTCCTAGCTCCAGTTGTGATGTACTATATGATACAGTCAGGGGGAGCAAGGGGCCAGAACAAAAAAGCCAGTTCTTTCACTACAGATGGGAGGATAATGTAGGCATAGGCAGAAAGACTACTGTAGATAGAGAAAGAGTCTGGGGGTTGTACTGTTGAGTTGAGGGGATTTTTATGTTAACCCATTTTCTTAGCTACTCTTTTGGCAATCTAATGCTATTTTGCTTTGAAGAAACTATTTTAAGTCACGTTAACCAGTTTAGCAGGTCTTCAGAGGAAAGCAAGCAACCAACCAGTTGGATGTGTCACATTAACAGAGTTAGTATGAGAGAAGTAGAAACCTATAGCCGTAATGCAAGACTGATTGGACCTTGTGGTTCCCAATCCCACAAACCTTCAGGAACAGGAAGCCAGGCCTGTGCGGTAGCAAAAAAAATTAAAAACAGGCTACAGCATCAGGCCACTCCATAACTGCAACTTGTTTACTCACTAGCCTCATTTATCTTTCACCAGTATGACTGAGGAGCCCGAGAAATCCAGGGAAAATGGCATCATGATAAAATTCCCACAAAAGACTATGACTAAGCTTACCTTTATCAACATGACTGAGAGAAGTAAACAAGGGCAGATGCAACACTACAGTTCAGACCTAATCCCGTAAAGTGCTGGGGACAATCATTACATCCTTGATTCCACCTTAAACTGATACTGGAAATTCACAGCACCTCGGGTGAGCAGCAGCAGCACTGAGCCAGTCACAGCCCTCAGGCTGGGCATGCATTCCTGCATCTGTGTCACAATGATTGCTATTGTAACATCCTGTGGGTTCCTGCTGTAGATCGCCTGTGTACCTTATGATTATTGTTTAAAGCTTTTGGAAGGAGAAAGGAAGAAGCAGGAATAGTAGTTAGTTCTTTATCATCCTGGACCATCACTAGGGATAGACTCACACTCACACTGAGTGGTGACCCTTGAAGCTTTGTAGTGGGAACCATCAGTAGGCATGTCATGCAGCACATGCAACTGCAGTCTTTGCATTTTGAAGTACAATCTGCTTGCACTGTGTCTGAAGAGGGAGGGAAAGCTTTCAGCGTATTAAGGAACATTTGAAAGATAAATTGACCTGTACATTACCAAGGTATAGTAATGGAAAAATAATCAGGGTAGTTTTACAAAATGTAAATGTCTCAATGCCAGCAATGCTGCAGTAGCTTGCCTTTGAATCTATTAGCTTTAAAATGCTATTAATGCATTTCAAAATATTTGCTTTTCCTACAACATGATTTGTAAGGCAATAGAAGAGTGAGAAAACTGAAACAAATATGCTTGATAAATAATTTTCTGTGTTTCAGCATTTTAAGGATATGATTCTTGGCTGGAGACATACTCAGGGTTACCTAGCTGTCCTGTGCCCAAAAAGGATGTAAATAGCAAGATAGGGGTAGAGTTAGCAGGTTGTCCACAGTCCTAAACATTTTTACAAGCTAGCACAGGTTTTCCAAATTAAATTTGTGAGCTGCTAGATTCATAACCAGTCCTGTTAGAACATTATATTCAACTGCAATAGGTGCTCAAGACTGGTAGGATGGACTAAATCTGATGGTTTGGGTGAGGCAGCAAATTCCAGCAGAGCGTTCTGGGTTTTTTTAAGATTTCATTCTAGAAGAATTGCTCAATCATAGTGGTACAAAGAAAGATGTGATAAAGTGACATAAATGTTGAGTTAATCAGAAAAATATTTCCTAGTAGATTTGCCCGTGGCTGACTTGTGGGGGCAGGAGTTGCCCCACGTGTGCTGTTAGGGGCTGTGAAGGCTGGCATCTCTGTGGACCGGAGCACAGGACCCAAAGGCCAACCCCATGGGGGTAGCCAGGGCCCATGCCACCCCACAGTCCCCAGCCAGGAGCAGGGCAGTTGGGGACACCAGGCACCTTCCTGGCTATGGGGATGGGCCGGGGCCAGGCTGGGACACGGGCCCACAGGTGGGCCTGGCTCATCGAGACCTATGGCTGGGCAGGGCAGACTGGCCCTTCTGTGGTGTCGCTGGGGCAGGGACTGACAGCTCTGGGGGGCTGACATGGGGTCCTGGGCTGTGGGCAGGTTTGAGGGAGCCTCAGAAGGCTGGGGATGCATGAACGCCCTCAGGCCCAGACTGTGCTCAGAGCTCACCCTATGTCTGTATCTGAATATAAGCGCTAAGCACAGAGAGAGGCTAGTTTTCTACTGCTTTTTACCTTTTTCTTTTACCTTTTTTTGTGATGTGACATGACCTTATTCCCATATTTCTCTGATCCTTAATGGGTTTTAAAGCACACAGTACATAGGAACAAACTCATATATGCCAGCATCTTTCCCAAAAGGCAGTTTTAGTATTACCGAAAACAATACAAGACAATGCAACCATCACATCAAAACCAACATCTTTTAATGAAAATACTGTGGTGAAATAGTGGTTATACTGGCTTACGAGCTTAATTATAAAAAGAATAATAACAAATGATGTTTTTTGGGGGGTTTTAAGATCTCACAAAGCAAATATTCTAATGAGATCTGATTTTCCCTAGATTTCTACCTGGACATTTAAAAACTGAATCTTGCCAATAAAAGCCAATGACTTAGCTCAACACACTCGCTAGAGAAATGAGGAGGCAGTATTAGCCTTCAGAGTTAGAGTTTACTTTGGAATGTAAATAGATTATTTCTTCTTTTTCTTCTCCTTGGACTGCAAACATACAAACTCTTTTAAATCCACTGCTTTAGAGCAGGTGGCCCAGTTGGCACCTCACAGCACACATCCAGCTTGCAGGATACTTCTCTTCAGCCTTTCTTTGCCAAAGATGACATCCTAAATGTATAACTCCTGATGCTGTTTGCCACGAGAAGTCACAAAAACCTGGGAGTGGCATTGTTTATGAGTTACTTCAGGAACACTTTTCATAGCTCTTGCCTTTTCAGTTACCAAAGACAAGTGTTAGCATACAAAAAAGCCTTATTCTTCAAGAGCCTCAAAACTAACACAGACTTCACTCTAGCATTAGATTATATACAGTCATTATATGAGGTATGTAAAGTAAAGTTGAATCTGAAATTTTTAACTTCATGGGGCCTTGTTTAGGCATATACGAGATTTCTTTTTCTCCTTTGGCTTTTGTCAATACTTTACTACATTTTTTTTATCAAAGTTAACCCGCTGAGTCAGCAGCTATACTGTGTGCAGTAAAATTACTGTCAGACCACAGCAATACTGTTAGTGAGTTAGAGGCAATAGCCTGGACAGTGTATGTAGCGGTTGTAAACTTTCTCTTTTTTCTAATAAATACTTTACTACCATGAGGAAAACATGACTTCAGATAAGAACTTAACTTCTTGCCCAACATCTAAACAACAGTCTGCCAGAGACACAGTTGACTCTGGGGTGATTTTTTTTTTGAAAATGTTATGGCAATTAACAAAATGAAATGCACATTATTACTGACTGCTATAAAATGTCAAGAATGTTGTTTGTTCCAACTTCACAGAATAATACACATCTCTTTTTATGCTAAAGAAACATTAATTCATTGCAAGACTATGCACCCTGGAAAATAAATTTTAATAATTTTCTTTTTTCATATTTATAGTTTTCACATCTACACTTCAAATTAAAATCCAGAAGGACTGAATAATCTAAGTATGGAAATAAGATTTACAAAGACAAGATAGGGTATGTTCCATATAAACACAAATTAATTTAAGCATATTACTCCATCTTTTCAATGACATTTATCAGTCACATATGCAAATAATTGCATAACCACTTAGCTGCGTTTCTTCCAAATGTTGAAAATTTCAATAGCTATGATCTTTTGTCCTTTTGAATTATCGTATATTTTTATATCAAAGTAATTAAAAAACCACAAATGCAAAGCTATCATGCTTAAAACTCTAAGCTATTCAATTAATCAGTTATAAGACCTTTACTAAACTATCAATGGAATGAGTAAAGCTATGATTACCTAGAATTAGTATGAAAATCCATCTCAAAACCCCTGAATTTCTATTGCATGAATGTCATTACAGAACAAATAGTTTGTAATGGACCCAGAAGTATTTTTACAGGGATATAAGCAATTTCAAGTTTCCAATTAAACGTTGTTTTTGTGTCTTAAAAAACACTACTCTTGAAAATATTTATCTCCCATGGAAAGTGCTGGATTTTTTGATGAAGGAGAGTAAAATTCTGAAATAAATAAGTACCTAATATATAAGGACCTATCATTTCAGAAATACCCTGCTGGTGCTGCATGATTCTATCTCCTTCCTAAGGTCAGGATTCTTGATTTGCTAAATTCACCTATAGTGCACATCTTTTCCCTTGCCAAGTTGAAGCTTCTAACCGCACACACCACTAGATGTGATGGTGAACCTGGCCCAGAGGGATAATAGGGACATGGTACTTCCTAGAAGTACTGCAAAGGTATTTTGAATGTATATTCTTGTTACTTTTCATCTGAACTCTAAAATCTCTTTCTTTTTCAAATTTTTACTTTGTCCATATCCAGATATCTTATGATTTCCCAGTGTTACTAGATACTTTTCATGCACAAAACATTCTCTTTTTACTTTCATAAATAGCAGTTTAGACACCAACAGGTAGACCTGCTCTACATCAGCTACATCAGTGAGCCCACCAGTGGGCATTTATTAATTTAAACTAGTTCTTTCTTTCACTTACAGTGGATGCCTCGTCAGCTTCATATAGTGCAGTTCTACAGATATGTGCATTGACTAGTAGGAGAAAGAAGAATAGGGGAAAAAAAAGGAGAAAAAAAAAAAGAAAATAGGACGGATTGATGTAGACAATCCATAACAACATTGTGAGGATTAACTTTAAAGGATGCCACTTCATTGTAAGAAGGCTCCAGCGTAATGAATCTCTGAGCAAAGAAGATATGAGAAGCCTGCTCAGTTCCCACTTCTCTTAGTCCACTGAGAGGAATGAGGAATGACAATATAAAGGATTATTAAAGGCCTAGACAGAGTTGAACTTTGTTTTTCTTGTGTTTTGGCTAATACAAAAAATTGTGTTTTCACATATTAAGAGCACAATTCTTTTAATTAGATTATTCTTCTATCTGGTTTTGATGCTGAAGGTGTTCCAAGTATGAGACTATTTCTGGATTGGATTTTGGCAGAACAAAGGACTGCAGCCCATTCAGGTCCTGGAAGACATCATTAAAGAATGAACAATCAGTAAAAATTATGAAGTTCCTACAAATGTAGAGGCTGTTTTGTTTTACAAACTCTATTGTACAAGTCTGCAAAATCCAAAAGATAATTAAATGTAGCAAAGACATAGGAAAAAGAGCCAAAGAAAATAATATTTATTCCTGAATAATCTTTTTCTCTATCAACTTTAATGCTTTCATGGAAATCCACCTCTGAATAGGAAGAAAGGTGTTGTAATTATTCTTTATGACAGTCACATTGGCCCAGCAAAGATTTGCAACTGCTTCTGAAAATCTGAAACTAGAATTCCCAGATGCAGAAAACCACTTATTCTTTTAACTTAGTCTTTTCAAAGCAGACAGATGGAGGTCATTGTAGGCAGGAGATGAGGGATGCTGCAGATAGAAAGAGACAAATGGAGAAGACTGGAGTTATTTACAGGTATGTGGAGCGTAGTGGAAACAATTGCGTGCATTACTAATAGCACAGACATCCCTCGTTCATACCTATCACTGAAACCGACCACCTACCATAAAGGCAAGTAAACCTGGAATAAGACTCACTTGTTTAATAGTGACTTGGGTTGTATGGATAACTCAGTGACTCAGAAACAACAAAATCTTCCCTTCAAAGAAAGTCCAAACAGAAACAACCTTCTTCATCTTTACTTACTAAAAGGTACCTGTAAGTCTACTTTCACACCACAATCTTGACATCTATTTCTTTTTTTTAAATTGGAAGAATGAACATTTTTATTTCATTTCCTAGCATATTAACTAGAAAGATGAGAAATGCAAGTCAGTGGCCTGCTTTACAGAGACTTACCGCTGAGAAAGGAAACCACTTGGAAGATGGGAAAAACGGCTTTAAACTCATTTAACTGCATGAGATTTGACAGCTGTGCCACGAAGGGGAATGGTGCAGCCAGCATGGCAGCATACCCTCATAACGCATATCTCAATAATCAGGATATTCTCCTGGGAAGGGAGGAAGATTTTTTGCCCTAGAGCAGCAGTGGCTTAGGTCTCAAACAGAAATAGAAGCATGCAAAGGTTTCTCTTATCCTACCCATTTACAAAGACAGACCATCATCATCTCTTTAGTTGCTTCTGGTTCATAATTATTGCTTAAAAGTATTTTCCAAGTAAAGGCACCTGATGGCTTGGAAATTGCAAAGTGTTTAAGGTTACACTTTCATGGGCAAAATATTGTCCTAAAACAATTTATCTTGCCTAGAGCTAAACTTCATTAATTCATTTTATTCTGTAGAGCCACCGTATCAGTTGTGTGTCTCTAATCTCCAGTAGCCTGAACAACCTTGACCATAAAGTTCCCTTCAAACTTGAAGTCCCTCATGCAGGACTTGTGCTGTTGTAGCATCACATAGCCTACATACTAAGGCTGATTCCTATGCTTCTGTAGTTGCAGACCACCTGGAAATTAAACACCCAACACTAAAGAAGAACAGATCAAGAAGTGCTTACCAGAACACTTAAGGGTGCTGTTTTGTCCTTTTAAGAACACACACAGAGAATAAAACAAATAATACTAAATAAAAACTATGTAAAAGCACTAAGCAAGCTATATAACATGATTTATTTACATATAGATAATTGGAGAGATAAGCTAAATGAAAACATGAGGGGAAAAATACAAGAAATGCTTTGCAAAACCTGTTGATATAAGAATAAATTGCAGAACTAGAAAACCAGGAATTTTCTTAAAAATACATGGAAGACAGTTGCAATGGACTCTGAGCTGGAAATGTATCACATAACTCCAGTCCTTTCTTCTGATCTCCAGCTTTTAGAAGTGATTGCCTTGTATTTGTACTTTTTCCATATCAGTATGTCAGGCAGAATAGCTGTCTTGTTAGCACAAGAAAAGAAGAGAGTATTACCTTCTCAAGAAAAGCCAGAAGCATGATATAAGGTTTTGGTAAAATGCTTTCACAGTTCCAGAGTTTTAACTTCGGCCTTTTGCTTTTGTTGATTCTATAAAGAGAGTAATCTCTAACAGGCAGAGCTTCTGGTTTTACTATTTGATGTTGACCTATAATTTTGTATGTGAATTAAACAAGAAATAAAAAAATGGGTATAAGACAAAGTAGGTAATTTAATTCAGATAGAACTTTAAATGCCAATATGCTCATGTATCAAAGCAATATACTAAATGACATTTGACATTTTGTAAGACCTTCATTAAACAAAATTAATATTATATGATAATGCACTAAATTATTTTGTTTCAAGACACAGCTGGTTCAAAATATTGTATAAGACTCATCAGTAACTTATCGCCAAAACATTGTGAGATACTATAAATATTCAATGGAAATTTTTGAGAGAGCAATACCTCAGTTGATAGGATATTGCGTCTATAATTTATCCATCCATGACTTCAAAGGAAAATAGAAAGCCACAAATAACTCAAAGATTAGTTTTGTCCTAGCTGTTTGAATCTGGCAGGCTTATAGAGGTTGAAAGAAATGCTAAAATTGAGGAATGATCCACCATTAAATCAAATTTAGGAACAAACCCTGCTTTTCTTTGTCAAGCTGAATATATTTCCCCACTTCTTCTACCATCTCTTTTTAATACACATGCTACATATGTGTGAATTCAGTTTTATATTTTATTTGTGCCAGCTTTAAATTTAATTAAAAAATGAAGAAGTCATACTTCATGCTTCCTATTTCAACAGCCTACTGTCACTCAAAGGATTCCTATGTTATCTATGCCTACAGCATGCCTACTATGTCTTACTCAATTAAGGATTTTGTGCATTGGATCATTCTGTGCTTCAAATCTATCTCAGCTAACAAGTTCTTTGACATTCAAATAATACATTATAGACTACAACAATCAGAAAAAAGTGGATTTATTAAACAGTTTTATCATGCCATGTATATCAAATATCATACCAGGTTTAACAACAGAAGTGCCTTGGTTGTCACCCAGATGAGTAAGCCGTGATTCATCTGACTAACACAAATCAAATAGTCCCCCTTGGAGAATACACTGGTAGAAGTAGACCACTGTTCATGGGAAGTTGAGTCGGGAGTATTTTAAGACAGAGTTTTTCCTGCCACGTTATGGAACATACATCCCACTCAAGACTCATTCTCCTTCATATAAAACTATAAAGATTCCTCAAATATCCAGTCCTTCAGCTTGCAGTTTTCTAGTCTTTTGTGTATTCATCAGGTTGCACCAAAAGTTTTTGTTTATGTCAGTGTTATTTTCACTTATAGAAAGCATTTGCAAAGCCATATTGGCAGAGTCCTCCTGAAACTTGGTATGTTTTATCATGTTACAAGACCTGCTTAAGATCCAGAAAAATAATCAGAATATCCTTTATGTGGTATGTACCCTGTGTTTCCTTTAATATGTAAGCATCTATTATATTAACAACCCTGGAAAACAAAATTAAATCAAGGTCAACATCAAGAATTACTTATGCTAGTGAGAAGTCTTCACCACAGCTCATCACACTTTCAGCATGCTTACTTTATTATAAATTAATATTCAAATGGAGAAGGGATGCTCTATTTCTGTATTATTCTTTCCCAGTCTTTGCTTTTGTCAATACATTAATTTTCTTTCATTTCCAGTATCTGCTTTAGTTTGCACTTGGTCTAGGCTGGCAGAGCACTTTCAATTGGGCAGACCTCTCCAATTATACTGGTCTTCAAGTGGGGGCTGTGTTGGTTAGTTCGTTTTGGTTTTCCTGGCACAGAAGTAATGCACACCTGAGACTGCCATTGCACTTCTCATGACACCTTCTACCACATCTGTTCCTGTGATATGGCTTCTCCTGAGAGCCCTCAGCAGCTTTGAGGTACCACTTCCAAAGGACAGGTTAAGGCGTACATGTTTGTCTGGGTTTTTTTAGTGTGGTTTTTTTTTTTTAGTTGGTTTGTTTTGGGGTATTTTTTTGTTTAAAAGAAAAAAAAAAAAACAAACAAAAAACCAAACAGAGTCCCTTGATGAAATCACCCTGTTTCTTCAGGCTCTCAAGTTTTATTCCATTTCTTTGCAACAGAGATAGGTAGAAATGGAGTTGGCAGTTCTCAAAGAAATCTTACAAACCAGTGTCTCTCCTATATTTCAGATAGAGTTATCAAACAGCCATTACCACTTGACAAAGAACATGCCCCACACAGGCCTACCAATATTCTCATAGTATTCACAGTTGAATACACTGTGATCAGCTATCAAATGACAGCTTCCTCCAAGACCTGAAAATGCACAAGCTTTTAAAAAGACATCAGTAGTTTCAATAGAAAAATGCTTAAAAATATAGTACCTTTTAAAGAAAAAGAATTTGCTATTTACAGGTTCCAGGAACATTTCTAAAAAAATCCTCACTTTAAAAAAAATCAGTAAGTCATTTTCATTGCTTTCAAAAAAATTTCTATCACTTTTATATTTTTTTTAAATACTAGGAAGGCATTTCCCATTGTAATACCTCTCAAAGTTAATTCAAGCCAATGTCCTTAATCTTGGAAATTATTACTTTTGGTATTGACCGAAACAACTTCTGTCAAAAAGAATACAGTCTAGCCACCACAAAAAGAGCTGCAGACAGTGTTCAAAGTGCTAGGCTAGACATGAGGAGATTCAGTCTCTATTCCCACCTGTAGCATTAGCCACCTAAGCATATTACTCCTCTCTCTGTGCTTTATTTTCCTCTATAAAATGGAAATAATGCATTGCCTGTGTCTACTGAATTTCACCAACCTATTCTTCCCTACCTACAAGGCAAGTTGAGACAGAGGTAGCATGATTCTATCTTCAAAATATATTAACCTGGAAAAGCACAGGTTTTTCTTCCCAACTGTAGTCAGAATAAAGTTTAGGTTTTGAGCACAAGGAGTAAACTCAGAAATTTTTTACCACCACCTATCTCCTCTGCTCCTTTTTGTGCTCCCTTTAAGCACGCAGCTTAAAAACAGGAAAGCTGCTTATCTGCTTTAGAATGAAGAGCCCTAAATATTCAAAGTCATATTGAAAATATGTTTTTTCACTTCATAAAGCTTTGATTTTAACATCTCTCTGTATATATTCAGCTAGTCATTTGCACTTAAAAACAAAGAAATATAATCCTTTCTCTCTACACCAAGGACTACAGTTTGACAAAAATAAATGTGAATTTCACAGGCAAAAATATTACTGAAAATTTGAGTAAGAACTTTAAGAGCTGTTTGAAAATAACAGAGGTAAGCTCAAAAACCTTCTCAAATCAGAGATCATTCAAAGTTACTGGCCATCTTGATCAATGTTTAAAAACTAAGTTGTTCTGCATTTTTATGAAGGAATGAAAGAACTTAAGTTTTATCACTAAATATAGTGAGGAAAATGGAAAAATAAAAAGGTTTATGCACAGGTGTGTATATATAATAAGAAAAAAATTTCCAGCAACTGAACCACATGCCAACTGAGCATGAAAAATTTTTTTTATTTCTTAAGGAACTGAGATTATTTTTGGTTTTTTAATACTAAAAAGTATCAGAAAATGGATATAGCATCACAACTATCAGTTGATAGCAGCACCACTTCCCATTACTCATGACCCACACAACCCAAAAAAATCTGAAGAATTCCGTTTTCTACGTGAAGGCAGCTTCCAAGCGCAAGATTTTGCCAGACAGGGCATTTTGGCCACTATCTTTTAAACTCAGCCATACTTCATTACTTTTCTTGGAACTGTTCAAGGTCCCAAAGTTAAGCATGTGCAGAAATGTTTACAATATATGTACTGTTTCTGAAAGCTTGGCCATGAAGTTAGTTTGGAAATGTACAAATACATTAATGGTAGCATAATTAAAAAAAACCTAGCTATTATTTACTTCACAAAGAATGAGTTCAGATACTGAGTTCTTTTTATATAGGCAGATCATCGGTATAGATCATTCTATTTGTCACTGAATTGTAGCACATGATTATGTAGGAACAATTTAGGGCAAAGTAGCCAAACTAAGTAATTTCATTTGAACACAAAACATTTTGAAGCTTAAACCACTCTTTACCAATAAAGTATAACTTCACCTACATGTACAATTTTAAAGTAGTTTTACTATGAGAACATTATCACTGGAAACTCGGGTGATGATTCTCTCCTCTCTCCAAAACAACATCTTTCTGAAGAGTTGCCCAGCAATGATGGTAGAATCTTACAGAAGCATATCTTCACTTCTTTTATACTCATGTACTCTATGCTGCTAATTACAGCGATTTGTCACCTGCTGAGAATCACTGAAATGCTATGCTCTTTTTTTAGTTTCAAAAGATCCACCATCAAGAATAGAAATGCATAAGATGTGTACTTTTTTCTTTGGACTTTAGTACTTTATGAAGTCTGAAATAAACCTGTTATGGTTTCCTAAGGTAAAATAGGTCAAATGATTCCTGTCACAGTCCATTAGATAAGAAGAATTTCTGTACAGTGATCACAACCAAAAAACTGCCTGCAGGCTCAATCATTCAGAAAAGAATTCAGGTGACTTTTTTAAACTCAGGACATTTTAAAATGGTAAATTTAAGGATCATTTTATATATTTTCTGGTTCTGTGAACAATCTTTCAGATTTTCAATTACAAGAGCTACAAGTGTAATTTTCATACAGTTATATATAAGCATTGAGAAATGCATTAAAGCTGAGAATTGGCAGCATTTACATCTTTCACATAATTATATTTTCAATTGCACAAATAATAGAAAACTATTTTTGAAGGGTGATAGATGTTACATGCCTATCTTCATTTCCTTAATTGCTCTACTGGAAGAATGTACACCTTCTCTTCATGAGGATCTCTTTACAAAGACACAGATGAAGACAGGCCAATGGGTAAAAATTGCACTATGAGAGGTTTTATCTTGACATAAGAAATTTTTTCACAATGAGAATAATCATTCACTGAAACAACCTCCCCAGGGACATGCTGGGGACATCAAGGGGCATTTTCAAGTTGCAGTTGGACAGGTTGCTAGATAAGCTCATCTAGGCTCCCTTTGCCTCAAAAGGCTGGAGGATATGATCATTTGAGGTCCCTTCCAACCTGGGTTGTTCTATGATTTGCTGCGTGTCAGTATTTTACTCCCATGAGAGAGCAATTTTTTGAGTATTTAGTTGCCAATGACATACGTGGAGTTCCAAATCCATGAGTAACCAGAGACAGTTTTTCAAATTACTTGAAAAAATTTGTCAAGGAAATGTCAAATATAAAATTTATTTGGTGGGGTTTTTTTTCCTGAAACTATTCTGATAAACATTAAATTTGCTTAAATGTAAATAACTAAAAAAACTGAAAATGAAACATCTAAATTTTTTAGTCTACTGTTCAAGCTAAAATGTCTACAACAATGATTAGTATAGGTCTGGTTACTGCTATGGAACAGTACTAGTCCAACTCTGTAGCGTTTATTCCAAATCCATTAATCAAAAGATTTTTATAGCATGCAAATATTCTGTGCAGAAGGTGTACAGAGATCTGTACTATGAAAATGAGATCCCACTAGTAAGCATTAAAAATATCACTCAACAGAATACCAAAGATTAAGTCAATACAAGTATGAAGAACAGAGCTGACCAATGTTGAAAGACTGAAGATGCAAGAGGGGGTTGTTTGCAAGAATGCATGATTATTTCCTGATATAGTTATTCTCTTTCTGTGCATATGCAAATCAAAAGAAACAAAAAAATGCAAGCTCAAATTAAGTTAAATAAAGGAAAGAAAATTGCATGGAAGTTGGGGCTGATAAGATAAAAAGAAGAATATTATATTTCTAATCAAATAACGATGATGGTGCAACACTTAGTACAGTTTCCTGTGCAGAAAGGCAAAGAAAAACTTTGAAACTCTAACATGAATATAAATAGTAATTTGGGGTTTTGTAGGCTTGAAATCAGAAAAAAGCATTTTAGTACAGTAGATTCTAAGACAGAGATTCTCATTTTCCAGCTACCTTACAGGTATAACAGGTAATTCTTAGTCACATAACAGTTATGGATCAGATCTTCAGAGTGCAAAAAAAATAATCAAAAGAAGTGTTGAAAGACAGTAATATGAATATTTGGAAGGCATTTCCCAGAACAGAGAAGAACCCTTCTTATAAAAGAAAGCAAGCAGTTATATGAAATTATGACCACCTCAATTTGTAATGGCCCAGATGTAACAATCAAATTACAATCATTATTTTGAAGTTCTTTGCACTGGAGGAAAATGTTGATGGATAAAACACACTTCAGTTTCTATCAAAGTAAAAGGCAGCTTCATAAAGCAATACTTCTGAATTTCTGTATTTAACAATAACTTTCAAACATGTCTGACAATCATGATAATCATTAACATTTAGAAAGCCAAATAACACACCTTGACAAATAAATTACAGCATGTGCAAAGTGCAAAAGGAATCTTTCAAGTTGACTGTTACAAAGTCTTATTCCTTTAAGTGAAATTTTAATTGAGGAGTTTTAACCCAGGAAGTTTTGAAAAAACTGTTCTGATTTGTTACACTGTGAGATGACACAACAACAATTTTTAAAGTAGCTACAAATTTTTTTCTTAAATTGTTTTCCTTATATTTGTTTCCTTTCATTTTCTGTATTTGTTATACAGATGTATACATCTGTGGCAAATAGGGGGTTACATATAGCGGTTTTCACAAATATTATGTATACTGCAAGTTTTAGTGCTAACCTTGTAGAAGTTACTCCAAGTTCAATAAAAATGAAGCAAAAACAAAGATTGTGCTTCTGTGAAGTTAAGATAACAAAGACTTGGTCATTAGCTGACAAATAGTTACTGGGTGGATCCATATTTTAAAAATTACTTTAAGGTGATTTGAGTCATGTTGATCAGGGGATAGAGATTCCAGACACAGCTTCTTTTAAGTATTATCAGACCTGGACTAGAGCCCAGTTACAAACTAAGTGCATTGCCCTGATTAATCTCACCTCTAGCAGACTACTGTCAAAAATATATGCTGCCATAATATCAGATTGGGTCCCCAGAAAATGCCACCATGTAACTGGAACATGAACATCACACAAACACATTAAACAGCTAAAATTGCTATGACAAACATTTAAAAATTGTGTAATTCAGAAGCTGCCTGATTAACAACAGACTGAACTTGAGGATAAGCATGGAGGAGGCATTGGTTTAACTAAAGGGACATGGGGAAAAAGTCCTGCGTATGGTTTAGGCAACATAAAATCATTCAAATTCTACAACCAAACTTTTTGCAAATAATGTACTGAAATAATGTTTCTTGGAATTTGATTTTTCATTTCTGCTGCGCAAAAAGTGGTTTCTTAAACTGTACAGAATTATGTGGACCTGGCAGACATGAATTACTACATTTTCCCCTAAATACTTTTTCAAAGAGGGAAAAGCAAATAATCAAATGTTTAGTCATACATTTGTTTGCTGTAAGAAAGACAGTTCAACATGAAAGGCAGAAGCCTAAGGAGTTCATATCTCTAGATGGTATTAAGAATTCTTAATACTCAAGTACAGAAATAGGAACAAAGGTAAAAACATGAAGTTGTATCATGTTTCTAGAAAGTGGCTTGGTTTACATTTTACTATTGAAGAAAATTTATTATGAAGAGAATACTTTCAGAAAGTCCAAACAGGCATCACTAGACCTGTTTCTTATAGTTTATGCTGACTGTTAGTAATGAAAAAAAAGCTTATTCTAGTTCTTATATTAATCAAGAGTAAACATTTGAAGTGTTGCAAACTGTAATAATACACTTTTTAAAGTAATTCTTTGTTGTGCCATATGACTCCGTTGATTCCCAACTTCATTAAATTCTGGTGTCCAATAATCATTGTTTTCACCTTTTTATAACAGATTTCTTCTCACCTTTTTATAACAGATTTCTGCCTGCCTACAAGAAAATCTATAAACCTTGTCACTCAGAAAGTCAGTGACAAACCAAATTGTCTGTGTTTCCATTTTATTGATCAGATCTCACTTTCAGTCTCCCATTAGAAAATTACTTCAAATAACTTGCAGCTTTCAATTAGCAAATAGTTGTGTTCTTCAGCGGAGACATTATTAAAGGATTAGACTCAAGAATAATGTAACTGCTAGTAGAGAAACACGACCAAAAGTAATTGCTGTAAGTATTAAAATGATCATGAGATGATTACATTCTCAGATGCCTGTAGGTCTCAAATTACATATCTGTATCGGATAAAAAAAGAGAAAGCAAACATTTTTTCCAAAATTACTAATTCATCAAAATACTTGTTTGGTAGAGAAAATTCTTAAATACTCCATATGGACTAGCATACTTTGACAAGTGACTTGAGTTTTGCCACTCTGCCCATCCAATCTCCTGTTGAGCTTCTAAGTAGCACAGCTTTCCAGTGCTTGCTTTTCTACACAATCCAGTTCAGGTGTTTGAGGGCCAAAGTTCCATTTCCTTTCACAAAGAACACCTAAGCTTTAGGATATTGTTCTAAATCTGTGACACCCAGTTTCAACAAATCACAGAGCTCGTGACACAGCCACAGTCAGCAAAAAGTTTGACATGGATCTCCCTAGACCTTCTCTTACTTAGCATGACCACCCAAAAGACAACAAGCCTTTTAAGCAAAAAAAAAGGCAGTTTTGTAATGTATATGCAATACTTCTGTCTTTTATGGTAGAGAAATTCAGAGTGATTAAGTCCTATAATGAAAAAATAAAAATAGGTTTCAGAAAATTTCTTCCCGAGGCACTCCACCTCTCAAATAAGTCCATTCTAGTAAAACTAATGTCAGAGAATTAAAGAAAATTCTGAGATGAACCCCCTCTTCAGTCTCTACAGTGCATATTATTCGTAACCCAAAAAATAACCCTACAATTAGTTGTACTTAAACTAAATAACTCTCAACATTCAGTGACAAAGGGGATTCTACTTATTCCGACCTTCGGATTTTAGGGAGCTTTCTTATAACCACAGATATTCAGACTGTCTGATCTCCATTTCTCCTTACTCAAGCAAAACCACATGTATGACCTTACACTTTGGGGTAGCTAGATACAGCAAACTCCAGAGGTCCTCCCAACATAAACTATGCCATAACTGGAATTTACATAAACATTCAGGGGTCAATGCTACGGCATTACAAATGTCAGCCCCTTATTTAGCTCTTAGGATTCTGTAAAGTGAGAGTTTGCCCTTCATCAACTTTCAGTTAAAAACAGAAATACAAGCTCCTTTCAGCAGACACATCCCTCCAGAGCAGGACACATCCCCACCAATCCTCCCACAATAATTTCAGCTGTGGTCCTCCAAGGTACCATCTGCCCGCACTGTGACTTTTTCAACTAATCCTGGTACAAATAACGGAGCAGCCAGCTCCTTACTCTCTGTGAGGAGAGTAAGGCAGCTGGGTGGAATGAATTACCCCAAGCTACTTATCAGCAGTGTTGCTGGGGTACTTTTGGCAGGGACACCTTTTGCATGCAAGGTAAGCATCCTGACCACTGTGCCAAACATGGCTCACTCTGGCAGAGAGGATTGCAAGAGGGACACCAGCAAATACCTTTATCAACGACTTCCTTTGTGCCATTCTCCTCCAAGCTGTCATTTCAGAGCCCTGAACAGAGCAGCCCATGAATCAGCATGTGCCTGCCCTGCAGCTTGCATAGCTCTCCCCAGTGCAAGCAGTGTTTTTTTCAGCAGTTTATTCTCTATGAGGAGAACCTGCACCATGTCACCTACACGGAAAGATAAGAGCATTTTCAGAGAATAGATCTTAAAGTAGAAACCTTTAGCCTGCATGGAAGACCCTCCAACCACAGTGCCAGGCCTGGGTTGGGGAAGGAGGAATCCAGACAGAACACCTAAAAACCATCTTACTGCCTCCCACTCCACAGCCCTGTTCAGAACAGCAGTCTTTTCTGAGCAGGACTCTCTCCCCCGAGCCCCACAAGTAGCAGCTTCTGCTGCAGCCTGCATAGGCAGTACTTGCCAACCTGACAGCTTGCTCAGGTCCCCACAGTGCAATGAGTTGTCTTGGCAGCAGATTGCTCCCTTTGGTACCTTCCCAATCTTCACTGTTTCATCTGCACAGGGGAATAATCTTCAGCAGGCAAGGCAAGCCATCCAAATACCATGCTGTTGTGGTTTAGCCGGCAACTCAGCCCCACACAGCCACTCGCTCACCCCCCCACCGGTGGGATGGGGGGAGATTCAGAAGGGTAACGCTCCTGGGTTGAGATAAGAATAGTTTAATAATTAAAACAGTAACAACAGCAACAATAATGCAATGGAAACAAAACGATGAGAGAGGCACGAAACCCGGGGCAGGGAATGAACAACCAAACAGCACGTGACGCAGCCTCCCGCCGACCTCATGCCTGCAGTCCCCAAGCCGCAGCAACCCACCACACCCCAACTGCCCCCGTTAATGTACTGGTTGTGGGGTCACATGGTATGGAATGAACACCCCATTGGCCAGTCGGGGTCAGCTGTCCTGGCCGTGGCCCCGCCCCTCCTGGCCTCCCACCCACACGGCAGAGCGCGGGAAGCTGGAAAGGCCCCTGGCTGCTACAGGCGCTACAGTGAAGAGAACTAACTCTTTCTTAACCAAAACCAGGAGCCACTTTGATCTGGCCTTGGCCAGCTTCACTTCCAAATGCTTTCCTTGCACAGCAAGATTATTTGGGCTCAAATGTTGACTTATGTCAACACACAAAAACTGCAAACTATGTACTGATGAGCCTTCATAGCCCCAGAACCAAACCCAGTTTAAAGTCAATACTTAATGTGAAAATGGGAGTGATTCATTATTTAGTAATTTAAAATTTATTTCTTCAAAGTTTTAAAATTGACACCACCCTTTTTACATTAACATAACATCACATTAAAAGAGAAAAGCATATCAAAACAATTAAGCTTGCTACAGATACTGCTGGAAAAGCAGTCTTCAAAAAAATCTGTATCAGCTACTTAATTTTAGCATTTATCCACCTTCTACTCACATAGTCTCCTGTGGTAGATCTGGTCACAGATGTTATACAAGGGCTCTTTACCTAAAGAACTACAATATTCCTATTGGAAATAATTCTTTTATTATAATTCTTTCAGCAAGGAAGTTCTTCTCTTTTAATGAATAATGAAACTCTATCGTACCTTTCAGAATGCTTTTACTTTTTCTTGCATTTGACAGTTTTATTAGCACATATGAGCACTCTTTTGTTTGTTTTCCTGAGCTGTTGCAGTGGGAATACTATTTTTGGCTCTGGAAAAAAACACTCTGCCATCCTATTTTGGGCTCAAATGCAAAATGCAGTTTTATAATTCCATCCCAACCCTCGCTTGTGTGCACCACAGAAGGCACTACGCAATTCAGTTTGACTTGCAGGCTTTGCTTGTAACAATACTGGTACCACAAACTGTAACTGAACCACTGAATCATCTACCCACTCCTGTCGAAGCAAGCCAATGCTTTCACATGCGAAGGCAGTAACTGACAACACCAAAAAGCTACTTCCCAGAACTGCCTTTAGTACATAATTCCCTCAGTCCATCCTCAGCCTTTCCCAGATGCCTTTTTCTGTCACACCCTTCTGACAGTTTGTCCTCGACAGAGGCGACCTGCAACCCTGCACTGGTCATACAGCAACTGCTGCCTGCATCGTTGTTCCTTCTAGATGTATGAGCTTCACCTCCTTAGGCTTTCCTTGTCTGAACTCTCAGAATAATGACATGGTTTTGGTAGGTTTGATGAACCTCGTGCTAGGCTCTAGCTTTCATTCAGCTGTGAAGCACGATCTGTTTGTTTACAAATGGACAGGCAGCGCAAGCACTAACAGGCTTCCCTGCCAGAGTCCTTGTGCTTTTATCCTTTTGAGGGAATAGAAAGAAAACAGAGCACAAAACACCCCAGAGAAACTACAGTCCCCCAGCATCAGTTCCAATCATTTCCACCCTTTTGCTAAAAAAAAAAATTGCCTGTAAGTATTAGTAAAGGCAGCACCTCGATTCTTATGAAGCTGCTCAGGGATGTGAAACCACGGCCAAGTGTTGTAGCAAAATACTGAATGATACTTTGTTTCCCGACATTACAGGGATCCGTCATACTTACTTGGCAGACACTGTTAAAAAAAGATGAGAATTACAGGAAAGAGACTATGTCATTTAAATCTAGTTAAGCTTTTAATAAATCCAATTTTTCATCGTTAACTATGATGCATTCCCTTAAAATTATTTATTGCCTATCCCCAATAAAGAAAAATGTTTAGAGACAGAAAATTGAGGCCATGACACCACATAAATTAGGTATGTCAGATGCAAGAGGAAATGTTGTCTAGTACACGCCTAGAATGCTTTTCACTGAACCTAATAAGTAGTGTGTGTAAAAAAATGTTTCTAACTGCTATTATTCCTGTACAGATAGCCCAGTACCTATAGACAACTCCATTTTGTCCTAACTGAAAAGGACAGTAAGTAGAAGAAAAATATTGCTCTATCTGTATCACCAAAACTACAAATTTGCAATATACAATTAGTTTTCTTCAGTCTTTCATATAGTGAATTTTATCACAGATTAATTGCACAGTCACCAGGAACTCATTACTGAAGCCTGGAATGAAACAGCTATGATTAAGACACTCAAAATTATATGTAAGCCTTTAACTTACATAATTATATCTAAGTTAGAGCAAACAGCTCTCAAGCCCAACCTTAGAGATGCTACCGGACTGTTCATATCTTTGTTCACACAGTCCTTGGCCAGCACAGATATAGCTCATGAGTTTGAGTGCTACAGTCTCAGATTCACTTGGTCAGCAAGTAACATTTTTGAATAGTGCAGCCAGTTAGAAAAATAAGCAATCAGACTGGGGACTCAGGAGTGAGACCTATTCCCAGCTTCTCCTATAAGCTGGAAACCTAGTTGCCCTAGGACCTTTCCATGGGCAGTGGAAGGTTCTAGGTATCTTAAGTGGGTAAGTGTCTGAGGTTAGGTGGAATAAATTATGCTTTGTCATGGACTGAGCAAGCCACTGAGTCTAGGAAAAGGCACATACTCCAAGAATAAAAAGAAAATAACGCTCTCCTCTCCAAGAGACTGGGGGGGGGGCGGGGGGAAATCTTGTGTATTTGAACCTCCAAGAGAATTTGCCAGAACCTTTACAAATATCTACAAACCTTTTCCCATATTCAAAGGATTCAGATTATTTGTTGATTTTAAGGAACTCACCCAAACGCAAGATCTCTACTGTAATGCTTCACCAAGACTAATTCTTCTGTTCTTATGTAATCCACCCTGGCAATGTTAGAACAGTTTGTTAATCAAATAGAATCAAGATACTTCTTAACTAACATTCTTCACTTCTACAGTCCCTGTGTTCATCCTTGGATCTCAAAGCCCTGCCCAAAATTCTCATTATACCAACTTCACGTATTGATGGAACAGAGTTCTAGAAAGGTAAAGTGACTGGCTCAAGGCCTGAAAGCAGACTGTAGCCAACATGAAAACAGATGTTAAGTTCTCTTAATTTTAGTATCTTGTCTAATTGAGATACGTTTACTTCCCATTACTGTTTAATGTTATTCAAATGACTGTGTAGTATAAGTTAAATGGTAAGTGTGCTACTGAGCTCTTATAAACTGTCATGTAAGACGAAGCACACTGAGAAATGCAAAGGACCTCCTTCTTATTCTGTCACCTTTAATTTGATTGGAAATTTAACACTGCAAATAAAAGGTAAGCTTTAATTTACTGGCTCAATATGCTTGCTGGAAAATGAAATCATCTGGGAGTCTACATCTGCAAAACAAAATTTATTATCTGTAATTAACTAACCTTTAGAAAAGCCCTTTTTTAATTTCCTCTTGTCAATGTACCAGGAAGACGAAACCATAACAAGCATTAGCAGAGAAGCAACTACATCAGAATAAGAGCTCCTGCAAACATTCAATGGATAATACAGTTAAACCTTTGACTGATGAGAGTTCAGTCATACCATGACCTGTATTTAGATGCAGAGAGTTAAATCTTTGTTACACAATTGCATTAGAGACTAAATAGTCCAACATATGATTATTTCAGATAGACAGTACCGCATGAATGTAGAATCCTCTGTGTATTGTTTTATGTCTCCATGAAAAAAGTCAAAGTACTCCCAAGTGTAACAAAAGAGTCTCCTAATATATTATTCAAGTCTCTTGCTAGAAGCAACCAGAGATGTGTAGAGAGCTCAGACAATGAAATCTTTTGTCAATCTCTACCCTGAACTTCTCTATTTACAGAATAGTTCTGCTAAAGGTGTTAAATCACTACAGAAGATTTGAAAACATGCAACCCTTGGTCTTTTGACTGGGTAAAACATAGGTGAAATCAGCATTCTTGTTCATTGTTGTAAAAATAATTGTTTGCTCAACTAATGTACAACTAATGTTTGACAACAATATGACTGTTCATTCTTAAAGGGGGAATACCCACAAACATAATATGACTAGTTTAGTTGTAGTTGTTTAAATGGGTGTTTACACTGCAGTTCACCTACCTTTTTCTCAAAGTTTTTTTTTAATTAGCTTCAGCCATATACTTTTTATTTAGAAAAAGTAAGTATAATATGAAAAAGCACAGATATTCTGTCCTCAAAGGTAGAAATATTCTATATACAGGTTCAGACTATCTCCTGCCTTGGAAATATTCTGTCAAATGAGCAACCTCTCAAGGATATTCTGATCATTGTCACGAGAGCCTATGCCTCTCCCTCAAAGAAAACCTGCGGTAATCTTATAAATCCATTGATCTGGGTATTCACAAAGACTATGAAATATATGTGCCAGACCATTGTGACTCCTCCTCTGTTACTGCATTGTCTCTGAAAGCAGTAAAAGTTCTGGCTGCAATTTAACAAAGTCAGTATGAACCAGGATGATGTCTAATGAAGGCTGTATTTTGAATAAACTTGAGTATGTTTGCATCCATAAAGAGCAATGCATTGGGATTTAGATTAGCTAACAAATGAGACAATCAAGGCTTAGAGAAAAGCATCATTTCTGTAGACAGCCTGGATTTTAATGAGGCCAACAGAATGACAGCCAGGATTACCAAGCAGTATGGAGTCTGCTTGTACCATCCACAATGAAAGGAAAAGAATATGCCTTCAAAGGCAAGAACAAAAATTCAGAGTATATAATCTACATATACAATCTCCTCTCTCCCTTTTTATGAACAACCACCATAACAAGTATGTTTATGCACATTTATGCTTAAGGAAACAACTTTTTGTACTTTAAGAGGAAAAATCTCCAGTGTTGCTGGAATTTCTGTGCAAATATAGGATTGTGATACCACACAGCAACAGAAAATGACAATAAAATGCAGTACAAAGGTATACCTTTGGATTACTATTGGGATATGCTTGTGAATATTTACTCACTCAGACTGCAAACTTGAATTTCTATTTTTTGTTTTATGCTTTTGAACTCTTCCTGGAATTTCATAGCAACTCAGTCGTTCCATGTTGTACTTCTTAAATGAAGAACTAATTTATTTTTATTCTATCAGCTCAAAATATCCATCTTATTGTTACTTTTTTAGGTGTTCCACACTTATTGTTACATTCATTTCTGGTTTTTCCCATTACATGTTCCATTAATGGTTCATGTGTTCAACCATCATCTGTGCTTACTGCCCCAATTCTGACCATAGTTATTTGTTAGTATTTGTTATAAGTAGTAATACACTCTACATGCTGAATCAGCTTAAGTGTTCCAATTCCAATACTCCAAGAGAACTAAAGATATTGACTGACTATTAACAAAGCAGAGCAATTTCTTTGTGAAAAGTTTTGGTATATATTAATTTCTCATACATTTATTACAAATACCTCCTAAGAGATTCATGCACACATTAAAAGTTTGCAAACGCGGGCTGCACGTGATAATTTAAAAATACTGGTGACAGCAATTAGGCAGGAGTGAGAGTTATATGGTTTTGCATTCTTTCACTGGGCCTACATGGTGTAGTGAATGCATATAGTGTACTTGAAAGAGATGAAGCATTTCCATTTCTCTTAAACTCTAAGATGGACCTCAGACTCCTATATCCTTTTCAGTGACTACCCTCTTG
Source organism: Phalacrocorax aristotelis (assembly GCF_949628215.1). Taxonomy (NCBI): domain Eukaryota; kingdom Metazoa; phylum Chordata; class Aves; order Suliformes; family Phalacrocoracidae; genus Phalacrocorax; species Phalacrocorax aristotelis. The sequence continues at coordinate 106,289,216 of NC_134276.1, read as the reverse complement.
CTCAGATTCTATGGCATTTATACCTTTTTCCTAAAAGTAAAATATTTCCAAAAGTTATTGTCAATTTCTCCTAACTAGTAACCTGGGCAAAGGATTTGCAGCCTTCATTGTTTTATTGAAATATCTCTTTCCTCCAGTGAGTAATAGTCTCATAAAACTAAAATCTAATGTTAAACTGTTACTTTCTAATAAATATCAAAATATGTAGTGACCAAAGTAAAAAAAAAAATAGTTCATTTTAACCAGAGGCCTTATTTATATTTGTGATCAATAAGTTCATTAACAGCAGACTTAGCATTTAGCAATGCCTTGATGACTTCTTTTGATTTTTGGCAATACTTATCATTGACCTAGGACTAAAACTCCCTGATGAAATCTGAAATTTAAGTTTCAGTAAAATTCTTCCTTCTAAGTTTGAATATATTTTCTACGAACTCCTCAAGTTTCCCTTACATGAAACAGTGAAGGAGAAATCCTTCTTCAGAACTTGATTAAAATAAGAATTTGTTTAAAGATGATCAGATAATGCTTCCACAATCCAAATATTTAATCCAGTAACTTTTTAGAGAAACATCAGAAGAACAGGCAGCAGCAATCTGTGAGCTGTCTGTGGGGATACTGCTGACACACAGACCTTTAAGAATCCTAATGGCTGACACCTGCATGAAAATTTGTTCCTCAACTTCTCATTATGCAGAACAAGGAAGCTAATAGTTTACCAGCTGCACAGCAACAGTGTTGCAGACCCCCAAAGTTTTCTACCTGTAACATAGCCAAATGAAGAGCAGAAACAAGATCCACAGTGTGTTTGCCACCTCCAAAAGTATGGAAACTATTTTTATCAGTTCTTAAACTTGCCAGGAGAAGCAAAGAGGATTTAAATTTGTAAACAGTGTAAGACATTCCTTGCATGGATTTACAGAAGTCATGGCAAGATTAGTGATAGTATGAGTATCATTAACTTGCTTTTTGAAAAATTAGGACTATCAGTGAGAAAACAATTACAGTTTTTATTTTATTAATTCTCCATTTAAAATGAACCACACAAGATACCCACAATAAAGTCAATAAAGCTGCAATAAAGTAAATGATTTTTCAATAAAATTCATCTTTTTTTATACAATCTGTCTACCACAAAGCTGGAGAAACACATCCTCACATTAAGGCAAGATTTTCAGACTGCACATATCAATAGGCTAAGTCAGTGCTTATTCTTTGAATTTTTAAGCAAGATTATTGCAAGAAATCAAGAATCATAGAATAGTTTGGGTTGGAAGGGACCCTTAAACATCATCTAGTCCAATCCCCCCACAGTGAAAAGGGACATCTTCCACTAGATCAGGTTACTCAGAGCCCCATCCAACCTGACCTTGAATGTTTCCAGGCCCTACTAAAAAGCTTGTTCCCATCTTTCTTCTAAAAGCATGAGCTCCTTTTCTAGGGTCTTGGTAAGGTATCTAACCAGCTCAACCTATTAATTTTACTTTGAATTTTTCCCCTTCTTGAAAGGTACATATCCCCTTTTTGTCTCCATGGGCTGAATCAACTTCTGCTACAAGCTCTATAACATGTTCAGAACTTACTGCAGATCTGGTCTCAAAAGAAATGCACAAATAAGAGATGGTGCTACTCAACCAATCAAGGAAGTCCATATTAAAAGTTAATATCCAGTGTCACATAGTTATACTCCCTACCTGCATAAATATCCCAAAAGTTCAGTCCCTTCAAGACTGCCTGGTATTGCCATTTCATTACTGTATATGACTTCCATCATTGCACTATGTTATGAACATAAAAATACTTTCATTAAGAGTAAATTTTCATGAAAGAGCTTAAACTGCATATTTAATGCACAATTTGTCAGGCTCCTTTAGAATCCTGCTTTGAGTAATCATCACCATGTACACATATAATGCATAATTTAATTTAATTACTTTTGATTGCTTAATGAAAAATCCAGTGGACATTTTGAACATCACAGCTATATAATGAAAGTTATTTGTATTGTTTTTATTAACCTTCATAGTTAAAGATAATCAAGTTTTCTATTATACAGGAAAAAACTCTAAAGTATCAGAAATATGAAGTATTTATTTTGATATGTTCTCCAGTGCTCACACTTGCAACAAATAAAGGCTAAATAAAAAGATGTTGCGCTCGTATTCTAACTCAAAGTTACATGGGTTCAACTGCCAAATTCTGGTTAAGGATTTTTTTTGGTTTTTCACTTCCCATTTACATTTGAATGAAATCACAATCCTTCTCTGAAATAAAATTTTAGTTTCATAACCAGTAAGCTTAGTCATTTTTTTTAAATGCTATGTCTAAATAATGAAAATATCTAACATAATTGGAGTTTGTACAAGCAGAATTAACATGACTTTTGTTAAATTTTTTTAAAAGCTACTAATTTGCCAAGTCAACTTGGTATTACTTTTTGAAATCATCTTTTCTTTTCCCCCCACTAATACCCAAGTGTATTTGGATAATGAAAAGAAAACAGCTTTGGGTTTCAGAGAAAGTATTTTAAAGGAAAATATAATTTGTGATCAAGCAGCTGGAACTTGCTTATTGACAGCTAGATTATCTTTGACATTTTTATTGTGTCTTACAAGAACTGAAAGTGTCATGAGAGCTGCTACAGGAACATAAAATTCACATTAAGTTTTTCTGCCTAAGATTAATCTACTCTTTTGCTCAAGAAAATTTATAAACTGGCTCTGGATGTGATTAATAGCAGACACAGACAATCTGGAAAGTTCCCCCATAAGTCCATTGCTGACCAGCAACATAGTTACGACCCATACTTAGAGTGTACCTTAAGAGCTTAACCAATTAAAGACACAAACACACTCACTTTCATGATAGCAAGCACCAGCATTCACAAACTGGTGATCTTATAAAGGCTGGAAACAACAACCTTTTCCTGTGACTAGATTTACAACTTCATATCAAGCAAGAAGCAGGTGAGGCATGACAATACTCTTAAATTCACTTGGTTATCCTGATGAGGTACATCCGTGCATTTTCTGGAGAGCTGTAGATATATTCAGTGAGACACAGGCTCTCCCTCATGCACTGGAGCATACAATTCCCTTGCACCACCTTCAGCTAGTGTCCTTAAGACGAGAAAGCCCACTATGCGTGTGTGCTTATGCAGAAAATGATCCAGGTAAATGGAATTATAACTAAGGCAGGACAAGACAGACTCATCTCATGCTGACTGGGATCAAAGCCAGCTGCCATGATGACAGCAATCACTTCTGTCTCCACTGTGGCGGAGGGACCGCTAGTCTGTGGCAACAGCTGCAGCAAAAGAAAGCCCAAAACTCCAAAGCCTTAAAAGAAAGCAGAGGAAATATTTCCCCTTTTAATAACACATCTGTTTCAGTATCCCAGGCACATTAGTCATGTCACTAAAGTGGATTTGATTTAAGAAACAAAAGTAAAAGCCTATTCAAAATGAAGATGAGTCACAAATTAATATACAAAATATACACATGGAACAATCTAGAATTGCCTTTCCTAGTACAAAAATCCTTATACAGCAAAGTACATAACGCTTGTAACAGTTCCTCAAATGCAGACCCTAAGCTGTGGTGTATTCTTGGAAGTTCAAATTACTTCCCATTTATTCTTTTATGAGTGTATTTATTTACAGTATTTTTTCGTGTTACGGAAGATAAATGTGTATCAGGGGAACAGGGCCACAGGGAAGGAAAGCCTGAGACCAATAAATTAAACAGCTAGAGATGTTTACTAATAAAATTACAGTCCTTAGAGTTACAAGGTATGAAATACCTGCTATTACTCTTACTTTAAAAGTATTATTTATATACTGCAGAGGACATACAGACAATTCCTTAATTTTTTCAAATGGAATTTCTGAAATCTGATTTTTACTAGCATCAGCTGCTCTGTGTTATTTTTAAACTTTGCCCTTCTTTGATTTACATTGATTTAGTAGTAATGAGGAATTAAGTCCTTATCCTCTGCACAAACATACCCTGCAACATCAGTGGCAGTATCAAGTCTGCGTGCTTTTTTTTGGTCACTGTGCTCCTGCCAGGTTCAGCTCAGCAAATTCTACCTTATTAATAAATAAACCCCTTAATGATCTGAATTGATCACCTACCTACATACGTATTCCCTGACTGTTCCACAAGACTACCACATGCCTGCTAATTGTGGCCGTGCTTATTTTACAAACACATCTGTCCACTAAGAAGTACCCTGAGACCAGGGGCTGGCCACAGAGCAGCCACAGGCTACTAGTCCTTCCTGTTTGCAAAACGTTACTGGCTCAGCATTTGCAACTCCAAGTTCCTGTTCCTTGAATGGGAAATTCCAAATTCCTCAGACCTTTTACCTTACTTCCTTTTTTCCTATTAACTCAACATGAGTGAAAATATGAGAAAATCATTCTCTAGTGCAGCTTAAGTAGTGATTATGACAAAGATTTTCAGGTTTTTCTATAGCATAATGTAATGTCAAAATTAAAATTACTAATATCTGCTGTTTGCATGTGGCTAAGAGCTTATTAGTGTTTGGCAAATGGCAGTTTAATCAGTTCCCACCATATGTCCCCTTGCAGCAGCTGCCACCAGGAGCACAGGTAAGGCTCTGCAGTCTGCTCAGCAGTGGCCCATGGGCCACAGGGAGAGCAGGGTCAGTGGCTTCCTTGCAGTCCCCTCCCGATCTCCAGGCAGCCATAACATACAAGCAGCAAACGGGAAAGAATCGGGTTCGGTTCCTTGCAACATTTGTCTGGCAATATAAGAGCACCCTTGTTCTTCCCTTATGCAGCAGTTAGCTTAACTACTGGTTTTCAGCCCAGTTCCTGTGTCAGCTTCTAAAAAAAAGCAAGATAAAACATGAGCCTGTGAAAGCAAACTTTGAAAGCCTGGTTCACAGAATCTCAAATCTTAGATCTCATTATAAAAACTATTAACAGATAAAAACTTGAGTGGGTTAAATCCTACCCCAGTTAACTTCTCATGGGATTCTTTTGCTACCTAATGACTACACAAAGGATAAGAGACAAAAGCAGACAATTACTTTTTCTCCCTTCTCTGGTGAGGGATTAGCAGATAGCAGCAACATATTTCTCTGTGACTAGATCTTCCTTTCTACTGGATGTTTAAAGGGAAAGACATCAACAGATGACGGTGCTTAAACTAAAAGCATTAAATATTCATAGCTGAAAAACGATAAATCTAGGCATAATCCATGCAAAGACCATTTTGATGTTTGTTTTGACATGGACCTACAAAAGCATAAAGTATCCCCTTTCTGCCCATATCCTTAATGCAGAAAACAGCTTCTGGAAAGACGTCACTAGCTTTGCCATGGCATTACATCTGCTATCTCACTTCACCAGCCTGCAAATCTGTGCAAGCTTTAGACATAAGTTACCCCAAATAAACAAGATGGAGATTCTTTTAAGTACAGGGAAAGCTTGGAAAGCAACTTGTCATCGCTTACTCAAGATCTGTCTCCTTGGTTGTACTGACCCAAGAGTAGCGTACTGACCAACATGTAGCAGTAGCTAAACTATGGTGTTTGAAGAGTTATAGATTTTTTTCATTGATATTTCGCTAGTTTCTGTTCATATTGAACTAAGACTTCAGAATGTGGCTTAGACTATAACTTCTTTTAAAACACTTGGGTCTATTAAATACAGGTATTGAAGCATAGCAATGATAATAACAGAAGCTTAGATAAAGCAGCAAACTGTTTGTCCTATCCCAGTTTTCTTCAGTGATTGTCTGAAGAGCATTAACCCTGAGTAAGAGTAACAAAGTCATAAGTAGTCCTTCCTCCTGGCTTTAAAACTGCTTTTCTCAAGACAAGGGGCATTAGGAGCTCAAGTGAATATTTTAAAAGCTACAAGGATGATTTGGGGTAAAACTGGGTCCCAACAAAGAAACAAAGTGTTTCAGAATGGTTCAAGGCTCGATCAGAGAACACGCAGCGCTTTTCTTTGTTGTTTTATTACTTAGCTTAACTTCACACAGTACCAATCTACTGAACAACTTTTCCTTCTCCAGACTGACCATAAATGCCTAACTTATTGGAAATAGGGCTCCCTTTAGTCTGTAAATAAATATTACAAAGGCAAAGTAAGGGACAAAAACATAATTATAAAATACACTAGAATGTGGAAAAACGAGATTAAACCTTATTAAAATATCATTCCTGGGCATTAGTAACAGTTCTACAATTAATAACAAAACAGTTGACTGCACTAAGCAGTATAACAGAAATTAAATTTCCATTTATGTGTAAGAATAATTAGGTTCCATAAAAAGATTAGGTGGTGATTTTTTTTTATTGTTTACCCTGTGCTGACAACTACATAGTTTTTGTCAATACATATTCAGAAATATAAATGCCTTTGGTTGTGTGGAATAATTCACTGAGTAACATCACTTTACCCGAGACTGCAATTATAGTATGAAATGCATGCAGTTTCTGTTTTGCCACCATGATAGTAAGGGCACTTGAGCCGTTTAATATCTAAGTGAGCACTGAGGAAAATAACAGCTTCGTTTTTCAAAAATAAAGTGTGGTATAAACTGACAAAATAATTAAAGTTTACATTTTAGAATGCAGTATTTTTTTTCCACAGCAATAAAATTATTCTATGTGGAGTTGTCATGGCATTTGCTGAGAGCAAAAGCACTACCCTGAAAGGGCTATTCTGTTTTACTGAGAAAAGACATTTAAGTCTGAAGCAGAGCAGTGGGAGCAAAAAGAATACTTATAAAAACCTTCTCCAATCTCTGAGCCAGAGTAGCATTATTTTTTTTTCCTGTTAAGTTGTCACAATAACACTCTATTTTAAGAGTTTAAGATTTCTAAAGCTCTAGTGGGCTACACAGAATTTACTTTCATTCCCTCATGACATGCATAGGCTGATACATCAGAAAAATATATTATTATTATTTCTCATGAAATATCTAAGTTTTGTTATTTACAGATGTGTTCGTGTCTCATATGGAAACCATTTCAGAAGTGTCTGATTAATAGATTAACTATAAAAGTATATGGAAAGATGCAACAAATCCCTGCTGTGATGAGTAACTTCACTTATGTGCAACTATTTTCATAAGTGGTCAAATATATAAAAGATAACATATTGGGGGCTGGGGAAGATTTTTCAGAGACCACCAAGTTAGTTAAGCTTGCGCTGAAATGGTTCCCTTTTCCAGATCTTCAACTTCTTCTCCCAGTCTACTCCATTAATTCAGACAAGTTTTCTTCCTGTTTCGCATCCCCGCTCCTCCCCACCTTGGGGAAACAACTTACCTGCCTTTGATAAGTATGGAGAGCAAGCATTACATCACTGCTAAGTATTAGTATTGTGTGAGAGAAACCAGTAAACAAGAAAACAATCCTCACTTCCTTAAAAATTCTACCTTCACAGGTTAGACATCCATATGTAGAACTTTCACATCCATAATGTGTAGAACTTTACGCATTATTCACATCAACATTTGTGAGCAGGGATATTCTATGAGATCACTCAGTATAGCTTGGAAGCTGTTTAAATTGGACTTGAATGGATTAAAACACATGTTTATCATCATCTTGGGTGACATACATGCAATTTTTCTCTTTAGTGCTTCAGATGACATAAAAAAGGAAAGTGGAAAAAGGAGGATTGGACAATATCTCCCTGGCAGGTGCTGTGCTATTTTTGACAGGCACCACTGACTCCACACACTGCTCTACAGCAGGTGAATATTGCTGAGCAGTATCCCAGAAAAGTGAATCAAATAACAGGAAAAGCAGCCATAACTATTTTATGTCTAGCAAACCAATCTTAGCTGGTAACTAAGAATCTGCAAAGAGGGTGAGAGCAGTGGGATTTATACAGAGCCGTGGGGAAGGGAAAGGGAAGATAAACTTTAAGGTCCTAGCACATACTGTAGTTCTCTTGTAGGTGTCTTTCCTAATACACTTGCCTTTGCTTTCTTTAAGAGCTATAGATCACCCGAGTTTTAGAGAGGACCTCAAAATTGCAGTGCTTTCTCTTCACAGCTAGAATATTTTCCAACACTGCTAAATTGTTTATGTTGCTAATTCACAAATTGCAAGCATGGACAGCTTAAGAAAAAAATTCTTTGCCCCTTCTGCAGCTTCATCTAGGCTTCATCTCTAGACTCCTTCCATAACCTCAGGCAGCTTCTTATTATATCACTTAGCTTCCTACAGAAGAACCCTGTAGTTCCCCATAAGCATCAGCTTCCCTAATCATCCTGTATCTTACCTCAAAACCCAGTTCTCTTTAATCCTCTTCTCCTTTCCTTAGCCAGTGAACTCAGGTGCCAACACCTACTAAATTATTTCAGTTTTTGTGAAAGAAGTAGAGAAGTGAGCATGCAGTAGCAGGAGAGGCTACTGTCAGCAAGCTGATTAGCAGTATCTTGCATCTGAACAAGGTGGCAATTCCTGCTGAGTATCCACATGGATGGTAGAAATAATCTCTGGTATTGGGAACAGAGGCAACCCACCATTCCTTGTAACTCACCAAGAACTGCAAACAAGCACAAAGTAGGTACATAAAAAAATACAAGGAAACATGTCCCAGAGTTTGTAAAAAAAACCAAGGAGCAAGAAACCTCTCTTATCCCATAGATAAAATACCAGATTGGCCACCATCATGTGTGAAGTCTGTGCCAGAGGCAGCAGCTCCCAACAGCAGCTCACATTGTTTCTGTACACACTGCTGTGCACGACAACCTTTTGAGTTGCAGACTGCATTTCCAGGCTGCTGACAGTCTGGAGACAACACAGGTGCTCAGTGTCAGGGCAAAGCAAGGTCCAGCTGCTCCCCAAAGAAGGTGAGATAGGAGTCAAGGGGATCCCAGTGCAGGCAGGGTATATCTTACTGTACCAAGCAAGGCAAGCAGGAGATGGTAGACAGGTCCAACCAGGAGTCCAGATCATAAAGCAGTATCATGCACATGAGGCAGTACCAAAGCCAGTAAGTCAGCCCACATACTGAAGTCCAGCTCAGCAGGGCTCATAGCCAGACAAGGGTGCAGCTGTAAATGAACTGAAAACTAATACCTCCCCCACATAGACTAGAGAAAGACTACACGCTTCAGAGTTGAGCTTAAATAGTGCTCCCTGCCCCATAGGTGTGGGTGGGGTCTTGAGGTGAGGCTGGTCAGGGCTGTTAAGGCTTATTAGTCTATACAGGCCCCCAACATTTGGTACTACCAACTGATTAGCATCTCTATTCAGAAGCCTCTGAGAAGCAGAAAAAGGGGAGGTTTAGTGGGTTTTTTTCAAGGCAGGTAGAATGTATCATCATCAGAAGTATCAAAAGATATAGAGACTAGGGTTAAATGTAAAAAAATGTCCATTTATTGGTCTACATCCCCTGTCCATTTCAGCTGAGTGTACAGCTTTAAAGAGAGCAGGCCTCTAACCCTTTCCATCTAATTTTTACCACTAGTGAAATTCAATAACCATTATCCATTGAAAAGACCATGTGCTTAGGATTTTTAAAACTTCTTTACTTGTCCAAGTGCCTGAACGCAGGACAGACTGATTACACATTTCTCAAGGGGACACTTACTGTAGTCCCTCGGTAGCAGAATCAGAATTTCATTCATTGACCAACAGGCGTTAAAATTTCGTTGAGGCACTAACAAAGTCCCTCCAATCCAAAAGCTAGCTCAGACTACTTGTAACTCCTGTTGAGAAACTTGTCCATCATACCTACCTATACAAACATTAACACAAGTATTTCCTACTTTATTTGCAAACTTCCTCCTCTCTCTCCTCTCTTTGTCTACATCCAAACTTTTGAGCGTAAGTCAGTTTTCAACTTTTCTTGCTCCCCCATAGCAGTATGTTTCGGTGAGGACACACTTCGTCTATACTATCAAGGTTGAATGTTTTCAAATCATCATTTTTGCTTGGCAACAAGATTGATAATCTATCAAATATTGTACCAATCTATAAGAGGCTGCTGCATTTTTTTCTAATTCAACCAATATTGGTTTTCAATCTGAGCACATTTTATACTTTCTTTTTAATGTTTTCTTTAAATAAAATAATTAAAATTACACTATTGGTGTGTAGCCTGACATTTTGTCCTTTCAGAAAGGAAGGAAAAGTAAGCGTATTCACTGGTGCCTCCTTAATTTTTAGGATTTTCATTTGTAACGTCATTCAAAAAGATAAGTAAAAACTAGTTATTGCCCATTATAAGGAAAGTATCGAGAAAACTGTCTTACTTTATTGGAAGTCACCTGATATTTTAAAGAAGCCCAGATCATCTATGAAGCTTTGAGACCCGTAACACTTGAGGATTTTACCTTTCATTTTCTAATATCTCATTTCAACCCTCTTGAGGAATATTTTGAATACTTCTTACTTCATGAAACGAACCCCTCCAATGCCTTTGTGATAGCTTTTCCTTGTTCTTGAAGACACTTAACCTTTCTAAACTTGATTTTTTCCATAAAAATATGAAGAGGAGCTGGCCATTACATGTTGTTATTATATTTGGAAAACATGGTTGCATTTTAAACCACATCACTGAGTGGTATTCAGAAATTTGAATCTTCACTTTAATTTGGAGGGGAAGGGTAGGTTGAAATGCAGCAGGAGAGAAAGCCGTCATTTATAATCTTGCAGACCAGAATTCTTCTTTCCTTTGAACCCAAATATGATACATTCACTTTTCATTCATTTTGTGGAACTCTCTGTATTGAAGATATTTATGTATTGTTCATTTCTCCAATCTTTTATAACTTCTCAACCATAACTGCAAACCAGATTAAAATTAACCATCTTCCAATTTGTCCTACCATGTAAATGCTTGTTAGGTTTATTGATTGTATTACATAGAGTTTATATTGCCTTGGCAGTTTACAGGGACTATAAAATAAGCCCTAAAATGGGCCATGAAAATGTTCCTGCAAGTCAAGCTTCATTGCCTACTAGAAAATGTACTTGTAATGTACATTATGTATATCTAGAAGATAGGAGCACAATTTCTATAAACTTTTATAGACTTTAACGCAAAAAATAACAATTTTTTTAATGGGAGACAGATTCAAAAGCAAGACAATGAACAATGACCAGTTCAGAGTCATTCCTTGAAGAGAACATGTGACATTCCCATAGTTTTTAGATTCCATTATTCAAAACCTTTATTTACTTATTTCCTGCTGTTACTTCTTATTTATTATATTTCAACTTGCTACCTTTGCTTTTGCTTTAAAAAGAAGTGGGGTTGAGAATTGAGGGAAGGCAAAGTTGGCTGATTAGAAGTCAGCCTTTCCAGATTCAGATAATCCTCCTCCCCATTCTTGAGGGAAAGAAAATGCAGTTACTCTGCTTTTCAGGACTGACGGATATTTAAATTCTAATTGAGAATTAAAGGACAAGTAATTTCTTTTTTAAATTCTTCCAATATAGATTTATCTCTTTTTACATAAATGTGAATAAGAAGTGTTATTATTAATTAATGTGTCTTCTGAAATCTGACCTGAGTAAATTAGGAATACATATTCTGAAGACAGACAAACAGTCCACTCTCAACTCAGAAAATTCTGTGAACTTGTCAGATAATCTCTTCATTGATCCTTCATCTGAAGTTCCTACTTCCTTTGACTAACCTGAGGTCTGCTGAGTATGGCCCTCTTGTCATGGATGGCAGATAGGCAAGCATATGTCTGTAATGCCGCTAATTTATCTCTGTCCCTCTACCCATTTGTCACCTTGATCTTAGCTGCATTCATTTCTGCTGCGGTGGCCTCTACATACATCTATAGCTATTCTGTCTAGTCCTTCGACCACTGTAGTCAATTCACTACTTTCTACAGATCTGTTTCAAACGGGTGATCCGATGTTGTCTGTCAACACTTCTCATTTCTTTCTGCTGTACAATAACTCACATGATAAATCCCCTTTGGTTCCCTTTTTGCTTTTTCTTTTTTTCATCCTTTCCCATCTTACACTCCTTTTTTCTGTTTGGTGTTTCAAACTTCCTACCTGTTGATATCTGTCAAATGCAGTTTCCACTTGAAACAGCCTGATTTTTTCAAGCTATCTGTGTCTAAATAAGAGCCACCAACTCTATCTCTTTTGCTGTTAACTGGCATCCCTCAGAATTTACAGGTAATATTTGATATCTCTGACGCTCTTTCGTTCAGATTCCACAGTGCAGATGCATAGGCTGAATAATATAAGTGGAAGAAATTTTCTCCACTCTGTGAAGTGCTAGATTTAATGAAAAATGATAAAATCATACAAAACAGCCTGAAGATGGTAGTGAGAGGGTATATGCGGTTAACACAAGTATTTCACATTCCTGCTGCTGCCTCACTTCCTATGTAAAATGGGCAAAATGCATCTCCATTGGGACTTACAGGGATCAGTACATGACAAAAAGCCATTGTGATTTAGGCTGGCTTTGAAGACATGAAATATATTATTGCTCCTGTCTGTAAAGAATAGGCACTGGTATTCAGGGCCGGCGGTAATGCAGTTGATGGAAGCGCTGCAACACGGGTGGGTGGCAAAGGAAAATGACTTGAAGATGGAGGCAGTTTGAATTTAATTCGGCCGCAATAATTGTGCAGTTCAGTGGTTGTACTCTGCCTTCCTTTCCAACAGCCTAATTCTTATTCTTTAGATGCTTTTACCTCCTGTTTTTATAACTGCCTTTCAAGGGACACTCATTCCTGTCATTCTTTCTGGACAATGGTAACCAGGTTTTTGTTTCTGTCTATAATCAACTGCCCTGGATATCATTACACTGCTGTACTGCTAGAAAAGCACCTTTCTTTATGCCATTGCAAACCACTGTTGTAAAGAGCAAACCACTTCAAACTGCACAGTGATGCTTACATCTTTGGCATTAAACTGCAGCTTTTTTAAAACCGTTTGTTTATTTGTGCTGTTAACTGGATAATGTTCTAGCAAAGTGCTGCAATATTGAAATGTCAATGTTCATTTATGAACCACATTGAGATTCCTTAAATGAATGCAAGCAGTGCAAAGTGATTTGTATGCAAAACATATGTTGCCTAATCAGATTCATAAATTCAAAGCGCACTTAATCAATTAGTTATATTTGATTCACCAGCAGTTAAAAAGTTTCTTTAATGATATCAAAAGCAGAATAAACAATGCATCATAAATTTCATTTTTTCTAAATTAAACAGATACAATCATAGTACTTTGTATCTCAAATAATAAATGAGAAATTAATATCAAGAAAAGAGCATCTAAAACTATGTCTTATTTCTTTTTTTCTGTAATTTGTTTTCCAAAGTGGATGTTATACAAAATGAAAGTTAACCATTTGTCTTCTATAGAGATAACATTTTCGTAGGAATGAATACACTTTTTCCAGATTAAAAAGAGGAAGCTACCGTTTATTCAAGTCCCTTCAATATTAATAGAGCTAACCTGTAAATATATTTTAGCATTGAGTGAAGCAGAATATTCTTTTCCATTAAAATAAAAATAATTAGATACCTGAATTGCCATACATTGTATATAGAAGTTTGGTTTAGCACTCTTTAACCTCTAGTTCCCAGTATTATGCAACAAAGGTATCTTAGTGGAGTTCTTAAAATAAAAATATAAAATCACCACTCGAATTTTTTGTATTCTTTATGATACTATTCAAGATGGGAAGTGGAGCATGTGCTGAAGAAACTCTTGATTTCAACAAATAAATGTAATTAAATACCCAAAATTAGAAGTCAAACCATCAACCACAGGTCTTATCTAGTCCATGTGCCCAAGGCATGATCAAATCCATCTCATTGTAGGTATTTTTTTCTAGCCAGCTATTAATCACTTCCAATGCTTAACACTCAACTACCTCCGGACTATCTATTCTTGTCTAACTTTAGCATTAGAAAGATCATATCTATTCTCAGTCATCTCGGCTGCAGCTTCAACCTATCATTAGTGGCATAAAGAGAATATTCTTAGTGTTTGTGATTAGTTTATATATTGTAAGTCTGTTGTAAAAGACTGTAAAAAAGATAACCCTCACTTGCCTTTTCAGAAGAAAAAGTTTCAGTTTGTTCACAGGTCTTCATAGGTTATGCGCAGTAGACCTCTCTTTACTCCTGCTCTTATATATGCTCTAACAGGCCCATATCACAGCTGAATCTGGACCAAGTATTCCATCTCAGTTTCAGTAAAGCAGAAGGATTACTTCTACATTGCTATTTCTACTCTTTTTATGTATTTTTCAGATGTCTGCCCTTCTTAAAGCAGTTTATAGAGCTGATGACTAGTACCCCAGTTATAGTCCTTTAGAACTCATAATACTTTTTTGGTTTTTTGAACTAACTGTTCTATATAGTGACTCCTCAGGCCTGTGAGCTCTGTCTTCCTCATGAGCAATACTGTTCATTTGTTCCTTTGAAAAACAGCTTATTTTTTTCAGACTGCTTCTTCAGGTAAAATTGTACTGAATTCATGTTGTACAATGTATTTGCATTCTTTTCTGTCATCAGCATATATAATTTTCATTCATGAAAACAGTGAATAATACGTGACCCAGGACACGTAACTCAGTATTTCTCTCTATTTCATGGTGAGCCACTTTTTCTTGCCTTCTAGATATGATTTTCCTACTGGTTTTGATGCAGTATTTTCAAAAATGTCCTGCTTTCTTAAGCTGCTTTTAAGCACGTCTAATCTTGAGATGTGTCGCCTCTACAACATTTCCTCCACTCCCATGTTTTCATACAGAAGACTTACTGTTTAATGGGATTTTCTCTTGAAAGATTGTGTTAAGTCTTATTTGTCTCAATCATTTTCTTAGTTACTTTCATGCAGAAATACAGAATTTTCCTGTAGCTTATTTAAGTCTGTAAGTCCTAGTTCCTTCTTTTTCTCCTTTTCCAAAGGTAAGCCATACATTTATCCTTTTCTGTGGATTTTTTTTTTTTTTACTTCACCAGATCTACACAAATTTTGAAAGGCAACAAGTAATGGCTCTGCAATTCAATCAGACAAGTCTTTCCAGTTCATAGCATGCCATTCATTTAATCCTGGTGATTTGGAAACATCGACATATCTAAATATCCAGTAGCCCATTCTGCCTTATTCCAAGGCTGAATTCTTGCTTTTTTGTCGTTGGTGTTACTTGTGAAGGTCAGCTGATTACAGGCCATCTTCCCCATGAACAGTAATGTAAAGAGGCAGACATTGTAATTTGTTCTATTACAAAAAAAAAATGTCAGAGAGGGAACATTATGACATGGGAAAACTGCAAATGACAATTAAATCAGCATAGAAATGTTGAAAGCTTGTGATGAGGAGTTCATCAATAAAATTACTAAACCGAGAAACACCTAAACAAAACTTCTGCAGTTCCATTGCGGTAGAGAAAAACAAGAATGAACCAAATTACAAACCTGACAGCAACTTGTAATCATAGAATCATAGAATTGTTAAGGTTGGAAAAGACTCTTAAGATCATCGAGTCCAACCACTAACCTATCACTGCCAAGTCCACCACTAAACCATATCCTCAAGCACCACGTCTACCCTTCTTTTAAATACCTCCAGGGATGGAGACTCCATCACCTCCCTGGGCAGCCTGTTCCAATGCCTGACAACCCTTTCGGTGAAGAATTTTTTTCTAATGTCCAACCTAAACTTCCCGTGGCACAGCTTGAGGCCATTTCCTCTCGTCCTATCGCTTGTTACTAGGGAAAAGAGACTGACCCCCGCCTCGCTACAGCATCCTTTCAGGTAGTTGTAGAGAGCAATAAGGTCTCCCCTCAGCCTCCTCTTCTCCAGAGTAAATGACCCCAGCTCCCTCAGCCACTCCTCATAAGACTTGTTCTCCCTTCTCCAACCTCATTGGACCTTTCACCAACTTTGTTGTCCTTCTCTGGACATGCTCCAGCAACTCAAAGTCCTTCTTGTAGTGAGGGGCCCAAAACTGCACACAGTACTCAAGGTGCAGCCTCACCAGTGCCGAGTACAGGGGCACAATCACTGCCCTGCTCCTGCTGGCCACACTATTCCTGATACAAGCCAGGATGTTGTTGGCTGCCTTGGCCACCTGGGCACACTGCCGGTTCATGTTTAGCCGGCTGTCAACCTACAACCCCAGGTCCTCCTCTGCCAGGTAGCTTTCCTGCCACTCTTCCCCAAGCCTGTAGCTTTGCATGGGGTTGTTGTGACCCAAGTGCAGGACCTGGCACTTGGCCTTGTTGAGTCTCATACCATTGGCCCTGGCCCAACGATCCAGCCTGTCCAGATCCCTCAGTAGGGCCTTCCTGCTCTTCAGCAGATTAACACTTCCAGCCAGCTGGGTGTCATCTACAGTCTAACACAGGAGTCTAGATGGAAATTATTTTACAACTTTGTAAATATATAGCTGCATTTTCCATTAAAAAATGGTTATTGTAAGTCTGAAACTTAATGACCAAATTATGATCTTCATCTCAGAAAGTATTTTTTCTTTAACATATAGGCACATCAACTGGAAAGGCATGAGTATTACACACAAATTCAGAGGTATCTCTGAAACATATAAACTATAAGTAAAATACTTTAAGAATAAATACTTAGAGGTTCATTAAGTGATTCAACACCTCCAAAATGTCTACAAGACAATCAAAATTATTTGGGACATGGATTAAGAATGAAGTTCTGCAGTCAGGAAACTGAAAGACTCAGAAAATACCGATCACAAGACCAGGCTCAGAACAAAACCTACAAAACACATCAGGTGCAAAAAGCACCTTACAGTGGGGAACAAAAAAAGTCCTTCTGCCTCCCAAAAAGAAGCTCCAGAGCCACCAGTCTCCCACATACATCAAGCATCATTTCAAATCATGCAGTGCTCTTCCCTCCAGGCAAATATGCATAAGCAAATCTTTATGACCACCTGTAAAGCAGCTGTAAAGACATAACTTAAATGAGATCGGGTCATGGTACTGAAAACACTCTTTCGAATCAGTGTAATCCTAGTCAATACATTTCAGTCTCCCTTGTCCTGTCTGAAGTAAAGGGTAAAATCCTACTGGGAGCAGTAGAGACAAGATTTCATCATATGTATTAATTCTGAACAGTAGCAGACACTAGGGGATTCTAATCTATTGGACAACATTGTTAGGCATTGCAGCATCTGGAAAGTGAAGCTAGCAAAATTCACTGTACAAAGATTGAATTGTTTATATTTTCTAATAAAAATACTACTTACCCAGGAACATAGTGAATTATCTTTAACTTGAAATATTTCTTGTCTTTCAAGCAAGACAAGATATTTTAATAGAGTGTATGCAAGCATCATTGGGTAGAGGTATAGGTTAAGATTGAACTGAATAATTTTAGTGTTCTTTTCTTTCCTTGCAGCCCGTTAATTTACGAAAACAAGACTGTATGTGAGATTCTAAATGTTTTAATTTATTTTTATTGGAAAGCAGGGTATGAATTAGGAAACTTTGAGTTACCCTTTAACCTTCCTAAATTATTATATAGTGCTCCGCACAACTGGTAGAAATTCTCTGTCCTCTAAATGGAGATCCATGACTCTTTTTCATCCACACTTCAAAGCCAATCTTTTGCTCAGCATACATATGCAAATTCATTGAGGCCATAATTTATCCCCAAAATTAGACCACACCCAGTTTGTAAGTACTTTAGCACCTTCTTTGTCTCCTGCTTTGCATCAAGTCTTTCCACTGTACCCATACTATGTAGTACAAAGCAGCATAGATAATTCTCCAAACTGGTGCCAAAAAATGTTCAGAGCAAAAAAAGTTGCTTCATCAATATCAGTTAAGTTTCTACCATTTCTTTCATTATCACTCTACAGCACTGCAGTGTGTTTTGCTAACATTCACGTTTGTACAAAGATAATTTGAGGGCTCTGAATTGGTGCTAAGTAGTGCCATTTAAACATACGGAGATATTTTCACAGTATCTAGTTAGTGCTGACTGTTTGCATTCCTACCTTATGTCATGAAGTCAAAAGTCTTTTAAGAAATGTCATATGTTTAATAAAACATTATATCTCATGTTTATTTGGTAGCATTTCTTCATTTGACCAACTACTGGTTTTGAATTTTTAGCCATAACTTTATTATTCTTCCCTACCATTCTTCTAGGTTTTGAGGGGTTTTCTTTCCAAAGATATCATATTTTACCACATTTAATAGTATGAAGATATTTCACAGTAGGATTTACATTTGGATTTGGCACAAAATAGACAATTCCTAAGGCAACTCATAATTCCAGTCCATTAGGCTAATGTATTGCAGCTGCTGTGAACAGTGGGCATGTCATCTTTTGTATAATGACGTCTGGTACATCACAGAATATAAAACAAAATAAACTGAAAAATTACTCTGCATCTAAATATCACATAGAGTTATTTTCACCCTATTCCCTCACCCCCATTCTCACCAGAGGAGTCTGTTGTATCTGTAACACATTTGGTGTTTTTTAAGTGTTGCCTTTTACAGTTGATAAACACTCCTATAAAAGCATTGTGGCCAGCTGTACATAGCTTACCTGTAATGTATATATAAGTAATCAGCATTCAGCACTGGCTTTCAGTTAAGATTTTTTTAGAAACTAATAGTAATTTACATCACACCTCATTTATTAATTCCACTTAGTTTTCTTAATTTCTACTTTAAAAAACTTTCACTACAAAACCTACAAAGTTTCCATTTGATAGAAGGTGGACCATTAGCAAATCATTAATGAATTCATTTGGATTCATTTTCACCTGTCTCTTCAGCCTGAAAGAGTCAGTATCAACATCTTCTACCCCATCAAAGACTGTTTTTGCCAGACTATCAGACATTATAACTCTGAACTCTGTCATTGATACTTATTTTCATGGTATATTATATATTCTGAGAGAAAGATTGAGAAGAAACGAAGGATACCTTCCTAAACTATTAGCTAAGTTATGTCTACAGAGCAGGGTATAGTGTCTACATTACCACAGCAACAAAAGGCACTAAGCCACATACCCCACCATAAGCACTACCATCATGATCAGGATCGTTCCTGATGAATTAGGCAATACAAATCCAAATGCTGAATATCAGCTGCTGTAACACTACGAAGAACCATTCATTTCAGTGCCACCATGATAATTTATGCCAGCATCTGTGAATGCAATGGCAAATCTGGATACATTTCGTAAAAACAGTTCAAAGAACCACTGCAGAGTTCCGTAACTAAACCCTTCTGCTTGGCTAAGATGTCTTATCTTGCTTCAAAATTCTGTCCTCTGAAATGTAAACAATGATAACAGACTGACAACAGGGGATTCTTCTTCCTCAGTAAGTCTTTGACTGAGAAATATTTTCAATCCAAAATATTGTGGGGAGAAGGGATTCTGAAAGAAGTCTCCCTATAGCTTTTTAAAAAACAAACAAACAAACAAACAGACACCAACATTTATGAAGGGTGTTTTATATAAAACAGAAGGAGAATGGTTCCAAAATATTTATAAAATCATGGCAACAATAAAAATATTAATTTGAGCATATTAATTTGAACTCTAGGATTTGGACATTTACAACTTTACCTGCGAGAGGTCTTCTCAAGGAAGCTAGGATCTCCAGTAACCTACAGTTCATGACATTCCATGTAGTGTAGCTTTGCTCCTTTTTTCTAACATTTTCCACTAAAAAATACAGACTTTTCACAGTAAAATTATTCTGTTGTATTCTAACATCACCAGTTTTCACTTTAATGTTTCCTCTTTCATCTTTCTCAAAAACTGATGAAGGTTTTGCAACACAAACTTACTTCTTGCATATTTATTTTGAAGAAACTAATTCAAATGACCTCAGAATGAAACTATGGAAGAAGCAGTTAATTTGTGAGCGATGATATTACAAATCTTTAATAAATTAGTTCTTTAGAAAAGAGTCTTCTGAGACATATTTAATCAGATTGTAATATAACCCCATGTATTGCATCCCTAATTATATTGTATCATTTAGTTAATTTGGTTTGTACTTCAATTATTAAAATTCATTATTTATCCTTATGAAATGAAAGTGATCAAACATACTTGATAAAGCGAGTTTTAGAAATAGATTAAGTCATTTTCTACCATCATGTAATTATGTTACCACTAGGGTTCATTTTAATTATGATAGAGCATTACAGAAAAGTTAGAACACTTTGTATCAAATACAAGTAGAATGGTAAAGTACGAAAACAACTGCAAGAACTTCTTATTGATAAATAAGGAACCAAAACCATATGTGACCTAGACACTATCTTCCTGCATACATTAGATTAACTTCACATTTGTCCTTTAAATAGGCATGTCATCTTTTTTCACAAGAACATGTGTGAAGTTAGAGGTATATAGTGAAGTTTACTTCCATGTAGCAAAGCTTCCACAGTAATACTAGCCCAGGGCTACTACATTCCCTGTTCCCCACTGTTCCAGATTAGTAAGACTATAAGGCCTGATCCTTTCCCTCACTTCACTAGTTGTAGCAGTAGCACTTGACATGTAAAGGTAGAGAACAACATTTTATTTGACCAAAGGCAATCTTTCCAAGCACCTCCAGCTGTCCACACCTTAGCACTATCTGATAACATCCCCACAAAAGCAAAATAATCTTGGGCTATAAGCTGCTAGCAAGGGTGCTAATGGGAGAAGTCAGAATAGGCTATGTGATTACTACCAGAAGGACAATGGATTCCCCAGAGCAGGGATTCGCATACCATGAGTTCTTTCTTCACTGCAGACTAGAAAGTTGTTCTGTAAATTTAGGGGAAAGAGCAGAGAGAATCATAGGAAAAATTAGGTTGGAATGGACCTACAGATGTCATCTAATACAACTTCCTGGTCAAATCGGAGTTAACTTCTGTTAGATCACATTGCCAGGAGCTTTGTACTAAGTGGCTGTTCCTAGGAGCCTGCTAGCGCAACCTTTTCCAGTGATTCACCATTCACATTGTGAATATATTATTATTCGGGTCTGGTTCAAATTTGCCTTGTTGCAACCTATGACAGTTGCCTCTCATCCTTTCAGTGTGCACCTCTGAGAAAGGCCAGGCTCTGCTTACTCCACCAGGTAGTTGAAGACTGCTGTTAGATCCCCCTGTAGCATTTTCTTCTCCTCAGCATTGTCTCATACGATGTATGTCTCAGGCATCTAATGGCCGTATTGGCCCTCACCTGTACCCTAACCCGTTCATCAATATCTCCCTTTTACTGAGAGGACAGAAAAAACAGACGGTTTTGATTACTTGCTAAGAGCAGACTGTTCGCTAACAGCAGATTTAATATATATTATTTAATTTGTGATCATTTCCCTTCATTATGTTCAGAACACTGGAAATGATCCATCGATAGATACACAAACCTAAACCATGCTTTCATTCTCTGGTGTGTTCCTGTAACTATATTATGCAGTAATTGTTCATGTTATAGAAAAAATTTTACTTTGCCTCTATAAAGGAAAAACACCTTTTTCCTAGGAGCAAAGCACAGAACCATAAGGGAATGGCTCTGGTTCATCCTGTCTCAATTTAGGGATAAAACAGAAGCACCCAAGCTAAAAACAAAGCTGTTCTCAACTATGACTACGATCAGGAGAAAAGAACAGTCATCTCTAAAGGGGATCCATCCACCCACATGTGCCTCACACTCTAGACATTCCTGTCTTTTTCACAGAAGGGAAATACAGTGAGCATGTCTGAAGTTAGACACCTTTTCAAAAGAGCAGGGTTTTCTGAGAAAATCACAGACTTAGAAAATCTTAATTTTTTGGTAAAATAATTGTGTTTGCTTCTTCGCCTTCCTTTTTTTTAGTAAATATACCCTTAGATCCATACAAAAAAACCAGCACAGGCTTCTACCCAGAAGACAAAATAATCTGTTGCCTCTGTTCTGCCTCGTTAGAACATGACACATACATGAACATATACGGAAATAAAAGTTTCTCTGAGCAGGTAAAATGCAGCAAAATGGGTTCTTGAGATGCAGAGATTGGGTGCACAGAAAAGGGCCAGAAAATTCCCTAGACAGACTCTGAATTGGAGGGAAGGGAAGAGGAAAAAGACACAAAGAGGTACACCCAAGTCTGGCACCTGAGAGAAGGAAACTGCTGTCATATTAAAAGATACTCTCCTCAAGCAGGTTCCCTTATGATCTGCATCTTAAACATGACTAAGTCATAAAGTAACCATGATGAATTTGAAAAGAAAGGAGATAAAAAGGGCAAGCCACAGGTGCCAAGTGCTCCCTATAAATGAGGTTGAACTGTACTGAGTATTTTAATAAAAACGCAAAAAATACAGGAAGTTATCTGTTGTATTAAGACACATATTAAGAAGTGTTAACCTGTGCCAATAGCTGCACAAGTGAAAGTGACAGTATGACCATAGTCCACCAAATGATTCTTTTATGATACTGAAAGCTCACTGTCTTTTGGTCAGAAACCAAAACGTCAGTAGAGCATGTAATATCATACAGGACTTTGCTTTGTTTGATTGCTGATCATTGACAGATCACTGACTTGAAATTGCAGGCCCTGGCTACCCAGGCACTAAAATATTCTTCTGCTCACTTCCACTTCAGCTTGACTGTTAACTTACAGCCCCTCAAAATAAATCACGGTAAATATGCATCCCTACAGTTACTGCAGGGCTGGAACAGTATCTTGACCTCAGGAGTTATTTAGCAAAGGAAAGGCAATTCTAGAAAAGAGATGCCTCTTCCTAAAGCATATTTTTCTTCCTTGTACTAACAGCAATATTTTATAACACATTTGCAGGGATTTAGAGGTCACTGATGGATGCCATTGCATATACAAACTAGTAACATTTGCCCTTTTGTATTAATACTGTTTTAAGGCTAAAAAATGTCCTATTTGCTAAAGTATGCAGTGGAATAGATCTCTTTCACATCATCATCTAGGTACAATTCTATATAACTGAAAGCAAAAAGCGAAAAAGAACATTTTTCTGGCTCTCTTTCCCTCAGTCATTATTACAGAGATAGGGGATTTATTCTGACCATGGTAGCAGGTGATTTATTATTTTGTTGCTGCAGAAACAGACAGCTGAAAAGGGGTTTTGAAATGGAAATTGTGACATTTACTGAGTAATAATCTTATACCGCCATTTACAGGAAGCAGGTGGTAGCTGTTTACCATTGCAGACAGATGGAAGTCCTGCAGTGGAGTTATTTTTTTCTGTTAGATAAATTAGCTTAAATAATTCAAGTGTTTTTTTTCCCTGCCTGATTAGTGCTTTGTGCAAATTTAAGTATTTAAAGACTGTTTTACTATCAAGCAAAATGTTGCACAGCTCATATTGGTTTTCCTTTCTGAGCCCCCATGAACCTGACTCAGTTTTTATAAAGAATATAATAACTATTTAATATCCCCAAAGGAGGTGCTGCATGAGGGCAAGTAGCACCATTAAAAATTCTGCTCATGTTAATGTGGGAAAAAAGCCATCTTCCAACTGAGCACACTTCCATAGAGCTTTACCCTGAGTGCCACAGCCTATACATGGCAATTAGGAGGACATACCAGTGATGCCAATCACACACATATGCTTTGGTGCCTCAGCCCTATGCTTAGCACTTTCACTGATGAATAATTTTAATCTCTCTGGTTTAAACAAGCCGTTTTCAAAACACAGACACAGTATCTCCAAAGTTGCCACAAGGTTTCTAGCAAAATGGATTCATATGCCCACCTCTAATGCCTCCAATATTTATAAATATGTCTTAATAAATATGGCAAAGAATGTTTTGTAATAAATCTCAAATCAGAATAGGATTTTGGGTTTTTGTTTTTTCTTTTTCCCTTGGTTCCTGACAGGGTTCTTTTCCTCGAGGAAGGATAGGATTGAAAGAGGGACAGACTGAGAAAGGAGAAATCACCCTCTCATAGACTTATACTATAAAAACAAACAAAAAACCCCACAAAACAAACAAATAAAAACAACACCAGCAAAAGCAAAAGATAAAAAAAAAACTTTTGGATTTGAATTCAGTCATTTTTAGCTCATCCATGATTCAAAAGTGGCATGGCCTACAAACTTTATCATGTACCATTAAGCTAAATTTCAGCAAGATCTTAGAACAGTACTATTTATTATATTCAAATTAAAAATACTGAACTTATTAAAATACCACAGTGTTGAAGTTTTCTGTGGTTTTCCAGGAGCATTAAAATATTTTGAGGTACTTGATGGTAATTATAAATATAGTGAAGCACTTAGTAGATTCTATAAATATCTTCAGGCAATTGACAGATATAAACATCATCAAATTCTTGTCAGGCATTCAGCAGACATTATTAATATGGGAAATTTCTTGACAATTATAATTGCCATAAGTATCTGTCTTGTAAGCACTGTTGTCATGAATTAAATCATTACCAAGAAACAGGTAGGTGAATTCTGTCAATAAGTCTATCACATGGATAACAGCTGTGGATCCCACTGAAGTCAGTAGTAAAATTCCTTGTACTCCTGTGGGAGCAGGACTTCATCCCATGATCTTAAAAAGATCAGGTTGCAAACTTTACTAGTTTCATCTCTTTTTTACGCAGTTTGTAATAGTTATGAGCCAAGGATTAATCTAACATAATAACTTTAGTAGCTTTAAAAGGTGGAAAACATTCTGCCAGCATTAAATATAGGGATAGATACCTATAACACCATGTCGTGGTTTAACCCTAGCCAGCAACCAAGCACCACACGGCCACTCGCTCACTCCCTCCAGTGGGACAGAGGAAAGAAACAGAACAGTAGAAGTGAGAAAACTCATGGGCTGAGATAAAGAGAGTTTACTAGGTAAAGCAAAAGCTGCATGCACAAGCAAAGCAAAACAAGGAATTAATTTGCTCCTTCCCATGGGCAGGCAGGTGTTCAGCTATCTCCAGGAAAGCAGGGCTCCATCATGTGTAATGGTTACTTGGGAAGACAAAAGCCATAACACCAAACATCCCCCCCTTCCTTCTTTTTCCCCCAGCTTTATATGCTGAGCATGATGTCATATGGTATGGAATATCCCTGTGGTCAGTTGGGGTCAGCTGTCCCACCTGTGTCCCCTGCCAACCTCTTGTGCACTCCCAGCCTACTTGCTTGTGAGGTGGGGTGAAAGGCAGAAAAATCCTTGACTCTGTGTAAGCACTGCTCAGCAGTAACTAAAACATCCCTGTGTTATCAACACTGTTTCTAGCACAAATCCAAAACACAGCCTCATACCACCTACTGTGAAGAAAATGGCCATAGTCGCTTTGGGGTGTCCTGCTCCCACATGGACTCATCCACAGGTCACAGTCCCTTTGACTTGAGTTCACACTGGGGTTACAGCCTGTCCAGTGCAGCAGCACAGAAACAGCAGCGGGGCCCTGGTCATCTGCCAGCCCAGGCACATGGCCATGGCTGTTATCAGAATGTTCCCAGGCACAGCAGAGAACAGCAGTACAGCAAGCAGCAAAAACAAAAAGCAACGACTAATGAGCACTAGCAAGCAAGCCCCATGGCAAGCACAGGAGCCTGCCAATTAATAGCTAAACAGCAATAACAGCTGTAAATTCAATCTAGTACATTCCAATCAAACTTGTCATTATCTCAAACCCTTCAAACCCCATGTTGGGGGCAAAACCAAATATAAATCATCTTTTGCAAAGGGGTTTGAGCTTTCAGTGGGAGCTAATACTTACTGCACTTAAACCATTTAAAAACCCCAGTCTGAACAAGCAGAGAAATAAATTAGGGCTATAACTCAAATCCTCAAGTAGGTCCTTCACAGGCAGCTATAGATTAGATCTCCCTTTACTTGCCTATCTGAGGTTTAAATTGCTTGTGGAGCTACTATTCCTGAAGGGTAAAAAATAATTATCTGTTTTTTCATCTAAAGAAATGCAATAGCTAAATATTTATTCACCCCTCTTATTATGTTAACATTGGAGAGTTATGCTACCTAAGCAGACATCTACTCTTAAAAATCAACACTTTATCATTTATGAAATATTACCACATTTCTCCAGAAACTAATATTTGTCTGCAAAGTTGTATAGACCTGGTTGACTGTTCCACCTCTTCACATGTGCTCATTAAAACTCCTGGTCTAGAACTTCCACAGCATTCAGCTTCCTAATTCTTATGGAAATCCAGCTGACTGATGCTGGTAGTATTTTCTGTTTAGCAGAGAAGGTGCCATATTTCAGCCCTGTTTTTCCTTCCCTCTTTTGCAGAATTTTTATCAAGCTGCTTTGTTTTTAGATTTGGCAGGTTTCTATGGGTAGTCAAGTATAGGTCTTTCAGTGCATTTTCAAAGAAAGAACATAGGTTTCTTACTTTCCTGTGACAGATAAAAGATATGGGCTACATATCCACAAGTAGTTTGCTGAGACACATATTTATGCCCTTAGAATAATTCCTCTTCTTTGGTACACTATCTATAGCAATTTTATATCTATCCCAGGCATTCAAGGTCCTTCAAATACCTAAGCTAGATTTATATGTCCTCCTAAACTTGCAAAAACTTATTCTTGCTCCCCACATGCTTAAAAACAAAAAGCTCTCCTTCTGCTTTTCTTCGGTCTAGTCTTTGGTTGAACATAATGTAGCTTAAAATACTACATTTTGAGGGCAGAGTGACAGAGAATGTAATTAAGTGACACTGATGAACAGCTAGATTCTTGGTGGCTTTGGGCCTACATGAATGAATACTGAGCTTAGATAAGAAAAGATTAAAGAATTAATGGTTGCTTACTGCGTTCTGCCAGCATAAACTTTCCATTCAAATCTTTGTATTTACTAGTTCTATGGTCTTTTAGTGAAAAACAGAAATATTTTACTTTTATGTCTGCCTGAGGTATCTGCATGTCTGTATAAGGTACCTGTCTCTTCATTCTAAAATTCTTCATTCTAAGTTTTCCTTGTTCTGCTAGCACACATTGCACTGTTTTCCTCAGGGTGATACATCTTCCTCCCTATTCATGTCAGCATGTTATTCTATAGCTAATTCTAATACTGAGAAGTTGATCAGACCAGACACTTTTCCAGGCAATCTAATACGTAATGAAAAGCAAAAATTTTATTTTAAGGGGTCTTTATTTGGCTGACTGCCCAATCTATAGTCTCATCTACTGTGTTGCATTTGCATGGCAAGGTTTTGGTAGCAGGGCGGGGGCTACAGAGGTGGTTTCTGTGAGATGCTGCTAGAAGCGTCCACCATGTCTGATAGAGCCAACACCAGCCAGCCTCAGGATGGACTTGCCTCTGGCCAAGGCTGACACTATTAGCAATGGTGGTAGTGATCACATATTTGAGAAGGGAAAAAAATCCTGCACAACAGCAGCCGGGAGAGGGGAGTGAGAATATGTGAGTGAAACAGCCCTGCAGATGCCCAGGTCAGTGAAGAAGGAAGGGGAGGCAGTGCTCCAGGCACTGCAGCTGAGATTCCCCTGCAGCCCATGGAGGCTAATGGTGGAGCAGATATCCACCTGCAGCCTGTGGAAGACCCCACGCCAGAGCAGGTGGGTGCCAGAAGGAGCCTGTGACACTGTGGGAAGCCCACACTGGTGCAGGCTCCTGGCAGGACCTGTGGCCCTGTGGCAAGAAGAGGCCAAGCTGGAGCAGGTTTACTGGCAGGACTTGTGACCCCATGGGGGATACCACACTGGAGCAGTCTGTTCCTCAAGAACTGCGCCTTGTGAAAGGAACCCACCCTGGAGCAGTTTGTGAAGAACTGCAGCTTGTGCAAATGACCCACGTTGGAAAAGTTTGTGGAGGACTGTCTCCTGTGGGAAGGACCCTATGCTGGAGCAGGGGAAGAGTGTGACGAGCCCTCTCCCTGAGGAGGAAGGAGCAGCAAAAGAAACATGCGATGAACTGACAGCAACCCCCACTCCCCATTCCCCTGTGCTGCTGCTGGGGGAGGAGGGAGAGAAAGTGGGAGTGAAGTTGAGCCTGGGAAGAAGGGAGGTTTGGGGTGACGGTGTTCTAAGATTTAGCTTTTATTTCTCATTACCCTGCTCTGATTTGATTATTAATAAATCAGTTTCCCCAAGGTGAGTCTGTTTAGCCCACTACGGTAATTGGTGAGTGATCTGTCACTGCCCTTATCTTGACCTATGAGCCTCTCATTATATTTTTTCTCCCCTGTACAGCTGAGGAGGGGGAGTGATAGATATGCTTTGGTGGGTACCTGATGTCCAGCCAGTGTCAACCCAGCACATATACATTCTAGCACTGTCTTTAATGATGTAATCAAATCTGGAGAAAGAAAGACTACCCCTTGGTTGAAGAGGATTGGGTCGGAGATCACCTAGGCAAAATGGATCCTCACAAACCCATAGGCCCTGATGGGATACACCTACAAGTGCTGAGGAGCTGGCAGATGTTCTTGCTGAGCCACTCTCCATCACCTTTGAAAGGTCGTGGAGGACAGGGGAGGTGCCCGAGGACTGCAGGGTAGCCAATGTCACTCCAGTCTTCAAAAAGGGAGAGAAGGAGCACCCAGGAAACTCTAGGCCACTCAGCCACACCTCCATCCCCAGAAAGGTGATGGAACAGTTCATCCTCGAGGTCACCTCCAGGCATGTAGAGGACAAGAAGGTTATCAGGAGTAGTCAACATGCATCCACCAAGGGGACATCATGCTTGATCAACCTGATAGCCTTCTATGATAGCGTGACTGGCTCGGTGGATGAAGAGAGAGCAGTGGATGTTGTTTGCCTTGACTTCATCAAAGCTTATGGCACTGTCTCCCATAACATCCTCACAAGTAAGCTTAGGAAGTGTGGGTTAGATGAGAGGACAGTGAGGTGGATTGAGAACTGGCTGAACAGCAGAGCTCAGAGAGTCGTGATCAATGGAGCAGAGTCTGGTTGGAGGCCTGTCACTAGCGGTGTTCCCCAGGGGCCTGTGCTGCATCCAGTCCTGGTCAACATAGTCATCAGTGACCTGGACAAAGGGACAGAGTGTACCCTCAGCAAGTTTGCTGATGATACCAAGCTGGGAGGAGTGGTTGATACACCAGAAGGCTGTGCTGCCACCCAGCAAGACCTGAACAGGCTGGAGAGCTGGGCTGAGGGGAACCTCATGAAATTCAACAAGAGCAAATGCAAGGTCCTGCACCTGGGGAGGAACAACCCCATGTACCAGTACAGGCTGGGGGCTGACCTGCTGGAAAGCGGCTCTGTTGAGAAGGACCTTGTAGTGCTGGTGGGCAGCAAGCTGACCCTGAGCCAGCACTGTGCCCTTGTGGCCAAGACGGGCAACAGTATCCTGTGGTGCATTAAAAGTAATGTGGCCAGCAGATCGAGAGAGGTTATCCTCCCCCTCTACTCCACCCTAGTGAGACCAAATTTGGAGCACTGTGTCCAGTTTTGGGCTCCCCAATTTAAGCAGGATGTGGAACTGCTTGAGCAAGTCCAGTGGAGAGTTACCAAGATCATCAGGGACTGAGCATCTCCCTTATAAGGAAAGACTGAGAGACTTGGTTTTGTTTAGCCTGGGGAAGAGAAGAATGAGGGGGGATTTCATAAATACCTATAAATATCTAAAGGGTGGGTGTTATGGTGATGGGACTAGTGCTCATGATTGAGCAATAGTGCTCAATGACACGACAAGCGGCAATGGGCACAAGTTGGAACACAGGAAGTTCCACCTAAACATGAGACTGTGCTGGTGCCAGAGCAGTGGAAATGGCTGCCCAGGGAGGCTGTGGAGTCTCCTTCCCTGGAGACATTCAAAACCCACCTGGACTTGGTCCTGTGCCCCCTGCTCTGGGTGTGCCTGCTCAAGCAGGTCTCTTCCAACCCCTACCATTCTCTGATTCTGCGTGATTCTGTAATTTGATTTCACCCTAGTTTGAGAGGGACTAAGGCTTTTATGTATGAATACAACAAACATTAGAACACACAAGCAAATATGTTAACTCTTCATGTTAAATACAGGATGAAAATTAGATTAATGCTTCTAGTTATTAGCCTAAGTCTCTGGAAAAAACTTTGCTTTCTGGAAAGTTATCATGTAACAGGAAAAGAATCAAATAAAAGAGTTTAAGATGAAAGTTGGTATAGTTATGAATCATAATGCAATTGCCTGTCATAGCACAAGACTTGACTCACTGATTCAAAAATCCAATTTTACAATCCCACCAATTTTTGTTATAGTAGAGGAAAGGACCAGTGAATTCAGTTTGCTATATCTCCAAGGGTTTCTTTTGCATTAAAATGTTTGACAATTCTACATCTTCAGAAATGCTCTCTACTGCATGCGTTGTGTCTCATGTGGGAAAATTCTCTGTCTCTTCCTGATCTCATGCATTTTGTAAGAACATAGGAAAGCAGAAAATGTCACTGGTAGTGTATGCTTTAAATTATGCAAGACAGTATCAGCCATGTAATAATTTCAGCACTTTTACTATACAACATATAAGAGTTTTTAATAGGAATGTATACAGCCTATGTAAAAGATTTTATAAGGCTCAAAAAGTATTAAATATTACTTTCTCTGCTAAAAAAATGCAATTCTAATTAGATCACAAAGGTGATTTCAGTAAGACCACAAAGATGATTTCGTGTAGATCTTGAATCTACAAAAATATACACTAAATCTTTTCAATACATACTACTCATAGCCTAGCACATTGTAGAATTATAGTATGATTGTATCATAGTATTATCACACGATACTAGGATAGATTTTAAATAATTTCATGAGAAAAACTATGCGGGGCAGTATAGCACAAATAGAAGACTACTCTTAGTAACCATTATTAAGAAATTGCTTTTTGGTATTTATCAGTGCAGGTACAGCTTTACAATCAACCCTGCACCTCTGTTCACTTCTCTTCATTGTGAATTTGATCCATACTGAATTGTGTAGAGTTACAGTGTCTCAGAGTTTCACTGATTGCCATTACAAGGAGCATTAATGTTCATTCTTGTTAACAATATCAGCTAAAAGCAGGAAGCAAATCAAGAATGAAGATTAATCTAAGGACAGTCAGCAGATGTCAGTTTGCAGAGGTGTACAGTTCTGTCCTGGTTTTGGCTGTTATAGGGTTAATTTGCTTCTTACTAGCAGGTATAGTGCTGTGTGTTGGATTTAGTATGGGAATAATGTGATAACACAGTGATGTTTTAGTTGTTACTAAGCAGAGCTTATACTAAGTCAAGGACTTTTCAGCTGCCCATAACCTGCCAGCATGGAGGTGCACAAGAAACTGGGAGGGGGCACAATCAGGGCAGCTGACCGCAGCTGGCCAAAGGGATATCCCACACCATACAACATCATGCTCAGCATATAAGCTGGGAGGAGTTGGCCAAGGGACAGGGATTGTGGCTTAAGGACAGGCTGGGCATCAGTCAGCAGGTGGTGAGCAGTTGCATCAGTTGTTTTTTCTGAGTTTTATTTCTTATTATTGTTATTATTGTTACTATATGATTACTATTATTACTATTATTATTGATATTATACTTAAATTATTAAACTGTCTTTATCTCAACCCGTGAGTTTTCTCACTTTTACTCCTCCAATTCTCTCCCCCATTCCACTGGGCATGGAGGAGTGAGGGAGTGGCTGTGCGGTGCTTAGTTGCCGACTGGGGTTAAACCAAAAGTTCATAGCCACCAAAGTATTTGGAACTAACCTTTAAACAGGTAAGTACTCATCATGCTTAAAACTAATGACATGATTAAATACATTACTGAACTATGAATTTCAAATTTCTTATACTCAAATAATTAAGTTTTACAAGTGCTTATTTTCTGAAGGCTAGAAAAATTATTTTCACCTATGTCAGTATTCCACATTTGTTATCATTCCAGTAATAGAAGGAGTGACATTTTAATCTGCTTCAATATGAGATAAGACCAGTTATTTTAAATTAAGATGTATGAGAATATAAGACAGAACACTCAGGATAATAGATAATAGAAAATATATATGAGAGACTATGCATAAATAAATCAGATAAAGAAAAATAAATTCCTATTCAGAAAACCATTATTGTTCTTTCGTATGTAGGTTTCAGTGAAAGGGATATTTCAGGTTCATAGGACATCATCATACATTTTTGTTTTATCTCTCGAAGAAATTGACAAAATAACTATTTTTAGTTGTCCTAAGTCTTACTCACAAACCTTCACCTCTTCAATGCAGATACTCTACAACTATGGAACAAAAAGTGTTTAGGGGCAATCACAATCTAAATAATTAAATTTGATTTCAAGAGGTTGGAAGGATAATTTGGTAATATTGTTTTACACGGGTTGTTAGGTTGTATACTTGCCCAATCTACACCAACATAAATTTATAATGAGCCTACCTGTTTTCAGTGAATGTGCACTAATACAAGTAGAAACAGAATTTGTGTGGTTATACTATATATTTTTGTAGTTGTAGTATTAAATTTTGGGTTTCATTACAAGTTTCTTTTAATTTGTTTCCTGATTATAAATTTTCATATCATTTGCACCGATGATTCACTTTATCCAGGAAAAGATCATTGGAAAGCAGAAAGAGACTAAATATTTTACATCCCCAGAACTACTGTGACTCTTCTTTATATATGGCTACCATAGAAACTTGAAGGGTCAGAAATTTAATTTAGTACATTTTACTTCCTATTCAGTACTGAGAAGCTTTTTGAAAATTACTACATATCTATATAGTAGTAACTAGGCACACTATAGTTATTTGTAAAACCTTATTACTCCATTGGCTACCACAGACTAAATGCTCCCTGTTGCAACATCACACGACACTTGTCTGCTGGAAGCTATCTGCAGAGATTTTTATATTTGCTCAAGGCAGCCGATATTAATGTCATGCAGAATCCTATAAATAAATGAACCTATTAGCCCATTTAAGTTCCTCCACCAAAATAACATCTTAGATTATGTTTCCTTCCCATTTAACATTCTCAGCCTCAACTAAAAATAACTACAGCTTTGGTATTTTTAAATCCTTGCTGAATTAAAAATAGCCCAATAATAAACATTTTACTGATTTCTATACAGGCAGCAGCCTGAATTTCATGCAGGTAAAGGCAAAAAGCTTTGCAATAGTGTTCCCAGCCCAAGGAAACCAGAGTTAAGTGTCAACCTACTCCAAAACCAGCAGTCTTATGACACTATCACTGCAAGTTTAGGGATTTGTTTTCTATCATATCCATTAGAAATTAAGATTAACTCCATTCTTTAATCTCACCATAAAATATGAGCACTCAATATGTAGGTTGCAAAGAGTTACATATTAACCTTAATCTCTATCCTACCAGACGACAGGAAGAAGTAGAAGTTCATTCAGGGAAGTAAACAATTTGCTTATAGTCATGTCAAGTACCAAAGCTGTAGTTAAGTGTTGCGTTCACCTTTGGTGAGTGGGTTGCGGTTTTTATGTTACCTGGCCAAGGGATAACTCCAAGAGACACAAGATGTATCAAGAGTCATTAGCTGTTCTCTGGAAGAAGTTTTTAAAATGACCTGTTGATTAAGTATCAGGTTTATAACTGACAGCAAACCCTTCAAAGGAAATCCTTGTCTGAATAGGAGGAAACTGAGAACCTAACAAAAAGTTTGCCCATGATCAGTATCTGTTTCAGAAAATGGAAGCCTGAGGACAATGTTTGTGAAAGGACTAGGTCTTGGCTGACACAGTTATATTAGGCATACCGTCACCCTATTAACTGGGTGAAACGGAGAAGTTACTATGGACAGATCTCATTTATGGTCACATACCTCTTTCTGAATACAGTACGTTTCTTAAATCCTGAATTTTAGTATAATAAATTCATGTTGCATTTATTCAGAGGTTTGGCAGATATTAAAAATTATTTCAAGGAAAGCTGCCAAAGCCACAAGCACTTAATTTTCAACAAAGTGCCAGTCTTGAGGATGCTTAGCTACTCAATGAGAGATGTGAGGGCATTTAGAGTATAAGTAACCAGTGATCCATAGGGCTGGGAGCTGGTATTGCAGGACATTATTTGAAAAACTTGCCTCAGGTAGGGGGATGATGTGTAGTAAGATAGTAAGGACAGTGCCATATCCCCAGGGGTTCAAATTACAATTACTTTATACTTTCTTATTATCACAGATTTTCATTTACTCAACAGTGCAAAATACTTGGCTGCTTGATGATTACTGCCATATCACTGTTAACCATAAAACAAGGGACCAGACTAAAACAGAACAGCTGCAGTCATTTATGCATATTTCTACACATGCTTGATCCAGCAGTAAATGCAAACTCTTATTTGTTAATGGTCACCCTTTCTAAAGCATTTCTTCCTGTGGTGTAGTGGCAAGCATTTCTGATACCAGCAGGGCTTCTCAGAACATGCTCCATTACCTTACTTGTTGTGCTGCTTCACTGATGAGGCTAAACAAGTAAAGACCAAGCAGTACAATATTCTGTGTTTATTTTCACATTAACTAATAACAAAGAAAATATATATCAGCAGTAAAAATAAGGGCGGGGGGGTGGGGACAGGGGACACAGAGGGGAAAATATTTTTATATGTCAGCATAAACAAGCTCCAGTCCTGAAAGCTCTTAACTACATTCAGATTCATTCAATGTGACAGTTCATGCATATTAAGAGATTGTAGGAAATACAGAAAAGTAATACCAAAGTGGAGGTCCCAGTTCCAACCATTACCTTTCCATCCAAATGTATAAATAGCAACACAGATTTCTAATGGGTAAATAAGCTATTAATCAACCATGAAGAATCAGAATTACATATTTGCCCTGATTTTCTGTCTTGACCTTAGAAAAAACCACCTGGAAAATAAGATGTCAGGCATTGGAACAGGCTGCCCACAGGGGTGGTGCCATCACCATCCCTGGAGGTATTTAAAAGATGTGTAGACGTGGCACTTCAGGGCATGGTTCAGGAGACATGGAAATATTGGGTTGATGGTTGGACTTGATGATCCTAGAGGACTTTTCCAACCTTAATGATTCTATGATTCTATGTCTTCAGATTGCTTCAAACTACTTTCTTACAATTCACTTTTGGTCAAGCCAAACCAATTTTCTTTGTCAATTTTCTAGGATATTCTGTTTGCCTATGTAGCTGGTTAGGTCTCTTTAGGGCATAGTTTAGAAATAACTTTTGTATTCTGTAGTTACCTATTTCTTCCTGGTTATATTTTTAAAGTATATATCTTACTCTTACAATTATCACTATCACAGAGGTCTAACAATTTCAGTTCATTTATAAGATGTAATTATGTAACATGAACTAGTAATGCAAGCAAAATGCAATTGCTTTCTCAATTGTTTGTCAATTTTCTTTAAACAGTGTTTTTGAAGATAGAAATATATACAAACACATTAGCAAATATTAAGAGCCAGTAAAGTAATGATAGTTTTAGACTACATTAAGCTGTACAGGCAAGGAATGAAGGTCAGAGACAATCCTGACTAGTTAAATTTAGTAAAAATTTGCCTTCACTAGCATTATAAACATTCAGTTAATATGCATGAATAACAACATGCTAAAACATAAATGTTGCTTTTAAAAATAAAGCCATGGTTTCCAGCATATTTTCTCCATAGCCACTGTCTTTCTGTCTATGGTACCCTTTACAAACAAAGCATCATTACTCTGCTATAGAAGGTAAGTTACCATTTTCTTATATGAAGTGCAAATAAGCACTGAAGAATTGCAGACCGACATTCAACTACGCAGATCCATTAAATTTACCCTTTGCCTATTATTTCACAGGTATTCTTGCTGCATTGTACAAGTGTGTTGCGTGCTAATACATCTGGGGTCTAAATAATACTCTTTTACCTCTATAGCAGCACCTAATCCATCCAGCAGGGGTTCTCTGTCAAAATACCAATTGTAGTTTAAATGGGAGTCATACTGATCTTTCATTTGGGAGTTGTTGAAAGAAAACAAAGACAAATGGAGACCAGTTCATTCTTTAGGGACATATACTTTTGACAGGAGTACAGAAGGGAAAAAAAACAAACAAACAAACAAACAAACCCAAAAACCAAAACCCACCCCACTTAGAATTCCAGAGGGTTAATTATTTCTGGTAAATGTACATAATTCAAAATAGCAACAAGAAAAAATTCTCACACTTAAACCTGGGAGCCTAATTTAGAAGTTAGAAGCCAATGGGGCCTACATAATAAAGGCAGAGCTAAAGCACTCAAACAGATAGTTTAGGCATTCTGACCACACTCTGGATTTCCAATTAATTTAATCTATTCTCCATATGGAAAGCCTGGTTTCTTAATGCAAACATCATAACTAGATACCTGAAGTTAGTCATTGTGAGTATTCTCCATGGCAACCAGATTCACATTTGCCATTTTTCAAAATAAGGTAAGGCTGTATCACAGAATGCGAGGATGGACCCTAAAACAATTGAGGTTTACAGTTTGCCTTTGGAGCTAACGCCTAATTCTCCTGGAAAGTACTGCTTACAATTTTCTCCACCATAACTCATCTGGCCTAATGATAAGTGGTTTTGGTTTGGTTCTTTTTGGTTTTGTTTTGTGTTTTTTTTTCCTGACTTCTCATAGTTCTTTTTGAGAAGACTTTATCATTTCATAGGTATTTGGGTCTCAGCTTCTCATAACGATTTTCATATGCATCTGGTTCCCAAACACAGTTTTGATTTACATAAAACATCAAGATACAGTTATGAAAATGTATTAATCATACCATAGAGAAGTGGCAATGTTTTTTCCAAGATCCAGGTGTTTTTTAGTGCCATGAATGTTGTTTTTCATCGTACAGTCTTAAAGTCAAGACAGCCCTAATTTCAGTAAGGAATCTCCAGTTGAAAATTAGTTACGCAGGGGCTGTTCATGTGGGAATATGCATGAGGTGAATTCAAGACCAGTTTCATCCAGTGCAGACATTTTCTAACTCAAGGTGATTACTGAATTGAAGTTCAAACTTTTAAAGAGTGGCAATAGAGCAACACCATTTCTATTTTCTAAGTCATAATAGGAGGGCATAAATTTCAGTATCATATTAAAAATTCACATGGGAAAACTGTTGTGTAAAGCAAAAGCTTATCATCCTCAGTCTGAGAGAACAATGCAAGACCACCGTGTTTCCTGGACTCTGGGGAAACAGTGATCCTTATAAAGGTCAAAGGCATCTAAATAAAAGAAGTGATCTTTGATACAATACAGTGTATGTAAATGGGAACACGTTGATTCTTCCACAGCTGAAACTAATAGGAATGGTTAAGTTGCTGGTATTAATTATACGTTGCATTTCAAAATGATAGAATCTATTAGCAAATTCCATGGAGCCATTATACTATCATTAGTTAAATTATATCTGACTGTTACTATGGGATCTTTATTTGATTGGTTAGATCATTTACTTTGTTCTAAAGATACTGTTCAGCTTTTAAAAGCCACTTTGGTTACTTTGAAGCACAAATCTAAATGGCTTTTAATCTAATTAACGCTCATCCAGAATTATTTTGATGAGAATAAGGTAATAGTCCCAGGCCATTTCATCAGCCTTTCTTCTACATCTTAGTCCATAACATGTATTAATTACTGTGTATGGAAACCTACAAAAAACACGTTGTGAAATAAATGGGGAACAAGTTAGATTGAAAATTAATAAGGCTTGCGCTAAATGGCATAAATCCTTTGAAAGGTACCACATGCACACCACTGGCCCTCACTTAAAATTCTCTTCTTGTGAAATATTAAAAAAAAAAGGTACAGAAATACCATGATTTTATCAAAATTCAAGAGCTACAGTTTTGCTTCAATTCACTTCTCAAAAAAAGCAGGACATAAAAACACGTTCTTCTATCTACAGGCAGATTAAAAACACCATCTCAGGGAACCTATTTACCACCTGAAAAAAAAATAAGAGAGATTTGGGGATACTATACAACAGAGGAGAAAATCACTTTCTCATCTAGTTTCTTGCACTGCAGAAGTGATCTGAAGATTGTTTCCTTTTCTACATGTGGACAGCTGCAAGAAGACCCTTTTTACCTTACAAACATACTTTATCTTTGGACTTTAAGATTCTAGTGTCCGTTGCAGGATTTGGTCCCAGACAGGTTCACATCAGTTTTTCAACATCATTAAGGTGCATAACCACTCTATCTATGTACAAAAAGGTGATGGACCATGTACTATGACTCAGCTCCCAGGTTTTAGAAAGAAGTGTATTTCCTAAGCAAGTTATGAAAACTTGAGACAAAGGGTTTACAATATGAAAACTGCCAGAGTGTGGGCAATAGCAACAGAGATGGTCCCAACAGATTCAAAAATGTGCCTTATGATCCTCTGTTTTACTCCTTTCCCTATCTTAAAACACAGGATTGAGTAATTACAGGAATTTTGTTTGAAAATCTGGACCCAATGAAAGCCTCATGTATTAACAATGTATGACACAGTCAGGCAATAACTGTTGGAAATATACAGGCCTCCACGATTATAAATTAATTCAGTATTTTCTACATATTATATGCTTAATTAATTACACAGAAAACAGGATTCCGCGTTATATCTAAACTTCTGAAGTGATACTAAATAGCTTCTGTCACACCTCCAAAATAGCATATTATACTTCAAAGGCACTGGAGTGTCGTCTGTGAGATAGTTCTAGATTCTTGTCTAAGTACAAATTATATAAGTATGGTCCATGATACAACATGTCCACTTGTACAAGCCCGTAATTTTTAGTGAGAATATAATCGTACTGCTATCATAATGCTATCACCATGGGCAGAACTAATTTACAGTTAGGTTTATTTCTTTTTAAAATTCACAGTGATTGAGTGTCATCTACAGAATCAAGAGCACCATTTCTCCCCAAACCCTAGATAACCTCTATACTCAGTTAAAGGACCTGGCAGAGTAGAATCTCTTTCATTTGCTTTATTTGGCATGTTCATTACAGTATTATACAGATTCTGATCTTTTCCTTTTTCTATTTCATTACTGAATGCTCCCCTGTGTTTTATATGCAGCACACACTATAAATCAACTGGAGTAAACGTACGTGAAGACTGAGTGCATTCGAGCTTTCTTCTCTACCCCCAAGCACTCAGCAGCTTACTCCTTGATGAACCATAGCAGAACATCTGTGGTGGCCTTCGCTGAGATTTACTTTGCCATATTTTCATTAAAACAGTGACTCAATAAAAATGTGGCTTAGCCTAATAAAGCTCTTCGGAGCTTTGCAAATTTTCATTTAATACTATTTAATGTCATTACAGTATTAATAATCTGTGCCTAAAGAGCAATAAAACTTTATATTTTCTGGTTTATGAAAGAAGCTTCATAAACCCATGATTTTCTTGTGACTCAGCTTTAATGCACCATAAATAGAGACACAAGTAGGAAAGCTGTAGGACACCATGGATTTGTATAAATTTATGACTGAGTCCTCTGTTAGATATCTCATGTTTCAGGGATTATATATAAAAATTAACAAAAAATGAGCTGTGGATAATCATACCAGCAAATAAATGGGACTGAGTTTCAGAAAATGAATAAGACTTTACTACATGAAGGATTTCTGCTCCCTTTGGCAGCACACAATTTTTTGCCTTGGGGGAAAAAAAAGACATTATGATGCCTGGAAACAAGCCAAGAGAAATCCTCAGCTAAATCCTCCACTGATACATGTACTGCATTCTCTTCAAACACTGTCTTAGGAAATGTTTGTCATTTTAAGCTACCTATGAGTTTTGAGAATATTACCTGTAAAGGACATTACCAGTAACACCATTCTGAAACAAGCCAATCATTATCAGAATTGCAGTAATGCCAATTTAAAGTCAGTGTATGTGGAAACAGCCATAGAACTGAGATTCCATTTAGTCTTTCAGAGAAATCAAGCTCCTGACTGATCAAAAAAGCTGGTTCTAAGTAGCAGAAAATTTTGGCCTAGCCATAAAGATCCAGGTTCAAACTCTGCCTGTGATTCACTAGTCTAAAACAGAGTCAGCCTGGCTGGGATATCTAGACAATGAGCCTGAAGTCAGATCAAGACTTCAAAATTATGAAAAAGCATAAAATGCAATAGAAGTATGTTTCTTAACAGAAACCATAAGTGACTGTATTATGACTTGAGAGATTCATTCTCGTATGAATTCATGCAAATGTATAAAAATACTGGTGAATTGCTGAAGTCTTACTGATTTTAGCAAATCATTTTTTCCCAAAGCTGTTAGGAAAAAAATTTTTCACTATTCTAAGAGTAAGTCTGAAGATCCACAGGATAAGAAACACTAAATGTACACCAAAGTGAGAGTGAACTATTTTGTCTTAATCTCCAAAGACAAACTAAAGACCTTTTTTTTTTCAATCATCCATCACAACAGGAAAATAAAAATCTGTGATTATTGTCACTGTGGTACATACATGCAATACAGCCCTGATCCTTTGCTGACTGCAAAGTAAAAGAAACAAGAATGAAATTTGAAATGCAGCTGTTAAAGCATTTTCAGTTAGTGCTTACTGACAGTATAGAACCTTACCTGTTCTGCTAAAGAACATGCCAAAACTTAACAGCTGCTTCAGTGTAATTTGTGCTGCTCAAAACCAGTGCTTCTGAAAATGTTATTGCTTGATACTTTTTTTAAAAAGGGTGTGATTTTGAGAAAGTGCTAAGCACCTTCCCTCTATAAAGCACATATCCTCAAAATACCGAAAAAATTTTCAAATTCTACTTCCAAGATAAATAGCTGGTTATAATAGTGTTGACCTAACACTTCATTATGCATGATTTTTCAGGCATTCAGATGAAAGTAATGGCTTATTTATATTACTATTTAATAGAAATTTATGAACAGCACCAGTAAATTTACTGGAAATTCAAGTGGTCTGTCTGTGATCATTTAATTACATGGTACCGTTGGGCTCCATTTTCTTTCTACCTTCATCAATGAGATATCCTTATCTTTTTAATGTGTCCATTTTTCTTCTCTGTGCTTAGCTCTACTCAGTTTCTGTCTGATTTTCCTATAGTTTGTACACTGTTTCATTTAATAAACTCATTTATACAGGAAGATTACAAAGGATCTCAAAATGGGTGGAGAAAGTTTATGCAATTAAGTTTTATGAAGGAAGTGAGAGGATGATGACAGTAGTCCAAACAGAACCTTTCCTCCCTACCTTCTGTGCTTCCAGTGTAAGTCTATTTGAGGTTTTACGAAGGGAAATGAAGGTGACCACTACTTCAGAACTGCAATACTAGCTTTTCAGAATAAGTAGACCAAGAAAGGCCCTATGGAAACAAGCTCTGTGATGTTGGTTGCACAACCATTTGCAATACTCATATTAAATTGTCAAAGAACATTATGTTAAGAAAGATCTGTTACAGTCTTGGCAACAGATCAGGCTTCTTTTTATTCTGTTAGACTAAAATAAGAAGCTTTTAATTAATTTAAAGTCTAAATTTACATTTGGTGTGTGGCAACACATGTCCTTCCAGCTGGCATAACTTGGCACATATTTCTGAACATGGAAGCACATGGTATTTGAAAACCATCAACTCCCACGGTACTAAATGCACTTCATTTTCTGATCTGAACACTCATGTGTTACAGTTAATACTTATCAGCTTGAAATATTGGTATTGAAATAATACCCAACTACATCACTATTCTTTATGGTATAGACTTTGGGTCAGAAAAAAAAACAGGCAGAAGGCTTGTCTTCATCATTCCATTTTATTTTTTTTAATCAGTATTGATATTTTGGGGACAAATATTTCAACCTCTTAAAAGTTAATATTTTACAGGATACTAAAATGTTAAGAGTCAGTCTTCACAGGAAATGTAATTGGATTAGAAGTCCCCATTACATTAGGCTTGCTCCTTCTCTTGAAAATACTGTTCTGTGCTGAACTGAATAAGATCTTACTTCACAGAATCACACAGAATCAGAGAATGGTAGGGGTGGGAAGGGACCTCTGGAGATCATCTTGTCCCACCCCCCTGCTTGAGCAGGGACACCCAGAGCAGGGGGCACAGGACCAAGTCCAGGTGGGTTTTGAATGTCTCCAGGGAAGGGACTCCACAGCCTCTCTGGGCAGCCACTTCCACTGCTCTGCCACCCTCACAGTAAAGAAGTTTTTTCTCATATTGAGGTGGAACTTCCTGTGTTCCAACTTGTGCCCATTGCCGCTTGTCCTCTTGCTGGGGACTACGGAAAAGAGCCTACTCCCATCATCATAACACCCACCCTTTAGATATTTATAGGTATTTATGAAATCCCCCCTCATTCTTCTCTTCCCCAGGCTAAACAAAACCAAGTCTCTCAGTCTTTCCTTATAAGGGAGATGCTCAGTCCCTGATGATCTTGGTAACTCTCCACTGGACTTGCTCAAGCAGTTCCACATCCTGCTTAAATTGGGGAGCCCAAAACTGGACACAGTGCTCCAAATTTGGTCTCACTAGGGTGGAGTAGAGGGGGAGGATAACCTCTCTCGATCTGCTGGCCACATTACTTTTAATGCACCACAGGATACTGTTGCCCGTCTTGGCCACAAGGGCACAGTGCTGGCTCAGGGTCAGCTTGCTGCCCACCAGCACTACAAGGTCCTTCTCAACAGAGCCGCTTTCCAGCAGGTCAGCCCCCAGCCTGTACTGGTACATGGGGTTGTTCCTCCCCAGGTGCAGGACCTTGCATTTGCTCTTGTTGAATTTCATGAGGTTCCCCTCAGCCCAGCTCTCCAGCCTGTTCAGGTCTTGCTGGGTGGCAGCACAGCCTTCTGGTGTATCAACCACTCCTCCCAGCTTGGTATCATCAGCAAACTTGCTGAGGGTACACTCTGTCCCTTTGTCCAGGTCACTGATGACTATGTTGACCAGGACTGGATGCAGCACAGGCCCCTGGGGAACACCGCTAGTGACAGGCCTCCAACCAGACTCTGCTCCATTGATCACGACTCTCTGAGCTCTGCTGTTCAGCCAGTTCTCAATCCACCTCACTGTCCTCTCATCTAACCCACACTTCCTAAGCTTACTTGTGAGGATGTTATGGGAGACAGTGCCATAAGCTTTGATGAAGTCAAGGCAAACAACATCCACTGCTCTCTCTTCATCCACCGAGCCAGTCACGCTATCATAGAAGGCTATCAGGTTGATCAAGCATGATGTCCCCTTGGTGGATGCATGTTGACTACTCCTGATAACCTTCTTGTCCTCTACATGCCTGGACGTGACCTCGAGGATGAACTGTTCCATCACCTTTCTGGGGATGGAGGTGTGGCTGAGTGGCCTAGAGTTTCCTGGGTGCTCCTTCTCTCCCTTTTTGAAGACTGGAGTGACATTGGCTACCCTGCAGTCCTCGGGCACCTCCCCTGTCCTCCACGACCTTTCAAAGGTGATGGAGAGTGGCTCAGCAAGAACATCTGCCAGCTCCTCAGCACTTGTAGGTGTATCCCATCAGGGCCTATGGGTTTGTGAGGATCCATTTTGCCTAGGTGATCTCCGACCCAATCCTCTTCAACCAAGGGGTAGTCTTTCTTTCTCCAGATTTTTTCTCTCTTCTCTGGGGGCTGAGATGCCTTAGCAGTAAAGACCAAGGCAAAGAAGGCATTCAGTAACTCCTCCTTCTCTGCATCCTGCATTGCCAGGGCCCCTTCCTTGTTCAGTAGTGGGCCCACTGTATCGCCAGTCTTCCTTTTACTGCTGATGTATTTAAAGAAGCCCTTCTTGTTATCCTTGACATCCCTTGCCAAATTTAATTCCAAGTGGCCCTTGGCCTTCCTTGTTACATCTCTGCTTTCCCTGACAACATTCCTGTATTCTTGCCAAGTGGCCAGTCCCTTTTTCCACATACTGTGAACTTCCTTCTTCCATTTGAGTTTCTCTAGAAGATCTTTGGTCATCCATGTGGGTCTCCTGGCTCCTCTGCCTGACTTCTTCCTCCTAGGGATGCACTGATCTTGAGCTTGGAGGAAGTGGTCCTTGAATACTGACCAGCTCTCTTGTACTCCCCTGCCTTCCAGAGTTCTAGCCCATGGGATTCCTCCTAGCAGGTCTTTGAAGAGGCCAAAGTTGGCCCTCTTGAATTCCAAGGTTGTAACCTGACTCATAGCCCTGCTTCTACCTTTCAGTATCCTAAACTCTACCACCTCATGGTCACTGCAGCCAAGGCTACCTCCAGCTCTCACATCCTCAACCAGCCCTTCTCTGTTTATTAGAGTAAGGTCGAGCAGCACATCTCGCCTTGTTGGCTCCTCCACCACTTGCATCAAAAAGTTGTCCTCGATGCTCTGCAGGAACATTCTGTATCGTGCATGGCTCA
Source organism: Phalacrocorax aristotelis (assembly GCF_949628215.1). Taxonomy (NCBI): domain Eukaryota; kingdom Metazoa; phylum Chordata; class Aves; order Suliformes; family Phalacrocoracidae; genus Phalacrocorax; species Phalacrocorax aristotelis. The sequence continues at coordinate 106,244,949 of NC_134276.1, read as the reverse complement.
ACGTGTTGCTTTTCCAGCAAATATAAGGGTGGTTTAAGTCCCCCATGAGGACCAAAGCCTGCGATTGCAAGGCTACTTCCGTCTCTCTGTAGAAGGATTCATCAACTTCCTCTTCTTGATCAGGCAGCCTGTAGCAAACAACCACAACCATGTCGCCCACATTTACCTGCCCCTTAAGTTTTACCCACAAGCTCTCAACTTGTTCTCCTTCCACTCCAAGGCAAAGCTCGATGCATTCCAGTTGCTCCCTCACATAAAGAGCAACTCCCCCATCTTGCCTTGCTGGTCTGTCTTTCCTGAAAAGCCTGCAGCCAACCATGACCACATTCCAGTCATGTGAGCTATCCCACCATGTCTCTGTGATTGCAACAAGATCGTGGCCCTGCGACTGCACACAGACCTCTAGTTCCTCCTGTTCATTCCCCGTGCTGCGTGCGTTGGTGTACAGGTATTTCAGAGAGGTGTTTGAGCACACAGGTGTACTCCAGTGTTGTAGTGTGGAGGACAACAATTTAGTATTGAGGAAGCATTCAAGATTTTGACATTCACATTCATCCTACATTATGGTGAAAAGAGCTGCATTGAAAGAGTTCACAAAAATTAATCTTTTATGATTTTTCCATGTTTTGACTGAAAAATGAGTCTGTAATGCTCAGAACACTAGACTTGCACACTGGACTGCCAACACTGAGCCAGGAAACACTGCTCTGAATAAGGCAAAACACTGGCAAAGATAGAGCTAATTCAAGCTGGAAACATAAATAACTGACACAAGAGATATCTTAAATTATTACAAATTATGAACTATTCTTGCTGAAAGAGAAACCTCAATGCTTAGGAGTTGTCAGCAAATTCATTACCTCAGTGAAATTTCCTTTATTTTTAGTCATTAGGTCAGCCACATCAAGAATCAAATTAGTGAAGAATTAATAATTTTCTTATAAAGTTTTACAGTTAATCACAAGGAGCTAATTCATTAAAAATATGTACAAGTGGCCTACATTTTACAAAACAGAGACAAGAAATGCAATGAGATCTATCAGCAGAATACATAGTTTTGTGGGAGTTCCCGTGACCTTGTCTCACGTCTTAGTCATTCCATGCAAAACACATAGTTCTCACTGGGGGTTTTCATGTGCTTGAGGGGCGCTTCCTACCATGTTCCAATACTTACTATTGCAGTCATCTCATACTTTGTATGGCACCAGTTTAGGTCTCCTTTGCTCGGTACAGTATTGTCATAATAACCTGATCACTTTTAAACTTTCACCTGTCTTTCAATTTTCCTTGCAATTAAGAAAGCCATTTGAAACTTATTTGTGGTAAAAGAAAAAGACAATGTCCTCACACACATCTAATCTCTTAGGAAACCTGGATTAAAATGGCCCAGGAGTGTTACAGCCTCTAGTCAGCTTTCAGTAGAGAAACAGGAAAAAATGTACTGATGTGATGAATTTCTGATTACTGTTAATTTGTACTGTAAGAAAAGCACCACTCTGATACTTCACGCACAGGTGTGGTTCCATTATTTAAAAAATCCTCCAGCTGATGATGAAAACAAAAAAAAACCCCAAATGTCCTTTTTATACTATACTTCTCCAAATCCAGACATGACAGTCTGGGAAGGTGAGAGATGAACATCAGAGCTGTAATGGACACCTTAAACCATTCATCAGAGTGAGAAAAGTTACAGAAACAAGTGTTGCAGTATGAGACCAAGCTGACAGTGCAGAGATACCAAAACACTTGAGTCACAGATACATACAATTTTTACAAATTACGAGCAGACTTCGCTCATCCCATGGCTCATCACACTCCTCCAGTCCCTTGCACCATCCCTCACGTGCCCCTGGGGCCTCTCCCCCAGCCGCCCGCACGCAGGGGTCAGTTACAGGACCGGTAGGCAATACCCCATTCTCATTGGTCTGTTCAAATCTGCTCGGGGCCTGGCGATTGGTAGTGGTCACGTGGGCCTTCAGGTGATGTCCACACCCTCCACAGCGGGTGATGGCGGGGCTGCTGGTGCCCGTGGTGCCCGCTGCTCTTATGGCCACGGCTCTTCCTGGCCCACAGGGCTAAATGCAGTCTATCCCCTAGCACTGCCATCAGCCAGCCAGCTTAACAGTTGATGAATTATTAAATGTAAATGGTTACATTTCCTTTCAACATTATAAGAAACCTTAGCGTAAGGTCTGGCCAGGGGGGCGCTGAACTGCTTGAATCGCTCCCGCTTTTTTTCTTTACTTTTGTATTGCTGTGGTATTCTTTCCCTCCACCCTATTTTAAACACAGTATTACTCATGCTTGTAGCATATCATGCTCACAGTCATTAAAAAAATATATTCAGACAAATTTTACAGCAAGCTCTTTTAGTTCTGCTGTTTCTGATGAAAGAAAGAAAGGTTATTACTGAAAGAAAAAGCCGCTTGGTAGGCAACTTTCCTAATATAAATATAACCCCCTAAAGAAGCCTTTATATGTTTTAAATAGGGTCATGCAGTCATCACGTGAAGCTTCATAAATATAATCATATTTACCATTAAATACAAATGTATTTATGAGGCTGTAAGGTAGATATGGGCCCTTCAGCAGAACTTAATATAAGAGTGGTCATCTCTATTCTTTATGAAACAGAGGAAAATACAGCGTAAAACCCTCTGTAATCTGTTGAGAGTAGGATCTCAGCATTGTGCATTGGAGAATGAACTTATTTTAGTTGATTAAATGTAGCTGAATGGATCATTTGCTTTTACTAGCAAAAATAAACAGCTGTTACAATTCTCATAATATATATAGTACAAGAGGACATAATTTTTCTAGACACGAAGTCCTTTATCATAAAGCTTCCTGATAGTTAAAGTAAAATTAATAAAAGCATTGCTACCAGAAAGGAGATAGTTCCCTTGTGGTGTTTGCAGCTTTGTGTTGGAAGGGATTTTACAGTGACAGTAAAAGATAAATACAGTTGCCATTCAAGTGAAGCAATGAAAGAAACTAGTGATAGAGTGGCAGTCTTCATTTAAATAATACATAGGTTTTGTTGTTAAAATTGCTAGTTCATCTGAATTTAATATCCAGATACCTGTTCATAAAAAGCCAGACAATCAGATATATATTTGGATTCTAAGAACAAGCAGCAATACTGCCTTGGGTTTTGCCATTATATTCTCAGTGGAGAAGAACACAGTATTCCAAGATACTTTTCAACAAGATCCTTTAGAGCTCTAATTTTCCGCTGTTGAACTCTGTAGCCCTTTTTAACTGCAAACAGCACCTAGGCTGTGTGCCAGACCTTGTTGATCAGCAACATTCAATAGTGCTCTATCTTCAGCAGATATGCCTTGAATACTCATTTTGGCTAATATTACTAAAGACACTTTCTTACTGTAAATGCAAGAGAATCCAGAGTAAGGCTTCCTGCAAATAGATGAAACTTCTCTCCCTTACCTTCATACATCCACTCACACACCATAAGTTTTTACACTTGCATCTTCTGTTCTTATTAGTATTACAAACACCCAGCACTAAACAAAAATCTATTTTCTCAAGCAGTTGTTAGTGTTTTGGTAACGTATTCACCAAAAAATGCTCATCAAGTCTGATAGTAAGACAGAAAAGTGAGCCAAAGCCAGATAACATGCTGTTCTTACTCTCATCTTAAGTTGAAGGAACTATTGAATTTAGTACCATGGTACAGATGTAAAAATTGTGGAACATACAAGAGAATTAGATCTGGTAGTTTTCATTTAAAAGCACAAAGAAACAGAAGTAAGACTCCACATTTCCTTTTAATATTCATCCAAGGATGAAAAGCTCTGTCTTGCAAAACATGACTGAAATTGGTTTTGAGGTCTACCTTTATCACATTATACAAGAATTTTTTTCTAAGCTCTGCAGCAACGGTGATAATTTAATTCTGCATACTTTCTGGAGGAGATATTTTCTGAAGGAAAGTCTTACTAAGCCTAGCATGCAAAGAATAAGCTCTGTGCCTCAAGAAACTACTACCACCAGTGAGGGAAGAATAGAGGTTTGAAATATTTATTAGAAAACTTAAGCCAGAGGTGCTTCTTTTACATATTATTAGTTTAAGCTGGAAATCCCTTCAATATTTATTGCAGAAATAGCCACTGGTTCCCCGTTTTTTATTCTTCAAACACACTCTCTTTAAGTGCAGAAGTGGAAGTTGGTGAGCTCAAGAGGTCACTTCATCCACTGCATAATTGGGGTATTCACAAGACCAGTTTAAACAACAGACCTCCTAAAAGCAGACAATCCTGAAACACCATACTACCAAAATGCTTTTAGGTCCATTTATGATTTTCTGCATGCCACAGAAATTTCAGAATTGAACAGAATTAACGTTGTTCCACCACAGCTCAAAGAGCATTTTCCGTTATAGAGATACTGCAGTCTAGCACCATATATTAGGTAGTTCTCACCATTATAGACTGTCTTCATTTAATCAGCTCCTTATTTATTTTAAATGCACTTCATTAGCAACATTCCAACTGGTTACCTTTAACTTATAGCTGTTAATCAAAAAGTGATAATGCAGATTTCTGTTACCTGTTTCTGTTCACACACTCTCTAAGAAACAAAGCCTAGCTTATTTGAACTGTCATAATCCTTATTATTTTTTGAAGCAAGTTTTATAGAAATGACTGTTTCATCCCTGCAATTCAATATTAATGACAGTCCCATGAACCACTGTACCCCATTAAAGTCAGTGGGACTCTGTGGTTTCATTAACCCACACAAGCACCCTGACTGCAGGATCAGGTCTGATGGATGCAAGCTATTGATCACAATATCAGCCTGACTCCCATTTCTGTATTTCACTGCATTTGAACATTGTGACTCTTGGCCAATTTTATCTGCTTCCTAAATGACTACCAAGAATGGCCAAAATATCCATGTGAATGGCTTCTGCATCAGCACTCACATGAACCTGCAAGGAGGCTTGAGAGATTTTTGTATTCCACTGCTACTTCAGGGACTGAATACATCTGAAAGAATTTATATTCATTTGTGGAAGTGAGTATAAAATAATGGTGAATATCACTGAACACAATTCAGCACTTAACAGATTGAATATTTGGGAATACTTTAAAAAAGTACTTTTTACTACCCCTTCTGCATGAAAATGCAGTATTCTCAGAGAGACTTTCTTTCATAATAGTGAATTAAATTCTCTCTAGAGTTCACATTACAAAGAAATACAGGTGGTACACTCATCTTTTTTCTCTTGTTCATCTCCAATATGCTCATTTTTTCTAATAAAATAGCATGTAATAAAGAAAAATATATTTAACACCTAAATTGTCAGAAATTATATTTCAGAATTAATATCCTCTTAGTTAGAGGTAACATTTCATACCTCTTGGAGCTACAGTTTCAACCTGTCTGCATATGTGCTGACAACAACTCATATTTTGAAGCAAGCTTTTGTCTACAGACAGGTTATTGCCCTCTTCCTTTTCTTTCCCTGTGTCCTTTTTTAATACAGTCTTGTGCTTTAAAACTTGAAGGGTTAGTAGGTAAGGTCCATGCAGCACACTGCTCCTCTCACTGTAATGTGGGCAATGCTATAGAAATTTGAGGTTATGGTGGTCATCTAGTTTCAGGAAAAAAGGTAATAGTACTAGAATAAAACAGTGACTGGCAGCAACTAGTGAAATCTCTTCTACAGGTTTTATCCACCCAGTGTTAAAAAGATTTGAAAATGTTTAGGAAAACTTGTCAACTTAGCTCGTCATGTATCAATAATCTTGAGAAAATCTTCAATGAATATGAACATGAATAGTAGAATAGGTATGGTGTTTTCAAAGAAAAGTATTGCTTAGTAATAAAAGTAGACAGGTAAAAGTCAACACACGTACACTGTTGTTGCTCCAGCCAACACAACAGCAATAAAATAGGCTTTTGCTTCAACATGATACAAATTCAACAGGAGGACCATACTGCAATTTGATTGACAAAGTGGTGACATTTCTATTAAAAAACCAGCATTATGGAAGTCATAATGCTATTCTGAAGCATACAGCACTTGACATACAACATACTTTCTTTTGATGTCAATTCTGATAGAGTTTCTACCAATGCAGTTGATGGAAGTTCATTTCCAGCTTCAAATACTTAACCAGAAGATTCTAAAACTGGAAACTTCAGTCAACAAGTTAAGTTTTTCAGCCTCCTTTCCACACAGAGGAATTTCCTGAAATACCATTGTTCTGTTGTGATGGCATATTTCACAGTACTGTTAGGTGCTTAAAGTGTCTGCCTACTGCACTTGTGGTTGTAGAAACTATCATCTCAAAAATCTCAGAGCATCACAGCTTCTGAGTTCAGATTTAATCAAGGATAACTGCCATTCTACTGCTTCCTCTGGTGATGGATGTAATGCAGCTAAGAGCATACAATGCTATTAATCAATAGTTTAAGTCACAATAATCAAAAATACATGGGTTTTTTGTACTTCCAATCAGAGTTCTTGGCTGAAAGACCCCTCTCCAAAACTGCAACAGGAAGTTCAGTAAGTCTTTTGGAGATATCCTGAACCAGAAGGCTACACATCATAGATAAAATGATATTATCTCATTTCCAAGAGAAAAATCACAGTTCTTCAGAAAATACGTGTCATTTGTGAAATACAGAGATACAATCTTTTCTTATATCTGCACATGAATTTCACTTTTTCTTTCCTAAACACGCACTTTTGTTGAGCTTTCAGGATTCTGTTTTTCATTTGAACATTTCTACCAGCAACAAAATCAAAATTAATATTTAAAAAATTGTATTAATGTACACATATTTTACCATAAATACAGATTATACCATTTCTATCGTTCTCTGTTCTGAGAAGATATTTTCTTGTTAACTAAAACTTTTTTGCATGTTTTTAATCTCATGCTATCCTACTGATTATATGTAGAATCATATAATAGTCATATATGTAGGATGAAGATTCTACATATATTCTAGACCAGAGCCAAGCAAAGCTGAAGATGTTTATTACAATCACCATAATGTTGCACAGTATCGAATGAGGATTCATATGCTATCTTTAGAAGCAGCTATTTTTGCCCAGAAAACACAAAAAGATCAGATAAAAAAGAAAACTCATACCCATGGACTGCTGAACCCTCTAGTCTCATTCACTTCCTCTGTAAAGACACTAAGTACACGTCTCTGAACCAAAGGGAAGAGGTGGACTGGAGAGCTTGAATGGAAAGCCATTTCTGGTAAAGGATCTCACAGTTAACCTGCAAGGAGCTACACAGTCTGAACTGAACCCTGCAGATAACTCTCTCTCTACAAGGAATTTTCCTGGAACACCACAAAATCCAGATATGAAATTCCTCAAGAAATACCTGTACTAATTTTGCTTGTTCAAGTGTTAGGAACATTACTGATTTTGATGTAACCCAACCATACTAAACGTGCATCATTTGCATTCTGTGTGGTACGGGGCACTGAAGGAAAAGCTGTGAATGCAGCAGTTTGAACCAGTGGACAATACTACAGAAAGTCAGTCAGCTGAAACCCAATAGTGAACATTCACAATAACAACTCTCTGTGTGTGAGCAATATTCTAGCCATAAGCAACAAATATTTGTAACTGCCTAGTGTAACTGAAATATGGTTAGGTCACAGCAACATGCACCATCTCATCCTCTGAAAGCTAAATATTCTCAAAGATAAGCACCCAAATAATGCAGAGTGTTAATATTAATAATAATTTCAGAAGTGTGCTTAAAAATGTGATTTACTACCAAGTCGTCAACACTCAAATCCTATTGACTTTGTAGTGATTCAGCCCCAGTCAGCAACTAAACACGACGCAGCCGCTCGCTCACTCCCCCCACCCCACAGGGGTGGGGGAGAGAATCAGAAGAGCAAAAGCAAAAAAAAAACTTGTGGGTTAAGATAGCAGTTTAATAATTACAATAAAATAATAATTATAATAATATTGATTATGATAACAATAACAATAATGATAATATAATAAAATGGAAAAGGTAAAAATGGAAAAAAACAGAAACATGAACGATACAACCGCTCACCACCCACTGACTGATGCTGCCCGGCCCCGAGTCACAATTGCTGCCTCCCTCCCCCGGCCATCCCCTCCCAGTTAACACACTGGGCATGATGTTACATGATATGGAATATCCCTTTGGCCCTTTTGAATCCGCTCTCTTAGCTGTGCCCCCTCCCCTCCCAGCTTCTTGTGCACCTGGCAGAGCATGGGAAGCTGGAAAAGGCCTCGACTAGTACAAGCACTGCCCAGCAACAGCCAAAACATTGGTGTGTTATCAACATTATTTTCATACTAAGTCCAAAGCAGAGCGCTATGCCGGCTGCAGTGAAGAAAAATAACTCTATCCAAGCTAAAACCATGACAACTTTCAAGCCTTATTACTTCCATGCTTTTAATACAGTAAATTACTGTTGTCAACACATTAGCAACTAAATAGCCCCATACAAGAATTCAGCAAGTGGTTCCATTAATTGCAAGCTTTATGCCCTTTACATTTCCCTACCTTTATGCCTTTTGTCCACTCGGTTTTCCATCTCCCTGCTTAAAAGCTCAGTATATGGTCATTTGCCCTATGAAACCTAGCAAAAGGAAACAGATGTTGCAGTTGTGTGTAGCTGTGGGCATGAGTGGCCAGACTGCTACAGCCAAAGAATACACCACAGCTCAGGTCTTCCCTTGCCTTCCCCTCAACACAGACACTAATTTGGATCTGTCATCTATTCAACTGCTGATTTTCATTAAGCAGGTAGAAGAGTAATTATCCCTGATACCTTTCCCCACCCACTTTTAAATTGGCCAGCAGATTCAGAAGTTATTGAGGGAAGGAGAAAGCAGACATGAAGATAGTAATTTAATAGGACTCATTTCCTTCACTGCCAAGAGAAACAAAAGATAAATAAGATAATGGAATGTGTATAGAGAAACTTGAGCCTGATCTTGCAAACATACGATTGGCTTGCAAGCGTTAACTGGAACTACTTATGTGAGGAAAGTGACATTCCTAAATTACCATTGGAGGGAGCGGAGGTTTATTATCCAGCATTTAGAATACAGTGCCATTAGAGAAATGGCATTGGGTTAAACTTTTTGACCCTATATCCGATGAACTATATCATATGAGTGGCAGAAATATTAACATTCAGGAAGGATGCAAATTCCCAGAATTCTTGTTCCTGGAATCCCAACTATAATGTTGTTATAAATTACTGCTAATCCAACATTGTTGTATCCCAGTGAAAACGTGACTGTAGAAACAGTGATTATTCCCCTGTAAATTTCCACTCTTAAATGGTTGTTACTTATATACTCTACTTTCTTTTTAGAAAATGACTGACTGCCAATAATAACAAAATGAGTATATTATATACAGATATTTTGATGGCCAGAAACCTATTTTATTTCAGTTGGAAGCTTTCTATACTAAGTGTAACCAAGGAAATAAAATAAACTCTGGGTGTCTAAGTTGTTACGGGCTGAAGTTTTCCTTGAAAAAAAAGAGTTAGATAACTGCAAATACCACATGTTTACATATATTATTGATGAAGATACTAGATATCGGTGACAATACCATGCAATCTGTCTATGCAATTACAGAAAGTTATATCAACATGAGACTTCATGGATTCTTCATTTTCTCTGTCTTAAAGTACAACCAGCATCTTTATAATATATATATTCAAGTGGTTGGCTTTATTTGACCCTTTAGTGGGTCAGGTGTAAGTTTCTGAAATTATTGCCCTCGGTGTTCCTACCTTGCTTTAGGAAGCCTGAGATATCATCTTTCAAATTCTTTTTCCCACAATAAATAGCAATATAATCTCATTAGATGACCATCACAAAGCGCAGTAGGCAATTCTAAAGAAGAAAGCAAAGCAATCAGTAATAATATGCAAATTAGAATGTAAATCTAGCACTAAGTATTTCCTTTTAAGAGGAATGCATAAGAATCTTAGAGCGCATAAGTTGCATGTGATATAAGACTCTCAAGCTTTCAGAAAGCAGTAAAGATTGCTTTCTGCTGAACATACCCAAAAGGTTGTGATATTTGATTTGTCATTGATTTATGACATTGTCAGGATCTAAATGTAGAGCATGATAACCACATCAGTTCCAAATTCTGGGGAGGCTGAAATAACTTTCCCTGCCTGCATACAAACCCCAAGATTTTTAACAGCCAAATAGTATGAAGCAGAGTTCAGCTTTACTGTGTGGGTGATTTCTCAAAACCTACATTACAAGCAAAAGACCTATCTAGGGTGGGAGCCTTTGTGAGAAAAACAATAATAATTCGTATTAACTTTTCAAAGGTTCCTTTTCTGTTATAATGAGAAAAACATGCACAAATTAAAAACACCACCACTTCTCTGGTCATAGTCCAACATTTCTCTTTAATCATCCTCCCAACTTTCCCCCTGTAAAAAGACCAAAAAAAAATCCAAAAATACACAGCTTTTTTTCTTTTGAAAGCAATTTTTTATTTGCTTATTTATTCCCTGTTTAGGTAGCCTTTCCAAAGTCTCTGTCATGGAAAAACTGTGTGTAGGTAGGTATTAATTTTTACTTTCCAGTCAGCTATCTGATTCACGTTTTCACATCTATCTCCCACCAAACAGGAGAGAATTTTCTAGCAAATAAATTGTAGTGGAAAAGAAATGCCCACTTCTCGTTTTTTATTCTTACAATGTAAAAAGGCAGCTGAAAGCTGGTATTTCCAAATTAAGCATAAGTTTTCCTCTGCTGAATCTTGTCTGATTCTTCTCCTGCAATACGTTATAAATAAGCTGACTTAAAGGCTGTGGGAGCTCTGCATAGTGCTATGTATCCTACATGAATCCAGCCCTAAATTTGCTTCAATAATTTTTTTGTTCTTTTTTTCATAGATGACCAAAAAAATAAGCTATGTCTCTTTGCTTTTCTGGATCACTCCTAAAAGCTACCTAAATAAAAGTATGCAGGCTAGAATAATTTGTTGGCATTGACAGTGTGAACTCTTGGAGCACACACAGCCCAGCTTAAGAAAGATTGTAACTTTGAGATGTGATGCCTCTCTAGTCTAGCTTCTTGTCCGTCCACACCGCTCATATCCCATAACACTACCATAAGGCACTAGATGATTTGCTCTGCCTGATTCATGCTATCACCCACCCCTGGCCTCACAGCTTGCCTCAGAACTTTCCTAGGGCCTGTCTGCGCTATAAAAGGGAAAACAACCTGCCTGATATTGAGAAGGTGATCTCCTGTGGAGGATTCTGAGGCCAAGGCACATTACCATCCCTGGGTCTAGGATCAAGTTCAAGGTCACAAAGAGAAAGGAAGGAGCCCGAACTCCTCTTGGCTTGTGGGCATGTGGACATGCCTGGGAGTTAAGGCTCCTTTGCCCCAGACAATCACCATATGTATTATTTTCATGTTTTCATATTTTCAATCACCATATGTATTATTTCTGGCAAGACATGAAAAATATCATTCTTGTCCAGGAAAAGATATTATTTTCTTCACTCACACAGAATGATTCAGCCATTCCAGCCCTCCTTGGTCCTTGATACAGCTATCTAGAGACCACCTGAACTACTGAGAAGAGAGGGCTTTACAAAATAGCTTTAGCACACTCAGGGCTATTGCAGCAGGTGTCCAGAACCTGAACTCCAGGGCCTCCCAGGCCTGCCCTCTGCTGTGTATGGTCTCTTACTACAAAGGCCACCTCTCACATAAATACACGCTGAATACAATTTTAAAAAAAAAAAAAGTTTCATTTGTTTGTTCAGAAATGTTCACACTGTCTGAGTTCCAGCAATTCCACATAGGAAGAATGTTTTTCAGGAACAGCTTCGGTGGACCAAGAGTAATTCTCTCCTGACTACATTACACCCCATCCCTTGGGGTCATTCTTCTGGAAGAGTGAAACAGCTTTTGTGAATTATGTTAGCCAAAAATCATTTTATTTATGCATTGCTACACAAAGGCATGGCTCCCAGGGAAGGGATAGAAAAGGCAGCCTTGTTCAGTCTGGTCTTCACTAGACATCATTTTGTCACTAAGTGAAAACCGTTCCTTTTTCTCTTTGCATGCTCACAGAGCCTGGCTATGGGCAGCACTGCAGATAGCTTGGAAAGGTATGATTTGTGTTGGCAAGAGGGCAGCCAAGCTGACAGAAACTACAGTTAACATACGTAGCAGCTGCTGAAGGACAAAATGGTATCTGCTGTGCATATTAGGTCTGCACCACACACCCTCTGTGCATGGTGATGGCCTCCCAGGCTCTAAACAGATGGTTGCTATGTGATTCTGGACATCTATCAACCCTGGTCTTGGACCACAGCCAGGAACATCAGAGCAGGAATCCTAGGTGGGCAACCAGAGTTTCTGTGGAAGGTATTAAGCCAGAAGCTTGCAGATGCTGTAGCAGATTTTTCATTTTCACTGTGGGTGTGAAGCCCGTTCTCATTTCAGTCCTCATCTTCCTTCAGGGAGAGTTTGACACAGAGTTATCTCTGCAAAGGACAAGGGCCATCCCCTCTAGCAGGCACCTATTTCTAGTGTGGTGCCACTAAAGGAGTGAGCTCTCCCACAGAGTCCTTTTAGGAGTCATGCTGTGCATGCAGTCCCTAGGAATTGTTCTGAGAGCAGCTGCACATCCTCGGAAAATGCATGCTGTCAGGTAGAGCGTGTGCTGGAGGATGCAATAAGGGTTGGTGGCCTTGGTATGCAGTAACTTGTGCAATCTTCCCTGGAGTATCCAGGATCCAGAACAGTTCAGCATAGGAAGGAATATTCAAGGAATTTGGCCTCCAGGGCTTGGATAGGCATATTCCTGTAGGACAGATACACAGCTAGTGGAATTATAATGTCACCTATGAAAAAGGAGAAATAATTTAAACTTTTTGTAAAACTATGCTTTTACCAACAGCTATTTAGTTCAAAAGCATAACAAACAGTGAGATAATAGCTCTCTGAAAAAGTTCAACACCTCAGCTCTGCTCTGAGGAAAACCCATTAGGCTACCCCCAGAATCCTCCAGGGAAAACAGCCATTATGAAGTTCGTATTATTACTACTTTTAAGGTTAAAAGTCAAACTAAGGTATCGAGGTCTTTCTTGGGTAGGCAAAGGGGAAGGAAAAAGGTAAGGTAGGTCCTATTCATTTACAGCAGAATGAAAGAGATCTGTACAGACATGACTTTTCTCAGGTTTTGGAGTTACTGTATAGCCTCACTCAGTCAGAAGAGCACAGAATGTTCAAGGGGAAGACTCCAGTATTTCCTCTGGAGGAAAAATTGTTTTACAGCAATGGAGAGGAAAGCTAGTCAGAATTGGCTGGAAAAGCTTTCGGGCCTTAAGCACGTACACATTTACAGACTGTAAGCCCCTTCACAACAGCTTCTCTCCTTCACCCTCTGACCAGGTGGGATTGTGCTGCTGAGGCAATAAAATGGCAAAACTACAGAGACCAGCTCTTTGAACAATAGACCCTCTGTTTAACAGAGATATACTACTCCAAATCTTTGCCAGAATAACAGAAGGCAAAATGGAAAAGCATCATGAAAAATGTACCTATCCTACTAAAAGACTTTTAGTCAATGATTAGCTTAAGCAGCTTGAACAAAAACAAAGTGAGAATTTTTACATGGTGTCTTCTTAATTTGGATCCATGAGAACATTTGGGAAAGTACAAACAAAATGAGTGAGGATTTATTCTGACAACAGCCAATTTCCCCTCTAATTTAAAATATGTAGAAAGTACTATTCCCTTGCCAATACAACCTCCTTTATCCCTCACTGGAAGCAATAAGCCACATTCACCTACTAAGTCAGAATAAACCTCAATTTTTCCAAAGAAGCATATACCCCTGCCAATGGCAGAAAATGGTCTCAGAACAACATCATTGCAGTGTTGAAACCTGACTTTACCACTGAGAAAATACTTCATTCATTTAGAGGTACTAACCTATATTTTTTGGAATAAAATATAAAAAATAAAAGTTAAAGTGTTTTTAAATGGTCTGCATTGTTGCACTTACTACCTTAACTCAGGTATTTCCGTGCATGATCATACAGCCAAAGACATCATATGTATGTACTATTTTTGTCACAGATGCACACTATATTTTATGCAAAGGCCAATTTACAATATGCTTCCCCTTTTAATTAGCAGCTGTCTTCATCTGTCAGTTTCCAGAGGAATGTGCCATGTCTTTATAAAAGGAAAACGTACAAGTAAAACATGATGGTAGCTAGAGACACTCACTCTAAAGAAAGAGAGATTTTAGTACAACTCATTTACACAGACCAAAAGAATTTTTACAGCTTGCTTTCCCTGCATTAGTTTCATGCCAGACCATCTAGTAATGCATTGAAAAGAGCCATTCAGTAATGTCATACTTGAAAACGCAGGGGTGATCAGCTAACTACAGCAAACAGAGATTTATTCTGCATTGGTAGCTATGGGACTTTAGACTGCTGTTTCCACTAGTAGTCAATAGTAGACTACTATCTGGGGGGCTGGGGGAGTTGATCTGTTAGCAAGAGTTACGTCTTCTCTTATCTGTCAAACCTACACCTTCATATTAAAAATCTAGGCACAATGTGTTAAAATACTCCTTTACCACTGGGTTTATAACCCTATATTCAATGCAATCGCTCTTCTCATTCTCACCATAACTTATTTTGTGAAATTAATTTTCCTATCAACTTTTTCAACTCCTTCATCGTCTTCTCTGGAGTAATCCAGTTTTCCTTCTCTATTTGCTCTTAATATTAACAATTATTTGTCTCTCCTAGAGTGTTCTCATTACTGGTACATCCATTCCTGAAATCTGTCTTCCTACAGTCAAAGTTTTTGTATTTAGCTATGGAAATAAGCAAGTAAAATGTGGAGTTCATTTCAGGTTCAATATGATCAATGTAAACCAGTTTGGTTTAAGCTAAGTGATAATGCTACCAGTAAAGAACAGGCTCATTCATGCTAAGTTTACACATAAACCTGAATCTGAACTATAGCTTAAAGCATTGTCATTTCATCTGCACCCGGCAAAGCATGGAAAGCTGAAAAAGTCCTGGACTAGTACAAGCACTACCCAGCAACAACTAAAATATCGGTGTGTTATCAACATTATTTTCATACTAAGTCCAAAGCACAGCACTATGCCAGCTGCAGTGAAGAAAATTAACTCTATCCAAGCTAAAACCATGACAATCTTTTACATCTTTTACTCCAACACTGGAATGAAAGACAGGTAAGTCACAATGGACATGCACTATGAAAATCTGTTTCTGCATGTCTCAGCCTGTTTGTTCCTCATCCTAAGAGCAGAAGAAAAGAAGACATTTTTCTCCTCTCTGAACATCAGCACTAAGACTGACCTTTTCTTTTCTCATTTTAGAGCCATTTAGATCCAATGGGGAAAAAAAGGGAGGGAGGGAGGAGGGAAGGGCAGGTTCACTGTGTTACACCAACTCAGAGGGTCAGCTGCCTATGATCCTACGTCCAGTTCTGATACAACCCAGCTGTGAGACCTCAGCCCCAGCTTCTGATAAAATTGCCCAAGATGTGAGAAAATCTGTATAGCTGAGCTGTGCAAGATAAGAAAGATAAAATTGCAGAGGTAAGACTGCTGAGATGAAGATAAGTAGTAGCTCAAAGATTCAAGGGGAAAGACACCAACATGAGCAGTATATGATCCTAAAGAGAAAAACAGAGAACTGACAGCAACTCAGCAACCTTGAGGATCAACTCATTCCAGGGAGCAGCAGAAGTCTATTCCTCCCCACCTGACTGAAAGCTACCCAACTGCCTTGTCAGCAGGATCTTTTCAGGTGCCTAATCAGCAGTGGTGAGCATATTAATGCTTGGCATTGCTGCTTATTTGTTATTCCTATTTACTATGTCTGTATCAGGAAGTTGTGTCACACTTTTAAGATTTGTATATCCTGCTAGCAGAGCCTCTGCATGCAGTAAAAGTGATCCAGATAAAAAGTACAACAGTAACTCAGAGACCCCGCCATTTATTTGTTTACAACAAGTTTACAGGTATTTATTCTGTCTTTTTTGGCTGCAGAGTGCTGAGATCTGTCAGAAAGAGGTAACATGTTGACCACTGCATATTCTGCACAAGTACCAGGTGATAAACTAAAATTCATGTGACTTCAGATGCAACAGCAGCAAGTCTTACCTAATAAATTAGAGGTACAAAGTTCAGAGATCAGGATTTAGGAAACAGTCTGAACATATTAAAAAAAATAAAGAAGAAGAAGAAAAGAATAGCCAAACAGGAATACATTCTTAACAATGGCTGCTGTTGAGAAAGCATAGCCTTAACCTCTCTCTCAGCTCTCAGAGTTCATTCAGTCATCACTTTTTCTCCCAGCCCATAACCACAGTGGAGTACTGCAGGGGTCTATCCTGGGATCTGTCCTGGTTAAAATCTGTATCAAGTGTCCTGGAGGAGGCAGTAGAGTGCACTTATAGCAAGTTTGTAGATGGCCCAAAGCCAGGGCGCCAAACATTATAGGGAGGACAGTCATTCAGAGGAGCTTAGACAGGTTGGAGGAGCTAACCAGCAAGAGCTTCATGAACTTAAACGAGGACAAATGGAAGGTCCTCCATCTGCACAGGAAGAGCTACTGACAATGGTACCAGCTGGGAACTGACTGAATGGAGAGCAGCTCTGAGAAAAAGACCCTGGGAAGCAGGGCTGACAGTAAGCTGAGCATGAGCTGGCAGCACGCCCTGGGGGCAAAGACAACCAAGTGCCACCAACCTGGTCAGGGGCTGGAGCTCCTGCCCTGCAAGGAGAGGATGAGTGACCAGGGCTTATTCAGCCTTCAGAACAGATGGTTTCAGGGGGACCTAATAGCCACCAATCTGAATCTATAGGCAGGTTATCGAGACAACGGAGCTGGGATCTTCACAGAAGTGCAGGGTAAGGCACAAGAGGCAAAGCACTTAAGGCTAAAGAAGTAAGCGTCAGACTGGATATAAAGAAAAAAAAATCCCAAGAATAGGTTTCCCAGCAAGGTTGTGTAATCTCCACCTTTTGACGTTTTTAAGACTCAAAGACAGTCCTGGGCAGCCTGCTTTGATCATGATTTGACAGTAGATTGGACTAGTGACCTGTTGAGGGCCCTTGCCACCTGAGTGATTCTGCATCTCTGTTGCTATGCAGACTCTAGTCAGAGCAAACAGTCCGTTTGCTCACCTAGCTCTTTTAGGGAAATACTCTTCCCTGCCACCATTGTATCCTACCACCCATTAGTTCGAACTAATTTGTGTTCAATCATGTTAGTTTAAGGAAGACAAAAAGAATCAAGCTGGTTTTGTTCAAAAAAAGTTCAGGTCTGTTACCTGAGGCCCTAATACTTCTAGGGAATATGTTACAATATCACCATTTTATTTTAAACAGTCATAATGATGGTTTTTAACAAACTCACACACTTTGAAAAGTATTTGAAATTATTATGAGTGACTATATTTTTTGAAGGGAAGTAAAAATGATCCTTACAAACAGTTACAGAGCTTTATAAATTTCCGATGGAGATATCTATGAGCCAAGTATGGTAGAAGCAATGTCTATATTGCATAGGCAGGCATCTGGCAGACTACTTAACATATAGCAAGAAGACAGTGAGTTGGTATATTGTTGTGTGGAATTACAATTCCTCTACTATTGGGGTCTTTTGAAATCAGCTCCTGTACTTGCTTTTATAACAGTTATTTCAACATAATCAGGATAAAGAGGATATATAGAGGAATACTGACTTGGCGTGCCTCAGAGACTTTTTCTTTGGGTGGAGAGAAATGTACTTCAGGAGGCTTGGTGGTGGGAGGAGAACAGATTGATATAACTTTGGCTTTAAGGTAAAGGTTTCGTTGACTTCTTTGCTTCTTACTTGGGTATGGGCTGTATGTTCATGTAAAAAAAATGTTTAATGTTTGAATGTATCTCCTTAAAACACTAGTTGGTATTAAAAGGCTACTAAATCAAGGCGTACACACACAGAAATACCCAAACACACAAGTGGTATGTACACAACCTTGAGAGGTTTCATTGTAAGAACTTTCCCAAACTTCCATAAAATGAAGTAAATTTATTAGGGCAGAATCTAGTTCAGCTTCTGTCATTGGGATCTGATCCCATGAACTACACGGTCCAGCTGAAATCAGTGAATTTTAAAGGACTGTCAGAGGTCTCAGGAAATCTTGCGGGGAGTGTAAAGTTATACATGTTTACTCTAGTAATATCCCTGTTGTATCTTGGAAATAAGAATGCTCTTATTTCTGTAATCACATGGCAGCCCTCTAGAGCTGGATAGACAACAGTAATTTCTTTTTTTATATATCTATATTTTTGGTATTTTAAAGCTTGCAAACCTGCATAAAATTAAAATCAACTGTAAAGTCTCTACAGAACGCACAGAATTGTAATTTGTCTCAGAGCTAAAATGGAAACCAAGGCTCCCACAGTTGCCTGGAAGCTGTGAGTTTGAGAGTACTTCCAAGCTGTATGATTCTTCATAGATGGGAGACAGGAAAAGAAGCAGTTAGTGATAAAAATCAAAACCAGAAACAAACACATGCACTCACAAGACTATGCTTGCAATTTCTCTGCGCTATCATAGTTTGATGGAGGGGGAACAGAAACAGTCCACGTCAGGCAGGATATGAGGACAAATCAAGAATTTAATATCAGCCTTCTCAGAGCCTGCTCTAGCACTGAACAAGACTTATTTGTATTGATGTCCAAAGGTCACTGATTTGAATGTGCAGACTCAGTCTTCACTGTGATTTGAAGTTGTCCATTACTCTGTACCTGGACTTTCCCATTTCATCTCCTTGTCTTTTTCCACCTGCATACATAATGTCATTTCAGGTTCTTCTTTAAAGACACTCCTCCCTGTCTGTACTGAAAACCTTTCAAAGGACCTGCACCTTCTAATAAGGAAAAATGTAGAACAAAATATATAAACCAGAATGAAGTTTTTTCCTATGCTCCTAGCTAAATCCTGTCTCCTTAAACGTGATAATACAGTATCTCCTCAATAATCACATTTAATTAGTGACATGTGGTAGTGTAACTGGTTGCAATAGGATTACGCATAAAGTTTCAAAGCACACACATTTTTTGTAGACTTGAAGAGGAAGCATTACATTGTTGTTCTTTATATTTTCAGCTGAACCTACAGTTTTTATCAGACAAAGTAATTTTATGTTTGTTTTTTTCTAACATTAATTCTGTCAGCTACTTAGCATTCTGGAGGCATCTCTGAAAATTCAGCACATCAGTCTCTTCTACTGAAGTATCAAAAACCTTTACATTCATGTACTATATCTAAAAGTCTTTATTTAAGGAAAATAAAACAGTACATAAATATTTTCATCAGTTATATATTCAAAAAAATTGACAGAAGGAACTTAGTAAAATAATCCTTTATTTTATAAATTATTTCTACCCAGCTGTTCGTTTATTTTTACTTCATGGAGTGGTGTCACACAACTTCATGTATACATAAAAGTTATGCTCACTATGTTCAAACATAGTTCATTCCTCTTTCATCTTTTTCCTCAAATGCATTTCTTTTTATCCTAACCTAAGGATAAAACAACAGCTTCATTTTTATTTCTTCAACACGGATGCACTTTAATTGATCTGCAAAAGATGTCAGAATGTGTTGAAGCTGAACAATAGAGCACTTCAATCAAATGCCAAAGTTATCTTTTAAAATGCTTTCTAACACTAACTCAAATACTCGAAGAATTCATGGCCTTATTTTTTAATTTTGAAACAAAAATTTCTACTTATTTAACCACTTTGGGTTGAACAATTCCTATTTTGATGATTTATCTGTACCTCCACTTCATAAAAGTGTCAGATTTTACTTCATTTTCTGAGAGGCAGTATTACTTCTCAAAGTATAGATTCGAAGGTGTTTTTTTCCTGTTTTTCAGATTTTCCATTGAATTTACCGTTTGCAAAAATATAAACATGATTATGCCAGAGGCAGAATGGCAGATATTCTAAATCTGATTTTTCTGTCACATCTGTAATCATGTGAAGTTCACAGAGGGGGGGACCACACACATAATATAACCTACATAGTCTTGAAATTGTTGCTAAATAAATATTTATGTTTTGTCCTGTGTTAAGATGAAAAATAACTCTTAAATTATGTAATACCTGAAAAATTTGGTTGTCCTTGTAAAAAAATGTAGAAATCCTACACACAACAAAAGTTAATTTGACTGTAAACTTGAAATTAGACTGTAACTTCATTGGTGAAGGATCTAGGAGGAATTCTTCCATCTATAGGGTCTATATCAGAATTTCTTCAGTAATACAAAGTGGTTAGAAGATTAGTGCACATTCAAATAGTAAAAGGTACCTGAGGCAGGATTTTATTTACCTGTGTACTGTCTGGTGATGCTCAATCACCATAGGCAGGACTGCAAGAAGTATAACAACAGCTAGGTTACTGTAAGCAGCCATGAGGGCAGTATATGTTATTCTGGAGGATTGTATCAACTAACAAAGCAGTCTGTAGTTAGGTCACCATATAAACATCAATGAATATGGTCAGGGTACAAAGGAAGTTTAAAAAAAAAAAACAAAAAACAAATAAACAAAAACTTCCCATTACCGCAACCTTCATGAGCTAAACTGCCAAGGTAGCTATTCTAGCGGCTTAGTGCTGAGGTAACCAGATAAGTAAAAGTTTGTGATTGCACATTTGTCAAGTGTACTTCTCTCAGGACTCTCTTAAAAAGACTGCGAATCACCAAGCTTCACTGAGTACAAGATGACAACTGACAGATGTTTCCTGATGCCCTTTACAAGAATCTGTGGTAGTGAAACAAAATGACCCTTCAGTATTGAGAGCTACAAGTTTGGATTGACTCTTTTTTCTGTTCAGGACTCAGCTGAACATTAACCAAGTGAAAGAAGGTGATTAACAAAACACATTCACCACTTGGCTTTAAACCTTTGGCACAGAATGTGATTAGCTGTTGGACTGTAAAATGGCCTCGTACTGGCGGGCACAGCTGAAGTCCATGCTACTGTGGGAAGATCTGTATTTCTGCTACCCTCCCTCCATTCTGTTGGAGAGCAGGACAGACTCATTCTTGGGCTTGTCATAGTTTTTATAGTCCCAATTTAGGAATCATAGAATTTGCCAACTATAGATTTAAAGTGAGCTCCCAAAGAGGAGGGTCTATGTAAACACACAAAACTAATGAACTACTCTATACTAAATTAGGAGCTACTAGAAAAATCTCACAATAGGGGTTTAGCTAGACTCTTGGCAAACCTACAGTTGGGTGCCCTACGATTCTCTGTTAATGTAGTGTATTAAAAACTTCACCCTCACAAATGTGTAAGTTTAGTGTTCAAACTTGGATGATTTTGGAATAAAAGAAGAGCTATCCTAAGGTATTGCCAGCCCATGCATATATAGTATGTATACATACATACACACACACAAATATATTCATGTATATGTGTATATATACAAATTTTCCAAATTTGAACTGTAGAAGCTCTTCAGTTTAAGAAAACCAGGAGACTTCAGCAGATGCCTTGTTACAAAATCCTATCCATGCCCATAGCTGTTAAAGATGAACAAAATTTGCATAGCATTCACACAAAACTCCAGACAGAATATTTGTAATTCAGATTTGGCTTACAATGTATTCATTTACATTTTATAATGACTTTAGCAGACAAAAAAGCCAAGAATGAAATAGGTTTTTTCCCCAGTTACCGGAAAGTAAAAGAGACATATTCAGTGCACCGGTAGTAAGAGCACAACTTCAATTTTGAACATCACCATCAACAATAAGAAATAGCACCAGCCAGATTAAGTACGTATTTGCCCTAGGCACTTTATGAAACGCAGGCCCCCTGAGCACCACCCTCCTTTTAAAAACAGACATCTGAAATTCTAATGAAATCTCAGCTGAATAAGGGACTGGTCCTCTTTCCTCCAAACATAGTAACTCTATATTCATTCTTTCATGCATGCACCTAAAACCCCATTAAAGTTAATGGGAGTTACATGCGCACCTAAGGGGGAATAGCCCCATAAATATTCTTAAAGGGCACATAGAGTGTAAAAGAAAAGTCTTCACGAGTAGTTTTTTTTTTTTATGATGTAAAAATGTTGCAATTTGGGAATAAGTTTCAAACAGAAAGAGCAATCGATGGGAGGAATTTCCCACCTGGCTTTAAATTACAATTGCAGGAAATCAAGCTGCTTCTTTCAAAATTGGAGATAATAGCAAGTCAGCAGAGCAGTTATATCTCCCTGCTATTGAGAATAACTTAAGCAAACTTCTTCAAAGACAGTGCTGCGTACACAAAGATTGATGAGTTTGACTAACCCTTTAAATTCCTCCCTTCCATAAGTTTTCTTTCTTTTCCAGAAAACAGGACAGCACATTTAAAACAAAAATTCAGCATGTTCTGAGCACATTTTCTATTTTAACTGCAATTTAGGTAAACGGCCATTACATCTGTTCCATCAAAAGGCAAGAAGCACAGGCAGATATAGATGGCTTCCTAGTTTTTCTCTTATTTGCTGAGTCCAATGAATCTATGTAATAAAAACATAAATCCAGCTCTGGGGAGAAAGGAGTGCCATTGTATTTTTCACAGAATTGTGGAAACCAGCCTCATGGATAATACATTCATGATTTATTAACACCTCACTAAATCAGTGTCTGTGTTACCTCTATTTCCATGTTGGGGAAATACCAATATGAGATCTATTAGTGCACAGAATTAGGAAACAACACTTATCATACTCACCAGGCTGGCCCAGGACATTACCCAGCATGACACAACACTGACAGCACTCTCTTACCTATTTTGCCTACACGAGTGCTTCAAAAATCCAAGCTAGATGCTGCAAGGGTGGGGAGAAATTACATGGCAGCAGAGAGGGAAAAGATCTTCCACAGTCAACAAAAAATAGTACCACTCTTCATAGTCCCATCAACAAGATCAGCAAAGCTGTCTATAGAGCTCATGCACACACACCTTGTCCTCCCTTTTTTCCTCCCCTCACCTTCCCAATCTGTGAAGTAGCCGTATTGCCACGCACACAGCACCTACACACTTGCTCTGCATTCCTAAATTGTCTGTACTTGAAAAGACCTGTTTCCTCTCTCTGTCAACCCTTATTTTACCCTCAATCTCACTACTCTTTCCCAGTCTACTTTGGGATCTGAAACGTAGGCTTTCTTAAAAAATTGACTCCAATTCTTAGCCTCTCCCAAAGGTTTTAAACTCCATCCCACCCTGTCACTGCTCTCAAATTTACATTCAAACTCAGTTTCTCTGTACCATCACAGGGTCCTCCAGCCTTCTACTCTCACAGCACAGCAAACTCATCTCATCCTCAGTTTCTTTAACCAATTCCCACATTTTTCTAAATTAAGCCTGCACAAACTGGCTCCTGCTCTTCCCTCCTATATATTAGAGGCTCTAACCTAAAACAATAATTGTCCCTATATCTATACCAGGGCTACATGTCCATTCCTATGAATGGAAAGAGAAAGAAGAAAGAAAGGGAAAAAAAAATCTCCTTGCTTTGTATTTCTGTGTTCAGTCACACCACAGCTTTGGAAATAAGGGAAAGTATGTCTTTAGGAAATTTTCCGATCCACCATGCTTGGTATAGACAAAGATCTCTGCATATTAATTCTAATGCATTTACCCACCATGTGTACACTAGTCTCTACAGAACATGGGCAAACTAATATTTTTCCAAAGCCATGCAGTTTCTCCAAACTGGGACAGCTTTTTTTTAAAAAGTAGAAAAAGGTCCATCTTTGTCCATAAAACCAACCTTCATCCCAAATGTTGCATCTTTGCTTTAGCCCATAGGTCTGCTAAACTTTGCAGTTAAAGGGCTGTAAAAATGTTGGCAAGCAATGTGTTTTTCCCCTGATGTCATTCCTCTGGAAGGGTTGAGCCATTTTTGTTGAAATTGTCCCAATATTGTCAGCCTAAGTATATACCCAACATGGAAAAATGTCCACATCGGTAGGCCAAGTTAGGCAGCAGAAAATAAGGAGTTATAACAAAAATACTCCGGCAACCTTACTCTTTCAGGAGCACTACCAACCAAGAGCTAAATGTCTGATAATTACCAGGTAGAGTCTTTCTTCACTACATCTCTGTTTTACACTCAATTTAGTTCTTATATTCCCTCTAGAGTCTTCTTTTGTTCCCATTATTTTTGCTGACAAATTCTTTGCAACATTTGGGCACATTTATTGCTGACCCAAGACTCCCGCACCACCAAATCTGATTGGGGCTCTGGGGCAAGAACACAGTTAAAAAGTATTACAAGGTCAGACAGGATGAACCGCCATGCCCAGGTGTTTGCTACTGGTGGTAAATGCAGAATAACTCACCATTGCTTCTTCACCTTTACTGTAAGGTGCATTGGCACCAATACAGAGTATCTGACACCCTCAGAAAGTGTTGAAACTGTGTTTCTGACAAAAATATTTTATCCAAAGAGGTAGTATAAATTCTTATAATAAGGTGGACCCTAAGCTTTCTAAGTCAGTGATCCATAATTTTGTTTCATGGACATTGGAGCAGACCCCTTGTCTATCAAAAAATGTGGTAGCTGACCATGGATGAAACCAAGTGCTATTAATATGAGAAGGAGGAGGATGCAAAGCAGATCTGGGAAAGGAACAAATTGTTCCTTAGTCCCTACTTTCCCTCCCCGACATAACTTTCTTCCTAATGCCTTTTGGAAGTATCTAGTTCAAATGAGCAATTGAGTCAGACTAATGATCTGACCTTCTCCAAGTGTTATCTTACACGAAACGCAATTACTTTAAGACAAAGTGTATATGATTATTCAAATTGGGGAGGCATTTTTCTGCTAATGGAAAGCAAGCTGCCATTTTGCACTCTGAGCAGCACTCTTTCAGAGCTGTTGAGCCCTGGAGCTTTCTCTAAGCCTCCAGTATCAAAAGCTCTACTACAGCACTTCTCCAAATCACTGAGTTCTGATAACTGAGAAGTATTTAACTGAAGCCTAAATCTATTAAATACAAATTGCATTAAAGTAACATTAAGGATGTGATTAAAACCTCAAATACCAAGGGTAGCAGGGAGAGGGAGAAAGAGAGAAAAACAGAGGAGAAGATTAGAGTCAAAAAGCTCCCAAAATGCAGAAAAAGGAAACCATAGTCATGTCTAAGCTTTGATTTTATTATTTTTGCCATTCTAAAACAAAGAAAATAAAATGAAAAATATAATATGCTGATTGTTTTGACTAAAAGAACTTGCCTACAGACCAGCAACTTGTGCCAATTTTTAAGACAGATTAGCTTTTAAACATCAGTTAACGAACTGGAAAAAAATTACTTAAACCTTTAACTATAGAAAGATCAGCATCTGCTGCTTTAATTTACACTACAGGCTTGTGCAGTGTATAAAACACTATCTGTCTTTCCTTCATCAGCTATTTCCTAATTTTACTTTTTCTTTTCATTAAAAGGAAGAGAGCAAAGTAACAAAGAAAGGGAAATAAATGCAATGCAAACAGACTCAAAAATTATATTTGAAATAAAACCTGATGCAGTTGCTACATTTTTTAATAATATCCCAGTGAGCTATTTTAAATGCGACCTTCAAAAGAAAAAGACACTCAGGCTGTGGGAAGGGGGAGGAGGAATTTCACTTTCAATGAAGTCCTCTTTTTTTTTTTTTTTTTTTAATCTTTTGCTTGCCTTATTCTTCATTTTAGAAATGTAGGACCTCACTAAATGTAAGAATTCCACGATGACTAGAGAATTATAGCAATGACATCAAAGGAATTAATAAGCATATGTATGTTCTCACAAAGAATTAAGTGGGGTTTCTACTGCTATCCTCAGAAACTGCTGGCCATATATTAGTTGCAATTGCAGTTTGAGCTAGTAAGCCTTTCCCACACTCCAAAGTGCAAGTGAGATTTCCACTTAGGTGGATACTTAGCTGGCCATGAGGACATATCCAATAATCTTCTAATATAAATACACAGTTGTCCATAAATTCCCAATATTTGTTTCACAACCAAATAATCATACACCAAAGCAATATTTTTTTTAAATCAAGAAAGAAATCCTATAAATTTAAAAACATATAAGCATGTATTACAGAACAGGTGAAAGCTGATAATCTAAGCATTAAAATGGATAAGCATTGAATATAACTCCTGTCAAAACTGACTAGGAGAATGCAAGCTGAGTATTTGTGAAGATACATGAATTTTACTAATGTGAGAATGAGAGGATTAGTTTTGAGATGAGGCTGTTGGGAGGGTTGTTTACTCTCTTTTTAATTAGCACCCGCTTACACTGGTAACTAACTTTGTAGAGAAAAGAAAGCTTAATAATTGCCACTAAATTACAGCTTTAACAGAGATACTAGTTAATTCAGAAACCTGACAAAGAAACCAGAGAATAGTAGATCTGATTTCCCAAGCATTTTTAAGATGATAAAACTTAGAAGGGTTATGCTGCAGTTATAGCTCAAAATGTTATGTTATAGCTCAAAAAGGAGCATAAATAGGACCTAATTTTTAGGAAAATGTTGCAATCGAAACAATAAAAATCTTCAGAGCCAAGTAAGCCACTACCTTAGCTGTTGTGTCAAAACAAAAGATTGCTATATATAGTTTTGTGCTCCAGAGGGGTAAAACACACCTGTCCAACAGCCAGAGGAGAATGACCATAGCCTTTTCGCTTGCTTATTCAGAAAAAAAAAAAGGTTTTGTTTATTCTTCTCTAAAAACAGTGAAGAAGGGAAAAGTGGTGCAGTTGGCTGATGTGCAGTTCTACACAGAACGCTGAATTCTCCTAACTCGCACTGAACTCCAGTAGGAGGTAGGCAGGTCAGCACCGGTCAGAAGTAGGTCAGTTATTTATAAGAAAGGTATAGTATAAGATACATGGTTTCTAAGGGGTTTTTTTCCAAAAATCATTTTACTCAAACTTTTAAGAAGCTTTTTAAAATTTCTTTCCCCTAAGGTTTTTTTTCCAAAACCAAGTGTCTGCTTTGTTTAGAGGAAGCCTGCTTTTCTTTTTCTAAATCCTTCTGTCTCCAACAGAGGCAAAAAAAAAGCACAGCAATGTGCAGAATAATCAACAGTAGGGGACTGAAAAGGGATAGAAAGAATAGCAGTTTCATTTTGCCCATTGATATAAAATACAAATTTTTAAATAAAGCCAAAAAAGGAAAATTTCCTCCATTAACACAGCCATTAAAATTTTCAATACTGCAGAAAGCTGTTTTCCAGTAAAAACAGTTGACATGTGTCAAGGTGACAAAAAGTGGAACTAACCAATGTGAATATATAATTTTCCCAGGAAGGCCAAAAATACAGATATTATGCAGAAAGCTTAGTTGCTCTGTTTTAAAAAATCTTTTCTTATTCAACATAGTTCAAAATCAATAAGTTTTTCACTAAGTTTTTACTCTATATCTGCTCAGAACAAACTGGGTGCAACCTTGGCATCAGCAAAGCTGTGAATTAGGACCACATTAAGATTGAGAAAAGACCTTGTAGAGTGGGTAAAGAAGTAAAAACATACTAGCAGACCCAGAAGTGAACATCTTTCTTTTGTCTCATCCAGTTCTGCTCCCAAAATATCAGATTGTTCAGAAGTCTGCTAATTTTTAAAATAGCTCTATTTTCATTTAC
Source organism: Phalacrocorax aristotelis (assembly GCF_949628215.1). NCBI lineage: Eukaryota > Metazoa > Chordata > Aves > Suliformes > Phalacrocoracidae > Phalacrocorax > Phalacrocorax aristotelis. The sequence goes on along the minus strand of NC_134276.1, from coordinate 106,217,202 downwards.
TGAACACCTTGAAAACACCATAGGATGTATAGGATGCTGCATTCTTCAGCTTTATGTGTGTGATCATATGGTTTTCTGGAGTAGGCTGAGCCTCACTGAATTTAAAAAGACTACTCATATATTTCAAGACAAGGGCATTTTTTTTGTGGAACAAAGTCAGTGCTGAGCAGCTCTGAGCATGGGGAGAGCCACACCATTCAGTAGAGCACAGAGACACTCCCTAGCTGGTGCTGATCATGCTCTACTCCAGAAACATTGCCATCACATCATTATACATTGCATTTCACATTGACAGCAAAGCATGCAAGATAGAAAGCACAAGATACTTGAGGAAGGTTGTGTGTCCCTACATACTGCAGCCTTCTGCTGTGCAGATTTATGTTTAGAGGTCTCTAGCTTTCCCCCGAGACTTGGGGCACTGCTTTCACAGCCAGTCCCCACCTGCCCCACAGCACATCCTGCTTCTGCTGAAATCCCCTCTGTGTGCTGATTCCTGCCCCACTGCCCATGACAGCCAAAGCTGACCCAAAGGCAGGCTCCTTCTCCAGCTTCGGTGTCTCCCAATTCTCCCCTCTCCTTTCCTGTCCCACTTTAACCCTTCACCTTGGAACCCTTTGCTCCCAGGCAGCCCTGGACAGCACCTACCTTTCCTCGCCTCGGGCCCCTTTCTGAGGAAAGGATGGGCCCTGCACCAGGCAGCTGGGGGGCTCCTGTCTCCCCATCCACACAGCCATACACAGATGCCCTGACAGCCCTGTTACCTGACCTCCAGAGCTGTGCAATCACTTCACTCTCACCCACCTTACTGGTGTTGTCGGCCTTCCACTTCATGGCTGAAACAGCACAGGTCAACGGCAAGCCACGGCAGCACTGGGACTTCTCTTCCAGGCTCACCTCTGCCAGCTCTGAGGGAGAAGCAGAAGATGAGTTTCCAGCACAGACCCAGACCCTGAGGCATGGAGACCCTCTTGTCCCTTGACAGTCCTTGGCAAGCTCCGTACAACCTGTTCAGTGCTCTGCCAGTCCCCAGAAGAGGCTGCTGGTCACCATGTCTCCTTTGCAGCCAGGAGAGGGGCAGGTTCAGAGGCAGTGGGGACTGACAGCCCTTGAGCTTAGCAGGGCTGAGGCAGCACAGCCTCCCAAGGGGCAGCAGTACCCCCTGTCCTTCCCCACCCTGCCCTGTCCTCCCCTCCCTTCCTTCCCCTGCCCTCACCAGCTCAAAAGTGCTGCTTCCCAGTCTCCACAGCCTGACATACCTGTGGCAGCCATGTCATGGACCCCACTGTGACATGGCCACTGCTGACTTTCTGCCCTCTGTGACATGGCCACCACATTTCCCATTTTATCTCTGGTGGCATCCTGAGGCAGGTCCGTCCTGCTCCAGCACCATCTTTGTGAACTTTTCTCCATCACAAACACATTAAGGTCTGTTCTTCAGCCTTGTAAAGGCAAGGTTTTACACAGAACTAGGGAAAATATTTACACATTTAGGGAAAACACCTTCCTCCTCCTTTTCCCAGGCTTTACTCCTTTCCTTCACTCCAGCATCCTCTCCTCCACCCTTGTTACCACAGGTTACACTCAGTCCCTTCAGCAAGACAAGAAGCCAGGTGGGTGTTGCAGAGCACTGGTTACCATCAGTACAAAGCTGTTTCTCTCTGCTGCTCTTCTCTTCTCACACTTTCCCCTGTTCCAGTGTGGGGTATCCACAGGAGCTGCAGTTCCTTCAGAAATACACGTCTCTTTTAGCATGGGTTTTCCACAGTGAATATCTGCTCCATCACCATGGAGCACTCCCTCTTCTTTCTCTCACTTTGGTTTTCCCTGTGCTGCTTCTCACACTTTCTGTTCCCTCTCTCTGGAATTTTCTGCCCTTTCCTACCCAGGCTCTCCCCGAGGCGCCGCCATCCACCGTGGCTGCGGGGCTCAGCCGTGCCCTGGGGTGGGTGGGCTGGAGCCGGCTGGAACCGGCTGTGTCTGGCCCAGGGCAGCCCCGGCCTCTCCTCACAGAGGCTGCCCTGTTGCACCCCAGCTACCAAAACCTGGCTACCTACACCCAATATACTGGTTTATGTATTCCCTAGGTCTTTCTTCCTCCACATTGTGCAATGCTGAATTCCCACAGGTTCTGCATCAGCCCAGAGAACTGGCAGGCCTTATCAGCAAGCTAAAAAAGCACTGGGTGCCTCAGTCTTCTCCACACCCTCTTGTTCTTACAGTAGTCCACCTTGTTGCCCTTCACAACCATCACTGATTTCAACACTAGCTGAGCTTTGACTTTCTTGACTCCTTTCCAGTACACTGGAGCAATGCCTTTATACTCCTAGGAAGTCCATCCCTGCTTCTACCTTCTGTGTACGTTCTTTTTTAAAATTTTATGTCAGTCAGGATTTTCCTGTTTAACCATGTCTTCATCTACTTTACAGTCCTCCAAAAGGCAGAACCTCCCCACAATGCAAGGCTTTACTTGTCTTCCATTATTATTCCCCAACCTATATCTGAACCATTAAGCTTATCCTGCAGTTTGTAATGTAAACTCATCACCTGCTGTCAAATCTTCTGCTAGGTTTTTATGCACTGTGCCTGGCCTAAATATTGCTTGCAAGAACTGTATTACTGCCATTAGTCATTAATATGAGTCACAGCATCATCAGCCCCAAACCTCAAAACCATTTCTGGTTAACCTTGGGAAATCTATCAAAATTATATTAATATACATTTGACAATTACAGTATTGCAGATTTTGCAGCAGTCACCCTCACAATCGAATACCCACCTGTTGTCATTTAGTTGGTGGCTCAGCCCCACAAAAGTTCAATGGAAAGGAAAATGAGAGGCAAGAAACCCGGGGGGGGGCAGGGGGAATGAACCACCAAAACAAACCGCACACAACAGAGCCGCTCACCACCCACCAACCCAACACAACCCCTCCCCAAGCCACAACTGCTCCCCTTAATATACTGGTCATGGCGTCACATGGTATGGAATGAACATCCCATTGGCCAGTCGGGGTCGTTCTCCACTAGAAATTCCATACCATTTACAACATGCCCAGGTCCCATACGATCCAATACAACCTTACCAACCACCTCCCCTCCCCTTCCCATCCTTTAACATAATACACAAACATCGTCCCCTTAGTTTATGGACCTTCCCTGTAAAATGTCCATTAAAATGTCCACTGAGTTCACCCAGTCCAGATCTCTGGGCTCCATCTGTCGTATCAGCCTTTCAGGGTGGGAGAGATGGTGTGTGTGGCGTTGGCTTGCTGCATACTGAGTCAGTCATCGTTCCATCACTGCTGCACTTTGCTTGTTTCAAAATTTATCTTCCATGGATTGGGAGGTTTGTACTATGATATCATTGATACAACACCGAGATGACACAAAATATTATATAGCAGTTCACATTGTGCCATTCAGTTCATTGGTTGTTCTCACCCAAAATCAAATCCCCTTGAGGCACACATCGGATTTCTCCATCCGCATCACCCACCAAGTGCACCCAGGTCCTCGAGCAAAAGCAATCCCACGAATGGGTTTGCCTTTGCCTGAGGCAGGAAGAACCCTGACTGTTTTGCCCAGCATATTTTTAACGTGCACTACAGGGACTCTATCCCCTTCCACAGTATGTAGGATTTCTGACTGGGCAGGGCCAGCTCGGTTGGCAGATCCCCTCGTGTTGACTAACCACGTGGCTTTTGCTAAATGTGTATCCCAGTGCCTGAATGTCCCACCCCCCATTGCTCTTAGTGTAGTTTTTAACAGTCCATTGTACCATTTAATTTTCCCAGAGGCTGGTGCGTGGTAGGGGATGTGATACACCCACTTAATGCCGTGCTCTTTGGCCCAGGTGTCTATGAGGTTATTTTGGAAATGAGTCCCATTGCCTGACTCAATTCTCTCTGGGGTGCCATGTCACCACAGGAATTGTTTGTTGAGACCCAGGATAGTGTTCCGGGCAGCAGCGTGGGGGACAGGATATGTTTCCAGCCAGCCAGTCGTCTTTTCTACCATTGTAAGCACACGGCGCTTGCCTTGGCGGGTCTGTGGGAGTGTGATATAGTCAATTTGCCAGACCTCCCCATATTTATAGTTCAGCCATTGTCCCCCATACCACAGAGGCTTTACCCTCTTCTCTTGCTTGATTGCAGCACACATTTCACATTCATGGATAACCTGCACAGTAGCATCCATGGTCAAGTCCACCCCTCGATCACAAGCCCACCTGTATGTTGCACCTCTCCCTTGATGGCCTGAGGTGTCATGGGCCCACCGAGCTAGAAATAGTTCACCCTTATGTTGCCAGTCCAGATCCACCTCAGCCACTTCAATCTTGGCAGCCTGATCTACCTGCTGGTTGTTCCGATGTTCTTCAGTGGCCCGACTCTTGGGGACGTGAGCATCTACATGATGTACCTTTGCAACCAGGTTCTCTACCCGGGCAGCAATATCTTGCCACAATGTGGCAGCCCAGATGGGTTTGCCTCTGCGCTGCCAGTCGCTTTGCTTCCACTGCTGCAGCCAGCCCCACAAGGCATTTGCCACCATCCAGGAGTCAGTATAAAGATAGAGCACTGGCCACTTTTCCCGTTCAGCGATGTCTAAGGCCAGCTGGACGGCCTTTACCTCTGCAGACTGGCTCGATTCACCTTCTCCTTCAGCAGTTTCTGCAACTTGTCGTGTAGGACTCCATACAGCAGCCTTCCATCTCCAGTGCTTTCCCACAAGGCGACAGGACCCATCAGTGAACAGGGTGTATTGCTTTTCATCTTCTGGCAGTTTGTTATACAGTGGGGCTTCTTCAGCACGTGTCACCTCCTCCTCTGGTGATAATCCAAAATCTTTGCCTTCTGGCCAGTCCATAATCACTTCCAAGATTCCTGGGCGACTGGGGTTTCCTACTCGAGCCCACTGGGTGATCAGTGCAACCCATTTACTCCACGTAGCATCAGTTGCATGGTGTGTAGAGGGGACATTTCCTTTGAACATCCAGCCCAGCACCAGCAGTCGGGGTGCCACAGGAGGAGCTGTGCTTCAGTACCAACTACTTCTGAAGCAGCTCAGACCTCTTCACACGCTGCCAATATCTCTTTTTCAGTTGGAGTATAGCTGGCTTCGGACCCTCTGTATCCCTGACTCCAAAACCCTAGGGGTCAACCTCAGGTCTCCTCTGGAGCTTTCTGCCAGAGGCTCCAGGTAGGGCCATTCTCCCCAGACACAGTGTAGAGCACATTTTTTACATCTTGTCCTGCCCGGACTGGCCCAAGGGCTACTGCATGAACTATTTCCTGATTAATCTGTTCAAAGGTTTGTCATTGCCCAGGGCCCCATTTGAAATCATTCTTCTTCCAGGTCACTTGATAGAGAGGGCTTACAATCAGACTGTAATGTGGAATATGCATTGTCCAAAAACCTACACCACTTAAAAATTCTTGTGTTTCCTTTTTGCTAGTTGGTGGAGACATGGCTGCTATTTTGTTGATCACATCCATGGGGATCTGACGACGACCATCTTGCCACTTGATTCCTAAGAGCTGGATCTCTTGTGCAGGTCCCTTAACTTTACTTTGTTTTATGGCAAAACCAGCTTTCAGAAGGATTTGGACTATTTTCTTCCCTTTCTCAAAAACTTCTTCTGCTGTGTTGCCCCACACAATGATGTCTTCAATGTATTGAAGGTGTTCTGGAGCTTCTCCCTCTTCCAGTACAGTCTGGATCAGTCCATGGCAAATGGTAGGACTGTGTTTCCACCCCCAGGACAGTCTATTCCAGGTGTACTGGACACCGCTCCAAACTCTGGCTTGCACTCTCCTGCCAGAAGGATTGAGAAGAATGCATTAGCGATATCAGTTGTGGCACACCACTTGGCTGCCTTTGACTCCAGTTCATATTGAAGTTCTAGCATGTCTGGCACAGCAGCACTCAACGGTGGAGTGACTTCATTCAGGCCACAATAGTCTACTGTTAGTCTCCACTCTCCATTAGACTTCCGCACTGGCCATATGGGACTGTTAAGGGTGAGTGGGTCTTACTGATGACTCCTTGGCTCTCCAGTCAGTGAATGAGCTCATGGATGGGGATCAGGGAGTCTCAGTTGGTGCGATATTGCCGCCGATGCACTGTTGTGGTGGCTATCAGCACCTGTTGTTCTTTGACCCTCAGCAACCCCAAAACAGAAGGGTCCTTCAAGAGACCGGGCAATGTAGACAGTTGTTTAATTTCATCCGTCTCCAAGGCAGCTACACCAAAAGCCCACCTGTACACTTTTGGGTCCTTGAAATACCCTCTCCTGAGGCAGCCTATGCCAAGGATGCACGGAGCCTCTGGGCCAGTCACAATGGTGTGCTTCTGCCACTCATTCCCAGTGAGGCTCACTTCGGCCTCCAATACAGTTAGCTCTTGGGATCCCCCGTCACTCCAGCAATGCTGATGGGTTCTGCCCATATATAGTTTGATGGCATTAAGGTGCACTGTGCACCGGTGTCCACTAAAGCTTTATACTCCTGTGGGTCGGACACGCCAGGCCATCAGATTTACATGGTCCAGTAAGCCCAGTTATCCCTTTCCTCCACCTGGCTGGAGGCAGGGCCCCTCTAGTCTTGATCATGGCAGTCACAACTCACTTCCTGCAAATGTGAATCAAGAGTCTCTCTATTAAGCTCAGAAATAAAATCAGCACTTCTACTCCTCTGTCTGGGGACAGAGGAAATTGGAGCAGCAGCTTTCCTGGAATAACCTCCTTGAGTGAGTGTTCACGTACCCGTGCCTCTAAGGTCAAGGTAGGCTTGCCATCCCACCTCCTCATGTCCTCTCCGTGGTCACCCAGGTAGAACCACAGGGTGGCCATTGGTGTGTATCTTCTCCTTTGAGCCAGAGGATGCTTATTCCTAACAGCTGAGACACTACTCTGTAGAGGTGGGGAACAGGACATATCTTCTTTGAGTTGCTGGACCTCTTGGGATAGTTTCTCCACAGAAGAGACGAGCGAGGAAGAGAGATTTTTTTCATAATCCCCGAGTCTATCAATCATCTCCACCACTGTTGGTGCCTCGTCCTCTCTCCAGGACATCACTGCCAATAAGTTTGCATACGAGTATGGTGTGCTCCGTACAAACTTCCACCACATGGGTTATGTGCACTCAGCTTCATCTGGATCTTTGGATGACCGTTGATCGTCCAGGTCACCATAAATCACCTCAAGCACAGCTAATTCCCTTAGATACTGGATGCCTTTCTCCATAGTTTTCCGTTTTCCTGGGCGATATGTAACATCTTCTTTAAAGGGATATTTTTCCTTCACTCTGGATAGGAGTCGCCTCCAGAGGCTGAGGGCTTGTGTTCTTTTTCCAATTGTTTTGTCAACACCCACTTCCCCAGAAAGGGAACCCAGTTGTTTGGCTTCTTTTCCCTCTAATTCCAGGCTACTGGCCCCGTTATCCCAGCATTGGAGCAGCCACGTGACAACGTGCTCACCTGAACAACCGCTGAAATCTTTTCACATATCTCGCAACTCACCCAAGGACAGGGATCGGGTGGTCTCTATTTCATTTATGACTTCTTCCTCCTCTCCCCGTGATGGCCCTGCTACTTCATCATCCAGTTCTAAACGAGTTGACATCCGCTTCCAATATTTCGTCTTGTGTATGGGGGCAACTGATACCGGTACGGGTTGATTCTCTGAGTCAGCTCCAGTACTTGTTGTGGGGGTTTGAGTGGCTGCAGTGCCTGTCACTTTGCCTTTCAATCCAGAGACATTCTCTTCCCCTTGGGAGCACTGAATCCTGTTGAGCAGGGCTCGGTATGCCTGGGCCAGGCCCCAGCACGTTGCAGTTATCTGTGTCTCTCTGGAGTTCCCAGCGTAACAACATACTTTCTCCAAATATTCTACTAGTTTTTCAGGATTCTGCACTTGTTCAGGGGTGAAACTCCAAAACACTGGGGGTGCCCACTGCCCTAGGTATTTGCCCATGCTATCCCACATGCCCTGCTGCTCGTAACTATCAAGCCTTGGGGCAGATTTCTGGGTGATATTCTTAAGTTGCTTAGTCAAAACCAAAACAACATGCCCAAAATCTAACAATAAGTATACCTTAACTACCCAAGGATGTTCAAGATACAAAAGTTTGTTGTAATAAAGGCAGAGACATCATAGAAAAAAGTTGCAAAGATACCATTCTGTATTTCCTCCATATAAAATCTCTCAGAGGAGGAGGTATCATTGCTAATTGCCTCAACAAGGTGGTATCCAAAGTATAGTAACGGTTTCAGCAAAAACCCCAAATACCAGATAAAGCTGAAAAGCAGTGTTTGCATAACAAATCTCGTAGGCAAAATGTTACTAATCACTGCAGAACACAGCAAACTAAACAAACCAACAACAATCTTTAACACCAACTGCAAAAATGAGAACATGGTGCTGTGACCAGCAGCTGTTATTATCTCCAACCCTTGAGCTCCACCTTGGGTGCCAAAAAGGACTGTTGTGGTTTAGCCGACAGCTCAGCCCCACACAGTCACTCACTCAGTCCCCCACCAGTGGGATGGGGGAGAGAATCAGAAGGGTAACGCTCGTGGGTTGGGATAAGAACAGTTTAATAATTAAAAATAATAATAATTAAAAAAGCAATGGAAAGGAGAACAATGAGAGGCGTGAAACCCGGGGAGGCGGGGGGAAGGGGGAATGAGCCACCAAAACAACCCACACACAACACAGCCACTCACCACACACCAACCCAACACAACCCCTCCACCAGCCACAACTGCCCCCCTTAATATACTGGTCATGGGGTCACATGGTATGGAAGGAACTCCCCATTGGCCAGTCGGGGTCAGCTGCCCCGGCCGTGGCCCCGCCTCTTCCAGCCCCCCGCCAACGCAGCAGAGCGCGGGAAGCTGGAAAGGTCCCTGACCACCACAGGCACTACAGTGAAGAGAATTAACCCCTTCTCAGCCAAAACCAGCACATTCTCCACTAGAAATTTCTGTGAGACACTGAGCTACTAGACAGCATATTTGTCAAAGCACCAAAATCAAGCAAATGAACAGACTGTGTTTTGGTGTCTGACCATGCATGTCAGGACAGACAGGAGAGTCTAAGCTAAGAGTTAGTCTAAGCTATGAATTAGCTGACATTGCTTGTGCGGGCAGGACTGGAACAATTTCCCAAGCCATTCAGTCCTGTTCTTTGATGTTACAGACGTCACCTTATTGCAGTTCCATTCATAAATATATTAGGTACAAAGGTCCTAAGTCTAATTCAGCCATCTTCTCCCAATACAGAAAGGCTATTTCAAAACAGAATTCCTCTGAGAGCTATAAACTTTCACTGAATCACAAATGTGGGTTTTAATCATGGCCAATTTTCACCCATTTCTTGCACTTCAGTTTAAATAGTCCTTCTACTTCAGTAATCTTTACCTGTCTTCAGGTACTCTTAAAAGATAAACATCTCCTTTCAGCTTTCATTTTGCCAAACTCGCGCAACATCCTTATGTCGAATGGGGTCTCTGTTTCCCAAATACTCATACCAATTGTTTAAGTTTGTTGTTCAAGTACATTGATCTTGAACATAGACGAACAGAATTGTCCACAGCATTCTAGATGAATCTACCAACACCTTTACAAAAGAATTACTATTTTCCAATTTCAGCCATAAAGATTTCATATTTGTCCTTCTTTTCTGTGCTTGCCTTTTTTGCATTTGTCACATCACACTGGTGACCTAGACTTTTCTTGTAATATTAAATAAACCCTCATCTTTCTCTCCAACATTTCTTCAATAAGCACCACAGTTTTTTAAAAATCTTGCTATTAATCCGTAATATAAAAACATAGCTATGTCATCAGGATCACCCATTTCTATCCATATCATTCAACGTCTTCCAACCACATGTTATCAGCACATTTCCATTTCAGTATCCAACCTATGGCAACAGAAGAATTATTTGCTATGTTCTGAGCTGTATCATAAAATAAACTTTTTTTTTTTCATAGTGTTTGACTAGCAGCACTCAGAATTAACTGTTTTAGAAAAATCCCAAGCCATCTGCATTTTACTAAATGCTGAGAAGCATGTAGCCAAAATGAGTTGAGTTTCCTCCATAAATTTACTTTATATGACAGCTCTGGCCACAGAAATTATGTTGGCCTACTGAAATGCTAAAGGTATAGTTTCCATTGCAGCTTAGCAGAAAAAAAGAAAATAAAAAAAAAGTTATGCACACCATGCAGTGTTCTGGGCAAATAATGCTCAGAAACTAAACACTTTTTTAACTGTGAAGTACATTTAAGTAGCTGACAGTATTTTCAGAGAACTCTAGATGATCTTTTTTCATATTTTATCTAGCACTTTATACTGAGCACACACAACCCATCCCCATGACATGATAGTCTGCCCTTGCAAGTAGTGAACTTTATGCTCAGAACTATGTGGGAATATCTTTGGGTAGTTTCCATGCTCAGTAAGAACAGATTTCACACCAGAGTGGAGGATTGCTAACTACATTCTGTCCAAAGATGTGCTGAATTCTGAGAAGAGTCAGAGGACCTTGACTCAGGTCTCTGCCACAGGGCAATTTTTGCCTGAGATCCTTATTGTTTGGTTTGAAAAAAGTAAACCTTTAAACTCCTATCCTAGACTACAGTTTCATACCCAGTAATTATATTTTCAGCAGAAGAATAGAGAAGTTTTCAGGTACTTCACGTCAGAAATGTAATACACAGTATTAATATATGGAAGATGCAAATTCGATTCTGCAGAAATAAAAGATAATAAATATTAACCAAGATACTAAAGTACAACTGAAAATAGGTAAATATGAGTTTACCAGTGAAACATTCTGTGTGTCTTTGTGACATCTTACTAGAATGCAAGAAAAAAATTATCTATGTAAAACCTGCCTTTTTTCAAATATTCAGTGTTGGTTTAAAAAAAAGCATATATTAGTAAAAACAGAAATAGCAGCCACTAAAAGGAACAGTTGCTATATTTAAAAGCTGAACAAGTCTCCCAGCTGACTAAAGACAATATCTAAATTTGCAAAAAAAGTTATGAAAATATTCCGTATCAGCCTTTTACAGCAAAGTGGTTTGTGCCTGATACTAGATTTGCCAAATATTTAGTTAGTGATTAAAATTTCTTTGGCTATGTCTTGTGTTAAATTAATATGCATTTTTTTAATTTCTGATGAGATGTATATAATCAGTTACTGTTTCCCTCTTCCACTAACACCACTGTTGCAGAATCTAGGAAATCAGGATACAACATTGTCATTCTGTACTTTTCATTGTATTTTTTGAAATTCATACTGATGAGACTCAATAAACAGATATGTGAAGACTGAAAAGTATTTTCCAATCAGTAAAATAAATAATCCTTTCTGTACCAAATTAACCTCTAACCCACAAACTCCACCTGTCTGCTAGTAAGAAAGTCCATGGAATTTCCCATTCATTAATTTCTAGGACAGCACTCTCTTTAGTCCCACTCAGATTATCAGAGTACCCCAGACATCAGACGAAGCAGAACAAGACATTACACTTGCAATCAGTTTATAGCATCATACTCTCATCCCCAGTGAAACAATGGGCTTCCCGGTATATGAAAGTTATGGGACTTATTCTGCAAGGGAACTTCACCTGACTCTTCCTTGATCTCCATGTAGTTTCCTCTGCTCCAGGGACCAAACCTGGCTTTCTGTTCTTCTGTGTTATTGCGATGATTGGGACACATCTCAGGAAGAGTCAGAAGATGGCATGGAGAGCTCTGAGCTGTGTTCTCCTTTCATGTATAACTCCTAGGATTTCTGAAATAAAATCCAAGTATTGATGAGCATCATCTACTAATGGATTTTGAAATTATTTAGAAATGGTGGCAAATCAAGAATGTACTCAGGATCATCAGCAAGGCCAGGAACAGAACTAACATCCCTGAGTTTACTTCTAGCAACTGTGCCCCATGGATTCATAGTTAATCCTACTGTTCCTTCCACTATGAATCCAGTCAGACTGTGGCAGGAGTTTTGGGCTCATCTAGATAGCTCCATGGGTTCATCAGATCAGCTCCAGGCAAAGCAGCACATCTCCAGAGTCCAGTGTGACTGTTATACAGAGCATATTTTAACAAATGTACCAAAAATGGAATAGCCATGTCAAGGGGATACTGAATGCTAGCTGTAACCAAGTCTAATTAGCTAGGTTATGGCATCACGTGGAATCATATAAATGGCTTGCCATTCTGAGGTTGGTTTTGGCAAAGGCTAGTTTTGGCATATCCCTTCATTCACAGCACCAGCACTTACATGATATCTACAGAGGAAACAAACTAATCCAGGTCGGAAACGCCACTAAAAAAAAGCCTCAGGCTAAAGTTTCAACAGATCAAGTATCTGAAAATAGTGGTGTTCTACAAAGAAGCAGAATTGTTACAGTACTGGAGAATACATAGTTACAGAAATAGTTACAGTATTCCAACATTTCCAATATAAATAGAAATGATTTCTTCCAGGGAAATAGCAGATATGTAAGAGGGTGGTCCTTGAGTGAGCAGGGATATATTGCAGCTGTATTTAGAGTGAGAAAAAGATTAAGCCTTAATTCTGTCACATTACAAATTTGAAAAGGAATATATTTTATATTTATTAGATGTGTGTGTGTGTACAAAATCTCTTTCAGAGAGAGGTGGAAAGAGTCCTTTTTTTGGTGTCCCTTCAAATTACATATCTACAGCACTGTTATTTGGTAATTACAAGTGCAATTGTAGAGTAGGAACAGTTTTTGTTACTACTGGTTATCACTAATTCCCTGGTTGTATTACTGTGTGCCTAATTATGGTGTAATTACAACAGAGTTAATTTGTAACACTAATGCTCTCAGTAAGAGTATTACAATGAGAAAAGACTATGAATAATATAGTTATGTAGTGAATTACCCAGTGATGTTAATTAGTCCTAGTTAGGTATTGAAGAGAAACTTGCAGAGCAATTCTGCTGTAACTGAACTGCAATAAAAGTACCTCTATTGTAAACCACAGGAAGATTTCATCAAGACTTGAATGGTTTCCACTAAAAACAAATAATGCTCTTAAACTCTATAAAAAAAGCATTTGGAGCCACATATTTGAAACTTTTCAAAATGTCAATGCAGCTCCAAACAATTAAAACAAAGGGGTAAACAACAACCAAAACAAACCACAGATAAATGTTCCAGATACTCTTGTTGGACAGGTTGTAATGTGCTCTTGTCCCGAGGTTTTATCTTTTCCACTTCATGCTACAAGGCTGTCCAAATTAAATTATTTTAGGAAGTGAAATCAAGGCATTCTTAAAGTATTGAAGCCTCACAAAGACCCACACTGACTGCATCCCAGGGTTCCCTAAGAGATCTGTGAAGCCCTCTCTCAAAATATTCTTTGCCAGTTGCCTCAGGCTGCTGTTGCAACAGCTTGGGGAGAGCAGGTACAGAGCCTCACAGTCAGCCAGTTCAGACTGCTGAAGGAAAATAATCAGCAGAAGGAGGAGAAGGTCATCAAGCTTTGGTGTGGTGGAGAGCAGCAGCTCTGGGCACTGAGCAAAGGCAGACCTTCCAGTGCTCCTCTCTCCTGTGCCTGGCTGCAGGGTGCTGCAGGTCCTACACAGCTGCTGCTGTGTAGGGGGGCCATGGGACAAGGAGGGTGTCAGGGATGTTGGCAGTGCTGAAGACTCCTGGTGAGTTCCTTCACTTTCCCTGACCGTCTCCTTCAGGTACCCTGTGCTAATCCAGGTTGTGCCTGGGGGAGAGCATGAGGTATCCAGGGGTCTTGGGTACACCATCTCTTCCCCCCAGGCCCTCCGAAGAGGTCATCAAGCCTGCCCATGGTATCACACCTGACCCAGCTTGATCACTGGGAAGGTGCAGAAGAGAATGAGGCTTCCTCTCCTGTTCTCCCTCCCTCCCTTCTACCCTGGAGCCAACCTCCAAAGGGGCACAGATAGATGCACATCCTGGCCCAACCCCACATCTCTCTGCCCTGTATCAGCTCCTGCCAAGCCCCAGCTGGAGCTTCTTTCACCCAGAGCCACATGTGGTCTCCCTGCCAGGGCCTTTTGCCTAGGCCTACCTTCCCCTAGTGCATAGACAGGAGGTTTCCCCAGCACCTCTCTGTCCAGCTGGGACTGCCTGCCTGGGTGAACTAAGGGGAGAAGGCAGGGGTGCAGGTCATCCCTGAGGGCTGGCTGGCCCACAGGGATGCTGCTGCTGCTGCTTTCCAGACTGCAGGGAGACCCTCTGGGAGTCCCTTACCTCACATCTCACACAGCTTTGTTGGGCCTTCTTTGTGTATCCCCTCCTAGCACAAGAAAAGGTCAGGCACTTCACACATCTCTCTTGGCAGGACATGGCATGGGCTGCTCAGGAAGCCCTGGAGACCAGCTGTGCTGCAAGTGCCGGCACAAGCTAGCTGTTCGATGGTGGGCCATTGGAGGCAGCAGCAGACTGCCAGTGTCCCATCTGCCTGGGTGACACTGAAAACATAGCTTATGTGGTCTTCTGCCTTCACTGCCTCTGATTTGCCTACTTCCAGCCGTGGGCCAGAGGGAGAGGTGCCTGCCCACTCTGCAGGCAACCCTTGGAACAGGTTCTGCACGCGGTAAGAGCAGGTGACAACTAGGAGGAGTATGTGGTCAGCTCATCCACCCACCACCAGAGGAGCAAGGCCACTGTCTAGAGTAGGTCCCTGCAGAGGCACTACAACCTCCGCAGGTGGCCCACTGATTACGATCCCTTAGCTGGGAGAAGGGAACCTGTGAGGACTGGCTGAGCACAGAAGCATGTTGCTGCTCTGGGGCCCTCGAATGCCACCTCCCACCAGGCTCCCCCATGCAGCATTTTTCAGGAGTGAATCCACCAAGGGCAGGGGAACAACGAGCCAGCCCTGCTGCTGCACCCTACATCCTCAGCTGGCACAGTGGTGTTGTGGTCCTGGTGTATTGACCTCTGTCACAGGGAGTAAACATCCAGATGAGTTTCAGGGGGTGTGTGTTTCAAAACCAAAGAGCAATTCACTGTAGGGAATGCTTTCTAACACTGTCAATAGCACTGGAATCCAAAGGGGAGGCGTTCTTGGAGTGCACAATGATTTCACTTAATGTAAGTTCTGCAATAGAAGATGCTTCCCTCATGCTCTCCTAGTCTCCTACTTCCCAGTACCAGGGCAGGAGTGCCCGAGCTTTTGGACCAGCAGCCAGGCTACGGGTCCTGATGACCTGCACATAGTCCAGCTGCCACTAAAGGGACCTCTACAGGTCCCAGGGGGCCTGGTGGAGAGTGGAGTTGAACGTGACCCAGCACTGTGCCCTTTTGGCAAAGGTGGCCAATGCTATGCTGAGCTGCATTAGGCAGAGCGTTGACAGCAGGTGGAGGGAGGTGAGCCTTCCCTTCTCCTCAGCACTGCTGAGACCACACCTGCAGTACTGTGTCCAGGCACGGACATACTGTGAGAGTTCAGCCAAAAGCTGAACTATGATGATGAAGGGACTGGAGCATCTCCTGTAGGAGGAAAGGATGAGAGAATTCAGATTATTTATCTTGGAGAAGAGAAGGCCCAGGGTAGATCTCATCAAGTTATAAAGACAACAAAGCCAACCTATTTCCAGTGGAATCCAGTGACAGTCACAAAGCATTCCAAAGGAGACACTGTACTTAAAAACTATACCATCTCAAGCACTTAAGTGCCTTTCTGTTGTGTTTGGATTCTTCATGGGGGTTGAACTAGATGACCTTTAAAGGTCTCTTCTAACTCAAACCACTCCTTGATTCTGTGATTCATAAGATCATTCCATCTTTGAACAGCTTTCCGTTCCTTAAGTGAGAAATGCTACTTTCCCCCTGCTATTCCCACTCAGGCTGACCAAAAAGGAGTAGCAAGATAGCTAGAATGTCATGAATAACCACAGTGACAGCCAAGCAGCCCATGACTGAGTCTCATAAATCAGAAAATAAAATCAAGTTCACTGGTGGCAAGGGGCAGCACAGAACTATGTATCTGTCTGCTTTATACTATGACTGTGTCAGTCCAGCTGAGTCCTGGACTGGTCACCCTCCACATTGTTCCTCCTAGATCAGCAAAGACAACTGGTTGGAACAGGCAGAGATGGCCAAAGGACAAGTCTGGTTATTTTGTTTCACCTCTGCCCCAGCTGCCCACACAAAACAATTTAAGAGCAGCAGAGCTGCTATTTAAATCCACAGCAAGGCCACTGTGGCCCATTCAGGAGCAGGGCAGGAGTAGGGGATTTCATTTCCCAGACAGCCTGACTATTGAATGGACTATATTTGACCTTATGACCAGAGTGGATTTAGGGCCTAAAAGAAAAAGAGAATGCCATGCATTCTAGCATGTTTCCTGCTGCATGTATTTATAAATTGGAGCCTTCCTCTTCTTATCAGCCAAAAATCTGTGAGGAAAGGTCAGATCAGCACAGAGCTTTTTGTATTTTCTTAGCCTATTAGAACGAGAGTGTGAAAATATAGAGCAATTGCAGCTTTGAAAAGTTTGAAGTCATATGAGAACACTTATACGCTATTTGAAAATAAATGTTCAGATTCATAAATGTGTTTGCTGCATTGTACAGTTTTAGGGCACTCCCTAGCAGCACACTGTAAACCCATGGTGCTACAAGATTTTCCTAGTTAGCTTCATAGTTGGTGAAAGAAACTGGGCTTATTTGCACATTGTGTCTCAGTTGATCTGTTCGCTAACTTATTATTCAAAATAACCTAATCATTTCTCCACATCTATGTCTGCCTCAAGCACTTCCTCTCCAATTTCAGGCAGAGCTGGATGCAATAAAGAGTTTGGGCAAACAAATATTCCCCCAAAACCCCCATACATCTAACAAAGATTTTCAGATTCCTCTTGGTGACTCATGTGTACAAAACTTCAGTACTGAGACATTCAGTGTTGCAAAAACCAGGCAGTGGTTTAGGTCTTGCTCTGTTTCTCTTTGTATTAAATTTCCCATTGCTGAAAGAGGAGCATGTTCGTTAATGCCAGGGAGATTCTCAAAAACATACTAAAGTGGAGGCAGGGGAAAAAAATGAGAAACTAAATATTTTTATTTTCTGTCTCGTAAGAAAATTACTATTTACCTTCTTAACCAGACCAGTCATTTGGGTATACTAGATTTATTACTTGACTAGGATTACCTCTTTTATATTTGTCACAGAAATATTCCAAGTATCCCCACCAAACTGCATCATCAGTGTTTGTTTTTTAGCTTCAGTCAGACTCCTGTGTTACATATCAAACAGAAGACACTAAAAAGCTTTGATATATCATGTGGCCATGAAAAATGAGGACACAGACATTGTTTACTGCTAAACCTGTCCTTTTGACGTAAAACCTTGAGATTCCGACTGTAAATGTAAGATATTCTTCATCATACTGTGCCTAAAAGGAATGTGTACTGAAATCCAAAATTATTTCACCAAAAGCAACTGCTTTTATTAAACCCTCAGTCAGAAAAAAGCTGATGAAACTCTTTTGAATTCCTTAATACCTTGTGTTTCAGATGTTATTTTTTTACACTTTTGCTAGCTAGATAGCACATCACAATTTCTTTTCACTGTAGTCTTTAAATTAGAATAAATTTGAGATGTGTTTCATTTTTTTAAAAAACTAGTTTCTTCGGCAGTCCAGAGCACTGATTTAAGGTCTGCAGTTGAAATCTGTTCAGCATTGTATGTCAGGGACAAGTTGCCTTCCTGCTAACTACTATATACTTTTTTCTTCGTGGACTCATTATTAATTTAGAAAGATGCAAGAGAAAGAGGGAGGTATCTAACTGCAGATCTTCTGTGGACTTCTCGTCAATGTTCATTTTTTACGGAGAACAACTAAATGCAAATTATAAATTAAAAAAATAAAATTTTAAGAAAATTAAAAGTATTTTTTGAGATGCTTTAACATTAATTTTGCAAAAAAAATATTTTCAGACATATTTACAATTAAGACTATTTATACCATTTTTCATACTGAGAATCTGAATGCAAGACCTGCATATTTCAGAGAAACTTATGCTTGAAAAACAGGGTATTGTAAATTAATGAGATTATTAATAAATATTAAGGACCTATCTTCAAAATCCCAATGATGATAAAAATAGGTTTTGAGAATTGACTTTGCCTGTAGTTTTTAAATTATTGTTTCCCAGTGTCGTCTTCTTAGGCTTTGGTTGTAAATGGCCTTGTGTTGCTGATCTGCTGTCACGCAACTGCAGCCTGGGAGCCACAAGCTCCGCTCTCATCAGCTGGATGAGCCTGAAAACAAGCAAGGCCACTGGACCTTTGTGCTGAGATCAGCATCTCCCCAGCGAGACCTGGTGCAAAAGATATTGCAACAGTTGTCCTCTCCCTACATCATCCATCCCCTGCAGTCAAGTGTTTCTTTTACGTCTTCTAAAGGAGTTGGATGTGAGAGTCCATGTTGCAATTTATCACAATTTTACTATGATTTTTCTTCAGATGGATATTTTCTTAAATTTCGTGGTGCGGTATTAAGAAAAATAAAAAGAAAACTATGGTTTTGTTGGATTTTAATGTTTATTTCCAGTCTTAGGATAGAAAGTATAGGAGTAATTACACCTGAAATCCTTTTAAAAGAAATACAGATTATTTGTATTTTTATATATATATATAATCTTTCTAAATGTATATATGTATGTGTGTGACTGAGTTTATTTTGCATTTTTCCCTTTTTCTCCCCTTTTAAGGTTTTGGATTGACAATAGCAAAGTTCATCAAAACTTCATTGTGTTCCAACTATATATGTAGATAAAGTGTTATTTCTCCTTTAAAGGTGTTTGGTGTTATCTCTGCCATTTTCCAAGTGTTTTAAAATGCTTTTGAAACATTTAGTACACACACAGAAGGACACCAAAAAAAGCAAAATTCCATTAATGTTGAGACGTCAACTAAAATAAAGCAGAGACCAAATTTGTTTTACTGTGAGGATTTAACCAAGTTCTCTTAGCATCAGTGAATGACATTGCTTAAATGCCTGTGCCTACAACAGAGAATTTTCAGACGCACTCTGAAAATTTAAACCATCATCAAATTCACAGATTATGAATCATTAGTTTGAGCATCACCAAATAAGCATTTGGAATTTATACTACTCTAGAGCAATTTATTGGAAAAAAACAGGAGCACTTGATGATGTTAGAAATCCCATGAAAACACAGGGTTTATCAACTAGAGACTCACCTATCTACAGAAGCAGATAGTAAAAAAACCTCACAAACCACCACCAAAAAACCCAAAAAGAGGATACAGCACTGATAAGAGTACTAAGTGTGGAAAGATGGGAAAATATGGCTACCATCCTAACCTTGTTGCCACACTAACAGCCTATTTCAGCCAGAGAGTACATGAATCGGCTAATATTTTAAGGGGTTCACAGCTGAGAGTTGAGTAAAGATGGTTACCAAAAAGTAACATGAGCAGGAGCTGTAACACCTCAATTCCAGCAGGGGGAAGACCAGAAAAATCAGAAGAAAATCAGCAAGTAACTGTTCTACAGAAGCATAGCAACTTTTCTAAGTGTGCTTTTGCGTTAATGATGGACTCAAAGACATCAAAGGACAAATAAAATAACCCATGAAAGTCACAGAAGATTTTTCTTGAGCCAGGATTACACAATTTGACCCTATATCCTATGGATATCAAGAAAGTAAATTTAAAGAAAACAGCTAACACTGGTTGAGTATCGCAGACGGTATATAGTGCAGATGTACAAAATGGACACCTAGCATCTTCAAGAACTTGACATTTTATTTTTAAAAACTTTTTTTTTTCATTGATTTAATGGAGCTCTTCTGATTTACACCACCTGAAAATCTGACCTTCATTCTTAACAGTGTTGGGTTTAATTTCACATACTGGAAACGTTTTGGCAAATTACAACTACAAGATGGGAGTAAGGGAAGTGATCAAATGGGGAAGAACATAGAGCTTTCACATCTCACTCCTCAATACCTGATTAATTTTAAGGGTCTTTAAGGACTGAGTTATATCGTATCTGATAGGAGAGAGAAGTTCATCTGAAGTATTCCCAGTTTTAGCTTAAAAATGGAGATGAAGCAGCTTACTTGCACACACCCCCACACACCACACAAGTCAATTATTTCCTACTAGCTGCCATTGATTAAAAGGAGTAAACTTCGTTTCTGATCAAGCCATTAGACTGCTTGATGGTCATAAATAACTCTGACAGCTGTAGGTAAACTTCATGTACAAACCACCTTTAAGCACTGGAGTTGATCCCATTTCTGTCAACAGAACAAGTGTGTGTTATATGAAGCACATATTTAAGTACTTTTGCTAAATGGGGGCATAGTTAAGATACAGGGAAATGGAATAAAGGCAATCAAATATGTTAGTAAAATCATTCTGAATTGTCTACTTCTACAGCCTTCACCTCTAACAAAATCTAAAATTATTTAAATATTTCATGTGATGAAAATAACTTGAACTGGTGCAAAGGAATGTATATTCATTGCTCAGTAAAGTTAAGCTGGAAATTCAAAGCCACAAAACTAGAAAACCGTAAGGTTACAATTTTCACAAAAATGTCCTACTTCTGACTTTTTACATATATGCATTAAGACGGGTAAGATTTTTATTATACAGTTGCAGAATGATAAGTAATAATGCTAAATTATTTGACCTTTATTCTAACATGTCCCAGATTCTATGAAGTTTTTCACTTCATGGAAAGCTGTGCTATTAAAAGAATAAAAGAATTTAGTTTTTGTTACTGTCAAACAGTAACATCTCCTGATTTCTCTACCACATATTTTTATGAAATCAGAGTGGGCAAGCCTACCTAAAATGAAACCAAAGAAACATTGTTGTAATGCAAGCACAGAAAACAGACAGCACAAACACAAAAAGCTGAAGCAGGTTGGGGTTTTTTTATTATGACTTGCTGTGAAAACCTTTCCTTTTGAATTGTTCTTGGATTTATTAGGTGTGCTCCAGCAATAGAAAAAACAGAACTCTAGAGATGTTGAGATTTCCACCCTGGCTGACTTTTTTCGTATATACAGCTGCAACAGACTCTTTTGCCTTCTCAAAAATGTAATGAAAGTTCACAGTTACTGTGTCCAGAGATGATCTTTCAGTTAGGATGTATCATCCCTTACTCATAAACCTCAAAATGTGCACACGAAATAAACATTTTGCAGTTATTCACTCATAACTCGTAGTTAAGTTTATTTTTGGTTGAGGGGTGGTTGCTTCTTCAGTATTAACAACATATAACTCATGATGGAAATGCAGACGTTATAAAAATACTTATTTTCAAAATCACTCTTTTCTTTTTACCTGTTTGTCTTAGTACTGAAATAATAAATTATCATTAATATGATGAGACAAAACCCTAGTTATCAGGATATGAAACTTCAATTAGTCTCACACAAATGCAATTTGAATTACACAATTTAAATGGAATATTTCCAATTATAGTTGTTATATAAAGTGTGAGATATTTTTAATGCATTAAAAAATACTGTTTTCCCTCTCTGTGAGTTTTATATTCTGCACCAGAGCCAGTTACTGTTAAGTTCAGACTACAACACCCTTACCCATAGCCTATTCATCCACCCATAGCAAAGCAAAAATGTTGGAGAGCTTTTAGGCAGACATCACAGTGTGAAGACAGGCTATATCAGAGTGGAGAAGATACATAGCAACTTTTTGTTACGATTGCACATACTTACATCATCAACCTATTGCCAAACCTCATGAAACACAAGTTGGAACACAGGAAGTTCCACCTGAATATGAGGAAAAACTTCTTCACTGTGAGGGTGCCAGAGCAGGGTCACAGGCTGCCCAGGGAGGCTGTGGAGTCCCTTCCCTGGAGACATTAATTCAAAACCTGCCTGGGTGCAGTCCTGTGCCCCCTGCTCTGGGTGTCCCTGCTCAAGCAGGGGGGTTGGACAAGATGATCTCCAGAGGTCCCTTCCAACCCCTACCATTCTGTGATTCTGTGAACTGGCATAAAAATAGTGTAAAAATTTATCTGTGGCCTTGGTAGACATGTAGATAAGATTCTTTGGTCTAGGGTTGGTCTGTTTTTGTGATCCAGAACACTGTCCTGCAGAAGCTAATCTGCCCTACAACTCTGCTTTGCCCTCAGCTCTCTGCCTGGATGCTCTGAATTTGTTGTGGAGTGATGCTATGTGGCAGGTGGCATAAATCAACAACAACCAACAGACAAAAATACAGGTGGAAGAGTTAAATGGCACACAATGGATTAGGTTGCTGCATTTCAGAATGGGATGTGGTAGCACAAGCATCTCTGGTCAGAATCGACTCTCCACACCCTGTCACCCTCAGTTTAAATCTACCTGCTGGTGGAGGCTTCATGCAGTGGAGAATTATGTCTTGACTGCAGAACCCAGAGTTCTTATTTGAGATTGCAGCACTAAACTTGTTCTGGGGCTCAATGGTTATAAAGCATTACTCCCACCTGCCTCTTCACAAACAAAAAGTGATTGGTTCCCAAAAACTGTGAACAATCTCAATGGGGTAGAGTAAGGTACAAAGAGGACCTGATATTATTTTCTCCCTTGTAAAACCACTCATAAGATTTGAGTTCTATATAGAAAGCCTGAACTGTAGTTCTCTGTATTTTCAGTATGCAATCTAGTTGCTGCAGTATCTGGTAGAGTAATCATATCTGCATTTAAAAAATTAATATTTTGTTATTTGGATTGAAAAATCTGGTGCTGCAAGAAAGAAACTGAATGTAAAATATTTTGTGTGTTACCACTGGGAAATCTGAGACACAAAGAAGAATCACAGCCATGCGATCCTTCCTAAAAATGAAGGTTTAGTATGAACTATGCCCAATCGAAATCTTTAAAATAAGCAGTTTGTTAACTCAAAATACAGTATTTATGTGATCTTTGAAAAGCCATGGTCTTTAATGTGAGTTTAGTGTATTTAAATGCAGACAAATTTGTACACACCTCCAGCATGATTACTTGCTCCATTAGGTCCCAAGCGTGCAGAATTCTGAATTCTAAATGGATGGCATTAATTACCCTCTGCTAGGAATACACAATATTCTGAAGGGTTTACCCAATCATTTAGTGTACTCCCAAACCTAATTCTCAGGCTAGCAATCAAATAATTTATATTACCAAGTCACCCAGTATTTCATTAGTTAAGGCTCACTTTGGAGTTCTTTATATAATTGTCGATAAAGGTGAGCAAATGCTGAACTCTCTGGTTGCAGCTAAGATGAGGGAATACAAAACAGAAGAGCACAGGAGAAAGGAGAATGGGACTAGCACAGGTTTGCTGATGGTGAATAAAATGTGTCTGTGTATAATCAAGACTAGGGACCAAAATGACCCTAGAAGGAAAACAGTTAAGGGAATGTAAAAAGGGGCAGGAGACTGAAAGTTAGAGGCTTCTGAGAATTATAAATTACAGGAACGAGAGATGCAAGGCATAGCAGGGAAACGGAGGGAGGCACTGGTTCCTAAGCATGGCTAATGAGATCAAAAAATCAATCCTGTGAATTGGGTGATCCCTACTTAGCATTTGTATTAAGGTAACATCCAAACCTGCAGCGATAGAAAGTAGGACACCTATTATATTACTTAAACACCCTTGCCATTGGAAAGTTTATCACAATGTCTAATTCAAGCTCAGTACCTGTCACATTGTCACTGGCAAAACAGTTTCAGCTCAGGCATTTTTACTCAAATATTTTATTGCCAATTAATACAAACTTTATTATTAATTTGGATATTGGGAAAAAAAAAAAAAAAGACGACAAACAATTAAAATCTTCCCTTAGGGAAATACCTGCCCCCTTCCCCCGACTCAGCTTCAGTGCAACTCTTCTCCTTCCCCCTTTTTAGGCTCTGCTCCCCCCATTGTTGCCACACATTACACTTCCAAGCCCTTTGGTGAGGTGTCTGTGCAATGGCTTCTTTCTGCTGTCCCTTTCTTCTTACTCATTTTCCTCCACCACTCCATGTTTCTTACTGTTCCTGTATTCCAGCAGGATCCTCCAGGGGCCGCAGCCCAGGGGTGTCCCTGCCCTGGCGTGGGTTGCCCATGGACTGCAGTCCTCTGAGTCCACACTCTAGTGTGAGTCCTCCAAGGACCACACTCCCTCAGGGATGTCCCTAGTCTAGTGTGGGTTGCCCATGAGCCATAATCTCTTAGGAGTGTCTTTGCAGGGACTGCAGCCCATCAGAGGTTCCCCTTCTGGCACTGAGCACCTACTTTCAAGGGTGCATCTACAGCCATACTCTCAACAGTGTCCTAATCCATGTGTCTCCTCCATTTCTCCTCCTCTGTTTTATCCCCACATTTCTCTGGACATGTCTTTTCATATATCTCCTCATGGGTCTCCTTGCCTTGTGGCTGCACCTGTTCTTGAACACTACTGAACAGCAATGCCTGGTGCTCACCTGCCTGGCTGCAGTGTCTGTGCCCTCTTCCCTTATGCTAAATTATCCTGTTCTTTCAGTTTTCTCATCATCAGTTCAGAAAGTTCGAGGTTTATTACATCCTCTGTCATTTGTTGCACTTCAGGATCCTGTCCAGTTAGTGCATATCACCCTTTAACATAGTTGCCTAAGACTTTCACGGTGTCCAGCAGAGACTCCCTTGTGCCTAGCAGGGCAGAGAGCTGTTTCTCATGACTTTCACATGTTTGTGAACTTAGTTTGAAGTTGGCTTTTTTTCATAAGTTTGATATTCAGCCATTCATTGTAATCTCAAGACCTTCCTCAACAGAACTGTTGTCAGCTAATCACTATCTTGGTTCTGCAAAAAGTTTAGCTAAGAGTGCATATTGACCAATGTCAGGTTACATTTCATTTGTCTCAGACTGTTTCTCCAAGTTGTCAAGATCATTCTGAAATTTCATTTTGTAGTACTTGCAACCAATCCTGTTGTATCTGCAGGCAGTCCTACTCAAGTGAACTCCCTTGCCACTCAGGTCTTTACTAGAAATACTGACTAGTATTGTTAATAGCTTAAATTCTTTACTACAGTGGTTCTGGAAACCACCACTTCATGTAACTTCTTTTTGTTTCTCTTCCCCTAAAAACCCAAGCATGCTTTTTTTAGAAAATTATTTTCTCTCCATTATGACTCATGCAGTGAAAGACCCTTTGGATCACATACACTACAGCAAGAATTTGTGGAATATATTTAAAAATATTTAGTTCCAATTAGCAGTAAGGAATTTGCTATTGAAGTGCTAACAACTCAAAATGAGGATAATAGAGTTAGAGGGATCTGCTAGTAGTTCCAAACTGCCATCATAATTTTTACATCTCATGCTCCATTCCTCAGCATTACAATGGGAAGAAGAGGCTTAGCCAAAGCCACCTACGCACACAGTGTTACCCTCACTATAAGGACTCAATTAACATTTGAGCAAGGATTGAGGTTCTTCCTTCAGATTTGCACTTTGGAAGAAAACTACTTGACTATTATTGAAGATTTATGTCACTCATGCTTCAGCCAGTCTGTTCTGCAGTTCAAGATATATCTTCAAACCAAGGACCTCTCTTGAAATAGTATAGCAATATTAAATTTCAAAATAATTCCCTCCACCCCTGCTTTTTGTGAAGGTTTTGGTCACCCAAGAGGTGGGTTCATGCACACCCTGGAACACATAACATCGTGTATGGCAAGAGTGGATCCTCACACACCCCTCCAGGGAAACCTGTGTGCTCAATTACCTCTCTGAAATGCCTGTACACCAATGCACGCAGCACGGGGAATCAACAGGAGGAACTAGAGGTCTGTGTGTGGTCACAGGGCCACGATCTCATTGCAATCACAGAGGCATGCTGGGATAGCTCCCATCACTGCAGCGCTGCCATGGATGGCTACAGGCTTTTCAGGAAAGACAAGCCAGCAAGGTGAGATGGGGGAATTACTCTTTCTGTGAGGGAGCAACTGGTAAGTATCAGGTTCTGCCTGGGGGTGGAGGAAGAACGAGTTGAGAGCTTATGTGTAAAAACTAAGGGGCAGGCAAATATGGGTTACACTATTGTGGGCATTTACCACAGGCCACCTGATCAGGAAAAAGTAGTTGACAAGGCCTTCTACAGACAGATGGAAGTAGCCTCACAATCAAGTCCTGGCTCTTATGGGGGACTTCAACCACCCTTATATTTGCTGGAAAAGCAATGCTGCAAGGTGCCTGCAAGGTTCCTGCAGAGCATCAAGGATAACTTTTTGACACAGGCGGTAGAGGAACCAACGAGGCGAGACGTGCTACCGGACCTTATACTAACGAACAAAGAAGGGCTGGTTGAGGATGTGAGGGTTGGGGGTAGCTTGGCTGCAGTGACCATGAGATGGTAGAGTTCAGGATCCTATGTGGTAGAAGCAGGGCAACAAGTAGGATTACAACCCTGCACTTCAGGAGAGCCAACTTTGGCCTCTTCAAAGGCCTGCTTGGAGGAGTCCCATGGGTTAGGGCTCTAGAAGGCAGTGGGGTCCAAGAGAGCTGGTCAATATTCAAGTACCACTTCCTCCAAGCTCAAGATCAGTACATCCCTAGGACAAACAAGTCAAGCTGAGGAGCCAGGAGACCTGCATGGATGAGCAAAGAGATTCTAGAAAACTTCAAATAGAAGAAGGAGGTCTACAGTATGTGGAAAAAGAGACTGGCCACTTGGGAGGAATATAGGAATGTTGTCAGGGTATGCAGAGGTGCAATGAGGAAGGCCAAGGCCCACTTGGAACTCAGTCTGGCAAGGGGTGTCAAGGATAACAAGAAGGGCTTCTTCAAATACATCAGTAGTAAAAGAAACACTGGGGAAATCGTGGGCTCGCTGCTGAACCAGGTGCCTTGGTGATGCAGGATGTGGGGGAGGCAGAGTTACTGAATGCTACCTTTGCTTCAGTCTTCACTGCTAAGGCTGCCCCTCAGGCACCCCAGCCCCCAGAGGTGAGAGGGAAAATCTGGAGAAAGGAAGGCTTCCCCTTGGTTGAAGAGGATTGGGTCGGAGATCACCTAGGCAAAATGGATCCTCACAAACCCACGGGTCCTGATGGGATGCACCTAAAAGCGCTGAGGGAGCTGGCGGATGTTCTTGCTAAGCCACTCTCCATCACCTTTGAAAGGTCGTGGAGGACAGGGGAGGTGCCCGAGGACTGCAGGGTAGCCAATGTCACTCCAGGCTTTAAAAAGGGAGAGAAGGAGCACCCAGGAAACTCTAGGCCACTCAGCCACACCTCCATCCCCAGAAAGGTGATGGAACAGTTCATCCTCGAGGTCATCTCCAGGCATGTAGAGGACAAGAAGGTTATCAGGAGTAGTCAACATGCATCCACCAAGGGGACATCATGCTTGACCAACCTGATAGCCTTCTACGATGGCGTGACAGGCTGGGTCAATGAAGGGAGAGCAGTGGATATTGTTTACCTCAGCTTCAGCAAGGCTTTTGACACTGTCTCCCATAACATCCTCACAAGTAAGCTTAGGAAGTGTGGGTTAGATGAAAGGACAGTGAGGTGGATTGAGAACTGGCTGAACAGCGGAGCTCAGAGTGTCGTGATCAATGGGGCAGAGTCTGGTTGGAGGCCTGTCACTAGCGGTGTTCCCCAGGGGCCTGTGCTGCATCCAGTCCTGGTCAACATAGTCATCAGTGACCTGGACAAAGGGACAGAGTGTACCCTCAGCAAGTTTGCTGATGATACCAAGCTGGGAGGAGCGGCTGATACACCAGAAGGCTGTGCTGTCACCCAGCAAGGCCTGGACAGGCTGGAGAGTTGGGCTGAGGGGAACCTCATGAAATTCAACAAGAGCAAATGCAAGGTCCTGCACCTGGGGAGGAACAACCCCATGTACCAGTACAGGCTGGGGGTTGACCTGCTGGAAAGCAGCTCTGTTGAGAAGGACCTTGTAGTGCTGGTGGGCAGCAAGCTGACCCTGAGCCAGCACTGTGCCCTTGTGGCCAAGAAGGCCAACAATATTCTGGGCTGCATTAAAAGTAATGTGGCCAGCAGACTGAGAGAGGTTATCCTCCCTCTCTACTCTGCCCAGGTGAGTCCACACCTGGGGTGCTGCATCCAGTTCAAGAAAGAGAGGGAACTACTTGGGAGTGTCCAGAGGAGAGCTACGAAGATGATCAGAGAACTGGAGCATCTCGCTTATGAGGAAAGGCTGAGTGACCTGGGTTTGTTTAACCTGTAGAAAAGACTGAGGGGGGATCTTGTCAATGCTTACAAATATCTTTACTGTGAGGGTGCCAGAGCAGGGGCACAGGCTGCCCAGGGAGGCTGTGGAGTCTCCTTCCTTGGCAATATTCAAAACCGGCCTGGACACAGTCCTGTGCCCCCTGCTCTGGGTGTCCCTGCTCAAGCAGGGGGGTTGGACAAGATGATCTCCAGAGGTCCCTTCCAACCCCTACCATTCTGTGATTCTGTGAATATATGAGTAATTTTTTTCAACATTGAATTGTTCTGTTTTTGAAGTAGATTTGACTATGCTTCTCAATCAAGAGTTTCACTTTGTTCCTGCTTTCTCCAGTTCTGTAGGAATAAAATAGGCAGACACCACCAAGTACTCCTACTTCTCTGGAGTGTAACTTCCTGCTAACATAAGCAGATTAATTCTTCACTTTTGTTATATAATTCCATGCTCCTCCTACAGCTCACATCTACTACAAGGTTTTTATACAAATGTAAGTAAGCTTTACTGTAATGTATCTGATCCCTCTTGTGACTTTATTTTGAGCTACAAAGCTATGTCTCTCAAATGAAGGAGTTAATTTTACAGTGGTATTTTCAATATCATCAGCTGGGATATATAGGCTGTGAAAAAGTTGTTTTGCAATGATTTTATAAAAACTTATTTTTATTCTTCTCTTATGAAATAATGCTTGGATCACACACTTACTAGGACAGTGAAAGTTTAATGATGTAAAGTGCCCACAACTAAAAGCTATATAACTGCTAAGCTACTACACAGGGGGATAAAATAGGCATTTCATAAAACTTTTAGTTTTTTCCTCAGTTCAAGACAAAAATATTTATTAGAGGTATATTGAATGCAAAATGCAAAGGAAATCCCTGCATAGTTGGACTCCTGCTTTATGAGCTTGTAGCCATGAAAACATCAGCTGACATAAGGGAATGTGTCAATGTTATAAAACATGTGAACCAGGACTCAGAGATCTCTGAATCTTTACACCAGCAGCACTCTAGTTACTATCATATGTCATACACAGAATGCTGTTCCCCAGGGTGAAGAATTTTGTGTGCTCCAATGAAACACTATATAACTTTTCTCAATATGATTATGACATCTGTAGTCAATTAAACTTTAGCATAATGCTACTGGAGACTGGCATTATTCTACATGGCAAATGGTAAATATTGCCAAAGCAATGAGAGAGGATGTAGAACTGAAAACTGCAAAGAGCAGTGTGGTCAGGTGCAAACTGACACCACCAACAATGTCTTTCTCCTTCACACGAAGAAAACTTCAACAGCCTCAGTAATAAAATTTCCTTTACAAGCCTAATCAATAGGATAGCAACATAGTAGTCAAATGCCAAACGTGTTTCTGATTTGCCATGACCAAAAGCTCACCCTGTATGTACAATGTTTTCCTGTTCCAAATCTATAATTGCTTTAAGCTGTATTTGACAAATATCATATGTACGGAATTCCCTTCCCATACTCAAAGACATTCTTTAAAGCAGCTTCTGACCAAAGTTCTTCACAAAAGAAATGACATTAACATTTTTAGTTTATGTAATTCTTCGTCAACTTCCCAGTGACAAAAAATAATAGGTTAAAAATGTTTCCAGGGGTAGCTGTTTGAAAGTGCTGAATAAAAAGCTTCTGTCTGTTCCAGTGCTACTACTACCAAAAAAAAAGTCTTTTACACCAAAAAAAAGGTATATGAAAAGGTTTCAGTTTCACCGGTGTGTTTAACAAAACAGTTGATAAGATTCCAGGTAGACTACCACAGGAAGGAGAATGCCCTTAACTGAAAATAGCCTGTAAAAATAAAAGAACAAATAAATAACTGAATGAATGCACGAATAAATAAATAAATAAAGTCACTTCAATTACTTTCTAAAGTTTGGTTAATATGCAAAATGGAAATCTATTTCATAATCTTAAAAGCCAGTGGGAAGAAGTTGATTGTCTTCTGCCATATCTGTCCTTATATGCATCTTTAAAATGAATCACTCTCCAGAAATTTCTGAATAGGAGCCTTAAAACCTAACCAGACCTGTGAATGCAGGTGACCATGCTTCCTGCGTAACCTAGGGTGCAAGTGATGGTTTATCACAGGAAGTTTCTGAAATGCCATTCATGGTGGGTTGACCTCAGCCAGCTGCCAGACACCCACCCACCTGCTTTCTCACTCCCCCTCCTTGACAGCACAGGGGGAGAAAATAGGATTAAAAATCTTGTGGTTGGAGGTAAGGACACAGAGATGTCTTACCAGTTGCGGTCTTGGGCAAAACAGACTTGAGTTGGGGAAAATTAATTTAAGGTATTGCCAATTAAAAATAGAGTCGGATGGTGAGAAACAAAAACTAAAACACCTTCTCCCACAACCTTCTTCCCAGGCTCAGCTTCACTCCTTCATCCCCAACTCCTCTGCCTCCCCATCCTGAGCGGTGCAGGGGGATGGGGAAGGGGGGTTGCAGTCAGTCCACAACAGCTTCTCACTGCTGTTCCTTCCTCCTCACACCTTTCCCTTGCTCCAGCATGGGTTCTTCATGGGCTGCAGCCCTTCAGGATAAACCTGCTCCAGTGTGGTCCCTCCAGAGGCTGCAGGGGATCCCTGTTCAGGCGCCTGGAGCACTGCCTTCCCCTCCCCGCCCGCCCGCCCAGGGCTTGCAGGGCTGTTTCTCACACTTTCCCCCCCATTCCTCTCCCTGACTGTCCGGCAGCCCTTTGCCCTTTCCTACCCAGGCTCTCCCCGAGGCGCCACCATCCACCGTGGCCGCGGGGCCCAGCCGTGCCCTGGGGTGGGTGGGCTGGAGCCGGCTGGAACCGGCTGTGCCCGGCACGGGGCAGCCCCGGCCTCTCCTCACAGAGGCCGCCCCGCAGCTCCTGCCAGACGATGGGCACTGGCACCTGGTACACCATTTCAGAGCCTGCCATCTATCAGAAGCCACTGCTCATATGTCATATCTGGGAGAATTCAAACAAATGCAGTTGTACTGCTGAATAATAAAAAAGAGGAAAAATATTTAGGAAGCTATTTTTTCTTGCTAAAAGCCTTTCTCTGGTTTTAAATAAAGACAAAAGATATCAGGAAAGGATAGACTTTGTGGTCAAATTTGCAAAATACCATTTCACTTACAAAACAAAGCTTTTAATTCAATGCATACTTTTCATCCTGATAAGGAAATCTTTCATGAATCATAGACCTATGCAGAAAAGAGTAATCGACATAATTGATAAAGCTTCCATAAAAACCTTACTGTATTGCATCATGGTTTGTCAGGAAATCCACTGTCTAAAGTCCAGGTTAGGAAGAGCAAGAAAATCAGTAAGCTCTCCACGTCCTTTTGCTTTGGAGAGCACCCTTTTGCTGATGTTACATTCAGATTTGCTGCCAATCAGGGGGCAACTCTGGCATGGGAAGTTTCTTTTTGGCACTCTCTCTCTCTCATTCACTCATTTCAGGTCCTAAACCAAAAACTCCTTTCCAATCATTCTTGTCTGAGTTTAGTGTCTTCCTAGAAATGCTTCCATTCTGGCATGTTTAAAATGCTTTTTTAGAAATCCTTAATGAGAAAAAAACCTCAGCCAGCATAAGTATGAAGCTGTATTTCAGCTTTGTGAAAATTTCCCTCATTTGTCAATTTTCAGTTATTTCTGTGTTTTAATGTAGTTCTCTACAGGTTATACGCAATGTGTATCTTGTTCTCAAAGAAATAGCTTTCATTTTTAAAGTGTTCACCATGTCTTATTAAATAAGAGCTTATTGGACACTAATTGCATGGGACTTCTAGGCAGAGTGAAGATAAAAATAGTTTATTATCATGTTGTTAGCAGCATTTCATTTCCAACTGTTAGACCTTCATTCGTGTCTGCTAATGTAATAAAATTAATCCTATAATTTCAGTTGCTTAAGCCTTCATTAAAGATGGCACGATTTCTTAGGTATGCTGTTGTCCATTTAAGGAAAAAATCTTTTCTCTCCCTGTGGAGGCTAGCAAGTGAGAGAGACAGGCTTGATTTTTCCTATACTAAAAAGCTCTGTCTTTTCTACTTCCTTTCAACCCACTGACAGCTGAAGTGAAAAGAGAAACAGCTGACTGACAGCTGCCTGGCAGGATACGCACCTTCCTAATTACAGCTCCTCTGTAGGGTTATGCTCATGCTTACACTCCTGCAAGCAATGTCTCAGATCATGATTTTCCTTATATATGTAATCAATATAATCTTTTTCAAGTTTGAATCTTTATAGCAAGCTATATAAACCCTGGGAGAGTGAAAAAGGGAAGTGCTCTGGCTTCTGCTAACAACAAGCATTCAAAAGTAGCTGAACAATATTTGTGCAAATATGTGCCCTTTCTTCTGTATGTGCCATTCATTTTTATGATCATCTATTCTTTTTCTCCTGCATTATACTCTGTTTATTACCTCAGTCAACTCACACACTAACAAGGCTGCTTTCAGCACAGATTGCAGATTTGCAGATTTTAACTCTGGGCTGAGTTATAGGCCACTGGGAAGTGATAGCAGCCACATTAGAAAAATACTTCTTGCTCCTACTTCTGCCGAGACAAGGGAAAAGGCAATTGCTTCTCATTCTCAATTCACTTATTCTGCTTGCTGTCTCCTCCACCCTACAAAACAGAAGATGTGAAAATAAACCTCTAGGAAATTCCAAGGGGATGGAGGAAACAAGTGCTGGCCTTACAAAAAATGAAGAAAAAAGAATTCCTCAAACAAGGTGGTCTGAGGCACGCTGTGAGGAAGAAGTCCCACTGCAGGCTGAAATGCCTCCCCATCATGTATAATGCTTGCCTTATTTCAAATAGAATAGATCACCTGAAACTCCAGGACATTCAGACAGATAATTGAAGCTGAGCTTCAGCAAATATCTTGTTCGAATAGGATTTCTTGGGCTTTTTGCTGGGCTATAGAAGCTTTGTCCAGTTTTAGCTGCAGTATTCTGAAAACTTCTCTTCAAAGCAATATACGAATGCAGTTCTATAATGCATCAATCTCTGTAAAATATCATCGTACCTACTAACAATAACAAAAAACTTTTTCGAAAGAATTGCTTTGTCCATGTTGGCTAACATTCATTGTCTTCCTCACCGTGACCCTTTGATTTGAATTCACCCCTAACCTCGCAGGTATTCCTCACTTTGATCCAAGCACAAAGGTGTTGTGCTGAAAGACTTACTGTAGGTTCTAATTGACTTTCCTACTATATATATTTCTTGTGAGGAGCAAAGTCAAAGTTTAGTGAGGTTTAAAGATTTACATTTGGTCATTAAAATGTTTACATGTAGAGATAATCTACTATGAATTGAGTGTACACTAAACCACTTCACCTAAAATACTTGAAACTATTTCTAATAATTAGTCTTTCATCTTACTTTTTACTTGAAATTATGATTTCAGAAATATTCCTATTCATCCTCCCTTATGTAAAAAGGCAAATTCCCACAGGATGTTTTAAACAATATTATTTTTTTCATTATTCTTCCCAACCCGGAGTTGAACAGTGTACTGATCATAACTTATTTCTACCAAAATTATTGTTTCCTTTTACTTTCTTATCTATCTGTATAAATCTATCTGTTATCCGCTATTAGCAAGCATCCAGCTATGATCTAAATAGCTTTTTTATGTAGTTCCTCAAGGAAAGAACCCCTTTTTTAGGCAAATACTGTCTTTATGGTCTATGCCATTGCTGAAAAGTATTTGGATCCATGACCAAGTCTGCAATGTGCTATAAAATAATTCAAGTAACTTAGGTCCTTATTCTATTTTAATGTCGATTTTTCTTTCCCAACCACAGCTGATTCTTTTTAATTTATTTATAAGGAGCCACAGAGCTTTCAAAGTTTGCATTCCAGGATTTGCTTTAATATGCAAACGTTGATTCTAGAAAAGATTCCCCAATTGGAAACTTGACATTGTGTCTATTAAAAACATATGGTTTTATTTTGGAGAATAGCAAGAAAAATAATAATTTAAATTGCGAGAACAAGAGACGTCAACACATGAATGTGTTTCTGGGGAAAATCCCTGTCTGATTTGTTGGGTACTGCTTATATCCATTTCAATGAAGGCAAAACAGAGTTACGGAGACAGGCACATACCCAGGTACCATTTCATTTCTACCACCATCCCTGCCAAAAATTGAGATTTTTCCCTAATAAACTACAACTACTACTAGAGGCATTTTGCTGTCAGGAAAGAAAAATTCTTCTCATTAAAGTATCATGGTTTTGATACCGCAAATCCACTCTAAAATTTGCCAGAAAACTTAATGAGGTTCAGTCTCTTATAACCTTCTTGTAAGCAAGCTAAAGAAAGATGGTCTTATGGTAGATGGTACTAGGTACTGTTGAGATCATCTTCTTGGGATCTCTTCTTTTGCTAGTTGTTACACCAAAGTTAAATATCTCCCTAGGATTATAAACCACAACATGGCCTGCCTATTTCAGATGACTAGAAAGGTAAATATAATCAATAACCAGATGAACTGTGTCCTGCTTAGGAGTGCAATGGGTGCAGTTTCGAGCAGCACACTTCAAAGAACATCATGGGCCAAACGAGGCAAATCTGGATTAGAACAGCTAATGGAGCCAGAGGCATAAAACACATTAATTGCATTTTGAGGATGACTCAAAATGGTTGGTTTAAAGATGAGAAGATTTAACAGAAATAACAATGGCAAGCACAAAAAGCTGCTCCTGCAGACAAAGAACATTGTGTTCATGTCTACAGCAAAAAAAATAAACTGATTAATTTAGAGCACATCAAAAGAAGATTTGGCTTATACAACCAACTTCTTAGCAACACAGATAGTGGTATATTGAAATAAATAGCCTGGAAGGCTGTTGACTTTTCCTCACAAGAGGATTTTAAGAACAGGCTAGATAAATATTTGCCAGGGGTAACATAGTTACAGTTGATGCTGGCCTCAGCAGGAAGATGGACTAGATATCTTCGCTTCCAGCCTGGCAGGTCCTTGAGGCCAACAGTCAACAGAAAAAAGGAGGCTTCCAATTAACTTTCAGAAATCACATTGCACTTATTTTTCAGGCCTGGAACCTCATGTGATTGAAAAGAGGAGCCACTTGATTTGACAGGCTCTTGTATTGCTTCAGTACCTTTCATGGCACTTTCTAGCTCATCAGCCTGACTTGTCTTTCCTGGGTTTGACAGCAACAAGTCTCAAGTGAGGGAGAGGGGAAGTATTAGAAGAGTTATTATCCTATTTACAAATATTACCAAACCAGTACAAGATGAAATATCACCAACCATCCATGCTCATTTATTTCTAATAAATAGATAGGGTGAAATCATTAGCAGCCATGACTTATTTTTCTCTAAACTGGAGAGAAGGATGCACAGTTTTTCATCGCCCGAGCACTGCACAAAACATCAATAAAGACACAAAATTGTTAAGAGTGCAGAATTAGGCCAATCACATAGAGTCTATTACACAGTCCAGCAGGCATCTTAGCTTGAAAATATTTCTTAGCAAACAGTTTGCAGTTTTAAATCTTTACATTAGAAAAATTGATTGGTTATGATTTTATTGGATTGAAAAATCTTTAAAGCTACAGGAATCCAAACATAGTACATTGAAGCAGCAGAGAGCTGCTAGCACGGGGATGCACACTAGGCCACTCACAGAACGGTAAGGAAGAGAGTAAGTATATTTCAAATGTGAGAAGAGAATTATTTTATCTAACGGTAGAATGAAGACCACAGAGAAATCAGATATAGCCACCCTTTCAGACTGTAGATGAAGCCAATGAGATTAGCTCTCTTCTGCACACAAGATAAAGGCATGGACAAACCTAACATGCTAATTTTTCGACCTATGAGAGATCCATGAATCTTTCGTCATGCTGCCAATAATTGCAGTCCTAATACACTGGAGTCAGTAAGACCTTTGCCAGTTCTATGGGAACAAAATCAAGGCCAATTAGGGTAATATATACCTCTGCTAGGCTTGTCATAGCATTTTATATATATATATATATATATATATATATATATATATAAAACTTACATACTCAGTAACATATGCTGCAAGAGACACGGTTCCTCTCAGATTCCTTTGCTGAGACTTCCACTGCTTCGGTTGACATCCCTGCTGAAACGGGCACCTAATTAGCCCCTCAGTTGTCTACCTGCCACAGGCAACATGAGATCATGCTGGTTTATGTTTCCATAACTCCTCCCAAAACTGCCTTTCACAACTCCCAACGCGTACAAGGAAAATAACAAAGAAACAGACAGTTCTACTCACAAAGGCTGACAAAAAAAAAAAAAACCACAAAAAAAAAACCAGAAGCAGGTAAAATTAATCTTTTTTGAGAGATGATGAGCCCTAGGAACTTAGAAGCATTCCACAGCTAACAATATGGAAGAATTTGATGCACTATAATTTTCAGTTCCTTTTCTGTCATTTCTCACAAATTCACAGAAAAATTGCACTCAGAGATAAAATATAGCATAAGTATAACAAGGAAAAACATAGTATGTATTTAATAAAACAGTTTTACATCCCCTAAGGCAGCACACACAGATGTCTTTAAACATGGGGTTATTCTCAATCCATATCAGGACAGAATGAAAATTACTTTAACTTGTTTGATTTATTAACTTTAACTTGTTTGATATATTTTAAGTATACCTGAACTGTCTTAAGTTTTAAAATTTAGCATCAGGATAGTTTTACATTCTTTAAATGTTTTACTTGTTTTCTTTGTTTTAAAGCACAAGATTGTTAATAAGCACTGTTATACATAAGTCTACCTTGATATAGGTCATTCTTGGAATGACACAGAGTGTACAACAGACTTTCACATTTGACTAAGTTGTGGTTACTATTTTAATTAGAGATAATCAAATCATAAAAATGCATTTCAATACTAAGAGTCAATAAAGAAATCTAAATTCACTTTAACTCTCTAAGACAATTCTGTTATTAGCTGGTGGCAAATAGGGCAGAACAACAAAGCCAAAAACCTTGGTATTCTGAGGTACATTTGTTAGGAATATTAGTGGAGTCATGAGGATTGACATGTTCCTCCATTTTAGCATCTCACAATGAAGATGCTATCAGAGGGCATTTTGAGATCTTATGATAGAATGTATGACTATCTACAAGGTATTCTAATTATATTTGAAATTCTAAAGTTTATTGTAGAATCTTTGAGCTCAAATTATTCTCTGTTTTCTTGGTTTTATGTATAAATGTAACTTTACTGGTTTAACCATATATAAAAAAGCAGTTTCAAAATATATGGCTCAGAAATAAGACACAGAAGAAAAACAAAAAGATTAAGAGAAAAACATTCAGAAGGGAACAAGAAAAATCCATACTTTAGATCCTGTTTCAATATTTTATAACCTCAGATGAAATAGGTACACCAGTGCCCTTCAGTTCATCCTGAAAGTCGTAAGACTGAGGTTTTTTGCTATCTTTGCTGCCTTTTGATTAATAAAATACAGTATATCACTTGAATTAAGTGCAACGAGCTTAAAATGTAGTGGTACAGCACAAAACTCAGGAACACTGGGTAAAAGCCTCATACCTACTGTAGTTTTATAACACTGCTTTATTATACAATATATTCCAGGTACAGTAGCTATAAAGAGCTCTT
Source organism: Phalacrocorax aristotelis (assembly GCF_949628215.1). NCBI lineage: Eukaryota > Metazoa > Chordata > Aves > Suliformes > Phalacrocoracidae > Phalacrocorax > Phalacrocorax aristotelis. Next base: position 106,179,323 of record NC_134276.1, on the reverse strand, counting down.
AACCATCTCTACCCATTCCCATTAATTATCATGTATCATCATGCAAAGCAAAGATAATTGGCTTTAAAGCGATCTTGAATGAACTGCAAGGAGACAAACTGCCCTTCTGAAGACAAATCAAAGAGTTGAGGATGTGTGCTAGGCAGCAATTTCCTCCTTAGCTATGAAAAGAAGAGGCAGCATGTAGGATCGCTGGTTCCCAGGAGGACTTAGGTTGCCAGAACTAGTAGGAAAGATAGGAAGGCAGTTAATGGTGTATGTTAGAGGTGAATGCAAACAAAGGTACTCCATATAAAACACTGTTATGTCTATGGCAGCTTCTCCATGTACAGGTAATAAAAGTTACCAAGGCTTTCTTTTTTAAGGGCCCTTTTAAAGTAAAAATTGTGAGACCAATATTTATGATATGTTTTGCTACTACCAGAAATCATGCCGATAAATAACAAACAACAGGAGTCTGAATTCATATTATTTCCTGCCATATTGCCTTTTGGATGATATAAAAGGTTTGATTCCTTGAAAGATGTGCTTTAGATGTCACTTGAGCTGTGATGTTTTTGCTCGTCAGAAGTGCTTGTTGCAATGGCCATCGAGTTAGAGTAGTACATGGGCTGGATTTGGATTTCCTTGCCATATCGTTCTCATTCTCTTGCACACCAAAGGATCACAGCCAGTGACACTACCTTTCTAAATCACCTAAAGAAAGGTGAAAAGGAGGGAAGCTCCCTGTGTTACACTTGCCAGATAATTAAGCATGGTCTGGGTGCAAGAGGTCAATTTCATTTCCTCTAATGTGCAAAAACCAAACTCTTGCAAAAGCAGTTGTGTTATATAGGTATGTGTATCTAGTGGGTAGTCTCCATTTCTAAACTTCTCTTTTCATGACTAAGTGCCATTTTAAGAGTGTAATATGTGGCTGGTTTTCCTTGCTGTTGGACTTCTACAAAAACACTGGCCAGTTTGTTTCCCAGTTGAAAGTTATAGCTTTGAGTCATCAGACAACTACAAACATGGAGACATCATAAATTGTCTTGTGATTAAGTAATTTTCATAAAACTGCTATTTAAATATTTAGTGATAGGATCTTTGACCACAAGCGAGAGCCCCTGCATGGAAGACACCACATAGACAAGGAACAAAGCCCAGCCTGCTGGAACTCAGTCCGAGTAATGCAGACATTATTACCTGTCCTGGTGAGACGCCCAGCTCCTTAACTGGCAAGAGATGCTTAGACTCACTTCAGTGAATACACTCACAAGCCCTCTTTTTTCCCTAAGGCAAACATCGCAGTTTTAAAAAAAAAAACCAACAACACACCTGCATAAATGTGTTAGTTTTGAGTGGGTTCATTCTTCTTACAGATATTCAAATGATACAGCTTCACTGATTTATGACATTTTGGTTTGACGTAGAGAGATTGTACTCAGATCGATTCTTTCAACAGACCAATTATAATGAAATGTACTTCTTGGTCCACAGCCAGCATACTCTATAATACATTTATCCTTTACTTCCACATAATTTACTTCCCTGGACAGCCTTGCTCATCTGTAACTGTTTTGCATAGATACAGAATGGAATTCTGTTTGGTTCTTAAAATAAACTGGTGTAATTTCAGTGGGCTCACAGTTGCTTCAGCAGCATTTCGATTCTAAGCACCATGTTGCATTCAGTGGGCAGAGACGGATCCGTATTACACCAGTCGTGACACACGTAAAGGAGTAAAATTATTTAATACTCTACTGGACATCTTTTACCATGGGATTTGTTTTTATAAATAAGGCTTTGTAAATAGAAGGCTTTACACCAAGTACTTGCATTATATTTATGAGAAAATGCTGCAAGCAAGCTGTAGTTTCTTGAAAGGTACATTCTTTTTGCTATTTGGGAATGGGTGGTCACTCAGAAGTTTGATCACTGAAGTGTCATTCATTTGTTATTTTCAGCTGTAGACTGCAAGTATCTGTCTAGGTGGGAATGTCTGCCAAATGTTCAGCTGCCTCTTTCCATGTAGTTGCAGTTTGGAATAAGAGCAACCCAGTCAAGCTATTTTGTCCTTTAAAGTGTGCAATGCTGTCTTTCCTGAAAGGGGACTGGCCTGATACATAGTTTAACTCTACAGATCCCTTCCTTTTGGTCTGCCCTACTGGCTTCTGGAAACCTAGCCTCCAAGTCCCTCAGCTGCCTGCCCTAACTTCCAGCAGTGCCTGAGCAAAGTCTTCTACACTGCCTAAGTGCCTCTAATGGCCAGAGCAAGCCTTTGGAAAACTATGGCCACCAGGATCTCTTCCGACCTGCAAACATTTGAATGTGCATCTAAAAAAATCAACAACAGCTTTATTGCAATGTTACTACCCCTTCAAGTTTTCATGCTTTAGTTGTATTGCATAGCTATTCAATACAGCTAAATATCTGGCATTAGGCTATAAGGAACACAACTGAAAAATAGATGTTTGATTTTATTTGGACCAAAACCATCTGGAGAATTGGATAAGTGACTCAACTTCCTGAACTCCAGTTATCACAGTTCAAGAATACCAAAAAAAAAACCAAAAAACCTACATTAAAATAGTGCTAATTAATAGTCATCACGAATAATTCGACCTGCTCAGATCTGGCCTAACAGAGTTTCCATCAATAAATTTCAAGAAGTGATCTTTGCAAAGCTTACTCAGTCTATAACTCTGGCTGTTCCTAATACTAAGATAATGGAATATTTGATGCAGCAGGATGGTGCCGTAGGACTGCAGTGAGAAAAACTGTTACAGGCCTAATTTATAAAGAGAAAATGTTGTTTGGCAGTAGTCTGACATTTTAAACAATAGTCTCGGCTCTAATTCTCCCTTTTAAAGAGTTGCTATATTGTGTGTGAATATGCTTCAGGGTCTGCAGAGGGTGAGTTTGCATTTTGCTGTGTTCTCCCAGAACAGAAAAGGAAGTGAGCATGGAAGGGTCCCAGAAAAGGAAACAGCTGATGGTACAATCTTCCATTTTATCCCGTTTCTGCACCGGCACCTCTAATCTCTCCCTTTGTATAGAGGAGGCATGACCCATGTAGAGTAACAGGAGTTTCAGAACAGTGTCTCCTATAGCATATCCTTTTCAAGGCCTGCAAAAGGTATAATTTTTTCCCAAACTTTTATGTTTTGTAAAGGGGACATGGGGTGGTGATTGACAAAAATGTACGTAATTGCAAAGTGGAAGCAGCAAGAATGATTGTGGGAGAAGCAGACTGGCCAGACATTTCCTCAGATGCCTCAGATGTTGGGCTTGACTGCTTATGAGTCTGTCTACCTTTCCTAAACGTTACTCCTCAGTTGTCACTTCCCAGCTGCTGGCAGCAAAAGACAATGCAACAAAGCTTTAAAAAAAAATCAGTCTGCTACAGATGTAAGGCCAGCTCTTCCAAGCGCTTTTACACTTGGACAGCTTTTACTAATCGTTAATGTATTTTAACAATAACAGCATCTTGCAGAGAAGTGCAGAATCCCCATGTGCTTTCTGTTTAAAAATACAGTCAGAAGTTACACTGTTTTGACCTTTTTTTCATCAGCTGACCTCTGTCAAAAAACTAATACCTTTTTAATACCTTTTGGCTGCTATGGTCAATAGTCAGTTTGCAGTGTGGCTCAGAAGAAATGCAGGTACCAAAAAGGAATCATCTGCTGCAGCATTAACTGGCAAAGTCTTCAGACAGTCTGATGCACACACCCCTCTGTTCCCCAGGCTGTAGGGTTCAAGTAGTTGCTTTACAACCTACAGTTCCAGATTTCATTTTAAAAGGGTAAGGGACCAATAGTTGGTTCTAAATGTAAACATTGGAAAAAATGCTTCCTGAAAGTCTCCCAGCAAATCAAAAAATAAAATTAAAATGTGAAAAAAAAAAAAGGTTTTCAGTGCAGTCATATTTTGCCATGCTGGTGCCACACTTTTTACTTTGAGAAGAAAGCCTCAGAAACACCCATTTGGAAGACAGCTAAATCTCTAAAGATTTCATTCATAAAATACTGCACAATGAAAATGTGTATAAAAGGTGCAATGCATTTGATTTTATATCTATTTTTTCAAAAAAAACCTATCTACTATGTATTTAATGAAGAGGATCTTCCTGTTACTATCAATGGATGAATGGAAGGATTTCAATATCACTTCCACACAGCTTAAAATTCATTAAAGATCAAGCAGAAGTACAGCTCTTCTTAAAGAAAAATATTTATTATGTTAATTCAAGGAAGACTTTGTATTACCACCATATGAGAGCCGTCTGCAAATGATACAGATCCCAAATTGCATGTTGAATGAATTCTATAACAGCAGGAAGAATCATTAAATGGAACAACAAAATGAAGACAGCTAGTCATGAGCTTAAAGCTAAATGTAATTTTAATTGTTTTGCTGAATTGGTTCTAAGGTCTATTGCACAGTCTTCACCTTAAGCATAGACAGAACTTCAATTTCAAATATTCATCAGCCTTATTTAAATTGAATTTTTACTATTTCAAATGCTTTCAGGAATGACTCACATCTCAAGTAAAATATTGTGATGAAAATTGGAGATAATGATCTCATGCCATTAATGACATTAAAATGGCAGCATACAAATGCCTTGTACAGCTGAACTAAAAATATCTACTGTAAAGGAAGTTGAAGAAGAGGTGAGGTAATGTGAGAGCAGTCAAATAAGAAAAATTATATTAATTTTATTTTCCAAAACCGGTTAATGCTTGGACATACTAATGTTTGTTAATTTTATTTATTTATCAACTAGTCTCCTATAGGGTCATGTTAAACATGATATTTGCATCTTGCTGGAAGTTATAGGAAACCAAATGCAGATCCCTAAAAACGTGGAAGTTGTGCTTTAAGTTAGGTTCAGAAGAAAGCTAATAACTAGAATTTCAAAGTTGAAGATATTCTTTTTAACTGTCACAGATTTTTCATAGCTTTAAATCACTGATTTGCATGACACTAATACAGTTACTCTTAAAACAACAAAAATGAGAAAGCCAACAAAAAGCTAGGAAGTAGTTTGGGGATTAATACAAATTTTTGCTCAACTTCATTAAAATTCTGCATTTGGATAATATTTTTGTATTACTAAACAATAATGTAATAGTTATTGACATTAAATACTTGTCATTACTTACAATAAGACAATGCATATAATCTGTCACTATATCCTGTGCCCACAAAACAGTGACTTCAGAGTGAAAAGCGATAGATGTATAGATTTTACATGTAGAAACAACACAGGTGCTAAAAAGAAAGATGAGCTTTGCTGAGCTGTATTTTAACTTTTTATGAAATGCTGTTTTCTACTTTTCCCATTCTTGTTTAAAGGAGCACTGTCAACATAAAGCTAAAATATATATTTCCTTACCTCAGTTACTATAAAAACAGTATATACTATTAAATAGAACAACAATATAAGAAACACCTTTCTGCCTACCCTTATGTTTACATAAGGGGGCAGAGCAAGAGGAAAGCAGGTTATTTCATCTCCTTTTTGTTTAAGTAAATAATTTTTAATGTGCTGGGACCCAGTCAAGAAACTAAGAAAGTAGAGTCCAATCTGATGCAGTGCCAAACACCTTCAAGTCCTGTTAAAGCCTAAGGACAAAATCCTAGCTATGTAGAAGCAAATGGGGAAAAAATCACCTGGGCAGGAAATTACTCGTCATTGATCTGTATTTACACAGCACCACGGATACTGTTTGAGTCACAGTTAGGGGAGTGGATCTACTCAGGACAGAGCAATACAGGCTGCTGGGGGACTCAACATTCACTCCTGCATGGATTCTTAAAAGTCAGTTTTCTTTGTTCTGGTACATGACATGGCTTTATTTGGAGCATGCAAGTTCGAAATCACAATTAATTAGCTTTTTACTCCAAAAGGATACTAATGGCCGTAAGATATCTCGAGATGGTTTATTTTACCTATGAAGAAAGGCCAGCTGAAATGCAAATAATATAATAACAATAAAAATATAGATGCAGTAAGGCTTTAGTGTTATGCACTATTAGTGTTGTGATGTTGACAAGGAAAATTCAGTCCTTTATTTCTAAATTAGTGCATCTGTAGCAAGATAGAAATTCTTTTCTTTCTGTTACTGAGAGTGGTGAATCCAAGAGAGGCCATTCATAGCTCTCCAAGAGCCAACCAGTCATATCATGGTATAACCATGTCTGGGAAAAACATAAATTCTTACAAGATTTCTTAAATAAAAAGCAACATGCAAAGATAGCAGAAATAAAGGAATTGCATTGATGCCAGCTGGCTGCTATCACATTATGTGGCATGCTCCTCTTCCTTCCCTCTCCCCCAGTAAATCAGCACTTGGACTTAAATGTCTTGGTTGTGTCAACGCTAAGAGGGCACAAGGCTTTTTGACACAGGAAGATTCTGTCTTGTTATCTTAATAATTACCAATATCTTGTTAAAAAGCCCTACAAAACTGAAATATTCTGAATGTCATATTTGCACTTCATAACATACTCCTCTGTATTGCCAGATGAAGGCATCTAAAAAAGTCTATCAATGCTCTGAATAGAAGTCTGTCGGAAGATTTTTTGTCAATATCTAAGATACCTTTGAACCAAAAAGCATATTAAAAATTATTTGCTGCTCTGTCACATTATAGGCCCTGCAGTACCAAGGCGTTAAAGAAGAGGTCTTGGAGACTACAGACTAGAAAACCAAACAACTGTCTTCTATTTATGCTTTGAGAAAACAAAGTATACTTAAAATCTCAGTTTACAGTGTTCTTTATCTTCTGCAATGGCCTGAATTGGTGATTCATATTAGAATTTATTATAGGGAAAGAAAGAGAAGAAAACATTTCAAGCACTCATTTAGCAACTGGCCTTAGCAATCCTATACAGAAAGAGGTGAGATTTTTTTCACATACCATTTTATTAAAAAAAAAAAAAAAAAGAGCACAGTTTCTACTGGAGAAATATAATGGGAGAAGTAAAACTACACTGACAGAGGGCCTGATATAGTCCTTTGTTCTGAATTACCCTCAGGAGGAGCCTCCTCTATCCAACAGTTTAGTGAAAGCTGTCACCTAATTTAGCTAAGGTAGGAGCTGATAATTAAACAATGAGAATACCAGCCTCTGATTTCTTTCTTTTTTGCGTACAAGCACGGATGCATGTGGAAATGGCCCTGATATTTTGAGTGAAGGCTGGGTTCTTGTATCAGTTCTAAATGGGTAGTGATCAGGGATTCTGGAGAGAGCCAGAAACAGTGAATCAACAGCTGTAGGATGGGTTAAAAAACAGCACTTGAACCATCCCACTTTGTGACACATCTGCTCAAGTATTAGTAGATTAGCCTAAGGCATTTTTCTAGGGACTGCTGACATACTGAGAAAAGTAGTCAGGTTTACAGCTAGTCTGAGGATTATTAACCCACAACCGTTTATTTGCCCCAGGAAATGCCCAGGGCCCAGAATGCTCTCATGATCCTTTTTTGACTTATGACAGCTTGAAAAGTTCTAAATTAACTTTTAAAGAATTTGCAAGACTCTATGACTGAAGTATTTTCTCAGAACTGCATTTTTTTTCAGTACTGAGAAAAAAAGCTTTAGCTTCTTGAAGGTTTAGCTTCATTGCCAGATAAAAATAGATGTTTTCTTACTTTAAACAGTAAGATTGATTCGGAAGGAATAGCAATTGGTTAGTTTTGTTGTACTTTGCTTCCAGATACAGCTAGCAAAAGTTCTAGTTACAGTTTGTGAAGGGATAGATGGTGAAAGGATGTCAGAATACACACGCTTGAAGCTCTGATTGCACATGATGCACTTTCAAATTTGCTTAATCCAAGCAGACTGAGATTGGACATTCCATTAAAATTGTAGTTCAAAGGCATTCTCATTGCAATTCTTTTGCTTGAGATTCCTGAAAGTATATTGGAGAAAAGACATAGGAAGCTACATGCAACTCTGCCATTATCTTCTATCATCTGCTTGCTGTTTACATTTTATGTCTAAAACAAACACTGATGTGAGACTCATGAAATGTGATCACTCTTCCTTCTGCTTGTACCTATGATTTCAATTGAATTAATGGCCAATATGGCAAGCAGCCCATCATATTTTGTGTTTAAGAATTTATACATAGTGTCAGACTTATAATTACGTTTGGTGTAAACCACAGGAAAACATTTTCATTATTTCTAAAGCTGCTGAAGCAGGTTGCCTACGCAAAGCTTCTCTTTTGTTCCTGCACCTTATTACTTGGCCATCAATTGTGGTAAATATGTCTTTTGCTTCATTTTAATATAGCCTTTTGCAGAAGGTCATTTATTAGGCAATCACTTGTCTATGGAAAGCTTAATTACTCCATGTTTGTCAGAAAGAGGAAATGGTACTACGTTTGAATACTGAATGGACTGCAAACTAGTCTCCAGATGAGGAATATTTTTCAAAGGCTTTACTTATTGCCAGTTTAATGAAAATAGCTAAATGAACCTATACATTCAGGGTTAAAACAGACAAATACTCTGATGTACAGAGGATGAAAAAGCATACAGTTTACAGCGTTTTCAACTTTAATACTAAAGTAAATGCATAAAATTATTTATGACTACTGCAATACTCTTTTCTGTATGGAATACTAATGCCCCCTACTGGTCCTTCACAAGCATTTTCTGAATATTTGCGTTGATAAAAACTGCTCAGTACTCGTTTTCTGTTTTGTTCCAAAGAAACGAAAATTATTTAGACACTACCGAGTTTTTCTATGGTTCACACCATCAAACACATAGCTGCAGAAAAGAAGCTTTTGTCCAGGCTTTTATCTCCAAGATACATTCTGCAAGTGCTGTTTGCTTTTCCAAATTCACAGCTGCCATGGGAATTACTGACTACAAAGAACTCGTGCACTGATAACCTTTTTTAAAACCTTTTTTTAAACCCTTGTCAATATTTGGAAGGAAAAGCATTCAGATTTTCATGAAAAATGACATGGAAACAAGCAGCAGGACAGTTACAAATACAGAGTTGTTTATAACAAATAGTGTCATAAAGATTTTTTATGACATCTGGTCCCGAACTGCCTTAGCCCAAGAGGCCACCACTATCAGTTTGTGTGACATTTGCCTGGATTTGCCTGCACATTCTGAAAATTTACACTGTATTTCATACAATTCTTTTGTTGCTGCCCCTAATCTTTTGCTTTAGAGATAGTTTAATGAAAAATAAATTTTAAAAAGACTAGCTATCCTGGCTTCCCAAGGAAATGAAACAATCACAGGATTTGTCTGCCCTCAGACCTTTTTCTGCCAGAGGCTTTTGAAGTCACTGATCAATTTCAAAAGTGACACAGGGACAGAGAGCTCAAGGATCTCAAGTTTCTCCGAAGATCATAATTGGGTAACAGAAAATGATCTCCCAAAGAAAGGCAGCTACATCCCGCCTCTTCACACACTCAGAGACTTAGGAATCATCTGGTAAATCAGCAGCTGCAAGCCATATGGCCAGGCAGCGCCCCAGTGCCACTGAGACAGCCACCTTCTCCTCTTTGCCCAGCCAAAGGGAAGCCAGCAGTACCATGGACCAGGGAGTGGAGCAGGACACAAGTCACAGAAAAACAAGAAGCCATGCTCCTCTAGTTCCACATCTCATAAAACAATGTTCTTTAAAATTACTGCCAATTGCCTATTTAAAAATACCATGTAGCTGTCTAGACATGAATCTTCCTTGTCTACTTCTGCTTATGGCTGAAACTCTCTCCCCTCCACCTGATCATCTCCTCTTCCAGGAGGAGTCACTCTGTCTGATTTGGCAGCCAAGCTGTCCATGTGAGTGCTTCCTGAATTTTCTCATGTGAAATGGACATATCTAGTTCAAACATTTTACAATAGTAGGTCTTTGCTGATTTTGCTCAGTTTGTTTGGATTAAACTCAGTCCAACATGAATAAAACCCAGTATGTTCCTGCTGGACATGTTCTGAAACACCAAAGTCAGTTATCATGTCTACCTGAGGCACCATGACAGCAGGATGTGAGCTGGACCCAGTCTGAGGGGAACACTAAATGAGGCCAAATTTTCCAGAGCCTTGCTAATTTCTGACACTGATATGGGAAATGAGGCCGTGCAGTCCATGCAATACCAGCTGGGGAAAGTGACCAGAGAAGAGAGCAGGCACCAAAATGTTTCACTATGGGGTTCTGATTCTGTGCAATGCAGGCGAGGGACACCCAAACACCATTAAGTGTTCATAGACCTTTTAGAACTATATGCACAACCATATGTTTCCAATAACTGACCTAATCAGGAATATCCATAGTCCACTGCAGTGCACGGACATATCCGATGGCAGCATCCTCACTGGCAATAATACAAATGATTAGGCCCACAGTCTGGAAAGCACATTAAGATATATAGAACTGTATAACAACATATTACAATTTTACCCCTAACTCATTCCAAGTATCAGCCCACAAATATGACCATGTCAGAAGTAAACCAGGAACTGAGCTGCATAAGATAACGAAAAGAATTCTTAACAATCAGATCCACCTCCATCCAGGTACCATTTAGAGTAGAATAACATGAAAAATAGGCAAAGACCCAGAGATCTATACAGTTGCATTTTCTGTAAAGATATTATTAAGTGAATCTTTAAATGTGCCACTCCATTAGAAACAAATATCTCTTTTAGGAAGTAAGAACATTTTCCTGTAACATGAAAGAGATAAGATACAAAAATAATGGAAGAGAGTCTTGCAAATTACATGGACTGGATATGTATGAACACATCTGTCTCTTTAAGAAGATTTCTTTCTGCAAACTGCAGGTAACCTGGCACAGGAGGCATATATCTACAGTGTTAAAAATGCCCTTTACAGGAACACATTTCTTTAGATAATTCTTTTTCTATGTAAAAGCCTAATTACTCAGTGGTTATTGGACAAGGGAAATGGAATTCCATTTAAATTTAGAACTGGAATCCAAGCCAAACTCCAGGGGAGGAAAAGAAACATTTTACAGATGGAGATTTGCAACCTAACTGCAGAGTTAGGTAATATAAATGCCCCAAAGAGGAAAGGAAAGCACGATGTTATGACTAAAGTCACACAAATGAGAATTAAGGAATTTGAGTCTGTCTTCAGACAAGAGACAGATTTGTCACAGTTATGGAGAGACATTGCATAGCTACATGGGAAAGACATATTCTTAAACTAGCACATGTTTCTTTTGGTGTGATGAACACCTAATACAAAGGGATTTTTTTATAAAATCTAGGCATTCAGAATGACATGTCATAAAAATTAAGTTTCTAGCAATAGAACTACCACTAATATTAACATAAATAGACAATTCTGTCAGTCAAAGCCAAATAAGGTGGTTAGGTATAAGTTGGTAGACAAACCTTGTGGACAAACCTTTCAAAAACTCTGGCCCAGTTTTATGCCACTTTTCATTTCCAAAAGTGGCTTAAAATCAACTTTTTCAAAGTTATTTAAGTGATCAATGATGCAGATGAATGCTTGATAAGAATTTATTGCTAGTTAAACAGGGTAGGTGCTTAATTCCCACTGATTTCAACACATCTGCTTTTATATGCTTAGATGCCTGAGTTTCAATGACATTAATCAAATTCTAGGCTCTATAAACATGACTTGTACTTTTTGAAAACAGGATAGTTAGGTATTTTTGACACTTCTACTTTTCTTGTTGGTTAGGTTCTCATCTCTCTCATCCACCACATAGTTCACGCCCACTAATGCTACTCTGCTGCAGAACTATATATAATTTTTGCTATCTACTTTCTCTCTACCTCTGTCTTTTATTTCATAATTTCTTCCTCTTCTTCCTACCCCATGCCAGTTGCTGTTGGTTGCAGATAAATATGCACTGGTAAGTATTATTCTAATTTCAACTATGTTAGTTTGCTGGTTCTGTCAGCACCATTGAATTCTGTCAATTTTCTATAGAAACAACTGGAGTTAAAGTCTCTGGAAGATAATCGGGATGTAACGTGCCATTGCTTAAGCTGGAAGACTAAAATGTCAAGGGTTATCTTGACACTCTTGTCTTCATATGAGTACCAGATCTGCCCTTTCTGCCATGTCACCCCATTTTCTCTGCTTAGTCCACAGTGTTGAGGGATGAAAGAATTTTAGACAGGATGGCACAACTGGGATGGAAAGTAATTCAAGGTTCCTGCTACCTGTACTATTCAAGGGCAAAGGAGGGAAAAGTGAGAAGGTATGAACTTTACTTTCTTTCTAAATACCAGGTTAAAACCACTTCCTTTTGCACAAAAATAAATTTCTGTGTAAATTCTTACTCTATACTTTGACAACCAAAGTTACATTTCTGGCTGCTTGCACAAAACATCATAGCAGATTGAGAGCCTCAAACAAGCAACAAGAATTACAGAGTCACTCAGGAGGTCACCAGTCCAACCTCCTGTCCAAAGCAGGTCAGCTCTGGGATCAGACCAGGTTCCTCGGGGCTTTCCCAAACAGGGTCTTGAGAATTTCCAAGGATGGAGCCTGCAGAACTTCACTGAGCAACCTGCTCCATTGCTTGCTTAGCCTCACAGAGATTTTTTTTTTCCTTATATCTGTTATAAACCTCCCCTGTTTAAGTTTATTCCCATTGTCTTCTTGTCCTTCCACACATGGCTGAAAAAAAACTGGCTCTGTCCTCCTGATGACTTCTCTGATAACTCATCAGCTGTCTCTTCTCCAGGCTGAACAAGCCCTGGTTCCTCACAGGGCTTGTGTCTTCTCACTGGGCAAGTGGTCCAGTCCCTGACCACCATGTTGGCCCTTCCCCAACCTTACATTAGTTTAAAAAGTTTTTCCTCTACTGGGGGCAGCAAACATGTCCACAGTATCTGGAAGTGGTCTCATGACTGTCAAATGAAAGGGGATAAACACTTTCCTCAATGTACCGGCTATGCTTCCGTTGGTACAACTCAGTCTGCTGATAGTCGTCTTCATTGCCAGCATGCCCTGCTGGGCCCTGTTTAGCTTCCCATACACCAGTATGCCCAGGTCCTTTTGCACAGAGCTTTTCCTCAGCCAGCCAGTCTCCAGTCAGTAGTACTGCAGAGGGTTATCCCATCTCTGGTACAGGGCTTTGCATTTGCTCTTGTTGAAGGGCCTAGTGGCTCATTCCTGTAGTGTGGGTAGATCTTTTTAAATAGCCACTCTGTCCATGAGCATTTTGACAACATCCTAGAAGTGGCTATGATTCACAAACTTGATAAGGGCACATTCTGTGTCTTCCTCCAGATCATTGGTAAAGCTGTTAAACAGGACAGGTCCCAGGACAGATCTCTGAGAATCTCCACCCACATACAGCTGCAGGGTAGAGTGTGACCTCTTAAGCACTGTCCTTTAAGGCCAACAGTCCAGTAAGTTTCTCACCCCTCCAGTAGTCTACTTATCTAGCCTGCAACATCCTAACCTGGCTAAAAGATGCCATGGGAGGCAGAATATCAAGAGAGACAACACCTGCTACTCAGCTGTCATCCACCGACCTCATCATTGTTAGGTTGGTTGAGCATAATTTGACCTTTGTAAATCCTAATCACCCTTTCCTCCATACATATTTGCTTTGAAGAATTTTGTCTAGCAGCATTGGTGGAGAAAAAAAACAGGGGGAAAATTACTTTTGGTAGGTTACAATATTTTAGGTCCCTAAAATCACACAACGATAATAAACAAATAAAAAAAATAATTCTAAAATACAGACATTCTATGCAGAAAAGGTTGAAAGAGAACAGGATTTAAATTACAACATGAAATGGACTGCTTCTAGTGAACAAGACATTCTGACAGAATTGCATGCCACAGGAAAATTGTTGACACGTTCCACTGGGTCTTTGCTGTTGACAGAATTAATTTGTACTATTGTCATTGAAGGCACATACTTTAAAATACAAAGTAAAGCCGATGTTGGGGTTTTTTCAACTTCTTACTAGATGATTCAAAATATTTCTAAGTCTTAAATGTAAGAACTCATCCTCAGTGGACTGGCATATAACAACCTATACATGTATGTTAGTATTTAAACCAGGTGTAAACAAAGTTGGTCGGGTGTCAAGGTGCAGGGAATGCTGATATGTGAATTCATTGCTGGAAAAGTATATGGCAATATTTCTTGACATAATCATCGTTAGCTACCTACTTTAACATTTTCATTAGCAATGCTTACATATTTTTTACTAATAATCACAGAAATGGATTCTTCTGTGAAGCAGAGAACTATTTTGAATTCTTTATTACCTAGAAAATACTGTGTTTCAAAACTATCTCAAGAAATGTATTGTGAACTGTTTAAATAGGCACGTTTTCAACACAAGGAGGTGCTGTTGAGACTCAAATCTTCGGGGCCGATCCAGTTACGCACCAATACACGAACTGACGTTTGTAAAAAACTTCTTTCTTACACATTCAAGAATGAAATCCTGGATCTGTACAAGGTAACTTCTGCTTTGCTATAAAGTTCATAACCTTGAAGAATAGGTAAGGGTCAGTACTACATTCTGCATAAACGTGTGTGTTTCTGTAAGACACATATTATCAGAATTCTCTTACATGTTTCCAATATTCATGACCGGCACTCAAAAAGTCTGTGGGTAACATTGCACGGACTAGTGTTAATAGCCTAACAAATACTGGGAGAGCAAGAAGCCTAAGAATTAACCCGATTAAGAATCAATTCAGTTTTATTTTTGGTAGGAAATCTACTATCACAGGTTTGCATTCACTGATTTATTTTCAAAGTATTCAAAAAATCAATTCATCATGGTGTAAACATAGAGCTTCCATGCCACCCAGATTTTATAAATATAAATATATTGAATCAAAACCTCTGTGCTTCAAATCAGGCAGCTCCTTTTAATCAAGTTGGTGACAGTGGTGTAACGTAATCATTATATAAAGCAATAGATACAGCAAATTTTTAGACCTCCATGCTTAACAAATCTGTTCCCATATTTAGAAATACTCTGAGAAAAAAACACATGATTTTTAGAGTTGCTGAGCAAGTGTAACTCCCATCATCTTTGGCATACTAATATACAAAGGTGTTTGGCCCAACAGATGAACAACAGCAGAAATAATTAAATAAAGCTGAATGAAAGAATGGAACGATGACCTTGATAAGCCATGGGACCTCATTATGAATATGCAGTGCAAGGGGTAAATAAGGTCTCCTTCTTACAGAGGAAATACAAAAGAGAGAAAAATGAAAAGTTTTCTGTAGGAAACATTGGCATTGTACCTTCCTCAGACTCCTATTGCTCTCCAAAAATGGTAGGCCTTAGTCAAAACATGCTTCCAGTGCTGGTTACCAATCTCCCATCATGAAAAATGAAGGTAGTTACATCACAGGAGCTCCTGCCTGCAGCTCTCCCTAGGAGATACAGTTAAGATGGGAGCATGACTTCTAGAAGAAAACAGCTTCCAGAAACAAGGATTCATTTGCTTTCCAGGTTTTGGTTTGTCCATGCTTGCTTTTAAAATGATTTTTTTTTAATGTAATGTTTAGATAATTTAGTCACATTTTTTTTACTGGAAAAGTGTAGTTGAAATTGCAAAATTTCTATCTGTTCTGGTCTTTTGATCATACTGCTATGAAAAGAGTTTGCACAAGAGAATCTTTACGTTCCCTTCTTCTGTCAACTTCACTAATTAAGCCCACTTACACCTTTCCATTCAAGCACAGTGTCATTACTTTTATTTTAAAATGCCAAGAAATAAGTCAGTGGGTCTCTCTTCCACTTGTACATTGGCGCTCTGTCCTTACCTTGCTTTATCTGGCAGACCATATGCACACACAAGAGAACGTACTGTTCAGAAAACCGTAACTGAACACACCAGGATTCACAGTGGGATCCCACTTGCAGAGAATGAGCTCTTCACTTCTCGGTAAACTCCCCACAGGAATTTCCAGCTGAAGAAGGCAGTCTGTTTTACACACCAGAAATTACATGAAAGGGTAGAAACACTGCTCCAGATCAGCATCGTTAGCATTTATATAGTCAGATTATTTCAGACAGTCAAATTACTGGAAAACAAATCTGTCTTCAAAACACCTCCCTGAGGTCAGGCCATACTACTGCCATTCAGTGAGGGACAGATGTGTTATGTGTCATATCTGATGTCATGCACTGAGTCATGGGTAAATCCAGAATATTCTTTCAGAGAGGTGAGAATGACTGAAAAGAGAAAGACACTGTTTGCCCCTGTGTTCACTCCAGTAGGTTTTGCTGCCTCTCCACAGGTGAGGGCAGAGTAGTTTTTCTGTCTCCTATCTCTCTTGTCTCATACGGCTCAGTTGTTAATTATAGGTTAGACCATCTTATCTAGAACATTCTTGTTTTTAGCAAAACTTGACCTTTCAAAACAAGAGTATATGGGGGGACTTTTGGATGACACATTAACAAATTTTATGGCTGAATCATTCACAGCCTTTCTTTATTGTTTCTGAACCTGTGTCTAAGACTGCAATAACCTATTTGACACTACTAGAAAATACTTTTTCTCTATTTCTTGTATTTTTGTATTCTTTTCTGAAGTATTTTTTATAATCTTCTACATTTTTGTAGAAAATTTTGACAACTCCAGTGATTTGGAGGACCAATAATAAAACAGTTCACTGGCTTTTGCTGAATATAAAGAGAACACAATTCATTTTAAACAGGAATTTCAACATTAAATGTAAATGTAGTTCTTCCAGTTTCATTTGAAAATTGCATTCTGTGGAGAGAAGAACTCTTTTATCATTTGCTAGATTGAATGGTCACAGTTAAGTGTTCTAGTTTCAGTACTTCCAACTTTTGCCATTTTATCATGCATGTTAGAATGTTTCTTCTCTCCTTTCTTAAGCCTTGGAATCTGAAATCACATGAGTGCTTGGGAATTTTTTTTGCTTTTGAAAAGCATCATTTTCACCTGCTACTGCTGTTCAAGAAAGTTTGAAATAAAAATCCAAAACACTTAAATAAAAAGGAATGTAAAAAAAAAAAAAGCTTGAGTTCTTATTTTTTAAATCTCTTTTTTAAAGAAATTTCGTGACAGAGCAGAAAAGCGGTGGCATGGGGCTGGCCAGGTGAAACCCTCATGCATTCATTTGATTCTGCTGTATGGGATTTTCAGAATTACAAGAGAATATTTCCAATGTTGACCCTGAAGAAGTCCTGAAGAAGACAGCAAGACTTCTCACAATCAATGCAAGTAGGAATTGTTATGTTATGCTAGGGTGAAAGACTGGAGCCCCTTTTTCACCCCACCACGGCCCTTCTCAGCGTAAGGCAGGAACTGCAGTCTTGCCATGGACTTGCCAAGTCAAGGCTCCCACATTCTGCAGTCTTGCCAGAGACATCTGCAAAGGGGTGGACGGAGGATCAGCATCTAAGGAAGTTTTAAAATACTAGCTCAGGTTTGCCATTATGAAGTTGCTAATCCCACCAGACTCTACAAGGAGGAAAGCTTACATCTGGAAACCAACTTATGCTACAAAGACCCAAATCGCATCATTATGCACTTGCATATTACCTCACTCAGTAGATCTACTCTCACAGTAACACAGCTCAACGCTCCAACAATGTAAATAATAGCTGTTTAATGATAACAAGAGTGCACTGACATAAAACTAGTTGTCTGTCATGGGAAAGAATGAGCAATACCTGTGATACAGCTCAATACTGACAAAAATTAAAATGTCATTGGAGTGGATCCTTCTTTTGCCTGAATTCATACTTCCAGAGATAACAGACTAATGGAGCAGGTGCTCCACTACTGAAGTTGGAACATGATCTTTTAAAAAAATTTAAATCAATATCATACTTTTTAACATGCAAATATAGGCAAAATGGTATGCTTTAATGTAAAAAATTAGTTTAAGAGCATTAAAATTCTCATTCCTGTGAAGTGTGTATTGGGTGAATTCACTTGAATAAGGTTATGACAGTGGTAAGGTTCTTGCAGGCAGAAGACAGAGACAGTCTGGCTTGAAAAAGAAATTTCTTTTTAACCTAATGTAGCCCTTCAATCATGATATTTCTCACACACGCTGGAGAAGACAGTCACAAACTTGAATGATGTACAGACGTTTAAAAATAGCTCTTTTTTCTACAAAGAGTTAAATAACAATGACTATTTCTTCACTGAAGATGGAAAGTGGAATTTTGAGCAGAAAACATGTTTCAAAATCTAATGAGATTTTGAGGAATAGAAGCATCCAAAGCCAATTACTTTGCTTTTAATGACTGTTCATTAAAAGGAGTTAAAAAGGCTAGGCACAGTTGGGGCCAGTAAAAGGAGGAAATTAGGATCATACATCTCCATAGTCAGCTTCCTAAAACAGCTCACTTAGTTATTTCAGATCAAAAAGTTTAGAAGCAAAACAGGGTGTTTCAGCTCCCAAAAGCATACTTTTGATTACATGACAGAAGCCTCTCAATTAGCTGTTAGAGGGATACATCTTGAGGATTTGGCAGCTCTAGATCAATAAGCTGACCCTAGGATTTCTTTCTCTTTTTTTTTTTTTATATTCCTTCAGACTATCAGGAAGGGGAAAAAATAGCATCCAAGGAGAGAAAAAGTACAGTGACATACAGCATCTGCACTGTATAAACAGAACAATGGCAACCAACATTTTTCAATACCTTTTACTAGATCCTCTTCCTTGTCCTTTCTCAACCCTATTACATTGCTTTGAAACAAACAAAAAATATTTCTCTGGTAAGTCAAAGTCAAAAGCAGGGCATTTTTCAGCTCTTTTCCAAGATCTTCTAGCTGTGGTGATCTTCTAATTGCAAATTCTTCTCTATATGTACATTCCAGCTTTTTTCTCTTTTCTTTTTCTTTTGTAAACCAGAATGATACTTGACAGAAATGAAAGCTTAGCGATCACCCAGGACATAGAGTTCTTAGAGACTGCACCATTATCTCCCCTCAGCTGTTCCCTTTCTGTTAGCAGAGACACTTCCAAACAAGCTTGGAGGCTTTGCTGTGTGTCCAACAGCTTTAAAAGAAAAATTAATTCAATGCTGTGAAATTAAACAACAGTGCATAAAAAAAAAAAAAAGTAACTTGGCTGTGTTTTTTTCATCATTTCAGCTTCTTCTGGACTGAATTAATCAAATTCTGCAAAAGGTTTCTGTGTTCTCCTTCTAGTCCATCCAAGGCTAACAATTCATAATATGGATATCTAGGCAATCAAGTTCAGAAATTTATGTGAGGTGTCTGTGCTAGAGCCACTAGAAAGTGATAGACACAGGGGTCAAAAAAAATTAACATAGTACCCATGTGTCTGCATAAAATTTAAGTTGCGTGTCAGGATGCCCTGCTTTTCCTGTATCACATAAAATGTAACAAGTAACAGGAGAACAAATTGGTGAGGTTGACTGTAAGAACTGCAGCAATGAAATGTGAGCGCAGGAACCAGTGAAACCTGATGTTACACAGAAGCAAAGATGGGAGGAGGGAAGGGACACTCATGCCAATGGAGAGCACACGTCTTGGGGTCTTGGATGGAGACAGCCAGGGAGGAGATCCTGCCCAGGAAGGAGGTTACTGCAATGGCTGGCTGTGAGACTGTCCAAAATCCACGTGTCAAAGGCCGCAAGGGAAGCTACAGTATGAAGGCAGGAATTGCTGATGGGCAAAGAGCAGTAGGAAGTTCCTCTACTGAAAATCCTCTGTAATGAATAGAGCTTTTATGTGGCTGGGAAAAAGTACAGACTTCATAATTTGGAGTCAGGACATCCAAGAGAATGAGAAGAAGAGCCAAAGCAGGCCTTGATCTTAAACTGCGTAGCAGCTTCTGGCAAAAAGCTGTCCAGTCTTTGGGTATGAAAATAAGATTCCAGTAACTGAAGAAGCAAACATGTACTAGATTTTAGGGGGGGGGTTTGCTTATCATTTAAAGCTGTGCCTGACGGTGTGTCACCTGCATTAAATCCCAACCTCACCCTTTCATGGTTAACCAGTATACTTCCCTGATCAGGGAAGACAAGCACACAGTCTGGGGCCCCACTTTTGTAAGTATGTGCTGAGAAGGCGTAAGAGAACTGACACATTATGCACCTGTACAGCACAGTCAGGACTTGAATCAGCTTTTGAACTGCCACATCAGCAAACAGAGCAACTCCTGGACCTGAGCCTGCACCAACTCTGTGGAGCCACTGACTGCAGTACGCAGCGTGCCCCATAAAAACTGCAGCATCCATCAGCAGGCGAATGGGAATCTTTATGCTCATACTGGCTCATCTCTGGTTTGCAACCTCCAAGTAAAATTATTAGCATTGCTCCCAGGGAGAGGAGAGAAACATAAATACGATATATCATTTCTATCTTAGGCCAGGAATTTCAAATGGGTAATAAGGATTATTTCCTTTTTAACACACATTTTCGAGTTTGAAGGGAGGCATGGGAGAATATGTATTAGGGCCACAGACGATTTCTTTCTTGAGCTTGTTTAGTGAGAACTCTGCTATTCAGCTGCCACTGACAGGTTCTACTTACAAAAAAAAATGTCATTATAGTGTGCCAACATAGTGCTTTGCCATATCCTAGATTTCACAGCCTAAAATTACAAGCAAACTTGCCAAAAAAAAAAAAAAAGTGAGCATAAGACAAAAGGCAGAGTGAATCAGAAGACAGAACACTGTCAGAAAAATCGCATAAAAGCAATGATTTATACCATGGGACTTAAGCATCATAGAGCCCCATGAAATGAAAAAGTTCCATTGATTTCCTCTCAGCTCCATGAGTGGGCTCCTTTATCAAATGCCTTTGAAAGTAAGACCTCCCGCTGGTTTTCTTATATTAAACTGGGGACAAAAACACCTTCTATTGTCAGGATTGTTGCAAGGATGTAATCAGAGGTTTGGCACACAGAAACCAAGCAACTTGGAAAAAAATCCCCATACTTATAGTTGCCATTTTTCTTTTTCTAATAGAAGGTTGAATATAATTACTTTAAAACTCAGTGACATCGGGGTAGGTAACATTAAGACAAATTACCTTTCTTCCAACTATGCATTTTCCTCATCATTGTGATAAAGTGATAATTGCCTAGAGATTGCTTATTGTAAAGGCAAGCTCTTGTCACTTACGAATTCCCTCTTTAGGTCACTCTCCTGACAAGCAGAATCATTTACGACATGAACCATGAACCTGAGCCACATTTCTATTCAGTTGTACTGAAAATTAATATAAGAGTAGCAGAAGGAATAATTCGGGGGGGGGGGAGCTTCTGTAGGCATCAGGTATTTAGGGAAGCTACCACATTAACTAAATGAATGGCTGCCATCATCTATCTCAGCTCAAGAGTCAAAACACTGTGTAATCAGTATAAGAAAGAAAATTATCTGATTGATTAGCTGATTAAGATCCACCAGTCCAGAGGGAACAAATATCTACCAAAGGTTTCCTATTCCTGAAAATTATGGCTTTTGTGTTCTCAGTAGTAACTCATCTTTGCGAAAAAGTATAGAATTAGCATATCCCATTTGGGTTTCCATGAATTCCATAAATGGGCTGACATGGACTTACTCGGTAGGCAGAATACACGAGATGGAACCAAAAATAAGAACAGTATTTTCCACAGGCAGAATGCAAGCAGAATATGTTTATTTATAATTATGTTCTTTTTGCATAAGGGGAAAGCAAAGGAAAGAAGAGAGAGAGAACACATGCACAAAAGACACTGAAGCTTTTCCTTTAAGAGGGTATATCTGATGCTAACAAAAAATTGCAGCTGCATCCAGCAGAAACTAAAAAACCTGCAGGTGCAGTAGTAAAATAATGTGAAATATATATGTGTGTGTGTATATATACACACACTGCTACACAGAATTATTTGACCTAAAAGGAAAAGTGTTCAGGGTGAACAAAGCTTGGCACCTACAGGCTGACATTAGATGGATTTTACTTATTTGTCTGCTATTTATTTGCCAGTTGAATCAGAAGGATTCACCTGCTGTTGTGCAATCTCCCATAGGCAGAGATAGACAAGATGTGAAGTGAGGCAACTGTGTATGCGGCTTGAGCCCCAGAGGCAGGCTTGGCTGAATTGCAGGCAGCCTCAGGATTGCTCTCACTACACCTAGCTGTTGCTGTCCCGGGGATCTGTATGATGAGTATGGGCTGCAAGTGGGCAGTGAGCACCAGGTCTGATGGGGCATGTCAGAGTGATGTAGATTTATGCCACTGGGCAATTCCTCCTCCCTAGGCAGAGTATTCAGGAGGTTACTTTTGCCTGCTGTGCAAAAGTTCTCAGCCACCGTCACAGGCTGGCTGAAGGGCAGCCATAGGAACAGCCTCAATAGATAGGATGAAAACTCCTGTCCCTGACAGACTAAACACATCTATATTATAGTCAATGTTCTGGAAGATATTTTCACATATGTGAGAAGAACCTCCCCTTCCCCATTCCCCTCCTTCCTAGTTAACACAACTATTGCCATTAACACTCAGATATCTGTAAGTGCAGTTGTCTGTGGAAAATACAGATATTGTTCTTCCAGGAGTCTGCTCTACTAATAGCACAAAAACTCAGGTTTCAAGTGACTTTATCTGAGCAAACCTTAGCAAGTATTGCAGCTTTAAACCATGGTTTATGGGCATCTGCCTTTAGGGGTTGTCAGCACCTCGCTTCGGTTAATTAAATCTACTTGAAGTCGTTTGATTGGAATCCAGACTGATGAACATTCAGAACAAAAAAATAAAAAGATAAATAGGAGAGATATGTCGAGATAGTGCAAATTATAAAAATGAAGAGTAAAGACAAAATATTACATAACAGCAATGTTTGGGGGAAAAAAACTGAAAAGTAAGAATAAGGGAAGGAATCATAGCAGCTTAGAGAACAATAAAACGTATGAGGAAAATTCCTTTCAAAACATGTAATAGGATTATTGTTATTAGTATTATTTTTTCTACTTTTAAATACAGCTGTCTAACCTGAATATGGATCTTCACTGTATTCATGCTTTTTCCTGACTCCAGTTCTGAGCTGCTCTAACAGTACTTAGAATGATAGGCTTAACTACAATGACATATGCATACCCTTCTTCATCTTCACTTTTCAGTAGCCATTTATATCAGAGAACTGGAAGCAAGCATAATAAGACTAGTTATGCCAGTGTATATTAGCCAGATATTTGCCTGTGCAAAAGGAAGCCCATGCCCCTTTTAGAGCAATCCCAGTACTGAATGAAACACACAGTATTAGAAATAACTAAACCTGTGAAACAGGAAGCTTTTAAAAAAATCTATGTGAAGATATTACTGTGCTTTATTCTTATCCAATTTAACACTGAATAACAACTGCCTGTGCTGTTGTCTTCTCTGGAAAGCGTTCTCATTCAAGTTTTTTGTGTCCTTCATTACTTCTGTTGGCTAAACTTCCCAAAACTGTATTTCTCATTATGCGTCAGGATTAAAGAATTTCCACAATGCATTGATTTGATTCAACAAGACAAAAGAGTGTACTATATTACAGGAAACAGAGTTAGTTAAAGTTTAAAAAATGGGGAGATATTTAAAGTACAATCAGCACATTGTGCTATCACATATGAAGTAAATACAGATTAATGTAGAAACAAAATAATTTTATTTTGTTTTTTACTTAAAATAAACATTTTTTTGTTTCACTCCAAAGGAAACTTAAAATTCAAGCAAAACCTAAGCTTTACTTCTGGGTTGGCAGAAATAAAATGTGAGGTGCGAGGGAGGTGTTCCTTGTAAATACTCCAAATATCACCTTGTCCTTATTCAAATGTTTCCTTAAAATTTCCTACCAAAATAAGCACAAAATCAATCTAGATGGATTAAGCTACCAAGACGTTGAGGGTACTAATATTACCTATTCTTTCCTCCTGTTCCATCCAGCAGTTTCTTCTAGTTTTCAGTTTCTTCTTTATATAGTGTTACTCATATGCTGTTCAGTATCTCAGGCTAGGAATGGTCCCTCTGTTGTAAGTTCACATGAGCCAATAGTAAATGCAGGGCACTTATGGCCACCTCTGATAAATGGAGACAACTGTTGAACTTTGGTTCAACTTAGCAAATCCACACTGCAGTACTCTAAGGTTCTGGATACCCCTGAGGTTTCAGCAAAGAGGGCAGCTATAATATATGCACGTCAAGGTTTCAGCCTAGAAGTGTTTCTCTAGTACAACCAATAAATAAGTAATTTATCCAGAGGAAAAAAAAAAAAAACCACCCAAAAAAAACCCTGAATAATTTTTCATTATTTTTTTAGTGTTCAGTAAAAAGGAATCATGTCCAATGCATAAGTTATTTTCTGACTCCTCTAGAACTACTTAACTTGGGTTAAGTAGTTAGGTTAAGTAGTTAGGTTAAGTACTCATCTTAGGTTGTCTATTAGTCTACCAGATGGTGTTTGCTGAGATGGAGTTAAGAATCCCAGAGGTCCCCAAAAGCTGCTGTGGCCCTTTTCTTAACATTCCCACAGAAATGACAAAACACTGCACTGTACCTGGAAGGTATACGGGGCAGTACACGAAGCCGCATTTCCAAACACATGGGTTAAAAGAACATGTGAAAACAAAGACACAGAAGTATCATCTAGAGGGATCAAGTCTTAGGTCACGAAGGTGCTATGACTATGGCATAAGTGGCAATAGCAGCCAGTTGGAGGGAGGCAATAACAACACTGAAATGTGTTTGAAATTGTAACTCAGTCCGGTTGCATGCTTACCTATAAAAATAGGCCAGGAAGGGAGTTGCTTGAACTGCAAAACCCTGTTGTGTTTTTTAAACAGTGAGAA
The DNA here is from genome assembly GCF_949628215.1 of Phalacrocorax aristotelis. Lineage (NCBI taxonomy): Eukaryota > Metazoa > Chordata > Aves > Suliformes > Phalacrocoracidae > Phalacrocorax > Phalacrocorax aristotelis. The sequence continues at coordinate 106,154,548 of NC_134276.1, read as the reverse complement.
AAAATATAGAGGTCTAAAAAGAAAGACAGAGACTGAAATATTACGTTTCTGGTATGTAACAAGTTATTTCTCTTCTGCGGTTACCTAAAACAGGGTTCTACTTCCTCTTTCCATTATAAAAGAATACATGGACATTTTGAGTTGCCCACAAGGCTCAGACTTCTCAAACAAACAAACAAAAAAGTCTGCCTTTTGTTCCCAGAGCCATAGAACAGCTGATCCCAAAACCAAGACCACAGCCTGATAGAAATTCTCCTGATACTGGATATTGGGACACTGAACTCCAGATACCAAAGCAACATCTCACTCTTAAAACTCTGGGTTTGCTCCAGAACTCAAATATTAAACCTAACCGAAAAGAGAAGAAAATTTTTTAAGTCATTTGATAAATTTTTAAAAATAAATCAAACAAAATAAACAATAATAACTAGAAACTAGCACATTCGTTTCCTTGAGAAAAGGCACAGGAGGTGGAGAGGAGAAATGTCACACAGGAACGTTAGCTGTGGCTGTGGAAAATGTCATGCTACAGGTGGTATAAATGTAAATGAACACATGGTACTCTGGAACAGGAACTTAATGTTTGGGGTTTTTTTCTTTTCTTTCTTTTTTATTTTTTTAATCTGTATGGATTTATTTTGAATACTGAGACTGCTGTCTGTAAAGTTATAAAGTTATGGGTCACTGGAGGGACGCTCCACAGCTAGCAGTTTCACCCAGGTGGCTTGATACCTCTGAGGTTTTCAGCAGGCTTAGAAGAGTCCCTGCCGATTCCCAAAACATTTCTCTTTCTGTCACCTCTCATGCTTAACTGTGTGTTCCCTCTTCTCCTCATCAATCCCTCAGTCCCTGCCAGAGCTACATGCTCCTAACTCCACACATATTGCCTCTTTACCCCTGCCTGTGCCCATTCTGAAATCTCTGTAACTGTTATTCCCTGCTCAGAAAGAAAGCAACACTCTCCTACTCTTTCTCCATAGTCCACTCCTCTGCAGGTTGTTCTTGACTTACACTCCAAGACACACACTCCAAATAAAGAGGAGCCATCACTATGATAATCATTAAGATTTATCACTCTTTACTTCTGTCTTTCTGAATCTTGATTCTTATGGGGGGAGTGCTATCTCTTCCTATGGTCTCAATTTACATTTCAGTTTCATATGGAGATACTCAAGCTGTCTCAAAACATGCTGCTTCGGGTATCAGGAACACTGTAGCCCTCTTACCCTGCTAGGAAAGGTAATCAGTTCTGGAAAAGTGTATATGTAGTTCTGTTGCTTGTAAGCTAACTTTTTTTTAGGGTTTCACCTTTCATATTCTCATTTCTGACTTGCAAGAAAAGGCAATTATCTACTGGACACCGCAGATCAGTGACTATTTCCCAGATACCTCTAAATGGAGCTCATCAGTTAATTTTACTTTAATTTCCAATGTTGCAAGTGTAAACAGTTCTCATCAGGTAACTTCTAAATGTGTAAATAAGGTGACATGAACTCATGTCATATTTTACTTGTAGCAACCTATAAATGGCTTCAATCACTTTTAAATTTGTTTAGCATAATCAAAAATATAAAAGGCCATGCACAGATTTTAAACAACTTTAAGTGGTTCAGTTTTATAATACTTGTTTAATTTTCATAATTACTACTCATCTGTCCACTCCATTTTATGGATAAAGTCCGTAAAGCTAGCATTCATTAGTATGCTGAGGTTGCTTACACGCCTCATGAGCAAAAGTCTTTTGATAAACAAGATGAAAATAATTATTTACTTCATCAGCTCTCTTACACATCTCTAGAGTCCTTGCTGAAACTGCAGGTCCTCTAGTGTAATCTTTTTTCCCCTAAAATTTCCTTGGAACACACTGATATCAGGTTTACTAGCCATTCTTGGAACTGGTGATTCATAATGGTTTGATTCAAAATAAATAGAATAAATGTGCAAGCATACACACACAGGTGAAAAAACAACAAAGCATTTTGAAAGGAATTTAAAAAAATGAAAGCACTGAGTAAGTTCCTATCCTGCTGTAGGGTATCCTTAATGCACAATGATTTAATCTTGGCATGAATTTAACAACTGTTCTTTTATATGCTCATAAAAGTATGGTTCACATCTCTCTCACAATTCTTTCTTGATAAGACTAAATAAGCCAACTGAAAAACTCCATCTTCCAAAATTTAGCGGAGCAGTTACCACTTTAGAAGAAAAATAAAAGATGTCCTTTGGGTACAGAGTTTCTTTTTTCTACTTATATCAATTTTGAACACACACCATTCCATATGCATTTGTTCATTTACTTGAGGATGATGCGCATTATACGTGGATTGCAGCAAAAATCAGAATTAGTTAGTGGAGGGATGGAAGCTGTCAATATGATTGCACTTTTTAAATACTTCAGCTGAGTTTATTTAAAGTTTGTTCCTATGCTAAGGACAAGTAAAAAATGAATCTACATCCACATCAATGATGCAGCAAATGGAGAAATTTCAAGACCCACAGGAAAATTCCAGTGGCTTGACATCACAGCATGCTTCATTTCATCATCTGAACAATGAGGATTAATATTTAGCTGTTAAAGACCATACCTATAAAGGGACACACACCAGAGAACTTCTGCTCAGGTATTTTCAAATGTATTGTAGGTATTTTCAAATGTGTTGTGTATATCCCAGCTGAATTGAAGTCAACAGAAACTGCAGCCATTGGCTCACTTGAGAGATGTGCTTCTACTATAGTCTAACACTATAAAAAACCCTCTAATGTAAGACACTTTTGCACTGTCAGACTACTGGAAAACAGCCAGTAGATATACACGTAGGTTTCTTGTCTGTAGTACGTGAAGACATGGGCTTCAATGATAAAGACAGTCAACTCAGGACAAGGAGAAAGAGGACAAATTTCAAAAGACGCACATGAAAAAAAAATAAAGGTCATTTTCAAAGCTTCAGAGAAACAAAAGCCCAGAAAGGGCCAAGAAAGGGGAAAGAAGAGAATTACTTAAAATCAGTTTTGATCCCAAAGTGCTGGGAAAATAAAGAACTTGCCTAGGATGAGTTTCTGTCTGAGTAGTTACTGGTTTTCACCTGCCACACTTTCTTAAAGAGGAGTAAGGTCTTCAGCTCCCTATTGCATCTGCCAGTGTCGTGCATACTCCAGTGCTCCATGCGGTGGTTTCAGTGGGTTCTCATCCAGTGCTTATATCAGCATTTCCATCCTTCTCTTTTGGGCCGAGCTTACTTCTGTTTGTCTCACACCTATTCTGATTCAAACATGTTGCAATCCAAACCTGACAAAAGCCAACAGGGGATGATGAAGCCACAACTTGTTTTGATAATTTATTCTGGAAGTCAACCACTTCTGGGGGTCTTTTTTTTTACTTCCTTAATTTTTAGTTTTCCCTTCATTTGGCTTCAGCTTCACCCATTTAGTTCTTGTCAATGGGACTACAGAGGCTTTCTTCTGCCACTACTTCTCCTCTTTACCACACTGTTTCTAAGTGTAGAAAGATGTTTTTAATATTTTTTTACAAAATACCTCATGAAAGCTAAGACAGGCTTTTCAAGGGACACTTGCTTAAGCTACCAATCCTCTACACTTTCAGTAAATCACCAACAAAGAGGTCTTATTGGTCTACCAGTCATAATACTCTTTTGTTTCTGCATCAAAGCAAATTCTGCCTGCGTTTGGCTCTCAAAGCAATGAGAATTATTATTATTGTTGCCTAATTATAGAGAGCACTAGAAAAAGAAGTAAGTGCTTTGCTGACAAAACTCACAGACAACAAAGGTGTTTGGTTATTGTTGCATTTTTTTCTTGTTTTCACTTTTAACCATTTCCAACCAAAGCTTCCCATTCTCTTAACTGTTTCTAGCTGGGATCATCCTGCTTTGGATCCAAATGTTCAGAAGAAGTTTGTTTCACAGGAACACCCCAGGCTGCTGAGGAGCCGCAGAAACACCAGAGGCAGTCAGGAAGCACAGGTCAAAAGAAGCCAGGGCAGCAAGGGGCAAGGCCAATACCAACCATCCCCTAGTCCAAGGGGCCCTGGCCTCCTTCAGGCCTGCTCTAGTTACCCTTTCGCATTGCACCAGTGAAAAACAGTGAACTTGAGTCCAAAGGTAGCCATGTGAGTTGGTGCTGTTAAAAAGAAAATTCTAAACACTGATACACTTGATGTTACAATGGGAACTCAATTCATGACGTGAGGTGCTTTCCGAGGCGGACCACCATACCTCATTGCACAGGCGGTTTTCATCCATTAACTCCTCCATCCTTCCTGTCCTCCCGCTGACTGAATCTTGCCCCTTCCCTACCCATCTGCCAGCCTGTTCTGTCCCTCACAGGCACTCAGTTTTTGGACCTCTGTGTCCTTGCTGCACCTCTCACTTTCTGTTTGCTTTAGGCTGGGCGCTGCACCTTTTCCACGCAGCCACGGTAATGGACACGTAGAGATGCACACACACATGCTGATGCATCCTTTTTAGTAGCAGATGGTACACTCCTCCAAGGATTATTCAATCTTGAAAGACTTTTTTCCCTCCCACAAGACTCATTTCTTCCAAGATGACAGCATCTTTTTGTGCCTACTTTCTGTTAGCCCAGTGTTTTCTTCCTCCTGTGCCACTTCTAGCAGTGATTCACAAACCCACAAATTATTCTGCCATTACTTATATTTGTTTTTTGAAACTGCCAACAGATGGATAATGGTCTTCCAAAATAATAGTTACCTCCAGGCACACATATTGACAAAGTACCATGAAATGCTTTTGTTTATACCCTGTGCACTTCTTTCTGATACATGAAAACTGCTTTAAATTGTTTCTGAAAGTATTTTTGACTTAACTGCTATTCCTCAGTGGAGTCAGTTTTCCATAATGTTATAGACCTTACCCTCCGCGGTCTCCCAGTCAAACCCAGGAAGCCAAGATTCAGTGTTTCTGCTACTCTGTGTTCCTCATAGAAACAGTAAGAAAACATCACTTCTTTCGGGACTTAAAAAAAGTTACAAAAAAAGTTGCATTAACCATAAGACGATGTATTGACGTAGCCAAATATAGTCATGAAAGACTGAAAAGAGATGATGGATTTGTTAATTAATGCGCTAAAATTTAATACATTTGGAAATTATGTCCAAAAGACCAACAACATATTGAAGAGCTAGAAGCTTCTACTTATCACATACTTTTTCAGATATTTTTTTTTTTGCTTATGTTTTTTTTCTAAATATAGTCTAGGTCTAGTGGTCTCCTTTTTCATATACGCCACTTCGTCTCTATGTGAACCCAAAAGGTATAGAAAGGTGAATTTACTCTGAAGTGACCAAAAAATATTCTAGTTTTGCTTTATGGCTCACCCTCAAGTCAGAATAAAATGCAAATAAACTTTTTTCCCCCCACCCTAGACTTGCTTATTTTGAGAAACCATATCTCCTTCTAAGGCTTTTTCAGATTTATGCAAGGCTGACTTAGGGCTGAATAGAAACATCCCTGGGCAATATATAAGGAATAAACAATAAATATTAACTCAACATTAATTATATTAGTTTGAACACTAATGTCATAATTCAGCATTTTTGTAGAACTCATCATTAAAAAGATCCCTGAAGTCCATGTATTAGGTCACAACAAACTCAGAAAGGCAGTGTAATTCTCCAAGGTAGAATTTGGATGTCATTTTTAGAGGGGTAATGGGCTTCAGCTCGTTTCTGATGTAATGAACCCAACTTAAAGGAAGAAAACCTTATCACCACTGCATCTAATGCAAGTGTTGTAACTTCATTTGATTATTTTTTTAATATCAGTTATTTCATTTTGAAATTGAATAACTAATAGTTTTTTTAAATCCATAATAAATTCAGTAGCAACTCTGAATAAATCATGCACTCTTAACGGTGTTATGCCTTTTTTTATGTCAGTGTCTCCTTTGATGACTCCCCAAAATCTCAAAGTACAAGCTTGGTTTTCCTGACAGTGAAAGTTCCAAAGAACCAAATAAAAAGTTTACATCGTTATAATATATATTAAAACAGCAGTTTAGTAACCAGTAAAACAGTTGCTAAATACTTTTTATGGGGTATTTTGAAACTTTTATATTTCTCTTTTAAAAAAGAGGCAAATAAGCAAACTGAATAACAAGGCTCATGTGTATCCTCCAGCAGTCCCTGAATTAAGATGTTTTCTCAGTGTATTTAACTTGCAAGTCACTGCAAGACAACTGACACACCTGACTGAATAGTTCCCTAGTCTTGCTTCCTGTTGCCTCGTTTAGATTTTTTTTTATTTGCACTTCAACAATTTGTTGTTCATTTCATTAGAGAGTGTCGGTAAACACACCATTAAAAGAGACTGTGGCTCCAGATCAGCCTAGCGATGATCAGAATCTAGCTGTAAAAGACTAAATCACAACCTTTGAAGACGTGAAAGTCTTTAACAATTCAATAAAAGGGCTAGGTATGCTCAGACCATTGCTTTAAAGACCAATTCTTTGCTGTTTGAAATACACATACTGCAGAAACCAAGGACTGGATAACAGACCAATAAGAAAGAAAAGTACTGTCATGTAAAAAGCATTTTAAAAATATTCTAGTTGCAGACATCACATAGAATAGAATCTGAAACATACAAAGTCCAGTTCTGGAGTTGAAAGAATATATTTGATGTCATGTTTGTTATGATTAGTTTAAATTTAGCAGTGGTCTGCAAATTTTTAAAAGGGCTAAGGGACTCGTGAGCATGGTATTTGGCTCACCACTGGATGTCTAAAGTTCCCAGACTACGGGAATCATATTGCAGCATACAATAACAACTTCTGAATATTGTAATAATACACTTCCAGAGAACACAAAATAATAATAATGAAAATGGTTGAATGTTTTTTACAATATCATTGCAGGAAAAGCCAGAAATATTATGCACTGTACATAATTACTATACTGGAATGTCATATTAATTACCATGCTGTACACTGAAAGATAACTTTCCAAAAGACTCTTATCTGCATTATGTCATTTTCGAGTCCCTGGCAGGACTACTTACAATGCATGCATGTGGAAAATTGACAGATTCTGCACATTTGGTGCTCTTTTCATGATGTTTGCTACATTCAGCAGAATGTAAGATTTCAGATATAAAATGTGTTTTCCAGCTTATCCCACTGTATAAATCAATGTATTAAGCAAGCCTAACAGAAAGGTAGTCGCAGACACAGAGAAAATGGGCTTATTCAAAGATTAAAAAAAAGCAGGATGTTTTGTTACGTAAGTAATGGTGAATTAACATTTCTATAGTGGGTTACTTACCAAAGCACAAGCCATATTCCGTGTGTTCCAAATGTAGGGGGAAAGTGAGCAGGAAAACTATACTACAGAGAAGAAGAAGTTTATTTATTCACAACAGTTTAACAAATTTGCTGCTTAAAATGAGAAAGATACTGTTTAAATAAGAAATGCATCTATTAAGCCAATGACACCCAGTCCTCACAAGGGTGGAAAGGATCACCATTTTAGACAAAGCTAATCTGTACTCCAGATTATAAGGTACACAACCAACTGCAGGAGGCTAATTTAAGGAGTTTATATTTATTTGTAGGGATACTGCAGCAGGCTTCTAGCTGAAAAGGAGTGAGGACCAATGTTCATTTCTGGAGGTTCTTGCTTTGTCACATTTCATGGTTCCTGGATAATTTGTTCTATTCTTCTGAAATATTACCAGAAGATAATGAGAATACCTCCTGTACACAGAATTTATCTATCCCTTATTGTCTTTCTGTCTCATCCTTCTCCAAGGCTTCTCAAGAAAAATAATCTAAAACATAGCAGAAAGAAATTAGAGTAGGAGGGAGAAGAATATGCTGTATATTATGGGTAGAAAGGAGAGGAAATTGTGATTCATTATCAAGTATCATAATGGATAGGAGAACCAATTCGTAAATTCAAGGTAGGATTGTTTTCTTATGCATCAAAAAGACACATTACTTCTTAAAGCATGGATTTATTATCTTTGGTATCAGAAAGCCAACCTTGCCAAAGAAAAATGTAACATTCTCTGAAGGATATTTGATAGCAGTGGACCATAGTATTACTACTACTGCTAATAATCCTAATAAGAGCAGAACATAAATGAAAAGGGAAAACAAATTGTGAAAACCTGATATTTCTACAAAGAGCATCAAGAGATCAAGCTAAACTACAACAGAGCCAGAAAGACAAGTGTAATTAACCCACACTGCAACTTTATGAACAGGCAAGAGAGGCATGGCGTGTGGGTTGTCCTGAGATTTTTGTCTTCATATGCCTAAACCACTTATGGGCAAGGTAGATTTCCTTTTAAATGAGTAATTAAGTCTTACTATTTATTTTGAGGGTTTCTGAGGCACTCTGGCCAAAACTGAAAAAGCAGTCAGAACTGACCATTTGATGGTCTTCTACACTAGGTCCTTTTGCACCATTCCAATGCGTAAGAGAGGCCTCAAGGAAAAGCAAAACAGCTCAGAGAGAATAGGAACCAGAGTTGTCATAGAAATTATATGCTAGGCAGAAGTTAGAAAAAGTTTCCAAGAATGATCTCTGGGGAAATAAGCGGAATCATAGAGATTTTATAAAAGGAGTATGTCCTGGCCAGATCATTACCTCTATCTTAGCAAGGCAGAAAAGATTAAATACTTGCAGATCTGGGAAAAGGGGAAAGAAAGGAGAAACTAAGATGTTATTTTGACAGCACCCTTCCTCCAGCTATGTGATAATCATTGAGACCAAGCAGACAATCATTTAGCACTACAAAGCAGACAATTATCTCTCTGTGGCATTTGGCCAAGCCACACTAACTCATCACAGGCTAGATCCGGCTTTCTCTAAAGGACTGCATCTTTTATTATTTCCAGTAAGATAGAAAGCCATGTACCCTTGTCTAAAATGGGTTCTATGTTATGGAGACAGAGAGACAAACAAAGGGACCTTATGGACCCTAAGCGACCATAAAGGAAAATATCAGATTTAAGCTGAAGGAAAATCCGAAGGGTACCATCCAAAAGATTGACTGGGCTGTGACAATGCATAGAGAAGAGGGAAACAAAAATTAAAACACTGTTGTGAGAGAAGGAATGAGAAAAGAAGAAAGAGGGAAATAATGAGGTGAAACAGACTCTGGAAAGGGCAATGTGAAAGACTCTTGGTAGAGCGAGGGGGGAAGAGGGCAAAGAAAGAGAAGCTAGGAGATAGGGAGGGGATGGGACAAAGAGAGGAAAATGACACACCGCATGAACTTTTATTGTTTCCACACATCCTCATTTTGCACTGATCTTACTAAACAACATACTATAAACATTTTGAAGGATGTCTGAGGAAGTGCGGCTGTATGTACTGCCTTCAGCGGGTTTGGGCCCCCCACTTAGTAACTAAAACTCTTTTGACAATTTTAGAGAGACTGGAGACTAAATGCTCTTTTAAGGCAGGGAGGGGAGGAAGGCACTTCATTTACAAGCCTGAAAAGGAGACAGAAGTTATCTTTCAACTCCCTAAACAGGTTGTAAATTTCGTTGTCCTTTTGTAGCTTAAATTTAGTAAAACTGTATGTGTGTTAACACTTTTGCTAGTATCTAGCAATGGCAGCACAAAGACAATGGGTGCTTGCAAAAATATATTCTGCTGGACTGACTTTGATGGAGATGCAGAATCTTTGCCATTAGCCAAAAAGCAAACCTTAATAACAAGCGAAAAAATGTTCAGCTTCTCAGCAAGGAAAAGAGGCAAAGAGGTGCAAGAATGACTTCTGTCAACCTCAACCACCACTGACTAGTTACACCCCATGTTGGTTGCCCTGGCAAGTTCTGTAACATGACAAATATTCTGTCTCAAATCTTCTTATTGGCAACATTCATTTAAATTTTAACAGTCTCTTTTCTGTTTGATGCATCTGTGCATTCACTGTTGCCCATATAAGCTTGTTAAAAAAATTAATTTTTTCTGTTATCTCATTTGTAATTAAGCCTAAATCATTATTTAAACTTGAAAAAACATCAAGGGCACCATTACATCCTAACTTGCCCTAGGTTTGTTTCTGCTGGGATACTCTTTAAATGAGAGATACATAAACCTAAAGCATGATTGAGTAAAGTGTGCTGAGCAAATTTCAGAGCTCTACATGGGAACATGGAGCACAGAGGAAGGCAGAGTGACTGAATGAGTTATTGGGACATCTAGAAGGTCACTATGACAGAGACATTGACAGGCCTTTAGACAAACGGTTCAGAATAGTGGACTTTCTAGTAGTCGTATAATGTTATACAATATGAACATCCTATGACAGCTGGAAGCACAGATGCTACTTGTTATGTGCCAAGCATCATTAAGGGAGCAAACTGGAGGTAAGTCCTCCAAATCTTCACTAGCCCACCCAATTATCTCCTTTTGCCAGCAGGGCATGGCTGCACTGCCAGAGGCAATGTCATGCAGAGACACAGGAGTGAGGCTGAAAAACACAATACGGTAGCCCAGGTACAAAACCACCCTAGTGAAAACAGGCACAGTCTCAGTGATTCCATGCTAGGGTCAATCTAGGCAATGAATAAATTGTATAATAACACATTATAGGAAACTAAATGCTATTTTTCCATAAAGGATGAATGACATCATCCAGGAAGGCTGAAGGATTAACATGCAATCTACTTTGGAAGAATGATAGATCATAAAATTGGAAGGGGTGTGAAACAAGCTATTTGGGAAATATTTACTTCACTTTTCATTTCAGTAGCTTATGTAATAAAATCCTGATGGGGTGTAGGCAGGGATGTTAAGATGAGCAACTGAAAAGTGAAGAGGTTTTTAGACTTGGAATATGATAAATCAGTCTTGTAAGCATCCAGCAAGCCCAAAACAGGAAACCTTTATTTCTGAAATTTCCCAGATCACAGTCTTTTACATTAGGCCTGAAAAATAAGCCATTAATTTCTTTCTTCAGTCTTACAAATTTTTTTCTTCAAAAAAAAACCCAAGATTGATACAAACAGAAACAAAGCCAAAACAAGGTTTATGGGATTTCATGCTCCATATAGAATCAAAAATATACACTCATCAGATAAAAAGTGTATCAACAATAAAATAACATCTTTGACTCTCTTTTTCTTTTTTTTTTAGTTTAACCATTGTCTTAAAAGAATTTCTAAAGTACTGTAGATTCGAATGCAATGGTGTTCAGGAGGTTTCTGCAGAAGCAGACACAGGAAACACATTAAAGGAATTCTAAGCAATGCTTCCTGAAATGAAAGAATTCCTTGGGAGTCATTCAAATGAAAAATACAGTAAACATAATCCAAATAGCAGTGTCAACACGAATACTGGCTTTTTTATTAAGAAAGTGATAAATGTAATTTGCGTGTATTACTGTTTTAGAAGCAAGACCAAGAAAGTGTCATAACTGAGGTGGAACGTTGTTCCAGCATATCAACAGTTTAATCTTATTTCCATAATACTTCTGTAACATTTGTGTACTCTTTTGTTCCTCAAAACAATGAGTTTTAGTTCAAATAATTTCTTTTAAGCCAGTGTTACTTAAAACAGCTCTTTACTAGGTATTCTACTTCAAAGTGTTTTGTTATTTTCTTGGATGATTGTCATGGGTGGGTCCTGGCTAGCAGATGTACTCCCACCCAGCCACTCCCCTGACTTTTAGCAGGATGGACTGGGAAAAAATAAGAACAAGAGCAAGAAACCTCATCTTGTCAAGGCAAAGAAAGGGGGATCACTTACCGATTACCATCATGGGCAAACAGACTTGGAGAAATCAGTTTAATTTATTGCCAATAAAAATAAATATTTAATTAACAATTCATGCAGTAGGGAACAAAACAAAAAAAAAAAAACAAAACAAATGTTTACATACTTGGGGAAAACATATTTTCTCCCTTTTTCCAGGTTCATCTTAGGTCCAAACATCTCCACACTACCCTTGCTGTCACCACAAGTTACCCACAGTCCCTTCAGTGAGGGAAAGAGCAGCACAAGGGGGTTGCAGTCAGGAGGTAGAGGTTTCTGTCAGTTGCTCCTTCCTTCTCACTGTTTTTCTCTTCTCCATTGTGGGTTCTCCAGGGGCTGCAGTCCCTTCTGGGGTGTACCTGCTGCAGCACAGGTTCTCCATAGGCCACAGTCCCTTCAGGGACAAGCAGTGTCTGCTCCAACACAGAGCATATCCTTCTCCTCCTCTGACCTTGGTGTTCCCTCTGTTGGTTTTCAATATTTTTGTTCCCTTTTTCTCTCCCTGTCTGTTGTTTTCTGCCCTTTCTTAACTGTTTCCACAGAAGTGCCACCAGCTTGGCTGATGGACTCAGCTGTGCCCTGCAGTGGGTCTGTTGGACCCAGCAGAACTCCCAGTTCTGTCTGGCATGGGGCAGCCCCTGTACTTTTCTCCCCGAGGCCACCCTCTGACCCCTGCTACCAAAGCTTTGCCATGTAAACTCTCATGGTTTAGCGCCAGTCAGCAACCAAGCACCACGCAGCCGCTCACTCGCTCCCCCCTGGTGGGATGGGGGAGAGTATTAGAACAGTAAAAGTGAGGAAACTCATTGGTTGAGATAAAGACGGTTTAACAGGTAAAGCAAAAGCTGCACATGGAAGCAAAGCAAAACAAGGAATTCAATCACTACTTCTCATCAGCAGACAGGTGTTCAGCCATCTCCAGGAAAGCGGGGCTCCATCACGCGTAATGGTTACTTATAAGACAAACGCTGTAACTCCAAATGTCCCCCACCTTCCTTCTCCTTCCCCCAGCTTTATATACTGAGCATGATGTCATACGGTATGGAATACCCCTTTGGTCAGTTTGGATCAGCTGTCCCGGCTGTGTCCCCTCCCAGCTTGCTCCCTCCAGCACCCGGCAGAGCACGGGGAGCTGAAAAAGTCCTTGACTATTGTAAGCACTACTTAGCAACAGCTAAAACATCTCCACATTATCACCACTGTTTCCAGCACAAATCCAAACCATAGCCCCATACTAGCTACAGTGAAGAAAATTAACTCTATCCCAGCTGAAACCAGGACATAAACCCAACACAATGATGAAAAAAGATTAAATATGCTCATTGACCAAACTGAAAAGAACTGATGACAAGTTGAAGTAAACAGATTATAAACAGCCCATATCCTCAAAGGAGTCTGTCTAAAATATTTTATCACTATCCACAAGGAACAAACACCCACAGAAGTAAATCAGTCACCAGAGAATGCACAGCTATTGAATACTACCTTCCAATAACTTCTGCAATTTTAAAAATACATACTTCATTGTGTTACAACAGACAGCCCACCAAAAACAAAAAAGATGTTACCATAATAGGTAGAAGCCACATAATAAAAGTAATAAACATAATAAAAGCATAAACAAAGTTAAAGAGATGCTGAATATTCTGCCTGGAATACAAACTTTGATTATATGCATCATAATTCATTATATTCATTATTACAAATCATAATTTGTGTATTATATCTTTTACATCTATATTAAAGAATAAAGTAACATGTTTTAATTAAGAAAATTATGATAAATATTTTTATCCTGCACACTCATGGAAGTCAATGCCAAAATAATCAGCAGAAAGGTGATCAGGTAATTAAATCACAATCAGAATGATCTAGAATAGTAAAAATTCTTCTTACTACCAGTAGATCTAATTTTGAAGACAAGAAATTTATAGACATCTCTAAGTCCTGAGCACATTATGCATTGATCAAATAAGTGTAAAGTAACAGGGCATCTAGCAGCAAGTAAAACTTGGGACAGTTTAACATAATAATAGAGTCACAACTAACTGTGTCAGAACAAAGAGCACCTCAACATAGCTTCCCTCCCACAGACACAGAAAAAGAAGTCCTTCCCTGCAAAGACCTTATCTGCCAAAATCAAAGCAAATATAAACAAAAGACACAAAAGTAAATTAAACTTCTTTTTTTTATTTTCAGGCAAACCTAGAAGATACTACTCAGATTAACAAGTGTATAACCAATCACTTGACAATACGTTAATAAAACTGGAAATTAGTAAATTGACCAACAAAGACATGACAACAGGACAGAACTAATACCAAAACAATAGAAATTTACTGTAAAGGGCAATGAATTACAAATTCTTCATCACATAAAATTGGGCACACTATTTCCCAGAAAATGTAACAGTGTGTAAGAATATATTCTGTGCAAATATAGTAATTGAAAGTAATCTTGTCTCTAGTCATTGGATTAGAAAGTTGGTTTAGAAAAATCAAGGGTTAGAACATTAAAAGTACGCATCTTGGAAAGATAAATTCTTGGCAGAGTTTAACTTCATAAGAGTTACAATCCTGAAAATCCTCACTATTCAATTATTACCTTCCACAGAAGCAGCTTAATTCAGTGCACACTGGCTCTTCTCCGTGGACCTGGAAGTGCAGTGTCTATGCATCTGTAGAATTGCCTCTGTTGTACTACTCTTGAGCGGCTTAGCACAAAGCTTATCCCTGACGGGCATCCAGAAGACAGGCACTCCATAGTTTATGGTTCCTAAAAATGTTTCACACACTCCAACAGACTCAGGTACCCTAGAAGATGCACTTGCTGTTATCAATTTATTTTGTAATGCAATGGTCATCCAAATGTTTAATGGTCAGAGCACTTGTGCAGGAGAACCACATTCAGCTGTTCTTGGAAGATTCCCATCAGCCAGGAGAGCACATTCATCAGTGGTCAACAGGCTGTTTTGTACAGGGACACATCCTGCCCATCACACCTGAAGCTCTGCAGACCAGACTCACTAAAACATAGCACTAAAGTTAAAGTTACCCTGGGAGGAAGAACACTGCAAAAATTACACGTACTCTTCTCCTCTCCTTGTGGTCCAAGAAATCTTTATTTCCTGTACTGAGGCACAACACACCAATAAAGAGGACAGAAGCTTATTGTGTTGTATGCGCTCCTAGGGAGGCATCTGAATTTGGATTCCTCCTAGGCAAGGAGAGGAACTGAAGTGTAGTTTCTCACATTCTGCATTTATGGTCTGTCCATCAAGCCATGATCCTGCACGGGCAGTTAGTAACAGCACCATCAGGCACACCTTGAAAGACAAAAAGTGAACAAAAGTGTTCACTGACTTGGGAGACAGGAAAAAGAGAAGGGGCTCCAGGGTTTCAAAAGAGAGTTTGGTACACTAGTTTCATCTTGGACTGAAAGCTTAAGTCAGCTGTAGGGTGGGATTTATGAGTGATCCTTTTTGTCTGTGTGTCTGGGGCAGGTGAGCTGCTGGATTTTTGTTGGCTCTCTGCTTAGCACACTAGCTAGGTTTTTGTTGTGAAGTGTGTCGCTCTTCCGTGTGTTGTAGAGTTTGCCCAGGTGTCTCTCTAAGTGGTTTTGAGTTCGTTTAAGAAACCAAGCACCTAAGTGCCTAAGTCACTTGTTGATAATGAGTAAAGAGAAGTATCATGGACCTAGCACAAGTGCCTCTATAAGGTGGGATTTTAGTGTCTGAGGGACTGTGATAGTGATCCCATTTCTTAAACCCTTGTCATGTGGGAATAAATATTTCCAGGAGCCTGAGAAGAATTACTTTATCTCATTTGTTAAAAAAAAAAAAGTGCCACATTCGTTTCTCCAGACTCAGTGGACTCCTCAGTCCTTATTAAAACTTGCTGAACACTCCATATAGATATTCCAGACATGTCTTTGGTATTTTACTTTCTAAGGGGACATTACTTTCTTCATTTTGATTTCAGACAAACCATATTCTGAAAATAAAAACAACAGAAGGAAGCTTGTTTCACAAGAGAACCAGAACAGGTCAAAAATTACTTTTCAGTACGATTGAGTAAATAAAATTGTCATATAATTGTCCGACTTAAAGCCTAGCTGGTTTTCTAGTACTTGTACTGCAGTACAATAAAGTGGAATAGCAGCACAGAAATTATTCACAAGTCAAAAACTCTGCAAAAGGAGAAAAATTACACAGTAAATATTTTGATAAGACTGTTTCTTCTCTTTCTGAGAAAGCAGAACTAACGTCACTCCTTAGAAATTGTCTTGAAACCAATAAATTTCAAGAAAACTGAAAAAGGGTCCTTTTAAGATACTGTTATTTCAGTTCCCTCACTCTGATTCTGCTATATATTATTACAAGGTTCAGTGGAAGGTCTCAGAGATCATAAAACCTCTGACTCAATATCCTTGTCTAAACCATCTCTGTATGTATAAAATCAATAACTAAACCACAAAAGGTTCCAGAAATAAGCAAATAAACTAATTATAATACTTCAGCTTTAATTAGCACTAAGTATTTTCCAAACACCACCACTATTTATCACTGTCGACCTAACGGTATCCCCTTTAAGTTCAGAAGTTTGCCTTGTATAGGTTATGCAGAATCAGAACCAAGAACAAAGGCTTTCATTCATTCTGCTGGACATCTCCAGCTATAAGATATTGGCCTTTTTATGTCACACCAGTAAATCTTAACGTTTAGTCCGCTGGGCCTTTGTCTCAAATTGCAGGATGATACTTAAGTTAGACAACATGTAATTGGAACTACTCTCAAAGGACAAAGTAGGCATTTTCAGGAACCTGAGGTGACTCAACATCAGTGCAAGGGAGAATGTGTTATAAGGAAAATAATCAGCCATGGGAAAGCTAGGAGAGATGCATTTCCCCATCTTCTCTGTTGGCTTTACTATATATATGAGAACAAACACCAGTGAGGGAACGAGAGGCAAAGATAAATTGAGCCATAGTAGCTTGGTTTTCCACCCTCCTGCACCTTGATGTGTACAGATAGAGTTATTGGGTGCACAGGCAGCATGATTGATTCCACAATGCCCTCAGGCCAAGGAGGCAAAAGTGCAAGGCTGTGAAGCTGGAGGAAGATGGGAAGAGGCTTCAGTGAATAGCTGCATACAGACATCTTATTTAATTCCTCAGATCACAACAGTGTGACGGCATTATCTGACCAGTTATTGCTGTGCGACTTGGACCAAAAATACATCCAAATGAGGATTTTCCATGTATGCAGTAGTTTAAACCCATTTCACATGACTCCAAACAGAACATTAAAGTGGGAAACAGAGGAGATTCATATCCCTCATGTTCCTGCAGGCATGTTAAAAATAAATAGAGGGATCCAAACTCAGCTCTGCAAATGGAGCCCTGTGTCAATGATACAGAGCCCAGAGGAACTACCTTTATTCACCTGAACTCTTCTGTGTCATGGTTTTAGCTGGGATAGAGTTCATTTTCTTCACTGCAGCTGGCACAGTGCTGTGCTTTGGACTTAGCATGAAAATAATGTTGATAACACACCAATGTTTTGGCTGTTGCTGGGCAGTGCTTGTACTAGTCAAGGATGTTTCCAGCTTCCCATGCTCTGCCAGGTGCACAAGAAGCCGGGAGGGGAGGGGGCACAGCTAAGAGAGCAGATTCAAACTGGCCAAAGGGATATTCCATATCATGTAACGTCATGCCCAGTATGTCAGCTAGGAGGAGCTGGCCAGGGTGGGCTGGCAGCAATCATAGCTCGGGCACTGGCAGCGTCGGTCAGCGGGTGGTGAGCAGTTGTATCGCTTGTGCTTTTCTTTCCCTTTTCCTTTTTATTCTATTATCATTATTATTATTATTATTAGCATTATTATTTTATTTTAATTATTAAACTGTTCTTATCTCAACCCACAAGTTTTTTTGCTTTTTCTTTTCTGATTTTCCCCCCCATCCCACAGGGGTGTGGGCAGTGAGTGAGCAGCTGCGTGGTGTTTCATTGACGACTGGGGCTGAACCATAACAGCCTTTTTACTCCCTTTAACTCTATCCCAGCTAAAACCATGACACTGTGTTAAACTAGCGAATGCCTACAGCAAGGAAGCACTTGTCCAGAGACACCGTGTGTGCATAGATGTAATGCTGTGTGTAGACCAGGTCACAGAAACACGTCATTAGAGGTTGCCATTTCAGGCCTTGGCAAAACATTTTCATAAGCTTAGTATGTAGACCTGCCATGAGCGACTCTGGCCAAAAAAGACATTTCAATCTGAGGAAATGGTGTTTTGTAAATGATTGGTATCCACAAACAGATCAGGACATTTCAGTATCTACAGCTCTGCTCCATCATAATCCTAACATCCCAGCAGCATTGGGAACTCCAGTCTGAGCCAGGGTTCAGAGCTTCCCACATCTTTCTCCTATAGGTGGAAGCAAGGCAATCTTTAAAACCATAGATGTATTTCCTACTTTTCCCCAGGAAAATCAGAAGATGAAGGTTTTCAAAACCAAAACTTTCTTCAACTCTTTGCTTGCAGAGCAGATAGCAGATGCTGTGCTCTCCTGAAGCACAATGTAAGCATTTTCAGCATGTCAGAATTTCCCCAGCACAAAAATGCTGAATTTTTAGTTGCTTTCCTGGAAAATCACTTTCAGATCAGATGCATTTTTCAGGTGAAAGAAGCACATGTTTTTATAAATACACACCTTTCTTGTTCAGTTGGGGTACTGGAAGACAGCTTATGTGCAGATATTCTGTGTCAAAACCAACAACATAATTTTTCTGAATACTGTTTTAAAATAATTAATCCGAAGCTTTTCTGTTAACATTAATGAACACTATTCACTTAAACACCCTGTAAAGAGAAGAGGGAATGGGCACTATCAGGCGTGAATAGTCAGCAAGTCTTACAAATTGCAGAAGCCCTGAGGGAAATTCATGTTCTAAATGAGTCAGTGTGTGATTGAAAGTGACATATCAGGGAAGCATATTCCATTCCATTTAAATTATTTTCTTTCTTTAGGCTCTTATGTTGTTTATGATGGATTATATTTTGTTTGCCAGAGATTCTGTGTTTTCATTGTTAGCAAGTGTGCATCTGCTGCTTCAGCACTCCAAGGTACCAGTTTCAATTAGCGTAATATTCTCATTAAATTAAAACGTTTATAATGTCTACCACGTAAATACAACAGGGGAAGAGGATAATATAGGTCAGTTTGAGTATCTCAGTTAAATCAAAAGTATGGCCTTTTAAAAGGCAAACAATGCTTTTATTAAGACAAATACTACATGTAACAAGGTCCAGTGTGTCTTTGGTTATGGCAGGGGCTAGGTACCAGGGGTACAACAGAATGTACCTATTCTGCTAAATTTGGTACCAGCCTGCCATTAAGGAGATAACACCTTGAAACAAAGGCAAGGTTCCATATTCCCAGTTTTGGAGCTACCAGCATTTCTTGCAGTATTAGTCTTGAACAGCGCTCATGAGAAATCAAGCAGTGTCATGCCTTGCCTGCGTATGGGCTGGTGATTATGGAAGATCTTTCTGCCCCTCTTTTATTCCAGGTCTTTGCTAGACTTTACTAGTTGTTGTAATAACAGACGGTCCCCAAACTGCCCACTAAACCTTGCCTCTAGCCTGCACAACTCCCAGCTGGGCTTAATGACATCTATACTCAGCTTCCCTCTCTTTCCACTGCTTCCGTTTTTTTCTTCCTCATGATACCTACACAGCCTCAGACCCAAAGGACACCATCCCTAAAAAAGTAGGAGAACAGGGAACAAACTCCCACTCATGGCCCCTGAACCTTTCCTTCAGACTTATTGACATTCCAGCTACCTATGCTCAATATCTCCACATCCTGATTTAGCAAAGAGAAGCACTGCTTATGAGTGAGCTATGAGTGAGCTCGCTCCGTACAGATTGTTCTTTGAAGTCTGCACGTTAACAGCTCAGACCCTGAAGGAGTGCACCACAGATGTATCAAAACAGTTCATCCAATTTAGTACCCTCATGGAAAAGTTCCTTACATCTCTTTTACTTCCCCAAAATGAGGTTGAACACACACACATGCACATATTTCAGAACGATATGTCAAGTTCACTTATAATTACTTGTTACAAATCTTCCCATGAGATGGTGGAAAAAATCCTGGAATGGTACATGTACTAGTATTAATATCATTAACAGTACTAGTACAGTCACTGCAGCTGTCAGTACACAGGGTACATGTACCTACAGAGTTTGCTAAACTGTATTATCAAAGAAACCTTGCAGAGAAACTGCAAGCAAAGCTAAATTTAGGACAAGAGCATAGCCTGAAAATTTCATTTTATGCATTTCAAGCTGATATGGGTAAATTCAGAAAAGAGGTAACTCTATTCAGTTTTTCTGACTGACCAGACCATGATAAGGGAGTCATATGCTTACTGTACTCTTAAAAGTTTTTTTAATCTTTTTAAGCCAAAAACATACACATGCATTTATTAATCATAATAAATATAATATAAAGAATATAAATATAAAATAATATCCAAGACAATCTTGCACATGGAAGCTTTATCCCCTAATTCAATCTGAGCAAGCAGTTCTGCACAGCTAAGCATCTAAATAATATGCTTTCAACTTTGTTTGGATTTGGTCAGAAAGAATTTGACTTCTTTGCATTCACCACGACATTGGTTTTGTTGCTTTTTCTCATTTTCAAATAATACTAACTACTTCTTAAGTACTCTGTTTGCAGGAATAACTATTTATCACAGATTGAGCCTGTGATCAAGGAACCCTAAAAATCAGAGGGCAGATTAAGAACAAGGATTTTCTAGAAATTTCTCTCTTAAGATTTAACCATGATGGGTGTTGAGCACCTTACACACTCATCAGTGCCTAATGTGTTCAGGAGCATGTCTAGCATGGACCTATTATCTCACAGGAATTCAGTTCATTTACAGAAAAGCACAGAAACTCTGCTGTCTCTTCCTGTCCACTACTACTTCAGAAAACCAGTGAAGTAGTCACTAATATGAACCATTTTCCTAAGACTAACTAATAAGGGCAGGAGCTGTGAAGAATGCTAACATCACTACTGAAGAGCTGTTGGGAGATATGCTTATTCAAGGGCCGCCTAAACAAAACGTTAAGAAGTCCCAAGCTTCTTGCAAAGATCCTATCAGCAGAATTACAGCGAAGCCCCCTATACAATGGCCCCTATCTTAGCTAACACACACAGGAGCTCCAGAGCTAAAATGATTAGGGTTCATAAGGTTCAGCTGGTCCTGAAACACATGTGAAAATACATGAATCTTTTGTGCAGCTGGCACAATAGCACACATTTATCAGCAGGTTACGTGAAGCTCTTTGTGGACTGTGCAAGCCTTGCAAACTTAATAGAATATGGTTTCTTAGCTAATCCTACTGATAGGAGCTATCTCACCTTGACTGAGCTAGTGAAGATTTTCATCAGCACAAGGGAAACGAAAACAGCGCAAAAACTTCAGAGTGTTTACTAGATGAAAATAAATAATGTTCAGTCTGTAGCAATCAGCAATCAGACTCCCAGATCTGCAGCTTTGGAGCAAGATGTCTAAAAGAGGATATACTTATTTCTGTAGCTGTTCAATGGTAGCCAGACGGTGGCAAAAGAGGTGATTTTCAGAGAAGGTGCTAAATTTTCCCCAAGGACTGGAAAATTTACAGGGAAGTGATGAAGTTGCTTGAGTTTCTGGTCTACAGCTCAGTGCCTTATAAATTTATTTGGAATTTCAGCTTTGTGCTTTAAACAGACTTTAAAATACTTGATGTGTGGATAATAATCATATCTTTTGGATAGTTTTTACCTTAAATTAGTAATAGACACTCTTGAATCCAACTCCATAGTAACATAATGGGACAGTGGGTTATTGTTTTGGTTTTGACTCTACGTGGCCATAAATTATCTTCTTGCTTTAGACATTTTCTTCAGAGATTGTCATAAAATATTGTGTTTAAGGGACAGAAAGCTACAACAAGTCATAATATTTTACTGTTCTTTTGAAATATATATATGCATAGATTTACACTACACATCAGTTTTGGAAGAATGTGTATCATCATTAGAAAATGGCTAGTTTTCTTCCTCTGTGTCACCTACAGTCTTTGATTAAGGGATCATATCATGTGCAAGGTATGTGTTGCTTACTTTGGAGATTAATATCTCAGCAGTCTCTCCATCCTAAAGATTTTACCGTAAACAGAAACAAAACAGCTTGGAAATTTCCATTGCTTTTGCAGAACTGTCTAGCCAGAATCCCCTGATCTTAAAGGCTGTTAGATGAGAAAAGATTACTGAGCAAGAGATATTCAGCATAATGTACCCTGGCCTTAAAAGATTCCAACATAAAAATGAGTGAAAATGGACTTTACAACTCTTCAGAGAGTGAATCAGCCTACCTATTGCCTCAAGCCCATAGAATAACTGACTTACTGGTTTTCTTTGTCAACCTTCTGCTTTCTTATAGATTAATGTATTTACCACAACTTTCCTTTCCTCTGTCTTGTTTTACAACCCATACAAAGTCATTTAAAATAATCAGTACAAGGCAAAGATAAAATGGCAAATTTGCCTGTGACCTTGGAAGACCTAGATAGATTATGACATTTGTTCTTTCCTTTTTACTGTTGTTACCTACAAATAATTGTAATAAGGAATACATTTAACATGTTTTGCTAATCTTCAGGTTTTATTTCTCATTACAGAAGACTAGGTACTTTCAAGGTGCTGTATACAGCAGTCCTGTAAAAAAAAAAAGTTCTTTAGGAAGAACACCCAGTTTTCAAGCAAGAAGCAGATAACTGATATTTCTAAGCAACTAATTCAGTCAAAATCCACAGGAGTCTGAAAATAAGCATCTAAAATAAAGGCAGCATATGGGACTCTTGAGGTAACATTTTCTTTATAATGTCATTGCCTTGTTCCCCTGGGAGCAGAAATAATAATAAAAGAAAAAAGCAGTGGCACATTTTGAAAGATTTTATTATATTGCATTAGCAACTATCCTTTTCATTTAGCATTTTTCATTTAAATTGTTAATATTGATTTTTTTATACACAATCCAGTACAACAGTCACTTGTGGAAGGTTTTGTTCGTAATTGCAATGACTTCTGTATTGTACTAGAGAGGATGAATATTGATGTCACTGCACTGAGAATTTATAATGTAATAAAACACTGTGCCGTACAGCACAGAACTGTCATTGTTCACCAGCCTAACTCAGTTTGAACAATGCCTGTTAGAATAGTTGGAGGATTTTCTTACTAGTAAATTTTGCCAGGGCAAAATCAGTCTACAAGCACATCTGGTTTTCTCTTACACCACTCTGGACAGGGACATGAACAATTCTCTACAAAATTAATTTTATCTCTACAGCACTGTAGATTAACACACACCATAGTAAACAAGGAAGTATGTGGAAACAGCCATTAAGCAACATGATTCTGGGGTGCTCTTTGCATTTTCTGAGGGATACAAGTGATAACCATGCTCTGCTTTTATTACAATATTTAAGTTTGATAGAGACAAATAGCTGCATAGAAGTAAATTTTAAGAGAACATAGCTGTCCTTATAGAGCAGCTTTTAGTAACAGATAAAGAAAGAAGTAATTAAGCAAGCCAGATCACATTCAGAACTTGTAAACACACTTGTAAATCCAGTTTAAGTTGGATATATCATGAAACTGCAGTGCTGATGACGAAGGTGAGCAGCAAACAGTAACTAAAGCCTGTGATGTTATGACGGGTCATCAGCTATTTCAAGCTATTAAAAAAAAGAATGACCAGGTGTACAGGCAGTTTTGCAGCTTCTTTATAAAATTATGTGAACCACCATTTTGGATGGTGAAGAATGATGTGGATATTAATCAGGTGTTCTTCAGGAAAACCACGGAGAAAAAAAAAGGGAGGCATAGCCTAAAAGGATTTAGGGTAAAGCACAATTTTCACAGAAAATGGAGAGCTGGACATGAGATGCACAATGAAAAACCTCTATAATCTGGAGTCACAGGCCGGAGAATGAGATGAGCATATAAAGAAACAGTCGCAAGGAAGAGGGAGGACCCTACGATTTTCTCCTTCAGTCCGATCTCAGGCAGGAGGCAGAAAGAGCCACTTCAGATTTATTTACTAACAAAATAATGGAGCTCCCAATCTATAACTATGGGTCACCTTTTGAAGGAATGCCAGCATTTTTCATCTTCTAGCCTGAAAATGCTCATTCCTCTCCTACATTTACTTTCTTTTCAGGCCTTGGGTAATTGGAGTCCAAGATTTTTAATATGAGATTTTTTTCTCCATGATTCAGGGTGACTGTATCAGAAAACCCCAGGTTGCACACACCTTGAACAGTGGAGTTTGTTCAGCTGAGAGGTAAAACAGTTGTTTTGGAAAAAAAATATCTGGCAATCATGAAGCTGCCTTCCTACATTTGGAATCTTCTTCCTTATACCAGTGAAAATCATTCCACTAGTTTGAGTTCAGCAATGTTCAGCCTCAGACTAACAGCAGGCTTATGGTCTTGCAATAGTTTCCAAATTCGTAGTCACTGGAAAACACAAAATTACGCTGTTCAAGCACTTCTTGCCCTAGAACAACCCGAATTATTAGGTCTTTCTAGTATTACATACAAGAGTAGGTAAATTAGGTGATAATCAGCAATTCCTACCGCACTTCAGGTCTCCATCTCTCAGTTTATTATTCTTGAACTCAAGGGCTGCATCAGCTCTGTCCTGCTACAGATGCACTGAGAGCACTCTCACAGTCACATTTCTGACTGCCCATGTCATGTCCTTTCTGGGGTCCTGTATGAATTTCCATGGGACACTCTTGCCACTCCAAGAAGGAACTGGCCTATGGTTTTCTCAGGAGTGTCCACATACAGGCTGTCTGAATGACCACTCTGAACTAATGCTTAAAATATAAAAAATATTTACATCAGAACGTTACATTTCAAATGAATCACAACATCATTAATGATACTGCGAAAGGGTTTTAGATTATGGAATCTTTTAGGATTATGAATTTTCATTTTAATTTGATGCACAGGGATTTGTAGGTTGGATGGAGCTTATGAGAATATCTTAACTGGCCAAGAAATTAATACTTTGGTCCAGCTGTACTCCTAAGTAATGCAGTCAAACCATTTCCCTGCTGAACAAAAGATCTTTATGCAGTACCATACATTTCCATACTGAATCTGAGTGAACAAAACTAAGTATTTCATTTTTCTTTCAAATATGCTTCGTGGGTCTTAAACCATATATCTTATACTTTCCTAATAAGGAAAATATAGGGTTTAATATTAATCGTAAGATTTTGTCCCTCAGTAATATGTTCTACCTGTAAAATGTGTGTCAGTACATGTAATGATTTATGTCAACAACCCTTACTACATAATTATTTTCTGTCATTATCATGATTGAGTCCAACTCATCACTGAAACCTAATTTCTGTTTTTTTTAATGAAAGATAAGAGGTAAAATGCTTTCTTATCAGTTACCCTGATATTTATTGCTAACATAACAGACTGGAAAATTATGCAAATAACGAAAAAGGTATTTTCATGAATACATAGGGCATTTTTACTGAAAATTCACACGTTTGTTTAATGGAAAACTGAGAAATAAATCTGCTTCTTGCAATCTTATTCTTCTTATGAACAATTTGTATTTTTTTCATGAAAAATATTTTCCAAGTTAGGTAGCAAAGGTAAAATAAATTATTCTGTGTCTAATACTCAGTTGTGACTGCGATGATCCTTTATACAGATCTCATTTCATTTACTTAATAAATGGGGCCTTATTTTTTTTTTTAAAGATGAGGCACAAATAAAATTGTACATTCTGTTACTCATCAGTACTCTTTTGTAATAGGAACAGATTCTTAAGTGCAAATAACCAACCACCTTTTTTCTTTGGAAAAATTAGATCTATTTTAGAGATTGGTTTTAAAATTTACTACTGTTACTACTGTTTATTACTGTTACTGACTACTTCTACCCGAAATAATTTGTCTTTTCAACATAAACAATGCTTATTCAGTGCTAAGTGTGATGGCATTTTGGCTGTTTCCTAGCTACGCAGTTGTAAATCTGCATCTACCAGCCTCTGTTTCCAGGGTCCAGAGGATGTTCGCAGGCTAGTCTGGCAGAGTGCGGTCTGCCAGACTTCATATGAAAAGAAGAATTTTCAGGAGAAGGGTGGTGCTGTGGGAAGGCTGTCACTAGGTGTCGCAGATTACAGGTGGGTCTACTTTTTCTAGAAATTTCCTCCATAGTAAGACACCATGGTTGGCATTGCCTTTCTCAGGTTCCATAAAAAGGCTGAATTTTGTCTCACTGGATATCGTAGTATTTTCACGAACATTTTCATCTTGTTTCATAAGCAAAGGTGATAGAAAGAAACCTTGTATTTAACACAGACTCCCATGAGCCTAGACACAAGTCTCAAGGATTAAGGATGTGCTGAGAGGAGCTGTTATTCTGTAGTTCAGTATTTACTTTTCCACTTTCTGTCAAATGTCAGGAAAAGATTGTAATCTTTTAAAAAAATAAACTCAAATTATTTTAAATTCTTCACACACAAAAGATACATTGCAATTCTAAAGTCTTATCAAAGCATGACGTGATAAAGCAGGCATAGGGGAGGGCCTACAGAATAATGCCTGGTACATTATCCTGTTCAATGATGGAAATAATTCCATTCTACAGTTAATGCTATATAGTTTTTGTATGCATTTTGGGATTATAACTACACTGCAGGCAGTAAAAGTATATGTTATCTCTTTCTTCCTCCAAATGCTTAGTAAAATAACAAATGTTCACAGATATTCTTGCTTCTAATTGGATTCCTTCTAGGCCACCTACACAGGAAAACACAATTGCTGATGCCTGGAGCAGCCACATTGTGCTGTATTGTATAAATAGCTCTGGGAGTTCAATAAAGAACCGAATTGTACAACAGGTTTCACAAACAGGAGCCTTCATTTCATAAAGGTGAAAAGGTCAATCCCCCAGTTTCCAAATTGTTTTTGCTTTTGAAACACTAGGAGAGGATCAAGGACTGAGAGGCAGAAGGGAGAAGGTCAGTTTCTGCCTTTTCTTTTGCAGTTATCTATGCATTGGCTCTAAAATGTGTTAAATAACTGTAACAATACAAATTGTAGATGATTATATGCAATACTTACAGTAAATAATATGTAATTATAATAGACAGTGGGTATAAAATGGGCTGGAACGAAACACAAAATATATTGCTGCAGTAAATAAAAGTCCAGTACCATACAGCGAAAAGGCTCTGGAATCAAATGTCCTTTGATCGCATGATGTTGTTTGAACAGCTAAAATGGATTATGATTCCACTGGGTAGGTGTGTACTTTAGCATCCCACATTGTATTAAAAAGATAAAAATTCAGGAAGCAACTGCCATCAAGAGAAAACCTTCAAATAGATTTTCTCTGCTGGTAAAATTACCACTTACATTTTCCACTTTACAAAGAAATACAAAGCTGTGAATTTGTATTAGAATAGATTTTATTCATGCCAAGAGATAACTATATAGCTAGGTAAATAGATATTAGTAGACAGACACACAAATATTCAGTACATGCACATGTGTCTTAGATGCAAGACAACTCCAAAAAAGGCTACAGTGTGAGGCATCTAAACGTTTATAACTGTCAAAACTAAGGTTTTCTGTCAAATTCGCATCCTTCAGTGTTTGCCAAGGCAAGTGGTGTTATCTGGAGGTGTATGCTGATTATCCTAGCGCTTTAAAATCTCTCAGATCCCTGCTTGATATAGGCTCCTCAGATGCTTCATTTTAACACAATCACCTGATCTGCAATCTGGAAGGAATAGTCTGAGCTAGTTCATAGCTTCTCAGAAATATAAACAAATTGAACTTTGCTAACCCTGCCAAAAGAGAAACAGGAAGCAGAGGGATAGAGGGGCAGACAAGTGGGTGAGGGGAGCAGGGGAAAGACAAGGGAGGAGATGTTTTACATTCCAGATTTATAGATCCTTCAGTGTCATTCCTTGAGGACACTTATAGAGAGGAGATACCCCGCTTCCCAGCCAGCAGAAGAAACTACCAGCCTATATAACACTAAGTGGAAGTAGCTGTAGTCAGCCCTGCTTACCAGGTCTTCCTATACGTACATGGACCAGCATGTGTACCTCGAGATTTTGTTATGCATAGTTTAATCAATCGCAGGCTTATTTTTCCAAATAAAAGGCAATGACCTAATTTAAAAACAAGCCCCACAAGAGTTTTGCTTCCAAGCATGGAAGTACTGGTTCTTCGTAGTGAAGCACTTAAGATCTTTTTAAAGGGCAAATGTACTTTCCCTTTATGTACATTCTGGGAAATGAGCTAACGATGTAGCTGTATCTTTTACATAAATAAAAATTGACAGCCAGCACGGGCATTTTCACCGAGGACATTTTAAGCTGTGAAATCTTCTAAGAAACTGAAAACAGGATCTTAAAATGAAGAGGGACAGGTCTTAGATGCAGACCCTGCCTACACATGACATGGAGGGGGAATCACCCTGGCTTTATCTTGCTGCTCAATGCCTGAGCAAAGCTTTTGCTCCAGAGAGTACCAAGTAGAGGCTATATAGGGAACATTGGTGTCCCGAACATGCTGCACAGCACAGTACTGCAGGGAAGATACAGTCCATGTCTTCTGTGGTCCTATTGTCTCGTATCAGCCCTGAGGAGGAAGGAGAGGGCAAGCATATTTCTTTCAGTCCAGTGGCTTCAGTACTGACTGCTAGAGTTATGCTACCAATGTGTCTCTCACATTCATGATCTGCAGTAAGGTACCATATTTGTGCATATTAAATTACTTTCGCCCACTGAGAAAAAAAAACTCCTAAAAAATCTGTCCTAGAAAACCTGTCCTGAAAACTGCAGTTGAGACTGGTATCCTTAGCATCCAAGGCAGATGGGCTCTGTTAGGCATAAGCAGTGAGGCCCCACAGACTTCTAGGATGCAATGACACTTCCTACCTTGGCTCTATCAATTCACACAAGCAAATGTCTCTTGTGCATTTTTTCCTCTGCTTTAGTAAGTAGTGTAATACATTCTCTCCTGCATGCCCTTCTAAAATTTGGTTTTTTGCTAATCCTTTTAACACAAAAAACCCTGCCATATTCCCTTCTCTTTCACATAAGCATGGTTTCCCACCACTTCAGTTTTCATTCTTCTCCTTGCCACATAAGTAATCTTTTCATGCTGTCTCTGATGGCATACTGGATACATGCTGTCCCTCCCATGGGACCCTGGCCTCACACAATGAACAGAGTAGAAAGGCAGAGCATCCACAACTGCAGGGAAAGATCTGCTCAGTCCATGGAGCCCAGGGGGGCTTGTGCTCAAATTACTCTGTGGGATGTTGTATGTGTCCACATACATAGGAAAAAAATCTGTGAAGTAGAGTGGGCTTAGGCAAGAAGACTTACCAAAAAATTAAACTCTTAACAGAATTCTGCTAAGTGCTTGCAAATTGATAATCCTCTAGGCTAATCATATGGTCAAATTTGAGCCCATTTCCTACTGGCAGTAAAAACTGTTGATCGCAAGAGATCCTCTTCCAACTTTCAACACTTCTTCAAAGCACAGATGTGCTAGATGTGCTTCATAAAAAGCTGTTTCATATTTTTAAGTGTGAGGTTTTTTTAAACTTGTTTTGCTTCACTGAAACATTCCAAAATAGTTTACAAGTGTCAGGTTGCAGGCAACATTCTGTATCTGCACTACCTCTAGGTGAAACCCTAAGAGCACTGCACAGGGCTTACATTCCTTCTGTTCCACAAAAATTACAGTACTCTCTCATTAACTTGGTAAAGAGGCTATTTGCATTTTAAGGTGGTTTTTTTTCAGAATTCTAATGTGAGGAATAGATTGGGATAGTTTTATCAGTTCATTTGTACTTTTTTAAATCATGAACTTTATCAAGAAAGAAAAAAAGAAATTCCTAAACAGCTGAAAATATGATGGAGATACAATTTATTTTCTAAATAAGGAAATTATTACGGAAGTGGATGTTAAAAGTGGTTCATTATTCCACTAGTACAACACTTTAGCTTTTAATGTTGCTATTGCATTTACTCTGTATTCTGGCATACATAATAAGAGACCTAAAACCTTTAAAGTGACTTACTGTTGAACTGAATTGGTTTTTAAAACCATCAAAACTATGTAAATTGCAATGCAGTATAAGAAAAGTAGGAAAAATAGAATGGAAATGTGAAAAGAAATTGGCATGTCGTGCTCCTGCCATCTTGTGGCTCTTCCGCAAAAAGTCATATGAACGTTAACTCATTCATTATTTACTTAAATTAAGCTTCAGCATTAATTCTCCTAGGGCCTACCTGTGGCACAGATCTGCCAATAATAGTCATACCCACATGAACTGTTCAGACAAGGACTAGCCATGAGTTGAAATAAAAAATACTATGTACCAGGAAAAACATATCTGGAAAGACAAAGATATTTTTAGTTTGTAGACATCTTTTATTCTCCTCTGGGCCCTAGCCATGCTTTAGAATCATGGAATCATAAAATTGTTTAGGTCAGAAAAGACCTCTAGGATTGTTGAGTCCAACCATAAACCCAACACTGCCAAGTCCACCACTAAACCCTGTCTCTAAGTGCCACATCTACGCAGCTTTTAAATACTCCCAGGGATGGTGACTCAACCTCTTCCCTGGGAAGCCTCTTCCAATCCCTGACAAACCTTTCGGTGAAGAAATTTTTTCTCATATCCAAGCTAAACCTCCACTAGTGCAACTTGAGACCATTTCCTCTTGTCCTATAACTTGTTACTTGGGAGAAGAGACCAACACCCACCTCGCTACCACCTCCCTTCAGGTGGTTGTAGAGAGCAATAAGGTCTCCCCTCAGCCTCCTCTTCTCCAGACTAAACAACCCCAGCTCCCTCAGCTGCTCCTCATAAGACCTGTGCTCTAGACCCTTCACCAGATTCATTGCCCTTGTCTGGACATGCTCCAGCACCCCAATGTCTTTCTTGTAGTGAGGGGCCCAAAACTGAACACAATATTCAAGGTGCAGCCTCACCAGTGCCAAGTACACTTCCCTACTCCTGCTGGCCGCACTATTGCTGATACAAGCCAGGATGCTGTTGGCCACCTTGGCCAACACCTGGGCACACTGCTGGCTCACGTTCAGCCATCTGTCAACCAACACCCCGAGGCACTTTTCTGTCAGGCAGCTCTCCAGCCACTCTTTCCCAAGCCTGTAGCGTTGCATGGGGTTTTTGCGACCCAAGTGCGGGACCCAACACTTAGTCCTTTTGAACCTGAAACAACTGGCCTCAGCCCATCAATCCAGCCTGCCCAGACCCCTCTGTAGAGCCTTCTTACCATCAAGCAGATCAACATTCCTGCCCAAGTTGGTGTCGTCTGCAAACATACAGAGGGTGCACTTGATACCCTCATCCAGATCATTGATAAAGATATTAGATGGGACTTTTGCAGAGAAAAGAAAAATACATTTTATTACATATATATAAATACAAGTATAATAAATATTTACATGTTTCTATATATAAAAGTATATTTAACATTTTTTTTCTCCTGGAAATGCACACACTTATATATATAGGTACATGCACACAAACACAGACACCATTCAAAATTTATGCATTTAAATGTCTGTGATTCTAAATTGGACCTAAAGACATCAGTAGATAAGGTACATGATCAGCCTTACTTATTTCAATTTCACTTCTTCCTAAGACAATCAAGACATATGATTACTTCCCCCACAACTTCAGCTTCCAGGATCTACCGCATCAACTCAGACAGTCTGACCTGAATTTAAATGAATCAGCTCAATTCAACAAACAGTCATGTTTCCATTCAGATAGATTCAGTCTGAAATGAAATATTGAGCTTGTTTCCCAATTGGAAAGCAAAACATTGCAGCAGAATAGAAACATAAGCACTGAAAATTTCAATTTTGCAGACTCTGCTTTTTTCCGTTCATTGTGGCCAAATATGGTTTGCATTAGAAAGCCTTAATCAGGTCTAATCAAAAGCCACTAGCTGATCAATCAGTATGAACAGAAACTGATGGCTTTCTTCATTCCACCTTTGTAGCCCAAACACAGAAACTGGCAATATTTCTCTGTCCTGAAAACTTCAGGTCTGACCACATAAGATTGAGGCTTACAGCATTCATCTGCCACTCTTTCCATAGTGCTAACACCCCATCCCCAAAACAGAAATAAAATAGAGAAAGCACAATGGGAGCTTAGGTTCTTGGGACTCTGAGATGGCTTCTTTAAAAGAGGCTATGATATAGGATTCTAACAGATTGTACTCTGCAAAGGAGGCACATGCAATTTCCACTGTAGGGGAGCAGTAAACTCTTTACCATTCCATCCTGGCCATATCCTATGACATAGGATACTTATTTTTTATGTGCAGGGACTAATACCTTAGAGCACCATCAACACCACTCATCTGTAGCCCTCTCTCTTTCTGATGCATGAGGAAAACTAGGTGTTGCAAATTATATTTGGAGAAAAAAGACTGAATATGCGTCTTAAGAAGAATATAACTATTAATACCATCCAATAATTTTTACAATGGTAAAGAAATTTCAGTTTTTCATTGAGGGGAACGTTGCTGCTGGTTCACTGAAAATTATTGGGTGCCGACTGGCACAAATAGCAGTTGTGGGAATTTCTCATACATAGATGGGATGAATGTTTAAGAAGGAAATTGAGTAGCCCATTTAACTCCTTGACTCTGCACAGGAGTGCCTTACCATAAGTCAAAGCAGTCCCAGCACTGGGACTTTGCTGGTTTATGTGATTGGAAAATAGGACCAAAGAATCTCATTCCACCATCAATGTCACAAAGCAGCTGCCTGGGACTGGAAGACTTTACTCATTTTTTAAAAAACACTGTAACTGGGACTTGAATGTGTGCTATCCCAGAAAAAAAGTGACTGTGGCACATGGTATCAGTAGACTGCTTTGCACTTTCTCTCATTTTGCTCCTCACTGATCACCAAAAGTTTTATCATGGATAGACAAGCATGTTCACCACGTTGTAGCTCTCACTACCCACAGATGGTCATCACTGTATGTAGTAAAAAAACATTGATGACTCTTAATTTAAAAGTTTGTCTTTCCCAGGAAAAGAGATTTTTTCAGAATTATAGATTTATATAGTTTGCAAAAGACTTCTGGAGGTCATCTGGTCCAAGACCCTGCTCAAAGCAGGGTGAACTCAGAGCAAGTTGCTTAGCTGAATTATGAACACCTCCAAGGATGAAAATTTCACAACCTCTTTAGGCCACCTGCTCCAGTATTTAAATACCCTTATTGCAGAAAAAAAAAAATCCTAATAACTAATTGGAATTTCCTGTATTGCAGTTTGTGCCCTTTATCTCTGATGCCTTCACTGTTCAACCGCAAGAATAATTTGTCTCCATCCTCCTCATACTTGCTCATTAAGTAGCTGAAGGCAGCAATGAAAATCCCCCCATCTCCCCAGACCTCTCTTCTTAACACAGAACAAACACAGCTCTCTCAGCCTCAGCTCATACACCATGTGCTCCAGCCCACTCAACAGTTCAGTTGCCCTTCAGTGAGCTTTCTCCAGTATGTCCATGTCTGTCTTGTACTGGGGAAGCTCCAAACTGGACACAGGAGTCCTGCACAAATACTGAACAGAAGGGAATCATCATAATCCCTTCCTTCAACCTGCTGACTACACTCCTGCTAATACATCCTAAGACACGGTTGGCAGTTTTCCTGCAGGTGTACACTGCTCATCCACGCTCAACGTGTTCAGCTGGACTTCTTTCTTACCAGCCAGGGCCCAGCCCCTGGCCCAGGTCTCTGCATTTGCCTTGGTTGAACTTCACGAGGCCCCTGTCAGTCCACTTCCCTGGCCTGACAAGGCCCACTCTGGATCCATCTACCCTGTAGTCTACCTATCCAATCCATACTTCACCAGTTTGGCTACAAGGATACCATGGGTATATAGCAGCTACTCTTTGGTTTCTAGTGATCATTAATTTGGGGAATCAGAGTGTGAACAACTTTTGAGCAGCCTGTCTCTGGAATATTAGTTCAGATAGGAATTATGTCTTGAAACTTGATACTAATACTATAAACTATTCTTCGCATATGCTGAAAAAAAAAAGCAAACTGATGATTTTTAGAAGAGTGCAGTTTTCAAGTTAGTAATTGTTCAAAAATATTCAAATGGTTAATATCAGACATCTTCAGGTATCTAAAGAATAACTCACCTAAAATATTTGATATGCAATAACAAAAGTCAGCTGAAGGTGAGAGTTTTCAGGTGCTCTAAGAAACAGATTGATAATGATTTTCCCACTATAGTGGGGAAGTCACTTTTCTTTTTCTGAATACTTTTTTTCTCACTGAACTCTTCTGTCTCCTCTTGGCCTGCTTATAAAATATTGCAGAAAATCTGAACAATTTCAAGCAAGATTTTGGTAAAAATAAATCAACTCCTTCAGTTATAAGAAAACAATTACCTTTACCTTTATTTGAATCACATATGCTGAAGAAAAAAAGATTAAACCGTGAGTAAATGCAGCCTGTGGGTGAGCTGGAACTGGATGAACTATGATCATTGGAAACTGAACGTATAATATATTACACAGTGCTAGATGTCAGACTCCAACACCCTTCATTGGTAGATGACCAGACCTAATTTTGAGAATGAAGGATGGATGGATGTGTTTGTCTGTATTGCAATAGCACGTACCAGTATTGCAACCATACACCAGGATGCACCATCACCAGAATCCCATTGCACTAAGTACCATGTACACAAGACAAGGACCGTCTCTGCCTCAAACAACTAACACCTAGGAGGAAGACAGAAGAAAACAAAGAGAAATATTAAACGATTTCTAACATTGGTAAGCTGAAAAAAACCCAAAGCCAATAACATATTAAAACAGACTAAGTTCCCTATCAGAGAATCAAATTTCCAAGGTCGAGTTTCTCTGACATTAGAGAATATGTGTGAAACCCACTGGCCAAATAAAAGTTTTAGTGCCAGTCCACACAGGGAATGACTGTCAGTATTATCAGTTCCTTTTACCTTACATGCCAGAAGTATGAGTTAATGTTTTAAGAATAGCAATCCTGCTGGTAGTTATGTGTTGCTATATATATATAAGCCCTAATTTCCTTTCCTTAGCTCTTTGTCTTGTGTTTTAAGACCTTTAAAATTATGCACAACTGGATATTTTTAAAGTGGCTGCTGTAAAATTAATCACACTAAAATTAAGAAATGTGAGGATTAAAGTTGTATCTGTCACCTTAATTTCGCACCCCTGCTGGAATGCATTGTAATAGTCCTCATTATATCACCACATGCTATACCCACTTCTACCTCTCTCAGTAGTATACAGTATGAATCATCTCTGGGAACAAGTCACTGATTTGCAGTGAAAGAAGCAGTTGTCCATAACACCTTGGTTTCATTTGTCACTGTCACTGGGAGACATAAACTGAAATAGGAAACAAGAAGGTATTCTGAGTAAGACAAGTGAAATCTGTCCCATTCAATTACATTTTATCCCTGTATCTGTCACAGAGACTCTCATCAGCTAAGCAGAAAAGCTTTTAAATTATTTTCTCATGTGTCTACTAATTATGAGTTTCTTATTAAACGCTTGTCTTTAGACTCTGCTCTGGGGTCAAAGCTGATCACTCACAAAGGAAATTGAAGTCAGCAAAAGCTATACTTTCAACCTGAAAATTGCTAAAAATAAGTGTTCTGATAAAAATCAAGTTCCACGCATCTTGAAGTACACATCCAAGACAGATAGATATTTTACATCTAAAATCATTCTGTGCCTCAGTTTCTCCTCTGTAAAAACAAGTTAATATTTCTTACACCTCTAGAGTTGCAGTACTAAGTAAACAAATCTGTCGTTATTGAATAATCAAGATCATGTGAGTTAGTATTCTGTCTTCAAGGAATGCCAGTTAGAGTAAATATTGCATTGAATCATGCTATGATATTAATAGCATATATTAAATAGCTTCTCATTAAGTAAGCATAAATATGGAACAATAACAAATAGAACAGAATGCCTTAAAGAATGTATGCATAAAGTTCTTGCTCAGTGGTAAGACTGCACGTGCACAGAAAACCTGAATTCTGGCATTTTTTAAGACTGAGGTACTTGATCTTGCAGGAGGGATGTTCTTTTTTACACAAGACAGATTAAATTTTTAGTATTTATATTTCAGGTGATCCCATTCAATCTAGTCACTGAGTGATCCACAAATACAAAATAGTTTCTACAGCTTTGCAATAATCTACTTATCTATACTGTTACATTGCAATCAATTTTGAATCTGGTTTTATTTTCTTCAGCTCTAGACTGGGACAAACTCACAATTGCATCTTCTCAGTAACACCTGGTGAACATAAGAGTTCCAAATAAATCACTTCATTTGATTTAGTATTTTTTGTCTTGCAAGATTGTTACTTTTCAAAGTTCTTATCACTGGGTTAGACTCTGGACATCAATCAACCAATAAACAAAGTGTCTGGTTTTATTTTCATAGAAGACTTAGCTGTTGTTAATGTGTATTAAGTAGACAAAAATAATCACTAGGAGATCCAAAGATAATTGCACTAGATAACCAAAAGCACAAATTTCAATTTACATGTCTGTGTCTATGTTGAGTAAGAAGAAAGCCTGTAGCTTTGTGTTAAAGGGAACTTTTGTGAATTAATAACATTAGAAGTTGATTTTTTCGAGACTGATTTTCCATCAGCTTATGAAAAAGGCAAAAGACTGTCAAATTCAAAAACAGTCTTTCATATGGGCTTCTCTATGGCAGATTGGCTTCAATGCAGTTCACCAAGCTGCCTTTCTGTGACACTTACTTATGATTAAGCCTTTACTCACTTGTACAGACTGCTTAACATTTAAAAGGAAATTTTATTTAAAAGGTTGCTTCTGTGGTTCAGACACCTTTTTCTTTTTTCAAATTACTAATTACTATAGGGGAAATCCTTCCTACAGTGACAACTGAACGTTAAAGAGAACAGTTGAAGACTAACCAGAAATATTCGCCTCATTCCAAAATTAATCTAGCCCTATATCCAAATGTAAACTTTCAGACCTAGCTATCACAGGTTAAGCTGCTAAATCTTGTGCTTGTATACAACTAATGCATCTTCATGGCCACTTATTACCAAAAATAATTAAAACAAATCCATTAACAGGAAAGGCATTTTTGCTAAAAGGGACGTCCATTTTTTAATTGTGAAAAAAGCAGTATTTTTCTACTTGAGGGATTTCTTAGTGAGAAAATTCATTAAAATTAAATCCATTTAAAATTTCTGAGGAGAGGATATACCAGAGACTTTCAAGGGAGCAAAGGAATTCAACTTTAACAGCCAGATGGTAAAGAGGAAGGCTAAGCTTAGAAAGAATAGGTATTGTTGAAGTCTCAAAGGGGAGGACAATGATAAATCACAATGTGAAAAGGAGCATCCTGAGAGGGGCTGGAAAATGGTCCTTCACAGGCAAGAAGAAGGTGCTCCTGTTTTTTGAAAAATTATGTTCTATGGGCAATCTTCTTGCCAGCCTGCGGTATGATACTTTGTTATAGGACTTTCTTATCTTCCAAAAACTTTAATCAGGGCCCACACCAAATTATTATTCTGTAGTGTATGGAGCAGAGCTGTAAACAGATACGCAGTTCTGCAGGGCACTTTTATGCTCAAAAGTCTCTAAAGCAATTTAGCTAATTCCATTTGCACAATTGTCAGTATGTATATAGGTGAAAAGCACTGGTGGTTTCAAGACAGGGAGAAAAACAAACCCTTGAGTTTGTGAGAATATGGGAATACTGAATATTAGGGATGCAGGACACAGAATTCTAGAATTACAGAGTTAACTGGGCAGGAAATAGATTCACCTGAGACTAGCTAGGGAGAAATAGAGCAGCTACTTGTAATTTGCAGAATACCAGGGAAAGGAGGACAAAATATTCGGAAAGCTGTGTAGGTGGGGTACAGGTCCAGTGAAGGCTGCTGAGCTTTGCAGAAAACCAAAGGAAAGAAGACATTGAAGATGGGCTATACTGAATGAAAGGGAAATAATATAAACTTTGCAGAGACTGCTATAAGAACTTTGAACTCAATGAGATAGGTATAAAAAGGGTTGGTAGAAGCTCAAATCTTTCACTGTCAAATATGAACATTTCTGACATCCAAGAAAAGTGGAAAGGAGACCATTCTCAGCTGCCTGCTTCACCAATATCACAAGAGCATCCAATAGCAATAGCCTTCTATTTTAGCCCCAAAACAACAACTAGTTGAATGTATGGCGGCTGGATCTGGATGCTACTGCTCTAATCATATCATATGAGTTGCAAGGTACGTGGAAATCCCCAGTGGAAGCTTTGAGAGTTCATTTTGCAGATGCAAGAAGCCTTACTGTACTTCCTTCAGCAAACTGTTATTGAAGAAGAATGGTTATCATTTGCATGACATCACTGTCCACTGGTACAAGACTGATACTCAGCATGGCCTGCCATCTTATTCAACCTGCCAAGTGGGAATCACCTGTGGGACCAAGTTTCTTTTATTCGCTTTCAAAAAGTGGAAATCAACACAAACGAAAACTTATTCAGAGATAGCTGTCCAAAACTCCACTGAGCATTGTAGACATCTAAACTGCAATAGTTGCAGAATAACTCAGACCAGAAACCTAAATTTGTCTCCTGCAGAAAGG
This sequence comes from Phalacrocorax aristotelis, assembly GCF_949628215.1. Lineage (NCBI taxonomy): Eukaryota > Metazoa > Chordata > Aves > Suliformes > Phalacrocoracidae > Phalacrocorax > Phalacrocorax aristotelis. The sequence continues at coordinate 106,115,978 of NC_134276.1, read as the reverse complement.
AAATCAGAACATGTCTGTCCATTAACCCTATCAAGAAAGTTTAAAGCCAAGATAGGCTATACTCTTAGACTAAACCAGTCATCTAGACCTGTACAGCCAATGCAGTCACTCCCAGAGGGTAATTAATTCCATCTCAAAATAGGTCATTTAGTAAGATTGAATCAACAACTGATGGGACCCATCTTCCTCAACTAGTTATAGAAAAATTCCACATGCACAAATTAAGTAAAATAACTGTTACTCAGAGCAACCAGCTATCTCTGTTAGGCAGCCACACTTGTTAAAAACTAATATATTTCCTCACTGACCAGAATTTTTCTCTTTGTCTGTTGCTGTTCCTCAGTGATCAGTGTGATCTCCTTAAGCAGTGCTTCTACTGCTGTATTGTACTGTTACAGGACATTTTATAATTTTATTCTTTGTGCAATATCAACAAAATATCTGCAACTTATTACTATAAAAGGATTGTAAATGAACAGTTTGATACCAGATGCCAGATTTCTCTGGAGGCAGGGCTCTGGCAAGTGTCAGATGCTTTTTAATTCTACACTTTTAGTTATTCCAGGATGATCAAAAACCCAATAAATGTTAATAAGTAGTTTTGTGCTAAAATATACCTAAAAATCCAAATATTCCCAGTTTCTTTCTTGATTAAGATAGATTCAGCTTTGCTTGGAAATCCCTCAAAGACATTTCTTTTTCCCAAGCTTCTTCATTGTTTCCTCATTCTTTGAAGTAGAATAGCAAAGCTCCATTTTTTCTTCTTCAATTTATATAAGTATTCAGTTTCTTTTCCAGTCAGGAGGTTGAAAGTGCAAAAAAAAAAAAAATTATAAAGAGGAGGAAAACAACTCAAGTAATATTTTCCAAGACTGAGGGGGGAAGGGAACATTTGGGTATAGATAGGGGTTTTGGGGGTTTTTTTGGTTTTGGTTTGGTTTTTTTACAACTTTAGTTCTCACTTTCTCCAAGCCTTTTTTAAAAGGTAAATACTGTATAAACATTAGATGTTTACTAGATGTCAGTGTTCATTATTTTACTTTCAGCACATAAAAGATTTACAGATTAAAAAGTACTAAATACACACTTCAAAGTTAAAGGAGGACCTTAGAAATGACTACACTAAAATTCACAATACAACTACATTGCTGAATTTGTGGTCTGCAGTTCTTCTGTTTTCCCTCAGGAATTTCATGTATATGGTTTTAAATTAGGATTTAAGTCTCTTCCTTAGATAGGTAACCTGTTATTTCATCTTGTAGTTCAAAGTTTTTCACTTTGTCTGTACTACCAATGGTATGCATAACAGAAGTGAAAAGTCTGATTAATACTACTATCAGGAGTGTGTGCTAATCTCTTATATCCAGAGAAGTTGTAGGTAATTTCCAAGCTGATGTCATTTGTAGAAAAAAAGCATTTTTTAAATGCTTGACAAGATTGGAAATTTATAATCTAAAATACATCCTCCCTGTTAATGTTTTTTACGCAGATTATTCTATCTGGCCCTTTTCACCCCTTTCATTCTGTTAAATACTTCAGGACCCTGTTGATAGGCATGGCATAAATGAAAGGTCAAAATTGTAAAATCAAAATCATCCGCAATACTCACTTCTGCTATGAAAAAAGCACCTTTCACAGCATGTGGTGAGCCCCAGGACATCCTTTCTATCCTTCAAGATTCTGGATGGGTGCCAGGGAGCAGGCATGAGAATGCTCAGCTGGGGTGAGGGGCTCCCCAGGGCCCAACACACCAACCCAACCAGGAGCAGGGCGGCTGGGAGACACCAGGGCAGCCCCAGGCACCTCCCTAGGGACAGGACAGGAGCCTGCCAGGTAGGCTTTACTCCATGCAGCATTGCTGGGGCAGGGGCTGAGATGGGGTCTTGGACAAGGACAGTCAGGCCCTGAGGACACTTGGGGCCCAGACAGAGGCCTCTCCCCCAGCAAGGTCTGTCCTTACACCTTGCAGAGGTCTGGGTTCAGCCAAGGGCCGGGCTGGCAGCACCCAAACAGGACAGAGCCAGAGGTGGTGGCCAGACCCAGCCAAGAAGGTAGACCACAAAGGAACATGGCAGTGATGAGTCAGGTCTGAAGTCAATCTGGGAAGTCAACCCACAGGTCATGGCCAGGATCAGGTCCTGCAATTGCTGGACAAGTCAGAGCTAGGCCACAGAGCCAAGCCAGAAGTAGACACCTGGCCCAAAGGGCTCTGTGGAAAGGCAGGAACAAGGCTGTGGCTGAGCTGAGGATCAACACTCTTCAACCATTGCTCAGACAGGGAGTGATGGCCTGGGGCTGAGCTTATATAGAGCTCCCAGACCCACGAATGTGGGTGGAGGCCCCAGGTGAGGCTTGTCAGGGTCTTTATGGCTTATTAATGCAGTCAGTGCCCTGATAATGGGAATGGTGAGTCAGAATGAATATGGCCGTGCCAGAGTACGGGTTCTTGGTTTTACAGGTACAAATGTACAAACTAAATATTGGTGTGACTGTCTGTAACTAGAGCAAGACAAAAACACAGTCATTCCTAACTGAAGGGGCACTTACAGGAAGCACAAAAGACAGTTCTCAAATTCAAGACAAAGAGGCAGCAATTTCAAGACTTTTATAGGCAGCAACTTCTGATTTCTCTATCAAAAGCTGTATCACAGAACCATACAAACCAGGAGAGGATGGACTTAAAGACACCATCTAGTCCATTCATCTGCCTTAAAGGCTGTAGAATTGCACCTAATGATGTCTAACAGCTGCTCTTAAAAATCTCCAGTAATGGATTTATATAAGGCATATGCCTAAGCTACATGCCCTGCTGGAAAATATTTGGGAGTTTGTGTGGGTTTTTAATTCCATTAGTTTACTTCAATCTTTTTGACTTGTTATTTTTTGTCTCGTCTATCAAGAACACAAAGAACAGATTATTTCTTTCCTCTTTCTGTTAGTTTCTTCTGTTTTTCAAGACTGCTACCTCTATTTTTTCCTTCACTGACTAAATAACTCCAGATCTTTCAAGCTTTCCTCATAAATCACATGTTTTAAGAGGTGGACCACTCTAGCTGTTCATTTCTGAATTTTCTTCAATTGTTCTGTATTGTTCATGAAGCATGAAGATTGAAAGAGATACTCTGGTTGCTAAATACATGATAAATTTTACTTTCTAGGGACAACCTGACATGTGTGTTATTGTATTGCACCCTTCTCTTCCAGATTTTTTCTCAAGTTTACCATGAGCACTTTGAATTGTAATGCTATCTTCCAGTGTAGCTGGTGTCATCTGTAAATTTAATAATCGTACTCCCTTATACCTTCACCATGGACAATAATGAAAATAGTGAATGGCCTACTAAAACCGAACTCAATATATTCTTCTCTTCTGATGATGAATCACTAGTTAATAATCTGTAAAAACAGTTTTCCAAACAGCTTTGCACTCTACAGCAGTTTCAACTAGACGATTTTCTACAGCTTGCTTAGAAGTGACATGAGAAGGTGTCAAAAAATGTAAAATCAAACACCTTTCCTAACACAAAGCCATGTTCTCCTTCACAAATGAAATTACTTGACACAATTTGGTCCTAATGAATCTATACATCTAGCTGTTTATTATTTGTTTATTTCATTATTTATTTCAGCATTTTTTATAATAGAAGACAAGAGTCTATAAATCCCCAGATTCCCTTTGTGATGTGCTTACATTCCTGCAGGCTTTTTGAGTAACACCTGTTTTCTAAAAGTTTACAAAGGTAACAGTGAATGACTCTGAGGCCAAATCAAGCTTGCTTTCTAAGTGTTTAGTGAGGAATTCCACTGAGCCACAAAGCCATGGGCCTTGAGGGGATGCACCCACAAGTGCTGAGGGAGTTGGTGGATGTTCTTGCCAAGCCACTCTCCATCATCTTTGAAAGGTAATGGAGAGCAGGATAGGTGCCCGAGGACACTGGTTCATGGAGACCCAGCCTGTTTCCAGGGAGGGTTACATGCACTTCTTCTGTATGAGGGATGGCTGCCACAGGCCCAGACCAGCCTCCTGCATGGCTACAAAGCCTGGCTATAGTCCTCATCAATCTTTTCTGCCATCAACTACACTTTCAGGGGAGTAGAGTAAGAGGTGACCTCAGAATCATTAGTCCTGTAGACCACACAGTGACACTTCCCCAGTCATTAATGTCCATGGATACTTGACTGAAGACAAAGGCAACACTTCATAAAGAACAGTGCTCTTAAAACAATACTGTGGAGGTATGCTTGTTTCCACAGAAGCTATATATGAAGCCTTTTTTGTGTTATTACCTCATTCCCGATTGACTCTTTCCCAACACAGTTGGGTGTGACATATCTAGCAGCTGCTGTCAGAAGTATCTCATCCACTGTCTTCAAGCCCACTTCAAGAATTCATGTTAAAGGAAGTCAGTTGTCTTCCCTATTGTACTTATCAAATTCTCTGAAATGCTTTCCTTCTTGAATGAAGTGCATTGCCTGCAGGGAATGAAAACAGCCTGCCAAGAGGTAATGTAAACCTGGTCCCATAACCTCCATCTCCTTCCTTTAGTTAAACAGGTTAAACCCATCTGCCATGCTTTTAGATGTCCATTTTCTAGCCAAATAATTTGTTTTAGAGGAGCAAAATAAACCAAATACATCTTTAACATCAATAACCTAAAACAAAGTATTATATCCTATATAAACGTTATTTGAAAGACAAGGGCACGCAGTAACTTTCGTTGGTTTTCTATTCCCAGCAGAGAGACTAACATGCCTACTGATGCTCTAGGGGGAAGTGAGTTTAAAACGTCTCAAAACAGAGAAATCTGATGCTTTTCTTTTTGCTGTAAACTGAAACATCATGAATAAATTTCCATCTCCAGGTATGAAAAGTCACCTTGAAGCAAAGGCTGAGTTGAAATGAGTGCCTGGAATACTTTCCCAGGACAAACATACTCTGCACTGGTTTATTAGCTCTGTCTACCCTGAGAGCTTCAACAAAGAGTCACTCTAGAGGTGTTTTCACCTGCACTTCAGAATGAGATCCAGGGGGTTTTTGGAGAAAAAGTAGATACACAGAACAATCAGGAAACAAATGTCCTCTGGTATTCCTCAGTTCACTCCTGATCGTCCAGATGTTCAGTCTCATTCATCAATAGACTAAAACTGCAGCGCACAACTTGGAGTTCATCAGATTCAGCCTTTCAATGCAATTTGATCTAGTCTGCTTTAAGAGACACATTATCTACTTTTAGCTTATAGAGCTAATGTCCTAGCTCACTTCCTGGAACCAAAAAACAGCTCCATCTTCTTAGAATGGCTGGAATGGCAGTCACAAAGGCTGCTTTTAATGGCACTATGTTGATTCCTCTTTCTACTTCTCTCCTCCATGTGTCTTCTATAGCATTCACACCTGGTTGTTGAATTTTGAAAATTCTTCAGAAACCAAATCTCCAGAGACATTTTCAACAGTCTTCATAGTCACTGAAATGTTGATAGGAGAGGGGACTAAACAGAAACATAGAATCATGTAGGTTAGAAAAAACCTCTAGGATTGTCGAGTCCAACCATAAACCCAACACTGCCAAGTCCACCACTAAACCCTGTTTCTAAGTGCCACATCTATGCAGCTTTTAAATACTTCCAGGGATGGTGACTCAACCTCTTCCCTGGGAAGCCTCTTCCAATCCCTGACAAACCTTTCGGTGAAGAAATTTTTTCTCATATCCAAGCTAAACCTCCACTAGTGCAACTTGAGACCATTTCCTCTTGTCCTATAACTTGTTACTTGGGAGAAGAGACCAACACCCACCTCACTACCACCTCCCTTCAGGTGGTTGTAGAGAGCAATAAGGTCTCCCCTCAGCCTCCTCTTCTCCAAACAACCCCAGCTCCCTCAGCTGCTCCTCATAAGACCTGTGCTCTAGACCCTTCACCAGATTCATTGCCCTTGTCTGGACATGCTCCAGCACCCCAATGTCTTTCTTGTAGTGAGGGGCCCAAAACTGAACACAATATTCAAGGTGCAGCCTCACCAGTGCCAAGTACACTTCCCTACTCCTGCTGGCCGCACTATTGCTGATACAAGCCAGGATGCTGTTGGCCACCTTGGCCAACACCTGGGCACACTGCTGGCTCACGTTCAGCCATCTGTCAACCAACACCCCGAGGCACTTTTCTGTCAGGCAGCTCTCCAGCCACTCTTTCCCAAGCCTGTAGCGTTGCATGGGTTTGTTGCGACCCAAGTGCGGGATAGGTACAGCTGGTGAAGGGTCTTGAAAACAAGTCTTACGAGCAGCAACTGAGGCAACTGAGGTTGTTGAGCCTGGAGAAGACGAGGCTGAGGGGAGACCTTATTGCTCTCTACAACTACCTCAAAGGAGGTTGTAGTGAGGTGGGTGTCAGTGTCTTCTCCCAGCTCACTAGCGATAGAACGAGAGGGAATGGCCTCAATCTCCATCAAGGGAGGTTTAGATTTGATATGAGGAAAAATTTCTGTACTGGAAGAGTGGTCAAGCATTGGAACAGGCTGCCCAGAGAGGGTGGAGTCATCATCCCTGGATGGGTTCAAAAAATGTGTAGATGTGGCACTTCAGGGCATGGTTCAGGAGATATGGTAGTGTTGGGTGGATGGTTGGACTTGATGATCCTAGACGTCTTTTCCAAACTTAATGATTCTATTTATGTTTCTATGACCGGCCACTGAGCCTTGTTGAACATCATACAATTGGCCTCAGCCCAACGATCCAGCCTGTCCAGGTCCCACTGCAGGACCTTCCTTCCCTCAAGTAGATCAACGGTCCCACCCAGCTTGGTGTCATCTGCAGACTTACTGGGGGTGCACTTGATCCTCTCATCCAGATAATTGATAAAGATATTAAACAGAACTGGCCTCAGTACTGAGCCCTGGGGAACACCATTTGTGACCAGCCACCAACTGGATTTAACTCCATTCGCCACAACCCTTTGGGCCCAGCCATCCAACCAGTTCTTTACCCAGCAAAGATAGACCCATCCAAGCCATGAGCAGCCAGTTTCTCCAGGTGAACGCTGTGAGAAACAGTGTCAAAGGCTTTAGTAAAGTCCAGGTAGATACCATCTACAGCCTTTCCCTCATCCACTAAGCGGGTCACCTGGTCATAGAAGGAGATCAGGTTAGCCAAGCAGGACCTGACTTTCATAAACCCATGCTGACTGCACCTGATCACCTGGTTGTCCTGTACATGCCACATGATGGCACTCTAGATGATCTGTTTCATAACCTTCCCCAGCACTGAGGTCAGACTGACAGGTCTATAGTTCCATGGATCCTTTTTCCGGTCCTTCTTGTAGGTGGGTGTCACATTTGTTAACCTCCAGTCAACAGGGATCTGCCCAGTTAGCCAGGACTGCTGATAAATGATTGAAAGTGGCTTGAAAAAATAAGTCAAGGAGTCAAGAGGGGTGACATCATAAAGGATTTAATCTATTTTGTTTCTGATGAAGAGATAGGTTTGGAATAGAAGGAAGAAAAAAAGGGGGCAGGGGCAATGAGGAAAGCAGTATTCAAGTAAGAAGTCAAGGATTACATGTAAGTGGTATATCTGGCCATGAAATCCAGTAGAGGGCTATTACTCTTTGTCCTGGAAGAAGAAAAAGCTGATGGAGGACGAAACAGGCTGTACTGAAGGAAGTGCTAGATTTCCTTCAAAAATGCTCAGCAGCAAAAGAACAAGGATGGAGGAACTGGGCACTAAGGTCTGAGTCAAGGCTCAGAATTAATGGGATAGTATCCTACACTGAGGTGAAGGCACGGAAATAAGAGAGAAAGGGAAAAGGAAAAGGTGAAGGGAATGAACATTTCTTCTACCAAAGGTATGTAAGAGCCAGCATGGTGTCACTAAGGGTGACAGAAAAGTCTTCCATGTCCCTTGCTGGAGGTTTTGGAAAAATTGAGAGAAAAATAGATATGATACAAGATGAATGAGCATGCAACTTTGGCATTTGGACAGATATGCAGACATTGGGATTATTCAGAATAAGAGCTGGAGAAGAGGTGAAAGTTTTCAAAATGTTTCTCATCGTTAAATAAAACGTGTATAGTTTGAAACAAATGTCTTGGTGACACAGCAAGATGGACTCCCCCCAAAACCAAAAATAAGGCATGGTCTGTGAAATTAGAGTCCGTATTAACATATTAAGAGAACTGCAGAAATAATAGTTGAAGGGGAAACTTTTTCCTTTTCTTGTGTGCGAGGGTTGAGAGATGAATGCCACAGAAGTTGAGTATTGCATCCAAGAAAGAGAAGGAAACAAGTTATGGACAGAGGCAAAGCAATGATTATATTGGTTTCTCGTAATGGATCGGTGGGAGGAATATGTAGAACCTACAGAACTGGATGGATGGCTAGAAAAGTGAATCGTGAGGATGGAGGTAACAAAAAGGGAATATGAGCTGAGAGCCATACAATCCAATCCAATCCATGAGGTAGAAGTAAAAGTGACAGTGAGAATAATATGAAAAAATTGGAGAAAAGTAAGGGAGAGAAGGAAGCCCAGAAGAAAAAATATATGTTAGGAGGTGAGGAAGCTGGGAAATCAGCACAGGTTACTGTAATGAGAAGGGAAGTCAGAGACAATTGCTTGTAGTGCAGTCTTTGATTTTCTGCTGCACTAGTGTGAAGACATCTTTCTCACACATTGTGCAGTGCAGTACACCCATAGATTTGGGCAAAAGCAACATGAATGAGGAGCAGAGTGAACATATCAACAGATGCACATTTAGGGTGATAAAGTCCTGATCTTCACAACTGGGCTGAAATCAGAAATACGCTGAGATGCAGAAATTCACTTACAAGCATTCTTTTAGAATTACCCTTGTTCAGTGGGAATCCCCATTCAATGTACAGAATCAACTGAGAATTGCCAGGATGAATCACAGCAGTGGTCCAACCTGCCCTAGCCAATACCAGACATGTTAAGTTTCAGACACCTTGGGCATAAGATCACTAAAAAATATGTTGCTTTTTAAGTCACAGCCCTCATTTGCAGTTATTTCTGTATCTATTTTAATTAAAAGTCCCCTCTGTGTAAGCCACGTTGCTTCACCATAACTCTAAGATTGCAATAAAAGCAAAGGGATACATTTATTTATAAATATATACCAAATTAATATTTCTTTTAAAATTGTTGCCTGTAGTCTGGTGGCAAACTTGATTTCAATATTTTTTCTCTTTGTGGGGAAGCACAAAGTTTCACAAAAATGAACATAAGCAAATGTCAAGAGATGAAAGAGAGAAAAAGTACAGTGAATCAGTATGACCACTAAACTGTACTCACATGCATCAAACAGCAAAACATCTCCACCCTGAGACACAAGAAACAGCTGGAATTATCAGGAAACTTAATGGCATGTAGGTATCCAGGGAAGATAATGGTTATTTTATGACCACCACCTTCTCTCTCCACTTCTGATTTAGTGGCCTTCAAATATCAAAAAATGGCTTATTTCAAGTGTAGGTCTCAAGAGGGAAATAGACTACCAAACCAAAGATGAGATGCAAATGTTATTTAGGTAATATTAATTCTCAAGTATGTGTAACAAGGGATCTAAAAAATTATTTCACTCTCTACTCCTGTGCACCACAATGATCTCCAGGAATCCTGCAGAAATTCAGGCTCTGATTCTGCAAACAGATATACTCCACTTCAGACTTTTGAGTAGTCCTGTTAGCTTTGCTGGAATGACTCTGTCACATGAAGTCAAGCACTGTTATCAGCATTTCTATGGTAAGAAAAAAGTGTTCCCAAATCTCATTAAAATATTTCTCAAAGAAGCAGGTCATCGAATAGGATTCTGTCAGGGTACTAGGAATGAAACTGAGATGTAGGCCACAAACAGCTTTATGTCATGTTGAGGAACAGTCCGTGAACACTGAATGCTGTTGAAATACCTCATATTGTATTTGGACATGCTCCTGTAATAAAAGAATTTGAAGTATATTTGAGGAATTGAAAATTAACTAATTAAAAAAAAAGTCATGAGAACACAGACAAGCAAGTATCCTTAAATTCACTATGCTCAACGCTTCACAGAAAGAGAATAGATGCACTTTCCTCTGACATATTAAACAGATCGGTTCCCACTTCTGTTTGCGCAACAATTCACACTTCTGTTCTGCCAGGAAATACTGAAAGTTTAAGTCTCTGATCATGACTTACAATTCGCCTGCCTACAAAGCTGCCCACTGAGTAGTAAGTGGCCTTCTTCAAAAACTGCTTTGGTTAAACCACTGTGAACACTCAAGCGAACCCAGCAGAGGTAGATGGGGTGTTACACTAGAAACATAAAGTCATCTTTAAGTAAAATATAACTATTACATTATCCAAAAGACAATTTCTTAAATTACACATTGTTTATCCCACAACACCACAGTATGTATTTAGATCAGTACTGTTTTGAAGGCCCTAAGTTAACACAATGAAATATCATGGGCCTATAGCCTCAGCAAAAATGAAGGGAAGGCATCGCTTTGTCCTCTGTGAGAGCAGAAGACAAGTCTGGGAGCTCACCTCTCCCCTGTGGTTGGTAAGAACCCTGAGTAATTTCATGTGAGTACATGAAGTTTCAGGATGGAAGGTGTAAAAGTGAGAGAAGTTTTAGATTTTCCTTGTAACGTTCCCAAGAGATATACCATAAAAACTCCACACCAACTAATGACCGCAGGCCACTGCAAAAATCAGATTCATTTCTTTAACAGAAATATGGAGAAGGGACATTTGTGTAAGACTCCATATCCTTGCGACTCAAAACAGTTTTTCATTCTGGGTCCTGATTTTCAACTTTGAGTAAAAGATTTTACCTGAATGTCAAGTTTAATTAAAAAAAAAAACACCCCAGATGAGATTTTCCACTTCAGATAGAGAAATTTGTTTCCAAATCACTTATCCAGCTGTTGAGTTATTGGTTAACTGAAAATAAGAAATAGCTGCATGCAAGAAAAAATAAGGTTACACAAGAGTTTCTATTGAATTTAACAGCTCGTTTTCACAACATCTCTGAGTAAGTGCATATATCTTGCAAAGGTATGTATATGATATATTCTTTATTCTTAGTAATAGTTTGGTCTTTCTGTCTTCATAGGTTGGATCCAGCTTTCACTGTAGTATATTCACACTGAAGCAAGTGGGAATCTTCCACAGAGACAATATTAGGATATATAAGCGGGACCAGCATGAATATATTAATTTATACTATCCAATGAATCTTAATTCATTTTAGATAATATTCAAACAAAATGAATACTTGCTGTTTCTGTGGTACATACCCTATGGGCTTCAGTATTAAGAACACAAGACATAAGTTAATATGTGTTTGAATAAGAAACTACATTTAAGAACCCATTCAACTAACAAGGTAACAATTATTTGTTGTTAATACCACATTCTATTCTGTCCTGCAAGAAAATTGGATTCCTACTCCATCAGTGTTCCATCTAGTTACATATTCCAGATGATATTACGGAATTTGCTTCTATTTAACTTTATTTTATATATTTTCTAAGCAAATCTGCTCCAACTGAAAACACTGGAACACTTGTATTACTTTTAAAAATTCAGTGGGAACATGTCCACCACCCAGAAATTTTCACTGTTGTGGTTTTAAATTAAATATTACACCTGTGTTTGTTATTTAACTGACAAATTAACTTACCTAGTACCCTATCCCCCAGGAGGAACTGAGCATCCTAAATTTCTGGTAAATCCATTATATACTTGACTGGAATGAAACATCTTTCATTTTCACTGAGCTTAAACACAAAATCCTCTCACTGCACCAAGCCCTTATTGGTCACCCCGCTCCCCAAGTTTTGCTGAAATCTAAGACCTTTTTTTAAAAAAAATTGCTCTTTTTACCCTATGCATGTGCATGTCTCAGAAATCAGTCAGAATATAGTAATCTTCTTTCACACTGCAAATTTTGTGGTTAAAACTCAGTCCTGTTTTGAAAAATCTGACAAATTAAGTGGCATTTCCTGTTTGAAAGAGGGGAGCAACAGAATCTTTCAGGAGCATGCAATGCTGGTGATATTCAGGTGAGGCAACTGCTTTCACGGCACAGTGCTCTGAGCTTAGCATATGGGGTAACTCTAGTCTACACTCCAGAATATAGGAAAAAAAGAATTCCCTGTACTCAAAATAATACAAACGTGCTCATGCAGACATTCAAATCAAACACCACCAGGTTCACGAATTAATTCAGTTCTCATGCAAGAACCTCGTTTGCTGCCATAGCAGAAACATCCAGGCAGCCAAAATCTTGTGTTGTCAAGCAACTTGCGGTGTTGCTGAAGCTGAAGTCTATGGAGCACTGTTCAGGTGACACCCTCTTTTGAATGAATCCTAAATTGAAAAACTTTTGCCTTACCTGTTTACCAGGGGATAGAAATGCAACATTAGGGTAGGTCCTTAGATGCACATCTAAATAAAGCTATAAAGTGCAGTTCTGCAAGGCTGCAACTAGATTCCTTCCCTATCAGCCCTTTTTACTCTGTGGCTTTGCTAGGTCAGGGGATGAGACAAGTAGGCAGCATCCAGTCTACTAACTTCAAACAGAACTGATCATCTGAATATGACAAACCTTTAAGAACTCAAAGATGGTTATCAAAATGTGGACTTGTGCATATAGATATTCACAGAAATCTTCCGTGTATATATCAAGACAAATTTTCTTACATTGCAATCCATAAATAAGAAACTCACCGGTTGGCTACAACCACTGCCTGCCAAGAATGCCCTCACAGTGCTAGAAGATGTCCAGCCTCTCTCCTTATTTACAGTCTTTGCCAAATAGAGCTCAGTACAGGTACGTTTAGTCAGACGATGTATTTGAACCAGTTGTAAATAAAACTGCAAATTGATAAATTTCATTTAGTAGTTTGATGAATGGATTTCAGGAGTTTTCTCTTGAGGTTTTTATTTTTTAATCACGGAACCTTATAGCCGTGTTCAGATCATGTCACTGTAAATTCAAGTATTCATCTGCAACATTATATGTTAAAAATAAAGCCAAATAAAAATTGAAGCAGCGATTCTGTAAATACACACCCTAAATCTTGTAGAATAACTCCACAAAAATTTTGCAATCTGTTTATGTTGCTAACGTTGGTAATCAGTACTGGATCTTGATCACTATAGCTATGTAACACCCTGCCTGAGATGGCTGCTGGGGTTAGTGCACTTCACTGTGCTTTTCTGGTTAACTTTTGACTTGGCCTGAGCTCTGTGAATAGGATTCTCCTGAAGAAATGTAGTGTCTATCATGAGTAGACCCCAGCATCTGAGATGAAAGTATAGATTTTCCATAGAGTCGCGGAGATAAATAAGTCTTCTAGGGTACAAATCACTTCCATCTAAAGTAGACTTCTAAAACAGACCTTACAGATGAACTGTGTCTGCAAAAGTCTGTTTCTCCCCTCTTACAGACCTTACAGAGAATCCAGGGTAACTAACACAGACACAGATGTCAATACGATGAAGGTCCATCTTTCTTGAGATTAATCCCCTGTCAAAGGACTAATCCTGCCTAAATTCAAGCCCAAAGGGACTTCAGAATTGTCCTCCTCCTGTAGAAAAACTCAAGCCTGTTAAAACAATTGTCGCTGGAACATCCCTGGCAACAAAGGATTCCACTAACAAACTTGTTCACCTGCACGTGCAGAAAGTTTCAAGCAAGGACTGACCTTTCCCATGCATCAAGACCTCCTCAGTTCTAGTTTTCATATGGAATAGTTATACCCTGCCCAATACCTGGCATCTCTTATAGGGATTTTCAAATATCCAGTCACTTGTGCTGGAAAACATCTGGAAATTTGGTAGATCACCACCTGCAGCAGCAGGGCAAGTAGGTTACTATAAAAACGACCATCAGTCACCTAAACCAGTAAAATTAGGTCAGCAGTAAACATAAGATAAAGCCATCCACCTGTAGTATTACATACAGGAGATAAAAACGCATGTACCTTGACAAGCTGGTTTTTAGAATTCTTTTTGAATGTCTGTTTTTTTCTAAGGTAAAGCATCCAAGTGCCCAGGCAACAAATGTTATGTATGAAATTCTATGCAATATGATAAATGGTGTTTCTGTAAGTAAATGAACACACATCCTTATACAGGAATTAAAATCTAAAACAAGAATGAGTGTGTAAGTTTATGAATAAGTGAAAGTACACAAAGTAAGGCATATGTAAACTTATCTTGTGTTATATGAATCATTCTTGACATGCAACTATAACGGTAGCCTTCATTAGAAAGGGGAACAGCAAAAACTTCTAAGAAATGAAGTGGGAATGCTTCCTAACGTTCAGTGGTTTGGCATTCTTTTTAAGAAGGTGAAGAAAGCATAAACAGAGCCTGTGTGCATTTCATGAGTCACTTCAGAAATTAAAAGTTTTGCATATGAAGCTATGTCACTTGGAAAAGAGGATATGGTATGTATGTGGTGGGCATGAAAATACTAGATACATTTCTTGTTGTTAGTTGTGGGCTCCGTTTTATAAATGCTTATCTTTGAAAGGATGAAATTTCAGAGAAACAGGTAATATTTGATACCTGAAGGTTTTCATTTTATGCTTAGAGTGTAGCTACATCCTATAGAAAGGAAGTTGTTACTGGAGTTTTAGGGACTCAGGAAATAAGAGTGTGTGATGTAACCACGTATGTCTTCTTGGATCATAAATTAATTTACAAATCTACTGATCCTCCAGCTGATGTTGTCCTATCTTTCCTGAAAATCATTCATAGCAGTATTCTGAGAAGTGCCCATATGGCACGCAGTCATCTGCTGGCCTACTGCAAACACTACCATAGGCTGGGCAGAGAGGGGAGGGATATATCCATATGCATTTACACGCTTACAACGATATCATTCAAACCTCCAACGGCAGACTGAGCTACATCTTTACAGTGAAAGTCCTGGAAGAAATGGACTGTTATTTTCAACCAGCTTCCTCATCCCAAACTAACTTCCCTCAGGTTGAGGGATTTTACAGGTACTGGGCTGTCTCATCTCCTCCAACTAGATAATCCCTTTTCATCTCATCAGCACTGCTTTGGCAGCAAACTTTCTAGCCACATGGGTGCTGTTGTGCGTGCTGAAAAGAGCTGGAAAAATACGAACTAATCTTTCAACCTCTGAGATAAATTTGCTACTTTGAGATCCCCTAAGACATGAAACTGACATTCCAAAATGGTTTCTTTCATTGAGAAACATTTCTGAAATATTTTTTTTCAGTTTTGGAACGTTGGGAACATGACTGATTATTCTTAGCAATTTACCTCTTTGTGAGCATCAAATACACAGCAACATAGTTGTTTGATATTTTAAATTATTATTCCCCTCATAAATTTCACTTTGTGCTCAGTTGTCAACTATTGCATGGAACTAAAGTAACAGAGGGAAACATTTTGGTGGATATTGAATCTTCCTTGCTCTACTTTGCCACCTATTCTTCCTGCAGGATAGAAGAATGCAGAGAAAGGGGGGACAAGTTGAAAGAATGAAGCTGTGCAGTGGCTACATTTGGCTGAGCAGAGCATAGCACTGAATTGTTGGGATATTAGGGTTTTTCAGCAAACTTAGACTCAAGAATTCTGCAGTAGCATCATACTTCCAGTTTTCACTTTCCAGTTTTCCAGAGTTTGCAAGCCCTCACGTTTGCACACAAACACACTGAAAACATGATCCTAAAATGCAGAATACATGAAGGAACAGGAAAACCTGTTTTACCACTTCTAAATCAATGTGTTGGTATTTTGCTTCTGACTTCAGGTCTTTGCACTTGAAGCCATCACATAGATTTGGTAAAGAATCCTGCAACATAGTGCAATTTTATGATGGCCATAAGCCTTGTGGAAACATTTCTGATTCAAAAGATTTTCACTAAATAGCACGCAGCATTTCTCCTGGTTTTCTGCCAGCTCAGCTCTCCACTGAGAACTCTGCTCACCGAGGCTTGTGGCCCCAGAGTACCACTTCCCTCCCGCTAGGACTGCCTCAGGACCAAACTGCCCAAAATTAAAGTAGGACTTTTAGGATGGCTTAGCAAAAACTCCAGCAGCTCTGGAGGGCAGGAGAACCTTGGTGGCAGAGGGTTTTCACATTCCCTGATATGCAGAGGTATATGGAGTTCTTACTGAAGCCTGACTTTCTCTGGCTCCTGACCTTTGCACTTCAGAGCAGGGATGTGCCTTGAGGGGCTTTCCAATAACTCCTGTGTGCCAGTGGCTCCCTGGGAGTCCAAACACCTACCTGCAGTCTGCCAGCTGCTGGGAGCAGCCCCCCATTAGCCCAGACCCCTAACTGCATCGCACTTGCCAAATCTCACCTCCAGCTTCACTTGACAGGGGGGCAATCGTGTGTGCCTGTGTTAGCCACACTCAGGCTGATGAGTTGGTCTGAAAGTATAATGGATCCTTCACAGAATCAAGACCTATGTGGATACAGATGTACTCTGCTGCATTGTCACAGGTAGCCAGTTTATTAGGTATAATGCTACTTCCCTGTTCATGTGTTCGCTGTTGAGTGAGGCTCTGGTCTGGGGTATTTTTCTTTGTTTTTCTCCAGTTCCGGAAATGTAGGAGGAAGAGATGGTCCAGATCCTACAGTTAACAGACACAAGTGTAATCTTTTTTAACCCAACAACAGGACTGGCCATGTGAGGAAGTGCTCCTCACCTAGGCAAAACCACAGGGTATCCAGCCCTCAGTGCTAGCATGTCCTTCTTTCAAAACAGCACGCTGTTACAGATGCAGCTATAACTTTTTCTGGGTGCAGGATTGTGTTGCTCTCTTTCAAACAAGATATATATTCCTTCATTCCTCCCTCTAATGGAGAAGAAATCAGTTGAGGCTGTGACTCAAACTAAAACTGTTGGACGCATTGAAGACCACAGCCTCTCCTTTGAAGGCTGTGTTAGATGTGACTTAATAACATGATTTTTAGGCACATAATTACTAGTTGGTTTCTCAAGACAACCTGATGCTGGTAACACATTCTGTCAGACCCTCGAAGCTTGATTATTCTAATTCTCCCATTGCCACTTACAGAAAGTTGTGAGTAGGAGCCCTAAGGCTCCTTGTGGCACTGAAACACCCTCATATATAGATTTCCCTACAGCCACTAGCTTTCAGGGTGTCAACCTGAAAAACGGTAGACTCTTTTTTTTTTCTAAAAAGCTAAATAAAAGTATAGTTATAGTGATATTGGTTATAATTAGGTTATCCCTACCCGCTGAGTTTCTGCTCCCAGCTACAACTTAGTTTTAAGCATGACACTGTCCCACCTAAAGTCCTTTCTCAGAGGTGTGCTACCTCACTGAAACCAGCCCTCTCCACTTGTTTGATTTACATGGTGCTTTTGTTTCACTTACCTATTCATACACTTGTTGCTGTTATTCAGCAAATGAGTTATGCATTAAATTATTAGTTGTTGTTGTTGCCATTGTTACTGCTGCTGCTGCTATTAATAACCCTTACTGACATTTAAAGAGAAAATGCAATTGTGTAACCATGCTTACAATACGTTTAGCAGATTTATATTTATAAAGTTATTCAGTTTACTTAGGAACATACAAGACATCCGAACACGTAATTTTTCATTCAACTTCTCTCTCTCTGTGACATAAAGATACTTACTACCATATTACCAGGCAATCTTTTTTCTTTTTTTAATCTTATGTCTATGTAGTAACAACCAGTGTTGTCATTAAGGGGATTCTGGGAAGGAAATATTCATCACTGAAAAAAAAAAACACAAAATCCCATGTACTTTACAGCAAGAAAGATCATTGATTGGAGACTGACTTCTTCAGAAATTTCTGAACTTGTGCGTAGCTTGTAAAAATTCCCCACCCACATTATTCTTTTTGAAGCACACTGTCACAGAGCTGCTCCTTCCATTTCTTGCCATAAAACTGTCAGCTGAGTGTTTCATGTTGTGATACAGCTCTCTATGTTACAGGAAATCGACCTAAGTAGTTTTCCTGTGAGTATAAAAGAAACAGATAAAATACATTAACCCTTTCAATACATTATATATTTACACACTTGTAACCTTGCAGGTCTTAGAACAAAGAACAGTCTCAATGGGAAACAGTAATGGTTGCAGGGAGGGTTTTATTCTTTAAAAACCTTTTTTCTACTCGTTGGGTAATTGTTTTATTTATCCACAAAAGATACTTTTGGGTGTTTTCATGAGTGGCCCTTCTTTACAACACTGCTGTTTCTAATAGCTGCAAAATAATTTTTTCATACTAAACATGAGTATGCTCTCTCAGCCTAGAAAATAAACATCTGTGTTTCTTCTTGATTTGACAGCCCGGTGTGTTGCTGAAACAGAGCTGTGCCACAAGCTCAGACCCAGCTCTAAATTTTCAACATGTGGTAGTCATTTCTGATTTAGTTCTTGCTAAAACCTCTTGCTGGATTGGTAGAGTGATGTGCAGACTGCAGGAGATTAGGAACTCTGAATAAGGCTACAGAAATTCATAACCCTTATCTAAATTTCCCTAGACATCCAGACAAAGAGAAAATCTGGAACTGTAATAAAGATGTCTTGCACTGTGCAATTCTTAATGTCCTGCAGAAGATGCTTTATCGACACACCCACTTTCTTAAAAGCATCCTAATATTTTAGATTAATAAAATTTGCTTTGCAGTCCAAACTGGATAAGACAGCACAGAGGCCCTCAGATTTAACCATAAGAGGTGAACAGGAATCATAAACTCAAGATCCAAACCCCAAAACGCATACCATCAACCCCATTTATCAGAAATTTTTGTCTACTACCTATGAATTTTGCATCCTTCTCCGAGGAATTCTTTGTCTGTGCTATATTCTACAGTGAGCTGAACTCTGCTGTCTGAACCACTGAACAGTATCAGGTTGGAATGAACTTCATGCTGCAAGGCCACCCTATCTCACTGCCTCCGACTACACTGCAAAGCGACTAAACAAAATCATTGAACAGTTACACAGATGTAGCTCAGAAATGAACAGCATGAGAACTACCTTCAAAAGCAAAATTGGTCATATTTCAGGGAAAGGATTTTTGGCCTTTGAGTGGCACTCAAAAATACCTGCAGAGAACCCCTAATTCAGGCAAATTCTGTGAGGAAACATGAGGCTCACCCAGCCTTTCTTTTGCTTTGTACTCAGTCTTATAGTCTCATAAATTCTAAACTGCAACTTCTCGCTGTTCTGCTCTCTTGCTGAGGACATGTCCCCACATACCTTTGGTATATCGTTGTAATTTTTCGGTAAGTTCAAACAGCTAATGGTTATTGTTGAAGTCAGCTGTCCCTTCATCCAACTTCACATCTAAAACTATTTATCTTGGGAAAGGCAGGAGTAAGAGAATATACAATTTCTTCCACAGCACCAACCTGGTTTATGCCGAAAAAATGTTTACCACCCTCAGAAATACAATAAAAATTCTGAAATAATAAATTCTCCAGACTGGCAGTCTTCTTCCGCCTAAGTGATCAATAATCTATAAAAATGTTCTTCTGATTCCCAAAAATGTAATTCTGATTTTTCAGGAGGAAATAAGAACTGAAGGATTTGGTATCTGGTCTGCGCTTGGGGGCACTTACGTGTGTATGCTCTACACATTTTCCTGAGTGGCTTATATAAAAATCATACAAGTACTGCCCTGACTATTCATAATATGGAATACAGTAGTTCTCAAATGCCATGTAATGAAGGCATATAGCATATAACCTGCACGTAGAAGGAGGTTCCACAACACTGAAGGCACTCGAGAGTTTTCTGCATGGCTCTGACTTCTTTTACCCTCTCTGTGAAAGTGCAAGTGCAACAGCTGGGATAGGATGGGAGAAGAATTTCTCTTTTAGTTTTAGGTCTAAGCTTATCTCTGGCTCCCAGTTAAGACACCTACAGGATGTTTTAGCTTAGTGAGGGACCTAAGCGATTTGTGAAGATCATTTCTCTGAGCAGTTCTGTCAGTCCCCTCAGCCCATGCCTACCAAGACTGAGGGGAAAAAAAGAAACATAAAACTTTCCTGCATAAGGTTACACAAGTCTTTCTGCAGTCCCAGCTTAAACATAGACTAAATGCCCCTTCTGTGGTGATTAACTTCCCCAGTCATATTTTCAATGGCTACCCCTTGCGAATGCAATTGTGGACCATATTACATAGCAGAACAGGAAAGCTCCAAGAAGTTCTGAAGAAGCCACAGGGAGATACATGCAAATTCAATTTTTCTGAATTCTGCTACAAAAGCATCTTTTATTATTTTATTATTTAGCAAAGGCTCCCCTCCCCCCAGTCCCTTTTCCTCCTGCCAAACCCAGCAGAGATTTCTCTTCTACCTGTCGTATATTGTCCCTTAACTGGTAACTCCTGAGAAAGAGAGGCTGAAGAGGCTTATGGGTGCCACGCTGGCAGGAAGCATTGCCAGTGGCTGGCCATGCCCCAGTGTTCCTTGCCAGCTTTCTCCCAGGGCAGAGACCCCAGGGGCTGCCCCTGCACCCTGCCCCTGGCAAGGTCCTGAGGGGACCACAGGGGCCACACTATAAAGCACCTGTGCATGTCCAGGGCAGTTTGCCATCAAGTAGTGGCTCTGAATACCAGGCATGCTGCCTGGCACCACTTGTGGTGTGAGGACCTAGTCTGCCTGGAGAAATAGAAGATTCCTACAGGACATTTCCACAAACCTGACCAGTGGACAGGACCCATCTGAGCAAAAGGGTAGCAGAAACCCAACCAGCTTCTGTTCATACACAGAAATCACATATAAACGTAATCAGCAAAAAATGTTGCATTCCCCCACGATGTTAGCAAGATTTGAGAATTGCTGAAGCACACTGGATAGAAAAGTATGGGCATCAGACTACCTTGTCATCTGTCCCTGTGGCTTGCAGCAGTATTCATATTCCCTCTGGTTTTCCATATCTGAAAGGATGACAGCAGTTTTAACCACTAACAAAGTAATGGGAAGGGACTTCCAGTATGTCAAAATTATTTCTACTTCATATTTTATTGCCTTCCTTCCTAGAATCAAAGTGGATGAAGCATAGATGATAAGCATAATAAAAAATAAAGGACTATCTCTCAGGCTGCTAGAAATTAAAATTACTGGAAGTCTGGGAATAAAAGGTATCAGTTCTCCCCCAAGAACAAAAGGCTATAATAAAGAAAATATCCAGAAACTATGAGAGTTGCAACTGTAAGTTGAGAACACTGTTAGAAGAAATGCCATTAGGGTACAAGTCCAGACATTATTCTTTGATGTCTGGGTACAATTCAAAGCACTTTGAAATTACACACAGTAATTTGGCATTATTAAACTTAGTTTAATTACACTTGAGTTCTATTCAGTCGGACTTATTCAGGATGCATTAAAATGGGTATTTTATAAACAAAGCTATGTAAAGATAATCTCAAAGGCAGTTCACAATAACCTGCATTCCTGTTTTGTATTAGAGTCCTCCTTACTAGTTCCAGTTTTCATTGCTTTCCAGAACCAAGTCTTTTCCTTTCCTTAAAGAGGTGAAAGGAACCCGTTTTCCCCAGGATGTAGCTTTCAAAGCAGCTTTCTCCATCACTGCTGCCTCCTTCCAGGGCCTTGAGAACTGGGACTCTGGAGTTCATGTTCAAAGCCTGATCTCCAGCTTTTTCACTGGAACGGCCTCCAAGCTGCGCTTGAATGTCTGCGTAGCCTATTGCTCTGGCATGTCCTCCTAGATTTCTCACAGTCAGTTTTGACACGAGTGGAGGAGACCACAAGCAGCTCATCTGCTTTTCCTGGGCCTTGCCGCTTCCTGGGGTACTGGCTCTAGCCTTAGTTCCCCAGATAAGGCCGTGAGTTTCACTGGAAAGTAAGCCTCCCAGAACATCTTTCTTGTGTGGCAGCTTTAGAAAGCAGCATCTCCATTGCATGGACAAGAGAGACAGTAAAGAAAGGGAAGGCACTATTCATCAGTGTCTAAAGCTGCACCTAGGGCTTAGCAACCTTTGAATCAGAAGAGGAAGATAGAGCTGAGCAACCACGTTCTGCCTCTTCCATGGCTCGCCAGTAGGATTTCAGTATTACAGAAGTGATAGGCACTTAAAGGGTAACTTGGGTGGAATTTTGGTGCCCACTGTAAAAGCAACTCAGTTGTCACCAACTCAGATTGCACAAGCTGAAATGACAGAGGCTGTTGCAAAGGGATAGAGAACAGGGAGAGATGGTTTGAAAAGTCTTCAAGCATCCATCTCAAATTATGTTTCAGACACTTCACTAGGCAGTGTGACAGGAACTGATAAATCATACAGAATAATTTTTGGCTAATTAAATGTTACCTTTGAAAGAACTTTCGTTCAAAAATATCTTCTCTAATCAATGTCACAACTTCCATAAAAGTATTAAAATTGTACTCAGAATACAAATTTACAGTCAGCTTTTATTGCAAAGCCTAATTTTACCAATTTTGGAATTTTCAACTCAAAAAAATTATTAGAAGAATAAAACAATTTATTTCAAAAAGGAGAAGAATATGAGTCTGTAAAGTCTGGAAAAAATGCAGTTAATTAAAAGGGAAGTTTGTTGCCTCTAGATTGTTATTAGCTTTTTCAGTGACCCATATTTTAAACCCCTGCAGTCATTCATGAACAAGATCTATTTGAAGATGGTACTTCTGTCATTAAATAGTTTTAGTTAAATCTGGTGTTTCCACCTTTTTCATTGTTTATTTTCTAACAGAGCTTAAATTGCAGTCTGCTTCTGTTTCTGATAGATGTCATTAGGAGTCTTAACCGCTATCTCAAGTTAAATTAGTATGGAGTGTTATGGGTCTGACCAGTGTTATACTAAGCTCAAAATCTCCTTGATTTCCATAACTTTTGGAACAGAGTCTATTGCTTGTATGAATGTATTGCCCTCTGTTGGTCGGGCATATCTCATAGAGCATCACAAAAGACAGGAAACCTAAATGTCTTTACCATGTCAGTTAGGAAATTTATGTTTCTATGTATGCTGGACAAGTAGAAAGACCCCAGGAATTTAAAAATATATGGCATACTTTCAGAGTCTGATTTATTTTAAATTACCCTAAAGGCCCTTTTTGACATTCTTGCAAGGAATAACTATTTTGCGTCTCTTGGGGTAGCCACTGAAATCATATTCACACACTTGAAAATACAAAGGGTGTTCATGTTTCTCCTGGGAAATTCTGCTATGGTTCTGTGCCATACTCGAGTGCAGAAACACAGTGAAAATTGCTGTAAGATGCAAAAAAGGGTTTAGGAATTGAAACTAGGAGGAGCAAAAAGAAAGCACGGGACAGCCTCAGCAGCGCCCTGGACCATGGCAATGCCACCAGACCACCTCACGGCACCTGTCAGTCTGGGCATTTGAAGCTGATTGCCTGCCTGCCTTCAAACACTAATGTGTACACATAACCCTGATCAGGCTCCCCGTAATTAGGTATCAATGCCTGATTGGCAGCTTTGCTGCTAAATTACCCACATATATTGTTCTTAACAGCGTTAGGATTTTATTTGCTCTTTAACCTAAAATGGTCTATTGATCAATGTATTAACTGGTGTTTCCATGCATTTAATGTAATCCCTTACAAACCAGGTCATTTTGTGAGTGGCAAAATGAACAAAGTCTAGTTGCCTATGGGTCTGTAATTGAGTTCCCATGTGGACTCCGTAATAATTAATAAGAGTTGAACTCCAATTACCATCCTTTCCTCAAGTGGGAATTTTAATAAGGTCTTTCCTAATCTGCTCACTTGTTTTCACAAAAATCATAGGAGCTGCATATCCTCAAGATACCCCTCCGTCATTGTGGGTTCAAATTAACCCATGATTTCAAGTCATGAGAGAGGACACCAATAGATATGCACATAGGCATATACATGCCCAGTGTGATTCCGTAAGTCTCCTCTCCTTGGGAATATAGGTTTCCAATTTGTACTGAAATAAAGTAAAAAAGCAAGTTAAAAAAAAGAAGAATTTGAGGTAAAAATTAAGATTTTTGTTGTTGTTGTTGTAGTGTGATCAGGCTGGACACAATCCCAGGGTCTAATCTCACTGAAATGGAGCCTCTGTCTTCTTCCCCATAAAAGCCGGCCCCATGTTTTGGCCCTACTTCAAGTACCAAGTAAGAGAAGACATTTGGGAGAGCGGACCAAGTAGCTCAGCAGTTTTCCTTTCTTCTGGGTAAAGGCCCAAGAGAAATCCAGCCTCCTTCTGAGCCACAGGCATAGGAAAAAAAAAAAAGATGACTGCCATAACCTCCCCACCCGTCCAGGCGCATGAGCATTAGAGCGCAGCCAGGCTTACTGCCCTCTTCTCCTCCAGCAGCATGGGGCAGTGGCAATGTCCCCAGAGCAGGGGACCCTGGAGATAAAATTAATTGTTTGTGTTTCTGAGAGCTGCTTCACCTGGGATGTGTCAGAGTAACATCACTGCTCCAGCCACAGCTTCAAACTTTTCTCTGTAACCACAGGAGCCAAAATCCATCATATTGTTAATGAGGCGTGAGGGTCTGATGTAATAATGTAAGTGCAGATATGCGGCCGAGCACCCAAAACTTATATGGACTCAACAGGCAAAATGAAGATGTTTCTAATTACACACCTAAAACAAAGAGAAGAACAGTGTGTGTAAGATGGAATTTGACAGAGTTCTTTCCTTATATTTCAGTGGTTGGCACACAGAACAATTGTCTTTCAGTCATCTTGATGAGTTCTGAAATGAAAATATTTTTTTAAAATGTTACTGAACTTCCAAAACATGAAGGAAAAGAAATTCTGTTATTCATAGTGAAAATGTTGTATTTTGAGAACATACAACCCACGGTGTCTGAGGAAAATCAGGAGGTAGCAGCCGCACCTGTCCTTGCTGGAAATTCACATAAACTGGATTTTTTCTGGGAATATGTTCAGAACCTAAGAACTGTATACATTTATATCTCCTGTACACTTAGACCAACCTGCCTTTCCAGTCTTCTGTAGTGGTCTTTCAAGAACGTTAAAAATGCCATATAAGTTTAATAACAGGCTTCCACGATCCACTGTTTTACAGTCTTCCATGTACACCTTAATTTGGCTAGAACTTGTCCCCAATTTTAGAGGTTTGCCACTGTTCCAGGTACAGCTGTCAGATGCCTCTGCACATTCCTTGAGGACAGGGAGAATTTTGCGTCTCTGTTTATTAATTTTTTATTCTGCCTGGATCTGCCAGGGTTAATTGTAATACAAAAGGTCTGTGCAGGACAGCTCTGGATAAAAAAGCAATATGGAGAAAAGTAAGAAACAGCTCACCACAGTGAACTCCCTCTCCAGTTAGATCCTCTGAAGGTACTGGCATGAACTCTCTCGCACGACATAACCCCAGCTTGTTTAAGTGTACTGTCACTACTAAAGATTCATTTGCATTTATTATTATTATTACTCAATTAAAAGGCTGATGCCAAGCTGTTTGAGGGAAGGGAAGTACATGGTGTATTTTTCAAAAATCCTCAGTTTGATTGGAGTTTTCTGTTTTCCTTGGGTTTTCTCTTTTTCTTTTTTTTTTTTTTTTTTTTGAAGGTCTGTTCTAAGAAAAGGAAAGCAGGGGATTTACTAAAGGCAAGGCAAGACGGTTAGTTATGAGTCACCTTCATGACTTATAAAGGGTCTCAAGTTGTTTGGAGCGGGCTTTCTTCACCTAACTTCTGCCGCAGGGATATCAGGCGACCAGCCAGACTAACAGATCTCTGTGGCAACTGTTCCTGCCTCAGTTGTTTTTTTTTTTCATTTTTCATTTGCCTTATTTCTCTCTCTCTCTCACTCTCCCTCTCTCTTTAGAAGAAAAAAAAAAAAAAAACAACCCGAGCTCAGTGATCATGGTTAACCTGTGAGATGGAACAAAGGAAGTCTGTGGCCTTCTTACTGCACTGGTTTAGCTCGCATCTCTGTGTAAAGAAACTGCCTCCTAGCAGGTAGGTTTTTCAGTTTGGTACCTTTGCTTTTTTGTTTATTTTTTGTGTGCTCTCTGTTTTTTTAAATGAGAAGCTCGTATGTTACAGAAGGTGGGAACAGGCCAAGGGAAGGGGCCCTAGGGCAGGGTTTAGAAGCCTCAAGAGACAGAGAGGCTAAACTTCAAACATTTGTACGTATGCAGAAATACTCAGGCAGGCATCCTTATGGGAATATGCCTTCAGCCATCCAGAATCACACACAGACATCCAGTCTCAAGTGAATACGAACCCAGTCCCCTTGCTGTCTTTGCATTCACTTTTGTAGGTGGCTACACCTCACGTAACTGGTGGGACAGCACACACGAGAAAGTTGTCTGCAGACAACCAAGAGGGCATGGGAGATGCATGTTGCTTTTTAGTTCCCGCACCCTTCCTTCTTTTGTTTTGAGATTAATAGTTTAGAAGACCATGCAATATGGAATATAAGTTCTACAGTGTGTTAGTTATCTATTTGGAAGAGATTGATAATTAAGCTGCAGTTATTCTCTTGCCTACAGCTTGCCAGAGACATTTCGAGGTGGGGAAAAGCAACTGTACAGCCTAGCTTGACTTATTTAATTTTGGTCACACAAGTAGTTTTGGGCATGGGACAAGTTCTGGTCCCCATCTCATAAAAAAACAGCAGAGAAATGCCTGCTTTAAAGTATACCCATTAGACTTGTATCATTAATTATGGTTAGTTTTAATTTTTAAAAAATTAAGATGTTTAAAATGCCCATATAAGAACTTTATATAAGTGTCTTGAAATGCATATCCATACTGACAAAACAGGAGCTCCATGCTCAACATTAATACCTGTCTGGTGAAAACTCTGAGGTTTCATTTGGTCATAGAATTTGCTCTGAACTCTGAATTTGGCAGCCAATATATAAGATCAATAATTTATTTTATTAGCTTTTGAATATGATGGGTTTTAATTTACAGAGGAACAAGCAAAATAGCTGAAATAGACTATAAAAAAATATCCAGCTACTTGATCCACAAAGCAACATACAGGTACTGGGGACATTCGATTTTAGAGGGAAGTTTTCAGCAGATGAAAGCCTCTTCTATCCACATACACATCTTTGGAGCTCTTCCAGTGTATTAAGTAAGAGACTTGTATTCAATATTTTTCTAAGTGTTTTAAAACTAATAGCTTTACTTCTTGAAAAATTAGAGAAGCATAAATGACTTAAAGTCCTCCTGAAAATATAAATAGGGTACCTGAAAATGGATGTCTGGTGTACTGTTTATATATAACGGCCTTTTGTAGGTGCTTAAAAGAATTATAGACTGTGTTAAATATGTTTGTGATATTAATTATATTTGTTAGTTATAATTGGTTTTCTGTCAAAATCAGATTTCTGCTATTGAAGGGTAAAACCAACTCTGAAACTAGTACATTTCATTTTGGTCTTATTTTTTGCAGAAATTATTTTTTCAAAACTACAGAGGAAGACATTCAAAAGCCACTCTCATATACTATAAAGAATTTTAGTTTTGAAAAATAAAAGAAAATAGGCATCGCCAGAGGGCAATTTGCCACATTCTAAGAAAGGTATAAAATAAGTGAAGCATGTTACGCTTTGGCCAGTGCCCACTTCCCTCTTTCTCTGGCAAATGTTAAAGAAGGGCACACAGGTGGACAGCATAGACTGAAGATCTAATTTTTCCATAGCTGCTGTTGGGTGATGTGAGCCCCACCTCATGTCCCCTACAAAGCTATTGACACAATCTCCTTGCTGACACATCTCTTTCATGACACTGAAGCTCCTTCAGTTTTCTTCTCTGAGAATCAGGCCTTTAGTTTATTTCAACAGGTAATCTGACATTGTGTTTGTGGCTATGTCTTGTTTATATGCAGGTAAATGGAGGTAAAAGACTGGGGCTCACTAGGTCTGTTTCAACGCCTATTGCGGTCAGCATGGCGTGGGTCTCTATTCTTTAGCTTCAAAGTATCAGGCTGGGGGTAGACCTAGCCTGATTCCTCCAATGTGATTGTGAGTGTACATAGTCATGTGCAGGAGCACTGTGGATTTCTGGCCTTGGTGAATTGTCTTTTCTCCCTTTGTAACGCATGTTATTGCACAACCCTAAGCACCTTCAGATGAGGCTCCCCAAAAGGCAAAGTTCTAAATTTTTTTTGCTGTTTGGAGAACACCATTTATCTTTTCTAAATTGGCTACCAAATTTTGCAGGGTTGGAATTACTTTCCTAACCCTTGTGTGGTTTTCATAAAAAATTCACATTGGGAGGTACTATCAAAGCTGGCATGTCCTCTTGCTACCAATCCGAATACAAAAGGTTGAGTTTTACTCCAGATTCATGACAAAGGAACCCATCTATTTGACCAATAGGTAAATAAGAATTTGGTCATTTGGACTGGAATGGCAATACTGGCTAATAAGCACATAACTACACTAACAAGCTGGATGCTTCTAGTCCATCAGTGGATCAGCATAAGTCCACTCAGACCCTGGAGGTACCGTACAATGATGTACAAACGGGCAGGTGGGGAAATGAGCACTTGTCATATTTAAACTAAGTAGTTTGAACTGTACTTGTGGTAATCCTTCTGAAGGGAATCTGAATATAGACTATGATATGGATGAACTGATTAACCATTGATATTTCACCAACCACAGGAAATCCTAGGTGAGAGAATAATGAGCTATCTACACTTGAGCAGACTTTTTAAGTGCATCAATAACTCATAGATTTTTTTAATATATGCAATACAAAAATAGCTATGAATATAATGTCCATTCTCACACAATTTGAAAGACAGATTGCCAAGGTAAAATTACTGGAGTCTAAAATTACTACTCATCATTTATTTTTCAGTAATGCCATAGGTCTCAGTAAGGTCGTAATCAGTTGCATTAGTATTGCAACAGAAATGAAGATAAACATTGTCACAATCTGAGGAAATTACAGAGAGTTTAAATATATATGCATATGTGTAAATAAGAGCAGAGAAAATCTTGTCAATATTTACTATTTTTACTTTTGATTTTATTGCTTATAGCTCAAGCTAAGTCATCCAGCCTCTCAGTTTACCCCAACTGCCTCATAGGCTCTTCAGAAAGCACTAGCAGATTTCCTGAAGCTGTCGTAGCAGAAGTTGACCTTTAGGAGGTATTTGAAATAGGAGAAAGGAACGTGGAGAAAAAATGTTTGTCTGAAGGAGGGTGGACTGTAAAAAAGTATGAGGAGAAGTAGAATACAATAGAATAGTTCAGCTGGAAGGGACCTACAATGACCAACTAGTCCAACTGCCTGATCAATTCAGGACTGATCAAAAGTTAAAGCATGTTGTTAAGGGCATTGTCCAAATGCCTCTTGAACACTGACAGGTGTGGGGCATTGCCCACCTCTCTAGGAAGCCTGTTCCAAGCAGATGAAGTACAGTAAGGGACATGGCTGGTGGAACAGGTCAATTCTGTACAGTATTGACAGAAAAGGCGGTAGTAAGAATTGAATGCAAATGGAGAATAACGGAAGCAGAGATGATACCGGAGGAAAAATTATGTGTTGCAGTTTATATGTCTTAAGTCAAATGTTGCTTCTCAGAAATCCAGAGGGACATCTCAGAGGAATAGGCAAAGCCGATGATTAAATGAAGGCTAAAAATACAGAGACAGATCTGTGGCCACAGGGGTAGAGAAGAACCAAGAAAGAACAGTCACAAAAAAGCAAAGTAGGACAACACTTTCATGTATGCCTGACTGTCAAATAGGGATAAGATAATCAAAAGGTAGAGCGTCTAGCCTAAGAGATCAATTCTGACATGGACAGCTTCTGTGGAGGCATTTGTAATGACAGCAGATACAAAATTTGAAAATTAAAACACACCTATCTGATGTCACTACAGCCGATGAGGGAACAGAAAAGCAGATGAGTGGATGGGACCTGATGACCAGAGATCAGCAGATAAGATCGGAAGAATAAATGTGTTATTGTGATGTTAGTGACTGAAGGAAGAGAGTGCTGGAAAGAGGAAGAGGGAAATCGCACCAGATGTTACAAGCTCTTTCTTTTTTAATGTTGCAAGGGAAATAATAGGGGATTTTATTTTATTCTGTTTAAGCATGAGTAGATGGTCATCATTTCCATTGATGACAAGGCCACATTTTTAGAGCTGTGTGAGAAGACAGGCAGCAATATATATATTTGTTCATGTAATGGAAATCTGACAGCTGTACAAAAGGCTGTTACAAAGGTTCAGCAAGGGGAAACATGTCATTTCTCACCACTTCCTGATAAAGCATGATTCTTTTTTTTTGCCTTTAGCACACAGAAGCAAAACAGTTTGCAGTGTTGGAGATGCTGTGTAGCTTTTAAACCCAAAATTAAAATGCTAGGGTGCCAGCCTGGGCAAAACTAGTCCATTACATAAATCCAAGATCATGGGAGTAGAAAAGCACCAAAGACAAAGGTTTGTCTGTGGTTACTGCTACCTGCTTACCCAGAAGGCCTGACTCTGGAGTTAAGCTGCAGAGAGCAAATGCTGCCTGAAGTCTCTTGCTTCCCTCACTGCTCAACAGCAATGTTGGAAGTAGGCATGCGCAAGTACAGTACGCATTCAGCTTCTTTAGGGAAACAACTATTAGATCTATTGAAGTGATTGATTTCAGAAACATCCCTTCTCCAAGACTGAACACAGGAGAAGGCAAACTGAAGAGGAAAGTGCCGTCAACCACAAATGGCTGCTGCAAACCACAGATAAAATATTCTCTTTTTTAGCAAAACCTGTAGGAGTCTCTAGCAAACCCTAAAAAGATATGAAAGAATTAGGGTTTAGGAAGCGTGGTCTAAGGAACAGAAACCTGGAATACATTTAAGATAGTGCAAATTTACAAACATGTTCAAATATTCTTGGGTAACAGAGGAGAAGCTTCTGGTAACAAAGCTCTTTTCCTACTGTCTAGTGTGATCCTGATCCAAAGCTTAATGAAGCCAAATTTAGTGTTCCCACTAGAGGAACACTTGATGTTTTGCACCAAGCCTTTTGTAAAGATGAGTGCCTGCTGGGCAACAGCAAGTGAATAAGGAGTCAGGGACTTAGAGACATAAAAAGCACAGTAATTGAATCAGAGAATTTAGGTTGGAAAGGATCTCTGAAGGACATAAAATCCAAATCCATGCTCAAAGCAGGTTCAATCCACAATAAATTCAGATAAGACAATAGCCTTTTATTGACAGTATTAATTTGTTTCCTTTCTTCCTAAAAAAAAAAAGAAAATTAATACCTTAACTTGCATCTCTCATCCTCCTCCCCTGGCCTGCACCCCTCACCCTCCACACACTTACCACATATGCACACACACCATTTAGGACTCTTGATGTATAGATTTAGAAACTGTTCACTTCATTGCCCACAAATGCAAATGTTACACCACAGGTCTCAGTGCCTGACTTCAGTAGGAGTTTAGCCTGAACACTCATCAGAGCTATGAATCATCATTTTAAATTTGAGGTTTGGAAATTTCTAAACCACTTTTGTCTGCCTACCAAAATTTTATATTCATCTTGGAATTTTTGTTTGCCACTTACATATCACAACCATGTACTTGGCTGGTTTCATTTAGAGTGGCACAAAGTGAAAGGTAATTTCCCTAAAATCTCTAAATTAGATCATAGTCTTACTATGACATTTTAACTTCCTCTTAAAACATGTGCTAGTAAGAGTAGGGAAGTTATAAAAGTACATAAGTTTCTTTAAATTTACATACAAAAAAGATCTCCAAAATTGCGTCTCATATATAATGCCTCGTTTCCTATACTGCTTTTCATGTTACTTTTTTCTTAAACAACAGTAATTTTTTTTTTTAGAAGTGGTTACTGGGAGACCAAACAGAAAGCAAACAAGATTCAACCATTTCTGAACTCTGCCCAGGAGCTGATACTTTATTTTAGAAGGATGGAGAAAGAAAAATGTATTTCAATCAAGATATACCTAGCAGAGAACTAATTGGGCATTATTTAGGCCTTTTTAAACCTGCCTGGAATGACTGTCTCAACTATTCCATCCTTATTACTGATGTAAGTAACTGAAAATTGTAAAAAAAATTCAGATAATTGGATATATAATAAGGATTCTCTAACCTTTCTTTTACTGAGTGCATTTCTGCTTCATTATGTGATTTCTTTGCATTTTTGAAATATATTCTAGAATTACTGATTTCTAAAACTATGTTTTCCATGTTAGTTTTTGGGAGAGAGCTCAGGCTGAAAGAAGGAAAAAAGTATGTTCAAGTTTGGTCAAAAAAATTATCACTTATTAATTTTATGGTCAAAGCATCGGTGACTGATTAATATTAAGAAGCGATGAGCAAGAAAATGTACTGTTCGACACAAACAAATGTAGTCATTAATCTCATTCTAGCCTACTGGAACAAGGGTGTAGAAGCCCTGTATATAGATCCTAGACCAGCAACTAAATCTGCCCAACAGGTTTTCTCTCCACTCCACGCTCATTTATTCCAGAATCCAAAGGAATATTTGTTGCTTAATCACAAACACCGCATACTGATGAAACTATGAATATTTCTGAATTCTTTTTCTTACATCCTGTTAAATAGTCATCTCTCTTGGTAGGCATTTTTTCTATTTAAGTAAAAATAAATCCAAGTAGTTTTTGCTTTTGTTTATCCTGGGTTCTTAATATTTTTGAGGGACATTTTGAGGAACCTGGCTGATATTAGAAGTCTTCATTAACTAGTATCTAAAGGGATACAAAATCAGGAAAGACCATACTACAATCTGTATTCCTTCTGCTCAGTGCAAGTCAAGCAGCACAAAAAATGCAATAAGCAGAAAGATGGAAGTCCTTCATAGAAGAAGAATGGTGAATGTACTGTAGTTCTTTTATAAAAGTAACTAAAACAATTACATGTTTGACTGTTTTTAAACGTACAGCAGATGGGTCCTTTGTATTTAACTACAATGTTTTTTCCTCTGATGTCTGTCCTTTCTCTGACATAATTTTTATATGCATTTCTGTCTTTTTTTTCTTTTTTTTTTTTTTTGTAGGTATATCAAGGGGAAAAAACAGTGGTTTCAGTTCTTTATGTCTCATACTCCAGTCTCTGGAGTTCTTCTGTAGGCTGTATGTTGTTAATGCTAATCGTGATAGGGGTTTTTACCTCTGACTGACTCCTACATGTTAGCATTAACACTGTATCATGCCTCTTACCAGAATTCACATGGAACAAACTGCTACTGTGGGAGAACAGAAATCGTGAATCAGTCAGTACCATGCTGGGAAAACCTCCGTTCTACGTGTAAAATGATGAGTTGTTCTGCATACAGACATGTTTGCTAGGTTTAGAGTCACTGGAAAAAGCAGGGGGAAAAGCAGCTTTGTGTATCAGTAAGTCCTTACTAGGGTGCAGAACGTGTAATGTTTTGAGCACAGCAACCTGCTTTTTGTTTGTTTTATTGCTTTTCATATCTTTTGGCTTTACTTCCTGCAAAAAGATTTATTTTTTTTCAGTTTATTTAGGAAAGAAAAATGATGAATTAAACTTTTCACATGTGTAACTGTGCATTCCATTCATTTCTATAGAATTTTATTATATGTAAGAGAAAAACTAACAGAAAATGTTTCTCTGAGATTTTATTGTCAGTTCATTAGGAGAGTTGGGTCAATGGGTCATTAGGAGAAAATGAAAATATATTTATTTTACTCTAGGGTTACCAGTACTTTCCAAACTTTTAGAAAAAAAATCTCAGAAAAATCCAGAGACTTAAGAAAGTATTGTTATATTTATTTTGTGGAAGGTCAAAGCAGATACTGAATACTCCCACAAAAACTGAGTGACAGAGCCAGTCTTTAAAACTCTCTTATGTTTTAATTAAATCTGCTTAATGAATAGTTTGGCTATGAAACATTAGTTTGATGGGTGAGCAGGAGGGGAAACAAAAAACCTCAAAGTACTCACCATTAATTAAGGAAAGAAATATGGTTATTGTTTGTACTGTATCAATAGTTATACCCTTTTCTGTTTGCAGTGTTTTGACTGTGAAGCCCCAGCACAAGGTATGATTACAGAGCACCTCAAGACCGCAGACACTTATGAATCAATGGTCTCACATGTAAAACAGTCTCACATATGAACAGTGTTGCTGAATACGATTTTTCCACTCAGACAGAACCGCTGCTGGGCGTTAATGTTTTCCAAATCAGGCTGTAAGCTCAGTGGTTCCCCTGGGGATGCATACGGCCAGGGGTCATGCCTACCAAAAAGTAAAAGCCAGCTTCATGCCTTCCAAAGTCAGAGCCATAGCTCTGAGAGGGGAGTCTCAATGTGGTGAAGCACATTTTGTTAAAGAAAAATGTATTTCCATTCATTTTGCAGGAAAAATAGCTTTGAAAGTGGCAAGGAATTCATGGCAAAAGAGAGGAGGAGAGTAGATAGAAATTCTCATTTCTTGGGACTAGGGTGAAACAGTGCAGCACAGTTTGATTTCCCCCTCCATTCGAGGCAAAGTTTGGCAGTATCTGCTCTCTTATTGAGGCCAAAGTGGTCCCCGAGCCCCTAGGAGCAGGGGAGTCCCAGGCTCACAGGTCACTGCTGCTTGTCTTCTCCGTGATGTAGTTACCAGAGAACTGGCGGCAAGCCTGGCACTGCCCTGACGTGGCTGCAGTTCTGCTGGAGCACCTAGCTGCGTGTTTGAGCTTGAAAGCCAATTTTAAAGCTGAGCGCTAAGATTTCTGTGAAATGCAGAAATCTGGAGATGCTATTGAGCTTGTCTCCACAACTTAAATTCCCCTGTGGGATGTATAGATTAGAGGCAAGTATTAACTGATTACATTTATGACATATCAGCTGTGCTCACAACAGGAAGATGTTACTTGCTGTTTTCCTTGGTTCCTCATTGCATTCGAAGAAGTCTCATTTACTGCACAGCACCCCAAGCCTGCAACCAATAAGAGATTTTTTCTCTTCTTCAAAGGCTTTAATTAACATCAGAGGAGTGTACCTGGAGTACAGTACTGTCCTCAGTGCTTGTGAATGACAGTACTGAAACAATGACCAGCCTTGACTTCCTTACTTTACCCCACCTGTGCACTCCCCAGTCTGGACTTCCCATTTCTATCCTAATCAAACACATGCTGACAGAAGGTATATTAAGGAAGAAAATGGGGTTTGCCACTCACCATTCTGATTCATAGTCATGCTATAAAAAACAAATGTATATTCCCTTACATTTTCTATCTTTAAAATGTAAGTTGAGTGACCTGCAAACTTAAGAAATAAATACCAGATATAAATGTGGTCATTAGACCATTTGCATGTATTTTTCTGCACAGCTGATTCCCCAGAAAAGAACGCACATTAAATTGTAGATATTATAATAGCAAACATTTAAAAAAAAAAGAAAGGTTTTCATTTTACTCTGAAAAAATGTTAATGCTGTCCATGACTGGGGTTAAATCTTGTGAAAGACCACAGCATGATAGCATTACCATTTTCAGACAGTTGGTGTTCTTCAAGAAATAGCCACTGCCAATTCTTCCCATCAAACGACTCTATGATACTGAGTTCCTGTGTCTGGATTCCTTAAAATAACTAATAAAATATATGTAGCTGCACTAGCAAGTTCATGGGCTTCAAATATAACAAAGTATTGTGGTAAGCTGAGTGGCACAGCATTAGATAAGTTACCAAGCAGCAGTAAGAGATTACTTCTTGTCAGAGGTTAAAATGGGAAGGGAAGCTCATTCTGGCTGCTGTCATAAAAGGACTCGACATCTACTGGTGATTGAGCATTTTCACTTGCATGTGTTCAGTTTCCCAGGGAAGAGTTTCACTTCCTTGGTAAGAAAAAAATAACTCTCTCTTAACATTTAATTCCTTCTGTTATGAAGGAAGTCAAACTAGATCATAATTGCCTTTTCTGTCTCCAAAATCCATGATAACATGGATTACAGAATATTTCTTTGGGAAAAAATCTCACTTGGTCAGATAATGTGTATACAAAGCTGGAACTGACTCAGCTCAACCTTCCTACAGCCACCTCTTAGGATCAAGACACCATGCAGCTTTAACCTTGGCACGGAGTTTCCTTTTTGGTTAAAACCAATAAATAGAAGGGAAGGCTCAAGAGTCCTAAGCTCAGAGCAAAATTTCTGCAATTTGGAAAAGTTACAGCTCTCTTTCAAACAAGACTTAGAAGGAGGAACAACTTGAACGTGAGAAGCCATGGAGCTAGTTCTGAGATGTGCAACAAGGAAGAAGGCTTCAGTTCCTGCCTTTTCCCCTGTAATCTTAGAATCACAGTATGGTTTGCGTTGGAAGGGACATCTAAAGGTCATCTAGTTCCAACCCCCCTGCCTTGGGCAGAGACATCTTCCACTAGATCAGGTTGCTCAAAGCCCAACCCAAGCTACCCTTGAACACTTCCATGGAGGGGGTATCCATAACTTCTCTGGGCAACCTGTGCCAGTGCTTTACCATCTCCATCATAAAAAAAAATTCTTCAGTATTTATTCCTTAACAGAATTTGGCCAGTGTCATCTTCTGCTCATGTATGTTGGCCTAAACCCCTTTCTCCATCATCTGTGTTTTGCAGTATGGTGTCTTCCTAGATTCTTCCTTACCTTGAACTGGATTTGCATTTCTTTTACTGGATGGATACAGTAAAAACTGCCTCTTTAAACCTGAAAAGCAATTTAATATGAAGGAGAAATAGCCAAGGAGCGGACCTTGCTTAATCTTGTAGTCTTTTTTTTTCCATCTACCCTCTCCTAATCCCTGTAATCTCTGTGATCTATAGTATCCAGTATAGAGAAATAACAGTATTTACCTTCCTGTCTCTTTTTGAACTGACCTATAGTGGTCTCCTTTGGCTACTTCCAAGGGAGATAAATATAGAAATGATAAAATACAGAAATGGCCCTGAGCCTAAGGACTGTCGCTCTGCGGCTGCCATGAGCACTGCTTCCATTTGTTCTCATGCTTGTCCAAGAACTGTTCAGGACTTTTTTTCTAGTAGTGGCATCACTTCATACAGATTGGGTAGGGAGTACTCAGAGTACCTATGATCCATCCTCTGAAGATGTTTCCCCCTGCAAGTGTGGCTCTGAATCCCTCTGTGGCAGAAGAGGAAACTGAATCTACATCTCCTACTTCTTTGGAAAGCGCTGTCACCACCGTAGTGCTGGTAAGAAAGAAGCGGACTCTACCTTCTATTACCTGATTGTCTTTTACCTGCTACTGTCTTCTGCTTTTAAAAGAAATCCTCCAGCTCCACCTCTTCCAAAGGAAGATCTGCCTTCTGGAGCGTGCGTAAGCCGAGGCCCAGCACCAAGTTCTGCTGAAGGTTGAGCTTCCACTTTTTTTTACACATAGACCTTCGGGGAAGAGGTTGGGGGGAAGTTTAACGTCGTGTGAACTTCAGCTGGCAGCTCTCAACAGCATTTTCGGTAATGTAGTTCTGCACTTGCAAAAGTCCCTTCCCTGGGGATTCAACCGTGTCCCCGCAGGGCGTCCCCTCCCCGCGGCACTGCTCCCACCTAGCGGCCGGAGCTCCCCGGGCTCCCCAGGCTCTGCTGTAAATCCCCCTCCCAGTCCCAAACCCACTTGTCAGAGACCCAGTAAAGGCCAGGAAAGGGAAATAACCTCTCCAGATTTTTCAGCCCAGCTATATGCTTTTCAAATCCTTTCTTATGCTGAGTGCTATAAAAGCTGGGTTACGCCCCACACCCCCCCAAAAAAAAAAGCTTTGAAACACGAAATTCCTTTTAAAGGTAAAAAATTTCCTAAGGGGAAGCAGCATTCTCACCTTCCTCCACAGGTGGTGGAATCCAGGAAGAATTCTGAACTGGATTCCCAAAATACAGAGTGGGCATCAGGAGGCTGCGTGGGTTGGTGAGGTAACTGGTTTAAGACTCAAAACAGGTCACCTAGATCAGTTCCCACCTGCATAATTCCACTGTGGTCTTGGGTTAATCGGTGATAGCAGGTACCTCCAAAAAAACCCAGCAGATTTTGTGTTCCTCAAGACAGGAACCAAAGCCTGCTTCTTCAGTAGCACCAGAGCAACAGGTCCAAAGCCAAAGTTAAGCCTAACCTGGAAGGTTGGGTTTAAAAGAAACATAAATATTTGAAGCTCAGTGCAAAGACCATTTATAGTCTTAAGAAAATAAATAGAATGTGTGTGTGCGTACTTTTAAGGTAAAACCTGAACGAAGAATCTTATTTAAAAAAATAAGCATCTGATTCCATTATGAAGAATCTTCTGCAACATTAATCAGGAGGAGAAAAAATAATCAAGTTTTTCAAGTAGTCTGAGAAGACATGGGCTATAATTTAAAGATGTGTTGCATTTAACAGGAAACTAAGCCAGAGGTCATAGCCTGTTAGCATATTGATGGACTTCAAACTTCATTGCATGCCGGTAAATCTGAATAGCTAAAGATTGCACTAAGCCCAGAAACACTCAGGAGCAAAACATACTTTAACACATACCTTAAGCAGATTTCTGCAATTTCACCAAAAGCTACTTCTACCGCTTGCATTTCTTCTTCTGTGCTCTGACACATTCATCATTTACTTATTATTTAGTTTGATTAAGCTAGGTAAGATTTCCTTACCTAAATGTATTTTACTGAAGTGCTACCCTGCTTTTACAAAACTATAGTGTCAATTGATTAGAAAGCAAGCGATGCAGTTAATGGTAAAAACAGTAATTGGGATAAAATTCAGAGAAAATATTTGCACTTCCAATAGTAATAAAAATCTCTTCTGGTCTAATGAGCACAGCTCTAATGAGCAAGGGATGAAAACACAAAATGTCAGAAAATATCATCTAACAAAACCCCCTTGTGAAATTTAATTGAAGTCACCATATTTAAAAATCAAAGATTGAAAATGCATAACAAATCTTACTACACTGGGGATGCAAGTAATAGACTACATTCCTGGTACTGTTCTGGAAAAATTATCTTTAACTGCACTTGTACAGCAGAAAATATTAAAGAACTTTTCCGCTTTTACACTCTGCTATTTTTGTATTAGTAAAGCAATGGCAATTACACAGTTGTCTGCTGAATGGAGTCTTTTGAACCGGAAAGACAATAGAGTATGTGATTTCAATTCTGAGAGGAAATCAAAATTAGGAAACTAATAATCTTTTGTAACCCTTTATGGGCTTCTGAAAGGGCACTTTTCTTTCTGTTTTTCTTTCTCTTTCTTTTTAAGGTACTATTTATCTCAACTTTCTATTGTGGTAGGCAAAGAACTCAGCTGGATTTCATCAGGAAGTTCCAGCAGGAAACAAACACATCAGGTCAGAAATTAGAAATACTTTCTTCATGGAAAACCAAACGAGGGGTCTTGAAATTATATCAAGATAAAGGGGATGGTCTTTCCAGCTGCCAGTTCAACTACAGGCTGTAGGCCAAACTGCACTAATCACAGAGGACAACATCTGGACAATTGTTGTCAAGATAAGGACAAAGGTAACTTGTGAGACGAGTTATCACAAATAAAACATTACCTTTTTTTCCTCCCTTTTTTTTCTTAAAGTGTGTGGTGGGTTGACCCTGGCTGGATGCCATGTGCCCACCAAAGCTGCTCTATCGCTCCCCTCCTCAGGTGGACAGGGGAAGAAACTATAACAAAAGACTTGTGGGTCAAGATAAGGGCAGAGATTGCTCACCAATTACTGGAATGGGCAAAACAGACTTAACTTAGGAAAATTAGTTTAATTTATTAATAATCAAATCAGAGCAGGGTAATGAGAAATAAAAGCTAAATCTTAGAACACCATCACCCCAAACCTCCCTTCTTCCCAGGCTTAACTTCACTCCCACTTTCTCTCCCTCCTCCCCCAGCAGCAGCGCAGGGGAATGGGGAATAGGGGTTGCTGTCAGTTCATCACGTTGTCTGTGCTTCTCCTTCCTCCTCAGGGAAAGGGCACCTCACACTCTTCCCCTGCTCCAGCGTGGGGTCCCTCCCACAGGAGACAGTCCTCTATAAATTTCTCCAATGCGAGTCCTTCACACAAGCTGCAGTTCTTCACAAACTGCTCCAGGGTGGGTTCCTTTCACAAGGCGCAGTTCTTGAGGAACAGACTGCTCCAGCGCAGTTCCCCCATGGGGTCACAAGTCCTGCCAGTAAACCTGCTCCAGCTTGGCCTCTTCTTCCCACAGGGCCACAGGTCCTGCCAGGAGCCTGCACCAGTGTGGGCTTCCCACAGTGTCACAGGCTCCTTCTGGCACCCACCTGCTCTGGCGTGGGGTCTTCCACAGGCTGCAGGTGGATATCTGCTCCACCACTAACCTCCATGGGCTGCAGGGGGACAGCCTGCCTCAACATGGTCTTCACCATGGCCTGCAGGGGGACAGCCTGCCTCAACATGGTCTTCACCATGGCCTGCAGGGGGACAGCCTGCCTCAACATGGTCTTCACCATGGCCTGCAGGGGAATCTGTGCTCTAGTGCCTGGAGCACCTCATCCCCCTCCTTCTTCACTGACCTGGGCATCTGCAGGGCTGTTCCTGTCACATGTTCTCACTCCTGTCTCCAACTGCAAATTGCTGTTGTGCAGTAACTTTTCCCCTTTCTTAAATACGTTAGCCCAGAGGTACTACCACTGTCACTGATGGGCTCGGCTTTGGCCAGCGACGGGTCTGTCTGGAGCCAGCTGGCTTTGGCTGTCTGACATATGGACACTTCCAGCAGCATCTCAGAGAAGCCATGCCTGTAGCCCCCCAGTACCAAAACCTTGCCCTGCAAACCCAATACAAAGTGGCATTCAAGTGGACTGAAATGTCTGATAGTGCCTGTACATTTACCCATGATTTAGGTCCACAAAATTCAAATGAATTAGCCAAGACATTTTTATACGCCGAACAAGTCAGTCATGTAAAAATACACATTTTATTATGTACATTTAGAGGTTAAAGTTAATTTAATTTGATGCAGTTTTTCCTTCTTCAGTTCCGTCTTTTGCCTCATGACATTCTGCTGGTGCTTTCAAATATTTTTCTTCAGTGACCTGCAGAAAGGTAACAATTCTGTTACATTTTTAAACATGATTTAATTCTCCTTGATCCTGGAAATCCCCCCCTCATAAGGTCACTGTACCAAGAAAGGACAGCCTACAAAGACAACTACTGTCTCCACTATTAATCAACCTGAATTACAAGCATCTTCAAACTGATGCATCTTCAAGCTGACAGGCCGCACCCAAAGGGGCTCCTTTT
Organism: Phalacrocorax aristotelis; assembly: GCF_949628215.1. NCBI lineage: Eukaryota > Metazoa > Chordata > Aves > Suliformes > Phalacrocoracidae > Phalacrocorax > Phalacrocorax aristotelis. The sequence goes on along the minus strand of NC_134276.1, from coordinate 106,074,782 downwards.
CCAAGTGGCAACCTGTCACAAGTGGGATCCCCCAGGGATTGATATCGGGCCCAATGTTATTCAACATCTTTATAAGTGATCTGGATAACGGGATCAAGTGTAGCCTGATGAAGTTCACGGATGACACCAAACTGAGTGGGGAAGTAGACGCTCCAGAAGGGAGAGCTGCTCTGCAGGGAGACCTGGATAGGCTGGAAGAGTGGGCCAGCAAGAACCTGATGAAGTTCAACAAGGAGAAGTGTAAGGTCATGCACCTGGGAAAACATAATCCAGGAGTGCAGCAGAGACTGGGATCCACCTGGCTGGAGAGCAGCTCTGTCGAAAGGGACCTGGGGGTCCTGGTGGACAGGAAGCTCAGCATGAGCCAACAGTGTGCTGCTGCAACCAAGAAGGCCAAGGGGATGCTGGGTTGCATCAAAAAGCGCATCACCGGCAGAGAGAAAGAAGTCATCATCCCACTCTACTCAGCGCTTGTCAGGCCACACCTGGAGTACTGGGTACAGTTCTGGTCCCCGCTCTACAAAAGGGATGTGGACAGGCTGGAAGGGGTCCAGAGAAGGGCCACCAAGATGATCAGAGGACTGGGAAGCTGCCATACAAGGATAGGCTGGGAGAACTGGGTTTGTTCAGCCTTGAGAAAAGGAGGCTCAGAGGGGATCTCATCACCACGTACCAGTACTTAAGGGGTAGCTACAAAGAAGATGGAGACTCCCTTTTTACACGGAGTCACATCGAGAGGACAAGGGGGAATGAACACAAGTTGCTCTTGGGGAGATTCTGATTGGACACAAGAGGGAAATTTTTCACAATCAACCATTGGAATGATCTCCCCAGGGAAGTGGGTGACTCGGCCACATTGGACGCTTTTAAGATTCGGCTGGACAGGGTGTTGGGCCATCTTGTCTAGACTGTGCTCTTCCTAGGAAGGTTGGACTAGATGATCCCTGAGGTCCCTTCCAACCTGTGATTTTGTGAAACTAGTTTCATAGAAAAATACCACAGGTTAGGCTCTGAGCACATCCTTGGCTAACAAGTTTCAGTAGACATACAGCGTGTTTTTCTCTCTCTTGCCACACAAGCAAGTAAAACGTTTTATCTGAAGGCTCTAAAACACCTGCTGATTAATTCTTATGAAGATTTCCCATGTTTAAGCATGCCTTGCATACTTTGTGTGCATACTCTACACACATAAAGTGAACCTCTGGTTATAAGTGGAACTATAAAATATCACAGCTGCGTATCTTTAAAACTCGCCTTTTGCATTTATTCAGTCATTGTAAAGCTTCTCTCGGATAAGTACATTTCAACTTTGAAACACTGGTTGTTTAACAGAAGTATGTTTGCAGGAAACTCTTGTTTTCCATGTAGCTTTTAAGCAGGCAAAAAATACTCAAACTAGTGCATTTATACAGCTTACTGAAGTAGCATTCCCTTTTATCTCCAGTAACTTCCACCTAGGTTCACCCTGTGGTATTTTATCCCTGCATTTTCTTGTAACGAAACATGTTCACATTTGTTCTCTCAAACCTGTGGCACAAAACTTACTACTACCTAAAAATCCAGTTAAGTGTAAATACATTGTTCCAATTTTTAGTTTTCTTATTTCACATTCACAATTAAAACAGGAAAAAACAGATTTTACACACAGGTGATACCAACATTAATTCTAGAGATGAATTTGAAAAATATTAATATAGGTTAAAGTGATAATTAACAGCAGCTTCAAGATCTCACGTGCATCTGATTTTTCCTCACCTGTGAACACTTCCATTCCTAAAGATACCTTGAAGGTATTACCCTTCATACCTCTGAATATCTCTGATCATTCAAATTCTACTCTATCACAGCATCTCTTTATATTTGGTAAGCTGTACTTCACCGCTAATGAGACTTACCAGCCTCTTCGATCTTTCCAGCAGTTTGTGCCACACGGTGTGGTGAGCCTGTATTAAATGTCATTAAATGATGTTACTGGAGGCCAATAAAAACCCCAAACCTTACATACATTTGTCAGAATCTATTCTATGAGAAAAGATGGCACAAAACCATAACAATCCATAATTCAGACATTACAGCTTATGATTTCAGAGTCCAATTTGCCCATATTCCTTTGGGGGACTTGAATGATGATCATACCCATTGATCAGCCTGCTGATCATACCCATTCATTGTGTGGAATCACTGAGGGGGTAATGGGCAAAAACAGGCATTAAAATCTTATGACAACGAAGGGTACACAGAGGTGAGGTGAGGAACCCAGCGCCCATTTGTCCCTTGAAACCCTCCCCAGCTGAGACAAGAGCACATGCGCTAGACCACACATCAAAATCATGTAAGTCAACAGAAATGGGAAAAAAGACTCCTGCTTCCACCCATAGTTCTGCAATGCCTTTGTTTAAGACTGATTAGTACTAGGACTTTTTCTTGTTATTGTGGTAAAGTTTTACTTTGGTGTCACAGAAGACTTAGAAATTATATCCTTTATCATGAGTATAGATTCAAAGTTCTGTTCTTTCCTGATCTGAATAAACACTGTCAGCAGTCTCAATTTCAGAGGATTAGCATGCACAACTAAGGCAAGGTGAATTAAATATCCATGCAGAAACTGCACAACCGAAATGACACTTTCAGTACTGAAAAATAACATCAAGGGCCCTCTGATGCAAACTTTTCTAGTTCTGATTTCACACCCAGAATACTTCCAGGAAAACAAACCCCAAATATCCAACATAGACATCACCATAGGCCTTCCCTTTCTGCTGCTGTTCTCACCTCTGAGTTACATTCAGCTACCAGCACAGCATGTAATAAAGATCAGAGAGTAAGCCAAATGCCCTAACTCAAAGAAGTACAAAATGGATTAGTTACCCTCAAATGGATTGGCAGGGACACACCCTGGAACCTCCTTATCAGTTCAGATTGGTTAGTCTGAAGATTATGGGCTGCCGTTATCTCATACTGGAAACAGAAACTTGTCCTTGGAATGTGAGGGCCTTCACTAACATCTACAAAGTCACCAAACCTGATGGGAGCAAAAAAAAAACCACCCATGTCAAATACATTTCTAGAGAAGTACAAGCAGATTTTTGTTTTTGATTAGAAGATTCCTATCTACAGAACAGATGGAAGGAAACCCAGACAGACCCCAAATCAAAGCTAAACAAACCCCAGTTCAGCATTTCTAGGTTTCACGAAGCAAAAATACAGGTCACATAATTTCCTAAAATGAACTTTTGAAATGTAAACCTCAAGTCGAGAAAGAGGATCCTAGGTTTAACAAACCTTTGAAAACATATTGGCTTTAGAAGTGGGATAACTCTGCCATTCACCAGAAAAAGATTTACCTCCAAGATCACACATTTTCCACAGTACAGTGTTTGTTTACTACCTGCACAGGTGTTTCCCCTTCAGCTCTTGGAAAACTGCAAATCAGTTAAAAAGATGTACAGCAAAAGAACATTCAGAACAAACTTCTCACAGACATCAATAGGTAAGTCCATTTTCCCTCTTACTGAGCAAACTAGAGAGTGGGAAGAAGAAGGAACCACAGACAACATCGTTCTAAAATTTCAAGAGCCATCACTGCAAAGGCATCTGTTCCTTTAGAGAGATGTGGACTCCAAAGTCAAATGCACAACAATTTAGACATCTAGAAAACCAAATATCCTATACTAGCCTAACCTAGCCACAGATTCTTTTATATGCTTGAGATACAATACAAGCTTCCTGCCTCCAGCCTAAGAGTTTTTATATCAGGAGCCAGCTCCATCCTCATCTCCACCACTGCAAGGCAGTTAGGAAGACCTTGACAACTTTGGAAGAAAAATCCACTACACAGTGCTAACTCTTGTTTTCAAACAAGTATTTGGTTTGTATTTTATTTAACTTGCCACGCCCTAGAGATTTATTGTAAATGCATTTAAAGCAGGAAGATTTCTCTGGCACTTACCATCTTTAACATAACAAGAAACAGAAATGTAGTGAGATCCACCAATTGTTAAGTACCACAAAACAATGGTTGTATAAAAAAACCAACCCACCCAAACAACAGCTTAAGACAGACTACAAATGGCAATGAATACAAGTGATTTCTAAATTGAAAACCATCAGAAGTAACTTGCTCTTCCCACTTGCAGAGTACTTGCAGTACAATCAAATCTTTCAGTGGATCATAACAGAGAGTTCAGTTTTGCTCACCTATGCAACATTACAATTCCTTCCGCATTCTGAGAAGCTTTTTGTTCTATCACCTCCATTTTGTATCTAAACAAGACAAAAAAAGGATTAAAGAAATCCTCACCTTTAACACCTAGTTCTTTTAAGAATACTTAAAGAGATGAATTGAAGGAGCATTCTTAAAAAATCATGCTCATATTTATGTGATCTTTGAAACAGGTTTAAATTCTTAAATGACAACACATACTGGCATATTTCAAAAAGCATGTCATACATATCTGATAGTCTAACCTCAGTCCTGGAAAAAATATGAAGATTATATCAAGTACTATTGAAAAGCATTTAAAGAAAAGTGCAATCAGACACAGTCAACATGGGTTTACAAAGGGAAAGTCCTGTTTAAAGAATACGATATCCTTCTACAACATTAGCCACCTAGTGGGAGAAGGGAAGGTGGTGGATGTAGTTTTTCTGGACTTCAGTAAGGCTTTTAATACTGCCCCTCACAGCATCCTTCTGGACAAGTTGTCCAACTGTGGGATGAGCAGGTTCATGGTGGGCTGGGTAAAGAACTGGCTGAATGGCAGAGCTCAAAGGGTTGCAGTGAATGGGGCTACATCTGGCCGGTCACCCATCACCAGTGGTGTTCCTCAGGGTTCCATCCTAGGGCCAGTTCTCATGAGTATTTTTATCAGCGATCTGGATACAGGAGTTGAATGCACCATTTGCAAGTTTGCTGGTGATATCACACCAGGAGGTGTTGTTAACTATCCTGAGGGACAAGAGGCCTTGCAGGGGGATCTAGGTAGATTGGAGCATTGGGCAATGATTAATGGGATAAAATTTAACAGGCCGAAATGCTGGATTCTACACCTAGTATGGAGTAATACTAGACAGAAGTATAAATTGGGAGAGGAGAGGTTGGAGAGCAGCCCTGCAGAAAGGGATCTGGGGGTGCTGGTAAACAGGAGGCTCAACAGGAGTCAGTGTGCTCTGGCAGCCAAGAGGGCAAACCATGTCCTGGGTGCATCAAACACAGTATGAGCAGCGGGTCAAAAGAGGTCATTATCCCACTGTATTCAGTGTTGGGGCAGCCTCACCCTGAATACTGTGTGTAGCTCTGGGCGCCACAATTTAAGAAGGATGTGAAGGTGCTTGAATGCATCCAGAGAAGGGCAATAAAGATGGTGAAAGGGCTGGAAGGCACATCCTATGATGGGTGGTTGAAGACTTGTCTAGTTTGGAGAAAAGGAGGCTGAGGGACGACCTCATTGCTCTATACAGCTTCCTAAGGAGGGGAAGTGGAGAGGGAGGTGCTGAGCACTTCTCCCTGGTATCCTGTCATAGGATGTGTGGGAATGGCTCAAAGCTGCACCAGGGGAGGTTTAGACCAGACGTTAGGAAGCATTTCTTTACCAGGAGGGTGGTCAAACACTGGAACAGGCTTCCTTGAGAGGTGGGCAATGCCCCACACCTGTCAGTGTTCAAGAGGCATTTGGACAATGCCTGTAACAACATGCTTTAACTTGGTCAGCCCTGAAGTGGTCAGGCAGTTGGACTAGTGATCGCTGTAGGTCCCTTCCAACTCAAATAGTCTATTCTAGTCTATTTTATTCTATGTATATGTTATAGGAGGGCCATACTCTCTCAGCAGAGTTTTTTTCAGAAAGATAAAATGAGCCCACTACTTCAAATAAAAATAAGAGTTTTTCAAGTCATATGTAAGAGTAGAAGACACTATCAGATGACCTAAACTGATCTTATGCAATTTTTGGTCCTCATCAGCTGGTCATCTGCAAGACAAAGTGTTCTCTACTCTTTCTACACACACACAAATACATATACAATGTCTAAAGATATTACCAAAAGCTAGCTCCCATGTGCTGTCAGTGCTTGCCAGCCAACGTAGTGAAGAGAAGCTAGTCTGTATGTCACATTATCATCTTGATTATTAAGCTAAAAAACTAGTTATTTTTGCAACTTTATCTATTGCATAATTCTATTTTGGTTCACAAAATTACAAATTACTTATTTCCCCCCACCTCTCCCCAACCACCGAAAAGCTGTGGACCAGAGAAATTTTTTTCCCAAAACACTGCTTAAGTGTTTTTTCAGCAGAGAAAATACTGGAGTCTTTTGAACAGGCTTTCTTTTTTAGCACAGGCCAGAGTATTTTATTCATTTTCCCCCTGCAGAGCTCAAAAAGCGCATTTCATCAAATATTCATTTGAAGATACCAAAATATAAAAAAAGCCTACATTTCTTTGAATATGAAAGCCTTTCAGCAAAGGCAGAGAGTAACCAGAGCTTCAATTTAAAAGTAGTGAAATCTTGAAGCTTACTCTTAAATTAAGAAGTCTACAGTCTTTCCATTTGTCACAAAACTACACCCAGCAAAGGTGTCTGGTGTTGGCCTCTGGAGAGAGCATTAAAAATTAAGTAACATGGCATGACAAAGAGAACGGAGGCACGCTCATTCAAAGTAGTGTCACATCTTATTTTAGATTTACAAAAACAAGCAGAGTTTCAAATTAATTTCTAATTGTCTTTCTAAAAGAAAGGCAAATTCAGACACTTGCCTGTTATGTTGAAACATTTCACGTGCTACTTTTGCTTCGACATGTAGTGTTTCAAATGGCAGGTCTTTATGAATTAGCTTTCTGGCATCCCTTGTAAGAGAACGGAAGTTGTCCTAAAAAACAGTTCATACATATAAAGCTGTCACCACTGTTTCACAGCTGTACTGAACAAACGAAGCATAGGAAACACTAAATATCAGTCAGAACAATAAGGACTACCTACTATAAATCCTAAATTTAAGAACATTGCTGTAGGGTTGTAACTCTTACTATTTATCTGCCACAGATTACTACAGATCATCACTGAATGGACTGATTCAACACCCAGTGAAATCAATAGGCATTTTCCATCAGAAACTATACATGTTAAGTGGAGTTAAAGTTCCCAGGTTTTCCCAACCTGTATGATATATACACATACAATCCTGCTACTGTTAAATATTCATCTGTGCATCCTGTTTCCCAGAGTTGTGATTCCACTTATAAATGACCTCTATTCTAATGAAATCAAAAAAAGTACTGAATAATTAATAAATAGACATTGATCACCTTGGTCCTGAATACAAAGCTCTGCATACTCAGATTTGTCAATAAATAAGAAAACGTTATTAGGAGAAATTACGTTTATAGTGTCACTTAGAAAACATTTCAAACTAAGTTACTTGAACTACAAGATCATATTGAAGAAAAATTCTGCATTGTACCAGCACTGCTTTGTTAGCCATACACATGTCTGCTAATATTTGGGCATGCAAACATGAGCGGGCATGAGACAAGTAAAACACTCGCGATCACACCAGCTACCGAACAGTTATGAGACTTAAAGGTTTTAGATCATTAGATTTACCGAAGAGCATGAAATGTAAGCAAGCTATTAAGGAAAGCCTCAGCTGAACATGCTCACAGTTCTTCTACAACAATAAACTGATTAAGCTGTAAACTGCTCGGTGAAAATACAGGTATTACACACATTTCAGTGGGCTGTATTCACACAAAGGCTACAGGGCTATGGTTGCATCTACATTACCAGGCAAGAGTGGCTGAGTACGAGCAGATCTGCAGAGTAACAAAGATGGCAATGAGGTCCTGACAGCCATGCCAACTGTTTTGGGAACGGTATTTCAGACTAGAGCTACTCTAGCCCCATACACTTAAAACCTGTAAGTATTTGGAGGACAGCTCTCGGTTTAATTTCATCTGAAAGAAGCCTGGTTTGTGCACTCTGAGACCACTCTGCCATGAAAGCCAGCAGAGATTAGTTTCCAAAGAATACTCCTGACCTGAAATAAAATACTAGTGTAGATATACCTTGTGAAAAAACAACAACTCACTGCCCACTCTCCCCCATTAGAGAAGAACTGCAGGACAAGGATGCAAGCTCTATAATTTTTTGAGGAGGAAGTTGTGCTTACATTTGTTGGTTTCCAGTCATTCAGTCTATCGTCCAAAATTACATCATAACAGAAAGCTCCAGAGATCACTGCAATACCAATTCCAAAGAGAAAAACATTAATACATGTAACAAAGTATGAATTTCATTGCCATAATACACTTAAAACTGTATCAGAATGAATGAGAAAACCAAAATTATCACAAGAAATCCATCATAAAATACAAATTTTCAGCTGTGATTTTACAGATATATGGTAGATTAAACCTGTATCAGGTCACAGACGAGCAAAAGCTGTTACTAACCCTGTCTGTCCTTCAATAATCTTCCAACTTGATGTATACATCATAATTTTTAGTAACTCAGGTGCTCACAAGGTTACATTGTTTCACAGAAACAAATCACATCTTCTAAATACCTTATTCATGCAACTTCACAATAAAAAGGTTATGTCCTCAAGTTACTAACTTAACCTATGAAATCCTAAGTGGTCTGAAACCCAGTTGCCACAGACCAGTTTTCTGTGCTTCGATAACAAAATTGTTTTCAGTGTGATTGCTATAAATTAAAGGCTACAACAACAACATGTAATACACAAATCAATGCTAAGTACTGTTAATAATTGGAAAAGGAGCCTCTGATTTTTTGGGTCACTTAAGAAGCACCAAAAGACAAGACAATCAGTATAAAACTTGTATCACCTGGTACTTCTGGGGATTTAATCAGATTCACCAAGTACTCGTCTTTGAATGCCCGCTTTAACACACATGCCATGATCATGGCACAGGAACGCCAATACGCCTATAAAGAGAATTTCAAAACACACGTTTATTACGTAGAAGCTAACGCATATGAGACGAACATGGGCTATTTATTCCGAAAGAACACCACCTTTTAACTGAATTAGGCACAAACTTCGCTGTCAACGCAAGCATTACTTTCTTTAGTATTTAAACTTCTATTTGGAGATAATTTTCCATCTAGAACCAGTCAAAAACATCTAAACTGCACTTAAAATGGAAGCCAGATGTTTTCCTGGAGATATTTAAACCTGAAATCATAGAATACAACAGCAATATAGGTTGAAAGAGATGTCCACACATCACCTAGCCCACACCCTGGTCCAACTAATGATAACCACGATGTGCCAAACAGCTACTAAAAATACCTGAATTTTCAAGACAACAAAGTTCAAGAAAGCAGACAGACATGGAACTGACAGGGGCATACAGAATCAAGAGGTCATAATCAGGCTCACCTACCATGGGATAAGATACAGACTTACCTTGTTTACTTCTTCTGGATCTTCATCTTTGAAAGTAAGGAACTGAATTTCACACGACTTGGTCAAGGGCCTATACATATCCCAGACCTCACCGTCCACAAGGGCTAGGACGGATTTACTGCAATGCCATTCACTTAAGTCTGAAGAAAATGAAACAAGTATTACGTGGTCATTAACCATACCCCTCAGAGTCAGCAGTTTAGACCCATGCATTTGCAACAACAAATGGCAAGTTTCAATTCTGTAAATGACTTGGAAGGACAAGCTGTTAATAGAGCCTCCAAAAACTAACTCAGTTTCTGCTGATGTATTTTAGTACAAATGTATTTTAAATATAACAACTACAAATATCCTGACTGCACATCTGTTACCTCGGCCGTTAAAATGTCGGTAATATTAACGTTTCAAATTTGGAAGAGAAGCGCTTTCTTTCCATCGCCAGCGGCACAACATTAGTTTAAGAGTCCATTCACTTACGCATGGCACAGTTGTACGGAGTAGATAAAGCTTTGTTCATTACAAACACACTGCCAGGGTGAGATTTCCCAGTGTATTTTACTTCGATTTTCTCAATTCGTGGATACAGAGATAACTGCCTCTCTTTCTCTTTGGTGAAGAGCTCGTTACGCAGCTGAATCACTTCATCTGATGTCAGCCGGGAAACAGCCGCCGTGGAGATGAACCCTGGGGAAAAGACTGATCAGAAATAAGGAATAAGTTGGTTTTAGCCTCTTTAAGACACTTGTTTCTACAGAAAGGAAGACATGCTGCCGCACTGCTAATTCACTTATGTGCCTCCGCACGGAGAGGGTGAGCGCCTCAGCGGCTCCGACTCCCCCGCCGTTCTCGCACCCTGCAACGCCCACGTGAGGTCACAGCAGAAAACTCTGAAGCAACCAAAGCTCAGTGATGTTCTCTGGCTGCACGGGCTCTTCCGCCACACAGGCACCGACGGACCGTCACCGCGCCCGCGCTTCGGCCCACCCCCCAACCACTGCCTCGGCCCACCCCCACCACGGCCTCCCCCGCCCGGCGGCCCGCGGGCCCGAGCCGCCCCGCCCGGCCAGCCCCGGCGCACCCAGCCGGGCCCCTCAGAGCACGGCCCACCGGGCCCCCGGCCCCACTCACGGCGCGCTCCCCGCCCGCCCCGCAGGCAGCGGGCAGCCCAGCGCCCCGCCATGATCCGTCCGAGTCCCGCCGCCCCGGTGCCGCATCCGCGGCTCCGCCGGAAACCGCGGCGGCAGCAGAGCAGTTCCGCCCGGTGCTGCTCCCGCGGCCGCCAGGCGGTGGCGCGGCGGGACCGGGCCGGGGCAGTCCCGGGGCTTGGCGGGCCCGGCGGCGGCATGGGGCTGCCTTTCCTCGCCCTCGGCTTTTAGCGCTCCCTTCAGAGGCCCCGTTCTGCACATTTTGGTCCCGCCGCCCTGCCTTGCCTCGGCAGGCCTCGTTCCGCCGGGCAGAGCGGCCGTCCCCGGGAATCTGTGAAAATTTGTGAAATAACTCAGAATTTGTTTCAGTGCTTTACAATTTAGCCGAGGGTGTTCTTAGCTCAATCCCCGATTGGCAAAGGTACAACAACAGCCATCAAGAATGCCAACGTCAAACGGTTGCGCTGAATTAGTGTCATTAACAGCTAAAAAATGTGATTAAACTCAGCATTAAAAAAAAAAAAAAAAAAAAAAGAGAAGGTGTGTTAATACTGGCAACAGACAGAATTTTCCACTGTCTGCAGAGCAGCGGACAGCTGGCTCCTCCTGGTGCGGCACCTGGCACTGGCTCTCCGGCGCTCATCCAGAGCACCAGGTGTGCGGGCAGGGCAGCAACTTCTGCCCTCCGTTAGTTACGCTGTTCGCTAGGTTAAGAATTTCAGCAAGTCAGTCATCCTGCTTCCTCATTTTTTAAAACAAATTAAATACAACTTAATTTTTTAGTACGCCAAGCTTACTGTAGGCTACATGCTTGCATGTGTAAAACAGCATACGGCCTTGAGGTGAAAGGTCCTGAGAAACACACACAGATGCTATTATTATTTATATCATTATAGCTCAACTACACTACTTCTTCTATTAACTTTTTATTCCATAGCCTGAGAAGTCATATGCAGTCAATGATCACATCACAAAATTGTTTCATTTTAAACAATACAAAAAGGAACGGACAACATTTTTACTCTATGAGGAGATAAATTCAAAATGTTTGGATAATGAAGGACAGAAACAAACCTATTCTGTCACTCTGAGGAAGTCTTGAGCAACAAGAATAAAATCCTATCTGATACTGCACCCTTCTTGGGTATATTTCTTTCTGGTTTAAATTGCCACTTTCTAATCTCCAAATCTTCTTTTGTAGAAGTATTTGTAACTTTTTATTAGCTTAATCTTCAGAAAAATCGTGATAGCGTATCTGGTCCCTCCTTCCGCTTGTTTGGTGTCGCTCGGGAAGCACAATGCAAATAAAAACCATCTGGGACTTGTAACACAGTGAAGACTACAGGAGAAGCATGGTTGTAGCCCTCTGCCTTTTGGTAATCCCTGTCCAACAGAGTGACAGTGCAAAGCGTTACCCCGCAGTGGAAATCAAAAGACATCCAAAGCCGCTGGAAATTTCACCCAGGGTTCAGCTGGCATCTCTACAGCCCCTGGACAAAAGCAGAAAAGAGGAACAACAATGGCATAGATTTGGAGTTAATTAAAAAGTTCAGTCTCCAAGCTCATTTTTTGATTCACGCTGACGCAGCTGGCTCACAATTGTAATATCATTTCTCTGTTTGCTACAGTATATTTATTTGAGGCTTCTGTGAGAGAGTAAAAACCCGTGGGTCCACTCAAACCCCATGGACTGAGCCGGGGGCCAGCTGGGGGTTACTCTCAGCTGCCAAATGTGGCCCTGCCAGCAGCCTGTGGGGGCATGCAAAGGCTCGGTGCAATCCCCCAGCTATTTATCCCTCAACACCAAAAGACAAAAGCCTTCTGACTGAGAAGTAGCCTGGGAAGGGTTTGTCTGAAGTCCAGCGGCTTTTAGTGTGTCACAACATGGAGCACGCTTGTGGCACTGAGAAGAAACAGGTAACAAAAGTGAAAAACTGTCCAAGAATAATTACAAGGTATCAGACTTCATAAAGCCTTTTCACTTTCAGGAAAACTGTGGATGTTATTTTATAAAATGCAGAAGAAAATGGGAAATTGCCCTGTAAGGCAACAGTAAGCCCATCTATTGCTCTTCTGCCATAGTATGTGGCACAACCATAATGGGTAAGTGACAAACCATGGTGGTTTATGGCTCTCATGGAAGCAATATTGCCTCAAAAGCAAAACTGGCTTAAAAACTCCTGCCCCTTCCTTCGCCATTCTCATCCATTTCTCACAGCTTATCCTCCAGGTAGATAACTGTGGCAGCGCTGTACAAGGCACTGAACATGTGATTGCTGAAGTGGTACAAATTACAGGATCAGTATTGTTGAAAAATTATGTTTTATTTACATTATTTCAGTGACCTGGCTTAAACTGCAGCTTCATATATACATTCCTGTGCACACTGTGACAAAATAATTCTGAATCTACCACCACCAGCATTGTGGCTAACGGATTGTCCACTGTTGCTTAGGTTGAACCAGGAAACATCCTACAATGCCAACCAATTTGGCGGATCTTTCTTAGAAATGTACCTTTGATTGCTACTGAGCTGTCCGCTCAGTGGCAGTAATCTTGCAAATTCAGTTTAAAAGAATGGCATTAATACTGTACTTTGCAAGTCAAAGATAAAATTATACAAGACATTCCAGAAAATGGAGGGAGGGTATTCACAGAAAAAAGCTACCGAGAACAAGTAATTTTATTACTGTTATAGTGTTCTACCCTCACATTTTCTGGCTTTCCTGGTTCAAGTTTGGCTGACACATTAGAGCTGAAATATTTTAACAATCTAATAGAGATACAGTGTTCTGTCACAGCGCTCTAATCCTTTTCATTATAGCAAGATAATTAATCTATGGCATACTCTGTAAAGAGTCATCAACAACAGCTTCATGGAAAAAAAGAATACCTGAAATTTTTTTGCTTCTTTTCTCAAAACTACACTTGCTCAGAGTTTTCAGTTTCAAAGTACAAAACAAGAAGATAATCTCCTAACAAAATCAAATCTTTTTTTCCAGACACGAGTTAAAGCATTTAACATGAAGCAGCAAAACAAAATAACAAGATGCCACAGAAGCAGAAAGGAGCAAGGCCTACTGTAACTAAAGGAGTGGATAGCCATTAAAGTAATACCCCAGAACATTATAAAAAGCAAGGTGTGATGACAGTTAAAATTGCAAGATAAAAAAATTATCCATTAAGTTGTAGATATCAACCTCCCCACACACGTATGCCTGGCAGCTGATAATTCTTCATGCTAAAGAGCAAGGTTTTCAAGCTGATAGATTCAATGTACTGCAGGCTGGTAGTCTGGGCACGACGAAAATACATAGCACATCGATCAGTGAGTTTCAGAAACAAGGTTTGTGACATAGAGCATGAAATACGTATTTTGGTGATTAAGCTAGATAATTAAATGGTATCTGTTTTAGCAGTTTTGCAAAATAGATTTGCATCAACTTGTCCCATTGCTGCACCCAGAATTACACAAGAACAATTACTCTACAGCTACGTGCTCCCATCTTCAGCACCTACTAGAACAAACATATGTGACAACAATTTATTGTGCTTGGAAAAAAGGTGTATACAGAGATTTAACCCATGGGCTATGGCACCAAGTCTCAGATGGCATCTCTGACCACGTCAAATGCAACATTCCTCTTTTAGAAATATGAAAAAATCTGTTTCTTCTACTTTAAATATGGAAAAATAATCAAACGTGTCTTCTTGATCAAAACCTAAACAATGTACATTCCAATAACAATCAGTTTTCCAACTCCTCATATAAATAAAGACATAGGTATAATTATGCTTTTTTCCTATGTCTTTTACTTTCTCCCTCAGTGGTTCCAGAGTCTAAATCGTCCCCCCTGCTCCTCTCATCATAACCAGGGACAGTTATTGACAACCTTCCTGGGCTACCTGCTATTATAGATCAGCTAAAAGGCACTAAAAAGTTTAAAGAACACTGAACTTAGGAAAGCAGAGAAAGAAAAGGGAAAAGTGGTGCAGAACTGCTTTCACTTGGCACAAAAGAGATGAGCTACCCACAGGCCATCCCACATCCATACTACCTGCTCATCAACAAAATAAAACTGTGCATTTGCCTACATGAAACTAAAGTTACACTACTTGATCTATTTAAATTCCATGAGTAAACTTAAGATATGTCAGGTTTATTAATGAATGGGATATACCTGAGGACAATTTCTGACACAGGTAGTGGAGGAGCCAACGAGGCAAGACGTGCTGCTGGACCTTATACTAATGAACAAAGAAGGGCTGGCTGAGGATGTGAGGGTTGGGGGTAGCCTTGGCTGCAGTGACCATGAGATGGTGGAGTTCAGGATCATGTGTGATAGAAGCAGGGCAACAAGTAGGATTACAACCCTGAACTTCAGGAGAGACAACTTTGGCCTCTTCAAAGGCCTGCTTGGAGGAGTCCCATGGGTTAGGGCTCTAGAAGGCAGTGGGGTCCAAGAGAGCTGGTCAATATTCAAGTACCACTTCCTCCAAGCTCAAGATCAGTACATCCCTAGGACAAACAAGTCAAGCAAAAGAGCCAGGAGACCTGTATGGTTGAGCAAAGAGCTTCTAGAAAACTTCAAATAGAAGAAGGAGGTCTACAGTATGTGGAAAAAGGAACTGGTCGCTTGGGAGGAATATAGGAATGTTGTCAGGGTGTGCAGAGTTGCAATGAGGAAGGCCAAGGCCCACTTGGAACTCAGTCTGGCAAGGGGTGTCAAGGATAACAAGAAGGGCTTCTTCAAATACATCAGTAGTAAAAGACAGACAGGGGAAACTGGGCCTGCTGCTCAACGAGGTAGAGGCCCTGGTGATGCAGGGTGCAGAGAAGGCAAAGTTACTGAATGCCACCTTTGCTTCAGTCTTCACTGCTAAGGCTGCCCCTCAGGCACCCCAGCCCCCAGAGGTGAGAGGGAAAATCTGGAGAAAGGAAGGCTTCCCCTTGGTTGAAGATGATTGGGTCGGAGATCACCTAGGCAAAATGGATCCTCACAAATCCGTGAGTCCCGATGGGATGCACCCACGAGTGCTGAGGGAGCTGGCCACTCTCCATCATGTTTGAAAAGTCATGGAGGACAGGAGAGGTGCCCAAGGACTGCAGGGTAACCAGTGTCACCCCAG
Source organism: Phalacrocorax aristotelis (assembly GCF_949628215.1). NCBI lineage: Eukaryota > Metazoa > Chordata > Aves > Suliformes > Phalacrocoracidae > Phalacrocorax > Phalacrocorax aristotelis. Next base: position 106,059,077 of record NC_134276.1, on the reverse strand, counting down.
TCTTCAAGAAGGGAGAGAAGGAGCACCCAGGAAACTCTACGCCACTCAGCTGCACCTCCATCCCTCAAAAAGTGATGGAACAATTCTTTCTGGTGGTCATCTCCAGGCATGTAGAGGAAAAGAAAGTTATCAGAAGTAGTCAACATGCATTCACCAAGGGGACATCATGCTTGACCAATCTGATAGCCTTCTACGATGACATGACTGCCTGGGTAGATGAAGGGAGAGCAGTGGATGTTGTTTACCTCAACTTCAGCAAGGCTTTTGACACTGTCTCCCGTAACATCCTCACAGGTAAGCTTAGGAAGTGTGGGTTAGATGAGTGGACAGTGAGGTGGATTGGGAACTGGCTCAACAACAGAACTTAGAGGGCCATGATCAATGGAGCAGAGTCTGGTTGGAGGCCTGTCACTAGCGGTGTTCCCCAGGGGCCTGTGCTGCATCCAGTCCTGGTCAACATAGTCATCAGTGACCTGGACAAAGGGACAGAGTGTACCCTCAGCAAGTTTGCTGATGATACCAAGCTGGGAGGAGTGGGTGATACACCAGAAGGCTGTGCTGCCGTCCAGCAAGACCTGGACAGGCTGGAGAGCTGGGCCCAGGGGAACCTCATGAAATTCAACAAGAGCAAGTGCAAGATCCTGCACCTGGGGAGGAACAACCCTATGCAGCGGTACATGTTGAGGGCTGACCTGCTCGAAAGCGGCTTCACTAAGAAGGACCTTGTAGTGCTGGTGGACAGCAAGTTTACTATGGGCCAGCAATGTGCCCTTGTGGCCAAGAAGGCCAATAGTATCCTGGGATGCATTAAAAGGAGCGAGGCCAGCAGGTCGAGGGAGGTTTTATCCTCCCCCTCCACTCCACTCTACTGAAGCCACATCTGGAGTACTGTGTCCTGGTCTGGGCTTCCCAGTTCAAGAGAGGGAACTGCTGGGGAGAGTCCAGCAGAGAGCTATGAAGATGATCAGAGGACTGAAGCCTCTCTCTTACGAAAGGCTGAGAGACCTGGGTTTGTTCAGCCTGGAGAAGAGAAGATTGAGGGTGGATCTTTTCAATGCTTGTAAATATCTGGAGGGTGGGTGTCAAGAGGATGGGGCCGGACTCTTTTCAGTGATGCCCAATGACAGGACAAGGGACAATGGACACAGGCTGGAACACAGGAAGTTCCACCTCAGTATGAGAAAGGACTTCTTTCCTGTGAGGGTGCCAGAGCAGGGGCACAGGCTTCCCAGGGAGGTTGTGGAGTCGCCTTCCCTGGACACATTCAAAACCCACCTGGGTGCAGTCCTGTGCCTCCTGCTCTGGGTGGCCTTGCTCAAGCTGTGGGGTTGGAAGATATGATCTCTAGAGGTCCCTTCCAACCCCTTCCTACCATGCTGTGATTCGGTGATACTATGGAAGCATTGTCTTTCATTAAACTTTTTTTTTTAATGGGGGTGCAAGGAGGAACATTGATTAACTTTCCCATGACTGTCTTCTAGTTTGATATGTGTAAGCCATGACTGAGGAGTGACTACATAGGAATTAACATCTTACTGTTCTAAGTGTTAATTAAACAGCCCTTTCTCTTCTTGCAGCACACTACTTTTCTCCCTATCCTACGCATGTTTTTGAGAAGAGGAGTCATAATCATCTTCCTCTCTTACCTCTCTGTAATGTGTTCCAGTATTTACATCACAACACCTTTGTAACCACATTTAGCAGTTCTAATTTGTTGTACTGATTTTTATATTATTATATCTCAGTTATTCCAGAAATCAGCATGCAAGGTGCAGAAAAATAAATCTAGGGTAATTTGGTTTTGTTCCCCCTGCAAGATAAAACCTATTTTGAGTGGAGAAATCACCAAAAGGAGTATTTTCTTAATATAGATTTATTTCTCTGTATTCATTTTTATCACCCTGTAGCTAAGAAAAATGAAACATTCCCAAAGCGAAGAGTCAGAGTTTTGGCTTATACTGTTTCACAGAATTTTTGCAATTTTTTTTTCAAAACTGTTTTCACACAGAGGTTTTTAACAGAGTGATGGTACCATAATACTCTGCATTTGCAGCAGAAAGTTTCATTAAAATGAGAAAGAATTCCATTGCAATTTAAGAATGTAGCATTTTCTGAATGATCATCTAATGAAATGAGAGTAATCTTTTGGTTTATGAATTACTGACATCATTAAGAAGTAGCCAAGTCTTGAAATCGTGTTGCACTTCCACACAATTCTTAAAGGCTTTTCTCCACAAAGAACTTGACTAGAATAGTTATTACAAAATAAGAGAGCTATTCCTGACCGGCATTCTGTGTGCAGATGTTAATTATAGACTATTTTTATTATTCTAAAATTGAGTCTCTATGGAAAGCTTTCCAAGAATAACTGTGAAGTTTGAGTATCTCAAACAAATTCTTCCACATTGGGCTCTATGTGCTGTTCAGTGAAAATTTTTTTACTGTGTTTAACTTAAAAGGATTAAAAATATGGATAGCAGTCTTGTACTCTTCTAACAAAGTACTTAGACTATTTTTAAGAGTACCATTGTTCAGCAAAGTACATACAGAAAAAGGATATACATTAAATGAACTATATGCCTTATAACCAGTTTTCCAATAATTCTGTAAACACATTCAGAATCCTCTCAGTTGCTGGTGTTTCCTGCAATTGTATAAAACAAGCATAGAAACTATGATCTAGTTGTTGCTGAAATAAAAGAGAGGAATGTAAAGAAACTGTGAAAGTACTGTGAAACTGTACTAGAAATCAGAGAAATGCTGGGGAGACAACCCTGTACTCTGGGTATTTGCGTCACTTGCAAGAGAAACGAAAGAGTGAACAGGAAAAAAAAGGAATTTGACGTCATGCTTATAGGAGCCCTACCTATTTCAGTGGATTTACTGTCGTATCACAGTCATGGTAATGAAATCCAAATTAAACCTTATTTGTAAGTCTATGTATTTGGGCAGTTAGAAATGAATGCTTACTGTGGTGGAAAGACTATTGTACTAGTCCAAACTTCATCCCATCGTCTAACGGGGTACCTTCTTGTCACAGTTCATCTCTTCATTCGTCTCATCGATGCATTGCCATTACATCAGCTTTAGCAGTTGCCCTATGAGCTATCCTTTAATTTAATTCCACACTGCCATTTCTTAACATTCCCCACCTCTATACCTTTTCCACAAGGGTCCTCCCATATATTTACATTTTATATGAACACGGTGTTTCTAACACGGCGTGGCTTTAAACAGTAAAGCAGTCCTACCAAAATCAATGAAACTCCGTACAGGCTTAAAGTTACAATGTGCTGGGCCACACAATATAAAGAAATTTTCTGTTGCCTATGGAATAGTTTTGATCTTATTAAATGCATGTCACCATTATCCTGGTAATATATACTGGACATATATATATGCACATTTTTTTGCAGATTACTTGTATTCTATATACATTTTTGCATGTGAAAAATAAGCTAAGAGGATTTTGATATGAAGAGCATCATGGCATCCTACTTCTTTGGTCTCCACTAAAATAGCTGCTAGAGACTTTATAAATAATCTTTCCTCATTTTGCTACAGTCTACAGCCAACATCGCCGTTCTGGTTATCAAAGAAATCCTTATGATACTTCTCTTGTTATAGAACTGTATTACATCAGTGGCAATATATTTGTAAGCTGTCATTAGAAACTACTCAGATGCACCATTAAGTGTCAGAATGAGTAATTTTCCTTGATTCAGAAATTTAAAGGGCCATTACACCTCCTTTATATTTAACCAAGAATCTCCTAGACTGGTATAAACTATTCATAAGAAAGGCCTCGGATGTCACCCTGCAGCCCATCTTCTGCCCGTCAGCCGACGTGCCCCGGGGCAGCGGGGTTTTGTCCCGCCCGGCGGTACGGGCACAAGGAGTCACCGGGACTTCGTTTCAAGCCTGCAGCTTCAGACAGCGCCTCGTCACCGCCTTGCTCGCTTTTCACCCGCAACAACCGAATTTTTGCTTCGTGATTTCACCCCGTTACTCCCACTTCCACCCCGGGTGGGCTGGGCTTCGGGAAACGTACCGACAGGGACTACGGTCTTCTTCGAGAAGTTTAAGCTTTCCGTAATGAAAGTTTATTCTGTTGCAACAAATGTCCTTGAGCTTACGAAGACCTCACAGTTCACAAAGAAATACGTAATTCGGAGGGAAGAGCTGCTGGATGCAACACAGTTGCACGGCCCCGCGGTCCGCGGGGGCATCGCGCTGGCCCGGTGGCGGGGGGGGGGGGGGGGAGGGGGAGGGGGAGGAGGAGGAGGAGGAGGAGGGGATGCGCCCGGAGCTGCGGCTCGGGGCCGGCGCGGGGCGGGGGCGCCGCTCCGACGTCTTAAAAGTTTTGGGGTGGCGGCGGTGGAGGAGGACGACTACGGGAGGCTCGGCCGGACCGGAGCGGAGCCCGAACTTCGCGGGCGCGGTGCGCCGCGCCCCGGCTGCCGCACCTGCTCCAGGGCGGCCGCCGCCGGGCGCCGCCCCGTTCTTCCCCCGGGCCGAGGCCAGGCCCCGCCGGGCCACCCCCCCCCCCCCTTCCTCTCCTCCGCGGCCGCGCCTCGCGCCTCACGCCCCGCCGGCGTCGCCCGGCGGTTATTAACGGCTGCCTCCGGTGGGGAGCGGCCGTGCCCGGGAAGATGGCGAGCTGCAGCCTCCGTCTGCTGCTCCTCGGTTACCTGGGGGTCCTGAGCTGTAAGTGGTCGCGTCCCTTCCCCGCGGGGCGGGCGGGTATCGCGTACCGCTACCTCCGGCAGCGCCACGGCGCCGGGCTCCCCCCGACCACCACGCCGCGGCGCCGGGCTCCCCGAAGGGTCTGTGTGTGTGAGGGGACAGAGCTCGGCCCCTTCCCCGGCCCCACCGAGAGCCGTGCCCGCCCCCGCGGCGGCGGCGCTGCCCGTCCCGGGGCGCCCGGGAGCGGAGCAGGGCAGGGCAGGACGAGGGGGGCGGCGTTCCCCCTGCCTCGCCGCCCGAGCGAGAGGAGCCAAGCCCCCGCTCCGACAGCGGGGTGGAAGCGGAGGCGACCCTCGCCGCGGCCGGGGGACGCGCGGTGGTGGCTTCCATGTGCCGCCTGTCTGCGCGCAGATGTAACCTGTTCAAGCCGGGCCTGTTTCGGCGCGAGCCGGGGGCTTTCTGCGGTGATGTAAACTTTAGGATGCAGGCTGCGTAGCCTGCTTCTCTGATGGCCTTCACAGGATGAACGAGCGAGTGACGGGAGCGCGTTTTCTGTTGCCAGCCCCAGATGCTCCAGCAGCTCCAGAACAGACTTGTTTCCAATATTTTTGTGGTCCTATTGTCTAACTCCTTAAAAACAAAAGGCGGGGGAGGGAGGGACATGTTAAAATAAATTGGCAAAAGGTGCCCCACCCAGAAAGCACATGGAAATAAGAAGAAAAAAGAAAGATCGTGGTGCCACATAACTGTGAAGAAGCAGTGAATTAATATACAGTGTTAACAGTGCCAGTCCTGTGATTAGGCTGTCGCTTTCAGATCACATCTTACTGTGTTCCTATTGTATGCTCCTTGTGTCCTGCTGGTATTTTAAGGAAAGAGGCTGTACGTGGAAATAACGTTTTGAAAAGAATTATATAGCACAGTCTCGCAACAAAGTGACCACATGGGGCAGGTTCCTGACCCGTGGTGGATGTGAGACATCCACGGTGCTGATGCTGGGTGTGTTTTGTAGTTTACCTCTTGTTCTTCCTCACCTAACAGGAACGTCTGTGTGTGGAAACTCTTTTTTTTTTTGCAGAGGAGGGATGAGGCCTGTAGTGGAGAGACTGGAAGTGATGCATGTCTGTTAGGTCTCTGGTTTGGTGGCGGTTTTTCTTTTCTTGCTCTGTGCTTCTACAAGACCTTATGGAAATTTTGGGCTGTTAAAAAGGCAGCTAGTGCAGACTTTCTCTTTCATATAGTAAATAACAAAAATTATTTTCTTTGATTTTTTTTTTTCCTCCATTTGTTGTTAATTGCATGGGTATATCAGAGCGGATGAGGCTGCCATGGTTTTTTGGTGACAGGTTTCGGTCTCTTGAGGCTGCTCAGCTTTCTGGTTAGTTGTGCCTGTTGGCAGTGCTGGCTTTGACCGGTGAGGAAATGATAGAGGGTGGTTTGGAAGCAGTACAGTGGATACCTACATTGTTGTCAGACATGCTTTTTTTTTCCCGCTCTTCCTGTCCCAGTTCCCAAGAAACATCAGGTGGAGAGAAGGTTTACTAGCAAGGTGCTGATAAGAAGCCATCGCATGAAGAAAGTGACTGTAGGAGGGTGTGCAAATGCTGATTGTTTGTGTGAGCCAGAGGAAGTCCAGGCAGAAATGCAGGCAAGCAGGAGTCTGCTCCTTCTCCTGTGGCTGGAGTATGTTCACATTAACAATAAGGCTGAATAATACTGGCATCTGAGTCAGATGTATGGGCTGAGTGGTCTCTTACGTGGGGCTGGGGCCCAACATGCCATGGAGATAGTGGGGAATGGGAAGAAACTAAGGAGGGAAAGAAATCAGGGGTTGATACCTGAAGCATGTGAACAATATATTGTGGAGCAGTTCTGGAGAACTTGCTTGGTCATTTAGCTGTAGGAATTAAGAGCTGTATAGGTTGGTCAAAGGAAGTCAGCATAGACAAGAACAGTGCTGAGGTAGGTGAGGTTTGGATTGCTTTTCAGTGAGAACCTACTAAGAAATACTGATGACCTGCAGAAAATAGTGGTTCCTCTGAGTTAAAATTTCTCTTTCACTTTTAATTTAGAGGAAAGTAAAGGAGTTGGAGGTCTTCAACCATATTCTCTGTTGGCATGAGCTTCTGAAACTGGTGTTATCTGGGAAGTTTTAAAAGGTACCACAGAGTAAGACTTGTGAGCTCTGTTGGCAAGACAGTTAGAAAATGTACAGAAATTATTGTTATTAATCATCATGGCTACTCTGGAGGAGATAGTCTGTACTGATGAACTGGCCTTCTTGTGAAGCTTATAGGTGTAGCTTTTTTCTTGCATTATCCCACATTAGAAATTAAACTTAAGCTAGTGATGCTGGAAGCAAATCCAGTACGATATGTCTGTGTGAGGACAATGCAGAGGCAATAAATAGTAGCCTTACATAAATATTTGATGGAGATCACTGGGGTAGTTTGAGCAATAAATAAGGTGAGGTTTTGTTTGTTTGTTTAATTTTGATTTTAAAACAAACACCCTTAGAGCTCAGGAGTCTTTCAGCTGTATACAGAGGGTCTAGAGGAAAGAAGCCTTTTGCCTTCCCCTCCATCACTGACAAGAAATTGTAAAGCATGACTGCATTGCCTGCAGGAATTGACAGTGGAACTCTTTAAACTATGCTTTCCTGATTATATGTGTTATACAGTTGAAGTACTCAAAATTGAGAATATTGTCAACCCCAGGTCTTCTGTTGAACCCTCTTTGTTTGCTGGCTTAACTTGGTAGGGACTTACTCTGATTTTTAAATCAGAGTCCATATCCAGGTGAGGTGGGACTTCTCATATTTGTAAAACTGCATAGTTCTCCAGTAATATCTGTACAACATAATACTATAAGCCAGGCTACCTGTTTTTTGGAGAGGGAGTAGGGGGAAGGGACATCAAAGGAAGGTTCCTTCTCTTGCTGTTTCTGTTGAGAAGCAGTATTTCTTTGCTATAGACTGCTAGTGGTCTACAAACCTGCAGAGATCCTTAGGCACCATAACATAGGGTGTGAGATGACAGCAAGCTTCTTAAATATAAACAAACAAATGAAAATTAACTACAGAAAGCAATAGTTGTTTTTAATGTTCAGTCTAACTTTACTTCATTTATAACTGTGGTGACACTGCACAAGATACCTGAATGCTTCTAAAACAGATGAAAATTGAGGACTTGGTTGGAAGAGCTTCCTGCCTTTAAAAGGCAGACATGCTCTTCTCTCTAGCTGATGTTACAACCTTCACAATTTCACCCTCTTGTTTAGATCCTTGGGGCTCATAAGAAACTGTGGCTGTGAGTTATTGGCATGTCTCTCAGAAACCATGGCCTTTGCTGCATTTGAGCAAGTCACGCTATTTCGCTTAAACCTAGGCATGCTACTTGGAAGGGGCTCTATTTCTGAGAGGCCTCACCCAGAAGCAATGCTGTTCTGTGGTAAGGGTTTTGTCTCTTTCTCTCTCCCTCTCCAGTGGAGAGGAGGCAGAGGGAGCTGGTCCCTGGCTGGCCCTGTGGTATGCTTAGTTTGGGTTACTGGCCCCACAGACTGCTATTGATATGCAAAAGAAAAAATGACAGTGACTGTCTTCCCTCACTGCATACAGGAGATAGGAAACGTACCTTGCAATGTCATGCCAAGACATCACAATTCCTTTTGTTTTCTTCTGTTTAAGGTGGGTGTATGGAAATGGAGGACTTGCTTTTGCTGTCGCTTGGCCACTGAGGTCCTGTTTTCTCAGTTCTAACGTTGCAACAATTCTTTGTTCATGTTGTAGGATGTGTATTTCTGGTAATTGTGAATACAGTAGGGGCATCTGGCATTAATAATGAGAGTTAAAACTCCTACTGTGATTAGCAGATCTAATTGAGCCTGGATGAGGTCTTCTCATTGGCTATTTAACTGAATTACACAAAGATATTTTTGTGATTGTTTCCTGTATTATACCTATATTTCCTACTGCGGACTGTTTTGGCAGCAACCCGGTATCTGCCAGGTTCTGCTGCAGAAACTGGCTGCTCATACCACAAATGATTAGGTAAGAACTCACAAGCAGTTGAACTTTGACTTCACCTTTTCACTTTAGCTAACTGACTTAACAAAACATATGGGATCATCTTTCATGACCTAGAGCTACCAAACTTGTCTGTGTCCACTGACTTACCCCAAATGTTGCTGGGGATGTGTGCAGACCTGTTTTTAAAGTGAACTAAACATGTTAGAGAAGGCTTTTACCCTTCCTCAAATTGTGCTCCAAGTGCTTTAGTTTCTCCTCAAGTGCTCGTGGACACGAAAGTGATGTACTCTTCTTAAGTATAGGGGAATCTTCTTGTATAACTGATAATAAAAAAATAATCCAGATTTCTCATAATTTCACAAGAGTAAATAATAGCAATATTTCTTTGCTGAAGATGGACAGTGACATGCATGTGAAGCTTCTGCAGTAGAAGTAAGCAAGCTTCCCTTGTTGGGGGGTGTGTAGGTTTGGGTTGCCAGTGCTTTTGGAGGGAAAGGAACAACTAGTAATTTAATTATGAAAATGGAATTTAAAAGTTTACCTATGGTATGATCTCCTTAGAGTCTATCAACATTCAAAATGTCATCTTTCTGTTGGAGCACTTCTGGAGATGGTCTGTTTATCATCGATTCCCCGCAGCTGGCAATCCCTTTTAGAAAGACTTTTCTCAAAGTAAGGCTTAGTGTCAAACTTTCTCTTAGCAATGCTAGAGGTGACTCCAGTGTAAGTGCTTACATAAAGGAAGATTACTAAGAAATGTTCACAGCCAGAAATGTCCACACTGAAATATAAATGTCTTGTGTATCAAAACAATTGAAGCACAAGGTAGACGTTTGCAAATAGTCTGCTATGACAAATACAAAGGCCATATGGAATGGCTAAATTAAGATTTCCTTGAAATTATGCAACTATGTCAAACAAAAAATGCTTAAAATAGTGTCCCTGTGGATGTATACAATGAACTATCTTATTGCTGTTTTTTCTTGTTTGGATGATTGATTTTATTTTTCTCCACTGTGATAACTTTGTGGCACTATTGCATAGATGTGGGGAAAATAGATGGTTCACAAGTTCTTGCTTTCTAGTTTAGCGGCTAATTTACAATGGGGTGAGCACTTCAATGGACACTGAAGGAAATGTTATGTGGAAGCCAAAAGGCAATTTATTTACCAGTGATTAACTCTATCCCAGTTAGCTCACCTTCCTTCCCCACCACCCCCCCAAATTTTGTAAAGCTAGCTTTGTTATAGTTTTACTTTCAGGCATGTCTTTTCCCATCACGAGTACTTTTCAAAGAACTGTCAGTTTTAACAGAACATTTCTGCAGAAAAGCCTGTTGCATCTTCCTCAAAGCATTGTATGTGATTGCTTAAAGCAAATATTATGGTGTCTTGTCTTTATTACAAATTATTTGTTTCCTTCATCTAAACACTGGGTTGTTTGTTTGTTTTGGGTTTTTTCTGGAAATGAATATGTATTTCAAAGAATGAGACAGCAATTTATGCTGAAGGAGCATTTGGATGATTGCCAGTGCTTGTAATCACATGTATTTCCAAAGCCTCTTTTTTTTCTGGAGGGTTCCAATGAGTTCTGTCACCTCTATGTTCACAGAATATCATTGAGCATTCAAGTGCTTATATAAAACTTCTTAATCAGGCAGAAGGTGAGCTTGGCAGCTGAACATCTGGTCGGTTTTGAACGTTCACTTGAGGTGAAGGAGCTTTTGGAGAAGCAAGAAGAGGAAAATAGCCATTTCTGAAGAACAGCAAGTAATACAACAGTGGTAGATGTTGAACCACTAGTAAGCCTGTAACCCCTCCTGGTTAATAGGAATTAAAGCAGGCAGCCAGTTTCTCTCAAAGATTATGTGCAGGGGAAAACAAAATAGAAAAATCTAGTAATAAGCCTTTTTGAATGCTTGCTTTTTACAAGCTCAAAATTTAATTTTCCATAAGAGATGGGAACGTCAAACTTGCATTGAAATAGCTACAACTTGATCCTGGCTGTTTAAAAAAAGTAAGAAATGGTTGGACTTGAGCTGGAAAAAAACAGACTCTACAGGTATAAAGTTTCAATAGATATATATAACTTTTTTTGGATTACCCTCTTAAGGGTGGAACACGCTCTCAAGCTGGTCCAAAGCACTGGATGAGACTCAAAGGGGAACAAAACATATTACATTATGGATGGAAAATCATGTATTATAGGGTTGTTTTGGTACCAGATAACGTCAACTATAGGGGCTTTATTTGCTATTCACAGACTGCTAGCACAGTACTTGGCGGTAGTGATAGAACATGGATTCTTGAAGAGGTTTTTGCTCAAATTCATACAATGAATTAAAAAATGATTGTGTATTGTTTCTCAGCCTGCAGAAAGTGCTCAGTATGAACTGGGAGAAATTCTTGGGGGTGATATGCTAAGGACTTGTGTATGTTGGCTAAAGCTGCAACAGAGTTGGAGAAGCGTTTGTGCTTGGCATGCTTGTAAACATATGAGGAAATAATATACAGAAAACCAGAGTTTGAATACATATTATATGAGTTAGACAGCAGTTTACTACTTGAATGTATAGAGAGTACTTATCTCCAGGAGGCCCTGGTTCATAAATTCTAGTAACTGTACTGGCAAAAATGAGTAAAAACCTATCATCTGGGATGATAGCTGTGGAATGCGTCGGTGTGCTCAGGTGCATGTTATGGCTAGCTTTTGTGCTCATGTACCCTTTCTGTTTCCATAAAATGGTCTTATAAAGTACATATTGGTTCTTTGCCCTTTGACTATTGGGCCACCTAAACTGATTTTCTACCGTTCCTCCAGTCTTTAAGCTAGTCAACCACAAAGTGAAAACTCTCTCTCAAACTCCTGGCTTGTTCTTTGTGGCTCTTGTTTTATGTACCCTTGTGCCAGATTGTAACTGGGATTTCAGGAGGTGTGACAGGGCTTTGATGCAGCTTTGGCACCATTCAAACTGGTCGTGGTGAGCGCTTCTGAAACTGGGATTCAAGCAAGATGTCTCATGTACTTAGTGAAAGGCTATACTTCTGTATTTGAGGAGGTTGCTCCCCTGCCTAAATACAGAAAAAAAATCTGAGAGTGCACAGTGGCTGGGGATGAGAAGTATGGACTTCGGTGTGCCAAGACCTGTGGAGGGCTTCTGGCTGGGAGGCCCTGCAGCTCTGGCTTTGAGGTGGTGTTCAGTGGCGTTGGCTGGGGTCTCTGAGCTGCCGTTTTCATGCTACCGAGCTTTGCTGGGCCCGACTGACTGTTGTTAATGTGTTGAACTTGCTTGAGAGCCTGAACATTTTTAAAACATGGACTGGGGGAAAGTCATGCCCTACTAAGAATAAAGGACTTAGCTGACCCATGTTATATGAAAGGTGTGTGTGTTAACTCTTAAGTTGTGCAAGTTAATTCTAAGCAGAAATATCTGCTTTCTGTAATAAATGTTACATGACTGAAGGCTCTTCTAATTCAGCAGCAGCATTTAACAAATTTTAACATGACATCTTGCCAATTAAGTGTTATATGTCAAGATTTGGAAAAGGGTATAAATTCTAGTAACTTCTAACAGATAAAAGCATATATTTCATTGCTTGAGGCTTAGATTATAACTAGTGACTTAGACTGCACATAAATGACACCAGCTTGCTTCAGGTGTTTGCAACTCCTAACTGTAGGAAAAATTAAATAGAGGAGGATTACCTCTAAAAACAAGGTAGCATAATATCAAAGGAAGACATGACTGGTATCTGCTTAGCACTGTTCGGAAACAAATATAAACGATAGATGTTGCTGGGTTGAGTTCTTTTGTTGTGTGTTGTTGGTTTGTTGGGTTTTTTTTGGTGTCTCTGTCCATCCCTGCTGCTTTTCTTTAAAGAACAAACGTATCACAGGGTTCTTGTAGGAAGGTGGGGAAGGGATGTGTATTTTCTTTTTTCCTTTTTTCTTTCTTTCTTTCTCCACATAAAGTCCAATTAAAAGATCATTAATAGCAATGCCTAGATATTGGAAGAGTTTGTGCAGAAAAGGTCTTTATCCTCCAAGAAGACTTAGTAGCTTTCCACTTATATGTCAGTAAATATTTTTATGTGAAAGATAAATGTTTTATTTTTAGTCAGTATTGAGTATTCTTTGTATCTTGCAATGAAGGCCACTTGCCCACTGTTCACCAACATAATGTTGCGTAATGTGACTCACTGAAGCACAAAAATGTCATAATCATTTGAGAGGCTTCTGAAAGGAAAAACAGTACTTCCATAATGGAATAGAGCCATACAACATCTTTTCATGTAGAAGAGAGGGAGGATTAGGAAAGCCAGGTGGTAATAAGGGCTTATAAGGTTTTTAAGATGATGCTGTTGTAGTATTGGGGTGACTAGTAAAACAAATTCAGGCACTCCAGATTCACTGGTAACGTTAAAGTTGGTGCCTGGGACAGGAAGTAGAAAGAAGTGAGCAGATGTGTCGGTAGTGGAAGCATGCTTAGACATCAAGAAGCGACCCTTTGGGCTGCGTTAGTGTATGGTTTTTCTACTTGGCATACAGTCTAAGAGGCCTTCACATAATTCCATCTCTGTCAATTGCCTTCTTATCTTTTTTCCTTTTTCTAAATAAGACCTACATCCTGGACATCAACTAGTGCTGTTTGAATCAAGTGACACACAAGTCTTCTGAAATGTATTAGGCATAAAAAGTAAATGTGATTCTTCTCTTTTTACATGTTCAGTTTAAGTGTTGTTGAAATGATGGCTCAGGGGTACATCCCGAAATTAATGTACTTATAGCACTTGTCTTTGGAGCCTTCCAATAGATGTCATCTGGGGAAGCTGTTTATCAGCAGGGAATCAGAACCATATGTAGAGAGACTAACTAAAAAATTTTCAGCCCTACTTTTCTGCTGTCACTGCATACTCCTTCTTATTTCTTTCATATTCCAGTTGTATCTCCAGCTAAGTCCTCAAGACTGTAACAGTCCACACATAGTTGCTGTTTGCTTTCCCGTTGTGTTAAAATTCTTAGCCCCCTTTTTAGCAGGGAGAAGGGAGGGAAAATAGTGCTGCAAAAGTTTTTGCCCAGTTGTTAAAGAGCACAGTGGTTTTCTAATGTAAATAGCTGTTGGGAGAATGCACTGATTTTTGTGAAAGAAGAATAAAGTGATGTCTCTTTATAAGCATTTAAATTTATTTAAAGTTTATTCAAAGCTTTTGAAAAATATGTACACAGAGAAAAAGGAGGGGGATGGCCAGCTCTTGCATGTACAGACTTGCAGGTGCAGAACATTTTTCTTGAGTTAAAGCAAACTTAATGTCTTCTGTGGAATATCAAAGCTGTGTAGAAATGGGTTTTTTTTCTTACTTTGTTTAAGCTAGTCTTTGGTCCAAAAAAAGTCACAGAAAACTTGAATTTTCTTACAAAAAATGTCATAAAACCTAAAGACAAATACTTTGTCTTCTAGCAAAATAATAGAAGCTAAAACAATAGAATATGTATATAACAATCTACTAACCCAAAAGATTGTTTTACATGTCACTTTGGAAAGCTGGGAATAAAGTTAATATTTAGGATCAGCCTAGTATTTGATAAACTCTGAGCCCAACTGGTTAGGAAATCAGACTATTTAAGTAGAAGATATGTATAGACTAGCCTATGAAGGGTTGCATATCTGTAAGCTCTGAAGTAGATACTCTTTCCTGTGAAAGAGTAATTATTTTTATTTCTTGTAAGGAACCTGTTCCTTATCTACCCTAAAACAATACCTGGCACGCGTAAACATAACCCATAACAGACGCTTTCATCAGAACTGTTGAACTTTTACTTAGTTGGTGATGAGTTCCTCTTCTAGAATAGAAATGCTGGTAGCAATCCATTATTCAACAAGCCATCCGGATCCCTTGATTTCTTGACCACTCACAGCTCTGCTGATGCTAGCTCTGTACTGTCCAGGCTCATAGCAAGAAGCTCAGCCCTGCAACAACACTGGGAATAAATAAGTAAACATGCCCAGATCCTCTTCTTACTAAAATATATTGTTCTGTGAGTTTAGAACTGAATTCTGAACACCTTATTTTGTGTTTGGGTTCCATGTGGTCACAGTGCTTATGCTGATATGTGTCTGCCTGTATAATCTGTTTGCCAGCATAGTCCTTGGCCTGTTCTTGTCACATGTCTCAAAAGAGATCCTTAAACTGATATTATTGACCTGAGTTGAAGTAGGACAAGCACCTTCAAAATAGTATTATTTAGTCTTATTTCTAAAGGAAGCTTCCGTTTAAGCAGTAACAATGTCACACAAGTTTCTAGAGCAATAACTCGTGAGCAGTTGGTTATACAGTGAATATGGGCAGAAGTAGGCAAAGCAGATGGCAAAACAGTAGTTTAAAGCAGCATATATACCTACCTGGGAGTGAGGGTTTCAAAAAATATGTTATTTATTGACCCTAACAAGTGTCCTAGAAATGTAATGTGATTTTTTGATGATACTGTATCATATGTGCACTGTTGAGTATTCCAGATACAGCCACTTTTAATCACCAGACTTTTAAGCACTAAGTTGTGCTTGGAAAGGTAGTGGCCCAGGGGGCTGAATCCTTAATCAGATATGGTTTATTCTTTAAAAACCGACCAAAACAAAAAAAACACTAATGGTTTTAAAAATATATGTACATTAAAAGTTTTCCAGCTCTACATGTTCCTGGTACTACTTCTGTCTCTGAACTGTGACTAGATTGTCTATTTAATTTTGACAAGATTATTTGTCTTCCATACAAATCATTCTGTCTCCTGGATTATTTTTTTTGTTGTTGTAGTTTTACAGCATTACAGAATTGCTGGCGTCTTTTTTGTTTTGTTTTTGTGAGAGTGAAACAGCTGGTACTTTCTTATTTTAAGTACCTGCAGACAAGATCATCAAATCCTATTACATGAAGCAGCAAACCAGTGAATTGTGAATGTTAGCTCACATACTGAGCTTTCCCTTCTTCTGATGCAACGCAGCAGTGTGTTTCATTAGTGAACCTTACCCAAATATTCTCAAGGATGTGGCTCCTAACATCTCCTCTGTTGAAAAGCTGTGATGATCACCAACTTAATATTTATGCTTGATTTTAAAAATAAATAAAGCAAACACAGAGTTACTCTGTTATGTTTATTCCTGTTTCCTGTGTAACTTTCCAGTGTTGTTCTTTTAATGCTTTCTAATCTGGATACCCATATGTTGTTGTGCTTGTGTCGCTTTTAATGTGATGAAGACTCTAGTGGATTTTTTTGTTGGTGTTTTGTGTTTTGTTTTGTTTAAATCATCTTCCTCCTCTTTAAGGAAAACTTGGCACCTATTATACTGTGACCTATTGTTCCTAGCTCTACCTTCCGGAGGATTTCTTCTAATCACCCTTCTCTTTTAAGCGTGCAAAACATCTTCTCTTTGTTCTAGCTCCTCTTGATACATATCAGCCTTAATTGAAGAGTGGCTTCAGTTGTGTTCAAAAGTGCCAGAAGGTGCTTCTATAAAATTTGGTATTAAAGAACTAAATTATCTGTTGAAGGCCTGTAGAATTAAGGATAGATATGCATTTGTACTGTAAACTAAAACATTGATTGAAATTAATAGTCATCAAACATGACTGTGAGCTGCTTCTGGCAGGAAGAGACTGTTGAGCAAACTTGGCAGTGTAAGAGATCATGTGTGAATGAAAATGGGATGAGCTAATTCGGCAACTGGACTCGGATTATTAGGAAGGGTTCACCAAATTCTTTTGGCCAGGAGAGAAGTGGTCATATGTTCCCAGCTCATATTAGCAAAGAATCTGCTCTGTAGTCTGGGCAAAAAAGTTAAAAAGCTAAGTTCAATGCTGTTTATCACTAATAGGATGGAGTTCTAAAATTCTTGATTTAAGTGAAAACACTGCCGCCACCCTCAGTTATTGGAAACATCTCCTCGGAAATCCTGAATTCACAAAGCATTGCACAAGGCTCTTGCTGAGTACTTGCATTTAGAGAGCATCCTACTGTTTTTTGGAAGACACTGACTTTTTTTAATGGACATGATAGCTAGACTGAAGTTACGCTATGTCCCAAATTCAGCAAAAATTGCATGGGAGAAAGCCTGCATAAGGCCCTTTTTTAAAAAAACTCACCACAAGAAGTTATTCTTACACCCATTACATATTAGTATAGCAGTATATTCTAGGTCAATATTTGCTTCAGAGAGAACTTTTTTTAAATAATGTATTTCAGATGTAGCATCCCCTTCAGTGGGGGACATAAGGTGACAATGCTGATTTGGCTTTGATTATTACACTTTGCTGAAAATGAGATATATGGGTATAGTTGGTCAAATTAGCTATTCTACATGCTACTTAGGATCCATTTGCAATGCACAACTCTGGTTAGATAGCTACTCCTATACCTTTAGAAGCCAGAACTTAATATATTCTCTTACATACTTTATCCTCTGCAGTGAAAGCGCTTTTTAATCAAAAAGGGGTTGAGAAAACCTACTGGGGGAAAAAATGCTATAAACTTGAAGGTACTGAGGGTGAGGAAATTTGGTTCCAGCTTAAATACAACTAACTATGGGAAGAGATGTCCCTTCACTGTAACAATGTATTTACTTACAACGATTTAAAATTATAGCATCTTGTTCTTCCTCGCATCTGGAAATATGATCCTACAGTGAATGAGCAGGGACTCCGGTTTCATATGGTGTTTACTGGAATTGTAACGAATGCTGGTTGGCACAGTTGGAAAGTAAACTAAATTTGTTTTCAGGCTTTTTTAGATAAATAACGTGTGTATTTGTAGCTATACAAATGACGTGACTTCTTGAAAGTGTTTATCCTTTTCAAGTTGCTTGGCAATTCCACTTAAACGTTGTAGGAGGCTTCAGAGAGCTTTATCTCGAATTGTGGGCCACGACGGTTGTGTGGGTTTTTGGGGAGGTTGTTTGTTTCTTCTAGTTTCCTCACTCTCTTGTGTTCCAGGGCTGATTTTTTACGGTTGATGTAAATCAGTCTAGTACTATTGACTGCAGAGGAACAAGCGAGTTTGTACTGGGTACCTAGCTTTGTTTTGAAAATTTAATAATCATTCTACTACAAGTTCTCTAGGTATTTGCCCAGGCAAGTGTTTTGCTGAATTCTTACATAGGGTTTATGCAGCTAGATATCTGTTTCTTCAGATCACCGCTGTAGCGTGTGATGAGGTGGGCGTGATGGCAGTTGCAAAGGGCTTCTACCCCCATGGCCTATTCTCATGGTCTTTTGAAACATGATGGTACTAGGCACAAGTCATCAGCATTCTGATGCATCTGAAAGTAAGCAATAGCTGAAGCAGCTATAGGATTGTGGTGCCTTTACAATCTGTCTTTGAGCCACTGCTGAGTTGCTGTGGAAACCAATGTTGAGCAGGACCGGGAGAGGGCTGGAAAATAGGCTTTTTTTGTTAGAGCCTGACTAGTTTAAAACCCCATCCCCCGTTTTCAGAAGCTCCCTTTGAATTGCTATGGAGACAAGAAGAGCAGTGGAGTTCTGAGTCTTGTAAAAGCGTGAGCTATAAATATTTATTTGGTAAAGAGCATATACTTTCTGGATTGTCTCTGTCGGAATAAACTCCATGCTGCATTGAACCTTTGCAAGCTGTGGATTCAAATGGTTCCTCTCTTCTGTGTGAGTAGACAAAGAGGAGGCAAAAAATCCCCAACAAACTTTGAAGGGAATTGAATTTTACGTTTTGACTATTAATTATATAAGAATTAATTAAATTTATTGTTTCCCAGAATTTCCAGTACAAACTAATGCAGTAATCTTTCAGTGCTGGGACTGCTGAAAGCACATAGGAGGATGTTTAGTTTATCTGGAATTGCTGTGCTTTGGTGTTCAGTTTCTTCAGAGAGGCTGACCTAAATAATCTCTTCCATTCTTGTCCCGTGCCACCTGATTTTTATTTCCTACTTTCTCCTCTACAAGCACTTCCAGTTTGTGTTTTCCAGGGCCAACTGTCCTTGGGGCTCTGCTCTGAAATGAATCATTAACATGATCTTAAACTCTTAGGACTACCACTGATAGCTTTAGGTAACTGGCTCAGAAAACTTCAGCCTCTTATTACTTTTACTTTCAAGATTTTTTTTTTATTCTTAACTTTCAAATTAAGCAGAAAGACACCATCGCTTTCACAATCTGAAAGTGCTAGCCTTCCGGATTGCAGTAAACCGTATGCACACTGCTGAGGATTAACTAATTTTTAGGTTGGCATTATGAATGAAAACCTTTTGCTAGTCTGCTCTGTAGGCGAGGCATTTAACACAAGATACTACTTTCCCCTGTAAGACTGAGAGCTACTCAGGTCATCTAATACAGGTAGAAATCCTGCTCTTGGTCACTTTCTGGCAAAGCTCTTCCCCCTTTTTAAATAACTCCTGGCTGGATGAAAATGCAGTACTGCGTTGTTTCTCATATGATTCCATTATGAAGGCAGAGCTACTGAAGCTCATTAAAACCTACTTTCTGTAACAGATGAGTGGGAAGGATTGTTTTTATTTTTATGCTACATCTTAATAAAATAGTGCTTTTTCTATATTAGAGTTTTTTGATCCCACCCCTACCCCCCACCCCTCCACCCCTCAAAAAAAACCCAACCCCAAAAAACCCCAACCTACTACTTGTCAGGTTTTTCTGTTTGGAGGAACCACCCTAAAGTATGCTTTAGGGTGACACCTTGCTCTGTTGCAGTAGAGGTCATACAGGCAGGATACCTTAAAACTTGACAGCTTTGTCTTACTTGAGTAGCTGTAGACAATTTTTGATTTTTTTTTTTTAAATTTTGACTTCTTCTTTTAATTTGAGATCTTTTAATTAAAAAAAAAAAGTGAAGAGAGTATTTGCTGACTTCGCAGCAAGACACCATCTGGATGCTGACCTTGTTATCAGTTTGAAATGCATAGATATCTCTGCTCAGAAGAGCAAACGGAGTGGAGGATTATTCCACTGTGCATGGCTCTGAGCCTCGGCTGGAGGGGGGGAAAATGCCTTTGGGTTTTGGGGAAACTTTTTTTGTTTTGCTACGGGTGGGGGGAAGGTCAATTTTGTGTCTGTCAGATACTTAGCTGTAGAGATGGAATTTCAATTTTGTAATAGCTGCTCTTCCAAAAGAGAAGCCAAACTAAATACTGGATTTAGCTGTTTTCTTTCCCCCACCCCTGCTCTTCCCTTGTTCGAAAAACCTAGTCCATTTTCCATTAATTTAAAAAAAAAAAAAAATCTGTGAGGAGTGGGCTTGTACAAACGGAGGGGAGGAAAAGCTAGCAGGTATCTCTGCGCACAAACTGTGGTTCATTACAAGGCTTTTCATGAGGTTATTAATAATTCTCCTTGTGGAAGAGGGACTGCCTACAACATACAAGTTAAGCTGTGTCACTCTGCCAGTGAGCTTTTATTCCCTGCACCCCCCTATTCTTGGAACCTTCTGAGTATCTAAAAGCCTGCTGCTTCTGCTGTATCTCTTTCATTCCCAAGAGTCAAGACCAAGATACTGCATTTCTAGTACTGACTAAGCAGTGAAAATAAATAGCCATTTTTTTCCTGATGCTTGAAAACACTACCAGCACAGATCCACTAGAACAACTTCTCTGTAGTGCTAAGGAACCCGGCACTGCATCAGCTTGTATTTGATGAACAGTGTTCCTGATAGTTGTAAGAACTAAAAACTTAACTTATTTGTTAAAAGCAATTTCTTCCAGCTGCTAGAAAAACTTCTCATTTGCCACTGATGTAGGGATAGCACATGTGTACATAGTGTAGGATCCCTAGGTTTTTCTTCCTTGATTAAAAACATCTGCAAGGTCTAGGTCCTAATTAGCCAATATGAGTGTAGAAAACCTTGCCAAGTATTTCACAGCATGTTAAACTACTCTCGAGCTGTATGTGTTACCACCAGGTCTGAGTTGTAGCAGCTCTGGGATCTGGATGACTAAAAGTTACTGTGTTTAAATCTAGCGGTTTCCAAAACACACCAGCTACCATGTAAGTGAAGGGGTGGCTGAGAAGCTCTTTAAGTTCCTTTTTGTGTTTTATATCCTTTTAGCTGGTCAGCCAGAAAATGTGCCATCTCTTTCATTATCATCCTTTTATGCAGTTACACCACACCTATTAAAATGCAAACTTGTTCTCCGCATCTGGGCTTAGATGGTTTTATTATTCCCCGCAGACCCCTTCCTTGAGACTACTCCCTTATTTGTTTTCTGTGGCTGAAGATAGGCAGGGTTGGTCTTCTTGTGAATTGGATAAACTCTGCCCAAAGTAAATCCTGTTCTATTATTATTCTTTAAGATTGAAGAAATTTTATAACCCAAGATAACTGAAAGACTGAAGTTGAGCTGCTTCTTCCTTCCCCTCCCCACCCCCCCAATTTCTTCTAGTCCTTGTCCAAATTTTGAAGTCTTAATGCCATGTTTATCTTACGTTTACTTAATGAAGCTGGGTTTACTCCAGTTATTTCAGGCTATGTTTTGGTACCTAAATTGCCAATTTCAGAGATGGCCAGAGTCCTTAACCTAACACAGGAGACCCCTGAAGAGGCTGTGAATACTCCTGATCTCTCCCCAGCATGTTTGCTGGAGGTTAGCATTCACAAGCAGAACTGATGGAAGGTGAAGGCTACTTAAACACTGACTGCAGACAGCAAGGAGGCTGCGAAGAGTGGTGGATCTGAGCCCTGGCTGTCTGTTGTTTACTGTTGGAAGTAAGGTAGTCTGGCCTGCCAACACCACTGTGAGCACGGCTGGTAGCCTTTTGGTTGTAGCAGCTGCATCTTAGACTACTAAGAAGAATGGGAGTTAGTGGCTTTTTTATTATTATTATTTTTAAGTGATTCACAACTAATTTTGTCCAAAGGTAGATAGCTTCTCCTCCCCCCTCCCCATTTATGGACAATGTAATCTCTGGACTACTTCTTTTAGGAAAAAGTATGGCAACAGGAGAGCCAAAACAGATGTGAGTGTTTAAATGATGTGACTGTGGCAAAACTCTAGGTATTATTGTTTTAATACCTCGTGGTAGGTAGTTACACAGCTGAGAAATCTGCATCAGCATCAAAGCGTGTCGCCAATGGTTTATCCTGAGGTGGTCACTTGTCTGAAGGATGCTAACACCAAACAGATGTCTAGTTTCCTATTCTCTTTCAGGGATTTCAGTAAGAGGACGGGCTTCATTATGGCTTTATTCTTAGGACATCAGATTTCGTAAACTTACACTATCCTCTGAAATCCTTTGTTAAGCTTTGTTCTAGACCACCTGCTAGTTAGAACTTGGCAAAACAAATACCACAAGGCTGCTTTTTCTCTTGTACTTATAACTTTGTTTTGATTCTGTTCTCATGTACACTGTTTCCTTTGATTTGGTTTGACTAATACACTTTTCCTTAATGACTCCTCCAGCTAGTAGTATCAGTTTGCAGCTGTGTGAGTGATTATCAAACGGAAAGTGTGTATTTTTGGGATTTACTTCTGAACAAATGAAGGTACTGACATATAAGATTTTTTCAGATTTTTTTCAGTCTGTATAAAAGCACTTGATGAGCAAAAGTTTACTGGTACAATAATATGTCACCTTTTCACTATTGCTTTTTATATGGTGAATTAAAATCCAAAGCTTAAATCTTGGATTCTGAATAATTGGCAGAGGTGTGTCTAAATGGACATTTTAAGGAAGAGATGCTCTAGCTTTAAAGAGCTCTCCTGTCTTTCTGCTTGATCAGAATATATAATGGTTTTCATTTGGTCAGCTATCTCTGCATCACCTTAAGTTACTGTTCAGACTCTGCTGCTTCTTGAGGAAGATCATGTATATATGTGGTTTGTGTGTGTGTGAGGAAGAGGGCTGTCTGTATGTTGAACTTCTTGCTTTCTTTCTGATGTATTTTGTACTTATTGCATTGTATAATAAGGTCTTCATGTGTTCTATAAGTCCCTTGATGCAAGGGGAAATATGGAGATTTTGTGCAATTGCAAGCTCCCAATATGAAGTATGCAAAGTAATTTCATGATAACTTCCACAGTGAGAAGTAAGTACCGTGATCCTGCCCCAGAAGTCATAAAACCTGTTTTCTTATTATGGCTTTTAGCTTATGAATACTTAGACCATGATAGTGAGCTGTGTGACATCTGTAATTGAAGAGGAGAAGAGAAACTTCCAGGTCCGTGAAACAGTGAATGCAATACAGTAGTGAGTTACATGTTTTTGAGCTGTTCTGTGTCCAGACAGAGAAGGTTGATGTGCCAATAATTTCTAAATTACTTTACCTGCACACTGGAGCCCTAGATATGCTTCCTACCTAAGTGTTAGCAAGTGTTAACTGCTGTCAGATCCTCAGAACTAAATGTTCCTCCTCCTCATGAACACATGAAGGAAGATGTTACTTCAGTAGACAAACATGATTTATTATCTATTGGCTGGGGGGGGGGGGGGGGGGGGGCAGGGTGTATTGTTCTAGAAACATCATTTGGGTAAAAGTCAAAAGGTAATTTTTTCCATAAATCTAAATAAGACTTAGTAGGTTAAAAGGAAGACTATTTAATGACTACAGGATTTATTCTAGACCAAGCCTGGACAAAAATAGAAAGATGGGCTCTGTGTAGACATGCAGGAGTAAGGGTTACTTTGGGAGATGCTGGAGAAGTGGTTCCCTCCTCTAGTTTCAACAGAGTGGGGTAATTTGGGGTTTTTAAAAATTTATTCTTATGAATTCTAATGGGAAAGTTTCCTTTCTTGATGGGGTGGAAAAATCTCCAAGTGCCATTTTTAATGCAAATATTTTTTTGCTATGTCAGTATTCAAAGGGTACATAAATGGCACTCCTGGAATTGTCTTCACTTATTTTCATATTATAATCTTCTGCTGTAACTATTTTGAGGTAACACAAACGTGACTATAAAATTAAAACATATTAAGGACAGGATAGCTGCACACAAATTTGGATCTTTTGTTAATGTGCGCATAGGAAAATTCACTTTATGTTGCCTGGTGTGAAACTGTATTCTCTTAGAGATAAGAAATATTGAACCTACATTTGGAAGGATGGTAAGATACCTAGAAAGCAGAAACTCAGATTAATACAGGGGTATGGGGTGCCGGTGCCCAGGGTTTGGCAGGGGTTGCAGGGCACGGCTGGTTCTGGCCACAGGGCACGGCTGAGCCCCTCTGTGTAATGAAGGGCAAAACGCTGCCCAGCAGCCAGGGGTGAGGGGAAAAGTGTGAGAAACAGCCCTGCAAGCCCAGAGTGGAGAGGGGGAGGGTGCCCTGCAGCCCCCAGAGAAACCACAGTGGAGCATGTGTTGCCCTGCAGCCCATGGAGGACCACGCTGGAGCAAGTGGATATGTTTTGAAGAAAGCTGAAGTACATGGAGGATCCACACTGGAGCAGGTTCTTGACAGTAGCTGTGGCCCATGGAGAGGACACACGCTGGAGCAGGGAAAAAGTGTGCAGAGGAAGGAGCGGCAGAGAGAAACTGTTATGGATTGACCACAACCCTTATTCCCCACAACCTCTGCACTTACTCTGTTTTTAATTGGCAATAAATGTAATTTTCCCTGGGTTGAGTCTGCTTTGCCTGTGGTGGTAACTGCTAAGTGATTTCCCTTTCTTTTGATCCATGAGCTTTTAAATTTTATTTTCTGCCCTGTCATGCCAAGGAGGGGAAGTAAGAGAGCAGCTGGGTGGGTGTCTGGCAGCTGGCCAAGGTCAACCCACCACAACAGGATACAGTGAATGAGTAACTGAAGTTTTGCTACAGTGCCGGGGACTCAGATACCTATTCTGACTGTTCCTACATGACTCACAGAGGCAACGGTTATAGATACTGATAGAACTGCAATCTGTATTTTAAAGGATGCTGAAAAAAAACTAGAAAATTATGGACAAAAAGGACCGTAGGAACAGCCTGGATGGAGAATTCACTCTGTAGTGCCAGACTTGAACAAAAAGGAATGATCTTTAATTGAGAAGAAAATGATGATGGTGTATGGGACCAGTACTGTTTTATATCTTCATTAATGACATAGTGGGAGTGAGTGCACAAGTTTGCAGATGACATCAAGCTGAGTGGTGTGGTTGACTCACACCTGAAGGATGGGATACCATCCAGAGGGACCTGGACAAACTTGAGAGATGGGCCTGTGTGAACCTCATGAGGTTCAACAAGGCCAAGTGCAAGGTCCTGCACCTGGCTCAGGGCAACCCCCTGATATCAATATAGGCTGGGGGGTGAAGGGACTGAGAGCAGCCCTGCAGAGAAGAACTTAGGGGTGCTGGTGGATCAAAAGCTGGGCATGAACCAACAATACGCGCTTGCAGCCCAGAAGGCCAATTGTATCCTGGGCCGCATCAAAAGCATGGCCAGCAGGTTGATCACAGTGATTCTGCCCTTCCACTCTGCTCTGGTGAGACCCCAAGCTCTGGAGCCCTCAACACAGGAAGGACATGGACCTGTTGGAGCGGGTCCAGAGGAGGGCCATAAAGATGGTCAGAGGGATGGATCACCTCCTATGAAGAAAGGCTGAGAGAGTTGGTGTTGTTCAGCCTGGAGAAGAGAAGGTTCCAGGGAGACCTTATTGTGGCCTTTCAGTACTTAAAGGGGGCTTGTAAGAAAGATGGGGACAAACTTTTTAGTAGGGCCTGTTGCAATAGGAGAAGGGGTCATGGTTTTAAACTAAAAGAGGGTAGATTTTAGACTAGATATAAGGAATAAATTTTTTTATGATGAGGGTGGTGAAATGCTGGCGCAGGTTGCCCAGGGAGGTGGTAGATGCCCCATCCCTGGAAACGTTCAAGGTCTGACTGGACTGGTCTCTGAACAACCTGATCTAGCTGAAGATGTTCCTGCTTATTGCAGGGGGGTTGGGCTAGATGGCTTTAAGGTCCCTTCCAACCGGAACTGTTCTATGGTGGTACCTTCATACAGAGAAGACAACATGCTAACTCAGAGCTGTGAGAGCCTGTAGCTGAAAGCCCAAATGGACTCTCACAAGCAAGAAATGAGGTGCATGCTTCAACAGAAGTAATCAACTGTCAGAAGAAAACAATAAGCAAAAGATTTTTGATCTGTCATGTCTTCAGATCAAGACTGGATATCCATCTACTAGGGTGTGTGCAACTCTTCCCCCATTAGGCAGGGGAAAGGGAAGCTAATTCTGTGGGCATGAACAAAGGTGGTCTGTGTGCATGAAAGAGGTAAACAGCAAGATTACACTAAAAGGAGTAAAGCAAGACTAGCTTCTGTCAGTCAGAAGAACATTATGCTCTTAAACAAGCCATGTTTCTAAATATTTTTGATGGGAAGGGAGGCTCAGTTTATAACTTCTGTAACAATTGTTCAGTTGGCTGATGCAGATGGAGGAAATGAACTGCATTAGGAGTGTCTATGCTGCCTTCAAAACTAGTCCTAAACCCAAGTGAATTTGAGATGCTTTTGGGGGGTGGGGGAGGCAGGAAGTTAATGTAAACCTGTGTAAAGAACTGTATTTAGCTGTTCTTAAGCACTTGGTAGACTTGTAGCCTGCCATGGAGTAATTGGAATAACAGCGACTGACTCTTGGGCCTTGCAGGAATGCTTCTGAATCATGAGGGAACACGGTGGAGTCCTTTCCTGAGAGGAGAGCAGCTCTTAAGAGAGGTGCAGAGGAGGAGATAGCTGGGTGGGGGTTGATGTACGGCTAGTGGTTATTTCACTTGTTCTCTCTGGAATTTCAGTATTCCTGACAAAAGAGATATCCAATAATGTATGGGGTTTTTTTTTCTCTCTTTGCTATAAAACTATAGAAATGTTGACTAACGTCCTCCTCATTTCAACAAGAATTTGAGGTAACTACCAATTACTGCACACTTTTTTTTTCACCCTGTAGAAGCAGTGTGTGGTATTCTTCAGTAAATGTGCCTGCCTTGTAATAGAATACAATGGAAAATACACTTATGGATTAATGAAAGTCTCCCTAGTTAGAAACAGACCGAGACATTACCCCAGTATAAAACAATGTCTACTGTTTATATAGAACTTCTCCCATGTAAATACTATCATGCTATTGTAAAAAAAGAAATATTACTATTTTTTACAGGTGCCAGGGCATGGAGAAGAAAAGATGAATTGTTCAAGGCCACCCACATGGCCAGCCCTGGTCTACCTCTTAATCCTGTGCTCTCTCTAATAGAGAATATCTGATCTGTCCAGTTTAAGGAGGTCACAAAAATATTGCTTGTAGCTGCTGAAGCACATATGAAATTACAAGTGTTTATTGCTGAGTTGTCTTGTTTTTTTCTGTCCCCTTGCAGATTGTAAAGTGTCTGGAACTTCCATTGAAACGGATAACAAAAACGTAAAAGCAGAGGAGTTTAAGGGTACAGTATGGGCATTGCTGTGGTTATTTTTAATATACACACAATACATGCAAACTATGCATACTGAAGCTGTGTAGCTGTTAAGATTGCCTTCCTCTTTCCTCAGGGGTCCTGCTCCTACTCTCCACTGACTCTGTGTAATCTTGGTCTTGTCCCTGTTTTCTCTTACTTGATGTGGGTTGGAGTAGACACTTGCTGAGGTCCTCTTCAACCTCACCTGTTCTGTGATTCTATGACTTGTTTGTCTGTCCTTGTAGCTCACTCTGCCACTTCTGCCTGGTTTCCTTCCACCCAAACTGATGGTAACTGAGGGAAAAGAGAAGCATTCATTATCTTGCAAGACAGTGAGGGACTAGAGAGAGAGTAACTCTAGGTCAGCTAACTGTCAGTAACTATAATTTAATGGCTATTTTTAATTGTCAGTAACTATAATGACTGTTTACATATTTGTTTATCTCATATGTAAAATAACATATGACTTCTAGTAATGTGCTAGAGAAGTTAAGGAGGCAAGGAGGAAAACCTGGTGTTTGCTGGGTAAATGAGAAAAGGATCCTTGTAGTGTATATGTGAGGTTTGTGGGTTATGTGGGTTGGTTTGCTTTTTGCATTTGGTTGGAATGGAGAGAGATGGGAATTTGGGAACTGAAAGAACTATTTTGAGCTTTAGGCTGTATTTATCTGTTTGAGGTAATAATAAAATATTTTGGAGCTCTCTAGCACTGTCAGCTGGGCTCCTGCCAAGTATTCTTGTCACCTTTGGGGGAAAAAAACTTAACACATTTAGAGTTGAGGACAGGCAAAAGGAGAGAGAAGCTCTTCAGATAAAAAGACAGAACCTAATCAAGCTTCAACATTATATGACATATGGCTTGCATTTTGTTCTTTTGTGATTTATATGATAGTGAGATCAGTCCAACGTCAGTCAGATGCCATGCTGAGTTCTTTTTGTGTAGCACCACTAAGGGAATGGCAGGGACTGATAGAAGTAGCTATGTAGCTGAATGCAGCCGATGTGAAATGCATTTGTTTTTTTCTTCTCTAACTCCTGTCACTGTAGAGGAGGGTGGTTGGTCACTGGAACAGGCTCCCCAGCGGAGTGGTCAGGGCACCAAGCCTGTCAGTTCAAGGAATGTCTGAACAACGCTCTTAATTACATGGTTTAGTTTGGGTAGTCCTGCGAGGACCAGGGAATTGGACTCGATGATACCTATGGGCCCCTTCCAACTTGAGATATTCTGTGATTCTATAACCAAATGATAGCCTCCAGACCAGATGTAAATCCAAATTAAACATTGCCTAGACGTCTTCAAAATCACAGAAGATTCTTCCAGGCTTGGCAGAGCCTGTGCTGATGCACAGCATCCTGTGGGCCGAACTTAATGCAAATCACGTAGACCTGTACTGGAAAATACCTCTCACTGACTCCATTAGTATAGGAAAAAGCGGTAGAGGGGAACTCTAACTAAGGAGGGTTTTATTACGTTGTCTCTGTTCTGTGTGTGCTCCCTTTCTTCCATTCTGTTCCCTTTCTCCAAATAAGATTATTGGGACAGCATCAATGCTAGCTTTCTCTGAGACAAAAAATGTGGCATGCAAGAAAGTGGCAGCTCATTCAAGGTGGAGATGACTTGTTCAGCTGAGAATGCTTCAGCTGAGCTGTCTCTGTGTCAGCTAATATAGACCAGCTCATGAGACCAGCCAGCTGTCATAAGGTCAGTAGCAACAGCAAGCTGAGCTTGAATGATGGTTTTTCTTTGTTAAAAGGATACAAAAACAAAATAGAAAGGAAACTTTAGCAAATCTTAAGATTCAGGAAGCCTCCACCCATCCACTCAACCTGAAGTCAGGAACCTCAGGCTTCCTGATTGCACAGCATGTTTTTCGAAATAGCCAGTATGTGTGTAACATGTTTCTGGCAAAGAATGCCCTCCTGCCTCAATTTTTCTTTCAAGTCTGGACATTTTTTCCCCTATGAGAGATCACCAAGGCTACCAGTCTGGCCCCTTGGAAGCTTTTTGTTTCTCTACAGAACAGACCTGGGAAATCAGACTCTAAAGGGTGAGTGGTTAGAGGTGTCGGTAGCTCTTAAATGCCCTTCAGCTTTTTTTGCTAAGACTGGAGACAAGGGTGCCAGTTAATGCAGATTGACTGTATGTTTGAGCAGTGAGTATTTCTCTCCTGAAAGCTAGACAGGCATTGCCAAAACTATAAAGGCTTTTGCTCCTTGATACTCTGGCCTATTTTGGAAGATGAGCAGCCTGCAGGTGGCAAGATCAATATTGTGTGTGTTTCTTTTACAGAAGTTTCTGGGAGATACTATATTTTACTTTATTAATAGATTTGGAGCCAGTCAGATGGGTGGTTGGATTCTTTCCTCTGATGTTGTATCCCAGCAATTCTTATTAAAACCTTGTCTTAAAGAGTTATTTACTGGGGGGAGGGGTGTGTGTGAATATGTATTTCAGCATGCTGTTCCAGAGAATGGAAATACTGAAACATTGAGTTTGTCCCAATAACTCACCCATAGAGTTTGTCATGTCTTCTCTCTGTCTTTAGTTCCCCCATAACTATAGGCTTGACCATAGACCACAATTACTATGATGCAAGCTATATTAGTGATGGCATATGCTGATGCCCTGCTGAGGTGGAGAAAAAAAGAACAGTTGAGCTCCCAGTATGACCTTTTCCTCATTAGGAACACTGATTTTGGGTTGTTTCCTAGCCAGTTATGGCAACTTCAGCAATAATCAGAAACTCTTGAAATCTCAGCCTCTCTGAGAAATTTGTTTGATGATGCCCATTATATGTAAGTTAGGGAAGCTTGAGTGGACAGACAGAAAGGTGAGCAATTGTATGAACCTTCCTTTCTCAAGAACTCAAGAAAAATAAGAGGTAGCCACCAAAGGGTATTATGAGCAGCCTCTGCCGACAGCAGCTCTGGGGGCCTGGGGTTTCTTCCTGCCTGGCCACAGGAGCCCAGCCCAATGCACCTGGAGACCTGGAGGTCTTTGTCCCAGGGCAACGGACAAGACTGCTGCTTTCCCGTTTGCAGGTTCAACCAGTAGCAAGGCTGTGTGTGTGTCCCAGGGATGCATGTGTGTGTATGCCCGCCCCCTTCCCCGCACACTTGTGGCACTGGCACTGCCCGCTGCACAGACGGCCACAGGCGAGGTGCTGCCTTCAACAGCACCCACATGTAACACTGCCTGGCCTCGTGTAAAGCTGAGGCTCCTTCCTCTCTCTAGCTGGTGGAGTTTGAAGTTCAGTGGTGAAAGTCCTCACGCAACACTCTCTAGATGACAAGCATGTGCAGGTTCTTGGATCTCCTGGGTACCAGCACAGCCCCTCTGCCCATCTGCTACCCCTGCCCTACTCACCAGCTTGCACAGCTAGAGGTTTGCTAGTGAATTACACACGTACCTCCAGGCACACCAGGTGTAGGGAAGGTACAACACTGCACATGCACCACACATCCCTGCTTCCAGAAGCCAGCACTACAAGCCATGGGGTGCTTAGACCCCCAGTATGACCCCAGTTGCTGGCCCTAAATTTACTCAAGCCACCCCTCTCTGCCCCAACAGCTAGCGCTCCAAGCACATGTGCTTTGAGACTCACCAACACACACTCCCAACATCTGTGACCCCTCCAACTACTGATGCAGAGACCCTCACTCGCTCCAGTTGCCCACAACACAGTCCCATCAGTTTGTCTGGAGACTGTTGGTGTTTGTCATCATCTCTGTTAGTCCCTGTCTGTCGTGTTTGTGTGTCTGTGTTTTTTGTTTGTTGCTGTCCCCTTTACTTGTTATCAGTTTTACATTGAGAAGATGCTTGTTTGGGAAACCTTAACGAAGCAGACTCTTGCCTTCCACATACCCTTGCAATAACCAATGTGAAATTGTAACTAAATACGAAAGTTAGGAGAATATTTAACCATCTTACTGGTATCTTTTCCTTCCGCATTCCATCATACATTTAAACAGTTAAGCTACTGACACTGAATTCAGAATAGTAATTCACAAAATGTTGTTGATAACAGGGTCAGAGTCCTTTTTTGATGGTGGTCTGCTCACTGATGAAAATATTTAAACCTAAAATGAGGGTAGTAATATAGAATCTGTGCCCGTCCAAAATGGGAATATCTAGTCCCCAACATCTGAAGTTTGATCCAAAGGCCACTGAAGTATGGGAAAATTACTAGTTTCTGTTTCCCAGTTGTGTTTGTGTAAATCTGGAGGAGGTCTGTTGGCATCACTTTGAGAAGTAGATCTGGCCCTTGCTGACTGCTCAAGTACTTTTGATGGGGGAGTATTAAATTCACGGAGCCTGAATGTGTACCAAACACAATGCTGAAGTGTCTCATTTTCCCATTTACATTCTTTTTTCTTTTTTTTTTCCTCTAGAGGCTATTCTTAGTTGCAAGCACAAATTTTCAAAAGGGATGAGCTTAAGAATAGAATGGAAGAAAATCCAGTCTCAAGGAGTCTCATTTGTCTACTACAATGGTGAATTTACAGGTACAGTACTACATACTTAGACTGATGGTTTGATGTGTTGTTCTTTAGCATAGATGTTGTCTCTTTCTTAGGGAATAACATTAGGAAACTGATCGAAGGAGAATGCTCTTGAATCTCCATACTGAACAGCTGTCCTTCTGAGGAAAAGACTTTTTTTTCCCCTAGGGGAAAAAAAGTATATTTCTTAAAAAAATCGTCAATGATTAGTTACCTTTTTAATGAAGTTAAATATAACATAACTCAAGACTAAGAAAAATGGCACTGCACATTCTTCAACATTTCTCTAAAATGAAATATAAACTCCCTAAAACTACTGCAAGCTGGCACTCCTATCCTACAAAGGGGTTTCTGAAGCCTCCTGTAGAGCTGGAGGCTTAGATATGAATAATGCAGCAATTTTTATATACATAAAATATAAACTCAGCTGTATATTTTAAATTATTCGTATTCTTCCTAGAAGTGGATTTTCTGTTTATATGTTCTGAAAAGGGCTTAGCTCGGCCTTATGTGTTGAAGAAAATATGGGTCTCTGGTACCTTGTATACCACTAATGAAGGTTAAGAAGTAAAATAAAAGCACAGCAATTTAGTTTGTAGAGCTTGCAAGATGTGCTGGTCTTGTTGATGAACTTTTTTTCCCTGCATATATTGAGTTTAGAGAAACACTGGAGCTCATGGTTCTGTGTGTGCATGTAACTTTAATTTCATATAAGCTGCAGAGTGGAAAAAAACCTCACTGTAAGAAGTCTGATGGCAATATCTTTGCTAAATCCATCAAGTTTTTCTTGTCAAGTTAAAATGTCAAATACTTTGCTGTGGTCTCACTCACAATTCTTTCTGTAAGGTAATTAAGTTAGTGATGGCCATCCCTTCAGTGGAAAATTGTGTCTTTTTATCACCTGACTACTGCTATGCGTGTCTTTTTTTTTCCTGAAATATCTGTAATAAAAAAGCATTCCATCTTCCAGTGAGAAAATGTATGACAGATGCAGGCTTTTTGAACTGAGAGTTTTTTGGACTAAATGCACAAGTTGTGGAAGGTTCTTATAGTCTTGGGAGGGGGATTACATATTGGTCCTTGGTGACGGATAACCAACGCTGAACAAATGAGCAATACTTCATAAATTGTACATGATTTCAGAACAAGCCGATGAGACGTAGACATTTGCTATAAGCAAAGAGCAGAAACCTTTCTGTCTGTTGTCCCTTAAAGGTGATCTTCGAGGCCGAGCAGAGATGCTGAATACAGGAATCCGTATTAGAAATGTGACTAGAAGGGATTCTGGGACCTACCGCTGTGAAATCAGTGCAAAGAGTGAAGAGGGGCAACACCTGGGAGAGGCTACCATTACTCTCACAGTACTGGGTACAAACTTTATTATTTGGGCTTCTGTAAAGAAATTGAATGATGGCAAGGGATGTTGAAGGTAGGGTTGTCCATACGGTGTGTGGCTGCTACATTTTGAGGTCTTCTTTGGGCTGGGTTTATAAACACATGTGCACATGCACATTCTACAACATAATGCACAAAAGATCTTTGCAAAATGCATGCTTGCATTAGAAAGGAATATAACTAGGCTTTTGTTGATATAAATGTGGGTTTCAGTTCTCAAACCTTAGTAAGTATGCTGATTTATGTGATGATGAAACTTCCATTTCTACTAAAACTTAAGTCAGTCGGCGCTGAGAATCTGGGTAAGCTGATCACAGTGTCTGGCACTGGAAAGTCAGCATCTGTCAACACTTAGCAAATATTCCCAAGCAGCAGTTCATTCCAATATGCTACAGTCTCCTCCTGGTTTTGGAAGGAGAAAATGCTGCAGTGTCTGTGCAATGCCAGCCAGTGAGCTAGCAATCTGTGGACTTTATTTACAGGAGAGATGGTTTTGGCTTGGGGGGGTGGTTGTTCTTTGTGGTTTTTCATTTGTTTTCTTTCCCAGTTGGGGAGAGGAGGGAAAAGTGAATACCGAGCACATTCTTCTTGCATTGTTTCTGGTATTTTTCCCAGTGAATGAGTGGTGGAGGTTAGCAGTTTTCTTCTTTTCTCCCTGTTAGGGAGAAAAGCAAATATTTGCTTTTGTAGTTTTTGTTTTGTTTTTTTTTTTCTCTCAATAGAAAAATAATTGAACTTTTAAAATTATAAGCAAAGTATTGAAGTTCTTCATAAAGGATTACAAATCCATGAACTTCTGATTAGCTCCAACAATGTGGCAACCCCACTTATTCCTTCTTTCTTCTACTCTCTCAACAGCCTTCCTCTTTTAAATGTGGCTTCTTAATTTAAAGTTGAAATCCCAGAGCCCAAAAGAGGAGGGGAGAGAGAAGGGCTGGGGGGTGGTCAGGGAGGGGGAGGAGAGCAAGTGGCTCGCAAACCTTTTTGAAAGTTCATGTGAATTAGTTAGTATTTCACTTGGTTTTCATTATTTTTACTTTTTATTTTAAAGTCAGCCAAGAGAAAACTGAATACTTGTTAAGGTGTCACTTGTGTTTTTAATGTTCCATGCATGCCTCTTCACCCTTAGTTTTCTTCTACGTAGCTTCAAGTTACAAAAAAAAGTTCCTTTTCTGTTCACTTAATAGAAAAGAGATGTCCATCTTCATGGCAGAAGGAATGATCAGTTCTTCTGCATCTGTGTGTGGGAATGTTTGTTTTTAATTTAAACTGAAATTTAGTAGCCAACTGGTTTTGGTCATCAACCTGGGATTTACACAATGGCTGTGATGACGGCCAGTCTTGATAATTCTTTCTGACAACCATTTTTCAAAAAACAGTAGATTTCTTTTAATACAAAAAAGATCTTTTTCCTGTTCCTCACTTCTGTTTTTAAATATGGGAGCAGGGAAGGGGGGAATTGCTGGACTATAGGTTCCCTGAGTTATCCCTCCTCTGTCTGTGAGCCAGAGGCCCCATAAAAGAAACAAGGTGAAACAAACACTTGGGGGTTGGATGAGAGTATATAGATTGGAGACAGGATGACACAGCATGTGGAGGGGGTGGGGGCTGGGAGCAAGCTTCTTTCTTTCATATTTAGCAACTCACAAATTTTACTGTGCAGGACTCTGCCTTCAACGCTTCCTCCCAGCACCTCATTTCATTAACATGGTAGTTTTTAAGCATGTATGCAAGTGCTCACCTCCTCATTAGTGACTGTTAAACTGTTGTTGTGTAGACAGTACTGGTAAGACTGTAACAAGTGCAATCTCACTGTCCAGTTGCTCCGACTACTCCGGTATGTGAGGTGCCCGGCTCTGCAATGACAGGAACGGTAGTGGAACTGAGCTGTAAGGAGACTGAGGGTTCTCCTCCATCAGAGTACCAGTGGTACAAGAATGGTGTTCCCTTACTGGAAAAGAGAGGAACAGACAGCGCTAGAGCAGCAAACATAACTTACACCATGAATAAAAAGTCTGGCACTCTGGTAAGTGTAATAACAAGCTCCATCATAACCAGCTACCAAGATTATCAAATTTAGTATTTACAGAATCACAGAATGGTGGGAAGGGGTTGGAAGGGACCTCTGGAGATCATCTTGTCCAACCCCCCTGCTTGAGCAGGGACACCTACAGCAGGGGGCACAAGACTGTGTCCAGGCGGGTTTTCGTACAGTGATGCACAGGGGTCTTAATCCAAATATGCACAAGGTCTGTCTTTGGAGATCAAGGTCATGCTGGAATACGTGCTAACAAATGTAGAAGGTGGTTTCTGCCTCAGCCAATGACAAGCCATAGATGTTGAGTTATACAGACAAATTGGGTGAGTTGCAGGCCTCATTAATGACGAATGAGCAGAATCTAGAAAATCCATGTCAAATTGCACCTTGTCAGTTAGCTAACTAGTGCCGGGCGAGGATGATCTCGCGGTATGTTAGCAGAGTTATATTTGATAGCACTGAAATAGCAACTTCACCCACTTCAGTGGGAGTGCAGCACTAAGGGCAGTCCAGAATCTGTGCAATCCAGTGGCATTACAAGTTCCAGTCTGGTACTTGTGAAGTTACTGGGAATGAGTCGGGCTGTAAGCAAGCTTAGTATTTTTTTGTTTTAGTTGTAGTTTGTTTTGTGGGTTTCTTTTTTTCCCGCTCAGAACTGGCCGCCTCTTTCTCATCCCTCCCCCATTAGCTGATCCTTCTAAAAAAATGGATACTTACGATGCACGGTCAGCTGAGATTTTTCAGAAGTAAAGACTTGTTCTAAGAAACCCTACTCTTGTGCATGATCAAATGTGGAAATTGAAATGTGACTAAGCATTCAGCTGCGGATATTTCAGCCTACTGTGGAAGTGAGATGGACTACTCAAAATCACCAATCAGTTCTGAAAATCTTAAAGTATGGGATATATTAAAGAGAAAAATTAACAAGTCTAATGATTAAAAAAATGCAGAGGAACACTGGAACTGATGTGAAGGTCAGTCTCCATCTCTTGCTTCCTCATTTTCATTTTTACAATAGTAGTATTTGATAAATTCTGCAGTCTAGGATTTCTCCATTGGAAGAAGAGAGAAAGTGCCATTTCTGGGGAGAGGAACCCACAAACTTTCTGTGGGAAATATTTCTTGTAGTATGTGATTATTTTTTTTATTTACTCTTGGGGTATTTTTTTTAAATGAACAAAATGTTCTGATTTTAGGGGTTCTGAAATCAGAGCATGTCTGAGTAAATGCATTTTATTGGAAAGTACTGAACCACTGAAAAAGAATCTCCTTGTAGATACACTCAATCTAGTTAAAATGTCAATTTAAAAGACCGTCTTATACCAGAAGCTGAAGTTAAGGACCAGGGAATGTGACTAGGGAGCTGAATTATGAGGTTGAACTGGACCAGATTTTCTCACTTACTTTCAGGTGGTTTTTTTTTTTGGTTGCTTGTTTAAAAAAAAAACCCAACCAAACAAAAAAACCCTGTTGACATGTCAACAAATTTCTATCCCACAGGAAATTCTGATTATTTTTTTCTCTATTCTGATAATGGTTTTGGACTCTGTCTTAACAGCTGTTTAACACAGTTACAAAGAATGACACTGGAGAGTATTTCTGTGAAGCCTCCAATGGGATTGGATTATCTCAGAAATGCTCAGTGAAGCGAATGCAAGTTGGTATGTGTCAAAGAAAATGAGTGGAAAACAGACTTGCAATAGGAATTATTTTATTGGATGATGCAACTGAGAAGCTCAGACCAGACTGAATTGTATCTTTTTGATTACGGCATTTTGGGGGAGGAATAATAATAATATCAGTTTCTTATATGTAGCTGCTGTGGCTATTTAAAGCATTCCGATCTTACAGCACAAACATATCTCACTGCATTTCTTAGAAAAGCAGCTAGTTCAGTACCTTAGAATTATTGCAGTAGCGAGCCTTTTTGTTGCTAAACACTGAACTTCATAGAACAGCAGTAGAGCCTTAATATTTCAGAATGCTTTTGTGGAGGGTGTACAGTATAAAGCACCAGTCCACTGGGTTATTTTCCTTATGAAAAGCCTCCCTTTTGAGATGCATTCATGTGAGATCTTAATGTAACGGATCAGAAATTTAACTGAATGGCTCATTTATACCTGCCAAAGGAACATGGAAGAAGTCAGTGTATCTTTAAAAAAAAAAAAAAATCCTGCTGCTTGTTTCTTTTCTACCTGCACAGCGGAGGTGAAGTGTAACGTTGGTTAGCTAATAAAGAACTTAACAAAGGCTGGAGGGGCAGAGTCAATAATAACCCAAAACATATGAATGTTTTTGCAAAATATAAACTAGCTTTTGCAGACGTGATAGGAAAGCAGACAGTAACAAATCCTAACAAGTACTGCACAGAAATTCATGTCCAAGTATTCCATAAAGCAATTGTCTGGTGCTTTCTTAGAACTTAGATGAAAATCACTGTATCATGGCTTTTAATGCATTCCTGGTTGATTATGAGCAAGTGTTCCACAAGCTACAAAGACATCACTCTGTTGTGGAAACACTCACCAAAGTCCTAAACTGCTGTCAACCAATGCATGAAAATTGATAGGTCTCGGGGTAAAGTTCCCAATCATATATTAATGTATGCTTAAAGTCAGGATCCAAATAACTAATTGGACATATATCAAAAAACTGTGAAAATGTTTCTGCCTTTTGATGGTGGTGTTTTTCCTAAAATGGATGATTGCCTGAAGCTCTTAGTGATTATTCCAGGAAACAGGTGTGGGTCATCAGCTTCAAAATAAAAATGGCTAGGTGTTTTGGTAGTCCACTGTAGAGTTTAACTTCAGACATCTGGGCTAAAATATTTGTTGGCCTTCATTGTGTGGAATTTTAAAAGCCTTGCTGTTTAAAAATTAAAAAGCATTGAATTTTAAATAACTTGCCTGAGGAGTTCTTCAGGAGTGGGACCCGGCATTGCCATCAGCTGTTTCACTTATTTTAGGCAAACTAACTATATGAAAACACTTGTTTTAAGACCTTCTGAAGATTTCAAGAGATTTTGCCTTAGAGACATGTGACTTGAATAATACTTCTTGGGGATAGGTACAATGAGGAGCACTTGACCCCTTATTCTTTCCTTACTTTTGACCCAAACTAAGCAGTTGAAGTGTATCAATCACTCCTGCTAATGTGGCTGTGATACAGTAGTGCTTTTGGACTACTTATCTACATCTAAGTGTTACTAAATAACTTACACAGCTTGGGCCAAAGACCACCCATAGATGCAAAAGGGGCCTGTAGTGATTAGGGGGGGGAAAATCCAGCCAATGGAAACTCTTACAACTTACAACATCGGGCTTATGTTTTATAATTACAGATGACCTGAATGTAAGCGGTATCATTGTTGCTGTAGTATTCGTGGCTCTGGTAATGGCATTGTGTGGCCTTGGAGTATTTTATGCCCAAAAAAAGGGCTACTTTACAAGTAAGTAAAATAAAACCACTCCTTCCTTGTGTCAAAAAAAGTGTCTGTACTTCTGCTGACTGTCACATGTCCTCCTTTTCTGAAGGCCCTACCTCCATGGTACTAAAGCTAAAGAGCACTACAACACCACCATTTTTGTGCAGACATTTTTATCCTGCCAACTTGTACTGCAAAATATACCTCGAGAATGACATGGAGACGTTTGTGCAGTTGCACAAGGCTACCAGACAGCGATCTAGGGAAAGGGAGGAGCCGAACCTTGGGTCCTGGAGCCTCCCTGCTCTAGTTTTGAGAGGGAATGGCAAAGAAAGGCAACCACAAAAGGAAGCCGTGCAAGTTCACTTTCACTCTGAAAGGTCTGAGCGGCCGAGTGCCGAGGAAGGGGAAGCTGAGTTTCTGGCTCCCTCTTCTGGGCCGTGGTGAAAGTGCAGGTGGAGAATGTGCTTTTAAGGAACGCCGCAAAAAGCTCGACACCGGGCAACCCTCCCCGTGGCGTTTGCTTTGGGCTTGTGAGTTGAGCCCAGCAGGAAGGGGTGCGGGTGCCGGGTCCGAGGAGGCCCGCCGCCTGGCAGACACAGGCTGTCGGAGCTGCGGTGAGGCTTCACGGTCGCTTGGAAGTTCCTTTCCTTTGAAAGCAACCTAGTCGTCTTCTGTTTAAAGTCACTACCCCAAAAAGAGACATTTCGTTCAGAAACTCCTCCTAGAAACTGAAGAGCTGAATAAGCTCTGAATAACTCTTTGAAAGAACTTTAAATCGGCTGAGGAAACTGTTCTTGTACTAATTCTTTTTTTTTTTTTTTTTTCCCTTTTTCAGAGGAAAGCGCTTCCCAGTAAGTATCTTGATGCAAGTAGTACACAAATTACTGCAAACTTCATTTACATTTCTGAGGATTTAGTAACTGTGATGATTGTTTAAGGCCCTTCTCATGTGATTCTTGGACAGTGGCTTTTCTGAACACTGAAATAAACCTGATCCTGCATGCCAGCGGGTTCCCTTATTAGAACCAGTGTGCTGGTCAGAAAATGAATTAAGTATTATTACTGTGATCAATGTAAAAAGATACATCTCTGCACATAGTTATGGTTTACACCTTTAACTCAGCTACAGGCATGTATTTGTCTCCGCTTCAAACTAGACAAAAGATACGATCAGAACCAAATTGAACCGTCCTCATATCCATGATTATATCAGGAAATGTTTTGTAAAAATGTAACTGTGGAAACCTTCTGAGGATGTCTGGTCTACACAGATTTATTTCATGCATTTAAATTTCTTAGTAGCAAGTTAGAATTCCTCAAGATATTTTAGTGCTCCCACACAAGGGTAAAATTGTGTGCTTCGTTGGAGGCTGGCTTCCCTTTTTTTTTTTTTTCTTTTAAAATTTTATCTTAGCACTTTTAGATAATAGGTAAAAAAAGAGTAGTGTACAAAAAACGCACACAAATATTTCTTTAAAATACTGTGATTTATACTGGCCAGGAACTAGACAAAAAGCACAACTGAAAGACTTGAAAAGAAAAGGTAGGGAAAGTAATTTGACAGGGGTTCATGAGATAATGACAGCTATCTGAAAGCATTCAATGGATTTGTTATTGTAACTTTTTTCCTAAGGGGGGGGAACCCTAAGGATTGCTGGAAATTTGGAAAAATGCATTCATAAATAAGGTTCTCAAATGAACACCAGAAAAGTCATTATTTAACTTATGTTCCTTTCCTGTTCTGTTAACAGAAAGAAGACCAACTATCAATCAACGAGTGAAAAGGCAAGTATTTTACATTCAGTAGTGTGTTTAAAAAGTTTAGATGTCTTCAAAATTCCTTAGATCTGTGATGTGTTTGCACGCATGCACACAGCACCCCACACCTGCCAAAATGTAGGTGCCACCAATACCTGGAGACACCTTCTCTGTTTGCATGTATAGCTTCCAATTACTCAGTCCCACATGCCATACAGCTACAGCGCCTCACCCCATACTTTGTCATCTTTTTCGTTACCACACTAATCAGATTTTTACCTGGTTGTCTTTTCCTACTACTTCCTACATTTCCCTGATCTATTAGATTCTTTCATTTTTTTCCTTCCCCACTTTCATGATTATTTTCCCCTCTATCAGATAAACTAAACAGGTAAGACACGCTGTTTGGCAATATCATCTCTATACTGTCCACTTAATGATGCCATGTCTTGTGAAGACTTCAGCTCTGCCTTGCTTGTACGTATCAGTTAGCCAACAAAACTAGTTCAGGCACAGTCCAAGGCAGCAGTGAGACAACATTGGGCCTTAATTCCACCAAGATTAATGTGGGTCAAAAGGCTTGACTAAACATGGAAACTAAACTTCCTTTTTCTCCCCTTCCTCACTGAGACGGCACAAGGGCTTTAACTCCATGGACATGACTCCAGATCTTCAGATTGGTGCAATAAGAACAGAGCTCCAACTAAAACTTCAACTAGCAACAACTAAACTTCATTGTCTATAGTTTAAGGCTACATTAGTAGCCTTAAAAGCTCGCTGAACTCCACATTTCTTTAATCAAAACAGAATGTACTAAATCGCTCAAGGTTATTCCTCTCCTAGGATGTATATAAGAAACTTACTGAGGCCAACTACCTGGCCATTGGAGAGCTGTGGTATCTGTTTATCAACATGAATGCACTTATGAATCAGATGCTCAACAGAGCTGTTTGGTACTTGTATCTTTTAATAGGTTATTATTTCTGTTCTGTGTAGCAGTACGTGCTGTAGACTTCCCTTCCCAGAAAAGGGTAAATGTTAACTAACAGGCCTCCAGGCATGTTCTTTTCAATTTCGATGCCTTAAGTTTCTTCTGAAATGTACACTAAATGT
Organism: Phalacrocorax aristotelis; assembly: GCF_949628215.1. Taxonomy (NCBI): domain Eukaryota; kingdom Metazoa; phylum Chordata; class Aves; order Suliformes; family Phalacrocoracidae; genus Phalacrocorax; species Phalacrocorax aristotelis. Next base: position 106,017,737 of record NC_134276.1, on the reverse strand, counting down.
TAATCTGGTTAAAATCTTTGAATTATTCTTATGTAACCTTGTTTGCTTCATTTAGGATTTCAAGCATACCAAGTCCTTTGTTATTTAGAAGATTTCAGCCTCTGTGAGGGACATCAAATGACTACTTGTTATACAAAAATATCGAAGGGATCTTTTGACCTCTACACTGTAAATAGTTTCCACATACTACATGCTGAAAACAGAAACTGCTGATGTTTAGATCTAGTCAACCTGTGCTTGCTTTCTTTTTTTAAAAAAATAAAAATATACAAAAAAAACCCCTAACTTAAAGATAGAACCACATGGAATATACAAGTCAATTTGTGCAAAGACTTCTCATTTTGTTCATGTACACGTGCAGCAGTACAGGACTCAATCTATTCAAATAACTTTCACAGATGACCTTGCTACCACTACTCCTACTACTTATGTCTCCATCATTGTCAAAGGCTCAAACTCTCCTTCAGTTCTGACTTATTAGTACCTTGACATTGTGTTAGATTTGCCAAAGCCATCTCTGAGTGTCCTGACAGAATAAAGCTTCCTGTAATTGAGGCTCAAGCAGTGTTTTATTGTCTAATACAAAATGCCTACAGCTCCTCTTCCACAAGGAAGTATATCTCTCTCTCCATAGACTGCATATGAAATTTCATGCTGAAGAAAAAACTCATGCCAGTACAACTCAAGCTGTAGTATCTGGACTTAAACTGTCGAAGTGTCACAAATAAATAGTTCCTCAAAACCTGAAGTGTCTGTGTCAATAGTTCAGTTACTAGAATTTAAATCTCACAGCCTCGTTAACAGGCTTCAGTTGCTTCCATAAGAGTAACACTTCATCACTTGTGTGTTCACTGATGCTGTATAAAATCAGTATATTTGTGCCTGTGCTTTTGGCTGTGCGGTTGACCGCTACCCACAGGGCTTTGCTGCAGATTTAGGGTTCTGCAGCAGCTCTTTGGATGGGACAAACTCAGAAAAACTCGTTCCATCTTGGTATATCATTACTGGTGTTGTAACTTCTCAGCACTAAAATGCAGCTGCAAAACTCCTTTGCCAAGCTAACATTGAGAAATGCTCCCCAGATGCCTCTGCCACTTAAGAGCTGACAATCCTAGCTAACTATGTTCACCATACAGTTAAGAACTTACTCATGCTTCTGAAATCAAACTGAAACATTGCATTTATTAAGTTACAACTGCTGTCATGTTCAACAACTCCATTGAGGTACACTGCTTTGTGGTGTACAACCTGCAGAGATCACTTTGGAGTCTCCTCAAAGTTGGGCTCTAAAGGAGGAAGGGGAGAGAGAGAGAGAAGTCATATTAGTCTCTTTTTATTCCAGCCTCAAACACCACAATTCATCTGTTATTCCAACATTAAGCTGGCAAGCTAAAGCAAGCTCTTGTACATTGCAGTCTACACCACCACTTTGTTTGTATGGGGGCAGCACTAAAGAATAAACTATGCTGGGGAAGGCCTTTTCCGCCTTATAGGAGTTACACATAAGGTTTCAGACAGACATGCACCTTAGCAACATCCTGCCAAAACAGCTTTTAGCAACACCCAGGGCAGGGGAGAAGGCAGCAGAGAAACTGAAGAAGTCAACCAGAACATTACTGGGCACGACACTAGTATTTCCAACATAGCTCCGATGCAAGAGCAAGTAACCAAGCTCTTCCTTCTTCTTGCCTAGTGCCTTACAGCTGGTTAACAGAACACACAATTTCAACGCCACTCAGCAAACAATATTCTCTGTGTACAAACACTGAAGAAGTTCTTGATGTTAAAGGTACAAACTCAGAAGGGTTATGGCCTTTGACATGTGGGCTATTAATAGCTGTTCTTGCTACAAAGAGTGTGAGAGGTAAGGCTCAGCTTACAGTAACCTTCACTAAGACAAAAAATAAAGTTTCTACCCATCTAGCTACTTAGTTTTGAATTTTCTTGAAATTAGATTAAGGATAGGCAACAGTGGTAAAAGAACAGTCTCCCCCCGCCTTTGTCTTGTTCCTATGGTCACACAAATTTTGTTTCATTTCAAAAAAATTCCTGAACTGTAATATGTATTGTTTCACATATTGCATAGAAATAAAACTGAATACAAACAAACCACATGCCTAAAATTGGGGGGGGAGGGTAGGGCAGGGGGTGCGACAACCACCACAGAGCCTACTTTACAGATGCTGTTTTATTTACACCAGTAACAATCTGGCACCAAATTCTTCTTTAACCGAGCTGAAATACCACCAAGAATCAAAACATTTTTAGGTGTGTTCCTAGTCTAAATTAGAATTTCCAGTTAGCCTGATCAGAATTACAAGTCACTTGCTATGGTGGCTTGACCTTGGCTGGCTGCTAGATGCCCACCAAGCCTTGTGCCCTCTCAGCTCTTTTCTTCCCCCCTTCCCTCTACAGGAGGGCTGAGAACAGAGGCAGCATTTTTCACCCTTTAAGTATGTTGTCACAGAGGCACCACATAGCATCACAGCAGTGTCCTGCAGTGGGTCCATTTTGGAGCTGGATGGAACTGGCTCTGTCCCATATGCAGACACCCCAGCCTCTCCTGATAGAGGTCACCCCTGCACACACCCCCCGCTACCAAAACCTTGCCACATAAACCAAATACACTGGCATGTTCAAAAGATTGCCAAATCCCAGCTATCAGCTGCTTACAGCTTAAGAGAAAGACAGGTTACCCCACGCAAAACCTGACTTTAACTAAAACTGCTTGTGAGCAATGAAGACTTGGAGCTGTACTTACATAAGCCAGCCAAAGAAACAAAAGAAAATACAGAAATGAGCCCGTCTATAAAAAAAAAATTAAGTTGCCTTTATGGCCTAAGGCAGACAGAGTCTCTGCATTCTTTGCGTTCTTGATAAACCCAACTGTCACAAGCATCCTTCTTGTCATAATCAGTCTGGGTAATATGAAAACATGCTAACACAAACTTAGAGCACTTAAGCAGCAGTCATATCCAAATAACTGAAGAAAAAGGTTTAATATAATTTACTCGCAAAGTAATCATAAGTAACAAAGTTAAGTTCTACATTCATTTTCTGAAATCACCGACTTACAAAATTTACAAGTTGCAGTCTGGATGACATAGGCAACCGGTTTTCAAATTATAGATGGCTGACCTCTTCAGAAGGACAAAAAAAAAAAAAAAAAAAAGAGAAATATAACAGTAGGCCCTGGGCTACTTCTTTCGGGTCTGTGAAGGGTAATTAAGATAACCTGATCTTACTGCAAGTTTTGTTAAACATCAGTATAGGTAAGTCTACATCTCCACTGGAAAAGGCAAATAATCAAAAAAAGCAGTGGGATGGAATCAGATGTGAACTGTGTGGAAGTAAGATTCACTGAGCGCATCTTATGTGAAATTAATGGTCCGAATAAAAACTAAATGGGAATTAAGAAAAGCGGTCAGCGAACATGTCTTTATGTGCAATGAGAAATTCAGTAAGGCTGTTAACTCACCCTCAAATTTAAATTCTGGAAACTTGGTTAGATCTCCCTCGCCATACGCCCGTTGAAGTCTAGCAAGGGACTCATTCACGTCTTTCTGAAACTCAGGGCCTGTATCAACAGGCCCTCCAGCTTGCCTAAAAAACATTGAAAGTTCAGATTAACGCTTCAGTTCTGAAATTTCATGTGGAAGTTCTACATTTTCATGGCCATTTACAAATTAAAAACCTTCTGATAACCAACTAAAGCAAACCATTCAAAATATTTTGAGAAGTTGAGATACGAACACCCATAGGGCCTACTTACCTTATGCATAGCCACGGCTCTTGGGGTGAAGTACAGGCTTTCTGCTATCAGTGATGAAAATCCAAGCTACAGAGGTAGCCTTTTGAGGCATAAAACTACACTGAGTATCCAGGCTTTCAGGGCTCTTAGTTTCACTTTTTCCAGGTGTGGTGTCCTAACAAAATTGTGATTTGTACCTCTGCTATTTCTGAATCAGTGATCTTGGTTAGTAAAGCTTAACTGTTCTTGCAGAGAGAACATGCTTTGAATACTAAGCAAGCAAAAACCCCAAGAGACAGGGCACCTTGTATTCATACAGGTTCAGACAGGAATTTATTGGGATACAAATATAAAATAATTAAAATAGTAACTCTTTGTATTACCAGTGCTCAGCTTTACCAACACAGATATCACTTAACACCAGATAAGGAGGTCACCAAAAATATGCCTCCGTACACAGGCTAGTCTGTAGGTGTGGAAATACACATCTTCCTCCAGTAGAACCAAGAACTGGCTTATTTCCTTCCCAAGAATAAATTACACAGAATTACTATAGTTTCAGTTTCCTGTTAAGTAGTTCATTCAACCATTACAAAAATCTAAGATTCCATTTGAATGAACTGCTTATTAACTTAAGATGTTTAAGGAATCAGCCTCACAGTTCCATTAATTCCCAATTGCTTTTGGAGGTTATTTACATTCAGCTCCTGGTAGCAAGACTGAAGAATAGCTCTTTTCCCCAGAGAAGAGATGGGGCTTTTTTTTTTTTTTCCTCTTCACAGAGAACATAGATGGGTAAAAATTAACACACTGGTATGGTCACACAGTGTGCAAAAGAAGTTAATCGAGTACCATAACTCCCTAGGAAGAATGACATCGGCCTTACTTCTTTTTCGTTTTTAAGGGGGGAAAAAATGGACCTTTTCTGTCAGGTGTGCAAGAACAGGCCTTCTCACTTGTGACACTACCAATAAGGGTTGCAGGAAAGCACACCTTAAGTATTCAGAGACCAGCCTACAAAGCTAGCATATTTTAGCATTTATCAGAAACAACGTTTTGCCCCCCCTTTGCCATCAGCGTTAAAATAACTTCCTTTACTTACTTGCTCTTTGTGTTGTATTCTCGGATCTTGTCCAAGAAAAGCTTCTGAACTGGATCGAGCTCTTTTGCCTTATTAAAGACAACAGCAGAAAGCCCGATGTTTCTGCGCAAGTGAATGGAGACAGCAGACCGAAAAATGGAAGAAAGTCGCAGGATCTGATGCAGAATCATGATGACGCTAATGTGTTAGATAACAAAAAAAACAGAAGCCAAAAGAGAAACACAGAATTAGTTAGCTCTTTCAGCAAGGTAAATGCATAAAGAAGCAAAAAAACTTAGTTCAGAGATAAACTTTACGCAGAAAGAATGTTTAAAGCCGCCTGCGGTCTGGGGTGACGGCTCAAGCCGCCGCCGGGCGCGCTGCTACACCTCCCCTTCCGTCCCGACGGCGCCGGCAAAGCCGGCCGCAGCGCAGGACGGGCAAACCGGGGGTTGCAGGTTTTGATCCGTTTCAAGAAAAACTAACAATTTTCACCCGGCCAAAGCTAGCGCCGGTCACCTTGGGAGAGCCGCCGCCGCCGCCCGGGCCCGCCCCGCCTCCCCCCGCAATGCACGCCGGGAGGCTGCCACCGCCCCCCGCCACCGCCGCGCGCGCCGGCTCCCCGGGGCGGCGCCCCTCGCCTCACCGCGCGCCTCTCACCTCCGCCCGCCGGGGGCCGCGGTGGCGGAGCGGGAAAAGGGAGCCCGGAAAAAGCCCACCAGCAACCGTCACCGCTGCGGAAGCAGGCGATACGCTTCCGGGTGAGGAGAAACGTTTGGGCGAGGCAGGCGCCGCCGTCCCCGCCCCTCGCCCGCGGATTGGCGGCGCGCGGGGGCCGCCGGGAGCTGTAGTTCCCGCCCCCGCGCGGGGGGTAGGGGTGTCGGCGCGCCGTCCCCGCCCGGGCCCGCGCTGGGCCGTGACGCCCAATCTCGAGCGCGCGGCGGCCTCCTCAGGGCGGCGGCGGCGGGACCGAACCCGGACCGGACCGGACCGGACCCGACCGAACCCGCGGGAGCTGTGAGGGCCGCGGGAGGCGTCGTGCGGCCCCTCCGCTGGGGGCCGGGGCGGCGGCGGGCGGCGGCGGCGGCGGCGGGTGAGTGCGGCGCGGCGCGGCCTGGCTGCCCGGCCCCTGTTTTGTTTCCGTTTTTCCCCGGCGCCGCGAGTCTCATTTCCGTTTCGGGTTCAAACAACGACGAGGCGCCGCGGGGAGGAGGAGGAGGAGGAGGAGGAGGAAGGGGGGGGGGGTTGGCGGGGGGAGAACCGGGGCCCGCGGGGAGGAGCGGCCTCGCCCGGCCGCGGAGCTGCGCCGGCCGGCGGCCTGGATGCGGCGCCGCTCGCCCGCCCGCCGGAGGGCCTCTGGTGGCGGCGGTGGGGTGGCCTGGGCCGCCCCGTCCCGGGGGGCCTCGGCGCCTCCGGATCCCGCCGCGTCGTCGCCCGCCCCGCGAGCAGGAAATGGGGCCGGCGGCGGCGGCGGGGCGCTGGGCAGGGCCCCGGGGCGGGTGGCGGCGGCCCTTGGGCGCCGGGGGCGGGAGCGGGGGGAAGCCCGCAGGTCCTGTGGTCGCGGCTGGGGGGAGAGCCAGGCAGCCCGGAGCGAGGCCCGTGAGTCCTCTCTGGGGCATTAAAAACTGATCTCCGCTTGAAAAAAAAAACCAACAAACTTATTTTGGGTGAAAACGGAAGAGTGTTTTTGGCATCTTGCTTCTTTCGATTCCTGGCGTTCGGCCAGGTACGTGGTGTGCAACCACTTCTCTCAGTTCGGATTTATTTTCTGACTGTTGATAAGGAAGGGGGCCACTTGAAACCTGGCGCGATTCCACCCCGTTTAGTGGTCCCCTGCCCTTGTCTTAAATCCCAACTGACCGACAACTTGCAAAAGCTGACCTGTAAAGGATAGGTTGTCTGCTTGTATTGGTACTTACCAGATTGAACGGTAAAAGGTATGGCTAGTACCAAATATTCCACAAACGACTGAACCACCGGAGCATCTCCGGAATACAAATATCTCCAGTGATTGGGCTTCAGTTTTACTTGATAATGCATATGGGCTGCAGTAGTAGGAGACCCCTGTTTCACAGCTGCCCGATAGGGTAACAAACGCTAATTCTGGTAGTAGAGCTTGTGTCCCTCTTGTGATGGGCTTGTTACTTGCTTAATTACTTGCACTCCAGGGAAAAGATAACATAGATCTTAACAGAACAATGGGGTTTCTCCCCTGACTGCAAATACCAAACTGTAAAAGATACTGGCACAGCACTGGGCTGTTGTACAGGGGCAAAAAAGGCTCTGTTAATAGGTGCCTTCTTTTACATTGGTGGAGGTCTGAGTCAGGCAGTATAGTCACATTCCTTAGATAACAGGTAAGTCTTAGGGCTTTTTAGGTTGAAAGGGGGAAAACAAAAACAAACCCAAACAAAAACCAGAAATTGGTAGGCTGCAACTTTTGTAAATCAAGCACAGTTTTATATGTTCCTTCAAACAAATGCTACTGTTGTGCTGTTCCTGCCACATGGACCCTCCTAGCAAATCAGGCTGTTTGAGTTCTGTCACTGGTCAGTAGCCTTCAGGAAAGGCTCCGGAAGCTCAGTTGCATCTGTACCTATGTGCACTTTCAATCTCTGCATCGCCCTGTAGCAACAAATTTTGCTAGACTTTGTGTGAATTTTTTGTATTGTCAGGAATGTCTCTATTCTAGCATAGGAAAGAGTGAATACTTTTCTCCATTAGATTTCTCTGGACTGTTAATGACTTTACATGTTTTCATATTGTTGTTCTTCCTCTTTCCACCCATCATCTGCCTTTCTTGTGTCTGTGCTTGATGGAATCATCTTTCTTCCTCTGTACCTGCTGTCTGTGCCTCTATACCCATACTCCCCTCTCCTACCTCCCCAGGGTAACCAGAAACGTAGTAGAGCCTGTGAGATGCAGCTGCAAGTTGCCTTTGAAGAGTGAGTAAGCAGTTGCTAGTCCAGCTTCCAATTTGGAGTTTTAATCCATAAGGATTTCAGAATGTCTTGCCTAATTCTGTACAGTTACTGTCCTGTTATAATATTTAGTCACTGTGCATCTCTTTGCGTGTGCCAATGTTGACTGTTTTGTGCCAGAAATCGTTCAAGATGATGAGGGACTGCACAGCTTTCTCAATAAATAACTTAATAATACATAAAGGAAAAGAAATTCTAGCATAACCCCTTTTGTGACCTTACGGGTAAACTCCCTTTCTCACAAAAAAGTAACTTATTCTTGTTGTTTTGGGTTTTTTATCTGATTGCTAATATAGGAGGGAATTTCCCCCCTTTTTATGATACCAGTTAGCTTTGGGAGTTTTCAATAAGGGACTTTGCCCAAACCTTAATTTTGAAAAATCTTTTAACAGTCAGCCAGATCACCTGTAATCACGCAGGTGTCTGTTCTTTCAGATATTTAATTAGGCTTGCCTGCACTCTTCAGAAGCAGTGTTTCATTCTTCCCCATTTATCATGGAGATGATATATGAGATTAAGTGATACAGGAATGGGACTCCCAGGACTCTGTTCTGTGGGTGTTACCGCTCCAGTTGAGTGGACCCTGCCCTGGCACTTAGGGGGTTTTCACAGAGTCAGATCTGTGAGCAAAACAGATTCTGGTTTTGCTTCTATCGGTGAGATATTAATGAGGTGCTCTTTACTTACTGTCTAGCCCTGGCAGCTTCTTACAGATTGATATTGTGTGCAGATCTTGATTTCTTCAAAACTAATTTTGCATAATAGTTTTTGAAGGAGATAATGAGTAGTTTAAAGAAATTCAAACCTTTTCTGTAAGAACTGTACAACTTGGTTACTGTTCCTTTTGAGAAGTTTTGAAGTTTATAAGTTGCCTTATTAACTTGTTAATAATAAATTCCTTTATTAACGGTTGTGTTTGGGATAGAGTAGTCCCTGGGAAAGAAAGATTCCAGGATGGAAACTTTGCTCATCTCTTGTATTGTGAATATTTAAATAGTAGCATGTTTTACCTATTCTACTGTGATTTTTTTCCTCTGTACTCCTGCTTGCTGCTCCTTTTCCTATGAGTTGGTGGTGTTATTTATTATAAACTGTTAATATAATTTGACCCAGTTCTTTATCGTATGTGTTTCATACTTCCAACATATGGGATGGCTAGTGAAACATGATATTATACAAACTGTGTCTTTACAGACCAAAGGCTGTAATTCTTTCTTTCCCCCTTACGTTTCAACAGACTCCAGTATTCTATAGGGCGTGAAAATCTGCAGTGTCAATGAGAGTATTGCCACAGAATAGCTTTCCTTTTAATTGCTAACATACTGCGTTAGTTTGGGACTTAACAGGATGGATTCATTATGCACATATCATCAAGTGATTGCCCATGAGAGGGATGGGTGGAAAGGTGGGACAGTCAATAAACACTTTATCGTTGAGTTTATTTACCTGTGAGGAAATTGTGGGTCTTCTGTCTAGCTTTCTGTTGCAGCATTTTATGTAAAATGCTGCTTGAATTTATAAGCAGCATCTTTCAGCCTTGCTAGGAAGGTAGTATGCACCTGAATCTAGATGGCAAAATATGCATAACTTTCAAAGAATGTTCAGAAGTTCTTTGCAACCAGCCCCTAAAAGCTGTAGCTGGCCCAGAACAAAACGTTCAGTAAATTTGGATTCCTCCAAGAAAATTAGGCTTTGGGCTCTGTGCTAATGTCCCTTTAGAGTTCTGGATTTGCACCTAGAAGATTTGTTTGAGGAACAGGTATTGTCGTCTGTTTTGTGAAGTCTGTATGAGCTTTTGGCTTTTTTTTTGGTGAATTTTTGTCTTTAAAAAGCTATCCTGGTATTTGGTTTAAAAAAACGTTTGATAGGACACAACCCATCATCTAGTTTTGTTGGTCTGTGACTTACAAAAAAAATTCTTTTCTGTTCATAGCTCTGTTCTTAAGACATTTTAGCCATGACTAAGAGAGAGGCAGAGGAGCTGATAGAAATAGAAATTGATGGAACTGAGAAACAGGAATGCACTGAAGAAAGGTATGTACTGCCTTTGCTTTTTGGGGTCCTTAGGCTGCAATTCATTTATTTATTTGTTTTCTTTAATTAGTTTCAGATTTGTGGCTGCACTCACCAAGTTTGGTTATTCAGATTTATTATTGGATATTGTGTAATGCTTCAGAGATGGCCATGGTTATGAAATAAGCACAAGTGATTTCTAAAGAAGTAACTTTAAATTGGCAGAAGTAAATGGCTCGGTATGATCTCCGTAATCCTGCTGTTGATTGTTTCCACATTTTTTCAACTTCCTCGCTGGACACAAAGTTCTTAGTTTTGCTTGTGCTCTCTTCAGTTTTTCTGTTTCTTACCTAATGGTGGTTTTCTTGAAGTGGAACTGTAGCTGCTGTTCTTCAATCTTAATTGCTTAAATCCCAAACTGTTTATCTCCTGCTACGTTTTTAGTGGTTCACTTTGCCTACTTTCATGTCTGTAGGAATATGTCTACACATACGTGCTGCAAGCCTTTCACCTTTGGTGTATCCTTCTGTAATTGAGATAAACCTTTCAGTTTCTCCAGTCCATTGCTTTACTGTTATACAGGGTAATTTGTTTTTAACAGAGCAGAAATTATGTTCTGTATCTATTGACTATTATTGTTGTTAGGACTATTAAAACTGTAGATACCGAAGTCTGGTATCCTTTGACTTAATTACCTCAATCCATTTTCTCTTCCTAATGCTTCCCTACTAATTTTTACAACTGTTTTTGAAAGCACAGAGAGGCCGTTAATGTGTTGGAGAGAAATAGCTGGGGCTGGTAGGTGACCTGCTTTTTAAGAACCTGTTTTGCAGAACTGATTCAAAGCAGCTTATTAGTTTCTTCTTATTCTGAGCTCCTTGTATATTTTTACTACTTACAAACTGACTATGTCTGTATACTCTCTAATTTCCTTCTGTGTAAATGTAGAGAGACCAGCTGTCTAAGGCTGTTAAGACACAAGTCCCGTAACACTGATGTTTCTGAATGCCACTGCCTATACAGTCATCGTTTTAGTGCAGGACAACCGTCACACATGACTAATGTTTCCATCTAGGCTTTGTGTTGCTGTAGTTCCTTCTGGTTGTCTCTAGTATGTGTTAAGCTTATCCTTGTGCTGACTGCTGAAAAGACACGGACAGTTACTCTGTATGAGAGTGGATGTTTTTTCCTTCTTTTTTTCCCCGTCTGTTAAGTTTCTGTGTTTTTTTTTTAACTTGAATATCTTTTAAGCACAGTTTAGGCAAGGCAAATGGAATTAGTTTACTCTACATGCAGGTTAATAATGTATAATATGCTAATCATGACTTAGTCTCTTGAAAACGGTGACCTGAAAGCAATCTTGTTTTTTAACCTAGCTTTTTAACGTCAACAGGGTAAAAGAAGAGTTACACAACTGTAAAATCAATGGCACTGAATTTAGTAATTCAGTGTCTACTCAGACTAAGGGTTTTTCTGCATGGTATTAAGATTTCAGAGTCAGCATTACCTTTTACTTCTAACTTTGTTCCAAGCTTTCCTATATCTACTGCATTAGGATGTAGGTAATGATTTGTTGTATTAATTTAATATTTAAGCATCGTTGAGCAAACCTACACCACAGCAGAATTTGTGAGTCAAGCTATTGACATCAATGAACCGATTGGAAATCTTAAGAAGTTGCTGGAACCCAGACTGCAGTGTTCCTTGGATGCACACGAAATTTGCCTGCAAGATATCCAGGTAAATTGAGAGGCTATGGAAGACTTAACCTCTTACTGGAGAAGCATTTTTACATACTTTGTCCCTTTCTTCCATTGTTTGTGGAATTCATGCTTCATTTGGTATATTAATTGCAATTAAGAGTTTAATTTTATGTCAAGTTCATTATCATCAGACCATTTAATATGTGCACACCAATTCAGCGTGAGGAAAATCAAAATACTGTTGGGATTCCTGGGGTGAGGGTAAAAAAGCAAAGCATTACCACCTTGCAAGTGGAAGAAGAATGAGGACAATGACAATACTATCTTCTATTGAAGTAGCCCACATAATTTGTTGCTGCCTGAACTTCCGTGAGTCTAATCGTGTTTTAAATCTGAATAAAGTGAGAAGGTTTTTATACTGTTCAGGTGCATAGGTAGCAAAACATTATTCAAGAATTTCCCATACCAACAGTATTTTTATAGGCATCACCACACATTAGACGGTATAACTGTTTTGCATTGTGTTTAGTTGCATGTTTTATTTGTAGTTATATCAGACATCTGTGGCTTCTCCAGAAACAACAGGGAAAATACTGCTTTAAAGACAAGTATTTTTGTGAAGGTGTTAAAAACTGAGAAAAGGAACTGTAGATATTTTTCACAAAGTGAAGGTACTTCCAGGTATTGTATTGCTCTTTTTTAGGTTAAAATACGTCCCTGTAAGTGAAACTACCTTAAACAGAACAGAGTGGCGAGTTTCAAATTCCGACTAAATTCTTATGTAAAATGTTTACATAGTACTAAAAATATTTGCACACTTCTTCAGAAGATTTGCTGCAGGCGCAAAGTGTTTCTAAAGTTTAAAGGAGAATAAGTTTCTTATGTCTGAGAGACTAATATATATTTTTAATTGTTTTTGCTTTTATCAAGCTGGACCCAGATCGAAGCCTTTTTGATCAAGGTGTAAAAACAGATGGAACAGTGCAACTCAGTGTGCAAGTAATATCTAGGCAAGGTAAGCAGTTGTGTTTGTCAGTTGTACAGACAAATTAATATTGTAGGAGTGCTTGTGAGCAAACCTAATCACCTACTGTTTGAAATGTTTTTTATAGTAATATCAATTTCTAAGTTTAAAAAAGAAAAGCAAAACAAAAAAACCCAAACAAAACAAGAAAAAAACCCAAACCCAACCCAACTAACCAACCAAAAAAAAAAAACCCGAACTAACCTGTGTCAAATAGTGCCAGTTACAGTATGAGGCTTTCGTTAAGGGTAAGTAGTTACTCATACCAGACCAAGTATCTAAGCAGGTAAAAGATTTTTGTCTAGGTAGGTGATAATTTCATCTTTGTGAGGTGGGTGAGCTCATGTGCTCTGTGAACAATGGGAGGATATGTAGCTAACTGAAAATTGGCATGAAAGGCTGGGGTCACTATCTGTTCTCGGTTTTCTTTGAATGAGAAGTCAGAGTAAGCCATTGTGAAAGAGGAGCATTAACCAGGTTTGTTGATGTGTAATTTTTATTTGCTTGTAGTATTAGGTAGGACAGGATTTCCACCTGTCAAATCCTCAGGAATTAGTAGCTTCATTGTTTTGCTTTCTGTCCTATTCTTCTCCATATGTCTTGCATGGAAGGACTGCCACCACTCACTGAAGACAAAGGCTCTGGGAACAGCTACAGATATTTGTTGCCATATTTTCCAACAAACAGTGACAACAAATTCCTACTGGAGTAGGGTATCTTTGATTATCTGTTTTGAGTTAATGTCAACAAAGCAGATTAGCAAAATTTGGGGAGCATGTTTTGTTTTCTTGTGGCGTCAGTGTAGGTTAGACAGAAAGCCTTTGTGGTTTGTATTAATGGTATTAAGACTGATGATTTGCATTTAATTCTAAGTGTCAGGTGACTAATGCTAGGTTGAATCATCAGTTCCCCATACATAATGGGGATTGAACTACCTTTCTGGTTTTAATAGAGTAGAAATATCCTTCTGGGAACTCAAACAAGTGCTCTTAATTCATGCCCAGTAACTTGTAGTATGCAGTGCTCAGACTTCCATTTTCAAAAGGATGCAGGTGATAATAGTGAAGATATTTATCTTCTATTTTCTTCCTGTGTTGGTTTTTTCCCCCCTTCTTTAATGCAAAACTGAGGTGCGTGACCATATAGAACGATCCTCAGTGGTGCTTTTCAGGCCATGATACTTGACGCTTAAGCAAATCATAAGAAATCTTTCTGTTGAAGGCAAGTAAACTATCAATAGCATGGATATAAATAATAAATGAAAGCTACTTGGATCACTAACAGGGAAATGGACTCGTTATGATGGCAGTGTCCCTTGGAGCCAGAGGGGAAAGAACAGCTTCTTTTGCCATTCGTATATTCTTCTTGTATGGATGAGGTATTGAAAGATTGTCAATTTACTTATACTTATCTTTCCCAACTTGTATAATATGTAGAATTCAGCTAGCAGTAATCAGTCATGCTAATCATTGTGATGGATTGGACTCTCTTATTTCTAAAAGAAAAAGCTGTTATGTCAGTTCAAGTGTTCTATAAAATTTTGATTAAACATTCAAAGGAGTAAACACCAGGTGAAATGTAGTCCATTGTAGTTCTTTTATAGCATTTCATACAAAGTTATAAGTTGCAGCAGATAAAATATCAGTTGTGTTTACTCTTTTTACTAGAAAGACCGTGCAAAGACCATTTGCAGTTCTCACAATGGCAGGAAATTTTGAGTGCAGCCCTGTTCTGTACTGCTCTAAACTAAACCTCTTGCAAGTCTGTGGAGATCTGAGTAACTGCATTGCATTGTATGTCAAAGAATTTGAAAAATCTTTAATTCTGAAGACCTCCGTAGCAAACATTTTTTCTGTTTGTGGCTTTTTAATTTTTTTTCTTTTTTCTCTTACCCAGGCACAAGTTATCTGATCAAGGCTTTCTCCTGCCTGTCTGACTATAGATAATATCAGATTAACATTTTGCCATTCTTAAGCGGCTATGGTTGATAGGTGGTTTTTTTTCTTGACATATGAGAAAATTGATTCTGACCCTATCTTTAGTTGCTTGATTACTACTTTTTTCTTCTTTGAAAAAAAAATGCGTTGGGGGGAGGGAAGATAAACTTTTCAGGTTATAAATTCCAGTGCTGGGTATATGGCATAGGTTGAAATTTGGGGGGGGGAAACTTCAGAGGTGGAAGGTCTGACTGGCAGTCTGTTGCCCGAAGAAATATTTTTTTGCTTTTTCTGCTTCCTTAATCAGCTGAGTAAAGGCAAGCTTGAATGGAAGTATATGCCACACTCCTTTCAGATGAATTGTGGGAGACAGAGATACTAGGCTGAAAGGGCTCGACTGAGAGCAGCGATCTCTGATGGTGGTTGGTTTGAGCAATAGGAGAGACACGTGTGTTATGGAGGTGGTCAGTATAGTTCTGCTTTCTTGTTTGCAAAGTACAAGAAGAGGTGGCCCAGTTAACCTGCCATTCAAGTGGCTCGTTACCACATACACAAATCTAAATGAGTCAAGGCCACGTTTGTGAATGAAAGTGCCTGTAACTGCGGTTTGTGTGGAGCTCAGTTCTGTCTGTTTCACAGACCTGCTAGATTAACATTTGCCCAAACAGATGCTGTTCCGCCTGCTTTTTAAATGCTTGACTGACATAGGAGGTTGGTGTCTAGCTGCTTTGAGCATTTCTGAGCATGCGTATGTAGCTGTACTATAGATACTTACACAAATTTGGGGACTATGTTGTGGTTAAGCACAAAAGATTCTTTGGATTTAGGTAGATGAATTCCGAGTCCTGTTTTAAGTGTGTAACTTCACTTGGCGGTGGTTTCTAAACTTTCTTTTTTGCAATAACTAGGCTTTTATTTTTAGTGTGTAAAGGAACACTTCGTAAGTGTAATGAAACATATTGATTTAGATTAAAGGTGTGGTTTGACTAATGTCTAGTATTAACCACAGCCAGAATCAGGACATTTCGTTGCCTGTAGGTCAGTCTTAACTCTAGTGTATTTTCTAGCTTCAGGCAATTAGCAGTGAAGGGGCTTGTACCAGCAACGTCTGGACATGTCTTGATAGCAAATGACCTTGAGGTTTTGTACCAGTTTATACTTCTGGGGTGCGTGACATTGTCCCATTGTGTTCCATAACTTATGTGCTGTCCAAGGAAGACTGGATGTCTGTTTTCTTATGCAGTAGGTAAAAGGAGACATGTTAGAAGAGATGCTGACAAAGCCAGTGAATTAATGGTGATCTAATGTTGCAATAGGTTCAGTGGCAGACTGTTACTTCACAACGTTTTTACTTATAAGCTGATCCTCTACAGAATCTCATCACTTTGATCTGCATGTTTACACTATGGATAAAGCAGTACATTCGCAGTTCTTTTGGCATGCAGTTATTTGAAAGACAGTGAATTATTTTGTTGAGCAATAGTGAAACATTCCTCTCTAGAATCTTGTTTCTTTACTTTCTTTTTTGAAGATCAAAAATAGAATCTTAACCCTTAGTGTTTTCTCTTATCCATTTCTATCTGACTTTAAAACAAGCCTGTGCTACACATGTTAATCTTAGATGGCCTAGATAAAACACTCTCCTAAGTAAGGTACTTGTTTGCTTTTTCAAGTTTGTTTCTTCATCTAATCAGGCACTTATTGGTTTTCTACATCTGTGTTCACTCCATTTCATATTGCTACATATTGTACTTTATGGTCTTTGTAGTGTTCCCTTTTTCTCAAGCTGAATTCCTTTTAAAGTGTAGAGGAATACTTGTCTGAACTTGGTTTGTTCTTACGTATACTACAGGCAAGCGCTCCATTTGTTTTCCCTTAAAAACTATGAATGGATTGTAGTTTTAGGTTTTAACTTCATCGCCTACAGAACCTACTATCTCACGCTGAGCTTTAATATAAATTAGATGGGACAGACATAAAGCAATACCTTACATCACAAGATACTGAAGTTATTCCAGCCATGTGATGTTCTGTGAATCCTACTTTCAACTGCCTAACCCTAGTCGAGGTTTTCCAAGTCATAATAAATAGAATTTTACAGATATTTTTTTTTTTAGTGTGCAAATGTGTTTGATAAAAATCCCTTAAAGAAGTGTGGTTTTAAGTTATTATAATGGAAATTATATTATATGTCACAAAAATTGAAAGAATTTTTTTCTGTTTAGCATATTATAATGCCAATTCTAGACAATGTCAGAAATTTGGTGAGGCACCAGTTGGACAAAATACCTTCTGAGAAGACAGCAGAGAAGGTGTTGATACAAAGCATTAGTAGCATTAGTGAACGTGTTCTTTATTGCTGCAGAACAGATACAGACGTTTCTTGCAATTCTGTGATCTAGTATCTTAAATGATAGACATAATACCAAAACACGAATAGCTGATGAAGCTTAAAACACGAGGAATTTTTTAGTTTTCTTTTAACGTGCTATTGAACACACTGCCTCTTGCAGGGTACCGAAAGAAAATGTTAACTTCTGTGTGTAGACCCCAGAAATATCATGGAAATATTGTAAAGGCTGAAAGAAATGCCTCCTGAATGGGGGAAAGAGGTGCATGTTTGCTCTGGGGTTTTTTTTGGGTTTGCATCTTTTTTTTTTACTTTGGTTCAGTATATTTCTTACAGACCGAAATGCTTGTTCTTTATGCCCACGTGCTGAACATTCTGTTCAAGATATGTGAAATGGATCACCTAAATAGAACAGGAAGCTGTAATACTGGGGGAGGAAAGAGGGACAGCTTTGTATTCACCTTACTGAAGCATATACTGCGTAATAGAAGATGTCATTCTAATTTAGGACACTTGCAGAAATTTGATGATGCTTTTGTGTCATGCTTCTTTCCAAAGTATGCTAACACCTATTGATCAGAAAGCTTTAAAATGTTTTTGTCATATTTGCACTGCTATCTTTAAGTTTTGTGTTTGTTCTTTCTATACGTAGGGATAGAGCCCAAGTTAAACATCCTTGAAATTGTGAAGCCTGTGGAGACTGTGGAGGTAGTCATTGATCCAGATGCTCATCATGCAGAGGCTGAAGCTCACCTTGTTGAGGAAGCTCAAGTGATAACCTTGGACGGAACGAAACATATAACAACAATTTCAGATGAAACCTCTGAACAAGTGACACGATGGGCTGCAGCGTTGGAAGGCTACCGAAAGGAGCAGGAACGCCTTGGCATACCCTATGGTAATAATACATGACTCAGTGTGTGTGTGTGTGTGTGTGCGCGCACACGTGTAGGTACAGGAAGGGGCTGGGTTCTTTTGTTCATTTGGGGCATTGGTGTGTTTTTATAAATGATAATTTTGGTTATATAATGAAAGTGCTCCAATACTTCAGAGAAGGCTCCTTATGGTATGGGTAAGTACAATGTAAGTATCTGCCTAAGAGTAGGCTAAAGAGAAGTAGAATCAACACTTGTAATAGTTTTATTAAAATAGTGCCTTTTGCTTGATAACCTTCTTGTCACTGCAGTTTTTAGAAAGCAGTTTTCTTCTTCGTCCCCTCCCTAAAAATGTGTATGCTAGTGATAAAGCACTTTCATGTGTGTCTGAATTTGAACTAGACTTGGCACTTGGTGGGGGTTGCCTCTAAAGATACTGAAACAAATTGTTCATAGGTTGTAGGATGCTGAATATGGTGTTAAATCAGATTTTGCATGGAAAGCCATACTTGACTTCAACATACTGGAAAAAGATAATTCGGAACACAACATAAGTATTCTGGCAGATCATCATCTCTTGAATTAATGTTGTTACTTAGGCTGATAATGTTAGCTTAGAAAAAGAAAGCATCTCTGAATGCCTGTTTAGGATTGAACTGAAACTGTGGGTTTTAGACCTATATCACATTGAGGAGATAATCCAGCTGAGTTGCTTGTTGTGATTTGGACAAATGTACTGTCAAAGCATATTCAGCACATGAAGCTGTAGTATCTAAGCAGACCTGCAAAACTGGAATAAATTTGGCAAGTGGGATATTTGGAAGTGTTTAAGAATTCCAGTGAAGTCACAGGTCTTTGGAGGACATGTAGCTTGCCAGTATTTTGAATGTATTTTTGATAACCAAAGCCATGGCTTTTTCATGCCTGTTCATTCTTATTGGCAATCACTTCCACAATGGTTTTCATCATGCTATGTCTGTTGATAATCAGGGATTTGACACACAATGTTTGGAGGGGAAAAAAAAAAGTGAGGTGTTATCAGGAGCAGACTGATACTTTTCCACATGCTCTCCCATTACTATAAGAAGGAAATTACTTAAACCTATGTTGTTGCTATGTTGTATAATGTTGTTGAAGCCAGCAACATTATTAAAGTTTTAAGAAAATCCTATAACCCACAACTGTGACTTTAAGTCTAATGTCTTTTGTGTCATGGGAGGGCAGATTTTCCAGGAAAATCATAGTAGTTTATTATGGCAGACGTCTCTGTATTGAGAATAATAGTGTTCTCTTGATACCAGAGAAATGTGCTAAACGGCCTTCCTAGAAAGAGTACAATTTTAAATGTTATCTGAGTTGACATTGCAGGGACTTAGGTTGAAATAAGGCATCACTAAGTTCTGTGTTATGATACAGTCAGAAGTTTCTGAGAATAAAGAATGTTCTTAAGGTTCTTATGTAGTCCCCCAAAAAAGCCTCACACACACACACCCCCAACATTTATAAATATAAATCTTAAAAAATAAAAAAAGAAGCCAGTTTCCTTCAAAGAGTTGTGAGGCTTCGTTCTGTGAAGTAATCTGGAATCATTAATCTGGAATCATTAATCTGGAATCATTAATCTGGAATCATTAATCTGGAATCATTAATCTGGAATCATTAATCTGGAATGTTTTCAAAAGACAGGTTATGTTGATATTAAAAGTCAGGTGCAGTCAATAAATAATTATCACAGAAAGGTAGTGGTTCAGTATCTTCATCCTTACAGTTTTCTCTGTGTTGCTGCAAATGGAAAATTAGCTTTTAGCAGTCTTTAAAATGTTGTGGCTTTCCCTTTGTGTTATGTTTTGGTGGGTTTTACTAGAGGTGAGAAATTCTTAGCTGTTAAAGGTATTTCTGCTAATAGAATCCAAAAATTTGGTACCATTGCAGAGGTCCCTAGGAAGAAGGAAAATATTAATTGGTGTGAGAAATACAGCCAGAAAAGGGGCCAGCAGAAAGCTTGGAAACCGTGGAATTGGTTAGAGAAAACAATGATTCATGTTACCTTGCAGATTATGTTCTGTCAATGAGAACAAATTAACAGCTTTTTGATGAAACTTAACTGCTGATAACATTTTGAAAACCAAAATCCTTTTGGTGTGGCTTTTCCCAAAGGATTACATTGCATGGTTTTGGGTAGCATCAGTGAAAAGTTATGCAATGTTACCGGCCTTTATTAAGCAAAATGGAATTTGGCTCCTAGATAATGTTTATAGACTTGGAAAGCTTTGCTTTCTTTAATGCTTAAAATAAAACCTTGTCAAGGTGGCATCTGTTTGTGATATCGTAACTTAAATATACATAACTGTTCTGCTCCTGTTTTTTGCCCTTGAGACAGTGGAAGTAAATATCCCCGCTTTAGTTTCCATTTCCAGTTCATACTCATTGACATTGTTAAATCTGTAAGCAATATATTAAAACAAGTTTTGAAGAAGATGTTTAGATTTACCCATCCTCTGTCGAGCTTCTTCAAACTAATACTCCTTGAAACAAAAACTTTTTATGTTAAAATGTCTTGACTCAACAAATAATGTATTGCATGTATTTTGAGCTGATTATTTATTACCGTTCCTGTATGTTCCTCTGCTGTGTGAGTTGTCTATACTTACGTGTTTGGCATTGGCATTTAAGTGATATGCATGTTGTGTTCTGTTGAAATGTCAAACAGGCACCCCAAAACTTGATGCCATGGCTTGTCTGATTCATATACAGGCGTGCACTGAGTCCTATTGTATCGAGTCTTAGTTTAAAAGTTTGTTTAATGTGGTCTATCTAGATGTGGTGTACTACACTTACTGCGCACACTCACGCTCTTGTGCATGTTTATTAGCCCACCCAAGTGGTGGGTTGACCCCAGCTGGCAGGTGAGCTGCCATCCAGTCAGTTGCTCACTTCCCCTCCAGAGGCATGGGGGAAAGAATCAAAAGGGCCAAAGCAGGTTTAAAAAAAAAATTTGTGGGTCAAGATAAAGATAATTTAATAAGCTGTCCTGGCTGTGGCCCCTCCCAATTTCTTGTGCACCCCCAGCCTACTTGCTGGGATGGCTGAGTGAGAAACAGACAGCCTCCTGTCAGATTCCAATAGTCTCTGACGAAGTTCTTTTAGATATTCCGTGTTTGGAGAGTGTAAAGTTTAACATCAAATTTACTTGAAGATGGTTGATGTTACATGAGATTTCTGATTTAGCAGAGTGATACAAATTATGCTAAAAGCACAATACAACAGTAAGTTACGCTTAGAAAAATAGAGCAATTGCAATACACTGTTGAATCACAATGCCAAAGTGATTCTCTATATAATACGCTCACCATCATGATGTTGGGTGTCCCCAGTTGCCAGGAAGAATATGTGGGTTGAAACCAGCCCAAGCCCATTTCTTTCTTAAAAATTCCTTTGTTACTTGTCTAGTTTGTGTATTCTGTGTTGGGCTGAGCTATGTATTTGCTCCCCCCATGCTGGTGTGGCTGACTCAGGGGGACCTTTATACCACCAATTGTTTCACTCAGCTGTTGGTAGCTGTTTATCTAAAACAAAGGCCTCCACCTCCTTTTTATTGAGATAAAGTCAGCTTCTTTGCATTATTCTCTGAGCTGTATGGGCACTTCCTTGCCCATCTCCTGAGCCTTTTTCCATTTCAGGGGACTCACATCCCACCTCTAGGGCTTTAGTTGCTCATGCCTTGACTCTGTACAAGCACTGCTCAGCAGTAGCTAAAAAATCAACACATTACCAAGACTCTTCTGGTCACCAACCTAAAACACAGGACCATGTGGGTTGCTATGAAGAAAATAATTCCATCCCAGCCAAACCTAGTATGATCGTGATTTTAAATAGTTTAGAAACTGGGATAATGTGAATGAGTTTAAAATGTAAAATTTCATCATAATCAGATGCTGATCAGCATATTTGGGGGAGAGCATCCTGGTGTGAGAGAGACTACTCACTTTGAAATTAAAGACCTATAGAAAAAGAAAAATAATTTTTTTCTGTGTTTGAGAAATGTCAGGCATAGTTCTGATGTAGAAGCTTTTGCTAAAGAAAATCCCTTTTTTGCCCTTTGCATTTCCCCACCAAGCAACACCACTCCATTAGCATTTTAAGAGGAGTCAAACTTTCCATCCAGTCAGATTTGGTCATGGTAACTACACTTCTTGACATAATGCGTTGTCTTTTACAGAAGTTGTTATATAATTGAAAGCATACCATCGTTGGACTTCAACCGAATAGCAGCACTGACTGGCCTAGAAGCAGGCCCTTCTTAAAAACTAAACAAATAGAGAGATAACAAGAACCCCCTAAATAAAGTTTTGTAAAAGGCCTTCAGGAAAGGTCATACAAAAAGTGAACTCTGCATTATGCTTGCTTGAATGCTGTCGATCAGTAGCCACTTGTATTTCATTCTTGTTGTCAGTTATAGTGAGAACTAGCTCTGTATCTTCAGCGAGGAGGAACCTTGCAGTATATGACAACTGACTTGCAGTTTTGTCTCTCTTTTCCCAGATCCAGTGCAGTGGTCGACAGACCAAGTGCTCCACTGGGCAGTGTGGGTGATGAAGGAGTTCAGCATGACTGACATTGACCTCAATGCGCTCAGCATTCCTGGGCGGGAGCTCTGCATCCTCAGTCAAGAAGACTTCTTCCAGCGTGTGCCACGGGGAGAAATCCTTTGGAGCCATTTGGAGCTTCTTCGGAAGTGTATGGGAGATTTTTCTGTAACTGACTTCACTTATTCCCCCTCCCTCTTCTCTCTTCCCCCCCCTTCTTTAAAGATGAAAGCAACTGTGAGCAGTTGTTTTTCCTCCATTTAATATTGGCAGTAAAAATGAGGGCATCAATACAAGATAACAGGAGGTATTAGTGAGAGTGTCTGCTGTTATGAAGCATGACTGCATACTAAACACTGCTTGCCTGTCTTTCATCAAACTTTATAGCTAATAGGGGGGAAGTAGTGACTGATGATTCCTCCTTTGTTTTAATAAAGATTTTTAGTTTGTGCATCTCCTGAATTTGACAGTTTTATAATTAAATATTGATTTTGAGTTATTTAATGTACATCTCTGTGTCATATAGAAGTGAAGGTTATTAAGCATGGGCAATGAAATCCTTAGATTGTACACAACACAACCAGTAAGGGATGCATTGTATGTGTGTAATACAATAATTTATATGTGCATTTCAGATTTACCATGCTTGGATGTAACTTGGCAGACTGAAAACTCTTTCCATCTTCATTTACATGACACAGCTAAAGGGTTTAGGGGATGGAGAATGCATAAGACACCTTGAAATTCACCATATGCATCTTTATTTCTAAAAATTGAATGACAGATGTTAAATGTCTCTAATCATAAGACTATGACCTTGCAAGATCGTCTCTTGCAAACTGATACCAAATTTTGACTTTTTTCCTCTCTGAAATATGAAAGTTTTTGATCTTCAACTGATCTGGAATTTGTGGGTTAGTTAAAAACTTAGTATATTTTTTTCTATTTTGCAGATGTGTTGGCTAGCCAAGAACATTCTGGAGAAATAGCAACTGTTACTATTGATCAGCGTAAGTACCTCTGCCAGCAGTTAATTCACACAATTAACTGTTTGCAAGCTTAGCGCTCTACTTTGGTTCAACGCTGTAATAGTACAATATTTAGGAAAACTACTCTCTTGAGTGATTTCCTTGGTGAGGGGAGCAGGGCATATTTTAAACTTCAAAGCAAAACGTTGGGTTTCTCGATATTTTGTTACTGGCTGGAATGTGGAGTATGACCTGAACTATGGAAGTTTTATAACCCCTATTTTGGATGATAGGTTTTCCACTCTCTTGAGATAAGCTCTCTAGGATACATATTTGAGCTCTTGAGCTGTTCTGGGTTTTTTAGGTTATATATTGCATTAATGAATAGATACATTACAGTGTTACTCTTTCAAAAGAAAGCATTCCCAAAAACTGAGAGAGGGAGTGTGGAAGAGAGGACTTGCTTAGAAACCGTAGTAAAAAAAATACATTAAAGTAACCTTCCAGTTATTTGAAACTCATTCTTCCAGCTGAAGCAATGGCATCAATTATTAAAATGAATCAATTTTCAGAAGAGTTGGAAGCAGCTTATATGTTAAATAGATAGACCACGTATTACAGCCTGGGGTTGTGTCTAGTTAAAGCCACCTAGAGTGGGGCATTTGCATCCTCTTATACCATTGCAATAGAAGGATATTTAATTGCTGTTTGAATGGCAGGTGTGGAGGGTTGTACAGTGGCTATAGAGAAAAGTGCATTAGGGTAGATCATATGGAAACAGCATAAAGATGAAAATGAAGGCACGAGAGGGTTTTTTTTGTTTCATGGAAGCATGTAATACACATGATAGAAAACTAAAGCTGATGTTTTATCTGTAATGTGGCATCTCTACGAGTCTAACACCACAATTTCCACTGTAAGAGGAAAAAGGTCTTTGAATTATTCTTAGCATTGTGACTTGTACAGTGTGTCGTCTTAGCAAAGGAAAAAACTAGTTCCTGGGTATTATGATAATGCAGGTAATAAATAATATATGCCTATTTCTGTACCAGCAGTTTATAATTGACGTTCTGCAATGTTCTCTGCTTTACAGCTGTGCAGATTATTCCAGCATCTGTACAGCCTGCTACCCCAACCACCATTAAAGTAATAAACAGCAGTGCAAAGGCAGCTAAAGTACAGAGAGCTCCAAGGATCTCTGGGGAAGACAGAAGTTCCCCTGGGAACAGAACAGGTACTGTCTCCATTATTTTTAAATGCAGATGCAGTAAACACTTACCATTAATTTGAATTACAGCATTGTAGAACATATCTTTGTCACCAAGTGTGAGGTTTGTAGAAGTCCGTGTGGTATGAAGGGGACTGTAGCTACAAAATATATCATGAGAACGTGCAGACCTGGCAGGTCAGTTAGCTCACAGAGGCACTGTGTTAACATGGTGCCACAGCTTTTGAGTCCTGCATAAATAAAATGCATAAAATTGTTTCTCTTCCTATCGCTTAACAGTCTGTCCTCTCAAACCACTGCATAGCATTTATTCAAGCTTTTAACTCCTTTCCACTCTCCATTTGCAGAAAGGGGAGAAGATAAATTGTTGTAGAATCCTAGCGTAGCTACCGCTTGCTCTAGTTGTTCCTCTCTTCATCCTTGTCCTGCCCCCCCAGTTTGGTGACTTTAGAATTTAGCAAGTTTCAGACTTCTTGTTTTGTGAAACAAATGCACCTGTGGAAAACTGCACACTAAACCTGCAGTTTATTTTTGGAATTACTGTTATTCATACATAATCTGATTATTAATAACTCATCTTAATTTCTTTATCTTTTTCTTGCTGTCCTTTTTGCTTTGGTTCTCTCCACTGTTGTGAATTTTTCTGTTAAATCCTTTCTTCTCCTTTCCCTTGAATTTTAATTTGTTCTAGACTCTTCATAGAAGTCTATTATGTTGTCATTCAGGATTCTTAGGCTAAGATTTTATTGGCTGACATCAGTGGGGAATACTTTGTGTTTTCCCCTTTAGACATTAGTTCTGCTATCCGTATCTCATTGAGAATTTAGGAATTTAACTGCAGGTACTTGAGTAAAAAAGGAATGTTAATGATTGGATATGAAAGATGTTATACTGACAAAAGCTGAAGTTTGGGGCGTTTTAAATTTCCAGTATTTCATGTTGAAAATTGAAGATAAAACTATTTTTAAAAAAAGACCCAACTTTTATTACATATATATGTGTGTGTGTATGCCTGAAAAGGAATAAGCAGCTCTTGCTAAATCTGTTCTATTTTAGGGATAGATATGTGTCTAAATGACTATGTGTAGTGCTACGTAACTTTTTTTTTGTAAGTTTTAGGGACATATTTATGAGAAAATCTTGATTATTTTGTTTCTGTATTCATCAGTTTCATTTTCAATAGTTTAATACTGATGACAGCAGGAAGATCTTTACAAAAGAATAATTAGAAGTAGTTAATTAAATGCAAGTTTTCCTTCCATCGTATATTCTGTGTTGGTCTGCTTTAATATACTGGTTGAAAATGTTTAGTTATGAGGGGAACATAAAAAGGACTAATTGAGATGGATCTTGTTATCGCTATTTCAACAGGAAACAATGGCCAGATCCAGCTGTGGCAGTTTTTATTAGAACTTCTCACTGACAAAGATGCTCGGGACTGTATTTCTTGGGTTGGCGATGAAGGAGAGTTTAAATTGAATCAACCTGAACTGGTTGCACAAAAATGGGGGCAGCGCAAAAACAAACCCACGATGAACTATGAGAAGCTTAGTCGGGCTTTGAGGTAAGAAACTTTAGGAACTGATCAGGTATGAAATGATTTGCTTCCACTTGGCTACTTTATTCTTAACTATCATAATGCAAGACTTGTGGCTTTTTTTAGTAAAGGGATAAACAGATCCTCTGAAGCTGCTCCTTCCCATCAGATCATACTGAGGTGTTGAAAAGACGTGTAGATGTGGCACTTCAGGGCATGGTTTAGGAGACGTGGTAGTGTTGGGTTAACGGTTGGACTTGATGATCCTAGAGGTCTCTTTCAACCTTAATGATTCTATGATTCTATAGTAGTCTCAGGGGCAAGGTATTTGTTGGGTGTTTTTCTTGTTTTTTAAGAAGCTAGTACAATAACTTCGTGAAAACGTATTTTCTTTTTTCAAGATCACTGAACACTGAAATCATAGTTAATTTGGGTAGCTCACTTTCAGAAATATATTTCTTTTTGATGTATCTTCAGCATTTACACTTTCAGTAGTGTGCCAAACAATCTTGATTTTTGGTGAAAGATACAGAAATATGTGAATACTCTGGGCTTTTTTTTGTATTTTACAGTTTACTTGTTAGTGTTTCTGTTGCTTTTGTTATGGTACAAAGTGGATACTTTTCTGTAATTATATAATCGTTAGTCGTTTTCTGTATGTAACAATTTTTTTATGTATGTAACAAAACTTCTTCTAAGTTCAAATATTCATTGCTCGGTTCCATTGTCCTTACGGTAGAGATGTTAAATTGAAAAATACAGTTGACAGGTAAGTTTCAACAGTTGTTGTGATTCCAACATAGTGAACTGAAGAAATGGAAGGGTTTCAGGCTGTCTTCATTCCGTCGTGATTTTGTAGTTTGACGTTGGTAAGAAGGACTTGTATTATTGAATCACTGTAGGTGATGTGCTTGGGGAGGGGGAAGAATGCAAGTTCCTGGATTGTAGAATTTTCTCCTTGATTACTTTGGCCTCTGGAATCATTTGAAGATTCATGCAAGTTCTCTGAAATCATAAAGATCGAACTTCTAATTTCTTGTTCTGATAGGTTAAATCTATTTCTCTTGATTAGTTTTCAGGAAAGGTATTTATTGCCTAATCCTGCAAATTATATAAGGAGTTTTAGGAACTCTTTATGTGAGTGAAGTTGTATATTGGTTGAAGTCTGAGACATAAGATCTACTTTTCACCATTTCCACTTTTGGCTGCATTGGGTTTGGTTTTGTTTTTTTAAAGGAAGTAAACTCATCTAGCATTGTTTAAAAAAAATCAACTTCTGTTTAAAAATACCTCTGTGAAAAATGATGGTAAAGTTACTGTATTCTGGCTTTCTTTAGTCTTTTAGGGAGGATTTAAATAACATCAGTATGCAATATGCTGAAAGAGTACTTTAACTGGGGGAGATGGAAGTCTAGAAGACCATGAATGGCATAGAGTCAGTAAAGAATCACTGCTCCATATCTCATTTGCATGAACAGGAGGCATCGGAAGAAACTGGCAGGCATCAGATACACAGCTTAACTATACCCTTTTGTTTGTCTTGTAACTTCTTTAGGCACAGCATTGTGGGTGCCAGAATTATTTTAGGGGTTCAAGAGGAAAGTGGAGCGATTAATGAAAAAGAAATATTTTGAAGCATGCTAGGTATGGAAAGATGCAACTTCCAGAAGTTCCTAAGCCTCAGATCATTGAAAGCAAGGAAGAGCATTGATATATGCTTACTCTAATGCTTTTTCTTAGGCGTCCTCTTGTGGGCATCAATATCCTCTTCTAGATAGATCTTTTGTCTGGTCTTGTATGGCTGTTCTTTCATTATTTATATATTAAATTACAATGTTACTTTTATGGTAGGATCACAGAATCCCTTGGGTGGGAAGGGCCTCAGGAGGTCTCTGGTCCAACCTCCTGGCCAAAGCGAGGCCTTTCCAGTAGAGCTGCTCCCCAGCCTGTACTGTTGCGATACCATTCCCGTATTTCCAACCTGTTTTTGTGCATCTATGAGTTTGTGTACTGAAGGGGTATGTGAAAACTTTCCGGAACATAAAAATGATGTAAATGATGCTGATGGTTTTTGGGTTTTGCCAACAAACTCTGCAGAAGATGTCAAAGGCAGCTGAAGAACTTTAGAATAATGTTCTTATCAGTGGGATATTAAACAGATGTCTGCACAGTAATTTGCATAAATCACTATTAGAGGAGTTTTGCATTTATATTTTAGTCACAGAATTACAGAAATCACATTCCTTAAAACGTTGCCATTTTGGCAGCTGCATCAATATTGACATGTTTTCTAACACTTGAATGTCTGAAGGGATATTTAATGCCTCTTGCTACTCCCATGATAAACACTGTTGCCAAGCTAAAGTTTTACTAAATGGTAATATGTTTTGTTTGCTACTCCACTGAAATTAGTGTATCAATTCTTGGTTAATACAGAAAACGACATTGATATTATTGAGAACTGTGGTAGCTCTTCTACCCAGCTGTAGGAAAGCAAGGCAGTACGGAAACTAGGGCAGGGTGAAAAACAGAAGAGCAGCTTTACAACATCTGCTTAGTTATCCAGTAGGGAAGTGAGACTTGAAGAAAAAGAATCTATCTCCTGTATTATTCTGAAACAAAGTTTTCATGTGACTCGGAACATTCCAGTAACTAAGGTGTTGTAAAGTTCCATCGGTATTTACTTATTTTTACCTTTCTACATTTTTGAATAAACCAATGCTGTAATCAGAAACGCATTCAACATAATACTGAAAAAATCCTCTCGCCACATTGCCGCAATTCTAACTTGAGAGTTTCTAGCACAAGATGTGGTAATCTTGCATGGATTTGGGCCCTTGCATAAATGCAGAATAATTTCTTGTGGTCCTTTTCCTTTCTGATCATATCAGTAATGCAGCCTAATGATTTGAAGAAATCTATTGAGTCTTCTACAGCATTATTTTGAGACAGGCATTACTGTACAGGATTGTACAAAAAATGTAAATGCCTATACAGAGTTAAATAACTTTTAAAAAGTTTTGGCCGGTGACACTTGATATATGACACGGCACATTTTACAGACTCTGGCTGTCTGCGGATGCTTCATATTGATCCAGGTGAGCACAGCTCCCAGTTCCAGAGTTTCTCTATGTCCAGTACCCTGTCACATTCAACACGGATGCCTGCCCAGTGTTCCCGCACTCTGAACGATACTGTTTTTCTCTAAGCTATACTGTACTTCATGTGCAAGGGATACACCAGAATATCGCTCATCCTTTCCCAATTCTGCACAGTGCTGCAAGACTGTGCTTCAAAGTTGAACATAAATTACCATCCCACCTCCTAGGTTACAGGGTTCATCTCACCTGTTAGGACTAAACCTCACTGCCTCACTAGGAGGCTGAATGTGATGGCACCATAAAGCAACAGATCCTTCAGCTGGTGCAAGAAGGTGCTTTGGAGGATAGGGCTGGCACGGAGACGTGCTGGGTAGCAGTGGAGTAGTGTTTAAGAGCAAGCACAAGGATGTGGAGAAGAAAATGGAGGGGAGTTGAGGGAGGCACAGGTGTTACCATGGAGGGTGGAATGAGGAGAAGAGGACTGAAGAGGCGGCTTTTATATAGCTGTATGTCGTTCAGGAGAAAGGTAAAGGAGAGCTTTGGCAAACAAACTAAACTTTATTTACGCACAGACCAACAGCAAGCTATTCTGAGAGTTCTTCTACTCCGTAACAGACCTCTCTGTGGCTTCTTGCATGATATCAGTAGCAAACTGGCTTGCCAACATTTTTTTCTACATAGTCTAACTCTCATCCTGTCTTTGCTTTGGTCCTGTTGCTTAGATCCTCAAAAGTAAGAAATTAAAAGGCTTTTTTTTTTCCCAGAATTTGAGGTGTCTGAAGAAATGTAGTTGGAGTCTTAGTAACTTACCCCTCTTCTACTAGAGCTAGGAGGCAGAAGTCAGTCTTTTAATTGACTTAATTTTGCTGGTGAATGAGAATCATCTTTGCCTTACAAGCGTGACACTCAGAGGACTGAGTTTTAGACAGTCATTAAATCTGGGCTCATTTGTACTACATTTGGGTGATGGTTTTGAGGAAATCAAATGGTTTTATTTTCTGTTTGTTTATTTGGTTGTTTGGTTTTGCTTTTTTTTAATTTATCACAAGCTTATTAAGCTCATCAAGTGCAAGTTATGTCCCAGCCACTTAGGTTTTACGAATGAGAAACATGCCACGCCTTCTATTAATGCTTGCAGTGAGACAAGATCAGCAACAAAACTGTAAAATTCTAACTCCTGTTTTACTGGTATCACCTAAAGTTTTATAATGTCTCTGGAGTACAGTGGGTTGTAAAGACTTTATCTTTACTGCATTTCTGTCCAGTCTGATAATTCTTTTGTCACACAGTGTAAAAAGCATTCATAGTTAGAGAAGTCACTTTTAGTTGTAAATAAAGGCAAAGGATGTAGTTTTGCCAGCATATGAACCATTAAAAAAAAAATAACAAACCCAAACATACTTTTGAAGTTTTACTTCCATCTTTGAAAACAATAGGGAGGAAACAGCTGCTTTAGTATTATGGAAGCTATAATGCCAATTTTCAGACTATTTCCACCATATTTTTTTTCCTGTAGAAAAGCAGAGACAAGAGTAAAGAAAGCAAAGGACAATAATGAGGGGGGGAGACAACATTTTCCTATTAAGGCGAAGCACTATATAAAATTTATTCTGCACCCGACCCAAGCTGTTTTTAAACTGCTCCAAGACCTTAATTTCTGAACTGGTAATTCTGACTTCCTGTAAAATAATTAGTATGTTTTCTTTCTCCTTCACCTATCAAGGTGCAGGGACAATTTCCAATCCTCTTCCCTTTTCTCATAAGAAAACACCTAGACGGCATCTTGGCATATGAAATGATATTAGAATCTTGGTGAGAAAAGGATTTATATTTTGGCCTCCAAGTGACCTTAAGTATAGAAGTTACAGATGCGGAAAACTTACACTTATTTTTTTTCTGTGTTTTTTTCCCCCCCCCCCCTCTCTACAGGTATTACTATGATGGAGACATGATCTGCAAAGTGCAAGGCAAGAGGTTTGTGTACAAATTTGTCTGTGACTTGAAAACTCTCATTGGGTACAGCGCAGCAGAGTTGAATCGGTTGGTCACAGAATGTGAGCAGAAGAAACTAGCCAAGATGCAGCTGCATGGCATTGCACAGCCAGTTACAGCAGTGGCACTAGCTACCGCATCCCTGCAAACAGAGAAAGATAATTAAGCGCTGGGACCTGAAAGTGGGAGCCCGAGGCCTTTCCTATATAACCAGAGCAGTTGCTGCTCTTACCTTTATCAGAATTGGAAACTCCTTTTGTTTATTGACAGTACAATATAGAGCATGACTTTCTATAAAGAACTGGGACTCACATAAATTTGGATCTTTTAACAGCATATATTTTAATATAAGTTAAGGGATCACCACAACTTCTGCAACTTTGAGTCAGGGCCTCTGTGGTATGCAATCTGAAATTGGTGAGTAAGGTTGAACTGGTTGGCGCTCTGTGCCCACAGCTGCACAAAGGAATTTTTGCAGCACTTTTTACAAAAATGAAGCAGCTACAGCAAGCAGGCTGATCAGTTCTCTGAACTCAGTCCTGTCCAGTCTTTTGTTCTCTGCTGAACTACCAAATGGCATTGGGTGCTTTCAAAGTTAAACATGTTTGTTATTCTCATTTAATCAAGCAGAGCCGAAAGACACATTAAAAGTTTCAAAGCATCAGGTTCTTAAAATAGCTTCTGTGTTTATAAGCAAAGGAAACTGCAACTAGACTGAACTGAAGATCAGTGCTGAAGAAGATCCAGGTTTAGATCTGGCTTAGGTGAAAAGCCAATTATGAGTTTTCCATTGTAATATGTAGATAATATACATATATGAGGGCGAGTACTCACCTGTTTTGAAAGACATCGTTCACGCTAGCCATTCAGCAAAAAGCAAAGACAAACTTCTTCCCCCACTAGCACCCCCCATCAGGTGATTCGGAAACTTGAAAAAAACCAGCCCTCACCCGAAGTGTAGTTTGTTTTGATGGGGGTTTTCATGCTCTGTTCTGCAACGTCCTTAGACCTGCACGGTAGCCAACCTTAGTAACTGAAGACTTAAGTTACTCACAGTCAGTAGCCCCTGTTTAGAAACAAAATGCAAGTTGAAAATAGTTTTACAGAGAACTGAAGTTTGAGTTCCAAATTATTGTACAGTCTGACATATGTTAAGGTACAAAGATGTATTTTTTTATTTAAAATTCATTTCTTTCTGAGCTTCAAGTGATGTTTTTGAAGCTTCATAAGCCAAACGCATGCTCCAGAGCTGGGAGCAATTTGAAGTCTGGGTGATGAATAGAAATGGTTGGAATGTATCCTGAATTCTGAGCTACGGAGAGTACTTCATGCAAACATATATGTGCAGTATAAAATAGGCTGCAAGTTTTGAGCTTCTGTACTGATGCCTATTAGACTATTTCTTTTCACGGCTGAAAGTGGCATGATTTTGGGTTTGCTTTTGCCCCTTTGTGTTATTAGACTCTATAAATACTACGTCGCCATGCATATTTTCCAACTTCTTGTAGGTGAACCCCCCACTTAACAGCTAACATGCAAGCGTATAAGGGAAGACCTTTAATTCTGTGAGGGATCGAGCTACTCTTAAACCTTAAATCAAAAGCACTTGTACAGTGAGGTTCTAAACATACAATGTGTTTATACTGAGGAGCGAGAGCACTGGGCTGTTGCCCTTGATCTGAGAAGGAGTCATTTTACTTGCAGGCAGAGGGCAAAGAACACAGAAGACTCATGTTTATTTTAAAGATGCATTGAGGACAAAGCTTTTTGTTATAGGTGGATGGTCGCCTGCAGATGGGTTTTGCTTAACCAGAAATCTTGCAGGTAGTTCTAGCCTACTTTTTTCATCATCACCACAGTTATGATTTTTTTTTTTAACCCAGATTCTTTCAGTAACTCTTAATACTGTTTTCGTTCTTGAGCTCTTAAAGCACTCCATCTACTGAGCATGCTGGTTTTATTTTGTTTTTTTTTAAAAAAAATCTTAAGCCCTGAGCAAAATATGTAAGTGCATCTGTCAAGAGAGGTCAACCATCAATCATTTATTACTGTTACAGTAGTCTGATTCCACCAGTTGGCAAGTGTTTTGCTTGCTGAGAACGAGATGAAGCTGATCGTTCGGTGGCAGCATCTGTGTATAGAACACCGCTCTGTTACTAAAGAGAAGTCCAATACAAGTTACTAGTTTTACTTAGCAGAGCTCGTGAGAGGCCTTCCTAGTTAAAATACATTCTAGAAAGAAGAGAAGCTTAAACTATCAGCTTTCTAGATCAAACGGGAGTGCGGGAGGATAAGCTAAGAGCAAAACTGAAATGGAGTGCCAATACTTCATCCCCCTGAAAGTTCCTGTTACATGATAAGCCCTCTAGGGGAAACTCCCGGTATCCCACTTTCTTTGTAAATAACTCCGAGTTATTATTTCGCAGCTTTTCACTAGGTATGGTAGTCCTTTGGGTTCTCTGTTGTGGGATCATCCCCTTTTCCACCGTGTTCTAATTAGTAAGAAGGACTCTTTCAAACCTCGTAAAATGACCGTCATGCTCTCGTAAGTTGAGGGAGAAATCTGTGACTAACTTGATGTCTTCAATAAAATAAAAGATCTAGAATATATTGTCAAAGATTGTTCTGTTGCTGCCAGAAGGAAAACGTACAAAGAATATTCCCAATTTTTTGTAAAACGGAAGGCGTTTTGCATACTTTTTACTCTTTAAAGACACTTATACTCTGCTAATAATTATGTATTTCCTTTGTGTTTTGCATTTTTTTGGTAATTTTACATGAAACAATTATTTTCTATTTTTACTCTGATAAAATATTTGTGCATAAAATGTCAATATAGTAAAATAAAAATGTTATACAGCCTAACGCCTGTTGACTTCTTAATTTTTCAGGAAGCCCTTTGTAATGCCATTCAGGTGCAGCCAGTTTAAAGATGAATACATGCACTTTGTTCTCACTCCTCTTAAGATCACAAGCTCGTTACAGGAAGAAGGCAGGCGATCGTATTTTCTGAAGATGCTTTTTCGTTGACTCAATACTTGGCCACGTGTTTCTACTTTTAAACTGGCACTCTGTGTCCTTCGTTACCGTAACAGCTTTTCTTTAATGTCTTAGTAGTAAGTCTCAGAACAGCGCTGTGATAAAAATACTGAGGGAAACTTAAGAGTAGGACAAAACGGAGAGCTGTAAAATAGTTTTATGCCTTTAGGAGTGCTTAAATTGGACAGGTTCATCTTGATCTGTCATCTCTGGACTTTGTTTCATTCTTGCAAATAGCCCCGCTTACTGGAGTTAGCAGGCCTCATGAAGTATTGGTACCGTCCTTGTTAAAAAGATAAAATTCTGATTATACTGGTATAACATTATTTTTAAATTGTGTCTCAAGAAATACTCACATCATACCTCTGAGCTCCTCTGTCTGGACTGCCAAATTCAAGACTGAAATATGTTGTCATCTTTAAACCTAGCAGGTCACTCGATGTCAAAACGTTTGTTGGCTCAGCAGCAAGAGCGTCTCATGTTCAGAAAGACTATTTTCAGTCCATTTCATTAATTTGCTGGCCTTCTTCTAAAGTACACTTAAATGTTCAGTGTCGTCTTAACTGAGGACCTTTTGTTTGTGTTTATAGTTATTAGTATCTTTATGCCAGTGAGTGTTTTGGGATTCCCAATCTCAGACTGAAATTTTCACTGGAACAATATAGGGAATTACAAACTAACAGCTCGCAGTTATCGGTCTTAAGTGAAGGAAGCTGGCGTGGGGCTCCATTGCTTGGTAGTGAAAGACGGATGATAGAGATAGGTTTATGGGAAATCTTTTTTTTTTTTTTGTTAAGCGTCGCGATAGAGGAGTCGTTCTCACAGGTCTACGGGGAATATTTTTACTGACTAGACTGCTGGTTTGTTTTTCAAGATCATACATATTCTTAAGGGTTGTGGTTTTGATACAGCTCCATCATGACTTCTACAGTATATTTGGTTTGATACTGTGTAATTTTTATTCTTCTGGAAAAGTAATTCTTAATATGGATGATGCTAAACAGAAGATACTTAAAGGAGAGGAGCGATTGACTGGTTTTGAGAGTTGTATCATGGGACCCAACACATTAGACGTGACTCAATTACATTTTGCATCATTATTTCAGGATTAGAGCCCACAGCGTCTAATCAGGCACCAAACTGAAATGTTATCGTCTTGTAATTTTAGAGTATTGACATCTTAGCCATTGATAGTTTGAAACTAAGGTTAAAAAATGCTGAGGAGGGAGAAACGCATATTGAGTGCCTGCCTGTAATTAAAGTTGTTCTCTACTCATGGAACTGGTCTTCTGGAAACTGAAATTAAATGGTGCTAATGGCAGTGGTATGGGGAGATGTGTCTGTAACCCATGGAACAGCTCTCGTTTACCTGCAGAATTGGAGGAATCGGTGGTTGTGTTTGTGGTTGGTGACACACAATGTGCAAGTAGGTGGTTCTTGTAGGTGGTGTCACCCCAGCTGGCTACGATGGGAAGGAAGGAACCCAAAGGTGATCCGTTAGTGGCCATAACTGTAAGCAGCGTACTTATGCACTTACTCAATAAAAACAAAGGCAGTTTAAAAGAGGAGATAACTCTGTATTGGGAGCACCTGAAACAGTTGTCTCATGTTACCACAAACAGCTGAAACTACCTGCAGTGCATCAGGTTTCAATTGCCCGACAGTTCTTGAGTTACAGAGCAACTGCTGGACAGCAGAGAGTAGTGACATGTCAGCTTCTTCATAGTCATTTTCAGGTTGCTGGCACTGAAATAAATGATTGTTCAGAAAAAGGAAAAATGCTTGTCTAGTTTAGCACGGCTTTGATGAGTGTGAAAACTTGTGGAAACAGTTAGTTTTGTCTGTTGAATTGCTTCAGGTATTTGCTACCGATGATCTAAATGAGATATGAGTCTTTAGTATTAAAAGAAACTATTGTCCATAATAGCTCTTCTATCTTAAGATGCATTTTTTTTCTTACCTTTGCAACCTGCCTTGTAGCCTAAATGGAAGAAATTGGCATTTAGGAGCCATGTTTCTTGTCCTATGTGGGCTGCGTGTGAGAGTTCGCTAATCAAAACAGAATGCCCCCATCTCAGTAGACAAAAAGCAAATTATAGCAATTATCAATTATGATTGAAATGAGCATGGATGGCACTAAACAAACTGTTTTTGAGAAATCAGAAGATCTGTTGTTTATTTGAAATTCCTCCCGCTTAGGGAAAGGTATTTTGGGATGAAAAAATGTTAGTCAGCTGTTTCCCCCTTCATCCCGGTAAGCTTAGGTTTTTCAATATTCTCATTTTCAAGGACTCTGCAGGAACTGCTTCACAGGAACTGGGTTTGCAAAAAGCTTCAGCTGCAGAAGACAATGAGAAACCAATATGTTTTAAAAAAAAATCTTGTAAGAGGGAAAGCTGCAAACAGCGTGCATGGAAAAAATGAGTGTGGAAGAGTGAGGATGCAAGAGATGAAATTTAATGAGATTAACTAGGGGGAAAGACAGCTGCAGGGTGCCGTTCGTTAAACAGAACAAAAGACAGAAAATATATTAATTTTTTTCCCCATAAAAGCAATGTTTTAGTCCAGAAACTCAAGGCAGCATTATTCCCAAAGCAGAGCATGCCTCCTAAGGCCTGCCAACATGTTGGGCTTCACGGAAACTGCCCCATGCAGCAATCCATGATACCCGCCTCGGGACTTTGATTTCCCAACTGAGATCAGCGAAAGGGAGTTTAGAGACGGTCGGTGAGGATGCGAAACCCGCTGTGTAACTAGAGTCTCTCCTGGCTCTTATCCACTAAAAACAGCTGAGGGAGGCAGAACTGATGGGGAAGCAGTTTGGCCAACAACCATAAATTAATAAGATGACCTGAACTGTACCCAACAAGGAACTAGAAGCTGTAACAGGAGCTTGAACTTGTCCTCAGGAATAATTCACCAGGCCTAAAGTGAGCTCCATAGGAGTGAAAAGGGAAAAAAAAAAATTAGCAGAGGAATACTTCTAGGGTAGGTTTTTTTTTTTTTTACAGAGAAGAGGTCTGTCTGTCTTTCCTGCTCTTCCAACTTTTCAAGCTATGGGCCGGCTACGTCTAAGGGGTTACAAACAATAAATGTTTAGGAGTTCTGTGGAACTGAAGAGCTGAGTAAGTGTGACTCTGTCCAAATTGGTGTGCCTGGGTAGGAAAATAAAGCATAATTCAGCCTTTTTGCAACCAACAGTATGCTTTTGTAGACTGGCCACTTGCTGAATTTTTGCTCAACTGAAGGAGCAGGAAAAAATCGGACAGAGTTGCAATTCATGGGCATGGGTGTGTTGCAATGGAAAGGACTCAATTATTGTAGAAATCAGAATTCAACAGTTTTTCATTAGTTTCATTGTTGCTTCTGAAATAATTTGTCAAAGGGAGGATAGTTCCTTGAGGATGGCCAGTAACCAGCTAGAGCGCAGTACCGCACTGATAGCTGATTTATGACACTAAGCTGAAAATAGCAATATTAATTTCTGAAACCAGTTGTAAAAAGCTTATAAAACCAGACAGGTGGCAATAGAGATGAGTTTTTCCCTGGACCAGAAGGTGAGCTAGACCAGGCTGGCAGGTGCAAAGAGGACAGACGGGCTTTGCCTGGATACTCTGCTGGCATAATCACGGGGGCTTTGCACAGGACTGGA
This sequence comes from Phalacrocorax aristotelis, assembly GCF_949628215.1. Classification (NCBI taxonomy): domain Eukaryota; kingdom Metazoa; phylum Chordata; class Aves; order Suliformes; family Phalacrocoracidae; genus Phalacrocorax; species Phalacrocorax aristotelis. The sequence goes on along the minus strand of NC_134276.1, from coordinate 105,979,919 downwards.
GTAGAACTGGCTTGTGTTGAGGGGCTGAACATGTCCTGACAGAAAAGTGCTGTGCAAGTTTATAAATATTTATTATAGCTATTGCTAAGTATATAAATATATACATATATGGGGGGGTGTCCCTCTAGCTTTGCTTGGTCAGATAGTATTGCACCCTTTGGACTAAACTGTGCAATTGTCAAAGCTGAAAGTGATGAGCACTTATTATTTTTAAGATAGACCTTGTTGAAGAGAAAAAATTGAGGGGAGAAAAAAAGAAACTTCTTCCTTAGAGGTGCAGAGCTTCTCAGAAATGTCAGCTGTGAGGCTGGGCGTGTTATTTATTAGACTGAATATGAACGCAGGTAGAGCATTGATGTTGGCTGAAGGTGCAGGCAAGCCAGAGGGGAGGGAAACAGAGCCATCCCTGAAAAAAACAAAAATGCAGGGAAGCAAAGAAACTCCTGACTCAGCCGAAGCAGCTCCGAGAAAAATGCAGTGAGAGCTGTAGCTGCTGCTTGCTGGCTGGGAGCAGCCTGGAACTGTACGCCAAGGGTCTGTCTCCTCTTGGCTCCATCTCTCGGAGAGCCTCTGTAACTAAACCAGATGGTGTTAAGTTAGTTCTTTATTATATCCTTGCTAGCTGCTGACCGAAGCAACCAGCATTGATTATCCCCTTGGGCCAGAAAGCATAAACAGATGCAGGTTTTCCTCTTTCATTTTCAAAACACAGAAACATTTCTCATTATCTGAGTTTCAGTGAAGGGTTTTGAAAAACCTGCTCTGATTGAACTTCAGGTGCCCTATGCAGAATTATTTTCAGTATCAGCTAACAGATATGTCCGGTGAGCAAACCAAGGAATTCATTCATTACTTTCCATTGGCAAGGAGGTGTTCAGCCATCATCAGGAAAGCAGGGCTCCATCACATGTAACAGTTACTTGGGAGGACAAATACCATCACTCTGAACGCCGCCCCCTTCCTTCTTCTTCCCCCAGCTTTATATACTGAGCATGATGTCATATCGTATGGGATATCCCATTGGTCAGTTGGGGTCAGCTGTCCCAGCCGCGTCCCCTCCCAGCTTCTTGTGCACCCCCAGCCCACTCGCTGGTGGGGTGGGGTGAGGAGCAGAAAAGGCCTGGACTCTGTGTAAGCACTGCTCAGCAACAACGAAAACATTCCTGTATTATCAACACTGTTTCCAGCACAAATCCAAACCATAGCCCCATACTAGCTACTGTGAAGAACATTAACTCTACCCCAGCCAAAACCAACACATTCTTCACCCCTTATTCGGTACCATTTACACCATGCTTAAGTCCCACAATATCCAATACAGTCTCATTAACCATCCCCCTCCTTCACATCTTTGATATAATACACAGATATCATTTATCATTCCCTTAGTCTATGGACCACCCCATGTCTGTAAATCGTCCACAAAATGTCCACCAAATTTATTCAGTCCATCACTTTGGGCTCCATCTGTTCTTGTGGTCACACAGGACAGGAGAGGTGGTGTGTTGTGTGGAGTTATTGGGCACCAAAGCCAGCTCAGGTCAGGTCACCTGCTGCACTTGCACTGCTTCTTGTAAGGCTTGTCCTCCATTGGTTCGGGTGGTTCCTGCTGTAGTCATTCCTATAACATGCAACCCAGATCATGGGTTACAACAATTTAAAGGTAGAACCATTACAGTCTCGACCCCTTTGGACCAGACCATTGGGTTTAACGTTGCAATGAACGCCTCCCCTTGCCCCTACTCCAGCTTGGACTTACCCACAAACTGCAGTCCCTTAGGGGAGTACCTGCTCCAAGTGGAGCCTTACCTCTGAGCCACAGTCTCTCCAGGGGTACACCTCCTGTGGCATAGACTTATCAACCAGCGTTATTCAATGAAGCATTTTAAATGACCCATTTAAAGACTTCAATCCTGAAGCCTCTACATACAGGGAATCCCGTGTTTCATTTTTTTAAACTGTATTTGGCCTTGTGATTGTAGAGAATCTCTTGCTAGAGAGAAGCGTGCTGTAATGCTCTACACTTTTCCTGAGGTTTTCCATTCCTTGAGCTACTGATCACAATTTTCTTTCAACCAGCAGCAAAATTAAAGTTTGGCCAGATGCTGTTTGCTGCAGAGAAACTCACAAACTTCATACTGCCTCGATCTGATGTTCATAAATAATTTGGGAATTACTGGAGCTATTTACTTCAGTAAACATTTTACTCCTTCCCTTTCCTGATATCACCATGGAAACTCTTCAATGTAATGGAAGAACTAACGGCAAAACCCACTCCTTTTTCCTGACACTGGTCCCAAGGAGCGTGCTAGCTCAGCACCTGCCCTTTTACCAAAGGGCGTTGGTGCCAAAACAAGTCCAGGAGCAATGTTCTCCTGGGAAGCTCGGCTTTTTCTCCCCTCCCAAAAGACATGCTGTGTGCGGTCTGGTTCTCATGGGCTATTTCCATCATCTCTTAAATTAGCTTGTGTCTAGAAAGTTGTTTTTCCTGTGACCTTCAGGGCAACCAGTTTTCTATCTGAAAAAGGGGCGATTTCCCTTTGCAAGGCTTATCTCAGACAGTGAAAAATGCCTGGAACTACAAAAATTTGGTCACTAAACAAAATCCTAATCAGAAGCCCTGCTGTCTACGTTGTGGTTGTTCAGCAAATCAATAACAGATTTGAGAGTAGCAAACAGCATAGGTATTACTGAGTAAGAGCTCATACAGCCTCTTTTCCCAAAAGATGAGTTCAGCTGCACCTATAGAGATTTTTGGCTGAGAAAAAAAAATCCATAAACATTAGTCTCCTGCCCCAAGAAAAAAAAAACTTTTTTCAACACTGATCTGAGTCTCTGAGGATTTCTTTACCTATCTTCCTCTTTGAGAAGGATTTCTCCAACCTCACCTATCACATATTCAGAAATAAAGTATGTATGCCTTCTTGCCAAAGGAAAAGTCTTGCTATATTTCCTGCTCATCAGTGCATGCCAGAATTGTCCATGGTACTTTACTTTACAGCAGTTGTTGATATCTTTCAGAAAGAAATATAGTCCTGATTTATGCCTGGATCATATGAAACACATTAGATTCTTCCGTAATAATATGTGTTGCCAGCCAGACACAGAAATCCTTATAAACATGTGTTGAATCACTTAGTATTGTGTTGCAACTGACTTGCCTTTTAATGAGAAGCCTGTAGTCTTACTATAACATTAAAATACAATTACTACCACCAGAAGGACAAAAAATAAAATAAAAATTATATCAAGCAGCCAGCCCTTCAGTATGATGATTGCCACCTCCAGCACCCATGAGAGCTGATGCTTCTTTCACAGAATCACAGAATGGTGGGAAGGGGTTGGAAGGGACCTCTGGAGATCATCTTGTCCAACCCCCCTGCTTGAGCAGGGACACCCAGAGCAGGGGGCACAGGGCTGCACGCAGGTGGGCTTTGAATGTCTCCAGGGAAGGAGACTCCACAGCCTCCCTGGGCAGCCTGTTCCACTCCTCTGGCACCCTCACAGGAAAGAAGTTTTCTTTCATATTGAGGTGGAACTTCTTGTGTTCCGGTTTTGCCCATCGCCCCTTGGCCTGTCGTTGGCCACCACTGAAAAGAGCCTGGCCCCACTCTCTTGATACCCACCCTTCAGATATTTATAAGTATTGGTAAGATCCCCCAAGATTTCCTTTATAACTGAAAGAGAAATCCTCCCTGCACTCAGCTCTGTCCTTCAACAAGGCTGGATGCACTCTCGTGCTCCAGTTTTCTCTTGCTTGCGTCATGTCTAAAGAATTCACAGTTAAAATGAATAATTAAAGTGCAACTTCATTTGGTATTAATCTGGGTAATGCTCTTGAAAAGGGTGGTCACTGGCTGCTTTCAGATTATGGAAAGTTAGAATTTGCCTGGGATTTCTGGATTTCAGAAGAGCAGAGGTGTTCTTCTGTGCAGTGTGGGGGGAACTTGCTTTTGGGTAGAAAGAAACTTTAACGTTCTTCTCCAGTACCAGCTTTTCCCAGCTGATGTCACTCTGGCAATGAATTCAAGCACACCAGAGAGAAAAGCAGCACTCTTTATAAAATCTAATTACGCTCCTGAACAGAGAGGCCGCTCATCCTGGGGGTGTAGGAAGGAGATGTATTTTAACACATATGGCAGAGCTGAAGGCTCGGCGTGGGCACCAGTGGTCAGCTGAGCCCCACAGCATGGCTTTTCTGCTCCGGATGGCAAGCAGAAATGCCATGGGGCACTTCCAAGGTGACGGGATCAGTGACAGTGGCCACCTGCTGCCCTCGGGGCTTTGCCCTCGCTGGCCCCCTGGCTCACGGTGCCCTGCGGCAGAGGCCTCTGCTGCAGCCTGGCCTCCACCGCTGCAGGGCTGGGACCGGGTGGAGGACATCGCCCAGCACCCTGGTTCTTCCTGCAAGAAATAGGAGGGGGTGGCCTGTGATTGCTACGGGTATTTGGCAGCTCTGTAGGGGAAGTTTCTTGCTGTCCAGATCTCAGTAAAGTCATCAGGCACTCTTATCTCAAGTACACTAGTGCCAGTCAAGAAACGCATGAATAATACTGTCAAGGGTGTGGGGAAATGTAAATCCAGAAAAGAGGTAACACAGGAGATGCTCCAAGGCTTTGCATGTAACTTGGTCCTATTTCACATCAGAACAAAGCCCAGAAAAATCTAAGATGATAACGTGCAAATGCACAAAGGGGCACAAAAAAAACCCACCCTGGAAAGCAAGTGAAAAAGATTTATAAAGTCAAAAGCAAGCAAGCAATTAAAAATGTGCAGGCTTAGCACGTGAGGTAAGCACAGTGTAACAGAAGATTACCAAGTAATGGCAAGTAGCAGGATGTTAAAAAGGGAGAAAAAAATCCTTCACCTTCCATAACTGTTGTCAAAACTCCCTCTTATGTTACTAAAATAAGACCACCTCACATGGCAAAGTTCTCTGTTGGAAACAGCCTCTTTGTTTGTTTTCCTGTGAGAAAGGTTTGTGTTGGTTAATTACTTAACTGGGTGTCTACCAAGCGCTGAGGAGGTGGGGACCACAGTGACCAACCACTCTCAGGGCCCCCGGGCTGAATTTGCAGGGAGTCTGGCACAACTGCGCTGAAAAGTATGAACCACTCACTTGTTTTTACTGGGTTTTCTTTTAATACAGCTTCACAGCATTTTGTCACAAAGTCCAGCAGAGAGCTTCCCATTTGCTGCTGCTGCACCTTAGCGCTTCTGAAGCTGCCTGGTTGGGTTGCACCTCTCCGGGTGGATGCACGTCCCTTCTCCTCCTCCTCCTCCTCCTCCCCACCACCTGCAGCTGCTGGCTTTGGGCAGAGAGCTTTTGCCTTCCTCACTGCAGGCAAGACACGTCTTCTGGAGCAGCAGGTAGCGGATGCAATGAATCAGCTGAAAATGGTTATTTTCAACCCAGGCTTTTTCCAAGTAGATGAAAATTACTCCCATCCTTTCTAAACAAGCACTTTGTCTTGCTATGACACACCCTGGAGATGGTTTGTCATGGTTTTTGGGCTTTGAGCTGAATTAGAGTGAGGATGGTTAGCTGAAGTAAGATTAAAATCCCAACACTTCTCTCTCTTCCCTTCTCTTCTCTCTTTCTGGGGGGAAAGTGTCAGGCAGTAGCACTCATGCCAGCAAAACCACTGCAGACAGGAGTGCTGTCCCTCTCTTCACATGTGATCTTGTGGTGCATCAACACTCTCCTCTCGATGATATTGATTTGTTCTCTGACATTTTCAGTGGTGTGCTTGAAGCACTTCAACTGAAGTAATGCAGAGGAAAAAAAAAAAGCTGTGAGGCTATAGGGTCTGCGTGCCCTCTGTGTTACAGAACTCTGCTCCAATGTATTTGCTGGAGAGGCACTCAGATTTCCGTGTGACAGTGGGTGTTGCTGCAACTTTCTCTCTGCTAACCTTGGGTTGTTCTCTCAGTCTCTTGCTGGTAAAATCCTGGGTGTATGTGCCTGACAAGATGGATGGCGGGTATATGTTCTCTTAAGTGCATATACAAATTATAGGGAAATTAATAGAAGATTGCTGTATCAATAATTTGAATTAAAAAATTAGAATGTCATCTTTGAAATTCCTACTCACTTGTGCTTAATTCCAGCTTCCTAATGAGCTGTTTCTAAAGATTTATGATTTTTTTAACTCTGGCTTCAAAAGCAGGGCCTTTTTTATTCAAAAATTATTTCCATTACACTGTCGCACAACTTGGTGGTTTAGCACGGAGGAATGGGAAGCAGGGGCATTACTCTGGGGCTGCAGCTCGCACAGCAGAGGAGACGCCCTGGCCTGGCTGGCCAGCAGCTCCTCTGGCTTCACCTCTTTTCCTGAGCGAAGCGAAGCCCTTGCAAAGCGCATGGGCGCAGCCCTTCAACCCCCAACACCCTTTTGGGAGGGGGGCTGAGGAGGAACCACTGCCGACTCCCTGCTCTGCCCTTTTGCAAGCAGCCAGCCTGCCCGCAGCCAGGGAGGCGACCAGAGGCACGGGTGCCTCCGGCCTTCACAGGGAGCATCCCCGTGCCTTGTTTCTCCCCATCACAGATGGCAGAGGGGAGCGCTGGTTCAAATGGGTAGTCGTTTGGGCAGCTGTCATTGTCACCACCTGGATTTTATGCTTGCAGATTTAAACAAGTGATGTGTCCTGGCTACAGCCTTTGGGCTGCGTGCTCATGAGGCGGCAGGATCCGACCTGGACTCCCAGCTGGAAAGAGGTACAGAAGGCCAGCCAGAACTAGCAACAGTGCATGGCAGAGGCTTTGTGAAATATGATTTGTTAAAAATGCTATGCTTCACGGGAAGGTAAGCCACAGCAATAAACTCACCCAGGTTAAAAATGACAACTTTTGATGTCTGGGCAGATATAGTAAAAAATATAAGTTTACACGTATGGAAATATACGTAGAAAAATATGACAATATATGATTAAGTATACCTAATATTTGCATAGAATAGATCGATTATTTAAAATAACCTTAACAGTATGTTTTGCTAGGGTTACTTTTCAGCTGGATCAGTCCTGTGACCCTGCTAATGATGTATCCATGTGAGCTGTAAAGAAGATCGCGTGGGTACAGAAACGTATACCTACAGGTGGAGGGTACCATACCAGTCCCTGGTCAGCTTGGGTTTGCCACTGGCAGCAATGTCTTCGGGACCAACCGCTGAGAGCTGGCACAGGGCTGATGCTGTGAGGTACTCTCACCTCTTAGCCCTGATCCCTAAAGCTTTTCTTTATCAGTTCACTGGAACTGCGATTTGTAAAGAGGAATGAGGGATCAGCCAACACCCTTATGTGGCGTTAGCATGTGCAAGATACAACTGCCCACATCTCTTGAATGCCAGCAGCTGCTAAAATTACACTTGGGCTCCAATAACTGGCCTGGTGATATTGCTAGACAATTGGAGGGGTTCCTTCTCACCTCTAGTTTCACGAGAAGTGGTAGGCGGCTCATCTTGGTGTGTTGGCACCAAGGCCTGCTTACGCTGTCTTAGAGGGCGCCATGCTGTCACGCGTACAGTGATTGGAAGGAAGAAACACCCTCCCCTCTGATGCTTTCTCCTTTTTTTTTTTTTTCCATTTTAAACCCAGGCTAATTTTTGTTGTTATGAAATGTCACTGTGATGATGGCAGAGCCTATAATTCAGTAGCCAGCGGCAGCCACTTCTTGCATTCAGAGTTGGAGCAGGAGGCTGGTTTGGTGGATGCCTAGAGAGAAGTTAAAATGGGATAGCTATTTGCAGAGATTGATTCAATGAAGTGCCTCAGTAAGCAGTAATTTAGAGACACAGGAGTCTTACATTTTGTAACCATTATGGTTTAAGGAGGTAGAAGGTCCCCCCTTTCCTTCTACCACCACATTATTCTTCTGTTCTGTTAAAACTATGATATTTCCATTTTCAGAGGCTTCCTACCGGTGCCTGCAATCATGCTGAACCCCAAGACAGCACATCATGGATTTTCAGGAATCATCTCTCGAGACAAGCAAGGCCAACAAACCCAAACAGATGACTGTGTGCATTACTTACACCACTGCTTTCTGTTCGGCTGGTGTCGGCAGACTTCTCCAGGCTCCAATGTCAACCAACACCAACAGACCGAAGCCACGTGTGAAGGTAGCGTGGTGCTGATACGCAAATTCTCACAGCATCTGTAGGTTTGAGCTGCTTGTGTCAAGGTGAAGCTTATTCCCCTTCGCCTCCAACTGGGTAGAGGCAGCCACTACAGCAGCAAAAAGTAGTGTGAAACACTGGCGTCATAGTCACAGGGAGCTAACTGATCCTGGTGATGCCTTTTGTGTTCAGGTAGTTTTTCACATGTGGTGACATGCAGGTATAAATCACTACCCTACTCAACCCTAAAATACGAGGCCATATTCAGTCAAGGTTATCCTGTTGTCCTACAAGTCTATTATTTCTGACAAGTTTGATGCATAGATGAAAGTCAGCAAGGCCCCCAAAGCCTTTCTGAGCCTTGCAAGACCGTTGCCTGCATATGCTAAAAAGGGAAACCCAAATATTTTGTCTTAGCAACCTGCTGCCATATGCATGAGCAGGGGCTGCTCAGCAAAATCTTTCCTCCTGATACCTCTTAAAGGACAGTGGGATAGCCTGATCCCTTCGTCTTTTGCTTGGAGAATATAAAAAAGCTAAAGGCATAATGAAATATTCTCCTACATGCACGAGCTGTCCATGAAATAATACTTATTATGCTGAGATACCTGCTTTGAAATTTGTTTATATTATTGAAAAGAAAGATACAAATGGTTTAGATATAAATGTTTGTAACCAAGATTAATTGAGCATCGACTGAATAATGCTGAAAAGACTGTGTAAATCACGCGAAAGCTGGACGATAAATACAGGTTGCCAGAGAGATTACTCCTAAAAGCGTTTCCTCTGACTGAAATAAGAGAGCCCTGCAATGCTCTCAGGCAGCAGCCTGGAAGTGTGTGGCTGGGGAACATTTCTGCAGGCTGCAAACAGAACAGGTTTTCCGTCAGTGCCGAGACAAATGGATGAAGCAACCCTCAGCCCAAGGAGGGGCGCTGCATCTGGGTGACGCAGATGCCCTTGGGCTGCTTTTGTGACTGGAAGCGCAGTGAAAGCTAGGGCCTGCCACAAGAAATTGTTCACACGTACCTCCCAGCTGCACTGGAAGGCACGTGGGCATATGGAGGATATCAGGAGTGCTTTTTCATATCTAGCTTTCATTACAAGCATCCAGGAAAAAAAATCAGTGGTTTTGTAAATAAAGGGATGCCATCAGGAATCTCTCAACCAAAGCAATTCACAGATTATTTGTCTTATGCTGGCTATTTCTTTTCTCTCTTTTCCTCTCTCTGATGTGAGATTTGGCAGCTACACAGGTGACACTGATAGCGCACAAAGGAGCCTTGCCTTGAACTTTGAATTATCATTTAAACCCCTGCTGGCACCGTGCATGACATTTGACCAAAGGTATTAGCAAGTCGTTAGTGAAAATAGCAGTCTTCAGTGGGTGTTTGTTTGATTAATAAAACTGCCATACAGTTTGTTACAATTGCTGATTTCTGGTCAGAAGAGGCCTGCTCAAGGTCGGAAAATCAATGCTGCACTGTGACAAGTCAAGGCTCGCCATGTGCTGTTAGACCTTACAAAAGGGACTTAATGCCTGATGCTAATACATCCACTTGTCTCCCCGTGTTCATAACCTCCAAAGACCCCTGCAGTTATTAAGATACAGTGCAATTTTTTCTTAAGTGTGTATTTTAAATTCGAGTAGGTATTAAGGGCTCCCTGTGAAACAGATGGATTCCACATGCATGCTTGTCTGTGGAAACATCTGAAGTGCAAAAGGGTCCGTGAAATAAACCTCATTATACATCTGTCTGGTTGAATTTATTCAGTCCTTTAGAGAGCAAGAGACATCCTATACCCTATTTTTCTGAGTTAGAGGATAAAAGGATGTGACGACAAAGGAAAGAAGAAACTTTTCCAAGTCAGCATCAATGTGGGCAGAGCTCTCTGTCAGATTTAGGTTTTCTCTAACATAAATTTTATTCTCTGAAGAAAATACATGGGTTTGGGCTTGTCTTTGTTTCCTGCTGACATTCCTGTGGACCAGAATTGGGTTTTGTTTTCCAAAAATGGAAACATTTTGCCCGAAAAACCTTCATCCAAACTTCTCGGTGGAGGAAAAGGCATCTCACACCCAAGTGAGTCATTGCCAGAGAGGGGAAGCTATCTTGGGCCCATCTCGCCTGTCCCTGAACCCACTCTGCAGCAGCCAGGGTGGAAAGGACATTGCTGATGCAAAATGCAGAGGTAGCTCAAAAGTGAATGTCGTTGTCCAGAGGATGAAAGGAAAAGCCTGGTTCTTGCAGCAGCACTGTTCAGCGGGACCTGGGCTGCAGCTGCTCAGCAGCTCACGGCTTTGCCCATGCCAAAAGCTGTGCCTGTGGGGCTTGCCTTTGGGATTTTCTGGGTGTATTTGGTCTAAACAGAAAGAGCAGGCAGTACCGAGAGGAGGGAAACCTGATCGTGTGACAAGAGCCCAGCAGGACGCAGGGGAGGATTTGCCCCATGTCTGAGTGGGCTGGGATGCGTCTGAAACATATGTGCAATGTAGCCAGAAGGGAGCCCTGGGGTGCAGGGTCTGGGGCGTGGGCCCTCCTTCTCCAGTGCAGCTCAGGAAAGTTCACTTTCTCCCATGGTGTTGCGCTTGGCTGCAAGAATATTTGTTTTTCCAGAGGATGACAACACCCGATACTGCATCAGCAGCTTATTAGAAGTGAGGGATGGATTACCAGAGAGGCATTTTCTGAAGCAATTTGAAGGGTTTTATTTTCTTTCCAGTCTGCATAAACCCATCCCTTTGGCTGCAAAGCTACAACAAGCAGGCCTGAATTTTATGTCACCACATTCTGCCATAGCAAAAAGATTTTTTTTCCTTCTTGTTTTAATGTCATGTGATCATGGAAAGAAGATCAGAAGCAGTACTCACACAGGCCCAGAAACCAGCTTCCCTGTCTCCCTCAGGCCCTCGCTTGGTCTGCTGAGTCTAACTTCCAGCTCTGTTACAGCTTTTGCCACCTCTCTGGGGTGCTTTAAGATATAGGTAAGTAGTATGCATCACTCAGTATCGGGGTCAGTAGCTCAGGCTCAGTCCTGAGTCCCCGTAAGCAGCCTCTACAATCACACACCGTCCTCTCTGTCCTTCCTGTCCGTTGTCACAGGGGTCAGCCACTTCTCAAATGATAAAATCCCACTAAACCCAGATTTTGCTTTGAGCACCTCGCCAACACCAATCCCCACACCAGAGGACTCATGAGGCTCAGCAGCCTACTTCACACCAGGTGAACCCCTCCATTAAGTGCTCAGGGATAGCCTACAGCTGGTTGGCCTGAGCATTGGCATACACGGTTTCACTGTACCTGAAAGCCTCCTGCCATGCACATTTACACACATCGAGTGGATGCAGCTTGTGCTCATTCGACCTCAGTGTCCAGCCCGCTGCCCTCTCGTGCTTTCTGATGGCTCTCTGGTGAGGGGTGCTCTGCAGGGTACAAACACACACACTGTTTTACCTCCTGAAAAGCAGAGAGAGAGGTAGAAATCTAGGATAGCCAAAGCCACCTGCTTCACTAAAGCTTGTGATATAACTCTGGGAATCATCAGCTAAAGCTGGAGAAACCCAAGATAGGAGTGAGAACCGTGGCTGTAGAAGAGATGACTCCTGGGGAGAGAGAGATGGGGATGGCTGGTGGCAACAGCTGATGGGGAGGGGGTCTGCACCAGGATAGGGGGTTGGTAACCAACCCAAAAACTTGTTTGGACTGATCTTTGAAATGTTTTCACTGCCCAAGGAGACACTACCAGGACAAAGGAGGGGGTATTGCACAGGGAAATATCCCAGAAGATCGGGATGAAACTGGGAAGTGCGACATAAAACAAGAAAAGCTGCCGCCTGTGCCACCACCCTGGGGCCATTTTCCCAGTGATGCCAGGGTGCACCACTTGCAGGTGGGGGTGTCTACTGTGCCCAGGCAACTGGGCAGTCCTGCAAGCACTGAGGTGAGAGGAGGAGGAAGGGGACAAGGTGAAGAGACCAAGATGGAGCAGATATCCACATTGCAACCCTGAAGGACCCCATGCTGGAGCAGGTGGGTATTTCCTGAAGGACTGCAGCACATGGAAAGCCCACACAGGAGCCAGGGAAGAGTGTGCAGAGGAAGGACTGTCAGAAAGGAGCTGTTATGAACTGACCACAGCCACCATTCCCCATCTCCCTGCACCATTCATGAGTGGGAGAGGACAGCAGAAGGGTTTGAAGGAATGAAGTTGAGCCTGGGAAGACAGGGGGTTAAGGGGAAGATGTTTTAATTTTTGTTTTTGTTTCTCACCGTCCAACTCTATTTTAATTGGCAATAAATTAAACTGATGTTTGCCCATGACGGTACGTGATCTCCCTGTCTTTATCATGTCCCACAAGCTTTTTAATCTTATTTTCTCCTCCTGTCATGTTGAGGAGGGGAATGAGAGAGCAGCTGGGTGGGTGTCTGTAAGCCAGCTGAGCTAGCTAAGGTCATTCCCCCCCCCCCCTTTTTTTGGTGGAGTATCAGCTCTTTGGAGGTTTAACCAGTTTGGCAGCCCTGCTGGCAACAACTTGCCAGAAAGAAGCACATGCAAGCCTTGAAAGAACAGGAGGGTCACTGCTCCTTTTCACCCAGCCCATAAATTGCTGTTACTCCCTGTCTGGGCTCCCCGTGCTGCGGCAGCCTGGGAGGGCATGCAGCTTCTGCTTGTAATAGGTGCCAGTGGTAGTAGCTCCTCTGTATCTCTATTCTTTTGCAAGCAATCCCTGAAAGTATGTTGTCTCTCCTAAGCAGTTTAGTGAAAACTCCACTTTCAGGTGCTCCCTGCTTGCCTAACAGATTATTAGTCCTCTGCAGGTCTATCCTTACACCATTGCACAGTGAGTCATCCTGATGCTGGACTCAGTGAAAACTATCATGCATTGCAGCCCACACATTTTCCTTGACATATTGCCTTTCTTTAGACAGGGAATTACCTGCTGCTCCTGGGACAATAAACTGAGCTTATTGCTACTCAATTTCTTATTTTAAAAAGTAAAATAAAACCATGTTAAAGTGGTCTATTAGCTTGAGGGTACTGTGCTATCCCCCCTACAGATGAGAGTAACAGGATGCCAGGTATACCACCAGCTACCCTGCCTGCCACAGGTGGTCCTGCAGGGAAGGCTCAAGAAGTGAGGGAAAAAACTCTTGTTTTGTGGAAAGGAAATTCCCTTGATATTTTTTTAGCAGGCAGAGGTTCCTGTAGGCTCCTTGTAAAGATGGCTCAGGTGGCATGATGCTGCCTGGGTGTTGCTAGTGCACCCTGGCACCTAGCCTGCCAGCTGTAACACAGGCAGTAATGTTCACCTGACCCCAGATCTCCCTTACTGCGCGATGCAGGAAGACTAATTTACTGTGCCAGTACTTTCTGCTAAGGGCAGTCTGGGGACTGCCCTCCACACCAAGCAGCCTGCCTTTTCTATTTCAAGCTGGCTGCACAGTCTCTGGTGCAGCAAAACTGACCACCAGATCCCATGAGAGCCTGCAGGCCCCAGCTGTCCAGGGATGTGAGTTTGGGAAAGCTGAGCCCACAGAGGCTGTCTTTAAGGCAGCCGTGGGGCAGCCCGAGGCAGAGCCCGCAAGGCTACAGACTGCTCTGGAGGATATTCTTTCAAAACAACATAGGAGCTACCATGATGTTTTGAACTAGTCATAGCAAACCATGGTCCTTGCATGAGCAGTAATGGCAGAGTTGCACCTCTCCACACAGGACATAGTCTCTCATCTGCCTCCTCCCCCCCTGCCCCAGGTGTGGAGGGTTTTTATCACACTGACTACCAACTGCTGATAAAACAATTCAAAAAGGAGCGGTACAAAAGGTGCTGAGAGAAAAGGCACGCAGAAATGTTGCCTGCCTCACCTAGATGACCGCAGCAGGGGCTCTGGCTCCCTGTGAGAGGGAGCTGTAATGGCACAGGCACCCACCTGCGCACTGGAGAAGCTCACACCTCCGGGGGCCGGGCAAAAGGTGTGGCTGAATCCTAGCTTGAAGTAGAGAGGCTGTACAGAACCGACTCCGTGGTAACCGACACCGTGGTAAGTTCCTTGAGGCGTATCCTTACAGCACAGGCTGTTCTGGGCAAGGCACGAAGATGCATTAATGCTCTCTCTAGAGATGGAGTGTAAGGCTAAGTTTGCTTTCTTGTTTCTTTCCTTCTCCCCTTTTTTTTTTTCCACACATTTAATCACTTCATTCCAGCATTACACTAATGATAGCTGTCACTTTTTTACAGGGTTTTATATCAGCATCATAAAAGACACAAAAGAAATCAATTAAACCCCAGGGGAGGTCAGGCTCTCCCTGTAAGCAGGGGAGAAGTAGATGCTGGCTGCATGGCCACGGTGCCCAACACGGAGGGAGGTGAGGAGAAAGTGCAGACAAAGGAGAGGGGAGAAGAGCCCAGCTTAGCCTTTGCCTTCTTCTTCCCAGGAAAGCTCAGAGAAAATTTACTGTGCTAAGTCAGAGGATTTGGGTACATGATTTCAAAGTGAGTTTCTCAGTAATGATCAAGTGTTAACTTTTTTTTCTTTTTCAGAAAGAGAGATTTCAGATCATCCATCAAGCCTGCTTTGACTAGCCCACAGCTCCAGCATCCTTAATGATGGACCAGCTAATGTCTTCTTGTAGAGACAAGAAAGGGTTTGAAATCTGAGAGGCTAGTGAGGCTTCCTGAGCCTGCTCCTCCTTCCGTGAGGCTTCCGGTCTCCTGTTTCCTCTCAGGGCCAGAAAGCCTCAGCTGACAAGTCCACTGGGTCAAGCCCAAAAAAGAAGAGAACTCCTGGCTGTTGCCTGGTAACTGCAGGTGTAGCATCACACTCCCTTTAAGGAGCACCAACAAAAAGACCTCTGGCTATCAAACAAGTTGTTTTCTTTATATTGTTTTTGAAAGCTGCCTTAGTCCTGTTGACTACAAATCCTATTATAGCTGAGGTTTGAATGCCACAGTATTTTAATGATGGTGTGAGAAGGCACTTGTTGGTAGAGCAAGAGCAAGTACGCACACAAAACAGGCATGAGTCAAAAGTGACAGTACAGGTGGCCATATCACACAGGTGGATGCTCAACAGGAGGGGGTGCAAGGAAAGAAACAAGGTCTGTCCTGCCACATTCCTAACAGCTACTTGAAGCTACTTGAAGACAGGTTTGCTAATCTCTGGTCTAAACTGTAGCATCACAAAACCCATCTGCAATGGCTGCATTCAGCAGCTGCCCCCAACTTTCAGTGCTACTGAGTCATGTAAGCTTGCTTGCACCCTCCCAGCGATCTCCACCTTGCACCCATCCACCTCAGTGCTGACAGAGATCAGCCCTCCTTGCCACTGTGAGGTGATCCACACCATGGCATCCAGATCACCCATCCTCCTCCCCGGCTCTGTATCACCATCCCTGGTGATAAACGTCTTGGCTGCTGCAGCGACAGACTGAGGCAGTGTGGCATGGACTGGATATCCACAGAGGGGAAAAGCAAACCATTAGCTCAGCAATGTCCAAGGCATTGCACCCCTGTGGCAGTGTTAGGTGTGCTCCTGTACTTCCCTCACTCCATGCATTGCTTGCTTTAAATTTGGTCACTGAAGGGAACACTGACCATGCATAGCCCTAACCATTCCCTGGTCAGAGTTTATTCCATGTCATCACTGCAGTGTTATTCTTCTGTTTCAGTATCCATTCCTGCTCCAGGATTGCCATATTCTGATTCTTTGTATTAATTTTCTAATGCACATAAAGCAGGAGAAGAGAGCAGCAAAATGACCCTTCCAGTGATCTCTGCTGTCAGTCCATCTGAAAAATTACCCCCAGTGCTTCTCCAGTGCTAGCTGGCTGCTGAGAGCCCCAGGGCGGGAATGGGCTTAATGGTGTAATTAAGCAGCTCCTGAGGTGGCCAGCACTGCCAAAGCTCCCAGGAGTGTAAATGCTCTCTATGCCTTTCTCACTTTCTGCAGTCACACGGAAGAGCTTCCCCCCCCCCCCCGCCAAGGTTATTTGTAACATGACAAATGCCCTTCTGAATCAGATTAATGGGCCATCTCTGCCGCCCAGCATCTTAACTCTGACAGTGCCAGCGGGAGATGCCATTTAAGGTGAGCATGTGAATGCAGCTACCAGTGGCAGTCCTTCCTCCCCACATTCCCAGGCACTGCATTTGTTCTGTTAGGCAATACATCCTCACACAGTGCCTTTAGCATTTATTTACAGACCTGTTGTTGAAGAATTTTTCTAGCCCCTTTTTGGACCTAATGATCTTGTCTGTCCCATTGAGTTCCTTGAGGCAGCGAGTACAAGCTGACCGCCTGCGGTGTAAAGAGGCACTTGCTTTTCCCTGTCTGTGACTGATGACCCACAAAGTTTAGCAGGTGCCCTCAAACTCTGGCTGTGCACGAGATGGTGGATAACATGCATACAGCATCACAACTTTGTAAACCTTGGGTCACACACACCCCCACCCCAAGGCCCCTCCAAATAATGCTTTCTTTGCTTTTTCCAAGCAGTTGATGAGCGTTTTATATTCCAAATGACGGGGAAGGTTGTTGGCTTGTTAGTGTTAGGAAGAGATCATGTAGCTAATGTGTGGGATGTGTAAATACATTTTTTAGGCGGTTAAAACCAGGATCCTGAAATGCTGATATCTTAACTTGTGCATATTACCACATTTTTTTTGTCTGTCTCCTTACTGAGGTTTCCATAAGTTGCCACGTGTCTATTTCTGGTTTAGTTCCATATTAATGGTGAGTAACCGTGCATTAGTCTGAAATTCTTCCTCTAATGAACTGGGCAGCAGAATATGGCTATTTTAGACAGACTTTGTTTTCCAGCTGTGTTTTGTTCTGCTCAAATGAAACAAGAACTTCTCCCTAGCCCTCTCTCTCCCTACCTGTGCATCACACTGTTGGGTGTAGGGTTTGCTTGTGGCTCCTTCAAGGAAAGGTATCAGCAGGCAAAATCATTTTCTAGTACAAGGCAAAATTGCTGTGGATCATTAGCTAGCTGGGCTGTCTTGGGAAGTGCAAGTGAGTCTCGGTGGTTTCTTCTCTGCTTGTTTTTTTCTCCCTACAAAGCTACAATCAGGGGTCCCTGGGAAGGAGGAAGGCATTTCCTGGCACTTCCAGCAGTACACTGATAGTCAGCTTGAACCCTCAGATTTTCTTTTGATTGCCCCTTCCTCCTGCCTTGGCATTTTATACCTTTACACAACCTCACACCTATTCTGCAAAAGCCGATAGTTCTCTTTCTGCATTTCTAAAATGCAGCTGCTCTTTAGTTATAACTGAGTTATTTCTAAGTAAGCCAGAGCCTGTGAGGTACTGTGCCTGCAGATATGTAGTGCAGAGGCTCTGCCTGCCTGGGAAAGTTTCTAATCTCCTCTGCAGCACCCAGCTATGAACGGGGGTGGGGAGTGGGGGGTATGTCCTATTTGAGTCTTCCTTCCCTGACTCACCCCAGAAGCTCTGTCTCCTCGCCCACGAAGTGAGCGTAGGACGGCTGGCCTCTTAACTCACACCCCGAACCTTGTGTGCTACCATTTCTCCTTCGGTGTGATAAGCAGCATCCACACACCAGCTGCCTAATTAATTGTTTGTAGGCATAGAGGTGAAGGTGGTGTCTTACAGTCAGAATAAAAAAGAGGAAAATATTGCAGCTTTGCACAAATATACATTTATTGTTGAGTGAAGCTTTCTGAGGCAGTTATCAAAAGCTTTAAAAAAATGTCTCACTGTCTAGGTATTTTGACTGAAAGGCTTAAACTTGTGTCTGTAAGGAATTCCTGCTTTTTTCCACCCTGGAACTGGACTCCCTGTCAGTAAGTTTACTGACTGGGGTTCCTTTTTGACCAACTGAAGATTGCATAATATAGTTATCATTATACAGCCTCTGTTTTTGCTAGCTACTTCACTCTAATTTGGTAATCTTGCTCCCAATTTTGAACCAGAGTCTTTGTTGTAGAGCTACTGACTCCTTCAGTTAGCATCATTAATTACTGCACTTTTCCTGCCTCATGTAGGAAGGCAAGAATAAACCTTCTCTGAGTAAAGGGAGTGGAGAAAGGTGACGGAGAGAAACACCAGGACTCTTCTCATATTGACATTACATTCACTACAATGACAAAAGTATCAGTGATGAAGCACGCTCCCCACCCTCCTCATGCAATCAACTCCAGGGGACCAGTGTGTTTGTAACCCTCATCAATGACAGCCATTAGCTCTATGTGCTGGATGCCACGGGAGGACTGGCACCCTGTCAGTCATGCAGGGCTCCCTTGCCGGCAAGAAACAGCTATTCAGCTTCCACCATGCTCATGGTGAGGGCTTGAAAAGAAAGATACCAGCAAAGCTATTGAACCCAAGGCTGGAAGCAGATGTTGTGGGTAATGGAGTCCTCCTGCAGCGCCGTCTATAAATATATTGTCAGGGTCCATGAAGGCCCATGTATGACTAGGGTTTGTATGACTTAGGGTCCATGTATGACTCAGGAATGGGGTCAGGAAGGCCATGGTGCAGCTGGAGCTGAACTTGGCAAGGTACGCAAAGAATAGCAAGAAGGGCGTCTGAAGGTATGTCAGCCAGAAACGGAAGGTCAAAAAAAGCATAACCCCCCTGGTGAGCAAGACTGGCAAACTATTAACAGTGGACAAGGAGAAGGCTGAGGTACTCAAGAACGTCTTTGCCTCAGTCTTCACTGGCAACCTCTCTTCCCACACCTCTCGAGTAGATGGACTGCAAGACAGGGACTGAGGGAGCAAAGTCTCTCCCACTGTAAGAGAAGATCAAGGTCATGACCACTGGATATACACAAGTCTATGGGACCTGACAAGATGCATCCCAGAGTCCTGAGGGACGATGTAGTTGCCAAGCCACTTGATATTTGAGAAGTCATGGCAGTCAGGTGAAGTCCCTAGTGACTGGAAAGAGGGAAACATTGTGCCCATTTTTAAAAAGGGTAATAGGAGGACCCTGGGAACTACCGACCTGTCAGCCTCACCTCTGTGCCTGGGAAGATCAGATCCTCCTAGAAGCTATGCTAAGGCACGTGGAGGACAGGGAGGTGATTCGAGACAGCCAGCATGGGTGAGGCTTCACCAAAGGAAAGTCCTGCCTGGCCAACCTAGTGGGCTTCTATGATGGAGTGACTCCATCAGTGGACAAGGGAAAGGCTATGGATGTTGCCTAGCTGGACTTCTGTAAGGCCTTTGACACAATCTTCTTGCAACAGCCTTCTCTCTAAATTGGTGAGATGTGGATTTGATGGGTGGACTGTTTGGTGGATGAGGAATTGGCTGGATGGTCACATCCAGAGGGTAGCGGTCAGTGGCTCAACATCCAGATGGACCTCAGTGACAAGTGGTGTCCCTCAGGGGTTTGTATTGGGACCAGTACTGTTCAATAGTTTCATCAGTGATGTAGACAGTGAGACTGAGTGCACCCTCTGCCAGTTTGCAGATGACACCAAGCTGAGTGGTGCAGTTGACCCACACCTGAAGGATGGGACACCATGCAGATGGACCTTGACAAGCTTGAGAGGTGGGCCTGTGTGAACCTCATGGTGTTCAACAAGGCCAAGTGCAAGGTCTTGCACCTGGGTTGGGGCAACCCCTGGTATCAATATAGGCGGGGGGATGAAGGGTCTGAGAGCAGCCCTGCAGAGAAGAACTTGGGGGTGCTAGTGGATCAAAAGCTGGGCATGAACCAACAATGTGTGCTTGCAGCCCAGAAGGCCAACCATATGCTGGGCTGCATCAAAAGAAGCGTGGCCAGCAGGTCAATGAAAGTGATTCTGCCCCTCTTCTGTGCTCTGGTGAGACCCCACCTGGAGTGCTGCATCCAGCTCTGGAGCCCTCGGCACAGGAGGGACATGAACCTGTTGGAGCGGGTCCAGAGGAGGGCCACAGGAGATCCGAAGGATGGAACACCTTTCCTATGAAGAAAGGTTGAAAGAGTTAGGGTTGTTCAGCCTGGAGAAGAGAAGGCTCCAGGGAGACCTTATTGTGGCTTTTTTGTACTTAAAGGGGTCTTATAAGAAAGATGGGGACAAACTTTTTAGTAGGGCCTGTTGCAATAAGAGAAGGGGTCATGGTTTTAAACTAAAAGAGGGTAGATTTAGACTAGATATAAGGAAGAAATTTTTTTATGATGAGGGTGGTGAAACACTGGCACAGGTTGCCCAGGGAGGTGGTAGATGCCCCATCCCTGGAAACATTCAAGGTCAGACTGGACTGGTCTCTGAGCAACCTGATCTAGTTGAAGATGTTCCTGCTTATTGCAGGGGGGTTGGGCTAGATGGCCTTTAAAGGTGCCTTCCACCCCAACCTGTTCTAAGATTCTATGACTGTATGACTAGACAGCCTTGATGGTCAGCGCTGTCAGGGCCTCCCTGAGCTAAGCTAGGGATGGGTCAGTGTGAGCAGCCAGTAGCTCCCGCCATGCTGGCCCCCACAGGGATTGAAGGCCTGGAGGATGCATTATTTTGGCAGCCTCTCCCACTTGTGCTGCTCAGAAGGAGCAAGCCTGGAGGACTATCTCACAGACCCTGAGCCACACCTTACACTGGCAGTCTTGCCCACCCCAAACTGGGTAATGGTTGACTGGAAGGACTTACATGGTGAGACACCCTAGGGCAGTAGCTCCACTGCTGATCCCAGGGGTGAGCTCCCAAAGGGAGCACCAGCATTCAGTCACAGCTGATGGCCTTGACTGTGGCCACTCACATCCAGAAGCTGGATGTTTGCCAGACACCCCAGGGTTGATGCGGCCCCAAGGCCCTGGTCAGACTCGGGCAGAGGAGTCCAAGCATGGTGACTGCCTGGGAGGAATCCTGCCATCCTCATCCTTTGGGAAAAAAAAACCAAACAAACCAGCCCAGGACAACAGACATCAGAAGTCCTCCCAGTACTGCTGCAGGATTAGGCTCCCACCCTCAGCCCAAAGCCCCTCGCAGGGAACACGAGCAGGGAGGCAGATGGAGAAGTCAGCTTATGGTGCCACTCAGAAGCAGCACTAGGAAAGACAGAAATAGAGTTTTTGGCATTAAGCCTTAAAAGGGAGATGATATGTGTACAAACTGACGTGGGCAGTGACACATTACAGAAGAGAGATGAAAGGACAGTGTGGTACTTTCTGGAAGGGGTGGTAAGTGAGGGAGGCAGGATTTGGTGGGCTTCTGAAAGTGCCAGACCATACATGCAGTTGAATTGTTTAGCCCTGGAGGCTGGATTATAGATACTCTGAAATAAACATCTTGAACTTGGGTCGTAATGAGGACGTGAGATGCCTCAGGACCAAATGCTTTGATCAGCAGATCCACACTTATTACACTGCATTAATTGCTAAGGTAGGCTGAGCCAGATGTCACACCAGCTTTCTCTTCATCAAAAGCAGCAGCAGCATGAAGTTTCCTATACATCTCAGCACTCATTTCCTTCAGAACAGCTTTTATATTTCATGGTTCCCCTGCTCTCTTTTCCAGTTGCTTGAACAACTCTGTTTAATTCAACCCTAGAAGAACTTGCCTTTCTTTTGCAATATTGAGATCTATGCGCTCCCCTCTCTCATGAAGCCCTGAGCTGAATGCTCCCAAGATAGAAGTGATACAAAATGAAAAATACGGCATGTTTACAGAGGCAATAACTTGCCTGCTTCTGAACTAATTAAGACCATTGTTCACAGATAAGAAAAGGCTAAGAGTGCTTACTGAGGTCTAACTATTTATTATTGAAGAAGCATGGATTTTGGACCAGAGTTTCCTTCAGCTAAGTGCCACCAAAGCAGATTAAAAAAAGACGCTTTCAAAGAGTTTCCAGCTTATGCAGTCTGCAGCCAGGTTGGAGGAAAATAATCAGAGCAAACTTATAAACAAATCCACAGCTTTGTGTTAATGGAGTCAGAGTTTGTTCTTGAGTTGTGTAATAGTCTGCAGCACCATAAAACTGCAGGAAACATTATGCAGTAGCAAAATGTCGAGAACTTTATTGTGTACATTTACAAAGTAGTTTAGTCAAAAGCATATGGAGCCATTTAAAATGCCATTCAGCTAACACTGACTTGCCTACACTGCACGTATATTTAGTGTTTATTGTAATTATAGGTTTACAGAGATGCATATACAAGGGTGTACTCTTAATGTAGTTGACTCTGTGATAGAGGCCTGTTTTTATTACTGCCTTTGACTTACAACATTTCTTGAGTTGTGTATTTAAATTTGAATTTTTAAATATAAAAGTCCATGTCAATGAGAGTCTTGTGTGCTCTTTAAAGCCACAGAGCTGCGGACCTCAAAGAGTTCCCAGTTATTTCAAAATAGAAATAATAGTAGCATTTTCTGTCTTCCTTCCCAGCCAGTAAGAGTAATTGTTTGATTAGGTATTTGCTGTGTTTGTGTTTTTACATGATATTGGGCTAAGAAAGAGACGTTACTGGGGAAAAAGTGAATCTTCATGCTCACTTCTGAGTCTAAAACCCTGACTCTTGGTATCTTGCCTGCATACAGGCATTGCATCTTGAACAAGTATGTATTTTAGGTATGCTAACTTGGTAAGATTTCTGCCACAAAATTGCTTCCTTTCACAAGCATACTATGGAAGTGTTGGTTTTTTGGTTTGTTTTTTTTTTTAAGGCAATTTTATAATTGCAAGAGGGCAACATGATCTTCTGCTCTGTGTCAGTCTCAGCAGTATCAGGGATTTCATTCCGGCTGATGATGGACTGGACTAACATCACAAGTATCTCACCTTGCATTTTGATGACAGCATCACAAGTAGGCTGGAGTCCATGTGATTGCAGCCAAGCGCTTGGCAGTGAGGTGAGAGTATATCTTCAAGGTCCTGAAATCGGGAGGCAGATAAGAATGCATAATATATTGAAGTCTCAGGATCTTGCATTGCTCAAGCACATGTTTTGAATGCATAGGACTGCTAATGCTGCAAAATGCTCCTTCTTTCAACTAAACTTGTTACAGCTCTCACATGTGGCTATCAAAGCCATATGCCAGGGCTCATGATTTTAGGCAGATCAATAAAAGACTGATACACATAAAAGCTGTAGGGTTTTTTTAAACATACTTGGTTCCCAAGCCTCAGATGAGGTCCTACGGCGAGGATAATGATTGGAAAGCCCTCTAGAACAAGCCAGCAAGAAAAACTGAGGATGTGGGTGTTTATTCCATATCCTCAGGGCTTCAGTACTCTGTCTCTGCTTCTTCTTAAAGTAGGGCAATAAATCCTCCCCAGAAAGTAGGTTTGTAAGCCTCCTCCTTCCATAAACTGTCCAAGGTTTAATCTTCTGCTCATAAAATACAGTTGAGATTTTTGTCCCTTTTTTATTTTACATTAAACTGATTTTTAACACAGAACGCCGAAACATCTCGCATCTGGATTTAAAGAAAGCACCACCCCTCATGACTATTTTATAGGAACCTTCTTAGGCTCTCTTTTTCTCCCAGGCTCAGTTAACTTCATGCTATAAGATGGCACAAGCTGAGCAGAAGAGCCTCCTCCCATTGCTGAACAGTAATATCACTGTGTAGGCAGGCTGCTTTGCTGGGATAAATGGGAAAATACGTGTGAAACTTCCGCAGCTGAGGAAGGCTCTTGTCATGGGGCTTATCGCTAGAAAATAGTGATAGATCCGCATTACTCAAGTTGTTAGGTAGGCATGGGGCTGAGCCTGCACTTCAGGAAAGACAGGAAGGAAAGCCCTCCCTTCCTTAGCACCTGCAGCATGACTAGGAGGGGTGGACAGTGCCTCGTCTCATCGCTTCCTTGTACCTCTTCTGTCCCAGAGGCAGTGGTGTGAAATCACAAGCATCTTCCCAGAACGGGCTTTACATGACTTTTTACTGCAGGCAAGTCTGGAGTTCAGGTTTGAAAGCTGAAGCCACCTTCAGTCTGCATTTATATTGTTTAGCTTTAGCCATGAGCTCAGTAGCAACTCCAACTAAAATCCTACTGAATCCCAATTCCTTAATATTGCCAGAAGCTTAAAGAAAGTGGGCGTTCTGAGAACTCTGTAAAATGATCATTTTTATTTGCATTATGCTGTTTAACCATTATGTTTAAACATTATATTATTTGATCAAAGTCATGCTCAGAATGACGATTCAGTCCTCTGGTGGGACTAGTATATGTTCAGCCAAATTAAAGAGAGTTTATTCTCAGACACATCACTTGCCTAAAAGCTCTGGGTGTTATTCTAATGATTCTGTGTCACAAATGTGATTCTCCATTAAAATGCATTAAAGGCCAAGGGCAGTAGCAGTTACCTTGGCTAGACACACTCTGCTGTGGTATTTCTATAACAGACCCCATACGCCTGCATCCCACTGAAGCCCCAGCTTGCACTGGCATGTTCCGGACCAGGTGTTGTGGGCGTTAAATGTTCCCTGAGGTTTGCACCAGCTACAGTACGCTCAGTCACTAACACCCTTCAAGGAGTCCTGACAAAGAGAGACTGGTGGGGGGAACACAGTGGATATCTAGGAAATCTCTAACAGTACTGAAAGGGCAAGTAGAGATCAATTCCTCGGTGCTTCTTTTGGTACAAGAACTAGGGAGCATCAAATCAAATTACCATGAGGAAGGTCGAAACCAAACAAAAAGAGATGGTTCCTCACAAACCTGTGCTTAGGCTGTCATAGGATGCTAAAATGTATGTTGCCTTAAGAATGGCTAGGCAGGTTGTGGAAAAGACCTTCACTTGGGAATTAAACACAAAACCACTGTCTCTGGGTCACGCAGATTCTCCGAGCCACAATTTTATGTAAGACATGAAGAATAACCACAGAAAGCAGCACTGCAAACTTGCCATGCTCCTACACTCATCTCCAGCCTTCCATTTTTGGTCACCATGGGAAGCAGGATGCTGGGTTTAGATGGACCTTTGCTATGACACTGTATAGCCATTTGTGTATTTCTGCTATTCCTTAGTCTTTCTGTTCTCTTCTGCGTTGGCTTAGGAGACTTGGTCATGCCAGTGCTATGCAGTGCAAACCAGACTTTTCTCTCTCTACTTTGAGCCTCCGCTGGTGGGTCCTACACCCTTTGGAAGGTGTCCTCTGGCCTTTGCTTAGGGCACTGATTATGCATTTAAGGGAGGCAGGGTGGGGATGTTGGTTGTTTGCTGGATAAACTACAGAGCATAACTGTGATTGCAATCATGGATTAATTATTTCTGTGGCTCCAGGTGTCTCCTTCTCTAAGGAGAGGCTGAGAGTTGCTCCACTCTCTGTGGGCACATGAACCTTTAGTGTGCGCCAGTGTCAACAGATTTCATAGAGGATGCCCTGACACCCTTTCTGGACTAGGCCAGAACTGCAGATTTAGGGCTGTCCTTGACAAGCCGCAGAGGGAGGCTTGACCAGCCTGCCTTGAAGGAAAGAAGCTCTTCTTTGCTGCTTGTAACCAACTTGCTCCTCCTGACTTCCCCTATAGGGGCTCTTAAGGATAACACCTATCTTGGGGGCATTGAATAGAGAGTTTCGTTCTCTATATCTAGCTTTTATATACCTTTTTTGTAACAATCACATAAAAATCAGGCTTTGCAAAACACAGGCTGTTGACTGCTAAACTCTTGGCTACTGAATTTTGGCAGCCCACAGATTGTTTCATAGCTGATTTTCTAGCAACCGTGTTACCAAAACCAGCCAAGTGCCTTGGTAGTGCAGGTTTTCTATGCCAGAAACCCAAATGACAAACCATATTAGAACTCTATGATATTTTAAAAAAGGTCTGGGCTAATTGCAGCTCAGTCTCTCATTGCTTATTTTTTATATCAGCTCTGGGGAGACTTTATTCTGTTGTAAATAAAGGTTTTCTAACAATCATACCTGCAAGGCAGGTGACAATCATCTTTTGTAGTGCTGTGCCAGAGAGAACTGGCAGCAGACCAGAGGCTCCATCATATCTCCCCAGGTGCTAAAGCCAGTTTGGTGGTGGTTCAGCTCCCCAGATCTGGCCCTTACAGTGCCAATAAGCCGAGTCCACCCAGGTGGTCACTGGGCAGCACGCATCTAAGACGTCAAAGAAGATTCCAGTCCGCACTGCTGCTGGTATGATTTTGTAACATCAGACCTGTCATTATCAGGCTGGATCCCAGCTAGCCTAAAATGGCGTTGCACCCCTGTGTTGCCTTAACATTACGGCTACCCATAGGCACGGCACTGAGCCGTTAATGGTCAGTGAGGGAGCCGCGCATTCAGCGTGGCCAGGGTGGGCTGGCACAGCCGCACGGCAGGCCGAGGCACAGCGTTCAGCGCGCTCCCTCCAGACCGCCTCAGAAGGGTGCCCGGGGCTTGCGCTTCCAGGGGCTCCACCGCCGCCGCCGGGTGCCTCCTGGAGGGCAGCCCCGTTTCATGGTGAGCGGCAGTCCCTGTGCTGCCACTGTAACGCATTGACAAGCGACTGTGCCGGGCACGTGCCAGAGCCACCAGGCTGAGGGCCTCCATGGCCTGCTGCCCTGGGGCCGACCCACACGACCCACAGGGGGTACGGCCTCCCTGCCTCCTCCTCAACCGCCAGCCAGCTTCTTAGCGCTCAAAAAATTCATAAAAATAGACGTCTCCCTCCTTCCCACCTCTTTTTTATTTTATGAAGCAGGTTGAGGGACAATGCTGTAAAAGGAAATAAAACCATCTTCTTTGGTATTTATTTATTCTAGGAGTTTTTTATTTTATCAAAGGGCTCTAGAAATCAAATTACGTTGCTGGAGCTTGGTTCCCCCCTGCCAGCCTGGTGGGGACCACTGTTGGCTGTAGCTTGGGTTTGGTCCCGTCCCTGTGCAGGGGCTGGAGGGGTGCAGAGCTTTTTCCACAAACCCTTTTTAAAGAAGCATCATATGGGGTAAATGGGATTCTGTCCATTTCTCCCCACCCCTCATCCTAATTAAATGGCAAAAAAATCCCACACTTGGAAGGCTCCCCAGAGCTATAGCCTAAAGTAGCGCTTAGGCATAGTTAGATGGTCTCAGTGTGGTGATCAGGGGCTCAAAATAGCCATAATTACCACATCCCATTTTGGACCAGCAGCAGCATCACAGCTGTTTCAAGGGTCTGCTTCTTGCAGGTGCTAGTCAGCCCCTGCTGAGGGGGGTCTGCCCAGTGCCAGCTAATTTTCTCTTTCTCTCTCTCTCTCTATTTATTAGCAGCATTTAAAGAGTAATGTCTACCTTTTGATCTAGGTGCTATCCTATCTGAAACCAGTGTGGATGATTTTCTCCATTGAGCTACCTCAGAGAAACTGGGTTACAAACACAGAAGGCACTAGTTAGGGAGACTCCTTCTCTAATTCAGTCTCCAAATTCAGCTTTAACTAAGAATCCCATTAAAGCCAGAATATTTTATTACTTCTATATAAATCTCAATACTTATATTTGGACCCTTAAAAGATTTTTCTGTATAGTCAGCCAAATAAATTTCCCAGGACCGTAGAAAGTTGCAGGGAAGATTTAGAGTTTGCCTTTTCTAGGCAGAAGGTGGAAGAGACAATTACTGGGAAGCAGCAAGAGAGAAGAGCCATCGTGGTCTGACCGAATTGAGACCCTGTCTTTCCAAGTGGTGGAAAAATTGCAGAGGAATGCAACCAGGACACTGTGCACAGCATTATTTGTAATGTGTTCTCACACGTCATTAGGATATTTTCAACCTTGCTGCCTGGAGGCATTTTAACAGCAGCTTACCCACCACCCACAAAATCCACTAGTTTAAACAATAAAAATTAACTGTTTGGCCACACAGCAATGGTCTTAAAATTGCTTTGGTAAGAGGATAATGAGGATGGAGACTTCGGAGCTGTGCGAGGATCATGACAGACCTAATGGAAAATACAGCTGCTGTGAGTGGTTCTCTGTACGGGCAGCACCAGGCCTCAGTTTGCTTTTCCTAGACCACCCCATAGCTGGACAGCCAAATTCACCTGAGGCAGATACTGAACGTAGAGCAGGGCACATGCACACATGTTTTTTAGGGTGGCTCTTCTGGCATGTCTAGATAATAGATAGATTCTAGATAATGTCTGAAGCTTCACCTCACAGCTGGTACTCATTAATCAGAGTGGGCCTGTGAAAACCAACCAAGAGCAAGACCACCAGCATCTTCAAAAGCCAGCAGGTGTGCCAGCAGCTGAAGAGGTTGGGGCTGGCCCTCATCCCTGCCCAGCACCGCTCTCCCTTGCCAGGGACCACCCTCACCAGCTCTGCTGATGGACCCGCAGTGTAAGTGCACACTAACCCCATTCTGTCAAAATGACTCAGTCTAGAAAACTTTCCTCATTAAATGTATCAACTCAACAGCCAGGGGTATTTTTATTTTATTTATTTCTCCCCACTCCCCCTCCCCCCAAGAGTAATTTCCCTGAGGCTGGGGAGTGGAATTTTGTTTCCAGCCCATAGCTGCATGCAACTGCCCTGCTTGGTTTATTGCTGAAGTGGATGATGCCCAATCAATCCCACACTTGGAAGCAAGGTGCTTAGCTACTGTCCTCTGTCAGCTCTTCTATTTTATGAGCCTGTCAAAATGTTTTTATTCACTCCTAATATAATCTTTCCACAATAAGGAGCTTGCATGGCTGGAGACGGGCAGGAGGCTGCTGATATTACCTGGGAACCGTGATAAATTGCTACGCAGCTTTCAGGATTGCAGCAGCTGTGGGAGTGTTTGTCAAGTTTCAGGAACTTTGTTCACCCCCTGTGCCTCACGTGCATGTCACGGTGTGCAGTTATTGCCTTTCTTTCAGGGGTGTGCCTGTGTGAAAGGAATTGTAAAAACTGATTACTTTATCAGGGCATAAAACCGAGTGATTAATTAACAGTTGGTCCATGAGTAGCAAGAGCAGCACCAGTGTCTCACTGGACAAATAACCCCGCACTGCAAAGCCTGATGGTCTGGGAACTACTGTTCAAAGTAATTTCATTTTTCTATAACTGGGATTGCAGGGGATTATGGTATTATAAATGTGATTTGCTTTAAAGGCTGGTGAACCTCTATATCTTATGGATTACTCCAGCTTCTCCTAAAAGGAATTTTGATAATGCTCCTTTAATGAGACTGCACTAAATTGAATTATATCCTGCCTTTCCCTCAAAGTGGAAACTTTTTCTATGATATTGGACATGCACAGAGAAGACAGTCTTATTTATTCCTTTCTAGGGGGTACACGTGACCCATATAACAAGACATCCACAAAGACACAGGCCAAACCCAGAATATTTGTGAAACAAAACATTTTTGGTTCTTCTGGAGCAATTTTGGGCCTTAAGGTCTCTGTTCACCACCACCCATTGTTCCGGCCTGAACAGTCCAGCTTCAAAACCGAAGATGGTAAATCCTCCAGCCATGTTCTGCAAATTCTTTATAAAACACTGGTACTCCAGGGCCTGCAAATAACGCCAACCATTTCCAGGGCTCTGATCCCTTGCACTGAATTCCCTTGCAGGGATGGGAGAGCAAAGGCAGTGAACACCTGGTTGGTGACAGGCAATGGGAGGCTCCGCAGTTTTTCCTCCTACTGGTTCAGAGTAGCAGGTATCTCTTCATCATCCTACCTCTCGGCAGGTGGCTTCTGAAATGACTTGCCCCAGCTCTCCCCTCGTTGAATGAACATACCTCCTGGTCAGCTACCCAGCACGGCTGTGTCCCAGGCCAGCAGGCAAACTGGCCGAACAGGTGAGGTTTTGTGGAAGGTCATGGATGGGGAGGAGGGACGAGTTGGTGCAACAGGGCTGGAAACTGTAGCCTTGTCTTAGTCAGGATCTGCAGTGACCCACCCACTCACCTGAGCCGTGCAGCCCTGCTGCAGCCACGCTTCATCTTGCTGTGCAAACGCCACGGGCAATGCTAGAGAAGATGCTGCCATGGCTTGCAGATAAAATGAGTTAACAAGCTTTCCCTAGATTTATATCTTGCTGTTATTCTGCTCCGAGCTCTCCTTCCTCAGTCCTGTTTGCTACAGAGAAAGTTACTAGCTTTCCTCTTCATGGAACACGCACCTCCAGCTTTACTTCCCAACCCAGTTTTTAGCTCCATCAACTGATCTCCAAGCTCAACCAGAGGGGTCCTTGCTATGAGCTGGGTACAGAGGCCACCTTGGAGATCGCTGGGTCTATTCACCTGCCAGCCTTGCCTCTCTTGGCAGGTGAGCCCTATGGCATGGGTTACTGCGCTCTCCCTCTGCTGCAGGCAGGCCCCGGAGGGCCAGAGGCTGACAGAAGGTCTCAGTGCGGCTTCCAGCCAGCAATGGGCAGGAGGTGCCGGGCTGGGGTTTATGTACCACAGCTCACCAACAGCTTCACCCCCTTCCTGCAGCTTTTGGTCAAAAATTACTGGTGGTGCTGTTTTACCCTTCCTGGGTACCCACTGTCATGCCGCTGTGCCGGGCTTGATAGTCTTGTAGCCTGTGAAGGTCCTCCTTGCATTTACCGATGAGGCACGTTGCAGGGCACCGATCTTGCCAGGAAGCTGCCAGCGCAAGGCGCCGAGTGCGGGCATCAATGGTGGCGAGAGAAGAGCTTGCCGGCAAGTTGCTCTTGGGGATGGGCGGGGAGGCAGGAGGTCAGGCATTCACGCTGTGCTCCTCTGCACGAGCGAGGGCGGCTGGTCGGCGCAGTAACACACCGCTACAATGGGGTTCCTCCAGGAATGTATTTATTTACATGAAAACACTATCATACAAGCTGAAAGAAAGGAAAAGAAAAAAAAAAAACCAGACGATGCCTTAGAGGGGCAGGTGTGCCGAAGCTGGTGCCCCTCGTTCCCACCCAGTCTCGCTGCTGCCTTCCTTCCGCTCTGGTCCGACTGCAAGTGCTGTGATCCTTGTAGGAAAATCCCTTCCCAACCCTCTCTCAGTGTGAACATCCATGTTTTCCATTTAAGCAGCTTTCAGAAATGTGTGTTTTCTGCCTCCAAAGAAAACTCTTGCCCAAACGTTTTTTTCTTAATTTATTTATGTAACACAGTGTAGAAAGCTATCAATTCATAAGCAATGGTTCTGTACAATCATCCTGCAGAGGATCCCTGTTAATTTTCGACCAGCAGGCACTTTTCCCCCCCAGAAGTGCTCACAATTAACAGGGATTCTTTTTAATTTTTTTTTTTTTAAGGTCAAAAAGATACATGGAAAAGAAAATAAAGTTTACCTTTCAATGCCTAAAGTGTGCACATAAAACAGGCACAAAGAAACAAATGTGTATTCCCATGGTTTCTACGTCACTAATACAGCAGGAGCAACAATCTGTACAATAAAATGCAGCTGCAGAGGAAAAGAATTTCAATAACTCATCTGGAATACTTTTTAAAAAATGTTCTTTTACTTTAAAATGCATAGTGATCAGAAAAAAATGCTCAGCAAAGAGAAGCAGCTAAACCCCACAGACACAGAAAGCATCCCCCATCAATTCTTAAAGCATATTTCAATTAGGACTTAATTTTTGTCACAAATCACAAGAATAATATACAACTGGCTAAGGAGCTACGTGATAAATAATCGGGAAAGAGAATCTACCCATGCACTAGTTAAATACAGCTAACCTCTTTACAGTACACAAAAAACATTCATTAATAATGTAAAGACTGAAATGTAAAGAGAAAGAGAGAGAAAATACATTACTGATTTTATTAATTCAAGTTCAGGCATCTACTTGTGTTACAGCACAGCTGTCAAAAGGCGAGAATGAGTAAATAATAAAACAGAGTGTTTTTCTTTCTTTCCACGTTATTCTATAACTGAACACCGATGGGCAGTGAAGCAATCATTCTGCTGTCCAACTCATGAGGCTGCTGTGGTGTCCTAGTTCTGCATCTGTTCAAAGAACTTGTAGGTGGGATTTTCATAGCCATTTTGCTGCATCTTGGAAAGGTGGCGCTCCTCTGGTGTCACTGCAGCATCCACCTGTCGGGAGAAGAACGAACCAGGGTCAGATTCTTGCTTAATTCACAGCATACCCGACGTTTCCCCACTTTATGGCCATCCAACATACTCTGTACCCTCCCATTGTGCATTCAGGCAGAAAGCACCCTCTGAAACACAAGACAGGTTTCAAGTCGAGGGCAGGTTTATTCCCCCTCCCCCAGTTGTTGTTTTTTTTTTTTTTTTTTTAACATTCAGGGTAGAAAGTTCGGTCCCAAGCTCCGTCCAAATCTAATAAAAAAGTCTAAAGGAAAGGCGGCTGGGAAGTGACCGGGATACCTCTCCACTAAACAGAGTATTAAACCTAGGACCTGGAGGCTCTCGTGTTGCCTGAAGACACAACTGTCTCCGAAAACTCTTCTTCTCTCCAAGTTACGCAGCACTGCGAGTGGCCTCACGAACAGCCTCAACAAACGACACTGCACCCCGCAACAAACAAGAAGCCAGCAAACAGCTTTAAAGAGCAGCTTTGCAAGAGATGGCCCTTCCAGCCTGGGTAATGATAGTTCACTTTTTGGACAGAGTAATATGCAGGAGAAGATACAGCAACAGGAACAATGCTGCAATTTCTTATTTTGCTGCGGGACTTCAAAAACAGCTGACCAAACTCAGCAGTACCAGCTTTGGTTTTTTGTTGTCTGGATCAGGAAGCGTGCAACTCACCAAACAAAAAAAAGGGGCTATATTTTGCATCTTCCCGCTAGCCCCCCGTTATTAGTTCCCTGCCCCCAGGATATAGGTCGGTATCTATACTTGGGATCAACTGGATCTCAAAAGAAAAGAAAAATCTCACTAAAAGGCTGAAGGAAGTACCTTGAGGCTGCCTGCTCTCCATACTGTGCTCTCAGATCTGTTGCAGATGCTGTGATCTCAAGATGAAGAAAAATTAAGTGGAAAAAATACAATGAGGGTAGCAAGAAAATGCCAGAGTAGCCAGGCACAAGGTGAGCAAGAAGTCCTATTGCACTCACGGAAACAGAACTTCTCTGGCTCCAAGGTTGAGTTTGGTTCAGTTTAGTGACAAAAAGCTTGATGTGTCTGCACTGGTTTAAGTATTTCCACTTAACAAAAATTGATCTTTCCTGATTACTTGGAAGACAGGCACAAAGACAGCTCAGTCAAGACTTCTCCATCGAATACCTGCTGCTCCACAAATTATTTTCTTCCTTCACTGAACATTACAGTAATATAAACCTCCATCAAATTAGAGTGGGTGAGAACAGTCTTTAAATGTTAATTAGGTATTTTACCTCTGCTGTATGAGCTCAATAGCTGTTGTATATTCAAATCCTACCGTATCCTGGCCATCTCACTAACCACCTTCGAAAACAGAGCTAAGAAAGGCTGCTTGTCAGCTATTTCATTTGCTCTCTGACATCTCTATTATTTGACAGCTCTTAAAAGAGAAGGTAAAAAGTGAATTTTACAATGTCAAAAATTTAAAATCAGGGAGGTGCCTAAGACTCTACACTGAAGTATTACGTATGAACATTTTCCTGTGGATTCCTACAGGTAGTGACCTTTAGGAAACACAGTCATTTACTTTTGGCATAAAAGTAGCCTTTTGGAAAATGGAGTGTATTTTCTCAAGAGGCCTTATATAGCAGGCTAACTTTCTCTCACCTTTTAATAAAAAAGCAAAGGAGAAATATTTATGTCTGATACCCATTTTAAATCTACTCTACCATACTGGAAATAGCTCAGTGAGGACAGACTACGACCCTTGGTAAGTTGCTACCTGATAACTTGGAGAAAGATGGGAGGTATGTTCCTCCACCCTTGGGACAAATGCAGGCTGCTCAGCCTATTTCTGCAGCCATTCTTTTAGTGTGGTAGGCTATACCACAGGACCACCTTCCCCACAGTACCACCAGAAAATGGCTCCTCTCAGAGCAATCTTCTGTCTTGACGTTCTTTTATTTGTTACTTAGGAGAAGAAATGCTTCTGTGTGTGGCATGTGTATTGGACTGCTCAGATGGACTGCTAGCGCCAAATCTGATCTGCTTTCGTATCTGTGCAGCTTCTAAATCTCCTCATCCACATTCCAACTCCCAAACTGCATTTTCAATCAACACTGTATCTTCCATCAAATCTTTTTCTTATGCAATAATTGCACATTTTTGTGAAATACCCAACTTCAAGGGTCACACACTGCCTTTGCTCACAAGCTCTGTGAAACTCTTCATAGCTGGGAATCCCGAGCATTCCAGCAAGCCCTTGACTCCTGCTGGCAAGGAACACGATACCAGGCAGAAAGGATTACTGGGCTGAACTGACACAGTGCTCCCTGTGTTTCAGATTCTGCAGTAAAACTTGGCCTTTTTTGCTGTTAAAATACTGCCATGCAAAGGCTGGCTTTTTCCTCTCTCTTTTTTTTTTTTTTTAAAGTTGGGTTTGCATGGAGTAATTCTCTTATGAAACAAGCCCAAAATACATCTATTTCTTCACCTCCTGTGACATGCTCTTAGGCAGTGAGATCCTATTTAGAGAGAAGTTGCTTTTGCTTTAAGCTGCTCTTTCCAGATTTCCCTTGTTTTAGAAATTGGGGGGGGGAGGAGGGGGAAAGAGGGGGAGTGTTTTTCTTTCCCTACCCCCCTCCCTCTCCAAAAGTGACAAAAGAAGCTTTTTCTTTTCTCCTGAAGCATGCAAGCTCCCCCTGGCCAGCCCATGTGAGCAGTGAGTGCATTGCTTGACTGTCAACAATCATTTTGATCCATCAAGGACAGGAGAACCCCTGGGAATTTCACAGCCTGTCTCCTCTCCAGCCTCTACACCCAAATCCCCAAGACACTTCAGCACAACGGCGCACTCAGCAGCCAGCGTACAACTGTGCACTCACATTTGAAAGCCTCGTCCATGCCTGCTGCTCAAAACTCACCTATGCCCATCAGAGAGGGAAGCGGTGGGGCTGGGTGAGAGGCAGCAGAAGAGCTGCCACAACTCACAGTGCTCATCTCTGCAAAGATCTCCAGGGGCTGGGTTGCTTCCTGATGTTTTACCTGTCCTTTCTCCAGGGGCTGCCAACTTCTCCCTCCACAAGGATACGCACCATCTATATCCATATGCAGCGAATCGACTTCTGGTCGTTCCTTAATGCTACTGCTGTTCAGCAGAGCACTTGTTTTCAATGTATGTCATCAGTGCAACAGCAGTAGGGCCTAATAAATCCATTCCACACAGGTTTTGTACAAACATGTGAAAGGCCTAATCCCTGCCCTGAGGACCATGCGAATTTAACAGCGTTAACTATTTCTGTTGCGACAGTGTCGCCACATGTCATCTGCTGCTGCTGAAGTTGTCGCTAACATGGATGTGAAGGGAAGAGAAGAACAAAGCAGGCAAATGTCCCTGTAGCCCTTTCACCACTTACAAAAAATAAGAATACAAAGCATGTGCAGAGGAAAAGCCACCCTTCCTTTCATTCTTGAATGGGCTGATGTAGCATGAGGTCAGCCCTGGTTCTGGTGCACAACTAACACCACGCTACAGGAATAGCTGGTGCTTCTCCAAGTCAAGAAGTGAGAGCCTCACAGTTCACAGCCAAACCCACCAATAGCTCTAAAAGATACTCCTTCCAGTGTGAACGAAAGTGTAATATGAAGCTCTGGAGTTGAGGGATCAGGGGTCTCTGTGTACCAATACATCCCTGAGAGCATCATCCTTTCTAGGAGGCTCCCCCCACTAGGCTGGGATGCAAAGGAGGGGTATGCCAGAACCTGCGCTGCATTTCTTCGTATTTAAGCTCCAAACAACACTACATTGAACTCTGTCACCTGTTTTAGCTTAAGCCTCCCACTCAGCACTTCTTATTCAGGACTAGAAGATGTGTTAAGCACACAGCATAACCTGCTTGCAGGAAAAAACAGGGTAAGACAACAACATAAATAAAAAAAGAATCCAAGAAAGTGCGAGGCAGAAGAGACTAAAGAGTTGACAAGAAACTAGAGAAACTTGGAAGAAAATCAGAGAGGAGAAAGATCATGAAAAAATATGATGAAGGACAGTAAAATCAGACTGAATTTTAAAAACCCTGGCACAATATTCCATATTAAAAAGCCCCACTTTGATAGAACTAGTTTACAGTGGGAGTCCAATAACCTCTGAAGTATGACATTTATAGATGAAAGGGATTTATTGAGGCCCCTACTTGCAGACTTAGTCAATTATTTTTTTTTTTAAATTTCCCCTTCAGCCTTTAAAATAACTAGTGCTGGTACGCTAGCCCCTCTCTTTCCTGTAGCTGTCTGCTGCACGGTAATCCATCTCACTGCCAACCTATGTGCACTATCGCTCATCCTGAATGTCTTTGCTTCTACTCACTGTACCCATTTCGACTCTGCCAAACTGTTCCTCTTGTTTCTGACAACCTCTGTCCTAGGTATTGCTCTGCCAAACGACATGCCTTCAACCCGATTATCTCCCTGTCAGTAAATCCCTAAAGCCCTTTACCATTTTAAGAAGCTTTTTGCACCCGTTATGGAGGTGGCAGAAGTTGAACACAGCACATAAGAGGTGTGGGTACTCTGGCACTGCTGAGAAGCAGCACAGACACTTCTCTCTTCTACGAAGCGATGCCTCTTGAGAAAACAGCTCGGTCAGGTGGATAACCTCTTTTGAGACTGTTTGTCCATCTATCCCCTTCTGCTCCAGCCTATGGGTCTTTCACACAGAAAATCCTAATGTGGAGTCAGGAAGATGGTAATGCTGCAGAGAAGTTCATGTGCTGCCTCTACACGCATGGGGCAGATCAAAAGCCCAGACAGGAGGTGCTGTCAGCCCTCCATGATGCACTGAAACCACTGTTGTTTAAATGATGGAAGTGGATGCTGCCCAATATACACCTGCAGACTGGGCTTTGGGAGATGGACTTGGAGAGTACTACAGCAATTTTAATGGCTGCTTTGCTTTTTGTGTGAGCCCTCCCGTTGTCACCTCTCCCCACTCGCTCCTGCTGGAGGTGCTGCCTTCATAATAGAAAGCAAATGAGCTTCAAAGAGGAGATCCTGAAAGAGGAGGAGTTCAGAGAGTCGGCTGTAGTATGGAGCACAGGAGAGGTGAGAACCTCTCTTTTGCCGTCTGCTTTCACAGAGGAAGTAACCTCCTGCAGACAGCTGGGGTGGGCGCACCAGCAAGAAACACCTTCGGAACGTTTGCTGGAGCTCCTATGTGCACATATAATAAGTAATTTTCAATCAGTCATTTATTTAACTCTGGCAATCCTGCTCCCAGAGAGGCTGAACTACTTTGAAACGCTTATATCCTCAGACTGGAAGAAAATCATTGACACTTTTTCTAAATAGGACACGTACATTCCTCCTCAGAGCTTCAAAAAAAGGCTAACGGGATTTTTAATAATGTTTTTTGTTAAAGAAATAGTGAAATGAGAAGAACTGCTACAGTCAGAGTTGACTTATTGGAAGATAACACAGGTGAAACAAAACCTGTTTTGTAATCTTGCATCCATTATCACAGAGCTAAATTCTCACAGTAACTTCTGTCATGCAACAAACAGGCTGCAAGATTTGTTAAAATACACTCAGCCAACCTAGAGCTGATGTACAGTTATTTTTACATTGAGTGATTTTGCTCTTTCATGCTTTTTGTGCACAGTACATTAAAGGTGCACTGTTGCTAAATAAATTAATCCTCTTTAAAATGGAACGGCTTAATTTTGAAGACATTTCAATATTAAACATCAGTTGCATATGGGTCTTTGGTTGGGTTCTTTTGCCCCAAAGCAAGCGCTACAAAATTTTCACCAACCTAGGACAAAAATAGATGTTATGCCTTTCTTGCAGGCGAGAAGCTCAGACAGTGAGGCTATGCAGTCTGCCAAGACCACAGAGCAAGTCTGGCAGAATAAGGAATCCTGCCTGCCGGTGCCAGACACAATGCAGCAAATCTACAAGGCAACACCATCTACGGTGTGGTACTATAAACCGACTAATATTTTTGGTAGATTTGCATGATATGGCTTTATGGTTTTACCCGCAAAGTTTTTTTTTTTGTCCCTAAGTGAAGCTGTCATTTTGACGTGAATTACTTGTTCAGTTTGTGCATGTTTTTTCTAGCCCAACATTTCCAAGTTCACTGTCACTGAAGAAAGCTCACAGGAATCCAGGATTACCCTTGCCTCGTCATTCGATCAGGTGAAGCCCATCTGAAACGTTAAGGCTGTCCTGCAGTAATGGTATGTCCACATTCAATGCCTGACGTGGGGCTTCAGTAAGTCTCCCGATGTACTCTGTCGCCGCTACATTCAGCTAAAGAAGGGTCTCAGGTTGCACAACTGTTGGCAGCAGCTACCAACTCAGTGGTGTAAAACTAAAACCTGTTTCAATTTTGTACAAAATAGGCTGGAAGCTTTCATGCGGAAAGTTAAAGCTGAGATTCTTGCTTGCTATTTTCGGCCTCTCGGTCCAAAATTCTCCATGGCTTGCTGTCTGCTCAGATCTCACCCCAAGCAGTTGGTGCTCTTCTGACCATGTCTCTTTGGAAGGTTTCAAACCACTTGGGCAGCCACAGCATGGACATAGGGACACACAAGCACAGGCTTATGACAAAGGCTTAGTCAAGTGTTTTTAAGACCCTTCATTGCCCCAGAGAGTGGACTACATGCATCAGGAAGCATGTACGTCTCCAGCAAGACCAAAGCAAGGTTCATTTGACTCAAGGTGAAACCGACAAACTGTGGACTTGAACAAGATTTAGTTTCAATCAAAAATGTAAAATGCCAGTTTTGGAAGGCAAAATCAGATAAGTGTCTCAATGCTTGCTCATGCAAGTACTATCTGCAAACCAGACACTCACACAGCAAACTAGATATCAATCCACACTAGGGGGAAAAAAAGTTACATGAACCCCCTTCCAGTTCTCATAATTAAGTTTTCCTACTTACACAGATCTTGTTTTAAATCCAAGCAACAGATGAGGTATTTTAAGTTACTGTAAATTGACCACAAATTTACTTGGTAGATTGGGAAGAGACAAGGGTTTTCATCTCGAAAATCCCATGTAAGAGTCCTGTATATTATTTGTTTCTCAAATCTGTAAGTTTCAGATTAGCCATAAATCAAAAGCTGTTGGTAGCAAAAGAAAATCTTGTTTAGAGAACAAAAAGTAATAAAGTATCTGTGTAGGGAAAATCCTTGTAGTGTACAGCCCAATCCACAGAAGACCTGCCTCAAATGTTTATTTGCAAGCTAAGTAAAGAAATCTGCATGTGTGAATTCCCAACAACAATAAAACCAGATTTTCCTCTTGTGCAGTATCTGCTCATTGGCTACTGTTAAATTTCCTTTAAAATGAACTTTCACACGATGAGGTGACTGGTCTGAGATAGTTCCAGAAGAGATTTTTGTGGTTTTACACCCAACTTGACATGGTTATATTGTGTCTGCATTTACAAAATAAGGCAGTTTGATTCCACTCTGCCAGATGCAACCACTCTGACTCTGAACACTGGGCTAGCCAAAACCACGGTTTTCTCGTTTGTAAAGGTATTTATAAAGCAGTGTGTTGAGCATGCTGTACATATGACACCAGCTGTACTTGGTAGTCTTTTCTTACCTCCACAACCCCATGATGAATAGATGTGTACTGCTTCTTCTTCAGCATCACCAAAGTAATGACAATCACTGTTGCTATGACAACACCTCCCACCATTAGTCCAATGATGGCACCTTTATTTGAACCCACATCTTCAGCAAAGAACACCTACAAAAGAAAAATAAAGGAAGGTGGCTAACAAAAAGCTCACCGAGTATTTGGCTAACCTGTCCAGCAGTATAAAGCCTACTGAAGCATCAGTAATTAAACAGTATTGCATGCCCTCCTGATTATTCAAAACTGGATTACTGTACCACAAAGCTCTCATAGTTGGAGAAGAGCAATTTGAGAAATCTGCATTGCCCGTGGTGTAGCAGTGCTGTGGCAAAGGGGAAGGGCTCATCTCCATGTTTCTGCTTCACTCAGGTCTTAGACAGTAGCTGCTTTTTTCCCTTGGGTAAGCAAGTCAAGCTAATTGCAAAATACCGATAAGCTTGTAGATGAGTAACCAGGGAGAATACACATTTCTTTACTTCTGGAATGTTAATCCTGAAAGCGTTCATATACCTACGCTTGTGTGGCTTGTTTGGACTATGATGCATTTCTTCGATAAAAGAGTAGAGAAGACCTGTAGGACAACAGCGAAACCTGCATGCAACCGGTTGAGAGAAAGTTCTCACACCAAAGAGACAGGAGTCCAACAAAAACAAGCTGCTGGTTTAAGTGACCACCAAGGGATGCTTCAAGATTTTGCAGGGTAAAGGGAGAATGAGCTATACCTGGATGATGACAAGACTCATGTGACACCTAGAGGAGGTAACAGTTGTGTGAGAAAAAAAAAAAAAAAAGATCCACTTGAATTATATGTACTGATAAGGCAAAACAGTGGACAGCAAGATGCTTTACTACGCATCTAATAACATTGGCCTTTAGCAACAGGAGCAGGTATGAAACGTGGGTAATTGTTTTCACTGTCCTGTTTTGTATTCGAGGAATATGCTGGATTATTTTACATTTATGCATGTTTTACAAGCCTTTTGTCCGCTTGTCAATAGCGGGCTTTTATTATTATTATTTTTAACCCAAATGGGCAAAAAGGATTAGAGAATAAATTACACTCGCAGAATTGTAAGACTACCTCACTCTGAAAGACTAAATACTTTGACAAGTATTTAACAAAAAATGCAGAGGGAACAAGGAAACCAGCTGAGAATTATAATGAGCTGTATAATATTTGCACTCTTTAGGAAACACAATCTTCCTCAGAGAGGTATTAAAGCATGCAGTATAAATATTTATATTGTTCTTAGCCATAAGCAAGGAATGTGTTTAAACAAAGTTAAGAATTCACTAGAAAGTACACACAATGGACAGTGTTGGCATAAGCTGATGTGAAGTAATAATTTCTTCTGTCAATTTTACCTGCCAAGGACTGAAATTCTGTTACCATACTATTTCAGAGCACCATGAAATGCCCCAGTTAATATACATGTGCAACAGAGGAAGGCCTTAAGCACTCTGAGCCATGAAAATCAACTTAATGTACAGTTAAAATGTGAACACTCATAAAGAAGAAAATAACTGCAATTTCAGCTCAATTCAGAAGCTTGCGTGTAAGATACAATGTGCAGCTGAATTCAAAGCAATATCCTAAGGAGACTATTTCAGTAAACACTACTGGGCGCAGGAGAAGGAAAACACAGGTGAAAGTGTTTTCTGCTTACTGCTTTTGAATTAAAGCTAATGGAGAAGGGCATCAGTGGTAAAGAAGCAACGCCCGTAAGGGATCAGTCTGGTATTTTCTCAGCAACGCCACACTCCTTGCTCAGTCTCAGTTGAAAAGATAACCTAGAGGACAGCTTACTAATTTTTAAATAATGGTTGTACCTATTAGTAAGAAGTACAGCATAAAATGCTTTAAAAAGCTGGAAAGGTCCCATTTTAAGCATCACACAGATTACTCATGTGCAGGGACTGCAATGCATTCCCTACCAGCCACCACGGCAAGGGTAGATTCCAGCACCAAACTGCTCAGGATGGTATCAGACCACTTAAACATTAAAGGTTGCTGCTGAGGAGTGCATGTGACACCGGACCAATAACCACTGTGTCTAAAACACATTCCTGCAAGTTCCTTCTCTTCAGCAAACTGCACAGGTTTACTCCATCAGGATGTTTAACCCATCTGAGCTAAGCACATCAGAAATTCCCAAATTAGTGCTAATGCATTTTGGATTAGCTCGTCAAACTGGGAATTCTCAGTTCTCAGCATCAAAGAGATGGCAGAATATCTTTTCACACAGTGATTGCCTAGTTCAAATGCAAATTTGAGTCCCATGTTAATTTTAATTTTCAGCACTACTTAGCTTTAAGAATATATTAAGAAAAAAAGCTTTCAAGTTTAATATCAGGATATCGAAAGTCATGGATCTGAAATCTCATCATGTAACATACCTTTACAAAAGAGGAAGCAGAACAGGTTTATAGTCAACACTGCTGTAGGGGTTCTTCGTTACTGACTAAGGGACTGAAAAAAGCCTTTAGAAGATGGTTATTCTTTCTTACTTTGCTTTTGGGTGGTATTTTTGTGTTCATAAGAAGCACAGTTCAAATGGGAAACAATATTTTGCTCCTACCTGCCCTTCACCTGTTAATAATTTAATATACCTTAAGGAACAATACACACAGGTACAGCCAGGTACAAATTAAAATTCAGGCCGGTGGAGAATCTCCTCTTATCCCAAGTAGGCAATCTTGCAAAAGGTTATGCTCCATGGAGTTCAGCCTCCTTCGTGTACCACCACCATCTGTTTTCAGAGAAAAGGAATCCATTCCTGAAACGGTGCCACTCTGTTTCTTGCTGCACCATGCTGCGGGTCTCCATCAAACAGGTCGTCTTCTTTTTTTAAACTTACTTAGCATTTTCCTTCCTCTGTATCCCTTCTCTTTAGTTACGTGACCATGACAGATGGACTGTGGGGCAAGTATTGCCCATATGACCACATCCAGTCACGTGGCGGTGCAAGAGCAGGGACTGTCAGAATTTCCTGTCATGTGAGCCTTAATGGCTTTCCGTCCTCTCTGCTGAAGTTATTCCAGGTTTACTCTCACTTGAGAGAGAACCAGAAAAATCATCATCTGTTCATGTGAAAACTTTTTGTTGGCACTTTCAGCATCCACATCACTCAGGGGAAAAATGGCCATAACTAGTTCAAGGTTGAATCAGCCACTCAAAAGGCACGCGTGGAAAGCACTGTTTGTTTACTCACCAGCTTTTGATGATGAACTTCATATCCTGAGTCATGCCGGAACTCTGCATCCATCTTCACTTCAGATATTTCTTCTGTTTTAACATTGGTCAACCCAGAACCTGCATCGCACCGTAATGACAATCGTTAATGTCATCGACTCGGTTATGCTCTGCTTTACCTCCACCATTACAAGCGCAGAGGGCAACGGTACCATTCACTTGGAGGAGGTGTGATGCAACATGAAAGGGAATTGGGAGGAAAGTGAGGTACATCTGATGTTTCAGTCCCACTGAGGTGACACAGAATGAGCTGGTAAAATTTATCCTCTGTTAAATGTTCTGCCATCCACTCCAGCTATTTTGGTACAAGCACCAAAGGCTTTCAGCAGGGAACACCACAAGAACCAAGCTGCAAGGGACCAACAGTGGTCTCCTGAACTGGCTCACAGGACAGTGATCACAGACAGACAGATCTGCTCTGACAACCTCTTTAGCAATGTCAGGAAAATTCGGTGTTTAGGCTGAAATCTTCCTCATCCCTAAGCTCAGGCAGCTGTGAGGGAAAAATACATACCCATAGTGTGAGGTGGGGAACCCCAGACACTGTATTTTCTTGCTTCCTGTGAGTCTCTACCTTTTTGCACAAACATGCACAAATAAGAGTTATTAAAAAGTTTGTGAAGTTTAGACAGTTATTTGTTTTCGTATTTCAGACTGCGCAGAATTAATATGATTCAAGTCTTGACTTCTGCCTGACAGATGGTAACTGTCCCTCTTGATTAGAAACCTACAGTAAAGCAAGTAAGCAAAGCTTGCAGCGATTTTAATTGTAGATAGTTTGCAGTCGTGTTCTCCCCTTAAGGGTGCAAAGGGGAGATGCTGCACTTGTCTAACTGCAAAGGTGGCCAGGATTTCCACCTGGAAAATTGCCTTAGAAGAATGAGCCAGACTTACAACAGCTGAGCAGTGCATCTTTTATATATGTGTGTGTGTGTATATATATATGTATCTATCTATCTCTCTCTCTATATATGAATGTTTTGTCCTGAAAAGCTGGCTCTGGCTTATAGAGAACATATGGG
Source organism: Phalacrocorax aristotelis (assembly GCF_949628215.1). NCBI lineage: Eukaryota > Metazoa > Chordata > Aves > Suliformes > Phalacrocoracidae > Phalacrocorax > Phalacrocorax aristotelis. The sequence continues at coordinate 105,936,034 of NC_134276.1, read as the reverse complement.
TATTCATGTAGCTGGTTATTTTCCTTCTCAGTACCAACTGACTGACATTTGTATTTCTTGGAGGTTCAAACACTGCAGAAGCATGGTGTTTATGAGAAGTTATTTCCTCACCCTATCTAATGTGATAAGAACAAACTGGTTTCTATTCCTTGTCTATATTTATTTTAGCATTTTATCACTCCAACTCTTCTCTCCAAGCCTTCATTCTGATTCTTAGTATTTTGGGCTGACCTTAAGCTCTGATGCAGAGGAAGAACCTCTTCTAAAATTCTCATCACCACTGACTGCTCTTATGCTCCACTGCCTCTCTGGACTCTCAATAAATTCTTGAAGACTTCCATGTGCCAATGAGCTCCACAGTCTAAAGTAGCGCTCAGTGCAAGAATTACTGCCCTTTTATTGCCTTTGAATGTGCAATTTCTTTTTTCATCAAATGCTGATTTATTTTTGTATTATGAGTCAGCAAGAACAGACCTTCCTGAGAACTACTTTGGACTGTACAGACAAACCCATTCTAAGATTCTGATCTTTCTTTTCACAGTAAAGCATGCAAAAGAGAGAACAAGAACCATCTTCATGCAGTAAAGTATTTACGGTTATTTTCTTTAACAGTCTGACTGCCCCATAAGTTCTAGCTTAGTAACTGTATTTTTTTTAAGGAATAGAGCACTTAAAGATCTCAAATGTCTTTATTAAGCATCTGATTTTTGATGCCACATTACAGTACCGACACAAGTATATTATGATGTTTATATATGAGACTGTTTCTAAATGGAATTATAGTTTGAAAACAAACCTTGATATTCTGTCAATGAAATGCAGGATGAAATGGACAGGAAGGAAATAAAACTCACATGGTACATGAGAAGAGGTTTAACCTTCTATCCTTGAAGCAGCTACGGTTAGTTTTCCAAACTAATATAAGAATACAATTTACTCTCCTTTATGCATCATCTCAAAATAGCCCCTACACCTGCAATCAACGGGAAGCAAAGAAAATGAGAACATGTATCGGGCTACACAGAGGCTCACCTCTTCAACTCTCCCTGCCTTTTTGGTTTTAGGATTAAAAGGGGGGGGGGGGGGGGGGGCGGGGGGGAAACAAGAGTGGAAAAGTGCTTCACATAGATTAAACAGCTGCGGGAAAGGGCTTTCCCAGGACTTGGTTCATTGCTCACAGGTATAGCAGCTGAACAGGCAGACAGCTCCCAGCTGCTCACCACTGTCCACGGCCACACTTGCTGCCCCTTAGACACGCTGGCAAAAGCACCACGTGGAAACTCCCCCAAGGCAAGGGCCTGGGGAATCGCACGACTCTACTGCTACAGCTGGCACACTGACTGAAGCTATAAATATTGATTGGAACATATCCATACATATATGATATACATCTGTGAAGAAACAACTTGTCTTTTGTTGAGGGAGGTCCTGCCTCCCAAACCTCTCAGAGGTCACTTGAAGAGTTAGGAAGCACATAGGAAACAGTGATTCAGCTTGGAGTGAGTCTGGATTTCCAAAAAGCCTTTGAGAAGGTCCCCGATCAAAGCTCTGGCAGAAGCTAGGATGGCTAGGATTAAGAGGAAAGTCCTACACAACTTTCCCTAACTGATCAAAAAGATAGGAAACGAAGCGTAAATACACAGCCATTTTTTCACGAGGCAGGAAGGTTACCAGCAGGGTCCCATAAGGATCTGTGCTATGCTGTTTCCAAAGTGATCCGGATAAGGGAGTGAATAGTGACGTGACAAAGTTTATTGACAAAAATAGAAAAGAAAAAAAGAGGGTAGTCAAAGTAAAACCAGCTGCAAAGGACTGCAGAAGGATATTACAAATTCTGAGTGCACAATAAAAGGGAAATGGTTTTCAGTGTTGATATAATGTAAAGCAGTGCTCAGAGGGATACACAGCCCTAACTACACATACACAACAATAGGCTCTAAAGTAGTTCTGTTCCACACAGGACAGGGACCTTGTAGTCACTGAGGATATCTGTCTGTGGGCAGGTGGCTCAGTATCAGTCAAAAAGGCAAAGACAAAGCTAGGAGTAATTATGAAGGAACAGAGAAAACAGAAGACATTGTTACACCACTGTATAAATGATGCATCCTCATTTTAAATCTGGCTATCCATTCTGGTCACCCCACCTTGAACAAAGGCAGAAGAACTAGAAAAGATATAAAGCAGGGAGAGACAGACGATCACTGGTATGGAATGGTTTCTGTACAAGAAGGACTAGACAAATTGGCTGTCTTCAGACTGGAAGAGACAACCAAGGGGAACACTACAGAGGTCTACATAACTGAATGACAAGGAGAAAGTCTACAAGAAACGGTTATTCATGATTTCTCCTAAGAAAGTACAGGATACCAACATGGCTACAACGCAGCAGATTAAAAGCTAACAAAAAAATTGTGTGTATTTATATATATATATAATTTGGCATAATGCAAAACTGAACTGTGGAACTCATTGGCACAAATCATGAGGATGTTCAAAATACAAACGAACAAATGCAAAGAAGAAAGGTTCATCCAGGGTTACTAAACACAACGGTGAAAAAAACAATTTCCAGTCCTGGAATTCTATAAAATGCTGGCTGCCAAAGGCTCATTTGATGTGCCAGGAGTATAAGGCAGAGGTGAAGCCTCTAAGTATCCTGTATGCACCACTGCTAGACAGGATAATGGGCTTGGGTACTTCTGCTCCTGGGCTCTGACCACTTTCAGTGAAAGCAAGCTACGATAGCTTAGACTGAGGGTCTTTGTTAGCTTCAGTTAAATGGAGCCAATCGCCACAGGCATGAGTTATGGCATCATTTCAGGGGGCAGAACAAGTCAGGAGCCTTCACATCAATGAGCCATAGAGGGTGGTATGTTCATCAGCAGTCTCAGCTGCTGGAAAAATGCAGGCTCAGGCTTCCCTAAATCTACATTTCTTTGAGGGTTCCCCTCCCTCCTCCTGCATTCTCATCAAACAGTAATGCTGGAGCCGTACTTCCAGTGTGCAGCAGGTTAAACAATCTTTTGGTCAGGCAGAAATTTTTTGCTTTGTGCCGTGTGACCAAGGTCCGGTGACGTACTTGGCCTTACTCGCCAATCCACAAAAATGCCATGGGATCTGAACACAACGTAGGGCCTGCTACTAGGAAGTTAATGATGTTAGACTTACTAAAGCTTGTCTTTGGCACAGGAAAAAGGTCAGAAACAGAAAAATCTTCTGTTGCTCTAACAAACCTGATAGGAAATTTTTCCTTCCTCCTATCTCCCTTAGAAGTGAGGAAAAAGACTTTTAAAAGTACAACTAGGGTAAACTGGTGGTCTTCTACAAATAATTAATCATATAGTAAGAGAAGCATGACTCTGCACTGGAATCAATTAAACAGCTGGTATAACACAAAAATATACATGGGGTTAATATGCCTTTCTACCATGTTACATTATAGAATTTAGACTTTCTATTTAACAGACTTTTCTTTAGTTCCAGTTCATTCACCCTCCTGTCCTGCTGACTACATACTTAGTCCTACATGCTAAAATCAAAGATTTATTTTTAAAGGTAGTAACTGAAGAAGGAAAAACTAACTGAAGAAGAAAAAGGGTCTTTCCAAACTTTTAACAGAGGTGTGTGAATCAGGTAAGATGCAAACAGCTACGGGCTGCCTAATACCACTCTACTCTCGCACTGAAGATGAGTATACGAAGAAAAGTTAACTATATGACAAGACTTTTAATTCTGACACAAAATGATGGTTTTTCCACTACTGAGTCTAAAATACAACACAACCCAAACACAAAAGCCAATGTAAAAGAAGAGAAGTGAGTGCAACAGCTTCACTGCAGATTCACAAATAATGATAATTATTAGTGCTTTTTCTTCTGAATTACATACTATCTTTAGGGAGTTGCATTCCTAATTACTTCCATTTAAAAATGCTACAATTCAGCTGGTAAATAAATTAACTTGCAACTCCTTAGAAAACCTGACAAAACTATTTAGCCATCAAAACATGGGCTGAAGAACATCTAGTACAATCCAACAAAATGAGCTATCAATGATGGGCTTTTAATTATATTGCTGTTAATTAGCAACGTTAACTGCTTTTATACATACATGTGTACACACGCACGTGCAGGCACACACATATCCAAGCATCAAGAAGAGCAGCATATGCAAACCTTATTGTTCCTCGCCCTTAAAGGAAAGAAAATATTAAAAAAATCACATGGGAGTTGAAAACTACTCATATGACATGAAAACTGCTTTGGGAGACACTTTATTCTCCCACAGATGAGCTTTTCCATTTGTGTAAATATATATTTAGGCTTTAAGAAGGATAAGAAAAAGAGGATACAATGAATTCCACCAAGGACACAATTAGGTGTACGTTATCCACTACACTGCTTGTATTTGCTTCATCTACTGCTTAAGTAACAGCCTAGCAAGACTTTGCGATTTTGTTTTGCAAGGAACAAACAGCATTAGCTGTGCCTGAGGTCTTCCAGTTACTTTTAGAGCTAAAAATTAGACCTCCAAGTGAAGCATAGTTGAAACTACCAGTGTCTACACAGCGAAAACCAGAAGTAGCACGTTCAAGCAACAGATGTAATGACTGCATTCAGGAAAACATTTAACTCCATGTCCATGAAGTGTATCTGAGTAACGTCAAGAAGAAGAAAAGATTTGTTGAATCAAGGCCTGTTACAAGTGTCGTAAACAGCTTTATCTGGGTAAAGAATCACCTAAAACAAAAAGCGGGGATGGAAAGGAATGCAGGGTTTGAGCAACTACCTGGGTAGACAGCTGCATGGTCTTAGTGGAAGTTCAACTATTACTTCCTTATGACTCTATGACTTTGTGCAGCTCATTCCATTTTGAAATGGAAGAAGAAGAATGAAGATCGTATACTCACGAAGATTAAAATGAAGATTATATACTCAGTTTTGTAAGGACACCTCAAATATATTTTAGGAGTAAGTACTTTGAAGACTGCACGGAACTAAAGCCTTCTGGTCTCTCCTTAGAAGTTAGTAATATGGTGGTTTGCTTTTACTTCATGGATGACTACAGGGCTCTCAAATTGGAGAAAGCAGAAAATAAGTGCAAAAAAAGACTGTTATCTTTTTAAAAAATAATCCCATTGGAACTTAGTATGGAATAATTCTTTCTCAGAATACTAGAGATTATTTTACGTGTGTATAAAAATGAATAATCAAAACAAGTATAATCTGGTAATCTTTCTGGCATGTCAATGCAGATGCTGTGCATATGTACATAAAATTGCATCCACAGTTAATAACTATCTGATTTATAAAACAAAACAACCTAATGGAAAAAAATCCGTTAATGATTTTTATTTGGTAGCTGCAGACAGTTGGTTTAAGACAACTGTATTGACCTAACACCACTAAGACAGGAAGAAAACCCCTGGCAATTTCTTGCAAGAAGATCATAAATAATTCACTGAGCTGCTCTATGTCCTCACCTCATACAGACTGCAGCGTATGTGCTAATGATTCTGCAGAATGGCCATTAGGCTTAGAGAGCCTCTGCAACCATGTGAAAAAAAAAAATCCCTCAACTTTCCATATAATGTCATAAAGACAGACCTGTCTTGATTTATCAGCAGAAGGGCCAGAGACACAGAACCAGCTTTATGTGCAATGTCTCCTCAAAATTATTGACGGTTTGCAAAAATCATTAACTGACAGAGTTGGGAGAATGCAAAAAAAAAACCCCAAACTATACAACATAGAAGAAAGTAACAGTTATATCATAAAATCCTTGCATTGTGAGTTACGGGCATCCTGTGAGTGAAACAATTACAGCTGTTAGCGGTACAATTACAGTTGCAACTGTGCAACAGATGAGAATATGATCTACCCTGAACAGAGCACTGGCTGTTTTCTTCATCACCTTGAATTTCAGAAAATCTGCTGATACCAAGCAACATCCATTTGATGGCAGGTTTTCTAATCTTCACTCAGTTTCCACAGATCAGACCTGCTGAATTAACATAAGTGAAAAGGAGCTTGCTTGTGAGTATTTAAGGATGGTTTTATACGTATCTTTATGCGTGTATGTATCTCTCTCTATATACACACACACAAAGAGAAAGAAGTTACTAATAGACACCCACCCAAAATTCAGCTGCAAGAAATTAAATGTTCATCCTGAAAAAGTGACCTTTGGGGCAGAGGTGAGAAGAAAACGCTATTGAGAAGGCTGTTAGAGTGCGGCTGTCAAGTAAAGAGGTATTCTTTCTATTTGAAGCTCTTCCTGTGGAAGTTCTCAGGCTGGATTGAAGCCTTCTAACCTCTCCCTGTACGAAGCAATTTATAAATAGCAAGAAACACGTCATAATCTCTTATCATTTTGTGCTGTACTAAAAAATAGCTCACTGGTGACTGCTAGTACATCTACATATTTTCCTTACCTTTGACCTTTTATTATTTCTGTTTACTTCATTTTCAGGAAGGAGATGACAAGAAAGAGATTTAGGCATAATCCTTACTTTTGTTCCCCCATTTGTGAATTAAAAAGGGGAAGGACAGTGTGTGGAAGCACTAGTCTCCTTTTCAAATACCAATGCGAATCACACAGATGTTGGATCTATACTAGGAAACACGGGTCCCCTCCCGCAACATTACTCTCCTCCTAGGACTGTTGTAAATCAGATTAAAATTCAAGCTTCAACTGCTGACGGCCAAGGTGGAGGGAGGCAGAGGTAGCGATTTTGACAGCTGGCTTAAATTTTAGTAAATGCTTTAAACCTGGTCCTTACTCAAAAGCTTTTCTGCTCTATGGATTGGACAACTCCTCACATTTCCTGACTTCACTCATAGATTTTAATATATTTATTTTTTGAAAGAGCGAGAACGACGCGTTGAAGTAACAAGATACTATTTATCACAAATACTACTGACAGCTAAGTACTTGCTGCTCTTTTCTGTACTGTGACCAAATTATCTCTCTTGTGGGAAAGGGACAAAGATCATCTGCATGACTTTGACCTACTTTAAAGAAAAACGTAGTGATCGTTATAAGAATGCTGTGTGGGTGAAAAGTGGTAAAAACAAAATGGAAAAGAGAAAAAAGGGCACTTGTATGTTTGTCTTAGTCCTTTCAGAGCTCATTTTCTTCAAGGATTTTGAACACCTACAAAACATTAATTTGTTCTTATTCTCAGATTTGGACTGTTGCATGTTGACATGACACCAGTATTGTCACCCCGAAGAAGCAGGTCACCACCTTGTTCACTTGAGCCAAACAAGCAGAAGCACAAACTGGAAAGTCAGGACTATGAAAAGGACAAACCTTCCAGGAAATCAACAAGAATCTGGGCAATTAAAACATCACAAAATATTACAAGCAGCTGCATGTATTAATCTGCCTCCAGGTCCCTTGTTAATACTTTCTCATTCTACAATAAATATCCTTGGTTTTCAGATTTCTTTTTTCCATAAGGGATAGCCTCAAGCAATAAAAAATTACTATCCCAAAAGAATAGTGACTGCAAAAAAAAGTATCTCTTTTCCTTTTTTAACCTCTAACATAGTAGTTTTATTTATAATTAGCAAGTAAACCAATTTTAAAGCACACATTTTTACGCTGTCTGATTCCCTTTTGTATTTCACAGTTCAGCTGAGCACCCATTTGTTTTCCTCTTTTCCTAATTTATGAAGCTACTGCTAACAGTTTTTTGTTAAATCGAAATTTTATCACAGATAAATTGCTTTTAAAGGATGATGAAAAATCAAGTGGACATCTATTGCCAGATTTTGTATCAGTAAGGACAAATTTGTGGAAGTCCAGACCTCGTGATTAAAGACATAAGGAACTTAAGGTCTACCAGTAATGGTGAAGAGAATACGTTTTTCTTCCTGTTATGATACATTTAACACTACTGTAAAGGAGGAAAAATCCCTATTTCACATGAACATGTAAGACACTTCATGCTGTCAAATTCGGGAATGCAGGCACAGCAGTGAGAGATTTCAGTCTCTCCAGGGAAGCAACCATCCCTCTGCATGGAGGAATGCGGCGTGTGTCCTTGCCCGGCTGGAGGGGTTCACTTTCTGTGCCAAAAGCAGAGCATGGGGCCTTTGCAGCACTTAGACTCTGCGCTAAAAGCAACAAAGGTGGCACAGGCCCCCGGGCAGTGCTGCTTTTGCATTTGAGCAGAAAACTGAGGAAACATCCTGTGTGATTTTCATAGTGAAAAAATGACTGTATCTGCTGGAAATTTCAAGCCACAGTGGTCACACGCTGAAATATTTTTTACCTCTCCTCAGTAGTCTGTTGTACACATTCACAAAGATCAGTCATGACCTACCGCTAGCCACTCTTTTAGTACTATCTGTATCACCCCAACCAAAAAGCACTCTGATGCAGTGGACTAAACCATATAATTTCACTCAAACTACAGGGTGGCAGTGTGAAGAAATCCTTTCTCAGGAGAAGGGACACCAAAGATTTCTGTCAAGCTTGTGTATGTGTGGGGGAATAGAGGGGAGGAAGGAATAATCTTTAGTAATAAATATGAGCCTCACAAACAGGAGATTTTTCAAGATGACTGAAATTAAAATATTTAACAATCACAAACTTTAGTGTTACAAGAAAATTGCTAGACTGAACTAGCATGACAAAATTTGGATTGAACACATTCATGTGTCATCTGTGATGATATTTCTACTGCTCTTGGGGAAGAAAACTAATCTGGAAGGCAGAGAGAATGGCTCCCCATGGATGATCCCACGATTTCTGACACTGCTGTACAGCTAGCTCTGTACCTGTTTCCAGGCTCTCTTCATGGAATGAATTAAGACTCCAAACACAAGTAAATATGTCAGACTCCTAAAACAGTCCTAAGAGTATGTCACCTGGCCAGCCTTGACATGTATCCCAATTGCTGTAACGTATGAGCTTATTTTAGTTCCCACTGTAGCAATTTCCATAATCAGTAAACACTGGTGAGATACCAGACATATTTAAACACACTAGGAGGGTGTTGCCTATAATGCTATCTAATGGACATTTGAAGGAAAAGATGAAGGCAAAAAGATGACATTGATCAGTTTTATCTGATCTGAAGAAAAAAACACAATGACAACGTGACACTGAAATAATCTCGACCCTAAAACATACTGATCTAATCTCACTATGTGTTGGAGAGTAACCTCTTCTGAAATAGAAGGCTGTTTGCTCTCAATGGAATCAGCCATTCCTAGATAATTCTAACGAAAAACAAGGGGAAAAACAACCTAAAAAGCAAAAAAAGTTCATATGAAAAGCAATCTTTTACTTTTGAAAATTGGATTTGTCCCATTTAACTTTTCCGAACATTTGCAACCTGACTCAAGCTAGTCACCTGCTATCACACTGAAATCAACAGGAAGACACAGGTACCTACAGAGGGCAAATAATCACCCCTCTCTGTCGTAGAATGGAATGAACAGCTGTACAGAGGTGTCCTCAGTGAATCCAAGGGAGAATATATGTATCAATTTTTAGATATCTGGAGTTTGCTAGGGTAGCTATCGCAGCAAAAAATCTTGATGTCCCCTGCAGTTCTAAAATTGTATGCATGAATTCTTTATTAGCCCCAACTTACAAGAAGCTGTATACTTTAGATAGAGGATTCGACATTTCTATCATGCTTTCCCAAATAAGGTACTCTCTGCGCTACAGGGTACCGTGTCTACTGCCTCCTGCACCTGCCAAAGCGTTGCTGCTAGAAGGGATGACACCTTGATGCAAATGTCAGTTCTGGGTCTCTGGGCCCCACTCCCTCTGCAAGTACCCATTCCCAACACCCTGGACACAGGCAGCACTCACGCAGGCCGATGGGGGGTTGTGTGGGGACTCTTCCCTGGTTCGTGGCATAGCTTTACCTCTTAAGAGTGTGTTACACCAAAGAAAAAGTGATCATTTCAGCTCAAGCAGACCACATGCATGCTGGGAAAACACAGGTTAGGTAAAAGCCATGCAAGTTATATACCTGGTCGTGTGGTGAGTCCTCTGTCTGCAGCTGGGCGGGCATCAACTGGCTCAACTGGGCATGTGCAGAAAAGAAACAAAAAAGCAAATAAAAAATAAACAAAAACCCCCAAAATGATAAAGTCAACTGCTCTTCCGTTGGGCCAGTGCAGGAGAGACATACTGCGTAAACAAAGTTACCAAAGCAACAGCTAGAAAAGATCTGCCTTCAGTTAATCCTGAAGGAAAAGGAAGGGATGGGCACGACTCCAAAAGAAAAGCTTCACAGCTGATCAATTGACAGCTGTCAATTTTACATCATATATCTGGTTACTGCTTAAAGTGAGAAGCCATCAAGATTAAAGAATTTCTGTCAATAAAGTGGAACTATATTCATTATGTGCAACCAGTTGTCTGATCAGAATTGATCGTTCAGGCAGCAAGAACAGACATGATGAGTGAGTTCTTGTGGCCAGTCTTGATCAATGCTGACTTATAAACCCACTGAATCCTGACTCCTTTTCCTTTCAATAGGGATTCTTTACAGCCCTAGCTACACGGTTTGAAAAAAGCAAAGCACATTTTGAAAATACAATCGATACTGCCTTCCAATACGCTCCCATTTGTAGACAGCAAATTTGTCTTCCAATTTTTGAAAGGGAAGCAAAGGAGAAACACCACTTTCTACCCACTTGTGTGTCATACAGAGTTTTAAAACTCTTGTATTACTATACTAATGCTTTACCAGCTGAAACCTAAGGCTGATGGAGCTCACTGGCATTAACAGAAAACAGGATGTGCAGAACTTTTAGAGCTGCCTTGGTTAAGTCCAAACTGAACATACTGGAGAAGTTCATTAAAACATTCAGATTTTACCCACACGCACACTTTTTTTTTGTTTTTCTCTTTTGCTCCAATACTGTTGGCCTTCCTTATCTACCCAACTGCCACTCTCAGAAAGAAATTAAATTCAGAAATAAAATTTTACATTGTAGCTTGGAATCCAGAATTTTTAAAATAGGATATTCAAATTAATTTGAATTTCAGGATTCAAGTATGAACCTTCTAATCAGCAGTAAGAGAGCCACAATAACATAGGAAACCTGACAAAAGTACAGTTTTGAATCGTGAACTGTTCACTGTATTTGGCATCAGAAAATCACACTGCTCTTATGATACTGCTGACTTAAGCAAGGGGACTGCCCATCTTCTTAGAGGTCTGTGTCACTTGCTCAGTGTTCCTATGGGTTTGATAAACAACTGCCATGCTTGTAAGTGAGAGCCCTTGTGGCACCCATGCCCTTTGTACACGGGAGATGACTGCAATAGCTCCTGCCGCCAGAAAAAAAAGCAGTAAGTCAGCTTTATAGTAGCCGTGGACTAAGAACGCACCTGCACATCTGACTTGCTTGTGTTTCCAGAAGGGCAAAATTTTCACAGAGCTTGCTGGTCTGGTGCTGCAGAGACAAGCCATCAAACCACCTTCCTTCACAGCAGTTCAAGTGGCACTAGCAGACCATGTAATTGCTTTCCTTACAAAGCGCTATACAAAAACCAATTTCCCTCCTTAACTAAAAACTACTATTTTGAGTATTTTCCTATTTAAGTCTTCTGCTAGGTTTTCCAATATTGTCGGCCCCAGCCCTCAGGCAGGTCAGCAGTAATTTTCAGTGGAAAGGACTGAAGGGAAGAAACAACCAAGGACCAACATTACCAAAACTGCTCCTGCAGAACCCTCCTCTGTCACCCTGGCCCCCGCACCTCCTCCCTAGAAGCCTGATGGGTTTTATTTCCCTTTCTCTCCCCACTCTGTAACCCTACATTTCCATAGCTACTGCAACTGAGAGAGCAGGTTGTGGCTAGCAATAGAACTGGGAGTAGGTGAAGGGACAAAAGGAGAGAGGAAGTTTCTGTTGTACAGTAGCACGGACCTCACCTCAGGGCAATGCAGTGTTTGTGGAGTTAGGTGAAAGTATTAATAATGAATAATTCTTCTTGCCATCTATAGTTCTGAGAGCACTTTGAAAGCTCGGAGCCCAGGGTCTTGCAAAGCAGATTGTAATTCCAGGCACCTCAGTGTAACGCACCCCAGGCAGCACGATACAAAGAAAGGCTGGCTTCTGGAGAACCCTGAGCTGCCACCTTTTGAATTTCAGTTGCATTTTAAAACCTGCTTGCTCCTGCCTTGGTACCGATGTGTGCACGAACAGCAGTTAACTCTGAAAAATCTTGTCCGTGGGCTTCCTCATTGCCTGCCCCACTGGACCACACCACCTCCTAGTTTAAATAGTTTAAACCTATTACAGTATTTATCAATAGTCAAAACTCTTAAGATGTGCTATGTATTACTATAAAAACTGCATTCCGTTTGATGCTCCAGAATCATATTTCTCTTGAACACACTTCCATGTGCACAGAAGTACACAGAATTAGGACCCAAAATTTATTTTCCAAACAGCCTCACAGAACTAAATTGGTAGATACCTGCTTACGCTGACTATGCAGGCTTCATACAGGGTACTCATCCCACCTTATATCTAATGCTAATACATCTCAGAAGAGGGAGAGAGAATGTGGTAGCTTCTCTTTTCAAAAATAAAAGAAAGGTGAATCAAAAAGCCCAAAAGCTGGTATAAAGCAGCAGGCAAGGAGAGCTATGTGATGCTCACCTAGTAACAACAGTGTTGGAGGGAGTAACTGGCCAGGTCATAAGGATAATGCAGTATATTCACAAAAATCTCACTTTAGAGAAATACTTTGTCACTAAGGCTAAGTGTGACCGCACAGTAAAATACAAAGGGTAAAACACTAAACCCAGTTAGTCATCGGCAAAACGCCCAGGGACCTTGGCAGTGTCAGAGCTTCACAGCTGTTGGGGTTTTGCCCCCACCTCTGAGGATGTGTTTTCATTGTTAAAATACAATTTCCTGACAGTTTGGTGGTGCCTTCTGCAGTGTCCTCAGAGAGCATTTTTCGTTGACCTAATTTGTGTTGCAATACGCTAGACATACGTTCAGCTATTCAGGCTGTGTAGCGTATTACCCGGTGCGGTGCATTGGATTCATGTCTGTGGACATTTACTGGGAAACTACCTCAGGGAAACAACAAGGAAGGAAATACTTTCAGAGAATACTGAGCCACCCTAGACTTTCAAGGTCTTTTTATTTTTAGACTGTTTTTCACTCATTCATCATAAAAAGCAATTTTAGTAAAATAAACTCTGCATAAACCCCATCCTTTTACCTAAACATGCAGTTTAGATTGAGAAAATTTCAAATGGAGTTATGAAGCCTTGAGATTATATGGCAACGTACCAATCCAATACATTATTAATATCTCTGCATGAAACCTGAGATTAGATCATGGCCATGGAAGAAAACAGGCATGGGAACTAGTGACAAATTTAAGGTATTTTTGGTAGTATTTTAACTTCATCACTTGTATGCAGAATACTGGATACTTTGAAACTAAGACTTACTGGCTGCATTTCCTTCCGCTTTTTCCACACCCACATTTTGGTTTAAGCATTGCCTGAATGGTTCATTAAAAACAAGTCCTGTCGCTGTGGCTGTGCTGGAGGGGGTGGGATCCTAACCCAGCCAGCTCCAGGATCTGTTTAGCTGCCTCTCAGATGTCAACGACCCCATTAGAAATTTGTTTTGACAGTAAAGCAAATTTGTAATGAGGTAAATGATTTACCTGGTGTGCCTGCTCAGGACTGAAGAAAACTATTGCTTATACAGTGCAACAGCTCTTTGCAGTGAGGAAGTTGAGACTCTCATTCTACCTAGAAACCCACCTGCACAGGGCGAGCTGTTAGCACTCTGAATCTGTGTTCAGCTGAGTTTTAAAAAAGTTGACTTCAGCTTTCAAACTAGTCCAAAACAGTATCAACAACTGAACTTGTGACTTGCCTGCCATCTGAAACTCCTCTGGTAGTCTCTGATAAATCTGGTGGACCCACTGCTCAGCAGATTTCCCAGGTACCAGGCTGTTCACATAGAACATGCTGTGGTTTTCTTGATGGTGCTGAGTATCTTCAGCCCTCACCCAAGTAAATGGGAGATGAGATGCTCAGTTCTCTGACCTTTGCTGGCATGCTTGGCATCTCCCAGCAGCAAGAGATGCTGACAGTCACTAAGACTGCAATAGTTAGTCACTCTACAGTATCTGAGATTTCTCTAGCCATGATTTCTGAAACTACACTTTTTTGATCAATGGTTATTTGTTAAGAAACAGCAGTAACTTGCTCAGTACTGCATAAAATAGAAAAACCTCTCTCCATAAGGGGAACTTATTGCATGAAAAACAGACTATGCAAAAAGACCTTTAGTGAAAAGGGAGAGGGAAAAAAAGAGGAGAAAATTGTGTCAATTGTTATTTACTTCTTGCTACTTCCAAAGCATGTTATAACAAGACAGACACACGTTTTTGGAAGACATTTAGACAAAGCCTGGAATTAGACCATAGCCACAGAAGAAAACAGGCATGGGAAGCGAGGACAAATGGCACAGTTAGTCCTGGGTTTCCGGAACAAAGATGTGGGAGACAAACACAAAGGAAAAAGATGGGGCTGTGAAATCCCCCTTTGATACTATGGGCAAAGGCACAGACAGGGTATCTAAAGAGAGAAAGAAGGTATTGTAGGCATGATCACATTGACAGCATCATGGTCTGGGTAGATGACAGAGAAGTATAATGGGAAACAAGGAGGACTTGGAAGAGGTTTAAGTCATCAAACAATTTCTATTTCTAACTGTGCAGACTTAAATGCTAATAATGGTTGGCCTAAAAGAACAGTTTGCCACAGTAACTTCATGATGAATTCAGTCCTGGTATCAAAAAAACCCAACCCTTAACTGCCAACAACTTACAGGCATGAAAGTTGAAAGATGTTCCCACAGTAAACATTAAGAAGTGCTGCAACAAACCATGTAGTGCATTCAAATGCAGTTTTCATAATTAAACAGTGTATTATTCAAGGCAGAAGAGTTTTTGTTTCTTATTTGCTGTCAAACATTTTAAAAGGAGAACCATGCTCAATATACTTGCCAATGGGAATTCAGTGTCACATTGAAGTATGTACCTTTCATTATTAAATTCTGGGCTTAGTCAGGTTTCTGAAGGAAAAAAAGGCTTGTGTGATTAAACTGTGGGCATGTCTGGGTGCATCTGTGTACCTAATAACTTCTGAACTTGGTGACTGAAATCCATACAGTTTGAAAGCTGGGAGGACAAACTTCAAAAGTAATTGATTTTCCCCCTCCAAGTTTCATGAAAGCAGGCAGAGGGTATAGAAATTGATGCCCTTATGCCTCAACTATGGAAAAAAACTGCAGCGAGAGCTCTATTGGAAAATTCCTGCAGGAGAGACACCACCAGCTGGACTGTGGCCTGCTCCTGGCAGACAGCCTTGACACATGCACTATAGGAGGTACAGCTGATTCCCCAGGAAATTGAAGTTTAGCCTGCCAGTCTGGTCAACCGTTTGTACTACTTATCAGCACCTGACGCAATCCAGCCAGATGCTCTTGGCCGCTCAGCAGATCACTTGGCTGCAAGTGCCCTCCAGACACGTCTGGAGTCCTTGTCACCATCTCCCATCCTCTGGTTCTTGCTCCTGGCCAGTCTACTTAGTTTACTCTAGCTCTCTCTGCTCTTTTTCTTGACTCCCTGGCGGTCTGATTTTAGCCCCACTCCTGAACACCCTTCTCCTCTTCCCCTCAAATTTGGTACACTTCTGCCTCATGGGTTTGTTGACCTTCACTCCAATCCTAGCCATGTCTTTTCTTTTGCTTGACCTTAGGCTTCTCTGTCTCCTGGGGATGACCCACCTTGACCACAAAACTGGTTCTGACTCCACTGATTTCACCTGGCACCAACACTAGACCTTGCAAATCCGTGTTCACACACCATGTTTCATCTCCCAAGCACCCAGCTGCCCACAGTCACTCACACATCATGCTGGAGTGAGACTAACTGTGTAAGGTGGGTCTCAAAACTCATTCTAAAAGCAGGTATAGCCTAAGACAGTGGTTTCAAAAGACTGCTGGAGTATGTTGAAGTCTGTGCAGTTCAGCTACAAATCACAGATCCACAAAACACAAATTTGCCTGAAAAAAGTCTTCTGTAGATCCAGCCTCTGTGAATCTACTGCTGCTTTGCAGTAACAAACTTCCACTATTAGGATTAACTTAGCACTGAGTTGAACTGATAAAGGAAAACAAACACAATAGGAGGAACTTGAATGACATGATCGAAGTCCCTCAGGTTTCTGATTAATTGGCTCTGGAACCTAAGTAAACTACCAATTCCAGATTATACATAAATTATTAAAGTATTATGCAGTCACTTCAATAAATTAGTGCATGAGCAACATAAAATACCCGTCAGGAAAAATGTTTTCACTAGGCAGTTGCACTGCTGAGTATGCAGGAACATTTCTGCAGTACCTTCCAGAAAACCAGTGCAGGGGGAAATAAAAATCAACTCTCATGCTAGGATTGTGCTGGATCTGTAATCATGTTCACATCAGCAAATAAAAAAACTCTTCCTTAACTAAAACACTCCCTCAATCATGGCACAAATCTAACAACTTATCTAACTCCCTTAGCTCATTGTCACCTATTTTATAAGACTGTCGCTCATGATTTGCTGGAACACCAAAATTTGTTGGGTGTCTGAATTCCAAATTCTAATCAGGATTTTCTGTTCCATCAAAGAGACATAGCTGACACGGCAGACCAGTTCTAAACTTAGATTTGAGAGCTTCTATCCTGCTTACATCAGAAAGATGTCAATTCTCAGGGAACAACATGAAGAGAGAGCACAAAGCTCAATTCGGAATATTCTGCGGTTTCTGCCCCTATTGTACATACCTTCATTTTCAGTATTGGCTGGAACAGAGTCAACACCAAAGGGATGCCATGGCTGAAGGTCATCTAGGCTGAACTCTCCATCCACTGGAAGAAGTTCAACTGTGGTCTTAGTTTCCGTCAATGAAGGCATGAGAGCATCATTTCCATAGCTGATTCTGGGTTCGCTGATCATATTGGCCAAAACATCATCAGAATAGTTTTGCTCTTTCTGAAGTAATTCATCTGCAAGGAAATTTCAACACAGAAACTATCTGAAGGAGCCGGCATTTCTGAGGACCTATTTCCAATGCTATTAAAGTAATAATTTACTGTCATGAGATTCTGTTTTCTTCTGATAAAGAAAAACCATAAAAGCTTGGAATAGTCAAAACTCTGTGAAAAGCACTGCTGCGAAGTAAGGCATTTTTTGGAAACATCAACCAGAATTGTTCAATACCATTTCCTACCCACATTTCTACCACATAACCGATCGCAGGTCTGTGCTTTACAAGTCCCTGGACTCCTCCCCACCACTTTTAAAAGAAACACAAATCAATTCTCTTCAACTCAACATGTTGCCATAAGTCAACACACAAGGAGTCCACAGGAAGGAACACCTTCTTTATTCCCCCTTCCTCTTAAATGCTCACTATCAAAGCTCACCGTGGCACTTAAATTCTACATCACCGCAACAGTTACTGTATTAAATTTGGCTTACTATAATGCACTGAATCTGAAGAACCATTTGTTCTTTTAACATATACAACTTTGCCAAAATACCAAAGCTGCGCTTCGCTAAAAATCCAAGTGGTAATAGGTATCTGTAGGCAAATTATTTTACAAGAAACCAGGGCCTAAAGCTGTGCAATACTGCTAGGCTGGGTTTTTCTGGAGTTAAGCAAAGTGAGAACAACCGAAGCACTTTTCAGCTCCATCAGGTATATAGGACAGACTGTCCAACTCAGTGTTAAAAGTAAGCTTAGAGGTTGTGTGCGCTTCTTTATTCCAACTCCCTTCTCCCACTGATGTTCACCCACACTTGATCTTCCCCTTCACTGCTATTTTGTTTGTAGGAGCAACACACTACTTGCAGGTACTTTGAGAGAACTTGGTGGAGAAGAGCACATTCAAGTAAGCACGCAATTTGAATGAAGAAAATAACTAACCGCTAATAATGCATCAATGTAATTGGTACGCACCATTACAGTTCAGAATCAAAGACTGTAAAGGTTACTCAAGTGCTTGCACACATGAGGGCACACATATGAGCTGATGATACAAAAGCTTTTATTAAGACTGGCTTCTCTTTTCACTTCATTAAGGACCCCCTGACTGTCACTGCTTCACGCCCACATCTGCAACCTGTAGCGATTCAGGGACAGGAATCCCCATTCTATTTGACAGACCCTTTATGTCACTCTGTAGGGGCTCACTTATTTTCCTATATAATCAGTGAGAAAGTGCATCTACATTTCTACACACAGCAGAGCTTTATAGCCCTCAGTAAAATCTTTTGAATGTTATTTGCCTCCCAACCTTATATTGTGCTGTACCACCACAGAAGTACACTGTACCCATGCAGCAGCCCTCAGTAAGTATCCCCAGCAAGTCAGAAGCATTAGAGCTGGCACTGCTTCATCAGCTGCCTTTATAAACAATGATGTAGTAGGACTCTGCTCTGTAATATGTCTCTGTAATAAAGACTCCCTCTTAGTGAGACAGTTGATGCAACCCTCTGCCACCCCATTACGCACCAAATTCAGAACATCAAAACTAAAACAAAAAATTGTAACCCTGGCCCTGGGGCAAATATGGGTCTTGAATCTTGTAAAATGATGTTTTAAAGCAAATTTTCCTGTTTAAACAGCAATTGCTTTAGTAGACAGTAAGCCTAATGCGTATACAAAATTTAATTCAGTGATTTAATTTGTTCATTAGGAGGACTTACTAGGACAGTATAGAAAGCCTACATAACACTGAACTGTTTCTCCCTTTGCGGTCATGCTACTGAAAACAGTATTATTTTATAAGATACCTAATAAATCTTCAGCATGGAAGGCAAGTCCAATTTTTGTCTCCCCACTGCACTTAGACTAACCCTTTATCAAATTAAAGCGTCTCCTTGTATCAGAGGAGACGCAGATGAAGCACCTCAATACTCTGAGCAGACACCGTATCACATGACAGATACTAATTTTCATTAGCTAGGGATGAAGAGGCTTCACAGAAAAGGACCTGGATATTAGCGGCCTGAGAGAGAAGCCTGGCGTTCAAGTGCCCTGCAGGGAGCCACGGGTGATACCAGCCGTGCATGTTATTTACCAAGTCATCATGAACCACAGGGAAGTGAGTATTACAGTGCTGCTGAGCATCCTAGTGCCTGCAAGCCTTTTGGACGCAGGAATGAGAAGGATTGCTGTTTTGGGGTGCAGCTCCCCATGTTCTCATTGTCCCCCCCATCCCCAGGGGATCGTGTGGGGCAGCTGCAGAGAGCTGTAGCCCAGGCAGTGGCGGCCAGGAGCTGTGCCCCAGTTGCCCCTTTTCTCTGGGTGGTGCTGATCTTCCACAACTCCTATGCCTTCCCCACTGCTGATGCACTCTGTTTTCTGCAGACAGCTCCTGCCCTTGGAGAAGGACAAATGGTTCACGAGAATAAGGAGCAGAGGGAAAAGGACCTGGCCTCCAGCAGCGAAGGAAGGGCACCAGGGCTGGGACTGGGCCTGGGGGGAGGCCACGGTGCAGGCATGGCTGGGCCCACCAGGCTGACAGCGAGGGGCACCTGACTCCCATCACGATACTCCAAATCCCTAGAGGCTGGCAGGGATGCATACACAAAGTTTCTCTCTCTCTACACTACCCAACTGGGAGCACGTCATCGCTGGCGCTTGCAGGCTCCATTGTTTCCCATTCAGCTGCGGCACACAGCACGGACATTAACTGACCTGCACAATAGCTCAAGTGAGGCGGACAGATACTACAACCAACAGATTATGATCGCATCCATTTCACAAGCAAGGAAACAATGGCCAAAATGAATCAAGCCCATCTGACATGATGAATCAGACACTGAACGACAATGAGAAATTGGAAGTTCCTGGCTTAGAAACTGTGCTGGAGTCCATCAGACTGAGGCAGCTGTGTCTGCATTGACTAAATTATTTGCAAACAATTGTTTCAATCTCTGAACTGCTAAAAAAGTTTGCCCTAGGATTTCCAGTTATCAAGACTGGCTGGCCAAGTCCAAGATCAATTTTTCAGTGCTGATTTTGTTCAGAGTATTGATGGCTAGTTGAATCATCAGTTACGCTAATAGAAAGCCATATAGCCTCGTTGTTACCCATCCAGAGTATTCCCTCCCTTTATCACAACTGCCAGCTCAATTCCCCCACCCTGCAGAAGACAATTCCCCTAAATAAGCAGGGAGTACAGACACAGCTGGAGGCTAGGATGTGCATTCAAGACTGTTTCAGGGGTTTTCTTTGTGTGGTGAATATCTTCATTATTAGGTGCTGAAAATAGAGATTCTAGGCTGCTCTTCAAAATTTCATCTCCTGTCAAACCAACAGGACAAAAACCCCATGACAATCTTCCTATAATAAGACTTTTTGTTGCTGTTGTTGCTTGGCTCATTATCTCCTTGTAGCGTTCTGCTAAGTCCCTCCATCGAGGAGGATGTTGAAACTTTTTGTCGTTCTGAGAACATGTGCTCAAAAGCGACCATGACCTTGGGAAAAACCCACAGTCACCTGGGATCTCAATCCTCCCAGCAGCTCTGGATGTAGTGTAGGGACGCACAATTACTGCTTCTCCTTCAGGCACCCAAACCCTGTCTTTATCAGGATGAGACCCAGGCTCACTTCTGGTACTTCAATAAAACACTTCTGGGAATTATCATCAGGTCTAAGGAAGTTTTACTCATTCTTGGACTCGCTGCAGGCATTTCCCCATGGGTACTGGGTAGTAGCAGTAGTCTATCAACCTAGATGTTGTTGTTGAGTAGCAGTAGTAGTAGTACGTACTACTCAACAACAGCATCTAGAAAAACTGAAGTGAAATATGTTTGGGGAATTAGATAAAATAGAAGGGTAGTACCACTACAACCTCCTTTCAAATCCATTCTCTTATCCTGCAGGGACACATATAGAGCCAAAAGCGAAGAAGCAGCAGAGGAAAAGAAATAAAACTTATCACAAAATCTGCTGGTGGACACCGGATTGTTAGAAGCTATTTGTCCACAATGCCCCTAGACCACACTTCTTACAAGGCTTTGCAAAAAGCACTGTACCAGCGAAGATACCATGACAAATCCCGACAGAGGTGATGGAGTCTTGCAGTGGCAAAAACCATGCTATTTTGTGACTTTATCTAGGTTTTATTGGCATACAGTATTTGTTTCCAGTGTTACTCTGGGGCATACACACCCCAGTCCCCACCTGGCATAGCTATAATAACAGAAATCTCATGTGGAACAGCTCCACTTGCTGCCCCAAAATGCCAGCAATCCAATAGTTATCTTTCAAACCATCATTTTTATTTAGTTCATAGTTCATGATTTAAAATTTCCAAAAGTAATCATAATATTTGTTTGTTGTGTTTTCTCTTCAAGGAGCCTATCTGCCAGATGAAAAGCTCTGCTATGACTATCATGTGCAAGACTTCTGAGTTTACTTGAAAAGCAGCTTTAAAATTGACAATTGTAATTTTGAAAGTTCTATAAAGCAATTTAACGTCTTGAACCAGATGAGAAACAAAGTGCACTGAAAAAACCTCTTCTAAATACTAATTAAAGACACCATCAAGTTACCTGCCAGTTTTGACCCAACACCAAACTTTCTTTGTAGAACAACATTGACATGAGATAATATATATTAAGTCAACAAATACAGGTTTGGGAACCAGCTCAAATAAATTGATACAAATGCAGAGTCCTACTGCCTCATATTCATCATCTTACCAGTCATCATTCAGTCTGAACTGAACATATGTTCTTCCCAAGGTTACAGTTGCTTTTAAACATGTGCTTTCAAAATGACAAAATTAAGAAGTGTCAGCAACCTCCTTATTCTTCTTAATGGCAGAAATTAGAGTGCTTGAGTCACAGCAATTGTTTCATTTGCACGTGCACACATATTATACCAATTTGAATACAGTTTAAATCATGCAAATGCTGCATGTCACTATTAGGGTTCACTAAGAACATTTACACAATCATTTATAACAGTGCATGTGATAAGAGGTAACGGGTTTAGATGCAGTTGTCTGTTTGCCCTACTTTAGGGGCTAATTATATATGCCATAGTTCATAATCTTCAACACAAGCATGTGCCCAAAGGAGTTGCACTGATGTAATGCAGTCAGGTTTTAACTAAATTTGAATGTCTGTATCTTGTCAGCTGTATGAATCAAAACTCCCCAAACTGGTAAATATGAAAACAAGACCTCCTCAAAGGCTTTGCCTTGGTGAATACTTTGAAACAAAACAAACCCAAAACATTATTTACCTGAATATCTGCATTTATATTAGTGCTTACAAAAACTGACAGCACGCTTGTAACCCAGTTATGCTAGCAGCACAAACTTGATGCAAATGAACAGACATATTTCACATTCAGGAAGCACATATATTTCCCCACAAGTCATTTCTACTGAGACATGTAGTAAATAAGCGTTTATATAGGGAACTCAAAAATACAAAGTATTAGTAGCACAAGTGTTTTAGGAAGGTCCAAAGGGCTTTCTGCACCTGTGATGAATGCAAATTCTAATGGAGTCAGAAAGGTAGTTCAGTCACTTGTATATCCTGTGGATTTCATATATTTAATTTATTGCATCAAGTAGGAGTCCCTCCTCTGAGGCGAAAGGAGAGAATATACCAGAAAATACCATGGGTATTTCCTCCAGCCTCTGCCCAAGTCAGAGGAAATTTCAAGCATGTGCTTAAATTTAATCACACTGTAGTCTGTGCCTAACCACAAGGAGTTAAGCTCCACTGAATTTCAAGCATATTGTTATTCTAAGGTGTTTTGCTGAATCAAATATAAGATTATAATGCTACATACTACTAGGTGTCATAATTATAACATTATCAAGCTGCAAAACACAATTACGTGGTATTCAGCGTTGAACTAATTTGTAGAGTACAAGTCAAGTATAATTTAGAGAACAACTCTGATGAGAACTTTATCGGAAGTGACCTGCCTACTGGAATGTGTGAGTGGCTTTCTTGCCTGCATGCTTTGAAGATGATGATAAGAGAGTGATCTGCTAGATCTGTGAAATACTGGAAATGAGCCCAACCTATAATGCTCAGACCCCTATTGACAGAGAAATGTGACCACCCCATCAGATTTAAGCTGCTTCTCTTCTCCTGGTTAGCCTGTGAAATTACACCACAGGTGGCCTTATCTGGAAGCTTTTACAGTGCAGTATGTCTCTCTCTCAGGGTTAAACTGAGACTGAAAGAGCAAGAACCATGGAAATTAGTATTTCATAGTTCTTACTTCCTGTCCTTCAGAGACATCACCACTAGGACAAGAATAAGTAGCAGCAGTAGTTTTTCAGATTTCAGAAATTTCTTATGTGTATGAAAATCTTGTTCAATAAGGTGAAACAACTTTTCCTTTTTCAAGTTCTCAGAAAACGAACATTTAAGGTATTATAAAACAGCTGACTGAAGAAGTTTTTCCTAGAAGTTAGTAGAAGAATAACCACCCCATAGCCTTAGACAATACCCTGTTCCCTAAGAACCAAACTTCAGAAGAAATACACCTCTGAACTTAAGAATAGCTGCAATATTTAGAACATACTAAAAAGAACATGTTTCTAACACATTTTTAAAAAAATCACAACTTTATCACTTTCATTTCTTTCCCATTTCTTGCTGCTTCTGCTCTTTCAGCATATGTGAATTTCAATGTTTCCCAAATCCCATCATAAAAACAACACAAGTGAGTCTCCTCCTCTAAGCAAGTACATGTAATAATGTTTCAGTTACATTTGCCTTGCAGACTATTTAACTTAAATTAAAAATAAACCCAAGGATGTTTAACTTAGATATAGAGCAATTGTCCTTTTGCAGGTAGATCCCGTTATAACAAGTTTTCTGGTAGTGAACAGTGTTCAAAGCACAAGCAAGCTTGGAAGATCCAATTGAGGAAAACATTTATTACCATGTAGTGATTAATTTCAATATGACCTAGGTGACTTGTTCATTAGGGATGGACTTCAGCACAAATCCAAGTTTTGTACATGGCTATGCAATTGCAGAGACCTTTGAGCAAAGGTTCATGAGAATTTCCACATCACTTCATCGAGGAAGAACCAGAATCATCCTCTCCCATTTTTACAGCCTGCTCTGGAGCTCAAGGTCTTGAAATTTTGTCTGATTTTGTAAGAAGGCTGCTATGACACTCTTTACCTTCAATGAAAGAATATTGTAATTACTACAGACCCTTAGCTACCTGACAGCTACATGAATTAGTTATTAGCTAAAATTAAGTATCAATATATGGCTATAGATGTGTGCACATTTATCATTTTTTTAAATATTTATCAGCAAGTCATCTGATTAATGACTGCATTTCCCCTTCAGTTCAAAGCCGAAAGTATTAAAGGAAGTTTATGAGATAAAGTCAGTCCAAAACCAGAAGCTTGTGTGATCTCCAAAAAAGTTATTAAATAGAAATTAAAGACCCTGCTCTTCCCTTTCACAGCTTCAAGCCTTTTTGCCCATTTCTGTCTCCTTCCCTTCCTCTCATCCCCTCCGCATTCAATTTAGTTAAATTAATAATATTGTCTCAGAAAAATGATTCACCATTCATAGCCTCAGAAGCTCTGGATTAAAATGCAGAAAAATCCTATTTCCACGTTGTGGCTCTCTTTTAGGTAAAAACTTGAAATGAAACATAGTTTTTTGTACTAGCATGTGGAAAGTTCCTCTCCAGGTAAGATGACGGCAACCTGACATTAAGGTAGACAAGGAAATATTAAAAAATCTTGGGGAAAAAATTGAATTGAAACTCTATACTGCAATCAGAACAGACATTGTATGTCATCATCCTCATCCACATAAGGCACTGTGACAAATTCCCCAGGTTTAAATTTAACTCCACATTTAATTCCAAATTAACATATCATTAAGTGCTTCAAAATAGGCTGAAGAGTCTAAATTGTAACAAATAAACAGCCCCCCACAATCATCCCTGACATTTCTGCCAGATGAATCAACATTCATTATTCCCCCTTAGTCTTGTGTGAAGGAGAAAAAGGCAAGTACATTTCCAACCTAAATAAGTAGGCTGTAAGGCTTATAAGTGAAACTGTCCTGCAAAAAAGCATTTATATGAGAAATGGCTCTGGAATTTTATTGTCTTATTTTCTGAAAATAATTATTTACTTTATTTATTTATAAATTATTTATCGGTCTTATTTACTGATAAAAATGATCAGAATTATTTGCCACACTTATAATACACAGTAAAACTCAGAACTGCAGTAGAACCTGAAACTCTACTAGTTTCTAACACCTGAAAAAAGTCAGTTACCCATCATTTTCTATAAACACTTCTGAAGAGTATGAATTCCACAACAATTTTTGATGTGTACTGAACTCAGAGGCAGCTTGGGAATCACTAAATAATCCATAAAAATATTGAAATCTGAACATTTATTTGTTGCACCTGATTCCCTTGGTCAAAGAGAGTATTTTCATTTTGACTCACTTGTAACAGTTTAAATCAGAACTCACGAAAACTGAACTGTGCAGCACCTGCTCCAGATAAAATATATTCTGCCTATTTATTAACTGCAGTTTTAGCACGTGATAGGCCAAATGTATCCTGAGTTGTCCCAGTATTCTAAAGAGATGCATTTGTTAAATTTAACAAATGTATCCATTAAGTGGGAAATGACCTATTCTGATGGCTTTTACGCCATTTTTTTCATATGCACAACCTAATAGCAGGAAGCAGAACAGTGAAAGGACTGGAACTCCGCCTAGGTAGCACTATTCAGGAAAATGCATTTTTCGATTAAATTGGGCATATGAAAACCACACAGCGGGAGAAAGCTGCGCTGATGAAAGATTGCTTCATTTGTAATCCCACATGCATGGGAACCATTAGGAGATAACTGAAACATTTCCATCAATCCTGCTGTTCTGCAAAACCAAACATCCTCAGTAATTCCCCTCCCTTTTTATCCCACTAGTAAGAGCTTGCCTAGCAGGAATTGGTCAGATACTCTTGGCCATAATAAGCACCCATGAATTTTCACTCTGCACATCTGAAGAGGAAGTTATGCTTGAGTAAAGCAAAACTTAGCACATCGTTGCATTACAGACATATTTAGCCCTCCCCCTCAGGATACCTGCCCACAGTGATGCATTTCAGGCTTCAGTGTTTGCATTCCCCTGGAAAACAATCCCAGAGACTGCTCTGGGAATGACGACTGACGTGCTAACTCTGTAATATATAATAATGCTAAAATATATAGCTTGTGCAGATGGTCTGTAACTGGTTCTCACTGGGCACTTGCAATTTGCTGGCACATAAGAATTAAGATGATTAATTTGCTTCTTTCACAATCTAACACTTCCTATTAGGAATCTGATCTTAGAGTTAGTTAGACAGAATGACACAACTGTGTTTCCAAACCAAGAAACTAGGAAAATAAAATCAATCATTCAACAGCAAGCATGAAGTGGGAGCTGTTGTTGGGGTGCCTGTGCTCCCATGATTTTGGGCTGCTTCAGCACTCATGGACACTGACTTCATTAACCTGATTTAAGATGACGGGAAGATAACATTTTTATGAATTAAATTACACGTATATTTACTGCATCAAGAAAATTTTCAATACTAAAGCACAATGACATTTCTGTAAGTGGGCAATGTTTCACTAAGCCAGTGCCTCCCCATCTGAATGGAAACTATGCATTCAGAAAGTCAGGCTCTTCTGAGCTAACCTGCTCTCAGATCACATTTGCAAGGTGAACAACTGCAAGATTTTTTCAGACTTCTGTTATCCATCCAATAAAAGAATGACATCTTAAATTTGGCACATGAGCTAATGTATTAATTCCTTAAAGTATAATGGCAAAAGCAACTACCAGGCAATACAAAAGGGAAAGGCGGAGAGAAGCCATCCTTCTTCATAAGACAGTAAAATCAGACTTTTTTAAAATTTTAGTACCACCACATGCTTTATCTGTCTTGTCTCAAATATGAGTGATCCAGCTTTTCTTTTCACTTACACTGAAGACACAGTAGAGCAGGAAATCAACTCAAATAGATGTTTATCAACAAATCTGTAACTATGAGGTAATCCTGACCTATGATGCTTTTTAAAATCAAACGTATCCAGTATACTTATTTTAAATAATATACACACTCCTATACATTCAATGTTTTCACACAACTGTACCCCCTCTACCAGAAGAAACAATGCCCTCCGACACAGAATTTCTCGGTCTGCTGTCTCCATGACACCAGAAAATGACGTGTGAAATGACTGGAGGGTTAGACGAAAATCCTCATCAAATCCACACGTTTCCATGTATCCAATCAAACAAGAAAAAACAGAAGAGAATACAACCAACCATTGGACAGTTATTCAAAGTTAAGTGCATTTTTTCCTTAATTCTAGCATAAAAATGCATTGCGCACAAGGTCACCTGTAGACTTCTCCAGAGGGATCTTTAAAGAAAGCTGTGAAATGGACACGGTACCAGCCTCCACCTGCTGCCACTGTGAACCCAGAGTGGTCTCTTGGTCATAAACCTCCTGTGGAACCTGCGGTGGGGGATGATAACTTGCTATTTAAAAAGAAGTGTCTATGAAAAAATACTTGAGGCTAGAGTAACAGGAAGGATACAGAATAGATATTTCAAGAAGGATCTACCAATGCAGGACAGAGTACTCTAGCCATCAGCTCCTGAAGAACATCAAAGCAACACCTTTAAACATCCCACTAAAGGATCAATTAATTAGAATGAAAGGCTTAAATAGCTGATGCCCAGAAAATTTTAAAAATACTTTGTTTACAATCTATGAGCCCATAATTATTATCAAAAGTTCCTGGTTTTTAGTTCTAACATTTAGACAATGAGACCAGATTTCCTTAAAGGTGTAAGTGAAACAGAACAGTGCTTTTCAAACCAGAGGAAAAATATTCTCTTAAGAAACTTCGTAAGTCCTTTCATTCTGATCAAATTTCTGAAAAGTACATGGAAAACAGATGCCCCATATTTTTCCCTAATGAAAAAGCCACCTTGATCCAAAGTCATGTGAAGTCATTTATCCTTTTCACAATATCTATAAAACCTGGAGGAAACTGGCTCTTATACTGAGTCATGTTCACAATATTTATGAGATTAAAAGAGGGCTTGTGCGCACAAAAATCGGGATTCATATCCTTTCTGAAGAATATTAGTGCCCATGACAAGACACAATAGACCATTTAGCTACAAAAGATGGGGAGGATATAGTATGCTACTAATGAAAGCCTTTGAGAACATCAACGTCAGTGAAGTGCATTTATATCTATTTTAATCATCTACTATTCTCTGCCTAATTTTCTATGACAGTTAAATAATCTGGACAGAAAATAAGAGATGCTTAGAAGAGGAAAATGTCAGATCTGTTTCCAGGATTTTTTTTCCTTCTCTTCTAAGCTGCAGCAAAGGACATATTTTACTAGCAGACAGAGAGTCTCCAATCTGGAGAAGTAACCAAAGTTCTTCAGCTCTTCCAAGCTTCTGAATGGCATGCAGAATTTACAAAGCCTTAGCAACATGGGACTGTCATTCCGGCTGGCAACTACCTTGGCCTATTAACATATAACACACTAAGGGAGGTCAGTTAGTTATAGTTAGTTCAACAAGAAGTGTGAAGTCCTGCTCCTGGAGAATAACAATCCCATGCATCACTATGTGCTGGGGACTGACCAGCTGGAAAGCAGCTTGGCAGAAAAGAACCTGGGAGTCCTGGTGGACGCCAAGTTCAACATGAGCCATAAATGTGCCCTTGTTGCAAAGAAGGCAAATGGTATCCTGGGCTTCGTTAGACAAAGCATTGCCAGCAAGTTGAGGGATGTGATCCTTCCCCTCTACTCATCACTGGTGAGGCTGCACCCAGAGTGCTGTGTCCAGTTCTGGGCTCCCCAGTACAAGAGAGACATTGACTTACTGGACAGAGTCCAACAAAGGGCCACAAAGATGATGAAGGGACTGGAGCGTCTCTCCTATGAGGAAAGGCTAAGAAAGCTGGGACTGTTCAGCCTGGAGAAGAGAAGGCTTGACGGGGTATCTCATCAATGTGTATAAATACCTAAATGGAGGCTGCAAAGAGGATCGAGCCATGTTCTTTTCAGTGGTGTCCCGTGACAGGAGCAGAGGCAATGAGCACAAAGTGAAACACAGGAGGTTCCCTCTGAACATCAGGAAACGCTCTTTTACTGTGAGGGTGACCAAGCACTGGCACAGGTTGCCCAGAGAGGTTGTGGAGACTCCGTCCTTAGAGATGTTCAAAAGCTGTCTGGACATTGGCCTGGGCAACTGGCTCTAGGTGGCCCTGCTTGGGCAGGGGGCTTGACCACATGACCTCCAGAGGTCCCTTCCAACCTCAGCCATTCTGTGATTCTCTGGCATTGGTTGATTCCCCACATAAACAGAATACATCACCTTGTTCCAATAAGCACCTTGATGGTATTTATTGAACTATTTATGGCATTTACGTCATTATAAAAATATTTTATAGAAGTAACAAAATGGCAAAACTGGTAGCTTAGTAAAGACCATAAGCTTGTGATGATTAAAAAAAAACCACCTGGAAAAAAAAAGCTGAAGTGTGTTTGTATGTGTATATATATACACACACACTTCATGTATATACACTTGGGTGGAAGAGTTCTTAATTGCTCATCAGGCAATTCAACACTTAAGGATTGGCAAAGATGACATTCCCTTGTGTCCAAAATTGAAGACGCTCCCTCTCAAGTACCAGCCAAGTAAGTGCCTGGGGCAATTCAGAAAGGACAATTCCACTGACTTCTAGAATGGCAGAAAGTATAAAACTTAGCAGGAATTGTCCAACCTTCCTCAGCTACAGATTTTTATAACTACTGCAGCTGCACATTGGATCTGTGGCTGTTTATTTTATCCTGGGTAAAAAGTTCAACTCCATTTGACACCTTTATAAAGAGGAAAGGAAAGTATGGATAACCAAAACCAAAGAGGAACTGCTTTTCTTCAGAAAGAACATCTCTAGCTTCCCAGTCATCATCATACTCCTCTGCAACTCCATCTACTGCTAGAAAGCGCCTGTTCCCAAAAGTAGTCAGAGCCCATGCTTACACTAGAAAGTCGTGAAGCGGAACAACACAATAAATAGGGACAACTGAGACATTTGTTACCAAAATGTACTCCTATGTGAGCTAAAATGCTACTGTAGGTAGACCCAGGAGGATTTACATTGACTGGATTAAGCAGGTTTGTCAACCTGTGCAAAACTCAACTGGCCAGAGGATGAGCACCATGAATGACAATTCCTCATCTTTCTCTATACCAGTTGATTGAACTTGGTCTGTCCCAGTGTGCTTATTCATTTACCCATGCTTCAACAGCCCTGTTTTTCTTTGCCAGAAGAAAAAAAAAGGCATTATAACCACTCTGATACATGACATCAATTGCATCAAGCAGCTGCTACCAGTGCTTTCGCCTCTAGTCTAAGAGGCCGACTAGAACTGCTTCCCATGCAGTAGACTAGAACTGCCACCTCCATGACCAACAAGCGATTTCAAGAATTTTCTAGTGTAACGTACTGAAATTGAGTCATAGAGCAATTACTGTTCTTTCCCGATATGAATTATATGGTTCTGCACGATCCCATTCCAATACCCTTGATAATCTTACAACATCCTTTTAACAAGCTAATGACACATTTAATGTATATCAACTTCCCTTTATTATTGTTACCTCAATATGGCAACCCAACTTCAAATAAAGGTGCAGAAATCCTAAGCATCACTTCATGATTTTAAATACGTTTTGAAAGTAGTGTTGTTCTCTTCAGCTAAATCTTAAGACAGAAAGTATAAGGAAGAGTTACAGAAAAACAAGACACTGCGAAGTCCCACTGCAGTCTGAAAGACATTATTGATTACATACTCAAAAAATAACATTTTAATGGAGAGGATGTAGAAAACAATCACAAAAGAAATGGCACCAAACAGGACAGACACAGCATTTGCCTTTGCAAAGCCCCCAAGGGTGTGTTTTGGTTTTGCAATATCAATTCCCAAACCACAACAATTGTTGTACGGTATTGTCAGCCAGCAGCAAGCAGCAAATGCCCTCAAAACTTCTTAAGAAGGTAGAGAATGAATGGAGAAAAGCATCCTAATCCTACTCAGCGAAAGAAATGCAGCAAGGCTGCGGATTGACTACAGGTCAAAATCAGCAGCTAGAAACACGAAATCAACAATTAGTTGTATAAATGCTGAAAGACCAGAACCAGCTGAGGCAGCAGTAACTTTGCCCTCCACAAGTAGTCCAGACAACATGCACTGATTCAGCCTGACAGGTATAGGGACCTAATGGTTAAAGAGAAAGGGTTAAAAGAAAGCAAGCCTTCAGACATCTTTAGTCTGTAGCTTGTCCTATATTTACAGCTGTCAAGCTTTCTCTAAAAATACTTTAGAAGTCTTCACAGGAAGCTGTGAGGCAAAACTCTCTTGCTCAAATTTTGTCATGCTAAGCTGGAGCACACAAATACTTGAAATAGCACACGACTCAGAGGACACTATGCATTTAAACAGAAGCAGTGATCTGGGGTCTGTTTGTGCTTGTCCTCTCTCCCAGCTACAGAATGTGAGTGTGGCATCCAGAACATGCTGCAGAAGAATGGGATAGGCACAGTGGAACAGAATAATACAATAACAATAGCTTGATTTTATTTGTCAAGGGACAGATGAAATCATATTCTCTTACTTATTGCTATAACCAAATGTTTCAGAGCTTAGTTACGATACTGCTGTGGTAGGTGGTGCTGAATATTTCATCAGTGGTGGGCTAGAAAACATGGAGCTGAGGACATCAGTTTGGAAACAGAGCAGCAAAGACAGAATTAAAAATTCAGCTCACCGCCTTCCCATTGGACTAATGCACATAGCTCTGACGTAGCTTCTGATTCAGAAGCTGTGCCTGCTGTACCACTCCCAGCAATAAATTGCCTTTTACATACATGGATAAGCAGTCTAATCAAATAAGGATTTAAAGCAGGATGTGCTTAAAGGAACTGCTGATTTCTCTTAAAGCCTGCCATTGCTCTTTCTGAGCTTCAGTACATATTAAATAATATATGAGATTTATCAGAGGTAAAAGGTGAGTACAAATACCAAGGTAGCAAAATAATCTGCTCACCTAGTGTGCAAACAAATACCTCTTCTCAGATTTTTTTGTGGCACATTCCTGTTATGGGGCATACTCCTGCCTGTGAGCAACACCACTTAACACCAAGAACTACATCAGCCACCAAGAGTAACCTGGTTTGTAGCACATTTGCATCGCTGCCTCTTGAGAAATCATTTGCAGCCAGAATGCCAAACGGTCTCCTACACACATGACCTGCTTATGCTTTCCAAGCTTTGTCATAACAGCCATGGTCAGACAGACCTCTTTCTGCGACTCTTACGCTTCTTCCCCTGCCCCAACAGGAATGAAAGACAGCCAGCAGCACTCTTCCTTACACATCTGAAATTTGCTGCTATAATATGTGCCTGTCACCCTAATGGGGCATTTGCACATTACGTGTTGGTCAAATGCTTAGCAAAAAAATCCTCACTTCATGTAAGTGCTGCTTTCTACCCTTCAGAGTGCTGCTTGTCTTCCTGTGTATCTATAGACTCAAACCAAGGCATCTTCTGTTTAAGCCAACAGGCATCAACTGGTCATGAACACCTGTAGGTAAGGACTACAACTCTTTCAAATTTTACCCTGAATTCCTCCCATCATCTCTGCTGGAGTTCTGAAAATAACCAGATGTTTTAAACGGCTGCTTTTAGCATAGAAGCTGGATTTTGTATTTTGGATTCTGCACCTTAAAACGGCGGCTGTAAGCCTGCCTTTTGAGGTAGGAACTTCAAACATATCCTGTGTTTTAAAGGAACTTCAAATGTCCAACTGCTGGATTGTAATTCATCTGATCACCAAGCATTAATTAAAAAATCTTCAGATTGTTGAAGAAAATATTCTCTATGCAGCTGCTATGCCCCAGGAATAGCTCTAGATTCTGTTTCATATAATTCAAGTTCACTGCTCAGCATAAAAACTTCAAAAATAACAGACAGAAATTACAAGTGTGCACCTTATCTTCAGGCAAATATATTTTCCAATGACAGAACACCACCTATTTCTCATGGATGAATCTTTGGTAGCAGACTGTCAGGAAGACATAAGGGAAATTTTAATGTATTTGCATTTACTTTCTAAAAAAATAATTAAATGCCAAGACCTGAGATTCAAATTTGTCAACAGCTAATAACGGAGAAACTGCAAAATAGAGCATAATATTTCTAGCAATGAGAAAATCTAGTAAAAACCAGCATGCTATATTAGAGGAATTAAACCCATGGTACAAATTCACAGGAAACTAGATCTCATTTATTTTACTGCTCACAGAACTACCTGTGCAATTTAGCGAAAAACTACCGTTGTCAGAGCTGTCTCTTCTAAAGCAAAGATTATTTATTCCTCAAGGTGAAAACTGTTCATGAAGAGTTCTGCAGGAAAGCGTGGAACTACAAACTGTAAGTATAATGAACAAAAAAACCTGAACTAAAACATTAGCCATTTAACTTGCATCCCAGCCTAGAAGAACTATTTTCAACTATGCTTCCTTACACGTAATTTAGTATTCAGACACCCTGTGTGTGTGAGATGTTCTTACCTAGGTTATTTTTCAACTTTTCCACTGATTCAGACTTTCTAGGTCAATGGTTCTAACAAAAGGTATTTAATGAAACATTTGTCTTTTTAATGAGAGTTGTAATATTTCTTGAGAATGTTACAAAGTACAATTTTATTAGTGTTTTACTTCTCCACACATTCTGCAGCTGTAATATATTTCCTCTTCCATGGGTTAAGGAAGAGTACAGAGACTAAGAAATTCAGTAATTTCAGAACAGAATTTGAAACAGACGGATCAGTGCTCAAAGCTAGAAGAATGCTGTTTCCTTTAACAGATGGGAAGGACCTCAACAAACTTTCATTAAAACTAATATGTAAAACCAAGAATACAGCCAAAGTTACCAACAAGGAGAATGCTGATACTGAAAGAGAACAGGCTTTCTTCTCAGTACTGAAAACTTTTATCTAGTACAGCCCAGATCTGATAGTGCTTTGTGTAATATTTGCTGCCTGGTAACTCCCAGTATGAAAACTTACTTTTCATTGCTTTGAACTTTCCAATGCTTTGAAGAATTTTTAGTATATCCAAACCCACAAAAAGAAAGATCGAGGTAGGGGAAAAGCACTCAAGACTGTGATAGGCCTGCTCTTTGAGATATCTTAGCTTCTCTTATCTTATTAGGAAATAATATCCTACTAATTTTAGGCTCTTTTTTCGCCTAAAAATAAGTATTACATTTGAGATTAGGAGTCAGGTTTTTGTAAACCACTTAGCAATTAATACACGTGTGCTCCCATGTCACCTCAAAGCCTCTGAAATTCCCATTCC
This sequence comes from Phalacrocorax aristotelis, assembly GCF_949628215.1. Lineage (NCBI taxonomy): Eukaryota > Metazoa > Chordata > Aves > Suliformes > Phalacrocoracidae > Phalacrocorax > Phalacrocorax aristotelis. The sequence continues at coordinate 105,901,470 of NC_134276.1, read as the reverse complement.
ATTTTGGTATTTAGCAGGGAGAAGAAAATTTAGAAGAATGTGCTCACCAACAAGCATTAACATTACCAATAATAGAAGAAAACGAAGCTTCAAGCAAAAAACCCAAGGGAACGATAGTGGTGCAGAAAGAAAACAAAATGAGCATCTCAAAGACCTAACAGTATCGGCATCTCCTTTGCTACAGAAATGATATGCTTTCAAGTGATCAATAAGTTGTGTTCACCCCCCCCGCCCGAACAACTCTCTGCAACTACAGACTGAGACTGTTGATTGTGCCTTATAATCATGGAGCATAGAAACACACGGTGAAGGACACTTACTAGTTCAGCTTCCTCTTTGTTTCCTCCCAACCTCTTCCCCAACTTCCTGATCTCATCCTCAGCCCTCTCAAGCCACCTCACAAGTAGAAGCACATCTCCTTCCTAACCTGTGCTTTGGGCAAATGAATCCACCACTTCTCCCTGTCCATCCCCCTTCCTATGTCCTAAATGCATCCTAATCCTTACTACAATGGCACACCTCTCTCCCTTGTGTTCTAAAGAAATCAATAATTTTTTTCAGTCAGCTGAAGCTGGTTATTTGTGAAACTAATCCATTAACTGCCATTTGGCAGAGCATTGCATCTTGTGAAAAAAGCTGTTCCAAAGACAACATCCATCCCATCTCCAGCCTTTGCGTTCCTCCATGTATTATTTTTCTTAAAGAAGCACATTAGCAACATGATGTCCAGAGCTGTGGCTACGTCTGAAAATAATATATGCTAAGTAAAGATGCCTTGCTGCAAGAGCAGCACACAGCAGAGTCCAAGTGCTGTGATGGAGATACCTCTGTTGCAGTGATGCCACCGCCAAGAGCAGGAACTGAACGGGAGGCAATACCATTCTCCCTCACAGCTGTCTGCTATAAAGCATTCAAGGAAGAGTCAAACATGAGACTGTTACTTCCTGACTGGTCCACAGCCCAGCCTGTGCGCTGGAAAAAATGGGAGGAGAGGAGACACCCATTTGACCAACTAAACAAGAGATGTTTAAACAAGCATGACCAGTAAGATACTGCCAAGCTGCACGTAGCAGCTTCCATTTGATACTTACACTGTTCTCAGATGCTTGAGCCTGCAACTAATTTTTTAGCTGGGGGAATCCCAAAAGGCCTGCATCAGATAATATAAATACTTACCACATAAATTAAATATCCAAACCCAGGAAGGATTTGCTAAATCTCATGGCCAATAGCTGCTTCCATATAGCATGGAGGCTCTAAATGTAAATGAACCTATTTCAGGGAAAACACAACAATAGGATGATGCCATTGCATGCGTTATATACAATTTGTCTTCCAAGTATTCATTATAATTTATGATTTAAGAACATTGGCAAGTTTACTCTCCTATTTTTCAGCTGGGACAGTGTAACTATAGGAGAAGTAAGATCCTGTATTTTCGCTTTTGCTGGTAGTTTCTCATCACAGAAATATTTCCCGTTTTCTAGTTTGCATACCAACTTCATCCTGGATCTCCTCTGCCACAGCAGGCACATTGTAGAGGAAGGAGAGAGACTGGTTCATGCGTTCATATATCACACGTAGATGTGTCATAACCTATGGAAAAAAAGAGTATTTTAAGGAGGGGACTAGTAGTGGTAATTTGACATTATGACAAATTTTATAGGTTATAGACAGCAAGACAGTTTTCACTCGTGCTAGGGATAAGAATTCAGTATGCTTTATGTACTGAAACTGTCAAATCCGTTGCAAAATTCACCTCTCTCCTACAGCTACTACAAAAATATTGTTCTAGGCGCTCTTCCATAGCAACTACCTGAAATCCCATGGGAATGCAGCAATCAAGGTAGGGGTTTACAGTTGCTGTGGGACAAAGCAAGCAGCTATTGTGGCAGAAAGCCAGAGCCTCATTTACCCTTCAACGACATTTACATTTGCCCATACATGTAAGTTTCCACATAACACACAAACTAAGTGAGGCACAATGATTGCTGCATCAAAATGTTTCAGCTGTTTTTTTCTTCTTTATCCTAATATTGCAAAAAGAAACAGCTCTCTGAAAAAAAATCCAGTTTTCTTGGTAAACATTTGCAAACATTTTCAGCTGAAAACATAAATATGTCCACCCAGAAGCATTACTGCATTGCCTCATGTGACTCCAACTCTGTTGCCTCAGGTTTCTGCCCACTACTACAGGTTGAGTCACGACATCACATGATATATGCTCCCTCAGGGTCCTCTCCACAAGTATTCACCCCTCTTAAGTAGAGAGGGAAATTGAGGTGCATCTTAGAAGACTGACAGGGCAATTAGACCTAGAGGAAAATGGCTCGCAGAGAGCAATTTCGATGAAAAAAACATTACATTTTCTTCAAACTGAAATGTAGCATTTATACTTTTGAAGAAAATATTGTTTTCCATTTTCCACTGAAAACAATTTCAGTAGGCTGGATCCTCCAGCCTACATTCCCGCAACCTTCTGATCCATTCAAGAAGCAAAGATACTGTAGAAACACTGTTTCCTATGATGATACTGAGCAATACACTACACTTCTTCTATCTAAATGTCAGTTTCTTCACCTGTGCTGCCACACAATGTGTAGTCTGCAAAATTTCACTCTTTTTTGCTATTGAATAATCCAGTGTTTTAGGAACTAAAACTCATGTTAGATGCAAGAGGACATGTTTTAATGTTTAATACAAGGCAAAGACAACTGTCACCGCAGAAGACTGTTAGAAGCGTGCATTTCAAGGCAGCATGACCTCAATGCACAAGTCTAGCTGGAATAGATGTTTGAGAAGTCTAATATGCCAACTGTGTCATTCAGGGAGGTATATTGTTTTGATTTAGCTTTTAGAGATGACAGTCAGTTCAAAAACTGTGGCTGGAACAGCATTTCCCATTGCATCCTGCAGAAGGAACAGCAGCTGATTCTGCTCATTACACCACACTTCTTTTACAGCTTGTTCATTGTGCCTACAATTTTAATTGCTGTTTTGAAAGCCACTACATCTTAACCTTTTTTTTTTTTTTTTTTGCTTTCTCACCCTCCATGATTTACCAAGGCAACATATAAGCTGATCCAAAACATAAATGTTGAGGACTGCAGTAACATTCAGCAGTTAAAATGCCATGAAGTACAGCGCCTATTTTAAAAGAACATGTTAAACTCCAGTGCGCAGTAGTAATGGCATTTATAGACACTACACGCACCTCTGCAATGACTATAGGAAGGTTGGTTGTGGTCAGATGGCTACACCACTTCTGGTTCTGCCACTTCAGCTGAGGGAAGCATAATCATGTGTGGTTGCTAAATCCGTTAGTGACGATTTCCCACAGGTGGCATTTACCAAAGCACTAATAAAGGCTCTGGGCATTAATGCTCTGGAGGGCTGCTCGGGAAATGCCCATAACTGACTCACTGACTGGACAGACAGAAAACCTGCTTTTCAGTTCTTCTCAGAAGACAAATTATACCCACTCTACTCCTATCTACAAAGCAATAACTTTGTCTTAATCTTCTGCTGGAAAGCAGATTAGTTCTTATTGCATGTAAAGCTGTCCATAGAAAGGGGTCAAGTATTTTTTTTTAAAAATAGGTTGACAGAAACTTCACAATGGTTATGAACAAACACGACCTCATTAACCCTCAGTGGAATTTACCTGAGATCTGATCTGGGCAGCTTTCTTTGGGTCTACCATGCGGACATGTTCAAAGTGTTTGAGAGTATGTTGCCTGTCCTTCTGCTCAGCACGCACGTACTTCTTCAGCATGTTGAATACGTGACGAGGCTACAGGGAAGAAATAAGGGGGGGGGGGGGAAATCAGTTTAGTTTAGGACAATACATGTTTTTGTTCCTTTCACTGGGGACATATCCCAAACCAAAAGCCAGTGCCTGTAGCTACCTTCTGAAGGCAGGCCTGAATACTATAAGGAACATCCACTCACTCAACCCATTTGGCAAGATGCACCGTTGAATAGTAGTTGTAGGTACTATATATGGTTCCCAGGGAGGGCATTTGTATTTCATCTCTGACCATAACAGAAAGTTTGGCTATTGCATTTCCTTGTCTAACTGCTATACTGTTGCCCCAACAAGACAGCAAGTGTCACCTTAACATGCTAGTTAATGGACACCCTACATCAATTTCTTTTGGGCTTTGCTTCCATTCTCTCCATCAGACTCTATTTTATCTCTCCCCTAACTCAGGAAGCCCCCATGATCCAAGCTCCCGGTTTTGCAACCTTTACCACCACCAGATAAATCCCACCCAGAAGATCCCCTGAAACCTGGACTCCATTGGAAGCATTTCAAAGATTCCCCATATACGCTCTACTACACTCAATACTCAACCAGTATCAACATCTGTCAACTACAGTTAAACTTTTGCAACAAAATTGATTACAACTGGGAAGTTTTACCAACAGTAAACTGAATGCACACGTTCAGATTCAAATCAGAAGGTAACCTGCTCAACAGCTGCACAGATGACTACGTGAAAGCAGTACTCTATCTAAGCCAAGTAGTAATTATCAGACTTGACTGCAAAACTTAAAAAAAGGGCGACCTACTTGCTTCTTCTGAAGGCACTCAGCCTGGGTGCCAGATTTTGTAAAAATCTTAGCCTATGCATGTATTGCAGGTGATTTAAATTAGTAAAAACTATTAAATATACACCTTAAGGCATATAACTGAATACGAACAAAGGAAAGGTCTGTAGCTGAAGGGGACACGAAAATATACACAGACTGATTGGTAGAACAGTGAAGACTAAGAAATGCATATTTTTATGTACTTTCCTACTCTGTACAACAATACAGTGCCAAAACAGGGAAGTGTTCTCTAGCATTCAGCTAAGACATTAATTTTTAATTCAGTGTTTATGATGGATTCTGAAAATCCACCCCCCTTCCCAACTCTGCTTGTGCTGTTGCGCTTGTGCACCCTATCTGAAGCTGCCAAGCAGTGAAAAGCATGAAGCTGAGGCAGGCAAGAAGAAAGGGAAAGGTGACCTTAGTGTGCAGTCGATTAAAGAATGAGCAGAAGTCGTGAACAGCTCGTCTGGGCACTGGCAGAGATACCGGGAAGAGGGTGGGGAAGTGACAAAATAAGCTCAGAGGCTCCATGCACAGCTTTCCGAAGCAGGAAGAACCGTGGGCGAAGTTGAAGCTTTACGAAGACTTAGATTCACAGACAAATATAGAGCCTGAACTAATTCAACATTTACACAAAAGATGAATACTAAGCTACAGAGCTCAAAGATTTAACAATCTCTTCAGCTTAAGAGAAGCAACAGATTAAAAAATGTCCTTAGACAGTAAAACAAAGGTTATTTGAAGAAGATTTGTTGGATAGAAATAGAGAGATGTGAAGCCACTCCCTGCCAAAGGATTAAATGTAGTGGCTCCATGACTGAAAATTCATTCACGAGGAAAATAACCCCAAGTCCCAAAAGCCAAGCACCCTGGGATCAAGTTGCAAGCAACCGCGGACAAATGTTGGAAAGTAAGTAATCCTCACAACATTATAGTAATGGCAAAACAAACTGAAATGCCAGCTGTAAACCTTTGTAGGAACAAAGGCTAGAAGACCAGAAAGCTTAACAAGAAAATTTTGAAGACAGAAAGCATTGTTACCTTTCCTGACACTTCAGCTTTCCTTGCCCCCAAGACACATCAAGGTAGCAGGTCTGGGCACATTGCAGAGAAAAGGATTAATTTCTATTTCTTCAAGAGTTATCCTAATTTAATTGTCATGTCTAACACCAGAAGGATCTACTTTTTGTATTCCCTCAGTATGTTTGTATTCACTGCAATATGCCAATGACACTTTTCCAGTAAGAGTTGCAAGCAGATTTGTTTAATAGGATAACAATCCTGAAAGAACCCATCTAACAGGTAGTAGTCACTTAGGTAAACCGGACCAACTTTAGTACCTTTTATAGCATTGCAAAATGCCCCTAACTTTTCACTGTAAAGGAGAAATGGATACACATACCTCTTGCATGTCTGCCAAGAAATCTTCCTGTGATGGCAGCAGAAAACCATAACTCAAGTATAGGACATGCAGAAAGAATATTAAATTTAAGATGTTTCCTTACAGGGGCAGCGACTTTGCTTTTTCTCAAGCAAAAAAACCCACTAGAAAAGCATTGTATGTAGGTAGACATAACTGCCCAAAGCCCCAGTAGCACTGGATCAGGTCAGACCTCCAACCTTCCCAACAACTTTGCGATGCTACTGCCTCACAGCTTCAGGGCCATGGCTGAAGGCTTAGAACTGCCAGAGCTGGTGGTGGGCAATGGGCAGCTCTCCCCTGGACTTTGCATACCTGAGTGTAGCAGTTACCATAAATGAGGACCAAGTTTTACACGTGAATGTAACTTTGAAAGTAAAAAATTAATTGATCATTTTCTCCTCAATGCCCAGAACTGTAGACCTACTGCTTGCACAGTTTTAACAAATTTCCATATTAGCAAAAGTACCTCTCACCCCAAGTCCCACCTCCGTAGTATATTACACACATTTTTCTTTAAATGCCATTATGGAGTGAAATGGTTCTGCTTGAAAATTCCACCCACACAAGCACTTCTTGCAGAGATACTTTCAGCAGCATTCGCCCCCAAATCTAGTACATCAAGCAGTGACATGAACTCCTGTGACGGTAGGGCGGAGGGGCCACAATGAACAGTCAAGCACAGAGGTGAGGGAAGGCTCCACAGGCTGGGGAGATGCAGTCAGACCCTGTCTCTGAAGCTATTATATCCACAGCCATCTATTACTTCAACCGTAGGCATGAACCTTCAGATTAAATGATAAATGAAAGTGGTGCTGTTATCAGCTAAATTAAGTTTCTGAGGCCTGAGCTCTGACACTGTCTATGGCAGGAGAACAAACGGCTGACACATGCCAGGACCAGCCCGGCACCTCTCGCTCTTCATAAATAATGTACCAACCACCAAACTTCATTTAAAAATTCTGGATTTAGCACTTGAAATTCTGCTGCATGTTTTGCTAAGGAAAGCTCAATGTATTCACATCTGTAGTCATCTGCTAAAAAACGTCTCACAGAATAACTAACTTCTATCAGCCACCAGGGGCTACCTAAGCCTCATGAACTAATTCCACTATTTTCAGTTGTCTGTACTTGTTTTGTTGGCTGTTTTTTTCAGCCTTCCTCTGAAAGTGACCAGGATGAAAGTGACTCCTAACACGTCATCCTATGTTTTTAGTCACCCTGGTCGACGCTGCTGGTGACTGTCGTATATCCAGTGACAAGAATGGCCAGTAACTTCCTAAGCATCAGGATCCAGCACCAAATTCAGAATGTGTATTATTTCACGAGTCCTCAGTCTCGTGGCACACACTCACTATTTAGGCAGATGCAGAAAAAAAAGAATGCATCAAACGAGGTGCACGGCAGGCAATGCCGGGTGAAGCAGTATGAATGCTGCTGTTACACGCTGCTTTTGACTATTTCAAGTGCGCTCTGTCATGCTGTTTGCTCCCATGAAAGTCATTCCGAAGCTCCCCCTTTCCAGCAGATTCAAACACCTACTTTTTATGTAGAACTGAGCACCGATCAGTCGTAGCCCTTTCACAAAATATTGTGACAGGCCAACAGATGTATTCATGTCTGTGGGTATTTTAGTTATTAGTTTAAAATCCTATTAATGCTGGAGAATGTTGTCAAAGTATTATTTCATATATAGTTTTTGTGAGCATGTTGGGACTCGCATGTATTCAATTGGTACAGAGTAGACAGATTCACAAACTACGTACGTGGTCTATGTAGACTATCTAGGCTTTCCATCCAAACTGTAGGGAATATGCCTACTCTCTTATTTGGAAGAGTTCTTTCTGTGAATATAAATATGCACCAGGGCAGAGTTAAGGACCTGCACTGCAATGCCCTGGTTTTAAAACTTAACTTCGTGGTTAACAGGTTTCCAACTGTACAAGACACAGGCTCAAATGAAGTAGAAACTGCTGATGGCTCCACTGACTCTGTAATCCAGTGCCTTTATTTCAGGTGGCATCAGCATCAAGATAAGGTCACTCCCATAAAGGAAACATATATGAGATCTAGTAAATGTTTCTATTAAATGAAATACATACACATAAATACAAATATGACTACATATGTATGCAGATGCCTCTCCCATGATCCTAGTCTACTATTTCAGATTTTAAGGGAGAGAGATAAAACAGTGCGATTTCATTGGAAAATGGAAATATCAAATGTAGTTTGGATTGCTACAAATGTAACTTACACTCTCCCCATGGAAATCCAAAATACTTACTTACTACAGAGAAATAACACAAAAATCATATTAAAGCACTTCTGTGTGTTTAAAATACAACTTCCTGCCTCGGTGCCATGGAACTTCCATGGGAAATCCTGGGCTGGCTTGTCATTTTGATCAAAATTCTTTCTAAATCAGAGCAGAAAGTTTCACAATGCTGTATTGTGCTATTTAATCTTGCCTTTAGAGAAAAATCAATCACCAGCCCTTTCTGACTACTGCTCTTGAAATGTGCAAAAATTGCTTCTTCTTATTCACTTATTAGGAATACCTTGTACACCATATCAGGTATATATTTTACCTGCTATTTTATTAACTTGTGGGTCATGTTTGACACAGGCACAACAGTTCATTTTAGGAACATTCAAGAAAGGCTCGCTAGGATGGATGCAAGACTTTTCACTCATGAGTGAAACACAACCAAACCCCCATCCAGCTACCTTTCCTGTGGAGTTAAAGATGCCTTCTCATAACTTCTGCTAGTTTATAACAAAACATGTTACCCCACACATCACAAATACATGGTTATAATGGTACTCAAAGCTTCCCTTTGCCTGACCTCCTTAAGGACTTTTCCCAGGGCAGAATAAAATGAAAACTGTATTTGATTCAATCTCATTATTTACTTTCAGGATTTGAACTTACTCAACTTTGACAAACTAAGACAAATTTTGTTTCTGCTCACTCTTTTAAAACTTTGCATTTTAGATATAACGAACCTGCCATGGTTCTCAGAACTTAATACCCATCTGGAATTGCGTATTCTGTCTTTAGTTGTCTTGTATAAAACCCTACCGGCAAGCCCAGGTGTATGACTACACCATATGCTCAAGCCCACAGACTGGGGGAAAAACAAGACAGTCTGGTTTTATTCACATGAAAGCCTCAGAAGCTGCTGGAAAGTGGAGTTAGGTGACCACATTTCTCGAAGTCTATGCCACCCTTTGCACAAAATCCTACCAAATTAAGTGTACGCGAGAAATTCCACAGCTGTAAGTTTATGGGTTTAGTGGAGCGGAGCTGAAGGGTGGAGTACGAGAGCTGGACTGCTCTTTCCCACTGCACAGGAGGATTTTTATCACCAGATCAGCAGTGACGCTTTGGCCTGCCTCCAACTGCATATTTCCACAGCAGCCTCGTTGGACTCAGGAAAGGCTTCAAGCTTCCTGAATGCAGAGGCACTGAGTAAGGGCCCCTCTGCAGATCCCTCTTCCACATCCAAATAGTGAAACTCGACTAGTTTCAGCCCGCACTGTGTTCTCTGTATGAACAGACACTGCTCCCACAGACAAAAGGTACCAGAGCAAATTCTGAGGGCAACAGGAAAAAAAAACATGGCAATAAAATAATTCAAATGGATTAAGGTACATGCTAGGGTTGATCCTAACAATCCTGCTCTGTCTGGCAATAATTTACATTTCAGTAAAGTAGTACCAAATTAGAAAAGAAGCATTTTAAACTGATTTTAATCATTATATGCTCACTTTACTCTATGTGCAAAGTAATGAGGTTAATATAAATAAGTAAGTAGGTAGGTTAAAACCTTTCAAAGTTTTCCTGTATGTTTCCTTGCTCTGAAACCCCTTTATTTCACCACTAGGAGCTGGATTTCTTTTCTGCTTCTCTTTGCCCCCTGCTACTGGCTTCCCACAGAGAATGTGCATCGCTTACCAACAAAGATTAAACAGGGAGACATAAATCCAGCAAAATTTGACATGCAAGTGAAAGAGGAAATATAAACAAATTATAGAATCAACCTGCTCACAGCGAATGATGGATTTGAATTCCCCTATTTAACTTGCAAAATGAAGGGGAAAATTTCCAACTGTTTTAAAAACTAGAGGCATATTGGTTCCAGCTGCCACTAATCCTCCTTTTCTGTAGTAAGGCCATCAAGCAGGATGAAACAATGCAGTATTTTGACACTGGATACTGAACAGCTGCACCCCATTTTCAAAGGCAACAAAGCACAGCTAAGCTGCATCAGGAATCAGGGATGAGGATCAAATTTTAAATTTCTGGGCAGCCTTCACAACAGTGCTTCTGAGAACAGAACAACAGTACAAATATTTGATTGTGCTCAAATTTGTTTTCTATTAGACCTTGAAGCTATGCAATTTCATCTCTATATGCTCCCTGTCTCCCTTGCTGCCCAGAATGGTTCCCTGAAGCACTCCTTTGACACTGCCATTGGGCAATCTTTTGCATAACACCTGAAAAAACCTGCAGTTAAAATTTTTGGTCTCGTACAGAAGCTATTCATAAAGGATTCCCAGAATTCTGTAGTTTTACGTGGAACGGTACTGAAACCCACTGATTTTATAAGCATGTATAAGAACGTAATGACTACGCTACTGGCCTGGACCATAGGTTCCCATAGTCCCATATCTTGCTATCCTACAAGTAAAGCCTCCTCCAAAGGAGCAAGTAAATGGCGATACTTCTCTTCACATAGTCTTCCAGCTTCCCCTGTCTATAGTTCAAGGATTTTCCTAGTCAGAGGAAGTTTCTCTTCATCCCTCCTGAAGAGGCTACCCCGTGAACACAAGCACCACATAATCTGCTAACATATAGAAAACAGCAGATCCCAGCGGATCAGGATTTCGTCACTCATGGAGAACCATGTACCACATCCATGATCAGTCTGCTGACACCAGGAGTGCCAAACTCACTGTGTTCCTGTGATAACTGATCTTCAGGCAAAGACTGGTCATGGATTTCTAGACATCCAAAAGCAAAATGAAATCCTGCTGCTTCAAGTGGTCTGCCAGAAGTCCAAAAAATCTTGGGAAACGTTCAAAAGCAAGTACAAGGCAATATGTCCAAGGGATTAAACAGCACATGGAAAATACTTTTTGCACACACATACATCTATATACATTATCTATACACGTCAGACTCGCAGTAACCCTCCTAGCCATGTGCAGAAGATATGCACTTCATTAAAAAAGCCTAACTTAATTTTTCAATTTAAACCCCATTTCTGCCTTATAACTTCAGAGAAAGAGACTCCACCACTTTAAATATTCAGAATCTACTTTTGTAGTAAACATACTAATAGCAAACCACATAATTTGAAGCAGGCTGTGGAAGGGGATCCTTAAAAATTTTGGAGAATTCCAGAAAAACCTCCCTTTTGTAAGATTACTTAAGAAGTCACCGGTAAGGTTATGACTTACTCTCCCAAAGACAACATAATTGCATCAAAAGTACTTTTAGTTAGGTAGGGAACTGTCAGAGAGAAATATAGCGAGGGTATTGGAGCTGAATTTTCCCTTAATGCCATTTTCTCTTTGGCTAGGCAGCCAAAGTTTGGATTCACAGTGTATTCAAGACTTCTGTCTCCATATCCTGCAAAGCAGTTAGTGGACTGGATTCATTCATTAGGCCATTCAGCTATCATCAATCACTCCTCTGGTTTCACCCTCTGGCCCACAATAAAACCAGACGAATCCTCCTGCTGAATTCAAGGTCAGTTTTTTCCATGTGCTTTGGCACACATCTTACCAGCTATTCAGAGGTACATGCCTGAACTGTCAGTAACCACAGAGCACAACACCAAAAAATGCTGAGGCAAGGACAGTACCATCAAAAAGACTGACAAAGGAACTGTTTTAAGACATTATTCTTTAAACTTCCCCCCCGTTAGTTTTGAGATGAATCCTAGTTTGGTAGCACCTTCAGCTGACGTTACCTTCATGCTTGCTGCCTGCTCCTTTCAGAATGACCAGCTTTTGTAGGGACACAATATAGGATGCACCTCAGCCTTTTAAGACTACCTTCAATACTTACTTCTGCTGGAGTCATATATCAAACAGTGTTCTTTGACACAGCCTTTCAGGCCTGATGCTCTCCCACTGACACAGTAAGCATATTATTAATTTAAATGTCCTGGGAGCTCACTACAAGCAACCCAAGCATAAAATGCGGGTTCTTCTGGTCCCAAAACCAGTGTTAACATTTTTGCCCCTTAGTGTCCTGCAGCTGAAGTTTACTTTTTTTTTTTCCTGCAGTGGAGATGTCACCTGCATTTCACAAACATGAAAAGTCAAACTCCCTTGCGCTAGGAATGCAGTTGCAAATTTTGGCAGCTCTAGAGACCGTTCTGCTGTTATGTGTGGTCCCCATCTTCACCTTCGACAACCTCAGATACCTGCAGACCAAGCTGATCCACACACAACTTGAAATCAAATCATTTTCCTGGGATACTTTTCAGACAGTATTACATTTGCATGAGGCTCAACTTTACAGCAACAGCTGACTGGCTTGAGCCAAACGTGAAATCGTATCTTAGGTGAACTACTGAAAACCACACCGCAAGACAGCAAACATGACCTGCAGCCAGTCTATACACTCACCTCATCTCACTCTCAGTTCTGAGCCACGGACTCCAGTTTCCTCAAGTAAGCTGCATTCCAGCTTGTAATTTGCTAATCTGTCTGCTAATGAGACCCTCACGTCCAAGCCCTTCACCACCCTCAAACAGTCAGAGGTTACAATATGCTTCTTTCAGACCAAACAACATCCTCTACTAATTTAATACAGAGTAACTTCATTTTCACAAATTACTATGTTGCAAAATACAGATTAGCTCGTCATACTACCACTCTGAAGTCTTCCCATGACTTTTTTACCTAAGTACATTTTTCTTTTACTTGGCACGCAGTAAAAATAAAGAGATTTTTGCACCATAGGGTGGAGAAAAAAGTTTGATGATGATAAAGAACTAAGACAATGATTGCTTTTCCATGCTCACTGAATATGCAGGTTTCTCTGCAGAAGGAAATTCATTTAAAACATATAATTTTACCAGGTTACTCATATTGATGTAATTCCCTTTAAGGCCAAATTGAGGATCCAATCGCTATATCTTACACTGCTGACCCAAAGGTCTCTTAGTAACATAATGTTTTTTCCATCCAGGAAGTGTTCAAGAGGCGAGAGGTATATAAAACATTTGACTATCTTCCCACAGTGTTCGTGCAGGTTCTCTTCTTCTGGAAATCACAGACCAGTTATTTTGGTATTGAGTACAAACGTCATAGATATGGAGTCATTAAAACTTCCATTCAATCTACATTCTGAAGTGTTTTGCACCCACCAATAGCAATCACATCCAACACAGACAACTTTGAATTGCTAGTGTGCTATCTTCATGCCATCCGACAATCCTTACAAGATCCTCCATCAAACATTTCAACAGTTCAACAAACATAACAGAAAATCACAACTACCCTCATCCTTAAGCTCCATCCTGATGTGACGGAGTAGCCTACTGTGCATCACTTGGAGGGATGCTTCATCATCCTTCTGCAGGACCTGTGAATGGCTACAATTTCTGACAACCAAATCACTCCCATGTTATGTGCTTAAGTATCTTTCTGTACGTATGTATCTATCTATAGGTATGTACCGGGGTCTGTGTGTGCCTGTGCCTACATTTATGTACAAAGAAAGTCTAAACCTTTAACTTTCAAACTAGCTGACTGCTGTAGTAGCTCTTGCTACACACACTCCCTGCTCCATTGCTGGACTGTACCTGGGCACGCCTTCTTTTCCCCCAGGATGACTACAGTGATGTGATTTTGACACAGCTGACAGAGCTTGTGGTATTGCACTTACCCTGGGCGGGACAGTCTGCAGGGCTGTGATATAGTTCTCCAGAGCGATGCGGCGACGGTCATTCAGCATGGCTTCCACCCGTGCCATGTGAGTCTCCACCAGCTGTTGTCTTTCATTCGCTGCTTCTTGTTCCAGTGATTCCACTTTCTCCTGGAAATGCTGAAAAAAAAAAACCCCATCACAAGAGGAACAGTGAGGACAACAGAAGCGACTGGCGTACGTGAACACCTCCATCTGCAAATCACCGAAATCTTTACCCGTGTCAGTCTAGCCTGGCTGCCAGGAGCTCTACGCTGAATGCTCCTATTACTGATTTCAGTGCAAACTGCTGATGCCCTGCACTCCTGAACACTTTGCCATGTTTTATTAATCTAACCAAATATTCCTGACACGTTCAGCACAACCACCAGTGAACCCTTCATTTGCCCCCTGAGACAGTGGTTCAGCGCTAGAGAATTGTGTCTAGAAAAGGGTGGAGTTTGGCCAAGTATACACTCCCTGCCATCACGAGGGCTTTCAATGTGTCGGCATGACTTCATGAGCAAATCTACGCTGCGAGAAAAAAACAAAATTCCAACCTGAACAGAGTCAGTATAATTTCTTATAAACTGGCCACCAGGAAGAAAAATTGAGCTTAAACTTCTTTCAATAAAGGAAAAGATTGACTGGGTAAAATGCACAGAGAGCAAAGCTGTGGAATCTAATGTGCGATGCAATCTGGTTTTGAACGGTACCTTTTTATAGTTTTGCATTGAAATCATCCTACCAGTACTGAATAATACCTGAAATAGCCACAGTGGGATTCAAGGAGTGTCTGGCTTGTCAGAATTTTTGAATTATAGTATAATTTTGGATAAAATAATTTTTGGCTGAGAGTTTCTTTCAGATAAAACTGATGGCAGTTCCTTCCTTAAATCACATCTTCCATCTGTGCTTTGATCTTAGGTCCTGCAGATTATATTAGTTTATCATGGCCTAAATTTTGAAAGGGGCCAGTGGGAACTGAGTTTTCAGTTCTTACTGAGGCAAATCTAAATTCAGGTGAAATTCTACCCCTCCACACAGTCATGAGCAATGTTCTGCACTGCAGTTCCAGGGACAGTCTGCAACGTACAGAGACACCCAGCAGCCACGAACAGCTGGAAACAAAAATAACCACAGCAAGAGCAGAGAATAACGTTAAATCCCCATAGAAGTTTTAAAATTATATAACACACAGCAGTCCCTGTATTTTAACTGCTGCCCCAGCGGGTAAGGTCCTTTACCTGGATAACAGCTTTCTTGTCGGCCTTTGGCAAGTTCTTTGCTTGGCGTTCTGCCTCTTCCCACTCTCTCATGACCTAATGAACAAAACAAGGAGCATGACTTTCGTATTTTCCTCTCTTATCTCAGGGCTTAGCAACAGCCAAACACTGCAGCTCCAACAGTCATCTTTTCCTGTTCTTCTCCTTTTATATCTATTAAAAAAGCGGTTACATAATTTAACAAAGGTAGGATCCTGTTATTACATTAAACAAAGATGGTACTTCAGTGTCTGAACATTGTGCAAAGCTCTCATAACTCCACTGTGAAGCAACACAGCTGTTAACCAGCACTCATACGGGGGACGTGGAGGTCTCTATAGGTGAACACATCAACCCCCTTTCACCTCAGAGAAAGGAAACTGCTTCCATCTACTGCGTGTCCTTGGCCAAGACGAGTGAATTCAACTCATTCTAATTGACACTCTTTTTAGTATTCACAAGAATTTTTAGATTTATTTGGACTACATCGCTGGCCTTTGAGTAAACAGATAAAGAACTAAAGAATCATAGAATCATTTAGGTTGGAAAAGACCTTTAAGATCATTGAGTCCAACCATAAATGTAGCACTGCCAAGTCCTCCACTAAACCATGTCCCTGAGCGCCACATCTACACAGCTTTTGAATACCTCCAGGGGTGGTGACTCAACCATTTCCCTGGGAAGCCTGTTCCAAAGCTTGACAAACCTTTCAGTGAAGTAATATGTCCTAATATCCAATCTAAACCTCCTCTGGTGCAGCTTGAAGCCATCTCCTCTTGTCCTATTGCTCACCGACACCCACCTCACTACAACCTCCTTTCAGGTAGTTGTAGAGAGCAATAAGGTCTCCCCCTCAGCCTCCTCTTCTCCAGGCTAAACAACCCCAGTTCCCTCAACCTCATAAGACTTGTGCTCTAGATGCTTTACCAGCTTTGTTGCCTTCAATGACCTTCTTGTACTGAGGGGCCCAAAACTGAACACAATATTCAAGGTGCAGCCTCACCAGTGCCGAGTACAGGGGCAGGGTCACCTCCCTGCTCCTGCTGGCCACGCTATTGCTGATACAAGCCAGGATGCTGTTGGCCTTGTGCTAGTCTGTCCAGAAATAGTCGTCCAACGCTTCAAGAACTGAATATATTTATATCTCAAGAACAACACTGACAGAAAAATGACATAAGAGAACTTTCAGTACCACTCCTTTCAGCAAGGTGAGAGGCCACCTCCTCCTGTGTAACACAGGGCAGTATTTCAATAGCCAGGGAATGAGTTACTCTTAATTTGCTGCCCTTGACATCTGAAACCTTCTCATGGTCTGTCTTAGGGAGTTTACTCATTTCACACCTAGACAGCAATCTCCTCAGATAACACATTTTATGCAAGAACAATTGCTCTCACCAAATGCAGTGCACATAAATAAGAGACTTGCTTATTTACAGGATTAGCACAATGACAGAAGACAGAAGAAACCTAGAAGCAATTACTCAAAATGTGCATTTCCTTTCCTTCCTTTCTTATGAAAAACCACACTTTCATACCATTTAATAGAAATAGCCAAACATACCTTTTCTAAAGGGGATTTTAGAAAAGCTTGGAGTCCACATGCATGACTGAAATTTTACCAATACCAACACCAAAGGCAGGACAAATTGGACCTGCTGCGTCACATCTGCAAGTTGAGCCTCCACCACTCAGATCCTGTCTCAGGCTTTCCAGTTTTCCCACATGCAGGACATTGTTAATCAGGCTCCTTGATGGACAGACTGGAAAGCATTGGTGGTGCCTCAGGGTATCTGGTTGAGCCTGTGCCCTTAAAAAAAAGCCCAACCAAACAAACCTGGGCTCAGAGGAGACTTTTACAAATCCCGGTCCTTGAAATGTGATCCCTTCACAATCCTATATAGGGTTGTAGACCTCAACAATTAACCAGCATGCAGACACCTGCACTCAAGGCTGACTCAACATACGGGATTTTGTTGTCAAGTTTTCACCTTCCTTTTGACCCAAAGCCTTGGAATGTATGTCAAGACAGCAGTAAATCAGTCACAGTAAAAACAGATCGACTCACTGTCAGTGAAACTATTTATCTCTAGGAGATTCTGGGCTCAATAATAGCCCAAGAGAGTAGAGATGTATATTTTGGGAAGCTAATTGGATGCTGAAAACTTTAAAGGAGGAAATTGTTTTCTGGGCTTCAGCAGGGGCATGGTTAGACAGCAGTTGTAAGCACAACGACCTGAAGTCAAGTACTTAGAAATCACAGTCTTGACTTCACTCTGCTCTTTTACTGGGCACTGTAAGCTGAAACTTAAGTCCCAAGAACTGTACTACAATTTACAGAAACCGGCAGCCTAAAAGTACCTTTTCAATTTACATTACCTTCTCATCAGACAAATATGCATTCATGTGCAAACTGCAGCCAAGCTCTAGGGGGGTAGGAAACCAAAATTTACAAGGAGACACGAAAATTCATTTGCTAGGGATACTTTCCCAGTACTTTGGCACAGGAGATTTTACACTTCTCTGACAAAGCAGGACTAGAGGAGACAAACCGACACCACAATTCAGAGCACCGTGATGTGTTCTGGAAAAAACTTATTAATGCTTAGGGGGCTGCTGTGTCTTAACTGCACGTTAGGTATTCATCTCCTAATTGTATGCTTTGGCCATAGGACTGTGGTGGCTGAGAAAACTGAATTCATGTATACAGGCAGCACCTTTCTAGAGACCTGAACACCACTGGTGCCAGGATGTGAACATTACAGAAGACCCAGAAATTATGGCATTAATTCAAGTCATAAACTACAATGATGTGCTCAAGCTTGAGCATTGGCCGAGGTTAGTTTCTTTATGATTTCTCCTTTTATGTCTTCAAATCACATCTCTGACATCTGCTTAATACTCTTTTTCACTCTGAATGATCAGTTGATGGGTTTTCAGAACAACTGTTCCCTTGCCATCTTTATCCCCCAAACTAACCCTCTGCTAATCCATAGGATGAAAACAAGTATTGTGGGTAATGTGATAAGGAGACCTTTGGCTAGAGTAGGTCTCTCTGCCTGTTTTATTTCTCTAAACCTTTTAAGGCATGGAAGGCAGGATGATAAATTGACAGCCTACACAGCTAGTTGGGAGGCATGTAAATTACAGGCTTCAGAGTTCAGCTCTCGTGCAATGAGAGTGAATAGCTTATGAAAAAATACAGAATGACATGGCTGTTTGCAAAAACAATATTCAATGTAAAGATTGCAGAAGCTGTGCTTTGAGTGCTAATTTTTGCAACTGAGAAGCCTTCAATGGCTGAAAGCATCTCTCTGTGTATGCTAACTAACTGAAGGTACAGCTGCCCTACAGCTATCTATCTATGGGCAGTCATGCTACCACCCAGAGAAAACTTCTGTCCTCACCAAAGGTCATTGCTTTAGAGAATTATGAGCAACTAAGAAATATGCTATAGCACTCTGTATGAAACCAGAAAGCAAGAAGGGGAAAAAATGCCCCAGACACACGTGTGCAGAGAAAGGCTGAACTTGGCCTCTGTGCACCTATAAACCTATTCTTCTTCATTGACAGTACAGACCTATCAAAGCCACACAGATTTATGGCTCTTCAAGGCTTGGCGGCTTTGTGCAGGGAAAATGACAACTTCTGGTTGAGATTTAAGAAGCAAGCCATTTCAAAGTCAAACTTCTTCAGAACTCAAGACTTAGTGGCTGGCAGACTCCTTTTGAAATTGCACTGTAGGACAGAGCAAGAGGGAAAAAGGAAGTACTGCAACTGTCATTCATTATTAAGAAAGATGCTAAGCATAAAAATCTCATTATACAGAAAACAGCAGAATTTACTCCCATTTTTTACACTGGGGCACAGAAGCATATCTGCAAGAGAAAAATTTATGACAGACATTTGGGTTACAGCAATCAGATCAGCAGAGGTGCTTGCCTGAAGGTTTGCTTAGTTAGAAGGTCAAGGTCATGCCAATAAAATGCCTACCTTTGTCAAGGGCTTTTGTTCCACACTTAAGTCGTGACCCTTTTTCTGGTAATAACATCATTAAACCTCTCCAAAGAGCCCTGAGAGTAACTGAGGGGGGTACTCCTACTAAGCTGACAGTCAGTTTTAAAGAAGAAAAGAGCCCTGCCATATACAATAATAGAGATGGTGCGATCTAGGGAATATAGGGAGCAGTTATTATTTAACATCTCCATTGAGTGCACCCTCAGCAAGTTTGTGGATGACACCAAGCTGAGCGATGTGGTTAACGCTCTAGAGGGGAGAGATATCATCCAGAGGGACCTGGACAAGCTTGAGAAGTGGGCCCATGCAAACCTCATGAAGTTCAACAAGGCCAAGTGTAAGCTCCTGCATGTGGGTTGGGGCAATTCTGAACATTGATACAAGCTGGCGGATGAGTGGATTGAGAGCAGCCCTGCTGAGAAGGACTTGGAGGTATTGGTGGATGAAGAGCTGGACGTGAGCCAGCAATGTGTGCTCACAGCTCAAAGCCAACCGTATCCGGGGCTGCATCAAAAGAAGTGTGGCCAGCAGGTTGAAGGACGTGATTCTGCCCCTCTACTCTGCTTTCAGGACACCCCACCTGGAGTGCTGCACCCAGCTCTGGGGCCCCAGTATAAGAAAGACATGGCCCTGTTGGAGTGGGTCCAGAGGAGGGTCACAAAGATGATCAGGGAATCATCTTTGCTCCAGGGACGCTGGAGCACCTCCCCTCTGAGGTCAGGCTGAGAGAATAGGGTTGTTTTAGCCTAGGGAAGAGAAGACTCTGGGGAGATGTTATAGTAGCCTTCCAGGAAGATGAGGAGGGACTCTTTACCAGGGAGTCTAGTGATGAGGAGTAATGGTTTTAAACTGAAAGAGGGTAGTTCTGAAATAGATACTAGGAGACATTCTTTACTCAGAGGATGGTGAGGCACTAGACCAAGTTGCCCAGAGAAGCTGTGGATGGCCTCTCCTGGGAAGCGTTCAAGGCCAGGCTGGATGGGGCTTTCAGCAACCTGGTCTAGTGGAAGGTGTCCCTGCCTATGGCAGGGGGGTTGCAACTAGACAATCTTTAAGGTCCCTTCCAACTGAAACCATTTATAGTGCCACTGGTGCTAAAAAAAACAGCTGAAGACGCCTCCAAGACACTGGAACTAGTGGCATGCAATGATCCAAAAAAAGTTTTGAACACCAGTCCTGTTCAGGCTGGTTGAGGACTGCAGTATTTTCAGATAGTTGCTTTGGAAATAACTTCCAAGAAGCAAGACTATTCTAGGAGACAAGGTATCATTAAGTTCCTTCCTATCATAAGTATTGTACACGCTATGATTCCTAAAATATTGTAAGCAGCCAGAGGAAGAGTAAATTTAAGACATGAGGGTGTCACAAGATGTTTGAGGAGAGAAACATATCATATACTGCTCCCTTGAGTAAGGTTCAATATCTGGTTCCACCAGGCTATTCAGCAGCAGCTATTTAAGTGAGGGAGCTATACAGGAGTTAAACTGGAAAGAGAAAGAGGAAAAGGGGAATTGTACCAAAACAGGAAACAAGAACTATGACATCCTGCAACCAGTTTGCATAACCTCTCCCTGTTATATGTCAGAGAACAGCAAACATTTAAAGGTTACACATGCATCACTGAATAGCTATCCTGTTTGCATGGGAATGTAGCTTTACTGTTATTTGGAGTTGCATTAACAATTCTTGGGAAAAGCTTAAAATTTTATGCTAATGTAATTCTCTTTACAGTAGTGCCTAGGAAAGTTTAAGCGCCTTGTTGCTCCAGGTGCCATGCAAGATGTAAAGGCAGAAAAACTTTCATGGCCTGTAGTCTAAAGGGACAGACACTTAAGAGCAGAAGGGATTAAAGCAGCCTGAACCAGAGGTGCATCAGGTCATTGTACTACAGAGCACAGACTCCCCTAGTAAGAGAGTCTTTTAGGAGCTGTGAACTATGAACTGACACAACCACCGACAGAAGCAGGGTCTCTGACTGCGTGAATATCTTTATGCAAGCGAAAAAGAAATACGAGTTATAACTTCTTGGTAAACAAAGGGAAACCTCAGAAAGAGGATATACAGAATATATGCATTTGCCCTGATGACATGTTTTGATTGAAAATATTTAAATTCGGTTTTATTTTTTTTAATGACAATCTTCCCTACTTCTTAGATTACATTTTATATGCGAACTAGAATGTATCTGAATTTTTATATTAGTTAATTGGCTGTTGCAAAGTTAAGTATGCATCAAATCCACTACTGTTTTAAAACTAGCTGCTTTATTAAATCAATAACTGAATTTTGTGAACAAACCAATTCATTTCAGATTATGACATTTATCGAGATTAAAGAATGACTTGATCGTTTTCTTAAAACCACTGATCTTTTCCTCGTCTTTTAATAGAAGAAAAATGGGCATTTTTGACTGGATTTTGAAAGAGAAAAAAAAAAAAAAGAGAATAATTACATTTGGTGCTGCTGGAGGACTTAGCTAGTGACTCTCGCTTGTTAACATTGATAGCAAAAGCTTATTGAGTTAATTTATTCAGCACTGTTTTTAACATAACAATTAACAACTTCACATTAATTTTTAGTTAAATGTGTATTAAGAGCATACCTGATTTTAAAGAAAATGTAAAAAGAAATTTTTACATAAATTGCCAGAAACTGTGTGGGACACAGACATACCACATGAGGAAACACAGAATGGTAAACTAGGTGGCTTTTCTACCTCTCCATAAGATCTTACATTTTTTAAACATTTGACAACATTAACTGGGAGAGGCTAGTTCAATACTGTACAAAACATTACTCATAGAAGGGAAAACTGATGTTTAAAAACTTAAGTTAACTTTCTTCTTCAAAGCTCTGCAGGGGTTCTAGGTACTTCAAGACATACGTACTTTAAGCTGTGATTTCATAAGCAGCTTAAGCAAATTCAAGGTCAAAGATCTTTCTTTCGTGATGTACCTATCATGCTGCTGCTTCCCAGGTCTGATTTAGCTTGCTGAACTGGCCAGAGTTGCTTCTTTTACTTTTTTTTTTTTTTTGGAAGGGTGACATTGCACTCGGATGAGGGAGCTGACCTGCCTCAGCCGGCAGCCGCACGCTTATTAGCCCTGACGGAAAGGATGGCTGGGAATGTGCTAATGAGGGCAGAGCACACACAGCACCGGCGTGATCTTCAGTCAAACCCTTGAACCACAGCCTTCTTTTGTGAGGTCACCCTAAACACGCACAGTAAAATGTGCAGCGCATTTACCCAAAAGTTTTCTGGTGCTACGGTTCAGTGCTTTTCCCAGCTAATTTTGTTGGCCTCAAGCACCGACGTAAGGTCTCTCTGTATGACAGTTTCTGGGCGTCTGTGCCTTTGATTTGCTCTTTTCCACAAACCATCAGCTTTGCAGAAAATAGAAAAGTACACAGTTCAACCAAATACTGCCCTTAAATACTCAGCTTAACCTTTACATATTTAGCTTTTGGAGACAAACCTGAAACCACGGTGAGGATCTGAGGACTGTTCCAGGGAAACCTGCCTTTCGCACTGGCTGCCCTTAGCTTTCAGGACACCTGCCCCGCTACGGTGTTTTTTAAAAAAAGGCTGTTTCAAGGGGTGGTAACAACGGGGTGATGACTGCATTACCCCCGACCCTCCACATGCCTAGCCAGGGCAGGATCTCTCTCCTCTGCCAGGCAGGCTGCGTGCATACCCTTTTTTATCCCAATTCCCAGCCTGCCCTTCCCAAACTCAGTACTAGAGGCACACAGCAGTTTGTTACAGAAAGGACTGGGATGAGCCGGTCCCTGGGCAGAAGTACAGCACGCCGGTGCCTTGCAAGCTGCTCCTTGGAACTATTTTCTCTGTTTAAGGAGACAGCCTGTTGATGCTACAATGCTTCCCAAGCAGAGGCAGATGAGGAGCACGTATCTTCATATCTATTATGTGTCATATTCATGGCATATGGTTTGCACCAATCGGGTGACTGCTTCAGGTTAAGATGCCCTGCTCTATTTATTAGAAAAGTGCAACGCATAGCTACAGTGCCAGTAGACGAGGACTTATTCTAAGAGCTTAATTTCAGGCCTACTCAAACATTTTACCACAGAGCTAAAGGTTAATATGTCAGTAATACACTGAAACACTGAAAATGCAACAGGAGAACAAAGTTACCATGAAAAATTACAGTAAAAGACCTACAGAGATATATGCAGTGGATCTGGATTATACTACATTCATTTTAGTGGTTGTTCCATCCTAAAAAAAAAATATACATCACAGGCTCTCCTTTGAAATTCTTGTATTTTTTCTTTGTTGTTATCAGAGCAGAACTGTGCCATTTTTTAATTAGCATTGCTATTATAAACCATATTTCTGAAAGAGTGGATAGCTCACCTCTTAGTGTTCCATAGGATGAAAAAGTGTACAGTTTCAGGCTATACAAATCTTTTTGGTTAAAGGGAAAAAAAGGGTTGATTCAGTTGGGATTTCAGTTCTGTTCAAAAGCACTAATTTTCCCCCTTTTCTTTGGCTTTAGATGCATTTCATGTTAACTTGAGGCTCAAGACCATTAGACAAACATATGCGAGCTTACGTTCTCCCAGGGCACGGCCCTGTAAGCGCATACACTGGGAGAATGAAGCAAATCACAAGGAATCTCCCTCAGCTGCTACAAAGGAACAATGACTAATACAGTGGTCAAGTGCTGGACTTAGAAATAAGAATAATCTCACAAACCAAACATTTTTCCACAAAAATGAGAGCAATTTTTAACAGGCATTTTCCCCTTTTTACCAGCACAAGTAACTGTATCAACTTAGGATCGCAGCCATGACCCAACCACAAATGTACCTCCCAGACAGCTGAATTCTTAGATAGAGTCAGAAAGGCAGTAGATGGTGTGTTTACAGCACTGCAAATAGGCCGGGCTGCTGGCTGAAGTCTTGGGAAATAAGGAGATGAAGGGTCCCGAGCATCTCATGATTTGACAGACAAAATTCCCACACTCAGGAATAAAGAAAGCTCCCCTTACCTGAGACATCCTCTCACGATGCTTAGCTTCAAGTCTCTCCTTGGCTTTCTGGAAATGGGCATGTTCATTCTCATCTCCAGGTGTCTCCAAATATTTGTCAACAGCGTCAGGAGTGCTAGCGGCAGTGGTAGGGACTGAGGCAAAATTTTGAGGCGGGAAGAGGGAAGGGAGGGGGAAGAAAGGCAGAATTTTTACTTTAGTACAGGTAAAGTTTAGTCGGACCAAGCAAGAAGCACCTGTTCTAATTTCCATCGGAATAAAGCCATTCATTTAACCTCAGAGGAAGATACAAAAATATTGTTAGGTGGATATGCTACACGCAGCAAATACATAAAATAGATAAGGATTTCCTACCCCCGCCCATTTAATAAACCAGGAGAAACTCTTCTGAGTAAGCAAAGCAATGTTATTCAAACAGGTTAGAAACTGCTGCCAAAGGAAAAATTCCACAGAAAAAAAAAAAGCCTAGCAATGACTAATGTACATAAGCCAGCAGGAAGCCCTTTGCAAAGTTACATGCTTTGTATGTTAGTTTATTTTTAAAAGGTAAACTGTAACACGAGTGCCAACACAAGTAAGTTTTAAAGCACCTATGGACCCCACAGTACCCTAATGAAATACCTCAAACCCTTCCCTTAGTGACAGTTTGGCCTCACACGTACTGGCTTCATTTGTAACAACTTTAATTACGAAAACCCCTCATGGATGCTGGAAATAATCAGCAAGCTTGCATTAATTGCAAGCCATTCCTGTTGGATAACTAGGCGATACCTATCACACCAGTAGTGGAAGATTTGCATTTGGGGTAATTCAAGCAAAGTGAGCAACAGTTCTTTCATTACGCAGTGACATCCAACAACCCCTACATTAACTAGAGTAACATTTTTGTGCTAGGACCATAACAGCAATTTTAAAAACCCTCCAATGATGATCAACTCTTTCGTTTCAACTATATTGTCCCTACATATTTTATTATATAATGAGTTTAATTTTCCTAGTCACATTTAGTTCAACAATTGCAAAGCTAGTTTAAAAATTCTAACACACAAGGACCATACGCATAGTTGCACAGGAGTTTTATTTTTAGACGTGTTTGACTAAATGTACCATAGTTGACTTCACTTACAGAGGTAATACATTTTAGTAGATACACTTACACAGGTAGGGAAAAACCCAGGACCCTCCCATACCCCAAACATTTCTCCATGTCTTGAACAAGAGCAAACTTTAATCTGAAGATCAGACTGAGTAATAACAAACAATATATATTTATGACTGCTTCCCCCAAACAAGTTGAACTATAAACACACCTATGTTAAATTATTAAAATAAAAAAATCATCAGTTAGAAGCATGACATGTTAGTCCCAATGAAATACATCCTCAAATTTTAAGAAAAACTTAAACCGAAATCCAAACTTTTCCTTCAATTTTACCTTAAGTGTATAACACAAAAGCAAAACAAACAACCCGCCCCAGATTAGCAGAAAGCCCTTGGATTTGCCTGCATTTGAGATATTTCTGCACGTTCTCTGCAACAGGCTTTTTTGGCTGCTGTTGGTATAAATTGCACAATGGATTTTGTAAGTCACTCACTGGATCAAAGGAAAGGTCTTGCTTGTCTCAAAACAAACAAAAATCTACAAGCAACCAAAAAAAAAAATCCAACTGAGAAGTCACAGGCAATGCAAATTATCACTCCTCCCGCCATTTTTAGATTTGTTTCATAAATATTTAATTACAACTTTACATTTTGTAAAATCGTAAACTGTGTTACCTAAGTACTGTAACAATCATACAGGAACAAATAAGCTTCCTGACAAGCTACAAAAATTGCAAAAATAGAATGCAACTCTTAATATTTTCAGTGGTTACTCTCACAGCTTCAGACAATTTAAAGTTTCTGATACTTGTTATAAAAGCATAAAAATTTTCTTTCTTTTTAAACTCTTAATGAAAACAACGCATCCTCCATGATAATGTGGTTTGTGCTAGGGTGCAGTGCTGCCTGCCGGAAAGGCTACCACCAGCGTAAGCAAATTCCAAAAACAAACCACCCAGAGCTTGGACTGAGTGAAAACATTCTGTAACGCTCAGAAGTATTTCTAAATATCTTTGCCTTTTAATCTCTCAAACACCAAATTAATTTAATCTTTATCTTTACTGAAGCTGCAGTTAAGCGTAGTACATTTTTAATTCAATTTAAAAGCTGAAAAGACAATTTTATTTCAAAGGAGGAAGAAATTTAAGAGTGTCAGGCTGAGCAAAGGCCATCCCTTCCACGCTCCTCTTTCCTGACGGGTCCACCAAACACCCCGAGGCAAGTGCAGTAAATACTCTTCTGCAATGTTTAACTAACATTGCTGGATTTTCCTTCCATGGCTCTAACTTCGCTTTTTTCCCCCCAAAAAACCTTGCATGAGGTTTAATGTTCACAATACGGTGTGGCAATGAGTCCCATGGTTTAATCAGGCTCTGTGTGAAGGATTCCCCTCTGCCTACACCCTCCATCGCTGCCTCTGCAGGACACAGCAGGGTTTAGCATGGGAAGATCGAATGGGGAGAGCTCTAGCGCGTTCGCCGTCCTTCTCCATCTTTTATAGGGCTTTTTTTGGTTTGTTTTTTAACTGAACTTAAGTCTGTACAAATGTGAATAGAAAGAAGTGACAATCTAAATAACTGTCCAATAAATTATGCAAATTTAACCTTTAATTTATTGAACAGGAAAAAAAGGTCACTAGCATTTGCACTGAGATCAGTTAAGCCACCTGCATATTCAAAGTCTGATTTTCGAAAGCTCCCGTCTCACATGCATGGTCTTTATGGCCCAGACTTCCAGATGATATGCTTAATTCCCACCGGGGTGCTTGCTAGTGTGTTTCTGAACAGGTAAGAGTAGTGGGTGCTGAGAACTGAAAAACCTGATTTCAGTGCCTGGAACCAAGAATGTCACAGCACCCATCCCCCTCCAAAACCTGTGCAAAACCAAATCGAAGACTCGCATTAAATACCACAGACCTGGATGCCGGAGACAGCCAGGCTGTGCCCAGGAGCACGGGAAAGAATATGGGAAGTACATTGATATCCAGCCTCAACCTGCTCTCTCTCTCAAGCTAACGCTAAAGAGGGTAACGCTAACGAAGAGCAACACTGCATAGGAGAAGAAAGCCACTACCCCTCACCTTGTGCAAAAGGCTGGTGTAACACCACGGGGCTCCCCACCATGTGCTCCCAAAAAGAAAGAGGGCTTGGAAACAGGCATGTGGGCTGATGGGAACTTGGGGGACCTGTCTCATGGGAAAAAGCTAAAACAGTTACACTCACCCACCAGGGAGCAGACTACCAATTTGATTTAGAAAATCTCCACCGAGAAAAGATTTCCGACAACAGCTTAATCGGAAAGAAGCAACTGAGGTCTGATGGTTGGAAACCAAAGCTAGGCAGAAATAAGGCTGGAAATCCAGACCAGAAATAAGCCACCCATTTTCAGTAATAAGTACAATTTCAGTATTTGAACAACTTACGGAGATACGCTGATTTACCCAAGAACATGCCTGAAAACATCCTGCTTCAGCATGTCTTTCCAAAACCCAGCCAGCTAACAGGCATGAAAGCAAGGGGTAGAACGGGTGTTTTCTCCCTCCCTGCTTGCTGCTGGCGTCAGTCCATGGCCAGTACACACCAGAGCAGGCTGAGCTTGTGCAAAGCCAGCCGTAAGGACTCAGCCTGCTTACTGCTCCTGGAACGACTGTTCGGCTCCTGCTGGCCGCAGAGACCAACCAACCCACCAACACCGACCACATCCCACTCTGCAGAGATGCTGCTTTAAAAAAAAAGGATAATTTTCATTAAAAAGAAGTTCAGTGCGTATGTTTAGGAAAATACTAAAAGGTGAGATGAAATGATGATATATGTTTTTGTTTTCTGTTATAACTGCAACTCAGAAGCGGTCTTTTTAGGAATGGTTAGCTATTCATGTAATTTGAAATCAGAAATGTTTCTCTGACAAAAATAACGAGTCTGCTTAAAACCAAATAACCCTACAAGATTTTGCTCCCTGTATTTACAAAGCCTGCAAATAATTATGTGACCACTTCTCCATCCAGTATTAAAAAAAAATCATAATTATCAATAGTATGCTAAAAAACTCTTGTGATTTCAACATCGCAATAATCAACAGCCTACCTGCCCCCTCCCCTCCCCACCAAGAAAAAGAGACAGAGTTACAAACATACTGAGCCTCCCTTCCTTGGCATAAAGGAGAAACATTTTAAAATTTCTTCATGGTTGTTGGCACAAACCCTACCCTTTGCACTCCAATACATTTGGGCACTTTGTTCTAGAGATGTATTGCATGTTTTCTTACAGTGAATTGAGAATGTTTGGTCAGACATCAGTTACATGTAACGATTCCTTAAAAATCTGCAGCCTGCTCTCCTTTCTTGACCGCATCTGCTCTTAGAAAGAGGTTTCATTTTCTATGCACTGCTTGTCTTATAAGGCAACTTATTCTACTACTGCATGAAGACTGATCAAAAAGTGTGTGTTGACAGGTGTGGAAGAAATGCAGTATCAGATGACATTTGCTTCACACTTCCACTCATTTTACCTGTCAATTCCCAAACAGATTTTTTTAGAATTTTTATTAGACTTTAAAATTCTAACCTTCCTGGAGACACAGGTTCAGTAATACAGCCAAATTATTCTCTACACTTCTTGCCATTTAAGAACAAGTCTTATGTGTCAGAAGGCCAAGAAAAAAAAAAAGACAAAAAAAATGCAACAATATACTCCCAGATCCTGTTTTACTATTTTGCATAAAAATAAATAATCATATCAGACTCTCCAGTGAAAGAAAAAACAGTCACTCACCAACCTCATATGAAGTGAAAGGATTAGGAAATGCCCCTTTTCTGAATGACATTGGCTATTGCATGAAAGATGGGAAACCATTTGAATTAGGAGCATTGCCCAACTACCATGTAGTATTCAGTGGATGCATCTGTTGCCCCTGAATTCCACATATGCAACTGCCTCATTAATGAAGGATTAAGACCAAAGCTTTCAGTAGTTGACTAAGATCACAACTAATTGTAGCACTTCTGACAACCACAAGTGGGTATGGAATATCTTTAGCAAGAAGGGTTTCTATTATTGCTGCTGCTGCCTTGTGAAATGAGCTGTTTTTACAAGATGCTATCCCCTGGTTTTTTGTTTTTTTTTTTGGAATAAGCTACTCTGCTTACAGCAGGGTGGCAAAACCAATGAACAGAACCTAAACAACAGGGAAGGAAAATAGCAATTACCTCTTTATTACAAAACAAATTACTGGCTGAATGACACAAGACAAATGAAGGCTGGGAAAAGTTTATCTAAGATTGTAGCAAATTACCATTATTTTAACCATCGGGAAAAGGAAGTACCAGGATGAGTTTTTACATAAGATGTTAAGTTTAATATAATTTAATTACTTGGAGAAAAGTGTGTGCCCATTGGTATGCTTTCTAGTAGAGATCAATACTAGAGCACAGAACAGTAAGTACATTTACATACTATACATAAATTATAATCTACTGCATTATAAAAACAACTATTCTCACTGTAAGCTGGAGGACCAGCAGGCAAAGTGCCATTCCTTTTCACTTTTAATTACTTTCTCCTCATACTCACTTTCACCAAGACCACTTCCCGACCCTCTCTAAAACTAAAGAATAAAGGGCAGGGCAGAGTTCCTTCCACAATCAACAGCACAAGGGAGACCTTGTGAGGATGAAAACCTGACGTATTCCCAGTTTTAGTATTTTACCTGTAAGCGGCAGGTTGCTGCTACTGCTGCTGGTTTCTTTTTAAGGTTTTTGGGGGCAAACAGACAGCACTGCTGTGCTCCAAGGGCTGGCGTCACCCCTGGACTGGCAGGAGTTCCGAGAGCCAGATCTTTCACCTCGTGGCTCATCAGCACATCTCTCCCTGCCCAGAAGCTAACTGCAGAGCAGCGAACTGTGCTGATCACGGTCAGAGCCCGGTACTCCTGTCCTTCGAGCCATGCAACTCCAGCTGCCCACTTTTTAATTTTCAGCAAAGATGCTCAATAATGTGAACTCCCATTAAGTTACTCATTGATGTTAAGGCTCATCCATTTCAACTACACATTTGTCATTCAATCTGACTGCATAACCATTCATCTGGGCTTTATTTATCTTGCATATTTATTTTATCCTCATGTTTTGACAATTTGAAGACATCCAAAAATTCTTTGAAAGTAGAGTGTTCTTCACAAAAGCTGAGGAATTCTAACTACAGCGGTAGGGACTCTGAAAGCACAAAAAATGGACTAACAGACTGGATAATAACAAATATATTCTTCTGTCAGAAAAGAAACATACGCCTGTTGGTACCGAATTAAGAAAAAAAGCCCCCTATAGAAGTGGTGGTTGTATGCTCAGGGATCACATCTGAAACAGTAAAAAAACCCAAAAATCACCAGTTCTGAGACTTGACTTCTCCACTTTCAATTTCAAGCTGCGTCTTACCTTCCAAAATTTTGTTAAATTAAATGAATGTTCCTAAAGCGGATTAGAAAGCACATTGCTTAAAAATGTCTTCGAGTTTAATTGAAAGAAATTCCAGGCACAGGTGACTTGAAGAAAGTTAACACGTGAAAGAGCAACCAATGCTGCAGAGGGATTATCTTTCCCTTCTTAACAGTTGGGTTATCTCATTGTTTTTATTAACCATCAAGGCTAAACTGCTTTGTCATAAAAGACTGTGTATCGTTTCTGTAATATTTCATAACTTGCATTAATATTCAAAGAATCTTAGCCTGAAAATATAATTAAATGCATTGAGATAGAGAAATCACATTTTTGAGAGTTACACTCCCTTTTGAACTTTACTTTGCAAAGACTGATCCTATCTTACTTTGATATCTTATAATTTAAATAGTTGGCATGGCATCAAAACAATAGGAAACTTGTAAGACAGTTTAGTGAAATCCCTCTTAGAGATCTCTTGGAGAGAAAAGAAAAATACCATACTCTTATTTCTCTTCATCTATCGCCTTAACTAAAGTTGATACTTGCCACCTAAACTAGGTTCATGTTACATTTTCTCATGTAAGAATCCTTCTGTGTAAGAACTTCAAGAATCAATTTCAACCTATGCGCAGCTAGAACTTGGCAACCTTGACGGCCACTTTCTTTTCACCAGCCCTGACAAATGCAATTTTGCCTTGCTCATATGCACTTGACAGCATCTCGGCCATTGATTGCTCAGATCACCCCTCACCCCAAGCTCTTCGATTCATTTCGTGCTCGGGACGAGATCCCCAAAGCAAACTTTCCTCGAGCACCTTTACAATACTCTGCTTCAAGGTCATTCTCTTTTGATTTGTCACCATAAATTTAAATATTTATGAGGGGAAAAAAAAAATCCCTTAAATTCTTCATCTGTTACATCAAACGAGATTGCTGCGAACAAATACAAGACAAATATTCTCCTGAACATGCCTTCTGCCAAGGCTGTAAACAAGAGTCATCAAGTTCCACAGAGTGAAAAAAAAAACCAACAAACAATTGTGGTTAGACCCAAGAAAAGAAGGTACAGCAAAAACAGTGTCTACAACAATATATTACACTAACAAAATTTCCAGTGCTTGAAGTTATCAGTAGTCTAACTCTTGTATATGAAAACATTTGCATCATTTCCCTTTTGAAACCTAAACTTTACCCAATTGTTTTTTTTAAAATGGCCCAGTCCAAAATTGGCTTCACGTGGGGTTCAAGGGTGAAATACAAGTGCAAATTTTTATAGATGAAGAAACTGTGGAAACAGAAATTAGTCACTTGCATCCACTAAAGGTGGTAGTCAAAATTAACAATTTAAATATATTTTATTAGAATTCATCCTATTTCAGCTCCTAGGCACTGAACAATAAGCACTCACAATGAATGAAGAACTGTAAAAATATGTTTTTGTTCAGATTTTATCCACACTACTGGAGAATCGGCCTCAACTTCACCAAGATACATGATTCGACAGAGTTTTCATGCCAGAGAAAATAAAACCCAGCAGGTACAGGCAATTTGGGCTGGAGATGGTGGGAGAGGGACACATTTAGGTAAAATCTTGAGAGGTAATGCCCCCTTTAGTGCTAATTTGGGAAGCAGTAAGACAATTGAATAGAAAGAGCCTTTGTGATGAAGCAACAGGTTGTCCTAGTGTGACTGGCTTAGTGTATTTTGTAACAACTTGGGGTTTTTTATCCATTCAAATAAAAGACTTCATACTTACTATGTGAAATGCTTCCTTGCAAAACCACTACTTAAAAAGACAGACTTCCATATTTTAAATTCTATCTCCTGTAGTACTGTGACAAATTAGCACTGTAGCTAGTTACTGCAATGACTATTTTTCAGCACTAGATGCATTGTCAAAAAAAAAAAAAAAAGCATTCCTGGCATGAAGCAACTTGCAGGCTCTGCCAGCTCCCCCACGAAGCTCACGAGCGGTGAGGGGGCACTATCACCCGGTCCAGATGAATGTGCTGCAAATGTGGCCTGCTTTCTGCCTTTGAGCCTCCTACCTGACCTCAGCCTCAGTCTCTGTGGTCATACAGATAAAATGAGCAAACAAACACCCAGTAAATAAGACAAAGGATTAAAATGTGCTACGTAACTAAAACTTGGGTAAACTTTACCATTCTGCTTACAGGAATGCACTGCAGTTCTTCAGTGCCTTAGACACACTCTGGAAGTTGGCATGCAAGTTTAGCTGCCAAAACATTTTACTTCCTGCTAACCAGGGAGATGTCACGATCCCAAACAAGTTAACAAATGGATAAAGGAAATTACTGACAACAGCAGTATCATCTTACAAGCTGCTGCTCTTAAAAGGTACAGATTGTTATCTGCAGTACTTGTGAAGAGAAATTAAACTGGACACTGCAAAATGCTAGAGGTCATGAATTTTCCCCTCACTTAAGAGCGTGAACTGGAAACACATTAAGACCAATCTCATCAATTATCAGGGACAGACTGACACTAATCCACGGGCAAGCTGAAGTTAGCCTATATGAAAGGCAGTAAGAGCGGATCCCCCATATTAGTCTTATTCTTGTGCACAAAATTTTAAGCTATACTTAAGAGGGTGTGAAATTCCACATACATTATGAAATTGTAGCCTTTAGTGTTCCTTTTCATATCTTCCGTTTGAAATTGAAATAAAGTATCTGTCACTTAAAAATCACCAAGAGATTTAGCAAGTTTGTAAGTTTCCAACATTTAGTCTACAGAAGAAATATTATCCTACCTAAATTCACCCAAAAATCTGTGATCGTGGTCTCAAATGATCAAAAATAAAACAGTGCATGTTAACATTTAAACTTACTACTAGGTTTCAGGGTTTACACAAGGAAGGAGGCAACTGACAACGCTGAACCCTGTTGGTTTCCCCCCCTCTGTTGTTCGCTGCAGGAATTCAGTACGATGATAAAAACCCTATTTTATAAAAGGTGATTTTAATGATATGTCAAAGTTTTCAAAAACTGGCCGTGCCACCAGAGTACAGCTCACTCCTGCTTTAGGTGCAGAACAAATGAAAACAAGGCAGCACAAATTCTACTCCGCTCTGAACACACCATGCCACAGCTGCGGGAGCTGCTGGGAGAGCTGCCTTCTGTGCAACAGCTGATAAATGAAGCACATTTAAGAGAACAAATTTTCCCAGCTTTGAAGCACCTTGTGTCCGCAAGTTAAGACTTGAACATTAACGTAATTTCAAAATAGTGCTTATTAGCTCCTACCCAACAGACAATAATTTTTGTCAGATCTCAGAGCATCAGTCAAATTCCTGAACAGTGGAGAGAGTCTACGGCTTTGCCTGACAGCATAGACACAACTTTTCAGATTAAAGCAGAGAGACTTCGGCAAGGAAGCAGAATAAAATATGATTTTTTTTTTCTGTAGACAATGTGTTCAGGCTATTAGTATTCAGTATTCATACTTTCAGTATGCAGAGTATGTGAGTATTTGTGACAACAGAACATTCTCAGGTTTTGGTTCAGTCCCATTTCTATGCATTACAAGAAGAATAAACTCACATCCCACCCTTTCATCCTTTGCCCACTGTTCAAGAGAAACCCATCCGCTATCCACTATTTCATACTACTCTCTGTAAAATCTAACTCATTCATCCTGCAAAGTAAACTACAACTAGACAAAGGGAAGACGTGCCTTTAGCATCCACCTTCTCTCCTGCCTAAGGGAGGCTCACTGGTTTTTTTATAGGACACAAGGGAGCAACAATAATGTGAACACTGGAGAGAAAAGGAATAAAGAATGGAGTAAATAAATAGGCAGGAATGGGCCAGGGTGGGGGCACAAAGATCACATAGAAAGATTAAGTTAAGGGTGGCGGAGTGGAGAGGGAATGACAGGACAGAACCAGGGTGGCCTAGATAAAAACTCTTCTCCACTGTTTTTCTTCTTTTCTTCTGTGGGATTGGGGTGAGGGTGGTGTCTGTGCTACAGCCAGGTAAAAAAACTCTCTGAGTAACATTAGATCTGTACCAAAGACAAGATCTCACTTAAGTGCTGAAACATACAGTATTCAGCACTTCTAATTATTTTCATTACCATTTCTATTCAGCAAAATGATGAAGAATAGGGAGAAACAGCATGGTGGTACTGAAACAGTAGATGAAACCAAAGCAAAACAAAGTTATCTTAGGAACAGAAATAACAGGTGTATAGATCAGGGTATAGAACACACTAAAATAATGTGAAAATACAGGAACAAAAATATACGTAAAGTAGCTTGGAAAGTGTACCCTATAGGCTCAAATGTTTTTTGTGAAACTACTGAAGAAAAGAAACCTGGGAGAAGCCCTCTGGGAGATGCATTTTGAAAGACAAGACCAGCTCTATTTTTCCTCACTGCCAGTTGTGCAAATGAAGCCAAGCAGCTCAAGTACCCAACCTAACTCCATCTTCCTTAAAGAGAAAACTACTCATACCAAGAATTGGGAATCCCCACGTAAGCCAAGATAACTACGGAAAGAACACAAACGGTAATGCTCTTGGCATTATTTTATTGAACTGAATCTAAGGCATTGGGGGCGAAAAAAATTCCATGAGACAGTGAGGAATCTCCTGGGCTTATCTGAATATCCTAATGAATTTCATATACAGTAAATTTAGAAGTTGTTTCTTATTTTATTTCATTTCTGATTGCACATGCTGAGAAAGAACTGCCAGTCTTAGAAGAGAATATAATTCATCCTCCCAAATAGCATGAGCTGAACAACTTCTGCTGCCAAGAGACAAGTTTGAAAAAAGGAAGACAACTTAATTTCCACGTTTCATTCAATCCATAATATTGTTTTTGAGATCATGACCTAGGTCACCTCTTGTAGCAGAAGATTTCCTGCAAAAAGATCATTAGGTTGATTGGAAGCGTAATGTAGTAAACTCTCCTGGCTTGCTACTACAAGTAATCGGTGCTATGATTTTACCTACAACCTGTATATGAAAGGCAAAGCCACTGCATTATCACGGTGACAAATCAGAATCTCACCCCTCCAAGTTTTACTGTGTAAGAATAACTCTTAAGAAGTCTGTTTTGTGATGTGACTGCTCTTCTAGTCAGCAACATCCTTCCCTCTGTGTAATGATTTTGCAGCACTATGAAACCCAGAAATGAAACTCTCAGATTTGAAGTGCTGGGTGAGTAACTACAGCACCGTATGCAAGACACATGATCTTCAGACTTTGTACATAGTCCCACTGCAGAATCTGGACAAAGAAATGCATCCATATGGCTCACCTTGAAGGGCAGGAGCCAAAAGCTGTAAAAATCAATGTTTAAACAAAATTGCAACCTTGCAAGAGTCAAGATCTACTACAAGACCTTATTTATGCTGCTGTCCAGCATTTAAAAAAATATTACAGATTTAGCAACACTGACAAAAGCAGCAATAATTCTTAATTCCTACCAGGTATGTGAAAAGGCTGACTTTTTTCAACACGAACCAGTGTATGCAGCTTTTAGAAATTCTTATACTGACCATAAAAGTAAAATGCTCAGCTCAAAAGGCCAACAGCTATTCTTTATTTAACCCTACCTTGTTGGACATGAAACATAAGGATTAAGTCCACCCCTGCCCCCCCTTTTTTTTTTTTTTTTTTTTTTTAGTTTCTGGGAAGAGGAACAGCTACTGTCACAAGAGGTGTACTATCAGAGGTAGGTGACTTTCATCTGCCTCATATAGACCAAGGCAAACACCTGAATTGTCCAAAGCTCTGTGCAGTAAAACATGCTTAGTCCTGTCATTCTTCCCTTGCTAACTGAGACTACTTCCAGATGCAAAGTAGCAAAAGGTTCAGTTTCTCAGCTATTTTCCATTGTCAGTTTCAATGGCCACCATCTTGACTGGGATCCAATCACCATTTACATGCGATACACACATGTGACTGAGAAAGGTCATGGTCCTTTATAAATTCTCTGTTGGCCGTAACAGTAAAGACTAAACACAGCCTCATCTTGGCTACCCGAAACTAAATGTACATGAGCTGAAGTGGCTTTTCTAGGCTTACTGTTCAACATCCCTCTCACTGCAGTGTTTTTTCTAGGCCTCTAAGCTGCATGAGCCAGCTATCTTCAGTTTACTTTTCTTTCCTCCTTCCATGTCTACAATATCAACCGCTCGTCAAGATCACATACCCTGCATTTTTCATTGCATAAATATTTCTTCTTTAAAACTCTTTTTTTTTTTTTTTTTTTTTAATACTACTGTCCTAATTTAACTTGTCACAAAGCCCCAGTTTTTCTTGCCTGTCATAGGGCATGTAACCAGAGACAAACCATGTTTTGCATGTCTGGAAACGTCTTAACCTAACACAGGGACTTAACAGCTCAAAACATCATTCTTTTAGCAAATATATTATAGACCTCACTCCAACCTACTGCATAGGTCTTCTCTCTCTTCACTACATCTTCTGACTTGTTACAGAAGCTGATCACTGTCCATGATGTATCTTCCTTATTTGCCTTTTGGTAGACTTTTTTGACGTCCCTCCATGGAATTTTACAACGAACAGCTCTAAAAGATGCTGAGATGAAATGCAGCTGTAGCACCTGAGCAGCAGTCCTGCTTCCATGACTGCTTTTACTCCCTCTCCAATAAAATACAGGTCAGCTCCTCTGCTCCATGACACACATAGCACACCTTGATGTCCATGTTTGTGTGCATTTTTACGCCTTCTACATATTGCAAATATTCCAAGATGCAGTTTGGGAAATATTTTACTAAAAGCAGCCCTAACATCCTGCTTCATGCTCTGTAAGCAGGCAGGACAGTGAGACACATACTCACTCTTTGATGTTTCAGATGTAAATGGAAGCCAATACTCTCCTGAGCGTACGTGCAGGCAAGGCAGTTGGGAAGGGAGCATAGCAGAGGCTCCTGAACCATAACACAGCTGATAAATCCAGCATCTGATTCAATACCCTGTGATGGAGAAAGCCATCCTTCTCAACCCTAAATTACAGTGAGAATGCTCTTTCTTCATGGAAAATGAACATTAAAATAAATGCCGTGTTAAAGAAAGTAAGTAGGAGGTGATTCACATCCATGTGCGTTGTGGCCCTAAGGGAAACCTAAAAATCAAAAGCCATTTCTCCCCTTCTCATTGCAAACACACACAAAGTATTCAATCAAACTAAAAACAAACAAACAAAAAGAATCAGTTGTTCTGAGGTTGGAAATAAATATTCTGGTATTATAAGGAGCTTATATTGCTTTGATTAAAAAAGGTCAGAAATAATACATGAAAATACATTGTACAAACTATGAGCTATTTTTAAACTTACCTGACGCTTCCCTGAAGTTTGTGGTTTCTTCACAAAACATGCATACACAGAGACACACAAAATGTCAGTACGGTTTGACAGAAAATTAAGAGAAGCTGAGTGCGAAGGCCTCGTCTAAGAAGCGTTAGGCTTTTAGCTACCTACTTACGGACCCCCGTCTACAGCACCAAGAAGTCACCCACTACCATGCTGGGTTAGAGAGAGGTCCTAGCAGTGAGCGGAGGAGCTGGACAGACCGCGGCCGGGGGTTAGTGTGAGCCCAGGCCCGCTCCCAAGAGGCGGGAGGTGTGGAGGGGCACTTACTGACGCTGCCACAGACCGCCATGCAGTACTCCTCCGAGTCAAAGTTGTTCCGGTTCCCACCGCAGCCGCCGTAAAAGAAGGGCGCGCACTTTCCTTCGGCCACGTCAAAGTACCAGCGGGAGATCATCGCGCGGCAGGGGCCAGTCTCGGCTTGCTCAGAGCACACCTCTAGTCACAGGAGACCCGGAGGAACCACATTTAGCATGTAAATGGTACTGTCTCGGTTTCTTAATTAGGTGCCTCTCAATGTCCGCGCACATGAGCGAGGAAGGAGATGCACTAAGGAGATACTTTGGGGAACAGGAAACCCTTCCCTGGAGAACCACCCCAGAGACAATGACGGTAAATTTTGAACTGTCTCAGATTTGTGCCACTAAGTCTCCTTGGCCTGCCTACACTTTTATGTTTTTAGCTACTTTATCCACACGCACTAAGGGGTGTTGCCCTGAAACAAGCTCCAGCATGGTGGCAATGGTACAAGCATGAAGTTTCATCTGCTTCCAAGCCAGAGGGGTACAACCATTTGGCTGTCCGCAGGGTCTGCCAATGCCCCCAGGCAGATTCCTGCCCAAGCAGCCCACTTAGTACCTGTCTGGAAGAGGAACACCTGAAAGCAGGAGTCACATTTTTTCTTGTTGTTTTTCAGCTATATACCCCCTCCCTGCCTAAATTGAGAAGGTTTCCTAGCTTATACAAAAGAAAAAACAAACCCAAAATATTTATGAGTTACAGGGGAAAACAAATTCTCTTCAGATGCCTATTTATATATAGTCACTGTCACAGAAACTCCCTCTTGCAAGCCACGCAGCACAGGGTTTTTAATTCACAGTTTGAGGGCTCACATATATAAAATTACTGCCATAGCTTTAAGCCATCCATGGGAGGAAATCTCATCCCCAGTGAATATATACAGGAAAAAAATTAAAATGGTTTGTGTTCATTGTGAGCTGCCACAGCCTCTGCCTACATCCTGCA
This sequence comes from Phalacrocorax aristotelis, assembly GCF_949628215.1. Taxonomy (NCBI): domain Eukaryota; kingdom Metazoa; phylum Chordata; class Aves; order Suliformes; family Phalacrocoracidae; genus Phalacrocorax; species Phalacrocorax aristotelis. The sequence goes on along the minus strand of NC_134276.1, from coordinate 105,862,084 downwards.
ACCCATGAAAACCTGCGGGAAGAACCAAACCACACGAATTAAAGGAAGACAAAGCAAATTCTGCCTGCAATTTGGAATTCAGCCAATTACACACGTAAACGTATAGCCCTTTACCAATAATGTTCCAAACAGACAAAAACAGTTTCATCTTTCAACGTGCGCCGTACGTCGTTTCAAACCTACACAACGTTAAACACCAATACGCCCCTCATTTGCTTTCATCCCACGCACTGCAGCGGCAGACAAACCGGTATGTTCAACTAGAGGCTTCTAAATTCTCTGCATATATTTGAATTTTGTGGAAGGCAGATCCCTAAGGGTTTAAAGGTATGAATATCAGTGCATCAGCACTGAAAATGCTCCCCGCCACTCAACACCACGCAGGTGTTGGCTACAAATAATTCCATCTTTCAGACGACTCTGTCCTGATCCATCGTTTCACCCCCCACCCAGGAGCACTGCTATTTATAAACCAATTTTCTGTCCAATTGCCATTGGCAGTCGGTGTATACCTACGTTTCCTTAAATATATAACATAGGTCTAATTTTACATGTGCTTAACATATTCACACATCAGAACTATAAATAACATCAAGAACCAATTTTAGGGAGCATACATTTGGTCTAAAAGAAACAGATCCAAGTGCATGCAACCATCAAGTATGGGCTGCAAATGTCGCAATTCTGTACCAAGCAATTAGGGGGAGAAGAACAGAAGAGTGTGAAGGAACACCAGTTTTTTTTTTACTAAAAAAAAAAAAACACCCCAAATTAAGTATATTTAATTGTACAACACATTAATTACAATTAATTATATACTACCATATGATTAATTATAGACCACATTTAGTATACAAGTGCTTCTTCTGGTTTATTTTAAAATCAAATCCAGCTCCGCCATCCAATTATACAGTCTAATCTTCACACAAAGCTAACTTTGCACAGCCTTGGAAGAGCTGCCACATGTCAATTAAAAATGAATAGTGACTCTGACATTAGAGAGACAGGTATAATCAAGAGAATTTTTGCTGACAGGATATGTCATTTCAAAAAACACAAAGGTCTCAACAACTCAGTCTTTCCTAGTTAATATTGACTATGGGCTGACCTCCACCCACACAGTAAGCGCCTTCTAGGTTTCCCTCAAAATCCTAGTTCTGCTAATAAAGTCTGATTTATTTAATTTTGCACTGTGTTATCAGGATGGGAACGGTTCACAGATTTAACCTGAAATTTTCTATAGGCACCTCTCTCACAGAAAGAGCAGCAGAGATTTTTTTTTGCATATGCAAAAGCAAAAGTAATTACCCATCAAATAACCGATGCCAGTGACAACAAGGAATTAGCTCTTTGGACACTAAGGTCGTTTATACACATGAAGATGCACTTGAACAAGCGTTCAGGAAACCACAGGGTAACATATTAAAATGAGCGAGCCTGAAGCACTGCAGCCTAGTGTTGTGGCCAGGGACCTGCCTCTTGCCTGACTTGTCATCTCCCACCAGGCTGGCGGTGACAGTGCAGGGCAGTGGGGAGACATCCTTCCCCCTACTCCGCACGCCCAACTGTACTGCTACTGCTAAGACCTAAATGGTAATTATTTCATCGCAGAGAGAAATGGTCAAACAGCTTATGACCTAAATAAACATCTAGCAAGAAGGAAAAAATGCTCTGGGTTACTGTTTCATGACTGCTGTCTTTGAGGGAAGCATGTTGTTGGTCCAGTCTAGGAAACTTCTTGCTGCTGTCATCCCTCTCCCAGGGTACCACACCACTGTCCACCACTGCCTGTTCTCTGTGGAGGGCTCAGAGTAGCGTCCCCTCACCCCTGCATTTTCAAACCAACTTCAATGCCTGGAAAATGGTCCCCATTGCCCCTGTTCGTGGGCCAATTGCTCCTCCCATGCCTCTCCATTTTCCCATCACTTGTCCTTAAAGAAAAAAGCTACCACATTTCATCCTCAGCTGTACCACTTCATCTGAGAAGATGGGGGATGGAGTGCAGAGATGAGAAATTCAACAGGTTTCCCTGGGCTGTTAATCCAAATACCATTTCCCCTTCCACTGCTACCAAGTGTAGCAATTAATGCCTATGATGGATGAGCTACGTTATTTTCACAGATATTAGCAGTAGGCAGGGAGCATACGCTGCTAAATGATTCATCAAAAAATTAAAAGCTGTCTTTCTTATTAATCTTGTTGCTGAAAACTGATTAAAAGATGAGTTACTTTTCGCCACTGTGTAATTCTATTTGACTTGCTACCACAAATAATTTGTAACCAGTACAGCATTAACAGTGAGCTTTGCTTTGTTTAGGGAACTTGCTCACTCTCCCTCCTCCAAGGATGTATTTTTGCCTTGGGCTCCATGAAACTGGATAAAATTGAAGATGATAAGCCCTTGCCACAACCCAGGTTCATAAGCAGTCTAAATTCTGTTTTCAGACGCTTACAGTTTTCAAACCATCCTTCTTCCATAGTAAAATGTCTCTACCTTCTCTGTCCTCTAAGCCAAAGATTACAGTTGCCAATACCCTCCTTTTCCAAAACCTTAGACATGGCAATTTATTTTTGAGATAATCAGGAAAGTATAATTCAACTTTCCTCATTCCAAGCTGCTTCTACATATTCCAGCCTCTCATTGCAAAAAGAGTTGTTTCTAACCAAGCAGGTAGATCATTCCCTGGAGGACAGTGCCCTGGCAAAGCTTTCTGATTTGCTTTTAAATTAATAAATTGATACACTGAAAACTAATCAGTTACACTGAACATCGGCACTGACTATGTTATTTTTCCTTTGAAAAGCACAGACTTCAGCACCCTAGGAAATACACAGCCTTCAAGTATGTGGGCATTGATTTATAGTGGCTTTATACAAAATACTTCTATAAACACTCATTTACAAAAATGCTGTAAGTAGAGCTAATTAGAATTTATATGCAAACATTTTGGATACTTTTGATGATCAGTTTTTACAGAGGGAGATATAAAGTATGGTTCTGAATGGCATTTTAAAATTTTTCATTACCATATAAATTGTTTTTTTTTTTCTGTTCCTTGAAGAAAACTGATTTTAAATCAAAGTGAAATTATAATTGCTTTATTTCAAAAACTCAACTCCATGCTTTTTTTTTTTCCACTTGAGACTAACACTTACTCTGTGAACACCAACATTTTCAACTGAGGAATCTGAAATAAAATTTAAACTTCTAATGGGGGGTGGGGGGAAGTTAAAGCTACATTTACATACTTTTATTGATGTTAACATCAAGGTTACTCAGTATTTTCTTCAGGATTTGAACTTACGTACATGATCATGAGAACCAAGCTAATTTAAATGCTGGTACAGTCAGTCACAAACCTTAAACCAGAAATTAAATTTGAAGAAAGCTAAGGAAAAAAAGGACAAACAGGAGGAATTAGAATGCCAACTCTAACCTCTCTGGGTCGTTGGGGTCCTGTGTTTAGTTTACACCTCTGAAAAACATCCTTACCTTAATACTACAGTATAAAGATACCATCACGCTGGCTTATAAATACTACAAGTTCTTTAATGTAGCCTTGGTAGTTGAAAATATATTGTATCGATGACACTCTCTACACTACCAGCCCTTCAAGTTCGAAGTTGTTGTTGTCAAGTACATACAAATACCGGTGGTATAAACCAGCTCACTAGCACTGGTATGTGTTTGCTTTGTCTATGTCGCTGTCAGTTCAAACTGTGTATCATTATCACGTAGGACCTGAACAAGTCTTAAGCAAGGACCCAAAACACTTAGCTGCATAAGTATACAGGATCACAATCTTGTATTGTACCGTTCATATTTCACTGAAGAACAGAGTAATCGACTAATGCACAGGAGGCCAAAGGAATATACCGCTCAAATGTATATCATTAGGTATATGCTCCACTTTATCATGTGCTAGTATATATAATATTACAACTGGAGTAATTTTGGCTTCTGTGCCTTCAGGAACTGAGAGCTATAGTTTGAGGATATTAATACATATCTATCTATATCAGTCTCCATTTTTTAACTAACTGAGAAAAATTAGACAGGAGTAAACGCACTCTGTTTTTCTTTTAGTTATACTGCTCCTGTTCCAAAAAGGCACAATACTATTTTGCTCAATGAATTCATCAAAAGGGAATATTTAAAGAAAATTTCACTGAAACAAAGCTTTCTCATTCTGAATATATGGTCAGAAGACGCAGCCAAATTTTAGTTTGAGTATTCAAAGACAAAAGCTGATTTCAGAAGAGCTTTTTGGAATTAGGAGAGGACAGCTGTGAAGCTGGCACATACTCTAGGAATAAAGTTGGTGCACAATCTACACAATTGCTGAAATACTTTGTACAGAGGAAGTTAAAAGAAAAAAGCAAAATTATGACTTCTAAACACAATGCTGAAGAACAGCTCTTCTAAAACTATTAAATACCCTAAAATAGTAATTTCCATCCTGTGCAATTAAGATTGGATTTCTCTCTCTCTAATGTTTATTCTTAAGCTACTGAGGGGGATATTCGGAATAGGAAAAAAATTTAATTGTATACTTGGCTAGAATACAAAGTCTTACACTTCTAAAGTAGAACAAGTATGTGAAAATACGTTTTCTATTCACTTGTGCACAACTACATTTTGAACCAAGGTGCCATATAGTTACTACTGATAGCCAGGACCCAAACAAAAAGCCCAGCTTGATTTTATTCGTAGGTCAGTAAAATTGCATTAATTTATGTGCATTTTAGAAAAGGTATCATTTCCACATAACATCATGATTATGCTAACACGGCAAGACAGTGAATATGAGGATTAGCCCAAAAGTGCATTCCAATCTTTTTACACAGCAAAACAAAATACTCAATTTCTTCAACATAATAAAATGGCATTTTCTCTAGGGAAGCAGATTCTTGGGGGTTTTCTTCAGCAGAATGTATTTCAAATGAAACGACTGTCAACCCTCCAACCCTACGTAAAACAACGCTATTACTGTGTTTAGTATTTCAGCACTTTTGCCCTTGACCCAAAACAGTAATAATATATTGCTTTTTCATCAAGAAGATTACTAGATAATAAAAAAGATTTCTTCCAATTGCAACATATCTTAAGGTATTATATAACGGTGGAATAGCTGTGCTTTAAATTATAATATCTAATTAAAAGCTATCAGTTATTTTAATGCAAATCCATTAGGTTAATTTTATCAGCTCTTATTCATGGGTTAGAGTAGATTATCATTCTTAATGAAGATCTCCTTACAAAAATCCAGTAAGCATAATGTCTGCCTACTATTCATACAGCAACCTGTTGATGTTTTGTTAATATGGAATACAACCCCACATTATCACTTGCCCACTACAGCATACTGAAGTCTTGAAGCAAAAGAAGAACAAGAAGGAACTACTACTTAAAAAGAAAGATAATAACCTTTCAAAGAAGAAAGTGAGGCAAAGATATGGAGGGTAAAAAAAAGCCCAATTAATCTAGCATTTGCCACTAATATTACGTCAAAATTTACAGCTGATAGGTCTAGTGATCAGGGTTAAGCTTGCTTGCCTTGGAATAGATGGTAGCTGTCACTGAATGGATTTAAAGTCTTTTAGACATAAAAACCTTCAGCAAAAAAACCCATGCTAGATCAATAAAGCTGAGGTACCATACAAACATCAGGCTACTTTTCTCTTGCTAGGAAACCAGCATATGGTCTTCTCGCTTGCAACTCTAGATTGTAAACACAGTTAAAATGTCACGTCAAGCAGCAGTGCTTAAATTCTTTCCTAACTGTTTAAAGAAATCCAGCTGAATTAGAGAAAGCAAAACGAATTGCTAAAGGGCAACATTATATGCTAGACGAGGCAGGTCAAGCTTATGCTGCTGAATCCCCTGCATCTGCTTATAGGGACGCGAAGAAGCTGCCAAGTGTTTTCTGCCGGGCTGCTGCGCTGACCCCGCTGCTCTCCTTCAAATGAGACCTGATTGACTGCTATGTTGACGGGAAGCACTAAGCTGAAATTGCTTATTCTTTGTTGTACGCCGAGAGAGACTGATCTTTCTTGTCACCTACTGTGCTGAAGGAGAGCAGAAACAAAATCACAAAACAACTGTATGTGACAGGGGAGCAGCAATTCTGCTTGCTTTGGTCACGCGCTGGAAGAATCACCTGGAGCCTGGCTGCCCTGGGAGCAGCTCTGCAACACCCCAGATGCTGCGACAATGACAGCAGAAATCAAACCGCTCCCTTGCTTAAATCCTGGCCAGCAGAGAATCACCTCCCGTGCTCCATACAGAGCCAAAAGTCACAAGCCACAGTTTTCCTGCAGGGCTTCATGAATGAGCCACACTTTCGTCACTACAAATTCAGTGATAACATCTCCCAGAGACCAAAGGTGAAAAATGTTGACCTGACATTAGTTTCAATCTTTGCATCCCTGCAACGTCAGACCCACAATCGGCTGGTTTTAACATCTGAACTCCAATAAGTACATATCTCAAGTTTAAACTGGGTTTGCTGCCCCACTCCATATGAACTGAGAGTAGAGATGGTCCTTCATAAAAGGCAGGAAAGTAAATACTGGAAAGTCCTGTGCTAGGAAAAACTGATTCACATTTCTGAATAACCACTAGCTTATAAAAATGTGATAGCTGCAGAAACTGAATGAAAAGACTGTCCTTCTGGCCTCTCCCATTCTCTAGGAAAGACTAACTTCCTTTTCACTTGAAGTAAGTTTGCAAGTAGTTGTGCTATTGCTATGTTGATCACGATTCATTAAAATATGCATAGAAATAAAATTGCCTGACGAATTGATTCTACAGTAGCTCAAGTGTCTTTAAAGTATAACATTACATTTATACTTTCCAATTATTTATGGTTGACAGCAATCATTCTGTTGATTTGGGGGAGAAAGGGCTCAGTACCAGCCCACAATTAGATCCTAATTTACAGTTTTAGAACAGTTGCTCTGTTGGCTTCACATATGAAAAGCAACTCCTCTCAAATTGGACAAACCCACTCTCTGTGCTCTTTAATGCTAATGACATAATATTAGTTACAGCTTCATAAAGCATACATAAAACTGGCTGTAAAGTGTCTGTGAAGAGCATCCTAGGATACAGTATTTGAACGGCACTTAGTAATGCTTGGGAAAAATAGCCTGAGCAGAGCTCATGTCCACGAGAATGAAGCTCCAACACATAACCCCATCTGGAAAGGCTTTCAAGGTGTCTCCATGGGATAGACCACTTCTTAATACATACATTGTCTACAAGGCACCTCTGCCTCTTTCATTTGCACTGACAGTGACAAACTTTTCTGTTTGCAACAGCAAGACAACAGCTGATGCTCACCACAGAAGCTCCTATGCTGGATGTGGTGGCTCCATCAGGAGGACAGGGGCCCTGTAGGAAGCTTTCTCTCAAGTGCAGCAAGGGAAGTATAGCAAGGGCCAAGACTTTAAGTTATTTGGACACATGTACATTCACAAATGGGCAAGCATTTTGCATAATGCAGCTTTGTCAGATAGCAGTTAAACACACCCAGGGACAGTCTCGACACCCTCCAAACCCCAGGACGGCTGGAGGTCAGAAAGCCCAAAGGGCTGTGGCAGAACTGCACTGGAAACTTGTATTGGTAACAGATTGCCCTCACCTCACCTGCAGCAACACATTTTACTCATAGTCACCCAAGGTAGGACATTTTAGACTTGAGATAAACAGGACAATAGCATTTCATTGTCAGCTAGCAAGTGTATACATTTCTAAAGGATTTTTAAAAGGTGGCTTCAATACTTTGCCTCATCTCTTTTGTATTTTACATTTGGATTATTACACACTATTTTCCTGACGGCTAAACATCTCAACCTCTTTGAAATGTCAACCTCAGTAAAGAAACACGCTCTACCTAATTTGTCCTCATTTCCACTCATCCAAAATCCCATTAAAGTCAAGTGTTCTTTTTTTTTTTTCCTCTCTCTCAATATTCATTTACCAGCAAGGGCGTTTTATCCCCAGGTGGTAAAAGCTCAAATATGGAAATATATTTAATTGGTTTAAAGATTTAAGCATAATCTCCTCCTGCCCCTCCTCACTGAAATGACTCTCTATAACTGAGCAAAACACTCAACGCAATTATATAAGACAGAAACACACAAGACTGTGTTGCCAGCCTTAGAAAGAAACATTTGCAAGTGATTTTAGCAAAGCCTTAGTGCTTTTGACTAGCGAGCTTATCTACACATAGACTGGAGTAACTGTTTTTTTCCAAAGTATCCCCTGGGGACCCTTCTGCCCCCAGCACACATTATGAATCACAGCCAGCAGCCCTCTGCTCCGTACCTGCTCTGCCAGACTCTGGCACCATGGTTCAAGAGAAAAGGACGCTGCCACATGCAAAATGGGGTACTCCGCTGGCACTTCAGTCCCAAGCATCCCCAGAGGCACGGGGTGGGAAAGCAAGGGGGGAGGAAGGAAGCCAGGCAAGATGTTTTCTGCCTTGTTTCATGGCTGCCCCATTCGCTCCCATTTTTGCTCTGCCTCCTGCGTGTCCCAACTCCTTTTTTTTTCCAACTGTAGCCTCTAATCTTATTTTCTGCCATTACCTGCAGCACCTAAGCACTGTAGGAAAACCAGCATCTGTCCTACTGAGACACCATATGGAATTGTACTTATTAAAACAGAAATATAAGGATAATTCATACAAATACGTATCCTAGGAGAAATGTGGCATTTAAAAACCTTATGTTCCTATGTTGCCCAGGGACTAGGGTAAAATTCAAAGTTTAAAATGCAATGTGGTTAATAACTGCAAAATACAATGAAAACAAATTTTAGAAACTAAGAGTTCTTTCTCACTCCATGTTTTCTTTTTTGGGCAATGCATTTCTACTTCATTCTCCCCCCCCCAGTACAACTCATCAGTTAGGTTCACTTTTCTGCATAATTATTTCTAAATTAATCTAATTTTACTGAATTACTAGCTCATGGAGACATACTGGAAATAGGTAACTAACAAAAATCACACAAAATGACTAATCACTACTGTTAATAGAAGAGACCAAACCAGCTAGTGCTACCTCCTGCTTTGAATTGATATTCCTTACCCTTTTGCAACACACGCACACGACAACCCTCACACAGACTTTTCCTGTGCTATTTGCTACCTATGGCAGTCAAAATTTTATTTGATGTTACCTTAAAATAAAATCAACCTTTCTGCTTCCATCCTCATCACATGCAACGACCACACTTCATAGACAGGCATCTGCAAAGGCTATTTGTAATGGGAAAGGGGAGGGGATTCAATGTGCAAGTTACAGAAGCCAAAACATGACAATGCTACAACTTAGGATGTTTTGCTGTTTGGAACATTTTTTTGTTGTAAAGGGCAAACATGCAAAGCAGCCGGATCAGTTTTCCAGCCCCGAGTTAAATGCCCATGAATTTACCTCTGACAACCTCTTCCACAGACTCTGTAGTTGTGGTGGTAGTGGTTGCAATACTGGTCGTTCTTTCAGTTGCCTCCTCATACTCTTCCTCTGTCTCTTCTTCAATTTCATCACCATCATCATCATCGTCATCAGCATCTTCATCTTCTACAACGGTTAACTCCTCGTCTTCCTCTGGTTGTTCTTCTACTACCTTATCATCACTAAATGAAGAAAATAATGATGTATCAGCAACAAAATTATCTCAACAAGAGAGAACATTTTATTCAGAAACACCGTAAGTTACCAGTTTCTCCATCTCCCTCCCCTTTAAATAAAAAAGAAAGAATCAGGGACTCTGGAATGTCCCGACGAGTAAGAAATCAGAAATGCTAAAAAGCCAAAAAAAGAGTCAACATTAGCAATGCAGTGAGAAAACTAGCAAGATGCCAGACTGGAGCTCCTCCTTTTGCAAAGGAATGGAGAAAGAACCCCCATCATCAATACCATATTTTGACAGCTGAATAACACTCCAAACATGCTTCCTCCACGCTGCCATCAACAATTCAATTTTTATTTTGAAAGAAGCTCAAATTAGCTCAAAATGCACTCAGTTCATATCGACATGGAAATGAGAGAGTTCCTTGGGATTGTCTCACCCAGGAGACAACCTACTCAGAGGCTTGCTGTGGACTAACTTGCATACTGTTCATAGAAGCCTACCAAGTGTTGAACTGACCTGGAATTGCCTACACTGACTGCTGAGTTTTTTGTTCTGTTGTTATAGTGTTGTGAACAGAAAAGCTGCTTCTACACGAATTGTGCACTCAGCTGTCTGTTTCTATGAAGGACAGGGCAGAGATTGTCGACATGTAATGCTGCAACTCTTGTTTAGCTGACTACTGATAGTTTTTGTCTTTGTGGTTTTATCTCCTTCTGGCACCTGAAAGCAGACAGTGGCCACGACACTGCCTTTCAGGATCTAACACCCAGAGAAGGAGAGGACCCAGTTTTGGTCTTCTGTGTGACAGCAGCACTAATGGAGAGGTGAAAGCCACATGGTTTTGCTGGTGAGGCTGCCATCTTGCCCAACGCACACAGCCATTCAGCACAGCAAGCTCAGCTCAGGTGCTCTGCACTGCCAACACAGCTGTGCAGCTGATCTGTAACGCCTCCATACAAGACCTGTAGTACCAACGTGTATTAGGACAGCAGCACAAGCACCCCTATGCTCACAAAGAAACCCCAAACTACTGGGCTAAACATTGTTATCCATTATTATGCTTTATATTTATATAGCTGCCTAAAATCCTCAGGATTTAATCAGTCTTGGATGATAGGAGGGAATACTGCAGTTGACTATCAAATGCATGTGGTGGCTTAATATGTCAAGAATTTTCTGGGATCACTCTTAATTCTGAATGATACACAGGCAATAAGCCAAAACATGTATGAGCGTACTATGAGTTGCTACTGTTGTTTTTGAAAGGCTTCCTCACTCAGTGCCCAGCTGTAGCAAGGTCTCAGGTTTGTTAATCTGATCTTCTACTTGAAATTCACTACTAGTGAGTAAATTATCTTTAAATATTCAAACATGCAGTGCCTTTCTGTCACCTTCATACACAAGTGGTTTTGCATCTTTTTCACAGCATCGCATATACTTGAACAGCCTTTTATGTGAACTTAGCAACTTTTCTCCTTCACCTCATTTCAGAGACCAAGTCCATAATATTTCATTTTTATTATAGGTTGCCCATTACAGTTTTGAGACTGCATTCAGAACAAAAAGGAGGACAGTACAATCTTTCTTAGAGGGTATTAAGAAGTAAAAAAATTTATTGATAAAAATCTTGTACGTCACAAGCCTGACTCTACTAGGAGAAAGTTCAGTCTCTATAAAAACAAGAATGAATCTCTTGTTCCTTTCTCCCCAAAATATTTGGCCTCCAGAAACACAAGGGAGACTTAAAGGAATAATGAAGCTTTCACGCCCAGGCAGGATATACCAGTGGATGCGGTAACAGCCAACTTGCAGAGGAACCTGGATAAGAGATGACCTGTTTCCATTCACACGGGAGAAAGACTGAAAAAGGAGCACAAAATCACTGGCTGCTTCTTTTAGTTTCTTGATTTCAAAGAACTGGCTTACAAATTTCACCATCTGCACTGTGTGGTTTTCTACTGCCATTCTAAATCCAGTATGTCCAAAAAATTCTACTTCATTTTTACTAACTCCTTTCTGAACAACAGGTTTCTTCTCTTTTTATTTTTCTTATCAAGTATTTCACCTCTTTAAGAGCATGAAGTAAATGCTATACATACACCATCACTTTTCAACTGCAAGACTGAGGTGGCTTTGTAAGTCCAGTATCTGTTTCCCATCCCCACATTAAGAAGCTTCTATTTTTGGCTAACTACAGACATTTAAACTAGGCATGCTGAATATAAGACATGCAGGTTTTGATCACGAGCATCAGACACCATATGCCTTTCAACATTAAAGAAAGCTGCTCTCCGTCTCTCTCTCACCTAAGCTACAAACACAGCATGCTGCAAAAATAGTGCAATTATTTTTCCTCTTCCTTTCACATGAATGATCACTCTCGGATATTGGCAAGCTCATAAAGTTAAAAAAGGACAACAAAAACAACCTAATGAAACCAACAAAGGAAAGTCAATTAGTCACATGGAAAGCCACTTCAAAAATAATTTGTATGCGTGCATCCAATATCCATCTGTTTTTAGCTACACAAAAGCAATCAACCCAGCTATGTCAGTCCACAGTATTTTGCCGGGAAATTCTCAGCATCAAAGCCAAGGTTTTGTTGGGTTTGTTTTTTCTTTTCCTCCTTCCCCCCACCCCATCCTTTTAGGGGTGTGATGGTGAAGGGGGCAGGATGAAAGATGACAATTCTCTGTGTGTACTGGTTGGCTATGCCCAGGATTACAGTGGGCCCTTGTTTCCTCTCCAATAACTTACAAGAAAGTAAACGTTTAAAGGTAGCCTCCACCTGCATCCCATTCACGACTTGCTGCTTGCTGAAGAACTAGACATGTGAGAAGGTAAAAAATGCCAGAAGTGATGGAAGTCCACAACATTTTACTGGATCAGGCTCCTGAAAGTATTCTAGAAAGCTTGCACAGAAAGGTACTAGAATATTCCTTGTACTATTTTGATCACTCTGAGAAAAACAATATTTCTGCTAGCAACATATTCTGCAAGACTCAATCACAAAGGTAGTATTTCAGAGGATTGTATTTTATTGTAAGTTTCAAGAAAAAGGAGCAGTGAAAATAGAAGTGGTTTTGCCTGAGATTTAGATACCTAAATGGAATTGCGAACATTGCTATATACTTATAGAATTAAGATGCCTGAAATTGGGCTTAATAGGGAAGAGACCTTCTAATCATGTTTTAAAAACTCTCATTGTACAGAAGTGTGACACTACACTCAGGTTCTAAAGAAGCACTCCAGGCTTTCTCTAGAAGTAATATTTTCCCAATTGTCTACTTTATTTATACAAAGATGAGTTAGTCTCTTCCCCTATTGGTACTGTCTTCCAAAGGGAAGGGGATGGGCAGATGAAGTGCTTTATGCTCTCTTAAAAGGTTTCTTCTTCAATGAAGCCACGTAACAGAAACTAAGTGGACTGACATTGTTCTGGTGGTTTAATCACGCTCAGCTATACTGCACAGTATCACAAACCAAATGGCACGAACACACAACAGGTAGGGACGTATCCTAGCAAGGCCTATCAGTAACAACAGCAACAGTTTCACATTAGATATCAAGGCTACCCACTAAGTCATGCGCTGCTAAGAGTCAATTACAGTAACCACGCTCAGCAGTGCAGATGATGACCGTGCGTTCTCAGAGGCCACAGTTACGAAAGATGTGAGAAAAGCAACAATACCATGCAACGCCTTAGCAGCACTCCTCAGGAGCCAGGGGGGAGCAGGAGATGCCCCAGTATTTGTCAGTAATCAGGGGACTTCGAGCATGATGCTCCAAGACACAGGTTTAATACAAGCGATGCTACATCTTGATGTGCTTCTGTTGCAAATGAAGACAGCGGGTGGACTTCATATATTCTTAGTATTAGAAAAGGTACCACGTCTTGTAAGAAACATGAAAAATTATGCTTGGTTGTGTTTCCTTGGATTCAACCGCTGTTATCACCCTGGCTCCTCTTCAAAGAGCATGCGTGTGAGAGGGACAATACAGAACAACAGAAGGAATGAACTTATACTTCAATGTGTGGAAAAAACCATCAACTCTTCCAACAGAGACAAATCCCTCTCTCTTGCACAGTGTATAGAGCAGTTTCTCCCTGTCATGCTAAATGCTCTGGTACCATTCACATTTCTCAGTTAGCACCACCACAGTGATCTAACTTTTGCACACCTTTCATCACAGTAATCAGTTTAAATCCACCGTTTTCAAACAAAGGTTTACTGCCAATGAATGTGGATACTTATATTTTTGTCAGAAGTCTGGAGTTTTATTTAATAATAATACCAGATGTGCTTACTTCCTGGTATTATTATTACATTTTACCTTCTTTGGTAAACAAGTACAACTCAGTCTTCTATCTGCTGGAACCATGATACCTTGGTGCCCTGGTTTCAGCTGGGATAGAGTTCATTTTCTTCCTAGGAGCTGGTATAGCACTGTGTTTTTGATTTTACGTTATAATAATGTGATAACACAGTGATGTTTTAGTTGTTGCTAAGCAGTGCTTATACTAAATCAAGGACTTTTCAGCTTCCCATGCCCTGCCAGGTGCACAAGAAGCTGGGAGGGGGCATGGCTGGGACAGCTGACCCCAACTGACAAAAGGATATCCCACACCATATGACATCATGCTCAGCATATAAACTGGGGGGAGTTGGCCAGGGGCCAGCGATCGCTGCTTGGGGGCGGGCTGGGTGGTGAGCAGTTGTATAATTTGTTTTCCCTGGGTTTTGTTCTTTTTTTGTTTGTTTTGGTTTTTTTCCTTTTCATTACTTTGTTATTATTATTTCAATCGTTAAACTGCTCTTATCTCAACCCATGAGTTTTCTTACATTTGCTCTTCAGATTCTCTCCCCCACCCACCGGGGGGAGGGTGAGCAAGCAGCTGTGCGGTGATTGGTTGCCGACTGGGGTTAAACCACGACACCTTAACAGCTTTTTCTGTATATTCCCCCTTGATACCGCCCCAGCCAGGGATTTGTCAATGCCACAGACTGCAGTGTCTTGTTTACAAGAAATTGTTGACATTCCACCTTAGCTTCATGGTGCTGGTGACAGGATTTTTCAAAGGCTGCTCAAAAAATTTACGTGATACACTGGTAAATTCACAGATTTGTAAAGCCATATTATCAACATCATCTGAATTTGACAGTTCAGCAGTAAACAACAGAGGTAAACTGTTAGGCTTGAATGCAGTTTTGAAAAACTTGCAAACCCCCTCCCCTCCCCCCCCCCCCCCCCCCCCCAAACATTAGTATATCTCTATCTCCTGTCAGTGGACACTCCTGGCAAAGAGGGCTGGCACTTTCCTTTTATGGTGGACACAGAGGTCATCATGGCTTTGAACCTTCCACTTCAACATCCTCCCGTATGGGTTATTAAAATCCATTCCCCCTGTAATGGAACTTATGCGTCCTTGAGCATCCAAGTTGCACACTGGGTCATCAATACAAATCATCCACACTCCCGTGTGTGGTGAAACAGGGTATCTGGAGTTTGGTGGTTTCAGCTATATTTCTGATGCCTCAGACACACTGGGGTTCCAGACAGCCTTAAGAGGTAACCGGTTCCACTGAGTCCGACAGAAACATACGGACCACTCCAATGGACATACTTCTGGTTTTAAAACACATACCACTGTACAGCTCCTGCTAGCATGCACCTAAGCACGTCATTACAAGCAGTGGATCTGTAATATCTAACAAGTTCCTTTTCTCAATCCATCCCTGCACTAAGACCTGGCACCAATGTATTATTTATTCACCCCGCTCAGAAGCATGCATTGTCCTGTTACTTTGTTAAGATAAAACTGAAGTGAAAAGCGAAGGAAAGCGAACTATGCTACCTCTTCATGTTCAAGAAATACGAAAACATCAGTAAGTGAAAGTTCCCTTTCTGTATCCCAATAACCTGCAACAGGGACAGAGGCAGAACACAGATGACAAGAACAATGAGTTTTCTTTCTAACGGCACTTCTGAACTCATGGGGCTGCAGCATAAGCTATGTTTTAAGAGGAGGTTTCTGTCTGCAACTATTCACTTCAGACAAAGACATGGCAAAGCTTTCCATTTAGGATAACAAATAACTATGGACTAATTAATGGTTTTGGGAAACGGCTCACGCTTGTCTGCAATAAACGCTCAATCATTTAGATGTATTTAAACCGTGATTTTGCCAAGTAACACGAATAGAAACATCTACTCCATCAGTGGGTAAAAAAGAATGAAAAGGTGTTCAAGAGAGATGTTTTAATATCTGAAAACATTAGCATTCGCTACACTTTGCAACTGTACTTTATTGCAAATAGATTCCATCTGGACTGTGGTTTTTACCAGCTACCACGCCTAAGCAAAGAGCTGGGGGAAAGCTAATTCCAGGAGAGGAACCGAATCAGCAGTAGCAACAAGCCGCCATCTGCCTAAGAGAGCAAGGCCGTATATGTTGGCTCTAGACAGCTGTGGGAGTTAACATAGAAGCATCAATTGCTGCATGTACCTTGCAGCCTGGGCTCTTTCAGCCTAACAGGCCACGCTGATGGTAATACATGCATCCATAACTTTTACTTCCGTGGGTGCCACCACCCCAGTTTCCACCATCTTGTGCCTCAGGTCCCTGAAAGCACAAAAAACCCCACCCCTCTTATAGCCTCTACAGCTCCCCCAAACGAACTCCAGGAAACTTGCGATGGGACTGTCTTGTCAAGTATTCAGCCTGGGTCTAGCTTTGCTTCCAGCAAAAGATTAATGATGACCACCGATACATATTAAATCCTGTGGGCATGAAAGCACCACAGCACAAAGTACTTTAACTGTGGGAGTAGAAATGGACTGATCCAACTGTGAATCTCTACATGCCTTAAGAGTTAAAGCCTTTAAAGAAAACACAAAACAGAAACACAAAGCAAATTACAAGACTAGGACACATACTTGGAATCCAAACAAGAAGACGAGTGCGTTTGAGACAGCCTCATTACCAGGCTTTTGGTTAAAAGCAAATCAGAAAGCTAATAGGCAAGGAACCAAACTCCTCCTCAACAAACCTGCACATCAGAGGCCTGGGTATTTTCCACCAAACAGTTTTTTCCAAACCTTGCATGCTAGAAAAAGTTCTTCTGAATGAAGGATGAGATTTCTCAGGAACCGGGTTTGATCCCACCACCACGCTCCTCTGAATGATGTTGCTAATTAAACATGTAAGTCAACACAGGAAGTACTTAAAGCTAAAATCTACGGCAACAGTGTACTTTGGCCCATGAACACTCACCTCACTGTACCTTCTGTTATTTAACTTTGGCTTTGGTACACTAGCCAACTCCAAGGCTAAGGTGAATATGCTAACTATGTGAAACTGAGTACCCAAGGTAGTAAATTTAAACAAGAACTACCAAAGTAATTTTGCATGGGGTAGAAAAGAGGAAAGCAAGTCAAAACCAAGTGTGAAATTAAGATTTCAGCATTCACCTTGATAGTCTAGGATTAGAGGGTTATACCAAAAACATCTATTTTCCTGCAGTATGGAGGTGAACCAGACAGCAGGGCAAGAATTAAACTGCATTGCAGTCGTGAGATTAGGCACAGAGCCAGGAAAGAAAAGGGTTATACCAGACCTCCGGTCTATGTAGCTGATCTTTTAAATGACTTATTGGCATCAAAGTCTAGAAAGTTACAGTGATTTACAGAATTGAAAGTCTGACCCCCAAAGTACCTCCACAATAATGTTTCCGGTCTGTCTGTTAAGTGACCACAGAAGCAGAAACTGCTTAAAAACTGCCTTGGTTATTTTCTTCACGATTGGATTATACTAGGTTAGCAAATCAAGAATCTTACAGTAAGTAGAAATAATGTAATATTCCGCCACATATAAACACCTATTAAGAGACAGTTAAACTTTTAAGAACTCAAATGAGCAACTTGCATTGCACAAGTCAGGATGAGCAATTCATATTGCCTAGCATTTTTCTGATATTCATTTTGTCACTTCTAATTACTTTCCTTTTTTTTTTTTCTTTACTGAAGAGGTTGCAATTATATTTATTTTCACATTTCCTAGTAGAAAAAAAAATATTAAAACAGCTATTTCAGTAAGTGTCACATAGACCTCTTGAGTTCTTAGACCTTATCAAACAACTGAATTATGTGCTTCAGACTGTCTCTCTCCACTTACTGTATGCTTTTAACCTTTTATACAAAAACAATATAAAAGTGTGCCTAGTTTCATTAATTTTGATAGGAAACAAGAAAAGTTGCACTAAAAATCTTTTAATTAATTTTTAAATAGGACATTTATAAAAACCAAACACACATTCCTTGCCCTACTGCCTCTGACAGATACATTTATCTTTTCCCCCATAATTAAACAAGAAGGTACACTTTATACTGTCAGAACTTTCTTTCCACAGCTGACCTGCCTAAAAAGACGGGTATATGAGGTAGCATGTAACATTTGATCTTGTGCATTTGCAGAAGGTACCTGTTGACTGATGTGCAAGAATATTTTTTCAAAACCGACCTAGTTTTCTCTCTGAAACAAAGCCTTTGCTGGTGTTACTGTTCTGGCAGTTTCCTCTGGAAGATGGAGGATTCAGCAAGAAGTATGTCATTTTTAGAGGACAGAGTAACCCCTATTCTTCCTCACTTCGATTATTTTTGCTAGTTTTAAAAACTAGAAAAGTAAATGTACCTGCAAACACACAAAATCAGGCTCTGTGAGCCTGATGACACTGAATAAATATGAAATTAAAAATCCTGATATCAAAAATGCATTCAGGCCAAATGCGAGGAAGAGGGCAGAGCAAAGGTCGCCTGCTCAGCCCTATTTCAGCCAGCTTGAGAACAAGCCGAAAAATCTGGATGTTACAACACGTTTGTTTCCACAAAACTTCTGCTGTACTCAGAATGGACTATTCAGTGTCGCTTTGTCCATCCTGCTATCCTACAGCTTGTCTCAGGCAGACCGCGTGATTTCTGTTCCAAACTAAGTACTTGCCCTGTTTGTGGAATTAATCGTCTTGGTACCCTCACACAACAATAACAGGGTAAAAATGGAAGATTAACTTCGTTTTGCAATTGGGAAAGCAAACAAAAAAATACCAGAAGCATGTAATAACTCTGGATGTCCAATGTAAGACGTCGAATAACATTTTTCAGACAATGCGCCATCTTAAGCTTTTTAAATACAGCTGCCACTAGCAGCAGCTGCAAGAGGCCAGGACTTTTGCAGAGCAGATTATCTCCACCCATGTGGCCAGAAGAAAAAGGGGCGCCTTTTGTACCAAGCTTTTTCTGGTGGCTACAGCATGCCAAGCCAAGCAGCATGCACAGATCCAGTTCTTCAGGTCAACATTTTACCGTTTTAACCTTTTCTTCTCTGCTCAGGTCACAATTTGAGTGTTTTGTTTTGTTTGTTTTTCCATCAGCAGTGATCAAAACAGAGATCTCATGTGAAGAAATGGCCTGTCATCATGTAACCAAAGCCAAAACGTTTGCATTCAAGATTAGAAACCTTTTCTGCCAGGAAAAAAAAAAAACCCTATATGTTTTTGCTGTTTCATCCATGTATTTGAAGTGTGTAGCCTTTGTTAGAAGGCAAAGGAGAAAAAGTACTTACTACAGAAAATACTTTACTTCACTGTGCTGTTAATATCAAAACCTCACAAGAGGTGGAATTCTTAAAATTTCCACAATCCACCCCAATGCTGCGCTTTTATTTCTAGTACAGACCACAAATATCACTGAAAGGTAAAACAGGGCAGAACTGCTGGATAACTTCATGGAAGGATATCCAGCTGTGCATTCACAGGCACACAGTCGTGTTGGTGTGACAGTACGTGTTGAAAAACAGCTGTAAATTTCTCACTTCCTATTTTCTTCATGAATTATAAATAGTACAGCGCTTGAAATGGGGTCTGTATATCACGACGTTGCAAGAACTTCTCAGAACATCTTGCAGACATATCAGAAGGGTTTCTTGAGCCAATTACTACACGAACATGTATGGGGAACCTTTTCCTCTCACATTTCAATCGTCACAAGTGACAAAATTTTTGCTTATAAACTTTTTGCCTATTCAGGAAAACACAGCAGCCGATGGCTCTGTTTTTGTGAGGTCAAGAAAACGTAACCCTTCTCTGCAAGTCAACCTTCCACTAAATGTGCAAGTTTGATGCCATTAACCTCCTGAAACGAGCTCAACACCCACTTAAGTCAGATAGGTAGCCTGCACAGCTAGCAAACCACTTTCATCAGGGGTCATGAAAGCCTGGCTATCTTCTACTCATCACTTCCTCAATTAGATTAATTCTCTCCACCCATAGCCTCATCCATCACTTCAGTTAATGCTTTATACTCAAATGATGATTGGATTTGCCAGCTCAGCATCGCTGTAATTACCTCTCAAAGCAATGCGCTGTTTCATCAATTCCGTTCCAACTTTACTTGTCCTAAGAAGAAATCCGACACTTACCAGCCTTTCTAGATTCATTAATGCTCTGGTGTTTCTATGCTTTCTGAATTTTATTTTAATATCCTCCACATGAAAAAGGAAAAAAAATGTTATTAATAATGTATCATGAACTACCCAAATATTAAAGTAACAGCCAAAATGAGAGACAAACCCAATTAATGTAAGAATGTACAACGTAAAATGTGTTAATAGCATATTTTATATGCAAATAGGACAAACATTCAACATAAGCAGTAACATTATGCCTACAGTTTGGTAATGCCTTAGTTTAATTTATAAAGAAAAGCAATTAGATTTTAACATTAAAATACTTATAAAAATCACAGAAGTTCTTAGATAAGCCGTACTGTTAATAGTGCTTTAGAACAGGTATAAAGCACTTTTTTCTACTTCAGAACAGTTCTACTACAAAAACCAAGTATGAACTTCTGACCAATTAGCTGAAATACTATATTGCAGTAATCAGAACACCTTACACACCATCTCCCCAAATGAATTCAGTTTCTCTAAAATACCAATTTAGTGATGGACAATTCATGTAGTGCAAAATTCACCCATTTCAATAATTGGCATTAACCTATACTGATGGCAAACTGCAGAGGAGGGGAAAAAAGAAAGGAAAACTAAGCAAGTTTATAATTCCTAGCATTCATTTCAGGGCACTGACAAATAGTTCCTAATTGGGAGTATGAGGACAGCTGATGAGGACGCTGCCTCTGGCTGCACCCCGCCCCGCTCCTGTGTCACAGGCGACCAAGCTCCCCACCAAGCAGACCCTGAACCACTGCAATAGGCGTGTCGCCACTGGCACAATGTTCAGTTTTCCTTCAGCTTCAGGGGTATGAACAGCCTACAGCTCAGTGTGCACAGTACGGAAAAAGGAAAATCTTTTCATCCACCCAAATGGAAGTAATTTCCTGCTTCTAAGTCAGAATCTGCAGTACAGACCCTTCATGCCTCGTTCGGTTTTACTAGCTCAAGTGCTTGGGGAGTAGGGGGTGGGTTTGGTTGTTTTGTGGGTTTTGGGTTGGTTTTTTGTTTTTTAAATGTTTTGGGTTTTTTTAAAAGAATCGTTTAGGAGATTCCCACTGGAGCACTTCTCACTGAATTTTTAGAAACTGACTTTCCAATTTAAAGAAAAAGCTTACATCAATGAGAACTTGTTGTTTGTTTTAACATGAGTGACAAGGTGGCATGAAAACAGATGAATACTCAACAGAGACAAAACGTTAATTTTCTTTTTCCTCCGGTGAATGTGCCTCCAATGAAGAATTTAGCGGTGGCACTATCCTTCTTCTTGATGAATAACACTTTTTTTAGCTTTGGAATAGCAAAAACTTCAAAAAGACTCCAGATGTCCCATTTCTGTGTTATTCAGACAAATCTTTTGGGCTCAGAGCTAGACTTCCAATTAAGCGTCAGATTTTTGACCCAATTCTGGAAGACATTAACTAAGAACAATGGGAGAGAAGGAGGAGGAGAAGGGAGGAATGGGCAAGAAACACAATGTCACTACATACTAGATAAAAGAACGAAGCAAACAGTAGAAATTGAAGGATTTAAGAAGTAGTAAGAATCTTGGAAAGATCTGCCCTCCCCCTCCTGATTTCTGCATCAGCAATGCTCTATATCCAGACACAGTTCAGGGCCTGACTCTTCCTCAGGTGTGCAGCACTTCCCCACTGCATGGGGACTCTGATGCCCCAGGGTCCACACAGACACAGCAGGGGTTTACTCCAGGTGCCAGAGGACGGCCTCCCGGCAGGTGTACTTAACCGACGGACACCCAGCTGCCCAACGGCCAGCACTGGCCAACACATCACATATGGTTGGGAGCCTGTCCACTAAGGCTTTCTGGGGACACAACACAGAAACATCTCTTTGAAATTGGAGGAGGCAATGCATATCAACATCACCACTTTAACCCTTCTAGCTTTGCCAATTGTCTTCGTGTTCAAACAATTTTTGTTTCTTCCAGCTGTAGTTCAAATGCCAAAGACAATGAAGTACCCATATGAGCAACAGATAAGGAAGATTAGAGTATTTTGGCTATTTTTTCTTAGTCTCCTTGGTCAGTTAATATGCAATGGCCACAAGATGTGCCCAGGTCAAACAATCCCCTAAAGGCTCTTCCTTCATTCTCTATTTCCAAATACACTTTCTGGGGGTGGAGGAGGAGAGGAGTGGGGGAAGAAGAAGGGTAAGGGGGCACAGGGAGATGTAATGGGGAGAAATGGGGCAAGAGGATTTAATATTTTGTATAGTCCTTGTTGATGAACACTGAGAGTATAGAGAACAGTAAAGAACGGCCACGCCAGTGGTAGCATTTCCCTGCTTTCACGATTAAGACATCAACAGCTTCCCGACTCTTCCCTGCATTAAATCTCCCACCGCTCTGGCATGCAGAGACCCAAACAAAGGGAATTAAGCAGTAGCTAGTCAAGGCTACACTTGAAAAAGGAAGGAGACTTTCCCAAGTATAGAAATTACTAAATCCCATTAAATTTTACTTTCAAAATTCTTATACTTGACTCTTGTATGCTACTAAATTTACTTGCTTATATGTCACTATTTAAACTTAGGCATTTTTCATAAACATGTGCCACAGGCAGACAGCCCAACTGCCTGCCTGTCTACTTTGCGTCAAGGCGGTAGGGGACATACCGCAAGGACTCGGTGTGTTGTTATATCAGGTCAGAGCACCATATTTGACTGTGACTGTATCTGACTGTGGCCAAATTAAACACACCTTGTAACAGCTTGATTTAATGACAGCACTCTGGGGAATTTCAATTGTAACTAATCTGATGCTGAGGCTAACTCACAGACATTTCTGAAGGGAAGGCACTAGGTAAAATGTGTGTTGACATCCTTGTGCCACTAAGTCATAGATAAAGACATAAGAAGAGACAGAAAGCGAAAGAAATTAAATGTATGCTTCCTCCATGTCAAGTGAAGATGTCTAACAAATTACTCAAAGGAATTCTGTTGGGCCCCTGTGACTCCTCTTCCCCAAATGTTAGAACAAGACTGATAAGTAAAAGCATAGAGTCTCACCTGGAAGCAATTCAGCGTAACAGGCACATACACAACGCTGCTTTCGCCATTACAAAAAATTGACAAGTTTTAAAAGCCTTTCAAGATTTCTTGGACTAGAGTCGGAGGAAGCAATTAAGAAAATTAAGTCTGTTTCCCCAAATACCATTGGGAAAAAAAGCCCCAATACATCTTTATGGTGTCAAAAAGGATACAGCACTTTACTTTTTTGCAGCATCTGGGAGATAAGCACTCATCCTTAAGCTCAGTCTGGTACAGGGTTGCAAAACCAGAGAAAAACACAATTACCATGCTATATAGCACAGATTTATTTTAGTTTTACTTCACAGATGCCTCATTATCAGCACAAAGTGGACTGCACCCTTTAGGATTATTTACTGTAGTAAAAACCCTACCATATTAACTATCCTAATGGCAAGTATGAACAAACCATAAAATTTTGCTTGGCAGAAGTTTATGAGAAACTGTAAACCAAACCCTTGTAAAATACACTACTCCCTACAACGCGACATTTACAACACTACCCAATCTTTATATCAGCCTGAACATATGTTTTATACACCAGACAGAATTAATTTGGCCTAACCTGATAAGGGGAAAAAACAAGGAGAAATTAAATCTCCTATTTTGGACCCTGAAAATATATTTAGATTGTCTAGAAAAATGAGAGTTGGCTGAAGTTAAGGCACTATCTTCTGCTCCTGAGCTACAGGACTTTAAAAAAAAAACCCCTTTCTGTATAACCCTCAATTTATTGTGCCTCAGTTTCCCTGCTGTGGAAGAAGGAAAACGACAGCCATCTGTTTCTCAGGTGGGAAGGAAAGCCCAGGAGCTCTTGTGCATAGCGATGGGAAGATGAGGAGAGGCACGTACAAGACATGTCGAGAGGGAAAACCTGGAAGTTTCCAGCTTGGCCATCTCTCCTAAAGGACGCCAAAGGACGCCAAAGCTTCTAGCAAGTACCCAGGTACAGGCAGGAGGGCCACAAGGCTGTGCCGAGTCTCAAGGGCAGCCAGAGCTTGCAGGTCACTTGACTGAGTTGTAGCTATGCAGGGAGAGCTCTGCAGCTATACTGAAAGCCAGCACCTGCATCTGGCTGTCCCTCAGGGAGGCCTTCAAGGTAAATTTTTATTAAAGGTGTAGATAACAGCAAGGAACGCCACTGCTGAAAAACGCTCGTGACCTCTTAGTCAGAGGTTATACTCTAGTTCAGGACAAGCACGACAACACAATTTCAAAAGCATGGGTGGATCCTGCCTCTTGGCCTCATGACACAAAGAGGGTATATCACACCCACCGCCAAAATACACCCCGAGTTCTGTCAACAAGCCACACCACGAGGCAAGCCACATCTTTTTACGCCCAGACCCAGGTGGTGGTCAGGCACCAGGTAGGAAGAGCATCTCTGTGACAGCACTGCTGCACAAGCTGCCTCCACGTGCCCTCTGATGGTGCGGATGCAATGTGCTGCTGAGCTTTGCTTCCTCCTGTGCAGAAGAGAACAGCCACGACAACACAAAAAACGAAATGCAGTGCTCCAGAGACAACTGCTGGGGGTGAAAACACAAGACAGTCTGAAAAAGGATGTTTACAAAATGAACAGCTACAGTATGGTTTCCTCTAAATATTCAGAATCATAAATGCAAATACTTTAAAATTTCGATTTGAGGTACAAAGTTACTTCAAGATACATCGCCTACATTTATCGGATTCTGCTTTGTCATGATGGGAGTTCTGAAAAACGAGGATATAATAATTTGCTTTTCAGGTTGGCACCTCTACCTCAAACACATCACCTTCACTTTGACTTGGGCATCTTAACGCAACCACAGCCCTTCTGAAGGCCCACGCACCGAGGCACACGGCAGTTACCATGACACCACCCACTGATGGAGGATCGTGCCCAACATTTTCCAGTACCGTTTTACAGAGATGGGAGCATGAAGCAGCCAGCCTAGAAGGCTCCCCTACCCCAGGAGAGGTACCAGACACAGGCAGGGTGAGAAAGAAGGAATACAAAATCCTGCAGATGAGATCATTTACAGCAGACTGGTTTCTGCTTAGGTGCGAGGAGTGGGTTATATTCTAAATGGACTACCAAGCAATTCTAAATACTGAATGTATTGAAATATGCATGGCAAAAGCATCTAAAAGGCCCTATTTGTACAAGAGAACCAAACCTAGACCTTCAAGAAACAAAAAATAAAAGAAAGAGCAATTACTGAAGTACTCATGTGGCACTGGCAACTAGTTTTAGCCGGAAATTGTGACTTCTGGGTAGAAATGGGCAGAAGATGTAGACCCAGTAACCACTGCCAGAGGAATGCTGTGGAATTGCCGCCACAAACCTGCAGCAGAGCAATGGCACGGAACAGACCGGCTCCTGTCGTGAACTTTGTACTTTGCATGAACAAAGTACTTGTAGCAGCGGCCACAAAAACGACCAGCAGAGCAAACACCAGAATCCCCCACAAGGACTGAGTGCCCGCGCCTTGAAACGCGCAGCATGTGTCTCATGATTTGGAGCGCACCCTGTGCGCGTAAAAAGCCGTCAGCTGGAAGACACCAACAACCTGCGCTCAGTTGATCTGACCAAGTAAAAACTATCACCATTCCTGAGGGAGGAAAATACTTTGATGGATACTTTGACCAACTGATTTGCTAAGAGCGCTCCCCCTCCCTGCCCAGAGGGTTTGGGCTCCATGAAGAACCCAAACCTCCTCGGACAGAGGGCTTTGCCTCAGAGCTGCTGAGCAGCGATGTCGGCGTTAGCCAGTGCATGAGCTACCAGCCCCTTCTCTTCCCTTCATGCAGTGTCACGCCAAGGATGCACTTCACACAAAGGGATTTTAAACTCTTTGGAAGGCTTCAAGGCGAAGCAAACGTTGTTAGTGTGAGATCACCCATGTGAGGTGAAAAAACATAGATTTAAGCAAGCACTTCAAACAAAGGTGCTTTAATAGCAGAGTACATTGGGAATTTCGCATTAGGAAAGTTTCCCCCTACTTCACACTTCCTTTCTCCTCTTTCCTCCCTCACAGTCAGCTTAGGACTAAGGCATATGCTTATATAAGTATGAATATACACAGACAAAGTTCTACTTTATGAGGAACAAAATGGGCTAGAATAGTAACTTAAATGTTCAGTGATAAACATGGAAAAGAGAAATGAAAGGGATATCTGTCTTACAAGCAAAACTACTCTATATATGCCCCTGTGAGCTCTTATATTTAAAATATTTTGGGAGTCTTTGATCAGATATATGAAAGAAAAATTTTATATCTATGTATTTTGTATATAGGGATATATAATAGATCAAAGGTGCATAGATAAGACAGGTAATAGGTATATAAGATAGATCTGTGTATCTATTGTGTATATATAGATGATGACAAAAAGCAAATTTGTCTCAATTAGGACATGGTCTGTACTCATGTCTTATTCTAAGAGAACATATTTCAATCAAAACCTAAAGAAAATATACAGAAGCGACACAGCAACAAAGCTGGTGTACAAATCCCACTGAAAGGGTTATAAATTGTGACACTGACAGCTGTTGGAAGTACAAGTCAGAAAAAAGCCTGAAGGTGTCAAGGTGGAAAATGCAATGTTGCTTGACACAGGTTTCTTGCATTGAACAGCCCTCACCAGTCAGTCCCATTTATGAGAGAAAACTGGAAATCACAATGGGGACATATTTAATTAAACTTTTTCCATTAGTCACAAAGAACTCTTCCCTGCAAACACTAATGCTTTGTCATGAAAGATTTTGATGCCCGCCTTGACATGGTTTCTAGTTTTTCATTGTCGTAATGCCATCTCTTTGCACCAAATTGCCGCAACTCAGTCTCTGATCTTTCTCTCTACACTGTTCCTGAACTTGTTTCCATCTGGTTTATTAAAACCTCAAACTTAATGCAACTCAGTACTGCTAACTTTCCACATTATTCACTTCATTTGGTTCCCATTTGTTTTCAGGGTTCGCCTTGAAACCACTTGTAATCTGCCCCAAGTTTTTGATTTTGTGTATTACTTGTACAAATGCAGTACCGTCACCTAAGAAGTAGAAACACTGCATTAGTACAGTATGAAGTGATGGAAGAAGTCTAGGGAGCACAAACAGAATCTGAATGCAGATCTTAGTTTTATGAAGAAAGCCATCTTAGAGAGTTGTTTGAATTCAGTTGCAAGGACATAACGTTGTACTCTCTTCTCACAAACTCTCAACAGAGTGATATAAAAAGGCTTTGACAGCACCAGAACACTCAGTTACAACACAGTCATAACCTATATTTGGCTCAAAAATCAGCCTACAAGCACAGGGGATGCTAAAAGGGTAAAGATTTTCCCATCCACTGCTGTGTTGTAAAAGAAACCTCCATACTCCAACCTAACAGGAGTGTATTAATCAACCTGTCAAAGGCTAGATATTAAAACAGATTTTTTAAAGATCATATTTAGAAAGTAATTGTCAGCAGAAAAATATTCTTACGTAATAATGGCACACAGCTAATGCCTATTATAAATGAAGACATTTCAAAACCTCCAATGGTTATGTTGGCTGAGTATCCGCTGCAGTACCCTGGACTGCACATGAAGCATCTTAAGAGTACAGTATTTATCATTCAGTTGTCATAAGTATGCATTTAAGCATTTTTCTTATAAATATGGCAATACTTCTTATTGAAGAAAAGATGAAGGCATCAAAAGCACAATAACTATATTAACAATAAGCTTTTCTGTAGACAGTTAAAAATAAACCAGTAGAACACTGATGTTTTCAACCATTGCAGTTGCAAGGTCACTTATAAGGAGCAGTGACTCTTCTACACCGAGGTCTTTTAGACAGATTTTTGGCATTTTTAGTAAGATGATATTAACAAATTGAAGGGTAGAAAATCAGTCTTACCTTCCATCTGCATAGTCTGCATCTGCACCTCCCCACCAGACATCTGAATCATCATCTTCGGCATCAGCTGAATCAAGATTGTCGCTTTCCTCCGCTAATGGGCAGCAAACAAACTCCACACCTCGAAACTTGTCGATTCCACAGGGCAGCAGCATGCCGTAGTCATGCAGATTCATACTCTTCTCACTACAGGACTACAGAAAATAGAAAGAAAACAGCAACAATATTGTTATGGAGGAAACATGAAAAAATATCACAGACCTTGAGAAAATGTAAGTGGCTGCATACTGCCTTAGGAGGTTGCAGCTGGTGAACTGCACGATCTCTGAATTTTGAAACACGATTTAGAGTGGTCACATGTGCATTCACTACCTGCACCATAGTTATCTCCCCACCTGTGTCCACAAGACCATTGTAGGCAACATGCTCTCCCTTCCCCTTTAGTCTTTGCCAGCATAGAAGGACTTGTCCCCTCCCATATACTTGATGACTCCATATCCTCCTGCCTAAAATCCTCAGAGGCTCTGCCTCATAAACAGAAAACTTGAAGGCAGAAGGATAATTTGATGTATTAATCCTAATCCTGATGTACTGATGCTATTAAAGAGTTCATTGCAAGATAGATGAATAGTTGAAATATCTGATATAATGGAAACACACTGTATCTGGTCTGACACCTCTGTCAGTACAGTATCTTCTAGCCTTGTTTGGAAAACAGCCAGTCATGCATAATTACACCTTAAAGATATAACAAAGTAGGACAGAAAGATACAGTAACGTAGGACAGGTGAAAAAAGGAAAATAGTTCAACGGTGCACAATGATGACATTCTCCTAGGCTATGTCATTCCAAGTCTGCAAGTACTTAAAATAGACTAGAATTTGCCTGCATGAAGGTTGGTGCTTTAAACACTTCCTTTGAGGGGCAACAGTATGATTCAAGCAAAAACTGAAAGTTTTAAAAGCTGCTAGGCACATTTCAATTTTGATCTCCAGAAGGTGGGATAACATACAAACTATGAGGTTCCAAACAAAGTAACATCCAGAAATCTTCTTGAAGCTCATCTCAGTTTTCATTCCTACAACCTTTCTACATAAGGACAAAAATGTCCAAAACACATCAGCAATTATAACATTAGGTTTATTTCTGTTTTCAGTAAGGCACTGGTGAACTGCAAAAACTCTGTGCTTGACTGCAAAATTTCTGTCTTATCAGCTCTTCTACCCTTTTATGCTGAATTTCATATACGGCATTCGTTGAGGCTTGTTTGATCTCTGTGAAGCACCTGGCATACCAATGTCCATATTGAGAACAATGATCAAGGCAAAGCCAAGGCATTGCTGACCAATCTTTAGTTCCAGAGCAGTGCTAACACAGGAAGCTGAAGGAAGAAAACATGGTGGGTGTGTGAGTGGATGAGAGGAAAAAAACAGTGCTATGAAACAGGATCAACATTCAAAGACCAACATTAAGTATCCAATAGTGGACTCTGACGTGCTCAGCAGAAGCTGTTTCCTACCCTATAAAGCAGCACAAAAAGCCATTCACTCAGACACTCATAAGTGCTGCTTTTTGTTTTGTATGTCACTGCTATATTTAAACTCATCCTCAGAAGAATGACACAGCTCTAAATAAAGAAGGCAGGAAAATTTAAGACAGATGAATATACCTCTTTAGCAACAGTATGCCAGTGCAGGTGAGTTTCACACACATCCATCCTTTCCTGGTGAAGGAACTTGCACTTGTCTGGTACCAGAAGGGCATCACTCACAAACTCACCCACTGAAAGGAAAAACAAACAAACGTTATTTTTGCTTCCAGTACCTCATCCTTTTAAACCTTTACCTAGGCATAGGGCAGCTTTCATGAACGAGGGGCAGGGTCTGTCTGC
The DNA here is from genome assembly GCF_949628215.1 of Phalacrocorax aristotelis. Lineage (NCBI taxonomy): Eukaryota > Metazoa > Chordata > Aves > Suliformes > Phalacrocoracidae > Phalacrocorax > Phalacrocorax aristotelis. The sequence goes on along the minus strand of NC_134276.1, from coordinate 105,832,110 downwards.
AGAGAATGAACAGTTTCTAAATGGTGCTTCCATTACCACCTTCTTCATACTTCCCATGTGAAAGTAGCTCCTGTCTTTGATCTCAGATACGTGTTAGATCATGAAAACTTTACTGTAATATGCTAACTTCCATATACCCAGTGTGAAACTTGCAGGACCCATCAAAGACGGGTCTACCGGTCAGACACCACCAGTATGTGGTGCAATGTGAAGTCAAGAGTCGGTGGATCCAGCTCCTAGAAGGGGAGTGCAGGGATGGGAGAAACAGTTAACGTTTTGCATCTGAGTAGTGATAGGGAGTGGGTTTGAAGTGTTTTGAAATACCTAGATTTTCCACACAAAACAAATCTGACACCAACATATTGTTTCAAACAATTTGAGAGCATTTCTACTGAATTACAGTGCTAACAGCAACACAGTCCGCTTAGTTATTTTTGTTGATGCAGCCTCTTTATTGCAACCTCATTTCATCAGCCAGACAAATTCAGGTTAGCCAAGAAGGTTGATGAGTGAGTGGAGCTCATCAGCCAGGGAACAAGATGATTCACAGATCATCTGAGTATCTGTTCAGCTTGAAGTTGGGAAAAAAGGCTCTTTACCAAGGACGTAACTGATAAAAGACAACGTGCTATCTTCAGCAGTAAGACAAAAATTTACACGCTAATGATGTCAACAATGCTCACAGCTTCAGTACTAACGAATAAGAAGAAACTCAGTTGATAAGTAACATGATTTATTAGACTAAAATCACTGTAATTTTGTACAATTCTGGCACTGCAATTAAATAACCCCAAATCCCCTGACATTTTTTTAATGGAAAAATTACAGACTACTTTCAAGAAGTCGATATACTGAACAGACACTGGTTTGTGAAAGCACAAGACTCAGCTGGCATAAATCATCAGCTCCCTGAAGCACATTTACCTGTAACCTCCAAAAAAACTACAGCCTGTATGTGTCAAATGAACAAACCAAGATGGCCCAATGGCTGCATGGATGTAGTAACAGGTTAATTAATCAAAATTACATGACTACAAGTTTACTGTTCGGTGGAAGGTTGTCTCAGGGAGCTGATGAAGTGGCCCTTGAGCCTTACAATTAAAAAGTCAGTTTTAAAATAACTAACACACAATGCACTGTAAGAAAGCAGAGTTCAGCAAATAGATATATATACCTTTGCTAATCACCAAGACGTGTATTACACATTAAATTCCTTGCTATATTTCAGTGCTTTTGATCTGAAGCCTTTAAAAGCCATTCAGTTTGTTTACTATGAAAAACAGGATTTTGTTATCTTTATTCTTCAGCGACATACTCTAATGCCTGCAAATTATTAACAGAAATGCCTTCAAGAGGCGTCCAAAATAAACTTGCAAAAGTAATGAGTTGAAACACTGTTTGGTAACCCAAAATACAAAATCTGCAGCTTCTGTTAACAAACTCTCTGCTTCCAGTGGATTCACACTCAAATCTTGCACTGAAATTTGAATAAATTTGCAGCTTGGTTTTAGCAGCACTTGCCCTTTTAGGGGGCCCTCCTGCTACATACCCAAAATCACTCAGTGCTCAAGTAACTGCTAATGTTTCAATTTTGCCAAGTACCCGAGCGCTAAGCAAGCATACTGGTGTTTTGCTGAAGACTCACAGATCATGTCAACTTCACTCTCCTAGGACATATAACTTCATACAAAATTGCAGTTATGTTTTGCTGGCTGTTCAAGCATGCAAAACATTCAGAGCAGTCTTTATGGCAAACTTTTATATCAAAACAAAAACAAACAAACAAAACCCCAAACAAACAAAAAATCCTGCAGTGCATTTTACTCCAGCAAACTAGATCAGATTTCAGAAGCGATGCACACCGTCATGCTTGCTACCCGGTGTCACCTATCTGACTTCTGACAACCTGCATGAAGCTACTCCCTTCACCTTAACACCCTGTAACGTTGTCAGAATATTGTGTGCGCAAAGTTAAAAGGCAGTTAACGATATTATACCTCATAGCTCAAAAAAATAAGCTTACGCCTTTTCAGCAAAAGTAACAAATGTTGATATATAACTGAATTACAGCCACCAAATATAAAATGAAAAGCTATATGTCAAAAGTTCTGGGCAAGGCAGCCTGGGCTGTAGTGTCAATAACAGTCAAAAAATTTGACGGAAGCAAGCACCCACCAGTTTTCAAACGGAAAGAAGGAGACGGGGTGGGGTGTGGTTGTTTAATGTAACACTCCTTCATTTTACAGATTTACAATAAATTACTAAGAGTTACTGAAGTCTGAGCAGTAGCAACCATTTGCAACTTAGAATATGGCTCCTATTGCCGTCAATTCAATTCTTTATTACAAGTAAGATTTAATTCTTCCCTTATTTACACACACGGAACTCATCCTGGAAACTTTTTTCGTTCATTTTATTATAATTATTACTGAAGTGTGAATGCAGCGCTTTGAACTGTTTTCTATTTTTGTTGTGTTTGATTTTTTTTTTAAAAAAATAAATTAATGTTCAAGTGGCAGTTTGATGAACTAAAGTTCAGATGACAAGTGCAACATTTATCGTGCCTGGGCTAGTCTAACAGAAACACAAATTGATCAGAAAGAAGCACCTCAAACACACTTGATTTGCAGACAAGCCTCTACCTGTATCACTCCAGTACATGTTTAGTTTTCAACGTCGCTGAATCATAAGGTTCTTTGCTTTTTTTTTTGAAAAAGTAACCCACAGACTACATAGGGAAAACAAGCATGTATGAAGGGGGAGCAATCCTGTGCCTCCTATGAAAGAGGGTCAATGTGTATGGGCTGTAGAAATAAGGAAAAATTGTAATACTTCTGTTTGCCAGTACAAGCCATGACTAAGGTGTTTGCTGATCAGCACATTTTTTTTGACTGATAGAGCATCCCAGCCCAGCGCTGGTTGTAATTTCCACTGCCAAGTGCTGGAATCACAACACACAATTCAACTCCAAAATTACTTTTCCCTCCCATACAGCAACGTACCAACTTTCACCTCACCGGGCTATCCTTGACACCCTGCCTGCGAGGGTCAAGTCAGATGAGCACTATCCCAAGCAGCAGCACCGCCTTAAGCCTCTCTGGACCTGCGCCATCCCTACCAGCACCTTACCCACTCCCTGCACCACCTTCCCTGCTGGGGGCAAGTAATGGCTAAACTGCTGCCACACCACGGACAGGAGGGTTTGCAAAATTTGTATCGTATCTGAACCAGCAAGGGTTTGGTATTATTACCACCACCGGCACCACCTCTGTCAGGCTTGCATTTATCACTTTTTTCCTGTATTTTTCTGCCTTCTTCTCTCTCCCCTGCATTTTGACTACAGCTGCACATCTGCGCTCTGCTGAGGTACTCTAATAATGAACCACAATGGCACAATTTGTCTTTTGGTGAGCTCATAAATCACAAAACTCCCTCAAGTGATCCGTCACACAAGTATAACAGCTACTTGTTTTCCAGTTGCTGCTTACCCACCCTTGCAGGGAAGGGCTGGACAAAACCAGATCCCTCGGGCTTGTGGGTTTCTGATCAGTCTGGAAAAAAACAGACCTGAAGGGGAATTCTGGGCAGAGATCACATTACCATGCCAGAAAAACACACCCTGTGCCTACAGTTCATTTGGCTGAAGGCAGACAATCTGCAGCTCGGCCTCATGAAAATAAGTTGCTTGTTCATAACTCGAACCTACGTCTTTAACAGCAACATTTAAGTTGCGATAGTCACTGTCTGCACATCACTGGAACACGGACTGTGTCAATGTAGTAACTCACAGTTTAAGTTCATTTTACAACTCTCATTTTTTCCTAATAGCAATAATCCCTTTCCTGATGCCCTGTTCTCCATTATGTTTGTAGTGGATTTCTTCTTACAGCCCCATCCTGGTGTATCACAATGGGGTAGCAGTTCACATTTTTCAAAGATAATCTTACTTCACTCAAGCATGAACTATTCTCTGAAAAATACTCTTGAAACAACAAGAGATTTCACGCTGTAAAACCAGAAGTTCTGGTTCAGAAACTTCATTTTTTAACCTAGCAAAGCTTAAGAAGAGCATTAAGACTCAACCTCTAATAAAAGAATTAGGATTATAATTAGGATCATAGTGAAGGCATCTGATCACATGCTCATTTAAATCTTCTCTAGGAAGAAAAAGGCTCAGCAAGCGGGCACATTTTTAAGATGACTGCCCTGTCTGTCTAAATGGCAGGTATGATATCAGGGCAAAGTAATTCAAAATAAAAATACTATACACTGTGTGAGAGACAGTCCCAATCAGCAGATTTTCCATCCACTGCATTGAACAGATGGGATGCAAGGATCAATCCAACATGGCACAAAAAGAGAGCAAAGATAAGATGATAAAGGTAATAAAACAAAATCCATGACAAAACCAAACACCTGCTAGCAGATAGTTGCAGATGGTTAGGATCCCAACCAAAAGTAAGCATGTTCAAATTCTGTTCAGAGGAGTACTTTCAAACAAAGCCTGTGCTAAATTTTGCATGAGGAGGCAGCACACATACTGAGTCTCTAGGACTCAAGGCTTCATTTGCCTTGTCACTGGTGAGAACAAGGCCTTGCTAAAATGAATTTACAAGCTCAAGTGCTTGCGCCATACGTATTTAAGAACATTTGGAGAAACATGTCTCTCCTCTGTACCTTTACACACATTATCCCAAGCCACGGCACCCTCGGCGCAGCACAGCAAGGAGCAGGGTTACCCTGTGTCTTTCCTCAGTCCTGCTGCCACGGGGCTTTGCTCTGCCCTGCTCCCTCGGCACAACAGCTCAGCTCCCCACAGCACCTCTGCTAGCTCTTGTGCCTGCTCAGGCGTACTTTTTTATTACCTATTCCATCAAACATACATTATTACATTTATTTAAGCAGCCATGTAACTTTAGGTGCTTTTATTAAGGGTGATGTTTATAGAAGTCTTCATGCATGATGCTTTCTCTTATTTACAGGTTGCTAACTGAAGGTTAGCTGCAATCTGCATCAGAGTGCAAGCCTAACACACTGGCATCAATTGATGTGCAGAGAAACAACACTTTACTGAAAATGCTTTTTCTTTTCTTCATAAATCCAGGAAAGAAGATGCAAAGCAGCTAGATACTTAAAAAATACATTTCATTTTTCAGCAAAATTAGTTAGTAAGCACAATTATCTAGCAACACACTGAACTAGTCACAGAGTACATTAAGGTTTTAGACTCAGTATCTAATGATGAAGAGAGTGAGGCGGTGCCTGTCCAACCTGGTTTGGAGAAGGGTTTGCTGCTACGCCCAGCCCCTGGGGAAGGATTCCTGGCCCAGCTCACAGTGCGGCTCTCCTCTAAACTCAGGCACAAGTCACATTAGGCCACTGTTAAATATCTTCAGTCTAGTCTAAAGGATTTTCACAACATACAGCAAACAAGGGCTTTGCAGATTTTTCCGATTTCAAATTCAATATTAAATGGAAGTTAAAAAGAAACAGTGTTTAGGAAGCACGTAAAAGGCCATTTAAAAATAACCAGTAGCCAGCTGGAGATCAAATACCACCCTACTGTATCTCCTCCATCAGTAAGCTGTAAGCACTGAGAGCAGCATCAAACAATGCTGAAGCCCCCCAGGCAGTCGCTAGCGAAGGGCAGGCTGTGACAGAGCCTGCATACAAGGACTGCAGTGGGAAAGGGGAGATCCTGGTGCTGCATCAAAATCCAACCAGCCTTAAAACCTCTAAGCCACCTCCCTCAATCTCATCCCAAACGCCTAAGTTAGAGGCCTCTCCCTAAAACACATTCATCAGCTGACAGAAAGGCAAGGTGGTCCTGATAAAACATGGCATCTGTGTCCCAGCAGCTCAGACCATCTATATTTTTCTGATGAGTAATGGGCTTAACTCCTGCCCATACAACTGCCCCCAAAACAGCTCTAAGAAACCTGTCCCCATTCCAACATTTTATCTATAACTTATGGCAAAAATTTCAGTAAGAGACCCACAGCACAGCAGAGGGACAGCAATACAGACCCAAATTTGAAGGGCAGGAGCAGAACTGACAGCACGACCTGCGTAGCCATGTCTGGGGCATGAGGTGGGAAGAGCTGCAGCTCTTCAGTCTTCTAGGGGCTTGGCTAAAACCAACACTGACCCCATTACTACATCTCTGTATCAACCCTTTCATCCTCATTAAGTTCCAAGAAGCTATTTCCCATAACTACAGCTGGTTGGGGTTTTTAAAATTTATTTATTTTTGAGCAAAGCTATCCACTATGGTTTAAGCATCTGAAAGTAAGGCCAGCGGTTCTCCAGCAGACATTTTCATGCATCAAAGCAAGTGCCTACTGCTTTAGTATTTTCTCCTGCTTCAACAGAGTCCTTGAATGCTTCTGTATTCCTGCTCTCAGCCAAACTTGAAAAGGTAAAGACAGTAAACCCACTAAAAAGTGTTTTATTGCCCTGTTGTTTTGCATACATATCAAATACACCCTAATACAACACCTCTCATGTAAACCATCTTCACTATTCACAAAAGGCAATGATTTGTGATAAGCAAAGCTCTTCTAGTAGATTAAAAACTGACTGGTAATTCTAGCTGTACTACACTTCAGTGTCTTGACGGTCTAACAACAATTTTGAAAAATCACAACAACTAAGGTGCAGTAGCACACAACGTAAGACCATTCTTGGGACACAAGATCAAGGTAAAAGAAAACCCACTGTAATGAACTCACTGACATCTAAATAACCACACATGCAACATAACAAGGAGTTCCAGTCTTGATATATAATGTGTCTACTGTGATTTTTAGAAAGTCCAAATACCTCACACAAAATTCCGGAGTTGAAGGGCTAAAGTCCATCAAAGTACATTTGCCTGGATGAAAATAATGAACTATATGCCAAGAAACATACCTGTAAATCATGGTGTTTATTATGTCTTCATTTTCATAAGGTATCATACATAAAAAAGGGTTATTCTCAAGCTTTCTTCTTCCTTCCTCTGTAGCTCTTTGTTCATAGACATAAATGGAATTTCTGCTTGCTTTGCTACTTTTTTGCCTGACTGCATTTCTGATAAATTTGTCTTACTTTCTAGAAAGAACACAAGCATCATTCAGATTTGATGCATTATGCCAATAACAGATAGATCTGTTTACATGCAAGAAGATTCAAATACACATCATCACACGCTCTGGCATCTTTATAGACAACACATGTAAACATTCCTTAAAAGTCTGCAGCACCTCAACGGTTCACTGGAGCATCAAGTTCGTGAATTCTCTCCTTTTTTCCACTTGTCTCTCCCATCTTCAGGGAAAAATCTTCATGGGAGTCCAGTAACATGCCTCTTCTGTCCCTCCCTTTCTCATTAATGCAATGTAACAGAACTGTGCTAATTCCCATTTCCACAGCATCACAGGTTATGTCACATGTTGCGATTCCTCCTCCTGCCCCGTCTTCCTAAAAGGCCCACAGGGAGGGCAAAGAAAACCCTCCCAGAACTTATCAGTGTGACCAGCAGCAAAGGTCACCCCAAAAAGCCTATCTGAAGGGTTTCCCACTCAGTTTGCTTTCTCTAAGCACCAACCCCTCAGACTAGCAAACTTTCTTGCCCTGCGCCACAAATCAAAATGCTGCGTCTCAAACGTGATTTACTGAGAAATAGGCACAAAAGCAGGCTCCACTCAGGAAGTTGAGAAATTTCAGGATTGAATTGCTCTCCCTTCCAGTTCCTCAGTGCACTGATTATATCTGCAAAGCTTCTGCCACAAACGAGGAAGTATTTTTTTGCAGACACAGGCCTCTCCCTCCTAATTATAAAATCCTGCCTAATTTCTTGGAAATGGCGAGTTAGGGAACAGAAGGAATAATAAAGTCTAGAGATGTCACTCTGGATAGCTTGACTCTGTCTTGTCTCAGTCACAGAGCATCTACGTGATGCTGCCCAAGCAAAAATCTTTTCCCTTCCTCCTACACAATCCTTAATTGCTTCCCCTCTCTTCTCCCGAACAGACGGTTCATATCCACTTTTTACTTTTCAATCCATCATCGCAGTAGTCCTATTTGATTAATCTGTAATGGACGCAGTCAACTGCTCTGGAGGGCTGGTGATTGGGGTGCACTGGGGACCGAAGCCTAGGTACTGACAGTGGAAAAAAGATTGTGAAGTGAAGGATGTTACTCGTGGGTACTTGCTGCAGGGTCACTTGGTGGGGGCTTTTTGGTGGTTTTTGGAATAGGGGGGTGTTTTGGGGGGATTCCAGGTCCCATCCTAAACTGGCAGCAATGCGTCTAGCTAAAACAGATCTTCCACAGTGCTATAAAAAGAGCAGGGAATTAAAAGCTGGAAGGTGCTGGAAGCCAGAGCAAATTAGAAAACACTGCTTGATTCTGCATACAGTGTAACAGAGGTAACTACTGAGTTCCACAAGTGGGAAGACAGAATCACCCAAGAATTTATTGGAAATTGCTTGATCTACAGGAAACAGTCAGTAAAATTCACAGAAAGGAATAACCGTGAAAAAAGAACAGTACTAGAAAACTCTAAGGAACAGATTTGAAATGTGAAAAGCTTAATGAGACCATTTTGTGAAGATTTAATAAGATTTTGTCAAGATTCCCCAAGCAGAATTTTAAGAGAGTAGAAATTATTTCAAGTATCCTGGGCTGCAACCACACAAGGAACAAAAAATCAGGAGGGAAATAGGACAGTGGTACCTTCAAAGGTAACAGCACTTCTACTCCACAAAAAAGTATGTGCACTCAGGCTGTTTACACAGCATTGTCTGGAAGGTGCTGTTACATGCCTGCCATTACATGCCAGCTGCCATTCTGTTTGGAAAGCATCCTGTTCCTGGGTAGCTTTTTACAGCAAGCTGCAGTAAAAGAAACACAGAAATGTTGTTCCTCAAAGCACTCACCACCTTGGTCTGGAAAGGAAGTGCAAGGGACAAGAGATAAGAGTATCTTGACCTTCCATGCCCCTGAAAGCTATCATGGAAAACAAAACCTAAAATGTTTTCTTCACAAATATTTCTCCTCCATCAAAACAGTTTAATTCTTTTACTTCCACACTGAAGTGCACATATCCCTGTCAAGTACTTAAAGTGATGTGTGGGGTGCAGGGGCACAAGGAATGGGGAATCAAGGGGCGGGGGGGGAAATATCGTAAGCTTTCTGAACCCCAGCTCAGATGCTGAGGACTTCCTATTTACCAGAATGGTGCAGCAGAAAAGACGCCAGGTATTTGGGAATGCTTCCTTCAGAAAGGTAAGATTCCCCTGCTCCCATCCCCCATTTTGTGACAGTGCTGTAATATAGAGCAATTCTCCATCACCCAGTGTTTAAATTCACCAAATGCCTTTTGTTTTCCACATCCACTTCTTTTCACAGTGCTTAGCTAATAAAAGCCATCATCGACCATGTCCCAGGATCTCAAAATCATTAGCTGCTGAGTCAACCAGGTAAAACACAAAGTATACCACTGTGGACACCAAAAAGTACTAGGGGAACTGGCTGAAGCACAGGTTTTCTTCTTAAGGAGGTGCTTTTCCCAAGAACCCCTTCCCCAGAAGTTGAAGAAACACCACCATGTAGACACACACACTAACGCAGGAAAGCTCAAGAGGAGGAAACAGGAATGCTACCCTGGCCTTGTCATACATACAGGTGCTGCTCGGTTCTTGGTAAAGTACCTCCTATCACCTCAAGAAAGGCCCTGTTTCATTCAGGACAGAAACAGGTCGTTGGTACACAGCCAAAACAGTCTTTATACCAGAATCATCGGTCCAGCGTTGAGATATTGAGAATGCAAGAAAAGTCAGGGATGTGAAAAAAAGCCTCAGGTGGGGAGAATTATTTTGCTGAGATACAGTCTTGTCATCATTTTCAGGCTCTTTCTTTGTAAAAAGTACATTATGATTTTTTCATGTGCATCTCAAAATATTAACTGCCTCCTGCCTTGTAGTCTTCTGACTTTTCTGAGATTCCCTCCACTCCTTGTACTCATGTACTTAAGTCCTCCCCCAGTTATGCATCTGTCTCATGACTGATGAGCTCCTTTACAGCTTTGCTAACATTGCTGCCAGGTGGGACATTCAATAGTGGAGCATGGCATGAATCAAGCACCAATAAAAATACCAAAAAAGCCTGTCAAGGGAGAAGTTGCTCATGGAAAGCCAGCACAGGTCGCTCACAGATCAAATGCCTTGGTTCCCATGGCAGGGGACAGAAACCAGCAGAGCTGCACTGGATACCACTTGGTCATGTTTCCCATCAGCTGGTCCTCCACCTCCTGCCCCTGCCACTGGCAGGGGAACTGCCTGCTTCTCCTGTGCTCTAAATTCACCAGGTGAGCTGGAGACACATGAGCCAGGATGCGTATTTGGCAATCACAACAGAACAGAAGGGGAAGGAAAAGTTGAGGAGGTGCGATCTCCCCATTTTATGATACAGGATCAACGCGTACCCTTCCCCAGACAAAGTACTTTTAATTTACAGGAGCTTTTTAGTTTCAGGTGAGAGTGCCGGACTTCTTCAGGGCTATCTCTTGCACTATAATGGAGTTTCCCCATGCAGAAACACCAGTCAGCTCTAGTCAGACAACAAATTAAGAGAAATCCCCCTTGTTTGTTTTTAACTGTTTTCAATCTGGATGTTAAATAGTTTATCTACGTCAGTGAAGTCGTTAACCATTGCTAGGGTTATTCAAGGCATCAGCCACTCTCTTCCGTCTCAGTAAGATTTAAATGAAGTTGGTTTTCCCAATATGTCAAAAGAGAACAAAAGCTAGCAGCTTTTGAAACAAAAAAAACCAAAACAAATACACACATTTCTAAGAACTTTTTCAGAAATTATTAAGAAAACTGCACATCATGATTTGATAAATAAAGGTGACTGATACTGCAGGACACATTTTAATACTCTTCCTTATATTTAAATATAAATACAAAATATACTTCATGATATTTCTTAAAAGTGAAAATCTTCAGGAATTGCATCTTTATGAATCTTGTATGAATCTTGTTTTTCCCCACTGCCTTCAGGTTTTTACAAGCTATAATATGGCTATATTTCAAAACTGATTTTGCTTCATAAATGCTACCAAATGTAGGAATTTTAACACTCCAGCTATTAACATCACAATTTGGGGCTGCTGAGATGCACAACAAGCTGCACGTCAGCTGCCACTGCTTCTGCTCCCTCTCTCACAGCAGGCAGCAGACACGTTCTGCAGCAAGATCTGCAAGTGCAAATCTCCACGCAGTTTAAAATTCCGTGCCTCCCTTCTGACTGAAGTGACACTTAATGCATTTCTTTACATAAGATGTACTTGGAAAATGGGCTCTGAAATGGAAACAGCATGCAGTAAGAAGTAATTGGATTAATTAATTCATCAATACCCTATTATTCATACTAGTGAGTTGCTAAGGACACCGATCAAACAGCAAGATGGCAGAAAGTTAGGATGGTTGGAAACAATTCGGCACAACTGGGACCAGTAATCCCACTGCGCTTTGCATTACTATACGATGAAATGTTTCTCATGGGCAATTCTTAGTAATTGGGGTAACGCATTGCGTATTAGGAGTAAGGCTAGAGAAGGCCCCACTCGTCACTGATGTCTAGAGGTAGTAACAACCATAAGCCTACGGATAGGCTGAAAGAATGAAAATGCTACAGACACCTTTAAGGTTTGCCCATCAAAAGCCATTTCTAACACTAGGATTCCAATGAGCAATATACCGCATTTTAAACAAGGAAATGTTTACTTCAGTAAGATTTCAGTTTTGTGGGTTTTTTCCCCTTCCTAAACACCTTCATACTGCATGTTTCTTTATGAAAATTTGGATTGTTTTTACTTCAGTAGTAATTTAATTCAGCTGTTGCTCGCTCTCTCTCTTCTGGCAAAGAACAGAAATCACTATGAAATCAAGTTCAGGCAGTAATTGCTTCAGCAATACCATCTTGTGCAAAGGCTCTGATGAGTGAATAAATAACTCCATAAGCAGCAGTTGAAGATCAACTTAGCAGAAATATCTTGCTGATTATTAACAACCTAAGCAATCACTTATCGTAGCACTGCTGAGCCCTGAATGTTCTACTTGCCAAGACCAAACTGCCACTCGAATTGTTACCACCTGTGGGTGAAGGACTTTGCTGTATCACCAGCATCATGGAAAATAAGAAACCACTTTCAGGCTTTGCGAAGTTTACAGGTAACCAGATTAACGACTACCTGGCAAAATGTGCTTTTGCTCTACACAGAGTAAAGCCTTTACTCATCTTGCAGGAAAGATGGCAGTGTGGTCTCGCAGCTCAGCTACAAGGCACCTGGGACGGGACAGCTTGGGAGAAAGAGAACTGACTTGGGCATGGTAAATCAAGGAAGCTAGAAGACAAGCAGTCAGGTAGACTAAATCTAATGTTACATTCTGCATTCAGCAAGCACCACTTTTTAGAAATAACACACTAATTATAAGCAACAGACAACTGATAAAACGCTGTAATTTCTTCATGTAAGGACAGTTCTAAATGGCTAGTAAGCCATGTTTTGAATTATTAGAGTAGTAGAGAACTCCCTGAAACTTCTCTACTGCTATTATATATTGGTTCTCCAAAGAAAGTCGTCACGGTCAGAAGCTTCAGGTTGTTCGATTTATACACCAGATTCCAATACAAGGTTCAAAGCAAAACCTGACTAATTTACATATCTTTGAGAGAGCATGGAGCCCGAGGAGGGTTCCTGATGTCCACAGAAAGGCAGAAACCGCAACCACTTTGCAAGAAAGATGCTTTGGGGAGTTAAAGGCCAGTCTACCTCACTTCAGTTTCTGGAAAATCATGGATCAAGTCCTACTGACAGCCATTTCTGGGCAATGGAGATGATGATTTGCAACAGCCAAAACAGAATCATGCTTGATCAACCTAACTTGTGTTCTAGGATGAAACGGCAATATTGATGAGTAAGAACATAGCAATAGATACCATCTACCTTAATTTTGTCAAGGAATTCAACACCATCTCCCTCTCGCAACATCTCTGTATGTGAGTTGGGATGTTACGGTTTGGGTAGATGGACTATTAGTTGGGTGAAAAACTGACTGTGCTGTCGAGCTCAGTGGACAGTGGCTCATAGTTGTACTCTACCTGGAAGGAATTAAAGAGTAGAATACCTCAGGGCTTCGTTTTAGCACTTGCTTTAACGTATCTATCAATGATCTGGAGAAGACGACAGAACATACCCTCAAGAAGTCTGCAGATGACCCCAAAGTGGGGAGGGGCGGGCAGCTGATGCACTTGCAGGCAGAGCAGCCATTCGGAGGCACCTAGACAGGGTGGAGGAGCGAGCTGATAGGAGCCTCAAAATTCAACAGGGACAAATGCCAAGCCCTACCCCTGGGAAGCAATAAGCCCTAGGAATGATACAGGCTGTGGACAGGCAAACTGGGGAGCAGCTCTGCAAAAAAGGCACAGCTGGGGCCAACAGCAAGCTGAGCACAAGCCAGCAGTGTGTCCTGACAGCAAGGATGGCCAACAGGGTCCTGGGCTATACAAACAGAAGCACATAGAGCAGACTGAGGGAAGTGATTAACACCTTTTACTTGGCACTCCTTAGACTGCACCTATAATACTGCATCCAGTTTCGGGCTGGGTCAACTTTAGGGACAGACAAAACAAGAGGCACACTCTCAATATCATATACTGAAGTCTCCTGTTCACAGAATAGGTTTCTCACACTACCTTCTGCTGGCTAATGAGGAACACAGTATATTAGATTAGACAAATCACCTGCCTTACTAGGTTTACAATTTTTTTGGACCCGCTCCAGACATTAGAAAATAGTTTTTACAAAACCAAACAAAAAAACCCCAATGCAAATGCCATTTCTGGCTTCTAACATTAAACATACTGACAAGGGAAAGGGTACTGGACACTGTTCACCAAGATCCAACTCTCCATGCGCCATTTGAAGAAGAGGATGTGAAAGTAACGACTGCTACACTAATGATGGGGCTGAGCTGCTCTCATTAACTAAAAGGCAAAAGATCTGTATTGTCCCTAACCCTCCCACAAGGCCACCCAATAACCCAGAAATCGGTGGAGTTATCTACAAAAACCCCCTACTTTATGACAAAACCGTTCCTCTCCAGTTCTCATTGCAAGAATTAAACGCAGTGAAGAGAGCAGTAGTTACCAAGAGCTGGTAAAAGATGGTCATATTTTATCAAGTGATTAATTCCAACCCGTTTTATTTATTTTCTTTTCCTTGTACATATGAGTCATTGTGGACAGAAACCAGTCAGGATTAACATGCAAGATCATGTTCTATTGAGAACTGAATCCTGCCCTTGAGGATTAACATATTAACAGTATGTTACACGCAAACACGGAGGGCGATATCATAAAATAATATTTGCTATTTGTAGAGACTTTATGCTCAGAAACACTGCCTAGTGTCTAAGCCTAATCCACAGTATCAGAATGAAGATTTTTTTTTTACTCAAATACCTTGCATCATATCAACAGATAAAAATGAATAAATGGACTTTAGAGTAAGATGAGCAACAGTAAGGAAGATATTAAACTCAACAATAACAGTAAATTTATCATATTGTAGGCCTACAGCAAGGTTGACCAGATTAGATTGAATAAATCAAGACTAACCACTGGAATGGAACATTTTGTAATGCATCTGAAAGGTCTATAAAAGCTTATTTTTAAGAATTAAATCCTTTGCAGATTTTTGCCCCTAGTCAAAAGTGTCTAGCTGAATCATCACTGAAAAAAATTTAAGGGCAAAGCATCTGTCCAAAGCCTGTAAGACAACACAAGAATGATATTAAAGAAATCAAAGTCAGTACACTATATGTTTTTATATACGTTTGACAATGTGTATGTAAATACACGAGCTGAAACGCATCTTACAAGTTCCCACACAGAGAGAATGGTAAGCTGGCCAAATTGTTTCATGGGCAGGAGAACCCAAATTCCGGAGTTACGCATGACACCAGGAAGGAGTCAGCTTTAAAGAACAGGTTGGTAATTGGTCAGGAATGAAAATTTTCAAAGCAGCAGATGAATACTGCTGTTACTCTGCACAGTTCCTCCGATGTTGGCGGTAAGGCAGCATTCCAGACAGCTCACTAGCTGCACTGGTAACTAAAAATGGAGAACATACACAAAAGTGCACCAGCACAACATCTCATGATGGTGCTGCCTCTTCCCACACAAGTGCCTCTGTTCTAACTGCCCAGGAAGCTGATCCCATCTCTCAATGCTCCTCTTTAAGCCCAGCAACAGAGACACCTTGTCAATAAACTCACAACATACTCGGGCCCGGACTGACCAAACAGGACAGCAAGTGCCTCCTTGCCTGCTTGCTTTTGAAGTCAAATCGCTAACAAGAAAAATTTTACCTAAGTACGATTTAGTTATTCAGATAAGAATTTTGTACAGACTGTCATGGTTAAAACCTCTTTTTCTTACATATATTGCTCAGACTTCATTGTCTAACCAAGGCTTCAGACCATGGCTGCCTCATATGGGAAAGAGGTTCAAGGTGGGCCCCTCTCAGAGGGGTCTGCTGGAGCAGGGAAGGTGCTCGAGCACTTCTTGCAGCATGGCTGTTCTCACTCTGAAACCCGAACCTGCCGTATCAGAGAAAAGGATTGAGTGAACTGACATCCCAGCAAAATAAGCACTTTGCTTTAGGCAGCACTTCAGAAAGTAAGTTTTGCCAAATAAGAGGCAACGCCAGTGAGTTCTTCAGCAGGTTTTTCCCCGAAGGTGTTATTTTACCCCATTTAATCCCCAGCTATAGTCATCATGTGATAAACAGAAGTCTTGAGAGAATAACGGGAAATTCTACTGAAAAAAAAAAAAAAAAAACCAAACAAGAAAGGGTATTTCTAGGCATCAGTGTCCCAAGAAGGTACTGTCTACCAATAACCAACTTCAAAGAGGAATGCTTGGGCATGAGGTAGCCCCCATCTCCTTGTGTGGCACACAGGCCAAAACACAGCGAAGGCATCTTTCACACTTCTCCTGTGGTCTCACAGCTGACAACAACAGGAGTTTTTCACAATGAGCAACCTCAGAGACACCGTGCAAGCCATATCACTGGAAGAGGGGAGGGGGACAAAGGGAAAGGTGGCACCTCATAGCACTCAGGAGGCTCAGAAAGGCACCCTTCCACTTCTCCAGCGCCCGTAACTAAACCAGCTGGTCTCAGCAGAGCACATGCTATTCTAAAATTCTAAAGCACATTTTTCTTAAGAGCTCTACCTCTGATAGTGTACAAAAATCTACTGTAAATGACCAGATAACAGTAATTGTACACAGCCAATTGCTCATACATACTAAAAATGGCATTAAACTTGAAATTACATCTTCAATTTTTATTAGAATTTAAAAGTTACTCTTGAAACACCTTGACATAGGAGACATTTTGTAAATTATGGGGGCAGTTACATAACTGAAAATTGAAATAAAACTTTACAGCTGCCTATCATTTTAAAGAGTTTAGCAAAAAGGAAAGGTACGAGACTTCAGTATTACTCCTTTATGATATGCCAAATTAACCTGGGGGATCATTGTTAGCTAATAAAGGAGAACAAATGAAGTACTAAAAAGGTTCTGGGTAGGCTACAGGGAAAAAAAAAAGCTAGATTAAGATTCAATCAAGTTCTAATCTTTAAAACCTTGTTTCCCACACTAACTGAGAACAAAGCGACATATCAAAGTATTTAGGATTTACAGAACTGAGCAAAAGGGCATGTCGAGGGGAAGTTCACGCTGTAACTAGACTGAAGTTTGACTCCCCCCCCCCCCCCCCCCCAAATCTGAAACTGGAAAATAAATGAAAGATGTATCATTTCAGTGCTCTGGAACAACCATATAACAATGACGGTGATTTATACAGGCTTTGTTTTCTATTTTCAAAGTCAACCCAGTGTTTAAGAGTATAATACCCAAGACAACTAGCAAAAACCACTCTGAGAAGCCAATGTTTCATGGGCCATTGATAAGCATGGGAGCTTGCATTTTCAAAAAAAAAACCTGTGAATACTGTAAACATTTTAGATTGGCTTAGGCCAATCCAGGTCAATGTTTCTCTAAAAAAATGGAGGCTCCGTGCTCTAATCTTCCTCAGCTGCACCACTCAGCCTGGTCTCCTCCCAGCGTTACCACTTCTGAGACCATGTAAGATCAGAGACTGGGTTTTGAGACACCTCTTACTGAAAGGCAATTGAGGGATTATTTAGTCAGCCTGGCTCACATTCCAGCAAAGCTGTTTGCCAGCTGATCTTTGCTGAACTGAGATGAGCTGCAAGAGGAGGGCTGGAGGACAGGCAGCAGAAAGACAAACCCAGATCTATCAACCTTTGAACGCTTCCTCCAGCTCTGCTCAGCAAAGTCTTCATAGGAGGCTACTGGCCTCCCTATGGCAGTACAGGCACCATCAGATGGAAACCCTGCCCAGAAGACTTTATTTCTTTGCAGACTAAAGAAAAATTACATAATTCACTTCAAGCTTAGCCGGTTTATGAAACAGGTGTATCAAAAATTGCCTGGTACAGAGGGAGCTGAATTTGAGGTTGATTACAGAAGTTATAAGGGATTTCACTGTAAGAAGGAAATATTCCTGAAGGTTGTTCTCCAAAAAGAAAAGGCACATATACAAAAAACAGTCCATGGTACGCAAAGAGTTTGCCTATCACATATTTAATACAGACTGAATAAACAAATCCCCCAAAACAGGTAAAAGGAAACTGCTCCAGATGTCGACTCATGTGCATGCTGTTGATCATTTCTTTTGTACTGTAAGGTGAAATATGGGCTTTTCAGTCACAGGGCAGGATACTCCTGTGTTAAGTATCGTAAAAACGGTAAGATAGTCCTTTTCCCAAAGGGTTTGAAATCTCTGTTGGGTGGACTGGTTCCAAACAGCTGTAGTGACAGGGAGCTGACTGTAAATAATCAATAATCTTGTCACAGATTAAGAAGAGTCATGAGGGGAAGAGAATGACTTGACAAAATAACAGATATTCAGAATTGCATCCTGGGTTAAACTATGATAAAAAAGGTATGAAAACACATCATACATAAGACCAGCTCAGTGAAGGAGAAGTAAGGGGAAAAATAAAATAAAAACCAGTCTCCTTCAAAGCATGGAGGATCAGACTTAGAAGCAGACACTGCTTATGTATTCACCCGTGTACCTTCTGGAAGAAGTAGAAGCCGATATTACTACTGAGTCAAAATTAATTTATGTTACCGAAATTAACTTTGATATCAAGTTGTTATGATTCAATTTTCTGTTGACCTAGTTGCAATGATCTAATAGAAAAAAAATAGGGTAATTTAAATAGTTTACACATCAAGAACTTACTGACAAAGCCACCGGGAGTTAAAGATCAAACATATTAATGCAGAAAGTAAATAATTTCCAATAATCATGATCCTTGTTTATTATCCCTAGCACAGGTTTTTGCTGTATTTCAGCATTTCGAACTGAACAAATTAGGAAGCATTTTTAATGGCCAGGTTAAGTACATCAGCTTGAGTACAGAACTATGATACAACTCTTACCTATCAATTCTGCATTTTTTAGGTACACACAAAAAAAACTCCTGGGCGGACAACAATAATAAACATTCAGCAGGCTAGGAAGAACTGTTATGACTTTTTTTTTTTTTGAAGCATACTCATATATTTTACTAAAAGTAAAGTTCCCTTAAGTTCCCTTACCGATCATTAGGAAAAGTTTCCATGGGATTCTGAACGTACTAAAAAAACCCCTACTACTATTTCTCAACCTGGAGGTCAGTAAGAAAGTTCAAAATGTCTGAGTACAGTTTAAATCCACAGGGAAAGCAAAATGCAGAACAGCTCATATGTTCACTAATACAGGTGAAACCACTCATGAGGAAAGAGTAAACTGTAATCAGTAAATCAGCAGCAATTCTTCAAGGTAATGAAGTATTAAAGCTATTAGCTTTCTTTTTGTTAACAAGCAGGCTGTGGGTATTAAGTATTACACTGGTATGATCTATGCGTAAACAGATCAAGTCTAGGAAGTTTAAACCCAAACTGGCCATGCACAACCACTCTGCAGAAGCAGATTTTTCACTTCCATCACTTTGTAATTTGCCTATGCTGGCATGTTTTTTAATTTTTAACCCAACAAAGGCACAAGGGAAGAATAGTAGAGTACAGCCCCTTCCAAATAAAACCAATGCAAGTCTTCTTATGGAGAAAAATAAATAAATGCAAGCACAGGATTAAAAAAAAAAAACCCCAAACAAACAAACAAACAAAAACCCAAAACCCACCCAGATAATCCCATCAGATGTTTGCTTTGGTAAGTGAACACCACTGCATTCCTACCCCGGGGTACTGTAGTTGTTCTTCCTTTAGCTTTCTATAACAATAAGGATGAGTCGACTACAGAAACTCATGATACCCCCCATGCTAACAGGCCAGACAAGACTGGCAGGAGGCAGATGATGGTGGGAGGTAAATAACAGCTTGCTCCAGAGTGCCTCTTCATCAGCAGCTTCCCAGGGCCAAGCTGGTGGCTCCTTGGACCATCCACCTCCATCCTGACCACTTAACCCTCCCCCCACCTGGCCTCCACGCAGCTTTCTGAGCACAAAAATCTCACACACAGTCAAAATGATTCCTTAAAAAAAAAATTATACTACTGTACCACTTCTTTTGGAAGAGGGGTCAGATAGAGGGCTGCTAGTTGTAGTCTATCAGCTCTCAGTTTTAAGGGCTCTTGACAAACCATGTGTCCAAATTTGAAGAGCTTCAAGAGAAGCAAACTTTTTTTTTAAACCCAAAACCTGAAAAAAGGTCATCAAAAGTAAGAACTGAGAGAATCTGGGATGCTTCTATTAAGAAAAAAAACCAACAAGCCAACACCCACAACAAAAACCACAACAAGCAACTGCATGAGAAAGTTCTTGGGTTTCTGTTAGCACTGATCCCATGACAAGCACACTAAAACTAGCCTGCTTTTCCAGTGTCAAAGAGAATCTACTATATACATGGATTCATCCAAACCTGAATTCCTAGTGCTTAATGGATGCTTCATTCTTATGAACAGAGTATAACCATTCTCAGCTTGTATCTTCCATTGCAGAAGCTTTCCGCAAGAAAATAAACCCCCACATTTGAACACAAATGTCTCCGGTTACACAGCAGTTCTTAGCATTGACCACTAGTATAAGCTTTCATGTGAAAGAGGAAGGAACCCAAAGGGAATTTCTGCTTGCATGATAAAGATTCCTGTGCTTGTGGGTAAGGGACTGCAAGTGTTGAAGCATATTTGACCTTCAAATGTCAGCATGTTCATCTTGCAAAGACTTCGGATGTTTACACAAGCATGGAGTGCTATAACACTTTCCCTAGGGAGACACTCTGAGCACAGTGAACCATCCAGCAGGAAGACGGCTGGTGTCATCCCAGCACAGCTCCATGGACACTGCTCTGCAGCCCTTGAATCCCAGCTTGTCGCTTCATGGGAATGCTGTTACGTATGAGCCTGGGCAATGTAAGGCCGTACCCCTCCTTCATTCCGAGGGTGTCAGCAACCAGGTCTGATGAATGAACGTGTGGCTAGACCTGAGCCACTTCCATCACTTCAAGAACAGCCCCATAATGCTGCCATGCCTCCCCTTAACAGTTATGGGCAATTTGTCCTTTGAGGGCAAATAAACAGTGAGGTGTTGCGCTGTCACATTGTACGTACTAGCTTTATCAGTCCTCTTTGCCTGATGGGCAACGTACCCTAAATGAGCAGTACTTTACTAAAAATTAGCCAAGTTCTTTCCTACTCTTACTGAAAGTCATTTTGCAAACACTTTTCCAAGGTTACAGATGAGTTCTTTGAAAGAAACTTTCCCCAAAAGCTAGGCTATCCACTAAGAATGAGAATGTAAGGGCATATTTACAAACAAATGACTGAAGTCTCTTAATGAAGGACAAAATACCTTCCACAGAAAACTACTTAAGTCATTAAATACAAGGAGTTTTGCCCGCCTGCATTAAAAAGACTGGTTCTCCTTTCTACCCTTTTTAAAAATGGGTGCAATGTTTCCTTTTTTCTAGTCACCAGGGACTTCACCTGACTGCCATGACTATTCAAATATGGAGGGTGGCTTGGCAACTCATCAGCCAATTCCCTCAGGACTCTGCGACGCATCTTGTCAAGTCCCATAGATTTGTGTATGTTCTGGTTCCTTATGTGGTCACAAGCCTGATCTTCTCCTATGGTGGGAGGGACTTTGCTCCCCCAGTCCCGGTCTTGTAGTCCATCTACTTGAGAGGTGTAGGAAGAGAGGTTGCCAGGGAAGACTGAGGCAAAGAAGTCCTTGAGTACCTCAGCCTTCTCCTCGTCCACTGTTAATAGTTTGTCAGTCTTGCTCTCCAGGGGGGTTATGCTTTTGCTGACCTTCCTTTTCTGGCTGACATACCTGTGGAAGGCTGTCTTATCATTTTATGTGTCCCTTGCCAAGTTCAGCTCCAGCTGCGCCATGGCCTTCCTGACCCCATCCCTATACAACCAGGCAGCATCCCTGTATTCTTCCCAGGATACCTGTCCCTGCTTCCCCTGCTTGTGCACTTCCTTCTTGCCCTTTAGTTTGACCAGCAGGTCTCAACTCAGCCATGCTGGTCTCCTCCTGCCTTCCTTTTGTGATTTCTTACACCTGGGGATCGAGAGCTCTCGTGCTCTATGAAAGGCATCCTTAAAGATCTGCTGGCTCTCTTCTGCTGCCTTGTCCCTGAGGGCAGTTTCTCAGGGGGTAAGGGGGTACTATAGGCTAACTCCTTGAAGAACTGGAATTTTGCTTTCCTAAAATTCAGGGTCCCGACTTTACTCTTTGCCTGACCCGTATCCCTCAGGACTGCAAACTCCACCAGTGCATGATCACTGCAGCCCAGGCTGCCTCCAGTCTTGAAGTCACCAGTTAGCTCACTTGCACTGATGACCAACAGGTATCCCCAGTGCACTCCAGGAGTCTCCTGGGTTGCCCACAGCTTGCCTTTTCCAGCACGTCAGGGTATTTGAAGTCCCCCAGCAGGATGAGAGCCTGCGAGGGTGACGCCCCCTGTAGCTGGAATAAAAAGGCTTCCATTGATCGGGCAGCCTGTAGTAAACAAGGTTCCCTTTGTTGCCTCAGTCTCTGATTCTTATCCATAAGCTTTCAGCCTGCTCGTGGCTGTTCTTCAGAGACAGCTCTTCACACTCTATCCATTTCCTGATGTAGAGGGCAACCCCTCTGCCCCTCCTTCCTTGCCTGTCCCTCCTGATCACCCTGCAGCCATCAACAGCCACACTCCAGTCATGGGATTCATCCCACTAAGTTTCAGTAATGGCAACTATGTTGTAGCTTTCTAGCAGCATGGTGGCTTACAGCTCCTCCTGTTTGTTGCCCGTGCTCCTGCACTGGTGTAGAGGCACTTCAGCTGGGCTGTCAGCCATGTCACCTCCTTAGAACAGCCCTTAAGGTATTGTTAAGGAGTGTTAAATCTTAAGGATGAAAGGTGGTGGTTTTTTTTTTTGTTTAGGTTGTTTGTTTTAAAATATTAATTAAATGCAGTTGTAAGACACATGGAATCACAGATCTGCATTTTTTGCTTAAAAATGGGGTATTAAAGACCGTTTAAAACATTCAGATACCACCAAAGGGGAAACCAATGACCATTTTTGTTATATAACACAAAGTCATCTTAGTTTAGCTAAGCTTTAAGTAGAGTATCTCGCAGCAGTTGTGTCATCTGACCGAGCAACGGAACTTCCTTCGACACAAATGAAACAACATCAGAAACAACCCTCAGTCTGTGATTGTAACAGTGATAATACAGAATGTTTTAATAAAGCAATTTTTATTGCAATTTTTTGAAAAATATAATATAAAACAGAAGCTAAGTTGAGGCAATTATACCTTTCTTTATATCTGATGAAGCACTGACAGGTGTGCACAAACACCTTACCGCTCAGAACCCTGAGTATGTTTTTGCTGTGACAGAAGGGTGGGTTTTTTTCCTCTCAAGCGCTACATTGCTGTTGTGCTAGAACAGACTGATCTCATTGCTCCCAGGATGGATCACAGGTCTCTATCTGCCTGGCTCAGGTAGCATCAAGTGAGACGTGAAACGAGATGATAGGACATGCATGGCAGAGCTGATGAAGAGCTGGGAAGCGGACAAAGTAATACTGGCTTGGATACCAGATGCTGAGAAAAAGCAGAAGAGTACATGCTGAGAGGAGGAGATGGATGCCAAGCTCGGAAGAGGATCACTCAGAAGAAAAATCAGTGCTTGGGGGAAGGAGACTTGAGTGGAATGGTGATGGTGAGCTGAAGAAGGGAGCGAGGCTGGGAAACCTGGGGAAAGAGAGAGACTTGGCAAGAAGAACAGGACAGGGGCAGCAGCCCTCAGAGATACAGAAAAGCCGGAGAGCAGCAGGTTAGAGGGGACGGGGCTAAGAAGCCTGATGAAAAACACACTTTGATATGAGAAAGGAACCCATGTAAATGGGGTATGAGAAACACTCCCTGCTTTCTTATCGGAAAGAAAACCCACGAGAATGCCTATCTTAGTCCAAAGAAACCTTCTAGCTCAAGTGGTCAACAGCAGGTACCTACAATATAACATCAAAAAGGGTGTAAAGTGTAGAAGAGCATGCAGCAGTATTTCCCCAAGTCCGTGTTTCACCACCACCTCCACAGACACAAGACTAAGGTCCCTAACACCTGATAAATTATCCTGTAGTGAACTGTCCTGTTGGGCTTTGAACCTCTGTGGGCTCTCAGCATGCACAAGACTTTGTAGCAGAGGGATAAGGAACTCTTATTTTGTTGCACAGTGTCTATATAAAACTATACAACGACTTCTGTTTGCTTGGAGCCTGAAGCCTGCTAGTCTTATTTGATAACCCAAGGTCTCATCATGAAAGATAGTATGAGCACCCATTCCTCATCCAACCTCTCCAAGCTACTCACAACTTCACACAGCACTGTCAGTCTCCAGGCATCTTTCTTTCTATGCTGGAAAGTTCTGATCTACTATGTCATTTCTTCTATGGGAAGAAATGTCATACTTCAAGCACTCATCATCACTTTTCAGTTTCTTCTATATACTTCTTATGAGGAAGACCAGAACTGCACATGGTGTTCACAAATACACGTGAGTCCATAACTGACACAGCGGCACAGTCATGCTCTACATCTTGTTCCCCATTCCTCTCCTAATAATCCCCAACACCGCTTTTTTGGCACTAATGAACCTACGTTTTCAAAGGGCTACTAATACCCAAGGTCTCGGTCCTGCAAAGTTAGAGGCTACTCACAGTATCACCATATACACTAAGATAAACTAATGTATTTTGCCTCTCCCATGTAAACTGCCTTTACTAAATCAATTTTTGCCTGTCATTTTACCTCCAGTCAATAAATATCAAAGACCCACCTGAAATCCTTCATAGATTGCCTTTATTAATTCTACCATGAATAATTTAGTGTCATCATCAAACGGATCACCTCACAATTTACCCTTTTTTCCAAATCACAAATATTTTGAATGTCACAGGCACAAGAACTGATCCCTCGAGATTCTACTGGTGACCTTCCTCCACCTTGAGGATGGACCATTAATTCCTGCCTTTTTTTATCTTCTTATTTAGCCACATAAGAGTTTTCTCTTCTATTCCATGGTAGATTAATTTCTTTAATAGCTTCTGGTAATGGACCTTGTTGAATTTCTTTTGAAAAATCAGAGTAGACACATTATCCATTTGCCTACCTACGCCTTTCAAAAAAAAACTGAAAGAGCCTCTTCCTCAGTATCATACTCACTGACAAGCGCAATATTCCTAGGTGTTCAGCACTTCAAAAAAGCACCATCACCCCTCCTTAACAAGCTTACTGAAAAGCATTTCCAGGATCTTCCCTAGCACCTTTTAGAAATATCCAGTGTTTCCCATCACTGACTCTTCCTTTGCAGTTAAGAACTGCACCTAATCTGTTGGCAACATTCAATCCTCCTCTGAGACCAGAATGTATTTAGGATGAGACCTTACCACTTCTTTCAGTTAGGCGATAGAAATCTGTGGGAAGATCCTCCATATGCAAATCAATGTAATGACATGTGGTAAGATGTACACTTCCTTCCTCTCCCTCTCCCCATCTCTCCTTCCTAAAAAGCTAAGCAAACAACACACTGTAATTAGCAGAATTCTCCCACTGCAAAATTAAGTACTGTATGGGGAAGGAAACACCAAAAAAAAGATGAATCAGCTCTGTGGCACTACAGAGATGCTCAGATGAGAAGTTCCTGATTTGCCTGTTCCAAAAGCTGGCAGTGTACAATGAACAAGATATGAAACTTATGCAGTGGCTTCATGCATTACTCACAGGTTGCGTGCACCTGTGAACTCACGCATCTATCAAAACCAAATATACGTTTATGCTTCATAAAGAATCCTTGTGTGCACATGTACATATGCAAACATACACATACATGCTGGTTCAAGTGCTTTACTCTTTGGAGCCCAACTATCAGCAGATACTTTTGGTTTTGGCACTTCTCCCCAGCCTTCTGACTACAAACTTGAGACAACACTCCTCACCTCATGACCTTTATGAAACTAAACTTGCGTTTCCGAAGTGCTTGGGTAAGGTTAGAGAAGCTTCTGAGAGAAAAGTTAGTTTTGTCTTCAGGCAGGATTTGAGTGGTGAGCAGTAGCTACAGCTGTGGGAGAGGCTGAACCAGGAGGTCAGAAGAACGCACCAAATAGCACGACTAGATGCACACAGCGGGGCAGGGCAGGCAGAGGGGGCCGTCCTGCAAACACAGCCTCCCTGGTACACCCTTGCATAGGAAGGGTCGAACTACGATCAGAAGGCCACCTCAGCTTCCCCCTTTCGTAATTTTTGAGCTATTTTTGACCTTACTAATACTCTTGCAGCACTACTTTTTGCTGTTAACTCATCTTATATAAAGCACTGCAGAAAAAGCAGGAACATGCTGCTTTTAATCCTCAACACACTCAAATAGCCTGCACAGAGTGTTACAAGAGACAGAAAACTTTCACATGACAGTGATCACTTCCTATGAGCTGCTCCTGAAGTGTATGCACCACCTCTTCTGGTTTCCTTTGTCCACTGTAAAGACACAAATAAGCCCCTCATTCTCAATGTTTACCTATAAGGAATTCTTTCACTGCTTTAGGAGTAGATCTGCAGAGCTGCTATGTTCAAGATCTCAAAAAGTTTTTTATTCCACAAATCCTTTTCTTATTAAAATCTACTGCAGTCACCAAACAAGTAACACATTTGTACACCTGAAAAATGCACAGAAATACACAAGTTCAGATTTATTTCTTCTGCACTTATTACACAAAACTAAGATGTTTTATATTTACTCTTAGTCCTACATAAAGGCACATTCTAGTCACCACCAGAATGCTAATTTTCCTTTGGCTCTTCACTTCAAGGTTTCCACACCTGCAGCTAGGATTTGGGTAAACCAAGGAAGAGCTGAACCAATGTTTGGCTCAAGTGAGGAGATGGAAGCTTCCAGAAGCAGCTCCGTGACTGCCTAAGGATGTTTTCATGCTACTGGTGAGCAATCTCATTCAGGATTTCTCTGCCCGCTCCCCACCTGTTCTTCCAACTGAAGATATTTTGTCCCCTGAAAAATGCCAAAGGCCACTTTAACGGTTTATACGGTCCTGCTCTGTGACGGAAATACTTGGAAAGACACAGGTATAAACCACGAGGCAATACAGCTGCTTAGAATTTTAATAGAAAGATAAACTCATTATTGTTTGTACAAATGATCAGTAACCCAAGTGATGCTTAACGGCCACTTTCTCCTCTATTACAGTAGCTGACCATAAAATTCAGGTTAACAGAGTTCAGGTGTACACAGAAAACTATTTCTATTCAACAAAGCATGTCAGGGCATGCTCTTAATTACACTGGTGCACAGAAGCACATTTAAGTACACACTTGATGAATTGAGGCCCTTAAAGATTGCCGCAATTAGCTCAGCCACGAGGACACAGAAACAGGAGAAAACTCTGACTGCCGGCGCAACACCGAGAGAGATTTCTTATACAAACACTGGTTTTCAGCTCTATCTGGTATTAGGGGTTTTTTGCTGAAACCGTTACTGTGCTTTGGATACCACCTTGTTGAGGCAATTAGCAATGATACCTCCTCCTCGGAGAGATTTTATATGGAGGAAATACAGAATAGTACCTTTGCAACTTTCTTCTATGATGTCTCCGCCTTTATTACAACCACCTTTTTGTATCTTGAACATCCTTGGGTAGTTAAGATATACTTATTGTTAGTTTTTGGGCATGTTGTTTTGGTTTTGACTAAGCAACTTAAGAATATCACCCAGAAATCTGCCCCCAAGGCTTGATAGTTACGAGCGGCAGGGCATGTGGGATAGCATGGGCAAATACCTAGGGCAGTGGGCACCCCCAGTGTTTTGGAGTTTCACACCCGAACAAGTGCAGAATCCTCAAAAACTAGTAGAATATTTGGAGAAAGTATGTTGTTACGCTGGGAACTCCAGAGAGACACAGATAACCGCAATGTGCTGGGGCCTGGCCCAGGCATACCGAGCCCTGCTCAACAGGATTCAGTGCTCCCAAGGGGAAGAGAATGTCTCTGGATTGAAAGGCAAAGTGACAGGCACTGCGGCCACTCCAACCCCCAGGACAGGCACTGTGGCTACTCAAATCCCCAGGACAGGCACTGGAGCTGAGTGAGAAAATCAACCCGCGACAGTATCAGACGCCCCCATACACAAGAGGAAATCTTGGAAGCAGAAGTCAACTCCTTTAGAACGGGATGATGAACAAGCAGGGCCAGTAAATCTCTTAGGCAAAACATTACTAATCACAGCAGAACACAGCAGCCTAAACAAACCAACACCAATCTTTAACACAAACTGCAAAAACAAGAACATGGTGCTGTGGAGCCAAGCGTGGTTTTGGACCTGGGCAAAAACCAGGGACCTGGCTAGGGAGCACCTGCCAAGGCTTTGCTGCAGTGGAAGGAAGCCAGTGTGTTAGGACACCTCATTATCCCTGCAGCGCTTGCAGTTTCACAAAAAATTGTGCCTAGCCTGTACAGGCAGGGCTTTCTCATCTGCCTGCCAGCACTATACCAAAAATACCACTAGCAGGCAGGAGTATTGTCTGTGAGGGAGCAAAGAAGAGAGGGAGAAATATTTCTCCCAATGAATAGTTGCACCTTTCATTGCGCCTAAGATTTCTTTACCCGCAGTCTCCCCACTATGCAATTTGGATTGTCAGTCTTCTTGGAGATCCTCTCCTTCCTGTCAGCTAGCGTTGTCAGAAAAACTAGACAAGATGTAGCTGTGTAGGCTGAACCTAAGTGCTTTTTTTTTTTTTATTTTAGGAAAGGAGCGTAGTGTGAGGCTCATCTGCATCAGTTATGTGGCTGAGTGGAGACTAAGGCATGCTGGAGGTGGATAGCTAAACTAGCAGGGACAGGAAAACTCTGAGACAATTATTTGATGTCATTCTGTTGATTAGGCATTGCACAGAAAAGCCACTGGAAAGTGCTTCCAAAGTATCTGGAAGAGAAGCTTTGCCATTGCAATCAGAAATAGGTGCACCAGCCAGTAAGCTGAGAGGAAAAGAAATAGCAAGTACTGTCACGTAGCAGTAGTAAACAGGCATTTCACATGCTTGTGTGAAGAAATCCCACAGTTAAAATTGCAAGTACTAGATGAACCAAAAGAACTGTCAATTACATATATCTCTATTTCAATGATTCATTCCAGGCATAGCCTTGGTGTTTTCTTTGGTATAATTGGCTAGGCATGCGTATCAAAAGTTGAGTACGCCTTTTCTTCTGACATCAACAAGTGGTTAACTTTACAAGCTGTTAGAGTAATAAAGCATGACAAGTTAATAAATATTTTCAAAGATGTTTTTGTTGAAACCAGAAGCAGAAGCCAGCTTTTCACTACATAACCAAACAGCAAAATATACTTGTTAAGCTAATCGACTTGTTTATGAACAAACTACTGCAAGTAATAACGTTTTGATTGACAGAGGCTACATACATAATGATATTCCAATACATCTGGATCCTTCAAACACCACCTGAATACAGTGCTTAGCAGTATACGTTAATGGGATAACAAGACAGGTTCACATGTGAGTATGCCAGCAAACACTTTACGCAGCGCAGTTAATCAATGCCTTGGTAACTCCCCTTTACCCCACATCACAGTTGTTTGTCTGCCATGCCCACAGATCGATCCATGAACATCTTCATAATTTAGCCTCTCCTCTCTCTCCAGGGCTACGGTGCACAATTAGTAGCTAGGCTGGGGTGTATTTCACCATCCGTAAATGAAATGTCATCTATTCAGAAAAATACAGGCATACATTCATCCAAGGTATTCAAAGGATCATGGCACTGGGGTAAGGATGCCCACTCCCACTGCCAGCCGGGAACACAGAGTGAATTACTTCATTTCACAGCCCACGCTGCACTAATTCGCCAGCTGCTTTTCCTTAGGCAAGAAGCAAAGAGAGGAGAGAGCAAACCAGAACTGTGTATTGCTCACACTGCCCCAACACAGGCAGAAATCCTGCCCTCCTGCTACCGCTGGTAGAGGTCTCCCTCCAACGTTAACCAAGCCAGGTTTGCAGCCAGGATATTTTTTGAGAACCGTTTCCATAAACCAAAATGGAAATCATGGGCTTCTTGACACTGCCTGATGAAACACTGCAGCCCGTGTCCCACAGCAAGCTCGCTGTCACCATTTTGGAGGACTCGATCTTAAAAGCACCTGCTTTTTAAGTGCTACAGGTGTGAAGATGCCAGCACGCACACCCGACACCATGCCAAGGAAGCGCTGCAGATCTTCACTCTTCGGCCAGCATGTCTCATGGCTCATCATCTTTGCCTGAGCACCAAAAACACATTCATGGCTCTACGTCAAGCAGCACATTCACATAGCATAATTTAACCCTTTAGGATTTGTATTACTAAAGGAAAAAAAACCTCTCGAATCCCAGATTTTTTTTTACTTGAAGACAGCAGTTTGACACCATCATTCAAGACACCTAAATATCCACCTAGATTCTTGTTTGTGTCTTAAGGTGACTAACAGAGCTTCAAGCTGTAATAAGCACACACTGGAAGATGTCATTTTCTAAAAGCAGGAAGATAAAAATAAAGGTAGTTTTAAGGCAAATGCCTTCAGTGTGTTCAGAAAGGTAACCAAAATTTACTCAACAATTCTCCTTTCACAAGAGCTTTCCCCTCTTCAATGAACTGAAACTGTACAGTAATTCCCTGTGTCCTCGGATGCATGCAATGAATACATCGGTAAATCAGATTTATTGCATGAGAACATTTTCTCAAAGCTTGCAGTTTTAAGAATATTGCAAAGGCCTGCACACAGGCATAAAATCATATCTTAAAATTAAATTAAACCAGTAATGCTCCTCTTCTTTGGGCTCAGTTAGAACATTTAAGGGGCATATTTATGTGGTCACTGAAAAGACACATAGCTGACTCAAACACCGGGCTTTCATTTTGCCTTATTTAAATTACTGCTTTTATACTTTAGTTGCATTCACTTAAGAAAAGAAAATATGAAGCCATGTAATCTAATAAATCTGATCAATATTACTGAAGTGTACTGCTACAAATAGCTGCTGTAACTCCTATCATGCACAAATCTCAAAGAGAGGAAACTAATGGAGCAGCCAAGCGTTGTAGCGATATGCTCTCTGCACATCACAGAAAGCCTCAGCTGAAGACTGGGACGCAAACGGACTGTGAAGATGCTCTGGCCTGAAAGCAGACACATTTCTGTCACTCACTGTTTCTCACCTCCGTGCAAAACAAATGTCAACATGGAAGAAACTGTAAGCTGACTCAAGATACTGAAAGTGATTCTCACAGAAAAGTAAAATTTGTAAGACTCAACACCAGAATTAGCTGCCCACTGCCAAACTTTCTTTTGGCATCTTAATTCTTGCCCAAGTCATTGGATTTAATGGTGGTCTACATCTAGGGTTTATTTGCACCAAAATTGCTGAGGAATGGGCACTGCCAGTGCCTGACTTTTGAAATTGGCCACAGGCAGCTACGACACCAAGGACTGCGGAGGCACACACAGAGCTGACAGGTAAGAATCAACTTTTTTAAAAAAATTATCTTTTAGCACTGAAGAAGTATTAGCAGGAGATGAAGTTAAAAAAAAAAAAAAAAAAAGCTCTCAGGAATCCCTAATTCTGTAACAAATAAGATTTAGGAAAAAGTATTCCAAGACAGGCACAGTACTGCTTATGGTGATAATTAATAAAAGCAGTATCCCCATACTGAGCTGTTTGTGCAGGCTCTAAGTCTGGTTACCAAAAAAAAAAAAAAAAAAAAAAATTAAAAAAAGAAAACCAAAAAACCCCAAACCCCCAAACAACATGATACTGCATAAAATTATATTGAAAAACAATCTGTTATTAAAGCCATGAGACACTGACAGAATAATTCAATCAACTCCCTGCCTCCAGTCTACCCCCTTGACGTACAAGGCAGCTAGAGTGTTCAAGGTATTTGATCACATCATTTAGACTACAGAAAAATCAAAGTAATAAATTAGAAGTGTAACTGTCCAACAGGAAAAGTAAATGAACGGTCTTTGTTAAAAACCCTAAACTACACTTTGTTTTTTTCCTTCAAGACTTGCTCTTATTTCAGAGGATCTGTTCATCAGTTTCACCACTATGAAGGCAGAGAGCCAACTGGTGAGGACAATGCAGGCTGCCAGCAACACATGAACTCCAAGCCGCTGGGTACTAAGCAAGCCTGACTTGCCATGATGGGCTGTACTCCCAGCCATACGTGACAAAAAACGACCCACTCCTCCAGCCTCCACCTCTAATGCACTTTTACCACATGCAAAAAAGTCCAACTTTAACCACACACAACAAGCAGAAGGCCGGTGGATGGAGAAGTGCAGACAATGGCCCACGCTGACCATTTAAACTCCAGTGGAGATAATTACATGGCCACTCTTCTCACAGTAAACTCTTGGGAACATCAGTATCTAAGGCTTTTATTTCTATTCATTTTCTTCTAGTCAGGGTGAAAAGATGAATGACAGCATGGAAGAAGGATGGCAAACACAGGCAGACATAATGGCATAAGTCTCAATTACAAGGAAGTCAGACAAAAATAGCACATGGGGGATTTTTAAAATATAAGATAAGAGTTAAGGGCAAAGCATTAATAGGCATGAGGTGCTTAAATGTCTTTCAAATTTTTGCCTCCAGCAAGCAAAGCCTACCTCGCTACCTAAGATAGCAGACATTCAACTCCTGATAATTTTTCATTCAAAACCACAACCCAGGAAAGACACCTTAAAAGTCAAAGTCCAGTTCCTCACTCCTGCAGGGAACTGCGTATGATCCTGATCATAAATTTATGAACTTCCTTCTAAATTACTAGACTTCTTATTCCTTTTACCAGAAGACTGTTGGAACTCCTTACTCTTGCAGAAACTTATAATTTCCAGATTAAATTTATTCATGGCCAATTTATATTCATTTGCTCTTGTGATGACATTGTCTTTTATCTTAAATTAGGTTCAAGTTCTCCAGGGCACTGACCAAATCTACATAAGTTTATAGAGTCCTGAGCATAATAGTTCCCTGATCATAATTCAGAGCTTTGCTTATGATGACAATATAATAAATAACAAAAATTCATTTTTATAGTTCCACTAGTCTGATCTGCAATCATATCTCTAATTAGTACAAGTCCACTCACATGGAATCTCATCAAATGCATCATCATGAAGCTAGGTAAGACTTCAGTCCTGCCCCACCTCTAACAAGCTGCTTAGCTGGCTCTACAGGTACGTCGACATTACAAGCTGAGGTTTTTATCTTGACTGTGGAAAACTAAAGAAAACACGGCAACAAATGGGTAGGAGAGCATGTCCCTTTTAGCATTAACACTTTTGGTGAAAGTGACCAACTCAACTCACATAAAAGTTTAGAAAACACACAAAAAGCAGTAGGTTCCTTCCTGCAGGATTCATGTTGCTAGAGGCAGGTCCTTACCCCTCACCAGAAGTCTTGAATTTGGGTTCTCTGTGAACACTTTCTCTCAGAATAAACTAGTCATTCTTACCTACAGTAGCATCAGTAACAGTAAACTGCAGGTCTAGAAACACCTATTTCGTAACCATACAAACAAACATCAGATCTAGAAACTTTACTGAACAATAAAATTTCCCTGATACTAATTAGTATACATTTTGTACATCTGCTGTTTTGGCACCTCTGACCATAGCGGTAGCATGCTTGTTAGTTACTCTGCAGTCCTATCTTTGTTAAGTTGGCACACTCACTGCCTGAGCATCAGGCAAAGCATGCCACGTGTTTTACCTATTCTACACAAATGAACAAAAATTCTAGAATGACTGCATATTTTCCGGATTTCTTTCATTATTTACTTCACAGAATAACTGGCCTGAGTTGCTTTCCACACATTTCAGCTGCTCTGGCTTAGTAGAAAAGCAAGTTCCAACTTTGAACTCCAGCATTTAAACATGAAACTAGGCAGCCAATTTATCACAATTCATTTGGCACTGGTAAAGCAACATATTTAAATAGCTCATGGAATAATCTCAGAAAAACGTTATGCCTAGGATGTTAATAAAAACAACAAATAAATATGATTCTGTTTTCTGAATGCTGACAGAAAGCTAACAGAGAAGTAAAGATTAACAAAAAAATGAAGGACTGAACCTCCCTTTTCAATTGGTGAATCGATTCAAAGCACCAAGGACACAGTAGAGAATAGCAAGCAACTGCTACAAAAATAAAGTTACAGAAAGAAAGAGGGGACTTTATTGAAAGCAAGCAGAAGCTAGATTATAAAAACAGATTTCCAGTTATCTTTCACAATAACAGACCAAGTACTAGATATTCACAAAATAATGGGAGGGTGGGGAAAGGTATTTATTTAGGGAAAAGACGGATAGCTTAGAAGCAAAAAAAACTGTAAACTGCGTGCACACATGCGTGTCTATATGGGAGGAAAAGAGGGGAGGAGAGATAATGACAAAAGTCGGAGCAGTAAGCAGAAGCCTGGTTTGCAGTCACTCATGAAAACAGTATCAGGAAGAGCAGGGAGTATTTTCTCTCTAGTTAATGCAGTTCCAAAGAGTGAACAACTGGGCAAAACTCACCTCAGAGAAAATGATAATACAGAGGCGTAAGAGGTATTAATGTAGATTCTCCATCTTTTTCATGAAGAGACTGAAACACCAAATAGCAAGAAAAAAACAGACCGAAATTCAAGTCACTCACCCAAACATCTGTAGGGAACCACAATATGCGGGTGTCCGTTGCACTGCTTCCATCCCCTCTTGCACCAGTTCTGGATCGTCACTGGCTGGTTGGCTTCAACAACATTAGTGATTTGTAATTCAGGGTAGACCTAGCATTAAAAGTATAAAAAGGGCAAAAGTTATCACAAGTATGCACTCTGGGTCACGCAGTATTGTTACACGTGTTTGTAGCACGGATATCACAATGCAATACTCATTTTCTTATCTTCTCCCTCTTCTTCCGCATATTATATTTACTTCATGATATGAGTACGTGCACTTACCTGAAAAGCTGGTGTGTTTGTTCATACGTAAAAACGTATGGCTGCCAGCTCAGAATACAACAGTGGTGACAGCTGGCTGTCAGAATATAACTTCACCAGTTATACTTGCTTGAGCTACAGGTGAGCTAAACAGTTGTTTCATAGTTGACTAAAATGCCTTCTCCTCCACGTCCAGGTTATCGCTCCCCTTGCGAAACTGCATATATTGGGCCTAATCTCCATATATCTAAAATTAATAGCATTCCTTTATGTTTATCTCAATCTTTATAATGAAATCATAATTCTTTCCCACTGCAGTCTGCACAGTATTAACAGTCTGTTGAATCAGTGACCCAAGGTTTAAAATGTAACCGTGGCAAAAATGAAGCAAGCAGGCTATTTAACTACAGCTCAAGTAAAAGTTTCAAACTTTGAAAGACACTGCTAAACAGCAGTACAGCCTTTTCAGATTTCAGATCAATAATCTTTGAATTAATGTGGCCTGGTCCACAGGCATGGTAACAAGAGAAAGTAATCAAAGCATGATTGGAAATACTTGGGCAGAACTTCCTACTTCCATTAAAAGACAGGAAGGGGCTAGGATAATTTAAAAACGGAGCTATATTAACAGCTTCATGCGCAAAACAAGGTCAACTACAATAACAATGCCAAGGAAATTACTACAGAAAGAAACACTACTTAAACAATGCACTTTATGCTAAAGAGGCTGAACATCAACCTTGCCTTCTATTACAAAACAGCATTTTTTAATCAGATACCTCTCCCTGTATAAGCACTTCACAGAAGCCTTCTGATACATCTTTGTCAGCTTCAGCAGCACCCTCAGCTCACTACAACAGGCAGATAAAAGTGGGCGCAGAGGCTTCAGATGCAACCTTCTGCGTTAACCCCGCACACATGATACAGTTCACTTCAAAAAAGCCCACAGAATAGAACTGAAAACTTAAGAGTGCAAGTTTCCTGTACTCAGACGATTGCAGCTTTGCTGTGTTCTTTTTGTCAGCAGCTGACAAGGGCTGATGGTCATTGTCCACATTACAAATACACGGCCATTTTTACACTCATCACAGAAAGCGGCTCCAGAGGAAGTTGCTGCTTCCCCCCGCTCCACCAGTGCTTCACATACTGAACTCTGAAGTGAAACAGCAAGGTTGCAAATTCAGAATTCAAGGAAAGATCCCCCCTTCCTCTGCAGTCTCTTTATCTTTTCCCTTGGGTCCCCTCGGTTTCACCAAACAGGTCTGCACATGCTCATACTCTTGACTCTCGTCACAGCACTGCCAAAATGGATTAGGATGTCACTGCGGTGGGAAATTTCACACCTCAACTGCTGTGTAAGTATTACACGGCAAGGCATTGTAGCTGCCTCAAGAGCTAAAAAGCAAGATGCAAGAGAAAGATTTTATTTTCTTTGGACACTGCCTTTCGCATCGTCATGCTGCACTCTTCCAGAGTCATGTGTCCACAGACATCACATCTGGATGATTACAGCCCACAGTTACGTAATACTGGCTGCTGTCACAAACCACGTGCTTGGTATATCACAGTGTCACTGACACGTTCTCATCAGGGACATTTTAACATTCCTCAGGGTGAAGTGTCACTTGTCACGTATAGAGGAAGTAAATGCCTCAAATGAAAAGAACTAAAAAAATTTTACAGTGGTTGGACTGGAATGTTAAAAAAAGATAATTAAGAAAAAAAAAAAAACCTCAAAGCAATTTATGCACCCACAGGAATATGTACATAGCTTTAAAAGGATAGGAAATAGGATTCTGATCTGTGAGAACAAAGACACACTTTCCTGAAGTGAATTTTTAAAAAGTAAGAGTGAACTATTACTGTAGAAATTTATTGAAACAGTAAGATTAGAGGGGAAAAAAATTAATAAATTATTTTTACTTTTGCTATTTTCCAAAACCACCATTTTAACTTCTGGTTAGTACAGTAGACCAAATTCTAAGTAGTTAACAGTATTTGTCAGAAGCACACAAGGATGAATAAATACAAAGAAGCCTCTTCTGTTTCTGTATCAGTTACTAAACTCCTGATTTCCTTTGACAGCCCACACAAAGCTCTGTCCACCCTTCAGAAGAGAAAGGAGGCTTTGAATTTCATTATCAATAGGTTAATGCCAGCAACGTGTATGCACTGAGGAAAGTTCCCCAGACTAGACTTACATAAGATATTTGTTCTGAATTGAAGTGGGACCTACTTAGTGGCACAGAAAAATGAGCCTCTCATTTATTTATAGTGTCCCTAATTAGTAACCGCTCCTAGAGAGTCAGAGCGAGCAGCTCTAGAAAGTTACAGGAGATCCAAACTTTCAATGTTATTGTAACTTGCTGCAGAGTAATTCCTTTAATATATTTTAAAGGAAGCGGTGGAAGAAACAGAGGTCACCGTACTCTAAAAATTTCAACCGGCAATCAAAAGTTAGATCTTAATTTTCTTCCATTCTCATTACTGATTTTCCTTATATACCATCCTCAAGAACAAAAATCTAAAAAGCCTCTGCACTCAGGCTACTGAGAATTTAATGTAATCTTGTTTATATTCCTGTTTACTGCTACCAAGTCTGATGACACACGGGTTTAGGACCGAAATGCAGATGAGCTTTATGAAAGAAAGGGCATTTTGATCTGTCCACAAACAGAGGTGTTGATGATACAATGGTGACAGCGTTACGACAACCTCATTGAATATGTGTTACCTAACAGGAGGTTTGGGATGATTTTTAAACAAACCTGGGAAAAAGATATGGAGTTGGGAGGCAGAGAAAACAATTGAAGCAACGAGGTGAACAGGGCACCACCACCGCAGCTGCCCTGTGAGAAGGAGGGAGACCAGCCAAGATGCCTCTTGGCTCTGCCGGCGCAGGCCATGGGTTTCCCCGGCCCCTTGCGCACCGGGAGCGCCAGCCGCTCCCATGGGATGGGGAGACCATTTCAGGAAGGGCCGGCTGGGCAGCGGATGGCAGCCACCGGCCAACCGAGCTCCTTGCGGTACGCTGCAGGCAAGAGAGAGGCATGGCTCCCGGGCATGCGGAGAGGCGAGGCCCCTCCAGCAATACCAGGCCCAGCAGCAGGGGCAGAGGCTCAGGAGACTTGGATAAACTGGAAGGAGTTCAAAGAAGGATCACAGAGCAACGACAAGGTCACGTATCCTGTGCAGAGGAAGTGCTTGGCTCCAGGAATAGTCCGTTTCGTATGCCTAAGCTTGGCTGCAGTTCACAACCACCTTCAGAAATATGAAATCTGTGAAGATCTTAATTTATCACATAAATAGCTAACAAGAGTGAGTTGCTGAGTGTTGAGCCTGAAAAACCATGACCCCGAGGGTGCTTCTCCAAGTAGCCTACCCACTACTAGAGGTTTCTCTGTTAGAACGGGAAATATCTACCTAACAAGGATACTCCTACTCAGCCACCACAATGAGACTTGGAAACGTGTCCTATGAACGAGGCTAGCCATCTTTAATGATTGCCCTGATCCATACAGAGTCACAGGCCGGTTGAGGTTGGAAGGGGCCTCTGGAGTCTGGGGGTCATCTGGCTCCACTCCCCCGCTCAAGCAGGGCCACCCAGAACTGGCTGCCCAGGACTGTGTCCAGACAGCTTTTGAATACCTCAAGGATGGAGACTCCACAGTCTCTCTGGGTATTTATAGCGCTCAAATACCATCATTAAATACTACTGAAATCTCTGAGATACTTTTTTTTTTAAAATCAATCCCTGAAACATGATTATATACCTAGGTTTCTCCACCCAGTCATATGTGCTCAGCAGAAGCAAACAAACTCTGTACATCTTGGTGCAATCTTGAACTAATACTTGAGCACAATCATAGGAGACAGTCATCCCTGTAACTAAAAGACATTCAGATTCAAAAGCGTAGTATTTCACCTCTTGATATTATTCATTATGCCCTTCATCTTCTAGAGTAACTCTGACCATTCAGAATATTGCTTCTTTTATCATATTTTCAAATAAATTTTTGAAAGGTTTACAAGGTTAGCTGATGATTAGGAGGTTAGTGGAGCTATTTCAATTTACTTCTGCATTTTTATTACACAATTAAAATAACAATAACAATATAAATAAATATATATAAATCTCAAGTACTAACATAATGTAGATGATTGGAATAAGTGGTACAGACTTATTCTTGCTTCTGCTTGAACTCAAGGATCTTTTCCTGTCTATTCCAAAAGCAGAATCATCAAAGGGAAGAGAAGAACATTCAGTTTCAGAGTAACAAACTGTCTGAGTTACTAATGGAGTATGCTCCATCCACAGAAATCATTAAATGGAACACACACCTGCACGCACTTGCACATACAAACATGTATGTGCACCCCTTGGAAAATACAGGGTGGTGTTACACCTGAAAGAAATATTTAAAAAAAAAACAAAAAGAAAACAGTATCTTAGACTAAAGAATGTAAAGCGTAATCAGGAATTGGGGTCCATCTTCACCAACAATTTGGAATGGCAGAGAACTTGGGCAAGAGGTAAAAACCAAAACTGTTTAAAATTAAGGTGCAAAATCAATACGTAATCATTTGCCAGTTTTTATTTAAACACCTTAGTATTCTTCTCCAAAGTGCATGCCACACCAGTTTGAATTCTGACCATTCCAAATCAGAGCTCTGTATTAGTTTAACTGCCACCGAATGCTGTATCAGGCTGAAGTGCACACATTTTCTTATCACCATTGCCTCCTGTTCTTTTTTTCTTAATCCTTCAGTAGTTTGCTGTACCTACTTATGATACCTTGGCTTAAATTAGATCACACATTTCATTTCCAGATTTTCCTTTTACCCTAAGCTTCAGCACCTGGCACGTCAAGACTTTGAAGCCAGTTTGAATTAAAATGTAATGCCCAACTCTCTACTCCCACAATGAGAAAAGGCTGCTCAGTCTCTCCAAAAGCACATTGTCCAGTCGCTCTGCAACATGCCACTGAAGAACTGGTGCTAATGCACCCCAGATCTGACAGGTATTTATGAGCTTGGATTCTGCTTGAAATCTCATGCAGTCAGTGACAGTATCTATATAAAAACTAAATGCA
The DNA here is from genome assembly GCF_949628215.1 of Phalacrocorax aristotelis. NCBI lineage: Eukaryota > Metazoa > Chordata > Aves > Suliformes > Phalacrocoracidae > Phalacrocorax > Phalacrocorax aristotelis. The sequence continues at coordinate 105,792,332 of NC_134276.1, read as the reverse complement.
AGACTGACCATAGAAACGTTAGAAAGGAATATTCATACAGATGAAAGAAACTAAATCACTGCTCTAAATGGAACAAAAAGTTGGGTGGTTTTAGCAGGTGCATCTTTAGCAACTTGAATCATCTGAATGCTTTGATTTGCTTAAAGAAAGGGGAAGGTAACTCAAACTAGGATGCAGTTAGGTTATATCCAGACTCTCCCCTGCCTATTCTCCTCCCTCACCTTCCCCAAAAAAAGGGAAAAAAAAACAAACAAGTTGATCTGTGGACAAGTTTCCTTCCAGCTGGACCATGCAAGTTTATACTTTGAATATTCTATACTTAAAATATTGATGTTGCTTTAACACTGAGAACTGTTCACAGAAATTAGCAGACAATTTGCTTTTTAAAACTGTAAATAAAAATCACTACGTGACACATGTAATTATTCTGTGCTTTAAATGGACAAAGAACTTTATCACTTCAGTGAAGACGTCTGCAAACAGTTACTGCAAGCACAAAAACCTACACACATTTAATAACCAGTGCTTAGGAAGAATGTGATCTTAAAATGGCTTGTGGAAAACATCCTTTGACAGCAAGCGTATATGAAAGATAGCTAAACAATGCTTCAACTATGAAAAAAAAAAAAAAAAGCCTTCAGTTGCAGATTAACAAATTACAGTTGGATCAAAATTATTTCTACTTTCTAGAGTACATCTCTAAATAAATAAATAAAATCCTTTGAGGAATTTCCTGTCAGAGGGCAGAAGGCAACCTACATGTTAAAGCCACAGACAGAAACACAAGATCAACTGCTTCCCAGTGTTGTGCATAGATATGTTACTGAAGAGCAGTAACAAGCAGACATGCTGCACTCATTCTTCAAGAGTTTGGCATGTCCATGCAGAGGAAGCATACAATAATTCTTTCTGTGTGTCTGTGCACAGTATCCCTGCAAGCTTTCCAGTCTATGCCTTCAGAAGCAGTGACACTCCGCAGTAGTGGCATCACATGAGCAGCAACGTCATAAGCACAGCCAACCCTGAATAAAATACCCTGTCATGAATCTTGCAATCTGCATCTGCAAAACAGGCTGCTATACACAGAACACGAGCCTCAAACTCTGGTGGAAAGACTGTCCCTTGAACTCTCTTATTTACAAATAAAGGAAAACAAATATATTAAATTGCACACACTTAAAACATACAACTATGGGTGCTTATTACCTTTACACTCCCGCTCACTTCAACCATCTGTCCTAAATTTGCTTGTTTCTTCAGCAACTCCTGGCCCAAGTTATGATTTTTAACCCTTGCTTTGTGTGCGTCTGCTCTAGCCACAATTCTTGATCAGACACATATGCTTACCAGGTGAAACAACGCTCACTGTAACCATAAGCACAGTAAGCCTCTGGTAACGCCACCTCTGCAGTCCTCTCTTACGGACACAGAGTTGTTAAAGGCATGGGCATAACCTCTGTACCTAATCGACAAGAGAGGCAGAGAACAGAAGCTGTGGCAAGCTTTAGAAAGGTTTTAAACACACCAACACAAAAACCATGCTACGTGTGGGTCAAGTTGACTACTCCGGAGAGCCCTGAGGTCCAAAACCTGCAGACAGTAGCTGTTGTGTTTCACAAGAGACAAACCGTATATTGCCATCCTGGCTCATCTCCCAGCCACCACATCCTAGTCTCTTCCACTTTTCCTCAGAGTTATTATGCAGGAATAGTTCTGTTCTCCTTCTGACTAACATATCCTCAGAGAAAGTTATGAAATATGAGCTGGCTCTCCTCATTACCAAGTAAAAGCAGAACACAGTCGCACTTCACCTAGCACTGCAAATATCAGGGTACACGCGTGTTTACACAGTCAGTGTTGCCTAACGCAAGCCCGCAGCTCTCCCCACGGCAGCCCCCGGGGCAGGAACCATCACCCTCCAGTCCAGTCCAGACACTCCCCTGGTGAACAAAAATGCCTTCCCTTCTCTGCCACGTCCCTGCTGCTTTAGTTATGCCCTGTCATGCCTGACCAAGCTCAGCCACTTGCCCCTGGCCTTCTCAGCTACTCAGGCACTTTTACACACAGAAGCTAAACTACCGAGCTAGCTGGCATCCCAACTTTTCCTGCCATTCGCTGTAACTCCTGCAACTCCTTCACTTGCTCAAAGAGAATTATGAAAGGAAAGTCAAACCCAGCACCAGTTGCATTGGAGCAGTTGCCAAATTCGCTGTCACAGGCCAACCTGAGAAAGAGCAAGGTGACCAAGAAGGAACACCTTTGCCCCGCACCTTAAGTCCCAGGTATCTGCTTCTGCAACTTCTTCAGCATAACATCTTAGGTATTTGCACTACTTTCCAGCTGCCACTTGGGAAGAGAGAACCCTTTCAACGTTGCAGTTTAAAATAAAAGAGAAGTAATCAATCCTTAAAAGCAAAACTGCACCCTATGAGTTAGAGTAAATAAATAACCCCAGGCTGAGTGTCTTCCAAACCAGCCTGAGGACAAGTTTCTAGAGACATAGTACTACTTACCTTCGGCCACATCACCTAGCATCCATCTATAACATCCTTCAGTTTTTAATGGCTGCAGCCTCACTAGCTATCTGGGTCAAACCTCAGCCTCATCCAAGAGCTTCACATATTGTTCTTAGAACTATTTCTTAGGACCCATCTAACAAATCATCATCCTCCTCCCTTCCAAAATCTCAGCTGCTTCACTATTATACACAGAGCTGCTGTTCAAGAGTTTCCTGACATTACACTTACCCACTATTCCCACTCCTTTCACTTCATTCCGCTCATCTGGCATCCTGTTAGTTCACGTTTCCAAACTGTTTGCCCACCCTGCGACTCAAGTCTCACGCTAAGAAGCAAACGCTCTGTCCTCTTCTCCTAAGCGTCTTTTAAAACATCTTAATTTTTTCCCTCCAAGAATGCAAAACCAGCATAATTTCAACGCACAAACTAGTTTCCTTCATTACTGATCCTATCCTACAGAAGAGGGAAAAAAGAAAACCACAAGCCAACAAAAAACCAGGTGTGTGTATGTTTGTGTTTGTGAAGAGACAACGAACCTTCTAGGTATTAGCCACAGATGGGGAGGGAGATGGGGGCAGAGAGGGAGAAGAGATCGAGATGTTGCTGCGGTTTCGCTCCTGGTCATGAGAACACGCACTCACAGCTTTTGTCTGTGAACAGGGTATATACAAAATCCTAGCATAGTAACCGAAGTGCTTTTGGTATTGAGAGTGGTAGAGACATGAGCTGGTTTTATACAGTGGCCAGCTGGGTTGGTTAGCCCACAAGGAGGTTCAAGTGTACATGATCTCTCCTCTTAAAAATCCTTAACATGCTTTTTATCTGGAATTTCATGGAAGACCGCTATTTACCTTGTAATTAAGGCAATCAGAAAAAGCACCAGCCGTGAGGTAACCTGCTCAAACCTAATTCACGCACAGGAATCCACGCATTAACACAGACTTAATTGAACACTCGCACACTGGCTTTCTCTGAATGCTCTCCTCTGCATATGGGGAATGGAGAAGCCTATGTAAGCAGATATAAGGCTGCATGGCCAACCATGTTCTCCTCAATGGCTTTCAAGTCCTTTATTTTATAACATGAATATGTTTGCATGCAATACGAAAACCAAACCAAAAATGCCAAAAATGCCAAAATTTGCCCTGCCAGGCAAATTCCGTTTACCACATCAGGTCTGTAAAGTCTCTCTTGTCTAATTATGGAGGATATCCAGCTGCTCATACTGTAAAACCTCAGAGTAAACAGGCTTGGACTTAGAGTCTCTTCTAAGCTGCTTCCTTGACCACCTTAAGCACTTACTGGTTTAAATGCAACAAGCACTTCTATTTCTCTGTAGGCAGAAATTTTTATTCACAGAGACAGCAAAGTCCACTTTGTCATGCCACCATAAGTCCGTTCACAGTTTTACTCAGCTCGAGTACAAACAGAAGATAAGACTACATCTGCCCGTTCCTCTACAGTATTGCTAGAAGCAATTAACAGGTTTGGGGTGTGGGGGTGTGGGGGGGTGCTTTTTGGCTTTTTTTGTTGTTGTTTCTTTTTATCAAATTTCTGCAGGAACAAGGTTACATATTAGAGTGGTGAGACAGAATAAAACCTAATCGAGTTAACAATATTTTTTAGTCTCAGGTACAAAGGATAACGACTGCTGTCCTCCCAAGAGGGAAAGAACAGGCAGCCAGAAGTAGTATTAAAAAAACCACCTCTCTTCCTTTAGGCATGATACAAGATTTCACCCATCCCCTTCCCTCTGTAAGGGTAACCTGACACCCCCTTCCCTCTGTAAGAGTTACCTGAAGCGCTGTGTCACCATGCCAAGGAAGGTGGGACAGTGTAAGCAGCTAGAGAGCCTGCCTGGGTGCAGTTTTCTGGATTCTCCTGCAGGCTGCCACCCCTCGGACAGCACAGGTCAGCAGGAGGAAGGCAAGGCATAGTGCTCTCCTGGATAGCGGCTCCTTTAGCGATCGCATCAATATATGAAATGTCAGTGATCTGTGTAAGACAACTAATATATAAGGAGGGTGTTCAAACAGAACTGTCTTGGCTACAGAACTAGCATCCAAGCGACTGCAATAAAGGAGTCTTTTGTAGGACTATTCTTTTAAAAAAGCACACGTTATAAGAAAAAACCAAACCAACCAAAAAAAAAAAAACCAAACGAACAAAAAGACAGCCAAACAACAAAGTCTGACCTTTCTTTTTCTTGTACTATCATGATGAAGATGAAACAGTGTATTTCATCTCAAGCATGATACATTTCAAAAATGGCTTGCAGGGAAAGAACCCGATCTTGTGCCAGCAATTTCTGCCCAAAGATGGGGTACTGTTCTGAAGGCATGAAATTAAGCAATTTAATAGCTCTGAAAATCACTACATGCAGAAAATTACAATTTCCTTTTTCCCAGGTTTTGAAAGAAGTCATCAATATAAATGGGCTATCATACAAATTTTAAATCATCAAAATATCTACCTGAACTAGTTTCACAAGCTTCAACTAAAGAAACCTCCCACCTTTCTGTCAAACGGGAACATATATGACTATAACAGAGTCGTTAGTTATGTTTGTTCAGTAGATCATAGTACAAAACATACCTAGTCAATAGCCTAAAATCTATTACAATATACTTGAAAAAATAAAACTGTTCTCTATTCAACTAGTTCCAAGTTCCACTGCTTACGAAATGACCTACTTTATGTCAAAGTTGTCCTCGGGGCCATGCAAGAACTGTCACAAAGTAACAGGCCTGGGAACTCATTTTTAATAATCTAATTAATTTATGCATTCTTGAGTTTACTGCAGAACTAGCCAAAGGGTGATTTATTAATCTAAGGGCCTAGATTCAGTTGTATGCATGCCCCAAGAGACATACGCGGCTGTGATTTCCCTTTTCATGAAATCAACTTCAGGCTCTAGTACTAAGAACGTGAAGTGGTAATATAAGGTCATATCTGAAAGAGTGATTGTACTCCATCATCCAGAATAATAGAAAACCATGCACGGTCTAGTCCTGGAGCAAAAGGAATACAGAAAAAGTTTGGCAAATGTGCAAGTTAGAAGCAGACTACCCGATGTTCTAAAATACAACTTGACCTTAAAAAAATCAAGCAACAATGTTTTTTAATAATTCTTGTTCTTATGCATGAGATAAACATTATATAGGCTATAGCTCTAAAACACAAACACAGAATATTTAGTTTCAGTAAAAAATAGAAGTTTCCTTCCTAAAGAACCCACATTTCTTCACAAATATTTATATATTTCTGTTTTTCTCCAAGTTAAGTCTTTCTCATAACATTTGGTCCAGAGTAACCAGAACTGCCTTCCCACTGCGTCACACAGATACAGTTATTCTGCCTGCAAACTGCTCTCTTAGGATAGTAACCTGGAGAATACCTGACTGAAGATACATCAGGTATTTCTTACTTCCATACTAATATTAACTATATCTCAGATTAAATGAGGTTCACCGTCAAAGCTAATCTATAGGAACTGTCACTAAGCATTTTCTGAAGCTCTGTCTACTCAAGGGAACTGTAACCTGGAGCTGCTACCAAGACAAAAGTTCATTTAGTCTTTATGTTTCACATGTGTCTGTGTTTCAAATAGGGGACTCTATAAAATAACAATGCTCCAAAGCACAGACCATAAATTCCAGTACTGCAGTCTGAAAGTTGAATAAACTGAACAAATGTACTCCACACACAGTGCCTGGAGTGGCAGACTGAGTTAGCCGTGGGTCTGAAACAGAAGTGCACATGCAGTGTTCTCCCAGGGCAATTCACCTGTGTGACACTTGGTTTGCTCTCTTTATTAGTAAAATCATAATATCTTTTTTTTTTTTTCAGAGTGGAAACCCATGTAGCAGAAAATCCTCCTCTGTTGCTGCGTTAATGCGGCAGATCTACCTGGCTTGGTTTATTTTCCAGCAGTGAGAACACAGGAGGCTCTCAGCCTCTCAGACCCACGCTCAACCACTGCACGTCTGCAGCAAGCCCCACTATACTCATGGGCTCCAACTTGTTCACACAGGACAGGGGAGGTTAGGGGCCAAAGCTTTTAAGTAATTTTTTCCACTTACATCTGATGAACGTTGCTGCAGAGCTGGCTATCAAACCTTGTAGACAGGAGGAAAAGTTCTCACAGAAGCTGCTCATAAATCAGTATATAAGCACCAAACCTAGACGCACATGAAGTTCCCATCCTTTGGGCTGTTTATAGGCATCTATACATTTAACAGAAGCAGCTCAGAAGCATGCAAACCGAAGAACAAACTGTCTTAGTGCTCCATCCCCCACTGAAAAAGAAGTTGAACGTTTCCTTGCCAGCCTTCTTCCTCCTGCAGTCTGTTCCCACACAGATGGCAAAACATTTTTTGAGGCCTTGTACTGCATGCCCCACTGAAGTCAATGGGAACCCTGACACCGACTTCTCTAACAGAAAGATTGAACTCACCAATGCAAAGAAAGCCAGAAAAATGAAAAGCCTTTTTTTCCCCTCTCCTACAAAAGAACAATCTCAAGAGGATTAGGATGGTTGCCAAATGGAGAAACCAGAAGCACTTCAAATTGCTCCCAATGACTCAATTGACCACAGCGATGTTAATCCCTAGAGAACAACACTGCTGTGGCATAACATTAAGTCCAATCATATCCAACAAAATTTCCACACCAATACATGTAAGACCTTATTCTCAAGCAGAAACAGGATGTGCATTTCCAAGTGCCCAAAGGCATGCTGAGCAAAGGGAGCGTTAGAATAAACTTCAAAAGTCCAACTTGATCATGAATCTTCTGAGATATATCAATCCTGAATTTTAAAGGACAGAATAAGAAGGACTGTAATCCTGCATCTGCTTTCCAATCTAAAACACTCTGCAGCTGGACCATGCCCATGCACATGCCCCTTGCCAGCAGATCTCCCAACCCACTCACACAATGGGCAAACACCCAGGTCAAAAGCAAAGAGCACCCATCTCAGCCAGATACTGTCGCAGGGCCAAAAGGGCAAATATCAGCACACATTCTCAGTCCCTGTACTGTATGGATCAGGCTTTCAACACGAAATGAAAAAAAATAATGTCTACTTAACATGAGTAACAGTGTTAACAGGTTGCTGACAGCGTAACACAACATCTTGCCAAATTCTGACTGCTACCCGGGGTGAACTGCTCTGCTACTTGAAACTGGAACCAGGCTAGCTCAGTACGGTGGTCCCAAAACACGATACAAAACCAGTTTATATCATCTCCAAGTACACAGGGGAGGGGGGCAATAGGTAAACACTTCTATCATTTTTAAGAGCATACCACCAACTCCACTCCACAGACATTTCTGAACTTCACACACCTCAAGCTTTTAGTATATTCCACTCTTGAAAAGGCAGGCAATGAAGTTTGCAATAGGATTTCATTTCTGTTGAAGCTCGCACCCCGTTCTCACTGAGGCACAATCTTCAAAGAAATACAGAGACAGGACCATAGAAAATGCTCTGCTCTGTTAACAAGGTTTAGGAGCTTCAGACTGCAAACTCAGCCATTCCTAACTGCTGGCACTCTCAAGCTGGTTTCCTGTCTTGCCGATTGTATTTTTAAGATATGCTGGGCTAATGGTATGGTAAGATTAAAAATCAGGAAAGAAAGCGTGACCCTGGGTGAATACTCTTTAAAAAAGCCAACTGAGAGAGCAGGTCTGTTATGTTGCGTCAGTCGTCTTCCTGCCCGAGCATACAGTAATTCCCACAGTGGACATCCGTGCCCTTTGCACAGATGAAGAGCAATTTCCTCTAACAGAGCTCTACCAGGCAGATGCACAAATACCTTTCACAGAGGAAACAGTATATGAAAACCCTCACTTACTTTACTCTTACTGCTGCTAGAAAAAAAAAAAAAAAAAAAGAAAGAAAAGAAAGGGAAGTTTTAGCATGATGCAGATTAACATTTCCAATTCTGAACCTAAGAAAACAGAAGCCAGGAATGCCCAGAAGATGACACCACATGCCAAGTACATCATCTGACAAAAGGTGTTGACGGGAGTCTACCAGAGTCTACTGTCAGTCCTCCTGGTTTACTGCGTAACAATTCCCCAGTTAACCAGTTGCTGGAGGCAATTAATTCACATGCAATTGTTATGGCTGCATCCAACTAAACAAGCTCAAAGCACCTGAAGAACAGGACGTTTTGTGTAGGAAAGCCCAGCAAAGGCTTCAAAGAAACAGTAAGAAGAAAGGGGCTTCAAGTATTATTTTATAAGTAGTATGAAACTCAACCTTTGGCATCAAACTCACTCGCCCTTCATAATCAAAAATGTTTACTTCAACAATATTGAACAGACCGGCATCAGGAACAGTAGCTAAGCAGAAACACTTATTTTTTGTATTAATTGCTACACAAACGGGTACATTTGGAGTCATCATGGCAATCACAACTCAGGTGGCAGTAATGCAATCAAATAATTTTTGTTCTTGCCTGATCCTCCAATTTGCCAATTCCTCAAAATCCACAAAGAACTTTAACATTAAAAATAAGTATGATAATTTATCATATGTCTCTTCTTTTACTTTTGTTTCACAGTAAGACTGGCAAACAATACATATAATTTAAAATTCTCTTTGGCACCCCTCCTCCAACAGGAACTAAGTTTGCTGAATTGAACTGAAGTAAGAATAAAGAAATCAAGTTTGACCATTCCAATCAAGTACTTCTTGATGGAAAGGATTTTCAAGCTGATGAAGAAAGGAGAAGCAAAAAATTCTTACCACTCCGTACTGCCTTGGCTCGCACTGGGAGAGAGATTACTTCTCCCCTCGCAGAACCACACCTATGCTTCTGTTGAAACTTTCAGAAACAAAAAAAGCGTATCAAAGCTTTAAATGCTCTTTTCTTCAGGATCATGTTACGATGCAAGCTACTGTTTCACTGCGCTCTGTGGCTTAACAGTTTCTGTTGTTTAGCAGGGTAACTGTTTCAGAAACAAGCTTTAATTTCTTTAGGATTCATGAAAGTGAGACATTAAACCAGACTGAAGTTCCCTCTCCAAAGACTAATCTATGCAGCAAAGCCAATGTAAGGATTTACAGACTTCATATAACTCTGTATCAGACTTCTAGAGCAGTGTGAGCAGTTCTGCACCGCCAGGCAGACCCTCTAACACCCGTACGAGAGCCCAGCACTCTCCCACAAGAAATTCTTTGACATGGCTACAAAATGTGGTAAATTAATACATCCCATTAATTTGCAGATACTGATTCCACTTCTGCATTATGCTTAAGATGGGGTTTTATTTGCTAAACAACAGCAACAAAGAACACTAATCTTAGAAAACAGCATGTGAGACGTGCTCCTGAGCACAGCTGCTCCTCCTTTACCTCCCTGGCAGAAGCAAAAGCAACAGCTAAACCGGCAGCAGTTGGGACTCTAAGTTTGAGATGGAGGGTCCATATCCTTTTTCTCAGAATACTTATGGCAGGCCTGTGGAAGAAAGGTTTAGCAAATGACCCAAACAACCTACATTTCAGATGGGATAACCACTACAAGGACACTGCATTTCATCAAATTTCTCTGTCTTTCTTTCATTTGCCAATTCTCCTGTCCTTCACGTTGTCATCATCCTGCCTAAAAATACCAGCCTTGTTCACATTTCTTTATTTCCACCTGCCTTCTTTTCTCTTCTTTTCTGCACAGACTCTGGTATTTTGAATCTATTTGCTCTCCACTTATGTTCCTACTGCTGCCCAAAATTAAATCATGGAGCCACATTTGCATCTCTGATTAACATGTCTCCTGCTCTTCATTACAGGCTTGATTTGACATCTGCCTTCCAGACCTAATAACATCCAATTTTTTCCCATTTAAATTGTTCACGTCATCTGTCACCAGAGGAAACTTGCTGGGGAAATTCAGGTATTAACTGGATATGTTCTTCTGAAAACACATAGAACCAAGAGGCAGAAAGATGTAGTGCCTTCAGAAATATCTGAAAAGCTTCTCTTTCACAGGCTGTTCAAACACCATAGCAAAGCCATCCTCTGGTCAGCTGCCACAAAAAAGGAAAGTCCTGCCCTGCCCTTCCACCTCTCTTGCGTTAGCACTCCAGGCTCACCTGACCCTCAGCGAGCCGGGTCAGAGGGAGAAACTCATCCTTTTTTTCTGTTCGTTTGCAGGGGTTAGCTTTGTGCCAGTTCGCCTCCCTAAATTTCCTCACTGCAAGATCAGATATACGCTTAAATCTGGCAGAGCAGAAATGAGGAGGAGGAGGGGAAGAAAACCGACTCTTTCTGCAACAGCCTGTACTGCTTAAGCTCAACACTTCTGCTAAACCGCTCTATAGCGGCACTCCTGATAGGTTGGTAAGGAACTCTAAAATTAGCTCAGACAATCTGACCGTCTCATAGGAGGGACTGTTTGTTCTTGCTACAGATCTTAAGCTACAACAGCTCAAGATGCCAAAATTAGAAGTATGCAGAGGTGGGGACACATTCAGGAGCTTCGAACCTGGCTGAATACGGGGGACTTCTCAGTCTGCTGCATCACTCCAAACTACAAACCAGAGCGGTGCTCTTTTATGACCTCCTACCCTCCTGGGGTAGAGGAATGAAACAGTGGTAGGAAAACATCACACCACTGCTCAACAGAGCGACTCTGATCCATACTGGCACCAAAATCTTAAAAGCCATCTTCCAGACTTCAGCAAGTAATTGCCTATTAGCGTATCTACCAACATGTTCTCTGCAATAGCTCAAAATGAGAGCTTCCATCTCCTCTAAAATACTAAAAGGTATACACATATTAAATATATGGTATTACGAGTTTAGCTTTACCAAATTCCCTTAGGTTCCTTGTTTAGAAGCATAATGTAATTCCTGCTTCTTGGATGATCCTTCTGATTTTTTTTCCTCCTCTTAGATGAAGTGTGCAGACTCACCAGGCTGTGTGGGAACTTGGACAAGCAACGTTAGCTGCAACACTTCAGATGTTCAAAGGAATACTCACTAAAATAAAATAAAACTTATCTACTTTTTTAAGTATGTAACTGGCTCAAAGTATAAGGAAAAAATACTAAAGGATCTTGATGCTGCCTCAAAACCCAATAGTTTCCCATGTGCAACTCACAAGTTGAGTTTACAACGAAGTCATATACTGGTCAACTCTTTGGCAGAGCTGTCTTCCCAGGCCAAGAGGAAGAAGTAAGTAACGAATGGAGGAAGTTAGGTGTTTTATAAATGCTTAACTATCACTGTTCTTCAAGAAGACTTAGGATAAGTACCAAATAAATTAAATTGCATTGGTTTACGTTCTACTAGAAACGCTGTGTGGTTTTTTCAAACAGCTGGAATCAGACATGTTGCATATCATTACATTTCCATGGGGTCAGTGCTCTTCTAACCTACAATGATATTTATAGAAAGAGAGACTATGCTAGCAAGAAAAGATTTTTGGGTCAGATAATATTTCCTCATATCTAGGTTAACAGTATTAATGTTTCAATATTCATACCGAAACAGAAGAAAAAATTTAAGCATGGTGGTGTCATTATCGTACAAGCAAACATCCTTTTTTGTGTGTGTTAATATATGCAACAGCTATTGGCACTCACAAAATACAAAGCTGATGTTCTAACAGATATTGTGATGTGTTGTCTTCTAACCACTACATATAGTATCTTTCTAGTAGAAACTCCTGTCTTAGCTAAAAAGAAGGATGCTTTCCCAGTCCCTAGCAAGGATTCACCTTAAGGCCTCATAACAATTTGGAATGGCCTTAAGGACCTTAAATCCAGTGCTCTGTTTTCAGTCTCAATGTTAAACCAGATACCTCAAGAGCTCGGCGGAGGGGGAAGAGAGAAATCTAAAACCCTCACACTTTTCCAACTTTTCATTAGTAATTTGCAATACCAGCCCTTGAATGAAATTCTCACCCCATTCAAGTAAAAAAAGGAATATACACACAGACATACATAAAAAATGGAAAAAGGTTGATAAAGCCATCAATAATTGGTCAGATATGCAGAAACCACTCCATGATTATAAATAATTAATCCACGCCCATCTAGAACAACATTCTGTAAGCACACGTCCATAAAAACAGATCATCAGCGGAATTTTTTATTAGTCAGAGGTATACAGTATTTGGAAGATTAAAGCAGGTACTTTAGTACAGTACTAAATAATATTTTCAACTGGATAAAGGCTAAGTGGATGATAATGCTGCCAATATGAATTAGAAAGTGGTGGTAATAAACTGCTTGGGGTAAAAATGGAATGTCCCAGAAATCAAGAAATATTTCCCCCATCCAACCTTGTGATATTGACGTGCAATGAATTCAATCATCACCTTCCTGACAGCCTCAAAGCTACAGAGCAAGAACAACTGTCTTTCCCCTGTTCACTTTTTGCCTGCAAGACTGACAACTGAAAACATGTGCGTAATGCCCTTTTACTTGCAAAGACAGACTTCTGAACACGAACCTATTCTGTGCTACCAATGTAGACAGATCAGCCCACCGTCTGCTACTAATAAGCTTCATGTGCACTGTTATAGGGAAATAAACACACCTGTAGTGAGTATTTTTGATTTCCATATATTTCAAAGCAGATGGACAAGGCTGAAATGGGGGGCAGGGGACAGGAACAAGAGAAAAAAGAAACCTGCCCTCCAAGAAAGAGAAAAACAAAGAAAACCCCCAGAAGACAGTAACCCTCCCACCACAAGAAAAAGCAGTAAGGTACAGCACAGGAAAGCTATAGAGCCATCCACGAGGATGCGGATGACCCAAAAAACACAGGACGCCACCAGGCATACTACCTATCCACACATACACTCAATCATGCACAGAGACATAATGAAGGCCAAAAAAACCTGAAGCACCTCAACTCTCAAACCCACCCAAACACCCAAATCCTGCTAGTAGCCTCTGTTGCTGTTTAACCTGGCAGGCAGCTAAAAACCACACAACTGTTCGCTCACTCCCCCCCAGCGGGATGGAGGAGAGAACCGAGGGGGGGCAGAGGGGAAGGTAAAATTCGTGTGTTGAGATAAAGACAGTTAACAGGACAGAGATGGAAGGGAAAGTAAGAATAATGATAAAAAAAATATACAAAACAAGCGATGCACAATGCAATTGGCTCACCACCCACTGACCTGTCCAGACAGTTCCCCAGCAGCAGTCACTGCCCCTTGGCCAGCTTCCCCCGGTTTACATACTAAGCGTGACATCATACGGTATGGAATATCCCTTTGGTAAGTTCGGGTCAGCTGTCCTGGCTGTCCCCCTTCCCAGCTTCTTGCTGGCAGGGCATGAGAAGCTGAAAAGACCTTGACTAGTGTAAGCCCTACTTAGCAACAACTAAAAGATCAGTGTGTTATCAACATTATTCCCGTACTAAATCCAAAACACAGCACTATACCAGCTGCTAGGAAGAAAAGTAACTCAATTCCAGGCGAAACCAGGACAGCCTCCCAGCTCTCAAGAGCACCAATCCCAAGAAGGAGTCACACTTGCACCCATCCATCTGCAGAGGTACACTTGCGGATGCTAGCACTGTGGTTTCAGTGCCTTTAATCGGACACATGTCTGACATTGCCAGGGCATGATTCCTGCCTTATTCCATCCCTTGTCCATTTATTGCTAGCACCTCTCCACCAGCCAGTGCGAACACTGAAGCTGGATCAAGGAACTGACCTACATCTGAAAACATCCCTCCCCAGGAATAAAAACTGCATCACAGTGGAAACTGCCAGGAGTTAAAGACAACACAGGACAACTTTAGCAGAAGGGGGGTAGAACTGTGCCAGACAGAAGTGTCTGTGCAAGCATGGTCTCAAAAGGTGGGGGAAAAGAAAGCAGATTAACATGGGCATTTCCTCCTCAGAAGGACTGAAATGTAACAGCTGTATATTTATAACAGATTTTTCTTTACTTAGGGTAATCATCATGCTTTACGCCTAGTATCTCTTAGGCTTGTAATATTATTTATTAATGGAACAGCTGCTACCAGTCCATCTCAGAGCTACATAGTGTAAGACATTTGGGAGATGCATCTGTAAAGAAAATAGCATACAGCTTACTACGGTAACTCTGTAGGTAAGAAGGAAAAAAGAATGGTGAAACGCAGCAGGAGAGGTCCACCATGCTGTCCCCACCAGGACACCTTCCATGCAACATCACAGGTGCAGGAGAGGTAACAGCTCTACAAACCACATGCAATGCTACACAGTCCTCTTGGAAGTTTCTTGGGCTTTGGTAAGGCCAAGAGTTGAGCCAGTCGAGCTTCGCCCCCTTCCCTAGGCATGCAAAGAGACTTGTGCAAGTGTGGTCAGCTGGTCCTTCTGTAATGTGAAGGAGCAAACCACCAGCACAGAGCACAGCATGCTGATGATAATATAAAAGACAAGATGTTTTACATCTCCAATTTAAGTAGACATTTTGATCACATGCTAAAAGGTTCTCTGCTAGTTCAACTATGGGCCAAAAAAAGGCAACAGGACTACCCTCCATACAGCCACTGCATTCATATTTTAGAGGACAGGAGAAACAATCATATTCCTGGCACAAATGCTATGCTGGTGGAACCTGCTGATTAAGTTGAGCCATTCATCTAGTCCATCATATCTGTGAAATTCAAAATTAATCTAGGGGAAAATGCAGCATTGCAGCTTCATTAAACATGGCAGTACACATTTACCTAAATATATATTTACGCAGACAACCCTCTTCCATTTTCATCCTTTTTCCTTCCTCAGCTTCAAAGCAGAAGCACCCTCCTTCCACAAGAAAACCATGTTACTTCAAAAGGAATTGGAAAATTTATCATAAAAACAACAACATACTAAGAACCTCATGTTTTTCATGTCATTTCTTTGAGACACACACAAAAAAAGTCTGTGTAGGCAAAAAGTGAGAGGGGACCTTTTTATTATCAGCAAGAGAATGGCAGGCGTTATCTTGCAACATATGCTTTAATTTTTATTAGTCACTTGATTCGAAATATATGTTTAAATGGTAGACTACAGCCTGAGCTAAAAAGCCCAGCTTTCTTTCTCAAGGTTATATGGTGAGCACAAGGTTTAACTGCAGGATGAACATACCATCAGTAGTAGACCCTGCATTTCCAAAATCTAAGGCTTCATTGAAGCGAATGAGATTTAAGCACTGACAGAGAGAGTGAATTAATTCAACTTTTGCCGTAGACCAAAAGCTAAGGAAAACAAAAGACCTCAATAATCAATGTGAACAGTGCTAAGATACCGTTCACCCAAACTTTCAAGCAATACTCTGCACATCTCAGAATATACCAACACACATTTTCCTTGAAAATGTCATTTGTTTTTAAGGACAGTCTGTGCTGCCGAAAATCTGTATGTTTTCCATGATTTTTCATTAAACTGGTCGTTTTCCTCAGAGCAAAAAGTATGGCTTTTTAGGCTGCTGAATTTAGAGCAGCACAGGTTTAAAATTAATTTTCTTCTTCAGTGCAGTGGCTACTTTTCTGAGAAACTAGAAAGAGCATATTATGCAGCCTAGATAAAAACAACAATTCATATTAGGATGAAAATGACAAGGTAACATGGAGAGAAACCATTATCAAAGCAGCAAGACCATTTTCATTGCATCTCAAATTCTCTTCTGAGAAGAGAAGACCAAACTGTTTCTTTTCTTTTTAAAATCTTCAGCATCCCTGCCAGCTCAACAAACCCTTTGACAAATCTCTAGAAGCTCTCAACAAGGACAAAGACTAGAAAGGGAGGGAACCACTGCCACCAGTCCTGCCTGCCTGCCAGATCCTGCCTGGTGAAGGCAACAAGCACATGATGATTATCCAAGATGATGGCAATAGGGAGGCAAGCAAGTAAATAAAAGTAAAGAAGGGGCAGTTGTCTGATGGCCCTTTTGGCCCATCTACAAAATACGGGACTTGAGGACTACATTGAAGCCAGAGGTTGTGGGGTAAATTAATGTGAAAGTCTCATTATGGTCACATTCCAGCTTGTACTAGATCTGGGGAAGAAATAGCTTTGTGTTTCACCAGCAACTTACCTAAACACATGGCATAAACACAGAATATTTGAGCAAATGACAAGATCATCCTTTCTGGAAGTATTATGATTAGAGATTAGGAATGTCAACACTGTTCTGTCAACAGTTATAAAGAATCATCTGTTATCTGAATTTACCCTACTATTTTCCGCTCCACGTAACACAAAGATATACTTAAGAGCATAGTAGCATGTATTTATAATTAATTTTTTTATTTCTGGGGAGGACTTCTGGAAGAAATACACATTCAGTGCAAGATGCTCATGGATCTCGATGTTTAGAAAGAACATGGACATGTCATGACTTCACAAAAGAAACCAAGGAATCACAATGTTGTTGCAGAGATGCCAGGTGTAACACTTGCCAAAGCCAACATACGCTCTACATCTGAAAGTTATTCTAAGCACCTAGCCAAAGATCTTGCAGTGAGCCAGCAGCTGTTTACAAGGTGCGGCTAGATCTCCAGGCTCCCAGGTTTACACTCCCTCCACTCAGGCACGTACGTGATATCCAGACCCAAATTGGTTTTATTACAGTTTTGATTTGGGGGAGGTAAGGGGGGAACCACAAATAAACCCACCCCATATTTCAGAAACATTCTTTTCAATTCTGTTCAATTCCATGGATACTTAAAATGGAAACAAGCACCTCCAAATTAAACTAAGTGGGGAAAAAAAGCACGCGTTAGACGACATGAATTTTTTGCCAGCTCTGAGTGTTGTTTTTACAATTCATTTTGGACACTGAGTTCAGCACAGACAGCAAAATAATTTCAGTCCTTCAAGGAACTCATATAATGTATCCTAATTGCTAGACATAAAATTCAGCACATAGTAGCTGTACAAAATTGCTAATATAAGAAAACATACACCAATATCTTCCATCTGAACACTCATTCCGTTTAAACAGGGAACTGAACACACCTAAATTAAATTCCTACTCTGCATGTTTATGTGACTCTGAAAACACTTACTTTGCCAAAGGGCAGGCTCCAGATTGGTTTTATAAGAACTGTTTAGCAAGACAAGGAGTTGACTGGCCTCCAGCACAAGCGCAGCCTGCTCCAAAACACACCCTCCTTCGACAGTGATGTGCCACCCCCGTGCTTGAACATGTGTGGGTGGTGGTACCTGGTTTCTTCCACAAAACAACAAAAAGCAAAATCCAGGAGCAGCGGTCCCCACATGTTGTAGGACATGAGCTAATCAGCTATCAGGGGCTGTTAGGAAGAAACTTTCCCCAGGGGGCTGGTTACCCAGTAATTGTGTATGGCAGGGTTTTTCCAACATCCCTCCGAAACAGCTGGTACTGCAGCGTCAGCAGCAGGACTAGATTGACCGATGGCTTGATTTGAAGTGTCAGCTAGTACACTCAAAACACATTGAGGATTTTGGCACGTACACGGGTGTAACCACCCCATTTACATTAATGCAACATTGCTCTGGTGCCTGCAGCACTTGCATTTGACAGCTGTTTGCAGATCAGGCCCATGATGTTTTATTTTTCAGTAACGGGTACAATTAATATAGCGACATGATAGCTAGTTTGAGATTAAAAGATACCACTAGTAAATTGTACTTCTCTAACCAGCATCTTATTCCACCTAAGCAAGCTTGATTTTGCTATATTTAAAAAAAAAAAAAAAAAGGGCCAGCAGCTTACGCTGAACAAGGGAGAACGTGCAGATTTGAGGGCAGAGGAGGGGATGGATGCACTCTGCTTCCAGAACCACTTCTTGTGACTTTGGCAGTGGAGTTTAACTGAACTCAAGGAATTTAGAAGGTAGCACTCGAGTATCTTCCATTTCCTTTCAAATAAGCAATGTACAGTCTGAGCTTTGTCATCTTTAAACTGTGTGATGTGTTGTCCAAATATAAATCCAGACAGTTCCTGTGCTGCACTGAGCTCCCACTCAAAAAGAAGTGAAGCAACAAGTGACATAACATCTTTAAAACATGTAGGTGGTTCTGCTTATTCTTCGTTCCTCCCTTTCTGCCCCTGCAAAGCTCCTCTGATGCTAATTCCTGCATCAAGACTTCAAAATCCACCTACGTTGGCAGTGGACAAGAAGAGGCAATGATGACAATCTCAAGGAAAAGATAAAAGGCTCCAAGGAAATACAAGCCCTAGTGTACCTCATGCACCTTCCAGCCCAGTGCTCTGCCCACCACCCAGGCGTTTGGCCTGGCATTGCCAGGAAAAGCTCCTATAAAACAGCTACAGGGAGGCAGAGGAACACATCTACTTGTAAGTCCTGCTGAAAGGGGAGATTTTATTTTTTGTTTTTTTGTCAGATACCTTCCATGGAAGAAAACAAAGCCAGACGCTACAAAGAGCATCATTTTGGATTAGCCGGAGTTTCGTGATACAAATTACTAAACTTGTATTATTTTAGACCCAAGGAGCCATAGATCAAGATCCCCACTGTGCTTGCTCATTGAATTTCTGCCCAGTTGGCTCCTTTCGATGCACTTCTCGTGTACGAGGAACTGGGTGCATAAGCTAACTTTACAGGATCTACGGCAGAAGAGCATCTTCTCTTGCACTACAGCCATAATCACACCTGTTGCAGAGCCGTGCAAGGTATCTGCAACAAAAACCAGGATGGACAGATTTCTCACCGAGATGCAGGGAAAAATCTTACTTTCCCTTGCTCCCTGTCATTTCAGGGCTCTGCTCAGTTCTTGGGAAAAAAAAAAAAACAAACAGTACCTCAGCAGAGTGGACTAACAGCTGCTGCTACAGCAAGACCAAAGAACCAAGGAAGCTGCCATGGTGCCAGGGAGCATGAAGAACAGATTCAGATTCAGGCAGAGTACCTGCCTGCTTGATTAGCAGAGCATATTTGCTCAGCCTCTGCCTATACTGAGAAAAAATGCACCCAAGAAGTACCAGTCCTCCCTTTGGGGAAAAAAGCAGCATGTACAGGAGAAAAGGAAGGAAGGAAGAAGGTGGTGTTTGGCAAAAGTAATGAAGTAGGTTTTTACCTGCATACTATTCCAATGCAAGATGTACCACACCTCAGCCTTGATGCCTATGGCTTCCTGCTAATGGGAATATGCAAATTTACCCCACTCCCTGGGCCTGATAGCAAGCGCTGTCTCAAAGCCAATGTAAACAGCACAAGGCAAGAGGAAAACCACCTCATTTGTTACTCCGAGGATACTAGGCATCTTTGGAGCATCAAGTAACAAGGGGTTGCCCACAGCTGAGAGGCCATTTTGAGGTACACTTACTAGCACTTCTCTCCAAATTAATTTATTTGGTAGAAGTGGGTGCTTTTATCTGACTCTTCTGTTTCTCTTGTCAGGTCATGGGAAAGTAAAACAGAAGCAAAGCAGTAGCGCCCTTTCCTGTCCAAAGCCAAAGTCCACCATGCTACAGCCAGAGGGCTGCAGGGGAGGCTACAAAGAAGAGTTGTACTGAACAGGGAGCTTCTTTCCACACTGCCAGGCTGGATCCACTTCCATGTGGCTTTTCGTTTTAACTTGCTGTCAGCAGATCTGACCTTCCTAATATTTGCTATCTATTTCTGAATTTATTACCAGTATTAAAAACCAGGGGCTCACCCAATTCCTCCCCACCCCCAAACCAGCGGCTGACAGAGAGCCCCGGTGCTGCCACGTGCTCTTTCACCCCAGACCAGCTTGCCCCTTTCTCCATCAGTGTCCTACAGCCAGCTGTACTGTGCAGCTCAGGTGTGTTCAGCGAGTAAGGATAGGGCAGGGCAGCCAGGACATCAGCAGTTTCCCACTGACAGATAGCCTACTGGTGAGCACAGCAAAGAAACGGGTTTTAGCCAGATCCCCGCAGCAGAACTGCTCACTTGAAGTTAACAAGAGCACACTGCTTAATCGCACACCTGTAATAATGTAGATCAACTGAAACCAGTGAAACACCCACCCCATTTTCAGGGAGTAGACCTGCCAGCACCTCGTCCCACAAGGCAAAACCCTCTAAGCTATGCTTTTCACCACAGCTAAAGAGACACTCCAAAATCATAATGCAATCATGTAATCTTAAGCTAATGAACTGTCAGCACACAAATCAAGGCTACCATCACACCGGAGTGTAAATATTTACCCCTAGAGCCACAAGTAACAGGTGGTCTCTCCTCTGTTTCTCCAATCAGGAGAACATTTCAGACTCTCAAAAAAATGAATGTTAAAAGGTAGCTACAGAGGTCAACTAGAGCTTCCTCTGCTCCAAGCAGGGCTTACATCTGCACCAGATCACGTTGCTTGGGCCCTCGTCCAGTTCAGCTCTCCCAGGCTCCAGGGATGAAGACTCCACAGCCTGCCTGGTTGCCTGCACCACTGCATGGTCATTCTCATAATGGAGTTTTTCCTTATGTGCAGTCACAGCTTTCCTTATTATTCCCTTTCTCATCTAACAATATATGGCTACTACCTTCTGCCTACTTCTGCTTTCCTCTTCACTTTATTTTTAAGAGGCCTTTTTTTTTTTTTTTTTTAATGCCACCCAAAATTTCAAGATCACCTGACACTCAGCTGAGATTTGCAATTCCCAGTCCTTGTTCTGGAATCCCTTCCCTACCTGCAACATTTGTAACAGGATTCCAGCCTACTGAGCTATTCATGCCTTAAAACCACCCCAACGACTACCCTGTGGACTTTTATTCACTGTCTACTTCCATTTCCTTATTCCTTCCCTCACCCTCAACAACTTCACTATGTATAAATCAACTTTATTTAGATAATTCAAAGAAAGCAATGGAAAACCAAACTCTGAAACCTTACTAGTAGGTTAGGTTTCTGTTAGTGGTAAACAAAAATACTATGAACCTCACAAAGTAATACCTTTAGTAAAAAGACAAAGCTACTAGTGAAGAATTGATTCTAATAGCCATTAGAAGTTCTTCCTTAAAATGAATATTCTAGACCATAAAGCCCAAACTCAGAAAAAATGAACACTGCAAGAAACAGAAGGAACAATCAATGGGTAAAAGGACAGGAATGAAGATGCTAAGAGAGCAGAGATCTGAAGAGTGAATTATCTTATTTTCTAAAGAAGCATTTTTCACAGGAATTGGTTTGACATTTAGGAAGCAAGACAGCTACTGCTATGGCAATAAGCAATAGCCCCTGCTAAAAAAAAAAAAAGGCAGAAATAGTATAGGAAGACATAAGGACTAAAGCGACTCAAGCTGTGCCCTTTTGTTTCATGGCATGAAATCCATGCTTTCTTTTCAAATTGTCACACACTGGTACGAGGTTATCACACTATCACAGCATGGAGACAAAACAAAATTAGATCCACAATCTGTTCTTAGGACATAAGCGAGTGGGTAATAAGTTTCTGCTCTCAAATATGAAATCAGTCATTGTGACTTCATCTATAGGGCAAGCTTTTTCGATTAAGAAACTCTGAATGGTTCAGTGTACAGCAGAGACCAATAACTCTGGACTGACCCAGTGCATATCAGTATCATGGTAGGATGACAAAAGATGTCTTACAGCTGACTCTTTGAAGATCAGCCCAGAAAGAACAAGGGCATTTTAAATAATAAACTGCCACCTCAGCTTTATTCAAAATACTTTACAATCAAGAAGTTCATTGGGCATATACTACACAAAATTACCCCTCAAGGGCAGAAGACAAAGGAACAAAATTGTCCAACAGCCTCAGTGACCCCCAGCAACCAGGTTTTGAAGCTGTTTTAACAGGCTCTGAGGCGGATCTCTTAAAAAGGACAAAAGGGCAATGGAGCAGAAGAGGGAAAAGGAAAAAGAAAGGGAAGGGAAGGTCCCTACAGACTCAGCTCTCCAGCACGCGCCAGCACTCTGATGCTTCAGCAGAACCACCAGCACGGCTGTTCCCGAGGAAAGGACTTACTTCCTGGCAGTACTGGAGAATCCCTTCCTTTGTCCCAATGCAGGTCTTGGTGCCGGAGGGGTCCGATTCCCACTTTCCGTTCTGCACATTCATGTGCATGTTGAGTTTCCCGCAGAACATGGCGATTTGAGGCTCTGCCAACAACCCAGCATTTCCATCAGCAGGCACCTGCGACGAGAAGGGGGGAAAAAAAAAAAATAGTTGTAATCTGACAGTTCAGTCCATCCAAAGCAGGGACAGCTGAAGCAAACCAGAACCAAACCCGAGGCTTACCCAGCCATGGCAGCAAAAGCTGCAATTGTTTGATTGGGGCAGATTTGAGAAATGTAAATAAGGTCTTCACAGAAATCCAGAACACAATAGCGTAACACAGAGTTTAAAGCTGTAAACAAACTCTTCTGGACCCTAAAATGCAGTGGTTGGGGTGCTGTCAAAAAAGGACTGCTCACAGCAAAGTATTGTAGAACAGCGCCTACCCGAACAAACACTAAATCCCCAAGGCTTAAGGCAGGCAGTGGGCAGGGCCCCCCTCGCCTGCCCGCAACGCCCCTGCCCGCCCAGCGCCAGCAGCTGCCTCCCACCTTGAAGACCTGAGCACAGCTGGGGTACCAAGCCGAACATCAGACCTGCCCTCAACAACTTCCCAATTAAACGCAACTCTGGAACATCTCTGAGCTTCCTACCTGCATTTATAAACCAACTTAACCCTTCGCCCCCACAAACCTCAACATTGGTTTAAATCCCTCCCATGGGACCACAGCATTAAGGCAAATCAAGAGCTCTTTCTTTCAGCCTTCTGCCCACCGGTGTACCCAACCCAGGTGTAAGCTGAAAGTACTCGCTTCAGTTTTACCATCCGAGAAACACAACACAAAGATACATTCCCTTTTTGGATTAGGTTCCTCAAGAGAGAAGTCAATGGCTCTCCACTGCCCCTCATATTCCAAAGGTGAGCTCGTTGCATTCGAGGTACAGCAGAGTATGCAATTAGGTTTAAATACCTATTTTTATCTTTTAATCTTTTAGCTGGAAGGCTTCTCAAAGAGAAAATTAAAAGCATTTTAAAAATTCATTAAAAACTGAAGAAACAAAATTACTGTCTTACAAGAGGTATGCAAACACTGTATCTTAGTTCCCCCACTCTTTGGTTAGACAAACACACACACAAAAAAAAAAGGAATTTTATAGGCCTGCAGTAATTTAAAAAAAAAAAAAAAATCACACCAAGAAGCATTGCAGGACTCAACATTTAACTACCCTAACACATTAACTTAACACTGTAAGTTAAAATGCCACAATTAAAACAAGTATTTCATTTTTTATGGAAAAGGAGAGAACACTTATTTTCCTGCCTTTTTAAAGATGTTAACACGGTACCACAATTTAGCTTAAAAAAAAAAAGTAGGAACATTTCTGCTGGCGGAGATTTCCCTTTACTATCTCTATTTCTCTTCTCCTGTGGGACTTCTAAACTCTGTATGATTTAACAGTCAGCCATCACTGTCCTTCCACTGGCCAATTAGAGAATTTTCCAATAACTGGGATGACACCTCGTCTGGCTTGCCTTGATCAGTACGGCTATCACATGCTTACTCCTTCTAACACCTTCAGAAACTCCAGACAGCATCTCAAACATGACACATCTGTAACAAATACTTGCAAAAAAATCCACCAAATTAATTACTTTTTTCCTTTACAGATGAACATAACCCTTTCAAAATTTCGATAAAAATAGAAACGAGTCATTCCACAGGTGACATGTATGAACGTGAACTCTAGTCACAGTCAGCTCCTCCAACTGGGATCTCTATTAAATTAATAAAGCACACAGCAGTCATGCTGTGGCAGATTTTAATTTTTTTTCCACTCAAAATCATAAACTGTAAATTTATGGAGACGTTGCCTTGTCCTTTATAATAGGGAGCTTTTTGGTATTTTTTTTTGCCTCAGCTAGGAAGACAGCTAAAGTTGGGGGTGGGGGCGGGGGAGAGTGGCTGTTTACTCAGACTGCTATCAATTTAACTCTAACAACATGACAACCTATGACTGCCTACTTAAAACCTCATTCCCTTCAGAAAAGACATGACATCTCCCAGCTTAATGAAATTACCAGCGCAAGTCATGCTCACATTTAGCTCCCTATATTTTGAGCTGACAGGGTCATACTAATGAGCTGCTCAGCACAGCACTTCATCTTATTGATTAGGACAGCTAAATGTTTCTAATAATAAAGAAATACTGGAGCAATTAACAGACTCTGTAAACAGAACTAAAGCATTTAGATTATCATCATGAATAATTCAAATACTCAACTTCCCAAGTTGAACTCTGTTAGTGTCCTTAAAGCAAGGATAGTAGGTTAATGGATTTGTCTGTTTTATCTCCAGCTAAGGTGCAACACTAAGCTCTCACATTAATTTTCTGTAAACACCCAGAAGGGAAATATCACCTTTTAGATCAGGGGAAAAAAAAAAGTCACACATTAAACTGTTTAATATCTGAAGCTAAGTGCTTGCTATCCTTGTTTCGCCCTGGTGTTTAAAATAAAAGCCTCTCACCTTTAGTAATAAGCAGCAGTTTTATACACTGCATTTTCAGCATGGCATCTGTGAAACTTGCAGTGATGTTGCAAAGTTTTAACAGGAGAAGAGACTAATCGTTAGACAGCTTTTGTGCTATCTCCGTGCTGTTTCGATAAAACACGCCTCTAATCCAAGATTTTTGCCACTTGATATTTCATTTCTGAAGAAACTAAGAAGTTGATATGCTATGGCACTTTTTCTGACTGAAAACTGGCAGCTTCCTGCTTGTCAAGGACTTACTCTTGCTGCAAGGTCCACAGAAACAGCCAACACTGATGGAGGCTTTTCTGAAGAGATGATGGTCAAAACACAACAGTCAAGCCTAGAAGCATTCTTTGATGTGAAGTCAAAGGAGGGGTACATTACCAGATTTGATGCTGACCTTAGTTATCCCAGATTTAGAACATCTGCTAGGCCTTCTGACAACACCTGAGCAAGATACTCCTATTAAGAGTGCATGACTAAAAGATTTCCCTTTGCTCCATTTTGCAAGCATACGCTTCACAGCAGCTTTACTTCTATTTTCCCAAGAGTGAACATGTCAAAAACAGTGACTGACAGTGGTTCTGACATTAAAAAAAAGGAAAACGTATACATTTTTCAAATCATTGGCCAAAAACCTGCAGCTACGGCATTAAACTACATATTGCGCTCTACTCTTCTACAAATTGTTTTCCTCTGCATTCATTCGGACTACCACAAAATTCACAGGAAAAAGCTGAAATCCATAAAGCTAAAAATCCATTCTTGGTCCAAAATAATTAGTTATGTTAAATAACAGATAGTTAAGAAGAATATTTCTGATGCCACCTATTCTGATTTCTTCCCATTTCTCTATGCAGCCCTCCATGGCAAGCCTACATAACATGCAGCCTTTTGTTAATTTTACAAAGCAGGGTGAAGTAGCAAATGAAAACTTGTTAGCAAGATGCACCACGCTGCCCCTCTTGCCCGTGCCCTGCCACTGAACACAAGAGCATTGCCAAGGCACCTGCTGAAATGGGTGTCTGGAAGAGATCAGTCCTCGTAGCCTTGATTTTTTTGAGGATCTATTTTAATCCATGACACATTCCTGAATTAAGAACAGTAAGTTAAAGCAATTAATTCAAGAAAGCATTGTTGTCATTTAGTTTTGTAAGGCTGATGCATATTGGAGGAGAAAGATAAGAGACACGTGAAGCCTCTCAAGCTCCTTTGGTCTGGACTGGCTGGCACCGGTGGGGTTCTCCGACACTTACTGCCTGGGCCTCCTCTCTAACCTGGGGTCTCTCCCACCTGCACAAACCCCAGAGTTTTATAAACACCTCAGTAGCTCCATATGTTTTAAAAAACTTCATTATGACAAGTAATCCTGAGCTGATAAGGCCTGCATGCCCATTTCCAGCCTTGCACTGTAATTCTGCTCATGTGTTCAGTGTGGCATCTGTTGGTAGGAAAAAGCACAAAACCCAGTAAACAAGGGATAATCCAACAAAATTACTGCACACCATTTCATCTCTCGTGCAAACATCCAGAAGCACTTACCTCCAACACAATCACCCGCATGTCCCATGGCTTTACACAGATCTTCCACCTTCAGCTCTTATGGCAGCCTCTGGCACAGATTTTTGCCTCTACCTCAGCTTAACAGCTCGGAAGACTAAACATGCATAACTTTTCCAGCTGATGTATTCAATGTGCATCTAGGCTGCGCTGCATTTGAAGACTAAGCTTTACCCAACACCACAACTATATTTTCACTAGGGCAGTGCTAGGAAAGCTCTCCAGGGAGCAAAAGGCTTTCTAGAAACTGCTGCTGGGTCTATCCTGAGATCTCCAGGTAAGAGCCAAAAAATGTCACTTATATATTGCATATGACACAAACAGAAACAAACCACTTTCTCTTCAGCCCTCTCCCTTCCCATCAAGTTTGTCTTGAAGACCTCAAGCTTCACAGCACGATGGGAGGAAATACAGTTTGGTTTTCTCCCCAGGGACTGAATCGTGCTGATGCTTCGCTATCACAGCAAAGCCAAAAAGAAAAGATTAAACTTAGCTGAGATAACAACTACTTTCAAGAGAGGTTTCTAGTCTCTGCAAGTTACTGGTAAAATAAAACCTAATGAACTTTTATTGATTTTAAGCGAGACATCCAACAGCAATTCCATCACAAAGGAGACTGAACAGCAGTGTTCCGGGGGGGGGAGTAGCACTTCTTTTAAAACACATACACTTAGAAAGAAAAAACAACTAAAAAAAAAAAAGGCCAGAGTGAAATGAGAGTAAAACTAGATGCAGTGATAAATGATTTGTCCCACACACGCTGTCATAATATTTTAAACACATGAATTCACGAACCACTGGTCACATCAAAGGTATATCCAGCTAATATAAGTGAGTTGGTGAAGAATTTGATGTATCAATCAAGTTTTCTTCACAGCCAATGGTTTAATTCATTTTAATTCATCCCCTGCCAAGAAAAATTATCTGCATTACAATGCAATTATACAATCTACAGCACCGATCTACATAGATAAGCAGCTTCCATGCAGTAACGCTGAATAACACAAAGCTACAGTCCAGCGTGTCAAATAACGCCTGTAGTGGCAAATCTCTCCTTGACTAATCCTAAAGCTCTCAGGCAGATTAGTCTCCCAAAGAGTAACTCATGCGACACAAATTACATTAACAACAACTATTTGCTTTATTAGTATTCTGCAAAAGTAAAAACTCCAAGCATATTAATGAAACTGTAATCACATAGTATTTTGTCTGCTTTGCATATGACCTCAAAGTAGCAGCACATGCTTTTTTTTTTTTCCCCTGCCTCTTGGCAAATCATTAAATAACAGACCAATTAGCACACCGTCTCAAGCTAACTCCAGAAGTTATGCTCGGGTTTTCACAGTATATTCAGTTTTCAAAGACCAAATAAAACACTACTCATCACTTTTACAAGGCATATGGATCAGATATCAATTTCTAGAATGGGAAACACTTAAATTTGAAAAGTGGCAACTTCCAGATTCTGAAAAAAATTATCTCAATCAATAGTACACTATTCAGAGCTCTCTGTAAATACATTAGTCTAATATGTCACAATATGTTCAAGCACCAGCCTAACATTTTTGATACAGAAAACAATAATTAAGAAACAGCTAACTACTCAATAATTTTAACTTTCAAAACTATCATAAGGGTACAAGTTCTGAAAGAAAGGACACATGGCCGTGGTAATGGTCAACACTGACAACAGGTTCCCCCTTAAAGAGTTTCAGCATTTCACAGGCCTGTCTTCCAGCCACAGGACTCATTTCACCCAGAGTTGCGTGCATCTTTCTGCATGCTCCTCTGCTTCGTTTCCTTCTTATGAGCAGCTAAATGCTGAAGTGCTTAAAATATCATTTGACAGCAAATAGTATTAAAATACTTTTTAATTACAGGCTTTCAGTATTTTGCCTACTCTCAAAGAGAAAGCACAGAAAGAACTCATTCTTTAGGTGGGGAATATTTAAAAAAAGAAAAAAAATCAGAAAAAAATCCAATCAACACCAAAGACTGGGATCAAAAGACAACTCTGTAAGAGAAAGCCCATCAGGTATATAACTGCTTACCAATTAGAACTGCTTTGGATAAGAAGAGGTACATAATCCAGCTGTTTTCCCGTCAGATGGTATCAAAGAAATATTTACAAATCTGGTCAAATTAGGACAAAACAAGGCAGAGTCCTGGCAAAGCCACATGAATGATTAACTTTAAAGTTAATGATTAAGTTTAACTACTGGAGCTCATCTTTGAAAATAGTTTTTTCACGGTATTTTTCTGTTTGTTTTGAGAGGGGAAAAACCAGCCATTCCAAGTATTTATTTGATGTCAAAAAGTGGACTTAAATACTGGGTGGGGTGGGGGTTGGGGAAGACATCACACAAGCATTAAAAGACTAAGATGTCCCTACGTCTGTTTCCTTCCCATATTAAGATGTAGTACAGAGATGCCTCTGCCTTCACCGCTTCCAGCCCTGGTAATTCAACACATCTGTTTGAGGAGATGTGCAATGGGTCTTTAGGGCTTCCGTGTACTCCACATCCACATAGCATGCTGGATGCCATTTATACGATTTCCAAGACACCACAGTACAGAAGACTGAAAAAAAGTTTATCTAATTACAAAATTAAAAAAAAAAAAAAAAAAAAAAAAAGAGCAATGGTTTA
Organism: Phalacrocorax aristotelis; assembly: GCF_949628215.1. Taxonomy (NCBI): domain Eukaryota; kingdom Metazoa; phylum Chordata; class Aves; order Suliformes; family Phalacrocoracidae; genus Phalacrocorax; species Phalacrocorax aristotelis. The sequence continues at coordinate 105,763,151 of NC_134276.1, read as the reverse complement.
GGTATTTGGAGTTTTTTCGCTCATTACCATTTCATCTTAACATCAAAAGGCCTTTTCCTACCAAACACCATTATTTAAGACAGAAAGTGTAGCCCTCTTTTCATCCACTCTCTCCGTCATTGCTTTCCACAGTTACAAAAGTAATTAGTATATTTTCTAATAGTTCTTCATAATCCCTATTTCAACAACAAGAGATGGCTTTGTTCACAACTGACATTACACTCAGAAAACACAGACTGCGAGGTTTTACCCTCAAAAGGTTTCCCATCAAGGGACCAAAGCAACAAAACTTCAACTCCAGATAGCTCCACTATTAATTTACGATTAAGGGCTACCACATAATATGAAAATAAGCATCAGACCTTGTATGTACTATTATTAAACATCAAAACATCAAAAAACATTCCCCAGAGGTCCCTAGATGGCTTCTATGTTTTAGGTTGTTTTATTCTGCAAATGCTAACCTGAAGCCACTTTCGTAAGCCTTCAAAGTATATTTAATTTGTATTAATTACATCATTTGCAATTCCTTTCAAAGAGAGGACATTCAGTAGCAGCCTCCATATCTACAACTTAAGAACAAATGCCCTCCTTATTTTAGGAGGTGATTAAAATAATCCCTCTCTGCTTTCCCTTTTTAATGCTAACACCAGTTCCAGGCCTTCAACCAAGAAGTCAATGACTACAGTTTTAAGGTTTAACAACTTCTGCTGACAATAAAAATCAAGACGGGGTTCAAATATTGTGAAGAATTAAGTGTACCCAAGTAACACGTCACCTTTCCAGCCTATGCCTGTGCTTCCTCCAAACTTTTATACCTCATTCAGGTTGAAATTCAAGGTTTCTCATTAACTAAAGGGGCACCAATTTGCATGCAAAGCAGTTCACTTCCTCTGTGACTATTAGCAAACTGAAAGAAAGTCTATTTTTGAAGCGGGGCTGCTTATAGCTATTTTCTCCTAAAACAAACTGAGGTAATATAAAATTAATATAAAAGGACTTTGTGCTTGGCCTTACACATCCAGTGAGCAAAACATGAGATAACCTTGTTAACCCCTGTGGGAAGATCTGAGTTTCTTCCACTGGCCTATGTCTGGTCTGCTGCACCCTACAAGTGAAGATCGTTGCTCAATTCCAGAAGTCTACAGTTCAAACTGAGCGAACGCCATGCTAATATAGGCTCGTGTCACCTGACGAATCCATGGCTTCTTGCCTGTTGGTTAACCAGCAACTTTACAGCAGAGTAACAGAATACAGACTGCCAGACTTCCTATTTAAGCTATAAAATACTAGTTCTCCTCCTAGTTTTATTAGGCAACTATGCAGAAAATAAATCCTTTAGAGACTATTTCCATTTAAAAACCTGTTCACATATGTAAGTAATGAAAAAAATCTTACTTTCTTATAAATGCAGTCAGAACAAATTAATTAAAAAAAGGACCCAAATTAGAAAAGGAGGAAACATCAGATTATTGTCTCCCACAACTTTAAGACGGCTGTTTGTCAAAACCAAGGAAAATTTTCCATCTCCCAACTTCTCCTTAGAGACAAACAGTGTCACAAGAGTAAGAGGTTCTCAAAATCAACATGAATAATTTAGAAACAGCATTTTATTGTATAATGTTAACACAGAAACAGCAGCACCAATTATTGTTGTCAACAGCCTACAGAAATAGGTCAAAAAACATTCTACTGATTGCTCAGTAAAATTGCTCAGTACAGTTGCTCCCTCCTGGAAGACAAATGTTTCTGGCAAACAGTATCAAAAGTCCATGTCCCTAAACTACAGAAAACCCTGGAAAGACCCACATCTCCTTAACAAAAAACCATCAGCTTTGGAGAAGTTCAAACACACTGTGAACTAAAAGGCACCTGAAATTTGGTTGAGAAACAGACTCCATTGAAAAGCTCCTGGAAAGTCAGAGGTGTTTATTTGCCCTATCACCTATTTAACCCAAGTGTAAATACTTGTGTTCAGTCCTTCCTGCCTGCTTCGTAAATAGCCATGCCAAAAAGGCATAACAGTGCACTGCCCACTCCTCCACAGCAGCTCAAGGATCACCCGCTCCACAAATACATTAAAAGCAAGTCTGTCTCCAAGGCTGCAGAGGAAGTAATAGTTTTCTCAAAACTATCTTCCGACAGCCAACCATCCTCCTCACCCACACCCTTCACAAGGTCCTGAGGCATATGTTGTATTTATTCCATACACCTTAGTGTTAATACTTCCCTCAGGTCGCGTTCCAAGTACCAGTAGGATGCTCCTGAAACCCAGACCCAAGTATCTGTCCACCCTGAAATCAAAATAAGTATCAAAAACAATCCAAAAATATGCAGGACTAAGTGCCAAGTTTACAAGGCTATCTCATGGAGCAGTTGGGAGGTAAGTGCTCCCCCTCCCCAGAGGGCTGAGCGACTCAGCAACCAAGTGCTTACCAGAGATATTTGCAAGACTTCAGCAGAAATTTTGCTATCATATCTGTAATGAAAAACAGACCTGCATACACACGTGCAAACACACACCCAAGAGAGGAAGGATTTCCCCAGTTAGGGCCCCTGGAAACACAAGCAATGAAGAGGACCACAAAAGCCTAACTCATATGCAGAGCCCGTCTAGCTTCGCCATGCAAATGTTTCTATGCTCCTGAGAGTGACACTAAAAAGTAAAATTTAGCTACAAAAATCAACATCTCTGGACTTGATCATAAATGTGGGGAGAATATCAGGGGGAAGGAGGGGGACAGTATTCCTAGCAAGTCAGATAAGGTGGATTTTTGTGTCAGCTACATGAATGTAATAAAAAGACATGTCTACAACTAAAGTGCAGTGTCAAGAGTTTCTTACCCACTGCCAGCACTACAGAGCCCCCCACCAGCAGCATGGCTGCTTCCAAAGAAAAAAAAACAACCCAATCCACAAAACAAAAACAAACAACAACAAAAAACCTGTAAAACCCACCGCCTCTCAACCTTCAAGTTGAGTACCTTAATTTAGGAAGATGTGAAGGTGAATGAATACATACAGAGGAGGGCAACAAAGCTGGCGAAAGGTCTGGAAGGCATGGCCTGTGAGGAGCCACTGAGGACTTCGGGCTTGTCTAGTTTGGAGAAAAGGAGGCTGAGGGGTGACCCCATTGCTCTCTACAGCTTCCTGAGGAGGGGAAGTGGAGAGGGGGGTGCTGAGCTCTTCTCCCTGGCATCCTGTCATAGGACACATTGGGAAAGGGTCAGAGCTGCACGAGGGGAGGTTTAGACTGGACATTAGGAAGCATTTCTTAGCCAGGAGGGTGGTCAAACACTGGAACAGGCTTCCTTGAGAGGTGGGCAATGCCCCACGCCTGTCGGTGTTTAAGAGGCATTTGGACAATGCCCTTAACAACATGCTTTAACTTGGTCAGCCCTGAAGTGGTCAGGCAGTTGGACTAGTGATCGCTGTAGGTCCCTTCCAACTCAAATAGTCTGGTTCTGTTCTAACCTCTGTGTAACTTTGGTCACAACCAGACCAGCAGCACAAGCAGTTTGATATACGTGACAACATGCATCACCAAAGGCGGGGGGACAACAGGGAGGGACAACACAGGGAACGGGCACAACACAGACAGACCCAACCAGGTCTCTTTTGGAGTTATCTTAAGAGTCCATAGTCAAACTGATAGATTTTGCAGTTAGCCATCAATATAACAGTAACTGAAAACCCTCACACCTGCCAGGTCTCCCCAGCCTGCAGGTACCTCTGCATGGTTTAATCACATCTTATTATAAAAAATGCCATTCTGGCAGGAAGAAAAATGATGACAAGCAGGTTGACCAAAATTATCCAAGACTGGAATGACTTTCAGGAAGCATTAAACCTAGTGCAGCACTAGCTAACACTTAACATGGGGGGTGGGAAACATCAAGATTTTACAAGCCAAATAAAAAGTGCATTAAGAAGGTGGAAGTTAAAAAAATAATAATTTAAAAAAGGTCAATCTTTGTCCCAAGCTGTTCACCTAGATTTTGGAACAGTCTTTGGTCATTTACATGGCTATATTATGTGTTGACTAATAGCAGTAGGATAAATAAGATAAACAAAAAAGCCCAACTTCTGTCAGAATTAAATATCCTCCATCTCATCTGGAAAATAAAGAAAAAAAAAAGATGCAATCAGCAGGTGTGCAAGTTTGATGAAAGTAGTGTTTAATGATACCAATAAATATGACAAGTGTTAGGGTTTCTTTTGGTATGTCTACACTTGCAGAAATGCTATGATACTGCATTAAAATCTCATCACCTCAAAGCCTGTCATTACCCAAAAACAAACATAAGACTGTTTTACAGAGACAAATTATGATTTTGCACTGAAATACATTCATTGCAAACCATCTAATTGCAGCATTGTATTTTCTGTTCCAATGCTCAGAGATACCATCACTTATTTTACCTTAAATAAATACAGGAAGTTGAAGAAAAAGAAAAGTATATTTCACAGCAACGCAACAGACTACAGAACTATTCCAAGTTTTGTAATAACTTTTGGGTTCCTATTATGCCCATGAAACTCACTCTTATATAACTGAAACTACAAGATGAGAGCAAGCGTACAAAAAAGCCCTAAATCAGATCTAATTTTCATTTATATTAAGGCACCTTTTCTTGCAAAAGGGTACCCCAAGCTGGTGCAATCTATATTTTAAACCTATTTCAATGTCTGTGTATACCTGGGAAGGATGTGAAAAGGAAAAATTACTATATGCAGAACTAGACTTCATGCTATGAAACAAATCTAAATATTATATCTGTCAGGCCAAAAGTTGAGGAACAATCCCAGTTCAACAAAACTGATAAATACGTTTACATTCGAGCAACGTCGGTTTCTCAAATGAGCTATATCACTCAAAAATAGTGCCCTGTAATTTATTGACTTATTTTTAAACAGAATAGCAGTCTTCTATTTTCAGGAATTTATTTGAAGTAGCTGTTGACTTTAAGATAGCTTCACATCTCATTCCTCACATTTCGGCACCTCATTCACTTAAGCATCTCATAGAAGAATTCTTCTGTATAATAACTTCGCTCCTTTTTTATGCCATTTATTTTTTCAACTTTTCCTGTTAAAACTGGGCTACAAATGGATTGTTTGTAAGAGAATGGTATTCCATTTGAGAGATGCTTACATCTTACCTCCATTCCATAAAATGTATTAGTACTCAACCTCTCACAGAATCTTTAATTTAAAAGCATTTTCAAGAAGGGAGAAAGAAAACAAGTTATTTAAATTACCTCTTCAGCATATTTTTTTATATTCCTTTTAGATCCTATATGGGATGCCCATATGGGCAAATCCGCAGACTTTGCTCGCAGTACAGTCCCAGAACAGATGACAACACCGTTTCAAACACCTCTGTTTAAATGTTTGGACTTGTAACTTTCTAAATAAGTAACAACAACAACTTTAAAAACACAGTATGAAAACTACAATACTCAAGTTGCACTTCCAAGCATGACTCTCATTTGACTAATTTGTTACAGAATGCTAACGTTCTATATTTTTGACAATATAGTAATTAGACAAAGGGAGTTAAAGTAGAAAAGGCACCTGAGTTTTCCTGAAAAAAAAACGTTGAAAAAGAGGTACTAGATTTTCCAAATCTGGAAAATCCTGTAGGCTTACATCACTTTCCTATCATAGAGAGACAACACTAAACTACTAAACTAATTACTCTAAACCTACAGAATTATTACTGCAGCGGAGGAACTATACAGTGCATTTTGTAAGCTCCTCCAAGAAGGAAGAGAAGCTGCAACCCATCTGCTCAGCAGATTTTCCTTGTGTTACAGTCTGACTGAACAAACCCTCATCTACCCGAGCAGAAATTCACTGTGGCCAGAAGAGCTGAATTTTTGCTTGTGAAACAGGGCCTCCACCCTGCATCAACTGAATTTCAAATGAAGCTCTGAGGCTGATATTTCATTCTCATTATTATTTATTTAGCATACTGTTCATTATCTGCCCTCAACAGAGAGGCACAACCTACACTACTAAAGTAACTGCTCCACAGACCACATTGCTTATGTTATTCTTCAAACTATGCAGAATGGTATCCTCCTCTGCTGCCATTTGGCTAAACCAAACATCTGAACAGAGCCATGTGAGAAGTCTGACGTAACTCACTAGTTTTAACATGAAGCGTTGCAGCTATTTTGCACTGTAACAGCGCTCCACACATATGCCAAAGGTCTTCCTCACCTTCATTTGATGCAGGACGATTCTCTGCACAGGCAGCAAGCCTGTGACTCACAGTCTTCTCTGCAAGTTGTCCAACTGGTTGGCTTTATTATTAGTAAAAATAATGGTTTCTCAATTTCAATCCACAAACAACATGAAGATTAATTAACAAGATATTGCTGGCATTTGCTGACTTGAACCATTAATGTTTGGCAAGTTGAAGACTCATTGACTGCTACAGGGAAGAGCACGTCCATAAGATCCTTCCTGAGATATTATTTACACTACTCAAGATGCCAACACGTCTTTAATTAGACAACCCTTTTTTTAGCTCACAAAAACACCAATATGAGCAAGCCATAAGGAACTAAGTTGTCAACACTGGGATTTAACAACATACCGAATTACCTGGACTCCTTTCAAGGCACATACCGAAGCCTAATACTATTTACCACTTGACAGAGTCAAATAGATGGTTGACAGATTTTGGTCCATTTTATGTTGAATTGACGGGCCAGTCCTTCAATCCTTCCCCCATAAAAATGTATTAAATGCTACCCCTCCATAACATCAATACTGTAATGAGAAGGGAATTAATACAGCATTACTAGACATCCCATGCTGAAACAGATCCCACCCTGGACCTGTTTTTAGGATACTCGAGTCACCTGCGATTAAAAAGGTAAGAAAAAAACTCACCCAAACTCTACTGTCCCACTAGACACAAGCTTTCTTCTGCATCACTGTATACCCAGATGATCTTTTTGAGCGGCTACTTCATGTTCAGTACAGGTTTTCACAATATAAATTTTAAGTATCATGTTCTTTTCATAATAATCATGTTGCACTTTAGAAAGAAAGTCTGGCCTTCAACCTCTGATGCTACACCCAACTCTCCTGGTCTCCAAGGTGAAGCCATTTCTCCATCTCTGCTTTTTGGCTCTAGCAGACAGAGACAGCTTATTTAATTTCATCCACCACATCAAAGACAAGTCCATCATTACTACATACATGAAATACTAATGATCAAAATCTAAGTAATAAGGAAACAGACCCTCAGAAGTGCTTAACAGAGAAAGGCAGAGGATTCTACAGTTTGGGGAAGAATTAATTCCATCATTCTCACAACTGGGCACATTTCAGGCTTCCCCTCTACCATCTGTACTTTGCATGTTCTTTTACTCATTAAATGCTACTGTACTATGCGCACCATAGACATGAACTTCATGTCATTGTGCTAACACTCAAAACCAAGAACCTCTTCCTTCCAGAACCTGCAAGCATAGAACAGGAGGAGGGGAAAGAACAAGCACATGAAGACCGAGGAAAGCCCTCACAGAAGCAACCCAACAGCTCTGTTCTGCAGGCTGGGCAACAGTAATACATGATGGGGTCACAGCACAAACTCTCCTTCAAGCAGGTATCAGATTTATACATTCCCTCTGCACAGTCACGATAGACTTACAAGAGCAAATCATATAAGGCAGAAGTCTTAATCTTATTGGAAATAATAAACAGGAGTTACTGGCTTGACTGAACAAGCCAGTTATTCTATAGAACACAACTCTTCAGCTTAAAAAAACTAGAAAAAACACCCAAAACTAGATTTAAGGGAATTCTGTCATCCCTGAATCAAATAAGTTTCCAGTGATATAAAAACCAGAAAGATAATTATGAGAAGCCTACAGCTTTCCAAAATCCATGATGCAATTCAAGATGTCCAAAAAAACCCAATTAATATGCAAGAAGCAATACAGGACAAGAGAAAAAAAACTCCAAGCCACACTGCCCAATACACGAAGGCCAATGCTACAGAAGTACACAAAGTTTTTCTGATTCATGCATTTATATTTTCAAACCCTACCTGTGATATCTTACAGCAACTGTTGTTTGCGCCTTAAAAAAAAAAAAAAGTATGTTTAAAGGCATAGCCTTCATCTGAGCTCTTCCACAGATGGTTTTTACAAAAAGCCTTACTGATTTTAATGTTTTTAGAGTTAACACAAAAAAAGACAGCACAGTACCCCATTGATGTTCTCACTCTTTCCTATTCACATTGCGTATTACCACTGTGGGTTCCGGACTTATCATCTTACTGAGCACTCTGGAGTACCATGACCTATACCACACGGCAGTACCTGGCCTGTTGCTTAGGTTTGGGGGCAACTAGACCCTGTAAATTCAAGGACTTCCTTCCAGCATCATATTCTTATTCTAACTTTCTAATAATGCAGTAGTAGGCATCTCCTTCACATTTAGTTATGCAAAACTTCTTTGAAACATGAGAAAAATTGTACCAGACAGCTCTTGCTCTTCCATAAGAGGATATGCTGTTGTTATAGTTAACAGAAGCTTGCATAAACATCTCGCATTCAGACAAGGATAGAGAAAGTCACTTATTTAAGAGGTAAACTAGAAGCCAAAATTTGAAGTGGGGATTTCTGGTTTTTTAACTCTACTAAGGACCCCAAGAGTTCTGTGCTCAGTCCACTCACTAACAGCAGCTGCTCTCCGTCTTGACAACAGTGGGAACAAAAGAGAGGTGCTCACATGCATTTGATTTCAAGGCTTACGAGAAGTACTGCATTCAAAAGGAGCATCCTTAAAGACAATTTCAAATTCACACTAATTTAATTCAACAGACTTTTATGAAGAGGTTAAGATGAACTTTGAGGCACTTTCAGATCCTCAAATGACACAGATAAATGAGATTATTCACTGTTAACTACTGTTATCAGATATGAGAAAATTGATTCAAATGAGAAGCCATAATAAAGATGAAGTGTTTTTTCCTCACCAGTAAGTAGACTAAAATCACCACAGATCATTAAGTAGAAAAAAAACCCAAAGCATTAGCCCTCTCCTAAGGGGAAAAAAAAATCTCCAGTTTCTTTAATCATGTTGGAACCACATACTTCAAGACAAAACCACTCATTTTTCAATACCTCCATTATATTATTGCTATTTTGAACACATAAATCCTTCAAACAGTGGCTTACTTGTGGGTGTTTTGTTTTGGGTTTTTTTGTCTTTTAAATGAATAATCTGGAAGATTAATACAACATATTTTGCTTTTTAAAACTCATCAGCGGTAGCATCCTGATAACTATCACCACAAACGAAGAAACAGCACTATGCTTCCCCACCTCCCGCTTGTTGTTTTACTGAGATGTTGTAAGAACCAGTTATACTGTAAAAGATGTCACACAGTCTGCAACCACGGAGAGGAAGAAAAAAATCTGTACTTGGTTACCGAGCCTGGAGCTCTACTACAGAAAGTCCCACTAAATACTAATGATGCCTCATAAGGGGAGCACAGGAAACCTTATTTCTACTCACTAATAGAGAAACAAGCACAATGGCTGTCAATTCTTAAGATTAGCTAGGTCACAACATGCAGTGAAAGCAGAAATAATGTTTATTTTATTTCACTCGATGCAACGCCTAAGGACTCTATGCAGGGATACAGACCCCTCATCAGGTATTTGACCAGAGCAGCAGATGTAGAGCACAAGCTCTACACAAGCCGTCCATGATCTGAACGCTACAGAGTGGGAACAGATTATTTCTCCTCCAATTCTCCTCACAGATTTATTTGCAGATATTAAAAATTGCTTGTGACCTACATTGACAAAACAGTTGTCCCAAGCTGCAACACAGCCTCTCCTCTGGATGTTTTTTCCCCTTCTGAAGAACGTGCTCTCAGAAAGCTGTACACATTCATTTTCACACTTTCAATCTCAGGGCAAGAAACCTTCGAATCTGACATGACTTATACAACTAGGTTTCACTTCACTTGCTATGCTGAGAGGTCGAAAGAAACTACCACTAAAAGTACAGCACAAAATACAGCTGACACCAAGGATTACCTTAAAACCCTGCTCTTATTCCATGTACAGCCTAAGATATTCTAGAGCAACCTACAGCTGCCTTCTTATTTCCCACCGTAGGAAGGCTCCCTTGATGTTCTCCTTCCCATTTCCAGCCCTGTTCAGTTGCTGAAAGCAGCAATTCCAAATACAAGCTGCAATAACTTAGGCAGAGTTCCTTGAACGTGCCAAGGGGAAAGTCAGAGAAGAGTAAAAAGATGACCTCGAAGTGCATCAGAGTGGAAATGGCCAAGCAGGTAGTTCTTCAGTTTAATGTCAGCCTTGGGACCATCTCAAGCACCACCCTCATACAGAAAGTCACCAAGAATTGCTTAGTGCTTTTACCCCAGGCTAGCTGAAAAGGTCAGAGACTTGCACTGAAGCTTACTGTCCTCTTCCCTTGAGTGGTAATCCGTTCCAGCAAGAGACAAGCTTAGCAGTGAGCTATAAGCAAGCAGCCTTTCCCAGCTGCCTCCTTCCTGCCCACGAGCTCAGAAGGGGAGGCATGGCTTCCCAACATTTGCTGAGATGCAGGGGGGCTCTGCTTAAAACAGGGGGGTGTTCTGCCTGAAACAGCACTGCAGCAGCACAGCGTTTGGCTCCAGAAGCCCTGGCAACACTCAGGAGGGGACAGAGCAACTCCCTTTCTTGTGCCCATCCTAGTCTTAGCAAAGCTAAGTGTTCATCATCACCTTTGGTCTGCCGTGATGAGGTACCCTGCACAACGCAGGACCTGAAACCAAGGATTTACTGAAAATAAAGCGATTCCTAGTATTACATTCCCAGTATATACATGCATACCAATGGACCTTTGTTGATGGTATAGCCCTATACTGGCAAATCACCCACAACCACATTACTTTGAAAACGGATTAATTTTTAAGAGTCCCTCAACTAACTCCAACCAACAGCACAGTTTTCCCTTTTGTTGACACGGTCACATTATCTTTCATCCGCACGCTCTGGGGTCGGCCAGCATACATTATGTGGTTCTTCCCTCTGCTAACATAACAGAGAATATTATCAATTAACACCAGCACTGGTTTTGACTTGCGTTGTTACAAGCATGAGGAGAGCTGAAGTAGTTTGAAGGTAACCAAGAGTACCATCAGAACACCACACTTAATTTCAGATACGCTTTTATTTTCCTTTGTTACATAAAGGCAGAAAATAAGCACCAAATCTAAATTAACAAAATAATGTTAAAAGACAGTATTGTAACAGTCAATGACTACTAGTATCTCAGACAAGCCGTAAGAATGATCATTTGACCTACTTCCTTTGCTCTAGAGGCACTCACTACAGATCACACAGCCTTTAGCACATACCTCAAGCAGACAGTGACTTGGCCTCACGTACTGACCTCTTCCTTAGGGAAGGCTCAGTGCCTAACGTGGGCACCTGCAAACCCTTACTTCCCTTAAAAAAAATACATACTTCTACATAAAACATCCTAGTATTTTCAAACATGCAAAGCATACAAAGTAAAGTAATTCATCACATGACATAGACATTACTCAATTGTTTGAATTCACAACAACATAATAAAAAGTTTTTGAAAAGTTAACTCAGTTGTGTCAAATCACAATAAAAACCATTTACTGCATTTCAGAAGTACAGCAATGATCTCATCCCAGGCTTCAAAGAGCACTAAGTATTTGTAAATTACCACATAGGAATTTTTCCTCCCCTCACCATCTCCTGACCTTGGCAAACATCTGTTCACCTTACTGATTTCCAAATGTGAACTACTGTGAGAATTTTAGTTCTTCTACAACAAATTCTCAGCTTTAAATAGGAAAAGCAGAGTTACTGTTTTCACCAGATGTGTCCTTACACATCCATAGTGAATTGGATTCCATATCCATGCCTTTCACCATCTCATTAAATCTTCAGAATATATTTGCCTGACAAGTTTAGATTCTTGTAGATTCTTCCCACACTGTATAACAGAATAAATTAAATGCAGGTTTATTTTAAATGTCAAGCCATCAGTTCTTAGCCTTTTCAAACAAGTAGGGGATTTTATACCATTTTTTCTGACGTTTGCAAGGTTTCAGAATGGTCATGACACCAGATCTTTTTGGCTTGTTTTCCCAGGACTTGAAAAACTCTGATTCTTCAGACAGATACTACATTCTGTCTCTAGTTCAGGCAGCTTTCTCATTTCTAAGACACAAGCTACCCACTCTTGAATCAAAACTTGTTATTAAAGTCTGTCAAAAGCAATTGGCCTGAATAAACAGACACCATAAATCCATTGCAATGATCATACAATGTGCGAGTACGATTATACACACAGCAACATTTGAAGCACTAAAAACCTGTTTGATCTCCTGTAGTAGGGCTTGCGTGAAATAAGATATGAAGATTTTTTTCAAAGGGAGCGATAAGGGAGGGACAAAACCACCAAGTTTCTCTTCTAGGATCAGGACCATTCAGGTTACTGGCAAAGTACTTCGGCATCAAGGGAAATGGAAGAAGCTTTAGTAAGAGATGTCCAAACAGCCTTCTGGACCACTGAAAAGCCACCACTGCCATTGAGGAGGAGACTGAATTAAAGACGTACAAGAGTTTAGATCATGCTTTCTGTGCTTGTATATTACCAACGTACGCTGAAAATCTGGGTCAGAGCTGTAAGGTGGACAGACCTAGCAATGTTCCTATGGTCAGATTCTCCAGAAGGATGTCCCTCCCACTCCCCCAAAACAATGTTATATTTTACTAGGAAAATTAAGTAGTCATTTTTAGAACTCCAGATAGCACAAAGTCGGGGCCATTGCAGAGGATGGTACCACGGTGGGGAGAACACACTGCCCACAGCCCACAGAGAACATGGTCACACAGGGCTCACCCCACCCTTCCCCTCCCAGGAGGGGCATCCCTTGGGGATGCAGCTATGCAGGCACACTGCATTAATTCTCAAACATTATTTCACAGTAAAGTAAGTACATTATTCGGCTTTCTACATTAAGGCAGCAAGCTTGCCAAAAATAATCAGTGCCTTCACCCCATCATGACTTGCCCAATGTTGGCATTGCTTCACTCAAAACTCATACTGAGGAAGGCAGGAACCTCAACCAGAGGGGTTGAAAAATCTTAAAAAACCCAAACTATCTCTGTAAATCTAGATTTGGGGATATGGATCTATTTTTACTGTATTATCTGTATATTAAACAGTTGGCAAAATGTCCGGGGAAAAAAATAAATCAAAGTTATGATGTAATTTACTATTGCTAAAATTTGATGTGAAGCACACTTGAGAGTTAACAGCAAACTATTATCAAAGCAAACACCCCAGATCAATTTTGTTTACCAAATAGGTTCTTCAGACCACCATTCAAGTGCTCCTTCCCTCATTTTTTATTCTACTGAAAACAGCACATGGCTACAAAACCTGCACTGTCCCAACTGCCAGTCTTTCACGAATCCCAAGTGTCTGGCACAGACAAATAAACCCAAGCATTTACTCTTGGAAGGGATCAGTGTTATGTGGCTGATGTTTTCATTCTGAACCTGCACACGCAATTTGTTTACTACATTACTCTATTAAAAAAAAATGCATGCGTGTGAAGGAAAAGTAAGACATTCTTCCTCTCTTTGCAAAGGACAGTTTACAATGGATGGAAAGTGAAGCATTCTGCCACAAAAGGGCACTTCTTTTCTTGCCATTAGTAAAATGCAATCAGCTGGAAGAAAAATACTCCCTACAACAACAGGTCCCTTCAGAAGAAGCCAATTTAGGCTCTTCTCAAAGAGCCAACACGATAATGAAGAGGGGGACAAGACTGAGGAGCCACCAGAGGAGGAGAAGGGAAGGTGAAACGACTCCCACTTTTTTCCCCTTTCAGCCCACTCCACTGTCAAGCCTTACCCACACAGTTCTGCTGACTCCTGAAAGATGAGAAGGTAAGATTAAAGCATCACAGAAAGCGTTTGCTACTAGTCAGGCCAAAATACTGCATTCAGTTTTAGAAACCATTTGTTACAGACAAACATACTGAGGCAGAGCAAACACAAAGACAGTATCAATTGAAATGTCTACCAAGCTTCAAGGAGCACAAAAATAAATGCAAAACCTAGAATGGAGTCAGCTGTCAAGAGCCAGTTTCAGGAACTATAATTGGACTCTATAGCAAAAATGGTTCATTTATGTTCCATTAATTTTTTTCCCCCCACATCAACCTTCACAATTAAGAGATCAGAAAGGAACATCACATTTTCATCAATACTGACATGTTTCTGCATTAATTCGACTATTAAATCTGACCTTAATACAATTAACCAAAATAATTTCCTTCCCAAACTGAGCATCTCATTTTCACAAACTCATTGAGGCCATGAAACCAAACCTAGTTTCAAACTGTCAGCAATTAAATCTTTGCTTTAAGGTTTTAAGAAAAAAAAGCATATCACACAAAAAACAGCTCTACAAAACACCCACAGAAAAGATTTTACTGAAAATATTCTTTTTTTTTTTTTTCCCTTGAATCTCTAAGTCTCCCTCCACATCCCCCTTAGCTGATCTAATAAAATTAGATACTTTTAATTATAGGACACTTGAAGAATCAAAGGCAATATTACCCTGTATAAGAATCAGTATATAGGTTGTCTGGAATACCCACCTCAGCTTTGGGTGGGGAAGAGGGGAGGAAGAGAGAAGAGGTAGACGAAAAGGAAGAAAAAGTACAACCTTTCGTTTTCCCTGCACAAACAAGACTGCTATAATGTGCAGCAATGACAACTCCATCTCATATGCCCACCAATCTACTGGGGAATACAGACCTCTAGCAGTTTTGCCAAGGAGGCAAGAGGAAAAGGTGGCATTATTTTCTCAGATACGAAACAAAGAGTAAACCCGGGACAGTGTCCCACACAAATCCACAGGTGAAGCGTGAAACGTTACTCGCCAGAGCAGATCAACACAGCGGTGAGAAGCATCCCTCACTTCCCCAGAGCGGAACAACGCTGCCCCACAAAACTAGCTGCCACTGAAGCTACCGAAGGTGCTTATAAAACAAAACACTCATCTCAAGACAGACCAACTCCAACAGGATTTTCTGTTGACTTCTTGCTCTGAAGGACGATGCTGAACATTAGACAACCCCAGGGACCACTAGCTTCTTAAAATCAGGATGGTGGTGACCTCGGCCACCAATCCAGCGCAGAAGCCTGTTCTTCTTCCACCAGCAGCATGAAGGACTGAGACAACTGAGTCTGAACTACCGCACAAAGCGAGCTGAAGTACATGTACATATGGAACGCACGGATTTTTTTGCAGAAACATTGTCCCATTTTATAATTCTCTATTCAGTTTACCACGGATTACAAAAAGCAGAAAATAAACTTGTCTGCGGTCAGGCAGGCATCAAAACACTCGGTGTAAGCTACAGGATATGTGAACATAACAAGATCACGCAGAGCAATATTTGATCTGGTCGCACCGAGGCCAAATCGATTAAGAGGCATCCACAAGCGCCCGAGCTGGCAGTACATGAGACAGAGCAGCCAAAGCACAGCAACACACTGCAAGAGTCTGTGCAAAACCCACCTGTCAGCAAAAATGACATATAGCGGTGGCCTAATTAACATCAACTTGCGGCGAGGACAATCCGGAGAAGAAAAAACAAGTATGTCTCACACAGTGAAAACACAACCTTGAAATAATTAGGAATCTGAAAACTGAAGCCAAACCCGAGACAATGAAGCAAGCATACCTCTGCACCCCTTCATAGCACCATACCACCCTGCGTGGCCCCCCAGGATCTGGCCACCCTGGGGTTGCCGCACTGCAAGCATGGCGCTGTGCAAGCTGCAGGCCGCGTCAGCTGCTAACTGCACAGGTGGCACCCCGGCATCAATCTCGGGCTTACCTGGCCACCCCACAACCGAATGAAAAGGAGCCTGGGTCCATCTCCAAGCAGCCACCGTAATGAAGCTTCCCCATCCTGCAGTTTCCATTTGTACCAGAAATGTTTTTTTGGCAGTAATCCTGTGCGCTGCCACCTGAGGTTTCTAAGTGTTTCAGCAAACACAAAAGGTTTTCAAAAAATTGGAATGTTTTACACAGCACTGATTAGCACACACACTCTAAACTTATATTGCTATGGAAATGGGAATGTGTGGGAAATCAATGAAATCCACCTAATTAATCTAAGGACAGGCTTCAGGACAGTGGTGCAGCGACCTGGCTGCAGCATCATCCCTTAACACACTGGTGTAAACTCTAAGCGCATATAAAAAATGATCCTCTTACAGCAAGGAAACAGAGACAAAAGCCACCCAGTCTCTCACATTTACTTAGGGCTCACTTCTCACCCAAACATTTTCCAGTTTTTCTTCCCCCAGTACAGGGGAACGTATAATGGTAACATTATTGGGCATTTCTGTGGGAACTATTAGCAGGCACACATGGAAATTCACAGTAAACAAGAAACCTCTTAGCCCTTTTGTCCAGATGTAACACTGACTATTGCCCTAAAAATGACAACTGGAAACAACTACTTTGGGGCTTTTTTTATAGCTACGGCATTGACAGAAAAAAAAGCCTGATTTTGGCCGTTCTTTTTATTACTACTCCTGACTATAAACATGATTCCAACATTTTATTTTTATCACAACTCAACAGAAAAGGTAAAGGTACAGCAGCAATAATAGAAGTTCTTCTGAGAAGGATGATCCATAAATGCCAGGCAGACATACAAAAACACAATACACCTCTACGAACAGAATCATTTTGAGCACTAATACTCCTCATTTACACTCACTTTAGCTTCACTTATGGCAGAGGAATAAAAACTACTAGTAGTGCCTGCCGTACAAGTGTTGGGTAGTTAAAACCTCAAGACTTGAACCACTTTGAGTACTTCTTGCACAATTACTGCATCCCACAGGACCCCAAAACTCCCAAGCTTAAGAGCACAGCTCATAACCTTACATGCAACACTGCTATGTTTATTTTCAGGGCAGTTTTCTCCCATTTCAGGATGAACTCGGCACAGTAGAAGTGCAGACAAGAAGGATGACTCCCACACTGGCAAGACCCACCCTTGCCTTCAAAGCTGACATGGTTGTTTATCCCACACCCCCAAAACTAGCTACATGCCATCTCTACTATTGTGGATGTCCTGCATATGAATCTCTTCACTCCTTGAGCAGCAGTGAGTTGCGCTCCAAAGCAACATGTGCACACCGGACAGACTGGGACCGCCTCAGACCCACACACCCTGCTCTGCCACCAGGCCTGTATCCATCAGAGCGCATGACTGATGTCATTTGCCTCACTTGATGTCATTATAAAATATGGAGCAATACCCTCAATAAATTACAAGCGCTGAAGTTGCAAGCAAAGAGTTTCGTGTGACACAGCATTAAAGCCTAAAATGAAATATAAATAGGAAGTGTTTTCACGTCAGACAGAGTGCCAAGATTCCAGCATATTTACATTTAGGAGTCCAGCTATTAAGTCAAACATTTCCTCTATGTCATCAAATTTCAGATCTGTTTTTTCTGTATCCTTAATCACAACCAACCTCAGCCTACGTTTCGCTAGCCTATGCAAACCTAATTGGGGAAGTTGGACAGTGGTACAAGCTTACATATAAACTGATCGTGACAACTGCATAAAGCCCTTGCCTCAGTCTCTTCATCCCTGCAACAATGTATCAGTGCCTATCAATATCAAACCTTAAAAACTTCATGCTGTTCATAACAGCAACTTCATGAACTTCATTTGCAAAATTTCTGCTCCCACAAATTCACACAGACCAAAGATCACCCTCTAGAGAGCCAACTTCTGAGCAAAGCCGGTAGCCAAGCTTTCAGTGTTAAAGCATTAAGTAAGACATTTCCCTCCAAGATGGACAGCACATTTGACATCTCATCCTCATTCAAGAACAGCAACTCGACAAGAAGCAAATGTTAGCTACCTCCACCCATTTCCCCTCCGCTGCAATCGCAGTTCCAGCAAATACCTGAAACCATGAGCAGAGTAAGGCTTTGATGAGAATATTACTGCATCCATTAAGGTTTATTACACCTCTGAAAACATTGCTTGCTTTCTGCAAAAGAAAAGCCTGCCACTCAGATGCGAGCTGCCATATCCAGCTGTTCTTCTTCATAGTCTTACAGCTCCAATCTTTTCTCATTTCTAAGGCCCTGACATGCAGCAGAGCCCACGCTAGTGGCACCTCTGTCAGCCCAATTTATTTGCAATTATAGGCAAGACAGAACATCTCTATTAACAATAAGAATGACTGAGGAAGACAGGCTGGAAATAGGTGCTACAGAGCCTAGAGACAGGTGCATGCTGTACACATTTCACAGCACATTCAACTTCAAGATATGCAACACAGCGCAGTACAATCTTCAATTCTGCTTGGTCATTTATTCCATCTGCAGGACCAGATTTGCGATTGGCACTTGTTTAACTTCACTGTTTTAAGTATCTACCACTGGTACACCTGATACATAATTAGCAGGGAAATATTCTGTATCGAGAGAACAGATCCCACATAATGCATATTTATACCTTATTCCTGGCAGACTAAAAAGTGAAGCTGTCTAGGTGATCAAGAAAAAATTATCATATTTACCAGGGAAACATGAAACTGGGACTATCACCTAGATGACAATAACTAACCAAAGAATAGAATCATTAAGGTTGGAAAAGACCTCTAGGACCATCAAGTCCAACCATCAACCCCACACCACCATGTCTCCTAATCCATGCCCTGAAGTACCACATCTACACATCTTTTAAATACCTCCAGGGATGGCAATTCTACCACCTCTCTGGGCAGCCTGTTCTAATGTCTGACCACTCTTTCAGTGAAGAGGTATGTCCTAATATCCAATCTAAACCTCCCCTGACGCAGCTTGAAGCCGTTTCCCCTCGTTCTATCACTAGTGACTTGGGAGAAGAGACCAACACCCACCTCGCTACCACCTCATTTCAGGTAGGTGTAGAGAGCCATAAGGTCTCCCCTCAGCCTCCTCTTCTCCAGACTAAACAACCCCAGCTCCCTCAACCTCTACTCATAAGACTTGCTCTCCAGACCCTTCACTGGCTTCGTTGCCCTTCTCTGGACAGGCTCCAGCACCCTCAATGTCCTCCTGGTAGTGAGGGGCCCAAAACTGAACACGGTACTTGAGGTATGGCCTCACCAGTGCCGAGTACAAGGGCACGATCACCTCCCTGCTCCTGCTGGCCACACTATTCCTGATACAAGCCAGGATGCCATTGGCCTTCTTGGCCACCTGGGCACACTGCTGGCTCATGTTCAGCCAGCTGTCAACCAGCTTCCCCGGGTCCTTCTCCACTAGGCAGCTCTCCAGCCACTCCTCCCCAAGCCTGTAGCGTTGCGTGGGATTTTTGTGACCCAAGTGCAGGACCCCTCACTTGGCCTTGTTAAACCTCATACAATTGACCTCTGCTCATCGATCCAGCCTGCCCAGATCCCTCTGCAGAGCCTTCCTACCCTCGAGCAGACCAACACTCCTGCCCAACTTGATGTCGTCTGCAAAATTCCTGAGAGTGCACTCAATCCCCTCCATAAAGATATTAAACAAGTCTGTCCCCAACACTGAGCCCTGGGGAACTCCGCTCATGACTGGCCACCAACTGGATTTAGCTCCGACCATGGTTTACTCTTCTTGCACTGAGTACCTTGATCATTTTTGCACTTCCAAGTATCATGTTGGGAAATACCCACAGTAGTTGCTGAAGGAGGACACTGCAGTCCTGTTCAAACCTCTCCTTTCAAGACCTTTGATGGTAAAATTTTTATGCAACACTACAAAACATGTCCATAAAGGACATGAGCAAGGTGCTCATCAAGTTTTTGAAATTACAGAAACTATGATAACCATATTGCTTAATTTTATGTAGTATGCAAATCTAAAAAACCTTTCTAAATGACAGCTGGACACTCTTAACAGATTTGTAAGTTTAAGAAAAACACAAGAATAGAGAAGTAGCATTTTAATTAGTTTGCTAAAAATTCTGAAAAATACATTATGCCAGAGCATTATCGTCAACTTTTCTGCAAGCCACCTGAGCATCTGACCATAAATTAATTATAAATGGGTGATTTTAATAAAAGATGATTAAGAACTACCTCAACTTAAACATAACATCTGTGCTGTGCTGCTAAACCTAACCAGGTTGTTCTTCAGAAGAGCCCTGTCCATCTGATTCTTTCCTCAGACAGGCACTCTACAGCTAGCCATAATTAGCATTAGTTATCTTTACTATGCATACACATCAACACACAAGAACAAACACTGTTTGCAACCAACCCCAGCAGCCTACAGTGCCATTCAGACTGTTTGGATTTCACCTAAAATAGGCTTTATATATCCACCCTATGGTCATTACCACTTTTAGCAAGGGTCTTCTTATTTTCACACCTATGCAGCTATTAACATCTCCACCAAATAGATAACAATACAGGAGATGACTTGGCAAGGATTAGAAATAAAAAGTAAACTTGAAGCTAGCCACTCTATTTTAAGTGAGTGGTAATTTCTCTGAATTTCATATTTCATTGGAGATTCCAAATAGTCAGCACTTAGAAAACAAAAAACACATATGCTCATGTACAGGTTAGGCATCGAGCTTTGCCAGCTTCAGCCTACATCCAAACATAACATACAAACCACATCAAAATATTCTTAAAACATACACTTCACAGTGAAAAGAGAAAAAAGCAGCTAGCCCCAAAGAGGCAGGAAACTGTTTCTTGCTCTTGCACTGCTCCTTTAAATGATGAACACAACCACAAACCCCTTGAGGTTAGGAATGGATACTTGGGGATCCTGGGTCCCAGCCAGATGCCCGCTCAGCACATTTCCTCAGCACTGATCCATTTGCAACAACGGATGTGACTGTGCCCTTGGAGGAATGTGCTGTAGATTACATGAAGAAGTCACTAAGTGCTTTGCAAGAGATACGGATTGCTTTAATCAGTCTTTCCCAAATGGCCACATACCACTTTTTGCCCCTAGAAAAAGAGGAGAGGTGCAAAAAACCACTATCTTCAAGCTGAACTTCTCTCATTGCAAACACTATTTAAGACCATATCCCCCATCCCCTTCATTTGGAGCCTTAACAGAAGGACAGTGGTGTGTAACCACAGCTTCTGGCCATGGGTGTGGCTGTCCCAAGTGCCTTTATTAGCCAGGTGACGCTGGGAGTTCAGTGACTACACTACCATAGACAAACTGAGCACCCCTACAAGTTGTCACGCCTGGAAGACACTGTCCTTCCCGCCGCCTCTGCGGTTACATTAGATTAGATGCAGAGAGAACCTGCAGAGCAGAACAGCTGTGTTTTCACCAGTCCTCAGCGCATTTCACTTCCAATCACACCTAGTCCAGTTATGTGGCGTGGGTGTCCGTGAGGGGCCAGCACATTTCAGGCATGTTCCTGGAGAACATCTTCTGCCTGTGTTCCACCATGGAAGAAGCCAGCCCACACGCCCCAAGGTCACCCTGCAGCACAGCGCTGAGCCTAGCGAGTCAGCCCGTCAGCACCTTCTCCTTGCACACACTTGTGATGTGAACATAAATGCTACCATCGGCACAGCAAAAAGCCAATTTTAATCAAAAGGGAACACCAAAATCAGACTCACTGAGTTTCCTGAAACTCAAGTGCGCACCAGCCCACACCATACCACAACACAAACCTACTCCGTCCTCTAGACTCACTGTAATGTTTTCCTCTTCAAGGCTTAACACACCATCTCAATGGGGTTTATCAGCTGATAGCAGCAGGTGCCCTGTAGCCAGACAAGGCTCAGCACAATTGCTTCCACCTCCCAAGAGGCTCTAAAAATACATGCACGAAATGCACACCCTAGTCCAAAAGAGCTAGGCTTCTGGAAGCTGGTCCACAGACCTTTCAGACCTGCTGGCAAAACGACAACCACTGCCTTGTAGTATAAACTCATTCAGAACTGGTGTTTGTTGGGGGTGGGGGGAGCATCTCTCTCAAAGCCAAAATAATGATTCACAGCTACCGGGAGGGCCTCACCTCCTAAAGGTAGGGGCGCAAAGCTGACAAAAAGATGTGGCTAGTAGGGGAACTGTAGAGCCTACTCTTTGGTTCAACATCACTTCCCCAGAAGGGAATCAGTAGACACGCACTCACCCCCACTTCAGAAGAACATCATCCTAAGAGCTAAGCTTCACTGAGGGAAAATTGTTTCCTTCTGACACCTCATAAAAATTATCTGTGTGGGAACTGTATGTGCTCGCACACGGAGAAGGGAAGACAACAATCCAAGTCAAGTACACCCACACACTACCACAAACCAAAAATTAAAGCAGGATGGCAGAAACGCCATCCCTGCAGAGGGCTCAAGAGAGGCACTCCTGGAAGACAGTTGTGGCACGTAGCAGAAACCTGCGGCCTGCACCACAGGTTCAAGGATGAGGACCGAAGAAGGGAGGCAGAGACCAAGAAGCGGAGGTGGCAGGCATAGCAGTGGCACTGCGGAGGACACACCAAGCAGACCAAACACAAGTTAGTAAGAGTTTCCAGCATCAAAGCCAAAGCAGGCACATAGTGAGCATCACCTTTCCTAGTGATAATTATTGCAAGCAAAGCATGTAATTTTCATGCATCTTTCCCATCTCCTCCCATTGTCAAGAACTGGGAAGAGAGAGGAATCCACTATGAAACATGGGTGTGTCTGCTAACCCAACATTAGCAAAGTATTTGTTGTACATGTACCTTCAAGTACAACTGGGCTACGTATTTTAAACAGTTTCAGGCAACCAAACCCATTCTCTAACTTAGAATTAGTTCTGCAGATAACTCCAGGTACTAAACATGTCAGTGGGGGGAAGCTGTTAAGGACTTACGTACAGGGATCTAACAACCCACCTGGAAGGAGGGGGGGGGTGGAAATCAAAACAAACAGTAACAACCACCATTGCATAATAGCATACATTTTTTTATTAAAAATGGTATCTTCCCTAACACCCTCTTTCTCTTGAACTATTTAATAAACCCGTGTATACAACAAACAGTACTATACCCATGTCTACTAAATTAAACCAGCCTCTTTCCTCACACAAGTCATAACATCCTTTGCATTAGCGTGGAAACCAACTACAAAATTAAGAATTCACTGAAGATTGAGGAGACAGTAGAGCCTCACTGAGATGAAACACTCTTATTTCAAATGACAAGCTCTCCTTCGTTTATGTTGCATTTTTAGCTATGTCTAAACAAAATTTCATTTTTCCAACACTCCTGCAGTATGCTGTAAGCGACCAATTTCTCAAAAACTCCCAGCTCCCTATTGCAAGTGCCAATGATCCAGCAATTACGACAATCATTTCTGAACACCTAATCAAAATAATGCAAGCTGTAGAACCGCATTATTTACTCAGCGCTGCAAACAGAAATTCATAACCAGAGTGCTACTTCTGAAAACAAAGCCATCATATCCATTCCATTTCTTGTTTTATTTTTAAAGGTATATCGAAACCTATGCAATTAAATTGTCAGCTGTTGGTTTACAAGCCACTTGTCCATTATTGCTACTTACAGGGGAATCTACCTTGCAAGCTTATACCAAATCTAGGCATTGCACATAACTAACACCACATACTGTATGTAAGCCTGGCTAAGACTGAAAAGAAAAGGACCAATAAAAGTTACAATTCTGGGCATCAGAAACACTTTTTAATACAATACACGTGATCTGACAAAGACAGGAGAATCAGCCTGGGAAGTTTCAAGAATTTTTTTAAAGTACATCAGAGAGAGCTATGAAGGATTACGTTAACAACAAAACAAAAAAAAACCACAAACCCACACGATGTAAACAAACAAACCAACCACATAAAAAGAACCCCACCAAACCATAAAAAATCATGGTTTGGTTTAAGAAGCTTTTAAAGTATCATTTCAGGTCTGAGAGGAAAAGACAGAGCAGAGGAAGTTTCTAAGTAGACTAAAACAAAGCACTAGAACAGATTTGTACAAATATGTTTAAAAAGACATACAAGGTTTCAGTTTAACTCTGTAGGTGCTCAACCCCTATTTCTCTTCTATGCTCTGTATACCTTCAGTTCTTGATACTCAGCTTTAACTGACTAGAGAGATCAACCCTCTCTGAAAGACGTAAGGGTGTAGCCAGAACACCAAGCTTGCAAGTAGTGATGCCCACCCCTTCCCGGCCCCCAATTTAAAGAAAGTCTCTGAAGTAACATTTCTAGAAACAATAAACATTTTAAAGGAAGTTCTTCAGAAAGCTGTGCCCTCCCTAGTTTGCTAAAGGAAAAGGTAAAAATCATACATAGCAAAGCATCTCTCAGGAACTTAAAGAGCCACATCCCAACAGGGCAGGCAGGCTACCCACAGCCTGCGTGCTGTTCTCGCCCCAGATAAGTTTTCTCCTTTCAGAGCACAAGCAGAACAACAAGGAGGACGTGGCACACACAGTTTAAAACCTTCAATGATCTTGACACCATACCAATTTAGATGGCATAAGTGATTTGACTACATAAGACTTAAAACACAGAGGCACTTCCCAAAGGAATTTTTATGTGCTTTTTTATGACATGTAATTGAAGTCATGGGAACAGTTGGCTAAAAATTATCCTCTTTTCTTTTCTGAACATTTTGACTCAAAAAAACCCCCATCAGTTCCGGATCTCTATACCACCTGGTTTAGCAAGAAGACTTGGTATCCTACAACACATACTGTTAATTCAAACAAAGCAGTAGGCAGTTGAATCTTCAAGGTACGCGTTACCCAAGATCTATGGGCATTTTAATTTGGAAGTGCTAAACCACGCAGAGATTAATTAGTAATTGTAAGGCTTTCTCCCTACTCTTCCACTGGATTGTTGTGAGAGTTTCACTAGTCTCCAAAAAACATTCAATAAGTTGTTTATTGCCTCTTCCCATCAACTCGGGAAAACCATTCAGTCTGGTTTTTACAACATACACCACAGAGCAGCATAAAAGGTTGTCTTGCTTTTCTTCCCTTGCAGATCACCTTCAGGCAGACCAGCAATTTGAATGCTGGCATGATTAAAAGCAGGCTTTGAATTAGAAAGCCAGCGATACCGTACGCTTCTCAAAGTAAGACAGCTAGAGGGAGAACTGGGGGGTGGGAGGTGTTTTTTGGGATGGTTTTTCCTTCTTTTTTTGTTGATTTTTTTTTTTTTTTTTGAGGTGAATGCTATACTGCATTGTTTCTCCTGCAACAAGAATTGAAACTGTAGAAGCAAGACAAAAGCAGCTGAACACCAAAAAAAAAAAAAGACTTGACGGAGACACCGCTTACTGGAAGACAAACCTAACAAGAATTACAAAAGGGTTTATTGACTGCACGGTAAACAACAGGAATTTTCCTTTGTGTGGAAGACACCCAAAAGCTCCTCAAGCCCTGGAGGGACAGCCCCTGACAATAATCCATCGGCTGGCCCAGCGTCAGGAGAGCTGCCGCAGAAAAACACTAGAACCGCAGTGCTCAGCAAAGGGAGGGAGAACCCAAGAGGTCTCCCCATCCATGCTTTTGCAAAGGGCAATATAAAGGTAGGAATTCAAAGCAGATCGTAAGACTTCAGACAAGATCAAACAAGACAAATTATACTCTCTTGGAACAGTGAGATAAGCAAAGAGACCCACAATTACTACAGTTTTCTTTCACCTCTCTGGACAAGCTCATACCTTGCCAGAGCCTAATTCCAGGGAGAGCTGCTGGCAGCTAAGGCATGGATACCATACTGAAATTTAACTTGGCGAGTTCTGATGAGCCCAATTCCTCAAATTTTAAATATTTTCCTTACCCAAATTATTCCCTGTAATTAAAAAGCAATAAGTAATGGGCATAAAAAACGTCTGCACTCCAGCTTAAACGCAGCATTCCCCAACAGCTCATATGGCCTTTTACATCAGCCTCAGCTGTTACAGAAACACTGGGGAGCTATCGCTCCTAAGATACATTATTTAGTGATCACCCTCCCAAGGATTTTTCTTTTGCAGGCTCAGTCATTTAAAAAATGAGAACACTTGAAAACACATAAGTACTCCTTATCTGTTAAGGCCATTTACAACTCCAGACAACTCCTTAAAAACTGTTTCTTTCTTTCTTTAAAATTTCTGGTTTGGAGAGCCATGGAGCTGGGTTGAATGCACGGAGCATAGGCAACTGCAAGCAGATGCAATCCAAACTTGTTCAGCACTACTCAGCAGCACGGGAAACAGACCCAAGCAACCCAGCCTGCCAGTGTCCAGCTCCAGGGTCTTTTATTTCACCAGGACTGTTAATAAACTAAACCTTTTAAAGGGTTCAGAAAACTTTTCACTCATTTTTTATCGCAATTTAACAGTAAGAGCAGACACTTTGCAAATGTTTCCTTGCGTAGTTCTGCAAATATTAATACACAATTTTATCTGTGAAATCCCAAACCATACTAAACAGTTTGTCACAGACAATGCTACCTCACAACAGGTTTAAAAAAATAATTAATTATGTTTTGATAACAGCAAAACTCACCTCTTAAAATCAGAAGCAAATAACTTATGCTGTATATGCAAACAGTGTTATTGTCTACAAAACTTTGCATGACCAGACACGGCGGTATTCCCCTCAGGGTGTGTTTAAAGGCACTGGGAGTTCCCCAGGGTGGGGGTGGGTACAGAATTTAAATCCCACAATTTGAACAGAAAACATCTGACCTGACCTCCTGTACATCACAGGCTTTCATGTTTCTCCTGTTTACCACGATGGAGTCCAACATCTTGTATTTACTTCTTTGGAAAATTAGTTGCACAGTCTTCACATCAGGAGGCAAAAAATATGTTTCTTTTCTCAGTTTGCCCTGAGACAGTACTGTCACACAAACATGTCCCCAGTTCCCTGTCTGAATGCCTTCCAGACAGCAGTACTTGGCATGCCTTTCCTTGCCTGGTATTTTCTCTTTGTGGAGGCAATTAAGGTGCCGTTCAAGCTTTCTTCTGATAAATTACAGATTGTTTTTCTCATCTGGCTTTATCTCTGGAGTTGGAATTAAAAAAACTTTAAATTTTTTTCAATTACCTCTACCATCAGAGCAACTAATTGCTGTCCTAACCCTCTCTTCCCTGAGCCCTCTCGGAGAAGATGGGCTCAGCTCCCCAAAACCATACCTAGCACACAATAATGTAATCTCAAATCCATGCCAAGTTTACCCAAACTCGCCGCACAGCAAAGCCCCGCTGCTCAGTTGTGGGGTGGTGAGGGGGCAGGAGGCCTGGGCAGAGGAGGAGCCTGGGGCAGGGGGAAGCCCTGCAGAGCACAACATAGGTGCCCATGGCTTCACCCAACGCTAGTCCTTCCCATGTTCCATTTTCCATATGGGCTCCAGGCCTCAACATTCCTCTTTAAAATGAGGAGGCCACTTATTACCAGCCTTGGTATCAAACACTGGTTTTACAGCAAAAACAGAAAATTCAGCCTCCCACTTGCTACTGTTGAGTCTCACAAGTCAACAGCACTCTAAGTCGCATTTTGTCTTTCTGCTTATAAAGGAGTACATAAAAGCCTTTTGTTACTCAGAAGTTTTCTTTTAAGTGACAGATTAATTAAAGCTTTCTTCCTCTTACCAGTTAAGAGACACAATTTCCTTAAAACATATCACCAATTTATGCACGCATTTATATTCAAGCATGGGCAGCCCCACTCAAATGAAAGGGGATGGTTCAGATCAGCCAAGCAACATCAGCCTCAGTTTTCAAAGCCTGGGTCTTGACCTTCAGAATTTTTGCCCCCTGCCCACACAGGTTTTGTTAGATTTAAACAATACCTCAGTAGTTTAGAATTTGTATCGTAGCTATAAATTAATCTAAAGCTGCTTGACAAATCCTAAGTCTCCTTTAAATATGTTTTCAGAAATAGTTTAGACTGTGATTTCGAAGTAAAATGCCTTGATTTACTTTTACCCTGCTGTTTATCAAAGATTACATTTTCTACCCAAGCTCAGCTGTTTACAGGATTTTCTTGCAAACACCTTCAGAAAGGCGTCAGATCCTCTGCCCAAACAAAAGCCCCCTGTAATCAGAACAAGGACTTCATGAAGCCTGTCAGCCATCGCGAGCCACCAGCTCTGTGCGTGGTGCCAACACAGATTGATACCGCAACCCTCCCTCCCCGACCACAGCACAAGAACTGCCCATTGCAGGCACCTAACCCCTCTCCCACCAACCTGGCTCATCCTTCCAGTTCACCAAAACAACGCAGTTTGTGACCCAACCAGGCAAGTGCTGATTTTTGTCAGAGATGTCGCCTTGGCCTGGATTCAAAGAGGTCTGACAGGCTAGTAGTGAAAGGTGAAACACTTCACATCAACAGCTCAGAGATGGCATTACAATAACAAAGAACACTCTGCGCGTGGAAAAGGAGAAACTATCGGGTGTTAAGGCTAGCAGGAAACATAAAAAAATCCCCCACAACTTTATAGTACCAGTATAAGAAACAAAAGACAATGTCAAAGTAGAAATTAATGTAACCCTGCATTTTAGGAAAGCAAAATTCCAGTTCTTCAAGGAGTCAGCCTATAGTACCCCCTTACCCCCTGAGAAACTGCCCTCAGGGACAAGGCAGCAGAAGAGAGCCAGCAGATCTTTAAGGATGCCTTTCATAGAGCACGAGAGCTCTCGATCCCCAGGTGTAAGAAATCACAAAAGGAAGGCAGGAGGAGACCAGCATGGCTGAGTTGAGACCTGCTGGTCAAACTGAAGGGCAAGAAGGAAGTGCACAAGCAGGGGAAGCAGGGACAGGTATCCTGGGAAGAATACAGGGATGCTGCCTGGTTGTATAGGGATGGGGTCAGGAAGGCCATGGAGCAGCTGGAGCTGAACTTGGCAAGGGACACAAAAAAATGATAGACAGCCTTCCACAGGTATGTCAGCCAGAAAAGGAAGGTCAGCAAAAGCATAACCCCCCTGGTGAGCAAGACTAGCAAACTGGTAACAATGGATGAGGAGAAGGCTGAGGTACTCAACAGCTTGCCTCAGTCTTCACTGGCAACCTCTCTTCCCACACCAATTGAGTGGATGGACGGCAAGAGTGGGACTGGGGGAGCAAAGTCCCTCCCACCGTAAGAGAAGATCAGGTTCATGACGACCTGAGGAACCAGTACACGCATAAGTCTATGGATCTTGACAAGATGCATCCCAGAGTCCTGAGGGAATTGCCCGATTTAGTCACCAAGCCACTCTCCATGATGGCCACATCCAGAGGGTAGTGGTTAATGTCCAGATGGAGACTGGTGACAAGTAGTGTCCCTCAGGGGCCTGTATTGGGA
Organism: Phalacrocorax aristotelis; assembly: GCF_949628215.1. NCBI lineage: Eukaryota > Metazoa > Chordata > Aves > Suliformes > Phalacrocoracidae > Phalacrocorax > Phalacrocorax aristotelis. Next base: position 105,733,764 of record NC_134276.1, on the reverse strand, counting down.
CCAGTACTGTTTAATATCTTCAACAACATAGTGGGATTAAGTGCACCCTCTGCAAGTCTGCAGACAACACCAAGCCAAGTGGTGCTGTTGACCCACAGCTGAGGGATGGGATGCCATCAGGAGGGACCCGGACAAGCTTGAGAAGTGGGCCTGTGTGAACCTTGTGAAGTTCAAAAAGGCCAAGTACAAGGTCTTACACCTGCGTTGGGGCAACCCCCAATATTCAGTATAGGCTGGGGGATAAAGGGACTGAGAGCAGCGCTTTGGAGGACTTGGGCTTCTGGTGTATGAAACGCTGGACATAAGCCAATGTGTGCTTGCAGCCCAGAAGGCCAACCATATGCTGGGCTGCATCAAAAGAAGCGTGGCCAGCAGGTCAATGAAAGTGATTCTGCCCCTCTGCTCTGCTCTGGTGAGACCCCACCTGGAGTGCTGCATCCAGCTCTGGAGCCCTCAGCACAGGAGGGACATGGACCTGTTAGAGAAGGTCCAGAGGACAGCCACAAAAATGATGTGAGGGCTAGAGCACCTCTCCTACGAGGACAGGCCAAGAGAGTTGGGGTTGTTCAGCCTGGAGAAGAGAAGGCTCCAGGGAGGCCTTATTGTGGCCTTTCTGTACTTAAAGGGGGCTTATTAGAAAGATGGGGACAAACTTTTTAGCAGGGCCTGTTGCAATAGCAGAAGGGGTCATGGTTTTAAACTAAAAGAGGGTAGATGTAGACTAGATATAAGGAAGAAATTTTTTTATGATGAGGGAGGTGAAACTCTAGAACAGGCTGCCCAGAGAGGTGGTAGATGGCTGGTGATCTCTGGAAGCATTCAGGGTCAGATTGGAGGGGTCTCTGAGCAACCTGATCTAGGTGAAGATGTCCCTGCTCATTGCAGATGGGTTGGACTAGATGGCCTTTAAAGGTGCCTTCCAACCCAAACTGTTCTATGATTCTAAACAAGACTGAAAGAGACTGTCAGTGTCCAGGTCCCTTTGGGGACCTTCAGAAGTCCTCAAAACTCTCTAACACTCACATGTATTACAGGTCCCTTATTTGCTCCTTGAGTTTTAAGGCTTTCCAACTCCCACTCCCACTCTCTTGCATAAATTTAAATAATAAATTTTAAGTTTGGGGTGGGTGTCCCCCCCCAAAAAAAAAAGTAAAGCTGACATTCTCATGATGAAGTCATATTTTTCTGGACGCTGGGATTAAAGACAAGCTCCCGCCAGCAAGTTGCTTGCAGTGAAGTTCTAGGAGCTAAGCAACACTGAAAGGACTAGTTGGAGTTACAGAAGTCTCAGTTTAGAATGTTTGCTGTTGAGCAACTTCAGATCAATATTATTCTTCAAGGCTTAATGGAACCAAAGACAAAACTGGCAAAACAAAATTAGGATGCTGAAAGATGTGTCATTAAATGCAATGTTATTCCACTTCATACTGAAGAGAACTGGGCAGAAGACAGAGAAGGCACACATAGCAGAGCTGCAGAAGAGTATCAAACAAGCTTCAACACAACCCAACACCTTAACGCCTGCTACAGGTCCAGATGCTTACTAACGCTAGGCATGTACAAAAACTCCTAATTTACATGCTGTAAGTGCTCAACAATTAAACTACAATCAATCAACAGTTAGTACATTTAAATTTACAACACCTATAAAGAAAAAAAAGGAAAATACCAAAAATAACAAATGCCATTTTAAAGCCACTGCCTTTTTGTTGCAGTAACAGTTCTGTTCTCTTCCTCAGTTTACCTTCCCCTAGATAATACTGTATTTTTCACTGTTTACAAATATACAGGCATTATATGGGATGTGTTTTAAAAAGCCATGACTCAGTTTATGAGGAGCTTCAAAAATTAACAGAATCAAACCTTTAACAATGATACAACAAGAAAAATATCTCTCTCCATGTTTTCAGGTAAGACACAGGGAACAAATGTAGTTTTTCAAGTTACCTTTCAAATGATGAGAAAGCAGTATGCAACAAAACTACTTTATCAGTTCAGTACTCCCTATTCCAGATCCAGAACTCCAGTTACAGATAAATTTACATAACTAAGCACAGGAAGAACAACTCAAGTTAGCTGTTTGTCACCGAACTATATCATGGTATCTGACAATGCGGGTTGGGGGGGGGAATCAGCCCTTTGAAGAGCCCGTAATTTAGCGAAAAATCAATTTTACAGGGTCAGAGCTTCAAAATGAGCAATCTCTACCTCAAAAATGTGCTGATAAGGTAAGAGAAGGTTTGCTGCAGGCACAGGAACAATACAATAGCACGACAAGGAAATTGGAAATAACTCCAAAATCCTGCCCCATCTCTATTTTCTCCTATGTTTGTCCACTGGATACTATTTCTAAATTGTGGAGGTGGATGAGGAGACAACTCTCGCCTTCACCATAAAAATAAAAATCATTAATAGTATTATTTCTAATCTATTAGCACCAAATAACTGTATTACCTAAATTTGAGCTGTGTATGCATAAACCCCCTTTTTGCAGTTTCAAAAACAAAGTCCAAAATTAATGCAGTTCCCAAACAATACAGGGTTTTGCTCACCCTCCCCCCTGCCCCAGCCTGAACTCCTATTAGACATACGCTTTGTTTTACTAATTGCAATTCCAAACAGAAGTTACATAAATCATACAAACTGCCAAAGTGGATCATGTGGAAGCCTGCTCTGAAAAGGAGCAATTTTTAAATACCTTTACTAACAGGTACAACCAGTTGTGCCCCATTCCTGTCACAGGTTATCTGCTGCGGTTGAATAGATACGCTGTGCTCTAAGGAAAGACAACCCAGGAAAGGGTGAACAGGGAATTCCTACCTGGATTAGCTCAAAACGGGTCAGTGGGAATGGAATGGAGTTATCCATCCCTGAAGAGGGCTCCTTGGGGATTTTTGCCTTTCACAGTGACTTGACGCTAACACTTAACAATCGGGAAGCAAAGAGGGGTCAGTTGTGAAAAGACTGTTCAAGCTCTGCGGCAGGTCACCAGAGGGAGGCAAAGCGACTAACGCCTTAATTAAATGCTATTATATCAACTTCAGCAAAGGATGTTTCAGAGGTTGTCGTTCTTCCCCGAAGAAGCTGCCTGCCCTTTTAGCTGGGCCAGTTCAACTGCTTGCAGCCATTTTCTGACTCAGGTCTCTGAAGCATCTGCCAGAAGATGACACCTACCAAAAAAGGCACAGCTCACTTCTTTCAACATGGCACAGGATCGTAAAACCAGCCCAGAGAGGGGTGAAAGAATGCTGAAAAGGCTGAGCTTACAGAGTGGTGGCCACTGGTGGAAGCAGGACAAGCAGCTTTCAGCAGCCAACTCCTGAGCTAGGTTGGTTGCCAGCCAAACAGCAGTGTTTAACTGCCACCTGAAAAGAGCAGCCAGATTATAAAACCACAAAGCACACCAGCTCACGGGCTCCTCTGTTTAAAACTCATCTGTCCCACAATCCATGGAATGCCATCAGTTGGCCAGAAGGTTTACTTCTTTTGGAAAGCCTTGTAAATCACTGCATTCTACACTTATCCTTTAATACTAAGTCCTCAAGAAAAGATTAATTCTGCTGAACTTGCTGGGAGGATCATCAAGAAAACACAGCAAGCCAGAAGTCCTGCTTCTCAGCTGAAGAAGTCACAGCACTTACAAAGTGGTTACACTGGAAGCTAAAGAAACCAGCAACACCCATATCTATCACTGTGTCCTGGTCCTCTTAATCCATGCAAGGCAAGAAACCTGCAGTACACAGTTGCGAAATAGCAGCGTCCTTACCATCAGTAGCTGGTTTAAAGTTTCCCACTCTTCTAAAAAGCCTAACTTATTTTAATATCTTTACATGCACACACCAAAATGCGTTTGTCATCCAGAAAGTCTGTTTTATGAGCCACTGCAAGATACCGGCATTAATTACACACTGTGGCATGTATTGCCCTTTACCAGTATATTTCCATCATGTGAAATTTTGTTTTGTAATAAGTTGAATCATTGTCAAGTACTTATTCTGCCACAAAGTGCAGTAGCAAAACAATCCCATATCCTCCAAGTAGCAAGGAGCTTGAGGTGTGGCATTTGTTAGGTTTTTTTAATAAACACTCATATATATACACACTTACTAATTGGCTGTCATTCAAACTCATCCCCTTGAACAGAGGCCATTATCCCCATTTGTTTTGTTTCTCTTTTGCTGTATGACTAAATTCTGACAAGGAAAAGTAGATGGTTTTGTTAACTTGAAGCATCTCCAGAGCTTTCGCAATCTACAGCAGAGCACAACAATATTTAATAATCAGGTAGCTCTCTAAAGGATTTTTAATTAAAATGAATTAAAAAAGACAACAAGTACCCACATTTCAGAACCAATGTCACATTACAATCAGTGGCAGAAAAGGGACTTATTTAGGTCTGAAGACTCAAAACCACATACCAGCCATTACTGGCTGATACCCTCAGCTGGTTTGGTATCACCTAAAGAGTCGGAAAATGTGTTTTCAATACCCCAACTGTAGGAATTTCTGAAGCAGAGTCAGGGAAGGAGGGTAGATTCCAGATCAAGTTGTGAGAAGAAGGGTTCATCAGACTGAGTGCATTCAGTTTTAAACAAACAAAACAAAAAAGAAGGCAGGTCAGAGCAAAAGTTTTAACTTCTCTTTTGAGGAGTCCTTTGTCTACGAATGATTCTAGGCTCAAGCTTGCTATCAACATTGCCCTTAGCAATCCTGAGCCTGGCAGGAACTGCTGTAAACTCTCATCGCAAGAGCATGCTCTAACATTTAGCCAAGCTTACAGAAAGTCGTTTGGAATTTTTTCAATTTGCTTTACTTTTAATCTTCTTACACCACAGGATTTTTTCAAAATCCCCCAAATTTAAATCCGGTAACACACAGCTCTAGACTTACGTGTTAAAACCACACCAGACAGCTCACCTAACAACTTCAATGAACCTATTACCATATATAAAACCAATTATATTTTTATCAGCAGCAGTCTAGAAGTCTCTCTCTTCACTGCCTGGACATAACAAGGTATGTAAGTGACTATTGCTTTAATATAGCCCATATAATAATATAATGTATGTAAAGAGACGTACATGTATGGTGATTTTAATGTCATACTTTAAATACGCAAATATGTTGGGGATTTCAATATATTTGCATACATTATGTTGACATATTAGGTGATTTTGATGCATTATATGTATGCACACATGTGTATATATACACATGGACATTTGACAGACATGAATATTTTTTTATTAAACTCAAATACAATTTTTTCAACTCCTGATTTTTACATACATTTTTTGAAGATGTAGCAGATGTCAAAATGACACTCAGCCAGAGTAGTCAGGACTAAGGATGTGAATTAAGCCTAGAGATACTACCTTAAAAATAAACAAGTAACAGCTTGGAGACGCATCTCAAGCTAGGGGCAACCCAATCAAACTGCAGATGGAGCAGGTTGCCCCATGAGGTTGCACAGGCTCTGTCCTTGGAGCTCCATTTTCAAGACCCAACTGCAGAAAGCCCTGAGCAGCCTGGTCTGACCCCAGAGCTGCCCCTGCTTTGGGCAGGGGGGTAGGCCAGAGCCTTCCTGAAGGATCCTATCTACTAATTTCTTGATCAGGTCACCACACCCAGCAGCTTGTGTTAATTATTTTACCGAGTCACTAAAAGACTCGGTAAAATTATTCTGCCCAGAAAAACAGCTGCCAATTTATCAACTGGTTACATGAAGTTACCACGCTCTTAAGCTATTTTTCTAAGCTTTGTACTGGAAAAGGACTGCCAATTAAAGCAAAGCATCATACCTTTTCTTCATACAACTTACAAACCAAACTGTTCATTATTCTTTACAGTTTAATAAACATATGCAAAGAGGAAGTCATGAAAAGCCATCAAAGATGATCTATAATTCTTATAGGTTTGCCACAGAATTCAACACTGATAAACTAAAACTGATTATGAAAGATCAGTTGCTTCCGTCACACAAACAGCTCATGCAAAAAAAAAATTTAAAATATCAGTGTCTTGTCAGTTCCCTTGTGTTTTCATCCATGTTTTGCGAAGAAGCAGAGCAGCTGATCATATTTTTCCCAGGAAACGCACTTGAAGAGAACTCAAGTCTCAAAATTGTTCATTGCTCACTAATTAATCAAACAAGAGACAAATGAGGGAGCAAGGGCAAAGTTCCTTTTTTACTCTCCTAACCTGTCCACCTGACTGCCAAAGATCCTGTCAGCACACCAGAACCCACAGTGCCTGCCCTGCCCCGCTTACCCACACAGCCACCCGCCCACCACAACACGGCAGCATTTTAAATAGGAAGTGCAAAAAGGGACCCTTCAACAAACACAAAACCTTTGCCAGAGGAATTCGGGAACAGAACTGATGGGAAGAGGAACCGAAAGTCTGTAATTCCCACATTGCAAAGTGATTTCTAAAGGTCTGCTTGAAAACTAAGCGATGAAGAAACCAATATTTTGGGTCTTTCATTTAGAAAAAAAAAAAGTACAGAACAAAAATAACCACCTATGAAGCACTGCGTCACCCAGTTTCACAAAGCTGTCAGGCAGCGTACTTCTTGTCATCTGACTTTCTGAGGGTCAGCTTGTATGATAGCGACACCTTAGCAACTTGATTTCCGTTGGCTGGCATAAGCCTCTCGCTTGCAAACATGGAGCTAGAGCAGCAAGCAGAACAGGCGAAGAATTCTTGGTTTATAAACTAGGATCATTCACGCAAATTCACAAGGATAGTTACTGTATGTTGCGTTTATCTACTGAAATCAGACAGTTAATGGAAAGAGATTAAATGGGAATATAGCTACTGAAGAATATGATGGTTTCGCAAATTACGAGATCCTTGGCCAATGGGCTTCCTAACATCAGTGAGTGTGATTCACAGAAGTGGCAGAAGCAACATGCTAAGCAACCACGACATCACCAAAGCATCACTAAGGAATATTTCCTTTAAAGCTACATAAATATTAATCTACCTGTAATTTTAGAAAGGAATTCTTCATGTGTAATAGAGAAAGAATTTGTTTTGTTCCTGCTTTCCCTCTTCCTTATACTGTGCCCTGTTATAGCAAAGTAGAGGTTCTTTCCAGTTTTCCAGAAAGAATTTTTTTAAATGGCAAGAAATATGTTTCTTTTCAGAAAAGAGATCTACAGAGAATCTAATTCAAACATTGAAATTGCACATATTAGCGTATGAAGACAGTTCAAGTGTGGTAAATGCACACATATAATCCCTAATATAAAATATTTCAGTATTATAAAAGCAGTCACTTGTTCAAAACATGAACCTGAGAGTATCAAGACTGTCAAATGCCTGATCACAAGAAGACCAGATGTTAAAACCTACCCCACTATCAAACATGAAAAAAAAATTTAAAAAGGATAAATGCAAATGCTCATATGGAATGACAGAACAAGATTTAAAGCTTCTGCAGAAATATCAGTGCCCATATTTAAGAAAATGTTTTGAGGCAAAGGATGTCTCTGAAAATTCTGGATGTCACTAAGGCAGACACCACTGCAGAGGTCTCTGAACAGAGACTCTCCCCTGAACAGTCTTGGTGCAAAATCCAAGCCCCCTTTCTTACAAGCACCTTTACAATGGCAATACCCACACACCTGTCTGTAAGACCAGGGCTACAGGGACCCAGCAGAAACGTCCATCCCTCTGTGCTGTATTCTGAAGCTTGGTCTCAATTGTAAAGCCTCATTTTTTACTTCAGCTATGCACTCAAGGCAGAGATTTCCTCCTATTGCGTTCAGACAACAAATGATCACATCAAGCTGATAAAACCCAAATGAGTTTTGTAACTGGAAGCTTTAAAACCTCTGAGCATCTTTATAACTGCTCAGCTTGATATACCCTGCTCAACGTTGGCAAGATCATGCCTGGAAGCGAAAGCCTGTGGCTGGCAGCCGCGGAGCCGGGAGGGACAGGGACGGAGAGCCTTCTGCTCCATCTCTCCTCACCTGCTGGGTACCAGGCTCCCTCCCGGGAAGGGCACCTGAGCCGCAGCCCTGCATCCCCCTACCCAAGGAGGAGCGCCAAGCTTCACGCTCTGCTTTTAAGCTACACGTTGGCATTCACCTCACCCCCACCTACACCCTGAGCCCCCCTCGGCAGAAGGGTGGGTTAATGCTAGAGAAGGACAGAAGCTGAGGTCTCAAGGCCGACGTCTGGCAACCAAGGACCGGAGGACACCAGGAGGTAACTCTCCCTTCCGACGCCGCCTTTTTTTTTTTTTTTTTTAGGGAGGTGTGGGGGGTGTGTGTGGGTGGGGAGAGCACGGACACCCAGCCTTGTCGGCCCCTCCTTTGAGGTGAAGCCTTGCGAAGCCCCGCAGATTCCTCCCGGCAGGGTCTGGGGTGCGCTCACACCCCCGGCCGGAGGAGGGGAACGGGGGACCGGCCCCACCCCACCCCAGCCGGAGGGGTCCCGGCGGAGGGGACCGCCCCCGGGGAGGGGCGGCCGCGGAGGGGCGCGGGCTGCCGGCGGCCGCAGGGCGCACGGCGGCGCCTCGCTGCTGCACTGCAGAGGCGCCATCTTCTCACGCCTCCGCGCCGCCCCACACCGGCCCGCCCACGGGTGGGTGGGGGAGACACGGCACGGCCCCGGCAGCCACCGCCCCCTCCCCACGCACCCCCGCGGGCGCCGCCTTCTCGCCCCCGCAGGGCTGCTGCGCCAGCCCGCGGGGAGCTCCCCGCCGCCGCCCCACGCACCTGCGTGTGGGTGCGCGATGGGGAAGGCGCTGCCCTGCTCTGCCCTCCTGCCACCCACATTCCCCCCCTCCCTCCTCCGTGGGCGGCGGTACCCGCATCACGGCTCCACGACCCCGGGAAGGGGGAGGATGCCGCTGAGCCACCCGCTTTCCCCGCCCGCAGCGTGCCCCCACGCAGGAAAAGTTTCCCTTCCCCGGCGGAGAAACCTCCGCGGGACGCGCGGGGCCCACCCCCGCCCCGCCCGCCAGCGCCGCCGCCCCTCCCCGCGGACCCCCGCCGCCGCGCCAGACGGCTCCGCGGGGGGCGGCCCAACTTAACGGGGAAGCGCCCCGGCGGCGACCGGCTCAGCGAAGGGAGCCGGCAAGGACGGACGCAGCCGCCCACGGCGGACACGCGTGGCGGGGCCGGGGGGCGCCCGCCCCGGCGGCTCTCAGCCCTCCTCCTCCTCGCCGCCTCCACCACCCCGCGGCTGGCCGCACCGCTCGGCGGGAGCGGCCCTATTGTTCGGCGGCGGCGGCGGGAGGGCGACGGCAGCCGGGGCAGGGGAGCCCCCCCCCGCCGCCCGACTGCGTGACGGGCGCCGGCGACCCCCGCCCGCCCCGCCCCGTCGCGGGGAAGCCGACGCCGCAGGGGCGGCTGCGGGCAGACAAAGCCCCGGGGAAGCGGAGGAGGACGGCGGGGAAGCCCCCGCCCGGCCGCCCCCTGCCCCGCTTACCTCGAGAGCCCGAGCGGCGCCGGAGGCCAGCAGCAGGAGGGCTAAGTGGGGCAGCATCGCGGCGGCCGGGAGCGGGGGAAGGAGGGAGGAAGGGAGGGAAGGAGAGAGCCCGGCCGGCGAGACGCGGCGGGGTCCGGCAGTAAATCCGCGGGGCCGCGCCGCTGCCGGGGAGAGCTACTGAGCTGCGGCGGCACCAGCCGAGCGCCGCGGCGGGGCCGGTCAGCTGATGGCCCGGCCCGCCCCCGGGCGGGCGGTGCGGTGCGGCCCGGCCGTCCCCGCCCAGCCGAGACCCCTAGCGGCGGCGCCCGCGCGGTGCAGCGCCGGCGGAGCAGCCGCGACTCGCCGCCCGCAGCCGTCCCGCCGGTTCGGACCGCCCGCCCTTCTCGACCCCTTTCGTCCCCGGGCCCGGCCGCCGTGGGGTTCGGCCCGAGCTGCGAGGCGGCTCCTGCGGCCGGGGCCCAGCGGCTCGATGCGGCTTCTGGCCGGCCCCCAGCCCTGCCTTCCGCCGGTGGGGGTGGGGGGGGTTGCCCGGGTGCGGGTGACTCGGCCGCTTGGGCACCGCCGCTGACCCTCTCTGCGGCCTCCACCGCCGCTGCAGGAGGCTCCCGCAGGAGCCCCCAGGCCTCGACGTGCCACCGCCCCTCGGAAGAGTTGCCTGCCGGAACGCAATGCCCGTCCTTGCAGGGTGTTCACAAAAACACCCGAAAATGCGTGTGACTTAAAGGGTATTTAACACATCCTGCCTCTTCTGGCACTGTTGCACGCCAGCCTGAGACCTTCAGTCGCTCTCCAGGTGGAGGCGATGAGTAAGCACAGCCGTTACGCCCGGGGCCGTACCTGAGAGGCCGGCGCACACGGGCGAAGCCTAAGCCCGCTGCTGATGAGCCGAGGCTGCGGTCTCCACGGTGTTCCTTTGTCCACAAGGAACCGCAAGATCAAGGCGAAATTTGTGGCAGTGCTATTGATAACGAAGGCACGCAGGAACATCGGCAGAGCTGAGGCTTGTGACAGGGAAGAAATCAGATTAAAATTTAGGGCTTTGTCACATAGCTCGTAATCAGGAGGCCAAAGCAAACTTACTTTCTCGTCTTCTCAGTAGCATCGTAATACTTGCTGTAGTAAACCTGTAAGGAGACCTAGAAATGAGTATTAGCAGAGTTTCATGTTGAAACAGCAACAAAATTCAGCGTGACAGAGCCTGAGCCATTCTGCCTCTGACCTGCGGACCCTGTGGCAGCCTCTCTGCTCCCACCAAGGCTCCCAAGATGGCAGCTACCAAAGCCACCCTGTAACGGGGGCCTGCACCAGGCCATGTAAGGGGCAGGCGGTGGATGCCTCCCCGGTGTACAGCTGGGTGGCAGACGCCTGAGCTGTGTTGTCCTCCTGCCGCTCTCGCCCTCATCTTCTGTTGAACTCGGAACTGAAATCCACCGAGACTCCTGGCCAAAGCATGCAGAGGGATGCTTACTGGGCAGGAGCAAGCCAGGCTGCTGTGTCAGGCAGGCGGTAATGTGCTGCGAGAGACATCGGTACCTTAGTGCATCACACCCCCACAGCCAGGCCCTAGAGTTGGAAGACCATTCTCATCCAAACATGGATCTTGCTGTACAAATGAATGAACTGGTGACATGGGAAAGCTTTGGGGAGTTGCATGACTTGCACTTACTGAATCTGAGATCTCTCTGACAGGCAGATAACAGATGAGGCCATCCCCTGACCCCCAAACGTAGAGGTGAGAAATATATCCAACAAGTGCGATTAGTATGTGCTTTTAAGAAACATACACCCTTGACACAACACAACCTGTAAATTAAAATGAGTTAAACAGCAACAATGGCAGGCTTAGCTATAAGAATTTAATACTGTTATCTGCTTATTAGGGTAATGATCACATGGCTTTGAGGGGTTAGGGAAGGATTTGCTGCGCAAATGTTTCTAAACAGTTGGCTTCTAAACTCAGCCAGTGGAAAGGCAGCGCCGCAGTTGCAAATAAGCAACATCCTCCTAAAGCTGATGGAGGTCGTTCAAAAACAATTCTTTGCAGAAACAATGGAGGCAATCAGAAGGAAGCTTTGCAAGTTCTGAAAAAAAACCCATAGGCTTCCAGATGGGATGGACAGAAAACCAAAATAGATTTGTGTAGCCCTTGTATTATAAGTTGGCTTGGTGGTCCTTTGTAATCACTCTTCCCAGTGCTGAAATCAAACAGTATTTCAGCTGCTGCTTCTCTGGATGAGCCAAGCGCGCTTCCTTCCTCACGGTGGCCAGGCAGGCAGGTAGGAAGTCCCTTTTGCCTGTGGCTAAGAGTGGGGCATACCTGGAGGGAGAGCAAGGAAGGCTCAAGTGAAAAGGTGGGGAAAAGTCAAAGGTACAGGAAGACCTCTATGAGATAGGTGTTTCCATTTACAGCCAGTAAAAACCAGTGACAATAGCCAAAAACCAGTGACAATACATGCTAAGATTTCATTAAGTTAGCCACGCTGAAAGGTCGTAACTAACGACTCTTTTTGAAAACTGTTTGCAATGTCTACAAAGTTTGGAGGTGAGCTGCTGATGGGAAAAAAAAACCCAGACCAGAGATTTTGTCCTATTTTCCACTTTCTGTCTTCCTTCAGGATCTGTGTAGAAGGCCCACTATACTTTTTTCCTTGCCTTCTCTACCTGTCATCTCAGTATAAAAATTCAGCCTCACCAGGCCTTGGAAGCCGCCATAGCTGGAGTACCACGAAGACTACTACCACCTCACAACAGAACAAACAAGGGAAATCGTCTTCCTGAAGAAGAAAGCAGTACAGGTTGGATCACAAAATGGTAGGGCTTACATTCAAATCTAATAAAATGCTTTGAGCAAATAATCACAAACTATGTTCAGATATGATTTTCCCTTTAATTGCTGAGCTTTGTTATTCAGTCTTAATGTGATAACTTCCAAAATGATGACAAAACATGCACGTCAGGTTTCATTTTTTGGCCACTTCTGTGCTCTGCCTGTGGATCTTTGTGTGCAAATGATGTCTAATATTATTTTACAGCCTTTTTATTTTAATATATTACGCATAGGGAAACATTGTTCAGCCATACAATTTCTCATTGAATATTCATGAAGCTTGTCTAGACTGTGCTCTTCCTAGAAAGGTTGGACTAGATGATCCCTGCGGTCCCTTCCAACCTGGGATTCTGTGATTCTGTGAAGTGGACCTTACCCACAAATGATTATATTATTCTACAGTAGACAATAAAACACCTCAGCCTGCTTCATAACATAATGAAATTCAGTGGTAAATAAGTGAATGGCTATTTCACCCCACCTGTGTGTTGCTGCCACGCTTACCAGAGCAGTGCGTGGTCAGGTCAGATGTATGATTTCTCCTGGAAAACAGTCTGTTCTTTTGATGAAGAGGAAAGAAGGAAATTTTTAAATTCTCCAGTGCCCCCCCCCAAAAAAAAAAAAAAAAAAAAGGGCAATTTAAGTTGTTTGCTGGGGGAAACAAAGGTGGTACAGTCTTTGGAACAGTGTTTGATTAATTTTAAGCAATAAACTTCCCTTTGATGTTCCCATGGATCTCTCAGCAGAGAGCTGTAAGGGGAGGACTTGTACATGGTTCCTGAAGGGGGAACAGGCAGCCTGTGGCATGGATGCACTCATGGCATTGCCAGATGTCTCTGAATATGTGCAAGTGTTTTACAGAATACATGCATTTTACCAATGTTCAGTGAATTTCTGATCCTGGAAACTTATTTCATCCACACCAACAAAAATTATTGTTATTAGTCCAATTGTCCGCTGTATTTTATTCATATTAGGGATGGTTCCTCAGGCGGATTCTTTCAGTACAATGCTACAGCCAGTGCTTTCGCAGAGATGTTTTCTCCATTTGTTCTCAACTCTGAGGAGAGGGGTCCAAGTTGGCAAACTTGAGTTTTGGTCCAGACTTTGATGCTGACTCACTCTCTCCTTCTGGAGTCGCTTCGTTTCAGTGTTCACCATTTTCTTTACTGGGGATAATACTGTTTCCCTGCCTTTGTGATTCATGTAGGGAACAGAACAAAGCACTAGGGTTAGTATTTCTGAATGAACCTCTGCAAGTTAAAGACTGGGAGCCTACTGAGCGGGCACCTTCTGTGTTAGTCCCAGCTAAGGAGTTTTTCTGTAGTCTGAAAACTACTACAGCATAAATTACCAGATTTATTTTGGACAACTCCAGCAGGAATTTGTATTTTCAAACAACAAAGAATTAATTTTAATGGAAAACCTTTAGGGTTTATGCCACACCTTGAACCACTGCAGGTATAATTAATCTGCCCACTGTCATGCAAGTGTCCTCTAGAGACATTTTTTTTTTCCTTTGGAGTCAGCCTGCAGCCCTGAGAAAGAGACTCTCTAAACATTAATCCAAAATAGGAAGAGAGAGATTGTACCTAATCAACCCTACAAAGTATGTGCTGTTAGGAACAACAATGGGTGTGGATACAATTTCAAATAGTGAACAGTTGATCCTTGTCTGAATTCTGCAAAGTTTTTGGCTTTTACAGATGCAGTACACAGTTAGGTAGCCAGTAGCCATAGCGACCTACTCAAATGCAAATGATTTGTTCTGCATAGCGCAGGAGTATTAAGAGTTGATGATATCTACTGGAGCAGGTACACAATACAAATGGCAGAGCCAAGTGAATAATGAAATCACAGTCCAAAATCCCAGGAGTGCTCAGCCAAGGAAATGAAATGGAGATGTGAACAACAGTAATTGCTCCAGTGATCAGCATGTGAACATGGACATCACTCTGTACCAAAAAAAATACGGTGTTGTTATGGCTTCTCCCTTTGTTGACAGAAGCTGTTGTTGCTTGTTCATGGTGTCAGTGGAGAGGAGACCTTCATGATGGCTCTTTCTTCACTTGATTCTGTACCTGGTTTTGTTTACCCAATTAGTACATAATGCAAATATTCCTAGCAGAATCAGGGTTTAACATTTATTCCTTTTTGTTTCCACTGCATGCACTGAATCTTCATTGATATTTTTGGCCTCATGCCTCATGTGGTCAATTTACTAGTGAAGTATTGCAGGTGCAGGCTCTCTGGTGGTGTTTTTCCTCACCGTCCTACATGCAAACATCTCAATACCAACACGCTTCTCCTAACAAATAAAAATATCACCCTGCAGTACAACAGGCCAATTTCTTTTCAGGCAAGTTGTGTTTAGCATCGCTCAGAGAACAATCAGCATTTCCAAACGATTAAAGCAAACCCTTGAGAGTAACCCACAGGAACTCCAGAGCAACAATGCAAATGACATTTAGCTATTTGCACCCCTGTAACTGGAAGTTATGACGTGCTTTTTGCATGTTATGAAGGCCACCAGATGAGATTGTTATGGTACTCTCAGCCTCTTTTCAGCAGCTTGTTCTACTCTGATTTGCACTCCAGATAAAACAACATTGCAGTTTGTGGTGTGAATATCCCCAATCATTAATATGTAACAAAAACAGAGGCAACTAACAGGATGTCTCTGATTTCTCTCAATCTCTGAGTGCACTAGGAAGCTTTTTTAGCACTATTCAAAAGTCATTAAGTAATTTTTTTTTCTCTCAAGGATTTACTTTTATTTTTATCCCATCCTGTGTTTCCCTGTGCTTTGCCCCTCTCTCAGCAGACACAGCTCCTGAGCTTTGTCCTTGTCAGGTACCCCCCCATGGGATCTAGCTCTTCTGTATCTTCGTCCAGAGCTGTCCTGCTGTCTGACATCTGTCCATCCCTCCCCAAAGGCCAGGAATCCCCGAACAATCCTCTCAGCTTTTGGGCTCTTGTTACCTCCTCTTCCGTAGTATGAGATTGCACATATTACTGTAAACCTTATTTCCCTTACAGACTTTGTACATGAGAGAAGGGTTCTGCTGATAAATCAACCAACTGCACCTGGAGGTAGTGAAGTTATTAAACAAAAATCTTGGTATTTTTGAATAGGCTTCCACTTTTTCCAGGTCACACAAACCTTCCATGGATGTCTGAATGGGCCCCAAGATAAAAAAGAGGTTGCTAGCTGGGCAAAAGGAACTATCTGTACAAAGTCAGACGTGGTGTTTTGTTTCAACACTGTCTTGGAACTGAAATAAAAAATAGAAACAGGAAATTTAGCAGATGGTGTATGTATGTGTATATATATAAATAAAATATATCTTAGATTCTCGGTTCAGTTAACTGGAGACATTTGTACAGAATGAGAAAATGCATTGCTATTTGGATTCTTTCAGCATCCTGAAATTGCTAACAAAGCAGGTTGGGATGCTCAAAGACCCATCCTACCACCTGTTCCTAGAAATACAATGCCCGACTCAATTTTGAAGGTCTCAGCTAGTTTGCAGTAGTAAAATTAAAACCAATAAATTTAAGAACAGTAGCAGACCCCACTTAGTACAGAACAGCTAGTTGTCAAGAAACTTTAATAAAAGCATCCCCATTCCTTAACTTGCTTACAGGAGGCTTAACTCACCACATAATATAGCATTTCCTCAACTGTCCCTGGAGAAAAAATATTGTAGCTTTTCTGAAGGCTGTGAAAATCTGAAGCAGTCAACAGAGACTGTTAAGAGTAAGTGAAGTCTGAGGCCTCTACATTATAAAGTGACAAATTCAGCTGAAACGCAACTCCACCAGGTGACAAGGAAGTCTCTCGAGCCATAAGCCTTCACAAAAAGCACCCAATCCGAGAAACTGTTACACGGGTGCAATAATTTCAGCAGCAGCTGGGTGTGTAGGTGCCACAGGTTTCTGTCTCTTCACTCCCTATACAGTCATTTGAAAGACTAAAAGCATTACCTGAAAGACTGTGGCTCCAGCTGGAGCGATGGAAATGGGAGCTGTAATTAACGGTGACGCTGCTGTAGCCCCAGACGCTCTCTCTGTAAGTGACTGGGGTTTTCACTCTGACAACTGCCGTCACCCTCCACAGCACCGGTACGTTTGCGTTCCCAGTGCCACGCTGCGGCAGCACTTGTGGTGGGAGGAGTGGGAGGGAAAGGCTAAAGTGTGCCTCTGTAACTCTCTGAGCTCACCATTTGCAGATTCATATTAGGAGACTGAAAGAGTGTCATGGAGTAGCCGGTGCAGTGCCTGTATGTGTGAGGTTGTTATTAAAGTGGAAACAAAGTGGAAAGCAAAAAGAAATCTCCCTTCATTCCTCTTACTAAAATCTGGTAGTTTTTTTCCTCAAGATCTGCCGTTCAAGTCAAGTGGTAGACCTGAAAATAAAGGAAACATATTCGTTTTAAATTAAAAGTAATTCTTGTTCTCTTCCTATGTTTTTACATGCTGCAGAGATTGCTAATGCCTCCTATGGTTACTGTCTAGAAGTAAATTTATTTTGCAGAGTAAAATGTAAGAAGGGGGAAGAGGAGGAAGCTTCAAAATATTACATCCTTCACTGATGGTTCTTCTGGACCCTCCCCGCAGCTGTAATTCACATTTGCCAGGCGAGCTGACTCGGTGCCCTCCTCAGAACTTTGCATGCAACTGTTGAGCGTGAAGCACCTTCTCATATATTAGCTGGGGCTCGAAATAATAAGTCTAGGCTAATATGCACACATGAGAAAGTACAGATCAGATTGCTTGGTGCGACTGTTGATATTGCTCAGGGACAAGGACCGGTATCATCTCATGTAGTCTCGAAAATGGCTGTAGGGTAGCTATCAGGATTTTGGTATCACAGTCCATTATCACAAAGCATAGTACACAGTGCAGCTATGCAGATTAGGTGATCATCAAAATATAGATGAACTCTTCCAAGAGATTAACTTCTGTAGAGTGTCATAGTAAGACTGAAATCACTGATGAGAGGCCAGGAGCATAATAAAGCAGCTGCAGAACAGCACAGGAACAGACACGCTCAGTCCATCTAGGAATTGCAACCATCTTTTATAAAATGCTCACAGTATTAGAAGCAGGAAAGTTTGATCACAAGCACATAAATCAGTGACTGCAGGAGCTCTGTAATGGATGGTTTTGCATTGAAGAAGGGGGTGTGGGGGATTGCAATGAAGAACTGCAGATTGTTCTGTATACAAGAATAATGCCATCCTTAGATCCTCTGTGTTTTGTAATCACCCTGCAATTTCTCTCAGCAAAAGGATTTAAAAATATTTGTTCAAGTTCATTTGGCATATATCTGCTTTATTCCTTTACACACAAGAAAATGGACATATCTTTCCTTGACTTATAGCACAGACACAAAAACATATTGAGAGTAGGAGAGTAGGTGAAATTTCCTTCCTCCATAGCAGGATTTGTGAAAGGCCCCCACTGGTACAGACAATGCTGCTTCCATTGAAAAAGGCTATAAAACTAGACTTGGCATGCTGGCAAGCTCCTCTAACCAGCTCTTAACACATAGATTCAGCATCATAACCCACTCACACCAGGTGCGGAGGGCTTACACACGCTGTGCCTTCCGCCTCAGCACCCAATGGGGCCAGAGGGCTGCAGGGCTGCCCCCTCCCTACTTTTGGGCTGGGGCTGGGTCCCAGGCACCAGCACCTGTGCAGCTCACACAGCGTGCTCGGTCAGGCACCCATTGGCAGAGGTGTGAACGTCCAAATATTCATCGTAACAGAGACACTGACATTATTCTTTGCCTTTTTTTTTATGAGCTACTAGTGAAGCCTTGAAAGTGATGTGGCTGCTTTTATATTAGCATGGAAATACATGGAGTTAAAGAGGATCAGTGTCATGTTAGACATCTGAAGAACCATCTGGTTTTTTTCAAAATATGAACACAGTGCAGTAGAGAGAACAGATTCTGACACCTGCGTATGAAAGCCTATCTTTGTACACAAAAGAAAGACCTCCCCGGGAACTAATGCTTGGTTCAGTTTATTAAGAGCTACTGCACTACATAATCATAGAGGGAATCAGAGCAAGCTGTAAAAGCTAATATCCAGTTAAAGCTTGCAAAGTCCTATTTTCAAAAGTGATTAGTCTGAAGTTGACTTAATTTCATTTAAAGTCAGTTTTGAAAATGTGAGAAATTACTCTGAAATCACGGAGGTTATTTCAAATACATCCCCTGACATAGTTTACTTACACATTCATTGCCACAAATGAAGCCTCAATTGTTTTTCAAATTAAAAACCCAAAACCTCATTTTTGAAGAGGCGGCAGGGGGTTGTACAGCACAGCTGAGGTGGCAAATATGTCTGTCATTTGCTCCAAATTTTGAACATAATACATTCAGAAAACCTCATACAAATTCAGTTTTCAGAGACAGAAAGGGAGATTCTTACAGCAGAGAAAATTCTGGAATTAGCAGCATCTCAAAACATAATGGGCAAATATTTCTATCATAATAGCTGTATAGTATATCTACTAAACCATAGCTATAAACCTAAATATATTTAAAATAATAAACAGATATAAGTACTGATGTTCAGCCTCTAAAGTCTCAAACAGAAGAAAATTGTGCAGGAAATTAAGCAGATAAATCCAACATTAGTGGGTCCAATTTCTAAGTTGTTCCATTTGGCTTCTTTCACTTTTTACATCACATGTAATACAGCTCTTACTGTCACACTGTGAAAGGAACTACTCCTTTCCCCTCCTCCTGGCACTTAAATGTTGTATCTATACCCAGAAACTCTTTATATACATAACTATATTAAATATATAGAGATATATAAAATGCAATACACTCTCTATGGTGTATTTTATAACTATGTATCTGTTAAGGTAGTTATTGATGTAACTATACATCTAGATGAGGAAAACAGCCCTGACCCCCATTAATCATGTGGGCTGTTGGAAGCAACACATCAGCATTTCAGCAGCCCCAGCGACATTCAAAACTGGCTGAACCACCACTGATCACTTAATCTTATGAAAAATGCCTAAGAAAGCAGGACATTTATTGTTCTTATTAGATGCTCGCGGGCTGATCCAGGTCTCATCGTGATCAACAAAGGCCTTTCTATTAACTAGCAGATGCCAGGCAGAATTTGAAGGGAACAATCCTGCAGTCTCCAGTTCACATCAAGAAACACTGAAGATGTTCTGGTGCAACTCCACAGCCATTTAAACCAACCAGTGTGAGGGTCACCCATGCCCCTGTCTTCGGCCAGGCTTTTCCACCTTTTATCCCAGCACCAGTATGTAGTCCTGAGTCAACTCCTAACTGATTTGGTTGAAACACACGTTTTTTGGTAAGATTTGTTTGTGCAGTCATCCCAACCTATGTAGGCTTTAATTATGATGGAACCACAGCCTCATTCTTCAGGAAACATCCTGAATCTAGAGGGAAAGAGTAAAAACCAGTGTGCTGAAATTACCAAAATACATATGTCCATGTACATATCTATACCTATGAATACAGATATAAAGGTATAAGTGGGAATTGCTATGATTAAGGATGCTTTTCTCTGTTCTTGCAAAACTGCATCATCTACTGTCTTTAGTTGGATATTAATGGAATATTGCTCAAGCTTACATATAAGTTACCTAAATTCCTTCAGATGTCGCATCTGAAAAAGGAAAGGACTTATGTGTAACAGCAAGGATGCAAATGACTGGTATATTAGAAACACACTTCAGGTA
The DNA here is from genome assembly GCF_949628215.1 of Phalacrocorax aristotelis. Lineage (NCBI taxonomy): Eukaryota > Metazoa > Chordata > Aves > Suliformes > Phalacrocoracidae > Phalacrocorax > Phalacrocorax aristotelis. Next base: position 105,713,741 of record NC_134276.1, on the reverse strand, counting down.
AACTTTGTGAGCTACATAACATGTCATAACAGCAGCCTGAATTAATCAGCAGTGTCCATTGGAAGTATTTGACTTATTCTGTGGTATGTCTCTGCCTGTGCAGGCAAGGCACCCATGTTAAGCAGAAAATGTGGACTGAAAATATGGTGACATATTTAACGAAAAGTTTTTACTTCATTTCTTCATGATTATACCTGGGCAGAATTCAGTAAAAATGATGCTTAAGTTGTGCTTTTCAAAACTGTTTAGAGTTGACAGGGTTCTACTCCCAAGTGAAAATAAGTAGGAGTTTTACTGACTTCCACAGAATATAAGCCAATGCTGAGCACTTCTGAAAATAGCTTTCCATCTGTATATTTATTTAAATGAATAGGGACTGTTAGTAGAAATAGGAACTGAAAAGATCAGGCTTTTAATTTTGAAAGTTAAAGTTAAATATAGGTTACTACACTAGAAAACTCAAACATAAGAAATACCCAGACAAACCTTAACACTTTTTGCTCTCATTTATGGCAGAACCGGATGGAAAACAGCTCCATTGCCCCAGGTGACACAGATCCATGATTTCTGAGGTCATTAGACATGACTGACTCTTTAGCAATGGCATTTCACGCTTTCAGTGGGCAGATGAGACCTCTAACAGAACCACCTATAAGTTAGTCCCGGGTAGTCAACCCATCCTAAAAGAAATTATTGTATTGGCCAAAGTAGTCAAACCTACCCTGTTTCTACATTCAGGTAGAGTCCTACTTCCCATTTTCCCAAAGTGGCCCTTTTCTTCTGCTGCTAAATGTGGTTGCTTTCTTTAAAGGAATAGCCCTTTGTGACAAACAAATGTAGGTTGGCTCTGAGCCAGCTAACCATTTACTGTAGTCAGTATTTAACATAAGAATAATCCTACTGACTGCAGTGTGGGTGCTTGTGTGTTTGTAGTTAAACAGCCATACGAGTAGTTTGTTGGCTCAAGGCCTAACTACTGCAGAAACTAGCAAAGGTCATGGTAAGATGTGGTAATACCACTTCCTGGCATTTTAGGTCCTCTAAAATTTGGTCCCCTTAGGCCTCTCTGACCTCACTGCCCTTTCAGAGGACTTTGCTAACGGAAAGGTCATCTTGGGTTCTTGCTCTGTTGTGTACCACTATGGACAAGAGATCTACTGGACTAGAGGACAAGCTGTTGTTTGTTGCCAGGAGCCTTACCAGTGGCAAATTTAGCTCTTGAAGTCTTGAAGGCTCGGTTCTGATCAGTGGCACAGTGCGGGAAGGAGCACCTACGCAAGGCTGTTCTTGGGAAGAATTAAGAAGCTGTGTCTGAGGGAGATGATTATCTCCCTCATCTCTAGGGAATGGGACTGGCTGCTGCACCTCTGCAACCAGTTCTGGTTTCTCTTGCTTTCACATTCTGAGCAGGCAAAGCAGTAGACTTCATGCCAAAGACTCCAAGTCAGTGCAAGATGGCCCCAGGAAATCTTCTCAGTAACACCTGAATAACGAAAGCCAGGTACAGTCACAGGCTCCTGATTTCTGATCCTTAAGCTTGAAATATACCAGACAATAGAGGGAACAATACCTTTTCTATTTATTTTCATTATCCTTTACTTCTTTCACTTATAATTTTACATTTAAATATTGCTTTGGTTTGTTTTTTTGAAGTTTGTCTTTCACAAACAAAAGAGAAGCCCAGAGACTAAAAGTCTGTCCTTAAGTTTTCATTGGATCTCAATGGTAGAAGAAAAAGTCAAAACTACTCAGTGTCATTCAACCCATGGGAGGCCAAACTGGGTCTCTGTTCCACCCAAAGCAGGATGGTAATTGTTATTGCCCATTGCTTTTGCAGCTATTTTGTCACTTGTTGCAGGTCAACAATTACCTACTTAGAAAAGTCAGTTTTTCTCCGTTTATATTTGGAATGTAAATTCCTGTTCTGATTTTGGTAAGACATTTTCTGATTTTACTTGGGGTTGTCTTTCACCCTGTGTAATCTCTGACCTCATGAGCATTCAAACACGCATTTAGACACAAGATTATTCAGAGACATTAAAGCCTGGCATGTTTTGAGTTTTTTTCTGGTCAGAGGTTTGGAATCTTTGGTGTACTTTGTTATATTGCCCAACTCAGATTTAAGTCAATAGAATTTAAGTATGTCCTTTATTGATTTGCCCACCCAGGTGGCACTGCCAGTGTTATGTTTTGGGGTTTTTCTTCTTTTCTTTGAACAGGTGTTTGAAAAGAAATCAGGAAGTCAAGAAAAGAGGAAATATTACTGAATATGAGATAACCTTTTCTTCCTATGGCACTCAGAGTTTGATGATCCCATGTTTTGAGCATATTGGGTTGTATTTGTGGTCTCAGAAAATTGGTGAAGCTCATTCCAAATCAAGGTCTGCAGAATGGAATTAGTTTGGTCGTGGGTTTTTTTTTGCTTTGCTTTTTAGATGCTGTAGAGAAGAAATAATGCTTTCAGGTTGGTGCTAGTAATTAATCTCTACCACCAAAGTACAGAAAGCATTACATCTGATGCTTCACATAGAATGTTTCTGCCTTGTGATCAGCCTAAAGTTGGCTTAACTGAAGTTGAAACTATCCTAGTCAAAGCTGTTAGATCTAGAACAGACATGCCCAATGATAAGATGCAAAAGGAAGTGCAAGGGTGAAATGTGAATACTGATGCAGGTTTCAGACACTCTGACATTTCACAGAGTATTTTCTCAAGTTCTAGAATTTGTCCCTCAACCCAATATATCTTAAAAGTTACCCCAGTACTCCTTGGGGTTGGAGTTGAAGTCTGTGGTTGACAATCCTGCATCATCCTCAGCGGCGTTCTGCCATGTGAGTACCCGTGTGTTTAGGCAGGAGACAGAGATCTCAGGGACTGCTCTGAATTTGTTAATGGAGATTCCTCAGACACTCAGAAGACTTAATTCCAAGCGCTAGGAGGATTCCTCTGACCTGTCTTCATTACTATATAGCAACCAGTAACACATTTGCAGACACAAATCATTCCTAAAACCCCCACAGTGCCTGCACAGTTTGCAGCCTGCAGAAAGAATCACATTTTGTGTTTGTCACTTATCCTAAGGAAAACAGTATATGGAGCACAGTAGAAGAAAAAGGGGTCTTTCACTAAGGAATTTTTTGTCTTCTCTCATCAGTGTCACTGGAATCACCACAAGCAGACATGTTTACTGAGCTCTGGGTAGTTGACTAGGTAGCAGTGCTATGTAAACCTCTTCATCACAAATCAAATTGTTTATCTATGCATGTCATTTCTGGCCATATCATGGGGTGTTTTTCAGTCTTTTGCCGAGTGTATTTTCCTAATGTCTCCTATAATGTGCAGTAAGTTATGAGCAGAGCTGGAAACTTCAGCATAGCTAGATCTACAACACAATCTGTTATTGTTTCAGGATGTGATTGAATAGAAATTCTGCTCCTCTAGTCTCATGCACATATCTGCCAAAATGTACAATTTAAGTAAATTGTGTTAGGAATGAAGTCATACTGTCATACAATATAATAATGGAAAGTGGCTGATTACATTCTGTATTATAAAGAGCTGGGTCTCATCATAGCAGGAGATTCAAGGCCTTTTAAGAACAAAACCTGACTCTCTGAAGTAATGACATTTAAACATTATTTGTCAAGTAAGAAAATATCAGAGCATATCTTTTTAGGCTCAAGTCCACATTAATCTCAATATTCAAAAAGAAAAGAGCTTATCAACCTGAGCAGACCCCCTCTTTTTCAGAGCACCAAATCTGAAGACAATCTAGTACATCAGTTTCATTAAAAAGAAGACATAAACATTACAAACTAAAAATATCCACTACCAAAAGATGCCTAAGCACACACAGAGAGTTAAAACCAAAGGAAGTTAATGTTGGCATGAGCCAGTAAACATCAAAGGAAGATATGATAGATTCATGCCAATAAATTGGTAGTGACGCAAGAGTTTTATGAGCCTTGGCAGTCCTGTTGGCCCGGACATTTTTGCAGGCATAACAAACTGAAGATATTATCTCTTACTGTTACTAAGATATTATTAGTCAGAGCAATCAGATTTTTTTTTTCTTTAGGGCAGACTGAGTTCACACTGAGGCAAGTGCTGTGTTGAGCTAAATAACAGAAGTGAACAGAAAACCAGGAACAAGCCAAGAAGAATGGATATATTTCACAACTAATGAATCTTTTAAAATTAGTGCTTTGAGAATGCTCCTGCTTTCTAGATATTCCCATCTACAGTTAGTTGGATCTGACTTTGTAAATCATATTTTGCTGTGATCCTAAAAGCTGTGCATATGAAAATAAATCAAAATGGACAAACGTAGTTGACAAAAAGAATGAGGTTTTTCAATAAAAGTGAAAATGCCAATCTAAAGTGCTATGGAGTACCTTTGTTTTGCCACTTTTGGCATTTGTATTGGCATCCAAAGATTTGTGGAGACATTTCTGACTGCTTGCTGAGACATTGGAGAGCAAACCCAATCATTTTTGTGAGGAGGAGTGCAGCCAAATAGGAAATGACCGAGTCAAGTAAAAGAATGTCATCTCAGAGTTTTGATTCAGGAAAGCATTTAAGGAAGTGCACGACTCCAAGCACTTGAACAAACCCGTGGAAAAGAACAGCACGTGCTCACAGGTAGGTACCTATCTCTGAGCAATGAAACAATGAGCTTTGCTGGGCTCAATAAGGCTGCATGTTGGAGGAGAGGCCAAATCCCCCTTCCCTTCCCCAAGCTTGTAAAAGTACAACTGTTTTAGTAAAAGTCCCCCTAAGCTCCTGCAGTTAATAAAACAGACGTAACATTTTTGAATTTTTTATAGGGAACTCTCCTGATAAAAACATTTTAAGCTGCATAGCTTATCTAGTTATTGGATTTGTTTAGATCAGCAATGTGACTGAAATCAACCTGCAGAGTGTTCAGCATCAATTGCAAAGTCCAGCTGAAAACGTGAAGCTCCTGTCCTGGCAAATGGAAGTTGTGGGTGGAAGGTCCTTTATCCAGTCCAGTCATAGAACCTTGTCTATTTGGCAAGTCCTTATTTGAGGCAGCACCATCCGTGCCATAAAACTTTGCTGTGGGTGAGTGTTGAAGTGGAAACTGATCTTTTAGGGCATTCTAAAAATGGGCATATTTCATTGTTCCTGTCAGTACATGATAAATACTTCTAGAGAGAGTAAATGTTTTACAGGTTGTTCCAGTACCAGAATGGCACACTTAATGAATTGCTGGCTTCAAAGTACATCAGAAGTCCAATATTCAGACTGAGGTTCTCTGGATTTCAATCTTTCTCTCTTTTTTTTGAGGTTACAAGGGACAGTAGTAGCATTGTGGAGTCTATATGAGGCGAATGCATGGCAAGGATACATTTTACTCTGTCAGGTTCTGACATGCATTCTTTTTGAAGGTGATTATTGATTTTCTGCCTCCACAAGAAGAAATGACTCAAAAAAAAACCCCCACAACCTGAGAATATAAATCATGGCTTAAGGAAAAAAAGAAACCCCATCTTGCTTTTTTAAAAATGTATATATTTTAGAATAGGAATGGGGAAGGAAAGAATAATGCCATTACTTTTTACAGAAAGAAGTGTTTCTCCGAAATAATACTCTGCATTACTTAACTAGCTTGTAGAAGACTTGGACATTATCAGATGTGGCAAACCAACACTTCTTATGGTACAATTTTCTTTAGGTGAATGCTAAATGTTTGTGCTTAATGCACTCTCTCTCTGACATCACACACGTGATAATCATCTTTGCTGTGGATCTTTGTGTCTTTGGAAATGAAACAAAATGGCTGACTAAATATGGAATGATAAACTATATATTTTACTGTCTGTTATAAAGATTTACAAATATGGCAGCCTAGCACTGTTTTAAGATTAATTGTGTCTGTTCTTTGCTGTGGGTTTTGTGTTCCAGTCTCATCTCAGTAGCAGCTGCACTTGAAAATGAGCATGAAAAACTGAACAAGAAGTGAAGGCTTTGATACTGCAGATTTGTATATTTGGGGCAGTAGCATTTTTATATTAGTGGTAACATTTTTTTATATTGCAGATTATATTTGTTCACTTTTTCTTTCCTCCATCCAAAAATGTAACCAAAAATATAGAAGATATCTAGGGGAAAAATATTCCAGCTGAAAGAGAAGACCACTCACGTATTGGTGTTTTTGCCCGTAGACATCAAGGACAATATGGTTCTACAATATGATGAGATGTTTGCCTTCTCTTGGCATATAATTTAGATCCTTGTTCCAAGAAAGAAAAGAAAAGAATTAGGAGTGGGTAAAAGGTTGAAATCAGAAGAAAGTTGAGAAATTGAGATGGAGCATGGAATGCAGATGGGGAAAGGTGCAAGGGGGAATAGGTGGGAGGAAGAAATGAGTAAGAAATAAAAAAATAGAAACAGTGGAATAAAACCTGGAAGGGCAAAGGCAAGGAAAAAGTGGGATGGAGAAACACGGATGGTATGGAAAATGAAAAGCCTTCCTACTCCTTTCAGGTCAAAATAGAATAATGCCAGCAGGAAACAGATGAAATTTGTGCCTTTTCAGATTTCACTGAGGAGAGAAGTTCCCATGCTATTCTGACAACCTTTTTAAACACTAAATTTACTTTAAAATATATCCCTGCCCCTTACTCCCAAAGAAAATGTCAGCTGAGAGGAAAAAAAAAAGTATCATCCCAAACTGCTGGTAGTCAGGAAGTGTAAAAGTGACAGGGATGACTCATATCGCATACATCAGGCACACTGAAAACAGAAGATATGAACAGGAAAATAGGAAGATGAGTGTCTTGTGGTCTATTTGAAGTGCTTTAAATCTGTAGTTTATAAAGCAGCAGGTGGGAATAGGTGTCTAGTAATAACTAGCCAATGGATAAAATATCAAGGGAGTTTCCCCCCCCCCCCCAAATCATATATTGCTTTGAGGACAAAATACAACTATTTTGGTACAGAGGTCCACAAAAACCACCAATAAAAAGTTCCAAACCTCAAACCAGTAAAGACATAAACCAGCTGCCACCTCTCTTCTGGATATCGAATTTTTCTTCTCCAGGCAAATACTAAATGGCTTGTCTATTGCAGGGCAATATTTTTTGCTCATATAAATGCCCACAGCAGTGGTGTTAATATCACTCTTGTCCTGGGAAAGAATGGCAGAACTAGGTTTTGGGGTAGGTCCTAGAGAAACATGCATTGGCCAGTGAAAGAGTAGGCAGAGCTCTGGGGGTGATGCTGAACCACAGGAAAATAATACCAGAAGCAACGCTAAGGCTATCTACCTTGCCTGCTCTTACCACTTCAGATAAAAGAGAAAATACCATTACTTACTGATTCTTTTTACACATAAGAGGCAGCCCCAGGAGTACTAAACCAGCCAACTGGAGTAATACCAATTTAGGACAGAATCATCCAGCCTGGTCCTACACCACTTCTTTCATGCTATGGTGCAGATGAAGTCAGCGTGTTATTGAATCCACACTTACACTCTGTCAAGAACTATTCTGAAATAAGTTCTTACAAGCAAGGAGAGCTAGCGCATTCACTGTGTCACAAGCACATTACATCTGATTGCATTCAGCCCTACCTATTTTGTGAATCCCCAGATGAAAATAGCCACAGAATAATTTACTCTGGAAGGGACAGGTTGAGCACGCACTCAGTTGAATTGTCCACATTGTAAATAAAGCCATTAACAGTCTTGGCTGTGGTATTGATCCCTGAGGCGTGCCACTAGTAATCAGCTGCCAGCTGGACTTCGTACTGCTGATCACCACCCTTCGAGCCCAGCGGTCCAGCCAAATTTCCACCCACCTTATTGCCCACTTATTCAATCCAGATCTCACCAATTTGGCAGCAAACATACTGCAAGAAACAGTGTCAAAGGCCTTGCTAAAGTCAAGGTATACAACACCTGCTGCTCTCCCTTTCATCGCACAGCCAGTGATCTCATCATAGAGAGCAGGCAGGCTGGTCAGGCATGATAACAAAATATTTCTTCTTCAAATAATCTTTGCTTCCTCTCTTCTTCTGGGTGTAAACTAAACTGAAAACCATGCAAATCTCAGATGTAAATTCGCCCAGTAAATGTGCATGCAATGCATTATTACAGGTATACATTACTGTAACACCCAAAATCTCAAATTCAAACCCAGGGTGGTATTACAGACAGATGAAAGAATGCTACCTTTGCTCAAAGTGAATTTACAGTCAAGGACCAAACCTTACCATAAATGACTTGTGACTTCCTGTTACCAGTATAATACTATTTCTCTTGGGAACGATTGTGCAAAGTATTGCTTGCGAATTAAGGGTAGCTGTTTAAGAGTCAGCTTACGGTTTTGTTTATCTAAGAATTCACAAAGCTAATAACCTTAGAAAGATTATCAAAAGCTACATTTCCACTGTATATTACAGTCAAGGGGGTAGTGTTATACATTTTTGCATATCTATGCAGTAAACATTTTTAGGCAACAGAAACTCGGATTTGAGGGACTAAGTCTTATACTTCAGCTAGAGGCGCTACACCAAGCTTTCCAAAACACAGAATCTTCAACAATCTCTTTCACACCCACAAGCAGTGATTTAGAGAAGAACAGATTGTTTATCTGTATCGTAGATTCAGTTCAGTTCAGTTCAGTTTTAGGCCCCTCACTGCAAGAAGGACACGGAGGTGCTGGAGCGTGTCCAAAGAAGGGCAGCAAAGTTGGTGAAGGGTCTAGAGAACAAGTCTTATGAGGAGCGGCTGAGGCAGCTGGGGTTGTTTAGTCTGGAGAAGAGGAGGCTGAGGGGAGACCTTATCGCTCTCTACATCTGCCTGACAGGAGGTTGTAGCGAGGCGGGGGTCGGTCTCTTCTCCCGAGTAACAAGCGATAGGACGAGAGGAAACGGCCTCAAGCTGAGCCAGGGGAAGTTTAGGTTGGACATTAGGAAAAACTTCTTCACCGAAAGGGTTGTCAGGCATTGGAACAGGCTGCCCAGGGAGGCGGTGGAGTCTCCATCCCTGGGGGGTATTTAAAAGAAGGGTAGACGTGGTGCTTGAGGTTATGGTTTAGTGGTGGACTTGGCAGTGAGAGGTTAGTGGTTGGACTCGATGATCTTAAGGGTCTTTTCCAACCTTAACGATTCTATGATTCTATGATTCTATAGATGCGTTCTGCCCACTGATGAACACAAATCATTACCATTACTAATCAAGGATGATCTCCAGGGTACAGGTAGCAGGTTCCATTCTGCAGATGTTTATGCTGGCTCCATTGACTTCTGGAGAACTCAGCAGCCATATGAGTGCTGAAAATCCACTGCAAATCCATCATAATTGGAAAATTCATTGTAAGATCCAATAAAACAAAAAAGAAAAGTTACTTCCTTCTTTCTCTCCCAGCTCAGTCAGAAAACATCCAAAATACAGCAAACCCTGTAGAGAAAATGAGATAAATTGGTTTAAGATTACTTGTCCCTATAAACCATTTTGGACCTCAACAACATAAGTGGATATGAAATGCTTTCTAAGTTTTCATGGACACTAAAGTACTGCAAAGAAATTTCGTGCCCAATTTCAGCAGAAATGTTTCTTGGTCTGTCTTGTCCAGATCATTTATTATTCACACAAGTTTGGCTAAGTCAAAGGTAAATAACTTTCCACTGTACCTGATTCTACCTTAAAAGCTCCATGCAGTTTCTATTGCCAGAGCTCAAGAGATGCATCACATAGAGATAGCTGCCAGGATGGACTGACAGCGATCTGAGTCCATTCATAAGTCCCGAGTCATTTGTGCACAAGCAAAAATAGTCCAAACTCCAGTGCATTCAAAACTGAGACATTAATTATACTTGGTACATCCCTTCTCTCTGTCATTCAGCCTGGACAGACAAGGCATAGCATTGGCCTCTACATAATATAACTGCCCATCAGTGGTTTTTCTAGTTTTAAAACTTTCCTGGAGGTGGGAGCAGGCATTGTGTCTGAGCTGCAGCCAGAGGAATGGTAGACAGGGCCTGGCAGGTGTCTGCCAGGCTCTGGCTCCTCCAATGTGCATGGTGAACATAGCGGTGATACTGCACGCTACTTCTCAGCCTCCTCCTTTTAAACACGGCGATGCCACTGGACTGCTTGCAGAGCTGAATGCAGAGCTTTGCCAAACGGAGAAAACCTCATTAGCAACCCACTGGAGGGGGGGCTCTGCACTGCTTTGAGTGGGAACTGGATTGAAGCCTTTTTAGTTTTCAAAAAGAGTATGGAACAAGTGACTGTGCTACAGTAAGGGAGCAGTGACAGATCAGATCATCGGTTTTCCTTCTAAAGTTTTGGAAATTCAGTTTGCAAAATCATAGTTCAAAACTGAAGTAGCAGGACATACTGAATCAGGCCTTTTCCTGGGTTATACTTGAAATAAAGTGCTTCTAAGCCTGTTGTAGTAGCGGGGAATATGAAAGATTATTCACTGTCAACAAAGGCTAGAAACAAAACATTGCAAGAACACTGCAGATGGTTAAAATAAGGGTTTCTCGTGTAATGTGCCTTATGTAAAAGTGTCCTCCCCTGTCCTCCAATGTCAACAGGAAACAGTTGTGTGTCCTTCAGCGTGGCTTGAATACATTTTTATAGTACTATCCTGTATTGGTGCTTTCAAATTTAAATCATACACAAAGCTGAGTGCTCTACGATGATTAGGAGGATTTTCTTTTGAGTTTGTAGGTTCACTTCATTTCAGAACAGGAAGCTGTTTTATCTACTTGCTTAATACAGCATCAGCATGATGAGCAGGATAGCTTTCTAGCTGCAAATGAAAAGGTTCGGAGATTAGCACTTTCCCCCAATGGATGTTATGGCTCGTATACCAAACAGCCCTGAATGGAGATGCCGGAGATGTTTCAGACCTTAAAACTGTAAAACTGTGTGTTAACTCAGATGAGTCTTGTATTTTATTACTGCAGATAAAACATACAATTTAATTAAAAGTGCACCTATAAAACGTAAGGTTCAGTTAACTCTTGGCTTTATTTTAATACAACCTACATAGGTAACTAATGGTAATGTTATGTAAAGAATGAATCGCTTTTCAAGTCATAAACCACCTTGGAGCTATGTTGTTTTCTCAATTTATAACAGCTCCAATTTTGAGCTCAGTTTCTGCTCACATCATCACTTAACCCTTCGTCTTCTATGCTCATTTTTCTATAGAGTTTATCTTCACACACTATAACAGATCCATTACCACAGCTGCTTTCTATATCGTAAATGTAAGTGAATTTCAACCTGTATGCATCCGAACTCAAGGCTGAATTTTAAGGAGGGGAGATAGAGTATTTAAAAGAATGCATATACAGTGGTACAGTCAGAACATCAAGGGCAGCAGAGCCAATGAAAGTAAATTTGGGTATGTTTTTTACCTGGGTGCATATTTGAAAGTCAAAGGAATTGAGTCACAGGGCATTATTTTTTTAAGTGTAACCAGGTACCTCAAGGATTCATCTTTTACTTTGGTATCCAATGAATTTTATTTTTTTTTTAATCATTAAGCCTGGGTAGGGTACTCTTCATCCTGATGCTGATATAACTTCTGTTGTCAAAATAAAATCTAAAGCATTGCTGCTGTGCAGACATATATTTGTATCCACTTAGCAAGGTCAAGAGACCTGGCCTTCAGCTGGGATAAACAGAAGAAAATGAAAATGCTAAAGTTGTTTTGAATTAAATCAACTGATGAGCCGTCCAACATCTCCTTACACCAAGTACCTGTACCATTACCCATCTACCATACATTTAAAGTACCTTTCCTGAAAACAAGAAGCATAGGCTTCCTTTCTCCAAGACATTGCTTTTCATTGCTAAGGCAGCCTTAGGATATCCCCTTTTCAGATGCTCTTTCTTCAGCCTTTTCTCCTCAGAAGTAAGAGCCACATTTCAACTTCAATAAATAATATTGGAGAGGTTTTTTAGAAAACAGCAGTTAGCCAAAATTCTCCCAAATTCGGTTGGGCATACTGTACACCATGGTTTCTGTAAAACAGGAAGAAAGAAAAGCAACTCTATTCCTCAAGGCAGTATGTAGTACATTGGATGACAAGAGCAATTTATGCTGTACATCTTTCTGTCTGATTTAGGATGCTTCCTTAGCATATTTGGTAGGCAGCATCCTTGAAGCACACCTTTCTTCCTTCGTCTTTCTTATCAGCGCTTCCTCCCTCATGCATAGCTGGCTTGCAGAAACCCTCAACATGCAGATGATCGTGTAAGAGCTACAAGTGCTTAACTAACATGTTCCTGTTCCAAGAGCAACAAAAACGAAGCTTAGGTGGCACAGTACAGAAACGCCAGGCCTGGGGAGATGAGAGCAAGGGCAAGTTAGAGAACATGGTGCCCTGCCTCTCTGGGGCTTGGGGTACTAATACTCCCCACCCTGCAGCTTTCTTGCTCAGACCCACCTCAGGCAACTCCACATTTCACATCATTACAGAGCACCAGCATAACATGAGAGGCCTTAGTGCCCAGAGGAAATCTCAGTGCTGGGTCTTTATGTTCCCTTCAGAGGAGTTTTTGCTGGCCAAACACATGCATGGTACAAATCCTCTCCTCCACTGCTTGGAGCTCCTGTCCTGAGAGGTGGGGTCATCCTCACACCCTGCCTTCTTAATAACTTCTTAGGGAAGTTATTCTGACATGTGGCAGGGCTGCTTAAAGTTATGCCTCTTTGTGTCATGCAGAGGTGAGCCATAGTAGAGACCTAAGGCATTTGGGGAACTGGCCTTTTGTCCAGATTTATTAACTAATTACAACATCATCCATTCCTCTGGCTTTTAGACATTCATTTGTTTTTTGCTGGTTTACAACATCTTTTGCCAATAGAATAATGCTGATTGACTCAAAGGACGGCTCACCCAGTAATATTTTTCTCATCTGCAGCCCCTCAGATTTCTAGTTAATGAACATGTTTAATTAAGTTAATCAGAAGTAGATTTAATAGAGTTTACATGATAAAAGAGATATTACTGCATTAATGAAAACGTTTTATTTGGCATTTGACGGATGTTAAAGGAAGTGCATTCCAAGGCTATATTGACTGCATTAGTTTTTCTATCCTGTACAAAGAGCAGTCATCAAATTATCTGCCTTGTGACAGCAATAAAAATCTGGACCTTTACAGTACAGGAATTAATCATTCCTTAACTGTTACCCTGAAGGCACATCAAAATTTTTCCCCAATCAAAATTATTGGTCATTTGAAAGTCATATCTAGAACCATAAAGAAATTTAAGGAAAAAAAAAAAACAAGCCCCCCAAAATCCAACAAACCAACTTCTTTTTAAGCTGAAAAAAATCTCATTAAAATGTCCACTGAGAGAATTTCCACTTAGAGAAAAAATGTGGAGACAAAACCTGCTTTCTATCAGTGCTTTACTAATGTTTAATTTCAAACTTGTGAGAACAGCTTTTATTGATTTATCTTCCCTCTGGTGTGCCTTCCAAACCAACCATCCACACACATGCACAGGATTAGGGAAGCAATTGTAGTACTGGATAAAATCAGTGTTTTCCTTGCCCTCTGCTTTCTGTTCATCACCAGTCCCACCCTTTCTGCCACTTTCCTAGCAGCAGGTGATGGGGGAATTAAAACCAGCAGGAATGAAGGGCAGATGGATTTTTCCACCCAAACTGTTCAGTCCTAGCATGTGTTTGTGTGTGTATTTAGAAATAGACTCAACACTTGGTCTCCTGCTGCTGCCTGCTCTCCAGAGCTTCAGGTTTAGATTGGAGAGTTGCATTTCAAGAAAGGCACAATACCTAGGAATGATTGTAACAGTTTCTTTAAGAGAAAAGGAACATTTTATGCTGTGTTTAAATGTGATGGCAGATTTTTTACTCCTGAATTTGGCTTAGGCTTTTGTTTGAATGTCAATGATATTCTAAAGTTATTCACTTTTACCACAATTTGGTTGTTTATTTTTCATAACTGCAGTTTGAAAATTAAAGACACACACTTGTTTTCATGGAAGCAGGGAAGACTAACACTGGAGTCTCCAGTGCATGAATTCTCCAGAAGCAAGAATCTTTATGCTTCTAGAATAGGGGCAAACTTGCTCTCATCTGTGTGGTGCCCAATGTACACAGCCTGTGTCCAACCTTACTGATAGGACACCTGACTAACATTTTTAGCTTATCTTGCAAAGAACAGACTAAATCCTCTTTCCTTTTGGACAGAACTTAATCAGCAAGAGAGGGACTGTATTTTCTGAAGCTCTAGCACAAAGTTCATATAGCATATGTGAACTTAAGCATACAAGATGCCTTCTTAGTGCTTTTATCCTGATCTCAACAGCTCTGTGTTTGTACCAGATTTTTTTTTTTTTTGGCTTTTTCCTATTATCTTCTTCCTTATTTCTCTTCCATACAGAAGGGCAACTAGGATGCTGCTTAAAGGCCACCATTTTCAACAAGATTTCCTTCAAGTCAAACATTTATAGAAGCCCTAGTGAGGTCATACTCAAAGAACTGCATCTCTCTCTGCTGTCCATCTTAGATGTACATTAGGTTCTTCATAAACACTTGCATGAAGAAGCAGACCATGAGACTGGTATTATAAAACCATATACTGAAAATGTCCAAGGATCTAAAACCTTTCTAGCAATATTTCTCTTTTCTATTTGGTCCATATCAGAGATGTGCAATAGCTAGGTTTATTTTCAGTTGGACAGTGAGAAAAGCAAAAACTTGCATGCACATGTAATTCAGATAAAATTTGAGATCTGTAGATCTTTGTTTACAGCAATGAAAGTCTTCCACAGAACATATAATTTCATTCAAAACATGCCACTTGACTCTGTCTGAATTCCCAGACAGCTGGGGATTGTACCACTGACTCTGTATTACCGAGAAGCACAGGTTTAGAGCATTCAAAGGAAAATCTGAGGCACTGGAGGGAAAGGTAACACTACTATTCCCCTCAGCTCTGTGAATTTAGTTCCTCTGTTTTCCATTTCTACCCCTTCCCTCCTCCTGCCTGCCCCAGGCAAACTATTGTGAGCTGGCCATAACGCACAGCTCATTTGTGATAACAAAACTCAGGTATTTCACCAGATTTATTCTTTATTGGGAAATATTCAGCATCTCCTGGAGAGCAGTGTGCCAAGAGGGGCCTTCTTGGCACACTCAGCATGGTTTCCTCAGTTACAGATGTAAAAAAACCCAAATACCCTGATTTTATGGCTACAGATCAGCTTAAGGATCAGGAGAGAGCAGACGCAGTATATGCCTCAGTTTGTGTTCCCAATACTCATTAAAAAAAGTAGCAAGCGTGGCAGCCAGCCTGCCAGCTAGGGCAAAGGGGCTGACTTATCCAGGCCAAGACTCTTGCCAGGGAAAGAAACAGCACAAATTTATGCACTTGGGAAGAATGGCGATCCCCTGCTGGGGCAGGGGAAGTAAGGGCTCATGCAGCAAAACTCATCCCCTCTCACATGAACCATACTTTCCAAGCAGATTCATGACATTTTCACTGCAGGACTCATTCAGACAGGAGTTTCCCCCAGGAGCTCAATGCAGGCTTTCTGGAAGCAACCTGCGTAGGGAACAGTAATGCTGTCTGCAGGGCCGTTGGGTGGCTCCATCAGCACCATTCCTGAAGATCCCTCTCTGGGGCACTCCTGCCTGCACCATCTTGTTCCTACTTGGCATCTGGGCCCAATAGAGAGCAGATATGGAAGTTCTAGGCTTCTGTCTAGCAACCTGTGTCTCCTCTCCACCGCACAGCATGGCACCAGCAGAGGTGGCCATCCTACTTGGATGGAGATATGGGACCTCAATAGTCTCACATGCAGCATGGCCCAGCGACCCCAGGACTGTGCCACACTGGAGGGGGAACCACATTTACTGCAGGGGTAGCCTCAGGAGAGGTTTTCCTGGTCCTGCCTGGTATCCTTTCTGACACCCATCCCAGTGGGATATGAGGCTTTAAGTGGTCTATGAGCCAGCACATGGGGACCACAGCCTGGCCAAAGGCAGGAGCAGGCTGTCTTCAGGCCCTGGGTCTCAGCTTTGAAAGGCTGAGTATGTGCATTTTTGTGGGGAACCTAGCCACTGAGGACAGGTGGCCACCAGCACAGGGGACATACAACAACATGGTCCTGGGCACCACTACACCGCCCCACACACACTCGGATGTGTGGAGGGAGGGCAGGAAAGGTTTACAGCGGGTGGGCAGTGGGGTACAGTCAGGTCCCAGGGGGGCCTCGCTGTGGGGCTGCAAGGCTGGCAGGGAAATGAAAACCCAGCAGCAGTAGCTCAAGGCAGGGGGAGCCTGCCTGGAGGTCACTGTTGGGGCTTTGGGGTAGTGGTGGTGGCCTGAGAGCAATTCACTGGGGTGTACCTGGTGCTTCCTGGAGGCTGTGTGTTAGACACCCAGAGTGCTCAAGCCAAGACAGCCCATAATAATTTAATAGAACAGCAAAGACATTACCAAAACTACCTTTCTAAATTCATCATTCCCTGCTTTCCGCTCTTTGGGTGCATATCTAAGTATACATCACACTACTGCTAATAGCAAAGCGATTAGTATCTGCCCATCAATATTAGCAATACACCTGCATGTAACAGCACTTATCTTTTGTCTGTGAGACATCTCAGACTATTACATGCCTAGAATGCTTTGCCAAGTATGTCAATGAAATACGTATCCTGGCTAAAGTTTTCTAGGCAAAAGACACCAATCTTCCATTATTTTTCATGGAAAATGTATGGCATACCTAGTCTAAAAACCCAAACCCCTGTAGCTGTGCTACAAAGCAGCAGTTCTGAACTTCAGCGGAGTGCTGACAGCAAATAGAAAGTTATTTACAAGGCCTGGGCAGCAGCCACAATATTGTAAAGGCAGGCTTCAATTGATTAAAACAAAATTTTAAGTGGGAAGGTAAATTTTGCAGCTGCTAACTAGCATAGAATTTTCCAGAGCTTTTTCTTAGGTTAAGAATTAAAAAGTCAACAGTCACATTTTCCTTAATTTCATATACCAGTGCATTTCTATAAATGACTGAGTCATTCCTTTCTCTTGTAAGCAGCATGAATTTCACAGCATCTTAGAATGGTTTGGGTTGGAAAGGACCTTTGAAGGCCATCCATTCCAACCCCCCTGCAATAAGCAGGAGCCTCTTCAACTAGATCAGGTTGCTCAGAGCCCTGTCCAACCTGACCTTGAACGTTTCCAGGGATGGGGCATCCACAACTCAGGACAACCTGTTCCAGTGTCTCACCACCCTCAGCGAAAAAATTCTTCACTCTTCCTTCTATCTAATCTGAAACTATCTTCTTTTAGTTTAAAACCATTACCACTACAGGCCCTGGTAAAAAGTCTCTCCATCTTTCTTACAAGTCAAGTCCCCTTTATGACACGCATTTATAAGGTCTCTGCAGAGCCTTCTCTTCTCCAGGCTGAACAACCCCAACTCTCTCAGCCTTTCTTCACAGGAGAGGTGCTCGATCCTTCTGACAATTTTTGTGGCCCTCCTCTGGACCCACTCCAACAGGTCCATGTCTGCCTTTTGCTGGGGACCCCAGAGCTGCAGTCCTGCAGGTAGGAGTTTCACAAGAGCAGAGCACACAGGGAGAATCACCTCTCTCAACCTGCTGTTCATGCTTCTTTTTATGCACCTTTTTTTAGCTCCTCCCTGTTATGACAACAGCCCAAGAATATCACTTTTCCCTTTATCTTCTCACATGGTGCTGAACGAGCGTCCGCAGCAAAATAAGAACAAGAAAAGCTTCAGGGCTGTTTTGCTTGGAAGCTTCCTCCTGAATCCTCCATTGTCTTTTTTAAGTAGATTTCTAAGTTTTATAAAAACGGAACTGAGGATGGTAAATCTTTACCAGACTACCTCTGGAAAAATACCAGTTATTTCTGTAGCATTCATGGCATAAATACTTGGGGCATCTCATCACACAGGTGCTTCTGCTGCAAGCACTCAGCAGCTTTCACTGAGAATATCAACATGGGGACTATAAAATCCAAATGCTTATTTGGGCCCCTGGAAAGTATTTTCACGAAAGATGTTAAGGTAGCTTTGAGCTCCAATGGTTAAGACAGATTTAACCATGTTATATAAATCCCTAGCGGCAAACTATATTGGCCACAGAGCAGGGACAATGACTGCTAACAAGACAAAACACACAAAGAAGTAACATTTACTTTTTCTTCTGAATAGTATTGTGAAATTTAAAAAAAATCTTACTCAGAAGGTTGAAGATAATGTACGGCCTATGAGTTGTAATCCAGTTGTTTATTAAGATGTGGTAACTATCCTCAAGCCCGTGAAGACAAATACCCATGTATTTATCATAGAATCATAGAATCGTTAAGGTTAGAAAAGACCCTTATAAGAATGTTACCCCCAGTTGTAAGGAAAAAAATTAAAGAAACAAGTGCGTGTATGAAAAAGAAAATAGTCTACTACTTCAAAAGTCACTGGATCAAATGCATTACTGATATAACTTTATTAAGATCAATTGAGTCATATCATGAATGGAGTGGTTAACTGAACAGAAATTATGAGGAAAAATTAGGTCTTTTTTTAACAAAAAGAAAAAGCAGACTATCCTAAGTAAAGAATGAACAGAAGAGGTGGGAAAATAAAGAGTGGGAAAAACTTTTTACTCCTTTTTTTATTGAATAAGCAGGAAAAGAGATTAATTCTGGGAGGTGGTCGTGGCACACCATACCTGCTTACACTTCACAAACCCTGCATCCATGGGATGAGTTGTCATTAGGCAGCTTCTCCAGTCCAGTGCAGTCCATGAGCAAAGCAAAACAGAGGTGGTTGCTTGGAGTCCAGCTGTACTGAAGCTACTCAGCTAGAAGCCACCCTCCTATTGTCAAAGGTTATAATCCATAATGAATCAATTCAGTAACGCAATCATGAGTTACATCATAATAAATCTATGCCCAACATCTGAAGACTTAGGTCATGAGAAAATTAAGTAAGAGTAAAGTGGAAGAAGCAGGAGCTGAGCAGCTACTCGGACTCACTTTCCTTTCTTAAAGCAAAAACAAACAGCTTCAAGAATGTCGGAAAGATCTGGCATAAAAAAGCTATTGTATGACTCATCATTGTGTGATGCTCATCACAAGTGTGAATAATTTCTTAATAAGCAGTGAGAAATCAAAGCAATACTAGTAAGAATCCAGCAGCTGCACCAAGCATAAAGTTTCTGTACCTCGTGCACTATACAATTCAGCGGAACAGATTCTGATGTCTACAGTCCTTAAATCTATTATGTCTCAGCCCATCTGCTAGTGCAAGATGGGGCCCGAGATATTTTTTCTTCTTCCTTCAGTACGCTGGTTACTCACATAGATGGTAGGACACATGGTAGGTAGGAGGCTCTTCTGAGCTGTTTCATCCCTGTCCTGCACAGAGTCAGAGATTATAACAAGCCCTGTTCTGATCCAAATCTTGAGCAATGGGAAGATAAGGGCAAGCTGGGAAAGATCATGCTGCACAGGTGGCATCATCATTCCAACAGACCTCCACTCTTCAATTCCTAAACTATTCATATTAAATATTTATAAGTGTGTAACAAATGAAATTGTTATTTGCAAAGTCTTCTTTCCAGTTAAGCGATTTAATAAACCAATGAATTAGCAAACAGAAGGAAACAGAAAATAAATTAGAACATCATACTTGTGTTTACATTAAATGGTCACTTGTATTAATGTTTATAGCTGGTTTATCTAAGGGCAACATCCTATGATTCATTATTCATCAATATTAATGAACATTTTGTCCTTTAGTTTCTATGGAGTTTTGTGCACGATGTAACTTCAGTACAATTTTTGAAGGGTGTTTTGAGAACATCAAGAAGCTGAAAGAGAAGACCATTGACAAAAAGGGAAGAGTACTTTACAGAGACGATGTGCCCCTATGCTTGTAAACAAAGCCACACAATTAAATATCAATATAAGTTATTTTATTTACTGCCATTAAATCAACCATAAAGTCAATCCTTACTTGAACCTCCTGAAACCCATACTCCAGTAGATACTCTCAGAAGGCACCTGACAACCACTGACAGATCTGGATGTGTTAAGAGGCTGTAGTAGTGGCCGCAGACTTGGTAGAAAAGGTGATGCTGCTACCACCCTTCATAATAGAAAATAGCAAACCTCCAATTCTGTTAGGGCCCGTTCAGCCTCCTTACTTCAAGAGAATGGTGTGATCACCAGGATAATGGCTGTCATTAGTGGGAGAAGAAAGGAAAAGAAGCCTCATTCTATGGGGGTTTTCAGGACCTGCCTGGAGAAAGCCCTGAGCAGCCTGGACTGATCCAAGAGCTGGTCCTACTTTGGGCAGGGGCTTGAACCAGAGACCTCCACTGAGGCCAAGAGCCTAGAAATTCACTGTGGCAGTATCCAAGCTGTGGAGACACTGCAGCCTCAGTGCTTGACAACAAAACAAAGATCAAATAGATAAAAGAGCTGTGTTCCTTCTTCTCACTTGCAAACTCAGTTTTTGATGCAAAACAGCACTAATTTCTAGCCTGCATAGGTAAATAGGAACAGGAGCTTTATAATCCCAATTTTAGGTTGCATAGGATAGCTTTTAGGTAGCTAAATTACATTCTGAAGTATTAAATGTTGCTATGTTTTCCTTATACAGAGGCTGTTTAATTGGATTCCCTGTACTACGGTAGCCTAGCTCTGGAGTCAGAGGTGACTGCCGTTAGAACATCAGAAGGTAAAGCAGTTTTCTATATAATATGTAGTTCCTCAGTGCTCTTTTTGGTGGAATGAGATATAAAAAGACCTATTTAACTGACTCATGTGATGTCTGATAGCTGAAGCAAGAGAAATTCAGGCAAAAAAAGTACATCTTACTAGATGAACGGTGTTTATTCTCTATCCAAGCAAATCTGTAAATCAGCATTAAATGCTTAAAAGATATGTTCAGGCAGAAGGTAAGGGTTTGATGCAAAAAAAACATTTGGTAAAGTTATGGACTGAGCTTTGCAAAATGGCAAATTATTCCAATAATGCCTTCCAGGGCATGAGTTCATTTTGCTAGTAGCAGGGTTACCACCACGAGGCCACTACCATTAAAACCTGCATGAAACAGAACTTCAGCTAGAAACCAATAATCAGGCCTTTTCTTCACAGACTGATTTTTCAGAACCTAATCTATGAAACAAAAAAGATCAAATCCCTTCTTGTTTGATCCTTTCTAAAGTCTCTTTTCCTCATAAGCGGTCCATTCCCATTCACTTTCTGAATATCTCCAAATAGATCCCCTAGCCAAGGAGTACAAATATCCCTCCTCTATGCTTTCTGTCTCCTTTTTTATGGGGCTGTGCACTGGCTTTTTAATTGAGATCCCGTCTCCCTGCAGACTGCCACCTTGTTCCATAAATGTTTGTCTGGGCAGCCTCTCATTATTTACAGCTTCAGGTAAGGCCATCTCCATTAGTGGATATTAAGCCACAAACAGGAACTTTAACAACTGTTATATGGATTCTGTGTCTCTAAAATAGTTTTTAAGCATATTTTCACACTTTTTTTTTTGGTGCTCTTTGTGTGCTAAGATTCAATTCTGACTTTAGGACAGAATGCTGTTCTTGCCTGCCCTATTGCAGAGAATTCTGATTGTGTGTTGATATTTTTTGTAAAATGATCACTGTGTGAGTACAAAAGATGATGTCAAACCTATCAGTCCTGTTTTGACTCAGGGTAAGACCATTGCTCTTTGAAAGCTCTTCTATGGTAGGACAAGACATTATGACAGTAAGAAGAATTCTTTAAAATCCTTACAACATTGGGCCTCATAGAAATAATTCTTTTGTCCTTAACTCTGAAGAACCTGAGTCTGTTTACCTCTGTTTCCTAATGTAAAAATTGGAGATACGCCGTAGAGACTTCCATATTCTGCTACAAAAGGCAGTCTGAAATGTTTCATTTCATTCTTTAATGTTCCCACTTTCTTCAAGAGTACTTCTTGCTGTCCCATTTCTTCTGAATAGGGAGGAGCTGTAATTCCAACTCAGTGGATATGCTTCAAGTTTCCTAGTTCATATAGCATAAGGTAAAAGTTAGAGTCCTCATGGATACACCTTGGTTAAAACTTTTAACATTATAGGTCCTAGACAATATGCAATTTTAGGATAGAATACCACTGTAGAGATCTCTTAGGATGTAGATATATACATACATTTTCTTCAGTAGCATAGTGGACTGAGATGGCCCCAAGACTTCCCATCTCCACCATCAGTTCCTGTTCACGCGTCATGGTTTACCGCCATCTCAGACATACCTATGCAATGTGAGATGATGTCGTAATCCTGATAAGCATAGTAATCCACTTTTTATAGAAAAAGAAGACCTCTCTGGTGCTGGTCTGCAAGCAGTTGCAACAGCATGCCTGAAATGGCAGTCAACTTCAAGAGAGCGCACAGGGCAAGGGCGGGCTTAAGCCTCTTAAAACTGCTTTGCCTCTAGAGAAAATGTAGTTTTAAAAGATGTAATTCAGTCTGAATACCTCACATTTGGTGTCTCCAATACTATGACTCAGCTGAAAACATTTAAAGTAGGAAAGTTAAATCAGAGTTTAGAAACGTCCAGCTCAGTAACGGTGTTTACAGTAGATGCAAGCCACCTCCTCTAGCCCCATTTCTGTATACCAGTATAGCTGCTGATTTAGCAAAGTAATTAAACCATGCCTAATTTTAAGCATGTGAGGAGTCCCATTGGGTTCAGAGAAATTATTCATACGCTTAAGTACATTGCTGAATCAGTGCTGAAATGAAAATAGTTACATAATTACAGGATTATATGAACATAGAGTTGCAAATGTGATGTTTGAAAGAGAAAGGCTAATTTACAGGATGATAGGAACATTTAATTGCAGTTTAGAGATGGAAGGAAATCCACAACCATAAACGATGATAGAAAACACAGCATGTCTTTTACAATCACTGTGGCATCTTTAACTTGGAAAGCTTAAACTGAGAACCCAAGCAGGTGTACGAACAGCACAGTGCTGCAAACAAGTTTTCACATACAGCCTTTCCGTATTCCATTCTGTACCTGTACATTTCCATATAAAAATATCTGCTTTTCAACATTCTTGGGTTTTTACTCTAACCCAACACCAGTTTCACTGCAGTGTAATACTTCAGCCTCCATGCAGTGAGGGTAGATGCATCATCTGCTGACCCAATATAAGTTGCTCTGTTTGTAGTTCAGAGCCTTCAAAGGTGTTGCAAAGATCAGAGCAGAAAAACTCGGTGTGCTTGAGTCCTGTCCCCCTCTGGATTTCACATGCCTGAATTGTGACTACAGAGAGGTTTCCTCTCTCTCCTCTGTTTATAACCTACAAGCAGCTTCTGAAGGGAGAGGTCTACAATTATCCATTGAAAGAATGGGCCTGATCTATCATCTGAGTCATCTAGCAGGAGTCCACATGCTGGTCTCAGTCATATCCAGTTAAGTCAGTGAGGTGGCATCCGTATAAGCCTTCAACTTGACCTCAGCTGTGCTGTTGTGTATGCCCAGCTTCCTCAGCTGAACAGCTGGTGACTATAGAGGTCAGCAATGTCTAACAATATTATTGAAACTAGAAGCTGTAACAAGTTTGTAAGGCTTTGTTCACATGGCTGTTTCCTTCCTCTTCAAATTTCTCACCACTGCATAACGCTGATGCCATTCTATCAGATACAGCAATTTTTCAATGGGTTACAGTTCAGGCCACTGCTCTGCTTTTCAAATCAATACATCTTGGAATAAATCTAGGTAAGCCATATCTCTGTGAGGGTAGAATACGACAGGCAAAGCCCACAAGAAAATCCACTGCATTAAGAGGAAGTAATTGAGACACCCCTTTGTTTGTTTGGTTAGCAGGCAGAACAAGATTGGGGTGTTTTTATGAGAATGTCTGATGTGTGATACTTGCTTCTGTTTGCTCTTCAATTCCATTGAGTGCTCACTCTAAAAGAACACAGGGCTATCGAAGCCCCAAACAGTAAACCAGTAACAACTTTTCAATAAAGACTTAAAAACCACATCAATGTCAAATATACTTGCAGAAAATCTTGGTAGTGTTAAGCTATATCGTGCCTCACAAAATGGTTTCCCAAACATACAAACTTGCAGAAATACTACCAAAGATCACCAAGATCAACGAAAGTTGAGACAACCGTTTTCTGTGGTAAACCAGAAATACTCAAAGCTTGCTGACATGCAATATATTGTGCTTTGTGCTTTACCTGTTAGAATAGCATAGTGTCAATTTCCCACCATTTAAATCTAAATTTTTGAAGAACAAAAGCCTGGTTTTAGAAGACAGAGACAAGTTACTAAGTTTCAGAGTACAAGCCTGGCACTGAAAGTTGCGCTTTTATAGTCCTTGTTAAATTAACGTGACTTCAGTACTTGGTATCCTCGGTTCCCGAGATGACGGAGGATCACATTCATGTCTGGGAGTTTCTGGAGTTACAGACTGACGACTGTGCTGTAAGAGTAAACTCCTGTGCTTGACAATCTGTCTTCACCTCACTGCATTGTGTAAGCTTAGATGATTGAGGGTACATTTAATCTAGTCAATGTAATCCCAGTTTCAGGAATAATTGTGTGCACTTCCCAGCATAAACTTGGCTGAAGAGCATTTTTGCTGAGGTATGTGAGAAAAGGTTGGCCAGCTTTTCCTGGTGGACGTCAACTCCTGAGAAATTAGATAAATCTGAGGATCTGCATATAAGTGACTTTTTGCTGTTTCTCTCCTCTTGACTTACCTCCTCTAAACAGTGCAAAATGGTCAGTTTTGTTATGAATAAATTGCCTATTACGTTGCAAAAAATCAAAGCCAGGCTCGAGCAGCAGGGGTTTCTCAGCAGGGGAGGCCCATGGCTGCAGGGGGCCACTCAGCCCAGGCCTCCTGCCAGAGCCCCACAGCAGCTCCCTGAAACAGATGGGGATTTCTCCAGGCACCCACGCACACAAACCAAGATCTTTACCTGAATGTGATGAGACCCCTGCTGACATTTTAAACTTGCAGCCAAACCAAGAAGTCTTAAAGTAGTCTAACCTGAACAGAAACAAGACCGTGGGGAGTTCAAAGGGAGTGATTTCTCACTTTTAAAAGAATTCCTAATCTTCTGATGCTGTCCCCAACAGAAACACAGCAGCAGCACCCTCATCATGATTACAGTAATTACTACTCAAGCAGCTGGCAAAAGAAACAAAACGGCATTGTCTGGTCAGTCAGGAAACAAGGGGAAGTTCTGAGATCAGTCGCAGCTAACCTCCACAGCTCAAGTTTAAAGCACTGAATAGCAATCCCCTGCAGCCTGAGGTCTGCAAGCATTGAATAGAATTAAAAAATCAGTCACTTGAATTCATTCAAACAAGCAGTTTCTTTTAAAATATGTAATGCTTATGTTTCATGAAAAAGAGGAAAACCACAATTTAATGAGCTTCACTTATGAAGTAAGTGTGATTTTCATGTCGTGAAGCCAAGAGCACTATGTCTTCATAGGTGGGCTCTGATGTCAAATATTCCTGTAGGCCTGTGTCACTGTTCTGCTGTCCCAGAAACATTCATTGAATGAGAACCTTAGCAGCTTGGTGTTTTAAAGGTGAATTGCAAAGGTTTTTTTATTTTTTTCCCTAATTATTTTCTAAAAGTAAAAAAAAAGATGCTAGATCTTTATGCAGTAAGAAAACACACCCTTTTAATCTTTCAACTTTTTTTCCGGTGCTACCATCTTTTTTTAATTCAAAAATTATTAAAGCAGTGGTTTTAAGAAAAATTGGCACTTTACAAACACTCAAACCTACACGTTAAACCAAGAATATGTACAAACATCATAACCTTGCAATTCTTTGGTTTATATCAGTAAACTCTGATTAAAAGCTTCTTACATGGTTTAAGTAATTGGCTAAAATAGCTGTGGAACAGTCCTAGTTCCTTTGTGCAGTCAGATATACTGGAAGTAATTTCTGTGACGAAAGTGTTAGCTGAAAGAAGAAAAGGAAATTTGCCACTTGAAATTTTCTTGCTCTAACTTGGAAATAGACTTGGTACATAATCCCATCATCAGATATCAGCGATCTGATTGCTGAACATCAAAGCTTCAACATAAATTACCCTCCTTCTGCATAAGAGTTAGGTTTTCTGCTCTGGGATTAGGATAAATTGTTTTTAGAAAAAAAGAACAAATAAGCTTTGCAAAAGGTCTGGTATTTCCATTTTTAGTGAGCTTTCCTCAGCCTCGTGAGAATGAGTCTGCAGAACGCCAACTGACTGCAAAAGCATTTAACCGATTATCAGTGAAACCCTTCTAACTTTGCAGTTACCTTTGAATAGCAAAGGACACATAAGGAAACACGATCACTGACTTTGCCTAGAAATTTTGCTCTAGATTTCAGCATGAGAAAGGTGAACAGTGCATCAAGAGCTGAAGGGTAGCAAGGGAAAGCACTGAAAAAAAAATGTTAGTCCTTATAGTCCTTTAAAAATTATACGCTGCGGATAGGCTGATGTTCTTCATTTTTATATATGTATCTTAAGAGAAGATTAAAATCTTCATGAAATAAGACCTGATGAGACGTAAATAAAGCCCTTTATCATCTCTGGCTACATCCTATCTCCTTAATCATACTTCCACTTCCAGTATACTTCTGTCAAACATCAGCTACTATCTCAGCAGATTAAAAAAAAACAGGCTCCCAAAGCCAACAGATGGGCTGATCATGGAGGTCCTCTGTGTTTGTGGGCTCCAGTGACTTTTCCTCCACAGCTTCAAGCAATGGATTAACCATGTTTGCTGCAGGGCGGTAGCGGACCAGGCATCTACAGCCAGCAACGTCCCAAAGCAATATCCCAGTGCAAGTGCAACCTGAGCATTTCCCAGGAAGAATAGATGGAGCTTGTGACAAAGTTCCCCTCAGCAAGATGGATCTCAGCAGCCAGGAGCTCTCCCTCTGGCAATTCAGTCTGTCTTCCCTTGTTTTTGACAAGCTATCAGCATTCTTCTGGCCTCATATTATATTTGGCTGCATGGCAACATCTTCGAGAGCTACAGTGAAGCTCTGAGCACATCTAGTCAGGAAATAAATGGTGCATAAAAACTCTTATGAACACACTGATGGACCATGCAGCAGGTCACTCTGAGCAGCAGGTGAGAGCTGTGAAGTGTTTTGCTGTTCTGGCTGGAGACTGACCAAAGTTATTCCCTTCAGTCTCCAGATATCTGGGTGTCAGAAGCAGCCGAGGCTCTGCAGGGGCAAGGGAAAGGCTGCCGTTTCTTCTAGCTGTCCCTGGCTGCTCCTCAGGGACACTGTTCATATCCTTGTCTTTCAGGACAAGTGATATAATTTATAGGTAAAAGAAGATAGTATATCAGCAGACTAGAGGTTACACACAGCTACAATACACTTCTCTTCTAGGTCAGCTCTATGATGTGCTTTGGGCTGTCCTCCCCAGCAACCCCGCCAAAGCCTGAACTGAAATTTCTTCTCTGAAGCTTTCAGGATTCTCTCCTCATTTCTTTCTTCTATCAGGCCACATGCTGAAGCAGCTTTGCTAGCCAGCAGAAATTAGCCTTCCTCAATAATCCATTTTACCTTGGATTTCATTTAGGTAAATCTTCCAACAGCTCCAAAGAGCTTGCTTTAGCAAGAGACAGGTCTGCCTCTCGAAGTCTGAGTGAGGTCTACTACTCCGTAAGTTTTCTAGCAAAAATATAGCATGATTTGTAGTTAAATTTTTTAATGACTACCTTTTCTTAGGCACGGGAGAAATGATAGAATTAGAGAGATGTGAGCAATGTTTCCTTGGCTATAATGGTGACAGAAAAACTATGTAGGCTGAGCATTTATATATCACAGATATACCACAGAATATTGTGCATTCCATACTGATTTACAATATAGTATATCAAGATTATCTAATCATTATCACTACTTAGAAGACCTATTGATTTGGGAAGTCTTATGACTCTTGCACGATAAACTGTGAATCTAGCTGCAGGAGAACTAAAGTATTTGTGTGTGAAACATCTGACTCCAGCAAAGTCAGTGAAAGTTTTGTGAGGGAGCAGTAGTTGGGTGGGGTTTTTTTAGACATCTAGGGTTTCTCCCCACTTTGTACTCACTCCCATTAATACAGACTAGGATGGCATCAGAGCCAGCCGAACCCCATACTCACGTTAATATGGGGCTGTCCTATGAAAGCCTCACACAAATAGGAACATCCTGCAGAAATGGCCAGAAAGAGAAAAATATTTTACTGAAGTGCCACAAAGTCACTGAAGTAACAATCATAAAAGGTCAGTCAGGTTTCTCTTAAGGTACAGGATTAC
The DNA here is from genome assembly GCF_949628215.1 of Phalacrocorax aristotelis. NCBI lineage: Eukaryota > Metazoa > Chordata > Aves > Suliformes > Phalacrocoracidae > Phalacrocorax > Phalacrocorax aristotelis. Next base: position 105,685,398 of record NC_134276.1, on the reverse strand, counting down.
AAGCTTGGAGACCTTCCTTTTGATGGCTGACCAGTACAGATCCCCAGGTACTGTAAATCACATATCACAGAATGGTAGGGGTTGGAAGGGAACTCTGGAGATAATTTCATCCAACCCCACTGCTTGAGCAAGGCCACCCAGAGCAGGGGGCACAGGACTGCGTCCAGGTGGGTTTTGAATATTTCCAGGGAAGGCGACTCCACAACCTCCCTGGGCAGCCTGTGCCACTTCTCTGGCACCCTCACAGGAAAGAAGGATTTTTCTCATATTTAAGTGGAACTTCCTGTGTTCCAACTTGTGCCCATTGCCCCTTGGCCTGTCATTGGGCATCACTGAAAAGAGTCTGTCCCCATCCTCTTGACACCCACCCTCCAGATATTTATAGGTATTGATAAGATCCCCCCTCAGTCTTCTCTTCCCCAGGCTGAACACACCCAGGTCTCTCAGCCTTTCCTCATGAGGGAGATGCTCCTGTCCCCGATCATCTTGGTAGCTCTCCACTGGACTTGCTCAAGCAGTTCCCTGTCCTTAAACTGGGGGGGCACAAAACTGGGCACAGTACTCCAAATGTGGTCTCACTAGGGCGGAGTAGAGGGGGAGGATAACCTCCCTCGACCTGCTGGCCACACTCCTTTTTATGCACCCCAAGATACCCTTGGCCTTCTTGGCCACAAGGGCACAGTGCTGGCTCAGGGTCAGCTTGCTGCCCACCAGCACTCCCAGGTCCTTCTCAACACAGCTGCTTTCCAGCAGGTCAGCCCCCAGCCTGTACTGGTGCGTGGGGTTGTTCCTCCCCAGGTGCAGGGACCTTGCACTTGCTCTTGTTGAATTTCATGAGGTTCCCCTCGGCCCAGCTCTCCAGCCTGTCCAGGTCTTGCTGGACGGCAGCGCAGCCTTCTGGTGTATCACCCACTCCTCCCAGCTTGGTATCATCAGCAAACCTGCTGAGGGTACACTCTGTCCCTTTGTCCAGGTCACTGATGACTATGTTGACCAGGACTGGACTCAGCACAGGCCCCTGGGGAACACCGGTAGCTACAGGCCTCCAACCAGACTCCGCGCTGTTGACCACAACCCTCTGAGCTCTGTAATTCAGCCTCTTGGTTCTTCAGCTTTCCTCAGTTCAAGCTGTCAAGAGTGCACTAAGAAACTGAACCGAGTTTTTTTCAGCCATGCACTGGTCATGGAACAGAAAGTACACACGTGTGGCAAATTAGTTCATGCAAGCTGAAAATGGGTAGCATGACTTTTTCTTCCCTCAAAAGTACCCAGCAACAGTACTCAGCTTGTGTCAACCCTAATTCCATGCAGATCAGATTTTCCTTTGTTGCAGCTTATCAAGAGTTAATAGTTAAGCCAAGAGAAACAAACACCAAGAAAGAAAAACACTATTATGGCTACATTACATCCTTTAACATATTCTTTTAAGAGGCTGAGTATACATATTTGAAGGAATAATTTTCAGATCATTAAGCACAATGCCTTCCCGAAGAAAACATTCTTGCCTGATCACTTCTAGAAATAGCTGATATCTGAGGCTATGTGAGAAAATTGCCATGGATCAAGATAAAGTAGGATTTGAAGCCAGTCCAGCTAGACTAGTGAAAAGACTATATATTCACCCTAATTCTGAGTTAAACTGGATTTTTTTCCTAATAGCATAATGGCTTGAAAAGTCTTTGCTCCTTAGCAAGGAGGTATTGACAAATCAAAAACACTAAATGCAAAACATTTCCTTGAATTTATAAAGTAGGTTTTCTGTGCAACGCATCAGGTATAAAGTGGTATATAAAATCACATCAGATTATGTGAGACCGTTCAGCATTCTGAACCCTTTTGATGTTACGTTATTTGGGAAAAGATCCAATAAATTAACTTAAAAAATGTGTAAGAAGGGTTAACACAGTAATTAAATACTTCTTTTCAGTGTTGTATTATAGGCTTCCTCCTCTCTTCAGTTTTATGAGCACTGCTGGAAAAGCTGGATTATGATTTTGTTATTTTCCAGCACCTCAGTGTTTCCCCTTTTCCCCAGGATCATTTTATTTGCAATGAGAATTCATGAGAGAAAGCCCTCAGTAAAACTGACATTTTCAAAACATGCAGTTTTGGATCCTACAAGGCCTTCAGCAGACATCTCACTTTCCTGCTGAGCTCAGGCGGAAAGCTGCCGACATGGTCAATGGGAAGATTAATGTTCCAAGAGACTTTTTTTAAAAAGGAATAAGGCAAGATACTGGCACGCATTTTGTATCTGTTTGGTTTAACAATTAAGATAAACCAAATAGAAGCTTGCTGCACCATATGCTTAAAGTAAAGAATTTAGTGTTAAGAAAACTTTATATTATTTCAACTGAGAAAGCATATCCATCTCTGTCACTGCGTTCTATGCATGCATATGCAGGACACAGATCTAATCAGTGGCTGAAGTTGTGCTATGTCAAAAATCTAATAAATGTAATATTTTAGTCTTTCATGGATGTAGCAAAGGTTCATTTTTCTGGGGAGCTATTTATAGCATCGTATAATGAAGGTACGAGCTTCCCTTCTCTGCAACCATACAAATATTCCTTCAGAAGGATTAAATCTCTGAATTATAACTTGGAAACACTGAGCTCTGCTGTGAGTTTGATGGCAAGCCTGGCTCCAAATACGGTGGTTTTGCATCTCAGTGGAATAGCTACATCAGTCACATTTGTAACCCCTGCTGCCTTTAGGGTTTCGCAGAGTTGGCTTTGTGCTTCCATTAAACAGAAGCTGTGGGTCTCCAGGTGTCTGACAGCCACTTGAAAGTCAATTTGTAGTTGTTTATGCCTATTTTAGAGCTGGTCCTCATGGTATTAGCCAAAGGGACAGCGGCAAACAAGTAGCACAACATTTCAAGTGGCCCATGAAAGGGAGGCGATAGGGAGCTTTACAGGCTGTTACCAGCAATCTTGCATTTCCACTTGGCAGGACTGGGATGCACACAGAGGAATTAATTTGGATGTGGGGCAAAAATCACTAAGAGCTGGACTGGTTTAGGATTCCCTCGAAGATCATAAAAATAAATTGGTGTCCTGGATTTATTCCTAAGATTCAGTCTGTTTTCTCCCAATACTTACCATATTTCAACAGCTATGCATTATTCTCCTTACAGTTGTCCAGCTGCCCCCATTTTACATTTACTATATTTTATCTTTTAGGGATGAATTAAAACCAGCAGTTCTGCCTTTTCCTCTGCCTGTAAAATAAAACTCCAATATAGTTATAACTGCTTATATTTTCTGAGTTTTACCTATCATATCCTTTCCATTCTTCAAGAAGACACTGCTGTTGCCAAGTCTGGGGTGATGCTGTATCCTGTTCCTGTTATCATGTGACTTCACGTTTGCAAAATTTACCACTAAATCCATTTTGCTTCTTGCTAAAGGAAAACACTCTAGTATACAAGCTCGCTTTAATTTTAAGTTATATTTCTTGTCTATATGTTATGAAGTGGAATAATATAAACAGATGTAGTGATTCCTCTGAGCTTGTAGAGAGCCCAAAAAACACCTAGGGTAAGAAGCAAGGATTGACCAATTCACTTTATAAGGTCAAACTGACAATTATGAGCAAGTTGTTCTAGCTTGAAATTATCATTCGGTCTCTTTCCAGGCCATGTTTGGATATTCAGTGTTTCTGACTTTCACAGAACATCAAGTGCATTATCTGTACTTTGTGCCTTTTAACATCACCCGCGCAGACCATGTGGAACACCATGTAACACTGACCCGACAGCAGAGAGGAGATAATTCTGCATCTCAAGAGAAGAATGTCTCAAAACAGTATTAAATACACTTACATGCACCTGAACCCACCAATCTACAGGCCCTACCATCTGGAGCAAAATCCAGTTGGAAGGACCGGGAGCACCTGCTGAGCTCCTGGTTTGGAGCTCAGCACACCCCACCTACATCCCATGTTCATCGTGTGTGTTAGATTTCAGAGTAGATCACAGAGGAGTCTAGTCTGTTCAGGAGGACCAGGAGAACAACCCCCCTGTGATCCCTCACCTTTCCCCAACCCCCCGGCCCACCCTTTCTGGGGGAGTAAGGCTTGAGGGTGAACTGCAGAGCACAGCTGTACCACCAAATCAACATAGTTTTAATCTGCCTCTGGTTAAAAATATATTAACACATCAAAGTCACAGAATCTCCTCCTACTATCAACTCCCACAAAAATGGTTGATCAAAATAAAATAAGAAAAGGTCATAGCGATGGAGAGACAGAAGCAAATTTTTGCATACAATAAGAATACCCCAAGTGGATTAACACGGAATAGAAGTACATTTAATGCAGCACTGTGGTACACATAATGAAAGAGAGGGCAAATCAGCCATTAATTAGCCATCTTTTATCATTCCAGAAGACAGCATCTAGGATCAAAGTCTGGGGTAATAGCTCAATAGTATATCAAAATAAGCATCACATATGCCATGCTGAATTTCTGCCCCATTTGCTGAATGCTGTAACTCAGAATCCAGATGTTACAATAGCAAACCTCACCATCTCCTTTCCAGCAACTGGAACCTTGACAGCAAATAAAACAGTAGCATTCATTCCTGAGTGAAGAGCTATACCAAGGTTAAGGGATACGATCACAGTATTGCCAAAGCTTGATCTTGGGAGTATTCAAAAGCAAACTTTTCTCTCTAGAAATATATCTGTTCTCCAAGATGGACTCAGATTGTCTGAATTAAACTCCTGCTTTTAATCCGCTTCTAGAAGGTTCCACCTCTAAGATTATTTTAGTAATTTCTTATCTTGGATGAAATGTGTAATTTCTTTATTGACTATCCTACTAAAGGGTTGGTCTTTTCTCCAGGCACTTACAATTCCAAGTTTTCCTCCATATTTAGTAGTGCTTTCAGCTTAATCTAATATTACCTCTTTTTCCAAAGCCTCATTCGCACTGGGTGCGTAAACTTCAAGTTCAGATTCAAAGTCTTGATGGTTGAAGGAAAAAAAATTAGGGAAACCTTCCACAGTGCCAGGTCAACATCCAAGCATACACTTTGAGTAGATGCTTAAGTCTCATGAAGGTCTGTTTCTCTGTATACAGGTAATGGCTCAGAATATTTCCTAGTTACGTCTCTCAAACCAGCATACTGGATGCTTCTCTTTTACTTCCAAGACAACATGTCAGAAAGTACATTAGATCGATACATCATGCATTTACACTTAGCTTTACATTTAGAAAGTCTTCTTGAAACCACCCTTTGCATGCACTGTGAGAACTAAAGCCACGTGACAAGACTCCTTTAACCAGTGTCTAGGAAAAGAACCACCCACACACTCACAAGATTAAAAAAAACCCAACACAACTTGTGATGCTATACCTTTATTCAACACAAAGATGTAAAGTTGGAAATTTGTTTTTAGAGAACAGATTTTTCCTCCAGCTATGCAGAAGACTCCTCAGATTTTATTTTAGGATAGAATTAAGGCTCACAATACACGTCTTTTTAAACCCAGTCATGATTATCAGCACTGTATATAGGTACTATTTAAAGAGTTTATTCCAATTTAAGTACTCCATGGTTATTTGCATTGCACTAGCTTCTTTGCCTCTTTCATTGAGCCACATAATATTTAGATGTACAATTGTTAATTTTAACTGTTAAAAGGGAAGTCCCAGACTTCCTCTTATCTACAAGAGACAACCCACAGCAAGTAAGGGGCTGCACTGGGCCTCATGTGATTAAAGCTGGTTAGTGGCCTGTGCACCAGATCCCACTCCAAGATGATTTCTGGTTAGAAAGGAACACGTTTGGACTAATCCAGACTTTCACTTCTGATTTAGTACCCAGGCCCATTAGCAAGGGCTGAAACACAGCAACCATTGGAGGAACTGAAGTAAAAGGACACCAGAAAGCATCCCAAAATGATGACCAGAAAGCAGCAGAAGCATCTCAGAGGGCATCCGCCAGCAGTTCAAGACGGCCAGGTAAGCGACCATTCACTGTGCCAGTCTCCTGCAGTCCCCGCCTGCTGGGGAGCAGCAGGCAGCCGGGCTGGTGCCAGAGACTGCCAGCAGCCCTGACGGAGCGGCAGAGGAGGCAGCCAAAGGGAAAACCCTGCAGGGCCTGAGTCGTGCTTCTTGCTGCTGCAGTGAGCAGCAGGGACAACTTATAACCGGGCTCCAGGGGGTCAGGGGGCCTCTGTACAGACTGCTGCTGCCACCTCCTCCGCGGTCTGCAGGGCTGTGACCCTGCACCTCTGCACTTCAGGGCACTGGCAGCGCTTCAACAGTAATAAGATGGATACTCTTGGCTGCTCACTCATTTTCCGGAATAGCCACTCGTTCCCGACCAGTACAGAAGACTCAATAAGTATGAACTTCACATCTCTGGAAGATTTGCCTTCTACTAATACAAGCTATATCCCAAACTAAGGTATTCCTGTAGCCATTTAGAAGAACTCTCTGGACAAACAGCTGTTTGTCAAGAATGAGAGGAAAGATACGGTCTTAAAGTACACTGTACCAAGCACAGTCTGGTACTTCTGAGGTGTTTTAGGAGTAAGAGGTTTGGCTAGTTATAAGACAGCTTATATTGAGAATATCTGGCGTCTCTAATGAAATACTTGATATTTCTCCTAACCGATGTTACAACTAGATCTCATTCTTACATGAAATAAAATGCAAAACACTAACCAATAAGCGTTAATGAAATTGGTGCTGCTGAATGCCAGTTGGCACAAGGACACATGCTATTAGCCTTCCAGGTGATGCCCCAAAATACAGTGACAGTTATTGTATTGCCCTTTTCTTTGTTATTCATGGGTAAGTCTCACTATGGAACAGCTGGTTTTCCTCCACTGAGCAGGTGAATAAAATCATCACCCACACTTTTTCTACTTGAATTAACATGCTGTTGCCTCCAGAATTATAAGGTTGAATGATTAAACTCAAGAAGTGGTTGTTCCTCTTAATCTAACACATACCAGAAACTCCAAACCAGCAGTCAACACGCAATAACTGGCTTCCTGAAAGACAGCAGATCTGAAGTCTTTTCATACCAGCTCCTGACTGATCAGATGAATAAATGGAAGATGCAAGGGTTCCCTCATTGCTACTATTAATAAACATAGTATTTAAAAATATATATCTTTCAAGACCCATTCATGTTTCATGCCCGAAACCTGAACAACAAACAACAATTCTATTTACTAAGGAGAGATTAGTCATTCAAGAAATGTGAAGCACCAGGAAATGATTCCAGAGTTTATTTTAAAAGATTCATTGTTACCTGCAGACACAGACTAAGCAAACATTTCCTTCAGCAATAAAGTCAATAGCAGTCTTTCCAGCTACTGTAATGACTGCCGTTTTTGACATCTCAGTTGATAGTTGCCTGCTCCGTATTAGTCTGTTGAACTGACACCCACTATAAAAACAGAGAAAACTGAGACATTTTTAATTCTAATCTCCACACTCTAAACAGATAAGCAGTTTCCTCACATATTCATGGTATAATTAAGAAGTTATATCAAACAAAATGTGATTATCAGACAGGGAGCTGAATTACCCAGCACTTCAGAGATCCATAAGGCAGAAGCGGAGGACTTGTCCCTCTTTAGGTGCGCAGCTCCCTGCCGTGGCCCATGAGCTGCCTGAAACGGAGCACGGCACTGAAGCTCAGTTTTGCCACACGGTGGATATTTACTTACATGAAAATGAGCTGTGACTATATTAAGGGTGCTCGGGGGCAATACTAGGCAGCTGAAGAATTAAGGAAGGAGGAGGAAGGAGACTTTTCACAGAATACACCTTCCTGCCTTCTTCTTTTGTGAAATACTTCTGGATTTGTTCCAGTTACCCCTCCCTCTGATTTTGTTTGCTCTCTTTTTATCACTAGCATTGTTTGCATCAGAAATGCAGAATCATGAAAAAGAAGTTATAGAAAATGGTACTGACAACGAAAAACTTTATTTCTCCTATTCCTTGACCTTTTTCTTCCCCACGCATGCCAGGGAGGGAGCAGATTGCATATTACCTTCTTGCAGGCTAAGGAGTGTGCTGGCAAGTGATTCACCTCACAGCTGTAGGGACCTTCCTGTCCATTTGAATTAATGTGCTGCTGTGACGGGGAATAATTTATTCCCCTCCTTCCCCCCATTCTCCCTACAGGATTTTTACACACTCGGACACAAAGGTACATGCTTGCTCCCATGCACGTGTAAAAACATGCTCACACACAAAGCAGGTCTTGTTTCTGTAGCACTACAGCAAAAAGATTCTGTTACATGTCAGAAAACAAAGCCCAGCAAGCAATTATAGGTCCAAAGCTAAATTAATAATTTGCTATACTAGTGTGTAAAAAAGAAATATTAATGGATATGACGACCGAAGTGCAAATGGCTGAGGAATTCCAGAAACAAAAGTGTTGATCAGCACGATACTACCAGCGTCACTGCTCCAGCAAAGGGTCAGATTTAAAAATGATTTCTTGCTTTCTTGAAACAGGAACCGAGAACTCAAGAACTGCACCAGTCTGAAGTTCTTGTAGTTACAGTAGTGCCAAAGAATTGCCACAATTTATAGATAAACACCTCTCCCCCCCTGCAGCTGATTTCATTGCTGTCACAACAGTAGAGTTCCATGGATGTTACCCAGACCTACAGGGCATGCTAAGAATGATTCCTGAAGTCACCCTAATTCCTTGGGGCTTCAAGCTTTTTTTTTTTTTTTAATCACATAGTTCATGAAAGCCTTTTCTCTGTATTGAAACAGCCGGAAGAGATTTACATTGTTTTTCCTGTCTTTCACTTGAAATTTCAAGAGCTGCAAATCTTTTATCAAGGCATATTCCCCAATAACGTGCCAGAAGAAATCAAGGGAATACTCCCCTCTGCTAACTGTAGCATTCTAGGTATAACTCAATAACAAAGCCACAAACTTCCAGTATCGCTTGTGTACCCTCAGCCTAACCTACCTGCTACTTCAGAAGATGTATGGATCCACCAGTCCTAGATCATCTCTACCAGCCCCACGCTGCCCCTCCAAGGAACCTGAGAAAGCTAAAGTAACAGGAGGACTAATATTTAAGCAACTGAATACCACCCCAGGTGTTTAGACTGATCCATCCACAGGCAATGAAGAGAATAAGGCGTCTTCAGTAGGTGATTCATCTAACTTAACAGCTATCTAACATCTATTGTGTAATGGGTAGTTCTTTCTTCAGGAGCTCAGAGTCTCAGATAGCCTAAACAAGGCATGTTTCAAAAGAGACGTGCCAATACTTGCTATCGCTATGAAGGTCAGTAAACTTCATATTTATCTACCTTAAAGACAGCAGCAAGAAAAAAAAAAAAGAAGAAAAAAGCCTAAGTAAGAAAAGGCCAGACCCTGAAAGAGCAGGGCATGCATCCTTTTCAGATAAACTTTTTTTTGTAGGCAGTATCGTTCTCTTTCTAGCAGAGCATTTAAGTCAGAGAACAATGACAGCATAGGCTGTCAGTTATCTCATAGACATATTAACTTCTATGGTCTTGTTTCCCTTCTCATCAATATAGTTTAGGCAACATGACAGATGTAGCTTTTATTTGTTTTCTTGTTTACTTTAATGGCGTCAGGGTGACTTGCTGCCTGCATGAGGCCATTTCATTGGCCTTTTTAAGAAAAAAACAAGGTGGCAAATTGACAGTGGCCTGAAAAAAAGGTAGGAACCAATTATTTTGCTACCAAGTATCAAATTATGTTTTTGTTATCATACAGCCCTGCATTTGTAAACTTCAAATTTTGAGAATTTCAAACAAAGAAAAGAAACAAAAATCCCTGTTTGCTCAGCGCATATATACACAGCAGAAGAAGGATCTGTCACAGACCCAAAATCTATGGCAATTTTTGAAATCAAAATCAACGTGCATAGTTTGGAGGCATACTAGTAAATCCAACCTACCCATGACTGTCCCCTGGCTCTGGGGCCAGGAGCCATGGAGCACCCTGAGCCCATGGAGCGCCCTGAGCCCCAGCTCCCCCGCATAGCCTGGCTCCAGGCAGGCTGTTGATGGGCTCCCCGGTCCATGCTAACTCCCATAGTTGTACCCAGGAATTGTTTGGCAATGTACGAGTTCTTCTGGGCTAAAACCATTCAAAAAGTCAGAATGGGATCATGTCCCAGTGCCCAGGAGCCTTTAAACTAGTCGTACAGATGCATCCTTCCTGACTGCAGCACTGGTGCCAACCCTCTCTTTTCAGAGTGGCTTTAATAGCAGCCTCAGGGACAAAACCTCCCACCCAACGTAGTGTTCTCTGGGGCTGGTATGAAGCTTAGTGCCCCTCTGGCCACCACATTGAAGGGAAGGCTGAGCAGGTGAAGAGGACCCAAACTGCCGGCATTGAGCCCCGGTGCTGGCAGAGCTGCTCCGCATGAGAGCCAGGCATCTGCAGCAGGAGCAAAGGAGCTGTGGCAGGAGCATCTGGAAATAGAGCAGTGAGACTTTCCTGAGGAGGATGAGGAGCCAGCTGTGCAAATGGTAGAGAGCTGTATGCTGGGGAAACAGGAAGTTCTTCACACCCTGAGACTCAGCCAGGTGCCACCCAAAATCTGCATCGGTATTCAAACATTCAGCATTGCCTATAGCTGAAGGGGAGCCAGCAGAAAAGACTAGAGATACTGCCTGTGCTCAGAGAAGACAAGTGAGGTAAAGTAAATGAAGTTTAGAATGAAATCTGTGACTGGGTTGAAGACCCACATGTTTCTCCTCAATATTGTCTGGAAGTGCTAGTACCTCAGGAACACCTTGGGTTGTTTTAAGGCTTTTCATGAGTCTTTCTATAGCTGCTTCTCCTGTTTAACAATAAAAATCCCAAGGATGTTCAACTCTTGCTATATCTGAAGATGAGAATACTAACCAAAACCCACAAAAGACTTTCATATGTGTGAGCCATACTGACTTGTCTTTTTCTCATTGAGACTGGGATCTGGGGGCAAATGCTGACTATTGAACTAAAAAAGTGCCGTAAGTGTTTAGCACAGAAGATGTTTTATTTAGCCGAGAAATGGCTAAGAAAGAGCCAGTGTTATTTTACAATACTTTATCCTAGAATCCAGAGAAACTCCACCTTCTTTACTTCAAAGACATCAGTAAATTCCAGAGCATCCCATGAAGAGGATGCCTTCTTCTGCTACAAATGTGAAATTTTATTCAGAAAAGAGGTCCAGTTATTTATTTTAGAGATAATGCAAAGCAAAGGCTCACCAGAAGAGCTCTCAGTTCCTTGGGCTGCTTATTTAAAACAAGGCTTACCGTATAAAGTAAGAATATAAAAATACCTGTTTGGAGTACAACTTCAGGGAGGACAGAGAACAGCAGCATCACTTCTGATAGGGTTCTTCTTCATATGTGCCTTTGAAAATGTAGTAAAGATATCCTGTATCCTCTCTCTTTCTGGAACAGATGAAGGAACCATTTTGGGTCATAGCATCTCAGAGTTTTGACGTCCCTTATTAAGCTGAGACACAGAGAGATATTTACAATGATACCACTCTTCTAAGTTCCAAATGATTTGTTTCTCACATAGTCATTTACGGCTAAAAAAAAATATTAGATGTTGAAATGAAATAATTTTGTACATAGCACTGTGAATATAAATGGGCACTTTGATCACTAGCTGACACAATGGATTGTCTCCCTGAGAATAATTTGTGTGTTAGACTTATGTGTGCTTGCCCACCATCACGCCTATAGTAAGTTAAGCTACTTAATATGATTAGCTTCCAAAATGGAATTTACTGAATCAGAGAAGACAGGAGAAAATGAGGAAATAAAGTTTTCCTTACTGCTGAGTACTAAAAATACTGTGTGTCATTTTGTCTATGGGAATCTGAGTTTTGTCTTGTTTTAATTTATGGCACAGAATAGAAGTCACAGAAATGCTGTCTTCTCTTCAGATGACAGTTTAAGTGATAGAGTATAAGAAGCTCAAATTTAGATTTGGTTTATGAGAAAATAATTCACACAGTACGTCAGCTCTACCAGAGGCATCGTACAGAGACTGAAGACTGTCAGAGTCAAGGTTGCCGAGTTGTTCTAACAAGGTCCATGTCCTCTGGACACACAGAGATAAAGCTGAGACCTGGCTTTTGTCTCTGGTTGTGAACTAGGATCTTGTTTGCCTGTCTGTCTGTAGAGATGTCAAGAGCCATGGCTGTCCCTGTCTCCCCAAAGAAGCAACATTCTCTTCATGAAAAGACTGACAAGTTATAGTGCAGGGGTCAGCTTGATACAATTTCAGACTCCAGACATGAAATTTCTGTAATGTAAAAAAAAAAGAAAAGCCTGACAGGTTTGATAATCAGAAGAAAACCAGGGGGAACATTATTAAATATAGCTACTTCCATTGGCAGCAGTGGTACTAATTAATGTTGCCAATACAAGAAGTCAAACTTATAGCCATTAAAAAATTGCAAAAGTAGCTTCAATGTAAGCAATGTCATGTTCAGCTGAGCTTTAGTGGTTTCATTTTCACGCAGCATATAGTAAACATGCAAATAAGCTATTAAAGGATGTTCAGGTTAGTGGGGATCTAAAAGAGGAGGAGGAAGTTGGCTCCTTCCCTAGTGTTACCTGGAAGGTACCCTTTAGCATGGAAAGGATGGGGCAGATCTATACTGGGAAGGCATTTGGCTGTGTGGACGTCTGCCGAGCTGTGCGTGGTTGTGCAGGTCTGACTCTGGTTGCTACAGTCAGGAACAAAACAAAGTAAAATTTTTTCTTTTGAAGGAAACCAGGTCTGAGAAAAGCCATAAAACCAGCAGGAACATAAACTTGTTGAATCCCAGGGAGAAAAATTTTATGCAAATATAAGTAATGTTTTACTTAGAATTAAGCTTCTGGAGCTATTCACTCCCTGATTAAGCTGTGTGAAGAATTAGGCCAATTAAAAGGAATAGACAAGAAGAGAGAATTTTCCTGTCGCAGTATTTTATCTGGGGGCTGCTTGCGGCAGGAGCATTTCAAGTAGATGCAAACTTTTTAAAAATTTGTGTTTATTTATTCATTCTTTCGGTCTCAACAATCTTCAGCTGAAGGCAAATGGGAGGTCAGGGATACATGCATGTGTAATAATCAAAAGCTTCTAGGAAAGCACCAAGTTTATCCCTTCTTCTGGGAAAGGCAGACAGCAACCCTTTATTTTTACCAAGACAGATATAATTATTGCAGTTCTGTTTGTACAGTTTTATTGGAGATTCTTTTGAAAATCATAATAGGAGGGAGAAGAAAAGATGGCCTTTCACCAAAAGCTTGGAGAACCTGAAAAAAACCTCTTACTTATCACTGCATAAAAGGAATATACTGTTCAAGAGATGCCTGCGAGCTGGCCTCCCACTGCTTTGAGCCTAATTTGGTTGGAGATAAACAGAAAAATAGTGGCCCTTGAAAACTCAACATCACACTGCAAAAATCTGGTCTAATGTTAACAGGGACCTTCAGCTGCCATTGCCACAGTCAGATGTTTTAGAAGTGTTGATTTTCTTGTACTGATGATAAAATGTTATGAGACTATTTGTCCAGTGTGTGCTTAGTGGCTTATTTTTCAAAGTTAAGTACATTATCTCATCTGTTTCAGAACATTTTTCTCTCAGAGAAACCGTATGACATTAGACTGCTCTGAGTATGACTGCCTGCCAAGTCTCCTTTGTCTCTTCACTATGTAATTACAAGTCCAAAGAATGACACAAATGTAGGAAACTGTAGTCTGAAAAGCTGCGCTTACAGCAACCCATTTTTCTCAGCAAGGAGAACAACAAAGTCAGAGCAAGGTTTTTGGCCGAGTTGGACAATGAAAACATTTTTGCATGAATATTCATTCATATCTTCTAAGTCTTCAGCTGATTACACCGGTTCTGCCTGCCTTCCATGAATTTCAGATTTCGAGAACATTCGTCTTGGAAATGAGGTCCCATAGGAGTTATGACAACCTGCATAACAAACCCATGTGGTGACTGTGGGGGTATGTAACTCCACCTCCTCAGCGTTACTTCACCCTGATCGTTCCTCTCCACCAAACTGCTGAGATCTGCTCCTGGAGCAACCTCACATTTGTTACCACTTTCGTGCGCTCTTGACACGAGTGTGGTGCGCATTCACTGTGCTAATTGAGCAGATCTGTGCAAGTTCAGGCATGTCCTGATCTTCCCTACAAGAATCCGTGTACAGTGTGGAATAACTCAAAGAATTGTTTTGAAAAGTAGGATCAGCCCATTCTGATACACAAAAAGATTTGAGAACAAACCATCCACATGAACTGCTCATTTAGAAGCTCGTCATCAGGTGATGCACCAGTCTGGTCCCTTACCTGATCACCTTCCTTGAGGGAAGGTGACTTTTTAGCACCTGTCAGAGTTGTCATATTCTTCCCTGCTTCTGTTCTCTGGACCATCACGGAATGAGCTCCTGCAGGTTCAAAGGGAGACTGAATCTGAATCTAGGAGCCTTTTTTCTTCCTTCCTGCCCGTTTCCCCAGACATTTTGGGTGACTTAAGCTAACACAGTCATGTGGCAAACCATTTTACAGTGCTAATACGCAGTTACAGAGCAATCCCTAGCTCATTAGGGTGCCTGTCCCACAAAATACAGTTTTATTATTATTTTCCCTGCCATCATTTGTGCAGAATGCTTTAGCTCTGAAGGAAAATTTGGGGCAATAAGAAAATTAAAACAATGACATAGAACTAGAGAAAGGAGAAACTATTTGCCCCAGTAGGTCTCTTAAGGTCAAGCAAAAGAAGGATATATCTGGTTACCCTCCAAGTGACTCTCCCAAAAGGCCCACAGGTCTGTACCATCTTTTGTTAAACCATCTATGTTTGTTCTTTTTATAGTCCTGAACAGTAATTTATGCCTGGATTGGCTGAGATATTAAGTCCCTGGTGTTGCCACTATGATGCTTAGGCAGAACATACCACAAATGAAGAAGGACAACTGATTGTGTGTGCAGTTTTGTGTGTCAGAAGTGTTGAGGAGAAGGGCATTTTGAGGAGGCACATGACCATATTAATCTCAAGCGAAGCAGGGGACAACTCACTACGAGAGGGACTTACCTGGCCCAGGGAACTGACCCATGAATCATCCTTGTGGGCGATGTGTTTCCTTAGCCTGTAAGTTCGACTTAAACTCAACTCAGAAGCTCAGTTTTGCACTGGGGGGAGTCTCACTTATTTCTTCCAATGCTGATATCAAGTCTTTCATTTCACTCTCTACGTGGGCAGCCTAGGCAAGCCTTTTTAGACTCAAGCCCTCCTGGCCTTTAGGTTGGAAATGTCCATCCTAGAGGGAGTGCCTTGAAGGCAAGACGGGGCTTTGAGGGGGCTTCAATGGAGTTTGCAGAGCATCGTTCAGTTTTCACTGGGGAACATTATTTCCTCTGCAAAACTCCTCCACCATCCATAAGCCAAGGCTGGGGAATTCACTTTTTTCTTTTTTTTTTTTTTTGTCAAAAGCAATTTTCTAGAATTGTCAGAATCATTCTGCCTTCATCTGTACCCACAGGCAGATTTCTACAGAGGGCTATCAACCATTGTGGTTAAAGACACAGGTCTTTTCTACTTTGCAAAGACCTCTGTATGGTCTGTCTTTCATGAATACACACACACACACACACACACATAAAAACCTCCACAGCCCCATTTCCCTGCTTGTTACGGGTAGTACAGATGATGTGAGAGGCAGTCTCCTAAAAGCTTTCTGGCTAGCAGCACACAACTCCTTTAATCTATTCAAGTTCTTTAATGGCCTCACCAGAACCATACCTGAACCCCTTGCCGACTTTACGTGGTTCTGTTTTACAATGCCCCTCTGACACAGAGAAATGCCATCCCTACCTTACAGACAGGGAACTGAAGCACAGCAAAGATTAGATGTTGAAAATCACAGCTGCAGCAGAGTTAGGAGCAATAGCAAAGTACATCCTTGGTGAGTGTTCTATTCATCTGACTATCCTATTAAGAGTTACATATTTGGAAAGGAAAATGAGGGTAAAATAATGAGGGAAGGAGACATTAATAGAAAGAAAGGAACCGCAGGAAAGAAAGATTTATCATCAACTGATTTTACTGTGTAATCAGGCAATTGCTCTCCATTTTGACTGCTTGAGAGTGTCCCCAGTCGCATAACTAAAATGGCATTTGGGGCAAGATTTCATGTTCCATTTAGTGCTGCTGCAAGTGTGGGATGTACGGGAATGAGAAGGGCCCCTGCATGAGGGAGCAAAATCTGCTTTGATCCAGGACCCCAGGGGAAAGAGGGAAGAGAAAAGCAAGACAGCCATAAGAAAACCTCTGGTTAGTGATTTGAGAACATGTCCTGTAAATAGGTTAAACGCTGATGACTGGCCAGCTGCTTCTAAACACTGCAAGCATATGAAGCTTCGGGTGCTGCTTACTCAAACTGAGGCGCTTGGAGTCGGATTTTTGTTCTGGGGAAATGGCTCAGAGCTTCAGGCACTCAAGTTTCAGAAACTCAGGCCGAACTCATTCTGACCATAAAAAAAAGAGCAGGAAAATAAGAAAAGGAAAATCAGCCATTCTGCAAAGTGAGCTAGAGCCACTGTCCCTTGGGTATCTCATAAATAGGGTTATCAACAGACACTCTGTTGATAACCTTTGGGAAGCTGTTTTAAACTCAAAGGCTGTATTTCAATAATTATACAAATTATACTTTTCTAGATTATTCTTGCTCCCATTTTAATCAAGTTTTCTTTTGCAAGAAAAACAAAAATCTAGACTCTTAACTACCATCTCCCAAGACAGCACTATTATTATAAAAGAAAAACAGATTTAGAGACTTAATAATGAAGTATAGATTACGTTTTCTTGAGTAAAAAGAATCACTTCATAATATATTGCTTGCAATAAAGAGTAAGCCTCAGATTTCATGCAGCAATATTAATTACTAAGGAGAGAGAATGAAAGAAATCACGTCAGATTAAGATTCTTCTGAATCACAGCAGAGAAGATAGAGTGCATCTTCTGAATAAACAGATTATGTTACAGGGAGTAAAATTAGCAGGCAATCTTCAGCGATGCCTGCCTCTAACAGTTCTCCATATGACTTCTTGTGGGCAGGCCCAGGGGAGAACAACCGACGGCAGAATGATTATTTCAGCTTCCCGTGTTATTATTCTGCAGCCTTTCTCAGAGCGAGGGGATATTAACTATTCCACCTCTTCTCTGCGCTGCGGAGAAATTAGGCTTCACATCAGCATGTAATATGCGTGTAACAAATAATTGCTTATCACAAAAGCTTTTTGATCTGAAACTATGAGAAATGGCACGCAGAAGAGAAAGGACTTCGTGTATTACTGCTGGAGGAATGATACATTCCAAATAATTGATGTAAAATAAGATTGCCATCAAGAAAGCAATGTAATAACCACAGGTTCTCATACATGAAAGACCAAGGTAAGCACTTTACATGTTGCAGTGAGAATATATCCGCTGATTTTTGTGGACTCAGCCATTCTCCCCGGCAGACTCAGGGTTGGGGAGATGCTTACCACACCACCATCCTACCCTGGATGCCAAAAACTCTTGCCCACATGTGCCGAGTCAAGGCAAGCTGTTATTAGCAGCTTACCTGTAAGAATCTCTCCTATCCTAGAAACGCTGTGGGGAATCCATATTAAAAAAAAGAAAAAAAGAAGGTTCTGAAGCACTAACTCTCTCTTTAAAATGCAGTGAGGTTACACCACCTCATGCCTATGTGGCGTTCACAGAAATGTTCCTCCTTTTCGTCAGCTGAAAAACTCTCTGCTTTGCCGAGCTGTGCAGAGATCCTGAAACGCACCAGTGGTATTTGGTGACAAGAACGGGGTCAAGCATGAGAGAAGCTCTTCATCCTCTAAACTTTAAAGGTGCGTTTTTAAAGTCATGAAGTTAACTGTCCCTCCTAGAAAGATGGCTAAAATAAATGTACTAGGTTTTTATTGAGAGCTGGTGGGTAGACTATGCTGTAGAGTGTCTGTTCTCTGCCCTGCAAAATGCACTCTTTCCTTGCCCTCATGGTGGGCAAGGCTTGCCCGTGCCCGTTTATGACACGGTGTTTCTGTTAAGAACTCCTGTTTAGCCTAGGTGTTTCTCCAAAGTTTCATACAACAGAAAAACAGCAGCTGCCTAGAGATAACAACATAATATCTTGCCCTCTGAGAAATACCACCCGATAAGAATTTACCCACTGTTTGAAAAATCGGTAAGAGAACATTTTTCTTTTTTTTTTTTTTTTTTTTTTTTAAACCTTTATGTTTAAATCCTTACTAAGGAAGATACTGGCTCATATTGTGCTTGTAGTGGTGTCCTACCTTGTATTTGGGGGCAAGATCTCACGTGGCATGTAGCAACCCAAAGCCACTGGAGGCTGAGCTGGCTCTGGAAGAAGAGATAACCAAGTGAATTTGAACTCCAAACAAGGCAAACACCTCTCTGGAGGAACAGAGGGGTTCTGCCTACTCCACCACTCGCCTTGTCCCCCCAGCACCACCATGCCTCAACAAACTTCTCTCACATCAGTCTCTGGGAATGTGGAGCTTACAGGAAAAAAACCACAGTAATTTGCTACTAGAGATAACAAATATGGTCCTTTATTTCTGAAATTCTGTGATAGTTATTTCTTCACTGTTTTCACTAGGAGAGTCAAACAACCTTTAAGGCAATGAGATGGCTTTTATGCTAGCTTGGGGTTTTTTTTAGGTTTGTGTCTGCAAGGTCCCCGAAAGGGGAAAGGGCTCTGTTTGGAGATTAACGTAAGAGGGATGTACAGAGTTTCCTTGGCTTTCCGAGAAGCATTTACAACTAAGTGGTAGACAGTACATGTGAAGCAGTACAACTTTCCTCTGTTGTAACTATGGTATAAGTTACTTAATTTCCATACAGTTACTCCCACCCAGGAAGAACAGTGCAATGTAGCCAAATGAGGCATCCTCATGCCAACAGAAACCCTAATTATATGCTGGGAGTGGAGAAAAGGGGAAAAAAAAATCTCAGTTACTAAAGCAGTTATTAAAATAAAATAGGAATATTTCAGCTCAAGATGAGGCATGAAGTCAGAAAGAAGATATCTGATGGCATGGAGAACTGAATGCTGGATGATGTGTAGCCTCCAAATCACAGACCGGAGGTCCTTGCTCTGCAGGAGAGGAGTGCTCTTCACCAGAGCAAACGTGTTGGCCGTCGTTTCTTCCGGGGATTGCCATGATTTGGGCTTGGGCACCCATGAGCAGACTGCCCAGTGGCAGCAAATGAGCACAGGTCTCACTGTATGATATTTCCACCTGCAAGTTTTTTTTGGTATTTTCTTGTGCTTGCTTTGATGTGACAAAATGAAGGACCATATCTGTGGGTAATTCAGTCCCCTTGTATTGGGATTTCACCTGTCAGCACATTCACCGTCCTATCTCAAAAAAGGAGAAACAAAGGGCTCAAAGCTGCTGCCCACCCTACTGAGAGGAGGAATTACACTCAGAGAGAAGAGTTGGGGCCAAGCGACTTTTACTCATGTACTCATACTTTTGCTCAACAGGCAGCTTTCAGAGGAAAGGGAGAGGGAGCTGATGTGTGAAAATCAACTATGGGCATAAAAAGATAGTTTGCCAAACTACCTGCTGACTTCAGTCTCATTGAACTCACATTTCCTGCAATGTTTCGCGAAGAGGCTGGCATATCCCAGCTGGATATGAGGTGCCAGCCGCCAGGGATGGAGGCAGTCCAGCGAGGAGGGCTGGCGGGGGGCACCCGGCCCACCCCACGGCTCCGCAATGGCAGTGCAGACCTGCTCCACCATCTCCTCCTGCCCCAGAGTCCCCACCGCACAGGGTCCCCTCCAGACAGATGCCAATGGCACCGTCACAGAGAGGGAGGCATTCTGCTGCTGTGCCTTCTTGTAACAGGGCAACCATCAGGATCCATCCTGTTTAGTGGATAAAAATTGAACTTACAGCTTCAGTTCAGGATTAAATGGGAAGGGAGGTCTTCCCTCCTTCAGCTCTGTTGAGATTTTTAAAAGGCTGTACCTTCCCTATGAGAAAGATGGGTATTTGCCTATTTCTTTGAAGCTGTGAGATAGTTAATTATCTTACTGAAAAACTGTGTGTGTGGGAGTGACTCCTGTTGTTTGCAGAGTGTGGTTGAAGAAAGGGAAGTTGATGTCAATATAAAAATAAACAACCCTGACTTTTATTTCCACTCGATTTCATAATAAGATAACTAGGGCTGGTTATTAGCTTAGCCTGTGGTAAAACATCTTTTTTTTTTCTTCCTTTTTTTCAGCAACCTTTATTTAAGCCTGGGGATTTCCTGGACAGAAATATGAATGCAAGCACAATAAATCTGAATTTTCTGGAAAGCTCTGCGAATATGCAGTAAATCTCTTTCAAAGGTAAAATTAATTTACCCCAAGGAGCAGGCAATTGGCAACATCTGAGCTGAAGACCTCTCTTCCCCTTCTCAAACCCATCAGGGAATGCGGGTAGCCGTGCAGCAGGCAGCAATGTTTCTTCCCAACAGTGGCAGCCTTCCTGCCTTTCTGCGTGTAACTTGTGCAGTGGCCCCAACAGGTCGGCTGCGCATTCGCAGCAAAACTCTGGGAAGTCCTCAAAATCTGCCAAGAAAAACCCTCTGGGTGTATAAGGAATACAGAGAAAAACCTGTGAAAACTTGGAGACAAGGTCATTGTAGCCCAAGCAGGCTACAAACCCAGAGTAGGTGGAAAGCTTTCCTGTATTACAGTGTTTTCATTACCTTTTTTTGCCTCCAGGTCGTGGAAGTTTATGCAGCATTCAAACATCATGGAAAATAAAGGGGGAAAAAATCCTTCTTTTTCCAAAACCATAGCCAGCTGCTCATTTCAGAGTAAACAAACCAAAATAAAGAAACCCTTCCTATCTGACTCATATCCACCCTTCCTTTATCAAAAGACAACCTTCTTTAGGCTGTCTGTTGTAAGGCAAATTATAACCTACAACATCAGGTATGAAGTTTAAAACAGGGGTGCCTCCCAATGCACTTAGAAGGTTTAAATTCCTTCTGGTCTCGATGACACCCCTGCAGCGTGCACGAGGGTAATGATGCTTCCTTCCACTAAGGGGCTTAGGGCAGGCGTGGTGGCCTGTAGTCATCAGAAGAACTGATGCCGGTGGCATGGTCTCAGCAAGAGGTTTAGATCATTAAGTCACACTCCAGCCCAGGAAAAATTTAATTTTAAGGTCAGTGAGGAAAGCCAATGGTGAGCCTTAGTCAAGCTCAGCAATACCACACAGGAAATAGAAAACACATTAATCACTAGTGAAGCCAAATATACCACAGGAGCTTCATCTTCCATGTAGATGGATGCTCAGACCAAAAGGTTTCTTTAAAAGGCATTACCTCTCCTACCATACTCTGTTCTCATGCTGCGTTTGTGGGGTATCAGATCTCACTCAACCCAGCTCAACACACCCAACTCAGGTTTACTACTAACGACGTGAGTAACGGCATCAGCAAAGGCGGTGGGCAAGGCCCTTACGGCAGCGGTCTCAGAGTGCGGTGCAGCCTCTCCAGAGACCCTGTATACCTCCCCGTTGCGCGTCTGCATGTTCTGTCCTCTCTGCTGCCCTCCCAGGTGTGCGACAACGTGTGACAATCACACTTCCATGTCGCCACACAGACCTAATGTGAAGTCTTGCCGGCACATTTCAATGAACGACACTAGCAAAACACCTTAACTGTCGGCCTTCTATTCAATATTTCTGTGGGCAAAACTGAATATTTTGTCATGCCTGGTTACATTTCTAAGTTCAAGACTACACTCAGACCCTAACTAGATGCTGAGTACTTTTCTTCCTGTATTACACAGAGACTAGCAAATCATACATAAAGGAAACCATTAAAAAAAAAAAAAAGTGCTATTTTGTGATTGCATTGTCTCTAATAAATAGAGACTGTGAAAAGGTATTATGTCCAGTATCAATTATTCATATTTCCAACAAGTAACTGACACATCCTCAAGTTATGGCTTCCATCCACACTGGATATAAAATACCGTTTTCACAATGATTGGAAAGGCTGTTACTGGCTGTCCATTAAAATATATATCATGTACCAGGCAATAGAAGCTGACAACACCAGGAAGAAATAACACTTGACAGCCACTTGGGAAATATATAGGCAAGAGAAGACTGAAAATTGCTGAAGATCTTTACAGCTTCTTACTTTTAAACACTGACCTCCAAGATATGAAGAACAGAAAGATTTATCTGCATTTGAAAATTTCCCTCACCTCCTGGTGTTCTGTTTCCTTTTCATAACCAGGATAAATGAAATATTTCTAAATTAGATTGCATTATGCATATTTTAAAGAAGCAGCACTGAAGTCACTCCCACTGCCCAGCATGAGAAATGCCCCCTAGCAGAAATCCTTGGCTGTCGTTTTCCAGCCCTTGTACCCAGGGTGGACTGGAGCTAATTACCTGAAGCGAGGAAGTCTTCAGGTGAAGCCCGGGAAGATTTATCATTTTGTTTGTTTAGTCCTTAGATCCACTGGAATTGGCCTTTCATAGCAAAATATCAATCATACAGGAAGGAGAATTTTGTTTTCCAGAAGCTGGGAAGTCAAACAAAATATTCTCAACTCCTGGGTGGGCACACAGATATGGACAACTTACGCAAAGTAACTATACTGTCTCAAAAATTAACAGTTTAGAGATTGCAGAGTTGGCCATATAATTGCCCAGCAGTTCCCAAGGCTGGATGCAGATGCTTGGAGCTGTGCCCGTTGCCTCTGTCTGTGCTGTCACTGGGCTCCACAGGAGGGCAAGGATAGGCAGAGCTGCTGCCAGAGGTCAGCCTGTACTCCGTTTTCTTACTCTTGGGGCATGGAAGAAGCAAATTGCAGAGACTTAATTGCCCTTTTCAATTGCAAAGGTCAAAAACACCAGCTTACAAAATTGATACAGAACGAGTGAGTGTGTTTCCAATGGTAGATTCCACTTTGCTTAATCCAGCTTCATCATGTAAGTCTTATGCGAGGGTCATGGTGAACCAGACGCTTTGCTCTGTCTAGACCAGCATTATTCTTCCGTCCTATTTCATTTATGAAAACTCTCATCAGGTAGCCTGACTATCATGATCAAAATAAGTTTATTATCATAGAATCATAGAATCGTTAAGGTTGGAAAAGACCCTTAAGATCATCGAGTCCAACCACTAACCTCTCACTGCCAAGTCCACCACTAAACCATAACCTCAAGCACCACGTCTACCCTTCTTTTAAATACCCCCCAGGGATGGAGACTCCACTGCCTCCCTGGGCAGCCTGTTCCAATGCCTGACAACCCTTTCGGTGAAGAAGTTTTTCCTAATGTCCAACCTAAACTTCCCCTGGCTCAGCTTGAGGCCGTTTCCTCTCGTCCTATCGCTTGTTACTCGGGAGAAGAGACCGACCCCCGCCTCGCTACAACCTCCTGTCAGGCAGATGTAGAGAGCGATAAGGTCTCCCCTCAGCCTCCTCTTCTCCAGACTAAACAACCCCAGCTGCCTCAGCCGCTCCTCATAAGACTTTTTCTCTAGACCCTTCACCAGCTTTGCTGCCCTTCTTTGGACACGCTCCAGCACCTCGATGCCTCCTTGTCCTGAGGGGCCCAAAACTGCACACAGTACTCGAGGTGCGGCCTCACCAGTGCTGAGTACAGGGGCACGATCACCTCCCTGCTCCTGCTGGCCACACTATTCCTGATACAAGCCAGGATGCCATTGGCCTCATTGGCCACCTGGGCGCACTGCTGGCTCATGTTCAGCTGGCTGTCAACCAGCATCCCCAGGTCCTTTTCCCCCAGGCACTTTCCAGCCACTCTTCCCCAAGTCTGTAGAGTTGCATGGGGTTGTTGTGACCCAAGTGCAGGACCCGGCACTTAGTCTTGTTGAATCTCATACCGTTGGCTCCAGCCCAACGATCCAGCCTGTCCAGGTCCCTCTGTAGGGCCTTCCTGCCCTCCAGTAGATCAACACTTCCACCCAGCTGGGTGTCATCTGAAAACTTACTGGGGGTGCACTCAATCCCCTCATCCAGATCATCAATGAAGATATTGAACAGGACCGGCCCCAACACTGAGCCCTGGGGAACACCACTCATGACTGGCCGCCAACTGGATTTGGCTCCATTCAACACCACTCTCTGGGCTCAGCCATCCAGCCAGTTTTTAACCCAGCGCAGAGTGCACTTGTCCAAGCCGTGACTGAAGAAGTGCTTTAAAACTTCAGTGAATCTTGAGCTCCAACTAGTGGGATGCTTTGTTTTCCCTTACTTCCCACAACCCAAGATCTACGATCTGAATCAATCCCTTTTATTATCCTAACTGGTGTCAGAAGGATCACTGTCCAAGCTTACCAATGAGTAGATCAGGCTTAAAAAGGAAATTCTCTGCACACATCAGCTAGAGAAAGAACATATGTTGGGGTCTTGACCTTTTTCTTGAAATGAATATGACAGGTGTGGAAAGGATAGGAAGATTGGGATGCTACTCTTCTGGCTTTGAAGGCAAGCATCAACAAACCTACATGTTTATGTTGTGACTTTTCCCAGGCTTCTTGATTATCAGGTCAATCTTACCTTTCCACAGGACTTCAATCATCGAGACAAACAGCATCCCCTCTCTACACCACATCACTAGTCACAGCTTGTCCTCACTTTCACTCACCGAGGCTGACCAGAAATCATAATCAGCAATAAACACCAGCAACCAGAAGGATTTTAATGATAAAATTTTCAATGAAAGTTAAGTACTGGCTCTTGCCAAGCTGACTTACTGCCGTGTGCCCCATTCTTTTTGCCACACTGCAGGTGCCACACACCAACCCCCGCAGAACCAGGGAGCAGCCACTTGCAGAGTGGGGCATGAGGACCCATGGCTGGGGAGAAGGAGCCCTCCCCAATAGGGAAGGATTACTAAACTGCTCTAGTTTGACTGTAATCGCATAGTGAGAGCTGGTGGAAACTTTGTTTTACTCTACCAGTGTCTCAGATGCCTCAGGGACCATTTATACTTGGCTACAGTCCCTCGTGGATTATGAAGATGGATATACAGAGATAGCATAGCAAGGGCTGTGGCAGACCTCTTAAACACAGATTGTTTGTCAGTAAGGAGCCCAATCTATCACCCAGCTGTGATGGTTTACCTCCAGGTTCATCACTATGTGCACACACATGTATCAGCTGATTTCCCAATCCTGAATCAGATGGCTGATCCCCCACCCGCCACCTCAGAGGAAGAGCACCACCAAATGAGGAACAGTAATGCAGCACATATGGATTTATTTTCATTCCTGAATCTCAAGCATTTACCTGATGAGGTCTCAGCTGAGGCACAGTAGTGGAGACTGTGCTACCACAGCACTTCTTTGATGAAAGCCCGCAAGAACTCTGCCTTGTTTTTTAAACACAGAAATAATGATGATGATAATTGACAAGGGCAGCTTCACATGACTTCATAAATTCTTGTTATGTGAGGTAGCAGGTACAGAAGCAACTTTGTCTCTTAACTGTCAATAAATGGCAGGTACCCTGGAATCCCTTTATGCCTTGGCAAGCAATCAACCAGCCCAAGCCCATTACCATAACAAAGCAGCTCACTGCTATGATACTCAGCCTCAAACAAGGGCCAGTCACAAGTATACAGCATTATTCCATGTGAACGTTCTGCATATCCTGCCATACAATCTATATAATCTGTAGTTGTTGAGTTATAGTTCAAGTTCAGGGTATAATGGAAAAGTGTGAGTCCCACTGAATGGGTTCACTGGATTCCCAGCCATAGATTAAGTTTGTTTAATCAAGCACAGCTTAGTCACCAACAAGTTACCGCCTGCATAAGACCAAGGGACACTAGGTATCTAAAAATTAAGCCAGGAAGTGTATCATACTTCAACAGAAAGGATAAAAAAAATTCCCAGTTGAGCAATTGTTCATAGAGGTCCAGACGCAAAGCAAGAGGCTGCAGGTACTGAGATCACAAGGCGGCCCCAGGGAATGTTTGGGCTTTGCAGTTGCACAGATGCCCATGGCACACCCTCCCCTCCTGTTAAAGATGCTCTAAGGTGAAGGAAAACAGAAACATTCAGAAAAGAGGAGACATGCTATCGACTTGAGAGCTGGCAATACACAGGGAAAAAGACAACCCTCAGAGCTCTGCTAAACCAGAAAGCAGACGTTGGCATGACTTCTTTTTCCATTTCCCTTTCCTCTTTCTAAACTTACTGACCATGTTTGGATTTTTAGAATCAGAGAGAGAGAGAGAGCAGAGTTTCATCACAAGCAAAGCTTGGGCTGAGTGTGATCTCAGGGTAGCAGCTGAACAGCCGGCCTTCCTCTCCTGCAGAGGCTGTGATGTTTAAAATGAGGGTACAGGTGACTGTTGCAGAGCCCAGCCTGCCCAGGCAGTTCCTAGTGGTGGTGATGCGAGGCGGGGGCAGGGAAGGGTCCGCTTGGAAAATATTTTCCTGTGATCAGCGTTCTTTGGAAAAGCTCTTTGGCAAGCAGCAGTAAAGTAAGGACACAGCCCTGAGGGATCTTGAGGGAGCATGTAAAATAAGGGCAACAAGATGAGTCACTGGTAAATATGCTGTAATATAAAAAAGACGGGCAATTTGGGTAAACTGGTGAAAGGCCGTACCAGCGTCCACATTAGCTCCTGTAATGGAGGACTTCCTGTCAATATGACATGGGATCTATAAAGAGAAAGTTGGGGATGGGTTACTGGCCATGAAAAAATGGTTTTGCCTGTGTTCCTGAAAATGAACATATCATAGACGCGCTGTGAAGGGCTAAGATGTGTTGTGTTATGGGCTAAGATGGTCAGCGTGGATTAATGCAAGAAAGGAGAACTGCCTTGAAGCCCCCCAACCCCAGCAGGTTTCCTGTGAGTGAGTGGAGGGCTCAGGTGAAGATTCAGGCCTGGGGAAAAGCAGCATCACACAGTTCCCACGTCAGCCTCCCTCCTGCAGGCTTCAGTTGTTTAACATCAGCTGCCTTCACTGGCAGCAGGCCAGCTCGCCTCCACGGAGGAACCGGCTCCATATGCTAGGCTGACATAAAAAAGCACTTTCTTCAGAAACACCTAAGTCTTTGCCTTTCCTTTTGTTTCTGTTGGCTTTAGTCCATTCTTAGTCATCACTGTGATAGCAGTGGCATCCAAAGGCCACCCTTCCCTTGTCTCCACCGAGGGTGCAAAATACTAATGGTGCATAGCGTAAAAAAAATAATTCACGTTTTCCATTTCCAGTGCTGTGTAAATATTGACCACCTAATCTTCACAGCAAACCACACAGACAAACGCTTCTGCTCTATTTATTGCCTCCAGCGCCTTGAGTTACACAAACCCCGAGCTGGAGCTGCCTGGATCCTTCTCTGTGCTGTTCTCCTGATTGCGTGGCAGATCTTCAGCACAGTCCGTGCTCATCGCTTTCGCTCTTCCTACAGTGACAGTCACTGGCAACAGCATCAGCAAGCCGCCCTCCATAGGTCATACAAAATCAAAGTCCTGATCGTTTTGGTTTTCCCTCATATCTGTTTCCCTTTTGTAAAGTGAGGGACCATCACCCTTCCTTTCTTTAGTCCTGTTTGTTCATCTCTTTCGGCTGCACACCAAGATCATGACAGAGTGGGAGGGGTGTTTTTAGAATAGCTGCACTATAATCCAGGCTTGGATCGGAGCTCTGCTTTTTGGACATCATACATTGCTGCAATATAAAAACCACCACTAGACTGGGCATACCCATTGGAAAATAATAATAGGGACCACCTGATGAAAGGTCCTGGTCCTTATTTTCTCAAGGTGTTTTGTCCAAGCACTGATGTTTTACTGAAACTGAAGAAATATATTCAATTTCCCTTAATTCTTTTGTGCAATTCCTGCCTCAGGGTCTTACACACTATTACTGTGTGCTGTTAAATACCTGTTGCATTTTATTCCAAGGTGACTAAAATAATTATTTTTCTAGTTACTAAAGCAGTTGGAGAACTTCCAGGATGAAAGTGAATACAGAAATGCCAAACATTTACTATTCTAATAGATAGCCATCAGTGCTTTATGAACTATCCCATTACATCCCCAAAATATGACTGTGTTTCACAAAGGGTCTTGAGAACATTTGCTTTAAATTGAAAGACTCTATTTCTGCTATACCAAGAACAGTGTTAATATCGATCCGGGTGCTCTATGGAGCAATCTGATCTTTTAATTGCGGCACTACTGAAAATCTGGTCTAGTACACTGGTAAAACGGCATCTTTCAAAGTTACCAACATTAAAAAGGCAAATCGTTACATTTTCCATTAATTAAAAAAGGCTTATGATAGCATTAATGATCCTTTCATTGGATTGTGTCATTTAGGTAATGGCAGCCTAGCACATTAACTTCCCTCGGCTTTGCCTTGCCTTTTAACTCCTCCAACTGATTATTACCTAATTTGTAAAGTCTCCCAAATGGGCCATCAGCTCTTAAATACATTTCTCCTGCTGTTTGGTATATAACCGAGCACCAGCAGGCTGCCAGAGAGGTAACTGGTTTGGAAGTAGCTCTTTCTGGGGAAAAAAAGTTAAAGAAAAGCCAGGTTGAAATAAGTTTGTGAAATAAATCATGACTCGAAATATCCCCTATTCACGATTAACTAAGATATTACACAGAATTTCTTTTTCTTCCCCGAAAGAGGACTGCCATCAGCACATATGCAAGCATATGTGCCCTTGTAAGCACCTGCAGCTCCTGCTGCTTCCAATCCATAACAGCAGTCGTGCAACCAGGCAGCCATCTAATGTGCTAAACTATGAAACCAAGGAGAAAGGCTCATGGGGCCAGGTCCTGTACTCCTGACACGGCGATCTTCCCTGCCTGCCTCCCCAGCTCAGCCTAGAAATCATGAACCAAAGGCAAAGCAACCCCAGACCACAAGAAAGTGAGCAGCATCTGGTCCAAGTATACGAACTGCCTGCGGCAACACTACATTCAGTGACCAAATCAGTGATAGTGTCTGCTGCCAAGCGAGGAAAGCAAAAGATTGTTTGGCCTTTCCCAGCCACAGATGATATTTTTGTATTTTTTTCTTGCTTTACAATATGATGTAGGGCATGAGACTGAAATAAGTCAATGCAACTACGTAAAAACTCTTTGTACTAACCGACTCATCTGCAAGCTATTCATGTGAAACAGAATAAATGACTACTGGCTGGCAGTATCTGCACTGCAGGAACTTTGAATATGGAGGTGTTGAACCAATTACCTGTTTCCACGCAAAGAAAATAACACTTAAGGTATAACAACACTTCAACTTTTTCAACTAAATTCAACTAATAAAACTCTAGTAGTAGAATTGCCATCCCTGGAGGTATTTAAAAGACATGAGGATGCGGCACTTCAGGGCATGGTTTAGGAGAGATGGTGGTGTTGGGTTGACGGTTGGACTTGATGATCCTAGAGGTCTTTTCCAACCTTAATGATTCTATGATTCTTAGTTCTATTCCTTTATTTTTATAAATCTTTCTGACTCCCCCCTCCTCTTTGGCTGTCTCAGTTAGCATGCTTATTTTCAACGCGATCATGACCTCTTTCCGAAAAGAGGCTACTCTCTACTAGTTTTATGTGGTTTGCTGGAAGGGCAACACCACTATGTTTCATGCCCTTAGCAAGGAGAAGAGATGTGGTGTCTTTGAGATTAAAATAATTGTCTGGTATGGCCCAATATATATGGATCTGCAGAACATTAATTAACATACTAAAATCAACATCCTCATTAGCGTTTCCCTATCAAACAAACAGCTTGCTGTTGCTATGAAATTATCAAATTGCTATTTCCATAATGTTCCCCTGGAATAAGCCATGTACACGTTGTAGGTACTTCAGTCACTGTGACCTTTATGCAACATCATCAGAGGCAACACGCAATCGCAAAGCTGAAAAACAGAAGATTCCGTGATCAAAGACTTTCAGTTATTTTCCAGAAATGCCTTTTTATTTAAGAAACCTGCTTTATAACTTGTTCTGACAAATGTCACAGCTGGAGAAATTCATTCTCTAAGGGAAGATTTACAATCTATAGGATAGTTTTCTTTCTTTGTATTTTTTCAGGAGACTGGATTCATCAAATACAAACTGTGCTTTGATTTGTGTG
Source organism: Phalacrocorax aristotelis (assembly GCF_949628215.1). Taxonomy (NCBI): domain Eukaryota; kingdom Metazoa; phylum Chordata; class Aves; order Suliformes; family Phalacrocoracidae; genus Phalacrocorax; species Phalacrocorax aristotelis. Next base: position 105,655,240 of record NC_134276.1, on the reverse strand, counting down.
TCTGCAAGTTCAGCGCAAAGAAACAAAATACAAGAATGGGAGAAATTACAATACTCGTTACCTACAGGTAACTTTTTGGCACAGAAATATCTGGTGTGATCAACTGGGAAGTGCTGAGGTATTAGCGTAGAATGATGCGCTACAAACAGGATTTCCCGCAGTGAGAACTACGCTTATTCTGTTCTTCGTGCTGGCCACCACGTTGGCAGGCACATCAATGCCCCAGCAGATGGTTTTGAGTAGGGACTCCCAAAACACCATGCGCAGGAGGTTGCACTTCATGGGAGGATTTCAGCTGAGGAACATCCACCTCTTGAGAGGTCATGGTACCAGCTGAAATGTTGCAGGACATAGCCCAGAGCAGAAGTAATCGCAAGGATAACCTAGTTCAGGACTTGTCACCTCTGAACAGCAAAGCAGAAATGAGAATATCACTCTCCTTCCTTGGAGAGGGCTCCAGGGAACCAGCAGCAACCAAAAACTGTGATGCAGCTGTTTTCCTCTGACTGGGTTACAGATGGGCCTGTGACTCAAGGCTCACTTTAGGCAAGGGCCACACCTCAGATCTTCTGAACTTACAATGGCGAGCACTGAGGCCATTTGCGCTTTCAAGTGGGCTTTCAGGAGGATAAGCTTAGTCAGCCTGGAACTGACAAATACAATTACAAAATCTGAGCAAGAACAGTCAATAAGGTCTCGTTTACAAGACAGCCTCTGAACAACTTTTGTGCTCAAAGTTAAAAGGTCGCTTGAGTTCTTCCCTGAATCGGGACTGAATGCCAAAAATATCAGACTTAGGGGGTGATGAGAGGTTGTCAGCTGACCTCACTTGGATACGGTACCACCTTTTGCAAGCTTTTTTTTTATTCATTAATACAATGATGCACCTGAAAAGATGAGGGCTACACCAGAAAACATTTAAATGCATCCTGACCTCCGAGAATCAGTGGTTAGCTGTAGTCTCTCTCTCTGAAATAGACCTGATGCCACATTCTGAACTCTAGGTGCCATATTTTTGTTACCTTCTGCTATTTTGGCTGTAGCATTCTCAAACTGCCCAGCCACTCAACTCAAACTGAGGGTGTTCAGCACTTTTAAATCCCCAAAGAGAACCACTGTCTTTGTGGTTTGCATATAAAACTGAGAAAAATACTAGTCTTACCACTGAAGGATGATGCTTTAGGTAATGGGATACTCTATTCTGAAGTCAAAGAGCTGCTGCTGAATTACAGTTAGCCCCATAAGTTTATGGAACATTTTAAATCACAAAGGCCTGTACTTTAAATAGTAGAGAGTAAGTAATTTTGAACAACATCTGTGACAAATGCAAAAAGTATTATTTGGTGACTTACAGTTTTAAAATGCCCAAGACAACATTCAAAGTTAATTTGATGCTCACAGCCTCCTGGCTCATCTCTTTGGTTAGGCTGAATGTCATTATTCCTGGTAAACAATATGACGTAAAGTAAAAATAGTCTTTACGCAGTCCAAGTGAAGCCAAATCTACGATGTTTTAATATTTAGTTTGTATTTCTTCTCCCACTTGTGAGTTTTCCCGATTCAGTATTTTTTTAAAAAATGGAAGTATCACTTGCTGATAAAAAAGGCATTGTAGCACATGTCCAATGCATACAGTACTTAAGTCCAGGTACAAGTAAATCAGCTATAAATTAGTGTATTTCACATATAAAAATGCTCTTCATGTTTACACTTCAGGCCACAAACTAGTCTCAAACTGTTTCAAAGTAGGCACTTAACCTGCACTTAGCCAAAAATAATATCCATCATTTTTTGGTTACTGAATAACTCCAACAGCACTTCTCTTGATAATATGCTTATCAGACCAGTTTGCACTGCTGATCATTGGGTTCTATCAGCCTGAAGAAGAAACTGAAAATAGCTTCAGTCATCTTTGTTCTTCCTTATTCCCCTCATTTCAAGAAAAGGCATAGCACATACTTGAAGACAACGCTTGGGAGTTCTCCCCTAAAATAAGCCCCAGCAGCTGCGTCTTGTGCTTTCAAAATAGCTTGTTGAACCGTTTGCACCACCTGCATGTTCTTACGTGGGAAGACCCCCCACTCCTACGTGCTGTAACAGGCCGCAGCTGAAGCTAAGCACTGATGCTAACCACTGCTCATCAGGCACTAACTTACAGGAACTGTTTCTTTGGTCACACGTTGTTTAACCATGAAACGTGATGGTCTGGAGCGGACAGTATTCTTCTTTGTCCTGAGCTGTGGCAACCCTCCCAGGTTATTTCAACACCTGGCCATATGTGTTGACGCAGACCCCATCCTATTTGTCCCTGAGCTAACAGTATTTGTTCCAACGGTGCTGGCTGTTTCAACAGGCAGTTAATATCCATGTGAAGCCATGTAATTATTTCCCTGAATATCCAGGGTAAGGAGGGGGTGGGGGATACTGTATTGAAGTCTGTGGAGTTGGAGTATACGGTGGAGGTAGGTCAGCTGGGTACTCCATTTCGAATTCATAACTGTATGGTGGTGGAGCCACTGAAATGGGAGGAAAAAAGGAGACAAAGTTAAATATCTCTTTTTCAGATGCAGGCCCCCGAGTATTTTCCAGTTGACATTCAGACTTCCATACAACAGATGTAAAGTCTCCTGGCAATGCGCTCACTTTTTTTTTCAGACTGTCATTATACAGTTACTTTATGTCAATGCAAGTCCTTGCTTACCGCCCTTTCCGGCACTGCTTAGCTGTGTGCCCACCGACATGCTGTGCTGGTAACAGTGTTTGAGTGGCCACATGGCAGATGATACCAGGGTGATGTGGCAGAGCTAAACATTTTCAGGGGAGGAAGGTTGGGTTTTTATCAGATCCATTCCCTTTCACCCCCTCCAGCAGCAACACGGACTTATGTTGTCTCAAACTGACGATGTAGCCAGGGCTTTTGCTGACCTCCACAGACCTCTCAACCACCCCCTGGGCCCCCAGGAGATCGGTGCCATGCCATGCCACGCTATGCCAAACACAGCTGAAAGCTCCTCACTGCACTGCAGCGTCACACATTCCAGCGCAAATGCTGGACATCTTTCCTGGACTTTCCCAGGGCTCAGGCCGAGGAATAACAAAGCTTTCGCTTTGTTTACCCCAGCGGAGGCGTCTGAGGAGAGCCTTGCAAAAATATTTGCAGACAGGTGAAAACACTTTCTCAACTATTTCTAATAACTTTACAGAGGAAGGATTAATTCTGTGATCATAAAGACAGTAAATGCTGCAGAATGATAGCATGGTAGGAACTGAAGGCTCCATATCAAGACCCCATTAGGGTAGTCTCTACAAATTTTGAGGTCCAGAGCCTGCTTCTTCTCTGTTCAGATCACCATGGATGCTTTCCTATCCCCTCCCTAGATGTCTCAAGCAGACTGGCAGTGAAATAGCACTCGGATAGGGAGAAAACAGAAACCTAGGCTGTTTGTGATAGGGGGAAGAGGCTCACATCACAGTGTGCCATGAAAATCACTCCCTGCTCTCTGAAAACCCGGCTGCCACTGCCGCTGAGGCCAAAGGAAGGGCATCCCCTTGCTTGCCTTTCCTGTCCAAAACAGGTAATGGCAAGGGAGGGTTGATCACAAACCCTGCAGCCAAAGCCAGGTCAGTCATTACTCCAGAAGTGTTCATGACAGTGGGGAACACAGAAATAATTTCAGAGCTTCCCCATCCTTCAGAAAACTGCTGCTGCTGAGAGGAAGAACTGCTCGAACTAACGTTTGCACCAGGAACAGGGAGCATGCAGAGTCAAACTGCCTGGAGGTGGAGATATAGGGGTGAGTCATTGCAGGAGCAGACTTGGGGAGGAAAAGGCTACAGCCCTGGAGTCTTCATTTTGCTCTTGTTTTTACAGCTTGCAGTGACTATTAGATTCTGAAGTAGCTCTTCAGCAATTCATGGGTGAGAATATTGCGGTTTTCTTTCATTACTCATCTCTCTATGCAAAACAGTGTTGCAATGATAAGGGTGATTATAGACGGTTTTCGTTTAACTGGAAAGTAAGAGCATGAGGGAGAAAAGAGACACTCAGAGCAGTGAATGTGATAAAGGAATACATAATAAATATTGCATACCTTGCCTATAAGTATACATAACGCACCTGGGGTTGGCTGCAACCTTTGCAACAGGAGGGAATATAAAAGCAGAGGATCTCTAAGAGTGGGATGAGGGAACTTCATCAATGAAACACTGTTGCCTTTTATTACAGTGAACTCTCAAGCTATCCCAAGGCAATCGCTCCTGGATTTGTAATTAACAGTGTCACTGAGGCAGAGACAGAGCTGCATTGCATAAACACCCTTATGCTGCTTCCAGGGTCAGCTTTGCTCTTCAATGATATGGCCACTTTCCCGTGGTGGGGAACCCAGAGGAATAAGCCTCGCAGACGCCAGCTAGCTCAGTGCAGATCCACCTCCGGTGCTCCTGTACCCCAATCCTAGACAGGCACAAGTTGACAAGTGTGGTGCAGAGAGTGGCTCCACACAGAGCTGGCTCAGGTACAGCCTGATGTACCACTTCCCACTCACTATGGGCACAACTGTACTGGAGCAGACCCATGAGGGGTCCCTGCTGTCCCCTGGGGTGCCCCAGAGCCTGTGACAGCTTATTAGCTCAGTGTCAGATCTGACTTAGGCTCTGTGCCTCCCCTGATGCTGCCCTGCACCTAAAGAACCATTATAACAAAACAATGTAAACCCACAGACAAGCCTGCACTGAGCATGTCCAACACGAAGCTAGAGCTAACAAGCACTGCCAGATCTCAGCTAACTTTGACCAAGGCACTACGGGCATCTCTGCACCACACTCCAAGCTCCTATCAGTTCAGGCACAGTGCCAGGCAAATGCAGAGAGCTAGCTCAGATCCAGCATGGCATGCCCGCCAGCAGTCCCTCTGGGACACACAGCAGAGAACGCACTGCAAAGGTGCCTGTGAGCCTTTGCAGAAGTCATCTGGGATCCCGTAGCACCCAGCAGGGCTTGCGAACTCTGGCCGAGTACCAGCCCGCTCAGGCTGCGTTATTCTCCACACGGCACCACTCGAAGCCTTTGCACTATGATCCACAGACCTTACTGTCCAGGCTTTCCCCTCTCTGTGGTATGCTGGACCCCCTTTATATTGGACAATGAAAGGGAGCTGACTGCACGTGAGCAAGAGCAAATACAAGAACCAGAACACAAAAGGAGAACAACTGATCCGTCGCCAGAGAGCCTCTGGCACAGGGAGAAGGTCTATCCTGCACAATGCAGCACCGCCCTCAGCAAGGTCTGAACGTGCTACTGCGGGCACCGCAAGCCATACAGCTGTGTGGGTATGGCACCCTGCCAGATCTCATTAGCCCACTGAGTAGCTGAATAAATTAGCCCAGGCAGAGAGCTGCGCTGACGAACACTGTGCACGGTGAGCTGTCTTGCGTTTCTCAGCAGGGATTCGTGCTGTTCCCCTCCGGACTGAAAGGAGCCGCCTGCTGTATTCACATCCCCCATTCACTGCGGAGCCGTAACTATCCAAAGATACACTTCTACCATGAACGCAGATGCTCTTGCAGGGCTGTCATTTTGCTCCCTTACCTGGGTAAGTGCTGATAGTGTTGATGTGCGTAGTTCGGATGACCCCTACTCGAGTCCCACGGTTGTTCTTCATGCACATGCAGATACAGATGGCAATCCCGGCAATCACTCCCATTATAAATACTATACCGAAAACAATCCCAGCTATCGCTGTGCCTCTGCAAGGGGAATGGAAACATGCAGTCAGTCTCAGACAAATAATGTTTACAAACCAAAATTCTTTTCTCAGGAGCTGCCCTCATTTGAGGCAAAAAAAGTGCATATTGCTTACTGATAATGCTGCAAATTTTGATCCGTCAGGACGTCTGAATAGGAGAAACTAAAGATCTCCAAGACCAAAATGAGAAACTCTTTCAAAGTCGCCTTTGCAATCATGCCAGATCACTCTGCTGATTTACCCTATGTTAAATCCTCCCATTCCAGGGCCTTCTGAATTTCACAACTTTTAAATATTACCAACAATAGTTTCTTCCCTTTCCCCTCATCACACAAGACTCTTCTTTTTTCCTACGGGCATTAGTATGATTTTCTTCTGAAAAGAAAGAGTAAGTTATCCTGAGTAATAAATTCCAGAAGCATCCTGAAGCACCTGCACGCTGTGCTTCCGCCGGAATGCTTTTGTCATTGTTTTATCTTAGGTCAAAAAGTCCTCTGCTGTTCTTCTGAGCCCACAGATTAAGGACAGCCTCCTCTTCTTGAGGATGAGCAGCAAGAAGCAAAGCGAATGCCCACTCTGCTGCTGCAGGCAGCATAAGTATCTGAGGCTTAAACCATTTCTTTTAAAACGGTCCAGAGGAAAGAATTTAGCTCAGTCCCTGAAGTAATGAATCAAACTTTCCTTGAAATTAGAGAAAGAAAGCCTTATTGCACTGACGCATGGGAGAAAAACTTCACCAAGAGGCACTAGAGAGCTCCCAATAATACTGAGGGCAAAACCAGCCTTTCTGATGAACCCTAGCTCACTCAGGTTTGTTGTCAGGCACAGGCAGTGAAGCATATGCTATATGAAAGATGGTATTTATAGCGTGCCCTTTTATGAAAGAAACCCCAGTGACTGGCCAGAAATGTTCTTACTTCATGCATCTCTTCATCTTCCAGCACAGATTTCAAACAGCGACCTTGCTGGCAACTTTTTTACTGGACATTTTAATCAATCCAAACTGATAGTTTGTCAACATGAGTAAGCTCCACTAGGAATTACTGCAATGTAGAGAATAAAACAGGCACTGCAATACTACAAAGACAAATATTAAAAGCAGTCTAAACCATAGTTTAGCTTCCCCCCATGCAAGCCTGGGAACACAGAGCAGGCCTGATTTTCAAAATGCTGGTAGCCTGTTGGCTTCCAAAAAGTCAGCTAGAGTCAGGATGGACTCAATATTTGAAAAATCAGACCTTCTATTTAAGAACCTAAATATGAATTTAAGACCTTGTCTTTAGGCCCCAACTATTCCCGATTTTGGCCAAGATTTGCAGTACAATTACTGAATTGTGTAGCGTAAGTAAACACAGACAATTTGCTGTCTTACTAAAATACACTGCCAGGGAGCTAAGTCGCTCTCTGCTGTTAGGTAGCAATGAATGAAGAGTGTGCATGGAGAGTAAACCTGTTAATATTTGCAGAATATATAAAGGCCTAATTTACAAAACCCTAACTCATAACAGCAAGCACCTGGTGGTAAAAGCAGTAGCTCAAAACACTGACGTGATCAAGTGCTTTGGTATTAACCACCACGAGTATCTGAGAAACATCTCTCCACGCCCTCCACATCCCCCATAGTTTGCACCTAACAAAAAGACAGTTCAATGCTTTTGGAAGATGTGAGCAAATGACTTCCAGTTTTCCCATCCTGCTCTCTCTGGGAACATTATTTCTACCTTGAAAGAAACTGCCGTATGCAAAACCAGTTTGATTTAGGAGACACTTTAACACAATACTCTCTTCATTCCAGAAGGTTTTCTTCTAGTATCATAATTTAAAAATCAGGCATAATGCACGGTACCCCTATTACAAACAACAGTGAATTGCTACGGCTTGTGCCACATCCACTTAGTGGATGAATCACGGTGCCCTTCGCCGGGTGGGCTGCATTGCAGAGGTGCAGGGAACTCTGTTACGCTGAAATAATCCTTCTCCTAGGTAGAAGAAGCAGAAACAGCCACTGCTGACCAGTGGCCTCAGGTCCTGCATTGCATTTCTGCTTTTTACATGGTCCACTGCTGCCCAGCTCCTGCATCCCAGGTACGCTCTGCCTGGCTGATCTGCTCAAATCCCAGAAACCACAATAGTTTCTTGCCCTTCTAACTACACTGAAAAGCAAAAACCAGTTCTGTCAGGCTAGTAAACCTGGGTCAGTAAGGAGAATAAGGAATATCAGCTAAAGAATTCTTTGGCTGGTCCCCACTGTAGCTTCTGTTGGTATAGCCATGAACTAGAAACAAAACTGGTCACCAAATAAAACATTCACCAGCTTAGCTCTGCTGACAAAACTGCTACGTGCCAGTCTTACTCATGGCTCTGAAATCAGGACAAAAAGCAGTTTAAATAGCTAGACCCACCGCTGCTTGTGAATTCAGGTTTTCACACTGCAGTGGTAAATTTAGACCACCTACGGATGGTTACGCAAAGAAAGCCTGAGATATGGAGCAAAAGATATAGGTCATTTTTTAAATCCAGTTGCAGCCTGAGTACCAGAAGAAAGGCACTCGCTGGTCTTGCTGGACTTCAGATCAGAACCAGTGCCACGCATGTGAAACTGTTCCCAGAAGCGAGTGTTTGAGCTGAAAAGGATGTTTGAGAGGACTTCAGGAGATGTACTCTCACAAACGTCTACAACAGAATATATAACACAATACCACTTTCTGATGGTAAGTCAAAGCATAAACCCACTCTGATTCAGTGACCTGCAGCCCCTGCCACTCACAACGGTCCCCAGGAAAACCAGGGGCGCTCTGCCTCTGAGCGTTAGGCTGCACCTTCTCAGCACCAAATCCTGGCAGGACGATGGTCGTGCAGTAGCTGTTCTGGGCACACAGCACAAAAATAAACACTTGTTCTTTCTGTGGAAAGCCTATGGTATGACTAGAATGTATGAAGAAAAATAAGCATGCATTTTTTATAAAATGGCGAAGTTTCTCTTCATGCTATTAGGGAATTTTTTAAAATAAATAGCCTATCAACAAATAACCCTTATTTTGTATTTAAAAATGCTTCCTTTGTCTCCCTCTCTCTCACTGATATTTTAGACCTCTAGAGACACTGAGGGATACAGAGATTTTTCATGCTATCATCATTGTAGAGCTGTTCAAGGGAAAGTGCCTAAGAGGAAAAGGACACTGTAAAGCAAAAGAAGACCTAGAAAACACACAGCAGAGTCACATAGCAACTAGGAAGTTTGAAATAAAGGGAAAACTTTGAAATGGAACAATTTGAAGGAAAACATTATGCAAAGTCCTTTACAGAAGCAAAACCGATGAAGAGGAAGAGCCTCCCACAGAAAAACAATGCACAGAAAAGTAAAGATGGAGAGGGGGAAAAGTATTTTTAAAGCCGTGGAAATGTCAAGAGAAATTGTCAGGGTAAAAATCAGATATTCAAAGCAGCAGCTTTCCATCTGCTTTTAACAACATCCCGCTGGAAAGAACACAAATCTCATTCACAGCTTAACATTTCTGGCCCAGCAGAACCTGTGCAGGGGATCAGGCCATTTGCTGGGTGGCACCAGTGCCTTGGTGTTGTGGTTTAGCCCCAGTCAGCGACTAAGCACCACACAGCTGCTCGCTCACTCCCCCCACCCATGTGGGATGGGGGAGAGAAGCGGAAGGGCCAAAGTAAGAAAACGCACGGGTTGAGATAAGAACAGTTTAATAATGAAAACAAAACAGTAATAACAATAACAATAATAGTAATATAATGAAAAATAAAATAATGAGAGAGAGAGCAAGAGAGAGAAACCCTCGGGAGGAAGAAAAAACAAAAATCCAAACAACAAGCGATGCAACCGCTCACCACCTGCCGACCGATGCCCTTGGTCTCCGAGCTGTGACTGCTCCCCCCTGAGCCAGCTCCCCCCAGTTAACATACTGGGCATGACATTACATGATATGGACTATCCCTTTGGCCAGTTTGATTCTGCTCTTAGCTGTGCCCCCTCCCCTCCTGGCTTCTTGTGCACCCAGCAGAGCACGGGAAGCTGGAAATGTCCTTGGCTAGTACAAGCACTGCCCAGCAACAACTAAAACATCTGTGTGTTATCAACATTATTTTCATACTAAGTCCAAAGCACAGCACTATGCCAGCTGCAGTGAAGAAAATTAACTCTATCCCAGCTAAGACCATGACACTTGGCAATGCTGGAGCCAGGCAGGGCTCTCACCACTCTTGCACCTGGTGTGGCTGAGGTGCTCGGGGTCAGAGAACCTGTCCCTCAGGCGATGTGGTAACTTACACAAGTGGCAGAGGTGTCACCACCAGCGGTTGCTCCAGCCTGCGGTGGCTAGGCTTGAGATGACTGGAGAAAAGGAGAGAGACTGAAGAGCAGCCCTGCTCCTTCAGGTCTTAATGAGTGGGAATGGATTTCATTTAGTGCCCTTTCCCCCTCCAGGAGGCCACTAATTTGGGATTTAGTCAAGCAAAGTCAAATTTGCTCAAGACGAATACCGCCTCTACAGTCCACTTCGGGGACAGTGGATCTCAAAGGCCTAAAAATCTTACAGCTCAATACGTCAGTGTTTCCTGAAGGCAGAGTAATTACTGAATAGGCATCAACTTTTAAATGCATTGTCAAAATCTGGGAGCCAGGTACACATGGCCTGCACTACTGTATGGCAGGGACTTTGTAGCCTCTGTTTTTCCTTCTTGGGTTCAGTCCTAACTTTCCTCATGGTATGGCATGGAGCATAAAACTTTGCCAGGGAGCCTGGTTAATCAGTACAAAACTGCAAAGAAAAGAAAAAACCTTTCAGTCAGCTTTTCCAGAAAGCCCACAGACTGTAATGCAAAATGTTGTAATCGCACCAGCATTGAGACAGTCCCTCCTCAGTCCACCCCCTCCACCCTTGCTTCCCACTCAGGGATCCCCAGCACAGTGCATGTCACAAAAACTCCTTGCATCACTGCGGCTGAGGATGCCGCACAGCACGTCCCCCTGGCCTCCTCCTGCCTCTGAGGTGTCCTCAGCATGGGAGCACGCAGCACAGGTCGGCCTCCAGTTATGGGTCAGGGCAAACCAGGCGAGGCACAGGGGTACAGATGCCTGCCAGCCCAGCCTCGCTGCACCAGAGACCTCCAGCCATGTTCTTGCAACTTAATGCTACTTCAGCCTCCCCCTAAAACCCTCCTGCTGAGGCTTGGGTTGCCCTCTCCCCTCATGTTAGCACTCATGCCTCCACACTTGCACCTCCTCAGTGTGCCGGGACAGCCCCAGCTGCTGGTGCTGTTCTCCTCTGAAGACGCCATGGGGACAGTTTCCACTTGCATGTCCTCCCATGTCCCCACCACACAGCACTCCTTGCCCCCTGGGTGCCTTGGAGGGAGTGGGTGCTGCCCAGCACTCAGCTGGCTGTCCCCACAACCCCAAATCTTCAGCTTTGGACTGTGAGACCCTCACACCCCTGCCCTTTTCACATTTGTTGTCCTTCACAAGCAGGTGGTTTCTCTTGACTCTTATTCTCCTTTCACCCCTTCCCTCCCTGGAACATGTTTAAAGGCTTTCATAAACTGGAGATGCCACTAGGGGCAAGTAGCCAAAAAGATGCCTCAGGAAGAGCAAAAGAAAAGGGAGAAAACTTTCTTTCCCAGTCTCCTTCAATGATTTGCAGCTCAGAAACTTTCTGACCCAGACAGGTTGTTTGGTTTGTTTTTTAACTGTATCACTCAATGGACTTCTCTGCAAACCTGCTCAGCCTCATCCTGAGCTCATGTAAATTTTAGCAACCACAGACTCCTGTGGCAAAGAGCTCCCCAGCTTAATTATGTATCTGAAGAACTGTCTCCTCTGGTCTATTCTGACCTGAACTCCCAGTAATTTCATCCAAGCCTCCTAGCTCTCAGCTCGTCAGATGCCAGCTACCCCTTCCCTACTGCCTGTGATTTTGCAGACCTTTAGCATCACGCACAGCAGCCAACTCTTCCCCACCCTGCAGAAGCCCCGTCCCACTTGGCTGTTCTGTGTACAGGCACCGCTTCATGCCTTTGATCACCCTTGTTGCAATTGTCCTTGCACCTTTTCTCTTTTCAGAGAGCCGCAGCAGAAGCACATACGACACAGAGGCACAGTAATGTTTTCTGTTCTCCGTTTTCTTCTTAAATAATCCGCAGTATTACATCTGGGGTTTTTTTAAGTGTCAAACAGTTGGGAACTAAGTTTTATGGCACTTTTTACCATAATACCCAGTCTCATTTCTGAGATGTAATGTCAGCCCACAGCCCATCAATCCGTGTGGAAGTTTGGGTTGTTTTCCCCTGCGTGCACTACATAGCGTTTATGGGCCCTGGATTTCCTGCCACGGTGCCTGGACCCGTGCCCTCTACCGGAGGATACAGGCTAAAGCTAGCACAGGTCAACTTAATCCACCAGTTTTTCCAAAGCCCAGCTCCCTCTGTAATACAGTATCAACTTAGAAACTATCATTGCAGAAGTGACAGAGCTGCGCACCAGAGACACACTCACATTGGCATAAAGGCCTTTTCATCCTGTAATAGCTCACATCAGCAATTTAACAGAAATTTGACTGAGTAGGGCAAGAAGTTCTTAGAAGCATGTGAAGATCAGTATTCCCACTCTGCCTTTGCTATATTTCATTACCATATTAGTGCAAGAATGACGTGCCATTCTCAGTCTTCACTTTGCTCAGCTGATCTCCTCCATCTCATCATCCTTCCTAATTTCCAGTACTTTTTTAGTTCTCCAATTAATTCATTGCCAATTCTCTGTAGCTATGATTTGCTGGCACTGCATCTCTAGAATAATATTAATAATAATGTATGCAATACATTTTGGAATACTACTGGTAATACTAATAAACACCCTTTAATTTTTTCCCCTTTCAGGCATTCAAAAAGAAGCTGATAAGGTAATTTAAAAAACTCATTCTCTGAGATAAAATAAAACAAAAATCTATGATCTTTGATCTTCTGATCCAGCCATTGATGTTTTGAAAAAATGTACTCTTTGGATTCTTAATCAGACCTGACGTTACTTGGAGGGGGTGTTGGGGTATTTATTTAATTTTGTTGGCAAACCCCAGTTTACTTGGACCGACAGCAGAAGCACAGCAGGGTCGCGCACCATTTTTACCTGCCTCCGCCGGAGCAGGCAGACCCATTCTGACAGGGTTTGCCCTTCTCCATGGTTGTCCCTTTATTTTCATAAGGACAAAACCATGTAGTGAGTGACTCTCCAAGAGACTGGCTCTGCTGTCCAGGACATTTGGCTTTAAGGCTGGGGTACCTTGAGAACCCCATGGCAAAAGCTGATGGAGGAGCCATTGAACCAGCTGGGGTACCCCATGGCTGAGCCAGCAGCCTTCTCACCACAGAGTTTTACAGCCCTGGAATGCAGACACCAGGGTAGCATGGACTGAAAAGCCATCCAACTGGGGAATCAGTTAAATAGTCAGCTAGCTGCCGCTTCCTGTTTTAAATTAAATAATTAGTTTACAGAGTAGCGACTCAAATGGATCAGGCTTGCCTTTGAGGCTTTACTTTGCAAGTTGTACTTAGACAAAATTCCTACTAGTACTTCCTTTAAATGCAGGTTTTACTGCAGGGTGGAAGGAGGTGATTGTCTGCTTCCGTAAACAAATCCCGCCTGCCTGTTAAAACTGGGTACAAACTGTACTCAAACAGTATTTCCCTTCTTTTGCTCCTACTCAGTTGTATTTAAGGTGTGTTGTTAATGTTTAATGTTTAATTCCTCTGTGCCATTCCCTCTCTACTTTGTTATGTTTGTAAGATTATTAACTCAAGTGCCAAAATACCCTGAGTAGCAGCTGTACAATGAAAAGGTAGTGGGTAATCATCCCAGTTCCTGACCTTCCTCCTCCCAGCTCCTTGTGGACAGATCATCACGTTGGGACTGCTCCATATTGCTAAGCTACATCATTTTGCAAAGGGTTAAAGGATAGTACATTCTGTCTTTCAGTATTGCCGGTGCCTGAGCAATAGGGTACCTTCTACAGCTTGTTAAAAGGCTGCTGAGCCACTGAAGCATAACTGCGGCACACTTGCAAAACCAGAGAGAAAATCATAAACTGCAAAGGATATGTAATTACAGCTTGTTCTGGTTTGGGCCACCGTTGGACAGACTTTTCAGACAATTTGCCTTTTGAGAAATACGTAGACATTTTATGCTTACTTTCTTTATGCCAAACCATACGCTTTTCTCCCCAGCACACTGCTGGATGTGCTGCTTGGCCATTAGTGCTGCAAAGTGCTTCAAATAAGTGATCCTGGAAAGGCCAACAGACCTGCTACAGTAAAGGGATTGTAGAGAAAGCAGGCTCGTCCTCTAGCTGGTCCCCAAACTGCTTCCCCTGTCTGTGTATGACAGGCCTGAGATCTCCCCACTGCCCTAGAGAGAGGGGGCGGAAGGAGGGATGGCATCGCTTCCATCCTGTTTAAGACTCAGTGCAGGGCTGGCTCAGAAATTATTTTAAGGACAGAGGGAATGATGCACGAAATATAGCTGGGAGGTGCATGCTGCAATATAGCAAGCACAATACTTAATGCACAGTGGTGTTATTAACTGATCATGGCTAAGCAAATACATTTTGATCAGTCCCAGCCTGTCCAGCACTTCCATCAAACTAGTATGTGCACACATGCAGATGCTGGTTTTGAAACACTGAGTCTATCTGTCTGGCAGTTCAAAAATTTCAGAACACTGCCAGAATGTGAAAAAACAAACCCAAGTATGCGTATTTAAATTAAAACAAGAGATTAAAGAAAGTCAGGAGTACAGAAGTAATGGAGGGAGCGTTGGAGTGGGGTTTATTTTGACATTTTATGTCAAAGAATTCTGATTAAGATATTGCAAGGTTTCCAGTCACCACTTTTCACCCTTACGCTCTCCTGCTGATTCTCTGTCCTTGTTTTGCAGCAGTTCCTCTCGCCCCACCTTTCCCTCTCAGACATCCTGTGCTGTTCCCTGCAGTCATGACCTTCCCTCGCTCTGTAATGTGCTTCACATGCTTCCCTGGAAAGGAAACAGAAGCCATAATGCAATTTCCACTTTCCAAAATCTTCCTCATTGTGCTCACGAATCCAAGGCCCAACCTGACGCTGACTTAAATAGAAAATTATGGCACAATTGTACCTAATGTAGCCTTTGCTTTAATTTAGGGATTTTTATTATTTTTATGCCTGCAGTTTGCATTGCTGGCTCTGAGCCTGCCATTTAAACCACTTTCTGAATTGACAGCAATGGGAGAGGCTGAAATTGCTGCCCAACTTCCAGCTCTTTGAGCATTCAAGTACAAGAGGTCAGGATGATATGGTGGGCTTTCAAGAAGACCACAAAGTTAGTAACCCCCAGTTACTGGGCATAAACACTTAGGAGAATCCCAGGAATATTATCTGGTAATTGTTAACATACTCTTTCTGACAGGAATTTTATTTATACCAGCTTCTGCAAACACTTGACTTTGCACACTCCATGAGCTCAGTGCAGGAGAATCCTACAGCTCCTCTCCTGGGAAGCTCTTGCTGTAGGAGCCTGACTTTCTGTTCTGACTTCTGGACCTCTTGCCTGTCAGATTCTGAAACCTCTGAGCAACTGACAGTCAAATCTTCCTAGTTTCACCCAGACATGCATCTAGAGTGTATTTTTACCTGGCCCGAAGCCAAGCCTGTAGACTCACGGTTGCCAGAAAGGTTGATAGCTTGGTACTCTATAGCATGTCTGCTTCCTACTTTGAGCCTGTAACAAACCCCAAAGCCAGCCACGTGTGATGTGATTTTGATGTGTGAGGGGACATCCTGCACAGGGCTAATGGGTTTTGGTCAGTGAAACAAGTGAGCAGGCAACTAATGGAAAGGGCCAAAAGACAGGGCTCTTAACTCTTGCTCTGTGAGGCAGAGGAGCACCAAGGCAGGATGGAGGTGACCCACAGATCAGTTAATTTTAAAAGAGAAAGAACTGTGGTGGCTGTAATTAAAAAGAGCAGTTCCTCATTATTTCCAAGGCAATGGGCTAAACAGAGATGTAAATGCTAGACATGGAAACCAAAGGAGAGCTCTGCCACGCTCCAGGACCTCTTCTGTGTCCTCCCTTCATTTTCTTGGTGTTGGCCTTCATGTGTGTCTTCACAGTTTCACACCTCTCTGCCTGTTCCGATCAACTTCACTGGCAAAGTTTTGCACGGTGAAGGCTGGTCCTTACTGTATTTAATTTCCTCCATGTAAGACTGTCTCCTTCTCAACAGCCTTGTGTGTGCCATCTAGCCACCACTCCGAGCACTGCGGCATGAGCTGTAGTTGCTGGCAGGACTATGAGCTAAACATCCTCTGCTGCCGCTTTTCCTTTAGCTGGAACAAAGAAACCAATGGAAGAAAATGAACTGGTTCTTGGCAGTTGCCCCTTAACATGACAACCACACCTTCTTATTGCAGTTTCTGAAAAATAACAACAAAACCACCAACAAAAAATAGTAGTAGCACTCTCCTCTCTGTGTTTCATTTGGGTGGCAGGACAAAAGAGCATAGGCATCCGGGTGACTTTCCTCAGCTGTTGAGAGCTAGGACCTGATTCCTGGACAAGGCGTCCTCCAGGCTTTCCCAAAAAGCGCTCGCACTGCCACAGCAGAGACCAGGACCAGGTGGCTCAGCAGGGCAGCGCTGGAGAGGACTTCCCTTGCCCATTCCTGATGGCAGCACAAGCTCATCCCAAAGTCAACTGACCGTGTATCTTTGGCTGAAACTAAATGACTGAGTGAATCAAAGTAACAACATGTTATTTCCTCGACAGTTAAATCCTTCTCATGACAGGGTTGTCTTTGAGAAGCAAAATGCCACTGAATAGAACTCTAAGACAATGTTATTATTTGGTTTGCTAATGAGAAACCTGTTTGCATTATGTAAACATGGCTCTTCTAGGCTGCAGCCCTGGCCCTTCTAGGTTCCCCCAGGGGCTCCCAAAGAAGGCCATGATTCAACCATTCAGTCTCAAAATACTTAAATGGAGGCAAAATCCCAAACTTGCTATTTTGCATTCAGTCCATGCTTCACATAAAATTGCATGTTGTTGACTCAAGATCTCCTTCCCAATTGTGGCCAACAGAAACATTTTTTTCCTTCTTGGCGGTCAGCTCTGAAGACAAAAGTAACCTACATGCCAATCTAGTAGCTTACGTAAATTGCTAAGTAAGACATATTTCTAATATTGAAAGATTTCTGCCTAGCCCCTAAATAAACACTTGGTGAATCACTGCAACGAAGTGTCCTACCAGATCGCAGGAGTGATGGCACAAGCCAAATACGAGCTTTCAGAGGAATGAAGACCACAGAGTGCAGAGGGGGAAGCCACCAAGCAAATGCCATAGACCAGATATTACAAAACTGATGGCAGCTCTTTCTTGAGTGAACTGAACTGGAAGAGCATCATAGAGACTCTCATGCCTGAAATGCTCCCTGCTCATTCAGCCAGTTTTTCAGGAGTCCATCATTCTCCCTTAAGGGGAATCACAGATCTTCCTCTGGCATCCTAGGATATATCCTCATCACCTGTTTAAAAGTTGCAGGGGACCTCAGATCATCCAGCGTTAACTTCTTTTCAGGAACACACTGTTTCTTCATAAATTGCCTCTCTCTGAAGTAAGTACTGTCTTGGGAGAGATCAGTAGACACCTGAACGCAGCAATGCCAGGAGTGCAAACCGTATTTATCCATAAGATCACTGGAAAAGCATCTGAAGAGTATAAACAAATTGGAGGCTTTGGCTCCGCCCCGCACCTTCTGGAAAGACCATGTAATAGAATGTCGCGTGGACACCAGCACCATGAGGGAGGGAGCACTGGGACCCACTTGCTGAAGCTGTGTCAGGGCTGGTACCAGTTCCCCCGTGACTGCAATTGCCACTAGAAAACAGCTTTGATGGCAAAAAGCCAAGCCCCTTCCAGTTCCTGCACAGTTCCGTGCACGTGACACGCAATTCACGGTCCTTTCCTAACCAGTAGCGTTGTTTCATCTGTACTCTTTCACTGTGAGGTATCAATTACTACCAGAGCAGAAGCTTATTAACTCTTTTCTGGTTTTTTTTTTAATTACTTCTTGGAGATTGAGGGAGGAAGGAGAGAATTTTGCCTTTTTATGCAACAAAGAAGAGGAAGATTGTAACCAAAAATCCTTTTTCACAACAACAAGTGAAAATAACATGGAATAAGCCAAAGCAACAAAATATCTGAAAATTAATAGATGCCTGCAAACAACACTACTTTATGGACCTGAAAAAAGGTTTTTGTTTTTTTCAGAAATCTGATTCACAGATCATAAATTGTGATCCCAAAATGCATTTATGATTTATTAAATTTCAGCTCAAACTGGAAGATTTGACTGCTTTTAGAATTCTGTTAGACAGACAAATGAAAAAGATGTAGGATTTTTTTTGGACACTGAATAATTTGGAGTCGTTCCAGGCAGACACGTGAGAAAAAGTCTGGATTAAGAGATTAAAAACGCAGTGTCATAAATTACTTCGTTCCATTTCAGAAAGAAAATAATAAATTATGTGCATTGCCTGAGTAACAGTGCTTTTAAAAAGGCAATGCTAGGTAGTACTGTATATTTTGAGTCTAAATAAATCTATCTGGGCTTTCAATTATCCAGCATAGGGATTTTTCCCTCATATCTTCCAATAAAAATAATAAGACATTGAGAGTTCAATTTTAGAAATTCTGGAGCAGAGTGAAAGTAAAAAATGTTTTTCATCTTCTCTTTCCAATACCTTTTTCTAATGTACTTTAATATTCAACTCTTACCCTTGTGAAAGCAATAAAAGAGCCTCTTCTGCATTCTTTTCTGCATCTGATTTATAGCACCAATTCCATTTTTCTTTCTTATTCTCTCTTCCCAGGTGCTGTGACAGAGCTTGTGAGGGCCACAAAGTCCCACTGAGTCTAAGCCAGTGGACATTCTGGCTCTAAGTCACCATTTGCAAAAACCTACAATGAACTTGAAAGTATTTACATACGTCTTTGCAGAATTCAAACCTTATTATGTAGCATAAGCAAATTATGGTTTTAGTGGTTTGGAATGCCCTCGTTAAGCATGCATGAAGAACCATTTACAAATGTAAAAGGAGTTAAGTGCTTGGGTATATGAATCATTTTATGTTTCTGGAGAAAAGGACTATGAGTCAGAAAACTAAAAAAACCTGAAAATTAAACTGCAGTTACAACAACATGCTGTGGCTTTTACAGATTCTGTAAAATGATGAAAGTTGCTTTATCTGAAGGCAGCTATGCTGAGGATGCAGAAGTCACCGCACGATAAAAATGTGTGCACATGCTACATTAAGTAATGTCGAGCTAGTTTTGACCTCTTCCACCTCAGGAGCTGTTTGGGGGCTGGAGAAGAGCCAGTTACTGATGAATCAGCAATAACTTCCCTTGCAAGTGCATGAGATCCTTGCTCATCTGCCTGCATGGCTGGGACGAAAGACAGGGAAACCCCACTGAGCAGTGAGGGAGAGCAGACTGAGGACCCAGTCCCTTTCTCCCCTTTCACAGGAGATGGCACATCCCTTATGCCTGTAGAGATGTGCAGAAGAGACACCCCTTTGCCCTGGTCCCTTCCTCACAGCTTCAGTGTCACTTTATCTTGCTTTTCACTCTAATGAGATGTAGCAAATAAAGCGCCCTGATTTCTTTAGGCACAGAGCCCAGTGCCTTTTCCCCTCCCATTCAGGGAAGGTAAGAAGCGCTCTCCCCAAGGGCCTCGCTTGGAAACCTCAGGAATGAACTTAAACATATGCTTAGGTTTAAATATCACACTCCCAGCGAAGTCAACAGACTTCACGTGCTTCGCTGAATAAAAGCCTAACTCCACTGTCTCTCAGACAATTAAAATGTTATCCTTCCATTTTATTTTTGCCTAAGGTAACAGCTTTGACGTTCACTCAACTATTTGAAAAGAAACGCTCTGCTCCCTCCTCTCAGAAACGTGAGGAAGCCTGGCAGAAGGCTCTCCCATGCTGTGATTATCACATTTGACAGTAGTTAAACACAACCGGGAACACCAAAGCGCAGCCAACCTTCAGGTGTCCTTTGCCATACTGCATGCTCTAGTAAGTTCATGTTCTTTAATAGGGCTGAGTACGTCATGGCTCTGTAAAGCAGCAACGGCATCCGCAAGCCAGAAGAGCTCATATCCATGCAAATATCTCTGGCAGCAAAAACAGAGACGTAGCGAAGATCTGAGCTATTTTGACAGGACAATCTGTAAACATAACATTTTGCAAGTTTTCCTTGAGGCTTTAAGTACAGCTGTTATGTCACGACCTGCTACTAATATAAACTTTACACCATTTTGCAACAGTGTGAAGGAAGTGACTGAATGCCATTATATGGCTTGCAAAATATTTAACAACAAAAGCATCCACAATGACTAAACCACATATTAATACAGTTTTAATTAAGATAGATGTTCATGGGGTCAACTTTTCTCCCCCGGTGTCACAGTCCATTACAGTCACTTCAGATGTACGTGCAACTGTTGGAAAGAGCAGAGAGGTCGGTCGACAACGCAGTGAAGTTAACACAGAAAAATGTTTCCCCAGGAAAACAGATGAATTCTGTCCCTTGGCGTAAGCAAACCATGTACCCCACCAATTAAACAAGAGTTACGCTCTTTAATGAACAAACGCACTTTAGCCTATACAGTTGACAGGAACGCTGTGATATATGCAAGGACATGTACTCTGCCACACAGCAGCTTCCCAAAACAACTCCAGTCTGGAACCACCATCACTTAAGAAGGGATCAAAAAAGCTATTTCGCAGTTTGATATCAGAATGGCATATGCAGGGGTAATTTAGAAACGCATCGCTAGAATTAACACACTTGCAGAGGAAGCTTGCAAAGGAAAAGATTTTCAACCATCAGAAGAGTATGGCTCTGGAACAGCTTCCCAGTAGATGCAGCAGGGGCTGCATTGAGAGGTATGAATATTGAGCTTGGCACATTTATGAAAGCCATCACGTGATGGGTTGCCTGTGATAGCAGGAGCCCGGTCGCAGTGACCCGGGAGTGCAAAGCAAGCAAAAGTTCTGAATTCAAAGCTAAGCTGCAGTAGGTTTAAAAAAAACATGCAAAGACATCAAAAGGACTCACGTCTCTGAGTCAGAGCTAAGTCACCAAAGCTCTGGGAAAGCTCTGGGCTCAGATATTGAGAAGGATCTAATTAGCAACCTCCATTCCAAACTTCTCCAAATTTTCAGTTCTTTTCTTTCTGAAGCCGCTGCATGCATCGACTGTTCCCATACAAAACACAGGAACACCCTTGCATGAAGAAAACATTCAGTCCAGCAAAGATATTTTTACCGCGTCAGGACAAACGAAGGTGAGACAGTACCCTTGCACAGGTCTCCTCATGGCATGGGAGTGGCGTTCTTGGTCACCTGTGTGACGGTACCGGAAGCATGTCATGGACCGGACAATCTGAACTTCCAACTCGATTTCACGAACTGTACTGTACAGTAAATTTTCTGAGGTACAAAGTAGAATTATGCATCCCAACTCTGGGGGGGACAAGTGGTAAATGAAAGAACAACAGAGTGATGTGAAGCAAAAAGACAAATGGCACAATAAGGCAGAGAAAGTAAACAATGGGAATCTAAGAATAATTATATTGAAGAACCAAAGAGACTAATAAAAGAAAGTCCTCTCTGTGCTGGTGAGGATCTCTCCTTGTGCCTTTCAAACTTCAAAGGCTACTCGCAGTCAAACAGGCTGAGTTGAATGCAAAGATCCTGACTCAACAAAACACTTCATCACTTAGAGTTGAACACATGTTTAAATGCTCTGTTGCACTGGGACCCCTGAATTTAAGGGGAACAAGGAAAGCAGGAACAGAGAAGTAAGTGGCAGTATGTTGGACTTGGCAGAAGCAGCAGAACGCACTGCGTCTAATAAATGACATGAGCTGAAATGGAAGGAGGCTGGGAACAAAGTTAAGAATTAACAGCATTTTAAGTACTGACAGCCTAGATGACATAATGGCCGAGAAGGTCTAATCCTGAAACTAAGTGAAGCTAATGAGGCACACTGATTTCTCTAAAACGGATCAGAGTTTTATGAGCAGTAGTGCTCTACCTTTGGATCGCACCTCACTTCTCAGACAATGGCCTCGCTGCTTCTCACCCTTCACGTGAACAGTGAATGTTTCAAGCAGACTGAAAGCTTGGGAGAGGCATACTTTAGGAACAGGGAAGCAATGGCACACACAGATCATGGGAGTGAGCGAGCGTGGGCCCAAATTCGGGTTGCCTGGCACAAGAGCATCCAGAGGCATGAGAAATGCACCAGAAACCCATGACCTGGCAGCTGGCACACCATACTCCCATCACAGAATGAGATCCCATCATGGGAAGCCACTACGTTTTGGCCACATGATGAAGATACATCCAGCCACAAATTGCAGAAAGGGCCATGGAGAATGAGAACAGCAGCTGAGTAAGGTGTCAGCTTGCATTAATTAGCAAATTAGCCACTCTCATATCTGAGGAAACGTAACCACTGCACAAAAGCAAAGCACCACCAGGAATGCTAATGAAAAATGTTAAGACTTAATAAAAAAGGAGGAAAGCAAAACAATAGTGGGTATAATGAAGGACCTGGGAAAAAAGAGGCGAAAATGTGAAAGTGTTTTATCATACAGTTCTCATTTTCAGGCTTTTGAGATGGACAGCTTACACTCTGAGTGGCTTTTTTGCAGTGTCACTATTTCATACTTCAGCTATGTATGCCTGCCTGAACAAAAAACATGACTTAACAATCAGGTGAATGCATTTTTATCTGCCTGCCTTTAATGCTACCCTCTTGTCTACAGCACTGAATAGAAGGTAAAGTCGATACGAAACCCATAAAGCAAGAGAATACAATGAGCAGTGTATATGACTTAATGGTGTAATTTAATGGACGTATTTCCTGCCATAAAAATGCACTTGTGCCTTTCTTATGACCTGCCAGCTTGTGGGTAATGAAGTATGTGATCTTCTAGTTACTTAATTATTGTAATGCTTCTGTAGTTTGGTTTTGCTTATGAATTCTTTAATAATCCTTTTTTTCACAGGGTGTTTCTACCCTGCTTTACCACATTGATAATTACAACGGAAGAGATTTATAGCTTCCTTTTTTCTGATCAGAGAACTTGTGGATGAAGAAACATGCATGCTTGCATGTTTTATAAGACCTTAATTTCAAACATCGGGGTATCACTCGATTTTCAGTCTTCATCTCCTGCACTCTCCAAAGACAACAAAGCTTCTAACAGGACTGCGTCAATGGCAAACTACCATTATTTTAAGAAGAAATTTGCATTTTTTTAAAGTGAATATAAGAAAGTAAAAGAAAGTAAAAGAAAGTAAAATAGTCTGCCTGTATTCCTAACATCTAAGATATTTATTTCGGAACTACTGTTCAGTACATGCCTCATAGTGCAGTCACCACAGTAGGATATAAATATTGCAGCTGGCAAAGAAGTAGCAGGAAGTATCCAAGGAATCGTTTCAGACCCACTGTGCTTTTGCTTTCCTTTACCAGCAGGTCATCTTGAAAGGTGTTTCACCCATTTCAAAATGTTTTTACAATCCCCTCATTTCTTTAATGGGTTTGGGGATTATGAACAGACCCTCCCACCACAAGGGAATCAGATAAAGCTCAGATAAACATCTGTTTAGAGACTGAAGGTTGTGCTAGACCCATTAGCAGATTACGGGTGGTCTGGAGACCCTGTTGTAGACACTAACTTTTGGGAAGCAGAGAAACAGATAAATTAAATCCTTCCATTTCAAAACAGCAATTTGACAAAGTGCCTTCCCCTATTTTTCCCCCTTCAAAAACAGGATTCAGGAGATTTCAGAGAAAAAGGTTTTCACTACTAATGAGAGGCTTAGCTGAAAGCTCATATGATTTAAACCACGGTGTTCCTTTCTTCCCATTTAATTGACAAAGGGAACAGCCATGTTTTAATTTTGCCTTTTCCTCATTTACTAATTGCACAGAAAGCTGTTTCTTTCAGCTTATTTAGTTCCTTACAGAATTAAACTCTACAGAAACAAAATGTAAATCATGCTCCATCACTGAGAGTTTCGACTACCGGCAACAGTCAGGTCTGATTTGAAGTGAGAGAGAGTTTAAATGCATACCCAACACAGAAGTCATGATAGAACACGCTGCTTTTCGTAGCCTTACAGCTGTGCTGGATTTCCAGAGGTGCACACCAAGATAAAGGTTTTGACTCACATTTTGCACTGTGCTTCTGGTCCCACTACTCAACCTTCAGCCTCAGGTGAGCAAGCCATCTTGGGGTGAGGGAAAGCAGGAGGTGGCGTGAGAGATGATCTCCTTCCCAGCTTCCAGAACAGCCTCACCTCTTTTTAATTAACCAACACCATGCATGTGTGACAATATTCACAATATGGAAAATAGCTTCTCCTTTCTTTCCAGAGGACAAAAAAGTTGTTTCAGATCCCCAGATGGCTTGAGAGAATGTAGGTATATGAAAGTTGACAAATATTAATGCAGATACTCACCAGCCAAGCACCCAGCTCAGAGAGTTTCAGAATAATTTCTCCTCAGTAGCATTCAAATGACCCTTACTGTACTTCCTCCATGTAAAACTACGGTCAGTGACAGAAGTAGTTTCTCCAGCTCCTACAGCACTGAACCGAGCAGGTAACCACAATACAGCCCATTAAGAAGTGCATGTTGGAACAGGGGAACAGCATGAGGAGGAAGGAGCAGCAGAGACAAGCTGTTATGGACACACCATACCTCCCATTCCCCATCCCCCCTGTGTTGCTAAGGGTGGGGAGGCAGAAGAGTTGGGGATGAAGGAGTGAAGTTGAGCCTGGGAAAAAGCCCAGGGGAGGGGAAGAGGAAAGGGGAAGGTGTTTTAGTTTTTGTCTTTGTTTCTCACCATCCAACTCAATATTTAATTGGCAATAAACTAAATTATTTTTACCCTGGTCGAGTCTATTTTGCCCATGATGGTAATTGGTAAGTGATCTCCCTGAGAGATCACCTCAACCCACAGGGTTTGCCGTCTTATTTTCTTCCCCTATGATGTTCAGGACGGGGAGTGAGAGAGTGGCTGGGTAGGCATGTGGGAGCCATCCAAGGTCAAACCACCACAAGCAGATAAATAATCTAGAGCCCTAAATCTAATATTCTTCAATGATTCATGCTCTCAGAGAGAGGTGTTCCAAGATATCCAAGTACTCAGCACCTGTGCCAGGAGAAGTCAGATTTTTAGCTGACTGAAAGGGAGGATCTATCTTAGAAACCCCCAGGACTGGCCCTTAGCTGCCTGCTCCACCTCCTCCCTAGAGATTCCTGTCCACACTGCAGGGACGATTCATGTTTTTTGCTAATTACTTACTCAACTGATGTTACAGCCTGTTGTATTAAGAAAACACAAAACTGGAGTGAGTTTAAGTGCATGAAGCTTGACTGACATTTTAAGGCAGGGGAGATAGTTTTTCTTTGTTTTGGCAATGTTAACGTGACCTCCAAATCAGGGAAGTAGAAAGTTCTGCCTGTTCCAAAATATTCTGCTTGGTGACAGCAAATACAAAGCAATTCACTATAGAGATATCAGAAATGGCACAGACTGGCAAAGAATACATTATATTTAAAAATGTAACACACAGGTGCTCAGAGGTTAAGCTCACCTATTCTGGTCTCAAGCTGACATGACATAAAATCAGAGGTAGAACAGCTTTTGTGAACCGAGCTGAGGGAACAGGCCATTCATTAAAACGTCATACTGAAACACTGGAGATAAGTGACAAGAGTTTAAATAGAAAGCAAAAACAGAATGAGGGGCAAAAAACCCCAACTATTTAGAAGTCCAATAACATTTTAAAGGACTTGACAGTAGCTGGTTAACCATCATTTCCAGAAAAAAAAAACAAAAATCTCCATGATTTAATGTGGAAAGAGAAAAATAGAGACTACAACATTACAAAAGAAAAGGAAACATATTTTCTGTCTTTAAGGCTAAACTCAGCAAACACCTGTGTATCACCTAAATTTATGAAGATAAAGCTAGATCAAGCCTCTCAAAAATACCTGTGCCCACCCTACTAACCTTCCAGAGGGAAATCTCAGGCACTGTTTTTTAGTATGTGTGCAGCATCCTATTATGTGGAGCTCTAAAGAAATTAGTCAGTGCTAGAAGGGCAAACCTGGGAAATGCAGCCAAGAAAATCATAGCCTAGAAGTTACAGTGGTGGCAGAAGGAAGATTTGCTGCTGTCTTGGGGCTAACAGGGAGAAGTGGATGATATTTAGCCTTTTCCCACCCTACCAGTCTCCACTCCTGAGAACAGGATCTGAGTAAGTTTGACTGAAGCAATCAAATAAAATGGAGATGTCATGCTGGAAGGGATAGCATGGCTGGGCAAACTGCAGGTCACAGGCTGGATTTTGCCTCCAGAGCCTGTCTTCTCTTCACTATCTGAAAAGACAAATTGATTCTTTATACATTCATTCCTATGTAGCAGTTTTCCTTTGCCAAGATAAACACTAGAAATCACATTTTTTAAGTTGTGGAAGTTGACGTTGCTGCCCCTAACTGGGTTTTACAAATCTTGTTTAGGACAGCAATTAGCTTTATAAAAGCACTCCTGTAAGGTAAGTAAACAACAACCCATTTTAAGAAAGAAGAGGAGGCACAAGAGGTTGAACTGTAGCAGTTCCTGGAAAAGAACACAGAATTTCCAATCCTCATACATATTAGCTGCTTCCCACAGGCATCCATCTCTCTATTGCAAAATAAAGCTTCATAATTTCCAAGTGTTCTATTGCATTGATGTGGAGACACTGAAAAGCAGTGCTAGAGGCTTCCTCAACAGTCAGAGCACAAAGATCTGTACAGAAATGCAGTCTGATGCAGGCTGTAGGATCCTTTCCTTTCCCTCAGCATATGCATTCGAAGGGTCTAATACATAAAGAATGTGCTCCAGAAATTGGTGCTGAGCTGAAGAGCCCTCCAGTGATTCAGTCTGACTCCAGGCTTGAATTTCCATCACTATTCGCAAGCAGTTGTCACCCAAAGAGGAGAGGTTGGCTGTCATAAATAAATGTACAGCAGTTTGTGGCTACCAGCAAATTTCCATGATGCCTTAGTTTGGATCTGGGCTAAATCTGAACCAAAACTGAAGAAGTTATGGGTCAGAGCACTGATGTATAAGCAAGGCTGGCAATAAATGGAAAAGTGCAGCCCCAGAATGTACTACAGGCAGTTTTAATCTCATCCAGGCATCTCTATTCCAAAACAGACTTTGGGTTTATTCAGTGCTTCTCCTGCCTCAGGCGCTGTGGCAAACAGGACGCTTACTGAAAGACTAACTCTTGATATGCTCAATACATAAGCACTGAGGGCGGCAGATAAGCTTTGTGTAGCTGCTGGCAGTAGCAAACTTCAGGCATTTCCCCTCTTTTGCAAAATAACCCTTAGATTTTTTCTCCCCCTTTGAGTGGAGGATGAATGGAATAAGTGAACCCAAGGCTAAAAGTTATGCTGTAGGTTTGCTTGTTGTGTAGGAGTGGGGAAAAGGCCTCCAGCTTTCCTGAGATCCAGGTAAATACAGAATACCTCCTTTACTTGGCACTAAGTCATGGGGCAAGAAGCTGGGTGGAATGGAGGCATTCCCCGTGAGAGAAGTAATAAGTCTTCTCACCCATCTGTTAATAAACTGGGATAAAAATCCAGTAGTGCATCCCATTCTGCACTTTAGTGTGGCCATTTTACATTCATGCAAAACAACAGTAAGAAGTCTGCAGATTAGAAGAGTAGGAGTTTACACTCACTCTGCTCCTGTATAAACATGGAAGATAAAAAGCAGTGGAGGGGGAAAAAATGTAAATCCAGCATTCATGGTAGAAGTGGTAGAAAAAAGGAGATTGCAATGCTTCCATGAAATCCTCATGGCAGACTGCAGAAGAGCCTTTTAAGTACAACACTGAGACCTTGCTATACTGGGACCCTGTCATGCCCTACGGGCTATGCATGGCCCTAAGCCCCTGTCAATCTCTGTGATGCTCCTTCTTTCACACAACTGGTGCTGTAGTAGAGGGTGAGTTATTTGACAAGCAACATGCATTTCTCAGATCCTTATTACATGCTCAGACCTTAAAAACCAGGAGTGAAATGGTGGCACAAATGTAATGCAACAAGACAGTACCCAGTCCCCTGGGAATCTTAACGGCACTGCCGTGCACTTTTGAACCAGGCAGAAAAGTCAAGAAGGTGTGTAATAAAATATAAGTGAGCTTTTGTAAAACAAGTCTGATCAAAATCCCCGCCAATGTGTTTCCCCCCACCTTCAACATTTCAATTCTTTCAATCTTTGTGTCAACGTCCTCATGTTTCAAATAAACCAGGAACTATTAACGCATTTTCTTTCATTTCAGGGACCAGACAGGCTCTTGGCTAAGGACTTGGTGACTGGAAGTAAGCTGTTTTGCCTCAGCATTGAGTCTGCATGAACATAAAATGCTTTGGAAGCCACGATGGCACTGGCAACATAATTCTTTCAATGTTATCTATGTGGTGTAAATCCAACCTTTTTTGAAATTCACTGCCTGCCAGGCAAAACTATTCATGCATAATACATGTCTTGGAGTTGGACACAAGATAACTGACATTATATTACTCCCTGTTTCCTTTGTTGTGGAAGCTCTGCATTCCTGGCAAACAGAAAAAAAGAAATCTTACATCTCTCATAAAGACCTCTCAATTATGTTTTTATTTACCGTTTCTGAGCACTGACTCAAAATTTGGCATCGGTATAAGAGTTACTCCTATTCTTCCTTTTCATAAAGTTTTGAATTTGTTTGCATTGTTCATAAACTACATTCAAAATTACATTAAGAGAGAGCATGCTTTACAACAAGGACAACCACAGTACAAGTAACAGCATGTGTTATAAAGAAGGTATGTATCAGTCACTCTTGGGGTAATTCTAGCTGTAACAAAATTAAAAGTGAAGCAACTCTGACGTCAGCCTGTAATTTTCCTCTGAAAGCCATAAGTCTACATTCTGCTAATATTCTTCATACTTTTATAAGGCAAGAGAGTGTCATGGTTGAGCTTTGCTTTGTGATCTTTTTGAACCTAAGCTTCTCATTAACCACCTTGAAAACAAATACTTGTTCCCAGGAAGAAATACGTGCGTACATACTGTGTTGCATCCATGTGGTAAGGGCAGCGCATCCTGGACACAGTAAGATATTCAGGAAGAACAACTTCAAGCCATGCCAGGCTAACTGTCTCTGTGTCAATGGTACAATGCCTGCTCATGAGGCTTGCAGACTATGGAAATTTTGGCCTTACTGTGTGCAGTTCTTACCTCTGGGCACAGATGATCAGAGTTTGACCCCTGGGGTGTTTGCAATGGAAATCCTCCTGGTTATGGGAAGTCCTGGGCCCCAGAATCAGGTCTGAACTAAGATGGCCCATCCCTACCCCTCATCTCCATAAGCGTGACAGAAGGATGGCCAACGATGGGTTTGACAGATCATAGAATCATAGCATGGTTTGGGTTGGAAGGGACCTTTAGACGTCATCTAGTCCAACCCCCCTGCAGTGAGCAGGGACATCTTCAACTAGATGAGGTTGCTCAAAGCCCTGTCCAATTTGACCTTGAATGTTTCCAGGGATGGGGCATCTACCACCTCTCTGGGCAAACTGTGCCAGTGTTTCACCACCCTTATCGTAAAAAATTTCTTCCTTATATCTAGTTTGAATCTACCCTCTTCCAGTTTAAAACCATTCAAATAATTTCTGGAGGCTAGCAGTGGGTCAAATGCAAAAGAAACTCAGCCTTTGAGATAATTATAGACAGCCTGTAATCATGTTCTAAGTTGTTTTGCTGGCCACTTGGGAGTGCGACTATTCACCTGATCAAAGTTGTTTTTAAGATGTTTCCAAGAAGGTGTTTTTGAGGAAGTCAGTATGATTTAAACTCTTGGCTTCGTACTAGGTAATAGTACTGTGCGCAGGATAAACATGCAGAATTAAATTGAGGAGCAGAAGTCAAGCTGGCAACGGCTGCTGGCACAGACCTACCAAACATTCAAGCTTCTGACCCAGGTGTATGGGGTTTTCCCCACATTGTTAATCACATCCGAGTCAATATTTCTTTCAAGGATTATATGGAGTACAATGATAGTACAAGGAGTACAATGACATTTGTACTAGCAAATTATGCAAAATATCATGTGACAATTTCTTGGCAGTTTCAAAATAAGGAAATAGAGCTAAGAGGTCTTTAGGGTAGCTTTCTATTAGTGACAATGCATCCACTGATGGAGGGAAGCACTCGGCTTTCCTATCTCACCACTGTGATTATTTTAAACAGAGTAACTGTCAAAATCCAGTCTGATTTCACCGCAGAATCTCAAATGACAGGGCTCAAAGATTTCCTTGTTGCATTGTTTAAGTTCTCCTTTCTTTCACTACACCTCTTTCCTCCAAGTTTATATCCCTGTGCATAGGTGTTCGCTCAGTTAAAGCCTAAGACAGAAAGATGATATGGCTATTTCATGGGAACCACTCAGTGAGGGCAATCTTGGGTATGTGTATCACAGCTGTGGAGGGCTGTGTCTGCACCAGAGCAGCAGCACGTAAGGTGAGTTTGCAGGCTGCAACAGTGCTGCACACCCTGGAAGCTCCTGTGCTCAGTTTTGTGAGGGTCCTAGAGTAGTGGTGTGAAACAGGACAGGAAGGCAGTCGGCATCTGAAAGCATCTGTTCCTTTATAGGGATGGGCTGCAATAGAAGCCACTGCTGACTGAGGTGCCTGCCACCTCTGCAACACCTCTGGAAACACAGTTTCATGTGGAGACCCTCTGGAGCTGTTCCAGAAAGTTACTCAGTTTTTCAAAGTGTAGTTATCTGGCACAGTTACATTTTCTTTTCTCTTTGTCAGGACCTAAACAACCTGTATTGGGGAGCAAGGACGAAGGAAAACAGTGGAGAAGACGGAGACCAGGGCAGTCTGCAGGAAGACACAAACATGATTGCCAGAAGAGGAGAAAAGAACTTCTTACATGCAAAAGTTATTTTCCATTCTATTCAGAAGTAAATTTAGTCTCATATTAGAAATCACTTTAAATACGTGACAGCCTCTGCTACCATTTTGGCAAAAGTGACTTTTCCTTCTGAGCAGCTTTACAGTATTATTTTCATCCTGCTGGTTTCTGCATTTGGCCAGGCTGAACTCTTGTCAAGGGCTGCTGCTGAACTCCCCACCCATCTGATCCTCACAGGCCATCTACCAGGCTTGCCCCTCATCTCAGGATCAGGAGCAAGAGGGCGGCCTGGACAGTCAGCCCTTGGAGAAGCCGATCTCTAAATGCACCAACCAAGGGGAGCCATGCCACTGCCAAGAAGGGCCAGCAATGAATCACACCCCATTGCCTCTCACATGTAACTGTTTAAAGTCTTCTGAGAAAGAAAAAACTTCTCCTTCCTACCATGTCCACTAGAACGTTTCTTAACTGACGACCCAGGCTGAAATAAAACACCAGGACCTATGCCAGCACATGGAGAAGTAGAAACAGATGCAAACCATGCACTGTTCTTCCAGGGATAAAGTGACACAACACCTAGAAATGAAAGACCAGAATTTTCCATTTAAAAATTATGCCAGGATTTGTAAACCTGATAGAACCTCAGGATTTTTACTGTTCTGATTCATAAATCAGTGATTTCCACCCCAAGGGTAAAGAAAGAATTTATATTTGAAAGGATTTATTGGCAGGATTTGTACTGTAAAGGCATGGAAGGATTTGGAAATCTAATTTCTCACTTATAAAAAGCTTTTGAGGATTTTTATGTGGTAAATCCAATTAATGTCATTTTAATGTCATGATTAAATATCAGGCAACCCTGCCCCCCAAACTTTCAGCCACGTCACATCCTCACCAGTGACAGCCACTGGAATTGTAAGGGCACCCTGTCACTGAGAAAGGTTGTCTGGAAAAGCCTCAGTTGCCAACCACGAAGACAGGGGAGACAAGGAACATGGCTTCCAGCCAGATGGGTGCTGGAGAAGAAACACTACCGGCACAGTGGTCTTCAACATTTTTTCTCAGGACCTTCTTTGCTTGCTCATCACCCCCTCTCCTGAGCCACAGCAGGGAAACAGCCAGGGCTCTTAGCCCAAGAGAGGCTGGCAGGAGCCCACCTCCTCCTTCAGACCCAGCTGTGTCCCCTCTCCCAGCTCATCCAGGGCAGCACATACAAGGCAAGGAAAGGATCTGGTGGGTGATCAGCCCACAGTCTGGGACAGCTGTCTGTGGAGCACGGCTGTCTCCAGGCTGACAAACCCAACAACACCTCCTGACACTCTGACAGACCTCCCTTCTGCATCTATTCCTGTCAGGGCATCCCTAAACATGCAGAGTCACATCTCAGCTCACAGCATTCACAGCACCGCTTCCTACGGGCACGTCTTCACACCAGAAATGCTCATGTTTCAGTAAGGATGCTACCTTCAAGCTTACTGCTACCCAAGAGACCAAGACCCAGACACTGCTAACCCTTGAAACCCCAGCCTTCCCAAGCTGGAGAAGGTATGCTGCATTATCTCTGCAGGGTTTATTTTGAGGACATTAACTAATTTAGATCCTAAAGACATTTAGATCCTGAAACTCTACTGGACTCAGGTGCCATGGGTCTGGCAGGGGCTGTGGGGCGGCCTCTGTGAGGAGAGGCTGGGGCTGCCCCGTGCCGGGCACAGCCGGTTCCAGCCGGCTCCAGCCCACCCACCCCAGGGCACGGCTGAGCCCCACGGCCACGGTGGATGGCGGCGGCTCGGGGAGAGCCTGGGTAGGAAAGGGCAAAGGGCTGCCGGACAGTCAGGGAGAGGAATGGGGGGGAGGAGGGAAGTGGGAAAGGGTGAGAAACAGCCCTGGGAGCCCCGAGGAGAGAGGGGTAGGAACTGCTCCAGGCGCCTGATCCCCCACAGCCCCTGGAGAGACCACGTTGGAGCAGGTATCTGTACTACAGCCTGTGGGTGATCCCATGCTGGAGGAGGTGGATGTGCCCTGAAGGAAGCTGCAGCCTGTGGACGATCTGGTGCTGGAGCAGGTTTATCCTGAAAGACTGCACCCTGTGGGAAGGACCCATGATGGAGCAGGGCAAACATGTGAGGAGGAAGGAGCAGCCAAGGGGAGCTGTTATGGACCAACTGCAACCTCCCATCCCCCAAAATCCCCCTTCACTGCTTGGAGGAGGTGTGAGGCAGAGGAGTTGGGGATGAAGGAGTGAAATTGAGCCTGGGAAAAGGAGAGGTGGCGAGGGTAAGGTGTTTTAGTTTTTGTCCTTGTTTGTCACCATCCAGCTCCATTCTAACTGGCAATAAATTAAATTCATTTTCCTCAGGTCAAGTCTGTTTTGCCCATGATGGTAATTGGTAAGCAATCTCCCTGTCCTCATGCTGACCCACAAGCTTTTTCATCTTATTTTGTTCCGCTGTCCATCTGTTGAAGAGCAGGAGTGAAAGAGCAGCTGGGTGGGCATCTGGCAGCCAGCCAAAGTCAACCCACCACAGAAACACAGGAGGTGTTGGCACAGTTCAGGCCCCTGAGGTAGCAGCACCGGTGCTATCCTTTCTCCATGACTAAAGTTTCATATTTTGTAATTCTTCCTTGCCAGTCTGTCAGTATTTTTACTTGTTAACCTAATTATGAGTTTAGATTTTAGAGAAAAACAACCACCCTGTTCCTGATGTCTGAAACAGCTAATGCAAGACAAAAGAGTTCCAAGTACTTAATTATCCACAAGAAATGAGTTGATTACAGTAACATTAAAAACAACTGATATTATATAGGCACTTGGATTTTAACCAGAGTCTGTTTTCTGCATTCAAATTTGCCAATCAGTTTCTAAGTCTCCCATATCAGCAGCTAGAATGGCCTGTTTCTTTTCAAACAATGAAAATGATTTGGTTTTTAAAGAAACCAAATTCCAACTTTAGGGCCAACTGTCCACAGGGTAAGATTAGGGACCGAGTCCATTAGCTTTGCCAGGCCCTGCCAACCTGCATCTGGTAAAGACTTGTATAGAGACGCAGTTAGTGGAGCAAGGGACTGGATATCAGGAGAAATGGGTTGTGAGCAATGATATAATTCCATCCCTTGCTCGTTTAAAATGTTTAGACAACTCACTGCATCTCATGATGCCTCACTGCAAACACACGACAGGAAGAAATTATTTCCTGCTACTTCCAAAAGGAGCTGTAAAGCAGTATCCTGTTCCTAGCAGCTTTGGGATTGCCAGCAGTATAAAATGTGGAGGTAATTCTGATTTAATTTCACTCTTAAATTCTGTCGAAGTGCATCTAGTAAACAGGGAATATTCTTTATTCTGACTAACAGTACCACAGGGTTTCAAACAAGACTATGAACCTACTCAGCCAGGAAAAAAAGAAAATAAAAAAGACTGTACACACACGCTCACAGATTTGGGAACACTTGATTCCTTCAATGCGTTTATAGGCCGAGCTGATGACAGCTTGCCCAAGGCTGCCCGGGACGTCAGTGCCAGGGCCAAGAATTTACCTGTGACTTTCGCTAGTCTTAATCCAGCACTTCAAACTGAATTATCTCCTTGATATGTTCACAAAATGAACTAAGAGGGAGGAAATCCCAGTATTAGCTGAGATAATTCTGAGGAATCACAAAAACTATAGTCTGGCTGGAACATGTGTTTCTCTCCCACGCATCAGAAACAGGGACGATGCAGATAATCCCCAACAAACCACTGGCTTGGTAAAACAATTAATTACTGACCTTATAAAGGTTTAGCAGGATAAAAAAAATCCTGCTAACACAACAGCACAATGTACAAGTAAGCTTTATCTTTCAGTGAAGAAACACCATTTGTACTGAAATATTGGGTGATTTATATTTTCTATTTCGACAGATCATTTAAGATATAACAGATTGCTGAATAAATTGTTTAAATAAGCAAATAATCTGGGCATTTTGCAATATTTCTCCAAGGGCTTTTTCCCGGTAGTTCTCACCAGATCATGCAAATTACTAGTGGTTCAGAAAAGGAAGGCATATAATATTTTAATTGACAAAAGTGTTTATTTCAGCTCTAGTTCTTTTACATTTTCCCCCTCAGAGAACTAGAAATATATGACCTCCAGGAATCCCCATATTCTGTGGGGCTCATGACAAAATTGAGTATTAGGAGAGACGGAGCACAGGAAATTAAGTGTTTTCTGTAAATAAAATGAGCTGACTTGGGGAATACAAATAGTACTAAATTATACTACATAGTCTGCCCTGTACACCTACTTTCCATGAGAAACGATGAGCTGTAATGGGCATTCATGCATTCCTTGCACGGCATCCCCAGAACTTCATTTCCCTTCTCCTTATGTCCTGCTCAGAGGCCAGCAGCCGCTGCTTCCCAGGGGCGGGGGGGCAGCTCTGCAAAGGGAGCTCTGGCCATCCATGGGGCTCGCCACTGCCTCGATGCTCGGGGTGGGAGCAGCTCACCTGCCCATGGTTCCCACTGCCGCACGCTGCTGCAGCCAAACGCCATTTCCGTGCAGCACTCCCGACTTGATGCTCAGGGAATCTACCTTTCCACCCCAAAGCCACAAAAAGGAAAGGAGGTTTTCTCCTTCTTTCCCATAACTGCCTCCTGAGACAATGTCTTTAATTACCCTCCTTAACCACCAGCAGCCCAAAATCTGAACCTCTGGGCCAGAAAAGGGAAAAAATAAAAACAGAAAACAGAAGGGAAAAAAAAAAGGCAGATTTTTTCTTAATGAGTCATGCACTGATTTTGCTTACCCACTACCTGGTGAAAAGGGCAATGCATTTGTAATTGCATTACAGAATAACATTAGACATAATATTACTTTTTTCTCCTGTTTTCTTAAAGCTCAACCTCTGTACCAACCCAGACAGCAAGCAACACAGCCCGCACTCAGTCCCTGCTAGCCAAATTGCTCCCCTCATACGCATCTGCTGAGAAGCAAACCCTGCAGTGGCAGATTTGGGTACACTGGCTTCAGCAGACGTGCAGTTCCCCAGTGATCCACTTCAATCAGAATCTGAAAAGAGCTATTCCAGCCCTGCAGCATGGTGTGAGCTCTGCTACCTCATGCATTATTTCAGCATGAAATATTTATAAACTAGAGAACAGGGGCAGGCTCCTTCTTTAAAAAGGGTAATGAATTTTTTTTAAATGTTTGAGCGTAACTTGTAAGAATCTGCAACTTGTTTGACATCCTGGGTTTAATAGCCCAGTCCCCACTCCTCATCCATACAAAAGGAGCCGAGATTTAACCTTGTAATCGATTTATCTTTAAAAGTTGAACTTAGACTACGCAGGTATTTTTAGATCTTAGGGCTATTTTGCTTTTCTTGACATTCGATGTCAACACCACACCTGTATATTTTTTGGTAAAGAAGAAAAAATAACATCATTTGTATCATAATTATCTTTCCCCTGGCAGCAGCTTGTACTCTGAAATTAAAATGGTGGTCACAGTCTACAGTGACACACTGTCATAGGTCCTTGGAAAGCCACAGGGGACTGATGGTGCCAAATCAAATAACTTAAGGGCCAAGCCAGTATTCCCGTAATACTAAGCAGTCAGTGGAAAAAGCCACTGACAGGTAGATTCCCTTGTTCTACCAGATTACACCTGTAAAATATAACTCCTGTTTTAGTTGGAAACCAGAAGGTGTGACTTCAAAAAAGCTGCAGGTAAATTGGTCCCCTGTGGGCACCGGTGTCCTCCACAAGTGCAGCAGTCTGATAACTTGGAGGACTTGGGGCTGCAGAGCACAAATCTCTGCAAATTAACCTTCTGCTTTGACACGTTACTCTGCTAACGAATTCTGCAGAAGCCGTTACACAATTGACCTGTTCTCTGTAGCACTGAGGAAGCTTTACTCTTTTTTTACCTACAGATTTAGAAATATTTACCAGCAGAGAACTAATTGATTCTCCGGAGAGCAAACCCAATTTTACTTCCTTTGAAACATAAAGAAAATAATTCCAGATGCGTAGCACCTCGCAAACAGGAATACCTAGCATTTCTGAAGTAATCTGATTACAGAATAACTAATTACTTTTATTTTTCATGAAACATGGATTTAATTTTTTTTTTTTCCATTTCCTGTTTGGCAAAACGAAGGTTAACTGACCTGCCTTCCACTCAGCCTGAAAAACATGTTCTCTCTCTGTCACCTGCTAGTATACGCCTTAATTTACGTTTCCTTCAAGCCTGCACTATAAATAGACTTCTGTGGAGGCACTGCATGTGCAGCGATCCTTGTAAATGCCAGGACCACTGTGAATCCAGCCCAGGGAGCCAAGAGACCATGCGTGGATCCGAGCGCCCAAGCATGCCACACAGCCTCTGCCGGCTAACGGGAGCACAGCTTTCAGAGGGAATGGGCAATCCGTAAGCACCCTGGTTTAAACAGACCATGAAAAAAAAGCTTAAGTCCAGTGACAGCATGCTTAAAATTAGTTAGAACTTGGATCACCTCTGGAATTTTAAATTCCGGATTTGGTAATTGCACTGTTTACACATCAGGACCAATGCACCACAGCTAATCTAGCAGATGCAAATTGTCTGAAGACAAGATATTTGCACCCCCTTACTAAAGTGACACTAGGAGAGTGCTACAGTGAGTTGCTAAAAAGATCATGCTTTTACTTTATTAACGGTAGCTGGTCTGGCTACAACAGCTTATATCAGTACAAGGAAATCAAGCATTTGCTCAAGTCAGTAACTTTTTTTCCCACCTGGGGTCATCACTCCCCTCTGGTCATTCATTCCTACAGAGCATCATCTGCTTGACTGACAGATACCGCAGTGAAAGGTTCTGGGGAACAGAAGTCTGTATTTAATCTATTTCTATCTTGCTGGACATATCCTTATCACCAACAACAAAAAAGGCTCCATTTCACTCAGTGCAGCACAGGCTGTGCTAAACCTATGCCATCTGGTGCAGATGCACACAGTAAGTACCTATTTAAATTTAGAGAGCAGTTACAGCATGACCTGCAGACCACGGCAGTAGATATTCATGTCTGAGCAACATTATGTGCTTCCATTATCACCCTGCCTTTTAAATGGGCCCCTAAAGCTGACAGCACATTAGCTATTTTTGCAGGCGTTGTCTCTGTTACACACCACCTCCTTCGTGGCAATATAACTAATGCACTGGAAACTGCCAGACATGGACTATACATTGCAATATTCACTGTCCTGCTTCCTGGCATTAAGCAAAGAGATTTAAAATATATCAGCTTTACATCAAAGCACCTCTCTTGGAGTCAAACTCTGCAGTCTTGTGTTTCATGTATGACTTTGCTTCAGGTGCTAAATGAAGATTATACTGATTTTTAAACATGCTAATTGAGAGCTTGAGACATCCAGGGGAGCTGTAATAAAATTTATATCCCTGTGATCAGCTCAGAAATACTGCTGTAAGATCAGCAGCAATTTGACAGCTTCAGTCCACTTTTTGAACCGAAAGGGATCCAGCTCCCAGTAACCATAACTGGCTATTAAGCCACCACAACCGCTGCCAGTCGTGATGCTGACTGGTAGACTCAGCAGTTGGACTGAAAAGCAAATGCCATTTCTATTCAGGTGGAGGAGAGGATAGTAATACCACTAAGTAGGTGACAGTCCTCCAGTCTCCACCACAGCCCATGAAATACAGTGTGAAACCTTCTGCTGATTCCATGGGCACCAAACTGGGCCCCAGGTTATAAACCAAGCAGATTTTGAAAGAAGTTCATTATGAACAAGACAAAAAAACTAACAAAAAAAGAAACCATCGACATGGGTTACAGCAAATCTATACACTCTCAGCACAATCACTTGTAGTTACAAAATAAACAGTATTTTAAACAACACATTTGCCTTTGTAAAACGATTCAAGAAATGCTATAACATGCCTTAGCATACAACTACCCTGGTTCCCACAAAGGCTTTCAGAAACTTGTACCAGTGTAGGAAAGGTCACTTATGTCCAGACACCATTATGTGTTTCACAGTAGATCCTTCTTTCTTATGCCCTGTTCCTTGTCAGAACTAGCCCCACAGGTTATCTGAAAGCACATCCTCTCCTGCCTTGCTGACCCCACTAGAGTAAACTGCTTTGTTCTCCTCATCTTCCTCCTCACAGCCCTGATGAGGTGTGATGGGAGACCTTGGGGATGGATGGTCCCCTCCACAAGGGCATGGCTGAGCCGGGCATGCGGAGGAATGAGCTGCCTTTCCACATGCTTATGCCAGCAACCTGGCAGAAAGAGGAGATGATTCATTAAATGGCTTTGGCCAGTTTCTCATGTCCTGAACACAGGCCAGGCTACCAGAAAGAGAGCGATTAGGTGGATGATGTTCCTCCACAACCCCTTTCAGCTCCCACACTCTGCAGGTCACTCTGCAAGACAAAAGAAACACCCCTGGAAACTGGCCCTTATATTTGGAGAATGACAACCTCTGCTGCCCTTTCCTGCCTCTCCTCGAACATGAAGCACCCCTGGAGGGGACAGATATGCTTCATCATCACCCCTCATTTCTCACACCTGCCTGCTGAGCCCCGCTGCCACCTTGTGTGAGCTCCTCCAGACAGACAGCTTAGCATGAACTAATACAATTACATGAAGTAAACCAAACCAATCACTTGTCAGAGCTATTAAATGGCAAGATGCCAGGAACAATCAAACACTCTGAGAACTTAAAAAGAAGCAAAACAGTAACTCACTCTGACTTTGGATGGGAGAGGCTTTAAATCAAGGCAACGTCTTCTTAAGGTTGCTAGATCTGTGCAGTAAACCACAGAGAAGGTAGTCCCCTTCAGCAGACAGTCTCTAGACCAATTTCTAGAGCCCATTTACTGTACCAAGTTGGTACAACATCCTCATTCTCAAAGAGATGGAAGAATGCCACAAAGATACTATGCTGATAACGCATTGCTATGATGATTGGGCTCCAACCATCATTTCCGTCTATTTTATTTCAGAGATTAAAATGGCACACGTGAACCA
Source organism: Phalacrocorax aristotelis (assembly GCF_949628215.1). NCBI lineage: Eukaryota > Metazoa > Chordata > Aves > Suliformes > Phalacrocoracidae > Phalacrocorax > Phalacrocorax aristotelis. The sequence continues at coordinate 105,615,383 of NC_134276.1, read as the reverse complement.
TTCATCAACCATTGCTGTGCATGTGGACCAGCGGCATTTATTACCAGTCCAGTTCTACAGCCTCAACAAGATTCCTATTGACTTCAAGGTAAATCAAATTGGCATTTTCATGACCATTGGAAAACTGATTTCAGCCTGCAGAAAATAAGCCTGAGACAGGCACATAAAGGCAGATTTTTAATTTTTTTAAGACAGTTTTGAAAATATCATGTACAAAAAACTTGTTTCATAGCTTAAATATAACACTGCTGTGAAAAATATGCTAAGTAGCTTAAGAGAATGAATATATTGTTGCTGAAATCTATTTCAAACAGGATAAAGCTTATTTTCACTCTCTTCTTGACCTCTGTTTGAGAAGATGCCCTGAAAATCTAGGTATTTTGTGTTGCATCCGATGGCACTAATTCAAAGGAATTTTCAACCTACATTCAACTATCAGAGATCACAGTGCAACCCAAATCCCCCTTCCTCCCTCATTTAATTCACCATCTTGGACAGCTTTCAGAAATAGAAATGGAGTCACATCTGATTAAGAGTTTATTTATTATATTTCACGGTTTAGCAGAAATAATGTAACAATGTTAGCGGAAAGTATTCAAGGATCAAGAATCAGAGTAATTGAGTAAGCAGAGAATGCAAGGGCTTTGAGGTGAGCATGTGTGTTTTCTTTTTTTTGGTTTTGGGTTTGTTTTTTTTTTTAAAAAAAAGGAAGAGGAAAGAGCTATGGTGCCGAGACTAAAAAGTCAGGAAGTAAGTGCACTAAAGTCAGCGTACACAAAGACATGCAGTTTTCCAATACAGGGGTAAAATTTTGGTCACGAAAGCAAGTGTCCCAAAAGCCAGGGGTGACTCCACAGGAGACCACCTGCAGAAAGTCTGAGTCTTTCGTGGCCTCTCAGAGCCTTTCCTCAGGAAGCAAAACTCTTGCTGGATACATGAAAACAGCATCTGGGATCCCTAAACACATTTGAACATAGGAGCTGGAAGGCACTTTGTTATGTTTTTAATTAGGTTGCATAGACCACTTCTCACTGTATTGTCACCGAATTCCTGAAACCCCACAATAAAAATGACACTTAATTAGAACGCTGAAATTTTTATTGCCTCCTCTTAATGTGCTAGCATCACAGCAGAACACATCTTGTTCATGTTCAGAAAAGTTCCGCCACAGAAAACATGAAAAAGCATCCCTGCACTGCTTCGCTAGTTGTTTACCCTGGCCAGGAGGTACTGCCTCTGCAAGGAGAGGGTACACTGAATTCTCTGGGCCTTGTGCGTCTGGTTTGAGCTTTCCAACTAATGCTTTGCCTGGCATCAGCTGTGATGCATTTTGATTGTAATCAGTAGCAGCTGGAATGAGGCCAGCAAAATGTTTCATATGAGCTGGTAAAGAACTTCGGCCATCAAAGGCCCAAGCCACTTGCAGGTCTGAAACCTCCCGTATCAAGATCAGAGAGGGGATCTTTTGCACTGTTGCATGCAGTGGGCATGAAGGGGCCAAGTTTAAATCTATATAAAGATGTACATGCCCTTATGCATTGAAAACATCTCCATGGAAGACATGTATGAATCTTACAATCCCACTGCTCCGTGAAAACCAAGTAATTGAAGGCTGCACCACAAAGCATACAAAAGAGGAACAAATAAAGGTCACAGAAACACCCTTAAATCTGTCATCTGAGAACTTCCAAAGTGCATTCATTTAAAATGTATTTTTCTCACACACACATTTACGATGGTGATTTTGCATTTACATCCTAGGTCCTGACTGGCATTGGAAAGTTTTCAGTGCTAGTACTAATCCCCGAAGAACCTCGCTGCAAACAACCCTCATTACAGGATAATTCTTTGCTGCCTCCACTTTTTGACATGTCAGCCAGTTCTTAATCCTTTTAACTTCTTAATGAAGGAGTAGTTACACAATGGCGGCATCCTATGGAAGGTCACCAATCTGTCCCTTGAGAGCACTTCCCTGGCACATGGCACGGAGAAAAGGACTGGGGTCCTGCTCACAGGGCCAGACAGCTCTGGGACACACACCTTCTGGGAAGATGGGGCTCCCAGGCTGGGAGAAGCAGCAGCAGGCATTTAGAGCTGAGGAGTAACGCTGCAGTGCATTATTTCCTCTGAAGAGATGTACTGCTTGCAGCTCGGCTCCCAGGGCAGAGGCAGTGACAGCTCCCACCCAGGGGCTGCAGCCTGACCTCCCTCAGGATGGCTGATCTGTGCCCTCGCACATCGCTACAGCGCGTGAGGCACAGCATCGCCCACCCAGGGAACAGCAGCAATGATGCTGAGCCTATGCAAAGAAGAGAAAGGAGAGCTTTTCCCTCTGAACCGTTATGGTCCTGTGATGGATAAGGTGCACTTTCAAGCCCAAACTGGTTTTATTTTGGCTCCTGGGCCTGTTTGGAGCTGCTACAGTGGAAGAGTAAACACCTGGCAAGGGGAGCTCTTCCAAGCGACATGCTCGTGACCGAGGTTTTTGTGTTGCTGCAAGTCGTCACGAGGGCTTTCCAAGCAGGCCAGGCAGGTGGGACAGGGACAACAAGTAAAATCAGCTGGGTATTTTCTGAGGAAGAAGCAACTAAAAACCACAAGAATAAAACAGGACTGTGGAAACACTTGGCTACAAAACGGGGGCCAGTTTGACGTTCAGCCTCAAGCAACTTCTTAAGTAGGTCAGAGCACAAAACCCAAAGCTGAAGATTTTAATTCACAGCAGGAGAAACTTCTGATCCCCATTTTATGGCACAGGCACCTGGACAGAAAGGTTGTGTTGCTCTTGTGAAGGCAATATGAGGGTTTTATTGACAATACCAAGGAAAAAGGTACTTCTCACACCGGAGTGTGGCCAGTGGAGCACAGGGAATCCTTATGGTGGTGGAGCTGCCACAACGCTCTTCTGGATGGCCAGAGACAGCCTGAAAGATTTTGTTTGCCTGTTTTGGAGGAAAATCTTATAGTTCTCCTCATGCTGGACCATATTTTCAGTCAGTGCATGTCAGTATACATCAAGTGACTGGAGGATTTTGCCCAGTTAATTGACAGTTTGTATCTCCTGACATAAGTTGGGAAAAAATGAGAGTGGTAGAAGTATAGCAACAGCTACAGCAGTGCTACTGGCAGTTATGGAGGAGCCATTAGTCCTGGCAGTTATTAAAACCATTCAATGCAAGTGACAGGTAACAGTAATAAATCAGCTGACTTGTTTCACGTATCCACACATCCAGTGTTTTCTGTGAGCACAGCAAGTATTCAGCCTGGAAAAACAATAGCACCTCATTACAAAGCCCTATCAGCAACTGCAACATACATTAAATTATTGACACATAATGAAGCCAAAGTGCAAACCCTGACTTGAGCTGTAGCTCCTTTAAACAACGGCTGCTAACTGATAACTTGCCTTCCAGTTACCAGTCTCACAGAGCAGTAATTACTTTTATATTAGCTAAAAGAAGTACTGCATTTTCCCTCAACCTGAGGGCTGTATCCCGATGGTACGGCCTTGGGACCCTACCGGGAAGGTGTGAGAGGGCACCCGTGCAACAAGAGCACGTCCTCACCACCCACAAGGCCTCTGTGTCCTCCCTGCAGGGTCCCAGCCTCTCCCAGGGCCCCCCTCCAGCTGCCCCTGACCCACCAAGCAAAAGCCGAGAACCAGGCTGGACCAATGCACCCAGAACCGTGCCGTCCCAGAGCATGGCACCACAGGCAGGTCTGGGAGGACAAAACACAAGCGTCCACCAGAGACAGGCAGCAGGGTCAGGCCCCAACGAGGGAGGATGCTCAGGGGGAAGAGCTCATAGTACCGAGGTACAGCCTGCCCTTTCCCTTCAACTACAGAGCACAAATGCCATGAGCAATTCTCCTTTAAGCCCCAGTATGCGACAAGGCATAGTGAAAGAGTACCAAGCAGCAGTTTTCAATCTTCCACACAGCCTTGCTCTGCCCCACACAGGCAGCTGGAAACTCCTCAGAAGGAGTCCCGGTGATTTTCTGGGTGAGCCAGTAAGCCTCCCCCCGGGGAGTAACCTCCCCAGCTTTTAAGCAACAAAAACTTCCAATTAACTCAACTTCTTCACGGAAGAAATAAGTCAACCTTTAATGACAGTATGACCCCATCGTTGCAAGTTCCCGGGGTAATTTGGGATTGCAAGCAGCTCTGTAATGACAACAAATCTCTGGAAGGAAAATCAACCAGAAATATACAGAAACTTAACTGATGCTGTCTCAAAGGTATCTGACTGTAGCTGTACCTGACAGATTTCAGGTGACATGGAGATAAACTACAGGCATTATTTTTCTGGACTCCTAAAAATATCTGATGATCTAGTGGACACTCAGCACAGAGCCCAGTGGGGAGAAGCCCTGGGCCGGAAATCACAACCACCTCCCTGCAGCCCCCCATTGCCCACCTACCCAAGTGGGATCCCCCAGCATGGCTATTCAGCTCTTTGGAGGGGATCACAAGGCTCTTCAGATGCCTACTGGGGCATCTTTCTGGGGAACTGGTCACAGACACACAGAACAAAACCTCCCTTGCAGGAGGGACAAAAAGACCCTGCCTCCCTTAAACAAGGATGCATGGCTCAAAAACCAGAAGTTGCTTTGTAACGTCAAACAGGGCTGTTTCCCGAGCAGTGCACGGGCCAGTTGACACGCAGAGGTGACTGTGCCTGCTGGATAAACAGTACTTATCACCGTCTGCTGTGCAGATGCCAGCCTGGAGGTCAGCTTCTAAGCAGCTGCTGTCAGCCTGTGACTGCAGAGGAATATGGCTGAGAGACCTGTACCTACCAGCTTGCCAAGAGCTTCAAAATGTTTGATCAGCCCAGGCCCCAAATGGAACAAATTCTTACTTCTGTGGCTAATGCAAAAGGACCTTCCTAGGTCATCAAAACCATCCCCTGCTAGCAGAGGCTGCCAGGCCATAGAGGCCGCTTCACGAGCTGATCTCACTCCCTCACATCCTCGCTTCAAAAGAAAGGATGACTGGGGAGGGGCGTGAGGAGCAAGCAGGCAAAATTTCCTCTCCTGAAGGAGAATATGGAATTTTAATGCCAAATAAATTATGTTAGAAGACAGCAAAAATGTAAGCTTACCAAATACAGATGTTAAATACGTAGGTCCCCATCTAATCTCAGCACATTATTTTAATGTAGCATATTATTCAAAACATACAGCAGACATGCCACTATGTTTACAGCACCCCTGTCATATAGCAATTTTGAAAGCATTATTGTCAAGCTGACATTTTATTACATTTCTGGAAATATGGTAATTCAATCATTAAGTTTCATTCAACAATCGTGAAGGCTCAGGAACAAAGACGTATTGTGCTTTACTGCAGATAATTTTAAATGTTGTTGAAAATGGAGAATGAGGGCCATAACTTTTCATCCATCCCCCATCCGCTTGAAGCTCTATTCTTTCTCTCTCCACTGGAATTTAAGATCAAATTATCCCTGCAAGGAGCCACCAGAGGAAAGCAATGCAAGGTAAGCAGATTGGTGATCCTGTCATCTATTTTCATAATCCTAGTTTACGTAAATAGGCCATCTATTTCCAAGCCAAACACAGGATTACTGCCGTGGACTGAACAAACATTATTAGCTTTCAGCCATGTAAATATAGTAGCTATCGTTGGACACAGCCTCACCGAGGTCTTTGGGGACAAGGACCACGCAGCATAGCAAGTGGTTGGCACACTGCAGTGCGGGAGAAGCTGTGCCCCAGAGCAACGATGCCGGCAAACAGAAAGGCAGACAAAAATAACCACTGTCTTAAAAGAATGCAACATTGGCACATAAGGTGCTCTGACAGAAGGGTTTTGTGGGAAGGTTACTAATTACTTAGATTAGATTAACACGAAGGCTTCTCACTCACAGCTGAGAGTGCTTTTGTGCTGGACATGGCACACAAGGACTCCTCGCAAGGCCATCCTCCATCCCAAGAGGTTTTCATATGAATATGCTTACCCATGGCACATTCAATGCCTATATTCAGACACAAAACTTTGGCTCCAAGTAATCAAAATTCTGCCCATAAGTCAAATACTTCATCTTTATTTTCTGGTAGTTTATACTGCTCTTAGAAGTGAGGAGCTATCACCAGCAGGAGTACACGCTACGTGGATGGCAGACAGGCAATGATAATGCCCAGACACTGTAGCCTTGCCTGACAGGATATTGTGAGCCTGAAACAACTGACAATCTTAAGTGTTTTTAAACTCTTGGAAGATATTATGCTACACAAGTGCAAAGCAAGGATGATTACAAAAAGCGGTATTCTTTATATAAAGTATCACACACAAAAAAATTCTTGTTACTCTTCCAGGAAATCTTCAAAGATTCCAAGAGATGTATTTCAACAAGGTCTTGTACAAAATACTATTAGAGTTGCTTTAGTCCCAACAATGAAAAGTTAAGTGTGAAATTTATGCTGGCTGCTTATTTTCTCTCCTCTTGGTTTACATTTCCAAAGTAGCAGATGAGGAGAGGCCCAAAAGCCCAGGAACTTGAAGGATTTGATCCAAACAAAAGAATTAAGAGCTGCTGTCATATACCCTTTAAACACCATCATATTTTAAGTGCTACTTATACCTAAGTAATTAATTTTGGGTCTCTGCAATGCTTGTCTTCCATTTCCAAATTCTCCTCAGTCTGATATCAGAATATTTATGTTTCTCCACGCTTAGGGATCTATTGCAGTGGCATTGCAATAAGAGAACAAATGCTCTGCAGTGTTCCTCCATCCTCCCCATTCACCACCCCAGCCAAAGCCGCAGAGGCCGGCCGGCCTGGAGCAATCCTGGAGCCTTGAATTCTTAATGCCAAGTGCTGCCAACGGGCACCACTGACGTGGTGCTTCTACAACACAGATACCAGGACAGGATCGTAACACCAGCCAGTATTCTAGATGGTTTTAGTGTTGTAGGAAAATGGGAAAGAATTTCAAAAGAAAATTGATTATAAGATAATAATTGTGTGTATATATACACACACAAATATACATTTATATACACATGTATATACATACACACATCACGTAGAACTGGTAACAGGCAGCAGTTGCAATCCCCTGCCCTCTGCTTGACAACCCTCCTGTTCTTCCCAGTTTATGTTACCTCACCCAGAGGGTTGCAAACTGCTCCTGGGGCGCTCTGTCCTCTGAAGTCATCCGCTGGTGAAGCTGGAGCCTCCCTCTCCATGGTGGGACATGCCACTCTCTGAGGCTAGTTAGCTTCCCTCCTGACCCAAATGATTATTTCTATTCTGTTCCTTTTACTGGGGAGGAAGAGGGACCACCAGTGGTGAGGAGAGGGGAGGGGAGGGGAGGGGAAGGGGAAGGGGAAGGGGAAGGGAAGGGCACTGCTTACATCCAGGCCCTCTCTTACCCTGCTGCTGGAAGGAAAAAGTCAAATGCATAGGCACAACAGTTATAAGCAGTACAGAATATCAGAGATCAAAACTACATTTAATGTGATAGCATAAGCACACACATTTGGGATTGAATTTTATATGACATTCCTAGTTTACTAACACTGGTGCCCTATGGGCTGCTCATTGGCTGGAAATAGCTACAGAGCAGCAGTACCATAATTATACCTTCATTAGATCACCTTGACTGTGGACTGCATGAAGGACTGGAGCAGAGATAGTTCGCACAGTCCCTTTACGCTTCAACAGTGGCATAGCAAGTCCACAAGGCACCTAAAAATAAGGTTCACTGTGTCTTGGCTGATAAACAGATGTTTCAACAATAGCCGTAGATCCTCAGTACCTCTTGTGCTTGTGACAAACTGTACCATGGGCCTCAATAAAGAGAGAGACACTGGAACATTCAGCATCAAACCAAGCCTCTCTTGTGAGCAAAAGGAATAACTGCCTTTAATGACAGCAATAAAAATCTCTTATCTGTGTGGACAAGCCAAGAGAGGGAGACACGATCATGAAACATGGCTGCCCAGTTTGTGGTATGAATGCCTCTCCATCCCATACTAAATACTTACTTATGGAATAAGTCCCAGGAGAAATCTTGTATTTTACAAAAATAATTATTTACAGAAAAAAAAAAAAAAGGGGGTTTTATGACAGTGGAAGTGGTTCTGAAAGTAGACATCACAACTTTTTTTCTTTTTTTTAAACAGAAAAATCATTGAGAAAACTCCAATGAATTTCTGAAGATTATATTAACTGTGGAATTTCGATCTAGTTGTGGTTATAAATCTCGAAGGAACTTGTGGCTGCCCTATGAATTAACAGTTCATTTCCTTTAATTTTTAATAACTCACTTATATACGCCGAACTTCATTTCTGCCCCTTAAGGAGGCGCATTAAGATTACAATGAGAGTTTATCTTTCTAGGACAATATTGTTCAAATATTGAATTAGTGCTACAGATTTTATTTGGATTGGCTGCAATTACACTGTGCATAGCATCAAATGGGCCTCTTGTACAGCTTTTGACCCAGAAGGATCTTCGTTAATAACCCTGCTCTGAGTTGGTGTGATATTACTTACTACAGAGCAACCAGTGCAAAACGCAACAGACTAATCCTCTGAGAATCCTGCAAGGTCAACGAAATCTCAGAATTGGCCAATAAACCAGAAATTCTCCAGCTGGGGGTAGGGAAGGCATGTATGAATTGGATGCACAGGAAGAGGATGAGTCAGCTGAGGTGGGATTTGTCCTATGTATCTCCTGACCCTCCAGGAGTGACACACCCTACTAAGCAGCGCTTGAACTGGGAGCAAGGGAGCATGAAGTGACAGTGGACGTGGACGGTACCATGGTGATTAAAAAAAGAAAATAGAAAGAAAAAAATGGTTCTTTCCAACACTTGGATTCCACAAGGTATTTGAGCTTACAACTTGCCCCATTAGAGCCAAGTGCATGAAATCCCCACGGAAGTAATTAGCTTATTGATTTCAACAGGATGAGTACTCTATCCGTTGCACCTACTCACCGCCTTGAAGTTACAAATGCATTTAATTACTTTGCTGAACTGGTACCTAGCAGACTGCCTGAATTCTCTCAAAAGCTCTGGATGTACAGATGACTGAACAAAGTTACAGATTCTTACCAAATTCAGAGGTGGACCTTTCACCCACTTGAAAAAGGGAAAGGTGTGTGAGGGGGTATAAAATAACAAATAACAGACAGAAGGTAGAATCCTTATGAAGAAAGGACAGTCGTCTTGTGATCAACCTAATCCCCAGGCTCAGTCTTTACGTCAGTCTCACTAAGTGTTAAGAAAACATTTTTCTTTTATATGACCAAACCTTATGGGAAAATCCTGCGGGCTTCCAAAACAGACCATGGCAAGTGATAAACACAAAATTATCTCTCCTTTTCACTGAAAAATCTTTTCAAAATAAACAGTGCAGTATAAGCAAGCTAATTTCACTGAATTCCTTATGAATGTTTATTCTCCCGCCCTAGAGTTTTCTGTAAGCCACAGAGAGCATTTCAATGATTTATACCTTAATACTTCCATTTTCAGTCCAAATTCTAACAATCTTCCAAATGATGAAAAACAGATGATCCGCAGGGATGTCAACAACTCAAGTTTTAGCACAAAACCGTGCTAGCCTTTTTTCTTATGAACCACTGAACTCGCATGTTTACAAAGACTTCCAGTTTTCACTAGAAAAAGTATTCTAGTTCTTATCGCTACCTACTAAAATAAAAAAAAACCCCTAACCTTCCAAAAACGATCAAACAAACAAAAGAACGTGGTCCCATTAGTCCCAAACATTTCAAAACGGTTAGTGAGACACCCATAAAAACAGAGGTGGGACACTCGAAGCGGGAGCTATCTTTTGAGAGCTGCTGTTTGGCAAGCAACACAGTTTTTTTTTTCCCATTTTGAGCTGCTCTTCACAACACTGGGTCAGCAATTAAAACACAAAGGTCTAAAGAAAGAGGTGCCCTGTGTTTTAATTCTGGTGTTGACAAGGGTTTCCTCTGCAGCCGTCATCAGGAACAGATACTGCTCTGGTCATAAATCTGATCGCACATTCTCCACTGAAGGATATGAACTGGGACAATAGGCATGGAACAGAAAACAACTGGAAGTTCAAACACTTTGCAAAGGTCACATTTTGAATACCAGTTCTCTCTCCAGCAGATCTTACAATGAAAACGTGGTCCTAGGTCTTTCTCTAAGCTGTGGTTCATCAAAACCCCTGCACAGAGAGAGCTGGGTCTCCTCTCTTGTGGAGGTTTTCCCAGGCTGAAGCAAGGATACTGTGCTACCACAGGTATTACAGATGCCGATGACCAAGAACTAAAAGGCTGAACTGCTATTCATCTCTTGGACAGAATGAAAGGGAAATGGTTTTAGTGTAATTATCAGAGCCTTCTCCTTATAGCCAGTCCCCAGCACTCAGCACAAGCATCCTCAGGCTCTGCTCTGTGTGCTCATTCAGGAAGACGCTCCTAATCAGCAGCCACAACTCAAGCCAAATGGAAAAAATAATTATTGAGACAGGCCTTTGGTGCACCTCTGGCATTATATCAGAAGTCACAGAGCCAGAGGCATGAAATGGCAACTGCCAGGTAAACTGCAGTTTTACCTGTTGTCCCAAAGTGCTTCAATCATGGGAAATTTTGAACATCATGTTGATGAAGAGGAACACAATTTTATTTTAAGCAGAGTACCATACAACTGTCGTGCAGACACAGAACCATCCCCGACCCATATGCTGCTTCGCATATTTACTGTGGGATGCCTGAAAGTGTCTAATTTTAATTATTTGGAATCTACAGCGAATGCCAAGATTCCTGTGTTGTTTTTTTTTTTTTAATATTCTCTATGAACTCCAGAGGCTACATTTCTATATTCCTAACACTTCAAATGTTAATTCTGTCCTTTGGTGCACTCCTCCTCCATACTCACCCTCCATCCCATATTCTCATACCAAGTGAATCAGCTTAAGGGACATTCTTCCTTTCGCAACCAAAATGGCATTCTCCAGGGTCAGCTGCTTTTCTCAAAAGTACTACTCGATGTAAAGTACTCTATGCCAAATGCCGCCCTTAGATACACTACACTTGGCTTTTTCTTCAGTTTTGCAGGCTGAGGTGTGCACACAATTTTTATGCTAAATGTATTCTCTGCCTCTTTTCCTCCCATTCTCTCTGTCTGCCTTCCTTCCTTCCTGGCCACATTGTGCAATCTCTAGACTTAAAACAAAATAAAAAGCCCACCCAAAAAACTCACTCCCTTCAACACACGTTGAGCTCATGTAAAATGCACCTGATATTTCAGCAGTCACTGAACAGGCTATTGCATCCTCATTATCTCCGGTAAGATTTTTCCACCTACTCTCTCACAAATCACCATTCAATACTTGTAATTGGATCACAGTTCTCTGAAGTTTTTATTTACTTTTTCCTCCAGTTACTTTTGAAGTCCTTGGAATCATTAATTTTGTTTTACTTTGTTTTGGTTTTCTAAATAAAAGTTGCCTTAGAGTAAGTCATTCTGAAGACATTTACCAAAAAACTTCATACACTTCGCAATGTAGCGTAGCATCACTGCATCTTAGCTTTCTTCTTCTGCTTAAGCCAACATTCCAGTTTACTCCCTTTAAAGACTTATCCAGGAAAATATAGGCCAATCATCAGGGCTGAATATTTTATCAATGAGTTTTCTTAAATACTGTGGGCCAAATACAGGTGTAAGTCCCTTCATTTCCACTGAATATTCAACTGGCCCAGCAGTATCCATTGGAAAGAACAGCTGGACTATTTGTCCTCTTTGCTCCATTATTTACCTGGAATCATTTCACATCAACTCACAGCTGCTGGCCGTGAAGTGCTGTGAAAGAGCAAAGGCAGCATCCAGAACCACACCCGACAGCAAGCAGCTGCTGACATCTCTGCCCAGAGAGCTCCCCGCGGCTCAGAAGTTACCTGCAGGCCATAATAAACACAAGGCACAACGTGCTGAAGCCTAAGATGGAGATTAGCCCGCAGAAAATCCACCAGGATAAGCATGTGGGGCAGAAGCAGATATGAAGAGCACTGTCAGAAACACTCAAATTTGGGCTCTGCAGAAGAAACCCCTTTCGTTCTGACTCCCACCTCTGAGGAGCTCTGGGGTTTCAGGGTGGAGCTGAAGGCAATAACCAGATGTCTCCAATTCCTCTGAGAAGGCAAAATGCTGCTGGTTAGTTAGTTGGGGAGATACTGTTGTTGTGGGCAAACCTGGAGCATCTGTCATGGAGAAAACAGGCTGCAGTTCTCACAGTCCCAAGCCTGGCAGCAAGCTGCAGAAGCAGACACAGCACAGGGAAACTGATAAAAGGTCAATCACAAGTTGACTGAATAGCTTAGGAACTAGCTTCTGAGGAGGAGGGCAGTCTGAGTTTCTTGAAGTGCTGGGATGATGCTGAAGGCTGGGAGGGGTGCCTCCAAGCTTTCTTCTGGGGGAGGGGGGAGTGAAAAGGTGGGCAGGAGGAACGGTCTGAGCACTTAAGCATCCCTGTGCCTTTTCCTTCACCCCACAGACACAGCTTTGTTATGTTGCACAAGTCCAAACATATATCTGTAATTTGTCCAAGAGAAAAACATTTTTAGAAGGGCTAACTATTAAGCACTACATGCCCAGCAAATAAACAGGAGGAAATACATATGCATCAGAGGAAATAATGACAGGCTGTAGCTATTGAAAACTAGTGGGAAGGGAAATATAGCTGGAACATTAACGCTGTACAACTTGCTCTGAAAGGGCATCACGAAGGGCGGGGAGAGGAGGAGGAAGGATGTGTTACTTTACATGAGAGATGCTCATGGGATCACAGATGACTCCATCACAGACCTCGAACGCTTACAGATTATACCTGTAGTCCAACTAAAGATGGAGTTGTGGAACATCTCTTACAGGTCCTGAAATCCTAATACTAGCATGAGCCCATAACTCTGCATCTGTTCTTCATGTGTGGAAAGAAAACAGGCTAATCACAGATGCACACAGCCTGGAGGATGTTTGCTGAAAACCTCATGTGACTAAAGAAAAAAAAATTCCCCAATGTCCTAAAAAGATGGCGATTTCTTAATATAGAAAATTCTGAAACCCTACATAGAATATCTCAATGTTGAATCTCATTTTAATGAGTGAAGAGAGTTAATTAATCACCTGAAAGCTACAAGCAACGTAAGTATCAATGATCATGATCTAGTCACACTGACTTTGTTTTAAAATCAGTATTTACATTATTGCCTGGTGTTTATAGTCTGTTTGCACAATTGCTGGCATATGGGTCTAGAAAGAGAAGAGTGAGAGGCGTGAAACAAAACAGAATTGTTTAAAAAGAACCTACTGCATGCCAAAAGGCTTTTCCAAAGCTGCAAGAGAGTTACGCTTGTGAAAAAAAGAATCCTAGAGAAGATTAAGAGCAGAAACTTCAGAAAGACATGCAGATTTATAAAGAACAGAGAGAAGAAAAATTAGTGTGAACAAAGAAAGAAGCATAGGCAACCCCTAAAGAAGCAGAGGAGCCAATACAACACTGAGGGCTACTAATGGTGTTTAAGACAGTAAAAAAGGCACTTATAAAAGCACCCACGCAGATCAAGTCCACTGTTTGGTGCAGACAGTAGGGTCAAAAATGACGGCACAGGAAAATAAGGATATTTAAAGAACAGCATTACATGGAACTATCAGGACACGTAGTTTGTTGGATCAAAAATGGTTCGTTGGAAGATTTCAATACACAATTGTCAACAGAAAGACATAAGCAGGTAAGTTACTAGTGGCCGTTTCTAAATTCCAGGGATTGTGACTACTTCTAATGCAACCTCATCGGTTTGCCATTTGGGGGTGAGGCAAAATTAAACTTCTGCAGGAAAAGCTTGCGCATACACACACAAAAAAACCCCAGTATAGTGCCAAATAATGAAAAGGGAAGGTTATTGTTATGGACCATAGTTAAAGGCACAATAACATCTTTTGCAACACAACTAAATGCAAGGTGGTAACCCTAGCAAAGACCATGTTGCAGGCTTAAAGCAGCAGACATGCTTTGAAGACTGTGACTTAAGGAATTAGAGCTGGAACAAATTGCTAGAGTTCATTTATGTCTTCTGTGATCATCACAGATAGCTGCTTCAAAATAGGTACTCAAAGAAAGATACAGGAAAAAATAAACCCAAAACCTTGTGCTCAGCCCTGCCAGCCACACTTCAAGAAGGAAGTGAAAATACTAGAGGGAGCTCAAAGGAAGGCCAAAGAATTGACCCCTGAGCAGGGCAAAGCAAAACAAAGCAAATCTTACATGTGAGGCTGACAGAGTTCACCCAGCCCAGTGGTAAGGTTGACAGCCGTCATGATGACTATTTAGGCCACATTTCAAACTTGCAGATAAGTTAAGAGCTGACAGTAGGAATTTCAGCCTTCGTTTCCCAGCAAAATTTCCCAGCGGTGTTAGTAAATGAACTATAGAACAGTTTACCAGGACAGATAGCGAACACACGAATGCCTGAAGTTTTCGAAAAGAGATTACGTGTTTAAAGAAGACGTGTCTGAAACAGCTTTTTGGCGGGGGGGAGGAATCTATGGCTCGATGATGCAAAACGTCAGGTCAGAGGAATATAATGACTCCCGACTGGTCTTCCAGTCTATGAATTGGAGTACTTAACCATAAAAAATGAGAAGAATCAAACGTCTCCTTTGAGACATGTTGTGGCAAACAGCACTTGTAAGAGCCCCTTCAGTATTCACAACCATCCAGATACACACTTTACATTTGTCAAATAAACTTAAAAAAGACTAGGTGTCAACCTGGCGCTGAAGGCATGGTTTGAACATTTCAGCAGTCACTTCAAAGAATCCCCTGGCCGATCGTTTCCAAAGCAGAGCTCTGACATTAGGCTAGACAAATGCCAGTGATGTTCACGTGGAACTGGGACGTGAAATCCACTTGCTTTGTTGCTCTATGGGAAGCCTCTTTCTTATAATGTGATATCCTATGCTATTGTGTCCATCATTCCTAACCACATGTGAGCTGGAATAAGGTATTCAAAAACAGCACCTTCTTCCACGCATGTAAATGGAAAGCAATTTTGGAAAGAGAAAAGAAAAAAGATATCAAAGCAGACATTCCCTAGGTGAGGGGGGGGAAAACATCCTCTGCCATTCTCCAACAGTAATCAATCTTAAGTGTATGCTTTTTTATTTCCAGAGGAATGAAGGGTTCTGGTGATCTATCATCATTTTATTTACTTTAGCCCAGGAAGTGTCTGATCTGCTTTAAAAACTGTGGATCAATTCTGTATTAAAATACCATCACTCTGCCTACTCCTTCAAAGTCCTATAAAATACACTGAAGGGAAGACTGGCTTGTCCCCCAGGTACCACGGCTAAAACAAAACTTGCATCAGAGGAGGCTTTTTAGAAAAAGCAACTACCACCTTCCCACTCACTCCTCCTCAAGCACTGAGCAGTCTGTACGACATACATCTTTTTTCTTTTCTGGTTTTAGCCAAGAATATAACCCAAAAATACGTCATAGACTGCATGCTAAAGGTTAAGGAGATTACTGGTGGGGTTGATGAAATGGGAGGTAAGATGCCCTGTCCTGAAGAACAACATCTTATGTTTTGTTTAGGTTTGCCCTCGCACATGAACGCAATACTTACAGGCTGTCACCTAAATTAAGCCCAGAGCCTAGAGTCAAGTCCACTAGCTTCTCTTCTTCCTCACCAAAGCAGAGCTAAGAGTGGCACTGGAGCCTATGTTTTTAATCAACAGTTTACTCCTAGATTTTTCTCTAGATAGGAAATATTCATACCCACCCCATTTCACCTGCTGTGCTTTTTTCAAGTACTGTCAAACATGCTGTTTGTACTGCAGTGTTAAAAGGTCAGATTAACCTCACCTAGAATCTATTCAATAAACTCCACCAAAAGCCAAAACACCACTTAACGAAAACAAACAGAAAGAAAAAAAAATAACAAAATTCAATGAAAATAAAAAAAAGTATCCAAAGCAAAAAGAATTTCAAACCCAAGTCATTTGAACAGTGGTTTGGCTCAGGTATCGTAACAAAGTGTTTCAACAAACCCCACAAGATTTCTATTAACAATACTTTTCATTTGAAGATCTTGAAACAAAGCTCTTACCACCTCTAAAGCTCACTTCCAGAAGTTATATTATTGTATACCAGCTAAGGACATAACCCTCAATTTTAGCAAGCTTTCTGGTATGCTTCAAAATTATATGCAACATGAGACTTTAGAGGAACACCAATATTTGCTACCAGCAAGGAAAAAACCAAACCAAACCAAAACCAAGAAACCCCAAACCCTGCTATTGTTTATTACCAAAACACAGTTTCCCACAACCCAATTTTACATCAAGCCCAGGAACACAGCACATCAATTTTTTTTTTCTAAAGCACAAATATACTTACGAAAGGACATTCCCAATGTAGGCATAATATGAACAGCAGTAGGGAGTAGTCCCATCACAGCAGTAAGCTTTGCAGTCATTATCACACTGAGCCAGACAATCTTCTGCTGAATAAAAATAACATTCATGCGGTCAAACGGCAGCAACAACAAACTGCAGTACAGAAAATGAAATCTAACAGTTTTATTCAATCACAGGACTTCACTCAAAGCGTGACCTGGCCCTGTAGTACAAACGGCAGCCCGTTCCCACTCATTCTGCATTTCAGTAGGAAGTTCAGATTTAGGTGCTTTGTGTATGGGTATTTTGTAGCTGGCCGCATCAGTTCCTTCTCGTATTTAATCATTTAAAATAAGAAAGAGCATTTTGAAACGTCAAGATACCACGGAGCACCTTCTTCCATTCCTGCAAAGAGTCCAGAGGGAAACTTGAGGCCAGTTGCCTGTCTCACCGAGCTGCAGCAGAGGAGAAGGAAGCTGCCTAGGAACCGGCTACCTCCCCCAGTCCCTGCCCAGCCCCAGCCCCGGGTGTAAATTAGAATTGCTTGGCACTCTCTCATCCCAGGCCAGCTGGCAGCAGCTCCCTCTTGCTCCGCTCCAGTGCCAGCGCCATGGCCAGCATGGCATGGCGGCATCCAGCACCCTCTCTGCCCCACCGCCTGCCCAGCCAGGGCCACAAACATTTCCAGCAGTGATGCTCTGCCGGACTGAGGAACAACACAAATTGTGAAACAACAGTAAGAGAGCTCTTTACAATTAAGAAACATGGAAGAACTCACATCCTTCTATCGCCGTGAGAAGTTGTTTTAAAGCTATCAGCCTCTCTTCTCTGGGTACTGCTACTGCACTGTGAAAGCATCCTCACAAGTCCCACTCTGCCCAAATCTCATCCCTGTCTCTCCCTCCCTTCTGCCAAGACCTCAACTGCAGCCTGGATGAACCCAAAGAGACTCCCTGCCCCACACACTGTCACTCTTGGTGACCTCTTTGGTCACGCAAAAGCACGCTGGCACAGTGGAGCCCTGAAAGCGCGGATGACAAACCGCGCTTCTGCATTCCCGGTACCCCAGTGCTCCCTTTCCCCAGGCAGCAGATCGCACCAGGGGGTTCCCGCTCTACATGTAGGTTTTACTCCCGTTCCTGTTACTGCTTCTCACCCACGCCGGCCCAGCTCTCAGGGTGCTGGCATTCAGGCAACCCCACCTCATCCCAGCCGCCGCCATGCTCCTGCGCCTTCCCCACCTCTGGCTGCAAATTCCCACCTGGCGCCGAGGCTCCTTCGCACACCAACTGTAGCGAACGGCTCGAGCTGCTGAACCATCCCCAAACCCAGCACCTTCACCTTGCTCGTCAGATTGTAGCAGGCCGGCTCTGTCAACCTGCTTCTGCTCGGTCTCTGCTTGACAACAAGTGCCACCCAAGCGGGAGGCCGGAGAGGCCGTGCGAGGCAGCATGCACAGTGGCTCCCGCGGCTGCGCCCCAAACCTGTGTGGTTACCCCTGTATCACACGCACAAAAAAGTGGAAGAACTAACCCATCGGCCTGGAGACCAGCTTCCCCAGCGCGTCAACTGGGGCAGCAGGAGGGACGGCAACCTCTAGAAGGAGAGGGGAGGCCAGCAACTGGCATGGGCCCTGCTGCGAAGGAGCAGCAACGCGGGGGCGACCGCCTGCGGGACTCCCCACGCCACGGCTTTTGCGCTGTTACCCTCGCAGGACTCCCCGTGTCGGCAGCTTCGGGCTTTTGCGCTGTCACCCATTGTTTTGGCGCAGGCTGTGCCCCCGAGGCGCCCGGCAAGCGCAGCCGCCGCCGCCGGCTCGCACCGCCGCCGGTTGCCCGGCGGCGCCGAGGGCTGCCCTCGCCCGGCCCAGGGGCACCTCACGGCTCCCCCCCGGGGGGCGCGACTGACCCTCCCCGCGGCCCGCACGGGGCTCACGCACAGCACACCCTGCACAGGGGGGTCCGGCTCCGACAGCCCGAGAGCCGCTTCCAACTCCGGCTGCCAATTCCATCACCGACAGCAAGACGAAAAAGCCCCCCGGCTGCCGCCTTACACCGGCCCCCGCCGCCCCCCCCGGTCCCGCTGCCGGCCGCCCGCCTGCAGCTTCGCGGCTCCCGCCCCGCAGCGCCCACCCGCCCGGTCCCGCCGCTGACCTGCCAGGAGGAGGAGGAGGAGAAGGGCGGCGGGGACCAGGACCCCCCAGGCGGGGCGCCCCTCGGCCCGGCCGCGCCGCCCTGCTGCCTCCATGCCGGCAGCGGGCGCGGAGCCGCCGACCGCCCCGTCGCGGCGCGGAGGCGGGCCGGGGTGGGGAGGGTGGCGGTGGCGGGCGGCGCCGTCGGGGCCGGGCCGGGCCCGCTGCCCCCCGCCGCGCCCGGGCCGCCCCCCCCGGCTGTCCCGGCGGCGCCGCGGGTGGCGGTGGCGGCGGCGGGGCCGCCCCGTCGCGGCGCGGCCAGTCAGGCTTCCCCGCCTCCCGCCGCCTTTGTCCGCCTCGGCCCGGCTCGGGCCGGTGGGGGGAGCCCCGCAGGGGTGTGACGGGCGGCGCTGCCGCGGTCAGGCGCGGTGTCCGAGGGGGTTTCTGCTGGGGTTAAAATCGCGGTCGTTTGTAGACTGGGATTAAAATGGTGATGTGTGGGCAAGTGGGAGAGCAGAACGGGTGTGCGGGCTCCGGTGAAGGTGGGCTGCCAGCCACGCTGGCGGCTGGAACGGCGGCACAACCGGACTCGGTCCCGCGTGGCTGCCCGCTGGTGCCCGCCTGAGGTGGCGTGGCGGCCTGCGGGTGCTGCGGGCAACCACGGCCTGGGCCTCCGTCCCGACCCGTCTCGTCCCGTCCCGTCCTGCTGACTGGAAACCCCGAACACGCTTGTCCATGCTGTCTGCTATAAAAGATTTTCCATGACCAGGCTAGAACCGTAAGTATTTTTCAGGAGTCATTTCTGATAACTGTTTAAATGCTGCCGTCACTAACCCTGGGCAAGAATTCCCACAGACGGGGCCCAGAGGCCAAAATATTTACCCCGTGGTCTCACAAAACAAAAGGGTTAGCTCTGGCTTCGCACGAAGAGCTGCGAGTTGAGGAATGCCCTTTGAAAGGTTGAAGTACGTGTGCAAAAATGAGAAACATCCACAGGTGTTTCTGCTCATAAAGGGCTTCCTGCTGCTGGCAGCTTCGAGAGGAAGGCTGACACAGAAACATATAATGAATTTTTTTTAAAGGATTTAGCTAGTTGACACTGACAACAAAACCCCAGATCACCACACCAAATCACTTGAAAGCCAGTTGTTTTGTTTATCAATGCACAGCTGAGTGTTTTTTTAAATGTATGCCAGAACCTGACCCTCTAACAAAGAAAAACAACTTTTCATGTTTTTTAACTACCCTGCAGTGTATATTCCTTAGTTTACACAACAGCCTGAATTAAATGCATAAAAAGAAACTTCAGTTATATGCTAGCTGCTGAGAGTAAAACTTGGACCAGGTGGGTAACTTAATTTTGAAGGAATTGCATCTGCTCCCTGTGTCTTTGTCTGGTCACAGACCTCAGTTTCTCACTGAATAAATCCCTCAAAAAATAATGTGGTTTTGCCGATAGATAACGTTATTAGCAAAGGATTTATCAGCTAAGGGAGAGTCAGGTCTCTTAGGTAACTCCAGAAACTCTGACATCTCCAGGATTTTAATTTTAATTAATCATCTTCGATCACTATGTCTGACTGTCTTAGAAAAGCCTTTTGTGGGTATTTATTTTCTTTTCTTCCACTTTCATTGCTGATTCCTTCCCTTGCAGTCCCCTCCCCTTCATAGCTCTCTCAGCAAGGCATATTTCAGTATTTCCCAAAAATGTTGGGTAAAATTGCTCAGTAGTTGTAAGCCAGCATAGCACGTTTGACTTCAGTACTGATTTGCACGTAACAAACTTACAGACCTTCTGTGGCCGTTACTTCTTTCTGTCAGCAGGGGACAAGTGCTTTGAACCTCTCTAACACTCCCCAGCCCTAATTATTACTTCCCAAATACTGTCCTTTGGAAAAACGATTGAAAGGTTCATCTGACAAAGAGAAATATCTCTGTCCTCTTTCCACAGCTCCCAGCATCGTGGAGGGCATATGTAGAAGGCTGAAAAGAGAGAGAACAATGCCAGGGCGGAATCGTCTGGTTGTGCTGGGGTGAGGTGAGGGCCTTCAGGGACCAGAAGCTATTTCTCGTTCTCAGACATTTTAAAAGCAGACTACTTCATAGCAAAGAACAGCATAGCAGAAAAATAGCAAAGAACAAGATTAGAGCTAAGGTCGTAGCCACAACGATACTCCA
Source organism: Phalacrocorax aristotelis (assembly GCF_949628215.1). Taxonomy (NCBI): domain Eukaryota; kingdom Metazoa; phylum Chordata; class Aves; order Suliformes; family Phalacrocoracidae; genus Phalacrocorax; species Phalacrocorax aristotelis. Next base: position 105,594,651 of record NC_134276.1, on the reverse strand, counting down.
TAGAAAACTCCGATCAGCACCACGTGATGACGAAATCATATCTTATTAGAAATGTTTTTTGAAATACGGTTTTGAAAAGCGTGCAGGATTGATAAAATTACGTTACGTGTACAAGCCCTGAAGTGCTAATCTTCAGGCACAGTTCAAGGAGAAAATCCCGCTCCCAGTGCACTAGTGTTTTGAAACTCACTATAATCAGGCATCTCTGTCTCCAGAAGCTTAATTAGCAGTTTAGAAACAGTAATTATCACACGTAGAGCACTAGAGGAAACTTAATAGAGAAAAAGGCACATGCTTAGGACAAGCATTTAAACTTCTTTACTTCTAGACTACCTCTAGAGAAATCACTTCAAAACAATTAACAGGATATCTTATTATACGTACTGAAGATGTCACTTGTTGAACTCAGGCTGCTAACTGGCTGAACATGAGGAATGATAAATCTTCTACATGTTTTCCAGCATGTAACCAGCTGACAAACTTCAGCGCGCTTCCAAAAGAGCCTGGACATACTTTGTGGCAGCAGGGAAGCTGCTGAGTTGGGCAAACCCCTGGTTCTGGAAGGAGGGAAGGCTGGGAAGGTGTCTTTTCACTTCTGCCCCCTGTTATCCTGTAATGGCATTGAGGGGTGGTCTCATCGTCTGAGTGTTAGCTGCCTCTGAGCACCACCTTCTCCTGGCTCCGCAAGGTCCAGGTGCCTAGTTCTCAGCCAGGAGTGGTCCTTGTATCTGCTCTGGTACCTGGGAGAAGCGTGAATCTCACCCTTCTTTTCCTGTAGGTTCCTTGTGTCGATGTCCAGCCACAGGGAGTAAAACAGATACACTGTACTTCAGATGGCAAATACCGTTTCATTGTGTATTTCATTAAATGTCTTTTCCTCCACCATGAAAGAACAACCAGGATTAGCTGAACAGAGGGCATACTCCAACCGCTGCTGGAGTTAATGAAAGGCTTCCCAATGACTCCACTGTCAGCTGGACCAGGCTTTCAATTTCTGATTCCCTCCCATCTCCCTTTACTTATCACTAGTCAGAAAGACTTAATCTTTTCTCCTCCTTTAAAGGGAAATCTTTTTGCACTTCTAATCAGTTTCATTGCCGCTTTGGGATGCTCTTTCTGCTACACCTTTTTCTGAGGATGGCCTGAATACTAAATGCAATATTTAAAATGGATTTTCAATATCAAGCTCTGTCCTCCTTTGACGGAGTGCCATGTCTCTTCCTGACCGCCGCATTAGCACACATTAGGTCTATTGTAGTATTGGCATATAGTTATATGTACGCTGTTAATGACTGTAACACAAAAAAATACATGCTTGCCTTCTTTTTCAAAAGTGTTGTCTAAGCTACTTATCTCCACACAAGCCACTCTATTATCTCCTTCAGGGTTTCTGATTTCTGCCAGTATCTTTGAGACTGGAGAATTTATCACAGACCTGCTAGATGGCTACAAGAAGGTCTTGCTCTTTGCACAGGCTGCTGGTGTCTGTCACATGAGGAATGTGCTCAACACTCCTGCTTGTTGCTGTATAAAGCTTGCAAAAATGTGGGAATGCCATTATTCCTAGGCAGGAAACGACATACCTTATGGCCCCTTCAGTTATATCTACCATGTTAAGGTAGATGTAGTCTATGTGGTATAGCGGTTATATTCTACTGAACAGAATAATTCGACAGGTATAAATGCATTATTTTTGTAAAAGCTGGTGAAATCTTTACCTGCATTTTGCCTACAGAAAAGCTCAAGGCAGCAGAGAAGATGACACATGGATGTTTTTTAATTATTTGCAAGTCAGAAATCTCCCCGTTCATACCATCTTCATGCATTTGCGTACAGGAAGGGAAATAGTGGAACACCTTAGGCACTATTTCTGTTACGAGCTGGAGTGTCTCAAAACCACTGTATCCTTTCTGGTAGAGCACCAGAGAGTGATTTATAAACCTATGCTGATAGTAGGCACCTGCTGAAAGGCTGAATTTCATTCAGACTTGATAAAAAATATTGGTTTCCTTAATGAAACATTTATTTAATAGACTGATCAGTAGTGCTTGGCGAAGCTTAGCAAACAGTAGGAACACCTGGGGAAAATTCACTAACCACAGCAGTCTTGGGTTTAGGCGTTAACATTGATGTTTTTTCCCTTCCAACTCCCTCCCTCCCAAACAATCTTTTTTTTTTTTCGTAATTCAGTATGAGAATTCAGAATCTGGGTAGTGAAATAGGCTTTCTTAAATATCTGTATTGCTTTTGAGGATGTAGGATTTGGCAGGATCAAAATCAGAAATATAGGACTTAGTCCAAACTAGGCTTTTATTTCCTTTTGAAACTAAACATCAGCTGTTCAACAGTCACCTGTGACATAACATCCGTGGTTGAAGTGAGTTAAGTAGCAAAGTAGAAGGTGCTAGGAGAGCTAGCTTATCATCTAATAAATCTCTTTTTTTCTTTTAACTGAAGAAAATTTCAGGGGCATTATTTTGCAAATTTTATCCTGCACATGGTTTTAGGGGACAATAATAAGTTTTTGTGAACAGCATCCTTTTTTAGAGTGACAGTCAGTCAGGAAGGCCCGTAAGGGGATGAGCAACAAGCTGGAGATTACCAAGCTGAAATGTAGTATCAACCTCCTGGTCACTGTTATTTTTCACATTCCTTCTGCAGAGCTTTTTAAATGATTGGCCAAACCTTCAATTACATTGGAAAGCATTGATACAGGATGGAGAGCTCTGTACCAAATGATCTCAGTACCAGGAGAAGTGATGTACCCCAGAAAGCAATAAATCCCCATAGTTCTTCAGGGGCTATTACCAGCAGCCAAGATTTAGCATTATTCTAATACTAGTTTTGTGCCTTAGGGAAAATCCAGCAGCCCAAGATTCAGGGAACTATGAATATGACTTAAAGCTCTCTCATGTTGATTCAGGAATGCTACACCTAAGAATTTTGCCTGGAATGTTAAAATTATGTTAAATACTTGCAGAAAATATTTAGAAATTACTATATATTATCTCTTCTTCATTAAAGTTGATTATTTACAAATATATATTACTGTGCTGTAAATTTCACAGGAAACATTGGCCTCTGTCACATTCAATTCAAACAAAGCAAGGCCTCTGAAGACATGACAGAGGCTGACATTGAGGAACTATTTACAAGAAGCAGATGAATATCCACACTTAAGAAAGAATTAACTCAGCGAACTTCAAGTTTCTGCTCCAGACAGAACACTTTTTTAATTAACAGAATCATTCAGAGCACAGTCATGATGCTTCCACTATTCAATGCTGAGTGGGATTTTAAAAGCTTATGTTGGGGATAGGTAGATGCAGGTTTCACTGGATCAGCAGTTGCTGGGGAAGGATGCAATGGAGTCCAAAGAACAGCTCTGTCTGGTATGGTATATTTTCTCTTACAGTTTGCTCTATCTTGTGTTTTCCCAACACAACATGTATTATCTCAGTTTGTCTTTGTTATTTAGCACCTATGATAAGAGCAGAATAAAGGGGTGGTAGGAAAGTCTCTGGGTTACGGGATTTTCCCCCTCTCATATAATAAACTACTGAAATTATTTTTCCTAAGAAAGGTACAGTGCAAACAGCCAAATGTCACCTTTTCCTGCAGCATCCAGCACATAGGGTGAGTAGCCTCAAGTTCCCTTATCAGTGTCCGTTGTAATTACTGATGCTTGACTGGTATTTGTGACCTTCAGAGAACTTTGTCTTTGTGAAAAATATCACTGAATTTACTTTTCTTCTTTGCTAAACAGATCTATATAGGAAAACATTTTATATAAATAAACACCAGACTATTCATTTCAGTCCACTGGTAGGCTAGGTTGCAAATTAATACACTTATATACTTGAATAAAGATGAAATAGCAAGTGGCAGCAATCAGCTAAGACTGGTGGCAAATGAAGAGGAGCACACTGCGTAGGAATTGTAGCTCATTGTATTTAGGAGGGAGGAAATAGTTTTTCTGCTGATCCTTTAGTCCCTGGCCTATAGTTGTAAGGGTTGAAACAGGTAGTGATCTGTAGTGCTATGTTCTTACATATTTGCTTGGGCAAAGTTAGCTATTTGCTATTTTTAAAAGGCCATCTTTTGTATTACATCCTTCTAATCCTCACGGTTGCAACAAAACGTACATGGCTCCCTTGCTGTTGTCAAGATTGCATGACTTCACAGGAACCATTACGTTGGAGAAAGCTTAACTTTTCCTCTTGAAGCCTAAGGGAATATAGGCATTGCCAGGCTAAAAGGATGGCAGTGCGGCATGCTGCTCATGGAAATGGTAGTGGAACGTCGTTAGTCCACATATGCTAACGGGCACTGGTCATTCCCTTCAGTATCCTGTTCCATGGATTGAAACAGGAGAGTGGTATTTGATAACATTATTTTATTTAGCTCTCACACAAGAAAGAACCCAGTCTCTGTTGGCTGCACTCAGCGACTTGTCTTTCAAAATTCTTTTGGCTGGTGTGTCTACACCTCTAACTCTTATATAAATTCATAAAGGGAACAGCAGTGGTAGAGGAGGAGTTGGTCAGATCGGGAAGAGAAAGAAACCCAACTACCATAATCACAATTCTGTGAAAGGGCTCAAAGTCACATGTCTGAAGGCAGCCACTTTTATTAGCTTCAGTATTTGTATTGCTCTAGTCAAATTGCAGTTGTTCTTCCTTGAGCAACTTCAGGATGTGGAAGCAAATCTTTCGCTATTTCTCTGTCTTACATAAGGATGCTTTCAGAAGTGGCAGCAGGCTTTCATTGAAAAACAAAACAAAATATTCTAAACTTTTCAGTTAAAGAAGGTGACGAATGCTTCGGAGCAGGGTAGGACTCATTCAAGTTGGAGGCAGAGAGGAGGGTCAAGACAGCACCATCTATATTCATCAATGTTCCTAATCATCATGGCCAGTGGCACTGGAATTTCTATTCAGACTGTACTCTCATTAGCACCTTGGCAGCTTCCTAGTTCACTAGAACTGGCAATAGAAACAATTGATTTGTATTAATAAACTGCAGGGAAAAAACACATCCCCACAATTGCTAGATGCTTTTTCAGCTTCCTAAAAGAGCTCAGCTGAACAACTGGTGTCTCCTATTTTCGATGTTCTATGCGTCTTTGTATCAATCCCCATAAAGTAGAGGACATCAGAATAAAAATATTGTCAGTATACCTACAGTCCTGTTCTGCTCCCTGGTCTGTGAGGAAATAAGGTAGAGAGACTACATGGCTTTTCTAACCCACTATAAGTCAGTGACAGAAGCAAGATTTTAATCTGAATGATCCTGAGCTCCTCCTTCAAGTGCAGTCCTGAATTATATCCCAAATACAACACTAGAAATATTAGGTTGACTGGTTCCATGAGACTCTCGCCACACACGTAAATGAAGAAAAGCTGCTTCAAGAACTATGGCACTGCTCTGGTTCAAAATGCAGAGATTGCATAACCCCATATAAAAGCTATAAACATGTTGCTCTTTTTCCAAGTAATACACTAAATGCACACATACGTGCATATAAGTATATATTTTATATATATGTGTGTGTATATGTATACTTTTACATTCATACTTGCACATATGCACACACACACATTTATGTATTTGCATACGTATATATAGAAACAGGCAATGAGTCTGTGTTCTGATAAAGAAGCATACAGAAAAACCCAGTGATTTGAAAGTTCAGTGAAGCTGGAGGAAGGAAACTGAAGTGCAGTGCAGAATTCATACTCATCACCCGTGTTATAACTGAAGGGTGGTTGGACGTTGCAGAAGGAAGACAAGGGACACAGCCTAATGCTATTCTCTTAAGATTATTGCCGTTCCGTTAGCTAGGTGGTGGGTAACCTCAAGCTAACACTTCCAAGCCTCGCAAGGTGTTACAGCAGGATTTCATAAGAGTGAGTAGTGGCAAGTGTCCTCCGTAGCAGACAGCATGGAAAACCAGAGCTGTTTGCTCTGGTTCTTGGCTCTCTGGCCTTTGGGTAGACCAGCTGCACCAGATGCTTGTCATGGAGAGCCAGTGCTTCTGGCTAAGGTTAGGAGGCAACATCCACAGGAGGCACTGGAGTCAGAGGAGGAAACTGGAGTTGTCAAAGGTTCTCCCCATGCTCTTCCATGGCGGCACTGTGTTCTGGCCCTTATGCGAGGTGGTCACAGGCTTCCTCCTCAAATCCTGAGATCTGTCAGTCCCCAAGCCCTGGGGCTAGAGACAGAGAAAAAGCACAGGGATTCAGAAGTAAGTGCCAAGGACTAATAAATGGAAGATTAAAGCTCACCCTTCTGAGAAATGCCCTGCAGACATCTCACGACTTCTTGCCATAGGAAGGACTTACTGGAATCAAGGAGCTGTTATCACAAATAGCAAAAAACCATTAATAACATGTCTAACAAGTGACAAATGCACCTTTATTATTCTTCCCAGACACTTGGGTCTTTGGAGGTCCTGCTCTCTTCTACGGAGATCAAGGCTCAGAGGCTTTTTTTAATGAATGGTTTTTGAAGAGGAAAACATCTTCTGAAGATTTCATGGCCAGCTGCCACAACAGATCAGGTGATCCATTTTCAAGCAATGGCCCACTTTTCATGGTATGCCTTAACTTTGGGGGTGGAAGTTTTTCAATCTCTTAACTTTTTGAAAAGTTTTTCTTTTCAATTGGGAGGCAGCTTGCATGTGATGTCACCCTTGCCAGCAGCACAACAGCTGTTAATTGTATTCTGTAGAGTTCGTCATGTGGTGACACAAGATGTGGAACTGAAAAGCAAAGGGCTGGAACAGCACACGCATATAATCATAAGCGGGGCTGTTATAATCAAGCCATATACATTCCATTTTGGAACTGAAAAATTATCTTCAGAGTGATGAGGACTTGGTAAAATGGATTGTAGGAGTTAAGCCAAGAGATTACTAACTTAATCAGAATAGAGGGCATTTCCGTGTACATTTAGATTTAATGGCATCTAGCCAGAATTATCCTGTAAAAATGGATCACACAATGGATTACCCAGTACACAATTTGTAATTATTTGTTATAAAGCGTAGGGAGAAAGCAAGCTCTTCCCTCCTGTATTAATCCACGTGCACTGGATGCAGTAGGGGCAACATTTCATCAAGTACTACGGCCCTCACCCGTAGGGACATTCTTTCTGAAGATCCCATTTAGACACCAGAATGGGTCAGTCTGTGAAAACTGTTGCAGCACAGGTGTTTGTCCCCACTATGTCATAAAAGCGACACTCTGTGCAGACTTATTTAGGGTCCCAGGAAGGTGGGAGATGGAGGAGGAAGGGACATAGGGAAACTCTGTATCCATGTACTGATGCTGAGTGGGTAAAATTCTGTTCTGTTGGAAAATTTTACCTCTACAGCATTTCAGCATTTAGCTTGTCTGTGTGCCAGATTTGATAGGTATGGGATTTTACTAAGAACACACCAATTTAATAATGTAATTCGCTTACAGGAGAGCTGCCTGGACTCTCCTACCAGCTCAGGGCAATTCCCATGAAACCCAATGGCATTATGTCAATATGGACAGCTGTAACTGAGCTCAGTCTTTCAAACACCTTACACCACAACCTCCTCCAAAAGAAGCCACCTCGTTATGCACCTGTGCTGCCATGGTATCCCCTTCTCTTGTTCTGGCTTGGGAATCGGTGGGATCACGTGGTGAGGAGGACTAGGAAACTGCTCTGACTTAACCAGACTTAACCAAACTTAACTCTGACTTAACTGCTCTGACTTCCTCTTTTATTTTGTTTAAACTTTTCTGGTTGGGTGATTTTCTGAGAGCAAAATTGGGCCAGATGTCTATGTACGGCACAACATTTATAACAAGCATATCCTTATCCATTTCCATTGTTCCATCTGGAGTCCCTGTATGGCTAAGATATCAGCCTTCTACATTGTATTCATTATTTCTCTTCCTGTCAGACGTTCCTGTGATAAAGCGTGCGTTTAAAATTCCATTCACCTGTCTATGGTGATCAGAGGTAATTATTGTAACTGGTTGACAACCAATGAGGGTCACTTCAGGGAAATCAGTTAGAAAACTGAAGCTATGAAAGGTCATGTTTAATCAGTTCCTCTCCTGAAAATCTTCTCCAGAGGTCTCTTACTTTTAGTTGTATACTCAGCTAGTAATGCAACACTGATTAAAAAACCAAAAAGTAGCAATGAATACAAGTAATCTCAGAGATGTTTCACAGCCTATGCATAAGTTTACATGTCATTTGTTACAATAAAGTGATTGTCAATGAAAATTAGGATTTGCAGACAGTTATCACACAATGATTGAGATTTTCTCTATTCAGAATAGAAAATATTTCTACCTATAAAAAAAAACTTGATGTCTTAATTATAACCACTGATTTACACCAGGTGGCCACATGTAGTTTCACTAAAACATTAAAAAAGAAGTTGGCACATATAATACCTATGTGTTCATAACCATAACTCTCTAGAGAAACACTGTTTTGGCTTCCTAGAGGCAATACTATTGGACAACAATATCTGTGTCCATATGACAAGCAGTCAAGGAGTGACCTCTTCAGGAAACAGTGATATTTTAACTCCTGTTTGACAGAGATGTCTTTACAGGGCATGATTGTACCTGGGGTAATAAAAAAATAAACACCCCAAACTGGAAAATGCCCATAAAAAGCAGTGTTCTTGAGCATTAGGTAAATCCTACTTTAGCATTCAGATTAAAAAAAAAAAACCCACTAAATTAATGAAAGATATTTGAAACATGCTGTTTATGTTTGGAATTCATGGCTAGAGTCTTTGCTGTTGTAAATTGTGGGAGAGCCACCGAAATCTGGACAGTTACACCAGTCTACAGCAAATAAGGATCTGGCTCATGACACAAAGCTTGCAGAAGGTACAAACTGCAAGAAAACATAAATGCAAACTCATAAACTGAGGAGGAATTGAACCACAGACTCAAATACCAATTACCTTTTGGAAGCCACAAAGAGAAATGGAAAGAATAACAGGAACAGAGGGTTGAAAGCAAAAAATGAGTTATTCTCAGAAGTGGCAAGGATTTCCTTTGTGAGCTTCCTAACCTTTGTATTCCTTGTTTATCAAACCATAAATTAAATTGGAGAGTAACAGCTACCCACAGAGTGCTTAGTTCACTATTTTTTTTAAAGATACATTGAAAACCATTGAGACAATCTGCGGTAGAAAGTATGTTATATCTTATGGTTCAAATTCTACAGGTATAATAAATGAATAATTAATAAATTTAAATGTATAACATTTTTAGCATTGCCTGCATGACAGTAAAAGAAAGAAGGATGTTTTGATAACACAAAGATTGCTGAAGAAACGTCACAACCACAATTCAGAGAAGAAAAATCTTGGTCGCCTGCCAACAGAGAATGTAAAAATGAGGCTTTTAAGATTTTTCTTATTGTTTGTTCTATTACTATACCAGGAAAAAAGAAGTCTTTACTAATATGCTGTGCAAGTGAATGCATAGTTCATGGTAGCAGCCATGTCTGATGGCTGGAATGTAGCTGAATATATCCAGGGCCGTCTGTTATTTGGAGGAAGAAAGAGAATCAGCATCATCCACATTTTCCAGAAGAGAGGTCATTTTACAGATTTTAATAGGTTTGGATTTTAAAGGTCTGTTTCCTACCAGAGCTGCTTTTTTATTGCCTTTCTCTCTGTTGAGTAAAGAAAAAGGAAGCATTAGTTTGAGCCCAGGGATTCCTGCTCAGTCTCTTCTTCAAATTCTACAACAAAGACCACTGCCACCATCCTCCTAGTTTCAAAAATACCTCTTGCCTAAATTCTGTGTTCCACAAAAACCTTTAAAATATCCCTGTAAAAATGCAGTTAGTTATGCTGAGAGATGGCAACATTAAAAGTTTGCAATGGTGTTTCGCTTGTTTGTCAAAAGTAACTGCTTTGCTTACTCCTGACAGTAAATGACTTGTCTAATTGTTGTAAGCCGTTTGCAGGTATCTAGGCTGTGATGAATCTGGGCACTCATCAATTCAGGCATACTCTTCTTCTGTACAAGACTTAAAAGATGAAAAACCCTCATTTTTTGTATTTCTAAGAATGGTCTCATTATTCCCACTAATATGAATGGGACTATCTGTTTGGTAAAGTTAGGGTTCTGCTTAAAAGCATTGCTGGTTCAACACCTAAAAGTTGTAACTTTTAACAGATTGTTTACTTTTGCAGATTGCTGCTTATTGACTAATCCATTTACAATGGATTTTATAGAAAATCACACAATTTAAGTGGCATTTTAAGGCATTTTAAATTGCCTACGTAACACATAAAAGTAAAATAAAAACATTTTAGAAGTGTCTAGAAATTATTTAAAAGACATCACTCTTGTGTTGATGTTTTCAAAATTGGTATAAAAACATCTGCTTAAGCAGGGTGCTCAAACCTATTCTTAACACTGGTTTGCTTCAAGGGAAGAAAATGTGAGTGTAAAGATTCGCTAAATAAGGATGAGCTTAATTCATAAAAGCTTCCATGAAAAGGTCCTGAAAAACAAATGGAAAAGCTGGGATGTTGATTTTCTTATAGTGAAAACTTTCATATCCAATTTCTATTGGCTGTATTGCATGTTTATCCTGTCATTAATCAGGACAGGAATACCATAGATTTATATATCATTCTCATGTTAAGGCAAATTATATATAAGGCAATTTAAAAAATAAAACAAAAATATCAATAAAAGATTTTAATAACTCTCAATACCCTAATATATGCTTCATGGTAGGGATTTGGGAAGCTTGGAGAAGCCCCAAGAGAGGCAGCAACAAGAGGAAGGTAAGCGTTGCACCCTAGATGCAATATTTGATATGTCTAAGACTTCATGACATGTTGGATAACATATATTTCTTCATGCACACTCCACTAGTAACTCAAAATATATATTCAGTGCAGTTAAATAAATGAAACATTGTTACACACAAAGATGAACAAGAGTACTATCCATGGAAATTTAATAGACTTGAATGACTCTCTTAAATGGTAAATAAAAATTTGAATAACAGGTATAATTGCCTATTTACCAGATAGACTAGAGTAACTTCTGTATTGTCATTCTGGTCTGCTGAGTACATAATATGCTTTAAAAAAGCTTAATTACATACTTAGCTGATAGACTAATAGCTCCAGTGGGAGTAATTTTGCTCTATTAAGTATGAATAAATACGTATTTACCCAAGATGGAGCCCTCCTAGTCTCCTGAATGAAAAGTAAGAATTGTTGGTTTCTACCTAAATGTGAAAGAATAATAATTAAAAGAAAACCAGAACCAGAAAAAGGGCAAAATAAGGATTTTTTACCTACTAGAATAGCTACATAAAAATAAACACACAAAAAAGATTTCACAGACAATAAAGCTGCAGAGAATACATTGGCCTGTCACCTGGGAGGTATTTATGTTCTGTGGGGCTTGGTACATACCAAGAGAGACCTTGAGGAGACAGTTCTTCCAGATGCTCTGAGCAGGTGCATGAACAGCTCCACACCAACCTGTTCAGCACACACAAACAGGTGTGCACAGTTCTCTTTGGATATGCTAGAGAAATGCCCAGCATCGCTTTGCATCCCAGGACAACTAGGTACTGCAAGTCTAATTCAGCACCCTGCTCCAAGCAGGGCTAACTTCAAAGTCAGATCAGGTTGGTCAGGCTTTGTACAGTCACATTTCGAGTATTTCCAAGGACAGAGGTTCTGAAACTTCACTGGGCAGCCCGAGCCAGTGTGTAAACACAATAGTTATGCTCCTTTTACCTCAGGGATGGAATTTCCCTCATCATGACTTGTGAACATTGCCTCCTGCCCTTTTGCTATGCACCTCCAACCATTCTGTGTCTGTCTTTTCTATAAACCCCAGTAGATAGCTGAAGAAGGCAATTGGTTGCCTGGCCACCCTGAAGCCATCTCTTCTCCGGTCTGAACAAGTCAAGTTCCCTCAGCCTCTCCTTGCACATCATGTGCACCAGCCCCTTAGTGTCCTAGCGGTCTGTCCCCAGACTTGCTCCAGTGTGTTGGTGTTTCTCTTGCCAGTCCTCCAGCTGGGGTCTTAAAAGAGCTGCATGTAGGGGCAGCATCACTTCTCTCAACCTCCTAGTTACACTCTTTCTAACTTTGCCCAGGTCGCAGCGGGCCTGCATTGCTGCAAGGGTGCACTGCTGCTCATGTCCAGCCTGTCAGCAACCAGCACCCCTAGCTCCTTCTCTGCAAAGCTGCCTCATGACAGGTCAGATCTCAGCCTGTGCTGCTTCACAGGATTGTTCAGTCCCAGGGAAAAGACTGCATTTGTCTTTGTTGAACTTCAGGATGATTTTTCAGCCCGTTTCTCCAGCATGTTGAGCTCTCTCTGCATGCAGCTCTCCCCTCTGCCTTGTCAACCACTTACTCTTGGTTTGCTGTTATTCACGAAGTTGAATTCTGTCACAACACCAAGGTCACAGGTGGAGGTGTCAAACAGCTGGGCTCCGTACTCAACCCTGAGGAACACTGACAGTAATCAGCTAGATTTTGAAACACTGGGTACTATTACTTGAGCCCAATGCTCTTGTCAACTTTTCATCCATTTTACAGCCCACCCACCCAGTCCATACTCTTCAAATTGGCTGTAAGGGTGAGAGAAAAATAAATGTATTTTGCACTTTATCACTCTGAGTCCATACCATGACTTCATACTGATGCTGAATGGAAAGAGGGATAAGAAATGATCCTTATAGCAATCCAGAACTGCAGAAGGCATCTTGCCATCCTGCCTACCACATGACCAAGAGTGTGAGTTCCTGCACAGAAGCTCAGAACGATGAAAATGGCCCTCCATCACCATGAGGAAGGCATACATTAAGATCTTTTAATCCCTCCTTCTGGTCCAAATCTGGACTGTGCCAAGTCTAAGATACATTTAGACAATACAAGGAGTATATTTGCAGCTGGCTCTCAACTATTTTTCCCCAAGAGTTTGCTATGGAATGGAATGTACAACACTGACAGTAGCTGGGTAGAGGCAACGGATGGAGGATTGGCTTCTCCATTTGCAACTGACCTGATGAGAAACTGAAGTTGAAAGGGAAGACCTCTTCCCTTGTTTTGATCACGAGTTGCATCAGGAACTCAGAGATATCTTTTGATGGTCCGAAAGGGAATAGGCTAGATTTGTAGCTCCAGGATCCAGACTCTTTAGGGAAGGCTGATATCTCTTAGGAGCAAACGTATACAAAACTGAGATATATGGAGAAGGCCTATCCATCTGTATAGGAAGCACAGATCCATGCTACAGAGGAAAACTTGCTGAATATGTATATTCCGCTTCTAATGTGGTGGAATAATAGTTTAACGTAAGAATGCCTGGTCCAGGCCAAGGTGGATGTCTGCTTTATTCAGTACTATGTCTCTGATGGTGACTAAGAAGGGATGCATAGGATGACGCATAAGGAAGAGACAAAACCATACGGTAATGCTTCTGAGCACTGCTGAGACTCAGACTTGTTGTGTTTGATAATCCTTGCAGGATGTTTTTTGTGTGGATGTGTCTGAATTTCTTTTTTGAACTCCTGAGAAAGCTTATGGCACTCGCAGCCTCCAACAGTAAGGGATTCCACACCTGAGCTATTCATTGGGTAAGAAGGTGACTCCTTTTATTTGCTTTGAGCCTGTTGCTTTTATGATTCATTTGATGCCCCTTTGTCCTTATCCTGGGAAGCAGTGAATAATCATTCTTTATTTACCTCTGCACTATCATGACTTTATAGATATCATAAAGGTCATTTATCTTCCAGGCTAAAGGGTTCTAGTCTGCTTAATCTCTTCTTGTATGGAAGCCCTACACCTTAACCATCCACGTTACCTTTTGCTGCACCTTTTCTAATAGTACTGAATTCTCTTGAGATGGGGGGATGAAGGTTATGCATCCTACTGAGGACCCAGCTACCATCTAGATCTATACAGCAGCCTAGTGATGTTTGTTCTTCTGTTCTCTATTCTATTTGCTTTTTTGACCGCTGCCAAGCTTTGAGCTGACGTTTTCACAGAACCATTTATTATAATTCCAAGACCTCTTTTCTGAATGGTAATTGCTAGTTCAGAGCCCATCGTTCTGTATGCAAAGTGAGGGTTGTTTTTCCTCTTGCGAATCACCTCACAAACAGTGAAATTCATATGCTGTTTTATTCACCCATCATCCTTCTAAGAACCTTCTGCAGCCTGTCACAGTTGACTTTTTTCTTTTCTTTTGACCATTGCCCTGAAAAATTTAGTATCATCTGCAAATTGGCACTGCACTGTGCTCATTTTTAGGTGATTTAGGGATATGTTAGACAGCACAGGTCCTTGCACCAATTTCTGCAACCTCTCCCCTTCTGCAAAAACGTCATTTGTTCCTACCTTTTGTTTCCTGCCTTTTAGTAAAGTACTAATCCACGAGAGGACTTTCTCCTTTTAGTCTGTAGCAACTGCATGTCTTGAAAAGCTTTCTGCTTGGGGAGGAGGAGGAAATCTTGCTGAAAGCTTTCTGGAGATGAAGTAGACCATGAGCCTGTGATGCTTGTCTGTGTGCTCAGTCCACTCAATCCACTTCAGAGGACTCGTACAGATTTGTGACACAGGACTTGTCTCTACAAAAAATATTGTGATCTTCCCCAATGTAATATTTGTCTGTTTACTTATGAATTTGGGTCTTCAAGCACAGCTTCTGTCAGTTTGCCCTACACTGATATCAGGCCTACAGGCCTTCGCTTGTACCAGTATAGAAAGAAGAAACAATAAAAATGATGCTGCTAAAAGCTGTTGGGGAAAGGAAGTGGCTATGTTTTGGTTTCTGCTCTGACTGACCTCTGATAAATTCTCTGTCCCAATAGATGTACTCCCTGCTATAGTGTACGATAAGGTCCAACAATAGCTATTCTCCCCTTACAATGATAATCTGAGTTGCAGTTAATGAGAATGAGGAGGCTCCTCATGCAAGGCCATGGCTGACCTTGGAGTCCTCAGGCAGATCCTAAACAGCACTGTCATGAATAAAAGTGTTGCACACGCAAAGACTGATTAAAAAAATCCCACCAGTAAGGACCACAGATTTGTTCTCGTTATTTATGGACACAGCTATGTATTGATGTTTACTGAAGCACACCTTAATATATCTTTTCCCCTGTCCTTCAGTATCTTTAAAAGGTAAATAGTAGTTTCATAGGATCCTCGGAGCTTTATGCGTGCCATATGACAATAAGGTTGCCATGGAGACTTCTCATCCTTGAATTCTGGTGTAATTAATGTAGAAGAATTCAGCTCTTTTTATCTGCATGAGAGTTACAAGACAGTCTTTTCTTTTTTGTTGACTTTTTTTTCTAGTGAATAGGCATGCTTAGTGTATCAGAGCAAGGCATGTAAATCTGCAGTCTCCTGATCTCTGAGACAATGCAGAAAATATGGAAATACAATGTCCACTGCTGCAAGCAAAGACCGAGATTACAGCCTGTGTGAAAAATGCATCAGTAACAACACAATAGCAGCTATTTGCAGTAGGGTGCATACAAAGCAGGAGGAAAGCAGGAAACATGATGAATCACAAAATGGCAGGTCCCCTCTGACACTTCTCTTCCTTGTAGGATCAGTAGCAATTTCTAGCATATGATATGGCAATGTCTCTTTAATTAATTCATTGGTAGCTTCGCAGTCTCTATGTACAAAAATCTGAACTGGAAATTTTCCTTTACCTGACATTGCAGAAGTAAATGTGTTGTTGTTTGGGGATTATCACCAAAAGCAACATATTGCATTGACAGTGTAATGCTTTGAAAAAAAAAAAAGATGCATATTTAAGAGCTATTGGATGAAGAAATGGATTTTGGCTTTAAGTTAGAGGAAAGATTCTCTTGCAATTCTGTATATTATTTGGGATAGCTCTCCAAGACTGGCCCAAAGTTAGGCTGCCTTATACATTAAGGCCACTTAATTTTTTCCTTCCATTCTGCTTATCATTAGGGATTCAGATCCTGCCTGGACTGGATGACTCTTTTCACTGCAGAACTAATGAAACCGTGACTGCACAAGAGACAAGAAAATGAGCTATTACAACAAAATAAGGTTTCAATACAATTGTTTAAAAGTAATTTTTGTTTTGCTTTTGTTAACACCTATTTAATTTCAGCACTTCACATTCTGTAGAGATCAGCAAGGTTCTGTTAAAATTACTACACTCTTAGCATTTCACTTAAGAATTTGAAATAAACAACCATTAGACTGTCTCCCAACAAAAAAAAAAAGCCAACACATTTTTTTGGTTTTGTATATTCCAGGGTATGCTGTCAGTAGAAAGTAATACATGTTCTCAATTCATGATAATTAGCTCAAATGCTGAAAGATAATCTCTCATGCTGAACTTAATGGTCTTTTTTTCCTCATGGAGACATAAACTAAGGTAGAATTTAAGGACAACTGTAAAAAACATAGAAAAACATCACCTTTCAAACTCTTTGATATTCCATCTGATAGTCAGTAGAGCTTCCAGCACTCACAAGATTCTCTTTTTTCACTCATATACTTCCATCGCCTCTGCTATTTTTGAAGTGGAAATACAGGAGGAATAGCTACTGATAAAAGCCATGCAACTTGGTCCTTGTAATTTTATTTTTGTGAGACTAATTGAGGTAAGCAAACCTCAGCTTTCCCTTCAACACATGGTCCAGTTTTATATCTACAATGAAGTTGTCAAGTAGACTTAAAAGGAAACAGACTTCAGGAGCAGCAGACAGTTCTAGCACAGGGGTAAGACAGGCCAGACCAAGCCGCAGCACTGCAGTGGGCAGAACACAACCAACAGGCTATTAGTAAAAACATACCTCCAGAGGACATACCACTCTGCTCACCACAACAGTTGGCCCTTAACCAGAAGCCTTTTGAGCAGGGCCTGGACTGGAAAACAGAGGATGTGATCTCAATTTCTGGCTCCCTCCCAAGCTTCTTGGGGTCTATGTACTCAAAGGGTTTTCAGGGACCTGACATCCAGTGACCAGAGGTGCCCAAAGACCTTGAGGATGCTGGAATGGAGTTCCCTGCCCATCAGCAAGTCTGTTCTCATCCTCCTCCTTTCAACCTCTTGTTCATCCTGTCTGTTGAGACTGAAAGAGTAATCCTTTATTCTGTACCTTATAGAGGACCTTACTTAACTGAAAATCTGCTCTCATGTTACAGGTAAATGAGTAGATGATATGTGCCCACAGATGATGTTGCTGGGAAGCACACCGCTCCTTGCCTTCATAGCAGTTCTTGTGAACCAGATGGCCCCAGAGGGATACCTCACGCCATCTGAGTGGGACCCTAAGTTGGCTGCATCGACGGAAAGGAGAGGGCGCAAAAAGGCCGGAAACAAACCTTTCTAGGATATGGGAGCTGTCAGACCTCTCTGCACAGGGCTGCATTAGGTGTCTTGGACCCTAATATTATAGCTACATTCTCCGTGGAAACATTTGGTGGTAAGTAAGAGAAAGAGAGAGAGGGAGAGGAGTGACTCTGCATCCATGACTGAAGTGTTGTTGAGCTAACCATAATTTGACAGCAGCCATACAGCTTGTGTCTGCTTTTGATGCTCTTCTGGTGCAGCCATTAAGAAACTTAAAACATCAGATTCAAACTTCTGGAACCTGTCCACAGCTTGTAAACCAGCTCTCATAGAAAATGTACATAACCTGTATTTTCGTTTCACCGTTGGCTTAATTTCTAAGGGTACTTCTGTCTTAATCTGCAGAATTCTCTTGAAAGTGATTACAAAATGATCCAGTAAACAACCAGAGCCAGCCACAGAGTACCTGGCACTTCTAGTGAGATGAGTTACAATGACCTGTATGGAATAAGACATAGAAGAGGCTTTCCTATCTGAGGGTATTTTACTGACAGGAGTTTTAAGATTTCATTTCCACTTACAGAAAAATGTTGTCAATAGAAGAAGATCTTCTTGTCATATGTTTAGACATAAAGGTTATTAACAGCATTTGTTGTCCAAACATTGTAGGCAGTGAGCTCAATTTGGGCCACAGGGATTATTATGTGGTATAATTCATTCTCTGTTATTTTTGGTTCATGGCAGTTGAACGGAAAGGAGAAGCAAGAGTTTGTGCCTACCGTTGCTGCATGGAAGGCATATTACTGTGCCAGTGCCCAAGTAGCCTATTGGCAATTACACCGCAAATGCCCAGATAACACTACTGCACTTTAAAAGGAAGCCCGTGTCAGCAGCCAAATTTTATTTAGTGAGCAAGAAACCAGAACTGCCATACAGGCTGCTGTGAGAAGTCGGTATCAGATGGGACTGCAGAAAGACCATGGCTTGCCTGAAGCACAGTTTTGTTCCTTATGTGGTTTTTGTTATGCCAACCCCTGACCCACACTGCTATCGGTCTGATCCTAAGCAAGGTTCTTCCGCACAATTCTCTATGTCAGCACAACGTATGTTTTAGGAAGAAAGTCAGGAATGTCGCTAGCCATTGCAAATGCCCCACAGTGGAAATTATCCACCTTCATGTGCTGTCAGCATTTGTCAGTTCTGCCCTTGGGGACACTGGTGTCCCTGCGGGCTGGGCTTGCCCTGATGAGGCCTGTGGGATGGTACCTGGCTGGAGGAGGGCATCGTACTGCCCTGATGGCCCCACATCCCCCCCTTCTTCCCCGTGCAGGAATTGACTGAGGGTATTTAAGTTACCCATTGCTTTTCCTTTTTTAAATCTAAAAAAAACCCAAGATATTTGGCTCTTTGACTGTAAAGACTGTTTTTTTTTTTTATTATTTCTAATCAGGAAGAAGCACCTCAGACTTGCAGACACCATTGATACGAAAACTGGGCATTAAAGCAAAACCCAAAAATCAGGTGTATCTCCTATTCCTTTAGACCCTCAATGGTGATACAGTCAAAGATTGCATTGGCTACATCAGTTGTTTGACTGTGTGTTCAGCTGACCATCTGCCACCATGGCTTCCTACTGGAATGTGTCCTCCAGTCCCCACTTCCAGACGTGTGGCTGCACCATGCCTTACTGAGAGGAAGGTGGTTTGCTAGCTTGCCTCCCACTTACCCGGACGACTCTGAATCAGTGACTTCATCCTTTCTGCTGCTGGCTGCTGTCCCAGCACTTGTGTTCACTGTGAACCTTGTTAGCAATGATTTTATAGAACCTTACAGGTCACACGTCAAATATTAAATAGCACAAAACCAAGGCCAGCAATAGAGAGATCTTCAGAGAGATCCAGCAACCCCATGGCTTGTCCTTTCTTACAATTATACTTTGAGGTAACATCACTTAAGCCAGTTTACATCCCTCTAGTGAATACCAAGTTGATTTTGAATCATTCTAATTTCTTGACCAAAATACAGAATAGTATCCGCTCAGGCAAACTGCACAAGCTTAACTACATTACCTCCATATGTTCTGTTTTTAAACAATATTTAATAAGTCCTAAGAAGTTGTTTGGTTGTTTGGTTTTTTTTTTAAGAAATAGGTGTGTGTAGGCTGGTGTGCTATGTCACAACTTCAAAGAGACATAACAGATATACCACATTTTTCTGGTATGGGTTAAAGACAGTGTTGCTACTGAGGAATTTGTATTTGTATATTGTCCAGTGTCACATTGTGGTATATACCTATAATATAGGTATAATATAGGTATATAATACTTTCCAAGCACGGGGTAGTTATCTGAAAGATCTGGGATATTTTGGGTTTGTTTTTCAAGAAGTATAATCCCAGTTCTGCTACCTTCAGCCATACTCAGACTTTATTCCTCAGGCATTTATCTGAATTCCTGGGGAATTCACAGATTAAGAGCACTCTCAATGCAAGAAAAAGTATCAGGATCCAGTTCTAAATAGTAGAAGTATATGAATGCTAAGGTATTTGAACTATTGTTTTGGCAGTAGGTGACAGTAATAACCCATTACCTGCCCAACAACAAGTAGAAGTGACCAGTATTATCACAGGTATAATATTTTTTCCTTCTCGATGGGTCAATTCTCAAGAAGCCATCAAGCATCCCTCAAAGTTTTTCTGTCCCTGTCCCCACCTCTGAATTTAAATAACTGAGGAACACTTCTGAAATGTTCTGCTGAAACTTATACACCACGTGCTTTAAAATCAGTAAGTGCAAATTTCCTAATGCTGCTTGATTTCTTTTACAGCATCAAAATGTTTTCAAAAGACAGGAGTAAAGCACTCATCATGGCAGAAAAAACTATTATGATAAAAAATATAATGATAAAATCAGTTTCTTAATAGCTAACGATGCTGACAGGCAGACACAAATACAATACGGATCCTATGTCTTCCAAAAGCTATGCACTGCATTTTATGGTTTTAAAATGAGGACTTTCCACAATAAAAAATGAGTTTCCTTCTGATGTTTACTTTTCTCATCACGAATTTCCCCATTAACTGCTGCTTTCTTCGGAATCACATCTTTTTATTTTCTAGGAAGTTGTCATTTTAGTAGAACAAAATGGACTGTTCACAGAGTAAACAACTTAAAAATATGTTGAGAAAGGTGTCTGCCCCAACAGGGTCCTGTTCTTCAGCTCCCTGCTCTGATAAATACTCTCACTGAAATAAACAGGATTGCTTTCATTGCAGGGATTTTCAGAAATATGTGTAATTGGTCCCATTGCTTGGATCCAGCTGTGCAGCCTCTGATGCTGAAGATGAAGGAGAGTGCTGGATCTGATAAACAGCAGAGCCTAGTCCCTGTGGCACAGAAAGGTCTTACTCCAAGACTCAAGGAAGAATTTTTTTTGAGCAGCTACTGGGTAGTGCAAAACACTGACAGTGACAAAGCAGTGACAGAATAATGTTGCTAATTCAGTTTCAGTATATTTTATTTGATTGGCTTAAAAGCAGTGAAAACACAGACTGCTAAATACACTTTTGGCTGTTCCAAGTCATCCACAGAGCCCGGAAGGATTAAAGCCAAATTTCTAATGTTCCCAGAGAAGTCTTTTTTAAGCTCTCATTTCCCTTTATTTTTATTAACCACAGCACTTGTACAATGCTTATTTCAAAATTACTTTTAACAGCCAGTTCAATTCTGAGAGCATGTTGTTATCCTTTCCTAATGTGTTATCTTTTTGTATTTTGTGGGTCACAGACAAGGCTATATGAAAACTTTCCTCATGCTGAAAGCACAGGACAGCTAAACACAAATCCCTGTATCTATCTAAATTAGGCTATCAGACCACAAAGTTTCTGTTTTATTACAGCTGCTCAGCACTGTGGCATAATTCAGAAGCCACCCCAATCATTTTCTTCACTTGATTCTCCCATAATGTGAAAAAGGGTGTTGGGAAGAAGAAACACACTTCTCACTGTAAGAACATGCTGTCCTCTTGCGTCCAGGTGCTTGAAACACTAGTCTTGGATGCAGATGTGGGTTTCCTGTCTGTTTTTTCCCCAGCTCTGGAGGCTTTAGGGACCTCACTGAATCTTCCTGTGCCTTGGTTTCCCAGCTGTGCAAGTAAGATACAAATATTGCCTCTCTCTTGTTGGCAGAGTGCTAAGCAAAGAGACCTCCAGTTATAGTACCAACAACCAAACTAAGAAAACCCACCAAAGATAACTTATTTGTACACCTGGCTCCAAATAGGTCTGAAAGTCTTTCAGCACCTTTCTTTAGTAGTAAGATGGAGAGGCAGCATATTCATAAAAGCTCGTAAGTCAGTACCTGCAGAGATGAACAGGACATTAGTGTGTGTTTCTACAGAGGAAAAGAGCTGATGGATTTTTTTTCCCCATTCTTTTCTAAAGCTTGAGAATCGAGTTTTCGGTTTGAGTTAATTGCCAGTCAGAGGAGCTATGACAATTTCCTCCAGCTGAGAGGTCTGCCCACTATGGCTTTAGCGCGGTCCCTGAGCTGTGCGATACACTGCTGAAGAAATGTAATTTTAGGGCTAATATTAAGTTCTTTTATCACAAAGCTGTTGTCATATCACACGCAGTATCAGCATGTGTCAAAGGGAGAGTCGTGAGAATAACAACACTGAAAAAGCCCTGTAATTCTATTTTTAGTGGGAGTAAAATCTCTTCGAAATTATTCCAAAGGACATGAAATGCAGAAAACTGAGTCATACTGCAATGATTAAAAAGAGATTGCTCCTTCTGATGAAAGCTTAGAAGCAACTGGGATTGCCGTGATCATGTCTGTTCATTTAGTATAGGTTGGTTACAACAGTCCTTTGGGCTAGTTTACCTAACGATCCAAAATCTTGCCTGCTGCAGGTAGAAGCCATTAGCCACACCACTCACAATTCTGCCATTTAAAACCACTCTAACTTAAATCCAGAAGAGGTACTGGATGAGCCATGTTGGTGGTCACCAAGTTTACCTCCAGGCCCTGAAGGCACTGTTAGCCCTGCCTACCCCTGCCCAGTCCCCTGGGTCTCCCCCGACCTGCCCATGGTGCAGGACGCCATCTCAGCCCCCTGGAGCCATCAGCCCCTGCTCCAGCAATGCCACCGCGGGGCCAGTCTCCAGCTCCCTGCAGCCCTGCCCTGCTCGGCCATGGATCCCCCAAGCTGGGCCCACCCACGGGCCATGCTTTGGCCCAGCCTCGGCCCATCCCCAGGGAGATGCCCGATGCCCCGGGCTGGGGCTGCCCCGTGCCCCAGCTGCCCTGCTCCTGGCTGGGGCAGTGGGACCAGCCCTGCCATCCCAGGGCAGCCCCTGCCATTTCTAGTACCCTCTTCCCCAGGGAGCGAACAACCCGGGTAGGGCCCTGACAATGTAGGCCCAGGGTCAACCTTCCAAGTAAAAGTCCTATATTAAAAGCAATTTTTGGTCAGAGTCTCAGACTGCAAAGTTAAGGAAGATTTGCAAAAAATTTTCATCACCATCAACCTGTTGAAAGCATAAATATGGAAAAAGAAGTAGTCTCTCTAAGTCTTCAAACTGTTTGGAGAAATTCCACCTAGGCCTTTTTTTAGTGTGTTAATAAGTGTGCTTATTCTGGATAGATCATGTAAATACTGCATATGTTAGGAGAAATCTAATTTCTCAGCTCTGAAACATGTAAACAGAAGTTTGTTCCTTATCACTGAGATACGTGTGCTCATGCCCTGCTCTGGTGACAGCAGAGCAGGGACTGGAATCACTGCTGCAGAGCAGTGTGAGAGGGATCCCATTTGTCCCAACCAAAACCAACAATAAAAAGTATTCCTTTGTAAAATTCTGTGACAGTAAGGCAGAGAGACATAAAGAAAGGAAAATCTCCTGTAGAATAGTTGTGATTATATAGCCAGCAGCCTTCTATTAGAATATTAGTCTTCATAAGGGCTAAACCCTGTTTGGAATAACTTCTCCCTTCCCCACAGATTCATAGTTCCTTGGAGAGAAGGAAAAGGTTTTCATAGGGCACATTTCAATAGCTCAGCCATTTCTAACTTTATGTATTAATCTTTCCATGAATCACATAAGTGTATAACGGTTTAAAGTGAAGTCTTTGCATGGGCAGAATATTGTCTGGAAGCTGATACTGTGATGGGTTTGTTAATGAAGTGACAAGCATCCATGTAGTAAAAGACCTAATAGCAAACTTGTGGTCAATGATGTGTAGCTGGATGAAAAACACAGTGGAGCGTAGCTGTCTGAGTGAGAAAAGCAACCACAAATATTATAATCAAGAATATCATTAAGCTAAGCTTAAACATGTAAATGCAAAGAGAACGTTTTCTGCACTGCGCTACATTTCTCCATACAGGTCGCCCCTATAACATAGGGAAATTCACTTAAGGGAACATTGCATGATTTTAGAGTGGAGTCACACTCATGCTTTGTTTGTTTACTCATTGTGTGTTTGGCATGGAACATACTACTACAGAGACGTAAATGCCTAACAGAGCTTCCACCTTACAAACCCATATGATGCCCTAATATTTTGAGAACTCAGCATGGTGCCCTTTTCCCCATGGTGGATTCCTTCTGTTAGACAGGAAACACCCACACATTGCCAGTCTTCATCACCCCCTGCATCTTTTGAGGTGGTTCCAGGCAGAAGACAGATAGCAACTTTTTCACTCCACATCAATAAGTTTCTTACTCTCTTCCTAACATACCATGTTTCAGGAACAAGGAATTGATTCCTCACTGATGAAATACAAAATTATGAAACCGTTAATTAAATTCCCATAGTTACAATAAGAAATCAGACTCTATTATGCCTACAAAAGACTGTTATGAAGAACATCAATGAGGCTGGCCAAGGATTGAAGAAGATCTGTACGAAAAGAGAGAAGAAACACAGTCATGCAGGGCTATTCAGGTATGAAAGGGAAGGCAATGTTAAATTGTCAATGGGAAGAAGTTGTTATGTTTGAACAGGGAGGTGGAGGCACAAGCTGACTTGGAGGTAGTAGGGATAAGGACAGACAGTCTGCCTCGTGAGCAACAGAGAAAATCAAAAGAAACGGCACAACAATCTCATCAGAAACTTTGTGGACAAATGTGTAAATCCATGTTTTCAAATAATCTTCTGTATAAAACTATGGTCTTTATTCAGACAGAATTCTCAACTAGCAAGCTAGTGCATGGCTCCAGGAGCCACTGATGTACTGCAAATGACCAACATGCAGAACACGTTTTATGCTAAGTGCCACCATAATATTGAATTGCAGTATTGAATTACGATTTTTTGAACCCTTTTAAGATCTTTTGTTTTGATCTTTGATCTTTGAGTATTGCAAGCGAGCATCAGAAGTAACTGTGATAGCTTGTCTTTTACATAGCTCTTGTCACTGGGAGGCTTTGCGTAGATGTCACAGGTGATGAGGTAGTGGCACACAATAATTCTGAAAGAGCTTTTCACAGGAAACATAGACGAGGAGATAGACGTGCATATTGAAATGCACGTGAGAGAAGCTGCCTGATGGGCTGTGCTGGTGGAAACCAAACACTGGCCTAGTATTTTGGATCCAAAGAACTTCTCTCTAGGAGGGAGGCCAGAGAGACTTGTTTACCTTTGAATCTGAGCACATGGACAGTAGAGTTTGGACCACAGGTAGAAAATAGTGTAGATACTTTTCCTCCTATTAATAACTCAAGAGGCTGAAACGGCAACTACACAATGGTAAATGCATCCCTACAGATTCAGAAGAATTATTATGTACCTCCACCATAACAACACATTGTTAGACCACAAAAGAACAGATGGGAATTTCATAGCATCTTAGTAATGAAGCAGGAATAGGCCAGTGGGCTTTAACAATAGCTATAAGTTTTTCAGCCCCTTCTAGGCAGGGATCTCAAAAGTGTTTTAACCTTATACTACCTTTCTGAGTCATGCTTTAATATCTCAAGTAAGTATGCAGAAAAATGGAAGCACCAAGTATTAGATGTCTGAGGTAATAAGCAAGATCAATAACAGATCTAGAAATAGAACCCAGGTTTACCTTCCAACCTGGTTTTCTCAACACACTCTCTAAAATGGAATTTTTTGCTCAGCACTCTTTCAATATTTGGAGCAAAAAGCAATCTAAGTGAACATCACCCCACATAAGGTCCTGATTGGTGTTTTTTACAAAAATCACCTGTTCTGACTTTCTGTCCATTACTAGAGTAATGTAAGCAGCCTGCCAAATGAGGCAGGAAGAGTAATCAGTGTCTCTAAAACATCCTCCATAACACTGGGGCTAAAGAGGTTTCAATAGGAAAGAAGGGAAGCTTATGTTCTTTCCTGCCCTGTTATTTTTGCATGAGTTGTGTTGAAAGTTCAGAATCTGTTTCAATTTTTTTCCATACCTAGAATGGCATATTTCACAGATTTAGAACTATGCAAACCTCAGTCCTGCCAAAACACCCATACATGGGCTGCCACGGGGAAATTGCTGATGTCCACAGACTTGTTGCAAATATAATGCTTGTTGCTGCTGCAGGTTAAGAGATTCTGAATAGTTTTGATTAATGCTCCTTCCTTGACTGGTTGGAAATAAGAATCACTATACATTTGGATGATCAAATTCCCTCATGGAATATAAACAAAAACTTAATAAATTTATTAATTGTCATAAGAAGGGAGATGAAGTGTCCAAAAGATTACTTGCATACTTATTGTTGTAAATCCCTTGACATCTAGCAAATTGCAAAAGAGTCTAGGCCTTCACCAAAACACGAGTCAGATTATAATGTGAAACCTGACAGTTTACTGCATATAAATGTTCATAATACAATTTTAATAGCTTGAGTTTAATTTTAGTTATATATTTCTTATTAATCTGCTGAAGTATAAAGCTGTAATCTGGAGAAAAAATAATGATACTTTAAATTCATTATATTAAATTATCTTGTCTGGAGTCAGTGCTCTCAGTTTCAGTTCTAAAACTCCAGGAATTACATGCAAGATGTATAGTTTTAGATTAATTATTTCAACACTCTTTCCCCTTGTAATTCTTCTTTTAAAACTGACCTAGAAAAAAAACCAGTTTCTTACCCCACAACATCCAAAACTCAATTGAGAAGCAAAAAACCCATCAAACAACCAAAACTGCATTCCAACTTGTATAACAAAGCATCCTATTAACTGTTTTATTAACACACCCTTTATCTTGTATTAAGATGGCAACCTTTTCTTGATTTTATAGATTAGAACTACATTCTAAAAGCTATGAGGAAACATAGACTTACTGTATCTGATTTTGAGATGCAAAGGTCTAGCCAGGAGGTCAGATGTCAAAAGAAGTGTCTGTACAACAAGTTGCAGCATAATGTTGAGACTCACTAGCTATTTTTAAAGAAGAAACAACCAAACTGAAACACATGGACCTCTATGCTACCATGGTTGCCTGCTTCCAGAATCCAACCTACCTCACTGAAAACTACCCTTACTATTACTGTAGTAATGCTGTGAAGGTAGGATATTTATTGTAAATCTTCTCTTCCACTGAAAACTGCAGGGCGAGTCACACCACTTGGCTTAAAAATTGTGTATATCCTTGCAAAATGGTAAGATAAATGATAAAAGAAAGTGTTACATTCATACACTGTAAATGTAGTGATATTCAAAATTCAAAACAATCCATTCAGACATGGTCTGCAGTAACACAGCAGGGAAAAGTGAACTTGTCTGGCCTACAAAAGGAAGTAAAGCATAATTTGGGAATCTAGAAGAATTTAATATGCATATTAAAAAAAAACACAAATAAAACATAACCTACTCATACCCAGTCAGTGACGCACACACAGAAGGAAAGAACTAGCTACTACTAATTACTGTTTCTTTCCTTAGGCAAGAATTCAGACAATCTGCTTGAATGCAGGGGAGATTCTCAGGAAGGACAACAGCCTTCTACTTTTCAACATATTCCTCAGAGCTCCTCAAGAGAACAGGAGAAAAATCATTAGAGCTATGAGGAAATTCCTCTCTGTTGTACTTCCAGAGCATGGCCAATATTACATTCCTTTAGAGATTACCCCCCAGAGGCAGTGGAGGATAGTCTAAATCTCCCATACTCCAACCAGTCCCCCTACGTTACTTAGTATCACTACTCCAGCAAGGGCATCATTTACACCGGCTTTATAGCCACATATATACAAGGCACAGCAGAGAATATACCCAAAGCACTGATCTTAGCTTCTCACCTTAAAAAAAATAAAAATCTCAGGATGGTAATGGTGGACCTTTCTGATCCAAATCCTAGTATCCCTATGAAACAGTGTATAACGCTTCTAGGAAAGGTTATTAGTGATAATTGACCTTGCTCTAGTGGAAACAAGGCATAAATGTGGGGCTGAATTTTTTGAAGGGTCCGACACAAACCTTGATAGATCCATCATGCTCACAGTTCAATCTCATTTGAACTCTGAATAGAGAAAACTGGGAGGCAAGAATACCGCTCATAGTCTTCAAATACTCGAAAGATACTACATATTAAAACAACTTTAATCTAACTTGTCCAAAAAGCTTGGAATAAGATGATACTCCCTGCACTACATTTGAGACCACTTGATCTTTGGTCACAGTGAGACTGAGCTTCTTTTAGCTGGAAATAAACATGACTCATATACCCTCCTGCAGAGATTAAGTATTCTGGACTTGGTTAATGTTCTCCCATAACACCCTGAACTTCAAAAATAGATCAAAACCCAAAATACAAAAATTACTCTTTTAAGAAATAGGATATTATGGATCACCCAGAATATGTGTCAACTTACTGGGTCTTTTTCATCTTAGCATCCTGATTGCACCTGAACCCTGGAGTCCTACAGACCAGCGCTTTTTCCACAGTGACAATTGTGTGGGAAGGGTGGTGACTATTTTCTTGGAGCTAATCCTAAACTTCTTTTCTTGCTTTCTCACTTGCTTGAGGAAAGGTAATTTGCTTTGGCCCTATACCAGGAGAAAGCTGTAACCATCTCCTGTTGGTTCATCCACACAAGTTTCTTTAGTGGAAGAGTGAAAAACAGGCCTCTACATCCTCTCCACACTTTCCCCTGCCAAACCGTCAGGACTGATACAGATCTTGGCTTGGGTTTATCATCACACAAGATGGTATCAGGCTTCTTCTGCTACAGAAAGGCTGCCTCCCCCACTCTCTTAAAATCTGCTTTGAGTTTTACTGTGGTTAGTTATGAGACTGAGATTCAAAGTGTTATAAGCTTAGATGAAAAGCCAGAATGTATTACAGTGCCAGTTCCAAATCCGATTTCTTAATAGAAAGCTTCCTCTGCCAGGATTTACCTTACCTCACTTCAGATACTTATGCATTAGATAGATACCTAACTTTACCCACTGCTTAGATTCCTACTGTAGTCAGTTGACAGAGACAGGGAATGCTCAGGGACGATTTACTCCCTGTGACCGAGATGCTGGCTATGGAGATATAACTAACATACTGCTGGAGGATGCCTGTCTCCCTGTTTCTCCCTTGACTAACTGAGATTCAATGCCTAACTCCTAGACACTTGAACAGATGGATCCCACCCCAGGGATCACTAAGGAACTTGGTCAGCTTCCTAAACATTATTGCTTTTTATCTGCAGAAAGACTCTGAAGATAAAGTTTGTAATTAAGTAAAGAACTTGTATTCAGTAGTCGAGGTGTTGGAGGTAGATAGATTTTTAAGTATAAGGTAATATTGCATCATAGTATCGGCATATTTGAACCTCCTGGGCTGAAACATGCTCCGCTATCTACCTGTCCTGATCATTTAGAGTAATTCAGTTATTTCTAAGGAGATTAAGAACAAACGTATTGCCTGTATTACTCTAAACATTTCCTGTAGAACACAGCACGTGACAGTCCTAGTATTTTTGAAGCTACAAGTGCAAATGTGGCAAGAAGGAATCATACACTGTGGGTTGTCCCCTGCAAAGTCTTACCCAAATTTGGCCAAATTATGTGCATTTGGAAACTTCAGTTCATATCGCCCATCAAAGCATCTGGCAGCTGTTAATCTCTGTTCATTCCATCTGCTGTGGATTATGCCCTTCTATAGTTCCTTCAAGGGCTGCACAAAACTCCCCACTGCAACTGGGAGGCTACGGGCACGTTTGCCCTGTGCTCTCAGCAATCCTCACCCTGGTCCCAGTAACACTCACCTAATGACCCACAAAGAGCTAGGTTAGGCCTGAGGGACGGGAAAGACTGGCACAGGAGGAGCATGGGACTAAAACTGAGGAAGGGCTGGGGAAGAGAGGAGAGAGGAAGAATTTACCGATGAGGCCAGAAGTGGAGGGCGCAATGTTCACTGCAGCAGACTCAGTGTCTGGATGGGGCACTAGGATTTATATGGGTCGGCATTTGCCACTTCTCAGGAGGTAAATAACCAGGAAATGGAGGCTAGCACCTCCCTTAGTGTCAGCCATCAGAGTGGAGGAGGTGGCTCATGCCTGGATAATCCATGGGGTTCAGTCTGGCTTTAATTATTACCCTTTCTAGGACTGACAGAGAAAAGGCCTCCCAAAGAATCCTGTTCCCTCCACAGTTCCCCTGCATACACTTCTATTTGAATTAACAGGTCACACCACGCATGTCAGGTCATGATTCAGTCCCGCAATCTTTTGTCATATAGATTGTACCTGGAAAGTAGAGAGTACTTGGGAAGTCAGGCTAGAGGCAACAGACTAGAATTCAAAGTCTTTGGAGTTTTCTAGCTTTTGCCAACACAATTATTCAAGCATCATAAGCATATCTCCACAAGAATGTAAGCGTTAAAAAATAAATCAATATAGCATTATTTTTATTCACCCTCTGGTTTTCCAATTCCACTATCCAGGCATCAAATATCGCTCTGAGAAAATCTCTTGATTATAAAACTAAGAAAAAATAAAGCTGCACATTTTACGTAGTCACATGAATTAAGGAACAAAAAAGCTTTGGTGAAAAGAGAGAACTAGCTGATGCTGAACATGGACGTGGGAAGGAATGGCAGTATAGCACAGGCCTTCTCATTGCTTGTCACAGCTGCATTTATCCTGTCACATGAGTTATGATAGGAATTGTGTGCACTACCTTCTGCTTGAAAACCAGGGAGCAAATATGCTATACTTTCAGTGCACATTCTCTTCTATCTGGTTCCAAGAGCAAAATATGTTATTAATCTCCTTTCCCTGCTTCCTCCTATCTTCTTCATTATTCTTCACTGAAAGAAGAGGAAGGGGAAAGAAGGTTAAAAGGTGAAATTGTTTTGTGCCTCATCTTAGAAAAGAGCTAATTCTCCCAGCCGCCTTCTCATAACTCCAGCTGCTACGTGAATCTTCTTTCCAGCTGCTACTTCCAATACAGGATTTTCTGAAGCAACATGTTGCTCTGTGGCACTTTCCAGATTCTTATTGTAAAATTTACTGTAAGAAAACAAAATACAGCTTTTTATATCCCCTGCTTGCCTTGAACCCTGCAGTGAAGAATAAAAAAATCCATAAAATAAAATAAACCTAAGGCTTCCTGCCACTCCCACCTGCTTTTTAACCCAAACTTATTGCCTACTACCATGTCTGAACTTTTTTTTCCCCCTTCTTTTTTGTTTGTGACTGCAAATCTAAATCTGCCAAGCTGAACAGTTTATACTTTATGGTGTGAAAGGAACAAACTGTCCAACAAAAATGCCACTGTCCTGATGAAACTGTTGACACCTTGTTGTTCACAGCTGAGGACTCTGTACATTATTTGTGCTTACAAGGTCAGAGAGTGACACAAAAACATTAGAAATACAGAGTTGAAAATGTCAGCCTGGGTGTAAAATGGCCCTGTCACCCTCCTGTATATGATTTGATGAAGTGCTTATAATATTCCACTAAATGTTAATGGTGCAAGTCCATCAAAGTTAGAACTATACTTAATATTACTAACCCATGCTAATAAGATACATTCTAAGAGGCCCTTGATAACATTATGCACTGCTACCCTTAAGATGTGAAGAGAAGGACATACATTAGTCATTTAATGTGTCTTTTAGGTGCCCAATGAACCTTTAGTTGAAGGAAAATGTTTAAAGCCCTGATCCATCACTGGGACTACTGGGATGAGTAAAGAGTATTGAACCCAGCTATCATAGGAGGAGAGTGCCAGAGCCCTGCTAGTTTGTCCCTACAAAATGTGCCTCTGGGTGCATTCAAAGGGAAGTGATCTGCAACTAATGCCTTGGGAGAAGAGCTCATGGGCCTGCCCATCCTAGGATCAAACTTGGGCTTGTTTGTAATGTAACCATCTAGGACTGACTAGTTAAAAAATAAAAATACTAAGCTGTCCACCTCCTTCATTTTGCTCCTCTGTGTTCAGCCTATTTGCATTATATTTCTAACACCCCCATCAGCATAACTTTTGAGAATTACTTTTTCCAGTGTGGTCACACCCTACTAATTCCCATCTATATCAGAGAGGTTTAGGAGTTGAAAGGAAGTAGGTGGCATTAAAAAGACAAGGGAATGCCACCCTGCTGTCCCAAGAGAGACAGTGGACATCTTGGCCTGAGCCCCACCTCTGAGGACAGTAGCTGACACTCTGAACAGGCGTCACTTGCAGGCGTCAGTTCAGCCGAAATTACTGTGATCTCTAGGTTATATTTTAAGGCCTGTGAGACTGGGAAGGCTTTGTAACAGCCATGGCAGAAACAGTGTCCTTCATGGTCTTTTCTACATTACGAGTGCATAAAGCTGTACCAGGACTACAAGCTTTACCTATAAACAGTTAAATCAACTAGCTTAGCCGAAAAAGGACAGACAGGAATAAAGTATTCTGACATTTCTTTACTGCAGTGCACCCTATGGGAATCGTTCTACTGCTTCCATTGCAGACACTTCTTCGGTTTAACTTTTTCCTACACATCAAAGTCACATGCCACCTAATGAAGCCAAAAACCATCATAATCCATCTTTTTCAAAAAATCTATTCACTGTACACACCCCATATAGTCCCTACTGAGAGGCTGTCATAACTGGGCAAGCAGCAGGACACTGGGGACAGTATAGCGTTGTTGCTTGTACGTTTATGCTTCGCAACTAAAACAATGTAACATAAGCATTTTAAAATGTTTGTGCCCTTTACTTTGAAAGGCTGCTTCAGTGTAATTTCGAGGCTATTTCTTCTCGTAGTCAAATATCGCCCTTTAAAATGAAGCTACTTTTAAGAACAGTTAGCAGCTTTTATAAGCTATAAAGGTATTACAGATGTACCAGCCTGGTGTGAGAGAATGATGAAATAGACACAATGTGGCACCTTAACTGAGCCAAGGAGCAAATAAGAATGTGTGCTTAGACTTGGACTGGATCGTATTTCGTCACTTCAGGCATCACGGCCTCCTGCTCCCCAGGATGCCCAGCTCCATGGTTAGCATAGGCAGAGCCGGATCAAGTTCACTGAGAAATATGATGAAGCGCCACTGTACCAGCCTGAACAGCAATTAAACCAACCCTTTCCTTACTGTACATCGAACCAGATGCTAGTGTGTGTGCAGGATTTGATTTTCAGTATCTCTAAGCAAGGAACAGCATGGGGGCAGAGCACAGGCCAGAAGCGTCAGTGGTGCTCGAGCCATTTTTTGTCAGGTGTTTCAGCTTTCATCCTGGGATCATCACAGAGAGCTTTACAAAGAAGGTCAGAATCATCATTTAGTTAAAGTCAACTATATTCATAACGTTTGCTTTCTCTGTTCAGCTGCAGCATTTCTGCAGAATCAGAACTAGAAGTGAGGACCTTTCTTTTGCTCTTTCAGTCATGCCAGGCCAGGTGAGACTCTGGGGCTGGAGTACAGCTGGCAGGAGAGACAGAGCCAGCTATATTTAGCAGCTGGACTTCTTTCTCTTCCTTCAGGGTAGGAGTGCATCCCTCGTGCATGGGACTATTGAGCAGGACTCAACAAACTGGCTCAGGTGTTATCACTTCAGGATGCCAGAAAGGCTTGCAATTTGGTAGTTCAGAGTGAGTCATATACTTGTTATACATTTCCATGTCATCCTGTTTTCTTAATCAGTTTGCATGCATGGCTATGCGTAGCCAAAAAAAAAAAAAAATCCTGACACTTCTTCATTGCTGAAGGAAGCAATAAAATGGTAAATGATCAAATACAGCATTATTTGTTGCATTTTTGTAACTGAACAGCTAGATAATATACTTTTCACAGAGTTATGACACCAGAAGCCTGCAGCATCTTTGGGCATCATATTGGTATGAAATAACATGTATCTTTCTTCTAGTGTAGACAAGGCTATGAATCATGCATACGTTATAAAATTTAAAGTTCTAGTATTGAAGATTTAACAGCATGGTAATCATTCTGTTAAGCGCATTTACTTACGGTAAGTTCAAAATTACTTGCAACTTTCAATCTGTGTGGCTAACTACATGAAGGGCAAATGAACATATTTATTTCTAAAAGCACAGATTAAACCCTAAGTAATAAAAGCCAAATGTGGAGGATCTTTCTGCAACTGGCACTGAAATCAATGATAATTTTGCTGAAGGTACAGTAGGGAAGACAATGGGGAAGATTACAAAAATGTGATATATGAAAGAGTCCTCATATTGTTTTAGAAATACTGATGTCTGTGAAATAGTAAAAGCTATTGATAATGCACTGTAAAAGGACTATAGATCAATTTAACTAATTAACATCTGTGGCCAGCTCCCTCTGTCTTCCTTTTTTTCTGTAGAGCCAATGGAAAGCAACATTGGGCACAAGGGTACCTTAGCTTGGAGGCAGTGGTTCATATTTCTAAGAGCAGCATGCTATTTGCTTGAACCTCTTCATTATTCAGCTTTTCCTCAGACAGTTTATAAGGAGTCTCTTGTGACTGTCTTACAACCAAAATTCAATCAGTTGTGCTGGATCTCACTACTGAAACCACTTGGGTGAACATTTGTGGCCACAGAGACTTGAATGCAGGATCAAGGCATACACCACTTGGTCCAGACTGGATGTGCATCCTCAGGGACTCTTTGCTCTTTATGTGTTTGGTGAGTGTAATTCTTTGACTTTTTAATGATATTTATGAATTCAAACATAATTTTCATAGATATCTTCTTAAACTGCTTATAATTGTAATCCTGCAGTGACTGTTCCCACTTGCAAACGCATTTACTAGAATACTCGTGGCTGAAAATATCTGAATGCAGGTGAAGCCATCTCATTTTAAAAATCATTTTCTCAGGTCGTGCATTCAGTAGTTCATCAATGAATAAGCACCAAAATGTTTGGTATCCTACAGATGGGAAAACTAAAGTGATCAGTCAGTAAGTGGTTGGTGCTGTTAATCTACACAAGAGTTTTGCATCCTGCATTTGCTTCTGACCTTCCCAGCTTATGAGAGTGGTGAGTAAATGCCTCCCAACTCCTCCTTCTCCTTACATACCTCTGCTGGGCAAGGCTCCAGGCCTGCACCACACTCAGATGGGTGCACTGCTGTTATGCAAGGAAGGGCCTCAGCTGTTAGGGAAAAGCTGATTCCTTCGGATGTGGGGGATGAGAGGGAAGGAAGGAAGACAGGGGCCATATTTCCAAAGATGCCACCTCATTAGAAACGTCTAAAAGCTGTATTAACCAATTCATGAACTATGAACTCCATTCTTACTTCCATTTTCAATATCTTGTCTCCTTTCGCTCACTTCAGAAATAACCAAATTATACTGTTAAAACCATAAATCTTCAAAATTATATCTTTCTCCTGTTTGATTAATGCAAGTTCCTTCCTCTTGCTAGGAACCCTCATTGCCTTTTGAAGGAACAGAGCAGATTACTTTATATGAAGATTTTTATTCTTCCATATAAGTAGAACATAGAAAACATTATATAGTTTTTATATCACTGATATTATTGCCCTGTGTTTCACAGTTGAATTGGCAAGAAGCAGCAGCTTATAGGTTTAATAGTGTAAGGTGCTGTATACATTTCCTGACATATAAAAGCATAATAATAATAACAATAAATTGTAATGGTGGATATAGAAACATCACATAGGACTGGATAAGGCACGCTCCTCTAACTAGGGACAAGTTATTACCTCTAGTCATGCAGATTAGTCATACCTGAGTTCATCTTTTCTCCCACAGGCTCACTGTGTTTACTGAAATTAATCTGAGTATCAGTCAGGCAGTCAGTGCTAGACTTCAAAGTTATTCTCACAGCCCTTGCCCCCAAATTAAAGAACTGAATGTGTCCTATGGTGCCCCTGACTGAGGAAAGTTGTAAAGTTGACTAAATTTCTTCTCTTTTTAGTCCTCTTTCTTTGTCAACTTTGTAGGTAAGTTCTACTTTGGCACAGACTTTACCACAGACCAACCATCTTGAGTATTGATACCTTTTCCAAAATAAGATGTAATTTGCAAATATAACTTTCTTTGTTTTACATCACTGGCCTCCATGGCATGACTGATAAATCTGATAAAATCATTAAGGGCCATATCTACTTTTTAAGAATCGTGTCATGGATCTCTCACAATGTTTTATTTTAATCCCACCATCATCCTAGACAGTCCCAGACCATTGCCATTGGCTAATCTCCCCCTATCTCTGGGAAGTAGCCTGCTCTACAAAGTAAACTGTGCCAATCACTGCACTGTACAACATTAGGAGAGGTGGGAGGGAAGTCAGCATTTTCTACCCAAACATTAGGTTGATGACACCCTCTTCTCATTAACTCTGCTAAAGGAATTTTAATATCTATCTAGGAAACACAAAAGCTAAAATATTAATATCTCTTAAAAGATCCTACGTAATAGCTTGGAATGTCTCTAACCTTAGAGCAAGGCAGGCATGAGCTAGTCCTGCAGCAGTATGAAAGCATGGCTTCAAGGAGATGTTCCCCTGGGCAGGGTGGGAGGAGAGCTACTTTCTGCCCATACCTATTCTTGCTGATTAACACATTTGTGTTTCTGCCATGTCATCTTCTCCTCTATCCCTACCCCTTCGTTTTGTTCACTCGCTCTGTCTCAGCTTTATGGTGGTCAAATTTCTTCAGTTCTGTGTGACATTTTGTGCAAGTTACTTTAAAGTTAGTTTAATTATTTGGAAAAAAGCAAATCTGAAATATTCAACATCTCTGATGCACACACAGCTGAGGGGGGAGGGCAAGAAGCCCTACAGAAGCTAACAGCCCTGGCCGAGGGAGGCATTTGTGTGGGTGAGCAGATGCCTTAGTGTAAGGGCATCGGTCTTATCTCCTGCAGCAAGAAGGTCATTGAGGTAGAAGGGGCTGGTTATAAGAAAAGGGATCCGAAAGGTAGTGTTCATTAAGCACACTTCCATCTGCTTCAGCTGTCATCCCTGCCTGAGAGGAGTCCTGGCCATTCCTAGCCAAAGGTGAGGCTGTCTCCTGGCAAGATCAGCCAGGAGCTTTAGCATGTGTCCCAGCTGGGCAGAACCCAACCAGCAGAAAGTGGTCCCAAAATACCCATGCTGTGTGAGACACCTGACCAGAGCATCTCCAGACAATTGTCCTTAAAAATGCCAGAAAGTGTCATTGTGGGTACATGCGTGAGTCCTGGTTCTTTGCCACATAGTGGTCCAGAACCAGCCACAGTGGGAATCCTGTTCTCTCAGCTGGGGCATCAGGCACAACTAGAAGTAATTTTAATAATTTGATTCTTATTTACTTTCTTAACTACTGGCTCAATGAGGCCGTTGTGCTGCTTTATGTGTCTGAGATACCATAGGCTAAGTGCAGAGAGATACAGATAAGGACACTTCCCCTGTGTGAACTTCCCTTTGAGAGAAGTATTTTTCCCCCAACTGACTTTTAGATTGTAGAGTTTGAGAATGAAGAAATTATTCTTTTGGCCACGCCTGCCTTCCACACATATTTACCAATAGCTGAATATACATTTAAAAAAAACATGCTGTGGCAAAATCTGTTTTTAACTGGTGTTTCCTTTGGTTGTTGTGAAAATAGTCAAGCTAGTTCTTTTTGACCATGGATGATGCCATGAACTTTATTACTAGCAAGTATCCGTTCCATGCTACATAAGCAAAGCACCTCACACAGCCCCCATATACAATCACGCTAAACATACCTTGAAAATTTACAGCCATATCAGACAGTAAAAAAAAATGGGGAAGACAGCCTAGAAAAGAAAAGCGTATGAGAGAAGATGCAGGAGGTGATCTATTGTTATGATGATTTCATTAAAACGAAGGCTGCTCGAAAAGGCTACTTCTACTCTTGTGCTCATAGGAGAGTTCCAGCAGTGTATCAGAAATTTCCAAAATCTCTTACAGCTGATATGGGGCTGAACTCATCTCACATATCCTTAACAGCCTATCACTTTTACTCTTAAAGAAGCGAATGAAATCAGGAAGAGAAATAAAGAACAGATAGTTCTGTACGCTATCACATTTTGATACACATCCATTTTTTCAGTGCAAAGACTAACCTGCCAGTGCTCTTCACTGGTATTCATGTTGTGCCCAGCAAGGGAGGTCCTAATATCAATTAGAGCCCATGGGTGGCTGCTGTAAGCGAAAGGCAGAACAATAGAAAACTATAATAGCACAGGGATAAGGAAGGGCAGTAAGGGAAAGAGAGTGGAAGAAATTACTCCTGAGGAACATGTTAGAGGAACAGCAGGAGGGTGCTTAACACTGCTTTCGCTGTGTGCCATTTTTGGTGCAGGGAATAAAATAGTAATGCCTATTTATCAGTTTTTCCTTCTTGCTAAGCGGACTAAATCTCTGAACAGCCAAACTATTTCTTTAGCAAAGAGTTAGAGATTTGCACAGACTTGACATTAAGCACCTAATCTTTATTTCTCACTGTGACTATATGTAAAATTTTGTCTAGCCTACAGTTTGGCCTTGCATAGGCTAGATAGCCCTGTGAGTATCTGCTGGTGCTATAACTTCTGCCACGGTAATTCAGAAAGAAAAGGAAAAAAGAAGAAACACTTTAATGCTGCAGCCTCAGATCTGTGTCTTTTCTTCCCTGCCTAGACTCACTGCCCTTCTGTTGTATCCACATAAGCCGTAAAAGAACAGTGCCTGATACTCACTTATGCCACTGTCGTGCAGAAAACTAAGCCTTAAAACATGTTCATTTGTTGAACATGGCATGATACCGCAAGAATAATTATGGTACTAATTTCAGAAAAGATCACACAGCAAGCACTAGCCTACAGCAACAAAGCATTTCAATTCCTAGTGTTTTTTTTTCCTGGTACAAGCTATACTAAATGACCTAAATTAAAAGCTCCTGATGAAAGAAAAAGTAAAACAAGAACCTTAGACAATTCAAACAGAACACATGAACTATTTAAAGGGTGGAAAAACAAAACCAAAAGCAAATGGCACCATATTGAGCAATGTGAAACGGGGTTGTTTTACTTTAAATGGCACTCAACTGATCCTTCTGTTTGCTTGCTCTGGGTTTGCAAATTGCCTCAGCTGCATGTGGTTTCACATTAGGGTTATCAAACCCTCTTCATAAATTCTTTTTTTTATCATTTATGGCATTTGATGTGATGATTTTATCTCTTTTTTTTCTCTGTTTATTGGACTGGGAGTGGGAGGAACAAAAGAGAATTTAGGGTCTATAACATCTCTTCATCATTTTTTACATGGGACAAAGATATTTCATCTTGCCCAGACAGAACATGAAAATTTCTGAGAATGAGGTGCAGATCTAAAGAACAAAAAACCCCAACCTTTATATTTCTAATCAGAGATTTATAGATTTTATCAGCAAGTCCTGCAAGCCAATTGGCATTCAGTTAAAGTTTGTCCTCTTAGGAAACTGAATTGGAAGCTTCAAATCAGCTTTCAGTTCTGCTTTTAAGTACTTGTTAACTGTAAATTTAAAATCAATCCCTCTTTTTCTCAAGCACTGATGATTCCGCATAGCGAGGATGTGGAGTAAAACATGATGTTTTTCCTTGGAACCACGCCACTTGAGAAGTGCTAATGGCAGAACTTGAAAAGAAAATTTACATTGTCAACGTGGCCTTGCTTTTAGGATGGAACAATACCTAAGAAGCGGAGGAGCTGATTTTCAATGAAGTGTTATTGGATCAGCATGAAATATCCTACTTGAAGGGAAGAAGAGTTTTGTCTGACATCAAGCCTCATCTATGATCTAACAATGACTTATTAAGCTCTTATTAGAGATTTCTTGACCTATCTGTATCCGCTGCCTACTGACTTTCTGAAGTTGTTTAAGGAGCATTTAAGGTTCAAGTAAAATTTATCAGCAGACAGCATAAGTTCATGCAATTCCTTTTCTCAAATGTGATGATCCTATCATATGTGATCAGCAAAGCCCTTTTTTTTGAGACAGAGAAAGGGAGAAACAGAATTATAGTGACAACCTGACCCAGCTGAGGAAAAAAGAGTAATCAGATAAAGAAGTAATTTTCTCTGACTGCCTTAGTATTTCTATCTGTGTTGTGGTGGCCTTGTGTAGTTTTGAAGTTTTGGTTTGTGTAACAGTCACAGTTTCAGGGCTATCTTAAAAAGAATGTGAGCGAAAATAAGAAATAAAATAAGTCATTGTTGCATAAGGAAACTTCCTTTCCCTTACCAGCTCCTATTAAATAAGTGTCTCGAAATGCTGCCTCTCTCTTTCCATAGCTTTTTTTACAAGCTTTGGGAACTTTACATTTTCAGTCATGTAAATTAGTAGTAGTTAGGGACTCACAGGCACTCATTTACTGACCTGGCTTGCTGTCTTCGCAGGTTTGCTGCTGCTGGGAGCTCTGATCTGGGATGTTGCTGAGGCTTGCCCATTGCTATTACATGGCACTCATCCACATGGACACCAGTAATACTGCTGGTGGAAATCTGGAGCATTACAAGAGTTACTACATGGCTCTGGGGCTGATAAATGGGTCCATAGGTCCATTCAGGCCTTTATATGATTTCCAGTGTGTCTACACACTAGACATTTGAAGGGAATGGGTAAAAAGATGTCCAACATCAGTGGCTTGAAACTCCACATCACTTCACCCATTTGAATTTTACTTTAATCATTTAATGGAAGTGAATCACTCAGAGAGGAGGGCAATGGGACTGTAAGAACATAACAATGTTACACAAGTTGCATTCTTCCTTCTCTTCTGAACAGGTCTGAGTTTTTGATTGCAGTGGATTGTTAAAAAATGTATGTCAAAACCCTTCAAAAGGGGTTGAGAAAAACATAGGAATGAAAAGTTAGCATCCGGAGCAAGTTCATAATATCAGTACTCCATATCTCAGTAGACAGAACTAAGAGTGCCAACTTTTTATAGTTTTGTAATAAATCCTTTTAAATCTAATCTTTGTGAACATTTTGGGGAGGCAAATACTCCCACAGAAGTTTTGAAAATTGCAAGTTTTTGTGCTAGCTATGCATAGGTCCATTTTTATTGTTTGCCTTGTACCTCACATTCTCTTCACTTCCATAGCAAAATAAGGAAAAGAAAAGGGGCATGGCAGAAAAAACAAGAAGAAATGTTAGAGAAACAACTTCCTCCTTCCCTTCAAATGTGAAAAAGTGGCTTGTTGCTATCTGAAATGCAGGATGTATGTACAACCCTATTTAGAGAAATTGCCAAAGCCATGGCATATGAGAACCTTGATCGCAACCGAAAACTTGAGTACCCCTTTGTCGTGCATCGTTTCACAGGTGGAGTTCCATGAAGATCTAATACTTCAAGTTCCTGCTTTGCATTCACACACATACTCTATTCCTTTCCTTTTCACCCTCATTATGCAACTATTCATAAAAAAGCAACAGCAAAATTTCCCTGAACTGAAAAGGGGGTGGTTGGATAATACCAGTTCTCCATATTTGAAACCACATTGACTGCTACTTGCAGAAACACTACAGAAGATGGTTAATCCGTCATTGCTTCATAATGCCAGAGAGAGTTCCCTGCAGGAAAAGTACCTCCTGGAAAAAGTATGCAATGCCATAAATGGTGATGTTAGATTTAGACATCAAGGGATGATATACGGAGGCACTTCTGAAAAATCAAATAATACTTCAGATACTGTCCTACTGCAAGACTAGAAGCCAGCTTTTGCCGCTAGCACAGTGCATATACTACTAGAAATGTATGCTGCAATGATTTTCTTATTGTCTATAAAATTGACTTTTTAGATAAAAATTAAGAGACAGACCGGTGAATTCTGACATGGCTGTGACACCATTGACTTTCTCCAAAAGCTCTATTTATGCCCAGTTATGAAAAGTCTTTGATAATCTGCACATATTTCTGCACTTTATTGTACAGCAGTGCTAGCACAATCATTTTTTAAAAATCCATATTACAATGCTTGTAAAAAAGGATAAGGTTTAAATGGACTATTTATTATAGAGAAATCCACATAAAGCTAAAAAATGAGATCATAGCATCTAATTCTCTTCATTCACGTATTTAGATTCATTTTTGTATTCTGGAGCTGTATTCATAAGTATTTTTCTTTCTGTTCTTCTGCCTGTATTTTTCTTTAATGACTGGAAAAAAAGTCATAGGAAGGAGCCTTCAAATAATAGAGTCAATTTTCCTTTAGCAGAAGTAATAACTTGCACATCTGAAACATTTTCAATACCTTACCTGAGCCAATACAGGTAAGACCTCTTGAGAAAATACTGAAGAAGCCACAGTGAAATGGTTGTCTGGACAACCATATATTAATCATTATTGTCTCTTCCCTATGTTCAAGTGATATTTCAAGGAGGTTTACGAGCATTCAATGCAATTACTTTCTGGACGGGTTATCAATCAGTAGACGTTGCAATGCCTTCTTTCTGTAGCCTCCTGAGGTACCTCTCTTTCCAGTCTCCTCAGACACATCTCTCACTAAAGGAAAAAAGTAATCCTATGTTTAATTCATCTTGGGCTGTCTGGATAAGACCGACAGGCACTGTAAAAAAAAGAAACAAAAGAAAATCCTCTCCCATACTAGACCTTTGCATTGCCAAATATCTTGCTTTTTTTTGTCTTCTGAACAGGGAAATAAAGCCCAACAGCCAGCTCTAAGAAATGCCTTATTTCAGTCTTGCTAATTCCAGGTATTCCAGGTAATGAATTTTTACATTCCTGTGGCCACATGCCCTTATTGCCTTCAAAAGGAAAATGTAATTATTTTAGGTATATTAGTAACTTTCTGGTCTTTCAGTTTCCCTTTGCACATTGAAATGTGTTCTTACTTTCCAGTTTCCTTCCAGACTCATGGGGTTTGGAAATTTTTATTTTTATAAATGAGATTCTCATATCCACATGATCCAGGAGGTATGATATCAAAGCAAAAAGTGAAGCCATACAGCTCAGTAAAATTGATGGTCAATCACAATACTGTCAATGAAACAGCAGATATGCTTACAAAACTAAGTAGTGTGACTTCCCAAATGAACTGAGGTGAACCAGAAAAGTGTGCTATAAATCTCTGGTGCTTTTAGGAATAATGTGTCTGATGTGATTGTACTGTTAAGTGTTGCAGAACCCATTGCCAAAATGAACAGAGTTAAATGAAAGGTGGCTCTGCGGGATTGCCTAAGTGCAACCCTAGGGAAGGTAAAACAACGGACTCCACGAGGAACATTCCCGTACACCTAATACCTGATGTTTATAACCATGGAGAAGGCCTCAGTCTTGCCCTGTGACAGTCCTGATTTACCTGAGAGAAAGAAGGTCAAAGTGATCTGTTAAAGATTGGCTCTGCAGAGAAGAGGAGGCTGCAGGTGTAACCCAGAAGGCTGCAGAGCTTTTGCTGGGGGAGGCAGCGGCAAGCTTGGAGACAGAAGTGGGACAAGGCAAACCTGTCTCACTGTTCCTGTGGAGTTCAGCTAAGGAAAAAGACATTATTAACCTTGGTCTTTCACTTCGTGCTGACTTCATTGTGCTTTGTTTCAAGGAAGCTGTCTATGCCTCCTGGCCAATTGCCATAGCTCCAAAAGTAGGACCTGCCGCTGAGGCTGGACCAGCTGAATTCATTGTGGCTGGAAGCTGCAGGTGAGGAGGAAGGAAAGTGCAGCCCAGCCCTGGACTGGACAGTAAGGGGAGAGGTGGTTCAAGGCCCACAGCCAGCAGAGATAAAGGGATGCACTCTTGTCACTGGAGAGTTGTGTTTGGTGACACTCAAGGAGCGACAGGCAACAACCACTGCACTTTCCCTGTTACCAAATATCCAAAACTTTTGTGGATTACAGTGTTTAACTTCCCTTCAAATATTAAGTTGCCAAACTAATTTTGTTGATGTGAAACAGAGAAAATGGCCATAAAAGTTGTTCTTCAGCGTGGTTTTAATAAAATGTTTTTTTACCCTTCAGGTAGCCTAAATGGAGTCTCCTCCACAAGGCGTCCTGTAACCAGCAGAGCCTAGCAAGTACAGATGCAGAGACTCTGAAGTTCAACATAGACATAAGTGACCTGAAAAGAAATTGAATTTTGGAGTGACAATATTCACTAAGGATATAAAAATCAACCTCAAGGTAATTAAAGAGTAGCAGAGGAATGTCATAGCATGGTGATTTAAAAAAATGGCAGATGACATACAGTATAAATAAAGTGAAGTATATGTAAAATGAATTAACTCCAACAGTACATATACAATGATAGGTCCTCAAGAAAGAAATAGTCATTTCATGGAGACTATAATTTATAGATGGTTCTCTAAATATAACTTATTGCTGCACATTGACCAAAACATCAGCACAATGTGAGAAAATTTTAGGAAGGAATGGAGAACAAAAGTAGAGAACACTGCTATGCAACTGTGCACATTGCTGGAGAGAGGAAGCACAGCTTAGAGGGGAGATGACTGGAGGGTGATGTGATAAAAGTCTGTAAACTCACAAAATGAAGCAAAATGAATATGGAATGAAAAAGAAAATTCACAAGAAGAGCTAGGGAGCACCAATGAAATTGCAATGTAATTACCAAATAATTTCTAAAAATAATCAGGGAGCTTGATATGCAGCCCAGCACAGATACCCTTCTGGTCCGCAGCCTTCCCATACTTGAAGCTTACCAACCAACTACGGAAAAATAGCTCTTCAAGACAGGAAGCCACATCTCTCCCTGCAGGCATAGATATGTGCCTGGCCTTAAGTCAGCATCTTCACCAGATGTCTAGCAGGTAACCCAGAGTAATGGGTATGCATTCAAAATGACCATGTCCCAGGGCAATTTGCTCTGGTCCATGGGTCCCCAGGCTCGTGCAGGTACCTTAGAGCACTCCTGGGAAGGGAGAAGGTGTAGAGAAGGAAAAGGACCCTGAAACAACTGCTGGAGATCCAGGAAAGTGAACAATAGTTGGGATATCTTTCTTTTAGCTGTTCTTTCCTAGCTAGAAAGGCTAGCTCCATGCTGTCTGCCTTCTCAGGCTGTGTGGCAGCAGACTGTACAAAAGTTCCTTCAAGGCTTTTTTGGAGGTAGTTTCACCTTCCCGAGCAGGAGGGCAGGAGAAACTTGGCACAAGATTCCCAGTGTTTGCTAGGGCAAATTTTCAGATACTTTTAGTCTCAATGTCAGCATCAGATTCCTTTGTTAAGAAACAAGGGCTGTCTTTGTGCTTGTGTAATCCATCTGATTTGTAAAAATCGTTCTC
Source organism: Phalacrocorax aristotelis (assembly GCF_949628215.1). Classification (NCBI taxonomy): domain Eukaryota; kingdom Metazoa; phylum Chordata; class Aves; order Suliformes; family Phalacrocoracidae; genus Phalacrocorax; species Phalacrocorax aristotelis. Next base: position 105,549,664 of record NC_134276.1, on the reverse strand, counting down.
TGTATGCCAAAAAATATTTGGTTTTCCAGCATACAACAGAACACAAAGAAGCCTCTGACTTAAGATCCAAGCTGGGACTTTTCAAATGTGGTTTTGTTACAGTTTAACTACTTTAAGAATGATATCAAGTTTCCTATCAGTAACATCTACACTGAAGATGTCAATTTTACCTATATGTAGAAGTCATTTATCTTCTCCTTAAATCGCAGAAAATCAGCAATAATGAACAAGAAATAAAAAGGGTCTAATAATCATGATGCTTAAATAAAAACAAAAATCCTAAATCAGAGGTCAGAATAAAACCTGTCCATGTTGGCAAATAAACGTAGAATCACAAAAACGTAGTATAATTTGGGTTTGAAAGGATCTCTGGAGAACATGTGGAGCAATGCTCTGCTCAGGGCTACCTTCTCACCTAGCACCAGTTGCCAGGGCTGTGCTCATCTTGCTTAATATCACCAATCGCTCAGGAGAACTGTACCAATATTAAGATTAATAGATTTTTAAAAAAAATTTATTTTGAGTAAGGTAGATGATAGTCAATATAAATAAAGTGAAGCAAGTGGAAAATGAAATAGCTCCCACAATACATACACATGAAAGGTGTGTAAATACCTCAGTACAGTGGTAGGTACCTAAACCAAGCGGATCTAATTTGATTCTGCTCATCCCCTCTCTGAACAGAAACTTTAGAACAGGATCAGCTGAAATGGGCTAAGTAGCACATCGGTCTTTTCCAATGAAGCTTTTCAAAAGCACTAAAGCCTGGACAAATTCCAGTCTCTCTGAAATGTCCAGTAGCTTCCCACCTGAGCACGATGCCAGGTAACACTGAGCATTCAGCAATATTTCAGTAAGGGGAAGAATATCTTCATGTTTTATAAAGGATCCATTTTGTAACTGTAAGATTTTTGAACGAATAATATAATAAAAGGCTTTGCTATGTACCAATAATTATTAGCACAAACTACCATGTGTGTTTACTTCTAGGCTATCTTTTACTGTTAAATATGTGTATGAGGTGACTACAGAGAAATAGAGTCTTTCAAAGCAATAGCTGTACAGAATAGCTGCATCTTCAGAAACGATCAACAGAATGTTAAATGCTATTGTTTAATGCAGTGGATATCCAAATCCAAACATGTTAGCTCTTACTGATAATATCAATCTAATTATTTCCAAATGAAATGACAGTAATTTCAGAAAAGACCATTTTAAAAGAGAGAAACTATAGCAGTGCAAACGCTGAAAACAGAGCTCTGCCAGCTTGAAAGCAGATCTCTCTGTCTCACGAGGCAGGAGAGAAAGATGGGATAAAGCTGTGTCATGCAGACTGCCTGTGCAGAAATGCTAACATGGCCGAGGCAGACAGGCGTGCTTTGCTACTGCTCACATAAGGCCATTAGGCTATAGCCTCCGTAGTTGTTAACCCATCCCAGAAGGAATGGCGAATATTTACAAACACCAGAGCCTTCAGGTTATTTCCTACTTTGCCTGACGAACCGGAACATGGGGCACGCCTCCCCCCCATAACCACTGATTAGGTGTGGAAGGCAAGGGTGAAATCTGTCCGCAACATCCCTGCCTCGGTCCTGAGCTGTGCCCACGCCGGTCACGCAGCCCCGGCACACGCCGCGCACGTACACACTGCCGTACCCCCACTCAGTGCTCAGCAAAGCTCTGCTCTCTTCAGCAAAGCTCTTCTCCCTACTCTGCTTATCTCCGATGTACCCATTGTGCTGTTCCCCCTGACCACTGACAGAGATCCCATAATTAAAAGAGCCTCTCGGATCAGTCATTTCATCTGAAGGCATTCAGTGGTCAATATTTACCAGCTGAGGTTGCGCCGGACTCCTGGTATTTATTCAGCATTCACTGTAATAAGAGGTGATATTTAATGCTCTATTGCTCACTGCAGCAACAGGTCTCATTCTGAGGAGAGGGATGGTATCCTCTTTCACTGCATTCAGCTGAGTTTGAACGTTGTGGCCTTAACGCTCAAATACATGGATCTGCTGGTGTGTGTAATACGCTGAACATAGCACATCAGCCTTGCTGCAGTGAAGCTGGAAAATGTATACTCCTCACGAAGGAAAGCTGATGAAATTAGAGAGACTTGATTTTGTTTCTCTCCACTGATATGACATGAAATTTACCATATCCACCTACTAATATGGGTTCATTTTTATTGCATTGAACTAATCTAGGGCCTCATCCTTAGACCCGATATCAGGTTTTCATTAGTCTCAGCGAGCACTAAATCCACAGTTCCCACTGCGCTTTTCTCTGCCAGAAGAAAGCAGTTGCAGACATTAGACATTCTGCAAGGGAGGCCATGGGGCTCGGCACAGCATCTCTTGTGATCAACCGAATATGAGAGGGCAGTTCAGCTTATAAAAATAACCTTCCTGTAACACAAGGATCATTTTGTGTGTGTGTAAGCTTCAAGGCAGCAAAGTCAACCTTCATCTGAAACCATGAGAAAGGAAGATTTTCAGAAATGAATAAGGGATGTTTGCAGGATTTTCCATGAGAAAGAGCTAACTGTCTTTGAAAATGTACTCTCAACAGTACATGGTACTTTTTCAATTTTTTTTTCCCTCCCTAGGCTTTCCCTTTTGATCAAATTAATCAGCCATTTTACTAACAAACAGCTGTGGAAAATATCCTTACATTCATTTTCAATATTTGTCGAATCTAATTAATTAGTTTTAACTTTCTTCCCTCCACATCCCTATCAAATTCTCTTTCAAAAACATTTTTATCTTTAGCCTCTGTCTCATTATGTTTAAAATGATCTGTTCTCATCCGTCAGAATTTTATACCGGGAGTCTTACATGCCCACTTGTTTAGAGGTCAGTCATATAAGCAACCCGCTGAAACATTAAATGGGACTAGATGTGACCAGGCAGTTTCAAACTGCCAATTTCTTCCTTGAGCAAAAAGATTTTGGTTAAGCAATCCATTTATTTCTCCTCCCAGTTTGGAATAAAGCTGCCTCTTTGCACCTGCCAAGTTATAAAGACGTTCGGAAGGACTTCTCTCAGCTCTGCTGATGTAAACAACTAGAGTACCCAGAAGAGGAAAGCAATTATTATAAGGGAACTTAAAACATCTTATTGAACTGTAGAGCCATATCCCAAAAAGAAGAGGCAGGCACATTACCAAAGTCATCTCAGTACAAACTGGACCAAGCATTTGAGAGTACACAACAAGCACCAAACTTTCTTGGTTGGGTGGCAAGTAAGAAAATAGCTTCCTACTCCCAAGTTTTCACTATCTGCCTGTGAGTATAGTCCCATGTAAGCTGTTACGCAGTTTATTTCTGTAGGCACATCTACCATGTAATAAGCTTGGAGATGGCTGCTATAATTATCAAATATTTAGAAAACCATGAATAAATGTAAATTCATCACACAATTTTCTTGTAACTGACAATCAATACTTGCTCTTGGCAGTGAAGAGAGGTGGACAGGGAAAGGTGCCTCCCAGTAGACCACGAACACCTTCAGGTGTTTCATTGCCATCCTCCCTACTGCTACCTTTTTTTTCTGAAGATTTCTGTAGCGCTGCAGAAAGAATACATTAGTCCTTTGAATATTACCGCTGCTGGGCACATACCAGGGACACCCAGCTCTATTGAAAAAGTTTCTATTTCAGCAAGGGGTTCTCAGTGTCCCTTGTGTCAGCGCCGATAGCTCCTTCGTGGCCGTGGCCATGGCCCTGACAGCCCTTATGTAGAGTGATGAATAGGAAGTTGACGGATTAGTTGCTTAGTAAAATGTTAAATTATTCCCGAATGTCTTTGTGTGGAAGAAATCACCACTCCAGCAAGAGAGTAGGTTTCATCTATCACTCAGTCACTTTTCCTACAACTCCAGAGGAGATCATCTGCAGACAAGAAGATGTGCTGGGGAAGAAAGGTGACCGGTGTGCAGCCTTACCACCTGGTTAGTGAGGGTGGAAAGGTGAAAATAAACCATTCTGAGGTTATTTTCCCAAATATTTTTTCAAACTGAAAAGTCAAAATATTTCATTTTCAGTTTGTCAAAACAAGTTATAAATCCTTCCTTTGCAGCTTTGAATTCAGAAATATTTGAAGTCTCCATGAAATACTTTTTGGGAGATGGTGAACACATTTGCTACACAATGATATTGATATATATAAAAATATATCTTTTTACGCAGTTCTGTTTGCTCCCGACAATAACGGATAGTTCAAAAGCCAGATCATACATTATCTAGGGACAGACCGAGAAGAGATGACCCAAGAACAAAAAGCATTACTGCTCTTCTGGAGGCTTTTTAGAATAAGAGAGTGGTCTCAATATGCAAAATTACTTGTTTATTTCAGTTAAAAAAAAAACACAAAGATGCAGTGGCACCTAAGATGGCCATGAACTATGTCTGGAAGCTAACAACCGTGTCACAGGATGTCTGTCACTTCATGGAAGATATCGGAAGGGTAATATGGAACTGCTAACAAGTGTAGAGAATGGTTATCAAATATCTGGTTACTTCTTCAGCCTATATGCAATGAAGAATGCTCACACAAAATAAGGACCTTTGCAGATCATCTAGTCCAAACCCCCTGCCACGGGCAGGGACATCTTTCACTAGATCAGAAAACATAGATAAAGTATTGGAATAGGAACAGAACACAAGGCTTTAGGATTTAGTTTCCTAATGGGAAAACCTTAAAGGAACCGTCTCTTCCTGTACGCTATTCCTGACATGCGAGCTTGGGAATGTATATATAAACTGGTGGAAAGGCATAAGCTTTCACATAACCGTAACTAATGTAGAACATGCCCCCATGTGTTATTTTGCAGTGCAGATGCACCAAAAAAAAAACCCCCAAAACAAAACCCATAATCGACTCTAAAACTGAAAGAGGGAAAAGTTGGCTCTCAGTTTTGAAGGTCTTTTACCCTAAATACTTCCCTAAGCATCCACGCTACAGAGAGCAGACCCAGCACTTAAGAGCCCCTTCAAAGTTCACATACACCTTTTGGATCTCCCAGAAGGCTACTGCTAAATGTTTTACTCTGTTATTCTCTTAAAACCCTCTCTTTTCCCCAGCTGTGGTATCTTTAGTATTTCAAAAAGAAAAATATTGAAAAGATGGAATAGCTAAGTTTTTACTATGCATGACCCTACGGAGCAAGTAAACTAAACCCCCAAAAGTCCACGCCTGCTGATCAGCTATTATACTTAATTAGAAAATTCAGTCAGCTGGGCTAAGGAGGCTGATATGACCAGCTTCTCTAAGATGAAATGGGCCATCTAATTATGCACTTTTATAGCTCATTATACCTCATTTTGAACTTGAAGCACAAATTAATTCAGGGGAATTCAGTGGCTGTGTTAAACTGGAGGCCATGTTATTTAATCATGGAAGTCCTCATTGGTATTAAAAATGCATACTTCTGAATACATCTTAAATCAATACAACTCGACATTTAGCATTATTATTCTGTTTTTAACGTTTTCCTTGAGCCAGTTCTTTTAAGCTGCAGCCTGGTGGGTCCCTATTGGTGCAAGTGTGGTGCGAATGTGCCTGGCTACTGCAGAGACAGGCGGCCCCTGTCCCAAAGGGTACTTATTTGCCACTTCGTGGCACTGGGGAAGGAAGGCCTAAGGGAAGGAGGGCACCGGGCAGCAAACCAGGTGTCTCTCCATGACTGTTCTGCTCCCAGACTCATCCAGGCTAGTTTAGTGCTTGCAGGACGGAAGGGGCGGCATCCCCCAGAAGCCAACAGGGTGGCCAGCCACCGCCTGGCCCTGCCACATGTCAGGTCACTGACCCCCCTGGACTGTATCCCCAATGGGGGAGCGGCAGCCATCCACCCTGGGGCCAAGAATAGGCTGAGGGCTTGAAGGGACTAATGTTCATGGAGGAGGATTGCCCTGTATGGCTCCCCTGCTATGCGCCGCTGCACCACTGCAAGCTGAATTTGGGACCCAGCAGAGCTCAGGGGCAAACCCCTCCAGATTTTGGGCCCAGACCTGCCTAGGGGTGGCCGTGGGCTTCCTCCTCTGCCCACACAGAGGGGCAGGGGCCGGGCTAACTGCCGAGCAGCCCAAGATCCGCTTCTCTGCCAGCGAAGGGCCCACATCTCCTGCGGGAGACACAAAGACCCACCGCACAGACTCCCTGCCTGGCTTGGGAGCGGGGCCGTACTGGGACACCCGCTGCTGCACTGGTGAGCACGGCCAGCTGCAGCCCCAGTCCCCCGCTGGGCAGCCTGGACCTCCAGCCCGGGCCCCGTATTTGCTCCAGCAAAGCCGGGTGGTGAATTCACATCAGGCAGCCACCAATAAAACCCATTTAACTCATTTGTGTTTAGGTACGTAGTCATGGAAAAATGGATTTTGTTATCGTGCCCAAAGACGTAGCGATACCAGATCCAAATCACAGATTTTTGGTACTGTGGGAAAAGAATTACTGAAAAATATATGAATGGGTTGCCTTCCCATCAAGTAAATGAAATGTTTTGATGAAACTGAAAGCCCGAATTAATTTATTTACCCTTTGCAAACTTAAATTTACTCAGTGCACGTAACGTTTATCACAATTTTCTCTATCGGCCGAACTAAAAATTACTCGTGGCCTTTATTAGAAGGCTTTTGAGAGGCAGGTCATGTCTGGTCAAAGGCGGTTTATGCTTCCCACGCGACTTCTTATAGAAGGTTGAAGACTGACATCAGCAAACCCGGCTTCCCTCGGCGGGGGCGGGGGCGGGGGCGGGGGCGGGGCCTCCCCTGCGCGCGTAAGGCGCGCGCTGCCTGCCCCCCAGCGGCGGCCGCCGGCAGCAGCGGCCCCTCCGCGAGGCCGCCCGCGGGGGAACGCGGCGGGAATGGGGCGGAGGGGGCGGGGGGAGCGGGAGGGCAGCGGGAATCGGGGGTCGGCTCCCCTCCTACCCCCCCCCCCCCCGCGCCTTCGGCGATCTGACACCTTCCCGTGCAGAACCCCCATATTTTTAATACATTTTTAGTTCAACTGAAGCTTCTGCACGGGTACTTGGCGAAGCACTCGCGGAGCCGGGGACGGCAATGCCACAACGCTGAACGGATATCCTCCCCCTCCTCCTCCAGCAACTTCTTTTTGCAACGTAAAAATGCTGTATAGGCACTCTTTTGTCGCTGGAAAGAAAACCAGGCAAATTCTGAAGCTGAAACCGTTACTTGCAAGTGTCTTCTGTGCCCGTAAATGTTGAATTTATGTATTTATTTCTTACGATTAATTAAATTTGTACTAGATATAATTGGAGAGATGAGCGGACTCAGTCTGCTGTAATATCTAGCTGACCCTGTGGGTTCAAGAAGGCAGGCACCAGAGCCGCGCCTGTGCGTGTGCCTTCGGCGGGTTTTTTGCCCCATAGCTCAATGCGTCGCAGCCGTTGGCAGCCGCCCTCGGCTGGGCCCCGGCTGGGCCCATTTCAGCCCGTCTCTGCGTTGCACGTAGGTGCCTCGGGCTAGAAGTTGTTACCTGTGCGCTGCCTACCTGTCCCGAGCGCTCCCCGGGACCTCTCTTTCCTACTCTTTACCGTGCAGAGGTTGCGCTGACGTATTTTACTGGTTACACGTCAAAATAACAAAATGCAGTTGTGACCAGATATTTAATTACATTAAAATAGTCTAAATAGACAACTGGCTAGGAATTTGAGGGGCCTACATGAGAACTAACCAGAAAAACCATAGAATCACAGAATTGTTTAGGTTGGAAAAGACCTCTATGATCATCAAGTCCAATCTAGATGCTCACCTTGCATTTTTGTATTTGATTTAAACGCCGTACTGCTACCATTAACTTCCTGTGCTACTACGGCGAATAGAGACCAAAGAGTAACCAGCTCAGCAATTAGATGCCAACGAACAGAAGTGAACAGAACATCTGTCTTTCTTATCATATGCGTGGTCAGGGGTTTTGTGCTGTTTGTGCGGTCATTCAAGCAAATAATGAATCAAATATCAATGCAGAGGAACCTTTTGCTCTATTTTCAGTTTTACAAATCGTGCAGGAGCTTTTATTTCAATAAAATAAACATCGGATGCTGATGTTTACCAAATATCCTGTACTCAGGTTATTTTGCTAAAAATAGCTACAGAGAAAGAGCATCCATCACTGGTAGTGATTAGTCTGGCAAACCCCCTACTTGGCTACAGCAGGTGGAGCTGCCTCAGAAAGCCCAGATGATGCTTTCGCAACCTGCAAACCTCTCCACAGCAGCGCCTTTATTATTAGCTGCACCCGAGACCAAGGCGCTACTGAATGAGGTGCTGTACATAAACAGCTAGCGATGGCCATGCTGCACTTTGATGGATTAGGTAAGGAGGGTTTTGCTGTCCCGGCGCTGCTGAGGGGAAACCAACCAAAGTTTTCAAATTTGTTCCACCTGCTTTTGAGTAACGAGCTCCAGCCACTTAAGTTCTACTGAAGTTCATTGAAAGTGATAAACCTACACTTGGTCTGAAAAGTAATAAAAAAATTTACCTGAATCCCTGTGCCTTAATCTCATTGTTGAGTGGTTTGTTTACACTTTCTCTGAGAAGTGCTTTGAAGCCAGGAAGAAAAGTAAAGGCATTCATTCCCTGTCTCACACCTGAACGAAGAGCCACCTATGACTGTAGGGACTTGCAAGCTGCTTATCTACAATTCATAGGTGTTTCGTCAGTCTGACCTGGGTGAACAACTCACACCCCAGCTTCCACTAGTTAATGAATAAGTTACTTTATGCCCACTGGGCTTTTCTGTACTAGAGGTGTTGCTGCCTCCATCGCTGCTCGCTGCCCAGTAACGTGGCCAACAAATGCTGCTGGGCAAAAGCACTGAGACGACAGGGACAGCCACAATGGCGTGGTACGGCCCTCGTTCTCCCCCCCCCCCGCCCTTGAAAAGAGAACAGGGTTGACTTTGGTTTTCTTTGATGTATAAGTATCTATATCTACAAAATTAAGAACTTGGAGCCTCTGCTCAAACAGTTGATTTCTATCCCCAGTAAAATAACCCCAGTGACCAAAACCCAAAAAACAGTCAATGCTGCCTCAATGTCCTATGCTGCTCTTTCAGAGCTCTTGATGGTCACATCCAAAAAAACATATACAAAGATATTATTGGCTGCAAGTAAATAGCTGTAAAGAGAAGTCTCATGAAACACTGGTCAGATGTCTACGGATGCATTTTTGTCGTTCAGATGAAGCATGTTTCTCAAGGCTTTTACCATAAATGTTAGAATCCTTTTAAGATGTGCTAAAAACAACAACAACAAAAAAATAAAACAAATCCAAACCCCACAATCCAAACCTCGGACAACCTAATTAAGGACCTGTACCTGACAGTCCTTTAAGAGTTTCTTCTACTGTTGAGCCCAGGTTTCTCAGGCATCAGCAGAAGAAACCCCTGGATACAATCTCAGCAAACTGGCTGTTCTGGAAGAAGCCTGTTACTGCACCAGAAAGGAAAAGAAACAGCGAATGAAAATGAGTGCCTGCGTAGGTTTTTCTCAACAGATCCAATGAGTCAGCACTTCAGCTTTTTTACTTTCTCATTTTTTCTTGTCTTCCAGTTCTGTTTTCTTTCACTAAGAGGCTCGTAGTGGTCCTCCTTTTGAAAACTCTGCAGGCAGCCTCATCCAGCTTACAGCGAGTGATACATTAGTCTGTCACAATTAAAACAAAAGAATGACGATGCAGGACATTCCTTTGAAATCCATGAAAGATATGCCTCTGGGTGCTGTGCTGCTTCCATCACATTCCTGTCCTAGTGCCTACTACATGACATGGTTTGGCAGAAACAAGTCAGCCTCTGGCTTTTCTCAGCCAACATAGAATACATCATCGTTCTCCATAGATTCCTCGGCTTTGCATAACTAACAAGCTTCCCCTCCGAAAGCTTAGTCCTGTCACATGCACAATGTCTTCCACCTCACGGAGAACTGAAGTGGAAAATGTTGCATCTGTCAAGGGATAAAGACTCTGATGAGTATTCCCAAAAGAAAGAAGACAAAAAATGTATGAGAAATAGGTAACACAGGTCTATTCCCTGTGTTGTGTTCCTACCTGAAGAATTTTCTGCCCAAAGTAGAATATTTTAACGGTGGCAAGTGGATGGTCCTGCCCTGACTTGTTAATGATGCAAAAAGCAACTCTCACATTAACTTTCTGAAGCATGCAGAAAGCCATGAAATACATACACATCCTAGAGGAACGATTTTTCAAGAGCCATTTGCTTACCAAGGCGAAGAGATTACAGTAATAAATTATTACCTATTTTTTCCTTAAATCTTAAAAAAAAAAAAAATCCCCTTTTCTACAATGCTGAAGCGAAGCACATGATAAACATTTTCAAATTACATTACAGAAATAACATTACTTATATGCAGAATCAGAACCGTGATGTTCTGTGATGGTAGGAAAGGCTTGTTGAGAGAGGCCGTATCTTTTACTAGAAAAATAGAAAGCTGGAAAAAACCCACACAGGCTCTTCTTCAGGTTTGAAATGCATAAAACCTTTGCAGTCCTGACTAGAGTTGGCGAACTTCTAGCAGCAAATATTTTATTTGTCAAGAAATGTAGTTTTAGGGCAGACAAAACTCTTCGCTAAATCTGAAGCATTCACCGTGACTTACAGCCAAGAAGAGAAAGAGCTGGAATGTCGAAAGGATTTATCTTATTTCTTCTGAAATGGAAACAGTGACTGAGCTCATAAACAAAATCCCTGACACAGACACATGCACACGGCTCATGTTCCATTCACAAAATAGCAGGCGATCCTCCATAGCCTAAATCAGGGCAGCTGGGAAGTTTGGGCTCAAATGCCCTTCTCACATTTGCCACATCTGAGTTTTCCGTAGTCTAGAGAGTGTCTTCACTGTCTTCTGACCATTCTGAGGTACGGCTTTCTGGCTTGCACCAGTAAGGTTGGTTATATTTTAACCTCAGTACATCAGTGAAGGGGACTGAGCCAAAGTCAGATTTTGTGCGACCGTAGCTGGGGTGGGGGGTGAGGGGGGAGGAGAATAAAAGGAAGAGGAAAAAAACCAGATTCTTTGCATTTCCGTCCCACAGATTTTAAAAGATAATTTGGCCTTAAAAATAATAATTAAAAAAGCAAAAGATTTTTCAGAATTCAACTCCCTTAGGTTCAAAATATCTGTTTTGACGTGGTGGTGTTCTAATATATGTGCGACTAAACACCCACAGGCAGCAGTATTTCTTAACAGACCCTGCAATAAAGATTTCTTTTTGAAAAATGTCCCATTTTAAAGGCAGTATATGATTTTGAGCATTTTCATATGATTGGAATCAAAAGGGATCCAAGGTGAACTAAGAAACAGCATAAACAAAATAGGTGCTTTGACGACATGGTTTATTAAATTGAGACTAAGTGATTTACTGTTTGTTTGCAATTTATAAAAAGGAAAACAATCACAACAACATTACAAATCTTGATTTCTGGTGTATTTTTAATCTCAAGAGATAAATGCCCTACAAAATGAACTGAAATAAAAACATGCAGCTCATTCAGTAGTGAAATAGAGCTGCCTCTAGGATGGGAAGTGGCAAATGCTGATCAGGGCAATAAGAACATACCTCAGCAAACAACAGGGATGGGGAAACTTAAGTGATGTATGTGGTAACATCTACTCCCATGGTACAGAATTGAGGATGACTCTGTCAAACCCAACACTAACCAGAAACGCTGGCAGCAGAGAGGCAGAAGCAAACTTCACTCCTCTTGAACCGCTAAATCTTCTTTCTCATCTAACGCCTGTCCCAGCTCCGACACTGGTGAGGTCTAGAAGGGATTACATGCTCAGGAACAGAGACAGAAAACTCCCTTATGGTTTTCCCTAGGAAAACAGCAGGAGAAACTGCCAGGGATTATTCCCCACAGATCAGAGAGTGAAACTGTGGGCATCTTCAAATAATCTCCCCAGGGAAGGCCACTTGGACACTTTCAAGAATTGGCTGGACAGGGTGCTGGGCCATCTTGTCTAGGCTGTGCTCTTCCTAGAAAGGTTGGACTAGATGATCCCTGAGGTCCCTTCCAACCTGGGATTCTGTGATACTCTGTGATCTTCCCTGGCAATGAGAGTGTCAGTCCCTCTAAGGACAGAGATTATGACCTGAAAGGTGTTTCTAAGACACCCACTAGCTGCAACTGAACCCATATCTCCTTCCCACCCTCCCAATCCCAAGATGGGCTTATTTAACACACCATTTTTTCAGGATTTGCAAGGGGTCGGACTGACCCCATCTCTCTGTGGTGTAAGAAATAGCATTAGTGGGGACAGGATCTTGCCATACTGCCATCTGGTAGTATGAGAGAAAGAAAAGGGACAAGTGATGTGGGACACTAGGGAACCCTACCCACAGCTGATGGATCAGTCACACGTCCAGTGGCTTGCATGTCCTTCTCCCCTCCTGTGTGCTGGCAGGTGCCCCTTCAGATACAAGAGTTTGTGCTGTGGGTTCTTTTCCCCAGGTTAAACACTTATATGGCAGCAGGAGCACAGGAAGGTACCAGTTGACAGGGTGGGCTGCTTGCCTGCCTGGCAGTTTTGCCCAAGTTTCCTTCCTGGCCTCCAAGCAGCTCATTATCAGAAGGGAGAGCAACGACTCAGCAGCTAGCTGTGCAGCAACATCTTGCTCTCAACACCTCCAGCGTACATCAGGTGGGGATATCAGCTCGCAGTAAGCAGAAATATTTCCTGACCCAGATTCAGGCATTTTATAAACTTTGAGCCTCTTTCCAGCTGTGGAGATAAAACACTGTGCTGAAGCAAAAAAAAGTGATGTCTGTCAGAAACGGACGTCTTCACCCTCCCTCACTGTGTGTGGCACAACTGTTAAGGAAATTTGTACTGGATTTCACAACTGAAACAAACGTGTGTTTCGGTTCTGAAAGCCTCTCTACTTGATTTGTTTCATTGTTTCTGCCGAGCAAGGCAGCGTGGACTGCAAAGCCACGCTGCAAAGCAAGACTTTACACAACAAGCCATTTGCCGAGCACTCTGACAAAAAGACACCTAAGCAGAGAAATGGCATCCTCCCAACTTACACATCCTTCTGCAGGAACTGACTGGAGCCTTTAGGCTTACTGAAAGGCTCCCGCAGTATCTCAGCCCACACAGCGCCCCTTGTCACCCTGCATAACTGGGAGCTCTCAGGGAGCTTGGCAGGGACTTCACGCCCAGTGGCATGAAGCGCCACAGTAATATCTACTGTGGCCACCCAAAGCACTAAATTAGGAAAGACTGAGAAGTTTTGAAAGACAAATTTAATAATTTTATATTGAAAATAAATCCATGTTAAATAATCCCCATTTAAACCCAGATAAAAGCACTGTACAGATAGCAAAAATACAAACTGCACAAGACTATGTTATACTTTATTTTGAAGCTAGGGGATAGATTTAATACTACTGTATTTGAAAATTTCCTAATGTCTTCTAAGAACAGATGTCCACTTTTCTGAAGAAGGCAGCATGGTTCATTATTGTCCTCATTCACTTCCCATAACAAGAGGATCTTTATACGTGGCTACAACACAGATGCCAACTGACACTTGAGAGTAATATTGCTAGAGGGGGAAAAATATGGAAGTGCTTCAGAGCGTTTTTTAAAAATTAATAAAGTATTGTATATTTATTCCCTTCAGTTTAGCTGAAACGATTTCTTAAGAAACTCCAATTCAGCTTTGAGACTGCTGAAATGCAGTTCCAAAATTCAGTTCTGAAGGTGCTTTCTCCCAGGTCACGCAGCCCAAGTGAGCAGGCATGCCATTTTACAGTCATAGTGTAGAGCCACTGCTGTGGGACATGTTTCATGGCATCTGTGACACCAGAGTTTCTGCAGTGACACCGTGCCCTCTGCTCAGAACTGATGCAAAAGTGATCGAAGGGCCATACTAGTTGCCAACATTAACTCCAAACTGCTTTTTCTAATTTAAAGATTTAGGTGGTGGGGTAGTAGCAATGTTACCAGGGCATCTGGCGTGCTGAATTTTTTTCCTGTTGCTAAATGAAAACGTACCCCGTTATCTAAACTAACATGAATGATGATGAAGTTTGGCTTCCCACTTCCACGTCCTCCATCCTTTTCCTTTGTCCTGTTGCAATTCCCCCCACATCTGCTCCATCAAGTCCTTCCAGCCGTTATCCCTACGCAGCGCACAGGTCAGGCTCAGGTGCTGCCAGACTCATGGACAGTGAGTCCAGCAGTTCAAGGTTGTCTCTGCTTCTCTGGACCCTTGGAAGAAGCCCAGTGGGATGTGTAGCCTGGATCCGCTTGATGGAGGTGCGGGATTTCCTGGGCGCTACCTCTCCCCTCCCTCCCTTGGTGGCTGAGGCCTGCCCAGCTCGCTCTTGGTTCTGTGTGGGCTGAGCCAGGCAGCCCTTGGCCGGCCGAGGGGAGCCGGCGCCTTCTCCCAGTCCCTGCGGGGCTGCCTCTGTCTTGCCCACCCACGGTTTCCAAAAGGAACCCGCCAGACTCTGGAGCCACGAGGGTCGCTGGAGCAGAGCCGTGAGTCAGCGCTGTGAAAACTCCCCTTGCTTTCCCCATGGCAGGGCCACGTCTTTTAATAAATTCAGTAAAATACCCAAAAATGCGGCAGGGGTTGAAAATGACCCAGCTGAAATAGTATAATTGGATTTGGAAAGGGGAAGCCTGTTTCAAAAGAAAATTCCTGGGATGCTTGTTTTTAAAGTGGTAGCAGCAACCTCAAGAAAACAACAAAGCGTCTGCTAGAAAATTAAGGGTAACGCAAGATCTGACCTCAGGACTTACCCTAGCGCGGCTCTGTTGCCCTGCAAATATCTTGTGTCCTTGAGAGCAAAATCATCTTCAGCACAACAAAATCAAGGTAAATCGCTCCAGACGTTTCTGAGCGCGATTTGTCACAGAGTGCAATTCCCACTGAGGTAAAAAGGGCATATGCAAAACTGGAGAGGAAGACGGCTTTCAGCCAAGTAAGGCGGGCAATGTTTTTTGGGCAAGCTCCTAATACAAGTTTTGAGATGCTAGTAACTTAACCAAGTTCCAACACATTCCAATGCTGCTTAAAGCAGGTTGGTTGTAATTGCACTATGCAGATGAAGGAGCAGGACTCTGTTTATGTGACAATGCTATATACTGGCTTCAGCTGAGCCTGGGGAACTACTGTGCTAAACACACTACAAAACCAAACCTAGAATACATTATAAATCTGAACAAACAAGACAGGCAAAAAAAAAAAGTATCACCAATAATGCTTCATCTTCAGAGAAATAGACTACGACAGAGCCTATCTTGCATCTAGATCAAAAAGCTTCCAGGAGACTGCACAGTTTTGTTCATAGAGAAATAGGGTGAGCCAAAATTAGAGGCAAATTAAGAGATGACAAAGTGCTGAATGCCTCTATTACCCAAGCGATTTCTTCAGAAGGCCAAATTATTTCTAGCTTCTGGGGGGATTTGGTCTGCTGTACAGTATCTGTATTCTGTATGAGAAAGCCACAGTTAAAAGCTTGCTGAGGGATTCAATGAATGCTTCTGATCAGTGACTTTTTTTGAAGTTGAAGTAGTTGCTTTTGTTTCAGTTGATTTGGTTTCAAATACTCAGATCACACATGTTAACTGTAGAGCTTTTTTTACTCTAAGACTACATGAAACACATATAGAGGAGAAATTTTGTTGTTATTTGGCTGGATAAATGTAGAGGAAGACTGAGTTTTCCTCATGATATTCGTTCTCCTGAGGCCATCACTTGCAAGTCAACTGTATCTGACACAAACTGTACAAATTCATAAAGTACATGGCAACGAAAGAATTGCTGCATAACAATTTTCAGTCTGGACATGAAGACACCCTGTGTTATATAATATTTACTAGTGCCAAGAGACAGCAATAAAAGAAAAAACAACAGATAGGTATATTGCAAATACAGACATAATAAAGAAGAAAAGGCTGATAAAATCTCTGGATGCCAGCAGTTCCAGTGTATGGTTTATGTTCACTTTTTACTGCACCCTCTTCCTGTTTGCCTGAGAGCTTATCTTTGATGAAAAACACAAACATTGTTTAAGGTCTGACTAATACCCACAAAAACAAGGACAGGCAGAGAAGGACACGAGAACTCCCGTTTCTGTACATTCTCTGATGCCTTATGAATTGGGTAACATTGCTGAGTGAAACGTTACCCTTACATCTGAACAAGCGAAGATTTGCAATTGCTCAGGTTAGACTTTTATTTTTCCTAGAATAGGATCACTTTTTACATATATAGGTAAAATTTATCACCAGTTATGCACAAGCAAACAGTTCTTACTAGGTACTTGCAGTGACTAACAATAAGTGTTCGGTATCCCTAACCCTCTGTGGTCTGTATTTAGGCTGACATATAAAACAGGCTTTTCTTTTCTTTTAAGAGCTGAGTGATATTTAAAATCAGGCATCTCAGCAAGCTCTTGTACTAAGGATTTCAATATTTACTTTCCATAAATAACCTCTTTAAAATTTTCTGTTTCTTTGCACTTCTCTGCAGGAAAAACAATTTGCTAATGTCAAGAATTAAGGAAAATTTGCACAAGGGCAGGCAAAGCAAATCTCTGTTTTGTTCAAACAAGACACTCCCTCAATTTTCAACCTCCTTTCTTTGAAGACCCATAAGCTATTAAATTTTATTTACATCTTTCAAGTTGAATGAAACAGAATTTCTCACTTACCACTTCCAAGTACCCAACTTCAGGAGAAACCACATAGAGATATACCCCCAATCATCTCACAATTTAGACAAAAGTTTAGCTTCAGCTATTGCATGTCTGTCTTCAATGCATTTACTGTGTATAAAGGTAAATGGGTCCCAAAACACTTAAAGAATCAGAGGTCTGAGTTGCCACTAAGTTCACAACAGTACTTCTTTCCTTCTTTGAAATTCTTTCTATCCTCCCTGGTACACTGAATGTGTCTCAGCACGCATTGTTCTCCATCACCAAGCACTGAACTGCAAAATCATACTGCAATGTGACTTTTCTATTTGCAGTCCCTTTGATAGGTTTGTTATAGGGCACATTAGGAAAGCACCAAGATACTTCACCAAGAGTGAAAAAAGGGGTTTAAAAGAGCGCGGCAGTCTGGTTAATTGGATCATTCATCACCAAAATCTGTCTTTAGAGGATAGTTAGTATTTGCTTCACAGCTGATCATTGGTTATTTTATGGGGATGAACACATTTATTAAAAAAGATTATTGGCCTATAATTTTACAGATTTCTGCTTGCAATCAATTATATAACTGGTAAGCTACTATTAATATACTCTCTTCCATAAATCAACCGGCTTGAAAAAATATTTCAGTTTAGCTTCTGCATTTTACCATTGCTAATGTTTTATTTACTCTGCATTTTTGCAACCTCTGCTTTTGATGGGGAAGGAAAAGCAGGACTCTGGCCATCTAAGACACTTTTCCAAAGTTGTGATAGCTAAGCCCTTTACAGAGTAACCTAAGTTGTCAGGCACTGCTATAGCAAAGCAGACTTAGTACACCAACTTCATGGCGCATCTATCCCCACCAGTTCAAGGGGCAAGGGACCAGAGGTCATTGCTGAACCTTAACCTCTCTCACAATGGCATGCAGAACTGCCTGGCTAATTTCCTCTGTGTTTTATTTAGCAGGCATGTGGCCAGCATGGGAAGCAGCCTTTCCCACAGATGTTTAGTATAAAAGAAGCTATTTATCAGTGTGAATTATACAGTCAGGCTGTGATCAGAATAGATCAGGTCTCTATGTAGCACAGCAGTTCCCATGTTCTCTGAAACAATGGGTTACAACAGCAAAATTAAAACCAAGTTGTGCCTGAAGTCTCTTTTCTTGCATTATTCTCTTTTAGAGTACACTGATTTACACCCACTTCTCACCAGGACTGGGAGAATGGCAAGGGTCACAGGGCAAATGGTGGCACTGTCCAAGGTGACCAGCTGAACAGACCTCGGGCAAACACCAGGGCTTTCTGACAGCCCATCTCCTATCTTTGCTAACCATTCCAGCAGTTCCCTTTAATACAAGCATTTGTTTTCCCCAAAAGCCTTCTAACATGGTGGTCTTCTTGCTTTCCTTTCACAAACAAAAAAAACCAAAAACAAACCCCAACAAAACAGATATTAAGTCAGTCTAAGTTCCTTTCCCAAAACAGTTGGACTATATCCTCTCACATATTTGCCATTTGTTAGGAGAAGTACCACTGCATTTGTTTCATGTGCAAAAAATACCTCGGACATAAATCATTAGGTTCTTCTGGGTCCACAGGGAGCACAAGGACCACGGTAAATTGTCAGATTGGACAAATTCCCCATTAGGCCTATGAATGTCTCACTTCTCTCTAATATAATGAGGCAGATTGACTAGATATGGTGTTTTTTACGTATACCTTTACAGGACGCTGGAAAATATTTGGATTCAGCCTGCTCTCTCTTCAGAGATTTATCTTTACCTCAGGCAGATGATTTTCTTCCCTTGCCATACCTGTGTGAGGGCAGAAGTCTTCGACAACCCCACAGGACCATAATAGCATCTTTGCAGACTTGAACCATTGCCTTGAGTGTTCTTACTTCTGTCCTTCACTCCAAAGCCACATGGGTCCTTTATAACCTCAAAGAACAAGAAAGTTTCTCTTGTAAAATTTGCCTTGCAAACATGATAAATGTAATCAAATTTACTGATCTACTGAACTGATGAGACTGAAAACACTGTAAAACAACACTTCTAGCACCTGCAATTAGAAAAAAATATATAACCTTCCTGGGACAGGCAGGGGGGAACTGACACGAGTTTAAGCAGCACAATTCATTTCTGGGGCAGTAACTGAGCCATCCTAAACCTGGGCACTTTCAGAGCCCAGGTTTTAAGTCTAGTCCTTGGAGAGGGGTTTGAGAAATTGATGGGTTTATCCTCACCTTTCTTAAATTATAGAGCTTTTCAAAAGCCTCCAGACTTTGGTTTGAGTCAGAAAAAGTAGAACTCCTTGGAGAACTAAAGAAACCTCAGTCTCCTCCGCTAGTCAAACTAGCCCCATCCTTTTTCCTTCCTCTGGACTCACTGACCCAGCCCGTGCTGAGGCCGGATGGTCCCAGGGCTGACAGAGGGATTGTGAGACCCAGGAGAGCCACCGGCTGCTCCAGCCCTGGCTCTGGTGCTGCATCAGCCCTGAAAACTGCTGGATGCAATGTTGCACTCAACTCCGAACCTCTGAGCCCATGGAGATGAAGAATCGGAGCCTTCGCCAGGAAGCCCTAGTGAGTTTCAAAATAGCATAGGAGAAGAGCGATGCTTCAAAGGCGTATGCATTTAACCACATTTGAGCAAAATTTCATGAGCAAAGCTGTTTTTCCATGGAGACACACATGGCTCTCCCTGTCCAGAAGTCAAGCTGCTGCTACAAAGCATGATGATCTTGTCCTGTCCCAGTAGAACACTTGTAAGAATTCAGGGACATGGGAAAACACATCATGTCACAATTATCTTGAGAACAGATTACTCTTTTTTTAATTATTTTTTTTTTGGCAGAAATGTTAAAAAAACACATCAGTAACTGTAAAATAAAACTGCAAGTATTCACCCTGAGGCGGAGGCCTGGCATAAGAAATTTCAGAGCACTGAAAAATAATTTACCCCAGCAGAAGCAGGATTTTACAAGAGAAATTGTTGGCCAAATGTAACTATTGGCAGCATTGTCAGCTCCGCTTATAAGAAATAACGCACCTATGCAAATCAGCCAGTTCTTTAAAATTACAAACCCCAAATGCTGTACTCAGTCATATAGCCAAAAGGAAGGTTTATTGCTTCAAGAGATGTTAGCCATGTTTTGAGTAATGTCTTTTCAGGAAAGGCTTATAAAAGATTAAGAAAAAAGAGAACTCAGCTGGCACAGCGTTACTGGAAGACACTGGAAGCTGGTAATGCCTCCAGCTGCTCTGCTACCACTCTTTTCTATTCCCCCAGTTTCAACTGAGTTATGTTTTTCCCAGGCAGGGTGAGGCTCCTTCGGGTCAGGACTGTTACCACATGTTGTCTGTCTCCTCAGTTTCAGCACAGCTCTTTCAGCACACCTCCAAAGCAGTTATACAGGCTTTTGTTGTGCATGAGCCTTTCCTCAGCATGTGCGTACTGATGTCACTGCAACGTCACTGCACAAGCGACTGTGGAGAATGAGGGCTAGACCCTGCTTTGAGCCCCTTTGCATGCAGACCCCTGCCATGTCACTCTCCTTCATGGGAGGGGGTTGATGTTTTGCTCAGAGAGAACATGGTGAACATCTTACTGCAATCCCTTTGGCACTCTGGGAAGCAAGATATCATCATCTTTCTCTTCTTTGCTCACCACTCTCTTGTAGCATGCATTAAATGCAGAAAACCACTGACTTTCTAGTTGTCTTTATCAAATGTCAGAGGATATATAGGAGCTCGCCTTCAAGACACAAACGTATGCGAAAACAGACTGTGGGTTTTGCTGTGCACTGCTATAACACGCTTGTTACTTGGGAAATGTGATCATTGCTCTTGTAGGCTAGGTGTGTGCTCAGGGCTGCAACCTCTATTTCAACCAAGCCTGGATACCAAAAATTTTGCATCATAGGATCATAGGAAAAAAGTGTAATGGAGGGGGGGGTAGTCAATAAAGGGGGAGGCAAAAAAGAAAAAGAGGGATCAGCTCATTTTTGACAGATAGAAAAATGTAGCAAACCTAAAAATCTCCTCAGATCCTGAAAGCAAGGAGAATAATTTGAGAAAGGTATAGCTATATATTGCAGGGGTAAAACAGGATGCATTTTAATATCTTTAAGCTAGCTCATGTTTGACATTTAGTATTCTTACAACAGACAAATAAGTATTCTAGCATTAAGTACATTTCCCCCAATATGCTCTTTTATATTTTACACACAATTTGAAACATCTGGTAAATGACTTGTTTTCCTGAAGCACAGCAGAGAGCATGCTTGGATGATGCACTGCTGTTTGTGAAATGTTTCTCTCTGTGGAACACTTCCCTTCTTCCATTTCCTCTCCATTTTTACTATTTGCTTATTCTGAAAATAACAACATTAATCTGAAAGTACCATAACAGATTAGAGTATTGATTGCGCTGTATGAATGAAACAATAATATACAACAGATGACATGTTTTACTACCAAAAAATCACAATGTTGATAAGATGGGGTCTTTAGAAATAAGTATGGTTCTCTTGAGAGTGATGAATTGAGATGCCACACTACTATAGTACAGACCACTGTACATAGCTTATTTGGAATTTGTCATTTATTTTAAGAGTGGTAATTTTTTGACAGGCAGCTTGGTATAAAGGTCTTCTCTGACTCTTATTATTCAGGAAATGTTGTTGAATGCCATTTATCTTTTAATACATGCCCTAGTCATCTTTCCCACTCAGTTCCTAGGCGATACATGAGATTCTTCAGTTTTCAGCTACAGTTATAAGAAGCCCCTAAAATTGGGTTGACTTTTTGTTGCAGTAAAACATATGGCCTGTTGTAGGACTGAATAGCCTTCTAATGGCTACTGTTTTGAGAATGCCACCATCAGCATTGCAATAATTGAGAAAGGACATAATCGTAAACAAGATCAGACTTCTAGCTAGTTCAGATGAAATACGTTAGGCAGACATTATGGGAACTGTTACCTTCTGCTCTTTGACTAGAAACACCATAAGAGATACAAGAATAAGTAAATGTCTGCAATGCATTTATATATCTTGCAAAGTCTTATGTTGAGCGCTCATTCCACTTCCTAAGCTTTACAAGCCCCGTACCTGGTTTTTTTTTTTAACACTTTTAGTTGTGAAATTGATTACATTCTTCACAATAGAATTATAGCAGTCAGCACACTCAAAGAAGTTGCATTCAAACACAGCAAAATAATACTGACCTTACACAAGCCTGTATTCCACTGAGCCAAATTCATCCCTTCAGTCATTTTAGTGACATCTGCATGCTAGCATACACATTTTTTGCCTAGAAGATATTAAGAATGAGGTGAGCAGAAAGTATCAGCCACTGCAAGCCCAGTCTTGCAATCCATCCAAGAATGGCGGTCTCTTGAGATGAATACTTTATAGCAGTGGGTTTTGCATCTACAAGTCCAGTGGGTGTATAGTTTGAGCATGTAGATTTCTGGACTGAAGACTATTTCTTTTCCTTCTACCTGTGTGAGATTATTTCCAGAGTTAACTAACAGTGAAGGCTTTTACTCCCCCAGTCCTTTAAAAAGATATTTTAATTATTTATTTTGCACATGACACCCTTAACTGGCTCAGGAAATAGATGCGAAATGCAGAAATACAAACCTTTCCCCCTAATGCAGATGGCTATTACATCAAAAAACAAGCACTTTTTCACATGATAATATTTTTAGGAAGTCTGGGGTGGGGGAGAACTTATTAACAGATATGGCCCCTGAGGCAGCTTATCTTTTAAAAACAAAACCCCAAAACTTTAATTACTACAAAATTTACCCAGGCTGAGTAATGGCCACAGCTATTCTTACATTATATCACAAAATATAAAGGTATGTTCAGAAGTAGAGCTGGACATGAGAAGGGATAAGGTTATCGAAAGGTAATGGTGAAAGGTTTAAGGAATCTCTCCCTTACAGACCACAAAAATTAAAGAAAAATGCAGTGACACAACTGGAGTGTGTTTCCTTTAAGGAAAAAGAAATGCCGTCTCTGGAAACTCGTCAGACAGCACTTCAGACAATAGGCAACTGGTGTGAATTTTATTTTGTAACTGATAACTTATTTTCCTACTCAAGTCTATAATAGGCCTACCTTCTAAGTGGACATTGAGAGTCTAGAGGAGTTTCAATTACTCCAAATATTTTCAGATGTTTTGCAAAAGCAAAGAAGTAATCTAACAACACTAGGTCATTGATGGAGAAATGGGCAAAGGGAGGAAAGGGAGTGAGGACATCCACAAAGACCTCTGACCTCCAGAGTCCATCTTCCCCCATCCCCTCTTTACAGACTGAGGCCAGCAAGAAATGAAGGTCAGTGATGAACAAAAACAAACAGAAGGAAGCACAAAATAACAATTTCAAGCTGTATAAGAGATGTGAAGGGAGAATGCCATATTCTGCATATTTCTCTTCAAAAACTGGAAATGACACTGTCTCTTCACTCTTGTTCCTCAGAGACTGCCCATACACTTTAGGAAAAACAGGTAAGCAATGAATCAACACCCTTATTTTATGCAAATTTGAACCATTATTGAGTTTCTTTGCTGTTACAAGAGTTTTCCTCTTCAAAGAGATCCTTATTAGTATTCTTATTCCGAGAAGTCAAGGTGACAGCTTATTACTCCATTTCTGTTAGAAATAATACCTAGCAATGTGTAGTCATCTAAAACTTACAGAAACTGTAGACATACAAATTAATATTGTGTGGATTACACGATAGATAGAAAAACAAGCTGCCAGAATCTTCTACATGAAAAAAAAGCCCCCAACATAAAAACTCAGAAGGACTTTGGTGAGGGGAAAATATGAATTTAAAAATAAATCTGTAGGTACTTCAAATGTCACAGTAATCCCCCAAACTGGACCTTAATTATGCTAAAGCAAGATCAGAATTTATCCCCTTACTGAACACTACCAAGCCAACATCAATAAAATCTTCACTTAGTTCCATTATGAAAGAAAACTGGTTATTTTGACGTTGAGGGCGCCTGACATGAAGCTGACTAGTCACAGTTCCTTGAAACTGCTGGCATAAATAATACATCTACCAGCCCATTATCTCTTTTGTTTTATTTTGCTGTGGAGGATAGGATTGAAAAGACTTGCTTTCCAAACCGTAACTGAGTGAGAACAACTCTATCTCTGTCTTCACATCTGAAAGCACGCAAGTGCAAAGATGAGTGTATTTTCTGTAGTGGCAGTAATATGAAAACCTAGATGTGTATTTGGGAGTGAGTGAAGTCCCTAGGTGGCAGCTGCGCTCACTGACTAAAGCAAGATTTGGTCATTGGAAACCTACTGTGATGACTCATAAGCAGAAAACCTCAGCCCATATGTTCTTCACATCTCAACACACAGATGTGGAAACCCTGAAAGGAATCTTCATTAAAATATCTGATAATACACTGAATGGATTCATAACACTTAATGAGCCCTGTCAGAGGAGTCACTGGTCACTTTTCTCCAACAAATCCAGAAAGGAAAATGGAAGGTGCTGTCTGAAATGCAGGGTAAACCCAAAACTTTTGACATAACCGGTCAGTCGCTGTGGAAGCTGGAGGAGCACCTGAAAGAAGATGCTCAGAAACTGTCAATAAAACAGCAGGAGGGAAAACTTATGGGGCTTCACAGTACGCAGGACTTGCAGAGGGAAGCCACCATGGGCAAGGATGGCAGAACCTTGTTTGCCTCCTCAGAGAAATCTGAGTGGGAGAAGGGATTTAGGCAAGGAATAAGAAGTTACAAGGACTCTTTGCTACATGTGCGTACAAGCCAGACGCTGTGCCCCAGGAGGAAGAGTACTGCGAAATAAGTACTCAATTAACTAAAATTAGAACCAGTGACATGGTTAACTTATTATTCTGCAAGCTGCTGCCTTAGGACATGCTTGATATTGAGAAGATTCATTTCTATTCATGTATTTTAGCCTGCCAAGCAAAATTTTAATAAATAATTGTTGTGTCCCTGAACTTTCCTATGCTTTTATGCAGATTTGAAAAATCAGTTTGCCATACTGCATGGATAGAAGCTTATTTGAAACTGAATGCACGGGAAAATAATGCAAAACCAAGTGATGAAGTGAATAACTAGAATTTCATATAAGAAATGGTAAGGTGAGAAAAATTATGTAAGTAAGCTTCCTGCATGCCCTTCACAAACCTTTGTAACTGGAAGCACTGATACCGTTTGAGGAAAAAAACGCCATGGAGACTGCAAGATGAAAGATTTTATGAGAACCATTAAAGGGCCTCTCTTTTCTTCACATCTGGCTTAGCCTATGTTGTAGATTTCATGTGGTTCAGCTATATCTAAAAATATGGAGGCAGAATTGCTTAAAGTCAAGCAAATACACTATTAATGAAGCCTAGGACAATAACTGATATATCTTTAAGATTACCTCAGAGGTTGCTTATTCATGTCTATATATCTTCTGTTTTTTACTTATTTTACTTAGCTTAAAAAAATAAAATTTAAGAGTTTTTACAGTAAAAACTGTCAGGTATTGGCTTAAGACTACTTAGCATGCTGATGTGGCACAATGGTACAAATCACACCAAATTACACAAGGTGTGAAGAATTGTTTTCATTTCCCTTTCCCAGGTCTCATTTATTTTGTAGACCCCTGTGTCATTTAAAGGTTTATTTTCACAAATATTAATATACTATTAATTTATAGTATTTACTGGGTAAAGAAAACAATGCTGGAAAGAATTGAAGCCTGTCTAGCCATATACGTGGTGCAATCCCAACTGCTTGCCTACAGTCCTTCCATGGGCTTGTCTATTTTCAGACAACTATGAACCAGAAAGAGAACTGGGGTTAATCATAGAAGGAGCCATAGTATTTTACATGAGGTTTTGGGACAAGAATTTTAAAACTTGGCTTTTATGTGTCGATGCAAAATCATTCTTTCTGCAGCTGTTTCCAAAAAGATTCTTTTTGCCAAACTTTTATCTCTTTGGAGGAAGTAGAATTAGGGAAGGGAAACTGAAGACACTATGGCCTAATTCTGCTCTCAGACTTTCTACAGTGTCATGTTTCTCTCTCCTTTGCTTCTGAGACCATATTTTTAATGTCAGCAGGATAGGGGAATGGGGTCCAATGTCATGGAGGCACCGAAATTTGACCCTTCCCTGTGAAAGAAGGCAGGGATTTGCGTGTCTGAACTTGACTGGAGGTAGCTACCTGTCACACGAAGCCTGAGCAGTGTGACCCCAGGAAGAGGAGACATAAGTGAGGGGACGCAGAAGTCTTGATTGACTGACTTACTGTGCCTCCTCAGCCACCTCCATTTCTTCCAACATGCCCGTCTTTCTCTACTGAGCGTACTGGCAACTGCAGTTCTCCATGATGCACCTAAATACATTGCTGAGAAGGGTGTTCACAGCGTCTTCTTTACAGGTGGGACTATCCAGAGGTTGTTTGGGAAGCCCATGTTTTCTAATAAGCACTAGATTTTCCTTCTTTTGTACAGACTTTAAAGTGCCCCGGAGTCCTCACCACCAGTTTGGACACTCAGACTTGTCTTTCCAAAGTAATTAAGCCCCTATATGTGAGCTATCAAGTCTGATTTGCTCCTATTGCAAAAGGCTTTGAGACCAGTTCATCTTTGCTGTATGTGGCCTGGGACAGCCATAATGGGTGCACAGCACCAACAAACATTTTACCTTCATTTTTACCAAAATTTAAATTGTTCCAGGGTGATTGCACCGTGCTAAGGTGTGAGCGCCCCAGCTGTTGGCCGAGGCATGCCAGTGCTACGTGCTGTACTGTCACAGAAATGGAATTCCCCTGTCCCAAAGACCCATCCTTGCAATTTGATCCAAGGGCAATGAGTATACCAGCACTGCTCAGTCTGGGGTCGATGAACTGGAGCATTTATTTTATGATGGTCATGTAAGTTGTCAGTGTGCTCAGCACGCTGCTCAGAGCCATGGTGGGTATGTCACTAATGCAATATACAAGTTGGCAGAGGGCACCTGAAACATGGCAATATCGTGTAACAAGTTCAAATGAACTTACTGTTCATGCTGTATAGCAGATGACTGGAGTCATAAAGATGTATCTGCAAGAGGTCTGAGATGTGATGACCATTAGCCATCTGGATAGTGCAAAATGCAGACTGAAAAAGCAAAATGTATTCACTGTCAAGACAGCTTTTCTCCTCACAAAAAGTTCTGTTAGTAGGAGACTAAAATAACAACAAAAATGGACAGAAAAGCAGCACATTAAGGCCTAGTCTGTCCTATAATCTTGAATGTATAGGCAGGATTCTTCACAAGCATCTTCTATTCCATACTTCCTAAGAAGCCATTTAATTAGATCCTCCCTTCAGTGCTCCCTAAAGAAAGGGAGCCTCCCCCTGCAGCTGGTTTAACTCTTTGTTCACAGGCCTCATATCCTGCTCTGGAACATTTGTAGAAATTCCTGTCCAACAGATATTTTTCAATTTTTTAAACATCCTTAACTTTTTTCTCCAGAAAAAAAAGTCCTCCATGTCCATCCATCTGAACGCCCATCCTCCCGCCACCCTCCCCCAGAAAGAAAAAAAAAAAAAAAAAAAAAAAAGAAAGAGGTATCTTTGCTCTCAGTGCTTCTAAGTGGACCTGTTTGTCCAGGAAATTGAGCGGCAGGTAAGTGATAGTTACCTACATCTCTGAATGAAAACTTTATCTGAAAAGCAAACTGCCTGCTGGGTTCCATTAATTTGTGTTAATACATAAATATCTCTTCTGCTTAGGAACAGAATCATTAGACACCATCTATGCATTCCCCCCTTTCTGAAATGCAATGTGCCCCTTGCCTTGCTCTCCACCCAGAAGTAGGAGGAAGACACTTGTTTCAGTGTTTCCTCTACCCTAATGGCTTGATCTCTGTAAGTAAGGACACGGGTGTTGTGTTTACTGCTTCACATGAACACTCTGCAAAAGATAAATATAAAAGAGCAATGAAAATGACTCACAGGCCTGCAGCCGGGTTCCTCCGCTCTGCTTCTGCAGCCGAGCCCTCTCCCTGAGGAGACATGGCCTCGTGCCGCCTCAGCCAGCCTTGCCCTGCTGCTGCAAGCTACCAAACACATCACCTGTGTCCAACAGCCCTCAAACATTTCTGCGCAGGCTGTATTATGCTCACAGTTTTTTCTGGGGCTGCTTAAATATGAGATGAAGCGCATGAGCCTGTGGTTGCAAAGGGGAATCTACCCTGACTTGGCTGATGGGGAGAGTGTCCAGGGGTGGGTATTGCCCATTTGGGTTCTCTTTGTGCCATCCGTGTCTCTGTTTACCTGGTTGATGTTGTCCTTCCTGACTCGACCGAGTGACAGCAAACCCACTCTCTTTGGTTAGAGGAAGCCAAAGAGACATGATGAGAGAAGAGATAAATTACCCCACAGCAGATACAAAGGGAAAGAAGTAGGTGCTCCTAGGTGGAGAAGTGGTGACGTGACCGGCTCCAGCCCACCTGTCAGGTTACTGTGTCCCATCCCTCACCTCGGGTAAAGGGACTGCAAAGCACCAGAAGGCTCCGCCAGCAGAGAAGGGGAGAACGGGCAGGGGTGGCTGCAGAGGCGCCTCTGAGACACCAGCCCCACGCCAGCATGGTGTCCGTTCCTCCCCGGGCTGGGGGCGAAGGCGGCTGTGCCCAGCAGGGTGCAGGAAAACCAGCGGTGTCCTCCCTCTCTGAGCGCCCTGCCAACCCCACCTCTGAGTCCCTGTGTCATCATTTACTGAAGGTGATGGTGGAGGAGAAGGATTACAGAGCACAGAGCTACATAATGAATATATATCTTCTCTTTTCAGGACGGGGGAGAAAGTGGAGGGTGTGAGGTAGGGTCTCTGGAGGCGCAAAACTGAATTCTTCTAGGGGGCTGTAGGGACTAACATTATCTCACTGATTTTGTAGTGAAACTCATCCTTAATTCCAAGAGAGAGTTTGAATTTTGCTTTGAAACAGATATCACGTTATCTCACCCTATAAATTAACTTGCTTTCATTTTATTTAGCACTTTCTCTGCCCAAGAAATGTGCACATTTCACGGATAGGGAAAAGAAAGATAAAAAGAGAGCAAGATTTCAATGCAGAAAGAGAACGGAGAAGAAAGAGAAGGCCATATGGCCCAGATACTATAGCCGCTTATTGTACAACATGCAGAGACAGGATTTTATGATCTGCTGTTGTGCTTGAATAACACAAGGACATTTGCTAATGTAAAGCCCATCATGTTTGAAAGGCCTGCTCAGCCCTTGACAAATAAAAAAATCATCTTCTCCGAATTTAAACTAAAAATCACAATAAAAATAAAATGTTTGCTTATTTGTGCAACTACTGAGATGAAAAAGTTATAGTTTAATACAAACAATAAGGGCTAAATTACCTTCACTCTACTCCAGCCACTGCAAATAGGCTACTCAGTATTTCTTTTAGCTGCTAACAGCTTTTCAGAGTTCCTTTCTATCATTTGCAACACGTACACTATTGCACAATATTTACATTTCAAACAAAAAAAAAGGAAAGCTTCCTGCTCTCAAAAATAGTTGTTTCTGATAAAGCCACTTAAAATAATACTCTACCTCTTGGTCTCAAACTCTCCAACAGCATCATTTCACCACTTATTACACACATAAAAGAACATGCAGGTTGTAAAGATAAGTACACAGAATGTAGGAAATTTAGTAATTAAAGGCTGCATCACAATATGTCTTAACCTCCATCACTTAGAGCAAACATTGGCCTATAATTGTGATAGTTATTGTTGCACTATAGAACAAAGCATTTTACAGGCAGAGGAATAGAAAGCCACTGCCCAAAATTCACTCAGCTGCAGCTAATTCAAGGGCTGCATCCAATATGTCCCACTCAGTCTTGTCTTCCAAGGCATATTTCTTGCATCTGCCACCTGGGTCACATTAAACTAATCAGCACAGATTGAGCAGGGAAAGTGCAGGCAACCTCCTGGCCTGGGAGGCCTAACCCTCGCTTGTGTGTATGGCTTTCCCAGCATGCTGCTGGCTGGGGAAGACGACAGGGTCAGATCTCCAAAGCCATGGCATTACCTTGGGAACAGCCCTTCAGTTTGTGAAACAGGAGGAAAAAAGGCTCTGACCTGTACTTACTGCAAAGAAAATGTCAGTGATAAGAACTGCTTCTTTGGAGACCACCCCTCTCACCAGCATGTCTCTCTTGTCATTGCCACCCAGAAGATTTTCCAAGTCCAAAAGCCTTATCTGAGTCTGTGGTCTTGCTCGGCTGAAACAGCCCATAATTAAAAACTAGCGAACTGTTAAAGCTAATAAATAGGCCAAATGTTGATCCCTGCTGCCATTGCTTCCCTTCCTTGGGCAGGATAAGGAGACTGTGAAGTTGCTAGATCATTTTCTTCCCCATCCCAAGGACTTCCTGCCCTCAGGTGATGTGAAACAGCTTGTCAGCAAAGAGCATGGCCTCTCCCTGGCATGGAGGAAGCCCACCTGAACAGCCACTGGGTCCCTCGCAGCTGTTTTGGAGCAGGGACTGCCTGGCCACTTGCCTCCATTTGCCTGTGATGGAGGAAAGCGGTATAGCTCTGCATTTTCCTGCTCTTTCCCTGCGGCGGTGCCATCCTTGCTCTGCGTGCAATTTGGGCAGATTAGGGAATCTGGACTATTTCAAACTCTACTTGATAAGTGTTTCCAGTCATAATTGTGACTTTAGCAGTTCTGGGCCCAAACCTCCCTGCTGTGACTTTGCTAAGAGGAATGGGCTGATCTTACTCTCCTCATAAAGGGAATTGCATTGACCTCACGTGGCTTTACTCTTATAAGTATATCCATAGGGTTGGACTCCTTAATCAAGCCACTGAGATTTGCATTTATCGTTACTATGAACTACTAGCAAATGCATTTCATTCCCCCGTCTCTCTTCATCTGCCAATATGCTATAAGAGCAAAGTGTTGTGGAAAATCACTTCATCAGGAAGGAATCAAACACTGTTGTGAAATTTTCCTTAGAGTAATCCCATAATCTGGCAGTTCTTTGAAGAAGTCGTGCATCTGTAATGTGCAGACATCTTATTGCTAGGGAACAAAGCTCGCCTGTAATGACTATTTGATGTTAAATTTAAGCTTAAACAAGACTGCTGTTAACTGTTGCTTCTGCATGACACTGCCTTCACATTTGGATTTCAAAGGACTATAATATTAAATTGTTTAAAAATAGCATTTATTGTTTCCAAAAATAATGCTGCCATCCTCAGATTTTAAAGTGCTGCTGACTGTGCTTTGTCTTCTGAAAGTTTGTCAGCTTTTCCATCACAGACCCTGCTGAGAAGCATATGGTGTGGGATTTATCATCTTCAGCTAGCTGAAATGGCATGTGAGGTGAAATTTTTAGTCTCCTGGGTATTGGATGCTTTATTTGTGTAAAGTTACGTCCATTAAGATGGTTTTGGTGGAGGCGTTGGCAAACCTCATATGCTATGCAGTTCCTGAAATAATTTGAAATCTCCCTCATGTTTTGTATGGGCCAGATATTTAAAGGTAGTGGATAACTAGCAGGGGCATGGGGGTATATAAGAGATGGTATGTGGTGCACAACCTCCTTCACAGTCCCACCACACTGTAGTCTGAAATGTGGGAGAAATGCAGGAGCGCTGGCCTTGTCATATCCTGCGCCTCTGAGCAGCAAGAAGGGGTAAGAGAAAAGAGTTATTGCCTCCCTCTTCCTCCCACCCAACATGAAAACCAAGGGGGAGAGGGAGACTGATTTCCTAAAGCATACAAGAGAGAGAAAACTATTTAATGCCTGTCCGTGTGTAACTGGGTTTGCCAACATGGCTTTAACCAGCGGGGCTATTTCTGTACATGTGAAAGTGCAGAGCTAATTTAGATTAGCGAATGAAATTTCCTTGATGGTATAGCTTAGATCAGTTCTCAGAATAGAATAAAGGACTTAGGCCAGTATAAATGCGTCTTCATTAGGATTTTTTGCTGTTACAGCTATAACAAATTGGGTTGTGTTTTTCTTTTCCGTGTTCTTCAATGACATTACTATGCCAGCAATGCTTTTAAGAGCAAGCCTTACCTAGGCAGGTCTTGCGTGAGTCTGTCAAACAGCCCCTAGCAAAAGCAAACAAGCTCTCACTAGTCAGACGCGTAGGCAGACCCAAAGCAAGAAGAGAACGGGCTGGCTACAACATACATTGGGCTCCGCTGCAGGATAACATGAAGTAGATTTAGGCCACTTGACATTCAGGATGTCAGATACTTAGGTGGATGGAAAAACCCATGGCCATGTGAATTGTGGCAAAAAGCAGCTAAGCAGCATGTCTGTAAGTTAAAAATTCTCCTCTAGGGTTGCGAAAATGTATGTGCCAAACCCTTATCTTTTAGTAGTTCAGGTCTTGAGTAGCAAATAATTTCCGTTCTTTGAAGCACTTCCCTGGAATCCAACTGAAATTGAATGCAAATCATAGGATTTATTTTCCTGGTACTGAAAAAACCCACCATCTTTTTGTTTTCCCCTACATGGCTCTCAACACCGCCCCACAATAGGCCAGGTATTCATGGGTGCAGAGCTGGCGCTGTCTGGATGACACCAGGTCAAATGTCACTCTTCAATCCAGTTCTGCCAATGGACCCTCTGTAGTCACGGACATAAAAAAGAAAAGTGATTCTCCCCCAGAACTGACAGCTGAAAACACCAGGACAATAAGGACAGTGACTTTATGAAATTGTATTTTCTGTTCTCTGACACAGTGTTCCTCTTCAGGCCAAGTCACTAAACCCAGTCTCTGCGGGAGCCAATAAACTAGATTTTGTCCCCTCCTGCTTTAACAAAGTCCTTTGTAGTTTTGCCCTAGCAAAGCTGTTTGAGCTGAATGGCTGGGACCTGCTATCTCTATTCTTGGAAGTTACGGCCTATTCATCCTTACAGGCAGCTTTGTTGCTGCACATTAGGTAGTCTGCAAACAGTCATCAGATCAACCATTTCCAGTGGGAAGCCCTCTCCTGGTATCTTTAGGGAATGTAGTGGGCAAACATTGGTTTTATTTTTCATTCTTTTAACAAATAATTTACACGCTAGGAGGGAAAACACATGTCTTGAGAGAAACCAGCAATCTGTAGAATCAATGATGCCAAACACGCAAGTTGTTTTGTTAGCTCTGAGCCCAGATCAGGTTCACCCCGGCTGCGGGCCACGTATGATTGTGCTTGGCCCTGTGCTGGAGTGGGTTTCGGTCAGTCCGTGGCTCAGCAGCAGCCCAGGAGCCCAAGGGAAATGCCAGTACCTGCAGCACAGGAAGGCTAGAGAGGCTGCTTTGCAAAACCCCAAAGCAGTGCTGGCACCAAGATGGTGTCGCTAGCTTACTTTAAATTTTCTACTGTTGCCAACATCTTTATCTTCTCCTTCAAGCCTTTACATGACTCTCTCAATACTAGAAAGTGAAATTACCATACAGCCATAAGCAACCCAGGTGCTCACATACCTGTCAAATTCCCAACAAATATTCTGTCTGTGTTGCCCGTGAACTCTCATCCAGAAACTCTTGAGAGCCTGTGTCCCTCTAGGACAGCCCAGCTGCAAAGCCCCACTCCTGCCCTCCCAGCACCGGGGGTGTCTTCAGCAGGATGGTGTCAGTCTCTGCCTCCTCCCCCTCCTGTGCGCTACACCCCAAAGGCAGGGGCTCTCTCATTCATTCCTTGCAGTTAAAGCTGTCATGCAGTGCTGAGAACATCTGTGGCACAGACTTAAATAATATCAATCTACTGATTTTTAAAGTCAGACCAATAGGAATCTAATTTAAAACCTGGAATAAAGTTGTAAGTATATGACTTAGCCTCACCAAAGCCAGTGTCCTTATGTGGGTAATATCCTTTACTTCAGACTGAGCTTTGGAAACAGGCTTATACAAATTTTTGTCTCTGTGCAAATGGAAGCATTAGCTCTGAATTGCTTGGCTTTTCCTAGCTTATATCAGATTCAAAATTATTTTATGCAGGATTTTAACATTTATATTCTTTAATGCCTCCGACCTTCTTGTCTGCCAGGCAGCTGTTTAGTGTCCCCTTGGACCTGCTCCAGCAGGAGTTGAATTCAGATGTCACTCTGGGGGCTCTCCTTTCTGACATCAGCTATCATTCCTTTAAAAGTGCAAATAAATAAAACTATAAATTAAAAGAATTGAGAGGAAACATGTGCAATTCTTTTTTTTTGTTCATCAAAGGCAACTGAGTCCCTCTAGTGCTTCCTTGTCATGCTCTACACTTGTTCCAGCAGGAGGATAATGAGAAATGGAAAACATCAGTCTTCATTATTTTAGTGTATCCCCAAATCTGTGTATTGGTTCACTGGGAGAGAAAAGGAGATGGATGTTACATTGCATTTAATTCACTTCTAAACCTGCCCAGGCCTGATTTCTAAGCCTGAAATCACCCCAGCCTGAAATCTAACTTTCAACATATGTTTCAAAAGTTTCCACAATTAACAATTTCACAAAACCCCTTCCCTTCCCTTCCCTTCCCTTCCCTTCCCTTCCCTTCCCTTCCCTTCCCTTCCCTTCCCTTCCCTTCCCTTCCCTTCCCTTCCCTTCCCTTCCCTTCCCTTCCCTTCCCTTCCCTTCCCTTCCCTTCCCTTCCCTTCCCTTCCCTTCCCTTCCCTTCCCTTCCCTTCCCTTCCCTTCCCTTCCCTTCCCTTCCCTTCCCTTCCCTTCCCTTCCCTTCCCTTCCCTTCCCTTCCCTTCCCTTCCCTTCCCTTCCCTTCCCTTCCCTTCCTTTCCCTTCCCTTCCCTTCCCTTCCCTTCCCTTCCCTTCCCTTCCCTTCCCTTCCCTTCCCTTCCCTCACGCAGTTTTATCTCTACGAAAAACTTCTAATCAAAGTTTGGCCTCTGGAGTTAATTCAATGTGTAATTAAGATTCCGACTGAACAAAAGAAGGTACGCGTTTTGTTGTCTCTCTCAGGTTTATCCAGTGCTGCCCTAAATTACAATGGGTGTAAGCACGCGCTTCAGTGCCCTCGTGAATCAGAGCTGTACCCACAAGACATCTTTCTTTTATTAAAGTAGCTACAGACAAGGCCAGTTTTGTGACTCAGTTTAAAGAGTACTTCATGTTTCTGCTGCTTATTATTCAAAGCTCTTGGTCGGCAAAAGTAGATCATATGTGTGAGAAACAGAAGTAGTACAGACTTCGGTGGGATGTGGTCAATATCTATGCAACTTTGAAGCCATTTCTAATATAAACGATGCCCTGCTGCTGTCAGATTTAGCCACTGCCATGTGCCAGACCCTGCAGAATGAACCACTTTTTTGTGCTTAGCTGTGCCTTCGGTGCATGTCGTCGAGCATCCCTCTTTCTTGATATCGCAGGATCCAATTTTTTTGCCAGTCTGGCTGTCAGAAATTTGAAGAAAACAGAATAAGAGAAACAGAAGTGAATTGTTTTAAAGCTTCATATTTTTGATGGTATTTGTTTTCAACTAGAATTAAAAATTAGAAAAGATTCCCCATTAATGTGTTGCTTGACAGAGAAATTTTGAATCCAAAGAATTTAATTGCAGTTGTTTTCTTATCCCTCACTTCATCTCCAGTTTTGCGCGAGGAAAATCGTACAAGTGGCAGTATGTATTTAAATTGTTAGGGAGAAGACAGACATATTGTCTTAGTTATACTGAAAAATATATTGGTGCACAATTAAAATGGCCACTGCTTTCAGCTTGCCTGATTATAATCTCTACCATATGACTTCCCTCTTCCCTTAGCTCCAATATTTCCCACTGTATTGGAACAACCAGTGCTTGTAGGAAAATGTATTATAGTTGAGTGCAACTAACATTGGAGAAAACATTAATTTTCAAATGGAATATCTGAGAAGAATCATGAGCTGGTAGAAACTCAAATTATTTTTGTAGCATTCTTACACAAAAGTACAGTATATTAAGGATGACAGATTTTGCACTGGTTCAGCTTAGATTTGGGATGCTTAAAATTTAAATATTGTCCAGGCATCTGGGATCTCATTAGCTTATGGTCATAGGCTGCAGTATGGCAAAGGACTATCCTTTATCACACTGAAGCTTTCGAGCACATGTAGCCAGCGTACAGGGAAAGGTACTGCATGAAACTGTACTTCTGTTGCCCAACGTTAACTCTCTTTTGCACAAGACCCTCCTACACTGCCAAGTACTGCAAAATAGGTCTGCGAGTCCAAACAGTGCTACTTTCATCTCCAGCAATAATCACTATCAGTCCGCCCCAGGCTCCGGGAGCATGAGCATTTATTAAAACACCATGTTCACAGCACCGCTTGTGAACCTGCTAACTATGTTTAGACTTCCCTTCTGTTGATACGGGTTGTTTTGCATTTTGAGGGGGAATATCAAGTGTGAATGCCTGTTCGTGGCTGCTGTTTTACTAGGCAATCACCAAAGTTTGGTGCTGCCATGGAAGAGCTATCAAGTAGGCACCACTAAGAAAGGTGGCAAACTCCTGGTCTCTTTTTCTGTCTCCACAAGTTGTAACAGTACACTCTGTTTACTCAAAATGGGGCAAAATGCAAATGTTTATGCAAAATGAGGGTTGTTGCTGAATGCTCACTTACACTCCTCTTGCATCCTGGACATGTCCTAGGGATTCATCTCTGTGTTTTGGGGGTGTGGGGGCAGGCGATCAGTTTACTGTGTTCGGGTGACCTTTGCTAGGGAAAACTTTTCACCTAATTATACCCTCTTTTCCTTGAGGACTAAGCAGTCATGACCATATCACACAGGATTTGCTAGTTGCTCCAAATGGTGGCTGGTAGGCACGTTTGCAATTGCATGGGATGAAAAGCTTTCCCGGGTGTATGAGGCTCAGAATAACATCGGGTGGTTGAAGCAAAGCTGTGTGAGCAATTTCACAGCCAGCTGATAAGCAGAAGCCAGACACTACAGTGGGAGTGTTTGCCTAGGAGTCTGGGCTATTCTTCTGAAGCTGTCTTTCCGAATTTCTTTAGGAGTATTTTCTTCTCCATTCCCTAAGCTAGCTAGTGGGTTAAGGTATTTTGTGTAAAATTTACCCCCCACCTAGACCATATCACCTATTTGTCCTACAACATTCAACAAATCACATTACTTTGCACCTGCTTACCCACTTGCGACGTGGCAATGATAAAAGCACTTGTTTTTCTGTACGAGGTGTGCCAGACTTCACTGAAACACGTACGGTGCTTGGAGACGTTGATTTGAATGAAAGCTGCTGTGACACTACAGATGAAGGAATCCAGTTGCCACATTACCAGCTACTTGGAGCTGCATTTCAGGAAGTGAAATGCCAGTTTTGCTAGTACCTGGCAAATCAGAGTGCTGTTCACATACATAACTCTGGGGCCTTTATGCTCTAAGTCAATGTCCTGACACTAAAATTATAGCTCCGAATATACTCAGGCAACTGATGGCTCTGAAATGCAGGTATCAGCTGCTAAAGTATCTAGCAGCTCTAGACAATTTCAGGATTTTTCCATACAGATATACAGTTACTTCTTTACTCTGAAAGCTCAAACAGAAACAACCTCAGTAACAGCAACCAACCTTTCTCTGCTCTGAAACCACATGTACTATAATTAGTGGCAAAATAGTTCTTTGGGCAACACCAACATCTCTTGTTTTCACAGCAACAATTGGAGGGGAAAGCAGCAGCTTAAGAACCCTATCGCATACTGGTTTTTTGTTTTCCTATTTACTGTTAATACAATTTCAAGCAGTAAATCATATTATTTATGATTTTAACAGTGCCACAGGATAAAAGGTTCTCCGAATTTTCTAGTAGCACCATTTACAGTGCTTAGCCAGCATAGATACCACAATTTTACATCTAATCAGCCTAGAAGGTAGTCCTCCAGCATCACTATTTCCCTCTTTGAACTCCCAATTATTTTCTAACTTAGATGATGAAGTTTGACGAATGGGTTGTGGAGATCTAGCCCTCAGACTGGACTTCTGTCCCAATGCCAAGCTCTTCAAGGCCACTGAAAGGCTGGAAGGAGTTTTTCCTCAGTCTCATAATGCCTGAAATGGTGAAGAACTACTCACTACATTGCTTTCATTTGGCCCGCTCTGCCCACAGAGAGACTTCAGCCTTACCAAGAGGCAGTTCCTGCCTCCACCAGGAACTGGACGATCACTCAGCCTTGGAAGCAATGAAACCGGGGGTGATTAAGGAAGATGCATTTCATTCATTTAGACACCTGCCTCTGTCCACACCTCTGAAAATACTTGAAGATACAGATTTCATCTACCAAGCCCACGCTACTCAGCTGAACCCATTATCTTAGGACACCAAAATGTTAAAAAAGCAGGCTATAGCATCGGGCTTCTCGGCAGCTGGGAGGGAGCCGGACAAATGTGGCTCCAAACTGGAGTGAGGTTGTCCTCAGCTGGAATGCTGGAAACCTCCCACCCAACCTGTGGGTTGTCAAGCTGGCCAGCTGAGACAACCTGGTTGAAAACAACAGCTTTCGTCTAGGGCCTGGAGCCCATTTGGGCATCAGTGGAACCAGTGGCCCTGGCCCAAGGAGAGAGCACCTGGGCTGGCAGAAAGCACCAGCTCTTACACTCACCCCAACACAAGCTTCAGCACTGCTTCTGCTCCCGAGAGCATGCCTTATGAGTCACTAATAGAGTGTTGTGATTCCTGCTCACAGCAACGAACGCACACACAAAAAGCACTTAACTATCCAGTCCTTTGTAATAAAAGCTATAAATTGCCAGACTCTTGGTGCAGGGGATGTGTTTAATTGTGAGCTTGATTGCTACACAGCTAAACTATGCTCCACTGTTTTTCCTTCTTTCTCTTTGCTGGGTCACCCAGAGCAGCAGACTTTCTTGTAACTAAAGGGCGCTTTGGAAGGGAGCAGCTCTTTGATTGCGTTGCTTAATTAATACATTATTTGAAGCATGTTCTCTATAACCCAGCTCTACTAAAAACAGTGTATAATTTCATGAACCATATTACTGTATTACAGATGCAACTGCTGAGAATTCGTGATCTAGTCAAAGTAAAATACGTAGTCAGTAAACTCTGACTTGGAAATGCCGTCTTGGTCAGCTGCGCTACAAATATGGGTAAAGAGCTGAACTTCTGCTGCTGTGTTTATGCTCTGAAGAAATGAATGCCATCATAGAAAACAGCCTGCCATTATATCATAACTTTTTATTAGTTCATCACTCATTTTATTATGCAGTCTTTTGCAAGAGTGTAAAAGAAAAAAGTGGTCGTTATTGCCATTTGTTACTGTAAAACACCAAATGTGTTTGATTTTCCTCACCCCTTCTGACGCCTCACTTAGCCCTAGTTTACCACGGGGCTGACCGATCCAATCTAGATAAAGCGGGCCGAAGCGTTTTGGAGAACAGCAGCATCTTTTGTTAAAACGGGGGGAATGTGCTGCGTTTGACTGGATCCAAATTCCCTTCAGCACGAAAGGCGGTGCCTGTGAAACACCATTTTTCTCTCCCAAGAGCCTCCTTAAGCACTGCTGCAAGAAGTGAGAGTACGTCAGCACCTTGGGATTGCTTTAATTGATATGGGTAGGTCTGGGAGAAGCCGTTTCCTCCACAGGGCTTTTTTAGCCTTGCCTTGAATGTTTCTTCTAGGTTGGTGAGAGCAAATTTGGGCAATCGCCTTCACCCAGAAGTCGGGGGATCTTGCCAATTCTGTAGGTATGGCAGGGTCTTGCAGTTCCAGGGTTGTAGCTCCTTGGGCCCTTAAATGGAGACTGTTTCAGGCAACACCAACTGACAGCTACGTGTTAGGATATGAAGTCTACAAAAAGAAAGAGCAACAGCAGAAAAGGAAAATAAACCTGCTTTTTTTTTCTCTTGAAAATGTATATATTCCTCCTTTTAACCTGATGGAGCAAAATATACAATTAAAGAAAGTATTATTTGTTGTATTTATAAATACTTTTAAGTATTTATAAAAACAGGAAGTGATTGGGTCCCTCCTAAATAATGCTAGAAGTAAAATGTTTCCCAGTAATTTTGCATCTCAAAGACAAAATAGTGGTCAATGAAGTGTGACGTGATGAGAATTTTTCTGTGGGCTTTAGAGGGGCCAGGATTTTATCCATGGAATAAAGTGGGAACTATTTCTGCAAGACAGAGTCCAAACATTGGCAAAGGAAGTTTTAATAGATTTTTACATGACACAAAGCCAAAAGTATTCATAAATGACTGATGTCAAATTCCATGGCAAAAATCCTACCGAGTTCAACAGAAGATTTTCCCTCGACTGCAGTGGTCATGAGATCAGAAACGAGGGAGCAAAAATCAGTTTCTCGAAGCTTAGTATGTATTTTAACATTATAAAACGTGTTAGCAACAGCATTAGAATGGCTCATTCATAGAGTACTGCTAATTAGAAAAGCATGATCGGGAGGCCCTCCAGAAATCTTTGAGAGAAACCTCTGCCTGCTAGTTAATGGTTTTGAATTTTGCCTCCTTCCTTCCCAGCAGGGTAAGGTTAAGCGGAGCAGGTAAAACTGCTACTTTTGTACATATTTTGTTGGTTATAAACACCACTGACAGCAATACTCCCTCTGTAGGCAGCTGTTAAAACCAGTGGCATCAGGCTAGTTGCACTCCACTTTTTTTTGAAAGACGAAAGAGCAGTGCTGAGCGCCCTGTTAGTGGTTAAGTAATAAAATACAAAATTACCCCTTTTAACGTGGTATATGACATTATGGGTCGACTTTTCCAAATCCCTTCACTAACACAGTCAATTAGTAGCCTAAGCTACCAGTCATTTTGAAAAATGTGGTTTAGCTTCTTTTGTAACGTTGCCTTAGATTCCAAGCTCTTTCCGCTCCATGGACTAGTTTTACTCCAGTGAAATAAAGACGCTCCATTTCCAAAATTTATAGGGTTCATTTATTACCTCTAGTAACATATTATACTGTATAAATACTCTATCCTTGTTATATGTCCTTTTAAAAAAGCGATAACTTAGAAGGTCACATTAGACAAGAAGTATAAAAATAAATACACTCATTATATGCATTTATTACAAATTATAACCCTTCCCAAAAGGGAAAGAAATATAAAATACTTATAAAGTATATAAAATCTATAGTAATATATTTTACTATATACATATGGAAAGCCATATTCTCTCATTGTCTATGGACTGGCACAAACTTTAATTCTGCAAATGCTGGCGTACTGCTGTGGATGGACCTGCTATCCTTCAGCTTTGCCTTCCCGCCTTATCAGTGATCTGAGCACTACAAACCCATCAGAGGCCACAGAGGAGAGGTTCCCATTCGTAGCGGGATTTCTTGGATCTTTTTTTCTTTTAACCCAAATGCAAATAATTTCCATTGGCTGGGGTACGGTGAAAGACTTGAATGTGAAAGCCCGACTCAGATGCTCACAAATGCCATCAGTCTGGTTGACAGGATGGTAGGACCAAGCTCGAATCAGAAAGCCAGTGGAAGGTATGCAGGAGGTACAAAGAGCAACTACTCAGAGACGCTACCTGCTCCATGCAGATTTCCACTTTTTCTAGCCTCTGGATTACATATGTCACCACAACGGCATCAGAGCGGATGAGAGAAACGGACGGGCACATTGGGATGACATAAAGATACCTTAAAAACATGACGTTCTAGTTATTTGTGGAGTTGACTGACTGTTCTTAGTATTTCTTACTCTTTACAGGTAGAGAATATGGCTTTATTTTTATATAAAACTATTCTCTGAAACAATAGCAGCCATGAATGACATAGTTAAAGCTCCTTTTCCAATCCTGTTTTTTGCCCTTCGTGAGGTAGGTAAGCCCTGACCAATTATTTGAAGCTATCTTTTCCATGCCCCTTTCCCTCCCCGTTCCTACACACGGGGACTCGATCAGTACCAAAATATAAATCCAAAAGAAGGGAGAAATAACTGAACCCCCATGGGTTTGCTTAAATGAGTTTTGGGCACTGCTCATGTTTTGTTTAATTTGTAACAGACTTTAAAAAAGGCAACTGTAATGCCTTCGGGCCTTATCTGCTGAAGACGAGTGAGTGACATGGGTCTGCTATCCTCTCAAGTTTTCAGTTGGCAGGGTATTTTTAGGATGCAACACCAACTAAAGCTATTTGCACTGTCCCACCTCAACGGATCCTCACCATGAATTCGGTATGCAAAAACACATGCGCTGCCTCTAGCCCTCTTTTTTTCAGTGCATTGTTCTGAAGGAAACAAAATAAAATAATAAAAAAAATTTAGCTTTCCCAACTTATACTATTTAACTGCAGTCTGTAACGTTGCAGAAGTCTATTAGGTGTTTCGGTTTCTTGGAAGGCTCACAGCTTTCTTGCGGCAGCACGCTGCCGTCGTAAGAAATACATTTCAACAATCTCTTCTTAAAACCTTTCCCGCACGTCTTGGAGCAGGGCGACCAGTCCCCCAGCTGCCACTGCGTGCAGGGCACGTCGGCGCAGGGACGGACGTCGCTGGGCTTCAGCTCCCGGGCGCAGTCGGCAGCCGGCCGCCCCCGGGGGTCCCGGCACTCCACCGCCCGCCGCTGCCAGCCCGAGCCGCACGACTTGGAGCACTCGCCCCACTCCTCGATGACCCACTCGGAGGAGATGATCTCCCTGATGGCGTTGAAGGACTCTTTCTTTCTACTGGGTGCCTTCTCCGACCCAGGCTGTGCGGGCTTCTTCACGAAATAGGTGAACTTGATCTTGGGCTGCGGCAGGTCCCCCACCGTGAGGACCTGGATGGTCAGAGGCTCCTTTAGAGGGCTGAAACTGCGGATCCTCTCCAGGGCGGCGGAGGAGCCGCTGTACCTCAGCACGCTGCCCTTGTAGGTGATGTCCTGCTCCAGCGTCGACAGGGTGTAATCGCCGTTGAGGACGTAGGTGCCATCTGCGGCTTTGATGGCGAGGAAACTGCCGTCGTGTCTTGCGCCCCTGTGGTTTCGCTGCTTCACCTCGATGTTGGTCGCCCCGGCTGGAATGGTGACGACGTCGTGGTAGCCGGGTCTGCCCAAGAAAAAAGAGAAAGACTGAGTCCTCCGCCCCTCCCTGCGGAAGGGAAGGCACTGCTCAGCACAAGACTGAATTTCATTTGAAGCCAAAGCATTAAGCTCATGAGCTGCCAACCTAATTGAATTAATGGATTAAGGGATTTGCAAAGTCACATCCTAAGTTATTGCTACGGCAGAGGCGTGCCCACGTGGAAGGGGCTTCCTTTCGCTGGGATGTCACTTTAAGTTATCTTCAGTCAGATGGCTCTGACAGATCAAATCCCAGTTCCAACAATGAATGGGGGCAGCAGCTCACTGACTTGGAACCCCAAAGCTTACACCCACAAAACATTCACCAGAACAAAATAATAGTAGCAGTTACACACTCACTTTGCTCTAACGAGTGTGCCAGACACTTTCTTGCAAGTGGACCCGTTGCCACCACAGATACCGCATTTGTCAAACTTCTTATTGGATCCTATGATACGGTCGCAGCCAGCCTTTACGCACTGTCCCTGGACGCAGACGGAG
Source organism: Phalacrocorax aristotelis (assembly GCF_949628215.1). NCBI lineage: Eukaryota > Metazoa > Chordata > Aves > Suliformes > Phalacrocoracidae > Phalacrocorax > Phalacrocorax aristotelis. The sequence continues at coordinate 105,506,443 of NC_134276.1, read as the reverse complement.
GTGGAATCGGGGCTACACGGGGTACCGTCCACAACCTTTGCAGGAAAGAAGCATTAGGGCATTTGATTAGAAGGTGCACATTGCTTTGAAATTGCAGAATACAGTCATGTACAAAATATGGACGTGTGGAAGACCTGCAGCACCTCTATTTTCAAGGCTTTTGCAACAAAAAAAACAAAGCAGCCCATAGAGAGTTGGAGGTATGTAGTGCTACTTCACCTCACTTGCAAAAACGATGCCGTGGTGACAGGAGAAAACAACCCATCTCCCCTTGAACCCCTCCGCCCACAAAACTGTTTTACTCATTTCATGTAGAGAAAGAATGTTGTTTTCTAATGTCACTGGAAGGGAGTCACGTCCTCGAAGTACAGGACCAAAATTGCTTTTAATGGTGTTCAAAGTATCTTTCATTTCCAGCAGTACAGTACTGCTCTACAAAAAACATCCATGTCATCGCCCTGGTACTTATCAGCTCTGAACATCTTATGACAGTGAGTTCAAGTAACTATGCAAGATGAACATTTTTTCCTTCTGTTTGTTTTAAGCTGTCAGTGTATTAGTAACCGGTATGAGAAAGCACCAACGTTTTGGCAAAGAACCCCCACAGTTTTCCAAACATATCTCAACGTAATCAAATTGGTGGAAGGAGAGGAAAGGAAACCAGGGTGGAGTGGGTAGAAGAAGCAGTATGTGTGAAGTAACAACTGGAAGGACTGTGCCAGAATATTTAAAGCATGCTTGCACTGATCAAGCTGTACATGTAGGAAGAGGAGAAGGAAGAATCTAGCTTAAATATGAGAAAGACCTAAGTTCAGATTTCTACACACCTTGACTCTTAACTTCGCATAGAGTTAGAGGAAACAAAAATCTTACTCATAATTAGATGGAAGAGGTATAGTTTTGAAATACCTTTGGCTGTAAAACAAAGAAGTATCCTGTTCCTTTTGCTCGGCAGACCAGCTTGCACCTGTCTTTTGGAGAGACGCCGGCAAACTTGGGCGTCCACTCCACTGCAGGTCCGCTTCCAAAGGGAGACTTGGAAAACTCATTGTGCTTTTCACATTGTTCCTCCCTAAAGGTTTTGCCTGCAGGCAGAGGAAAGACAGGTGGACATCAGATCACCTTCTGTACATGCTCTTCCTCCACAAGGTACCTTTCCTCCGCCTCAAAAATGGGGAAAAGATTACCATCATTGTCTGGACAGTCCTCGATGTTACATGATCTGTATTGCACCCGCTTCCCTTCACAGTACTTCCCCCCGTTCCTCGGGACAGGGTTGTCGCACTCCCTGAAGGAGTACTGCACTCCACCACCGCAGGTCCGGGAGCACTCTCCCCACGCCCCCCAGGAGCCCCAGCTCCCATGCACCGGTGTCTGGAATGACAAGCAAAAGCAGAACAAAAAAGTTAATGCAGTAAAAGCAAAACCAAACCACAAAACCCACAACCGTGCTAATTTTTACCTAAGCCACTTGTAAAGAAAAAAAAAAAGCCCCAGGTTTGTTTTGTTAGCTACCTGCCCAATTTATTCAAGCCCTTTTAACTGATAACTCCCACTGAAGCATTACCCGTGCTACTCCGCTACCCAGGATATAATCTGATTTCTGTTTTAATACTTACATCATAATGCTTCTTCTCAGTTTTATTCACACACTTGCCATTCATGCACCACTTCCCTTCCCCGCAACTGGTGCCGTCTGCCCAAGGGAAGTGTTTGGTTTGGCACACGAGCAGTCCTCCAGAAGTGCCAGTACACCACAGCGTCGTACACGTACTGGCTGCATCGGGGCAGTGCTTGGACTCATCTCCAAATGTAAACTGGCACTGCCTGTTGGCGTCATACAACGTGCCAGGCAAGTCAGAAGGAAGCTGGATTGGTTTGTGGGGCTTGTCCAACAAACACTCACCTGAAAATGAAGAAAAAAGGAAAAAAAAAAAAAAAAAAGCAGACGATGCAGTCAGTGAGTTCGGTTTCAGAAGGGAAAAATGTATTTCCATCTCTGGAACAGCATTTGCTTTCTAACACAAGTCTTTGAGCCAATTTGTGCCACCATTTTTGAAAAGCTAAGGGTCTTCTAAATTAATCTGCAGGATATAAAAGGTTAACTCTATGCTGTAGCAGAAAGCACTGTTAAGAAAAAAAAAAAGGAAGGGAAAAAAAAAAGCAAAGCAGTAAAACACAAGAGCTTAAATGCCACATGAATGGAAAGCTTAATAATCTTACCATGACCATTATCCAAAAATGTTGTAATCATGTAGGCGCTACATGGAGACCAAGGCTGGCTGCGATCCAGATTGGAAAGCATAGATGCCATCATGTGGAAATCCCGGCTTATTCCATTAATACCAGCACATTGCTTTGCATCGTCATGAGGCATGTTAAACACGTGGCCTTAAATAAAAGAAAAAAAAAAAAGGCAATTTTGTGACTTTAGGAAGTCTGTCCTATGCATTACCGATACTACTTTAAATATTACTCTAGGGCTGCTCATAGCCTGGTCTTTAAATAATAATCCGACTCTGAATACTGCCAAACTTTAAGCAGATGGCACTGTGTCTTTGCTCCCCTCACAGGCTTCTCGCGTGTTTTTTTTTTTCTGCAATCAGTCAAATACACAGCTCTTGCAGACAATGCCATGCAGACCAGATTTGCTTTCCCCAGCTCAGCCCTGCTACATGGCAAGGCTTTGCCTCCTCCCGACCCCGCCGGGGAGCGCCGGGTGCTCCATGGCTCGCAGGGCGAGCCCACGGTGCGGGCTGGGCAGCTCTTTGCTTTTATGGCACTGAGCTGGCTTCAGTTAATCACGTGAAATCGCCTTTCAAAGTTTCAAGTACCTAGTTCGTGGGCTGTTGTGAAGGCAGCCTGTAAACCGTCGTCTTCTATGATAGAGCAACTGCGGTTTAGATCACAAACTGTTCCCACATCAGCCATCCCGAGAGTATCACATGTCTTGGCACCGCAGAGGTCCTGTAAAAAAAGGCAGTTTCATTATTAATCAGATCAGAGACTTAACCTTGGCAAGAAACACCCAGCCCTGGCAGTTTGCCTTTACTTATGGAAAGAGCATAAATATTCAGCACTTCAATGGGTATGATGGCAAAAATCTGTCTTTGGAACATACGCAAGGGTTACACGTAGAAATAAAATGCATAATTTCCATACTAAATCTGCTAAAAATACACGAGGCGGAAATACGTTGCACAGACTGTGAGTTTCACCTGAAAGGGCGCAAACAGCAAAATAAACGACTAAATAAAAAAGCAGTTCATTTCATTTTTTGCCTACTTTGCCGAAGCTGTGATGACACCAGGCTGCCTCTGAACACTTTTTCAGGGGTGTCCTGGCAGAGGGGGCCTCCGGGGGTAGGAAGCAACGGGTGCGGGGATGGATTTGACCTCCGTGTCCCTCACCTGCCTGGTGAAGAGGATTGCCGTGTCATAGTGTTCAGCGTGACGGTCACTGGGGGGGTTGTGCTGCTTCTGCCAGCTACAGAAGTTTCTCAAAGTCAGAGCTGCGTTGGAAGAGATATCGGGTCCCTTCCGCTCCTCGTAAATGACCATGATCTTCACCACCACGAGGCTGATGGAGTTGCGGATGCTGGGGTGCTTGTACAGCTTGGCTGCCACGGAGAGCAGCGTCAGGAGATAGTGCTTCAGCCCGCTGCCGTGGAACTCGGCCATGGACTGGTCGGCTACCAGCATGGTCTCCACGTAGCGGGGGCTGGACACGAACCTCTTCTTCCTTCTGCTTCTCGTTTCTGCGTTAAAAGGAGAGAGAGGCAGAGGGAGGGAAAGCGCAGGTTAGCGCAAGAGGAGGAACCCAAACCCCACCGATACTCCAGGTTTGCACCTAAGGGATGTACTCCACGGTTCCCGCCCCCAAACTTCGGCAGCCTCGGCCGAGTGACCCCCCCGGGTCGCCGCCGGGCGGAGGGGCGGCACCCGGACCCGCACCCGAGCGGGAGCAGCCCCCCGTCGCCCCTCGGGCTGGGGATGACGGGGAAACGCCGGCCGGGGCTACGCCGGGGCGGGGGCGCAGGTGGGCGCAGGGGGAGGCAGGTCCCCCCTCTCTTCCCTCCCCGTCCCAGCGGAGGGCGGCGCGCCCCCCGACGGTACCTGCGTGCCCGGCGGGCTCCGGCCCCGCCGCCTCCGCCTTCGCCTCCGCCTCCGGTCCCGTCTCGGCCACGGCGCAGCGGGCGGCGGGGGCGGCGCGGCGGGTCCCGCGGAGGCGGAGGAGGTGGGGGCCGCGGCGGTGCGCCGTGCCGGGGGCCGGCTGGATGAGGTACTGGCGGCCCCGCAGGGAGAAGGCGCCGCGCATCCCCGCGCAGAGGCTGAGGGCGGCGGCCGAGGTGGGGTCGCGGTTGACGGTGCCGGAGTAGAAGCAGCGGGAGAGGTCGTCGTCGTCCTCCGGCGGCGGCGGCGGCGGCCCGCCCAGGTACTGCAGGGTGAAGTCCGGGGCCAGGAAGCTGCTGTCGGGCTCCAGCTCCAGCGTCAGCCGCTCCCCGAAGGCCTCCAGGCGGAAGCGCTCCCGGCCGCCGGCAGCGCCCAGGCGCCGCGGCACCACCAGCGCCCGCCGCTCGGCGGGGTGCTCGGCGCTGCACAGCCCCAGCACCGCCGCCAGCACCGCCACCGCCACCGGCGGGCGCCCCCCGGTCCTCATCGCGGCCGCCGAGCTCGGGGCGGGGGAGGCTAGCTGCTGCAGCCGCTGGCTTGGCGGAGCCCTTTTTATTTCTTTATTTGCTTATATATTTCTAGATGTATATTTTGGAATTTTTTGCAGTTCAGGTTTTGGGGGTCTCTCAGTCCCTCGCTGCCGGCGGAGGGGCGGGGGGGGCCGTGTCCCGCGGTCACTGCTGAGGCGGCGGCGGCGTCCCCATGGCCGGGGCGCGGCGGCAGGGAGCGAGGGTCTGCGAGGGGAGCGGCCGTTCCCCCCGTCTGTCTCTCTCTGTCTGTCCGTCCCTCTTTCTCTGGCTGCCGTTTCTCCTTCCCGCCGCCTCCTCGGCTCTCCCCAGCGGTAGCGGTCGGGGAGGGAACTCCGGCGAGTCTCCGCTGGCGGCCCCGGGACGGCTTCGCCTGCACTTCCACGGCCCCGCGGGGCGGGGGGAGGCGAGGGCCGAGACGCCTCCCGTCCTTGCGGAGCGGAGAACGGAGCGAACGCCGCCCCCGGCCCTCCGCGCCGGGCCCACTTCGCCCGCAGTCCGGGCGCCTCCGCCGTGCGGGGTGAGTGCGGCGGTCGGGGCGGCCGCTGCCGCCCTTTATGGGGTTTGCCCGGGCCGCCCCCACCCCCGCCGCAGCCCGCCGCCCCCCGCCGCGCCGCCCCTCAGCCCGGGCCGCTGAGCTCACTGCCTGCGTAACGCTGCCGCGGGCGGCCCCCGCCCCCCACCGCCCCCCCGACGGGGCGGGACGGGACGGGGCGCGGCGCGGCGCGGCGGGCTGAGCCCGGGGTCGGCCCTCGGCGGCCGGGCGGGGGGCGGGCTGCGCCCTGCCTCCGCGCCGCCGCCCCTGCCTCCGCCCCGGCCGCTTCCCCCCTCCCCGGGGCCCGCCCGGTGGCGGGGGTGTCGTACCACCCACCCCCCCCCGCCCGGCCCCCGCGGATGTGCGGGGCGGGAGGGGTGCCCCGCCGCCGCCCCCGCCCTCGCCCCGCGCTCAGCGTGGCTTGGCTCAGCTCGGCGGGGGCACGGGGCCTGCCTTGGAGCGCCCGGAGGGGCTCCGGGCGGGGGCTGGGGGCTGCTCCCCGGGCTGGGGAGCAGCAGGTGGGCGGCCCCGGGCTCCGGGGCTGGGTGGGGGGGAAGGGGGGGCGGAGGGAAATCCCGGTCGTGTTCGTGGCTTGTCCTCTTCTGTTTTTTAAAAGCAATACCTGCCCTTTCACAGCCGTAATAGCGCCAGTCAGCGGTGCACCTGTACTTCTGGGAAATGGTTCCTTTCCAATCAATGAAGCAGAGACATTTACGTAGGTGCAGCCAGTGTTTTCCTCCGAAGCCGCAACCGTCCATAGTGGTACGGCTAATCCACTTAATTCTTTACGTGCAACAGGGGTGTGACGTGGGCAGCCTGAGTAATGCCGCTTTCTCCTTGCTTGAGGCCTTTTTGGAGGATGAGGGCAAAGACTTGGCGAGCAAAACACGTGAATGAAGACAGAAGCTGTGTACCTGTTGGTGACAGCTCCTGGATTTCCAAATTAAAAAAGATGCTTGGGTGTGAGTTGGCGCTGCGTTTTACACAAGCATGAAACTCAGAGGCTGGAAACAGGCAGCAAAATAGGTTGTCCTGTGACAGAGCAAACATTTCTAAAACTTTATTTATCCACTCTCTCTTAGGATGGAGTGGCCCATTTATGCCACCAAAGGGCTGTCTTCCTAATTTAAACCATGTCATACAAACTCGGAGCCATGCTTATGTGGCAATTGCACGGTCTGATTGCCGGCTGCGTTCCGATAGTACATTTATTTCCTGTAGTGTTCTGTAAATCATACAAGTTTAGAAACACACGTTTTCTGAAGTTGTGCAAAAAAAAGGATGAACAGATGAACCCAGTTTCCAGTTACTTATTCCACAAAAGTGCTGTTGTCCCACATAGTGATGAGCAAAATCAGAACTGGACCTCAAATGAGGGATTTTCCTTGGTGTACAGCAGGAAACGCTGGACTTTCTGAGCAGTCTTAGCTTTGACAGGCTGTGACTGCTGCCCGTTAGTAAAGTCGGGAGTGGAAATACCCATTCAGTTACAACAGAGGCCTAATTTTTTGCTTAAGTTGGAGATGCGTGCCAATCTCTACCCTTATCTTTGCGATCTGGCAAAGTGTGCCCAACTCTGTCATGCTTCTCCTAGGATGGAAAGCTCACAACAAAGGTGCGGTTTATTCAAGCTGTTGATTTTGTGTTACATATGGTGCATACCTGGCAGTCGTATGTGTTTTGAACACTGCAAGTTTAAAAGTCTAGAAATGGGGTCTATGAAACATAGAATTGAAAGGAAAGCATTTTTATAACTTATTTCTGAACTCATGTTAGATGCTGGCAAAAATATTAATTAAAAGTACGAAAACTTCCCAGTCTGTCAGCGTAGTCAGTGTAACGCCCAGATCAGCAGGGACTAGAGCTACGCCACCTCGGTATCCACCCAGGACACGTCTGCCCAGCTGCTGGGAGCACCTTTCTGGTAATTTTTTGGGGTTACTTTTTAGTTTTAAAAAAATCTCTCCCGACCACCTTAAAACAGCTTTTTTTGGTGTGAAACGTCCTCCTGGTTTTCCACCAGGTGGCACTCGCCTATAAAAAATTTTTCTCGAAGACTGTTTCATGGTTCATCTCTTGGGTTTCAAACCGTGCTCTGGTGGAAGAGCTTACATCTTCGTGCTGGTCTCAATAGTTCCATCGTTAAGACAAAAGTTTTCCTGGCCTTTGTGTAACATCCGAGAAAGTCTTTTAGTAAAGAACTCGGCGATTGCCTTGTTTCCCCCGTACTGCTAGCTGTGCCGCTGCCAACAGGCACATACATCACGGTACGTGAACATGGATCAAGTCGTGAAGGAGCATTTACAAAAGGTTTGCTTCCTAGCAAATGTGCAGTGTCGCTACACACCGCCCGTAGCGTCTTGCAAGCACTTAAATCTGTTTCTGTGAATAACCCGGGTGAGTTTAGCTCGATTATTCAAGACTAGAAGGCGTGTGCACGCGTATTTGCAATCCGTATCAGTTCGTATCATGTTTTGTGTAAATCAAGATTCAGAACTTTTGCAGAATTCCAGTTAGAGGGATAAAAACCGAGAAAAGGCATAAAACTTGTCTTTTTAATAATTTTGTTGTGCTTCTTGGAAAAAAAAAGATCAAGGAAAGACAAAAAATGGTAATGCAAAGTAAGCCACCAGGTGGAGTTAACAGATCATTGTATTTTCATCTACTGTGCAAGAACAGTGTTTTCTGGATTAGACCTACGTGCTATCAGTATCTGCGCAGCATTAACAATGGCAAAGTTTTAATTTCTTCGCCACTGTTTAAACTGCTGTTTCCAAAATTTTTTAAAAAGAAAAACAACCCACACTTTTTCGGCCTGTTTGTTTAAATGCTGCAAAATGATAACTTCCTTCAAAAAGCATTATAATTTAGAATTAAAACAGCAGGTGGCACATTAGGCCTGCATTAAAGACATGATGCTGTTAAAAAAGTCCTCAAAAGAACACTTCCAATACCCTTAAGCCATTTATTTTAGTCAGAAATTAATCTCTCTTTGCAGAACTCTTCTCCCATTGCTGCTTGTGACTAGGGAAAGGTTCACCCACCATCAGCGCTCCTGTTCTAAGTACTCATTAGCTGTTGAGCAGCGTGAGTGGTTTGGCTTGGTGTAGAGGAAGGGAGTCCGTGATCATTCAGGGTGAATGACTCTGCCGAACAACATTATTTGTTGAGACTGTTTCTCTTTGCCATCTTTTGTGGTATGCATGATTAGCTTATTTTTTCCATTTATTTATTGATTTTCATGTCATTAACAGATGTCTTTTGCGAAGCAGGATAACAAGGATAAGAGAGAAAGCTTCTGACTTTGCCTAAGTGTTTTGGTAATCAGCAGTGATGGGAAAAAAGCAAAACAGTGTCCATCATCACTTTAATGAGAAGCATACTTTTTTGGGGGGAGGGAAGGAGGAGCATAATGCGTTTTATCGTGGTTATCTGTTTCCCCATAATTTCTGCTTTATATGAGCTAATTATCAAAGTTGCTGAAAAGAATAGATGCAGAAATTTTGGGAACCCCCCCAACTTTTATTCCTAAATAGCCTATGTAGGCCTGTATGCACTCATAATGAAGCACTACCAAGTCTTTCTACTTTCTGTTAGTAAACTTTTATCAACATTGATTTCAATGGGAACTTGGTCTACCTCTGGCTGCGTGAGTCAAACTTTTTATTGTTCAGCAAATATAATGCACCGGACTTTGGGGTTCAGGATTTGGCTAGTTCAATTTGTAAAGGTAAAGGCAGCCAGGAAGCTTGGTTTCATTTAAACTCAGCAACATTTGCGGAAATGAGAATCCGGTTATTTGGTGCTGGTCCTTACTTAGATCACAAAGACATTTTCTGTGGATATTTTGCACCGTCTACCGTAATAACACTCCTATGATTTTAATACAGTTACAGTCATTATAACTGATGGCAAAATTTCTCCCTTTAACAATTTTTTATTGGCCACAGGTAGGAGCATACATAGTGCAGATCACCGTACACATCTCCTAATGTCTGCCAAACAGTCTTTCAGCTGAATTTTTCTTATGGCTTCGTCATACAAATTTTTACATCTGCTTTATCTACTTGCCTCTGAAATAAGCATGGTGAAAAATGTACTGAGTTTTGTCCACGACAAAATATTTTCAACCATTTTGTCATTGGGCAGGAGCAGAGGGAAATGAAAAACAGGGAGGGCAAAACTCAGTTACAGAGTGTAGGGACCACAACCACGGGTCTTATCGTTCCCTTACTGTTTATTGGGCAGCCATAAAATCCCCCTAGTCACCTGTGGCTCTCCACGTCCTCCTTGTGTTATAACCATAAGTCATAGTCTTCTCCTGACAATAATAATAGGACAGATCCAGTGATGAGGATGGTGACGTGGGCCGTGCTGGGACTGACGTGGAGCACCTTTCCTTCTGTTGCTGCCTGCAATCAAAGGAGGATGGCGCTCCATCGCTAATGGTCTACACTGCCTGGTGCACCTGAGCTGAATTGACTCTGCGGGGAAGGCCAGGCTTTGATCTTGACCAGGAGTTGGCCACATTCATAACCACGTATATAACTGTCTACTGTAGTATCCCTACCTGATCTGAGATATCAGAGGCTGTTAGCACCTCCCAGCTGTTTGTTGAGCGATGTGCTTGTTAGAACCTGTGAGCTAATGCATTTTAAGCGATATGTTCTAAGAGTAGTGGAGGCAAAGCTGTGCACATATTTAATACTAGTTTTCTGGCTAGATCAACAACTAGGGGATGGCCTAGCATTTAGTTCTATGTGATCCTCTCCTCCCAGCTCTTATCAGTCACATACCATAGCAAAAATCTGTTAGGACAGCACGGTAAGTCTGAACAGGGACATTTGCATAAGAATGTGAATTCAGACATGACTGTATCACGCATAAATCCACAGGCAAGTGGTTTAAAAGACTGTTGAGGTCTGACATGTGTGTCTCACTTTCTGGTGATAGAAGTATTCCTACTGAAGAATTTGTGTCACCATCTAAATTGCTTGTGAACAGCTGACCTAAATCCAAATTTTCATGGACAAAACAACTGCCAGTGTCGAATATACAAAAAAATCTCCCTGGAAAGAGGGGATCAAATAAAAGGAATCAGGCAAAACAAAACGTTGCATTATAGTATGTCTGCAAAAGTGTTTCAGAAGTTATATATAACTGTAATGTTGGCTGCAAAGTCCCTCGGCAACTGGCAAGGAGCACATACATGCATACCCTGAGCTCCATCACATTTCAATATTTTCATCACACCACAATTTCAACAGATAGCACACTTTCTCCATGTACTTTGGACAGACGATTTCACAAGTAATGCAAGAAGTGTTACAGTTTCTGTGAAAGTCCTTATAATGAAAACTCATCACTGTACCTATTAATAATTTTTTACCTTCAAGACATCTGTGTGATGTAGGAGACAATTGCTGTCACTTAGCAGATGTGGGCAGTGGCTGCACTGATTCCAGGGAAATTTCCATCTTTCTAGGCAGTGCTCTGCTTGTTGCTTTCCTAGTCTACCTGGACATGTGCCGGTCCTTCTTTGTGACCAGAGCCTATATCGTTCTGGTGCTACCTATAAAAAAGCGTCGGGAAATTTGAGCATAAACAACAAATATTTTCTGTAGTGCCAGGCTGAGCAGTTTCCTCACCCTAGTTCTAGCAGAGCCACACAAACAATGGTGTCGGCTTAGCAGAGGGTGGGATGCATCGCAGCAAGTGGTGGCAACGGCCAGCTCAGCCTGGCATGCAGGGGAGGGCAGGAAATCCTCTGATCTGGTGTTATTGGGTCTATTAGCTCATTGCAGTACTGCTTCCAGCCCTAAACTGCCACATACGCATCGTATTGTACCGAACTTAACATGCACGAGGACATACGAATTTGAGGATCCATTTTACTAACCTTCCTTTTCTTCTTCACATCCTCCCTGTTTTTAATCATTTTAATAGCCTCATTTACATGCCTTACTTTATCCATATTTTTGTTTCATCCCCTCTTACCCCACCCTTCCTCCCTGTTATACTGGATAATCAAGAGTTGGCAGTAAGCGTATTTAACAAAGGGCAAAAAACATCAAGGAAAGTGATTAACCACTCTCCACTCCCCAAACAATTTATGCACATGTTTAGACTCATCTAATCTATGCTTTGCTAAAAGATGGATTAGATGGAGTTACCTCTTGGTTCGCAGTAATGGGGCTGTCCTTCTCAAACTGCAGTTCTTGGGGCTCCTCTGGGTCTTGGTTTGTTAACTTGCTCTGAGAGGCTTCCTCTTTTCCTCCCTCTCCCTTTCGAATAAACCTCACCTTTCTTATGTGTGTCTGAAGATGACCGCTGCTGCATAAACAGCCTTCGTTGTAGCATTCGTGTGAAAACTTTCTTTTTGCCTGGCACAACTTTTTTCTCTCTTGAATAACCATGACATCTAGGGAAGGAAGTTAGACCCTTTCTAACTGTGGTTATAAATTTGCATGTGGGGCAGTCAGTGTATTGTCTGCTCTCTGTTACAGTCCAACGCATTGCTTGAGGTTACCTGAAAACACGGTTTAAAGTACAGGCTTGTACTCTTTATCAGGTTCTCCGCCACCTATGACAGATATTATGCTAATTGCAATAATCAAGGTAGCGTTTGAAATGTTAGATTGCAATTTTTCCTCTTTTTCTTTAGACATGGGTCTTGCCTTTCTGCACCTTGTGAAATGTTTTTCTGCGCTTACTATAATGAAAGGGAATTCTCCAGACACCAGTCCCAGGGGTATTTTGTATCCTTTATAGAAGTTAAGTATCTCGCATTTTAACATCCAAATATCTTAGATCACCGTCACCTTTCCTGATACTAAATATAGCCCAACTTGTGCCACATTGGTGCCTGACACATAGTTACAGCCCTGCTCAGTACAGCCAAGGGTAGATTTTGCTATACAAGCACGCCAGAAGTCCTCTGCCACCTTCTAGAAAGCGTGAAAAAGAAGAATTTCAGTTGTTTCAGATATGTGAGCTACCTCTGTGGTCCTCAGTATGCTGAGGACACGGTCCTTAAATTTGTTGAGGCACTGACATTGTTTCCTTTGCCTTTGGTAACATGACAATGTCTTCCTGTCTCTGTGGTCTGACATCTGGATCGATTAGACAGGAATATCTGTAGACCATGTGGGACCAGAAGATTCTACTCTTTCTGTCAGCATTGGCACACAGGTGGACATTGTGAGCAGTCTTAACCTTTTTTATATGTATTTTAGTACCTCCTCTTACATACTAGGTCATGGTTGGTGTTTTCCATCTTAAATCCTGCTTTGATTTCAAATAAGAACCTATATTGGCTGAGCAGCTGCTTCCATGAGACTTGTATCACAAATGGGAAACAGCATTTATAGTGTCCTCACCTTACTGTTGGGGTTCTTCCTCTGAAGTCTGAGGCTTCAAACCAACATGCAACAGTAGCCATTTGAGAAGCAAATGGGGAAATGCCTTTGTTATTAAAAAAGCAGAGTGAAACTTTGGCGAGAAAAGGGTACAGAATCGAGCAACAGTTACGCATTTCTGCATCCAGCAGTTGCATAATAAGCCTCAACAGCTCTGAGCTTTTCTTTTCTAAAGAGAGGGGGTTTGATATGTCAGTGCAACTTTTTTAAGGCCAAAAGAGTTGCTAGTCCCAGTGTTTTCACTAATCTTGGCACTACCTGCAAGCAATTGTAACAGCAATCGTCTTGCTGCCAAGCTGGACCTGTATCACAAGTGGGGAAAGTGCTAGCCAGCCAAGCATGAAATACTCTTGCCTGCTTCTCTTTCATTCAGAACTGATGGAAATAACATGTAAGTGAGTAAAAATCTCGGCAATACGTCCCGCAAGAGAGAGAACCTTAAAAGGCAGCTTCACTTAACAGCAAATTTGGGGTTTTGCATCAGGATCTTTACTTAGATGCTTTAATCAGGGCATTCATCAATTTATCCCGTGACCTAAGCAAATATTTCAGAAATGCTACAGGAGATTATAATGCAAAATCATGTTTTTAAGTACAGTTTTGTGTGTCTTTCTTTCATGTTTGCTGTATACCAAAATAAGATGAGGTGTCTCTGTAGCTTTTGGGAGACCTAGCTGTGCTACAGGCTCCTTTTGAGATGAGGAGCAAATCACCTAAACTTAAGTCCAACAAAAACCATAAATACATAAAAATCAGTTACAGAATCCAGTAGGTAGGTCAACTCTATTTTCTAAAAGTTTGTTGGCTTTCAGGAGCCCTCATTAATTACCTCCTTCTAAGCATTATATTTTTGACTCTCTCATTGTGCTTATATGGCTCTCAAATAAGCAACTCACAGTCATTAAGGAATATCTCATCAAAGCCTCTAGCGAGTGTTATCTTTATTTAACAGGTAGAAAACTGAGGTACAAAGATACTCAGCAATTTATTAGCAATAAGACAAAATACCTTTGTTACATCAATGCAACTCAGATATTCGCAGAGCCTCTACCTCTGACATAACTTGTTTCAGCTATTTCAGGACAGGGCTCATGATGTTGCTGATCCTTTCTTGCTTGTTGACAGTTTTATCCACATTTTGAAAAAGACGTGGGATGGCTACCTCTGATTTTTCTCTGCTTTCCATCCTCCTTGTTTTCTAATGTTAGTCTTGAACTTCAGATTGCTTCTTCGCAATCCTTTTACGTTAGGGAAAAAGTAAATGGGAAGTCCTTGTTTGCTCTCAGGTTTAAGGGCACATAAGTCAGTAAGACTTGTTTAGGTGTCTTGGGATAGAAGAGACACCTAAAAGGCCTCCCTCAGTTCTAAGTATATCTATACGTCAACGCTGACACATTGTTTTAATCACATGGTCAGCTGAACCAGATGCAAGGCTTCATCTCAGATTTTGCCTGACACACCTGGATGCTTAGGATCTCTGTTTTATTGGTGAAATGAGTAAAAGAGAAGGTTGTAACGCTAATCTTGGGCAAAGAGCTCTAGAGTATTGTGGTGGGTAGACCTTGGCTGGCTGCCAGCTGCCCACCCAGCTGCTCCCTCATTCCTTCTCCTCAGCAGGACAGGAGAAAGAAAATAAGAGAAAAGCTCATGGATTGAGATAAAGGAGGGAGATCACTTACCCGTTACTGTCATGAGCAAGCCAGACTTGACTTGGGAAAAATTAAGTTAATTTATTGCCAATTAAAATAAAGTAGGATGGTAAGAAACAAAACCAAAATCTAACCCTCTATTCCCCACTACTTTTTTTCCTAGGCTCAACACCACTCCTTAATTTCTGACGCCTCTGCCTCCCTCGCAAGTGGTGCAGGGGAATGAGGAATGGAGGGTTGTGGTAAGTCCCTGACAATTCTTCTTTGCTGCTCCGTCCTCCTCAGGTATTGTATCTGCTCTAGCGTGGGACCTTGCAGCGGGCTGCAGTCCTTCTGAGCGAGCCTACTCCAGCATGGTCTCTCCAGGGGCTGCAGGGAAATCCCTGCTCGGGTGCTTGGAGCGCCAATTCCCCCTCCTCCCCCTCTCCACTCTGGGCTTGCAGGGCTGTTTCTCACACTTTTCCCCTCACCCCTGGCTGCTGGGCAGCATTTTTGCCCTTCATTACACAGAGGGGCTCAGCCGTGCCCTGTGGCCAGAACCAGATGTGTCCGGCACAGGGCAGCCCCGGGCCCTGCAGCCCCTGCCAGACCCTGGGCACGTGCAGCTGGTACAGGCACTCTGATTAAAAACACTGCAGAAAGGCAACGCAGAACGATATCCTGCAGTTTCCGCTTTCTAACCCATTGTCTTTTTGCCTGACTTCACTGACACTGTCACCTGCTGCCCTTCCCCTTTGCCTTTTCCCTCTGCCTTTCCTCTTCTAGCCCAGGGCACCAGGGAGGGGGCAGCAGAAGCAGGGAGAAAGACCACTGCAGTGGCGTCATGTGTGCTGCTGTCACGGAAACTAACATCCTCAGTTTTTCTCGTCTGCCTCTTCACAGCGTAAGATCTTTCCAAGCCATGCAAAAATCTAATACCAGGCTCTCTCTTCAGGAATTAAATGCTTGACAAAATTGATCAAACCATTTTTATTAGGCTTGGATTGATGATATCCCATTTTTGGCTGTCCCTTGCGGACACTTCCTCTGCTCCTCTCTGAGGGTAGCAGGTAAGGTGAGGAGGCCTCTTGCTGGCCTCTGCTTCCCCCCCACCGTATGTGTGCACCTGCTGCTTTCCTCCACCAAGGGGCTGGATCGGACCCGTAGCTGTCAGCAGGAAGGGTGGGAGCATGGGGGCAGTGTGGGCCTCCTTTTGCTGCTCCCTCCACTTTTTGGAAAATTTTAAGTCACTGTAATAGTCCACTGCAGAGTCATGCTCGCTGTCTCCCTGGCCGATGTGCAACAGCTCATGTGAGCCACTTCTCTGGCACGTAACCGTGCTTGCACAACTCCATATTAAGACTATTAATACAGTTTGCCCATGTGAGCAACCCTTGTTGCAGCAATGTAACACGTAGCTCAATCACATAATGTTAACAGAGAACTGGAGTGGACACGTGGGCCCCAGTCCTGGAAAGATTTATCGTTAGGCTTGACTTCTAGCATCTTGCTAACCCCTCGAGTGTTTGCAGGATTGAAAACTTAATAAAATATTGGCTGAAATATTTTATTTACAAATGTTATCAAGAGAAAGCATGTGCATTGGCTTATAGAAGAAATGAAGTTTTTAAAACAAAACATCCATCGATCCTCTGTGTCAGTTTGTGCCATAGACACTGTAAGAGAGCACAGCAAGAAATAAACAGACACTAGTAAACCAATGCCTGGATTTGTATTTTCCCTCCTGTTACCGGTAGGTCTTCTGGAAAAACATCGTTCCTGCCTGAGACCAAACACCAAAAAAAAGTCAGCAAAACTTTCTTTTTTAACTTCCATTTATCTTCACTAAATTTGTCCTCTTGGCTTTAATATGCAAAGCCTTTGCTGTTGTGGTGTGGACAGGGTCCTTGACTTCCAGTGGGTATAAAGCTGAGCATGTGAATACGTGTTTGCAAGAGATGCTTGGGACCCCTGTTGACGTGCCACCTTTGTTGTGCCACCAACTCTTTTTTGCATAGCGTGGCACAGGATATATTATTGTTTTAGGCGATAAAGAACTAAAATCAGAGAGCATGGGATGGTCATGAAACCTTTTCATTCAGTCTTATTTCCGTGAGTGCAATGGAGAAGTCACAGCAGATTTGACTGCATGGTTGGGATTGCCAAATGCATGCTTTTAACTTAAAAGCTATACTTAAAGCAAAAGTAAAGGTTTGGATACATGATTAAGGTTGATCAAGGAAAAAAAATCACAGGTTTTGAAATTTCTCGAGTTTTCTAGGAGTATGTGGGCCTAAAGAAGAGAGGGAAGGGGCAAAGAGGGCATGGGGAAATCTTTTCCCATTATTATTATATCTACCAATTAATCTCAGTATTTCTACTCATTCTCTTATTGCTGAGTTCCACCTTCTGTTTATTTAGAGGATTATAAGTCTTAATTCCAAATATATTTAAATATGTGATTAAAATATTGCAGACAGAAAAATGCATAATAGTTTCACATGCAATAATATTTTTAGCAGAATAATTAATTTCATTGTGTGCACAAACTCAGCTGTCATTCCTGATCATAAGCTAGGCATAACTGGAAGGCAGGCGTCACATACCTTTACCCGCAGGCAATGCCCTCTACTGTTATGAAAGAGGCCTGGATCTGATGCCTAATTTGGCCTCTGGCTCCCTAGGATCCATGGGGAGTACAGCTGAGGCAACCCCAAATTGGGTTGCACTCGCCTCTGCCTGCCTCAGCTGCATGCCGAAGCCTGGGCAGAGGGACATCTGCGTGTCCCTTGCAAAATGCAAGTGTGTGAAGAGGCACAAGAGTGTCCTCCAGCAGCTTGTGGCCGATCCAGGCTGTTTCATGCTTGGTAGACCTGCTGGCCAAAGTCATGTGGCCGCCAATGGGCTGCTCTTCTGTGGTGTGTTGGCAAGAGCAGGGTGGTGCTGGGCTGGTCCAGGGGCAGCCTGGGATAATCCTGTAGGAGTTAATGAGGGACATGGACTGGAGGAGACTTTCTGGGCTTCTAATGCTGACATCCCACAGGGAAGCATGGTCTGGTTACACATTATGTGGCTTCAAAGGCATAAATAAAAGCAGCTAGGGAAACCCCCTCCCTGAGACCTCCAAGGTCCCATTGAAGGGCTCCCTCTGAGCCTGGACTTGTCCTTACACTTACAAAGTAGAACAGCACAATTCCTAATTATCTGGAAAGAAGAAAATTGGTGTTACTCTATGCTGCTTCTCTCACCAACATTTTCTTTCCCGATTATTTAAAAATCTCACCGGTTGTTGCTCAATAACATTTATGAACTGAGTGTGGTATAAAAATCCTAGGTACAGCGCAAATATGCACAGCTGTAACACACCTTTTAAAACGAAAGCACCATCAGGTAATTTAGCAAACAGAGAGGTAAAAAAATTCCACTTCATAAAACCATACATTTATATAATTCTAGTGATGCCAACTCAGCTGTCATATGGTAAATACATGAGCTAAAATAGGTTGTGTAAAGAAACTGCTAATAAGACAAAAAAGTGAAACCAAATTTGACTGAGAGGGGCCTGCCAGCTTTATTAATGTGGATTTCAAAGCTCTCCAAGAAAAATATTCTGTTTTTACCTTTTCAAAAGAAGTAAAACTCGGACATATTATCGGAAACACGCTGGAAAACTATAAACATTCAAGCTATGACATAAGGCACTAAAAGCTCAGAAAATATAAGTGACAACATTAACTCATGCTGTTTGCTTCAGGGATAGCAGAAAAGCAAAAGTCAATTAAGGTGAGGACATCCTCTGCTAAAACTGCCAACATTTGTTGCTTTATGTTAATCTTTGTGGCCCCAATCCCACAGTATTTTTCAGATATCGGCGGACAGCTGCGCTTGAACAGAGGCCTATTGACTTCATGTCATTTGAGCATCTCATTTGCATTTGAGTGCTTTGATCTGTGTGGCTGGAAGTCTCTTCTCAGCTTCCTCCTACAGCATCGTCCCGGCACATACCCACCACTTTCTTAGCACAGTTGCAATTCTTCTTGACTACTGCAACTCTGCAAAGAACTATGGAAATTCATTGCATTTAACTCCCATTAGATCATTTGATTGTACAATTATAATGTGACAAGTACCAAAAGCTCTAGCTGTGAGCAATATGAATGGTGGTTGTCCACAAGCCAGTCATTTAATAATTAGTGCCAATGAAAAGAGACCAGACTATTGATGTTGGAGACTGCTGCATCCATAGACTATGTGGCCTCTCACGGGTGTGGTTTCATGATAAGGCCTGCTGTAGATGAAACCGTTTGTGCACCTAAGACCTGCTTTCCAGCAAAGGGCACAATGGCTGTAAAATTGAACTTGATTAATTTCTGAACTGAATTACACGTCTCTCCTACCACAGCAGAAGAAGGGATACACCGATGAAGGAAGTACCTTTCAGACTTGTGTCCCTGAAATGCTACAAACCACACATGCCTAAACCCCCTGCTCGGGCTTATTTCAACATCCTAACAAGCTTGCAAGCAGTGTTTGATTAGCCAACAGTAGGGGAATGCAAACCTTCTGACACCTCCAAAAAGCCTCCAACAAGCACTTGGACTAGGAAGTGGTGCCTGGGGAACATTTCCACACAGAGATAAGTTTAGTTGCAGACATCAGCATTTTGCTGGGGAGGCTGCCGTGTCCAAAATTTTGCAGTGTGTGCATATGTCATTTCAAGCCTAACAGCTAGCAAAAAAGGATCAGCTGGTGCTCTAGGCTTCAAGGCCAAATGCTGTAAATATCTACAATGAATGCTGTTCCACACATGAGTAATTCCTTTGGCTCTGTCTGTGCTGTCTCTGGGACCATGAGCACAGTACGAACCCTGACCTGCTCTTTGTGGGCCTACATTGCTGGCAAGGGGATATCCAAAGCCCAGCTACCTCCAAGCCCTGTACATTCTCTATCACAGGTGAAATTAGGCTTTGCTATGGGAAGTAGCTTGTTTGTTCTGGGGTAGAATGGGGTAAAGGGTAAAAAGGCTTCTCATCTCATTAAGGGAAAAGGAAACCCTGCTGAAAGCATTACTTACTTCACTACACTGAATTTGTTCTTGCTTAAGATTAAACCAGTTGACAGCCAACCTTTTCAAAAGGACATTGTCATCTAATCCTTTTAGACTGTCTATGGAAAAAGCAGGGTTTTAGGGCTAGATTTGGTTATTTGTTACCATGTACCAGGTACCATGGGCATAATATTTCATGTGTGCTTTTCATCCTATGGCATCAGTGTAGGTGCTAAGGTGGATTTTTGGATGCTTGGGTTTTGGTTTTTTTGTATTTTTGACACACAATCTGATTTTGGAGCTAGCAGGGAATACAGAGTAGAGACAGAATATAAGCAATTAATTTAATGAGTTTACTGTTGGTCTTAAGAGTCAGAAGAAAGAAATTTGGTGATAAAGGGTGTGACTGGGATACATAGATAATTATCTGATAAAATAGCATGAACGTTGGCCTAAGTTGGAAAAAAACAGTGTTTCTAAATAGGAAAATATTTTGCTGCTGGGGATTTGGGGATTTGTGTGCTAAGAAAGGGCTGGGGGATTTCTTTATGCAGCATGGAAACACTCCCAGCAATTCATCCTCAGATTGAGTTGCTTTGTCATCTGACTACTGCCACTCATCCGTCTATGGTCTTCATGTGGCTGTGGGGAGGGCTGGAAGCATTTTGATGCTGGAAGAAGACTGAAATCTCATAATTAAAGGCACATACCTTTTTAAACAATTTCCCCTGAAAAATTTAAAAAGAAATGCAGAAGTCTTGAGCTGTTACATAGGAGTCTGTTGCCTATCAAGGTATTTTGCAGTTATCATGACCGGAACAGTGTAAGCAGAGGGTGGAATTTGATTGATTTTATGAGGGTGCATATGCACTCCCACACCATAGGAGTGCCCTGAAGGAGCTTGTAGAAACTGCAGTATCTGTCCTGTTTCAAAGAGCTACTGTGGGCAAGGCTCCTCTGACCCATTTTCCCTTCAATTCTCGAAGTTGGTAAAGATTGATACAGGCACTTCCCATCCCCAGCAGCTCCACAACAGCCTTGCACCAAGCAAGAGGCCTAGATGCCTATTTCCTTACCCAGCTGTCGAGCATCAGTCTGCCTCTATGGTGTCATTACACCTGCTGGCACCAGTTGTACCTCCTTGTCTTCATTTCACTGATTCTGCCAGCTTTGTCCCACAGTGGCAAATAGTGCCCCCGCTCTTGAACCCTGACTAGCACAGCCTGAAATCAGTGCAGCCCCCTTCATCTCTGCCCGTTTGATCTTTAGGGAGCTCATACACATTAGAAAGCAAAATCTTATGGAGAGCTGTAGTCTAGGATAAAAACCCCAAACGCTCCAGAACCAAGTTCAGGGAACTAGTGGCACATGGCTTCCTAGCCATGGGAATGATGGCAAATGTGTAATTGATTCGATTAAGCTCTTCTGTAGTATTAGGGCCACCCAAAAGATGGCACTAAACAACCTTCAGTCACACACAAACACACACACACACACACACACACACACACACACACGAAATTTGCTTCTAATACTCAAATAAATAGTTCACTAGCTTAATTCTGTAATTTTGTGTGCAAAAGTGGATGTCATCATAGATAATTTTGTGTTAGGAAAATTGAGGAGAAACACTTTTATAAAAGCAGATAAACTTTGTACTGTAAATATTATTTTTCTAGACCCACATGAAAGCATTAATATTTTTGTAAATATGAGGATGTGACATTTGGTGAGCAGCATAAATGTGTTAAAATTACTCAGAAGTTAGGCACTGCACTTAAAATACTTGTTTCTTTAGGAGCTACTGATGATGCCGTTGCTGTACATTGACCTTTGTAAATCTGTGGTTATTAGGCCAACAGTTTTTTTTTATTTATGTGGGTGCAATGTGGAGTCATTCCACCAGTGCCCACAGAGCCACATGGAATGACAAGCTTTAGCAAGGGGAAGCTCTGGCCTATTGTCACTACCTTTCTTAATAGGTAGGGCTGATTATGTTGATTCTTAAATTAGCTTAGTTGTCTATGATGGGAGGAAGAAGACATGTTTCTACTAGTCACATTCCATTTTGTGATGGAATAGTTGAAGGGGAAAAAAGTCCCTTTCATATTTATAACCTCTGAAAACTCAGTCATGGGATGTAATTTATAATAAACCCTAAAGATGACAAAAGTGCTGGAGGAGGAATCCTCACATCCTGTAGGAGTAATTTTTTAATATGTCTTCAGTTTCATAATTTTAACCAAATACCACGTGTTGCTACTAAACGATACAAATGAAAGAACGCCACCTTTGCTTAGAGTAGAAATCATTTGGGTATGAAAAGGAGTTGGGAGATCTGATGCCTTCCACAAATGTTTGTTTCCCTTGTATTACGAGGCTTCTCTTCTGAATGTGGTTACCTGTTAGCTTACAGCTAAAGTAGAAGGATAAAAAGAGATTTCCCAGGAACTGGGGGAGATGTTGTGGGAATCGAGCAGTATAAGGTCTGCCTAGGTATAAAAACTGCTCAGTATCTTTACTGAGTTGCAGTAACCAGTACTAACATATAATTCAATAATTGCCTTTAAAAGCTCTGTAGTAATGTACAGTTTTAATATCGTACATCAAGGCTAAGTGAAACAAGTACTTTTGCATCTTTCCAAGGCCCTCATAATTTGATTTTAAACAACTTTGTATTAGTAAAAAAATCTGCAAATAAGTCTTAGTGTAAAAATTAGATCACACCACAGGAATATATTTTGGGCAGTGGGAGGGGAGCAAAGCATTTTTCTGGCAATCATTGCAATATGTATAACCTTCATATTCCAAGGGGTTTTGAATTCACTGCAGATATTTCCTATACCAAAGAGGATGTATAGTTTCTTACATGAGCTAAAAGATAGCTTTTCAATGAAGTAAGAGCTGGAGGACGTAAAGCGGAGGGATGATAGGGAGGGAGAGAGTCTGAACTGGAACACTACTAATTCTCACAATGGTAGCTCAGTGAACAAAAATGCTGCAGAACAAACCTGCCTTCATCCAGTCAGTTTCTGGAAAGAATTGAAGCCATTTGGAACTGAGTTTTTACTTGAAAACTTTTTGGAAACAGGGTACTGCTCCCAAGCACTTTCAGCCCTTTCGAGACCTGGAACGAGATTCATCTCACTCAACTTCAGACATCTGCACTCTAGCTGTCTACATCTGAACCCTATGTCCCTTTGTCACTGGAAAGAAACACACATTTGTAATGTGCAATTCATCTAACCTATTATGGACGCCTACTGTAGGGTGAAATGACTAGCATGTGTGAAGTGCTCATTTTCTCTCTGCTGAATTCAAAAGGCATCTATAAAGGCTATTTCAGATGCAGATTTGAAAGTCTATGAGAGGAAACCCTTCCCCAGTGTCAAAATATTTTTTTTAAATTTTTGAAAGACCATGAAACAGTTGCCACAGTTTCATGTATTTAGACTTAAAAACTTAATAAGAGGAACAGTGTAACATACCCTTGGCAAACAACATGGAATGATTTATGACAGCAGCGTTTGTCTTCATGGACCAACTTGCATAGAAGTCAACCACTGTACCATAAAGCAGCCTGTAGAGCTGTCTGAGGCCAGGGATGGCTTTGTCTGGTCAGAGGTGGAAGACTTCTCCGCATCTAATACCCTAGACGCTCTCTACCCCGTTTATAATCAATGGAGAGAAACAAGAGCCCGTGGGACACAGGTCATCTTATCCTAAGGTCAATGGCAGAAGCCACAAGTCTTGTACCTTTCAAGTGCCTCATTTCCTCTGTCAGTTAGCAAAGGTGCCTGGGTTGGATAATTAAAGGCACTCCAAGAGCTGCTGCAGGCAGGACCAGTGCTTCTGCCTGCAGTAGGGAACTGCTTCTGTGGATGCAGCTGCAAGAGGGGACTTGAATGAAAAAAATAACCAAGACTGTCAACCTGATGCTGAAAGCAGCTGTAAAAAATCCTGGTAAAAGAGGAACAGTTGTTTTATATCAGTATTTTGGAGCCTAGAAGCCCACAGTACGTTCCTGGCTGTGCTTCTGCTCACTGTGTGACTTAAAACAGGATTAATTATGACTTTTATGTCTTCCAGTTGCTTCAGCTGGGAAACAGGGGTAAGGATATCTTCTGGTGCCTCTTTGTTTGTCACCACTTGATTTGACCTGTGTAAGCGCAGACAAATTCTGAAATCTTGCAGCTCAACTTCACAGTTAAGGGAAACCTGGGGTTACTTGATTAGGATTATGCTTTGAATGGTGACACTTTCTTTTAGCTAGCTTAGTCCTGGGTCAACCCAGCATAACTTGTTTGGGAGAAAATCCAAGCAACGAATTAAACAGTGAGTCCTTGGAGATACAAACTTGGTCTTATTTTGTGGCATCATGCATATATGTTTTGCATTTTTTTCTAATTTGTTCTCGTTCTCCTGTTGCTGCAATGCATGCTGGCTCAAGTCTGGGAACTGGAGACAAGAGCAGGGGGCAGGTATTCCTGTTGGTGCACACAGCCTTCCTCTTTTTTTGGAACTACTCTGGAGAGAGGGCTCGTGTAACTCCACCGTTAGCCACACAACTCGCATGCTAAGAACATGTGTGAGGGGGCCACTTGATGACTCCTGCCATTAAGCTAACCAGTGGGAAGGGATTTTTAAATACTCTGAAGTGCTACTGCAATAGCTCTCTATGTTTATTTTATAAAAGAAGCTAAAATGCCTAATGTAGCTATATGATACGTCACTTGCGCAGAGGCAGTGAAAATAATTTTGAAGGCGAAAATCTCAGTAAGGTCGGTACTTCATGGGGAGAAAAGGGTTTTAATCAGTGAGAACTGCATTAGCACAGAATACTAGGTGATGCAGTCCTGTTGCTGAGCTTGGAAGCAAAACCATAGTAATATCGGCCTCACAATTTTGCATTGGACCCGTGTCTCTGCTGTTACTTTTCCTTTCCCTCTGTTTTTCGTAATTTCAGGCTTGTGTACTGTATGTGCTTTTGGGTGCTTACACTGTCTACACCGTGTTTCTGCAATTTGTTTGCAAAATATCTTGTAGGCTGAAGCTACTGTGGTGGAAATTATTAACAATCACAATGTGTGCAATGCCTAATTAGTACTGGAACTCAAGCCTTATCTTCTTCTCACACCCAGCCAAAAATCTGAAAGTGACTTGTGTCATGGTGGCTGTGTTACATTTTCATATAACTTCTCAGTTCAGTCTGTAAGAGAATTCCTGCTTTACAAGTGGCTGTTCATCTCATTGTTATCACGATTCGTGATGCATTCCATTTTTTTACATTCTCGTACATTTGTATTCATTCACTATACAGGGGATTGAAAAAACAGCACTGTTTGCTGGAGTGGTCTGTTACAATGTTTTCTCCTAACATGAAAGCACGAAATCATCCAACTCTGCTGGAAAATGTGCTAATTATTTTCTGAGTGGGTAAAAGGTCACAGCCAACAGGGCAAAGGAAAGACAAGCAAGCTCCATATAACTGTGCATTGGAATTAAGCTAGGGAAAAAATATTTGTAAATACAGTCCATGAAAATAATTGTAAAGCTTTACCATGTTGTCAACCAGGAAATTTGAGAATTATTTTGTGTCAAGACCAGAAAGGCTTACTCTCAGAAGCAGTTTTGGTACTAGCAAAGCATAGGGACATTTTATTTTCAAATTCATAAAGTAAACTTTGATCATCATGCAGGAAGTACACCAGACTTAAGAAATCCTGCCACTGACCTCTCTGGTAGAATAAAACTAAGAGAGAAGGGGAAATAAGTCACCAATTTTTAAATTTCTATTATGCAAAGACTTTTAAGAGAGTTTGAATCCCAAATGCACATTCTAAGAGAGGAAAATATTTTCTTTCATTGAACAGCCCTGGGGGGTGGCTGGCTTCCCCCCACCCCTCCCCAAGAGTTTTTTTTCTTTTTTTTGCACGTACATGTAAATATACAAAGCCATTTGAAAGAAGTCCACTTAATTCCTCACTCTCAGCTCACATTTGTTACAGATTTTGTTTGGCTTCCAGTTTGCTAGAAGAGAAGGGAAGAGTGCACTCTAGCCAGGGAATGCTGCTGTCCACTGAAAAATGTGTTTGGATGGAGAAGCTCTTTTTCATGGATGGATTGTGGCTTTTGGCAGCAGAGGTGGCAGGAAGCAGTTGCCATAACTACTATATCGTTAAGAAAAAGAAGTGGGGCTCTAAGTAAAAAGGCATTTTTGAAATTATGCTTTTATTAACAATCCTGGTAGAATCAATCAGTTCAATATGATGGGTGACAGGATACTGAATGTGGTCTCTTGGGTGCACGCTAAGGATATGATATTAGGGCTATATTCAGGCATTGGCTTGTAAGGTACATAGGGGAGGAAAATATGTAGACAGCCAGAGAACTGAACATAATCTGCCTTGCGTGGGATTTCAGGGCTTGGCTAGAATCACACTATGGTGCTAAATAGCAGACAAAAAAGAATATATGTTTTTCAAAACCTTTAAGGGTAGGTTTTACAAATTCACTGAAATGATTTAAAAACATAAATCACATTTGAAGTCAACACTAAGGACTCTACCTTAAGTGTAGACATAATTTAATATTTATCTATATTCAAGTGACAGATACTACTCAGATAAAAAAGCCCAGATATAGTTAGTTAGCAATGAATATTACCGGCGTAGACCCAGGGATGGTTTATACTGGGTCAAACCCAGCTGAAGGTTTCTCATCCTCAACATTACACCACACGTTATTGTCACTGGCAAATTGCTTTGGCACTTTTTTTGTGTGCTGTTGGAATCAGAAAACATTTCACACTGCTAAAATAACCTCTGTCTATTGCCATATGGATACCAAAGTAGTTTTTGTGGTCCCCTAGCTACTTCACTGCAGTTCTTTGAGGCATGTCCCAAATAACAAAGCTATTTATTTACTCATGGGAGCTTTACTGAACTAGTCAGGTGAATTGGACTCACACCCCTGCTTAAACACCAGCTCCCAGGCAGGCTTTATCCTTCATTCTCACAAATTTCTAGGGTCAGCACCTATGAGACTGTCCCTCAACAAGCCTTTGCAACCCGTGGTTGTGCTGCACCTTCAGCCGGGACCCTTACTCTGGTCCCGTGGTGAGGAGAAGGGCGCCCACGTTCCCGTTTCGTTCAGCCAGCGGCTTTCTCCTGTGTAATGACACCAAGAGCCCTTGGGGTATTTGTTAATTGAGCTTCAGCTTAAATCCCTTGTCTGTGAGGTGTGTTTCCTATGGTACATCTTACTGACCTGAGTATGTGTATCGAAGAAACTTTCTTGTCTACCTACTAACCCTTTGCTTTACATCCAGGTTCAAGATGGAAGAGATATTGTTCATAGATACTTTTCCTTCTTGGAGCTTCCCCCCCCCCCCCCCCTCTTTTTTCTTTTGTAGTTGTAAATGAGGAGTAACTATATCTCCTAATTTTTTTGCCAATGTCTTCTTTTTTCCTAAATTACTAGGTCGTTGTCACCCTCTTTTACATATTGCTAGAGATCTGACTAGCTCTAAAAACAAACCAGGTGATGATTTAAATAAACATTATGAATGCAGCCAGAGGAAATGGTTCCTGGGGTAGAAGGTGCGGGCTCTGGGGAACAGGAGCCCAGGACTGGAGTCGTATGGGAAAGGCCTTCAGCAGGCTGAGGCAGGCAGAGACCTTCTGGAGGCAAAGCTGCTCCACAGTAGCCTCACAACTTGTCTTAAGTTCTGGCTCTGGCTCTGCCCTGCCTTAAGAAGCTATTTTGGGGAAAAAAATTAGCCAAAAATACACAATGAACTCATCCCAAAATAATAATTATTTGGATGGAGAGGGAAATAAAACATCCTTTGCTTCTTTCTCCTCTACTCTGAAGGAAAAGTTGTTCATATATAACTCTTCGTATTCTTCATATTCAATACTTAAGTTTTGTTTTAACCTGATGAAGGGCTAGTGTTCTGATGGTGATTTCCTGCATACATGAGGAGGCTGAGGTTTACACAGAGAAGTCCTGCAACTTCCCTTCTCCCTTTGAAGTGAAGCTGAAGAGCATTACAGCGTGCCTGTACGGCCAAGAGTCTGACTGTGTATTTTGGCATTTGAATGTCAGACTGGTTGGTAATTTCCCCTTAAATCCTTTCATAGCTCAAGTTCCTGTCGAAATAACCTATATCTCTGTAGCCGCTGGTTTACCATACAGAGCCTGCCTCTGCTGTCTGTGGCCGCTCTGCCATTCGGTTTACCCCTCAGAAGCAATGCTGTTTCACGTGCTTTTATTCGGTTGTGTGCAGCATATATTTAAAATTAAATACTGGCTGAAACCCCTCTGGATGGCTGTCAGATCTTAGCATGCCACATAAATATCAGTGCGAAAACATTCCTCCCAGCCCACACAGAATGCATCTAACGCTGTTTTTTCTGGAAAAAACCATCCCTAAGTACAGCGAGGCCTTCAGCAAAGGACCACTTCCAGTGGGCAGGGCCCTGTCTTAAACTGACCACTTTAAAGTGCTCTGAAAGTTTCCAGTATAATTTTCGTTACCCTTTAGTTACAGACCACCTTTACTAGGTAACTAAGCTCATTTGCCAACCCGTTGGGTAGCTGCCATCTAAGCAATTGCCCAGGTGGCCTGCTGCCAGCTTTCAACTTTTTCAAGATGTGAGTTACCTGATGCTCTCAGGCACTGCAGGACCGTAGCGATGTTCACTGTGCTGGTGCCTTCCTGCTTACCAAGCAGATGTTCCCCTGTGGTACCTTCACGGCTTTATGGCTGCACGGGGCTGGTTTCCAATGGGCCTCTGCTGGATTGCCAGTCGAGGGCAATTTGCACATTTTTTTGCAAGGATGTGCACTTTCTGAGCACTAACACATGCGTACGGCTCTTCTGTGGTTACCGGCACAGCTAGGGCAGAATTTACATCTGCAAACCTCACCGGGGCATATAGCCTTCGCTCATTACAGGAGAAAAGCAAAATTATCAAGGGCCATGAGAACATGCAGCTCCCAACAGCAGACGGCCCCAGAACGACACCTGCTACCACAGCAACTCAAAGCTTAAAAGGAGTAAGTGCCTCAGTGCCTCCAGAGCTAAAAAATGTAAATCCATTCTGACTGTACTCTCTCAAAATAACACCACGAATGTGTAAGGGGAGACAAAGGTGACTGGCAGAACCAGCGCTAGAAAAAGAATTAATTTCTCATGCACACCTGTGCGAAGTGCTCAGATGAGCTAGACACAGGCATGTCCTTGCACATATGGAGGATCTGAAAGGTCAGCCGGCTTCAACCCTCAAGACAGTCTGAGAGCCGATGCCACCAGGGCTCTCGCGCAATGCTGTGGGGCTTGCCCCCGGACCCTCCTCTTCTGTCTCTACTGAGACAGAGGAATAGATGGAAGAAATGAAATAAAGGCACACCAGTAAACCAAATTCAGATAGGCGAAAATGCACACGTATGAACTTCCTGTGGCAAAATGCATTAAAGCTAATAAAGATTACAGAATGCAACATTTCTTACCCCTTATGCCTCCTGAGGTACCCCTGTCTCTCCCATACCTAAACGCACATGCGTTCTCCAGAATTTCATCTGACTATCCTGTCTTACTGTATTTGTTTAGCAACACTTGGAGGCGTGAAACTGCAGTGGCAATGGCCACAATGGCCTTTTTAAATAAGCTCATCCTTAGGTTGCACCTGATCGCTACAACAAAGCTTTCTGGAGCAGCTGCTTAAGAAAACGTCTGTGCGCTTTCACTTAGACATACTTTTCCCAGAGTAATCAAGGGGAAGCGAAGAGATTGCTGCCCTGGTCCTCCAAGCATGGAAAATAATAATTTTTCCTTGGCTTTTGTTGGATTATTTTTTTCCACAGGTTTTTCTCTTCAACCCTATCCTTAGGTCAGCTTAGAATGCTGAGTGGTCTAAGTATGATCAATTTATTACCTTACACTTCACAGGCCACAGCATAAGGAGAGTGAGGTAACAGCGTAAGCAATGTGGAAAGCCTTGAACATTTTCTAGTTTAATTATTGGATATATATTGAAGTTTCCAGAACGTACGTTTTTAAAAAAGTATCACTTTGGCTAGAGGACTGAAATTGGATGTGATCCATCTTGCATCCCCACCTAAAAATGAGATTTGGGTCTAAAAGTTCAGAGTCCTGGGAATAGAAGGCTCCCTCCTCATGTGTAATTACGTATAGTTTCTGAAGAGGTGAAACGTCACATTATGAAGAGATGGAAAATACATAAAGAGAGAATGAGTCCATCTTGCTGATACGGAACAGTTCCTGCACAGTAATGGGATTATGACAGCGTTGGACATTTGAGAAAGTCTATACTGCTGTCTCTGCTCTGTTTGATTTGTATACGAATGGATTTCCATTCCCGGCAATGGCTTTCTCTGAGCTACTGCAAACTCTAAAATGGGAAATAAAAATGGAATTTTGGGAAGATAGGACCTAACATATCACTCAGTGACATTGCAGCTTGCTATGCAGACAAAACTACAGAGGAGGTACTAAAGTGTCTCCGAGGTGGTAACACCTGTGGACTTCTCCAAGAGATAAAAAATACCTAGAAGTAGAGGACAAAGTTGTGGCATGGTTTGCTTGGCTGCTGTTTCTACCTCAGGTGGGCAGGGGGAGACAAGCAGTTGGTGGAGGTTTTGCCCCGCTCCAGGACCCTGGCTGAGGAAAGAGGCAGGGAGGGATGAAAACCTCTTAGTCAATCTCTACTGAAGAGAGTGTGTCGCAGATGACTCATCTCCCTAAACCCTTCAGGCAGGATAAATGGTAAAACTGCCTTCCGGCACAAGATTTTCGCAGCACCCTTCACTGATGTTGACCACTGTGTTCTTTCTGATGGGCAACGACGAGTTTATAAACATCTTGTGTAAATTTATACGCAAGGTTTTCTGAAATATCTTTATATTCATATAGGCTGTATAAAAATATGTAATATTGTGCGTATATATAGGCATATTCTGTACCAAGCAGTAGCAGGACAGCTCTCTTGTAATGTGATTCAAGCAGATTTGTAAGCAGTGTTAGAGATTATGAGACCAATTTTTCTGAAGACCATGGGCCTCTCCATAGGTACTGGCAGCTCTGCAAAGCTTCGCTGCCGTTGTGTGAGCAACCTAGGAAGAAAAGCAATTCCTAGGCATATATAAAGGGTTTACGTAAATAAGAATCAATTTCATTTACAATTTGTAAAACAAAATAAAGCAAAATCTCCACATTAAAAAAAAAAAAAAAAGGCAAAATCCAAAATTGATAAAAATGCCAGCAATCAGTAGACATGCACATGGGGTAGGATTTAGACAGGATGAATTTGCTTTCGCTTTTGGAAAGAAAGCCTTGTTTTCAGGAAGAAGAAAAACTCAGTGTTGTGGAATGAGGAAGGATAAGCAAGAAATCAGCATGCAAATTGAATTACAATGCATAATCATACGGTTCTGTTGGAAAAGTAAATGTTGGTAATAACGCATCTTAAAGAGCCACACTGCGGCTGGAGTGCGTCTACAACTCTGCCTCACCAGCCCAAGCCCCTAGCTACTGCTTCTGTCTTTCCTTTGAGGCACATGCTGTACCACCACTTCTGCACACATCGTACACTTCCTTTACCCATTCTGGTGGGTTTTTACTACTCTTAGATTCGTTTATATGGCTAATTATGACTCTCATTCTGAATAGTTTAATCTGCTAATCCTGCAGGACGTTGCTTTTGGACAGATCCCATGGATTTCGGAGGGGCTTTGGGGCAGCTCAGGAGATCCCACCTTTCTGAATTACAGCAAATAGGAACCTTGTCCAAGGCCAAGGCTCTGGAGAGGCACCGAATGCCGCTCCCTGCACCTCCCTGTTGCACTTCATGACTCAAAAAACCGCTTTGACAGAACACCCCACCACAACTAAAGTGCAACGTTTACATACAGAAAGAATATTTATGCCTTAATGTCGGGATCAGGTCAACCCCTTTTTGCTCCTCTGTCTCTAGTGAGACCGAATGGCAAACAGTAGCCCACAAATATACTGTATAGAACAAATATTTTGGACCTAGGATACAGTTTATATTTATTACTTTTACTGAAATCACAGAATCAAATGTTTGAAGATTACAACTGGTAAATTATACATATGTAATAGTTTACAAAACAAAATATAGGCCTTCAATGTGTCATAGTACAGTGTAGACCTTGTACAATTCAGTTCAAATGAATTTATATTTTGCATAACATATTATTTCGGATGTAAACTGGCTGACATAGTAGTGCTCTAAAAATGTTAACTCTCTTCAATTAGACACACACTAGGATGAAAAAAAGTTTTGTGACACATCTTAGTTTTTCAGTGGGTACTGGTGCTTCAGCCAGGTTATCTGTAATGCACAAAGTGACACTTCCCAGAATATGCTGACACCAATAGAGTGTATAGAGGCACAGGAAATAAAGCAAAACCAAACGTTGTGCCTTCCCATTAGTCTTCCCTACAGTACCTCTCTCAGTTTATCTTATCTGATGTAGGGCAGATGACCTGGCAATAGAAATCAAATGGATTTATTGCTGTACAGGAGTATTACGCTGTCCCCAACTTACTTTAATTCAGTATATTATCTCCTGTATCTGATGGGATTTTGACATTGCATATATGCTTGACTGTCAGTGAGTATGTTTCATATGAGAAACTATCTGAAAATTTCACAGTTCATATGATAAATTGTGTAAACCAGTTCCTAAAAATTAAAAGACAAATTATGCTGTCATTTAAAGTGGTATAAGTCTGAAGCAGCTCCTGCAAAGCCGAATGGTGTAATGAAGTTACTCCGAATTTACATGGGTGTAACTAAAACCAGTGTAACTATTTTGCCCTGGGAGTGGGAGTAATGGAGACCCAAATACTCATTTGCGTATACATGTACACGTATGTGTTGATTTTACACAAGTATACACATGCACACGTAAAAAATATGCATTTGCATTTAGCCACAGTTAAGTTCTATGTACACCCACGTATGTGTTTCATCATGGACTATGCAAGGCTCATGTACATGGAAATGATTTTAGTGTCCTTACAGTGACCACGAGCCTACACAGACAACTTTCAGGGCAAACACCGTGAGTTTTGTTTTCGACCTGCAACTCCGCAGTGTGCAGAGCAGAGGGACAGTATCAAGATGTTTGGTACAGCATGTCTGAGGTAAGTTTTTATACCACTCACCTGCAAGACTATGCCTGGGGTGTTTCAAATTTTGTATGCTATCACTGAAAACTTGCACTTGTAATAAAATCTTCTAAACCCCAACGCCACATTTTGTGGTGCCAGGTGAGGACCCGACAACTTCTCTCACGTTAAGAGTCATTACCGCTACACGTGATACACCAGAAATACCTGCATTTGCAACGTCATTTGAGACAAGGACGTTGAACTAGCTTTACTATACAAGCTAGTATCAGTGTACCCACAGTAAAAAACCCTCTTGAAAACGTTACCAATGACAAGTATGAATGCAATGACGTACCCTGGCAACTCTATAAAAACTGTATCACTTAAAAAAAGGAACAAACCCCTCCAAACCAGCAACTTTTTTTCTGAAAATTGCAGCCCATGCTCAGAGAAACTAATTCTGGCTCCTGCCATAGGCTCCGTCTTCCTCAGTGACAAAGAACAGCACGGCATCCTTTAGCACAAGGTGGAACACTTGCCTAAGCATATTGCTAAAACCCCACAATTATTAATGTTCCATCCTTAAAAATCCTATTTAAAGCCTGCCCTAAAGATTGTCAAAGTCAAGGCCTATAGTCGTTCCCTGGCATTTTGGAGCAGGTCTTAAGTGAGGAAGCATCACTCACTGGCCATCACAAATCCATCTAAAGCCTTGTGGCTGGCTCCAGGTCTTTGGTAGTGCCTGGATGGCAGCACACAGGTGGCAGAGAGGCTGAGCTGGAATTTGACTTGTGCGAATGCGGGCACTGATAAGCAAGGTAACTTTCAACAGTTTGGAGTAGATTATTTGCAGTCCGTAGTACTGCCCTTACGGTGAAGTGGCTACAGAAGTCATTTGTGTTGTTAAAGAAACTGTCTGTAGGAAAGCTGTAGGTTTATCTATATTGCCTTTTTTTTTCCTTACACTGGACCCAATACCCAAAGTTCCCTTGAGTTCAGCAGTAGTTGGACTGCATGAAAAGTGGAAGCAAACAGATATTGTTATTTTCAAGGAAACACTGGCAACGCGTTCTTTGCTGCCTTTTTTGCACCTAACTTTGCCTGCTGTGGTGCAAAGAGCTACAACACTATGAAGTAAAACATTGCAAAGCCTTCCAAATTGGGCTTTTGACCTTTATAGCCATATATACATATTTATATATGCATATAAATGGTGGAAAGACTGAGAAGTAGCTTTATTAATGGTTCAGCCTTCATCAACCAAATCATACATTGTTTCCGCTACATTTTTTAAGAGGCACACAAGAGTGTCTCTGTAGTGTTTTCACTTAAGCATAAGAAGCTGCGTGAGAGAAGACTTGCTTGCCACCCTGACAACTCTGAGAAACTTCATTCACGGATAGAGGACTCCCATGTACTACAAGCCTGAACTCGCTCCCATTGAAGCAAAGGGTAAGACTCCTACCAGCTTCAGCGGTAAATCACTGAGGCACACGGCATGAACTGCACGCCCCTGTGCGAAGCCAGTCTGTTGTCTGACTTCTTTAGGAGCTAGTACGGTGGGGTTTTGGCCCACACACCTTTACGACTTGCTAGCTGAGAGGTCTTCAAAGTGAAGTGTAACAAGGAGCTCTGAGCATGAGGTGTCACAAAATTAAATATCTACAACTTCTCTAAGAAAAAGACGGCAGCAGAAAAAGGATATACATCTATACAGTGTGCTCACATGTATACACATATACTCCCGTTCCATGCAGAAAGCTTTCTAAATAAAAACGTACAAAAAATAACCAGTGCCATACATTATGTAAACTCACAAGGCGTACTTTCAACATAAATTTGAAGCATAAATTAAGAGAGAGCGAGAAAGAGAGAGACAGAGACGACAGCAAAACATTTTAAATATAGAATTTGCACAATTGGTATTTTTGTTAAATAAGAATAAATAAATTCATTACATCCGTTCACATACCAGTTGTAAAAACAATAAATTATTTTATTTTTTTTCAGTGCTTTGTTGCTTTTTTTTTTTTTTTTACAATTGTGATTAATCCACAAGATTATTCCCTCTCCCCCTTGTGATAAAACTGTTTCCACAGGAGGGCAGCTACATTTAATTTATACAGTCAAACCAGAGGCGATAGGCTTTTTCCTAATGAGGATGTCTTATTTGAAAAGCAGATGCTTTAAAACGCACTGATGCTTAGGGGTCCAACCCCACCTAAGGGTACTGGGGACGTGTCTCAATAAGTCAGCAGTGAATTTAACACCGAGGATTGTTTCCTTCTATGCAAAGAGCGATGCTCCGGGTTTCTGTGCCCTAGGTGCGTTTTATGAATCCCGTTTGGCAACACTCGGTAGTAATGTAAACAATGACATAACAGTGTGAGTGACAAGGAATTTAGCTGAGAACAGAAGCTGAAATGACAGTCACATACCTTGCACCAATTTTTCATTCATCGGCTACATGAGACAGCTATGACTGACAAAAGTAAGGTTTGGAATTGGAGTCCGATTACAAAGAACAGCTAAAAAGCAAGTGTTAACTCGTGCAGGCTGACCTAGCTTATCTTACACTTTCAGGGTTGCTTCCTTGGTCTGTCCCCTTTGCCCGCTCACCGTATAAAGGCAACTGCTTCTGGCTCTTGCTAATTTGCTTCATTACTACACTCGTGAAAAGGGAAAAATCGTTATAGTGGTTTGTTCTCATATTTTTTTTATTTTTTATAAATAAACTTTCTATGAAAAAAGATACTCTTGATCTGAGGAAGCTTTAAATTTATACCCGCATATGACATTACTCTTCCGGAGCCTGAATAGCATCCAAAAGCTTGACTCATCCTGTTGAATATATAATAAATTATTAGTACGATGCACACACAAATACTTGCACATTCCGTCTCTATTATGATAAAACACAGGGAAAAAAAAGCCACTTAATACAGCAGCTGTATGCAGGACAAATGTTAAGTCTACGCTGAGACATATGAAGTCTCCTTATTTTTCCTCTCATGATGGTTTCTATTTGTTATGAACCTTTTTGAGAGGTTCTAGAACTTGTGTAGTACACACATAAGTATAATCCTTAGATTTCTTGAAAGGAAAATAAGACGCTTCAAAGTGATCTTATGTTAATAGGTAGAGAAGGCAAAATCTTAACTTTCCAGAACTCTGCAAATATTCAGAGCCTTGATCTCAGTCCTTAGGGTGGGATCACAGATTAAGTGAGGAATTTTCCTCAAGATCCACAAGTTTGCATAGGACTACTCCTAATAAGAAGGCCACACCATCCTTGAAAGCTGAAGGTGATTACTAACATTCCTTGGTAGTTCATTTTGACAGAGGAGGACGCCCTGCCCCTATTACTGTTTATTTAGAACAGAGTACAAAAATAGATACTTCTCCAGGTTTCGTACTTGTAGATGTAGCAATTCTATGCTGTTTTGAAATCATCACATGCTTTCTTAGAGTTCATACAAACATGCCACAGTTGCAAAAACATGTTTGTGTCAGCCCAGAGTGAGACCTGCACTTGCTACACACGCCAACAAGTTTTCTCTACTCATTTCATGACTGGGATTTTCAGAAGAGCCTGGGGTATTTCGAGTACCACTGACTTACAGCTGTGAGGCGTGTCTGAAAATCCCCCTGCAGTCTCATACTCTCCTGTGTGGATGAACAAAGGAATAAGAGGCAGATGGGATTCTATTTTCATCAGCACATTATAACCATTTCTCTCGGCACCTGTTATCTTAAGGCTTAATTCAAAGCCTGCTGATATGAAAGGAAGTTATTTTAACAGGGCTGCTATCGGGCCTCCACCTGTTACCTGCATACGGTGAAATGCTCATCCTCAGTCACAGAGCTTCTACCAGACAACAGTGGGATTCAGAAGTTGCTGCCAGTGAAAACTATTACGAGCTACTGCCTGTGCTGTGGAAACAGTCTTACTAATATTGGGCAAGTCCTCCACATCCTGATGCGGTTTGACTTCCTAGCGACCCCTCTTCCTCCCAAATGTGGTAGATACACAAAACACGAATGCCTTCTATAGCTTTAAAAAAAAAAACCCCAAAACACACACAAAACAATCAAAAAAGACAAATAGTTACAAACTTTTGCTGGTAAGATGAATACCAGAGTTAGACATGATGGACAAAACAGTGATAAAATATTAACTGCTTGCTGTGTTTTTTTGACCTTTATAGCCTCTTCAAAAGATGTAGGTACGTTACACATTGTTAGAGTCAAGGTGGAAGCCATAGAGAAAATAACAGAGAAAGCAGCTGAACACAGCCTCAGAACATCTGAGTTAGTTAGAAGACACTTGATTATCTTACCTGTAATTTTTGGTTCTCTAACTAGTTTCTACAGAATACAGTATGCCTTTGTTTTATGGGAAGAAGAAGCTAGCAGCTATTGTTCATCGACAACAAGGACCCCAAGCTGTGACACAGCTGGAACTAGTGGAAGGTCTACAAGCCAAGTGCATGCAAATTCCTTCTAGCAGCCAAATTCTCCTTCTGTGTGTGTCTGACATACACATGGTGAGGAGTCGCTGGTGGTGCTGGTATTTGAGCAACGTACATGAGGGGATCCCTGGTCTGCAAGCTGCTGCAGTGCTCCTTCTTGATGGAAACACAGTATTTGTCATAGAATAATGATCTGCTGTCAGGAAATTCCTAGCACGAAAACATGTTTCCTTTTGTCAAAATCAAAAGGTATTACTTTTCAAAACCAGCAGCAAGCTCTTAATTTTCCAGTAAAACACCTGCGTCCCTTTCTGAAGAGAGGACCAAGTCCACAAGGGCTGCAGATATACTTTGGTCAATCACTTTGCTTACGTAGTTTGTCTTTTGATTTTTTAATAGAACCAAGTGTTATAAAGTGACATACCAAATGAAAGATATTTACAAAACAGTATAAAATAAGCTACTGTGGTATCATGGGTGCATGTGACATTTTCTAAGGACATACTGTATCAGAGGTAGGTGAAAAAGGGGAGATGATTCTGTAACCTTCAAATATCCCAGGATCCTCCATTCACTAGTTTTTCTTCTTTTGCATTATTTTATACTTTTGCAGACACAGAGGGCTTATAACAACTTTAATGCTTAGTTTTTTGACGTATTAAGATCACCCTACTATTATTTAAAGCAGTGCACATCTTCATTTGGTCCAGATAGGCAGATTCTGCCCATAATTTGAGACTGTATGCAAGTACATTGAAGCCTTTGCTTCTCTCTGTCTGGGCAGACCTAACACCAGTATGTCAACAATGGCTTAATCAAACCTCTTTTAAAGAAGATCATCACCACAGGTTAACACTTTCTCAACAAGCATTGTTTAAATGCTGACGGTCTCTGGGAGAGAAGACATCCCTTAGCTAATTTTCCATGCCCGTCTTTGCACTGGACAGTCCTAGTGTGCCATCCTGTGTCGCATGTTCGAGAACAAGAAAGCCACGGCCCCGTAACCCAGCGGGGTTGCATGAGCTGTGGAGTTACTTTGCTGCTGCTGCTGCCACTGCTGGTGACAGAGTTAGTCATTTGCCCTTGCTTCTTTGGCACGAAGAAACTATAGCGGACGTCCACTGGTTGAGTTGGATCAGTCGCAAGTATCTGCACAATAAGAACCTCCTTTGTGGCAGAGTGTCCCATGGCGTGCAAGAAATCATCTTTGT
Organism: Phalacrocorax aristotelis; assembly: GCF_949628215.1. Taxonomy (NCBI): domain Eukaryota; kingdom Metazoa; phylum Chordata; class Aves; order Suliformes; family Phalacrocoracidae; genus Phalacrocorax; species Phalacrocorax aristotelis. The sequence goes on along the minus strand of NC_134276.1, from coordinate 105,468,268 downwards.
GGCTCCAGCCGCTGTAGTTCATGACAGTCCCGTTGATGTCAATGATTGTTTCTGAAGTGGAGATCATATACTTTCCATTGACAAGGTACTCACCGTTTTTCTTTTTCAGGGCCAGGTAGGCAGTGAACCTGCTCTGGTCCTTAGTCTTGAACTGCCGAACTTTGATGTGGGTTGCCCCTTCCGGGATTTTCACTACGTCTGTGTAGCCCTTGCTGAATGAAGTTAAAAAAAAAAAAAAAAAAAAGAGTATTCAGTAGCTAGCACGAAATAATCCTCAAGTCTTACTGCAACACCTAACGAAGTCACTGGCATGACACATCTTGCTCTGTTTTAGTTCAGGCCCTTAATCCATCTGGCTTGAGGCTCATCTAAGATTAATTAAACGAGGTTCCACCGTTTCTCTATTGTATTGTTCTTTATGTTCCTGAAGAAGTTTCTACTGCACTTATTCCAAATTGCTTAATCTTTAGCTTTAGTAATGATTTTAGGTGAGTCAGACACAAGAGGAATGAAAAATAACAGATAGCTTATATATTTCAGCAAAGGGTGGGAGATATGAAATACGACGCACGCTTTGCCTGCCAAGGGAAAGATAATGAGATATGCATTGGTTACAGCTGTTTCTTGCTGTCTTTACTATAATGATGATTAAGGAAAGCATGAGCAGAGTAACAGCTGGGTAGAGGTACCTTGGGAACATTTAAAAATAATCTTGATCACTGAGAAAAAATTTGTTTATTTTGAAATTCATAAAGCCAAAGATTAATTCTCAAGTGTCTAATATGAGGAGTGACCAAATGTTTAACTTGTACCATCACAGAGTTTTGTCCCTTGCTATTTATGAAGTATCTTAACTCAAATTTAGGAGAAGACATTTAACCCTTCTACCGAGAATGACAAGCATTCAAAACCTGCAGGTGTGCTGGAACTTATCACTATCTCAGTATGTTATTTATTTTAACTTTACTGATCTATAGAAAAAAAATCTAAAGACTATACATAGCTATAAGCTACCAGCTGGACTTTGGAGACACATATTTTCACTTCTAAACCTGTGACAGAACCATTCTGCAAGTATCTCATACCAGAGAAGTTTAGTGCTGAAACTTCTAGAAAACAAGGAATGAGAAAATATACTAAAAATATATAGAAGTGAAGGGTCTCCTTTGGATTGTTCAAAGAACAGACTGCTAATTTCAAGGATTTTGGCTGCACAAGAAGAGACTGCACAGGCTACAGATTAAATCTTTGCGCCATTCCCCTGCTATTTCCAGCAGTTACAGGACAATGACTAAAACTATATTGATTTAGCACCTCCATAAAGCTGAAGGAATATGGTGTGAAAAACAGGCTGGGGGGGCTCTGCTCTACAGCACTGCACAAATGTCTTTACGTAACAGTTGCCAAAATAACTCTTGTTAAAACATGTTATTAAAGTTACAAAACCATTTGTTCAAACACCAAAAGCAATGCTGGAGAATTCAAGTTGTCTGTGCAAAGAACTGTAACACTCCATTGCATAAAGAAGCACGTGCAGCCTTAATTCTCTTCTTTCCCAACTTCTGACACTTTAGCTTTACAGCCTTTTAAAGAAAGTTTTAGGAAGCCAGAAGATTATGTTTTGACTGCTTTAAAAGAAAAAAGTACAAACAAATGTTGTTATGGCACTTGTCTGCAATGGGAAATACTAGTTTCCCCTCCTACATTTAATAGTTTCCCTGTACACTTAACGTACAGATTGCACCAGTTTGGTTTATAACAGACAGCAACGCAGGAGCTTCTATTTTTCAGTGGAGAAAGATAATTTTACTACAGCCACTGCCCCTTCTTATGTAAAAACAGTTTACAGAGAATTAAAATTTCACTGTTTTAATGAGGCGTTTACTTTGAAGTCAATTACTCGCATAAGGTTATTGTCTCAAACTATATTTCCAGTAAAAAATAAATCCTTGTCACTCCAAAATTCAATCAAAATCAAGTTGGAACATACTTGTTACTTACAGGTTGACTATTACTTTCTAAATGGGGCAACTTTTTGAATGCATTGAGGTTGAATTAATATTTTACTCTCTGACCATTCTCATTTCAGTTAAAGGCATAATTTGAGGAGTAAGATGGTGACTTCATAGGAATAATTATAATAGAATCTCTCCACTTCCAAGTATATCTACGCTACAAATCTGGCCTCACTGAAATTCATGGAGTCCCTTTAACATCTTTGCTGGAGCCTGGATTCCAGCACAAGGATCATTACTGAATCACATGAAGCATATCCCACACTGTCTTCTCCCTTTAGACATCCCAGACATTTCAATATTTACAAATTGGAAAGGATTTGGTTTATATAATTCCTAATTTGGATGGGAAGTCATTCTTTTTGGCAGAGGTGTTTTGGCATCCTCAGGTGAGTAATCATTGGTTTACCAGGAAGAAGATTAGTTATGTTTATTTTTAGAATAAATTCGCTCTCAAAGCCATTTTTGACCGCTATTAATCAGTATGCTGAAATGTATAGAAATAAAAGGTCATTTCAGGAGTCAGATTTCAACTTCTTGTAGCTTTCAATACGCTATGTAAAAATTTGGAAGATATAAAACAAAATCAAGTTTATGCACATTTTAAAAGATGGTACACTAATGCAGTCACAGATACTGAGTAGAAATTGTCAACTGGCAGTTTCTAAGACTAGATCACTGCAGCAGTCCTTTGACAACCTGGAATCAATATGAATGATAATTAAAGTACTTGATTCTTCTATGAATCTTAAGACTTGAAGAGGGAGGGAAATGAGTTCAGACAGAAAGCAGGCTTACTTGACATTGGTATCTCAGTACAAAGCTTACTGCTACCCTCAATGTGGTCAGGGATAACAACGGGCGTGGTTCCTTTTATTTTAGTTGTATTAAGTTTAATTATAGTTAAAAGCTGAACTGTCACAGTAAAATGGCTTACGGATACCAGCTATAAATATTTTGGCTTAAAAAAATCCATCTGGAGATTGATATTATGCCCGTGGACATGAAGGGATATAGCAAATGCCATGCTGAAGCCTGTATTTACTTCTGATGTCTCATCTAGTCACCTAAGCTCCATATATACTCTGCGGTGTGAAAAGGTATTTTTCGGGTATAATTCCTCTCAGCTATTAAGGAAGACTTTTACAGCTGTGCTCTAATGCTGTCTGCTTCTCTCCACTAACTAGACAAGGAATCCGTGTCACTAAATCAGGTGGGATGTCCTCACTGTCATTCGAAGTTAGGTGAGACGAAACACACTCTCAACGTGTAACTTGCTGACACAGCATCATCTGGGAAATGCAGCATTTCAGAGAGACCCAGATCATTCTGACCCCAACAACTTTCTGATTCACTCCTCTCTTCCCTTTCCTCTCTCCTCTAGAAACCACAAGCCACCTGACACAGAAAGATAAGCAAGTAGCCAAGATGCTATGCCTTATTCTAGGCAGACTTCCTATTAATGGGGTGCTCACCTGTATCACTGGCACTTTGTGTCAGAAATGAACTGGGTGCAGCGTTTTGCCAGTTGATTATTTGTCAATTTTGGAGTAATGTTAAGAGGGCAGCTGTAAACATCTGGAAAGTGCAATAAAGCACAGACAATGTACTCTTTTGCTCAAACTTCATATGAAAGTAAGTTGCATTTAGAGACAGAAAGAAAGCAAGTGCATAGCAGAGTTACTATTTCCACAAGAAGATACATTTACTAATACTCAAGATCAATACCTCTTTTTGGTGAAGGTTCCCATGACTTTTGTGCAGCTGGAATTGTCTCCTCCACACACCCCACATTTGTCATACTGGAGCTTTGAACCAATGATGCCATCGCAACCAGTCCGGATGCATTTTCCCCGGACACAGACTGAATTACTGTATGGCCGACATTCGGTACCATCAGTTACCTAGGCAATCAAATGACCGTTGGTTAAAACTACCAGGGAAAAGATCTGCGTTTGTGAATCTGACTGGCAAAGCCCAGGTACTTATTTATGTCACCTACTGAGAACAGAGTGCCTACCCTGACAGACCAGACTAAGTTTCTCTAACATTCCCAGCACAAGAGCAGATGAAATTTATCAAAGGGCTGAAAGCAATGACAGGTAACTCCACCGTAAGCCACCAAAATGACCCTGGCTTTAATGATCATCTCACAGCTCGTTAATAATAACAATAACGATACTTGTAGATAGGCTTGCATTTGAGCCGTCTACATCTAAATGTTACCTTCATAACATTTAGAGGCAGAAAACACAAGCATAAGCATGGGAGACATTTCAGTTCGAATTACATCTGATGTAACAAACTGACCACAAGTCACATCTATACTAATTGGCTATTGTTCTGTATTAATTACTATTGTTCTATATTAATTGGCTCCATAAGAGTTACTTTGGACTCCCTTAACATAATTCAGGGTAAAACTTATTCTTTTACTCATAGTACTCTCTCCCCTCCAGAAAACCCCAGAACGACAGATGACTCTCCAGGCAGAAACCCTTTTATCCACTGCTGAAAACAAACTAGTGCAGAGTGCACTCAGAGGCCCGTATTTTTCATGACTCCACATACTGAGATGTGGAAAAACTTACCTCATTTTAGAGGCCAATTCTGGTCCTAATGTATAACCACTGGATCAAGCCATTAAATCTAATCACACAGTTAAGTCTTTGAATCATACGGTTAACTTCTTTCCCCTTGTTGTAGGGAAAGATTTCTAAGATACAGGACGCTTCTGAACTGGAGCATGATATCACCACTGGAGATGCCATTACCTTCTGAGAAAATACCACATAATAGCCAGTTCCTTTGGCTCGGCAGGTGAGCTTGCAAACGTCTCCGGGAAGTACTCCAGCATACTTGGGGACCCATTCAACAAATGTCTTGACACCCTTTGCATCAGACTGATAGCCATTCCTTGCTTCACACTGCTCTTGACGAAAAGATTTAGCTGTAGAATTGTTCACATCATTAGTGACTACTTCAGACCACGCTGCAAATATAATTATGCCCATCTATTATACCAATTTCTTTTTTTACATACTTTTAAAGTTACATCACTTTACCTCTTTACTTAGAACTGGCCTTCAAATCCTTCAAAACTGTTTTAGCTTGGAAATCTTCCCATGACATAATAAGCATTAAAGGACTAAAGTTTGCATTATGGTTCATTTTTCAGGGCTGAAATTTCTTTTCATTCAAGTGTCCTTTCTGTACAGCGTCAGGGTGGAGATGGGGGAAGAATTACAGTATTGTATTAATGATGAGTGTCTTGCCTTGGCAAATACATTTTGGAGAAACTACAATGGACCTTTGTTGTTTCCTTTCACAGTAGACGTTCGATATTTACTATCTAAGAACAGATGCTGGAGCACGAACGCACTTTGGCGTGAAGGCACTTACCATTTGCTGGGCAGGGTGCGACGTTGCAGGAGCGGTAGATGGCCCTCTTGCCTGTGCAGTACCGGCCGTTGTTTCTAGGAGCTGGATTGTTGCAGTGACGATAAGCAAACTGAACGCCGCCGCCACAGGTACGGGAGCACTGTCCCCAAGGTCCCCAGGACCCCCAGTTACCATGGCTTGAAGCCTGAAATTTACAGAACAGTGGGAGGTAAGGATATCTTCTAAGTGTGAAATTTAAGGTGCTACATCTCAAAGACACTGATAATGTTTTCCTCAGCTGAAGGTGATCCCTTATTCATTTTACTCAATGAAAACAGGAGCCTTCTTTCAACCCAGCAGAGTTGAAGCTGAACTGGCTACCTAGAAAGAGTATTGCAAAACCATGTAGAAGTATTTCATTCCTTAAAAAAGTATGTTATAAGGGCTGTAGCTTGATTTGAATAACTCTTGTAGTTTGCAAGTATCTTCATAAAGCTCTACAAGTCCGTATTTCTTCTGTGGGTATAACAGAAGGGGCAGTGCTACTGTCTACCCAGTAAATTTAGAACTATCTGAACTGTGCAGTTGACAGTTCTCATGAGCCTGTGGACTCTTCAGATGTATAAAGCTTACAAAGGGGACTCTGTCACTGGAGGTACAAACTTTCCTGCTCCAGAAAATATATTCTGGATGAACTTCAACCATCCTTCTCTTCTCTAGAGTTAGGGCCCTGGGGCCTTTCAGATGAGGGCTGGTCTTTAAATTTACAGATTTAATTTACCTCACAGTCCATTGCCAAGAAGTCAGGAAGCTAAGAATAAGTCTGTGACAACCTTCCCGCATGTACTGAGACCTGACTTACTTACTGAATGGACAAATATTCTACTCTGAAGGGATGCTCCCTGTTTTCCAGGAATGAGGGCTTTCATACGTCAACAAGAAAACATGCTTCCTGAAACTCAGCAGCTTTTTCTCCTACATCCCTCACCAATAACACTCAAATTACATGCTAAAAAACAAGGCAGCTTTCAATCTGACTTCCATAAAGTCCCTTTCACTCCCACAAAAATCAGCGCCTTTGCAGACCATGCCTTCTAAAGTTCCCTAGCTAAAATACCACAGCTGGTAACTTACTGAGTAGTATTTCTTCTTGGTTTTGTCAACACATTTTCCCTGGAGGCAGATCCTCCCTTTTCCACATGGTGTTCCCTCTACAGCAGGCAGCTTCTTAGTCAGACAAACCATCTGACCTTGGCGCACAACTGCACACCAGAGGCGAGAGCACACATCCATACCGGGACACACTGTGTATTCGGGTCCGAACGCCAGTTTGCACTGACGAATGGCATCATAGGTTTGTCCTGGAAGCTCCTCGGGGCCCAGGATCTGCTTTCTCGGTTGGTCCAGCAAACAGTTACCTAAAAGAGCAAACCAACCTATTATTACTCATTTCCTAATTTTCTCTGCAGTGCTGCGCATCTGACATTCAAGCTAGGCAGCCGGATAGTGACAGCGAACCTCATTCAAAGGCTGCTGACGTGAACAGAAAGGCTCTCCGAGGTGTCATCAGGTTTTGGACAAGATCATACTATTGCAACTACATTCTCACCCAGCAGCGTACCAGGTGTTGAGCTCCCTACTTCCAGACTGAGGGTGTAAATGAGTTTTACCCCGGTCCCTTTGGCGTTTCATCCTGGTTTCCTTTATTTGAAATTACCCTGAACACATTCTACTCTATTTATCAGTTTGTGATTTAAGGAATGATCAAGACTCACGGCAAAGTAAGCAAAACTGTAATGTGAATTTTGAGACAGAACGTCAGAAATGGTAAAGCTTCTAAAAGGATGCCAGAAAAATCACAAAAATCAGACTTGTAGCCAATGAGGCACTTGAAAGAAGAAGAAGAGAAAAAACCCCAACAGATCAAAGGAAAAATATAAGCTGCATATCAAAACTAACGTTGGCTGTAAATCTGTACTGGGCTTTCCTTGTAAGGAACAAAACTTGGCTGCTTCTGGAATTAGTTTGAAGAGGGTTATCCACTTTATACAAAAATATATAAATAACAGAAATAAAAGAAAAAAACAGCGTAAACATGTAGAATTGAATATGTGTTTTGAGATATATTGCAGAGGTCAAGATTTGTCTGACACACTCTAAAAATGAGAATTCACATTTAGGTTCTACTGATGGATTTTTTTACTGTTGAAAAACTTACTTCTTGACATGTAGAACTATTTATTCAGTGTAACCTCTTTTACACTTCAGGAAAGGGATATGTGGTCTGGGCAAGCTTCACTTATCCTTGGCCAAAATAACTTACCACAATTTACCTCACTTTGGAACCTACACCAGTGTTCTTCAGTTGGATCATGGGTGAAAAAAACTACCTATAAAATCCTCACTATTTACACAAAAATGGAACAGAATTTCAAGCTATGGCAGTGAATTTAAACAAGCCAAATACCCCATCTCTCCATGGCTTGTATTTTCCCTCCAGAACACACACTTACTGCAGCTGTTCTTTTTTACCTCTAAAGACTAAGGCCAATTAGCCAAATCAGCCAAAAATTCTTTCTGCATCATCACTTACTTACTACCAAAAAGCTCTCTGTCTTCTTAAAATTGTTCCGTTTGTCCTTTTCTGACCCTAATTTGTCCTAGCCTTATCTTTAACCTGGATTATGATGACTTTTTTGATGAGGAGCAAGGTGTGCCAATGCTAACTGATGAACTGAGTGCCATGAAATAAAGGTAAAAGTACCCTAGCATTCAAAGCCTGTTATAGGGTAAAATATAAAGTCATGGTGAGGAGTGAGGAAGGACGGGGTTTTTTTCTGGTGTTTCTGACAAGGACATCATTGACAAAAGTTTCTGTCAAAAATACACTCTGTAAAAGCAAAGAACAGCAGAAGTCCTACTTCATATACCTTGTGACAGGGAGGAAGCCAGTACAGTTTTAGGGTGGTGACGGGAAGGCACTAGCATGTCAGCATTTAGTGGTATACACTACTACTATATATATAAACTGCAGAACTTATCAAACTCCCAAGTGCAACCATTATTTGGTATTTTAAAGCATTGTAATAACACATAATTTCATCACGCCAGACACTGCTGCCCATCACTGAGATCTACCATGACTGATATGACTGAAAATATAAATTTAGACAACAAAGAAAAAGTCACATCCTCGTGTGTACTTGATTTGTCAATCATCTCAGTTAACAGCCATTTTAATATCTTTCACATGTAAATAACAAACAGATTTCAGAAGCTTACACTGCAAATAAAGCATTTTTTCCCCTTCAGAATCCAGGTGAATGAGATCCAAAGTTCTCCTTAACCAATGCTGCTCTGAGGAAACAAGTATAATGTCTATAAAGCCAGATGTTCTAGCTGATCTCACACGATAAATTCAAAACTGAAGATAGGAAAGGCCTCTAAGGTTCCCCCACAGGGCAAAAAAAAAGCGCCTTTACATTTATAGATATTAGCAGTGGTAACCTATATTTAGACAGGTTGCAATGAAGTGCAGGTGTTTTCACCACCAGCTGATCCAACTTCCTACTTGTAATGGTCAGAAAAGACAGAGTTCAGAAGCTGGGAGGATGGTTTGCTCTGGCCTTCCTGGTAGAGAGGGGCAGCAAGGGCTTCAATTTACTAGACTGCATTGTAACATACAGTGCACGTATATAGTGCTATACCCATTTTTTGTCCTGAGCACCGAAGAACATCTGTGTGCCCTGGAATAGAGCAACATTGTTGTCTGATGACAGTGTTAATCAAGCCATCTCATTATCTCTCCACAATGTTATGTGCAATACATCTTGAGAAGAAAAGGCAGAATAAGATCTGTGCAGGAAGCAGATAACCAGGATATAAATTAATTAAAATAGAAATAGTCTTTGTTTCAGGTTGCACAGAGCACCGAGCACTCTGACAAACACAATAAATTTCAAGCAATCATGCCCCGGCTTAGTGGTTGGCATGACAATAAAGGTAATTAGTACCTTAGGAGGGAGCTGGTTAAAAGCAGATGGAAATATATGTCACTGTCTTCTGGAGACTAACTCGGCCTTTTCTTCCTGAATGTCAAACTGCTGTCTGGGGTCATCTCGTGAGTGGAAAACAAATGGTGGTATCATGATAATGATGTTTACAGTTCTCAGAGTGGGCCTCAGGAGACAGAGAATCAGCACCTTGATCCTCCCCAGACCTCCTGGTTGACCTTGGACAAGACATTTATATTGGGATTTATTTGGCTGACTTTAACTGTATGTAATGCTGATGTCTGCAATTCTGTCAGTTGTCAGATGTTGCACTACTCAGGCAAATGAGTTTATGGTGTAATTCAGCACCACTAATGCAACTCATGAGATCAGTCAAACCATTGATGCCATTGATTAGACCCCGCTGCACTACGATGGGAACTTAAATACCCAGTTTAGGAGTAGCTACCTACAAAGTAAGTACCCATATTTTATAAGATGAATCTGCTCCCCAACACTGCTTTCCAAATTTAGAAAATAGGAACATCAGTACTTGATAAAGTGATGTTAAGGAATTAGAGCCAAGTCTGTGATGTTTGCTGTTACAGCAGTATGGGGTGAACATCTAAATCTATACAGGAAACTTACTTAAAGCTTTGGTAAGACATCGACTGCTCTTTTGCAGTAGAATACTGCTCACAGATCCAAACTTCTAGACCTCATTCACATTTCATTATGCTTAGCCATAAGGAGCAGCAGATGAAGCTCTTTATTTCCCCACCCCAATGCTGCCATGCCGTTTGTCACAAAGCACAATTTGTAAGCTTGTGCCCACTCAGACCAAAAGTGTGGTGCAAACTGCTTATGCTGCCTACCAGAGAATGGATGAGTCTCCTCTTGTTCAGTGTTTCCCACATAAGCATCCTGTGACTACGCAAAATCCAGTCACAAACATCCTAAAAGAAAGCCTGGCATATTAATATCTGTATTCTTTCATTGCAACTGCTGTTTTGTGCCTTCCTTTTCTGTGTTATGCCTGCAGCTCTGCTCAAAATTACACCTGAATGGTTAAGTTTGGTTTTTTTCCCTGCCTAGCAGCACTTGAGAGAGAGAGGATTTTCTTCTTTCTGTGGGAAGATTGCAGGGGAGCACCTTCTTGAAAACATAAAGGGAGGGAAAACACTGCAACTACACAATAGTACATCTGCCCCAGCTAAGAAAAAAATGAGCAACTGAAAAGGCAGACACATGCTTATTCTGAAGGAAACAAAGAAATATGGCTTGTTTGCACTGTTTTATTATCAAGCCAAAGCAGCCTTAAAGGAAGCGTCATGCCCTACTAGGATCCTGTGGTTTCTGGTACACTCAGCGTACATTACCAATGGGAATTATGGAGCTATGGATTCATTCACTGGCTGGAAGAAGAAAATAAAACCAGAAGTTCCCTTCCTAAAATAGTGCCTGTCCTTTCAGCACAATAATTTGAAGAAACTGCAGTTTAAATCATTGATTTCCATTTTTATTTCCATAGATAGTGTTTGTCTTCTGTTAAGACACATCTTTGATTTAAGATAAATCACGGAAAAGCTATAAACTTCAACAGAAAAGGAAGACTGTTACTTAGAAAAGGTCTCTGAAAGGCTGATATTTCAAGAAAAGAAATTCCCTAAGCTTTGTGTATTTGAAATCACACCAATACCATCAGTAATAAAATTCCCAGAAGACTATGGACCTTTATGATGAGAGGTTCAAATTTTCTGTGAATTACTTCATCACGTCGATAACTCTCTGAGAGTACATGCCTGAGTGATAACCATTCATGAGTAAGAGAAACGGCAATGTACCCTAACGTATGTTAACAGACTGACAGATCATAAGCCCTTTACATGCAGCAAAGAATACCTGACTTTGTGAAAAGTGTCAGCAGTTGAGGACTGCTAAACTACGTGTACAGGACAACATGCTGAACAAAAATACTGTAATGCAGATCTGGAGGATCTGAAGACCCTACCTACTTTTATTGGAAAAAACTGGCGGAGTGACCTGAAACCAGGACACAGAGTTATAGTCTTAGACCTGTAGGACTGATTGTTACAACCCCTCCTTACTTGCATATTGATGCCGGGTCCAGCTCATGGGTAAGGGTCCAAATTTCAAGCATCCCCCCAGATACAACAAGCCAAAGGGGAGCTTGGTGGGAGAAATGCTCTGTTTGCTTTCTTTATTGTTGGAGAAATTAGCCAGCTGGATGCATAGTAAAGAGAAGCCAGGTCACAAAAAAGGGAAAAAATGAGAACAGCCTTTCTACTTGCCTGCAGCAGGAGAGGAACAGAAGAGGAAATGTAGTTCAGAGTTCCTTGCACTCTCTAAGAGGTCACCGCTAAGGTGGCAGTGGAGGTCCCTTTTTTTTACCCCAGCGAACTGTACTGTACCTCAGTAACTAAACTCAAAAAGGAAAGTTCTCTTCATATGTGGAAACTAACTTGGTAATATTAAGTCAATGCCAGAGCAATATGGACCATAAAACAGGCCAGTACAGATTAAAGGATCTAATAAAATTGAGAGAAAAAATGAAGTCATTCTCCAGTAGAGGAAAACAGGAGAAAATATTTCAGAGAGCACTGAAATTAGCCGACAAAATATTTAAAACCAAAAAAACCTTTACATTCAGCAGACATACATACTTTTTATCCATAAGCATTTTAGTTACCATAACAACTTGATCCATTCGCTCAATTATGTCATTTTTATCTCAGCATTTTGGAATTTGAATGGTTTGTTTAAGGACTGCAGTTGCTTTGGGAGCACAATGAAGACTTTAAAATTCATTAAAGAGTGTAGAATATGCTTTTTTATTACTACTTTTGGAAAATTAAAGTTTTGCACTTATTCTGCAAAGGGTAAATGACATATTTAACAAATATTAGTTACATGTCTTGGAAGGTAAGCTCCTGGGGCAGAAGTAATCTTTTACCATATACAGCACAGAGGAGTCTTAGTTCTTGCTTACAGTCCCTCCACATAAACATAATAAATACAATGGCTTTATAAATGCAATAAATGTCATTAACGGCAACAAGAACACATACACTCTGCTCATATCTGTAGTTTAGCACTAAGTAGACCATAACATCCATTTTAATTTCTGTGAGGAAAAAGCCATTCTTTTGTATGCTGTGTTTAAAGTACTCTCTGAGCTCATATCTGTGGCATTTGGGAAGACAAGACTATTTTAATGCTTTAAAACAAAGGCATGTTCTCCATGTCCCAAATTGAATTACCGTGAACATACACTACATCAATTCTTTCTTCTCTCTTGCACTAACACAGAATACACAGAATCATATAGGTTGGAAAAGACCTTTAAGATAATTGAGTCCAACCATACACTTAACACTGCCAGTTCACCACTGAACCATGCCCCTAAATGCCACATCAAAGGTCTTTTAAATACCTCCGGGATGGTGACTCAACAACTTCCCTGGGCAGCCTGTTCCAATCCCTGAAAACCCTTTCAGCGAAATAATATTTCCCGATATCCAATCTAAACCTCCCCTGGGGCAGCTTGAGGCCATTTCCTCTTGTCCTATCGCTAGTAACTTGGGAGAAGAGACCAACAGTCACCTCACTACAACCTCCTTTCAGGCAGCTGTAGAGAGCGATAAGGTCTCCCCTCAGCCTCCTCTTCTCCAGACTAAACAAGCCCAGCTCCCTCAGCTGCTCCTCATAAGACCTGTGCTCTAGACCCTTCGCCAGCTTCACTGTCCTTCTCTGGACATGCTCCAGCACCTCCGTGTCCTTCTGGTACTCAGCGGCCCAAAACTGAACACAGTAATAGAGGTGGGGTCTCACCAGAGCTGAGTACAGGGGCATGATCACTTGCCTACTCCTGCTGGCCATGCTGGCCACACCTGTGACCGGCTGCCAACTGGATTTAGCTCCTTTCACCACAACACTTTGGGCCTGGCCATCCATCCAGTTTTTTACCCAGTGAAGAGTACACCAATCCAAGCCATTACAAGCCCGTTTCTCCAGGAGAATGCTGTGGGAAACCGTGTCAAAGGCTTTACTGAAGTCTAGGTAGGTAACAGCCACAGCCTTTCCCGCATCTACTAAGTGGGTCACCTTGTCACAGAAGGAGATCAGGTTAGGTAAGCAGGACGTGCCTTTCCTAAACACATGCTGACTGGGTCTGATCACTTGGTTATCCTGTACATGCCACGTGATGGCACACACGTTTGAACCACGCAAAGGGAGGTTGAGACTCAGCCAGCTTTCTAGACCTTTGCCTTGTTTTGCAAGCACTTCCAAGACAGTCCTGAAGATGAGCAAGGAATGAACAAGCTGGTACAAAATGTTCTTATTAAAAAAACAGATCATAGTAAAAACTAACATGTAGCTGACACAAGGTGTGATAACACATACCATGACCATCATCGAAAAATTCCGTTATAGTTGCTGAAGTGCATTTGGACCAGGGTTTTGAAGCATCAATGCTAGTCAGAATGGAGGACATCAGGCGCTTATCTTCCATGGAGCCAAAGTTCTCCTCACAAAATTTGGAGTCATCATGGGAAAGCCCAAGCAAGTGCCCTATAGAAATGAAATAAATAAATAAAATTATATGACTGTTCATAAAGAGTTTACCAGCTAAAGCTCACAGTCAAGGTATAATGAATTGTATAATTCATTCTCAAATTTTGAACAGCAGCACAAAGCAGGCCATTTGAAACATGGCATCTCTGCCTGAAGACAAAAAAAAGCTGTGACAGTTTACACCATTACATATAGCAAGGAAATAGTGCCATCAGCTGACATCTCATCGAACTGTGCTAGTTGAAACCTGTTGAAGACTAAAGTGAACTGTACTCATTTATACTAGTCAACAATTTAGTTCTTACTGTTCTTCCAAATCATCTACAGCAAGAAAGACTTCACTCTGTGAAGATGTTCTGGAACTGTCTAGAAAGGTGCTACTATATGTTTCTAAATGGACAGAGTGCTAGTATTTATGGAGCAACTAAACAAACTGTATGTAAATTCTTAAAGTGCTTTTTAGCATTGTTTTGGTTAGGGTTTTAGTTTTGCTGGTTTTTGATTTTGGATGTATATGGTATTAGATATTTATACCCCAGAACACAAAATAATGCGCACAAAAAGCAGTACATGATGGAACTTGCAAAAATCCTTAATGCCCAGGGAAGCTCAGTCAAGTGCTAGATGAGTTCTTGTAAGTGCAACAGCAACCTTTTCTGTAGATCAGTGATCCCCATCTTCTCTAGTCTCTGGGCAACAATAATAGATTGCAGGCAACACACTTTGTTCCCTCTGTAAACATCAGGTTTAACTTTAATTTCTACACCCACACTGGATTATTTCACAGCCAACTTACTATCCAAGAGATAGAACACTGAATGAGAACCAAAGCTGCAGGGAGCTCAAGCCTGAACTTAACACTCATAGTCTTCAACCTAGGCCAGGAGATGATTAATCAGGCATCCAGGGCTAGACCAAGAGTGCTTTAATGGCAAGGACAAAGACCATCCACCAAAGACACTGGAGAGAAATAAACCTGATGCCCTCAAATAGGAGCTGAAGAGACAGATTTTATTCTTCTGCAATAACTAAAAGCTTTCTACACACCATCGGCTTCACATTTTGGTATAACTGCTGCAGACTAGTGTAAGGTGACGCAAGCAGGGATACCGATGGCAGGATATCGTATTCTGATATCCATAGCAATAGGCATGACAGTAGTAACAACAAAAATAATACCTACCATACAGGCTGGAGAAGAAGAAAATCAACAAAATTTACCTATTTGGCTTATATAAACTTGCTGTTTTCATCTGCTTTGGAGGGGAAGCCATGAGGAAAGACATGGAGGCAGCACTCACTGCCAAGATGTATCTGACATCAGGAAAGCACCTATATGACCAGAAGTCTGTGCTAAGGCTGCAGAAGATCTGTCCTGTGAGGGAAGCCAAGGTATCATCTGGCAGCCTTACTCACGTGCTGGGTTCCTGACCTAAGGATGGAGCTACAGGAAAAGTGACAAGAGGACCTTGATCTCTCAATTGTAGTTGCACCAGTGGTGACTGAAAACAGCCAGTCTGTCTTCTGCAGCTACTGGATTCCCACTGGAGGGGAGGTGAGAAGGAGAATGAAGAGAGCATTTACCTTTTTTTCTCTCTTCCTCTGATGTGCACACATTTACCAACATCATTCAAACACAGCTACTATTTGAACAAAAGGCCCTGTATTATAATAAATGCTAGTAATAATTTATTCAAGGAACCTGGGTCAACGCTGATGAGAGTTAATACTCCTTTCCCTGTTACTACTGTTGCTAATTGCTATTGCAATGCTGTATCACGAGTACATTGTTGCAAAAACATACTGAATCAAACCTTCATACTGAAGGCACGTCTAACTACTGTTGTATTTTATATGCAAGATTTGGGCTTATTTTTTTCTGATAAGTAAAACCACTTTCCTTTGGCAATACTTATTATATATGGGCCAGATAATGCTATTTTTATTCTGTTCTGAGACACAACTGAGTATCAGTAGGTACATGTCAAGTTTCAGTCTGATATAACACAATACAAATACTTCCTTTGACGAGGCGACAACATCTTTGTTGTTGAGCAAAATAATTTACTAGTAAGATTACGATTTCAAGCAGACACGTTTCTCTGACAGAGTAACCACACAGTGCATCCCTTCTAACCTATAGAGCAAATTCTGTGGAAGTGTCACAGGCTAAGTGTTTAATGAATCAGCAGCCACTATGCCAATGAGGACTACCTCTGATTTTGCCAAAGTCCTAGACACTGACAATGAGTGTCTTCAAGAAACCAAAGATGATGTTATTTTTGGCTGCCGTTCTATACAAAGTTATCGCTATGCTTGTATTTCTGCCAACACACTGAATGGCACCAGGTCACACCTCA
The DNA here is from genome assembly GCF_949628215.1 of Phalacrocorax aristotelis. Taxonomy (NCBI): domain Eukaryota; kingdom Metazoa; phylum Chordata; class Aves; order Suliformes; family Phalacrocoracidae; genus Phalacrocorax; species Phalacrocorax aristotelis. Next base: position 105,451,924 of record NC_134276.1, on the reverse strand, counting down.
TGCCTGAGAACTATGAACAGAGCTGACAGGTTAATGAACCTCAACACATGCCTAGTAGTAATATAACTAGAACCATTTTCTGCTGACATTAAATAACTCCTGCAGCATGTTTCACCAGTGTTCTGCTAACTTAAGTAAACATTTACTAGAGAGGGCTTTAGCGCCATCCCCTAGCTTTTGCTGATGTACCCTCAATATGCGGCACAGCTCTCCGTTTAAATCAGGACCACGCACACACACTGCTTTGCAGAGCTGTTCAGGAGTTTCAGCCAGTTTCTTGTACTTTACTTGAATCTGTGCACTTGATTATGCATATATCACCAATCAATTATACAGGACTATTTGCAAAAAATCAGCCCAGCAAGCATGAAAACACCATGCTGGTTGACCTAAGTCTCACTATAGCAACCTTCTCTGAGACAACTTCTAAGCTTAAAGGTTGCAGGAGCAATGCTTTTGTATTTAATGTCTCAAGACTGCTCACAGTCGTAACACTGCAAGAAATTACTTCACTGCAGCATGCTTGTGAAATAAGGTAATGAGGTTCTGTCAGTGGAAAAGGACTTTCATTTGTAAGGCACTAAATAGCTCCCAGTGAATAACAGAAGCTGGAGGATTGTTCAAAAAGTTCAGATGGATAACATTACATGGCACACAATGCAAGTTCCGTGTCGGTTACAAATAACAGTTTGGTGCAAACCAGCAATTTGAGAACTGTATTTTTCGGAGTGCTCAACGTTTTACAGCACCATTCAGAACTACCCAAAACTCTGTGATGAGAAGGATTTAGTCTTGTAGGGCAGAGTTCAAGTTTCTTAACACCCTCTGATACTGCCCTGCAACACTCCACCCGTTTAAGATACAACTTTGCTCTCTACACAAATCCCTTTCTTGCATAACTGCACTTCACCTTTCGTAACTTTGTTCATCTTACATGACAGACATCCCACATAAGCCCAAAGTAAATGACTTAATACAGTGCAGATATGCACAGGCCCTGTTAACGGTGATGCTTCTGAATGTGCAACTTGGACACCTCTGAGTTTCTCTGTTACCTATGACATTCTTTTAACACAGTTTTTGTGTGTGTAAGTTCCTCCTTGCACCAACTTCATCAATCCTGGCTTCAGAAAGACCTCTGTCTTTCCTACGTGCGTTTTTCAGCACCAGCTCCTCCTGCAGTGCAGTTTGTAAGAACAACAGCATAGACTACCTACCGTAAGAGCAATGTGGTCACAGCATGTGAAACTATGGAAATCCTAGAGCTGAGCAATGCGAATGCTCCTAGAGCAGGCCAGGGAGTATATTGTGCTTTATCTACCTCCTGGCTTTCCCTGCCTAAAGATGGTATAGTCTTCTTCCCTCTCTGCTCTTAAAAGATGCACTGACTCTGCGGAGAATGTAACTGCTGAGCTGTGGGTTGAAGTTGTTCTTTTTCCTTTCTTTTTTTCCTCCTCCATACATATAAAAAAAGAATATCCTTCAGATATGAGAAAGCTTGCAGCCAAATCTCAAGGTCTTCACTTTGAGCAGGGAGAATGCAAATTTTTCCATAAAATGACTGCAAATTCATCTCCCTCTCAGAAATGGCTGGACAGTCTCTGTGGAGAAGTTCAGAGTAAGTAAATAAAATGAAACGCTTCTCAGGCGACTATTCAGCACAGAACATTTCATCCCAAAATCTTTGGCAAAAGCACAGGAAACTGAAACAGGGTCATCTTCTGGAAAGTGTTAAGCTACTGGCTTCACCTCTATTTAGAGTGCAGCATAACTTCTATACTTTACAGTGATAAATGGGGTAAACAGAGGACACACCTCATTAACAGTGTCGTCTTTGTCATATTAAATCAGGCCATTATTCTAATGCATGAAAAGAACTAAGTCATTTGGCTTTTCAAGGAGAAGCTCCCCAAAGTATTTGTGAATCTCTCGTGTTAATTTTGAATTGACAAGGAAAGAAGTAGTAAGTAGTGAATATTTTCCAAAATATGTAATTCTGATTGTCAGTATTTGAACTTTTAAACTAACCATCAGTGACATTAGTGAGTGTAACATCTGTTAATGACATTAAATATATGGCACTTCTACACCTCTGCCCTTCGTCCTTTGGCATCCAAGAACTAAAGAAGGGACACTTCCCTTCCTATTTGAAAAGTCTTCCCCCCACACTACTAGGGTGCATGAACATGCTGGTATTACCACATACTGCTGAGGACATTAGGGTGGTTTCTGGCATTTACTGGTGAGTGATTTCTTTCATAAAAACCAATATGAAAAAGTGACCAGTGATCCTTCAAGTGATCCTGTATGTAGGCATAATTCCAGCAAAAGCTTTGGGCAAAAGCAAAGACTTAATGAACACAAATTTTATAATGAAGGCTTTTAAAAACCATGCCAATTTTAGCACCACAACATTTTGTACTACTATGAACTTCGAACCAGGCTATTGAAAAAAGAAAAAAAAAGACTCCCAGCAGCTGTGTAAAATGATGACTGATTGAGAATGAGTTAGTAGATCATCTGATGTTTTCCACTTAATGAAGCATCTTACTGGTGTTGACAGTTCCCACTGAGTGAAAATGACATAATATAATTTTACCAGCAGGATGGAGTTTAGTTAAGTTATGCTGTAGGAATGCACAAAATGGTAAAAGAAACAGATGGCGAGGAGGCAGGGTTTACCCTCGTGCAAGTGAAGAGGAGCTAGCCTTCTTGTAAATTGGTTCCTTCCCAAACAGCAAAAAGACCAACCAGCTAAATGGACTGACAGCCTTTCTACACAGCCTTCCTTCTCTCCCTGAGGCGAGAGAAGGTGTGACTACATCAGTAAACTGTGGAAACAGCATGAAAGCAACCTGCAGACTTTGAACCTTCATATATTTTGGAATGTCTTCTGCAAGAGGCTCTTGACACAGCTCAGTCTGTTTAGATCCTGAAGCAAGAAATGAAGAGTCAACAGCAGTCATCAGTCCCTGGATCCCAGTTCACCTGCACTATTTGCATTTCTGATAGTGGACCCTGCACTGCACAAGCTTCCCTACCCCAACAACTACCAAAGGCCAACACCTGTTACAGACCAGCAGGAAATAATACCCTCAATGGGTGCAAAAAGCATTCCTACACCTTGCAGGAATGGGATGTATGTTGCTAATATAAGGTGGGAATACTCCAAAGCAGTTATGACAAGTCACCTAAAACTTGCATCTGCTCTAAATATCAGGACACAGAGAGCTCTGCAGGTAAGTCAGAAGCACATAAGAGCTATATTGGATGTGTGGTGAAGCACACTGCACTGCAGCTATTTTATTCCCAGGAGCACTGGGAAGCAAAACAGAAGTTTGGATATTTCTGAATTTCTCAAAATATGTTGCCAGACTATCTGTAGAGGTTCTCTGAGTGAACAGCATACAAAAACTACTCTAATCTCATTTATTTTCCAGTGGTACCTCAAGCGTAGGAATAAAGAAAACAAAAAGTGTCCCTAACATACAGCAAGTAAAACCCAGCTTTTGCTAGAACACAAATCGTGGTGGCTCTTGTGGAAAAAAACCCTGCAACCTTGTTTATGGACATACACAGATCTCTAGTGCTTGAGCTGAACAGCATGTCAAAGTACAGCTCTTGCACTGAATTTGACCACAGGACACATGCAAAGTGACACAGCACGCTAAAAAATTGCTGCAGGCATTGTAATATGTTTTCTTAGAAAAGCTCAGCTCTGATGAAGCATGTGTTTTTCAGTGAGGTCATGCCTTTCACCTAATTTTCAGTAGGGATGACTGGGGTACAAAAGAAGGTCAAGCGATTTGCCCAAGGTTACCCAGCGAGTCACTGGCTCTCACGGGATCAGGATTCAGGAAGCTCCTGGCTCAACATTCCTTGGTCTAATCACCAGCCCATACTGTCTGCACAAGCCTCTCGCTCTCTCCTTTGCTAAACAGAGATTTCATGCAGTAACTCCTTTAAAATAAAACCAATTCTTTCTGCATGCACTGCTTTTCTAACTTGTGTGAGTACTTGACTCCTCGTTAAGTACTGCATACTGATACCGCTCAGATATCCTCTTGAAGTCATGGGAATTTTTAATAAAAAATGATGGACCTAATCAATAACAATTAATAAAGTGGGGTTTTTTTATAAAACAGAAGTGTTTTGAATTACACAAGCTTACAAAAACCATGCATAGAATATAAAACTGGCTATTCCTCTTTCTTCATTCTTGAACTTTCCTTCCAATTTTCTTTTCTTTGACTGCTATCCATCACTTATGAAAGATAAAAGAAAAAAAAATCACTCTCTCTTTTAAATCTCCAGCCCAGAGGCAGTTTTTAATATTTCTGGCTTAAAAGAGTTCTTCAGACTGAATGAAACAATAGTCTGAAGTGCAGCTTCTTTTCAGGAGCAGACATAAAAAAAAAGCCACAATCAGACATTCATACACCAGTCCTGCAGACTTTACACAAAACAAACTTCTGCTGAAATGGCTTGTTAGAACAGACTTCTGTGGGAGATCACAGATACATCACCCAGTCAGCTTGCAGGCGAGATTCTGTCCAGGCAATGCGGACTAGGCAATCAGAAACCACTATGCCCACACAGACTCAAATAATCATTAAAAAGATGTGGTCTTGGAGGTCCATGCTACATCTGCTATGCTAATTAATGGAGCATGTAGAAGATAAATATTAATTTTAATGAAAGAGTGGGAGATGGTGAAATCCATTTCACATCTGTCCAACTCAGAGTAACTCACAAAGAATATAATTCATGGTAGCTCATGGCAAACGGATGAACTCTGGGAGAGTAGATACTGCAAGAACGTAAAAATTGCATTGCCTCCTGCCTGTTTATTGGGTAATTCTGCCTTCCTCTCTGTCCCAGAAGTACTTTCCACACAAAACCTACGTGATAACATCACTAGTATTTACCTGCCAAGGAAGAAAGTAATCCCTACTTTCCCCTGCAGTCTGTAACGCTGGGGGTTCAGGCACACACAGGTAAAGTGGACTTATTTTAGAGTCATAGAATCATTTATGTTGGAAAAGACCCTTAAGATCATTGAGTCCAACCATAAACCGAACACTGCCAGTCCACCACTAAACCATGTCCCTAAAATGATTTTTGATAATGATTGTTCTGAAACATTAGGCAAAACAGTTTCATTCTCAATTCCCTTATGGTTGCAGAGATACTGGTATTTCACTCTATATATTTGGCTTTAAGTTATGATGTTTCAGGATCCGTAGCAGCTGTTCAAAGCATAGTGCTTGTTTAATTCCTCATGAGGTTACATGTACACAGAGATCAGCACAACTCCAGAAAACTCCAAAAACTGGGGCAATGTTAGTGCTGTGTCTGAGTCGCTTCCTCAATTCTCTGGTTGAGAACCTGGCCCTCCACCTCCTCACTGCCCTGTCAGAATCGCTTCACAGATGTTAAGAAGGCAAAGAGCCCCAGTCTACTCAGACTTAAAAGTACGTGGTAGATAAAGAAAAGCTCAAACATATTCAGAACCTGTGGATTCAATTTTTCTACATCATATCCATTTCCCCCTTCCATCATCTCTCTACCTTGCCATACAAACTATCTCAAGAAAAGGTTTGTTTTAAGCACCATCTGTGCTGCAGGTGGAACAATTATATATTACATATAACACTGTAAGTTAATCAAAATATTGTTGGGCAAGCCAAGAATTTTTACCCAAAATTTTAACCAGCAGCCTTTTGTACAGCTGATGTTGGTTTTTTGAAGCATCAGTTGTATTTCCTGCCATGCTTTTCACCTCTTGTGAAGGCTTAGCTTTGACTGCCCATCTTCTCTCCTAATGAAAGAGGATACGTTCATGAGGGCTTAATTCAAGAGCTTTTGCAAGCAGAAGTTTAGATAGAACTTTGAAAAAGGTTCAATGAGAAGGAATCAAGCAATTTTCCTGATGTCTGTCATCAGAGAAGACTTGGATGAGGGCAGTCTTTCTTTTTTGTTGTTTTAAGAAAGCAAATCTGCCTACTTATGATTACCTGGATATTTGCCTAAACTTTGTCTGTCATGAAGGAAACATAATATGAAACTTAGACAACCTGCACCATTTTTTCATGTGCCCATGAGATTCTGTACCCTTGGCAATGTATCCCCCTTGAAATGGAAGCCTACAAAAGATCTGTACCTGTCAAGTCTGAAGCTTGTCTTTATCTGCTTTATCTTGACAGCCTTGAAATTACAGGGCTACATGTTCAGCAGTGGAAAAGAAAAGATGACTGTATATAGCTACTTTTCAGTGTATACAAAATAAGCACATGTAGAAAAATATGGAATGACTATTTTTTGACTATTCTATGGACATCAAAAGCAAGACTACCATTTCAATATCATACATGTTGTTCTTGGTTTCAGTTTTTTTCTGAAGAAGTGACAGAATTGTACAATTTGCTATGACGGTTACATAGGTCAGACAGGGTAGACATGGCCATCTTTGTACAGAGGCCTACAACTAAAATACAGGCTCAAGCTCTGAATAAATACTTTCAATCCACTCAGAATTCAATAAAATGGTATTTTGGTGTATTTCAGTGAACGACCTGAGTAGGGACCCCAGGAACGATACCTCACTTCCAAAATGGCTTCTATACATAAAATTATGCTCTAATAAAGCACTACACCTTGATGACAGCACTCACAGTATTTTGGTCCTCAGTGGTGGCAGATGCCACAGAATGATGGCATGCTGAAAAAGATTTGGTATTGAACACGCTATTTTCTAGTTTTAGTTTCTGTACAGTTCCTTGATTTTAGGTGTTACACAGCATAGCTGTGGAGGAGGCTGTGGTAACTTCACACAACCATAGAAAATGAGGCTGAGACCTTGAAAAGCCATCTTGTGCATCCCTCTGCCCTAGAGTAGGATCAGTATCCCCTAAGCCACAGCTGTTCTACCCAACTAGCTCCTATGGGCCTCCAGTAAGGGAGATTTCACAGCCTCCCCAAGCAATTCATTCCTGCCCTTAACCGTCCTTCTGGTTAGATTATTTTGGCTTATGCTTAAAGTAAATTTCCCTTGCTGCAATTTAAGGCCATTACCCCCTGTGCTGTCCCAGGTGGACATGGAGAATGATTTATTGTGTAAATTTTGACAACAATTTTTAAAATATATTCGAAGACTGCTGTTATGCCCCCCTTTGGCCTTCCCTTCTCTAAAGTCACATGTAAAAGATAAAAGAAAACTAATGAACAGAAGTTTAATTAGTTCCATGTAGCAATTTTAAAGCTATATTCTAAAAATAAAATCCTTGGAAAGAACATCAGTAAAGCATATTACTCAGGAGGATAGAAGGAGTAATAGCATGCCAGTGTGGTTGCATAACAGAGAAATAGGAACTTTGCAAAAGGTCAAATGAACATTACCACTGAGCAAGAAGCCAGCGCTTTCTCTGTACCTCCTGTTCAAAAAAAAAAAAAAAAAAGAAAAAAGTTCTTCAAGATTGATGGGAAGAATAAAGAGGCATATAATTTAAGTTATTAGACCCATGTAACTCTCACCGAACTTAACTGGAGCTTTGCCTGCTTAAAGACTGCAGGAAGAATGATTTTGTATTTAAGGACTAGATTCAAACTCAAGAGACAAGTTTAATCTTTGGCTTTCCTTGAGGCTTCGTGATTTTGGGAAATTACCTATTGATAAAATGAGCAGTAGCTCCACTTTATTTCCTCTTAACTCTTCTTATTTTGTTTTTGTAGATGTTTTGTAGACAAACTGCTTAGGATGGTTGGCTGTCTGTACCCAAGCACGTGGCACTCCGGCATAGGAAAAGCCAAAGTCAGCAGGAACTTCTGACAGCGACTGCATCACAAAATGCAACACCTGGCTACTAAACAAGGAATTGCCATGTATTGGGTATATCCCATCGCAAGAGATATTAAACGTAACTCCGAATTGATTGACTCTGTGTGTTGGTGATGGTGGATCTTATCTGCATGGGATACACAGGCTGGCTTGTAATTCAACACTGTAAAAGTGACAAATGTCCAACCTGAAAGTTCAGAGTATTAGAGTGAAAATCTAGGTTTGTTTTTTTTCCTGATCGTTATTTTCATAAGGGATATATGGCAAAGCAATATGCAAGTGCTGACCTATGAAAAACATCAAATAAATGTTGAGATTATGAGCAATCATAAGTTGTTTAATGCTTTTCTCCAGATGTCTCTGTGAAGCAGGAATGTGCATGAAGTAAGGAAGCACCATTTTTTTTACAGACAATAGGCGGATGATAATGAAGAGTTGGACAATGTCTACATACTGTGTCTAAGCTAGCTCAGATATCCCTGCAAAGCTATGGAGGCATAGCTGAAAGAGTTGTTTAAAGTCAAATAAGACATCCATATGCCACAACATGGAACTGAACTGATACTTTCAGGCAAGAATCCAGAAGACTGTTTTTGTGACAGCAAAGCTACTGCTGTCCAAACTGATAGCAGCATGTCCCCTGCTAGAAAATAACTGTATATGGATTTACCATTAGTGGCTGGATGTCTTGACAGGCTGTGATTTAAAAATAACATTTAAGCTATTAGCACTGCCTCCCTCTATTCTGAGAAGAAAGTGAATTATCACGTTCAAAGTTACAAGGTTTCCTCCTGTTTTTTGTTGTATTATCCTCATTTTCTGCATTTGACATTGAAGACAAATTATTCCTGATTTTCCTACACACAAGCAGGATAAGATTCAGGTCCTACCTCATCGGTCTTTATATATGGATCTCCATATCTTTTTGTCAGCTAATCAGTTGTACTAAGAATTTGGCTGCATCTATTTCTTTCTGTGCTCTTGTTTACAGCTCTTTGGAGAGTTTGTCTGTAATTGCTGCTCATTCATACTCTCCCCCTCAAAAACCTCTGGTCAAAATCCACCTATTTTATCTGAAAGAAACAGAATAAACATCTAACACATAATGTAGTAGAAACCCTGGTAAAAGAAGCTGCAGGCTTTATTCTGTAGCAGGCTGCTTTTTGGTATCCTATGCACATATCCAACCTGAGCCCCTGGGCTGCGCGTCGTCCTGTTTGGTTGAGCTGCAGTTCCATTTACTTTGGTTGCCTTCCAGAGAAATAATCTGATCCTCAAAAATGCTCTTGAATCCTTCAGAGAGGAAACAGGAGCATTCAGATCCCCTTGGAAGTCGAAGCGAGGACACAGAGCCATTCTCCAGATCAAGTCCATGTTAATGATGCTGCATCTGCTACACATGCACACGCAGCAGGGTTATTTAAAAAACTGCAGATGGTGACTTTGATTCCCTGAGAAGCTCACCTTGCTCTTGCTACTGACAGAAAGGAGCATCTTAGGCTCAGAGCCCTTAGCATCCCCTCTGTCTCGCAGGGAATCTCCTATGTTGCCAGGTGAATTCCACTGAATAACTAAGCCGCTGTAAAATTAAAGCTACACCCTACCCACAGGACAGGGAGAACTTCAAGACTTCTGAATTGTAGGAAGAAATCTGGTCTCCAAATAAAATAAAGCAAGGTTTTCCCCAAGTGCTTAACTAAAGGGTATCCATGCCACACTTTTATTTTTCATCCTTTTTTGACCTTTAATTTAATATAAGTACTCAAGCAATTTTAGCTGTGTTTTCTTCTCAACTTCTCCCACCTCAGGCCACACACACAAAGATCATCTTGTGACTTGACACCCCTCCTTTCTTAAAATCTTATGGTGAGGAGAAGAAAAGGGATGTTATTTTAAAAAACCTCAAACTAGAGGTTTTTTTGTCTATTAGGGTACTTATTTGTTTCAATTCATGCCTTTTTTACATTGAAAATTATAGCTTTTACAGATTTCTGTAAATGTCTAGGTATGAAAATGGCTCTTTTTCAAAAATGTGCTTCTAGATCACTAAAATAATTCACTTTCGTTTACATTTTCTTTGTGTGGAATTCAAGGTAATAATATGTATATTTACTGCTCATGCCTATCTTTATCGATCTATGTTCTTTCGTTTTTCATCTATCTAAACATCTATTTATTGCTGATAAAATGGTGTCAGAGACACTACTTGCCTCTACACACACCAGATATATCAACACTGGCATCACAACCTTGCCAATGCCCACTAACCTTCAACAGTAAGTGTCACGTCTGGATGCAAGACGATACAGGCAGTCCTTCTAGCACGCTGGCCTTTGAGTGACAGGTTGTTTGCCCATCCACCTGCCTGTCACAGTTCGAGACCAGGTTCGTCATTAGCTTCACAGCATCCAGGTTTGATGCCACTAAACTCATCTGATGTGAAGTTGTATTTGATGTGTTGCTGTACTTATCTCCAAGTGCTCTAAATTAGTGATTTCAGAGTGGTTTTTCCTTTATAATTATATTCTTGTTTATTAAAATAAAATTTCTGTTTTGGGGGCCCATTTTGCCACAACATTTTACATTTTCATGCAACACATGATCCCTCTCCAGCCACTGCTGTTTTCATTTCTTTGTAGCACCGTAAGAGCAGTAGGGTTAGGTTCACTAATCGTTGAAAGGTCAGGTCACTGACACACCAGCTGCTTTTTCACACTTGGTGACCTCCGGTTGCTGAGCCAGATGCATATATAAGGCATACAACTCCTGGGCTCTACCTGCTAGCTACTTGAAAATTGAACTACTGCAATGATACTCCCCCAAAGCAAACTTTACTTTGGTTTGGCATGAGGTACAAGGCAATTCAGAAATTGGCTCTCTCTGAAAGTTCTCCTTCCCTTGTTATTTCCTTCCAAGAATGTTAAAAAAAACCCAGCTCTCCACTTTCAAATTGCTGTTCACTCACCAAAGTGAATAGTCCTCATACTGAATTTATTTCCAGTGAACACAGCTCACAAAATATTAGTAAATTAAAAATAATCAAGATTGCAGGAGTCTCTGAAGGAATATACCATGACAGATGTAATGTTGCAGAATATGAACTTTCTTCCATCACTAATTCTATCTTAAATCCTTCTGAAGGGTACATGTAAGGCTCCTACATTAAATTTCTGTCCACTGAGGTGGAAACTGAAACAAAGTTAAACAGATTTTTTGAGCAAACCTTTATCACCTAAATACTACTTCGCTTATATGAGGGTTCACATTAGTACCACATTTTACCATAAAGGTGGAATTTCCATACACTTAGCAAAAGATTAGAACTCTCTTTTTTTCCACAAACGCCTTCCTCTGCAGGTAATACATTGTCCCATGAAAAAGTAGAGCATGCAAGTAGTACAAAAAGGTGAGTTATTCTCCACTGTGTATGTACTAAATGCATGGGAATTACAATAGATGGGCCAAATGCTTTCTCAGGAGGGACACATATTGACATTTTTGGACAGTAGCAGCAGCTTTTGAATTTTCACTTCAACTACCGCTTAGAAACGACACTGTCAGAAAGGAAACACCTACTGTGCGCCTTCACTTGCCTTCTGATCCCTTATTAGTTAACCCTGAAGTGCATATGTATACAGCCTTAATCCCCAAGTGAGTATCTGGACCAGGGGAAATCTGGAATTAATTGCGAAGTATTTTGGTTACTAATGCAGCTGTTACAAGTGTTTGATTTGGCAAGCGAACAGAAAAGGCACTGCATACCAATTTCGTGAGCCACTGTAAAAGCTGCATGGAGGCCGTCATCTTCAATCACTGCACAGCTGCGCTCAGGAGAGCATATGGTCCCAACGTCTGCCATTCCCAGAGTATCACATGAGTGATGCCCACATAAATCCTGCCCAGGAAGGAAAAAAAAAATCATTAAAATAAATTTCTACACCCATAGGTAACAACAGGTTAAAGTCACCAGCCCTTTGCAAACAGCAGAACCTGGATAAAAACATCAATATAAGCTTCCATCTAAAACTGTCAATGCAGTTTAAAAGCATGATGACTAAATCCTACCCCTGGTAAAGTTGGTGGGAGTATTTTCATTGACTTTAACAGGACCTGGATAAGTTCTGTAATTAAATATTGTTAAATTTGTATTTCTGCAATACATACAGAGGCTCAAACTTGCATTGACTTAGGTACTCAAAATACATGTGTAGAAGCATTTCTTCACTGACAGTAAAAATAGAATAGTCTCTTGATTTACAGAAGGTGAACCAAGGCACAGAGAGAAACCTTCAGAACCTGATCGATCCTTGAACCAGAGATCACCTTTCTTTTCCAAAGGCATATCTTATTCTTGCTCTTAAAGGAATTAGATTGTTATATATTAAACTTCATGTCACATCTGTGAAGTAATACAATGATTAATAACGTATTACCCAATATACCAAGTATTTAAGCAATTCTCAGAGGTTGCTTAAATGGTCAGTGATATGACAGAGTGTAAAATCCCTTGATTCCTAATCTTACTAGTGCAACTACTTGATCACGTTTCCTACGTGTAGATATGGGGTGTCTCCAAAAACCACGCAGGAAGCATTGCATTTTTTCTTTCCGTTCCAGGATGATAATGATAATGTAAATTATAATGATGAAGGCAGCTTTGGTCAGACATAGTGTTTTAATCATCAGCAGTAGCTTTTCAGTGCTTCTGCTGAAGCAGAGGGAAGAATACTAGTCTGAATGTACAAAAATCTGCTTTTTTGGCTGAGAAAGAAAAGTTGGTAGCACGCCATCTGTAACACTTCAACATTTCATTGTGGTTGACGGAAATTGTCATTTTCAAGGCATAACTATTACCAAAATGATCAGAGAGTACCTTTTTTCCCTTAATTTTTAAGACTCTCTTCTTCCGTTCAAATCTCCTTTTACAGTGACTTTCTTTTATGAAGCCTCTCATAATTAATCCATCTGAATAACAGATATCCTGTATGAGGCTTCAGGTCACCAATTATGACAGTTTCAAATTTAGGCAAATTTAAAAATGCGCAGCATTCAAATCCCACTGAAGTCAAAGAAAAACACACTGACTTCACAGATACCGTGACAGAGCATCTCTTTACAAAAAAAAAAAAATAATTTTTTTTTCCCCAGATGAAACAAAGAAATCTTCAAGCTTAAATTACATAGCAATATTACATACATGGAGCAAGAGTTTCGGGATCAGTACTGGCTTCCAGGTGTCTGGGAACTCTTTTCGGTAAGCGCACTCTTGGTGCTACTTTAATGTCAAAATTTAAAGGCCGCAGTACCAATGAACAAAACAGTCCCACAAGAAGAGAAGGAAAAAAGTTCAAAAGTATGTCAATTCCCAAATTTTCACAGGTATAATCCATGGCTTAAGAAAAACTTCCATTCTGTAGCAAAGTTGATAATATACAGACAATTTTCTCTCTAACCCCACTGGCTCCCATCCTTGACATCCAATTAGCTCCTGACTTTGCTTCTGGCACTGCATGGGTTATGGGAAGGTACAGAATAAGGATGCCCATTTTCAAGTACTTTAAAAGAAATGCTATTTTTTTCTGATTTTCTTTAGGCAAATAAACTTCATATAATTTTCAGCATCTCTGGACCAATGTTGGAAGAGGCCCTAAGCGAGGTCATGTTATTAGAGCATCAAACATCTAGCGCATATTCAACATGGAAGTTACAATCCTTAAAATCCTATTGCTTTTGCTTGGGCTCATATCGATTTAGCCCTTTACGTATCACTTCTGAATCTGGCCTTTTCAGTCTAAGGGTACACTTTACATAGAGTAAACTCTACGTAAATGTAGCTGTAAGTGGTTTACCTACAGCAGCACGAGTAACAAAACTCAGAAAAAAATGCATGTGCATAGTACCAATAAAAATACCTTTTCATGGTGATATAATTGTTCTAAATAAATAAGTGTAAGATGTAGAGGAAGTAAGATACTAATGCAATTTGAACTGAATCCACACAAGCAGTTGAACTAAAATACCTACACAAATACCAAAAAGTAAAAAAAAAATCATACAGAAAGCAGCTTACTGGAGGAGGTCTTAATAACTCTCAGGTTGACAGTGCCAATAACAGTATAAAATGCATTAATTCAGGCCTTGTCTCTGCATGCAGATTCTGTGTCATTTGGTCTTTTCTTGTATTTGGGTCCCATTATTATGTAGATACTTACATCAGTACTGCTCCCAGGGTGGGCCCAGTTATATCAGCACACAGATCTCTTACGCCAGTGCATGATTTATTCCCATGTGCATACAAGAAGCAGCTATGCCAGTGATATGGCTATGAAGCTATACTAGCAGACGCAAACAGGCCTCACAGTGATTGTTCAGATTTGAGGACACAAGTATAAGTAAAAGAATGCCATCTTTCCAAGCAGGCAATCTCATAAACTTCCTCAGAGTTACTTCTGATGGGATGTGTCAAGTATGGAAAATTATGACAAGGATGTTTACCGTAATCAGCCCTTCTGACTCTTGTCTGGTTAGTAATCCCACCTTCAAAATTTCAAAAGCTATGCACAGCATTGTGTTACACCACCTTCATTAGACATCCAAAAAATAGCTATGTACATATGCAAGCACTAACAGACATAGCAGTGTTGGTTTACTTTTCATATGTTACATATTACTGACATGGCACCACACTGCATGACTGGGTCTTCCTCAGAAATCCAGTCACTTCATCAAACCACTGTTCCCCCATTCCCGTCACTTCCCGGAGCATGACACATATCCACTCATGTCAGCATCCCACTAGTAGCTTTCAAGGCACTACTCATTTGCATAACAGTTGTCTAGACAAAACAAAGCAGGCTTTATGCTTTCTTTATGAAATACTTTAATTTCAGGTGGGGTAAAATGAATTTCTTGAAGGGCTGCATTAGTTAAAGGTTGCTCCTAGGAAATCCCACAGCAGAAAGAAAGTGATTCTGCAAATTGCTTACCTGTAAAATTACCTAGCTCCTCCATCACCCCACAGACAGCTGGAAAACAGCTGTCTTCAGATGGTGTGGGACCAATGATCCCAGTAAAGGGGAAGAGGGGAGAGCAACGGCACTGTGGTCAGAAAGCAGTGGACAGTGATACAGTAAAGCCCCATTCCCTTCAGCCAGCTCCGTGACCACATCCACGCTGCCTCCCCAGCAGCCTGAGCAAGGCAGTGTGGGGAGCCCTGCAGCCACCTACCAAATCCCAGCTGGGCAGCGGTGGGGGCGGCTTGTAAAGGATCTTGGAAACAGACAGGAAATATTTTCTGGCGTTAGCTTCTTTGTATGAAGCCATTACTGGGCAGGGATGTCTGTGGGTTGCCCATCTGCTGCTAGAGCAGGGCATGTGTTGGCTACGCTTTCAACAGAGGGCACGTGCTGAGCCTTCTGGTTTCTGTTGCAGACTTCAGTCCTCAGTGACTGCATGAGGATGCTTTTTTCAAGCTAATGCTGACACTGTCAATAATCACTTAGGCAGATTACTGAAAAGTCAGCTCCATTATGTTCTCAACTCATCGCCTCATTTATTCTTTACTTCTCTTGCTTCGGCATGATTTGAACTTTAATATCTTTCTATTCATAGCATCATATAGTATATACTGTATACATAATTGAAGCCTATCAAGTAGCATCTCTGAGACAAATACTCTGAAAAGCTTGCCATCAGGTCAACCCACCCTTCCCTAGCTACATGGCCCTTCCCAGCAGCGTGATTTTGAGTGACGTTATTGAAAATCACGCCTGTTTACACTTCCACTGATTTAAATCTTTATGGCAACATTTCTTTTGACTTAAACTGCGCATAGCTGTACTGGACACGGATTATTTGTTACCAGCATCAATACCCATATTTTTAGCTTTCCTAGACAGTCTTGGAAAGCAGTCTCAGACTTTCATGAAGTAAAGTTTCTGTGAGTACATTAAAAGTTCTTATTTCCCTTAAAAATCCTTTTTTGTTGTTGTTGTTAAAAACAGGTCCTGATATAATGATGCAATCTAAAAAAATCTGTGTGGGTCTCCTCAACTTTTCATACTCCAGCTAAAGCACTAAGAAAGCAAGGACTCACGTGATACTTAAAATCAATTTTCCATGATTATTTTGCTCTGGTGTGTGGCTTTTATTTAAAAAGTTAATAGCTTGCTCAGACATGTATACTGATGTAATTGCCTCCAAATAGTGGTAGAAGCTTCAAAGAATAAGTTTCTAGATAGTTCTAATGGAGTAATACAGAGTCTGGACCTTGATCTGCATTACAGCAATTTAAAAACAGAAGAATGACTAGGAAATGTATTTGCTACACAGGAGGCAATAGATGTTAGGACTTAAGCTTTGGCAAAGGAATGACTTAGGAAAACCGAGCTGTACATCGTAAGACTAGTAGTTAATTAGACATCTTATTAAGGGCCAAGTTTTCTTGACATTCATAAGTACATCAAGAGCAGCTGGCTGTTTGCCATGTATTTGTGGCAGTGTTGTGAACGAAGATAACTGTCGTGGCACCCTGCTGGAGCAGTTAATTTATTTTACCTGAAATTCTTTGATTTCTGCAGTAGGCTTAGAAACAAGAATAAACTGTTTACTGAAACCTGATACTAGGCCAGAACCCATGGACCGGATCCAAAACAGGATTTAAGCACCAACACGGACAGTTTGGTGGAATGTTAAGGGCAGAAGAACAAACTTGGCTTACATGTCCTCTGGTCTTTGAGTTATCTTCCTTCACAAGGCTTGCAGTTTGTGACCTTATGGGCCCCAAAGTGCCCCACAGTTTTATAGTCCTGTGCAGCTTAGCACCTAGCTTATACTAAAGCTTGACTGGGTTTGAGATGCTTAAAGTTTCTCCGCCTTTGCCCCTGAGGGAAGCTAAGTCTACAGACATTCTCAGATCAGATGCACAGAAAACCAGCAGGATTAGGCTTTCTATCAGGCACAGCAGCACATCACCTTTTTTTAAAGCACAGCCAAAGGCTTTTACAGCCCTGTGTGTCTGTTCGCTTACTTTTCTGGCTTCTTTGCAATGGCTCATCAGTTAAAGCCTTTGCTCAATAAGAAGGTGATCCAGCTTCAGATACCTTTCAGGGATGAGGACGCTTAGAAGCATGTTTCTTAGGAGAGGGTCCTATGGTCTACACCAGGCTATGGTCTACAAAGAAGGTCTGCACATGTCTGTGAGTTCAGGGAGTTGTGGCTCCTCCAGTTGCAGCCCATGTGCCAAAGGTTTCCCTAGCCCCGGCTGCAGTTAGTGCTTATGGTGCTTGGTGAAGGGACCTAATTTTTGGTCCCTATTCCTCAGCCTGCTTCTGTATTTTACACTGAACAGTCCTTCGGTAAATTACAGAAACAGTCTTCTCTCCGTGCTTTGGGAACCCAGACCGCCTTGCCCAAAGCAGTGCGCTCCAGTCAGCAGCTTTGGGTCATGATTTCTCTCCTTCTCACCGTATGAATCTTGAATTACTTGCTAAACAGTGACATAGCTTTGGTCGAGGGGTGGAAAGTTTCCTTAACACCTGGAACAGCTTACAACCTTACTGGTTAAGGACCTCTCCTGGGAGGTGGGCGATACAGACCTAAAATCCCTCAAGCAGAGGAAGGAATTAAATATGACTTTCTGACTTCCTGCAGCAGCATTCCCACCGCAGCCCTGTAAGGGGAGGGTGGGGTCAAGAGGTATTTGGGACCCACGTGTCCACCCTGCCACATGCCCCTCTGCAAAGTGGGTGAAAGTTTATTAATGTCACAGCAATGCAGAACAGCACATCTAAAGGAAAGAAAGGTTCACCCTGACAGAAAGGATTACAGGTATCACCCAAAGACTGTATGGTGTCTGGTAGACAAAAGGAGCACAAGACTGAAGTCGACAGACTGCAAAAGGTGTACTGGAAATAAGGACTAACTGGTAAAAAAAATAGTTATGACATGGTCTATTTTACCCCTCAACCAATACTATGACACTTAAAAGAGAGGCTTTACAAGCCAAAATGGTGGACAGCTGCCCTGGAGGAAGCCTGCTGTGAAGAAGTCCTCTTCCTGAGACACTTAGGTCTTGGTCATGGGATTGTCCAGGTCAGGGCACCAGGGAGAGGGCCTGGCCATCACTGTGAAGCGAGGAAGGACTCCTGTCAGACTCACTGGGATACAGCTTTGTCCTCCTACGGCCATGTTTTGAGAGGACAGAGCAAAGTCCGGTTACCTTTTGAGGAAAACAGGAGTGGTGATACCTGCCATACCTACCAAAACAAACATCACGTCTTTTATTCCGGTAGTTTAACTTAAAAATTGAGGTCGTTTTCCTTTCAAGTTAATATGATAAATACAGGCCTGAGTTTTGGGCATTTGAATCTCAAACATACAGAGCTGTCTTTCTGAATTCTAAGTAAGGTGACATTCAAGAAAACCCAATGTATGGGTCATGTCCTGTTGGGCCAAGTTTAGCACATGCGTACTACACTTGCTGGTTTCAGAACTACCTCCTCACCAGACTGGATATTTAGGCATGGTCTTATTCTCCCGTTGTATGGCATGGGGACCCTTGGCACTTGTCATCCAAGGACACTCTGCAACCAAGTGTTAGAAGTAGAGCCTAAACCAGATTAAGCTTTTATGCTCTGATTTTACATATTACACACCTTTGTTTTCCTAAAGCACATAAAGAAAATGCAGCAGCATTATGCAAACCGCAGATTATTTAAAAATACTGACAAAACGCACATAAGGCATTTGGACTCTGCATGGGGAGGGGAGGGGCAAACTAGGTTTCAGTTATGAAACTAGTGACTGGTGAACAAGGTAAAATATGCAATTTAACTTGCGTAACCCATAGCTCCTCTGTGGGGAAACTCCACACCATCTCTGTGGACTGGTGTGAGTCATGTTACTTCTCCCACACAAATGATGTCCCACTTTATTTTCCCCAGGGACATTATCTAAATGTATTAGATTTGCAACAAAATTGGTGAAAACACTACAAAATTGGTAGGCACATCACATGATAATTTCTTCAGAGTAATAATAAACATTAGTGAAATATATTCTACTGACCATTGGTAGATTTTGCTCTTTTACTAATATGGGATAATAATTGTGGGAAGATGGTAATATAGAAAATTAAAAAAAAAAAGAAAAAAGAACTAGAGCCAAAGAAAGCATGTGCTCCATGCAATGAAATTATCATCTATAGAGCTGCAGTAATTCAAAGCTTGCTGTTAAATTTCAACAGCACTATCAGATTGACAGTTCAACTAAATGACACACACAAGACCCACATAATTACTGTGTAGAAAAAGGCAGGACAGTGGCCTTTGGCTCTAGCACGAACTTTTTGTTAGAGCCAGGCATGATGGTACTACCACGGGTGACACTAACAAGCACTTAGGGAAGTATTTTTTCTTGCTCTTGTTGCCCGTATCTACTGTGAGAAATATCTATTTTAATTTTCACATGATTCAGAATTGGGGGGAAAGGAAAGGAAAAGAACTGGATTTTGTCCAAATGCATTCAATAGTGCACTTGAAATCTAACCAAGGGTCACTAATGAAATAGACTGGATGAATTCTAGGGGATAATTGCAGAGTAGGCTAGACCTCGGGAAAGAACAGTCTGAGTTCAAGTGCAGTTTGCAAGTCATGTCTAATATATTTTTCTACTGTGACAAATAATCTGGCAAGTATTTTGTTGCACCCACAAAAACCTGAAGACTGAAGACGACCTGCTTCCAGCTGACGAGAACTGTTCACAATAAAAAAGCCTGAAACGGACCAAACTCTAAATTTGCTGTGGACTTCACTGCCATTGAGAACAAAGCAAACTAATCTCCAGGGGAAGAGAGCTTTACAAGCTCCTCCTCCTTCCCACCACACAGCCGCATCTCTACCGCCCCAGGGGACGGAGGACTCACCTGGCTACCAGATGATCAAATCCTCGCATCACCGTTTTCCACAGAGGATGCTCTGAGGATGCATGCCGCCCAAAAATATACAGCTGCTGTCAAGGACTCAACCACAAAGCAGCCTGGGACCCATGTATTCTCTAAGCCTGTTAAGGCCAAACCGCCTTAATGAGAGCTTTCATGGGATTTATTACAAAATTATTGCCTTTGCTACCGACAAGTCAGACCTCTGTCAGGCTTGATACTGGCCATCGTGGGTCAAAATGAGAGACTGAGACCACTGAGAAAATATACTTCTCCTTATCAGATTTTGGGGATTTAAATATCACTGTGGAACCCAGCTACGTTTCTGCACTATTCAGTGATAGATAATTTCTGTGCCCATTGAGGGTTTTTACAATCTCTTACAGAGGTGTTAACAACGGCCAGGAGCACTGCTGTAGTTTTCCTTGCAGTTACGGAGTAAACGGGTTCACTGCAGCTAATGGATAGTTACATGGTTCTCACTGCCACCGATAAGCAATACAGAGCCTTAAAATAGTTTTAACACCAACTGTCTGTGAACCGAACAGTCTGTATTTATTCACTACTTATTATGCTCTGCAGCATGATTGCTTTAAAGCCCTTATCAAATTAAATGACCAAACGTGAGTAAATGTTTTAATCTGGAATCAGTAAATCTCCGTCTAAAAATCCTTTTGCAGGGAAAGCGCTTCGTAGTATGAATGACGATGATACTAATTTGAACCGCCAGTACCAATTCTATAATAAGGGAGAGCTGCCAGCACACTCTTAGTCTATGAATGGTTATTAATTTATCTTTAAACAAGTAATGACAACTGAAGAGGAGGAAGCGATGGTGCTGAATTCTGACGGGGCTCCTTCTTTATAAGGAACTCGAGTAAAGCTACTGTCTTTTCGGAAAGCCTGTTTTGGTGGCAAAAATAACACCCAAGTAAATGTCACTCCAGAATGAAGCTAATTATTGTATTAGAGACTTGTATGGCAACAGGCATGCATAATTTAGATTCTCACTACACATAAACAGTTACATACAGCTGAGGACATGCGATCGGTTGACAAACGATCTGCAAATATTATTCTGTTGACGTAGAGACACAAAGTTCAAGGTGGCCTCAGTTAGTAAACAAAGACGGAAAATGTACCTCACACATTTAGCCCATGCCTAAAAAACAAGCCATTTAGAAGAAGACATCTGGATGTTCAGAAATTAGCATGACGGTATTCAGAGCCCATCAAAACATGCAGCCATGGCTCGGCGTCTAGTAGCTAAGCAACACACTTCATACATTCAAAACATAGTTGTAAAAGTTGGATCCTCCTGCCAACTGCTGCCACTCTCATTGAAAAGCTAAACTGGAAAAAATCGCTCTTTAGCTCGAAGTGGGGCTGTTTTCTCCGGGAAACATCTCTACTGCTTTTTCATCCTTTAACCCTTTTCATGTTTACATTCCAAGCGCAGTAAATAGATTCATGTTGACATTTCAAGTGTAAGCATATAAAAAGTCGTGTGGACTCACATACACTCCCTGCAAAGAACATCATGAACATGTGTAGCAAGAAACTACAGTCTTGTTCTTACCGAGTACTGAAATGTAACGCCAAACAATGTGCGCAGGCACACAGCAAATTGTTAAAGCAGATCGAGTTATACTGAATTGCACTGAGGAACTAATCCCATACTACAACGTGTTAAAATGTAAACCAAGAAAATGGGGAAGCCTGTGCTTTTTTCTTGCAAAGCTTTACATCCCTAAGTAACAGCACCAGCAATATTTGCATCTTAAGAGTGGAAGAAAACCACAGGAACCGTGACATTTTGTTTAGTTTAGGTACTACTTACATGCAAAAGAAGTAGCTCTAGGCATGGAAGATGCATTGCTCAGGGGTCTTTGAAAGTGGATTACTGATTGGCAGCACACACTTATTCTGGCAGGAGGGCATCCATGCAAGAAACTACAGATAAGCATCTGTAAAGCAAGTGGCTTTAAAGTCACATCCTATCTCAATCCAAATTAACTTAATAATTGATGTTAAGATGTTAAGTCTGCCACCCTAAGAGTTTCTAAATTGTAATAAATCCCAGGGAAATAGATGGGAATACTGGCAAACACTCTTTAGTGAAAAGTGATGGATTCTGGCCCAGGCTTAATTAATAAGCCATTAGACAGGATGTTTATAGAAAAAAACAAGAGCATTCTGACCCAGCCTAGGTAGCCTGTTTTCATTCAGATTATAATGATAAAAAAATGAAAGCTTGCAAATTGGACCCACGGGCTTTAAACTCTAAAAAAGTCTCCTGCTGTACAAGTGATGCCTGACTGACACAGAACCTAATGTTTCAACTATTTACAGCTATAAAAGCAAGCCAGGCGCTTTTTTTCACTCTTCTGGAGCAACTCCTTCCACAAACCATCCAAAGCATCCTTTCTGGCAGGCTCCTGTGACGTAGAAAAGCAGGAGAACTCAAACAAACGGAAAGTCATGCAGTTATTTTTTTGTACTTGGGGAAGGGAAAAAAAAGAAAACACCAAACCCAAACCGCTGAAGGGATATTCTTACAGAAGAACTTCATTGCATAAACTCGGCCACATGTCTTACTAGAGCAATGTCCCTTAACGACCTCTGGCAATGCAATTAGTGAACAACCAGGCAGGGAGCAAGGCACAGCTCTGCATGGGTGAGACTGGCCGGATCCGACCCACAGTTGATCAGGACACTCATTTTTCACTTGGGCAACAAGGAGACTGCATCGCCTTACCTCCAGCCCAACTCACTCAACCCCTGCACCTCTGTTTACCTGCGGTTTGCTTTTTACGTCCTACCCTTGAACCACAAACG
This sequence comes from Phalacrocorax aristotelis, assembly GCF_949628215.1. Lineage (NCBI taxonomy): Eukaryota > Metazoa > Chordata > Aves > Suliformes > Phalacrocoracidae > Phalacrocorax > Phalacrocorax aristotelis. The sequence continues at coordinate 105,429,311 of NC_134276.1, read as the reverse complement.
CTGCCGGCTTCCAGTGCGGTGGAGCTATTCTCGCTGGAAATAGCATCTCAACACACTCAATAAGGAAGTTGCGTGTACTCTTAAGGTGTTCTTCACCATTTTCACTAGCAGGTTTATTCGGGAACTAATTTAGGCTAGGGAGCGCTATCAGCCAGGACCACCACCTCCCTGGAGAGAGGGGGGCTGTGTGTGAAACGTCTCACTGGGAAAGACGGAACAACGTCACCTCTCAAGCAGAGATCAGTTTGGCGGCCTCAGCCGAGTCTCCCGATGAGGCAAATTACCACCTCTCCACCCTGGCAGGAGTCCCAGCACCGAACTGGCAGGAAAAACTGTGTACCCGCAGTGGAGTGGGGATGACCTCGCAGGGGAAGGGGCACACAAGCGCACAGACAATTTGTTTCGTTTTCAACCCCTCTTCCATCCCCAGCAGCTGTGTGCATGGGTGCCGGTCCCTGAGCCGCAGCGCGAACCCGAGGGGATGGCCGAAGGTGCGAGCGGGGAGGCGACCGCTGGGCAAAGTGGGGCAGCGTGGCTGGAGGGCTGCCAGGGCGGCCTCGCTACAGCCTAACCACCCCACCACACGTCGCTCGAGGGGCACCAAGCTGCCGTTGGCTGGGGTGACGCCTACCTCGCGGGTGAAGAGGATGGCAGCGTCGTAGTGCTCGTCGTGGTCGTCGTCGAGGCGGTTGTGCTGGTGCTGCCACTTGCAGAAGTTCTTGAGGGTGGTGGCGGCGTTCCTGTTGACCTCCAGCCCCTTCTCCTTCTCCCCCAGGGCCACCACCTTCACCACGGCCAGCCGGACGTGGTTCTCCAGGCTGGCGTGGGCATAGAGGCGGGAGGCGATGGAGGCCAAGGTGAGCAGGTAGTGCTGCAGCCCCTTCCCGTACTTGCGGACCATGGAGGCGTCGGCCACCAGCAGCAGCTCCACCTGCCGGGCCCGGGAGACGGAGCGACGCCGCCGCCGCCGCCGCCGCCGCCCGTCGTCCCCCCCCGCCGCCGGCGGCGGGTCGCGGGTCTCGCAGCTGGTGCGGGCCGGCACCGTCTCGAAGCTGAAGCGCTCCCTGCGGAAGAGGTGCGGGGCGCGGGCCGGGCCCTCCCCGTAGATCCGCCGGCCGGCCGCCTCCCCGCCGCGCCGCGCCGGCCTGACGGTGTAGCGGGAGCGGCCGACGGCGAAGAAGCCGTCGAGGCCGCCGCAGAGGTTGAAGACGGCCAGGGAGCGCGGGCTGCCGTCCACCGTGCCGCGGTAGTAGCAGCGCGGCGGCCCGCCGGCCCGCGGCGCCCGCGGCCCCACCGCCTCGTCGCGCTCCAGGTCGAGGAGGAAGCGCTGGCCCCCGGCGTAGAGCACGTACCCCGCCTTGCCGCCCCCCGCGTAGGTCGGGTCGAGGCGCCGCACGACGCCGCTGGCCCCGCGGGGCGGCCCCGGGGGGCGGCGGGGCGGCCCCGGGGGAGGGCCGGGCCGGGGCCGGGGCCGCGGCCGGGGCGGCGGCGGCGGGGCGGCGGCGGAGGAGGAGGAGGAGGAGGAGGCGGCGGGGGGCGGCGGCGGCGCTCCGTCGTCGGCAGGTGCCGGCGGCTGGGCCAGAGCGAGGTGCAGCTGGGCGGCCAGCAGCAGGGAGAGCAGTCTCAGGCAGAGCGGCTTCAGCAGCATGCTTGCCTCGCCGTCAGGAGCGGCCGCAGCGGTGGTGATAATGAGGAGTAGTAATTAATAGTGAGAGTTGGGGAGGGCTGGTGGTGGTGGAAAGAGCCGGTCGGCGGAGTGCAGCAACGTAGTTAAGGGAAGGAGAGAAGGGGGAAGGAGGGAAAAAAAAAAAAAAAGAAAGGAAAAAAAAAAGTTCTCCCTCCCAAACTCGAGTCAAGTGTGAGTGGGAGAGAAAAAAATGTCAACAAAAGCCGCTCGCGTGTGAACTTTGTGTTTCTCTGCAGGGAAGAGCCGGCAGCACATGGAAGGAGAGAGAGAGGCAAAAAGTCCCAAATCACTGCTGCTGGGGAGGCAAAGTGGGGGGGAGAGAGAAAAAGGAGGAGAGGAGGCTCGGACCCGGCAAGTAGAGAAGTTTGAGCACTTCCCACTCCTCTTCCACTTCTCTGCTGTAGTCACCGGATCATCACCATCACCAGCAGCAGCAGCAGCAGCAGCGGGGACAGGGGGCAGGTCTGCTGCGACTCGGCACTTTCTCGGGCTCCGGTGGGCTCCCTTTCCTTCTTTTGCCCCCTTTTGTTTTGAAGAGAAGGAGGAGAAGGGGAGAGAAGAAATTCAGGCACCAAAAACCGCCTCGATCGTCTCCGGTGAGATGGTTTGAAAAAAGAAAAAAAAAAAAAAAAAAAAGAAAAAAGCCCAAGAAGCGGAAAACGTCCCGGATTTTTGTCAAAGCCCCCTCCCTGTATCTTTTCTGTTGTTGTTGTTGTTATCCCCAGTCTGTCGATGTGAACAAGAGGAGAAGGGAGAGAAATGTGAAGATGAGAGGAGGTGGAACAATGAATTTATAGCGGAATGCCATCCTGCAATGGCAATTTCAACAATTCGTCACTGCAGGCTGCCTCTTAAAGGGAGAGCTTCAAAACCACCACTCCCACACTTCCTTCTCATTTAATCAGACAGAGGGAGAAACTTGAGGGGAGGGGGAAAGAGGGGGGGTTTGCGGGGGGAGGAGAAAAGGAGGGAGAGAGAGCGGGAGAGAGGGAGGCAGGAGAGGGGAAGAGAGGGAGGAAGCCGGGGAGGGGAGCGAGACCGGGAGAAGAAGGAAAAAAAATGTTTGTGTACGAAAACCGCAAGATTTCCCTCGAATCGCTTAAAGCCACAGAGTCACCCGGGGTTTGCGATGTCACCGCTGGCCGGGGACCCACTGCTGTCGGCGGCGGGGTGGGCGCCGGGGGGCGGGTTTGCGCCTTGGTCTCGGACGGGAGCGGGGCGGCCGGGGCTCTTCCGAGAGCGCCGGGGATGCGGGGCGCCCGTGGGGAGCGGGGCGGGGGGGGCTGTGGGGAGCGGAGCGTGGCGCCGCTGCCCCCCCTCCCCACCCCCGCGCCCCGTGTCCCGGCTCGTCCCCGCTGGCCCTGCACCTTTCTGGGGTGGGCGGCAGCACCAAACCTCCTGCCTTTGTCTGGGCGGCCGCGGCTCGCCTGCACCCAGCCTGTCATTAAGTCCCGGCAAGCTGTCATCCAGTTCGGGCGGGCTGTGATTTCCCCCGAGGAGGAGGAGGAGGGAGGGCGGGGAAGAGTTAATGCTTGCTTTGACCTTTTGAATGACTTCAGATACTTAGATCATCCCCCCGCCGGCTGACACACACATCCACGCACCCTATCCCCTCGTCTTCCTCCCCCCGCTTCGCGCTCCGGCGGGGACGCCGCAAAGGGCAGATGTCCCCGCTTACTTTTCCAGCCGCCCTTTCCGCCCCGACGCTGCCCGGAGAGCGAGGGGAGACCGGCAAACAGCGCTCTCCGCCGAGATCAAGGGCTGGACGGCAGCCGGGGCTCCGGGAGGGCGACAGGAGCGGGACCCCGGCGGAGCGCGACCCTGCTGGCTTCCCTCCCGCTGCCGTAGGCGACCGGCGTCCCCGGGCGCCTCGCCTTGCACCCACCCAAACGCGGGAAAGGCGTGGGGAACGGCAGCCCTGTTACCGCCTGTCTCCTCTCCACGTGCCACGACGGGTGCCAGGAGCAGGTGCTAGCCTCTAGCTGCGGGGCTCCGAAAGGGATATGGCGCTCCAGCCCCGTCCGAGCCTGCAAACGGCGTGTGTCAGCCCGGCCACTCCGCCTGCGAGGGCATGACGTGCGCACACGTAACGCTGCGCAGGTTGGAGACCTTCGCAGGACGGGGACCGTGGTGGTGGTGGTGGGGGTGGTGGCCCGCTGCGCGGAGAACGGCAGGCCGGCACCTGCCTCCGCAGCGTCCGGAGCCTGCTTCGAGAGTCTAACACTTCTGCAAAGAACAGGTTAACTAATGCAACAGACGTCTCAAAAATTAATATTCCCATGTAAGTGATTCCATTAACATAACCCTGAGGTTACGCTTATGAAATACGTAACGCACCGAAGTTTTGCAGGTGTTCTTTTTTCTGTTTCCGTTTTTCCGGAAATCGTGATACCTGCGAACAAAAAGTTCATTTCTCAAACTCCTGGTATTTCTTTTTCGACATTTCAGTATTTTATCAACACCAAAAATTCTTGACTGGAATCACTAAGTTCCAAAATTAAGAGTTATGTATCAGGAAGGTCACATTCATTTTTGGGGCATTGGTCCAGGAGTATCCAACCTTTTAAAATTTAAACATTTTCTCAGTTACTGTAGTTATAAAGTCAAGACAGTTGAAAAAAAATTTATAAGGGAGGGAGAGAGAAGAAGGCGGCATATTTTGATTAAAAAAAAGAACCTGTCATTTGTCTCCCACTATTTTCCTTGGATGGCTTTTACTTTTCATTTGAGCTTAGTGGATATCTGTTCAGCACCAATATTTTAACTGACTTCACTGGGACCTGAACAAGCCCTGGATTCACATATATGCCTGGGTCCAAACTCCCAGATACCTCTGGGAGAGGTGCTAAAGATGAGATCCGGGATAAGGAATGCAGTTTGGATAACGACCTCAGAAACTCTCATTAAAAATGTGTTAGTTTGTCAATGAAAAGGCATATGGTACACAAGAGGCCGGTGTAATGTTGTCCCATGCTACAGCATAATTCCAACCGTCCACCCATGTAGCCTAGGAAAAACAGGAATGCTTAGAAGGGTTAGCGGTAATTAAATGGTGCGTCTCACTGCTTGTCTCCCGTGTTGTCTTTGATTTCCCAAATGAGAGGAAAAGTTGGCTAACCTTCCACAATGCCCTGTTTCACCGAGGAAGGATCTAGGCTTTCCAGGAAGGTACAAATTAGCCCATGCAGATTACCACATAGATTATGAAGTCTTTCCTATTTACATTTCGAAACTGTAATAACTCAGCAGTGCAAGAATGGAAAGATAGGTCAGTCGCACCTCATACAAGAGGAAACCTCTTCTAGTCTGAGAGTCTTAAAGTGTAAGGATAAATCACTTCAACAGATAGCCTTCTTTTTCCTCCCAGTTTTGCCCTCTTAGCCTCTTTTTACAGTTACCGCATTGCCTTTAAACAAGAAAGCCTGTCAGCACGTCCCAAGTTGTGGATGACACTAAATCCTTGTCAAACAGTTCTGACCTGGAAATCTCAAAGCTGACCTTTCCCCACTGAGAGACAGAGAGCCACAAATCCTGTTAGCTCTAAGGCACAACGCAAGTTTTGTACCCGTTGGTCCCAATTCAATCCTCATGTGAAAAGACGCAGTCCTCTTGAGTCTCTGGGAGCTGCAAGCTGCTTTCATTCAGGCTGTATTTCACCCCCTGGGTTTGTCCATGAAACCCTTTAGAATCCTTCAAGTAACAGCCCCGGTAGCTGGTTATACCTGATTATACAGTACAGTTATTATATAGTTATACCTGATTATATAGTATTTTAGCCACATGAGAAATATTGCTCTAAGCATTATAAACACTCATAGGACGGAATAGCTTGAGGGACGTGGAGGGGCCAACAAAGTCGCTAATCATTTTATCCACACGTCCTTCAAACTGTCTTATAGAAGGGTCCCATTTTACATCACCTCTTTTTCAATTCTCAGTCACATTACTAGGGGTAGAAAACCATGAATCCAAGGTGTCAACAAATCAGTCCTGTGTCTGCCTACAGCCCCCTGGTAGCAGCCAAGGCCTAGGTGAGGTTTCCTACCGAGCACCGTCTGTCTTTCACCATTAGCTTAAGTGTTCCTCCTTGGGAACAAACAGAAATTCTGTTTAGCTTTTATTGTTCTGGTGCTAAGAGTGTCTGGCATTTCTATGTAATTGCAGAGGTGATAGAAATGACTATCAGAGGTATTATTTTCTTCTGTAAAATTATAGGAAGGTCCAATCAAACCCAAGAAAATTGCCTGCTCAGCCTGTCCTAAAGTATTATCAACTACACAATATTTAATAAGCTTGTGATCAACACAGGCCTATGGCTGGGGACTGGACCCCGGTTTGGGTAAGCCCCTGTCCAAAGAGCTACCAGTAGCAACACACTCCTTAACACGGGACAGCTTTGTCTCTCTTGAGAATCGAAAGCCTCTGTTAACTTTATGGGACATTTTCAATACGCATGTCAGCAAGATCAAGCTTGCCTGCAGCAGGAGGCTGTTCAGATCTTTGTCCCCCAGAAATCTATTAGTGATACTTTGCTGCTGCCTCTCAAATCCGCCGTGGTTTATTGGTCTTGTCAGCAGTTTTAACAACCCAAACATGATGATTATAATGTTTGAGTCTATTCGTTTTAAGCTTTTCGTTTAAAGGTTTCCTCTGGTGATGCATTAAAACCACTGAAGACATTTATTTCTGAAGTGCTCATTATTAAATAAAATACTCATTATAAGTAATTTGGCAATGAACTCTTAAAGATGAATATTTTTGATTAGTGTTGTGGAAAGGACTAGATACACTAGCATTTGGAATGAGTTATACAGCGGCATAGTCAACATTGTCCCTTATTTGGACTTCATGTGGCTTGAATGCTATGAAAGCCCATTCAGATGGAGACCCCCTGGGAGTTATTTTGACTGGCTCTAACTTGCTCGTTGATATTGTAATAGGTTTGTGGTTGATAAATAAGCCAACATCACCATTATTGGTGTATCCTTCCCGCTAGCCTTACCAGATGCATCGGGAAGAGAGTGCTTCTGGAGACTGGGCTAACGTCTTCATCCTTCTCATATTGCATGTGGAAAAGGCAGTAGCAGGAAGCTTGCTGTGGGCTGCACGTTCTCTCATTTCCATGGCTGGCATTTCCTCCACACACAGCTGGCATTCCTCCACACACAACTTTGGCGTCCAGTCCAAAGTTTTGGTAGGCCCTAAACTATTTATTTAAAGGTCAAGTAACGTCTACCTCAGAAAACCCAAACAATTAAAAAGTTTCTTCACAATGAAAGCACGGGCTGGTGTTCCTCAGTGTGTGAGTTCCTGGATGGCATTAGTCAGGTTGTAGCTTTGTGCCCCTCGCAAGCCACCGCTGCATATGACCACCACCTGTAGTTGCTGTAATTGGCCAGTCTTAGAAAAAAAAAAATCTTCAGTTACAATAAAATCATGAGCTTTAAGCAGTCATATTTGGTAAGAAATGTCTTTTTGGTGTGAAGCACTGTAGCTTTAAGGCAAAATATTTTACTTGCTTCTTTATGGTCAATGACATCTTCTTCAACTACAGCCATGTGGGAGTGAAGGAGACGCCTTTGGCTCGGGGTTTATGTTTTTATAAGTGGCATGTGTAAGTAATGTATCGAGTATGTAACAGTTCCAGCAGGCCGAAAATTTTACATTTGACATCAGTTTCATTTTTCTGTAAGAGCTAAGGAGGCAGCCATAAGGGGTACGGTGTAAAAGCTGGGTTGGGCACCGTTTGAATAGCTGTATTGTTTTAGTGTAACGACACAAGAATATTGTGAATTTGTGGGTACTGTATCAAATTAAAATAGGAAACTGTCTGAGGCCTGGCTAGAAATCAAATTGTTAGGGTATCCACTTATGGAGGAGGAAAAGAGATTTCTGCAAGATTAACCGTATATAAAAATATATCACATAATAAAAGCATACCTCTTGCCTGCATAGCAGGATCCAGAGGAGGGGTGAATTTACTGATCAAAAGAAGCTATGACATTGTCCAGTCGGGTGGAAAAGGAGGTGTGAATGACAAATTATATTTCCTAGGTACTGACCTAGAGAATAGACTGGAGTGGGGTCCTCACCTTCCTACAACTGTTGCAAGAAAGGAACTCACATAAACCATAACATAAGTGAATAATTGTGACCATTGAACCTGCTATGAATTTTGTTTAAAAACACACGTTGGGTGGAGGCAGTGCTCTGCAGGAAGTATCAGATGTTAGTACAGTAAGTATCAGACCCTTATCCTTTTCTTCTGAACAGCAGCAAGATAATCAGAGGAAGGGTAAGATGTTTAACTTTCCTTATAAAAAAAGGACACTTGTTATAAAAATACATTTTAGGAGTGCAAGATATGCACATGATGTATTCTACAGCTGTTCTTTTAGAAGACTAGAAGGCCTGAAAAACTCTGGAGTCTAGTTTGTATGAGGAGCAGCAGACATTTAATTAATCTCAGTCCTAGAATTTTACAGCCAATATGTGGTCTCTGAACATCTCTCCTCTAGTTAGCAGAACATCTGTAGTAGAAAACCAGAACTTGAATAAATCCAAGTATTCTTGTACCCTTCCAAACCTTACCGCTTTTTATCATTATTTCTTTAAATATTTTTCCAAAGATTTGTATGTTCAGCTTCTCCCTGTCCTCCCAGCTCCATTTGTGAATCCACCCTTTCAGCCAGCTATGTGCCTTAAAATTTTTAATGAGCCACATGTAAACAAAAACTAATTCAATGCTGATTTAGCAGGCAAATAGCCTCCCCTCAATTCTACCCAAATCTGGTTTGTTCTTTTTCGCACATGGGCTGGATATACGTTCTTGTATATATTCTGAGACAGCTGGATCTGAAATACTGGGGCAATTATAGTAAAAGAAATGCCTCAAAAGTTCCTCTTTTTTTTTTTTTTTAGTCAAGTTCTCAGTTGATGCAAATTGGGATAGTTCCATGTGGGCAAACTGTTAGAGGCATAGCTTTATGAATTTACACATCTATAAATGATATTCCAGTACTGTAGGTGGAATATCTTTTTCCATGTCATCTGAGGCATAAACCAGAAAATGTACTTCCCTAGACTTCAAAGTTAAAACTGCAAGAGTGATTAAAGAGAAATTTAAAACAAACATTCACTTGCCAGATCTCACCTGGCATTAATACACACGCTGCACCACTTAAGATATCAAGTTCTGGGTGCCGCGTGCACAGATTTTTCCATTTGAATCCTGGTTGCCCTGAAACTCGGGGAGAGAGAACTTTGCAGGTCCTCTGAGGCAGGAGCAAGGGGGAGCACTGTCAGGTGGCACCACTGCCTGGCGCTAGGCTTCATTGGCTTGTCCTCACCGGAAATAGAAATCTTTGCCATGAAAGGGAAATGTGGAGACCCTGCAAGTTGCTCTCCCCACAGTTACTTCTGCAACATTAATATGCAAGTAGGAGCACTTTGTGAGCACTTCTTTGTCTTGTATGTTGTCTAAGAAGGCATGTAGGTGCGCACAGGATGCATCTAGGGTGGGATCATGAACGTGCTTTTGGAGTGACTCTGCCGATCATCTCCGCTTACTGTGCTTTGGTTTGCACCAGGTAGGGGTCATGGAGCACACAAATGGCATTCCTTTGGGATGAGACTCAACTGGAAGATACGCTTCCATGGGCATACAAGGCACAGGACTAGATTAGAGCTAGACCACATAAATCCACCTAAAGGCATACTGAGTGGATGTCACATCCTTAGCACTAACTGTTCTGCTGTCCAGATCTCCTCCTATCCAGCTGCACTACTTCCTAGAGCGGACAGTCCTGCTACTACTGCTGAGGAACATCAGAAGGACACAAACAGGCTGCAGTGTCAGCTGAAGGCTACGCAATATCCCTTTTCAGATGCAAGTGTTTTAGACACTTTTGCAGGCTAGGATACTCTGTGAAGAAATGAGAAAAGAACACATAAGACAGGGAGGTAGTTTTCTGAATATATTTTACTGTCTTTCACAGTGGAAAGCATACATTTTAATGATTAGGACATATCTTGTAGCTTCTGTCAAAAGGGCCAGGAGGTCCATGTACCATTTAAATGCTGTTAGTCTTATTTTAAGGGCTTAAATGGGTCTCCAATGGTGCATAAGGCTTTTGCTGGCCTTGGGCATAAGGGCACAATTCATCCTGAAAGAAGAGACCAAACATAAGTCTCATCACAGCTGCAATATTCATTTCTGGAATGCACCCAGCAGGTCTTATCCAAGCCACTACAGACAGGCAGTTTGAGTTTTTCCAGTTCCTAATGATTACACAGTATCCTGGAGTCAGTTGGACAATTTCCACTGAGAGTGAAACTCTTTGTATTTAATATCCCCCTAAAATAAAAGTGGTATAAGAGAAGGGCCTCAGCCTTTTTCTTCTTTTATTGCTGTTGTTGAAAAGGTTTAGCCCACAGGGATTGGAGCACTGGGCAAAACTACAAAATATGCAGCACATCCTGTTACACCAAAGTAGGCAGATCCTCTCCCGTAACAGGCTGGTACAATGGAAGACTTTGTCTAGTTTTCCTGACCATACAGTACTATAGCGTGCGTGGTATTTCATTATGGTTTCCATTTCAGGAAGTTAAAAGGTGGAAATCACTAAGTATCATAACTCCATTTTCACCGTTGTTCCGGGAGGGGGTGTGTGGAAAGGAATTGGTAAATCTCCCTGGAGCTCTATTACATGATACTGCAATGTAACCCCAGGAAATTATTTCCCTCTTTACTGGACACCCAGAATATCGCCAAATAGGAGTCTTGAAAATCACCAGCAGCCATTTTGCAAAGAAAGTTGCAAAGAAATAAACAAATGAAGTGCCTAGCAGATATTACATACGGACAGAGCAGAGAATAGCTTGATCTTAAGTTGATCTGAACAAGTGGTCCTTAGAAAATCCATCACGATCTTCAGCAGGAGAAAAACCAAAGCAGGTCCACTAGACAACCACCCTACCTCCACTATACATCATGCTACAAAATGTCATTCCTGTCTCTTGTGACCTGGAATAGGGTTACAAAGCAGTGTACAAAACACACGCACCCATGGAGGCAGCCTGCCTCTCAAGGTGTTAGGAGAACAGGGCAAGAAACCTCTAAATGAACCCAAACTTTTGCTCTCTGATGTAGTCTGAGTTTCAGAGATTTCATCATAGCCTCAAGGCTGTTTCCCAGATTACCTACCCGCTCTCAGAACCCTTGCACTTCTCTGCTCCCTTGTCTGTAATATTTTCAGATTTTTTTCCTCCCAAGAGGACATTTTGAAATGTGCATGTCATGGTCCAGATCATAACCACACCAGGCAACCTTCTTTCCTCCCTGATGTTTACTGGGTTTTATATTCTCCAGTATGAACTGAAAAATGTGTGTACTCAAGTCATTGCCAATGAACAGCATGACTTTCCATGGTTCATAAAAACTCACCCATCCCCTGCATAGGAAAACCATTCTCCTTTGCGCAGAGCAGGAGTTCACTACTTCAAAACACGGAAACCATATGGTGACATGTTTTAAAAGAAAACATAGCAAAACAATGTCCCACCCATGACTCTCCCCAACAAAATCCCACCCTTTTCATCCTGGGAAACCGACCAGTGCAGTCACCTGGTGTACCACAAGGTTCCAGCTGCCGTTGTGTGAGGAAGGATGAGTGTTAGCACTGTGTTTGTGTTTGGCAGATATAAGTCAGCCTGTGTCAGCCTTGCCACCTCCTTCTTTGGTCACTGACTTATGCCCAAGGCAGGGGGAAGGAAGGAGGACATTAAGGGGTAGTTTGTCCTTGAGCCTCTTCCACTGCTGTAGCTGGGAAGCTCTCAAACCTGAGCCTCCGGATGTATGTGCAGGTGAGTGTGCACATAAGGTTTGGAGTCAGTGTACGTTTGGGCTTGAGAAAGGCCATGTGTTCACACCCAAAATACTCAGCTTGACCTACCTGACTCATTAAAACCAAGATTTTGTTATTTCCAGGGAAGACATGACAGCCTTTGGTAGGGTGTTCCAATGCTTATTACCCTTACCTGTTAAAAAGTTGCATCCGACGTTTAATCTGATTCCAGTTAGCTGCAGTGCCCAGCCATCACACCTTGTTAAACTTTTGCCTGCTAGTCTGTAGAATCTGCTACTTTTTTTTCCTAGTTAGTAAAATTAGAGACCATAGCCATGTCACTCTAATATTTTCTTTGGGAGACTGAAACACAGTCAGGACCTTGTGCCTATACAAAATCTATTTTTCAATATTTCAGTCATTCACAGGGTCCTTGTCTTGGCCTCCTTCAATTTATGAAATTTTTCTCTAAGCTGTCGATATTGCAGCTGGACAAAGCAGGGCTGCTCATGCAGTGTAAAATACATGTAAAACTTTACTTGCCATAACTCTGTTGGGCAGAGTGCCACACCAGGAACTCAAGTTAGCCTATAAACAGCAGCTTCTCCCTTTGCTTTTGCAGAGTCCTGCTTCTCTGGAGAGAATGTTCCTCTTCTAAGGTCATGGCTTTGTTTCCAGAGGTACTGATCTGCTCTGTACTTACTCTTCAGGATCCTAAATTCTTCATGGCAGTGTCCAGCCCATTTTAAAACTTAGACTGCTTCCCATACTTATTTTATGATTTTATGTCTATTTCCATGTCACCGATAAAAATATTAAATTGTATTGTGCCAAGAATTGTGTTCTTTGGTATGCAGCAGAAGAGTCTTGCTTGATAATGAGTGCTTCTTTACAATCACATGTTGAGGCCTATCAGTTTCCAATATAGTCAACGTTTGCTGCATATTTTCTACGCCTAGGCAAATCCACATGAACCACACTGAGCAACTACGCTATAATAAGGCTGAATAATAGTTCTCTGTCACTTCCCTCTTCTTATCCTCTGTCTGCTGGAGCATTTGTCATTCAGACCCAGGGCTGCCGCCTAGAACATCGCTGTTGGGGTCCCACAGAGTGAAGTCAGGCTTCCTGAGTGGCACTGACAAAGATGTGACCTCACTCCAGTTCTGTTTTGTCTGCTCGTACAGATTTCTACTTACAGGGCTCAGATAGCACCTCCCTCCTGTACTTCACAGAGACATTAAAAGACCTTGTCTTTTCCTGTTTGTATCTTCTGAAGAACTCTTCTTGGTAAGTTCTCATTGCAGGGTTTATACGTAGAACATCTGTCTACACTTTTGTGTGATATTTAACTCATCACTCCATTCCTTGGTCCAGTTGAGACAAATCTCTAGTGAAGAGCAATACAGCAGTCTCACTTACTGTTGGGTTTTAAGTATTAAGGAGAAAACATCTAGTAGGTGAGGAAAATCTGCATATCCCTGACAAAAAAGCCTTAAAGAATATCGTTGTGTATAAGCTGTACTTTTCCTTGGGAAGTAAAGGCTGAGTGAGGCCCTATATTCTGTTGGGGTGTTTTTGCGTTTGATTTGTTTTTATTACTTTTTTAGTCTGTATGTTCATTTACAGTGATATGGTGTAGTCTCCATTACAACTAGCCAAGGAATTATGATGCAGCAGAGTCTTGCTCCCAGTTTACACAGGAGGCAATTAATGACTGCATGAAATGAAAGGCAGTGGCATATCAGACTGTCTGTCCTCTGCAGTATAACCCTCATGGACCTTTCTGTCATTTGGCTAAACCCGTGTTAATGAGCACCTGAAACAGTTCAGCTCAGATGTTCCTGCTGTTCCTGCTCTGTAAACCCAGGGTGACTCCTTTACATGTTTCTCTTGAAGCAGTGACTTGCATGGGGCAGAGGCAAAATTCCAAAACAAAGCAAGCAGACGCTGTGGGTCCATGAAAGCCACATGAAGTTGGAGCTCTGATGGCTTTCATTATGTTGTGGTGTGAGTACCCTCCGTTCACATGGCCTGATGAATTTTAGTAAGCTCTGCCATTATTTTGAATTTCAGATTCTTTCTGAAGATTCGAAGACACTGTGTGCATGTGTATTTGTCTGCAGATGGTGGGGATTCTATTTTATCTTTTAATGTCAGAAAGCAAAACACTTTCATCCTCCAGCCTCTTTACTTATACTTTGCTGGGCTACCAGGGAAATACTAGGAAAGTTATTGGTCAATAGCTCTTATAGTAAAAGTTAGTAATGTTTCCCAGTAGTAAATGTTGTGGGAAAGGCATGAATTCCTTTCAAGTTCTGAATCAGATTCTTTTTTTCTTTCAACCCGGTCCTCAGATCTGGGGAATTCCAAAAAGAAGGGTTTTCATACTGAAACCAAACCCATCTATATTGCTAATGGAACTGTCAAACTGCTGTATTTACAATGTCTGATTCAGAGAACTCAGCCACCCACACGCTAACTGTAACCACAAGAAGCAACACTTCAGAGCATCCTATCTGAAAATCCATCTATATGGACATTTCAGACAGACCTGAGGCTCTTTTGCTTATGCTTCGAACTGCCTGGACATGTGCCAGCTCTAATTTAGAAGTCCTGCAGACATGTTAGCTCAGTTCTGTGTTTGAGCTAATATCAAAGCCCTTGCAATCACCTGGATTGAGATGATGCCTTGTAGGTAAACCTCAGTCCTCAGGTGATTCAGAGTTGTGTTGCCTCCGTGGATGTCGGAGGAATTTTGCCCCAGAATAACAACATGTAAAGGAGTACATGTTTTTCTGCTCTCTGTTATGCATGTGGCATAACCATTGCCCTTGCCCAGTAGATTTTTCTGCAGACCCGATGCTTAGCCTGCAGCCAGTTTCAGGGGGCCTCCTTGCACCCAGGAGCCTCCCAGCTGAACATAAAGCAGCTCACTAACAACCTCTGCCCCCGTTCTGTCTTTCTCTCCCTTCCTTTGTACCCAGTCAGGCCTGGCCAAAATCCAGTCCTCAGCCAAAGCCTGTAGGACTCCTCTCCTACTGCACATACTTTACAGATAAAAAAAGTAAGACTTGCATCAGAAGAAAAACAACCAGAAAACCCCCTGCCTGCAGTCACGTGTCACACCCAGAAGCAATAACGAGGGCTCTTGGCTCTCAGTCTCGGCAGACAACAAGTTTGCACCTGAATCATTTGGAAGCAAAATCTTTTCAGGAAAAAGGCATCCGGTCCAAAATACAGTATCAATTCCTTTGTTTAGTTTAGCTGAATCCCATGGTTTTGCATTTTCATCCCTCAATCCTCCCTACCAGAGAAACAAATCTCCGGTAATTTGAACACATGTATGCTCTTCACTAACTCCCAACACTGGTAACTTGTTCCATATTCTCAGCACCATTTGCATTAAATAGTTCTGCCACGTTTCCTCCTTGCTGCAAATGCAGAGAAACAGATGGGTAAACAAAGCAAAGAACGGCTATGTGTCACTGCACTTACTTTTTGTTTGAAATCTATGCAAACTTTGGGACTAATTAGGTCATTTTAAAATAAGGGAAATTCCTGTAAAACCTTTTTTTTACTTCTTCAAACAAGATGAAATGTGGAAGCCTTCTGGATTACAGCATGTAAACTGATGTAGAGATAAGGTAGGCTTTGTTTTGTTTGAGACTCAGAAAGATACTTCAGGTAAAGTTCCTTGTTGCTGGCAGCCTACTTACCTTCCTGAAACGCAATTTGAAGTTATCATTTACCAGCTTTTTTCACAATGCTTTTACAGAAGTAGGGGGAAAGCGGTAGTGGGAAGTCTTTCTATGGGAGGTTTGCTGAATGATTATGAAAAGTAACGCTTAAAAACCAGTGCAGAACAACCGTTCTGAATTTTTCTGAAAAGTCAGACCCATGGATGACTGTCTTTCACATTATGTTGATGCTGTCTGTACCTTTGAAAAACCCACCCAAAAATGAAAACAGAAATAATGAAACCTCTCTTCTGTAGAAGGGTGTACTCCAAAAGGTTGTTAGATAGTGTTTCAGTCTGTGGCTGAAACAACTGGGATTTTACTGACTCAGGAGCCGGTGCTTAATGATTGTTAACAGTATCTAGTGACTGTGAATGTTCAACCTGTGTTTGCCCTGCTTTCTGTTTTGGCTCTTACTTACTGCCTCCACTAAAGAAGGCAAGAAAACCCTTCCAAAAGGCTGGGAGATCTTTTTGCAAAAACTTTGCGAAAAGGCTGGGAGATCTTTGTGACCTTTCAGTGTATTCGTTACACCCTGCCCTTTCCAGCTCTCCTACCTCCAGCTTGCAGCTGTTTTCTTAAAATGTCATTAACAGGTGCTGCCTCTGGATTCCCATTTCTCTCCATCGCAGGCGTATAGTGTCCTCTGCTTGGGCAGCACCAGTAAGCGTGGCCTTCTGCTGCCCTGGCTGTGTGGGTCGGCTGGTTCTTTCCACTTCTTTCTGATGCCCAAAAGGCTGTTTGCCTCCAGCAGCATCCCTCAGGGAAGGATGTGTTTGACTCGTTGCTTTGCCTGGAAGCTCTTCACTGCCACAGAGCTGTGGAGGAAGCAGGGATGAGATGGGACCTACTTGTTGTCAGAGAGCAGGAGACCATTGCTGAAAAATAACTTCACAAAATAAAGAAGTTGCCTCATCCTAATGGCTACAGGTTATTTGTTTTTTGAAGGGCTGGGACGTTGTTGTTGGTTAGCATGACAACACTAAAAGGTCCTCAATTAAAAGTAAATACATATTTGGCACCTGGAAAGACTATCTTCTGCTTCCATAGATTTAAGAGACTGCAACTCTTGATCAGAGGTTTTCTAGAAACCAGGCAACTCTCCAAGCTGAAGGCCCACAGCAAAGTGGTCTTGAAATATCCAGTGCTTCTTGTATATATAAAAATTCTGTAGACATTCTGGTTTTAGCACTGTGCTTAGTAAATAAGCATTTTCCAAAGCTAGTTTTTTATACCCTGCCACTGCTATGCTTTTTGATTGCAAACTTCTCCAGCCCTTCTCTGGAAACCAAGTAGGCACAGCAGAAAGCAACAGAGATTCAGTAGATAAACACGAAATCAGGCTAATAACAAAAGGAGTTCTTCATAAAGGGACTTACACCAGGCAAGGAAAGGTCTTTTCCAAACTAAATAGTTCTATGATTCTGTGGTTCTATTTCTCCAAGGTCCTCTTTATCAGAGGATTTGAGACTCACAGTCATTTGCTGCATGGTACCTCAGAGCACCGAAGTTCATCTTACTCTTCTTTCCAAGCCCAGCAGCTGAGAAAAGCAGATATTGTAACATCAAGTGTTGTGGCTGGAGTCACACAGAGAGCTTGGGCTGGAGGAACAAAGCCCTAGAGCCCAGGCAAGCCGAGTTACAAAGCTGTTTTCATTTCAACAGGGACAGAAAGTCACCTCCATGACTAGCCAAGGACAGATATATCAGACTGACCTGGGAACACACTGATCCCCATTATAATAAATTGTTTCCTCTGTGAGCTACTGACGGCCTGTAAAACAGGAAAAGGCTGGGCTGCAGTCCCGGACGCAGCAGGTGTGAGAGCCAGGAGGGCTATCCTTGAGGCTGGGGCTGGCGAGGAGCTGTCTTGGTCCCTCCACCTCCTCCAGCCACCCTGCTCACTGCACAGACCCTGCCGTACCCTGGGTGCAGCTGCCGGGCAGCTGCCTGTCAGCAAGGAAGAGGGGTAACACTGATGCCTCTAAGGATCTTCTGGCCCCTTCATTAGCCACAGATTCAATCCCCCGGTTACTTCATACTGCTCAGGGCCTTCTCCTTCTCTTTTTTTTTTTTTACTGTGTTTGGAGTCAGGTTTTCAGCCCTTTGGCTTGCAGATTCACAGATGATCAAAGCACACGCAAAGAAGAGAGCAGGCAGGCTGGTGTCATGTCAGCTGGACATCCTGGCTGAACCACGGTATGCTGGGGGGCCTTGAAAATGAGAGAAATGAGGAATCTTGCAGAACTCAGAGTTTCTTTTCTTTTGTTTTAGTTCTTGGGCTGATTCAGGATGTGCTGGATATGGCAGACCTGCATCCAAACTCCATTAGCATCCAAACTTGCAGTGAGCTGGAGTTGGAGTACCTATAAATTACCCATATGAGAGCTTTTGAGAAATGGCAGTAAAACCTTCTCTGCAGGTTCTCACACTCACATTGCAGATAAGTGCCTTGAGGCCTTTCTGGAAATCCTAATGCCATTGAAAGTCACTGGGAGATGGCTATGGAGTTTTCTAAAACCCCAAATAATTTAGGAAAACATTTAGTAATGCCTTGCAATGGTCTGCTTTGGAAAATCCCAGCAATGTGGGTTTTTCATTCCAAATCAGAGATGATCGTGGAAACCCTGTGGAAAGGTGAGTCTTTTTAGTTGTCCTGGAAGACCTCAGCTAGCATATTTTATCTTCTCCTGCATCTCTGCCTCAATTTGTTCTGAAATTTCAGAACAGAACAACTGTTTGGTACCCAACCAATTCAAGAACAGTTTTCTTTCATATCAAACTATGTCTGAAAGCATGTGCCTCGTAAATCTATTAATATTATTGCTATGATACTGAAAAGGTTCTATTTCATGCATTTGATATTAGGACTATGCTGGCAAATGTACAGCTTCGCCTAATAACAGAACTTGAAAAAGTAAGATTGCACTAAGCATTAATTTTACATGGCGCAATTTTATTTTTATCATTCTGTTTGCCTAAACAAAAGCAAACTTGCCTTGCATAATTTTTCCTTTGCTGATGTTAGTTGTACAAATATTTACTGACTCACCTAAGCCAGGGTTTCAACTAGAACAGTTTTTAACCAGCTAAATAAGGTAATTTAAATGGTCATATACCGTTAAAAAGAAGAGTTTTCACATACCTCAAAACCTAAGTTTTACTTCTGGTGAAAGGGAGGGAAATTTGTTACATTCAGTCTTGAAATATGCTTTTTTTTATAATGCATTAAATAAATTCTTTTTGCTATCTATCAACTCAAACCCAATTAAAATGGAATTGGTATATGATCAGCCTGTTCAGAACCTCATTCTGCTATTTTTGTTCAGAGTAAAAGGATGAATAAAGTGTTTCTAAAGGGTGTTTTATCTAGGCTGACATTGCAAAATGAGAACTGTGGGGTTTTGTTTCATTTGTTTGTTTGTTTTGTTGGATGTGTGGACTTGTGTGTAGGTTCCCAAATAATGCAAGACCGCAATCTCATCAGTGGAAGGATGCACAGCCTACAGCAGTCTTTGCTGTAACAACAAGGGACAGGAAAAGTGGAGGAGATCCATCCTACAGGAGGAAGGGCTAAGGGAGGCACCCATTGTGCAGGCTGCATGAGAGACCATGAGCATAACGTGAGCTCTATTTGTAAGGAATTTTTTTTTCTTCTGTTCCCTCATTTTAGCTTTGGTTTAAAAAATACAATAAAAAAGGTATAATGGCACTA
Source organism: Phalacrocorax aristotelis (assembly GCF_949628215.1). NCBI lineage: Eukaryota > Metazoa > Chordata > Aves > Suliformes > Phalacrocoracidae > Phalacrocorax > Phalacrocorax aristotelis. Next base: position 105,410,324 of record NC_134276.1, on the reverse strand, counting down.
GTCACAGCTTTGTTAGAAGGAAGCCAGCACTAGATCTTTCTTCCTCCTAGGCCCTCCTTTATATTTCGGTGATGTGAAAAAATGGAATCTGAATGCAAATGGGCCCATTGTTTATTCTGACCTTCTTTCCTATTTTTCTCTAAATTTTTAGTTTAAATGTAGCAATTATTGTCTGTTTCTAAGGCCATGATAAATGAGAGCAGCCCATGTCCTTAGCAAAACCGGGAATGCCTCCGTGACATTTTCCAAGTCTGCACCAGATACACTATTCCCTGAACTGCAGAGGAGTCATCCAGCTGACCTCAGTGGTTTCGAGCTCAGACCCAAGGTGTGTGGTGGAATGTGCAGAAGAGAGGATCTGGATCAAATTCCTCTTTAGTGTCTATTTTATAGAGGAAGGAACTGGTTAGTGGGCCGCCCCACCTCAGGTCTCAGTGCTCAACCATTTCATCATCCAAGGAAGGGAGGGGAGTTATGAAGAGTCCCTAACTGCTGTTTTCAAAAGAAATGCCTTCTAATGACTCTGCACTAGAAGCATCTGTTCTTATTTATGAAGTTTTCCATGTACAAGAGGATATCACACATTTCAATTCTGGAGAGCTTATTCCTGATTAAAAAAAAAAACACAACAAAAAAACCACATGAAAGGAAAAAATAAAAAATCACACGATGGAAATGTCTCCAAAGAAAGTGAGACTGGGTGCCTGGCTGCTTGGCGAGGTATTGTCACCCAGGCTGGCCCCAGTTCAGCAAATCACTCAAGTGCATCCATGAGCCCCCTTCATTCCAGTTGGCCACATTCGACTTTCTGTAACAGCTGCTGAACAAAATCATAGTACTGCCTCCCCCACAATGATGCAGGGAGAAACCCGATTAACGCTGATGTAAGAGACTACAAGTGAAAGCCAAGTGCTCCGTACAACAACAAGTTTTATTGATCTCATAAAACTCAGGAACTCTTCTGTTAGCCAGCCACCTATTTTTGACGGCCATATACAAACAACTAATCTACTATTTACAAATCTAAAGGCACAGAGCACTCTTGCAATGAGTCCCAGCATTTAAAATACTCCATATAAGAAACATCAGGACTCCCCCCACTTATGCAGCTACATAAACATTGTCTGTAATTTGGATACGTCTAAGAGCATTTAGGCCGCCAAAGGTCACTCTGGCTGCTGATTGCCTGATGCTGTTGCACCATGCAGCAGAGGCGACAAGGTTGGAGTGCCTCTGCAAGTGGTTACACTGCCGACTGAGACCCAGAACTGCCAGGATAGACTCTCCTCTCTCCATCACCACTGACCACTCTTACCCAGCTCCCTAATAGTTGAGCAGGGAATGAACCCCTGCAAGTTTTAAAGTGCTGCTTTTTGGGGAGTATTCAGGCATGTGAGAATTCCAAGCCGGCAGTATGGGTAAAAACAAGGCTGTAGTAGAAAGCGACCTAGGATGGTGGAGAGAAAAAGGATGAAGTAGGGAAGTCCTGTCCTGGTATGTCACCCTTTAATCCACTATTGTTACCCATATAGTTATATTTATTTATTTACAGAGTAACTCAAATTTGTTTCATTGCTCTTGTCCTGGTTGTGCAGGGGCCTAGCTAGTTCCTTGCACTGACAGGTTTCCACTTCAGCTGAAATCAGATACTAGAGGAAATGAATTGGATTTATGCGTGTGTAGAAGGGTTGCTCAGGCAGGATCTATGTTTATTAAAGCACTGTCTGGCAATTCTCATAGCGTGTCTTTATAACTTGTAAACCTTTAATACAAAAGGAGATTCAAAATACAGTCAAGAATGCAATGGGGTTTACAGGTTCATGCAGTTATCCATTTCCAGTCCTATAAACCACCCTTATGTGGTGATCTGCGTGATCCTGGCCTGATTCTACAACCCTATTCATATGGAAGCACATACATTCATGTGAATAACTGTTTAAAATCAATGCTATTTTGTTACATGTTTTATACATTTCAGAATCAGACCTTCTGAGAAAACGGAAGTATTGTTTGCAGACGAAATACTGAACAGCAAAGTATTACTTACGCTAAATGACCGATTGGGGGACTATATATGAATTTCTTTCTTGTGGGGTAAACAGTGCAAATACAATATTTCTAAGGTGAGGGAAGAATACTTTAAAAAATTGTTCACTTGAATTTAGAGGCACAAAAATAAGCCTTGGAGAGGTGTGAAGTGGTCGTCTAGTCCATGTCTCTGTTGAGGACTGTCTTGTAATGAGAAGGAACAAAAGGAAAACTTTGTCTGGTGTTAATTAAGATTATTAACATAAAATACACTTTTACTAGTTAGTGATTAGTTCTCACATTCTTAGAAGAAAAAGCCAGTTCTGGTACTATATGGCCAACAAGGGATGTCATCAGCACGTGATTTCTTTGAATACTTGGGTTTTTCTCAATGTGTAAAATACTTTTCTGTTTCTGAACCAAAGATAATTTTTGTTGACTGGGTATCCTAGCACAGAAAACTTATAGTGGGCAGGTAATTGTATTTTCATTTGTGTTTAATTGCTACTACTTATTCTATTAAAAAGATATTCTTTGAATATGTTAGACTCCCTTGCTCAGCAATGGTATCAGTTATTTATTCAAAGCAGATAATTTATGAGCAAACACAGGTTACTTTTGGGATGAAACAAGTATAAATCTGTAGTACCTAATAAGATGGCTTTGTTGAAGAAAAAGTAATTTGGAATTAGTAACCTTAAATGCAAATATGTCTCAAATACCAATAAAACCTTTTCCCTAGGAAGAGCTTATTCTATGGCAATCAGCTTCTCTTCTGAGCCTGGAAAGAAAAACAGTTTCTCACTCCACTAAACTGTATACTGAAATACAGAATTTTTACCTTCCCACCATTGCTGATCCAGTCTCTGGAATAAATTAAACCATAGAAGCTCTAACTAGGGAGGGCTCACAGTGTCTAAGCCTGCTTAGTGAATTGCTTGAAACAACAGATTCTTGGCACCAAAAATTATTTGAGATCTTCTTTCCATTGTAAAAGGTTTAATAATAACCAAATATCTCTAGTTAATTTCTCCGGAGTCCTTAAAGGGTGGAAACAGTGTGTAGATGAGGTAGAACCCTTCGCTACTCTCAGTATTCAAAACCCTGCTGGGTACTCATAGTCTTTGAAATGTCTGCTTTTAATTATGCACACTGCCTTTCTGCCAGACAGCAGGTGGAATAGCTTTCAATTCAAGTGGGAGCTAATATAAACTCCTCTTAGGAAAGTCTTCAAAAGGATTCTCTTTCAAGGCTGCCTGTGTCAAGCTGAGACTCTAGGTGTGTGCAGGAGAATATTGTCCTTTCAGTTAATTGCACAAGTAAGATCTTCTCCTATGTACTGAAAAATTCAGGAAAACTTGAACTTCCCCTGCTCTACTACTAGCCAGCTATGTGGCTGCACATAACATGCATGGTGAAATAACATTATCTCTTTGTATCCAGCCTGGCATAACTAATGTAGACCTGCCGTTTGTTCTCATTCATTCTCACCTTACACTGAGTCTGTCAGGGAAACTTTTTCCCCTTTTATGGCAATTTTTTCCATGTTTTCCCTACATTGTCTATGGACAGAATGAACACAGCTGCATACGCAGCCGTGACTGAAAGTCAGGCATTCAAACTCCCTATTTCGTTACAAGTTTGCATGTGCCAAAGGGCTTTTGTGCACAGGCTACTTGTTGACAGACATAAGGAGGTAGAGGTTTGAAAATTCCTGGAGATATTATTACACTATACCAAGAATATCTGTCAACAATCACAAAAAATCCTACAGCCCCAGGATCTGATCCTCCAAAATGACTCACTGAACCTTGGTAAAGTTTAGGTAAAGAAGACACTGCTGATTACAGACTAAAAGAATATTATGTATTTAAAGTCCCTATTCAAGAAAAGCCAGGCCCTGAGTACATGTCTAATTTCTTTTCTGAATAAGTGTAAATTGTGATAAAACCCCAGCCAAATGAAAACAACCTAATACCCCCAAACTCCCATAAGCCTCTCATCCCCTTGGTTTCAAAAGAACTACAATTAGTTCTTTTGGTGTGGATGGGAGAGGAGAGCTTGTGAGAAGACAGCACATGCTCAGCACAGCTACGACTTTAAAAAGTGTTAATATTTGTCTTGAAAATGAAAAATATAGGATATGTCACTCAGTAACTGAAATTTACTATGAAAATTATAATCACCAATCCCACTTGTGTCATGTCGACTCCATTGCTGAGTACAGCACAAGAGTTTTTCCAGTTCAAGCAAGTGGGAACAACTCTCAAGGGTAGGTCTATAAAAGCAGCAGATACTCCATACCACAGACATATTTTGTATTCCAAGAAAAGCTTTCCCCAGAAAAGATGAGTCTTCCGGTGTTATGAGGTGGTAATTAAGAAGAATGCAGTCAGGATCTTACTATCTCTGGAAGGGGTCTGCAATATAAGCAGGACAGAGGCAAATGTAAGTGGAGGGGAGACCAGCAAAAATAAGAGGGAAGGAGACCATCTGTGTTTTGTTCAACAAGGCTGCTTTAAAAAAAACAAAACACAACTGTAATAACAACAGTTCTTAACTTCAGTGTTCCAGAGGTTATTATATTTCTTTCCCAAACTCTTAAAAACTCAGTTTCTTATACAGGTATTAACATTTCTCAGATCAAGTGACCAGCTCCTCAGCTATTGTACAGAGACATCACTGTCAATTTTCACTAGCTGGAGATGTAGGCAAAAAAATCAAAGTAGGGCTTAAGTGGGGTTTAAGATGGGTATAAGCTCTTTGCAAAACCTGAGGAACAGCTGGCACGTAATGTAAGCATTGTTCAACCAGCATGTAACAATCGTGTGTCTGCTCCCCTTACATGAACACCCTCCCGAAGAGCCTGTTAATCCCTTCTGTGACACTGAGCGCCATAAACAGCACGAGCACCATAAACAGGATAACTGAGAAATGCACAGGACTATGAAAATACTTACATTTACAGTGAAACCTAGAAAACTGTAAAAAAAAAAACCCACCCCAAAACACATGAAGTAGAATAATAGGAGTGATTCCACTGCTGTTAAAGGCCCTCTCTATCTTCATCACTGTGATGAAGTATTTTATGACTGTAAAGGTCCTCCAAAGGCAGGCTTGACTCTTTAATGCATTTTGTGCACAAGATACTTCATACAGAGACCGTGTTCATTTAGATAGTTATTAAAAACTATGTGTAACTGTTGAAGAAAAATATCAGTTAAATGTATGAGAAGAAAATCAGACCAGGTGAGTGCAGCAGTTCTGATGGCAGGCAGTATTCCTTGAGCACAGCTGTTTACTGCCATTTCAGAAATCTATTACTACGGTACCTGAGCACTCAATATAGGATACTGGTGTACACCTTAAGGAAGAGTGCTATACACCCAGATTGTTTCAAAGAATGTTCCAATGCAGAGGTTTTTCACATGTATCCATCTCATAATTTTAGTGATAAGAGGAAATAGGTTCTTTGATGTGCAAAGCCCAGTTGAAAGTAACTCACAAATTTACAGGAATTATTTACACTTGACACAACCTTCAGTTGACCCCACAAACTGCTCCCATCTCTCACCCTCTTGTACTGAAATTGTAGTGTGTTAAGAGTCATCTCATGGTCTAAGAAAAAATCAGACCCCATAGAGTGATAAAATATCTGCTGCTTTCCTTAAATACTATTCTAGTCCTAACAAAGTGAAGCAGAGATAAAGTTTTAATGTAATAAGCTTAAAATACTTTTCTTTTTCTGTCTTGGTTTAAGACAAAACTCTAGTGGTATTTGAGATTTTTTTCAAAGACATGTAATTGCCCAGATGATAAAGCTGGACACTGTGGCAAAAGGCATAATGGAAGGAATGTGCTTCACTTCTCACCTGTCTTTCCCAAAATATGCCTGCAACCAAGTGTGATATTTGAGACAGTTTCAAAAGAATGCTTCTCTTCTCAAATAAAAGGAAGCTTTATTCAGATACTCTTTTTAATTCCAAAGTCCAAATGAGGCCATGCACTTAATATCTTCAGAAGCTGGGCTAGATTGAAATGGAAATATTGGAGCCAGCACATGTTGTTACTTCTTTTGGCTCTACAATAAAAAAAAAAAATCATTATTAAATCTGCTAGAGGGTTCAGTTTGTGCATGGTCCTCAGTGACCTGAAACTCCAGGAAGGCAATAAAGCTGAGAGTGCTCAACCCCTTCTGGGAGTCTCCATAGGGTACCTGACAAGCCCATGGCTTCCTGACTTCTGCTGAAGCAGAAGTACCTCTGAAGCCGTGACACTGAGTGAAGTACCAGGAGAGTACTGGAATCCAGTTCTTCAAAGATGAACATGACAAATATCCCAATATATCAAGTAACTCCTGACATTTGTAGACAGGAGAACCGCTTACCCATTGCAGTACTGGGCAAGAACAAGCACAGAGATATGTCTTTAAATGTAATGGGAACAAACATAAGCATATATATCTTGCTCAAATTTACCCTCCAAATTTCCAGTGATTGCAGTGGGTTGCAGACAAATCCTTTGCCCTTGCAAGAGGCTGTTCAAGGCCAAAGAATAAGTCCTGATATTTAATCTGACTCAGAAATTACTTCCTTAAGCTTTTTTTTGGGGAAAAAATGTTACAAAAGCACCTAATGTAGTCACACAACTGTATAAGATAACATTTACATAGGCCACTGAGAAATTTCTCAAGATTTACCAGAGCATCTTTTTGTTTTTGGTTTCCCACACCTCCATCCCTTCAGAAAATAGAGTTTTCACAGAACACACCCAGACCCTGTGAACATGTGCTTTCATTTTAAAAGGATAACAAAAATTTATTTGAAAAAACCAAAGACTTTCAGCTGAGAACTAATTTTTTTTTCATGGTTTCGACAGATTTCAACTGTTGATGTTTTCTTTATGGCTGCCAGCATCTTGTTTTTATTTCTTTTGCAAAGCTTAAATATGATTTTATAATGAAAAGTTAACATTTTCAGTCAAAAATTTTCTTGTGAACAGCAGTGGGTTTCAGCAGACAGTGACAGTTTTCCCTCCTGCCCTGCTCATATCTGTTCCATATTTATTGTTCTCTCCCAGTGGAAAGAGGAAGGGAGAAGTAAAGATAAATACATGAGAACCAGAATCAGTCCAGCAAGAATGGCTTTGCCACATCCCAGCTTCTCACGCAGCCCCTCTAATGAAGTGTCTGTTACCTCATGGCTTTCCTCATGGTCGGGTAACCATCAACCTTTATTTCCACAGCAGGCTCCATGACTTGTTTATACCTGTAACCAGTGGGAGACCAGACTTCCATATGGTCCTGCCCATCTCACAAGGCAACAAGACAAAAGCATTATCCTGAGTACCTTATCCTATTAAACTATTCTAAATTGTCATCAATTTGCATGGCTCTTTTCCCAGATCATTTGTAATCTAAACTGGATCACACTCAGGCTTTAAGATAATTAGCAAAGGAAAGGAGTGAAGGTTTTTTTCCTACAGCTCTGTTTTGGTTCAGAGCAGTACGGCTTCAGAGCAACCCCCCCTGCTTGACCCTACTTGTTGTAATTTGTTTTTGTTCTCAGGGTGGTTTCAGTACCTGTGAACAGGTTTCATTTCAGAGGCACCTAAGGCAGATGGTCTGTTCCAGTTGCATACCAAACACTTAATGGAGACAACAACCCAGACCAAGTACCTGCCCTTTTGGCAGATTCAGACATGATGGGGGTGGTCTGTCCAGCAGCTCAGGCTGAATTTAGTGCAAGGTGAATCCACTGTATTGCATGCAATGCACATGTAGGGGACTAAGCACCATCTGCCCTTACAGCATCAAATTACTCGCTAATGTTAAAGTAGCCAGAAAGTGTTAAACATGCATTTGCAGAATCGGTCAAATAATTTGTTCTCTGCTGGGGAGTTTAAGCTTTCAATTTTAAAACACGCTAAATCCTTTAATAACAATGACATGATTAGTGTTATTAAACCTCCATTATTTTTTTTTTAAGTTTGCTACTGAACAGTTATTACCCTATAAAGCACTTTCATAGTCAAAACTAAAGTACTTGTCAACAGGTGCATTTTACTATGTATTAACCTTGTCTCCTTTCACTGTGTACAATTCATTAGAACATTTTCTCAACACAGTTTTGTGGCACCAGGCATCTAATGACTGAGAGGGAGGCTTTGCTCTGCTTTATGCCTTCCAGAGCAGCCTAAGGATTGAGTAATTTCTCTGGCTTTACCTCTATTTTTTGGAAGCCTTTCCTCTCACCACCCTTTCCAGCTCTAAATATTCTTGTCTTGTTATTCCTTGTCTTTTCTTTCTTTTTTTTCTCCTTTGGGTTTCTACACAGTTACATCCTCCACCAGCAAAGTAAGAAGTCTGTAATGTCATTGTAGACCTCCTTGCGATGGAGAGTGGCCAACGTTAGCCACTGTCCCAGTGAGGTTTACTGGCTCAGTGAAACAAGTCATACAGAACTCCTACTTCCAAGCTTTCTTTTCCCACAGAAGTAGCCGGTCCCCAGAAGAACCATGTAAACCTGGAGAATAAAACATCTGGAAGCTATATGCACATTTCTGTTTTAATTCACACCCCAATTAATGACATTCAAAATCAAAAAACCTTTAGGAGTACCTGCCTCAATTCCTGAGTGTGTGCAGTCACTGTGCAAGGCTTGTGTTTCTGTGCTTTCCTAGAGAAGGTCATGAAAAACTTTCAGAAACATCAATAAAATGGAGCTGTTTTTCTCTTTTAAGACAGTTTAGCTGTGTTTTTCCAACTTTTATTTAAGGGTGGGGAGACAAGTCTCTTAAACAGCTTCCTTCCTCACCAATAAAACCTTTGCATGTTTTGTTCCTCATGTGGACCTTCATAAATAAGGATGTATGTAGCATATATCACACTTTAAAAATCATTTGTTGGCTCACAAGTTCTGAATTTTAAAGTTCTATTAATTCTTTTCACCATCCAAGATCGCTGAGACCTTTTTACTTGTAGCTGAACAGGCAGGTGATCTGCATGAAGAAAACCTCAAGGCTGAAAAAGTAGAAAAGCTAAAAGCAATCCCACTCTTACTTGCTGATTACAACAGCATTTCAGAAGGCTTGGTGCTGTGCAGGGGCAGTCCAAAACAGCAGGATTCAGTTGCCTACGCATAAGCATGCTGTGTCACTGGAAATGCCTTGGAGTAGCTGTGACATCCATGCAGGGTTGGCAGCACTAGCAAAGGTCCTATGGGAAACTTGTGTCCTCTGGATCAGCAGTTAGGGGCCAGGTGGGATCTCTAGGGCATCTCAAATGTCCCTGAACACCTGTGTTTTGGCAACTGAATCAGTACTGAAATGCAGCACTGCCGTTCCAGGAGGCATGATTCTGATTAAACCTACACTGATGCCACTCCTGATAGGGTTAATGAGATAAGCACCAGTTTTCAACTCTACAGGCTGAAAAGAATTACTCTGAAAAGTGAATAGGTAAACCATGTTGATGTCTCATCAGATTTAAATATACACATTAACTTCCATTCTTCTTTGAAATCATTACACTTTATAAAAAGCAATTCATAATCTTGTTCTAATTTCTTTGTTTTGTTTCTAATATATTACAATGCTCTTCCTGTGTTTTTCAGCTTCCCTCTATAATTTTAAAGGCTTGGAAACTTATTTTTTCACTGTTGATGTTCAAGGACATAGTTGGTTTTAGGAGGTAGAAGTTTAAAAAAAGAAAAATTGCAAAACTTACTATATGAAACATTAAAAAACACCCACAAGTCTTTGCAACACTGGAGCTACTAGTGCAATACCGATTAAACATGACTTTGTATAGCTCAAGGGTTAAAAGAACTGGATGAGTTCTTTTTACAGGTTTCTGGAGAGCTTGCTTGTTTTATGTAAGTTTTAACAAAAACTTTATGCTCTGTATACATTCCAGGTTTTAATCCCTATTAGTGAAGTGTAAATAAGTGACTCTAGTGGAGAGTAAGTAGGTCTAATTAAGCATCATTTCTGACTGTGATTTGACTATTTCAAGAAGGTGCAGAATAATTTGCAGAAGTCTTGGGTTGGTAGCATCCAATTTTGGCTTTGAATTTACTACCTCTGTGACAGGAGTACAAAGGATATTTATGAAGCTGGTGAGTCAGAAAAACATAAACTTTCATTCTAAAAAGCTGAAAGAGTATTTGTTTTTTGGTGAGGTAAAATTAAAAAAGTGAATAATGATTGTTGGTTACTAAAACCTTCATCATTAATTCTCCTTTCTTTGATTTCAATTCATTGAAAGAAGTGGAGTAAATGAACAAGCATTAACTTCTGTACCTTTGTAGCAGTAAAAGGTATTTTCTAGATGCAACTAATCTAGCTCTTAAAAGGAGTAGTTTTGTGTTTTAAGCTGAGAACCTCTGCTGTTTGATTAGATCTTGGATTAGTGCCTTCTGGATGACAGCGAGAGCAATCAGAATTAGTAACACTGAAAACCTGGATGATTTACAGGCTTTATGGAAAATGCAGAGGGTTAGGCAATGAGGCCCAGTAACTCCCTCGCTTTATAACTTCTGCCTTGCTACCAGTGCTTGTAGCAAGAAACCATTTCATCAGGCAGGTGGCTCTGACAAAGAAGGGTCACTTGATGGTAATCTAATCTCTGAGAGAGAGAGTGTTTTCAGTTGCAGGGATTCAAAAAACCCCTCAGAGAGAAAATTAACTAGGGACCAAAAAGGTCTATTTAAAACTAATCATAAAACAAACTAAATAATGAGCAGAATCTATCTTCTGTTAAAACACTATATGAAACTTCATTGGAAACAGTGACAACATAATTTAAAATATAACTTTCATTAAAATTAAATTCTTAGGTTGCCAACCTGCCTTATTAGATACTGCCGAACTCCAAGAAGAGATAAAGTTATCAGAGTTGCCTTATTTTTCAGTGAACTGCGGTCAGATTTTCTATCACAGAAAATACCTTTCCTTTTGATCACGCTGCTTTCCGTGGATGGATTGGGAACACTGGCAGAGAGGAATCTTTCTCAGTGTAGGGTGGGGGATTTCACAAGCACAGTGGGTTGGGAAAGCTAGTAGCCTTACTGCCTTCTTGCTTTTGTCACCACTGAATCACATTTCTGACCACTAGAAAAAAGTTAAATCATCATATCTGCATGGTTTTACTCACTCTTCACACATGGTTCACTTGCCTTCAGCCTAGAGAGAGGCGTAGGAGCATGGCTTTAAAGGTACATCTAAGAAATTTGTTAAAGTTAGGGATGACCCTACTTAGCATGCTATTTTAAAACTCCATTACTCACATTTTTGCACGGTATTATGTCACCTTGCTGTTGCATTTCTGAGTTATTTTACACACACTTCATGTAACATGGTGCAACACAGTTATAAGAAAAGAAAAATATTACTGTCTACAAATTGACTATAGCAGACAAGCCTAGCTCATGCCATATAATTGTGAAGACTTCTGTTGGCTAGAAGAGGAGTAGGTTCAGTGTTGGTGTATGGCTTTTCCCTGTTTTTCATTTAGTTCTGCTTAGAATAGATATTTAGTTTCAGTCAGGTACAAACCTCATCTGTTTCTCAAAATTGAAGCTTTAGGCTTTCCACACGTAATTAACAATAATGTCTTTAACACTGACTAAGGCACATATTCAAAGCAGAAATCTGGGAGAATGGTAGTCGGTAAGGCAGTCAGGTCAGTTGAAGTGGAAAGCCGGGAAATGTCTGGAAGCATGCTTTAGTTGTCTTGATTTTCTTCTTTTCCCTGCAAGTATAATTTTTTTACAGCTGCTTTCATTCAAAATTCAGGTTAAGGTGTCCAACAAACACCATGGTGCAGAGGTAAGCCGGTCCAGCAGCTCTAGTCACCCATCACAGCTCCCATCTCCACAGAACAACAATCTGGGCCCCAGATGCAAGGTAACTGCACCAAAATTTTCTGAGAAAGGTCCAATTTCCTTCCTAGCTTTTCTTGAGACAGTACTCAACTTCTTGGTCAGAAACAGCACTGTCACCTTCTGAGGAAGAAAATCCTGTGGGACAGTGTAGTTCATTCCCCGGCAACTGCAAATGATTACTGTTCTTTATGAGAATGTATGTATTTTTTTATATTTGGCGTTTTTCTGGCACTTTGTAGGTGCTTTCCAAGAAAATCCAGGTACTTCACGTGAGTTATTAGGCATTTAGGGGCATAGATCCCCCTTACAGTGACTTGCTGGACCTTTTATGAAACATAAATAGCATTGTTAAATGTTCCAGTAGGATGTTCCTTGAAGGATTGCCTGGATTCTCTATCTTCCTGTCTCTTGAGGTTTATGTGATCTAACTTGGATGGGTCTCTTAAGCTGCTCCACCGTGCACGGGTGTTAAAGGTCTTTGGCCAGCACTGACAAGGGCGAACACGCAGCCCCATGCTTGCCTGGCTGTGCTGAGCGCCCTGCGCTGCTGTTGTGCCACAGCTCCTGCCGTGCTGACGGTGGGTCCCTGTGTAGGTGCCTCAGCTTGGGAAGGTGGAAATTCAACACACGGCAAGAAGATATTTAGGTTCCTTATGAAGGGGAAATAACTGCCAGGGAGCAGCGAGAGCAGGGCTGCTCCCCAAGGGAGGGCAGCTGGGAGTGACCCCGCGGCCGGCAGGGCCTGTCCCCCCTGAGTGAGGAAGCAGGATGGACTTGGAGGTGGTGGCCAGATTTGCCCAGGAGTCCTGACCGTAAGGCAATGTCATGGTGATGAGGCAGGTCTGGGGTCAAGCTGGGAAGTCAGTCCAGCGGTCAGGGCCAGGATCAGGTGCAGAGACTGATGGACAGGGCCCCAGGAATGGGGATGGTCTGGGATGTAGGCCCATGGGTGGGCCTGGCTTGCGGGATCCATGGCCGAACAGAGCTGGGCTGCGGGGAGCTGGAGACCGGCCCCACGGCAGCATTGCTGGAGCAGGGGCTGATGGCTCCGGGGGGCTGAGATGGCGTCCTGCACCATGGGCAGGTGGGGGGAGACCCAGGGGACTGTGCAGGGGCAGGCAGGGCTAACAGTGCCCCCAGGGCCCGGATAGTTACATGTGTGTGGTCAGAGTATTCTAGGAAACTAACCGAGAGGTGGAAGGGTCGGATATACAATAGCTGAAATGCACATGCTGGAGAAACGTGGGACAGAGGAAGGGTAGCTCAGGACTCCTTGCTGTCTCAGTTATTCCTATGATTCTTCTCCTGAGAAGTCTGAGATTAAGGGTATTTCATTAATCTATATTATCAATGTGTATTGATACCTCTTTCACAATAGTTGGAAGGTGGGAAAGTGTTGTTCTCTTCAGGAGATCATGTGGAAAATATAACGTTTGTGCCACAGGGAATGGAAAATAACACAGAGGGGAACAACATTAACAAAAGAATCTGGTACAACAAAACTCATCAGTGTGTAAGCTGGAGAAAAGTATATTCCTTTTCGTTTCACCTATCCTTTTTGTTTTCAGAACATTCAGCATAAACAATGATAACCTCTCCTGACACTGAGATATATCCAAAGCTTACGGTGGCAATTAAAAAAACATAAAAAGCATAGAAATTTTATGGGATTTAGTGTGTTTATTTTTATTTAAAATATATCGTAGAGTTAAAAAATTTATAAATGAAATGTGAAATTATTAATGTGAAACAAGTGATAAAAATAATTCTGCTGGAGTCAGCATCAGCATCTCAGTTGAGTTCGCTGGACTTTGGATCATTGAAACCTGTCCACCCTGAACCCCTTTTGCTATTTTTTCAGTATATGGAATGCATTTTTAAAGTATTTTCCTTTCTCATGAATGTCTCACAGAAACAAAAATGCAAAAACCTTGTAGTTGTAGACCTGTCCTACAAGCTCTCTCCTTTATAATTCTACTCTTACTCCAGACCCTACAAACTCTTTTCTATTCAATTTTACTCTTAGAAGAAATGGTTAGAGACTGCTTTCCAAATGCTAAAGCAGCATCAGAAGAAACAAACATTTTATTAAAAAAGAGTCAAGCAAAGGATCAAACTAAAGATAACATAAAAATATTTCTCCTATCTTTCAGTTAGACCAATCTTGCATGTAACTCTTAAGAATCTGTCCTTTGTTTTTAAATAATGGTTTCTCTTTAAATAAAATGACCTGCTAGTATTTTCAGAAAATTCAAGATCATTTACATCCTGTTTTACATCATCTTTTAATGCCGTAAGATGAGAAGAAAATAGTGTCTGGCATCACTGCTACATAGAGGTCTATCTAAAAGCCTTTGCATTTGTTCTCATACAATAGTCATTGTAAAATGATATCTCTGCCCACGGCTGGGAAGTTCTGAAAGATTAAGCAGTCTTCATCTAGCAGAATGCAAAGCCCAATTTTCCTCCTTCTCAAGGCCTCCTGCACTGTACACTTACTACAAAATCCAACTTGCAATGATGTTGCTTTGCAAAAGTATAATGAAAGGATTCGGAATACCCCTTTTAAGTCAATTGCTTTGCATGATTTACTGTAGTTTGTTGGAAAGCACTTCTCATTATACTGTGTTTTATCATAGCTATTAGCATTATCAGTCGGTACTTGATATAAAGATTACTTTTGTATAACGAGCATGATGAAAGACCTGTTTGTGTCTCTCATATCAAACACACTGGAGATCTCTTGCAAACTAATTACCTTTATGGGAGCAGCTTGCAAATACAAAGCACGCTAAAAACCTTAGCTCACATTTCTCGCTTCGTATGGAAATACACTCAGACCTTAGCCTTAAATGAACTATACGTTAATTTACACGTAAATATATACCAAGAATAACTTCTCCACCTCCAGTGCAACTTTGTACAATCCTAGGGATCTTCCCAAACATATATAATTGAAAGGTTGAGGGCTTTATTTACTAACTGAGCAATGTCAACATCCTAGTGAGTCATCTGGTGACTGTTACAGACTTAAAATTACACATAACTAGGGCTCCTTTTGTCCTGATCCCATACTGCTATGATCTGATGGATTCTGGTTTAAAAGAATAGCAGTTTTAGACCAGAAATGTCATGATGGCATTTAGCCAAGACCCTTGTTATACAAGGCAAAATGTACAATGAACAGCTGACATTATTTGTTCTCTGAAGTAAGTCCAAAGCAACTTAACACAGGGCTGTAAGCATAAATTATGATGCAGTAACATCATTGTCCAGGTTTAAAAAACCCTTGTATCTAATCAAAGCTTGTAGTCTTTTAGGGATTTTGGATTTACAAAATAAACTGCAAAGGAAATAAATCCATACCTGGCCTAAAGTCAATTAACTGGTGCTAAGTTTCCTCTCCTAGCTATGTTCACTCTAGACTTGTGGTTTTCTCTCCCAGGAATTGCATCTCTTTTCTTTATCTTGAGCTACCTGTTACAGATACTGCACAACAGTAACTACGACAGCAAAATAAAAGGAAAATACTTTCGAGATCAAGACGCCAAATACATAGCAACAGCAGAAAGGAGGACTGGAAAAGGCCCATGAGTGAAGTAATGGCATTAACATGAATTAGTAGGTTCACTGTCTGAATATGTGATGGCACTGGTTTAAAAAATAATGTACTCTTCAAACTGTAGCAAATTATTTAATTAATAGACCAGATACTGGCAGTTTTCATCAAGCTACTATTTAGTCCCTTTATAGGAGGACAAAAACATGGCTTTTGTACAGTAGTATAAAAACATTATTCCTTGTGTATGCACAATGAATGCACATTAATGCACAGCATTAATGTCAACAGGTGAGCTGGTATGAGAGGAAGCTAAAAGGGCAGTTTGCATGGCTGGCAAGGGGGTGGAGTATGTGGGAGCAGGACAGGAAGGCAGAGCTGAGAGGCCTACTGGCTTTCAGTAAGAGCTTGGGCAGATTAGGTAGTGAAGGGGAAGGCAATGAAGGGCCTGAGGAGGCAGGTTTGTCAGGCAGAACAAGCAGCTATTAAGATGATTTTGGCAGAAAGCGCGTGTGCACTCATGCATTCAAGAAGAAGAGAGAAGGCTGTGATGGGGAGAGATGAGGGAAGAGAGGAAAGCTGTTTGGACAGTGGAACAAGGTCTTGGAAATAGCTTGAGAGGAGAGTGGAGAAGAGCTAGGTGTGTGAGGTGATGGAGAAAGCAGTCACAAACGACAGCTTTTTTCTAATTCAGTAGGACAGAAGGGCAGTAATATTTCTAGCAGTGATAGAAAGGTAGGAATGCAAAGTGGGCTAGGATCTTGGCCACGACATATTTAGGATAAACTCTTCAGGAAAAAGTGTCAGAAATACAACTTTGTAGGAAACGATGAAGGGAGGCAGCCTGAGATTAAAAAAAAAAATCAGGACTAAGTTTGACCTTTTCTGTTCTTGCACCTGCGTTTCCTTCAATTCCAAGCAGGTAAGCAAGTAATGTATTTTTCCATACTAGATCATCAAATCACTATCTTCTCCCTCATTAGCATCAGGAAGGAGTAGAAAGACACAGAATGAGCAGTTTTGTGACAAAGGCACTTACACTGTTACCCTTCAATCAATAGGATTAGTATACCTGTCCAGTGTATCCTGTACTGCACATTTTCACATTTTTTCTTCAGCCAGGCAGGATTTTATTCTCATTTTCACATTTTGGACCACGCTTCATGTCTGCACAAATACGTAACATGCTCTAGCATAAGAATTTCCTTCTTACCGTCAACTAACAGCACACATGGCAGTCCACATAGCTTGTGTCAAAGCAAGTCAGAACTCATTGCAAGTTAAAGGGTGGCCATATACTGTTTTCTTTAGGCACTCAATTAAAGGCAGGTGTCTGGCCCCTCATCAGTTGTAGGTGGTCTTTTCCTCTTGGGTTGTTTTTCTTTTCTTGGTGGTGACTCAAGTGCTTTCTTCACTTTCAAAATCTGTAAAAAACCCCACAATCTTTTTGTAATATTCTCTCTAGTTACATGTGCAAAAGTTTCCAAGTAATAGTCACGACTTGGTAAGTATTTTTTCTTACTACTTCTTCTAGGTACACATTTATTCCAGATTCCTAACAGTGGTTAGTGATCTCAAAAGAAATAGAATAACAGATGCACAAGTATAGGTGGCAGACATGCCAATTTTCCATCGATGAGTTCATAGGACACTGTAAATTATGCCTGCTGCCAGAAGACCCCAGAAATGGAACAGTCAATCAGAGGATTCCTGCTTTGTTTATCCTACAGTTTTGGGCCTTGAAATTCAACCCCTCTCTCTGTCTCTTCCTCTCAACAGAAAAGCTGAGAAGGCACCACATGTTTGGATTTAGCCTCTTTTGGATGTAATTGCACAAAATTCATATTGACTCTGGGATCTTTGCCAGGGTACATGCTGACAGAAGACAGCATAGACCTTGGTTTGATAATGAACCTTTCTTCAGTCATCAATATTTTACATTAAATAGTGTAATCATAGAGTAACACTGTTAGCCTGAGGGTCAAGAACTACAGAGTTCCAAGCTTGGCCTTTGCTTAGTGCAAAAGGACCAGAAAATGCTCACAAGACTATATGACTAGGATCATTTGCTGTAAGGAAAAAATAATTTTAAATGGCCTGTTTACCCATACCAGTTTACTGGTATGGTAATAATAAGCTCCCTCCTTTGGAAAGACACTGCTCTTCAAGAAACAGCCATTCAGTTACAGTCAAGCCACATCACATTTACCTTAAATAAAAACCCCAGACACCTGCTCTAGTAGCCTACTGCTTATTTTAAGCAGTAGTGCAGAAGTAAGTTTCATCCAGTCTTTATACAGCTGTGCCTTGCAGGAAATGGTGCATGGAGCTGTTTCCCTAACCTTACCTGGCTCCTGTGCATGCCAAGATCATGGGCCTTTCATGCTCTGGAATTGAAGAGCTCACCCCTCCAAAGCTTCCTCGGCACACAGCTAACTGAAAGAGGAAAGAAGCATGGGGGTAGGGAAAAGAGTCTGGCTGTGTGTCAGGGGGTTTCCAGACGGCTGGCAGGCTAGCTGGGGCAATAGCTGAAACCAGGCTGCCTGACACCCAGAAGTCCAGGACAAATGGCTACTGCGTGTGCACAAGTACGCCCAGAATACATTAGATTTGTCATGCATGTTCAAGCCATCTGTGAAGCAAATGCTCAGTAGTCCCAGTGAGCTGAGGTGGAAATATGAGGGCTCCTGCAGAGCACAACTGTCACTGGAAAGTGGCTCCCCCCTGAACTGGGTGAGGAAGGACTCTGTCCCTCTGTGGTAGCCATACTGTATGTATTTCAGCATCACACTGTCACCATGAAAGGATTTTCAGTGACAGCATGACTATGAGAATATTACACACAGCCATGGAGTAAGATGGATGTTAAACTGTGCCCACAAAATAAATTTTAAAATGTATTATATGTTTTTAAGTATGTTTTAAAATACGTTTTTAAGAGTGGGCAACTGCATATGCCAACAACTCATTTAGGTGAACTAAAGTAACCATTCACTTTTGCCCTTCTTTACACACTACCAGCTGCTGGAAGTGAAATATTAACCTTTCTTGCCCTCCCTTCATGACATGGCACCATTGGAGCATACTGAAAGCACACCCAGTAGTCTGTGATTTAACCTGTAGCTATTGCTACTTTGAATTCTTCAGGAACTGATTTTGGTGAGATATTCCAGAATCACAAAACCTTAGAAAAAATTAGGTTGGAAGGGACCTCTGGAGGCTTCGTAGTCCAAACCCCAGTTAAAATAAGGCTAAGTGCAGACTCACATGGGGCTTTGTCCAGCTGACTTCTGAAAATCTCTGAGGATGGAGACTCTGCAACATCCCTGGGCACCTGTGCCAGTGCTTGGCCACTCTCATAGTGAAGTCGTCCTTCCTTATGTACAGCTAGGGCTTTGGCTTTTCTGTAACTCCTCTTTAAATAGAAAGGGAAGAATTTTCAATGCTGTTTCTATCCTGCTAGTTTTTCTCCACTTAAATTCTTATACTCTTGGTTCTTTATTTCACAATCAGTGATAGGTTGGTGCCTGGTTGCATTTAGCGCTTCATACACAGGCCCATTTCTTCACCATGCTGGAGTAAGCTTATTATCAGGAAATATGACTAAAGAACTATGCCTAACTAATAGAAAAAAATACAGTTTTTTAAACTTCTAAGTGATGACTTTTTTGGGGGATAACATCTGTATAGACTAAGCAAACAACAGCACTACTGTATCTATTTTTCCCTCTTTGCATGCCATTGTACAGGTGTATTATTACTCTCACTTTTTAACCTTGGATTTATAGAACAGGAAAGCCGGACATTTTTTTTAGGTAGGATTTTTCCTACCTCACAAGAACACAATGAGTATAAATGCAAAACTTGCTCTACACATAATTTAGAGAAAAATGTACCTTAACAAAAGAATTATTTTAGAATTATAGTACCTTTCTAGAATCCAGTCAAGTAAATTTTTGAAGGGACAGAGCAATCACAGAAATATACTGGAAATTATACAGCTATTAGCTGTTTGTCTCTGAAAACCTTCTTTCCCCAGTTAAGGTCCTCTTTGAATTGGTCTGAATCCATCGCTGGTGGCCGAGTGGCATCTGAACCTTTCTGTAATTCTTATAAAAATCTGCTGCCTTTTAAATTCAAATTAGCCTCCTCAGTTGTGGTTTAGATTTCATGACGTGGCAATGATCTATCGTGACTCAAAGACGCATGATACAAATGTTTTGTCCTTTCTAGTCAGCTTGTTACACCAGTACGATATGTTCTTAACTTGACATCGGATATGTAAAGATGGAAATAATGCCATATTAAACACAGTTTTAGCCTGTTAAACAATTGCAAAAAATGCCTTGCAGCTTTCCTTAAGCAAACACTTGTTTTCCTTCCTTTGTATAGAACCTAAATGTGTATGCCATGTATATGGAAAATGCAGATCCCATGGAGATCCTCACAATTGCCCTCTGGTACTACATTCCTGTGGTTTCTCTCTGCTTGAAATAGGCCACTATCTCTTACTTTGTCTTTTCATTAATTTCTACAATCTTAATTATTTTCTGATTTAATATTTTTTCCTGAAAGAATCTTCAAGCATATGCCTGACTTGCTAAATGTAACGATATGCGCCATAAGCAATCTTCGATAAACAGTTTCTCAAAGAAAAATGTATCAGAGTTCTTTCTGTCTCTGTCTTACCTTAGAAAGGTAGCAATGAGGGAATTGCTCACAGAACACCACCACAAGATGAGACAAAAGCCAGTCTTTTTACATGGTCTTTCATTAGTTATCTTTGTAACACAGGTATGATACCCACAATGGAATGCAGATATCCCTCAGGTTACTGGGAATGTTTTAAGTAGGAACAAAACTAGGAACCAAGTAAACAGAGACTATACTCTGCTGGAGACAAATAATAAGGCTGTAATGGACAGCTATAGACAGGCAATGACATGGTGACTAATGAAAAGAAATAGGAAAAAGCAATTGGAAAATTTTCTTCCTTATTCCTTCTATAAAAAATAAGTAGGAACACCACCATGCTAACTGCAAAAATGCAAATCTTGAAGGTGTCTGATATCCTTCCTGTTATGCTAAAAGAAATAGGGATCTGGAAGCAAGCAAGAGGGAAAAAAATCCCTAAACAAATAATGAACTTGTTTACAAAGAAGATCACAGCAGCTGGATGAGCAGCAGGAATGGAATGGGACAGGACAGGACAGTCTGGCCTAAGCCCGCACTCCACACACGCACAGCCTCCTTGCAGGAGTGACAGTGTCCCCAGCCTATAACCTCTTAGACAAAAATATAACTTCGGCACTCCTCCCACAGACTGATGAGTAATGCTAAGCACAGGGTCATGCAACTTCTGAGACTGGATTAACTGTCTTGTGGGTTTCCTTTTCTGCTTTCCCTTTTGTTTTCAGTTTTCCTATGTCTGATCATATAGTTAGACCCCTCCCGTGCAATCCTGTGCTTGCTGGTTCCTAGATCAGCTGCTGTTGAGCCAGATGTCCCAGCACAAAGGCACACCTAACCTGTGACCATGGCTGGGACTGCACCTCCTGGAAGGGGATTGGAGCCCACGAGGGTGCTGCTAGCAGTGTTGTTGGAACAGCCTTGTGAGCAGTCTGAAAATCTTTCAAGTGTTTTGTCTACTCCAAAGACAACATGCAGAGTGATTTCTTTCACTCACTTAGTAGCCATTGCCCCTTGATTTTTTTCTCTCTCATTTTCCTACATTGTCTCTTTTTTTCCTTTTCCTTCTCGCTTCCCAGTATCTCTTTGCTTGTGTGTGCTCACTGTAGTGCTGTTATCCCTTTTTGTACTTTCCTTTCTTTCTCTCACTGTACTGTTTTCCACTTTCTCTTTTTACCTCCTTTTTGCTTTATTTACTCACACCTGCTGCAATTCCTCCTGTTCCCTCTGTTCAGTTATACTCAGCTTCTTCCTGTCAGGTGCTTCTTCCCTTTTGTAAAGTTACCCTGTAATAGGTCTATTTGTTCTCAAATTCATTTTTTCATGGGTACACACAGCAAAATACTAGCAAAAACACCTGCATACTATGTAAAGAGTCAGAGGACTTCAAACAGCTGAAACTCTGTTCCTCCTGAGATGGCCCTGGCTCACATCAGCCCTGCGATAACTACTGATGAGATGAAAACGTTGAACAGTTTGTCACCGTGGCCTCCACTGCAGTCCTGTCCGCCCTTCCATGTACATTGTCCTTCTCTCCTGCTGGCTGCAATGGGGTGCTGAGGTGGTGAAAGCCCCAAAATGGTGAATTCATCTCGCAGAAAGTGAATGGCAAAGCCGTGCATGGCACCAAGGTAGTTCAGCGCTCGGATACTCGGCAGCTGAGTCAGGGAGGCAAAAGTTCAAAGAAGGGCAGCCTCCAGAATCAGAAACATGTTTTGGGCCTGAGGACTAGAAGAGTTAAAAATAGGAACATGTGGGCCTAATTACAGAACAAAGGAAAAAAGGGCTAGAAAAAGGAACAATTTGGGGAAATTAGGAACAGTTCATCAACCGGAGTATTGCAAACAGCGTCAGATACTGCTCCTGCTTTCCTTACAGAAGAGATCTGAATCATGTATCAGATGACCCACACTCTGCACGGGAATAAAATGCACAGGGGACTAAAAACATGAGATGTGCACTTGACAAGCTGATCCTTGCATAGAAAGAATAGTTATTAACTTTGCCCTTGTAGGAGCTGCACAGGCACAAAGGCTGTAACAGCCATGAAACCCACAAAATACAAAACCTGCTGGCAGAGAACTGCCTGAACTTTGAACAAGCTAGTTCCTGTCCTCTTTCTCAGGTCCTCGCAACCTTGCTCCCTGTAAGCTGTAGAGTGTAGAATTGGATGGGTTCTCCTTAATGGTTTAATAAACTATATATGAGTAGTACTAAGACTTGAAAGAGTGTCAGTCTCAAGTGTATTTGCTCTTTTGGAATATGATGCTTCATCTGGTATATATACAAATGTTTCTAGACATTAAAATTCTAATCAAACAATAAAAAATTGATGGCAGTTGTACTACAGTTTGAAAATGCAGGGGCCTCATGGTGTCAGACTGCAGCCAAACTTCCTTTTGACTTGGGCCTAAATCCTGCATTAGGGCTTAGACTTCTTGACCCAATTATATTTCCCTGTTCTGATCTGCTTCCATGCTTGTACAGATGGTAGAAGAATGTCTCGGCTATAAGGCATAGAAGCCTATCAGAGTAAAGTAGTGGTCAAACCAAATGTGGAAATTACTTGATCAGCATATTAAACTGCTACTTTTCTTTCATCTTGCTCTGATTCCAGCAGGGCATGTTTAAAGGTCCATCTGTCTCTACATGCTGCTCCAGTGCTCCAGCTGGACTTTTGATTCCACATTTGCCAGTACCACCTAAGAGTAAGTGCGGTGACTTCTTGGTAAAGTCTTACTTTACAGTGATAAAACATTGTCTTTTTGTTCCAGCATTTATAGTACAAGATTTTGTATCCAGAGTAAGATGAGGATCTTATGCAGATACTTAACTGTTCCTTTCCATTAAAATCATAGAATCACAGAATCATTAAAATTGGAAAAGACCTCTAGGATCATCAAGTCCAACCATTAACCCAACACTACCATGTCTCCTAAACCATGCCCTGAAGTGCCGCGTCTACACATCTTTTAAATACCTCCAGGGATGGTGACTCCACCACCTCCCTGGGCAGCCTGTTCCAACCTCTGACTACTCTCTCAGTAAATCTTCCATCTGTACCATCTGTACCATCTAATTAACACAGAAGCAGTAAAAATTTGGGTGATCAGTTTTGGTGACTGGCATAGGAGATGAAATAGGAAAAAATAATTTTTTTCCCAGCCCATTTTTTTAGCATAAGTACTGTCCCCCCAGAAGAAAGAAGAAATCTCAGCCAACCTTGAAAACTTGCACTCTGTCCCCTTACAGAAGTACAGAAATTAATACAGCACTACACGTATTGCCCAACCCTGCAACATCTTGTAATTTTTTTTCTCATAATTGTTCTTGGACATAGAGATACTCTAATTAAATGCAGATAATAGAATAGTCATTTTATCATTGAAGCCTTCTGCTGTGCTTTTCTATGACCCTAGAACTGCTCAGATGCAGCAGAAATCAGTACTTTGAAGCAATCTGAAGAGATTTATTTTGGATCACTTTTTCTTGGAAGACAGCAAAGGAAAAAAATGCATATTTTTAAAAAGCAATCTGACTCAGGCATCAGAGAAATTGTAAGAGCCACTGAAACCTATTACAGAAACCTGCAATGGTGATTTTTTTTTTTAATTGACTAATGTTTATTTTTGTTTTCCTCTTACCAGTTTGAATGGGGCAGTGTATGTTTGGGCAGACACGTCTGACTGTATATGTTTACAAATCTGTGAATTACTAATGGACAAGAACGCCCCGGGCGCCACTCACTTTCCTACACATGGGTACGCTGTACCAGAGGGTATCCTTCATGGCATCCTGCTGTGCTTGAGGACAGGGGTCTCCTGCAAAGCCTGTATGACATGTTCCTCCCCAGTGCTGACGGAGGTTGTACAGCATCTCAAATGGCACTGGGTGACTGAATCAAGCCCCTGAAGTAAATATGCTAGATAGCTAGAAATAAATTTGTTTTCAACAGATAACTTCCACTTTGGGATCATTCAGGTACTGGATATATGCTTGTATCTATTCTCCAAATAGCAGAGCGCTTGCACTCTGTGTTTTAGATAAACCTTATTATGTGGAATTATAAAATGTAAATCTGAAATAATTTTTTTCAGGAAAAATCCTCCAAGAACGGAAATATATTACAGTTTCTGTATTTTTACTTTTTATTTTACTCCTGAGTGCTTCTAGCAAAATAACAGCATTCCGTGATAAATACCAGGATAATTCTAAATGTACAGTGTCTAAGCCCATACAGCATTCTTTCTGAGAGTTTACACCTTAGCTGAATTATTAGATCGTGTCATCTGTATGTTATTCTTGAATTCTAGGAAGGGTGGAAGATAAATTGAAAATATATATTTGAACTAATTGCACTATGATCAACTTTCCTCTAAACACAGATGTTCCCTATTTGCTCCAAATAATAAACAAGGATATGAGAAAAAATTCTTTTGGGTCCAAATGATCTCTGTGGCCAATCTGGCTTCCTTTTACACCCATCTGCGTCTTGTACGCACAATGCCACCCATGCCTTTAAGAAAATGGCCATCTCTACCAAGATGTATCCATGGAGAACTCTAGCATCTTTATGCTACAGAAATTATTTCTAGTCACCAAAAAAAAAAAAAAAAGGGAAAACAATTTTAGAGTACAGCATGTAAGTTTTCTTCTATGGACATTAGAAAATGGTAAGGAACAGGTTGAAAACAGCATTTTCTAATTTCCGAAGGAATATTTGAAAGAAACTTTCCTCTTTCCTCCCTGAGGTGTTACTGAAATGACAATTTCTTTCCGTTTCCAAGCAAAGAAAGTTTCCAAAAATATTTTCTTGCTTAACCCCAGTATGCTGCTAAAACATAAAGGTTAAACACTTCTTTTCTGCAACTCCCAGAGTTTTGTTTCTCCTTCTTTTATGTAGAACAGTTTTGCAAAGCTTGGTCTCCAGTGCCTAAATGTGGAAAGGCTGATAATTTACACCGGAAGTAGCATTTGGGGAACTTATATCTGGACAACTGGTTTGAAAAGAAATTGTAAAAATGCACTAAAGAGGAAAATAAATTGCCAAAATTAGACTGGCACACTTAAGGCTTTTAAATGCCAAGCTACTGCATAATGGACTGATTAGCTACGTCTAAATTCATTACCAAAATACGGTTAATGCTGGTGTTCTTCAAAACTATGCAAAGATAAAAAATGCAGCAAACATTTGAATGCATAGACTTAAGCTTTAGGGTATTCTTTTAAAAAAACATAGTGTGTTCAGTGTTATAAAGCACTGAGCATGTTCAGACAACACTCTGCTAGGAGGGTGGCTGAATATTCTCTTCAGTTTGACTTCAGGGCACTGTTCTTGGTTTAAGCTTACCTCTTCCCCCAGTGGCTGTGGAGCTCAACTTTGCTTGAGTGGGAGCATTCACTAGCAATCTGGGAGTTTTATTTCCCTCTTCCTGTAACATGTTTTTGAATTTCAGTTCAGTCCTTCACAACGAATTTTCTAAGTACCACAAGGAAGTTCATTGTCCAAACACTTTGATGAAAATGCTGCTTTGATTACTGCCTTGGTAGGCTGGGTGGGACCTTACATTGAGGAAATAAAAAGCTCAGGACCCCAGCCTGAATTCAACAATGCTAAGAGCTGTAGGAGGTTAAGGCCTTCTGCTTCCCCAGATATCTGTCCATCATGTCAATCTGAAAACTTGTCTTTATCACTGCTAAAAATTAATATCCTAGACTGTGAACTGGGCATGTAAAGGTATGTGCAGATAGGAGTATGGTCACATATTTCTTCTCTGCTGACTCTTCAGCAGTAAAGGATCCATCAGAGAAGTCTTTGGGCAGCTGAAATCAAAGTGACTGTGCTTAACAGCAGGGCAGCAAGGGGTGCCCCAGTCTCGCAGTGAGGATTCCCAGCTTCTTCCTGGATGGCTCCCACACTGTTCTTCAAGCAGTACTTCAAGCAAGGTGAGAATTGCATGTGCTAAAGGCGCTGTTTTCAGTTTTTACCCAGATTCTCCATCTCACCATTAATCACAAAATTTCATGCACAAAACTGCTCATGGGAGCAAATGCAGAACATGCAGCTTCAACTTTCCCCTGTACTATGTGTGGGTCCATTCCTAGCTCTGCTGCAAAAACCCCTTTGACTTAAAGGGGGCACTAATAGAAATTCCATGCGCACACGTGCTGGAGTTTCATTTCAGTGACATCATTTATCAGTTTGACTTTGCCAAAGGGAAGAAGTTCACATTATAGGATTCAAAAACAGCATTTAGAATGAAATTTGTTAAGAAAGATCTCAGATTTCAAAAGGACATGCCATACGTGGACCTGTACTCTACTCGAGTTAATTTCTTGAGATTTGTGTTTGTAACCAAAACTTTCTTAGTTAATGAATTGCAACCTTGAAAAGCACTTAGAAAATGAAAACACATTCCAGACATTAAAAAAGACCATGTTAAAAAAGCTCATATTATTTTTTGGAAAGGCATAAAGCAAATTTAGGTAGATTTCATGCGGATTCAATAGTGAAAAGGCATGCCAGATAAAATGGATTACCTAATCCTGTTAGCTCTCTAGAAGACAAAAGGACAAACACACTTTAAGTATATCAACTTCTAGAAATCCTATAACTCCACAGAAGTGTCCTTGTAACTTAATACATGCTGAAGCCTATTTTTAGTTCCTGGAATACGCTTTCTAATATTAATTTTTGTTTTTCATCTTGCTATGTAAAACCCAAGTAAAAGCTGTAAAAAACAATGAATCAAACACACAAATGCAAGTGACTGCTCTAGCTAAGTCTTGGAAATGCCTGCAATTAACTGGGTGAATAATATATAAAACAGTTGAGCTACTTTAGGAATGAGGTGAAGGGGGTATCCAACAGAGGTGAATTCTATTTCTGTTTCAAGCTTTGGCTATAGATATTATGAGTGAAAGACAGAAAAGAAAATTGGAGTGTGAGAATCTCTTTTTTACCAGCACCTTCTCTTCTGAACTGATATTAGGTTTCTCTCTGATTGTATCACTTATGGTTTTATACCCTACTGAGCTCACTTGCACCCACTTAGCTTGCTTATGGGCATTTGACGGCAATAAGAGCAAGTGAGCAGACGAGGGAGTGAAAAGGAAAGCTGGTCAGAGAGTAGCAGATGGCACAGTTCTGCTTGATGCTGGTATCCCTAAAAGGCTCATTTAAATACCAACCTAGCAACAAGGAATCCCATATGATTTTCAGTTTGTTGTCTCTAAATGGTACCAAAAACATTGTTTATTACTTTAAAGGAACTGTATTAGAAAATTAAACGTTTTGAAATCAGCCAATTATAGAGTGTAGTAGTGGGTGGGAAAGGAGTAAATTTACTTGATTTAGACATTTTCCCATCATGCAGATTTCCACTATTTGGAGTAGTTCTCTTACATAACAATTGCCTTCCTAGATGACAGCAAAGCTTTGTCCAAAATTCTTTCTTTTATGCTGACCAAGGTGTAGGAAAGAACATAAGAATGGGTGTGTAGGGATACTTTCCCCCAGGACTCTCTTTCAGTCTCTGGCAATTTGTAGCTGAGAGATCACCTTACACTTTGCTAATGTTCTTATGCTTAATGGCCTTCCTTTTTATTATAGGACTTTACTCAGTTGCTTTCCGAATCCATATAAGCTCTTAGGATCTGCAAATAATTCCACAGTTTAGCTAGGTAATATATGAAGAAATATACTGTTTTTGTTTTGTTTTGCTTTGTTTTCCTGTGGTTTGTTTTGTTTGTGTTTGAATCAGCCACCTACTAGTTTAGGTCAAATGTCCTACAACAGGTACCTGAACTTAGGCAAGCAGAGTTTTCCACTGAAGGCCCTCTAAAGGCAAATCTGTTGATGGTATAGTGAACTTAATTCAGAACTACTGCTTTGCTTCATGCCCAGAACTGAGATACAAACTAGATACTATGTCAGGGAGCCACTATAGCAGCCAGAATAATTTACCACTTGTGTGTAATATTCTGGACCCTGTTAGGGCTGAGAGAGTAGTTTTCATGTGCTACGCATATTGTGTGAGTGACAAAGTAAAAAGAAATGCCTGTGCTGCTGATGTGCAGTGGCTAAGCAACCGAGGTAGCATAAAGAGTGGCGGTTTACTGAAAAATGTTTATGCTGATTGCAATGTGTGGTGCCCAACGAAAGCCAGAATTAATGTAGTCGAAGCATCAGGACTGGTTTTGTGAGGCAGCACACATACTGTAATTCCTGGGAGTCTGTTAAGTTCAGTCTCCTGTTCTGTCTCTAGTTTCCTGAAAACTGGAGAAGGGACTTTCTCAAAGCAAGCACCTCTTTGCACTTATGTCAATGTAGAATTCATATGAACTAGGGCTTATGAGGTGATACTTTAATAGGATTAATGAGCAGTAACAGAATACATGATAGTCATAGGTAGAGATATTTAGGGAAAGACTTCAGAAAGATATGTATTTCTATTGTCCATTTGACTTGAGGTGGGGGAAGAGCACAGAAGAGTCATGTCTATTTGTTACCTCTCCTTTTTGTACTTCTTTGTGTTTTTGGCAAGTATTCTGGGTTTGGACTCCACACAGAGAAAAGAAGTCTTTTCCATACTGATGAAAACATAAAGGGGAAAATTGGTATAGTTCTTCAGGACTGACAAGAAAATTAAGATCAAGAATGTTGTTAAATTATAACATAGAACTAGTAGAAAGTAGAGGATGATGGAAAATACTGACAGTCTAGCTGGGCTTTAATGAAGGATAAGATTTTCCATTACAGGAAATGTAAAACACTGGAAAACATTTTGAAGAACTATCATTTAAAGTTTTGGGTTTAGTGGGAAATATCCCTGCTCAAATTTTATTCATGATACAATCTCATAAATATGGTAACATAAGTTCCCTTTAAAGTTTTGGGGTTTCTTCAGCATTTTCTTTTATTCCTTTATATTGTATTAACTTTTTGTTTGCTTTGAAGAGAAAAACACACTCCTCTCTGTGTTTCCATTCCCCTCCCAATTCTTTTCTTTTAATTAGATGTTTGACTCAAATATCATCCTCCATTTTACCCTCCTGAATTTTTCTGCTCTCTCTGTTCTTGTTTTTGGCCACATCAGAGTCTGCTTTCTCACTTCATATAGCCAAACAGCGTTCTTAAATCCAACAATTCTCAAATCAGCACCTAAACTGTAATTTCTGCTGCCTTCAAATCTCGTGAGTGTGTATTCTTTTTATTTCTACCACCTTAGTTTTCATCAACTCCTTCCTGATTGTCCAATTTAATTTAGTCTATTCTTCTGCTGTTTACCTCCAGAGATGCAAAGATCACAGTAACCAAATACCATTAAGCAGTTTGAGTCATCAGCCTATATTAGTGCTGATAGAATAAGTATGTTTCTTTCTCACAGCCAGACTCTCCCAAAGACCCTTTTTCAGAGATACTTCAGGCTATATTTATTCTTGTTTTAGGCAACTACCCAGGTGGCCGATTTCAATGTTCCTTGTATTGGACATATACAGAATTCAGGCTTGTAAATGTGGGTACATCTCATTTCAAGCTCTGAATGAAGGCAGTGTTACTATTGCACCTCCTTTTTCTATTTCCATTTTGATTGTCTCCCTATCTCTCTAGATATTCCTTCAGAATATCCACCCATATATCCCTATCTTCTATCTCTAATTGATTTGTCCAATTTATTTTTGGCAGCAATGCTGTTATCTCAAGTTGTGAGCTTGTTTCTTCACTCATCCTGTCATTACCCCTGCTGGGTCAATTTTCTGTTCCTGAAGTCAGTTTCCTCCTACAGCCTGAAGGTTACATTCAGCTATGGCAGATTCTATTTTTTTGGACTTCCCAGAGTGGACAGATACTGCCTTCTGTACATCATCTGCTAAGAAATGAGCCGTATTTTAGGCTGTTATAAAAATACAGCTTTCCTGGTAGACCTGCAAGCTTTTGATAGGAAAGCTCAGTTTATGAAGAGATCTGCTTTCCAAAGAAATGTTCTTTAAAGAAAATGGAAAAGATTACCATTTGTCCAAAGTGGAGATACATGGTTCAGATAGTCTGATTCAATTCTAATTCAGCTATCAAATGTAGACCCTTTTTGTGAGTATATACCTTGCTAAATAAGATTCTTTGTGATGAAATTAAACTCTTCTAATGCATTACTTCTCAAATTAAAAGGGACATTTTGTGTACCATTGAAGATGCGTTTTGACCTGAATATTAACTAGAAAGAGGACAGGAACCACCCAAATTAAAACACTGAGAAATTTGGCAGCAGCAGTTTACAGTTCAAATTCCTTAGTTTCCTGTCAAAGTCAAACTCATGTTAAGAGGAAGATGAGGCGAATATGGATAAAACCGATTACCAAAGCAACTCCAGTTTCTGTGATTGTTGATGAGATTAAATGCACAGATCTCTAGCAAAAGGTGACCCTTAGGCCCACTTGAGAAGGTGTAATTTAGAACTAGGTTGTTTGGATCCAATTCTTACCATCAAAACAGGTGAAGGTGCTGTTAATGTGGATGTAAGGTTCACACAACACACTCCATATTCTAGTAATGAAAAATAAGGAGCTTTTTTTTTTTTTTTTGTGTGTGTGTGTGTGTAGCTGAAAGCTCTGTGGCTCTACCAGCAAACTGGTTTTCTATCCCCACCTCTAACCAGTGATATCTATGAGATTCTGGAAAACTTTCCAGATTTTCATTACTTGGGAACAGGGGAAAAATATTTACTGTCTTACTGCAAAACTTAGAGTGTCTACACAGAACAGCAAACAACTGTGCAAAGATCCTTGAGCTAGTGGAAATCTGAGCCAGTAAGTCCATGCGATATACTGAATAGCCCTGTGTGACTGGGAGCAGTCTAACCACTATTAAATGGCAATTTGCCAGAGGCAGGGTCTGGACTCATAACAATAGCGATGATTATCTTAGATTAAGCCTTTTGGTCATGTAGACATTGTGTTGCCCCAGCATACACGGGCTGTACAAGCCCACCTCTGAAGCTGTGCTATAAATCTGGTCTTGGTCCATTATAGGCAAACTCCAAAGATTACAGAAAGTCAGTGGATATAGCCTATATATCTGACCCTCCTCTCCCACCTGCCCCAGACGAAACATGCTATACGCTGTGCCTGTTACTCCTAATCTTGTTCTTGTTCTTGTTATTATTATTTCTTTTAGAAGAGAAAACTTACATAATCTCAATGGTAGAAAACCTACACAGGCTCAGTGGGACTAAAAGTTCGTTCTCTCAGGTCAGAATTCTGTTTCACAAGACAAAACCCAAATGTTCAATTGTCTGTCGCATTCGAAGGTATCTCAGGGAAAACTCCAAATTGCCTGAAATTTGCTCACTAAAAATTGAGGAATGTTGTCACCCCACTGTGAGCATGGTTAAATCCTGACAAAAGGTCTTTGCTAAAAGCTTAGGAATTACTGTATTTTGTTTGTAAGGAAGGCAGTTTTGCACAAGCATGAGCTTGGTGAGACTTACAAATTCATTTTAAATGAGAAACGGAATTTCAAATCAACAAAATCAAATGCTGTAGAATACTTGCTTCTTTTTCTTAGCAGTCACAAAAGTGCACAAGTATTTCAAGCAGCTCGACATCTGTATTACATAAGCAGAGAGCAATTCAGCTGCTTGGAGAAGATAAAAAACAACTTTGACCTTACACTGGAGTCATGCTTCAAAAGACCGATTATTCATATGAGGAAAACTGCTCAAAAACAACTGCTTGAAAATATTCTCAGAAAGAAAATAGATAGATTGTTCCGAGGCAATAATGTAATTATGATATAACAAACCAGATCTTTTTTTATTATTCTTAAAGATTTTTCTTTTTTTCACAATAACTGTTTCATCTGCTAGTATTTGAAATATTTTATCTTTCAAAATGTTTCCCTTGTTTATTCAGCATATTTGTTAGCTTGCTTGAATGAAGTTCTTCAGGAAGATTGAGAGTTGCAAGCCATTGCTCTCCAGCTGCTAATGAGAGAGTTTCAAGCAATGCTGCCTCTTGATATGTTAGGTCAGAAAGCATGCAACTGTAGGGTTAAGGAAGTGTTCTGTTGGTAGAAAATAGAGTAAAAGTGTCCAGAAGTGAAAAAATTGTGATTCAACAAATTTTCAAAGTATTCTCGATATATTGCTAAATGACATGAAATTCTGGATTTATTTTAAACTAATATTTTCCCTCTGAAGTAGGAGGCCTAGTCATGTGGTTGAGGGACTGAGTGGAAGTTCAGGAAATCTGGGTTCAATTCACAACACTGCTACCGATTTCCTCCGTGGCACTCAGGCCCCATTCCTGAAAACACTTATGCAAATTCTTAGCTTCACCGCTGTGAGCAGTCCCAGGATTTCAACTGGTCAGACTGTAACCTAGTTAAATGTTAAAGACCAAGGTCTTTAAAGTCTCCTCAGCTCTCCTCTGTTAGCAGTGGATACCAGTTGCTCACTTTCTGCAACCCATTTCCATCTTGCCCCCTTAGCTAGCTAAGTCTGTGGACTCAAGACTGGGCTTGGGTTTCCCGATACAAGCCAGTTAAGCTCTCTTAACCTTACCAATGGACTTGAAGCAGCACATCTCCCAAAGTGGATTTGGTTGTTACAGCACATAAAAATGAAGCGGGCTCCAGCCCTCCCTCCATTCTCTGAAACAAACTGTGGTGAAAAGCCACATAACCCCAACCACATGTTTCCAAATAGATCTTTTGGGGACTTTCAGTAAGTGTTTGTGTAGCTCCTGGCACAGCAGAACATGCGCTGTCAGCATGGGTCTCTATGCACTAACACAAATAAATGCTGGTTTTTGCTGTAATCAGTATATTAACAAAAACAAGCTTATTTTTCTTTTACATCTGCTGGTACAAATACCTTGGCACAAATATAAATGTGGAACCAAAAGGTCAGTTATTCCATTTTACTTCCAAGCCAGCAGACCTACTGGAACCATGTGCTGAGTTTCTTGCATCTGTTTTGATTCGGATTATTCTATGCAATATTATGTATATATAAAAATGCTGCATTTCCTGTTTTTTTCAGAGTGCTACTTCAGTAGCAGAATCCAGATCCATAGTTTGAGGTTTGCAAGACCCAAGGATCGTCCATCCATGAGGAGGACCCATCAACAAGCAGAATACTTGAGGCCAGGGAATGAACGAACAACAATACTCCTCAAGTCCATGTTTATCTTAAGTGTTCTGGCCTGTGTCAGTGAACTCCCACAAATCAGTTGAAAATAATTTCTGTGATGTTTTCTGATAAAAGGAAACAGTAAAACAAGTCTATCACTTTGCTCCTTATCTTATGTTTTTTTCAGCAGCTTTTCTAATTCACAACTTCAGCATAATTGCTGTTTTTGCTCTTTTGAAAGTGCCTGCTGAGCTCCTGGGATACAGAGAGGACCATTCTGGATTTCTCAGAGTGTAGTTCCCAGGAACCTGCTGCATCATCGAGCTAAGCTTCAGTCCATTGGCAAATCCTGTAACCTGGGTTAGAGGATCTGGTTCATATCCAAGTATCACCAAGCAATACCCTCAGCAAGTGTGCAGATGACACCAAGCTGAGTGGTGCAGTTGACACTCCTGAAGGATGGGATGTCATCCAAAGAGACCTGGATAAGCTGGAGACATGGGCCTGTGCGAAACTCGTGAGGTTCAACAAGGCCAAGTGCAAGGTCCTGCCTCTGGCTCAGGGCAGCCCCCACTATCAATACAGGCTGGGGGATGAAGGGTCTGAAAGCAACCCTGCAGAGAAGGACTTGGGGGTACTGGCGGATGAAAAGCTGGACATGAGCCAACAATGTGTGCTTGCAGCCCAGAAGGCCAACCATATCCTGGGCTGCATCAAAAGAAATGTGGTCAGCAGGTCGAGGGAGGGGATTCTGCCCCTCTGCTCTGCTCTGGTGAGACCCCATATGGAGTCCTGCGTCCAGCTCTGGAGCCCTCAGCACAGGAGGGACACGGACCTGTTTGAGTGGATCCAGAGGAGGGCCACAAAAATGATCTGAAGGCTGGAGCACCTCTTCTATGAAGACAGGCTGAGAGAGTTGGTGTTGTTCAGCCTGGAGAAGAGAAGGCTCCAGGGAGACTTTATTGTGGCCTTTCAGTACTTAAAGGGGGACTATAGGAAAGATGAGGGCAATCTCTTTAGCAAGGCCGGTTGTGACAGGACAAGGGGTAATGATTTGAAAATAAATAAGGGTAGATTTAGACTGGATATAAGGAAGATTTTGTTTTTTCACAATGAGTGTGGTGAAACACTGGCACAGGTTGCCCAGAGAGGTGTTAGAAGCCCCGTGCCTAGAAACATTCAAGGTCATGTTGGACGGGGCTCTGAGCAACCTGATCTAGTTGAAGATGTCCTGGATCAGTGCAGGGGGGTTGGACTAGATGACCTCTAAAAGTCCCTTCCAAGCCAAAGCATTCTATGGTTCTATGATCAGGGTTCAATTTTTCTTCAAATCTTCCTTCATGGCACCATACAGTCATCATAATTCTTTTTCTAGCAGTATTGTTTTTACATAGTTTATTAACGAAGCCAAACTAAAAAGTTGCCCTGTATTCCACATGAGAGGTTTTTGGAGTTTTTACTATTCCTTGTGAAGGAAGCCAGAGATTTCAAATGAAACAAGGAAAAAAAAATATTTTAAAAAATCAGATATTTTTCTCCAAGCCAGCTGTAATTCACCTCAGGGAAAGCATTTTGAACAAGGGTTTTCCCTCAGGCTCCAGTGATCTGGTCATGTAGCTCTGGATAGTGACAAGCCATTCTCTCACACGATAAACTGATTTTAAAAGGTAATTGACTTGGTGCTTTTGATGTGTATCCTAATTTTATTGGTACAGAATCACAGTTCAGTGGGCTTCTTCTTGTCAAAGATTGAGCTATTCTTTCTCTACCTTACATTTTTCAAATACCTTTTAAACCCAGGGAGGGAATTTCACCCCACCAATCAAAATAAGCCAGTCAGCAGAATTGTTTCAATTTCCAGCTCTTAATAAATCACACTGAGTTAAATCAGATTCATGAATTCCGGAGTAGTTATGCATTTATGTTCTCAATTTCCATAACAGAAATTGCAACCCAATGGGAAAATCTGAACTCTCTAATAGTCACCTGCTGAATTTCATTTCAGGCAGAACTCATTTTTTTATGTCTGCTAGTCTCTCAGTGGAAAAAATTTAACCTTAATACAATATTAACATAAGCTTATTCCCTGATTCACTCCCCTTTGTTTTGAGCTAAACAAACAGAAAAAATTTAATTTTCCTCCTCTAAATTTAACACTGGTATCTACTTGTTACACAGTGCATGTCCCTATTAAGAGAGGTCAAGCAAGGGCCATAACAAATATCACACCTATTGGCTTATGAAAGCAAAGTGTAGGACTGTAAATCTCCTTGAAAACTTCTCTCCATCAAGAGACACACAGTGTCACCTTGTATGTAAGATGCATAGCACAACCACTTGCTTGTGCCAGTGATCATCTCCCCATTTTGTATTAGCCCTGCTTCTCATTAACTCGATTATTTAACTTATGTGTTTTGATGAGCACTGCTCCCCTTCTCTGAAGGCTGACACTGCTAGGGCCTTTTCCCCAGAGCCAAAAGGAAGGCTGCTCCAGGAGCTCTTTGCCAGGGAGGCTGAAAGTGAAGCAATGGAGTCCCACCCTTCCCCTGTGCTGAGTAGGGGGCTGAGGAATCCACACTGATTCATTCCACAGCTGAGGTCTCCAAGTTCACAACATAATGTGCTGCAGTCATGTCCCTAAACTGGCTTCCTATCAGACTTTAAAATGAAACATTATGCTTTTTCTCTTCGATACTAACTTTGCCAGAAAGGAGTCTTTAATTTTAAAAACAAAAGTGCGTATGTGGGTAGAAATAGTGGAAAAAAAGAACATCTGTGACCTGATACCTGTGTGTCAGGAATGATTAGTGTCACTGAGGGTGCATAAACATATGTAGCAATTAATTCAGCTCCTTCCTGGTTACAAGCATCACATTTTGTTTTTCTTCTGTTGATTACAAATGTTGCGTGATTACTTTCAATCCAAAAGCAATAAATTTGTACTGACTGCTTAATCTAATCTGTAAACTGAGCTTTTTGGTTTCATCAGTCACTGATTTATTGCATTTCTGAGAGAAAACAGCCAATGTTCGATACTGCTTAGTTTTAATGTACTGTATCTTTTTCAATTCTTACTGTTTCTGTTTACTTAAATTCATTCTGCTGACAAATCAAAACCAGTAATGATCATCTTTGATGTTCCAAATCTATTTCTTCAAAATTAATTTCTTTCCCGCCCCCAGGTTTTCCACTTGGGCTACATATATAGTACCAAAGACATTTCAGATCGTGTAGCATCGAATCTCAGAATGTGTTTAAACTCTCTCTGTGCAGTTCTTATATTGGCCAAATTCAACATTTTACTCTTCCAGAAAGTGCCAGGTGGTAACAGAGAATAATTTTAAGTACTTTCTTATCTGTACACCAAATGCTGATAACACAAATGATAATATCAAACAAGTATTAACTTGTCTCTAACCCCTGCTTCCACATGCTAGAGATGCAAAAGGCCACTCATACAAAGTGCTTGCCATATATTGTGCAGTATAGAATAGACATTCCAGCAAAAACTGGTCCCTGGAGTACCCTGGAAGCACCTTGCATGAAATTCCCAATGACAATGGAGAAGACAATGGAAGATTTCTAATATTGTTTCGTGGTTATGATTTAAAGTGAACCACACCAAGAACTTCACAGTTTTCTTTGACTCAGTGGCCTTAACAGAGCCTCTTTGTTCTCATGTAGGCTATATTCTCAACTCCTCTCCTGCATTTCCAGATACTAAACCACAATGACATCATTAGATCACGATACTGGGAAATGCCCTCCTTGGTTGTTTTGCTAGATTTGGCCCTGAACTTGGTGTAAAGGTGACTATGGAGAATTGAAAAGAGTGCTGACAATGTTTTAATCATATTTGATGGCTGATTTCTCATCTAGTGCATGCTATATTAGCATCATTGGTCAATAAAGTTATGTTAGTTTAGGTCAGCTTGGCATATGGTCCAGTATCTCACCCAAACTGTGTCTCCTGTCTAAGGCACAGTTTCTGTGATGGGAATTAAAGCAGTGAGTGAGCTTTAAAGGATTGTCCATTACTCTTTCAAATGAATGTGCCATATAATAATTTTGCAGTTAAAGGCTATGTCTTTATTTAAGAATTACCTGGCTAAAGGTGTATTTGTAAATGACTTAGCTGTGAAACATCACAGAAAGCCATTAAAAACAAACTGTCCTGGTTTTAGCTGGGTCAATTTTCTTCCTAGTAGCTGGTATATTGCTGTGTGTTGGATTTAGGATGAGAATAATATTGATAACACACTGATATTTTAGTTGTTGCTAAGTAGTGCTTTCACTAAATCAAGGACTTTTCAGCTTCTCATGCTTTTCTGACTGAGAAGGCTGGAGATGCACAAGAAGCTGGGTGGGGGCAAAGCTAGGACAGCTGACCCAAACTGCCCAGAGGGATATTCCGTACCATATGACATCATGCTCAGTGTATAAACTAGGGGAAAGCTGGCCAGGGGACCGCTGCTCAGGGACTGGCTGGACATTGGTTGGCAGGGGTTAGGCAATTGCATCATGCATCACTTGCTTTTTAAAAATTTTTTGTTTTTAATTATTATTGTTATTTACTGTTTTGTTTTATTTTATTTCAATTATTAGACTGTTCTTATCTGAACCCACGAGTTTTCTTACTTTTAGTCATCCGATTCTCAACCTCATCCCACCAGAGGGGAGTGAGTGAGTGTGGTGTGTGGTGCTGTGTGGTGCTCAGTCACTGGCAGGGGTTAAATCACAATGCAAACCCATGAAAGCAATTATCTAAAATAAAGAAAAACAAATCCTTCCTCTCTTCAGCCTCCAGTAAAAGAAGTGGTTGGATCTTTCTACTTCTTCTGGAAATGGATAAAACATAGGCACCTTCTGTCTTAATATCCCCTGCACATTTTTGGGTCCTGACACTTTCTTTCCTTCAGCAAAACGAGTCCTGAAATTATGGCCTCTCCATGCTGCATAACATGTCTTAAGAAAGCATACCAGAGTACTTCAGAAACTATATTGGAATAAAGTAGTCCAAATTGCAATGTCAGAGTGGTTTGCTTATAGGTTGAATATGAGAGTCATCCATTCCAAATACTCCAGAGAAATATTTCATTGTTCAGCCCCCTCTTCCTTCCCCCTCAGCTCCTCCTCCAGGCTTTCTCAGGTTATTTCTATTTTGCTTTTAATGGAAATTCCTTCTGACCCCAATCTGGTGCTGGAGGAGTTCAACCTTTTGCATGTATCAATCATACTAGCCTTTAATTCAGCTTATGGAGGGCTGGGGAGAACAGAAAGAAACAAGTGTATGGAGACCAGGGGAATCACAACACTGTGATCAAAATTCACTGCCGAATGGGAGTAATTAAACAGTCTTATGACCCTGGTAACTGAGAGGCCTTTTAATATCTTACTGCTTCTTTCCTGAGCTTGAGCCAATGTTCAGGATCTTCTAGACTCATCAAATTATGGTTGTAGTTCTGCTTCCAAAGTCTGCCTGGCAATTTCTCCTCAGTGCTCATGTAGTCAAGGTCTCATAGGTATTAAAGGCCTCTGGCTGATCTCTTCTTGAGTATGCATAGTTTGCATTCCTGACTGCATGAAAAGTCCTCAAGTCTGATCTCCCTCATAGCCCAATAACCTGTCCAGACAGACAGCCATCAGCACCATCTTGTGGTGCTGGCATCACCAAACCTTATAGTGCTGTCATGGCACAAAAGCTAGATGAGTCCTTGAAAAATCAAACAGGCACCACCTAAAAATCACACGCTGAATTTGAAGCTGACTTTGACATACAGTTCTATTAATGCTATGCCCCGTGGTCTCTACATAAAAACCCTTATATATTTTAAAAAAATAGAGAGTTCACTTTAACAATAAAAAAATATGGTTGGCGTTTTCCCCTCATAGCCTTCTTGAGCCCTCATTCCATTTATTTCTGCTATCACATATTTATCTTTTATTTTTGCATAACTCTGCCCTGCAGTTCAGAGGATGATTTTGCTACTTGCCATTGGTTTGCATTTAGATGTTAAAAACATTGGCCTCATGTCAGCCTAATCATGGGTTTTGTGAAATTTTCCATGGGATCAAGTGTTCTGCAACATACGTGTCCTCAAGCTAAACACTTTTGTCAGTAACAAAATTACGCCATTTATGAGGTTTATTCCAATCTTTTGGATCAGGCT
Source organism: Phalacrocorax aristotelis (assembly GCF_949628215.1). Lineage (NCBI taxonomy): Eukaryota > Metazoa > Chordata > Aves > Suliformes > Phalacrocoracidae > Phalacrocorax > Phalacrocorax aristotelis. The sequence goes on along the minus strand of NC_134276.1, from coordinate 105,370,864 downwards.
CAGGGCACAGAAAGGTAAAAATGAAGTAGCAAAGAGAAAAAAATTGCACCTGTACTCATAAGAAGTTTTGTGATACCCCTTCTACAATTTCTTACTGATAGCTACAAACAATATGTCAAAATCCTTATTCAATTTATAAGCTTGTACATAGCAGTTTGACCATTTTCTCATATCAATGGAAAAATCTTTAAACTTTGTGCAGAAGAAGGAGAAGAAAAAGAATACAAAAGATGTGAAAAATCTTAATGAAACCTTCTTCTAGGACTGGTTTCTCCCAGCTCAATGTATTCCTTCAAAATATGATCCAGTAAGATGTGGTTTTCGTCCATGTGTTGCAGACGCTAAGAAGGAAACCTGTCTCCTCTGATATCCCAGCAAGATGACACATGCCATATACACATAATTATTTCTTTTTTCCCCAAAATCACATTTAGGAAACTTCCAAGATCCCAACAGCTTGGAATTGAACATTGAATCGGTAGAAATTTTGTAGCTCCTCTGCTGATTTCAGCTGAGACGCAATGTCTTACAAAACTCCAGATTGTTGCAGGGAGCACAGATCAGCATGATCCAGTTCAGGAGAGCTTAAGATACCATGGCCAAACAAAAGATACTTTTTCATAAGATAATAGGAATCCTTTTCCTCAAACTACTCAGTGTGACATATGGCAGCTTTGCATGACTCATCTTCATTACTTCAGTAACTATTCTTATCTGTTGAGAAGGGGTCAAGATTTTGTAGAGGATTTCCCTACCTAGAGCCACTCGCAAAGAAGCAAAATCTTTCATCTTGCTCTCTGGACCAACAGTTCACCTGGTCAACTAATGTCCTCACTCTTGCACTTGCTTTACTCTATTATAAGGAGCAGATATTTCTTGAGAAAAGAAAAATGCCCTCAAGCTGATGATTGAGGCAAACACATAACTCCCACTTTTATGACAAGTAACTCAGGAAACTGCTGGACTACTTCTTAAAATGGAAGACCTCCATTTTCCTCCTCTTCACCTGCTCATAATTAATTTCTTCTCTAAAAGGAAGGGGGAAATGTTTTGTTTCCAAAGCAAGTAAAGTTGAATAGGAAAACTAACTGGAGTAACTGTAGCAGTATTCTTCAGTAATAACTTCAGCATACCCCTGCCCCCATGGGAACACTGTATCATAGAATATATATTACTTTATTCCAGAATAATTAGTGTGCTTTCAAAGCAAAGCAATTCTTCTTGGGAGGAATAAGGGAGAGGGAGGGAGTGCAAGACACGTTTATTCTGGGTTAGAATTCCCCAACAGCTGTTCCATGACATTCAACAGAGAAAAGAAGCCTGGGCAAAAATATGCTTTTCGGGAATTCAGAATGGACAAAGTCTTATCATTAAAGAAGGTGGATAAGAAGCAGTTAAAAATGAAAAAACAAACAAACAAACCCAACCCCACCCAATCTCCAAATAAATAATACATTGCCTTAATACAAAGACTTTTTATCAACATAGTCCAGCTCCAGCTGCTGCCCAAAATAAGTGCTATTCCTTTACCAATAATCCCAACTCAAAACCCCTTTGGAAAACAAACACATACATTATGTAAGGCTCAGACAACATACCAGTGCTTCATTTGAGACAATGCAAGTTTTTGAAGTGTGCAGAAAACTAGAGATGCTAACAAAATATATTAAAGAGATTTCTTTTAGTTTTGAACTGAGTCCATTACCACAGATGTTTCAGCAAGGTATTGTTTAATTTTAGTTAAAATTGTAGACAAAAATTTTAATAAATGTAATGTTATTAATAAAAACTTTGTGAAAAGTTTTGAGGAAGATTTATTCTCCCCTTTTTTTCTTCCCACTAAAAGTTGCAGTCAAAGCAACCCCCAACCTATAAATGCATGAACGAGACTTCTGTGAAAAGCTTTGAATACTTTTATCAAGGGAGTAAAGTGTCCAGATATATTGTAAGAAACCTGGTTTCTGCGCAAGAGCAGGACTTGAAGGAAATGGTTCCTCAAATGTATTTTCTCACTCTTCTTGATTCACTGGTAACTTTGAAACTGAAAACTGTTTTAAGTTTTATCCCACTGTAGAGACTAATTTTCATGGTCTCTCATAGGATTACATTATTAACTACAGGTTAAATTTTAAGGAGTGGTAAAACAATCTCTCTCATGACAGTCTGTCCTCTTCAGGAGTAAAAAGCCTGCCTAGCCACTGAGATGTTAAGAGAAACATCGTAATTGGTCACTGGGGACAGGGTACTAATCAGATTATATTGTCTGATCCGGTTTTCTAATCAAAAGAAATTATGATGGAGAAAAACCCAGATCACATATTCTAATTCTTATACAAAGAAGTTGCTGTAGAAGGCACTGAAACAGGACAAAAGTGTTGATGTGAAGTATAAGAAATCTATAACTAATATGTAGCAGAAACACCTTAAGCATTTTATTCCCAGTACTCTCCTCTTCTTTGGATGGAAAAAGGTGGTGGTTGTGGTATTGGTGGTGAGAGGGAAGGAAATGAAAAATGGAAGGAGGACCTTCTAGGGTAGAATTTATTAATCAAATATTCAAATAACCTATTGTTCTGGTTTCAGCTGGAACAGAGTTAATTTTCTTCTTAGTAGCTGGCTTTGTGCTGCATTTTGGATTTAGGATGAAAATAGTGTTGATAATGAACAGATGTTTTAGTTGTTGCTGAGCAGTGCTTACACTAAGTCAGGGACTTTTCAGCTTTCGTACTGCCCTGCCAGCGAGGAGTCTGGAGGTGTACAAGACGCTGGGAGGGGGCACAACCAGAACAGCCAACCCAAACTTGCCAGAGGGATATTCCATCCCATGGCATCAGCTGAACAAAAAACTGAAGGGAGTTGGCCGGGGGGCGCAGCCACTGCTCGGGAACTGGCTGGGCATCAGTTGTCAGGTGGTGAACAATCGCGTTATGCATTGCTTGTTTTGTATATTCTTTTATTATTATTATTAACATTTTCCCTTCCTTTTCTGTTTTATTAAATTGTCTCTATCTCAATCCACGAGTTTTGCCTTTCTTCTGATTCTCTCCCCCATTCCACTGTGAGCAGTGGAATGAGCGAATGGCTGTGCGGTGTTTAGCTGCCTGCCAGGTTAAACCACCGCACCTACCTAATTTAATCATTAGTAAGTTATGTTTGGGTGGTGGTATTTTTCCTGTTGATTATCTTGAAAATTTTCTTATGAAACACATGGATTTGCTATGAGGTGCATACTGTTTTGTGAAAATGGGAATTCTTATCAAATATATGTCTTCCTTCAAATATATTATTTAGTAAAATATCTCAGCTGTCTGTAACTCCAAAACTGTTGAGTTCCACACTGCAAGTGTGATGAATGCCTTTATTTTCTCCCCAACTTTTAGAGCTTGCTTTCTCAGTATAGCATCCAATGGACATTGCATTAGATTAACACAGCCAGCCACTAGGTAATAACCTTACCACTTGACTTGCCAACAATTTATACAGTCAAATCTAAAGCATTTTTTTGCTGTGTACCTAAAAAAAAAGCCATGCTAAAAGGAAGTAAGGAAGCTGAAGCTGTGCATGTGGATCAGTATTTCAGACTGCCTCATGTAGGATCTGAAACATGTTATAAAGCAAGTCAGACCAGCTGTTCTTACTGAGTGGGCTCCACATGGCCTGAAGTTAACTCTCTTGTCACCCCTAACACAGGTTCAGTATTTTGGGGAATAATACACATGAGAAACATATTCTTCTTAGAAGAATACTCATGAGAATGAGTTTTACTCTACATGAAAAAGTAAAGATGAACCATGTTGTAGGAAAAATGTAATTCTCACAGCAAGAATTTTGGCTTTAGTGTGCTACCTGGAACAGACACTCCTTATTTGAAGAATCAACTCTGTGGAAAGGTGTCCCTGTGGCTAGGCTGTGCCATAAAAAGACAAGTTTCTCACAACTCCAGCTTGAAGGGATAGCTATATGAAAAGGGTTTGTAGATATTTACAGCCCTATGCACAGGCAGCATCTTACAGCTTTCCAAGTGATTGTCTGACAATGTGAACATTGTAGGAACCATATCCTTCATCGAGAAAAAAGCCTTCTAATGGAAGGAAGATTTATATTAAACAGTAGCATCCTGTTGCATGAATGTGTGTGGGGGAGAGAAAGGACTAGAAAGAATTCTGCTGAACCAAGTCCTGGTACGTACACAAAATGGTAAGGTAAAGCTCACATGCGGGGGTGTCAAAGGGTGCGTCCACTTTACTCCTTCTGTTACAGGTTTTTGCAGATGAACAGTTCTAGCCTAAAATTAAAACAATGTTTTATAAGTTGTACAACACAAGTTTGCAGAGTTATGAAAGCTTATCAGCTATAGCTAGGAAACTTCTTAAGAAAGCTGTGAAAAAAGCAGCTTTGTATCACTTCTTGTGCCTGATGTCTGCGGAGTGAAGCACATTGGGTGATATGCTATTACAGGCTCATTGTTTTTTTCAATTCAGAGGACACGTCTAAAAGCCATAGCCCCAGAGTCATCTGTCATTCAGATTCCTTAGTTACTGCAACAGCTTATTCACTGCATGCCTACAAAACAGACTGTGACAGCACGAGCAGTCACCTTGCTTCAGTCTGTCGCGGTTTCCTATTATCCTCTTGCTGCTGTAAAATTGTTCTTGCCTGCTACTATGACATACGTCGTCAAAAGCCTTTCTGTGATGTATATTGCTTTGCTGCCCTCAGTCCAGGCTGTGCATGTCTTAGCAACTGATATGCTTCAAGTCACAGAATCACAGAATCACAGAATGGCAGGGGTTGGAAGGGACCTCTGGAGATCATCTTGTCCAACCCCCCTGCTTGAGCAGGGACACCCAGAGCAGGGGGCACAGGACCACATCGAGGGGGGTTTTGAATGCCTCCAGGGAAGGAGACTCCGCAGCCTCCCTGGGCAGCCTGTGCCCCTGCTCTGCCACCCTCACAGGAAAAAGATTTTTCCTCATGTTCAGGTGGAACTTCCTGTGTTCCAACCTGTGCCCATTGCCCCTTGGCCTGTCGTTGGGCACCACTGAAAAGAGCCTGGTCCCATCATCCTGGCACCCTCCCTTTAGATATTTATAGGTATTTATGAAATCTCTGTTCTTGTGTTCAGAAGTTTTTACCCAAATTCTCATCTCACTGATGCTGGTTTTATACCAATGGAACTCAACTAAGTTATGACTCACAGCACATCAGATACCTTTGTGATGGGGTGAACTGCCTTCTGGCTCTGATTAGCTGCCTGCCTTTCAAAAGCTTAAAGTTAGGTGGTGTAATTCACCAATTACAGATGAATTTACAGAAGCCCCTGTTGAGAGTAGTATCTGCATTTCTGATACTGTTTCAGACCTAATGAAAAGGTCACAGGAGTGCATGTTCCTTCTAATGTTATGTTCCCAGTGGAGATTATTCACTAGCCATTTGCTCAGGTCTCAGCTATTTATTACCACACAGCATAGCGCCATCATTTCTGGAGGTGTCATTCATTACCCACTGTTCATTTGAACGAGCCAGAAATATTTCTGTCCTCTGCCATTGTGCCTGGAAGTGTCATTAACCAACACAACATCACCAAACAAGTAAGCTCATGTGGCTGTACCGCAGTGGCATTCCTGGAAACACTGTTCTCATTCTCACTTCTCTGGGCGATCACAGATGATGGCGTAGCCAACCATTATGTAAAAAGATCACCAGCAGTGAAACCACAAATTTGCTCCTGGCTCCAGTTTTCCAAAACCTGTGCAGGCAGCCTGAAAATGAAATTAACATAACCTCCCTTCCCCTTCCATTACTTTTTCTCAGTGTGCTCCCAAGGTTTTGCCATCTTTGTTGCAGTAAATAGCATGGCAATGGCTCACATCCCATAATTTCAGGAAGAGTTAGATTTGCTCAGTTTTGACAGTTTCAGTGTATCCCACGATGGTAACACTGTACCGAAACACCCTCAGATTGTTAGCTTTAAATATTATGATATAGGATTACATAATAAGTTATATCCATCTCATCTATCCTTCTCATTTCCAAAGTTAAGCATAAAAAGCCGGAGGTAGTAGTTTAGTAAGTACAAAATACTTCATTGCTGCAACAGTGAATTCAACCAGAACTACTTTGGAAAACTCACAAACAAACCTGGCCCACCTGCATCAGATGTAATTCTTTAATATTGTTATACTACTTTTGCAGTGTTCAATATCTTCATTTACTGTCACAACTACTATTCTCTCAGCAATCCTTTATAATAAATATATATGTGTGCATAAATACATACTAGGTGAACACAAGGACATTTTCACTAAAGCTTCCAGGACAACAAGCACAATTTTGAGTTTGTTGTTTGGTCTAGTACAGGAGGTCAAAGAGGTGCTGAAAAAGAGGAAATACCGATTTTGAAAAGGGTTTCAAAGATACTATAAAAGGAGGGCCACTGCCTGCTGAAGGTGATTTTGTGCAAGCCACACTGATTTTTTTGGTAGGGTTATACAATGTTTTCTAGGCACAAGAAAAGCAGATGAGGGATTAAAAAAAATTATTGAAGCAATCGTCAAAGGCTTCTCCACCATGAACATGCCTCTCAGGTCTAGTGGCATGCGCAGTCACTTAAATGGAGCCTACAAAACCATCTTGAGAAGACACTTACATTTAGGCTTGGTTAATGTTAATACTTGATGACATCACAGCCCAGTTTCAAACATCTGCCCCATAGGGTGGTTTTATTACACAGGTGGTATAGGTTGACTGTAAGTGATTTTCTTTTCCCTGTAGGTCACAAAAATGAAACCTTAAATGTGGTCAATGTCTTAAATTCTTCCTGCCAAATTAACGTTATTGGTTTCAAGAATCTCTCTCCATGCTGTAGCCAGCATCCTTTGTCAGCCAGAAACCCTGACTTCACTGGCGTTTGCTGCAGCCGGACGCTGTGCTGAAATGCTTGGGATGAAAGGAGGGGTTGCACAGCTGCTACTTTGCTGTATAAGCACAGAAACCCCAGAGCCCATTTGGTGGCACGAGGGAGGGTGAGATTTTTATCCTTGTTTTAGGATAAAGAAGAAAAATAGAGGAAGTAATAACAGCTTTTAAAGATATCCAGGAGCTATAATCTATCCCTTTATAACCAAATCTGACTTTAAACAACATGTTGACATGAAGTTTCTACATAAACATATATTTATTAGCAGGTAGGTAGCAATATGGGGCATAGTACAGAATAGCTTTTTGAATATAGTTGTTGCATTACTGAGAGACTAAAAAACCAGGGTTTTTAGGGGATGGGCTTCTTCTTCTTCTTCTGCTTCTTCTTCTGCTTCTGCTTCTGCTTCTCCTCCTCCTTCTTCTTCCTCTTCTTCTTCTTCTTTTTCCAGGGATTCCTTTAAAGAAAAAAAGTCATGAGTTTTTTTATAGCATATGAAAAACATAAGGCTGAACGAGTTGTCCTGTCTAGATGTAACCATAGGGAACACTAAAGCCTTACCTCTCCTTCAGGAAGGAGGGAGAGAAGGTGGGTATGTGTGCAGAATCGTAATTGTTACTGTGAGCCAGGAAATGTAAAAAGCAAATTGCACATACGAGGAGTCCATCTGGAGAGGACAGCTATGGAGCCAGTACACTGAGATGCATATTTATAGCTGTCCCTAAAGGAATCTCCTGCTCACACTGTCTGCACCCCCACCCCACCTCACAAAACATCTTGCATTCTTTCATCTTTGGCTTGCAGGGCACCTGTGAGAAAGTTTCTGCTGTTTTCTGAGCAAGTGTAAAGCATTTGCCTTCACAGTTCCTAGTACCAGCCTACACACTTCTGTTTCCCTGCAGTCAGAGGACTTCTTGATGAGTTATTATACTGTTGCTTTTGATAATTTCTACCTCACAGGATATTCCTTGTTAATGAATGAAGAAAGGTGTTGAAAGGCATCTAACTCACATAAGCATTTTCAAGAGTGAATCCTACCACTTCAAGAAGTCAGACTCTAGAGATCTGGCCTTAGGGGCAAGTTCCTATGAAGTTAATACATATCATTCTCCATACCTAAGTTAGTTTCTGCCACCGAGCTCAGTGCTCAGGACTTCCTATTTCAGCCTAAGGAGGCATTTCCTTAGCCATATATTATTTCAGACTACTCTACAGCTTTTTAAATTGGACAACCAAAAATGGAGATAAGTGAAAAAGTAAAATATCCACTGAATGACCAGGATTTTCAGAAGCACCACTGTTGGTGCACTGACACAATGTTCATCATTCATCCTTACAACAATCATCAGTTGTGAGTTGGTGTACTGACTCATTCTCTCTAGTGGTTTTTCTTTTTGTAGGAGCTAACCTTCAATTTCAAGTTGTTTTTCAAATGGAATAGATGGTCCCACAGGGCCAACTGCAGAACCAGTGAACAAGAAGTCCTGCAGGCAAGCCGTCTTCAGTGTTGGACTTGAACTTTAATGAATATTATTATTTAATTTACAAGTAACTACACTTTTCAGGAGATTGATTCTTGTGAATCTATAAAACCTACTGCTTGAAAAATACACAAACTAAATACTTTCTTCCCCCAGTTTTAAAGGGACGAATTTCTCCTGCCAGTAGCATACACCTTTCCTTCTTAATGTCATAGTCTGCTTTCAGACTTAATATTAAGTGTGTAGAACCATAAAGAGGGCTAGGAGTCAAATGCCAAGCAGGTTTTTGGAGACTGCTGCTCCTGTAAAACGTACGGTACCCAGTGCCTGTTGGGTTGTTGTTGAATTTTATCTCAGACTGGTGAATTGGGTTTTTTCCCACCCCTCTCATCACTATACTACAACAGCTTTAAAAGTGCTCTCTGTCTCAGCTGAAATTGTATACAATGCACAACTTGAATAAAGGCCTCACTTCACCCTCACCATCTTGTTCCTTGGTTACAGAAAATGTAGCTTGAACATACGGTGTTTTAGGTAATACCAAGATTTTCTTGCTCCATGTTGGATCTTGTGCAAAAAATGAAAGCCTACTAATCTTTAACTTCCTACTGCTGAGCAGTATGGCTTTATGCTAAATAAAAATGTTATTGCCATGCACAGAGAAAACTGTAAGAACACAGTCTGATTATGACATGATGTATTATTTTGCAAAAGATTTGTATTTGAGGATGTACAGAGGTCGTTGCTCCATTGTGGCCTTCAGCCTCAGAAAGACGGCTGAGTCAGGAGGGAAACTACTTCTAACAGGAAATGGATGCGACTCAACCGAAAGAGGTAAATGACAGATAATATTTTATGCAGGTCATACCATTTATCCATGAAACCTAGGAGGTGTTGGGCAGGCCTTCGACATACAAAAATGTGCAAAGAGGTGACAGAGTAGCTTTTTCTCAGCTCCAGTTTTAACTACAAATTGCAACAAAGGCAATTTTCCACACACCTTAGCAGGTATCTGTGGAGGCAATCACTTAGGCAGAAAATGGCTATATTCTTGGCACAACCCCCAACACACTGACCTGAGGACCTATAAGTGAATGCTTTCTTCTCCTTCAGAATCAAAGTTGTCTCTCTGCTCTGCTCTGCTAGAGCTTGGCTTTCCTGTGTCTTATGAAAGACAGGTTATGATGTCTCAAAGAAAGAACATGATTTAGTAAGGGAAAATAATCTGTAAGTCATTAGTAATAACTAAGTCTCTACTGAATTGTAATTTTGCTAGTCTGTTTTCATAAGAGGTACTAACATGTGAAAGTAAAAATACTAAATCTTGCTCAGGAATCTGCAGTTCAAGTAAAGAGCCAAGGAGCTGGATTTTCACCTGCAGTTTTAAGTGTCACAGGTGAAAGAAGCAGCTGTAGAAGCACCATGATCATCCATGATTGCATCTTTGTAAAGAGAGGAATCCAGGTAGCTTCTCTAGAAGTCAAGGGTTAGGTGTTTTTTCCCCCAATTAAATGTGGCACAACATTAATGGAATAGGAATTTATAGTCGTGTAACAGTTTACAGCTTCTAAACTGAGTCTCATGACTTTGCCTCGGCAAATGTCTGTCAGTGGCAGTATTTGTGTTACAAACTTTATTCCATTAACTTTTTCAGTGTAGAATATGAAAGTCCTATTAGTGACATTTTAGGGCATGTTCCAGCAGCTTAGCAAAGACTGTAGAAACAGAGACTGAATAATGGTAGAAGGAAAAGCTGGAGGGAATCCAGATGTACCTTTTACCTCCTAAATTTTGGTATAAAAATTGTGAAGAGTGGGGGATCGCACAATCAGACCTGTAGAAAATAATATGTAAGGTACTGATAACTTATGAAAGACCTGTTTTTGAATGACTTTCTCAAGTTTCCGCTTAATGAAGCCTGTGCTTTGTTACTGCAAAGGAAAAAGCGGGGACAACTTTATGTATGATCTTTCCCTTTGTGTATCTGATTAACTCTTTCCTGAAATATGGGCTCAGTGCCAGAACTTTTCAGTAAGCATTATGTGAAACTTAATGTCTCACAAGTTTTAACATGGTGTGAGGAGTTCCTAATCGACTTTCAAAGAGGTGCTATCAAACAATTTCTAAATAAACAAGCTTAGTGCATCAGAGTGCACCCACTGTAGACAGTGGGTGAGATAGCAAGTAGTATCTGCTATTAACTGTGCTGGATGGGAGAAGCATGAATAGGAGAGCCTGGGGCCGAAGGAAAAACTCCTGTTTCATTCACAGTAATACAAGAGGAAAGGTGGAAATACAGGGCCTGCACCACATGCTGTTGTTTTCTCCCTTCTTCCTGCTCCTTCAGCCTTATCCTTCAGTGCCCTTTTGGGATGCTCTGGAGGAAAAGGGGTTTTTGCTGGCTGCTAAGCAGTTTGGATTGGCTCCCCACCATCTCCTTCCCTGTCCCCCAAATTATCAATAGGATTGGCGAATAGCCAGAAGGAGACGTACTCCCCAAGAAGACCTATTTGGCAGTTGACAGGAGTGTCATGTCCTTTTTGGCCCAACACCTGTGGTGGGAATGAGGACGTCCCCCCCAATGCACTGTCATGCCACGCCAAACCATGCCATGCCATGGTGGACCCTTTCTGGTGGGTGAGTGGGATGGGGAACCAGGCACAGCCAGAGCTCTGTAGGCAGCACCAGGGTAGTCCAGAGCTGGGTGAAGATGAAAGCAATAGGAATTACAGGTAGCTACAGGGAAACAAGCAAAACACTCCCAACCTACAATGACTGACTGAGTTCTGTGTGTTCCTAGATGCAAGAGTCTTTTACCCTTCTCCTTGTACAAGCGCAGAAAGAAAATCCTTGCTGTCATCATTAATTTTCTTACTTCCTTTGGGCCAAATAAAACAGAAGCACAGAAACAAACAGTATGTTTAAAATGTGGTGTTCATCAGATAGCTTTAAATTTATACAAGAGCTCATATACCTTGGAGAACCTAGTCAAGAAATCAGTGATTTTGCACATTTGCAGTTCACCAGGGATCAATTAAAAGACTATTATACTCTTTAGTGATGGTGCAAAATGGAAACAGCTAATATCTCCAACAGAACGTCTTATAAGACCCATACTGGACTTAATGAGAAAAGACATTTGACAAATGCTGTTAGCTATAAGATGCATTTAGCACTCTATTTCTGACTGAACTAATTTATAAGTTAGAGCATGCCCCAGCCTGTACTGATGTAAATGAGATTGAGAGCACTTGATATATTGAGCAGGCCAACCTAATAGGATTCACGTTAGCCTTCATTAAATGTATGAAGAAAACACTAGAAGAACAGCCATAGTCTGAGTTGAGATGAATTTTAAAGTAGCTCTGCTGTCTTTAATATATGAAAATAAAGGATACTTTCTGCAAAAGAAACAGTATATTCTCTGAATATAGATTGAACACACATGAGAATTTGAAGTTTAAAGAAACTAATGCACAGGGGTAGAGACAGACTCAGCCTTGCTTTGAAAGTACTCAGACATATAAGGGTATGATGACAACCAATAGAAGAACTAGTCATGCTCTAAATTTAAGGGACACAAGTGCTTTGAAAAATCAAAGTATATTTAAAAAGGAAAGGTCCTGTAGACAAGCTTTAAGTTAATATCCTCAGGAAGAACAACCAGCAATCGTTACTCATGGGTATGTTTGTCACCAGACAGGGCAGTCAGTGATAGCAGCTCGTGCTGGAATACCAGTGAATTTTAATGACATTGTGCACTGCTACCCAGGGCTTCATCCTTCCTGGGACTATCTCAGCCACAATACATGTTATTCCCTTCACTTTGTGAAAGAAGAGCTCCATTTTTTGTACTTTTATGCCTACTCTCCAAGACAGATTTTAAATAATAACAATAATGGGTACCTTGGACTGATTTTTCTTTTCACCCGTTTTTTGGGAGGAGATGAAGTTTTCCATCTACTGCACTGCATTGTGACCTTTCTAATTTGCTCTGACACCAAGCATATTTAAATGTTGCACCTGTAAATCTTTCCAAATGGGGCTACTGTTCAGACCTTTCTTTTTAAACTATTCTAACCATTCTTTAGATAACTTTGTTTTCAAAACCGTTGCATCTCTCACATACCTAGGTATGGATAAACCACCAACTTAGTGCATCTGCAAAACCCTTCTCATTCCCTCACAACAGAGGACCTCAGCTCAGGATGAAGTTTTTCCAAGGAAAAATTGTCAGCAGACAAAATTTGGCCACGTTCTTTCCTGTCCCATTTGGGACCACTCTTTCAGCTGTGTTACTAGCTACAGGTATCTTAACAGCTGTGTAGGAAGGTTTTATTATATGGCTAGTACTGTTCATACAAAGTAAGAATATGTGAAGGCAGTAAAGTTAAGGAAACAAGTGGATGAGAGAGATAGGGCAGGACAGATTATGGTAAAAAAAGAGAAGACTGAAGAAAAATGAAGCTGATTTGGAGAAGGACAGTTAAAATTATAAGTAGAAGACCAATGTCAATGTAAATAGCTTTAATGAAAAATTGCAATGGCATTTGAGTAGGGAAGGGATAAATGTCTGAAGACAAAAACTCAGGCAGCAAGGCTGTATGAATGTGAATGTATGGGCAGACCCAGTGACGTAGTGACTCTTTGCTCTTTTTGTTGCTGATCTTCATTAGCTTCTTCTCTCCTGGAATTATATCCTGCTTTTTTTTTCCCCAACATTAAAATTACAGCAAGTACACATAGCAAACAAACTTCAAACCTCAGCTAGATTCAGAAAGTTTTCTGTCACTTTGTTTTGATTGGAAACCCACAATACAAACATCTTATTTATATAAAGATGCCTCCCACCAAGGCCAGAACCGCAGCTTCCTTGTCAAGCATGAAAAGAGTGTATACAAATTTGTCTTTGGGACCATGTCACACCACTGAGTGTGACACAGGCTCACTGTGGTGGCAGAGCAGTCTGAGGGCACATAACTGTTTACATCACTTTAATTAAGGCCAGGCTTGTTTTCAAAGAGCAGCAGAGGGTACGGAAGGACTACATCAATGTTGTCTTATTTTAAAATATCGTTAAACATAAACTGGAAACCAAAGCTATAACAAATTGAAAGTGGGATTTACAAGAAAAATCAAGAAAAGTTATAAGCTAAACCACAAGTAGACAAAAGCAAACATTAAATGCTGAGTTTCTAGTCATATAGCCTTAGACATCATGGCTATATACATTCTGTCATTTATAATGAGGCATAGAGATTTGAGCTCCAGTTCTCTGTTTACCACTCTGTCTAATATGGCTGTATCCATTCTATCAAGGAAAAGAGGACAATGTGAGATTCATGTGGTCACCACCATAAGGGAGACAACACTTAAAATCATGGCTGCTTCATGGCTTGCTCTGAGCTAGAGAGAGCTGACAGTGTGGAGAGGGACATGAAATGTCAGGGTTGGAAGCTTAAGCATGAACCTGAGCTATGAACAAGGGAAAAGTCTTTAGATCCTGATTTTTTTACCCTTAGTGTGAATCTGTTATTTTCCACTGAGCTGTTTCTGAGGCTGAGTTCATCATGCTGAGTAACTCCACCATCCTGTCAGCCCAGCAGCAATCTCCTGTTCTTCCTTTGTGGAAGAGCAGTCACTAAACTGAGATGCTGTCAGGTCTGTCTGAATTGTCTCCTGGTTTGAAAACTATTCAGCATAAAAAGGTGGGTAGGAAGAGGGAGTAAGTGACAACTCTCTAATCCTACAGCAGCAGATGCTGTGGTCTTGGCTCTGAGGTAGACAGGCATCAAACTCCATGACTATCTTATGGATCTGTCAAGATCTTTCTTAAAGTGCTGTCAAACTGTTTCATCTTTCAAAAGAGAGAAGGTGGATTTTGCCCATCTCTTTATGCCACCACCTCTTCAGAGCATTTGTAAATGCAGCCAAAGTAAAGAGCAGTTGCACTGTAAGAGATTTTATGGGTGCTTGTTTAACACAACTGGTAGAACCCTTATGTCTCTCCAATACAAGCACAAGTGACTGAGATCCACACAAAGAAATAAAATAAAACCACCATATCATTTCTTCCATTGTATGAGAAGATTTTTCATTTTTAAAGCAAAATAGGTATCTGAGCCATTCTGCCTCTAGAGCAAGGTCTGTTTGCCACAACCCATAGTGCAAAGAGGGCTCCTGCCCAACCAACTACAAAACAGAGGCATTTATAGATTCAGAGGCCCTAAAAGAGCTGCTCCATCTGCACGTTTAAAAGTTATATCCAACATTCCCATTTTTTCTGGTTTTCTCTGTGTTTAAATACCTTCAGTTTCCCATCACAATGACCTTACGTGTTTACATGCCCAGCTTCCATGGCAGGCAGCACAAAGGAGTCTGTTATAAAGGCAGGCCTAGCTAGAGCTTGTTCGCAGGCCTCACACCTATATTTCTTCCATAAATCCCAGTCAAATCTCATTCTAAGAGGCAGTTGCTGAATTGGCTGCTGGCCCTGGAAACCACAGTTTCAAATAAAATGCAACAGAGGAGAAAAAAGAACTACTTTTCTTCTTAAGAACAACAAAACAAAACTAACAACTGCTGCAAAAAAAAAAAAAGAAAAAAAGGAAAGGATTTTAGGTAATGGTAATAAAAATGAGTTCAAATTTAAACCAGAGTGAGAAAAGACTTCTGAAGAAATGTTCCTACTTAAAGGTCAATGGAAAAGAGCCTCAAGTGGCACTCACTTTAGTGAGAGAGCTCCCTGAAGTTAATGGATCCCTTATTGTTTATTCTAGAGGTGGATAAATGTCTGTTTTCAGGACATTCACCTTCATATATGTGAGCTGTAGTGTGTGTGTGTGTGGAGCAAGTCCTTACACTGCAGCTTCCTCCTCACAGCCTCATGTTTTGACTGATTTAGCAGCCACCTGGGCTAACTGGCAGAAATAGAATGAGAAACGTTTAATTAACATCACAGGAAATGCTCCAAGTGTGCTTGGAAATAGTGGGGATTACATTAACATGTCAGTAAATATTTCATAGTTTTACGGTCCTTTCAATTTAGATTTTTATTGACTCGACAGACAAGTGTATCCCTGTGCTGCCTTTAATCCATTTATAGTTGGTTGGGTTTTTTTATTAAAGATATGGATAAGGGGTAACAGGAAACCGCTAATGTCATGCTTGGAGGTATGGGATGCTCAGGTGTCCAGCAACCCGCGGTTGAATCACCTCAGAGTATTTTGCAGGACGTTTACTACCTATGGCTGTAAAGAATCCCTGATATTCAGCCTCTACACCATGTGATGTAAATATGTCTGATGAATTGAAACAAAGCAGCAAAAGAAGTGGAATAATGCTTGAGTCCTTTTTTTTTGGTAAAAGAAGACAAAACCCACCACCTTGTCAGTAGGAGAAATTAAACTGTTGTACCTAATCATGAATCTGAATCACCCAGTTCATATCAAAGTAACTGTCAAGACAGAAGAGATTGAAAAGTCTTTTTGTACCTGACGGCTTCTGCTAAAAAAGCACGACATCTTTCAAAATTCTTTTTGGGACGTTTTCAACTATTCTAAATTGAAGGAAAAACCAAACCACCAAACCCAGGATTTTGACAAAAAAGAGGTGTCTTACAGTGTGAATAGCTCTTACTTGGAAAGCCGGCCTTCAGTTAGCCTGTATTTCCACCTAATTTTAAAGGCTCCACTGCTAATCAGAAACATAAAATTTTACATTCAGTGTTTGTTATGGGCCTAGCATAAAATTTAGAAAAGCCTAATTATTCAATAACAGCCATCAAAGAAAGAAAGGATGTGGCACTGTTACAGAAGACTGAAACATTGCTCGTGGTGTATTAGGTGAATATTGAGCCAACAGTCATACTAGATCATATGAGGCCTGCAAAGTGCTGAAATAGCTACCCAGTGCTCAATGCTGAGCAGGACAAATTCTGTAGAAGAAAACAAATTTCTCTAGGTTAAGTCTGAAATAAACCTTTACTCTGTTCTTATCAGACTCTAATGCCTGCAGGAACAGCTATCACTTACTCTGAGTGGACACAGCATACCAACACCTACTTTTATGGTACCTTTTCCTGAGGAAAAGGTAAATCAGTTCACTCCATAAAGTCAGCTGAAAGGTACACAAATTATCATTGTACATATGGGGTGCATGTGAAATGAAATATGAAATCGGTCTGCCAGTGGAATGGAAAAGCAGACATGGTAGAACCTCTAGGAATAAAACTCTGGAATTACTTTCTAACTGACACATCACGAGGATGCGTCAGCCTTTTGAATAACCCATGTTTGGCCTCTGGAAAGGCTCCCTCAAAGACGATTTTTTGTTTATGTTAAAGCTGGCCACAATAATAACACTACATTTCTTAGAAATATACAAAGGTCAGGTTCTGCTACTGATTTGGAAACTCTGTGTTTAGAAATCAGTTTGAATGTTTCTTTAAGTGCTTGATGGAAGGAGCTGCTTCATGAAATTAGCTCTGGCATTCTAGCCACCAAGATGTAGAGATAAGAGGAGTCGCTGTAGCAACTGTTCAGTGTTGAAGTGGCTCAGCAGCTGGATGCAGGATGATTACGCTTGGAGTCTGACATGGAACCAGCACTTCAGATTCACAATTATGGTTATATCAGAAATCACTGCTGAGTTACTTCGGGGTCTACCAGCTGCAGAAGCAATGAAGTTGCTGTTGTGTAGACCACATTTGTACCTCTGTTGGATAGGGCTTTTTATACCTCTTGATACTTTTACTAGCTTTCCCTGCTGTATGCTTCATCCTAGTGGGAAAGTCTTATGTTTTTCTTCATTATAGAAGAAGATTTTTAGAGAAAGGGAGAACTCTGAGCTCTGACCCACCAGCCTAAGTAAGGAAGCTTTAAATACCTTTGTCAGTGGACCCTAACTCTACTGCCAAGGCAGTGATTTTCTTTGAAAGGGCCAAATAAAAACTCAAAGTGAGTAAATTCTCAGGGAACTGAAAGACTGAAGAAGCTGTTCCTTTTCCAGAAGGAGTAACAAAGATATCTTTATATGCAACATTCAAACAACTGGAGCTGTGGGAAGAGGAGGGGGAGTACGAGCAGAACAAGAGATTCCAGCAGTTTGACTGAGCATCAGTTAGAGGAAAAAAAGAAACTGTAGCCTTTGCGGGTGAGTTCAAAGCAGCAGCTGACAATTTCCAGGCTGTTCCAACAGGCTTGCAATGCTTTAAGGGACTTTCAGACTGAAATTCTAATCAGAGTTCTTTTTTGCTCCTCAAAAGTAAGATATCAGAGTCAAAAAAAAAAAAAAAAAAAGGTAGGTTGGTATTTTAAAGCTTAAAAAACAGTTCCTGATCTGTGTCCTTTAGATACCTACTTGTCCCCAAAGCACTTGCTGAAAGTCTTCAGAGAGCTGACATATGATGCTGGCTTTTCCTTATTTCCAGCTGCAAAAATGCATCATTGGGCCTAAAAAGTACATGAAACACCTCCCTGATATTGTGTTTCTGTGGGAGGTTGTTCCAAAAGATGCTACCTGATCATTAGCGGGGAGGGAATGGGTACACGAATGTGACTTGAAGCAATCTTTGTACTAAGGTGCTGTTTGGCCTCTAACAACCTGTCCTGAAGTATCATTCAAAGGAAAAGGAAAAAAATCAGTATAAAAATCTGTTAGGTGGGTGGCTCCATTGCTGTTTTGTTTCATCTGTCCTTATAATTACCCGAAACAACTGCAATCTTTTTGATAAGCATTAAATCAGATCTTTATCTTCCTTGGTTAGATATCTCCATGCTAGAGATCTGGAAAGAGCATTTAAAACTTTCTCTCTGAGCTGTATGAAGGCTTTATGCATAGAAAGAAGACCTGATATATAGCATTAATTAGCCAGTAATCCAGAGTTTGAAGCAAGCTAAATACATGTTCATATATGACATGACAGACTGTTGTGCAGAAGCTGATCCAATATTTGAAGAACTAAAGAGTTATTAGAAAGGCAAGTGTTGCTTGACACATTATTCCGTCTTGGTTTGGAAATATTGGATATGTTGATTTAAAGCTTACACATGATGAGGGATACTTATAAATTTGTTTTCTACAGTCACTGAGCTAACAAATAGGAAAACATGCATCTGGTCAAAATTTTTAGGTCACAAGTAACAGTTCATTCTGAAGTGGATTGGAAGAGAAACTTTCATAACTGATTATGCCATTTCAGTAAATACCATGGAAAATTTAAACTGGTGGGGTTTTTTGTTTTTGGTTTTTTTTCAGAAAAAATAATGGCATCCTGCCCCCCCCTTAGTAAAATGTTATTTCAATAAGAAATAGCAAGAAATTTTGAATGAAATATTTGTGAAATAGTAAATCCATCCAACGTATTAATGAGAGAGTGTGTCTATGTGTATAAAGGCTTGTTCTGAACAGGGGTATAGGGCTCACTTCCAGGATAATATGTTTTCATTTTTCAGAGCATGAAAATAATGAAGTAAACACCTTTTACAGTATAAGCAAGCACTATGTATTTTTTTCCAACTTCACGTTACATATTTTAGCACTTTGTCCTGAAATACGTCGCATATTCAGAAATACATAGAAAAGCTACACATGAAAATCTGAAATTTTCTAATATTAAGTACCACTGAAGTTTACAATTTCTATCTGCTAAACAGTAAAAATATTCAGTTATAACTTGTCAATAGTAACATATTTATTCTAAGATATTCAGCAATAAAGAAGAGGTACCGTTGTTTAACATTTCTGGCCCGCCATCATGTCTTTCGGCATTTTTTTTTTCTCTTAAGTACATAATGTTTTGATTAGCTATCCAATGTTTCCTGATTGTATCTGTTTATTCTTTCATGTTTATTTTCTTTTCTTGTCATCCGCAAATAGGCTTTGTCTTTTCCATTTTGCTTTTTCCCCTGCATCAAGCAGAATCTTTGCAGATTGTGTCATAAGTGGAACTGGTAAAACATTCTTCCACTGAGAACGCTCAATTCCTAGCCCACTAATTTAAGGGTGGAACTATTTCTGGAAATGTTATGAGCTTGTGTGCTGAAGAGCCTCTTATTCGGTGAGTGGAAATGCACTAACGCTTTCATACAAATGGTCTGTGCTCAGACGTTTTCCATACACTTGGTGAGTTGGCTTTATTAAAATTCTTCTAAAAAATACATATCTCTTATTAAGTTTGCATGCTGATTTTGACATCCAGT
Organism: Phalacrocorax aristotelis; assembly: GCF_949628215.1. Taxonomy (NCBI): domain Eukaryota; kingdom Metazoa; phylum Chordata; class Aves; order Suliformes; family Phalacrocoracidae; genus Phalacrocorax; species Phalacrocorax aristotelis. Next base: position 105,351,263 of record NC_134276.1, on the reverse strand, counting down.
TTTCAAATGTGGTCAAGGAGAAGTATATACAAAATGCTTTGTCTTTTCAGTCTTATCCAAGGGTGGATACTACCCGTTTCTTCAAGGCAGTAACTAGTGTAAATGTCGGAGGACTTGGTCCATTTTTCTATCACTTGAAGTCATTTAAAGGGAAAGAACAGAGCAGTAGGAAAAAGTTTGGAGTCTATGAAGCAGCATGTGCCATTTTTTACCTCCTCCAGGACTGAAACAGAATATCACAGTTTTAGAAAGAAAAGATGCTACCTACTACTGGAGAGCAAATACCCCAGGACAGAGAGGCAGGTCACTGAGCAGACACTCTCGCTGAAACAGTGAGAAGAGAGAAAAGCAGATAGAAGCTGCAGGTAGAGTGTTCTTACAGAAACAGATTTGTTCCCTGCTGTCAGATTGCTTTTTCTGTAGGCTTTTCATCACTCTCATCCTACTCCAACATGATTCAAAAAGGAAAAGATGGTGGCTGAGCAGAGCAGAATTCAGTCAGCAAAAAAAGAAGTATGAGCAGTCTTTGGACAATATTTCACTTTGTTGATAATACATCAGAACTTACCTGAAAAATGAGATTCTCAGGGAAAAAAAATCCTAAACTTGTTTTTTCTTTAAAGTATTATATAATATAAGGTAAGAGGTAGGGGCACAGTAACATGGGTAAATAGCTGAATAGTGCAACCTCCTCTCAGTTCTCTTCTGACAGTGCTTGATATCTGAACATTATCCTCTGTACCTTGGCATTCTACATTTAAATGAGGATTTAATGCCTGTGAAAGGTGTTAGACTGACAGCCCAAAAAACAGAGGAATAACCTCAAATAGTGCATATGCATCACGCCCTTCATAAAAATATCACAGCACACTGTAAAATTAAATTAGAGTCCTTATTTTGCCCACAGATCAAATACACCACAAGGCAGAGGAATGCAGGGGATTTTTTTCTCCACTACCCTGAAAAAGTGCTTGAACATCAACACACAAGACTTCCTCAAAGGCTGTGGCTAATCCCATTCCATTTCCAGACCTCTTTAATTAAGCCTGAATAAAATTATGTGTGGTCATAGCTAGTGCAAGTTATGCTGGTGTTTTCTGTGATATAAACATCTAATGGGAATTGGTCTGTACCAGCTTTTCCTCTCAACACTGAGGAATCATCCAAAAGGTAGTACAAAGCATGCATGATTGAAAGGTTGTTGCATTTGAACCATAGATCTAAAAGGGGGAAAAGGCACCACAGTGGATAACCAGTGGCTTAATCTGAAGAATCACAGTCAAGTTGACTCTGACGAAAATATTTAGGCAATTTTTATGTTCTCCAGAGGTTCAGACGTAATTATAAAAGAATAGTAACATGAGGAAACAATGTGCTTTTTCTGTTGTTTTTTATTTAGGAGAACAATTAAAGATAATGCACAACACTTCAGTTTACTCTGAAAAACAGAAAAACCATGGGTGGATAGGATAAACGGTTAGGATTAAAAAAAGAAATGATCAGATTCCAGAGGCTATCACTATGGGGAAGGAATTGGCTATGACTTAGTAAGTGCCCAGATTAAAACATTTATGCTCCTATTAAAACATTTGCACTCCTATTTTTGTTTATAGACTTTAAATATATTTTTTGTGCCTAGTATACTCTAGCAATACCCTCATAAGGAGGTAAAGAAGGTAGAAACCTTAAAGCACACTGTGGTCTAACCCTAACCCGGAATATAACTTTGCACACTAATATTCTTGCCAATTCTCACCCAGCATCTCACCCACCTTTTCTTGGAACAAGGTTTTATATCCTCAAATTCCTTGGACCCCAATCAGTCAGACCACAGACCAGGGCAGAGCATGGAAACAGCATTACTCGCCTTCATCTACAACCTCCCCAGGGCAAAGACAGAGCGAGACCAAAACGTTTTGATGGTACGGCTTGGCCTTGCACTGACCTTTCATTCCAACCCATTGCTATTGACTCAGCTGTGGATTCTCCTTTGGCTGAACAGGAACAACCACTGGGTGAATCTCTTCCTTGCTCTCAGGTGGAGCCAAGGGGCCAGAGCTGAGCCCTGGGGCGCCTGGTCCCCCAGGTCTCTCAGCTGCTATGACGGAGGTCAGCTCAGCCCCCATCTTTCCTTGCCTCCAACGTCAGCTGTACTGTGTCCCTGTGGAGGGACTTTGAGGTGGTGCTGTGCATTCATTCCTACCATCTCAATTTTGTTAGACCCAGATGTATCAGACCTTGCATTTCCCCAATGGCTGTCTGAGGTTAGTTGCTGAGTTTAACCTATGAAGACTGCCATCTCTCTAAATAACATTAAAGTGATGTTATTTGACATGATGAAATCTTTTAGATGCCTATTTAGTTGACTGTTTGACATTTGAGGGCAGATGCCGATTCCACTCTTGTCCAAAAGGTGTGCTGGTGCTCTCCTCAGTGTGTCTAGAAATGAAAACGGCTCCACAAGTGAAAATTTTTGCTCACAAACTTAGCACAGCCAAAATAATATTAAATATACTTCACTGAGTATAAGCACTTTTTGTGTGTTTGACAAAGAATTTATAACACTACTGACTTATACAAGTTTGGGTATTGTTTGTACTTTTTAATTACACTACCTTAGTGCAGCCATGGCCTGAGAGCACCTGCTAATGAGCACCACTATTACATGCTGAATTGCTTAAATTAATGAAGGAAGGCATATTCTGTGAAAAGAAAAAAAAAAAGAGAAAAAGAAAACCAAAAGGCAGTAGTTCTCTGTGAAGAAATATTAAAGGTTTGATTGAAAAGAAAAACTTCGTCTTTCATTTTATTAGGAAACCTTGTAATTTTCTTCTGACTTTTTTTCACTAGAAAAGAGGGGGAAGAAACCAGGAAGAAGAAAAGGAAAAATATGAAACAAAACAAAAAAATGTAGTGGTTTATTTATTTATGAAAAAAAAATCTAACTAAATACATATTATTTAGCTGTAGAAATATGAAAAGGAAGACAAACATGTTAAAAATGTACAGAAACACTTTTTGAACAAAACGTTGGAAATGCTTTGATTAGTTCTACATAAAATTGTGTGATTCGAGGGCGTATAACAGTTATCAAGAACAACATATCTAGACAGTATCAAAAGATACATACTCCTCCACTGAAACAAGCAAAGGGAGCGTGTTGAATGTGTACTTAGAAAGTAACTAATCTAGAGAGACAACTATGTTGTCAATGCAGCTAACCGAAGTAGAGGATTTTGTCAATAAAATGACAGCTACTCACATGTATTTATTAAACCAACATATTAATGCATTTCAGTCTTACTGCATCTTGTCTAATTGACCAGCAATTAGAGAAGATGCAGATGATGATTAAAAAGTATGGAATCCGTTACGTCATGTCTTATGAGATGCAGAATGGCCTGTTTAATCTGGTTATTACCCAATGAACTAAATTTTTGTGAAATCCATCCAAGATGCAAATGGCTTTTTCACATGAGCTCAAAATTATTTTACTGTTGTAAGCAGGCAACCTAATTCCCAGTGAAGGGAGTGGTCTGGAAAGCAATATGGAAACAAGCCTTTCCCTTTTGGGGAGCCAGTGGTCACATTCTCCTAATAAAAATAAACCTGTAGTTGTGGTCAAAATGAAATTTAATAAGAGAAAGCAGCTGAAGTAAAAAAGTACAAGAAGCATTGCTCTGTATGTATTTTGATCTGAGAATTTCAAACAGGCTCAGCATAAACCAAAGGACAAGAGCTCTCTTTATGTTTTGAAAAAAATTCTTCATCAACAAGTCAGCTACATCAGCTATGCTATTGTATATCAGCCCAAAGTTTCCATTTCTGCAAACAGTTCTCTGAACACAGGTAAGCACATGTAAAGGCAGTTACCAAGACCAGAGATACAGCTGGAGGTCTATATTTCCAGGTGTCAGTCTCCTAACTTTTAATTTGTTTAAGAAACGCCACTGATGTGAGAGGGATGACTAGTGTGCCTAAAATTAAAACCCACATATGAAATGTTGGCTCTATTTTTTTTTCAAATAATGTATTTTCCAGTTTAAGGCTAGAATTATGTCAAAATCGAGGGAATAAAGTAGGAAGAGATTTCATTTTCATTGTAGTGACTATTATACAAGAAACAAACTACTGAATGGAAAACATTGTTACTGTTAGTGTCTTCCCAACCAGAATCAGTGATAAGGAAGCACTTGACATTTCTCCCACCAAAGGGTTAAAATTGATCAATATTAAAAGAAAAAAACAGATAGGAAGGTAAAAGAATTAATCCTAACTACAAGCCAAACAAAGATTAGATAAGTACCACTCATTACTGTATCTACATAACATGCGGTTATCTAGGGTAATTCACAGGAAAAGCAACAACCATTATTAACATAGGAACCATGCAGTTTAAATATGTCAAGGAAAAAAGGTAATAGACAATTCTGCTTTATCTTTAGCCACATGAAATGCTGTCCAAATCCACCTGAAAGTGAGAAAACAATATAGCATTTTCTTCTGCAGCACCGGGTTTCCATTCTGACCAAAGTTGCCAAATGTGCAAGATAGCAGACTTTTCACAATGTAAAGTCATGTTTATTTAAAGAAGGCATTTAGGTGCAAAAATAAGTTAACGTGCTAAAACATTTCATGGATCCTGGACTTGTAAATGAAACAGTATGAGCTACAGAATTCAGTTTCATTCGGAACCCATTGGTTACTCTCCTATTGTTACGTTCGATACCTTCGTTAAAACTCAAGTAAAAAAAGGCTACTTTAAAGAATTTAAATTTTACTGGTTTTGATGGAGGAAGAAAACAGTTAAAATATTCCAAGGCAGGAAATGCTGAGTTTCTAGGAGGTTAAAGGAGTAGGTAATTAATGGGACTTGAGCCAACAAGATAACCTTATTTGCAAAAAGCTGCAGAAATACCTAGCACTAGGCCTTGAGTTTTTCAAGTCAGAAGAAGTCTCCCTGTGTATTTCAGTGGAAGTTCAAAGAAGCTGTATGTTTTTTATGAGCAAGCTGACGACCCACCACATATACTATCCCTGCAGATCTTTTGTAAAGAGACCGTTCTGCTCCCCTGGCTAAGGAGTGATTTGGAAAAGAAAATCGGCTTATTATGAAAATACTGGATTATCACAAGAAAAAAAAAATACATGGATACTGTCTTCTGTCTTGTTCCTTTAAAATAATTTAAACCAGAGAAACATATATGTAAAATATCAGATCAGAACAGTTCTTTGCCCTGACTTCAAAAAGGTCAAATATATGAGCTAAAAAACTCAACTCAGATCCTTACTTCTCTTTTCAAATAGATCACATTCATGAAATTTTTCAGCTATGGATATGGTAATTTCTCTTTACGCCCTTACATTTGGAAAAGTTGATTTAGCAAATTCTCATTCTTTTTCTTAGGTTGGCATAATTAATTTTAAACATATACTAAAATATTTTGCTACATTAGGGTTAAACACAGTAGTACTTTTAGTACTTTTAACAAATTATTGAAGGAAAAACAAAAAAGATGTTTCCAAGACACGGCTTGAGCAATCCCAATAAATACAGAGTACATTGCTGGAAAGCTAAAGGCTTAAATTTTTGGAGGGTAGGGACTCATAAAGGAAGAGCATCAGTGATAAGGAATTCAGTTCCTTGGTGAGTTAATGTTAATAATTACAAGTCATGCCAATATACAACCAGCATGGTGGAATTTGTCAGGGTCTGTGAGTAAGCTGTCCTATCAGAAAATACAATCTACTTATAAAGGTTAACACCACCTATTTATCAGAAGTAGCTGAACTTTAAATCAGATAGCATAGAAGGGAACTATAATACATTTTTCAAAACTGAGCTATATTTTGGAGAAAATCCACTGTCTAGTCCCAACAGTGGAAACGCGCTTTAGCAGGTCAGTAGTTTATACATATGTAATTGGCCCTTTTCAGAATAACATATTTTTCCTTCCTACCTCTACCACTGCAGTTAAAAAAAGCCATTAAAATAGACATTATTTATTAAAGCAATACATTGTTTGACCTTGTATATATAGGAGAAGGTGTCTCGTTTGTTTCTTGGCTGGTGTTTTCAGATTTGTTTTCCCAAGCTCTGACTTCAGTGAGCATGTCCCAGGCCATGGGCATATACATGGCTAGTGAGGCAGGTGAGTTCATTCTCCATACCTTCTAGCCCTGCAAAACACAAATGGCTTAAAAAGAAAACCATACCCCACCTTAGAAAGACACATTTTTCAAGGGAAGCCTAGGAAGTTAATAAATGAAGATTTCACTCTCTGGGAGCTGGACCATGGTCTGTCAAGCACCAGCTGCGGAAAGGGAAATACACCTTGTGCCCCTGGGCCAGGTCAAGTTGCTGGATGGGACTTGGCATTCCTCTTCCCTTCAGCTGCTGTGTCAGAAGAGCCCAGGGTGAGGATGACCTTCCATGGGGGATGGACCACTTTCCATCCCTGCTGTCCTCTCTGAGGGGAGGAAGGCACGTTCTGCTCCTCATTTCCAGGCTTTGCACAGAAGGATGGGCTGAACAGGTTGGCAGAAGAACAATTTACTACTTAATGTTCCTTTCAAAATATTTTGTCTTTGCTTGCCTATAAAAGCTGTCCATAAAATAAGTTGATACATCAGTTCACAATTAATTCAAAAAATCTGTGTTTGCTGATCTTAATCTGGGTTTGGAGAACATTGAAAACACAGAATTTACAGTGGTTTTGCAGCATGGACATCGGTAGCAGAGGAAGTATTAAACACTCATTTCTGTCCATTTTATGGAAGTGTTTTGAAGGAGGATAGCAGGCACAGGGGTCAGTGGCTAAGTGACCACATAAATCCGTTTTCTTGTAGAGGATGTTCAGCAGGGTAATTTCACCATCAGTTTGTAGAATAGGAAATAAATAATCCACCCCACTGTATTTCTCTCACTCCTCTTGAATCACTTGTAGGATCCTGAAACAAGTGTCAGAATTGAAGTTATGTAAAATATCACAAAGTTGTGTGAGTGTGGCCTTAGAAAGTGAAGTTTTACTAAATGGCACTTTATGAACAAACTTACTACAGGGCAAAAGAAAAACAGATATCCTTTGATCTGCTGAATTTTTCAGATTAATAGATTTTTGTACTGGCAATCACAAATGAGAAAAATTTGGTTCTATAAACTATCAGGCTATCCATTATAATGTCTATTGGCAAATAGTTGTTTTCCTCATAAAACAGTTTGATCCTTTCACTTGTTTCCTCTATTTTTTTAAAAAAAAAAAAAAAGGATATTTTCTTAGCTCAGTAACACTGAGCGTTTACTTGGCCCTTGCGAGTTAGTGTGAGGTATTGTTAATGCCCGCTGCGAAATGATGAAACAGGTGACACTTGTGCAGATTGCATATTGAGCTTGAATGTGAGTACGTTGTGGTTAGGCAGCCACAAGATTCTGCTGATAAAGAAACTGTGGACAAGAACAAATCTGATTCCAGGCAAGAACCTGAAAATATTGTTCCTCAACATACTCTTACGTGTTACAGATAGAAAAGGCAGTCTCCAAAACTTCTTTAGTTCATCCAACACACTCCAGGACAAGATAATCAGAGAATTGTTATCTGGCCATTATACCGAATGCTGGTTGGGTAAGAAATTTGTTTCCTTACTCGTACAGACTGCAGTTTCCTCCCAAAAGATTCTTTCTATAACACAGAGGCCTATGCATACACAGTAAATCAGGCTTTAAAAAATGTAATAGGTATGGTTTACTTAACCTGGTACCTTTATGGCCTTAAACATGTAATGTTTACATTTTGAACAAGTGACTCAGGCACCATCAGTTATGTGTTTCTTAGCTTTTCCAGCAGCAGTTGGAGGCAGTCATCGTATTAATGAGCTCAACTTCTAAGGCTTCAGGGCATTGAATGTAAAGGAGCTCATAAACCATGAAAATTTGTAGTACAGCTTTGATGTTACAACAGCAAAAGCTGCTGAAATGTCCTATTTCCCTCTTTGCACCAAACTCTTACAGAGCTTCTTCCAACACATGCTGTGCATCTGTCAGCCATTTGAGAATGTGTGAAGACAAGACTTAGGCACAGGAGGCTTCTACAGCTGAGCCCCAGTTTTCCCAAGTAGCAGAGCCCTTTTATTTGAAAATCTGCACCCTTCATAATATAAATTACAGATTATAGGTGCTGCCGAGCAGTTTGGGAAGTCTGACTCCAGGTGTGGCAGAGTATACTAAATTTGGCAAATCTGCTACCATTTGCTGAATATAAACCATTCTCTCTGGTTGCTTCCAGGTGGAAGAGGCCACAGCTGAGGCACATGGGTTTCAGAGCTGTTTGCAGAGGCACTCCCGGGGGATGGAAAGACCTGTGTTATTGCAGTGGATATGTGAAGCCATGAAGCGTGCAGGTCTGGCCTTAGTGGGAGGATTGGGAGCGACTGCAGCAGGCATCCCAAACTCTGGCTTAGGTTTCACACGGTCACTACAGCTCACATGAGTACTACTGGTAATCCATCCACCACAACTCAGAGAACCTTCAGCGGTGTCCAGAGACATCCATGAGCTTTTGCTAAGTATTTAAAGACTATCAGATGGGCGTAGAGAAAGGATTTGGACCACTGGAATGCACCTCCTTGATCTGTTAAACTCTGTGGTATGCCAGCTGTGAAGGACTTGTATAACCATATCCTCATTATTTTATTGACTGCAGGGAGGAGAAAACTTTTCCTTCATACCACTGGGAGTTAATTAACAGGGCCAAAATCACTACCTCAGTCTTTCCAGTGGAAGCTTCTGCATGGTTCCTGTCTCCCACTGCACACAACTTTGCCTCACCCAGCCTCACCAGTAATTCATACTTTATTTCTGGAAATATTCCGTACTTTATATGGGGTGCAGCAATTTAAAAGTAAACAACAGTTTAGTGAGAAGATATGTTAGAGCATCCAGAAACCAAATGTCTCAGGGTACTGCATTTAAGTGGTGGACAGTGAGGGGTTTGAAAGGTTTTAGTATTGTATTCTGATTATGTCAGCCTCCTGCATGGAAGACTTCAATGGCTGTAACATCACACGCTTTGTGACTGCTGTACAGCAAAAAGGAACGCTTACCATTTCCATCACTGGTTAGTTTTTTGCCATAACAACCTCATTGGATTGACATGTAGAGATGGGATGTCTGTTAGTCACACTGTGTGTGTCTCAATATCTGAGAGAAAACTGAGAGAAAGATGAAACTTTTTGTAACCAGCTTTAATCTCAGAATAGTCGTACCTTGCTCACAAGATTGTTGTCTTCCTCAGTTCCTTGCATTTTTCTATTCTCCTTGTAGTCCAGTTGGAATAGTTGGAGCGGCCTCAGGGCTGCTCTGAGTCCATCTGACTGAATCTCTTTGCTGAAAGTGTTCCTCAGGATTTCCACACATAGCTGCATCCCAGGACGACGAAACATTTTGGTCATGTTTATTATCTCATCCACTCCCTCTGAGACAGCTGAGTGCCTGCAGGCAGGGGCTTTTCAGTGGGTGGTGAAAGGCCCTCATAAAGCCATACGATGCTGTGGCAGCATCCAGACTAACTGGAAAGGCTGAAGAGCAACTTCTATGTTTTATATTTGCAGGTTTATAATTAAATATTAATAAAATGACTGACTGAAAACTAAAAGAAATGTAATTTACTGGTGCACCCCAGTGAAGCTGAGAATACTGAAATCACAGCATATGTTTTCTCTCCTCTTTAAGACTGTAGATTATTACAGACAGACTTTATTGTGGTCTATAATTTTGGTTTTCTACTTCTGACTATGCCAAACAGCATTTTCTGTTTTGTTCGAACAGCAATCAAGAATGGTATGTTATCAAGCCACAGTGCTGTGACCTTTGGATCTGAAGTGAATTTTCTAGCTACTTGGAGCCAACACATATATTAAATTCTAAGGTTGGAGGAAGGGTGAAAAACAGAGGACATGTTTTTTAAGACGTCTTGCAACCCCAAAGCTCAGTTCTTCATTTCTCCTCAAGATTTATTGATTTTGGTGCATGACTACAGATTTTACAGGGATGTTATATCAAGGGCATTCCATTTATTTTGGTCAACAGCCAGCCAGTGAAATTTCTAAACAGCTGTCTGGAACTGGATGAACACATGGACTCAACATGTCTTAAAATAAAGAAATAATAATGTTTTTAATGCAGTTTCTTCCAGTATAGGTATGGTACCAATAAACAATTACAATATTTTTTATTTTTACATACATGAGGAAGAAAGAGAGAGGCTCTGAATGAAGCACAATTCTGAAAGAGAATAGTAAATCCTACCTTCAGGATAAGTAAATGCTTCAGTTTACTAATTAATATCCTTCCCAGGAGAATGCTCTAACAGTGTTGGAGGACTTTCATACAAAATGTCTAATCAGTTTTCTAAGTAAACAAAAAAAAAAAAAGTGAAACAAATGGCTGTAACCTGCCATCCTCTCATTACCTACTTTTGTCAGCCTCTTTCTTTCTTACACTGAAAGAAAAAAGTAACATCCATGCTTCTTTGTCTCCCAAAATACACTCTATTGACTTAACTGCATTAGGAGGGTAGGTATCTCATTAGGTTAAGTACATGGCGTTCTTTTTTCTGTTGTCCTTCTTGAAAGCAATATATCTGTGAAGTACTACTTGCATCAGTATGTAGCCTCCAATTCCTAATATCCTGATAGCATTAAAGGTCAGCGAAACACTGAACATTTTCAAGCTCTCAGAAAACAATGAAAAATGCACTTTCCCACACTGAGTAAGTAGCTGAATAATAGGTCCACAAGTACTGTATTAGAGGTAGATGGGAATGGGCTTTAACCCAAACAGGCTGAGGAAGTTATTGACCAAGTATTTTTGATGACAGGATGGACATGTGCAGTCAGTATCCCTCTAACTCTTGCTATCTATGTTGTGCCAGCATAATAATTAGTTTTCTTTTTTTTTTTTTTTTTGAGGAGGAGGAAAGGGGGGGATAGACTGAACTATATTTCAGTCAGATTAGTTTCCCATTACATCCCTCTGTGCGCTACTACAAGCATTTACTGCAGAATAATCTAAGGGATAATGCAGGAAAGAATACATGGCTGGAAAAAAGAGAGATTGCTTAAACAGGGGTCCAAGAACTACAAAAAAAAATGAGGTCAGTAAAAGCTTTACAGATTCCCGTATCAACACTCCTACTTTGGACTAGAGAAGAAGCAGTGTTACAATTAAAAAAAAAACCCAACATCTCTAAAACTTCAAACTAAATCTATTCTTATGAGTGTGGCTGACTGCATGTCTTTGTGCAGGTTGACAGCCATCAACTCTATTACACACACAGGCACCTGAAGAATAAAGCCAAACTTTTCCCCTTTATAACAACATAACCAAAATGCTTCTGGTTCTCATTGTAGTGAATATATACAGAGAGGCACCTCACAAAGGCTGATTTTGAAGACTTAAGGTTTAAATCACCACCTGTAGCTGCTTATTAAAAGACACATATTTAAAAGGTTACATTTTGCAGCCATTCACAGAATTCACTAGACTTTGACACTGTTCCTAAATTACATACAACGTACAAACCAAACCAGGTAATTCCAGACCACAGGTTTGTTCCTGTTCATGATGATAGCAAAACGGCCTGAGAAACATTTATTGTCCTTTTTTCCCCAAGGGCAATTCACTGATTTGAACACTATACAGTACTGAAGGATGTAGCCCTACAGCGAGAAGATAGCTTGGTCAAAGTAGTACGAATTGTTTTAAGTACAGTAGCAAAATTTAGGGAACTAACTCATCCTTCTGGCTTAAACAAATTTTTGAAGTATTTCTGTGTGGATCGTAAGATCTTTTGTTGTCTTTCCCTGTGCTGGCTGTTGAGACGAGTCAGCAAAGAAAGGTTTCAGTTAGTGCCAATTGTGATAGGGGTTTTGGGAAATGTGATTATTAATGAGTATTTTTATGGGTCTGTGTGTAGATTCACTCCTTCTAATGAGAAGATCAAATTCTCAGATGTGAAATGAGCTTTAGCCTGTATTCTTATCAGATTTTAGTTTAAGGCTGAAATCTACGGATGTGAAAAATGCCTAGAAATTAAAATACAGCTGTCTGTACTATAATCACAGAACTGTATAGAGAAATGTTTTCATTAATTCCTGATCTGCCTGTTTTGACAGCAGCTTAGTTGTCTGATAATGCAACGAGACAAATTAAATCCTGCTTCAGGCAGTACACAGACCACATTACTCAAAAAGAGAAATTAAAAACTGTTGAACATCTGTTATTACTGTGAATTTAATCTGTAGAACAACTTCATTATTTTACTTCACATATTTAACTTTATTATTGAGGAAAAAGAGAACGCCTTGTGGTTAGAACATTGTTTTGGGGAAAAAAATCAGTTATTTATTCTCTATTTGCCATTGATTCCTGAGTGACTTTATGTGAATAAATTAGTCTCTTCGTACCTTAGCTATCCCATCAGCACAATGGGAATATTATTACTGCTCCCTTCATGAGGTGCTGGGAATATTAATTAGTTTCAAATTTACCCCATCTGGACACGGCACAAACTACTTCCCTCTCTGAAAAGGAGTTTGAGACTAATGAATTAGGAGTACTGTATAGGCAGCCAAGCATTATTAAGTTTTTGACTACAGAGAGAATAGTTATAGCAGAACCCTCAAATGTGACAAATCATATTATATATCTCACTGGCCTGGATACGGTCTCTTTTACTGTAGGATATTTAGACACAAACTTATTTTAAATAATGCAAATAAAACAAAATGGCTTAGCCTTACTGAATATTTTCAAGATGGATTATCATGTTTATTGGTGAGACATTAGAATGCCATTTCTGCAGCATTGCTTGTGGTTTACTTTTCTGGATAGATGATATTTGTAACAAAAACTAACAGTGGCACAACACAAAGAAATTTAACATACCTCTCAAGGTTTCTGTTTTGTAGTTTACTCCGCATACACAGAGTTGATGGTCTGCAGTCTCAATCACACAAAGCTCTGAGGGTGAGTGAGACACAAGGAGGAACGAGGCTTATAAGCATGGGTATAGCACTGCAGTGGTGCTCTATATTGCTGTCAGAGCTTGCTTTACTGTGTTTACAGAGTGCTGTGCCAAGCTGAGTTGATATATCATTTAAAGTTGGCACTCGATGCAGTGTTTCCGCACCAAGTGCGATTACATGTTGTGGACAAGTACCCCCAGAACTCCCTGGGAAGAAGGACCAAGGCAATGCAGTTGCACTGGGGCAGAGAGGAAGAATCACCTTTGAACTGAAACCACACAGAATCTTTTAATAGCTAATTTAAGTAATTAAACACCACCCCTACCATGCACATAATCCATACCAACATGCTGCTTTATTGACACACTTCCTCTGAGTGCAACTTGAGCTAGAGCTGAGCAGCACACATCAGAGGATTCTCACAGCAGTAAAGTGCACTCTTTCACTGCAGTTAAATAGATTTAAACTGTGAATCCTTGAAGTATAGCAAATAATTAGCCCTATTTTGTAGCAAAGAATTACTGAAGATTGAATAGACCCATAGGTACCAATCAGAAAATGAAACTATTTAAAAAAAAAAAAAAAAGGACAGTTGTAGAGTGAAGCAAACAACACATAAATATGAAAGACAGGAAAAAGAAAACTAAAATTTAGGAAGTATGAAAATACAGTATGGTATGAACTGGTATGAAAAATACTGGTATAAAAATAACTGTGCAATTGTAACATGAAGAGAGGGTCTTCAGTCTTGATGGAAAGTACAGATCTGATGCACATCTTCTAATTGGATTCTTGAATGCCTTCATTTGAATTGGCTTGATATGATTAAATCCAGCTACATTTCGACTCTGTGTTACACATGGTATAGACACGATAGCAAAACAGTGTAAATGCAAATAAATGGAAATCTGGCTTGCAAGATGGAGTCACTGATGCCTTGGAGAAACAAAGAGCATGACTTAATCAGAATGACAGCAAGCTGGTTTAAATAACCTGTCCAGAAAAAATTGCAATAATGACTCACATCATTTTATATATCATATAAAGAATGGGAAAGCTATAAATGATATTGCAAACTAGCAGATATGGATATTCAGAGCCAAGGATACTTTCTACTCCATGTATTTGCCCTTCAACCACTAACGTATAGTTGTCTAAATGAAACTAGTAGAAACACCGCTGTAGGTACCTACACAATGAGGTTTGGCCTTGCAAAAGATAATAGATGACTTCCAGAAGAAATGGTCTCTCATAAATCTTGAGGACAGGCCCTGAGATATTTCTCTATGCAAAATAAAATTTGCATCAATCTGATTTCCTGTGTAGTTTACCTTAATAGATATATATTGTCTTTCTCAAAATACTGCTACAACTCCTACAACTGCAGAGTATCACATAAGATTTCATAACGAACAGTGTCATCAGCTGAAGAACACAGGACCATATGGGATAACATTTTTGGAACAGATCATCATCCGTAAAGGATGGATGAAGCATTATGATGAGTCTCCAGTGTTTGTTGTAAAGCTGCTTTCAAAAGGAACAGGATATCTACAGTGAACTCCTTGTTTCAAATGAATTAAACACCCTCCTACAGCCTTTTATTTTTTTCAAAATACAGGCAAGAATCAAACTCTGCAGATGTAATAAAGAGCTTGTAACTCTTTCTTCCTTCCTCCCCCCATCCCCAATCTCTCCACCAGCCTTCTTTTTTTTTTCAATTCTCAGAACTTCAGCTTCCTTAAAGAAATTTCTGTATTAGCAGATCATTTGACAATAACTGATGATATGCCACATCTTGCTTCTTTATTCGCCATTACAGCTACTTGCAAGCAGAGCCAAATGACATCCTCTGCCTCAAAAACACCCAGATACCTTCCATTCCTACCTCCTTTCTGAATGGAATGAAATGTTTCCTGGACAGTGAAAAAAGATAGTAGATTTAAGCATTTATACTGTATCTATGCTATCTGAATAATATAATATTAATTTTCACCATATCTCCCTAAATATCTATGCTCTCTGTGCAATTATCCTTCTACTTAAAATCAGAGTGGTCATCCCTTTTCAATGGTTATACTCACTATTTTTCTTTTTATGAGCTTTTAAGGAGTCTGGCAATTATTTGCCCATTCATAAGAGTGACAGCTGATCTGAAATAAAATAGAAGGAAAAAGAACAACCATCTCAGGAAAAATAAAAAGCTTTTTCAGCTTCATTCCTGATATTTTAGCTGATAAATTACTAAAATGTGCTACGACAAGAAGGCAGAGGTGCAGAAAAGCATTTTTCATGCAACATGCTGTGAGACTGTTGTCAGAGCCTAGATTTTGTCCACAGATCCTTGACCATTCAGAGCCCCTAGTGTCTCACCTATCCACTTCTGTTCTGAAGTCAGCTTTCTTTTTCCGTTTGTACTCTTTATATCATACAAGACCATTTGAATCTAGTCATTTATTTTAAATCCTAAGATCCTCGCCACTGCGTTATAATGCTAACTTCTCCATTGGCAGTTAATGGAGCACACCTCAGACATGCTAACCTTGAAGCTAAGTTGGCCTTGGGCATCTCTTGCTAAAGCAGTGACCAATAATAACTTAATATCATAAAATCTTTACAGGCTTGGCAGGAAAGCGTTCTCTTTATTCTTTTAATACATCATAAAGACAGAGTAGTGTCAGTGCTTTACTTGTACACCTAGTTCGGTTTACTGACAGATTTTAAGAGGAGGTGCTTGCTAGCCATGCCAATTTCCCTAGTGAGGCCACATTTGGAGTTCTGAGTCCAGTTTTGGGTTCCCCAGCTCAAGAAAGACAGGGAACTACTGGAGAGAGTCCAGCGGAGAGCTATGAAGATAATCAGGGGACTAGGAGCATTTACCTTATGATGAGAGGCTGAGACAGCTGGGTTTAGCCTGGAGAAGAGAAGACTGAAGGGGGATCTTATCAATGTTTATAAATATCTAAAGGGTGCCTGTCAAAAGGATGGGGCCAGACATTTTGGTGGTGCCCAATGACAGGACAAGGGGCAATGGGCACAAGTTGGAACACAGGAAGTTCCACTTAAATATGAGAAAAAACTTCTTTACCTTGAGGGTGGCAGAGCAGTGGAACAGGCTGCCCAGAGAGTTCATGGAGTCTCCTTCCCTGGAGATATTCAAAACCTGCCTGGAAGCCGTCCTGTGCCCCCTGCTCAAGCAGGGGGGTTGGACAAGATGATCTCCAGAGGTCCCTTCCCACCCCTACCATTCTGTGATTCTGTGATTCTGTGAAATCAAAGAGGAGTAGAACTTCTGGGCCATAGTAGGACTTGATTCTGTTCCCAAAACAGGGTGGTAGTGGGTGTTGCCCATTTCCAAATAACTTTTTCCCTGCAAAAGGTTTGTTGGCCTTTCTCAGTAAACTTATTTTTTATTCTGTCTTGCCAGAAATAAAAAAAAATACACCTGGTAAGGAAAGACTTGTATATAAGTACAGGAAAAAGGGATACCCCTTGGCAGTTCATGAAAACGGTCAGACAGAGGCTAAATAAATAGGATACTTTTCCACTCAAAACATGAATTCTGAAGTGTGTTATGCCTTAAACAAATTAAGGAATGAATCCTGTATTAGTCCCTGAACACCTTAATTCCAGAAATTCTCATTCTTCTGTGGTTCTCGTCAGTTCATCCAGCTGATGCACTACAAATAAAACCACCCTTGCAGAAAGTTCTTTTCTCTGAGTGTTTTTTTACTGATGTTATTTAGTTTTCAAAATTTGACTATTTCCTTGATTACCAAACCGATGTGAATCATAGCTTCCTTCCTCTTGGTTGGAGAGGGGAGGAAACAACCTTTTAAAATGTGAGCTGTAAGCATCTGAACATTACAAGAAAAGGCTGAGATCTGGATCCCAATGTCTGCATGGTCCACGTTGGTGGTAACACACAGAGTAGGCTAAATCTTGTAATGGGTCTGGCTGGGATGGTATTAACTTTATTCATAGTAGCCTGTATGTTGCTTTGGTTTGGATTTGTGACTAAAACAGTGTTGATAACACACCAGTGTCTTGGCTGTGACTGAGCAGTGCTTGCACAGCATCAAAGTTTTCTCTTTCCCACTATGTTCCTTCAGTGAGTGGGCTGTAGACTGGAGATGGGAAAAGAGGTTGGTAGGGGACACAGGCAGGGTAACCAACCTGAATTGACCAAAAATATGTTCCATATCATATGATATCATCCTCAGAAATAAAAGCTCATGGAAAGGAGGAGGAAGCAGGAATGTTTGCGGTATTCATGTTTGTCTTCCCAAGCAACCACTATGTGCGCTAAGGCCTTGCTTTCTGGGAAGTGGCCAAACATCTGCCTGCCGAAGGGAAGCAGTGAATAAATTCCTCTTTGGTTTGCTTACATGATCAGCTTTCATTTCACTTATTAAACTGTCTTTATCTTGACCCATGTGTTTCTTGCTTTTGGTATTTCTGTTCTCTCCACCATTCCACTGGGGCATGGCAGAGGAGTGAGCAAGTGGCTGTGTGGGTGCTTGGCTGCTGGCCAGGGTCAACTAGCCACAACCACCACTTTGATTCAGCTGAAGAAAGGTGCTCTCTCATCATAGCTGTCTCCTCAAATAGATTGACTTTAAACAAAGTCTCATACTTCTATTGCCTCATTTCACTTCCCTTAAATCAGGCTGATTCATGAGCAATTGTTGCACTGAGTCAAAGCTAACTCATTCAGGCTCCGTAAAGTCACAGCCATGCTACCATTTCAGGCACGTCCTGCAATGCAATTGACCTCTTATCAGCCAGATTGTTTTGCATTGCATGTTTTGCATGTTTCTTATTCACTTAGGTGGAGTGCACAGGGAAGCAATGGAGTTCCAGCTCTGTCAAGGTACTAATTTCATTGCAAATTTAATCATATTTTCAGAACTGCTTTGCACAAATTTTGTCCCATCTTTAGCCAAATGTCACTTTCTGAAAACCACTTTTACGATAATGTTAAATTACAGTTGTTTGGTTTTGAGAAATAGAAGACTATGATTGACTCAATCAAATTTAATTTCTGTGAAGAACAGTTTATGTAATTATAAGCAGTAAAGTTCTACATAACGAGCTATTCCTGAAATGATTCAGTGTCTTTGGACTCTTTTATTCATTTATTTGGATTTTTTTTCTTTCTGTATTTGCCATGCCCTTTTAATACTTAAATACAGAGAATACTGCATAAATGTTTATATATTTTCTATTAGATATCCAAAATCTGTGTGTATTTGCAAAAGAGAAGGATATAATGTATAGTAACACAAGGAAACTCATAAATAAGAATGGAAAAAGTTTTGAAGAAAAGGGATTAATATTTTTTGCTAAAATTTTTCTTCAGTTTCCTCCTTTGATCATATAACATACAGAGACATATTGCACCACCCTCTTTGGTTTGATGCATTCTAAACTTTGAGGACCTGAGAGCCTGGAAAATGGAAAACCAAGTGATTTACTGACATGATTTTAATGTTCTGAGGTCAGTTCATCATGTTCCTGGCTTTTCTCATGCTTCTCTGTGTAGATACACAGAGTTCAAATTTGTGACAAGTAACATTTAATAACTTGCATCTGTTTGCTTTTGCTAATCTAGAAAGTTGTTGCTCCAGTTTGGCTAACAACCTCAGTGGTCTAAACCACTAAAAACATTCTTAGTATTTTGTTTATCACAACAAAGAGAAACAACATGAAAATCATGGCATGAATTTTTGATTTCTGAAGTCAACACTTCTGTCATGCTCCATGTGGCAGTTGGCAACTTCCAAAGAGTTGCTTAAAAATCTGCAAGTTTTATACTAAAGTCCAGCTAAATTAGCCTTCTTGGTCATACTTGTATCAACCTTTCATTAATCAACTCTATAAGCAGATCCAACTCTTATAATGAGAAACATGGTGAAAAGAATGTAATTTTGGTCTAGGAGGGGAAAATAGGAAGCACTGCAATCACATGCTTAATTATCATGGAGGGTTTAGTAAAAAATATGGAAAGAAGATCACAGGCTGTACAATTGCGGAAAACCAAAATATTGTAGGGGATCTTTCACAGTGATTACAACAAATGGGACTCATTCATCATTACATTTCCCCTCTACTTTAAGGGCTTACATGTGCATAATTGAAAATACTTGGTGGTATCTCAGGTCTGTTATCCTACTTAAGTTACAAAAATATGTTTTCCTGACTTGGTAATAGTTGTGACTTTGCTGTCTGTCTTGTTGATCTGATAGAGAAAGTCAAAGGTTTCAGAGGAACCACATACCAAAATGTGTAGCTGTTCCTTTTTCAGTTATTCTGATTGCACTCTTAGGTTTTCAGAGCAAGTTTGTTTTATTTCTCTGCTTTGCCTCCTAAATCAACAGAATGGAAACAGACACTGTTTTCATTTTGTGACATCTTGTGTTTTTCAAGTTTCAGAAACCAGCAAACAACTTACGGCTGAAGAGTGCTGACACACAGTAATTGCTCAATAGAAACACTTTTGATGTGGAGAGAATTTGCTTTTTAAGGCAGTGGGAGAAAGACAGTGCAAATACCACTTGTGCTCAGTGGGATTTCAAGTGGTTGACTACCTACTGGACATTTGCTTTGATGAAAGCCACTGAGACCCACTAGTCACTTCCCCAAAGAAATACAGGCAATTCATACCTACTTTTCACAATAACCTTATGAGGTGGGATTTAACTCAAGAAAAGTTGCTTAAGGAAATGATGGTCAGCTTGGGGGAAACACCAACCTTCTTATGCACATCAAACAACCTTAGTGAATCTAGAGGGACCTTTTTTTGTGGGAACATTCTTTCCTCTGAGCTGAGCTTATTAGAGAATTAAAGCCAAAGGACATAAACCTTTATGTACCACAAGGCGCAGCTCCAGGGGCAGCCCCACCTAAATCAGTGGGGCTGGTATTCATATGAGAGTTCTTCAGAGTAAACATTTGTCAAAACACTCTGGATTTTGATGACCTCTGTCAATGAGAACTCCTTTGGCTTCAACCACTACAAGCAGACACTGCTCTATTACCATTGGTAAAACTTCTAGCTACACATAAGACACAAAAATAATGCTTGGAATGTACAGATTTAAAATTCTAAAGATCTTCAGACTGTTTAGTAAAAAACCGTAACCCCTTACATACAGTAATAAAATAGAAATCAACATTTAATAATACAGGACTCTTTTGCAGATGGTGCCAGATAGAGTCTTTCAAAAGTACATTAATTTGAGTTTTCCCATCTGACAGAGCACTCTTGCCCTCTTCCTTCTATCAGTTGAGTAAACATAAAAATGAGGAAAAAGTAAAACGTGCTGTAACGTGAAACACATCAGCAACCGATGAGACACTGAAACAGTTGGAAATATGGTCTCAAGTCTTTTGTAGATGTAATGTTGAAAGATATCTTGTTCTGCTAGCTCTATGAAAGGAATAACATAACCCAGGTGAGGAACTGTGGTTTAATGCATTATCATTACAGCATACTTTGAAAGAGATAAAAAACCTAGAATGCTTCTCAATAATGCTATTTTACTAAACAAAAATTGGGATGCTTGCTAGTTATTAGCCAACAACATGATTGCATGCAGAATACTTGAGTGTGATTCACTTTAGATAATGCTCACATCACTTTGTTTCTTAATGGGATTTAAGGTTATACTTACTTTGTTTTGTAGATCTGGACTTTAAACTAGATATAAACTCCATGAAGAAGGCTTACCTAAAAGTAACCTTGTGATAGTAGAGACCATACTAAGTTTGTGGGGACTTACCCGTGTGTTATTTATGTATTGTGGCTTTCTACTGACATAAGCCTTTTGGGTTACTAGTCATAGTCTGGAGAGCTAAGGTGTCAAATGAAAGTCAAATATACATGTAAGTCAAATAATAGATTTCCATTGTGGAAGGCATGTTAGTGATGTACACTACCTTGAAAAGTCTCCTATTCTTTTGTCATTTTAGCAATTGTTCCTTTTTTTTAAACTTACTGTGAAACCTGTGGTATTCATTGATGTTTAACTTGGCCTCCTGAGTGTTCACATCAGGCCATTGAAGTTAACTCTGAAATGTTTGGAGTGGATCGTAAAAATAGGAAATAAAACTGTTCTTGGTAGGCTCAGCTTCCTACTGCATAGAATTCCTTTACTCCGCTGGATTTGGCAGATCTGGAAGTTGTTAGCAGCAGTGAGGACATCAAGCAGTACTTTTGATCTGTATTTAGAAGGGGAACCATTATCTACGTGCAGGCTGAAGCCAACCTGCAAAGTGCTCACTGAATGGGAAAGGAAACTTCAACTTGCCAGACAAAAGCAAAAAGGAATTGCATTGAGGAACCATGCACTAATAGCTTTCCTTTATAAGTTAGTTTTTAGTTGCATAATCCGTAAGTCCACATTTTCCTTCTACAATATGTGTCATATGGCTATCAAATGTACTTCCTGTGTGTTTTGACAACTGCGAGAATGGCTGGGCACTGGATGATCGTGCCATAGGAGGATCTAGAGCCATGAGGCAAGAAACTCTGGTCACTTGAGATGCAGCGTTACACTTCTGCAGAACACTGCCTCCTTGGAAACTGGCACCGTCATGCCTTGAATCTGCAGACATCGACGCTTAAAAACCAAGAAGTGATATTTCAACTAAAGAAAGGCAACACAACACTGGGGCTAGTGCTCCTATCTTTCATTCTTTCACATGATGCCTTCAAAGACATCAAAATATCCCTAAATATTTTAAAAAAGGTTCAGGATCAAAGGCAAGTCAAATCCAATGTGGTTTATTGCTTGTGAAACTCTGGAACTTCTTTAGTGTTCACAAAGCTTGTTTTAACTTGTGAAATATCTTTGCTTCAATTAAATCACATATTTCCCAGCCAGGGTGATTCAATTTTATATTTGTCTAAACTAAGAGAATGCTATGTGTTAGCATAATCTAAAACACACTTAACTGAATGGGAACAGAAAACTGGATGCTAAAAATGTCTTCAGACATAAAAAACCAAATTACTCATTAGTAAACAAAGTGAAAGAGCAACTAAAAAGGCACAACAAGGCTAGACTACTCTTGCGACAAAATTATGAAGCAGAAGTGTGAAGTCATTAACTTCCTTTAATAAGCAGTGTTGCCATATTTGGGTGCTGATGTTCAACAAGAGGAAATTGTCATAGACATTTACAGACCCATATAAGTTCACCTCTGCTGAAAGCCTCTTCTGAAAACACTGGTCTCATTTCTGGAGTTTTTATTCTTGGGAGGAAGCAAGTAGACAGATTTCAGGGGGCCGGGAGAAGAGAACTAAGGGATTAACTCAGAAAGTTAAACAGGTAATGGCATGCTTAAATTACACAGAACTGAACTAAATCAACGTCATAAATTAAGAAAAAAGTAAAATCCAGTTAGAGTATTATTACTCAAAGATGTAAGAGGTTGTGGCATCCTGCCCTCTGGTCCACTGCAAGAGCTGAAACGGCAGCTACTTGCTCATATCCCAGTCGCACTTGAAAGTTCTCACTTAGATGCATCATTCCACGGAGCTCACACTTGACTCAGCTGACATCATTGGCCTCCTTTTATAGGAAGAACAGAATTAGGGTAGGATTCCTGGTTAACTTTGCCAAAAATATTCTCATATGTATGTCAAATTTATTACTTAGTTTACCTCGGTAACAGATACCTAAGTGAAGTTTGATAACAAAAAAATTCTTTAGAAATGAGAAGGATTGTGTTGGGCAGCACATACTAAGAATAGCAGATTTGAAATTGATATGATTTATAAAAGATGTTTTGAGTCAACTAGAAGCTTTTGGCCTTAATTTTCTTGCCGCAGGGAACAGAGACTACCAACAAACATGAGGGAAGATGGCAGACTATGATGCCATTCAAGGCTATCTCTGGAGACAGAAAAAGGATTCTGAAGATGACTACTAAACTGCTTTTGACAGCTTAAAAAAATCCACCTAGATTGATAGGTTTCTCACTGTAAAAAGTCACCTTCAGAGAGGGAAGTGAAAATTCAGAGGGATATCCAGTCAAGAAAGTGTGAGTGTGGGAAATAATTGGGAAAGGTTCTGGGGGCATTCCATGGATTTGTAGCTATATTGACAAAATACTGCAAATCTGCAAGATAGAGCTGTATCTGGAAGAAGGAAAAATATTCTGCAATAAGCTTCAGATAGGAGAAAACCAAAAACCTTAACTATTCTAGACATGCTGACACATAGTTAAGTTTAAGCTGACTGTAAAACAGAGAAGCAAATAGAAACAGACAGAAATGTGTCTTTCTTAGTGAAGATTTGCCTTGGACATTGCCCTGGGAAGTGTTGCCCAGAGTATCCTGTAGGATGCTTCACTTTGGTGTTTTTAAAACTTTATTGGCCCAACAGACCGCTGCTAGCTCTTAGCATTTCTTGCAGATCAAACGGTACATCAGATCACACTGTACATCACTGTACATCCGCCTTTATCTATTATTATTTACTTCTTCACGAGTTTCAGAGTAGGAATTATCTATGAAGGCATGCAAACTACAGCTGGCCAATGTTTAGAAACCTTTGCTTTGTTTCACCATTTTCTATGGGAATTCTCACAGTTGCTCCTTTCTAAGTAAATGGAGTTACTATACAGTAAAACGATAATGTTTCTACTGCTGGAGCAAAGTAGTCTTTCTTCACCATCTTTCTGTCTGTTGCCAAACCACCAAGCTGTCCCCATTTATTTTGAAAACTTATTTAGAAATCTGAATCTGGATGGGAATAGGAAAGTAAAGTCAACATTAGGTAAGGAAACAGCATTTGAGTTACTTAGCTTGCACTAGGCTCACCCTTATTTGTTATTACTAAATTAACTCTGGGCTGGAAGAAAAGGAAAGTTATATTCAGTTGCTTTTACCTTGGACTTAAAAATCATAGCCAAAGTTTTTTAGTATTCTGGATTCCTTTACCTAATTTCATCCCCACACTGAAAACTACAGTTAAAGAAATCCAAAGAAGTCACTTTTGTGGCAAAACTTTCTTTCCATGGCAGTGAGCATGCAAAAAAATGTAAGCACTTGCTTACATTTTGAGATAGCTGTTTAGGGTTTGGGTGTTGTTTTTTTTTTTTACTGTAATATGGTCATTTTAAGGAGTGAAAACATCTCAGCTCAGCTTTCCTGTCTTAGAATAAATCAGAGCACCTTTGAGTACTGAGGTGTGATTATTCCTGCATCACAGATAGTTATTTGTGTGTTTTTTCTAGGCAATATCAGACAACATTTCCAAGGCTGGTTGCAAAACTTGCTCTAAAAGTTTGGCTGCCAACTGACTGCTTGTTATCTTTTTTCTAGGGCCAAGGTAGCTGTAGGAGGCTAGGTTACGTTTCATCTTTATCCTCTCCTCCAAGATCACCAGGAACAAGATTTTCAATGTTACGTGCCATCAGTTTCATGGAGGTAATGGAATCTATTTCCTTGCTATCAGAATTATTTTTGTACTGAAGTCCTTGCACAGAGATTAGGGCAATTAGGCTTTATCCACCAGTCCTCTCCATGGCTCTCCTACTTGCTCCTTCTCAGCTCTGAAGACTCAACTTCACTGTGCAGAGTTGTTATTTATGGTCAGCACATAACATTTTATCTCTTCTGAAAAGTTGACTTAAACTTGTCAAAATGCTCAGCTGTTCCATAAATGTTTATGTTTCTTATAACAGTAATGGCCACAGACACAGAATATGCAACATGCATCTATGTTTTGCTTTGACATGCCATTCCAGTGGAGTTATTAAGTGATAGAACTTGCTTGACACAGCATAATTAGTAATCTTGCTCATATATTTTGCTTCACTTTACTGCTAAGAAAGCTAACAGTGCAAAACCAATTATTTCTTTCTGGAAGAAAAAACAAATCTGAATCCCAGGTTTCTCATCATCTGCACTGTACGAGGATAACGTGGCAGCTCCACAATTGTTTTCCCACTGGGATCTTATACTGGGTGGATGCCCAATTTCTCCTTTCTAGTTGTTTGAGTATGTGTAGATTTTAATTTTTTAAAAAGGGGAAAAAAAGAAAAGTAACTGTTGACTTTCAAAGCTTAAGGCCTAATGTTGCCAGGTCCCATTCTGGTACTTCTGCAGGGCAGGGATGAAGGCAGTGCAAAGTGTTTTCCAGACTCACATTGCCTTGAAAAAGTGCTAACTAAGATCATATTCTTTGCTCTCCCTAGAAATAATCATCTGCTCCTATTTAGCACCAGCCCTAATCTTCCAACGAGGGGAGCAGCTGGGTGTAGGTTCAGTTACACCCGTGCCTCTGTGCTGGCTAGTCCTATTAGAAGACACTGACCATGTGCTTAAGCATTTTAAAAGTTAATAGAAGAAGAATCTCATTGTGAAGTTACTTGTAATTTTGGAAATCATTCTTTCAGACACTTTACTACAACAAGAATCCTCTCTGTCACCTCCCCTTCTCTAACACAACCTAATAATGAAGTCCAAGGTGTTACTGAAAGTCCAAATTTTACTGAACATTTTGACTGAAAACTCAGCAGCATTAGGAAAAGAGATTGCCATGACACACTTCTTAATGACTTTCTTGATACTGTTGCTTACAGGGGAGCAAAAGAGACACCTATGTCAAAGGATGAAGAAGACATATTTCTCCTGAAAAAATGCATGTAGTGAACGTATTAGAGGCTGTGTTTGCCTACCCAGTTAAGGATGGATGGAGCCCTGATTTGAAACAGCCAGCTCTTCTTGGGTGCTCCTAGCTCCCTGTCTTTTCCTCTGGTAAATATACAGCCCTAAGTGGAAGATTCGTTGCATGTGAGAATAACTGCTTGCAAATTTAGTTGAAAATGTAGCTTTAAATCCATAGATGCAAAAAGCACAGATTTCGTTCATGTCAAGAATCTGCTGAACACTGCGTTATCCATCTGCCCATGTGTAATTTAATCTGGCACCATTTCCAGTGATGTCATGCCTGGAACGTCCAGCCCTGTGGAGAGATACTCACCGGGACTGAGCTGCTGCTTGAGGTGGAGAGATTAGCAGATGTGGTAATTCACTGTTGGAGCAGAGTTCATATCAAGTTGCATGTTTGAGTAAAGACGGTTTCTGCTCTTTAAACCATGTAGTTTTGGAGCAGGCATATGTTCAAAAGACAGGTAGGTGACGAATTCTATAGCCACTTCTGGCTGAATGTTATAATTTTAAGGAAAAAGTGTTCCATTATGTCATTTCATTTTGTGTCATTTCTAGGCAGCTGGCTCTGCAACTGTGGGATAAGGCGTGTCTGGCAAAACCTGTTCCACATAGATAAAGTTCTGCTGCATTATGAGTTTTCCCCAACTCCAGTGAAGAAAAACTATGGTCAGTTTTAACACCGTGTATAGCCAGATGGCATAGTCATCACTCAGGTGATGATGACTGATGGTGGTGACTGACTGCCTAGTAGTCAGAATCTCCCTACTAAGTGATGGCCCTGCTGCAATAGATTTTGACAACCTTCAATTCAATAATGTTTGTAAAGAATTTGCATGAGTTAAATTGCTGGGGCTACAGCTTCACAAGATACCAGACCCAGTTCTGGTATCTTTACCAGCACTGCCTAATACTTTATTTTGTAAGCTGATGTATTACAGGCAAAAACATCAAAGCAGCGTCAGGCAGTAATCAGTATGGATGACAGTGTTATAATCTTGTGGTCTGTGATACAAACACAGCCAGGTGGTGTGGTCACTCAGTCTTTACAGGGAAATTCAGTTTGTACAGGGACTATGTGGGAAGAAAGTATAGTTTTTGATCTGGGACTTGTTGAATAACTCAGATTTGAGACTAGGAAGATGCACAAGAAGAACCGCAGTTCATCTGCTACTACCTGGTAGCTTTTTTGGCATTCTCTTCTTAGTCTGTGCTCTTCCCAGCATGACTCTGAAATTACTAATCATGGGTATGTGTTTCCATAACCCCACACATGCATTCCCACCAAAAGGATAAATACAGCTGCAGATACTGGCCAGCTATCTGCTTTTTTTCTCCTGGGTCTTACTTACAATTTATAGCTGCCACTTTTTGACAGAAGGTGTGTGAAAAGAGCGATAGACTCTCTGCAACTAGACAGCAGAGAACCATTAGGATATCAGCACTCAGCAGCTAGATTTGGTTGCCTTTGCAAGCTCAGTCATATAGCAACAGCTAGATAAAACAAATACTGCACAAGAAAAAACTCAGCCCTTTTTTTCTTCTCCTCTCTCCAGATTTAATGGGGCATTCATACTCTTCATGCTTTGGGTTTTATAACTAAGAGCCAGCACTTCTATCTTATGCATGGGCAACATCCTTTAAGCTAGGAAACTACTAATTGGTTGCTCTATCCATCCAAACCACTAGTTTCTACTGTTATTTTAGTTCAATATTATTGGCCTCAATGAAGAAATCCAGCTGCTTGTAAGTCACTCTTATCCACGTTGCAGAATGGAACCCATTATTAAGGCAGCCCCTGTTATGCCCCAAAACTAACACTAAAGGAGATCGAACAGGAAACTTGATAGGTTCCTCTCCCACACCACCCCCCAACCCCTCTTTCAAAGGCCTTCACAGATGAGCTTAGACAATTATTTTATTTTGATGAAGACCTCTACAGAATAGCACTGTGTTTGGGAGAGCTTTCCGCATAACAGGTTCTCAAAACCTGGCTCTGAACAAAGGAGTAAGGACTCACCACACACTGCTTCCTACTCGTCAAGTTTAGGTTCTGAGTGGAGCATACCCCAGCTCCTGTCTGGTCTATGTTTCCAGGTTCATTTTCATAGACTCTGACATGTGGAGTGCAAAGAGACAAGTTAAGGCACAGTTCTCCACTCGGGTGTTTAAAAAAAATTTCTGGCTCCATACAAGCTTTTGTTCACAGACCACTCTTCCACAAGCAAGAACTCACACTGAAACTGTCTAAAAATATTGTTTTGTAATGCAGCAACAGGACATCCTCAATGAAAAGCTCCCTTTCCAGATTTTGTCTGAAGCTTCAGAGATGCAAATATCCTGTGGGCTGCAGTTCCATATTTCCTGCACTATTTGAGAATTATGCAGCAAGCTGATAGTCATTACTGATTCACACAGACTGCCAGACCTGTTAAAATCTGTAACTTACACTGGATGAAGAAATACTACCATCATGATAGCAAAACAGATCAATAGCTCCCCTCTTCAGTTAACAGTAGATGATGGCAAGTAATTTAGAAAGCAACATGAAAAGCACTGAAATACACTTAAGTAGTTATATTATACAATAGTAATATGTTTCTTCTTTACTTCACATGATCATTGCTTAAACTCTGGGTTCTGTGCTGTCTCATCCTTAATTACACGGAAGCAATAGGCATGTCTACTCTACATGCAAATATCTAGTTGACATGCAGGTAGACTTGCAAATCCAAATTAACATTCATTTTACCCCTAGGTTCTGTGTGAAGCATAATCGAGGTAGAAAACTCTTAAGTACTTAGCCAACATTGCAGCAAAGCATAGACTGTGAAGCCTATATTGAAAGCATACAGGCTGTCTCATTGAAAAATTAGCTCAAGGGCACGTCTGAAGTGTCCTTTACCTCAGAAGGAGCATACATGTGAATTGCTTATGTAATTATGTTTAAAAGTCAGTTGAGAACTGAAAAAGTCTCATTGTCTACCTCTTCATCTTGTTCAGAAAAAAAAACCCCTCAATAAATTATATTGCAATTCTTACGTATTACGCACAAAAACAATGATTTTCAATGACTGTCTGCTAAATAAAGAAGACATTTAAAATCGTGGACTTACGTTAAGGAGGATTGTTTATTACAACCAGAGCATTCACTGAATGGAAGCGGACAATCTCATCATGTTTCTACAACAGTTCTACCAGATAGTGTCAATATTTTTAAATGAAAATTGGACTTCCACTAGAAAATACCAATTAGTTCACAGTTGCAGATGGGATTTGAAGCTACAATTTGGGACTACCCCTCAATATTTAGAATAATAAGAGCAACCTACCTGAGAATAGCTGAAGGATCAGCTAAATTGTATCTACCTTTGGATTCTGTCCATTGGGAAGAACCTTTGTTCTTCCTGGATTAATCTGTTCTGGGTTCCCTTAACATGTTGGTGCAAAGCAGTTCATTTGTAACCTAGAAGTCAATGATGAGTGCAGTCTGTTAGAAAACAGCTGATTTCTTGTGAACATTACATTTTCAAAGGGTTCTGCAGTGATTGTAATGTAAATATTGTCTTCTGTAAAACTTTCTTAGAACACCAATCTTAGATATATTTACACCAAGTTTAGATATATTTGTGTGTTACAGATAGAGCATACTTATGGTCACTGTAGAGCCTTTTTAGACCATGACCTTGCTCTTCTTCAATATTAGGAATGAAACCACTACCTTCATTACTGTTCCCAACATGTTGGACTGCATGACCTAATGAAAGGCCAGAATCTGGAATTCTGGTTAGTCCTGCAGTACTAGCACTGAGTGGATTTCCTGGTTCATGTCCTTCTTGGAGAATATTGAGAAAAATATTGCTTTTCAGATTATATCCAAGATAAAACAGTTTCCAGAGACCTGCTTTGGAAACCTGAGACAGTGCAGGGCTGTCCTAGCCATGTTGGATTGCCTGGACTGCCTGTCAGAAGTGACAATTTGTACAAGACCTATTCCAACAAAACCAGAAAGACAAACAGAATACAGTGCCTACGATCTCCCAAGGTTCTTGCTTCTGTTTGAAAAGTGAAACATTCCGTACCACTGAGCACCACCAGCACAAAGTGGTACCTCATTCCTGACTCAGAAACGCCGGACTCCAGTTTCTAGCTAACAGCGTTTTACCACAACCAACCAGCTACTTAAAGTCTTTATGAGTAATCAAAAATCTGATGCAGCATGCACTTCAAATGTTTGTAGTTACATGGTTGTCAATAACTAGGGAACACAAAATGCAGATGTTTCAAATCTGTTGTATCTTTATACTTATGTATAAGCATATACTTATGCTTTCTATGTTTTTTAAAGAGAAAAACCTTACTGATAAACATTTGTTTCTAGAGTAATTACAGGCAAAATAATGAGCTAGGAAAAAAATAAGAAATGAGTTCAATATTTGCTTTCCACAGACTCCCATATTAAGTATAATTGGATTAGAAATAGATGGCAAACAAGATATTGAGTGCCATTGAATTGGGGATTTAATTGTATACATCTGAGTTCTTGGTTCATGCTGCTCATAGAATGTTTTATTACAGAATGCTACGAAGGCAAAAAAACATTCTGTGCAATTCATGGTTTGAGATTTTAATTCTTGAATAGAAAGTAAGACTTCTGTTTGACAATATATCAACAAAGCAACACCTCTGAGAAAACACACTGAATTCTAATCAATATTTAAAGGCCACCCAAATAATCTGTTTTTGAGGGGCTGTAATTTGTAATTTGTTTTCGGTGAAACTGTAAAAAAATCTAAATCTCACAGCAAATTTTTAAGTTACAACAAAAGTGACTGTGTAATGAAAATCTTTATTTTGCTAAGAAGGGTGCTTAGTCAGTGTTGGCATGATGTATGATTCAGAAAATGAAAAGACATTCAGGAAGGATATATATTTTTCCATTCTGATGTTGTAAGTCTTTGCTCCTCACTTGCTGACACGTGCTTTACTCTAACAAACAGTTGACCAGTTCAGAAACTTAATGTGTCCCTGAGAATAAATTCTGTCCTTCTTGAGGCCTTATTTTCCATCAGAATGCCTGAGTTTGTCGATCCTATCTGTTCCTGCAGTGAAGTGGCAGAATGAATAGAGTGAGATCAGTGAAAACTTTTACAAAAATAGAGAAACTTCCACTTGCACTTCTCCTTTTGTGTTAATTCTTTAGTTTCTATAGCATTTGTCCAGCAAAATTTTAAGCATGCCGTGAGAAATCATAATGTAAGAACACAAGATGCTCCAGCAGTGCTATCCACAGAAACCTGGTGATCACAAAGCTGTACCCAGAACTGAAACAACCATTTATCATTTTAAAAATCATATTGAAGTATGACAGTCAATATTTCTTAGAAAATTTAATGTGAATCTTTATAATATCATTATCAATGTATCATGTGCCATAATGTAAATCCTGCTGTCATAACGAGAACCATATAGAGATATGGAACACTTGACTATTAAAACCAATTCAATGGAAAGAGTTAGTTAGAAGATTTAAGTTATAAAGCATTAAAGGAATCCCTGAGTTTTTTTAAATCAAGCCAATAACATTAAACTTTACACAAAACCTAATATGCTGTTACATACTGGTTTAGAAAAGGGTGCCAGTTTTGAAGCCTTTTTGTAAAACCTCTCCCTCCAGGTAGATGTCTGAAAAGGAAGTCTTCTCAGGACAACAGTGAGGGGCTATGGAAATTCAGGTTGTTTTCAAAAGGGATAATTCTGCTGCAAGACATAAACTGGTGACTTTTTTAAGGACTGGCTTCGTTTCTGTTGAGGATAGGTAAAAATTTATCTTTAGTGGAATTATATTCTTCAGGTGTCTAGCAGAATCACCAAGGTTCAAGATCCTTTACATTGCTATTGATAAACAAGCAATGCTAAAATACATGACAAGACAGAGGAGAAAAAGGCAGGGGAATAGGTTTGGTTTTCCCCACAAGCCTGAACATAAGTTCTGATATCCCAAATAATGGTCACTTTGTTCCTACTCCTTATGATTTAGCTGAAGGTGATTTCCGAGATCATCATATCATTACGTTGCATGCCCTCTGAAGACAGTCACTGCTTATGGTACAAATTGAACTTGGACAAGCATTTTGATAAGGAAATCTGAAAGATCAGGTTCAATAATGAGATAATTTGCTCTGAGTCTTGACTGGCATTGCAACATGTCTGCGTATGTGTAAGTATCTATGTATAACATGTCTGTATATGCTAACTAAACAGTTTCTCTGCTAAACTCTAAACAATACTCTTGAATTAGTAGGAGCCACAGAGATATCCAACAATAAACACTTGATTACCAGAGCCAAATTCAAGTACAATGAGATGAGTTAACTGTAAGGATTTAGCCATAAGAAATTAAAGGAGTTCCCAGCTGCCATAAGTTTTCATTCAGGTCATGAACATTATTTTAATTTACAAAACCAAGAACTAAATAGAAAAATAGTATCCATATGGGACAAGTGCAAAAAATTTCCCATTTTGCTTTCCCAGATCAAGTCAGTGAAAAACTCCTGCTGACAACCCAGTGGGACATTTCAGGGTGGTGTTTTTTTTTTAATATTGTAGAGTTGAAGATGAAGAGTTCTGCTTTTAGCAAGAAAAGGGAGACAAGAAAAAGCTCTTGCTAGAAGATGCTTAAGTTTGAGAAGTCTTCTGGAATGCTAACGTAGATAATAGAAGTGACAGACATGCACCTGATATTTACAATTTTCTTCTTTTATGTGGGAAATTTTGACTTTGTGACATTTGAATCCATCACTGTGAAATGGATTCAGATGTTGCAAAAATGCACCAAATTTTCCGGAGCATAAAACTAATTGGCTCTAGGGTAGAAAACTGCTATTTTTGTTACACGAAATAAACCAAAATCAATGTTAGACTAGCAACAAATATAATTACACTCGTAAATAGTCTGTTCCCTTTCTTAGGTTTTATGCCATGTTTCGTATGAGAAGTTCAAATAATAAAAAACCTCTAAAAGTTCTGAAAATCCTTCTCATGTAAATGACTTTCCTCAACAGTGAAAAAATATATTGAAATGAATCTACAGTGATCTACTGCACTGGAAGTTAATTCCACTCAGTGTAAGGGAGGAAACCTGATGTCACTTGCACGGTTTCTTGGCATGTTTTTTCAGTGGGTTAGAGAAAATCTGCAGTGTCCTGTCTTACAGGCAATAAGTGTTCAAGTGATTAGTTCATTCAGCAGAAAGGTCTGCTGACCGTGAAGGTCCAGAAGGAAAATAAACTTGCCAGCTTCCATGACCTGTCAGCTGAAGACCTAAATGGAATGTTGAGATTTGTTTCCCAAGATAACGTCAGATTTTGGTTCTTTTTAAACATCCAATCCATAGTTGAAAAACTGATGTGTTCTGCAGTCAGAAAACCTCTTCTTTAGGATGGGAGTGACCAGGGACAGGTAGGGATCAGTAGCACTTTCTTTAATATTCTTAGTCCCTCATATTAGACATGAAAAGTTAGCAGGGGATAGTTTGCAAAGAAAAGGAGTACCTATGCCTTTATCCTAATCTTTAAGGTCTATTATCTGGTTTAGCCTGTACTATAAATGATATACTTCAGTTCCCAGTTTTAAGGCCAGCCAGAAGCCTGCCTCCATTTATCACTCTTATAGTATATAACCCTTCCACCTGAACTCTCAAATAATCTTCAAAAAAGAGCAAAATACTAAAATAAGACCCCAAAAGACATTTGAGCCTTGTAAAAATCTTGTACAGAACAAAAAATCTTTCACAACCTTTTTCCGCTACAGGACCAACACTCTGTACCATAAGCGTAGAAATTCCCTTACATCAGGGCTGGTTCAGAAAAGTCAGAGTGCTCCAAGAAGAGCATGTGTGAATGAGGCTGTGTAGTTGTTCTTAACTCATGCCAGGTGAGCAAAATAGTGTTCATGAAAAGAAGTTCCTAGAGAGCAAATAAGTTAATGGTACAAGATATGAGACTGTAAGAAGTAAGAATTTATAATTGGTTCAGAGATGCTTGATAAAGTACGGACAACTGTTTCCTCGTACACCAGCAAAGCTAAATAAAGGGAGACACTTTGATTTCCTAAGTGTTTAAAATTAAAAACTCTAGAGCTCAATCATTAGAAAACATCAGGTATATCACATCTTCAGACTCTTCCTGGAGCATTCTGCCAGCCTCATATCACCTACTGGTGTCATGTCCCTTTCTTTGGTAGGACCTTCTACCAAAAGGCAGGTTTGACATCAAAAGCAGAAAAGGCCTTCTCAGATATGTATGCGCCACTCCTTCACAGTCCCCTCTTTTAGTGATGCGGGCATCGTAAGATTTACTTGTCCTCTTTCCCAGAGTTAAGGAACCTCTACCTCCTATCAGTTTCTCCACCAAGCACCAGGCTGACAGGTCACATCAATTTCATGAATAGTCCTGCTCGGTTTAAGTGCTAACATCCTCACTGTATATCAAACTCTAATCTGAAGGGCATGCCTACAAGATTTTTGCAAGCCATTGCAAGATTGTTCTGCCCATACCCTGAGCCAGCCAAAAGCCATGTAGCTGTAATTAACTCCATGCCAAGTCTAAGTTAAGAATTTCTCTTGAAAATGTGAAGTACTTTATCTTAGGGGTGGTGTCACCTAATGCAAATATGTGACTTCAATTTGCCTACAAAACCCTGTAGAACTTGCATAGATATTTCTCTTAATATCTTACTCAAAATTAATTATTTTATAATTCTTTTATGTCATAGATAAATTGAGGTGGTTTTCCAATTTCGACCTCCAAGTTTCCATAGATACAACTCAGAAACACTTAGGTTAATCCTTGTGTTAGTAGGCCAATTTAACATTATGACACATGTACTTCTGACTGCCTTCTGTGTCCTTTTAAAAGTTATTACCTTCTGAATCTTGGAAGAACAGTAGCAGCATATCAATTTCCGCATGAGAAGAGACACAAATTCAGATATCTTCTGACTGCTGAGGCATTTCTTTTCTTAGGTCTGATTTTCCCAAACTGAAGCTCCCACTTCTGGAGAAATTCACTCACATTCTTTACATTCATGGTGGAGTATAAGCAAGCCACTTCTTTGTTCTGGCAATAGCTAATCTGCACCTGTGTGTATTGTTTGCCACCCCTGATCGCAGCAAATAGAAGAATAAGCCTCCTAGCCTGCTATTGCAGGTCAAATAAAGTCTTAAGAGATTGGAGGGGCCAGGAAGATTCAGTAGACAAAAATAATTACAGTGCTTAAGAAACTTAATACACTATACTGGCCTAAATCCCATTTTCCTGTTTCCATGTTTTCCCCACTGGTTGTGTACAAATCCATTACAAAAGAATTAACTTTGTATAGACTAAGTAGTGACTGAAGATGCAGTGGAGATAACTGTTTATAAAGAAAAAAAAAGTAATAGGTAAAAACCAAAAAGGAAAGCTGATTACATTTCAAGCAGAGCACCTTCATTTCCAGCAAGATCTCTGCACTTTCTCACAGTTTTGGAAAGGTTTTCTGGTGACAGATTGGATTGCTTTTCCTGTTGCACTCTTTCCTTCAGTCTGCCTGCAAGCAGTTGTTGAAATAGATTTAAATGTGCAAATGGTATTTTGAATAAAGTCTGGAAACTGTAACACATCAGAAATGACAAAGAAAAAACTCTTTAAAATGGGAAAGAATGCAAGACAGATCAAGCAACTGTGCCAGTGTGAGAAGAAATGAAAACCTCCTTCTGGTGTTAGTGTAGCAAAAATTTAGTCCTTCTTAGAACTTCAGTAGATGTTTATCCTCACTGGTAATTGTATGTATCTCATCAGTACTTAAAAATATCTAAAGGGTGGGTGTCAGGATGATGACTCTTTTCAGTAGTGCCCAATGACAGGACAAGGGGCAATGGGCATGAGGTGGAACACAGGAAGATTCACTTAAATATGACAAAAAACTTCTTTGCTGTGAGGGTGGCAGAGCAGGGGCACAGGCTGCCCAGGGAGGTTGTGGAGTCTCCTTCCCTGGAGACGTTCAAAACCCGCCCAGACGCGTTCCGGTGCCCCCTGCTCTGGGTGTGCCTGCTCAGGCAGGGGGGTTGGACAAGATGATCTCCAGAGGCACCTTCCAACACCTACCATTCTGTGATTCTGTGATTACTGTTTTTTCAGTGACAATGGTACACGTGTACCTGGTACACCTGTGTCTTCATGTACATGAAGAGGTTTTCCAGAAAGCAAACACAAGTCTTGAGACTCAAAATATTCTGACTTAATTCAGCTGATACACACTTTTGGATGGAGACTTTTTGTTCTTGAATATGTTGATTATTCAGTTTAGCAAGTTGTAATGTCTTTCAAAATCAGTAAAACCTTCAAAACATCTACCTAATATGAATACGAGGTAATTCAATCATATCTGTAACAAAGTTGTACAGGATAAATCCACTCTCCATGTCCCTCCACAAACCTCTCCAATCAATTCCTAAAAATTATGTACCTAGCCCAAGAATTTAAGGGGTTTTTACCCTTCCAACAGCACCAACTCTGGCCTACAATGTGTCTGCACAACTTCCTTGTCTGATTGGACCCGTTCCTTTCCTAGGTAATGCATCAGCTGCCTTGAAGACAACATTACAGAAACCTCATGTCTAAAGTCCAAACTAGTTATTGGAGGTCAACATTATTTCTCTTTTCCCACCTGGATGAATGGTAAGACTGACATCTCCTAGGTTGGATGGATACGGAGACATGTCATACTCCCTTGTACAGACCTAATAGCTTTGTGGATGACATAAAATTCAAAATTTTTATGCCTTTCCATACAGAAAGCAAACAAGCAATTCTCATCCAAGTTCATGAAGACTTCTGTTAAGGAGACACTGTCATACAGATTTTGTGCTATATTTAAATGAACTATCTCACAAGCCTTAAACAATTAGACTGAGAATTAATCTCTCTGAGACAGCAGAGAACACTGAGACTGGCACCTCTGGCTTCTTTAATGAGGAGAAAAAGCTAAGCGTATCATCAAAGAAGCCTACATGGGGCTCTGAGGCCTCCGTAACTGGGGTTCAACTGACTACTCACATTGCCTAATTTCCTCATGGAGGTACTTAACATTATGTACTGAAAATCAGAGACTGTGAACAACAAAGGTTTGGATAGACAACACTCAGCATAGACGGTCTGTGTGGAGAAATCGAATTCTAGCCAGACCGTCATTCACTGGATCCTCACAAACAAAAGTACAGAGAGGAGAAAGTGAGGAGCTATGTGAGGAAAATTAAAAACATCAGTATATTAAAAAAGAAACAAAGGCAGAGCCAGTTCCCTCAGCAGCCCTGTCCTCACTACAGATATGGTGTTAGCAAATTCCTCTAAACTAAAGAAGCAATTATATCTGCCACAAGCAGACACTGAATTGTTTCAATGTAATTGCTCTTACTTTGCTGTTGTACATTACTGATAACACAGCCATTACATAATAATTAACCAACGTTAATAACATGAACATAAACAACTGTAGCAAGGACTCAGCCTTGACAGAG
Source organism: Phalacrocorax aristotelis (assembly GCF_949628215.1). Taxonomy (NCBI): domain Eukaryota; kingdom Metazoa; phylum Chordata; class Aves; order Suliformes; family Phalacrocoracidae; genus Phalacrocorax; species Phalacrocorax aristotelis. The sequence continues at coordinate 105,313,998 of NC_134276.1, read as the reverse complement.
AGTCTGTTAGCACACTGTACACTGTCTGGCTGTTCAAGTCTGCCCTGAAAATGCACACAGACTCTGACACACTGGTTTTGCTAACTGCTACAGCCAGGATGTTTTTCATATCCTTTCAATCCTTTGTCTACACAGCATATACACCGCCACCCCTCAAACCTAGGGCAAATAACTGGACATCATTTTTCACCAGTCATGTATTTCCCCAGAAGCCTGAAAATTCTTCTGCTTTCTCATTAGATACATACTTTTTTATACTTGTTATTTTAAGTGTTTAATCTATACCAAGCTTTGTTAAGTTGACAAAGATGTAATGCAAGAGGTGTCCTTATAAAAGAGGAAGATCCACATTAAAGTGACCTACTCACTCCTAAATGTCTTCCATTAAACAAAATGTTTGGCCCATGTTCTTATGAAACAGCTGAATAGGAGCAGCAAAAACTTTCCAGAAGGCTGTCTTGAGTCAATTATATCACAGGCTACAGATCTGTTTCAAGGGTTCCCTCTCCCATTTGCAATTCATCAAGAATGTTGGAACCTTGACAAAGTGCTTGAGCTGGCATTGCAGGTACCTACCATATCCCTCAAATACTCTCCCTTCCATTAAAAGACAGAATGTATAAAAAAAACTTTGCTCCCACAGTTCCTTAGGAAAGAAAAAAACCCATTCAACTACCCCCCTCCCCAAAAAAGAAAAAAAAAAACAACCCAAACCACAATATTAATTAGATACATTACCCTGCTCCTCTAAAACTAATTCAATTAGAAGTTCATGGAAGAATGCCCATGACACGTTTATGATGGCTGTGAGGCACCTTTTGTGATATCTATGTATATATATGTAATGAGAACCAGTCGTGTAAAATTTCCTCTGATGTTGACTTTTAGCTGTTACGAAGTGTCTCCTTTCTCTGCTCTTAAGGTGACAGAGAGTAGCTGAATGTCTTCCTCAGTAAAGGGGAAGCCTGACTTTCTCCCTGTTCCCAAGCGAAGGAGGTTGTTCTCTTCTCCCAAGCAGAAGTGTTACAGCTTCATGTGCATGCTAACCTTCCTCCTCCTCTCTCTGTGAAGATAGTGGAGTGAACTTGTTATTCTTGCATCTAGTGTTATACTTAGGCACTTAGAAGACTGGGTAAAGCATAGAAGAAATAAAATGTTACTTTTCTTATGAGATCCACGTGGGTACAGAATGTGCCATGTCTGAGGCTGCGTATATGACGCTGTTGACATGTCCAAGGTGAAGAGGAATAGCTTTCAAATTTCTTGAACGTTCATAGTGTTTTTTAAGTTTTGGGTCCCCAAGAAATTATCATTTTCAAGAGGACAGACTGCCTACTTCAACCTCTCTAAATCAAAGCACCGACATGGTCTGTCAGCCTCTGTCAATGTTTCTGTCTTTCAAAGCAGTACTCACATATTGGAAGTTGTCTATCTATCTAAAGAGTGTCCTTTCACTACTCTGCAGCATAACAAAGGCTGAGCTGGAGAATAAGGGTCTTTTGGGCTATACATTGGCCTTTGCTTATCTAGGGGACTTGTTTGAAACTACTCGTACCTTTCCAATCATAATTATTTATTTAAAATATTTTGCATTCTGTTTTTAGTCTTGTTTGGAATAGACATTTTAATTTAGTGAATAAAAAGGTCTGTATGACAAAATTCCAAGTACTAGTTTAATCTGAGTTCAATAGAGAGCAATCCAAATTCAATGATTAAATAATGGAAAATGGAAGATCTTGACTCACGGATTATATGCTACTTAAACTCCAAATCATGCCACCTGAAAAAAAAATATCTCTATTTTAAGAGACCTTAATGTTGATAGTTTTATTTTCCAAATAGTTAATAAGAAAACTGATTTTATTCCAACATACATCAAATGAAATACCCTAGAGTTCTTTTCTTTAGCATTCCAAATATTAATTCCATTCTGCTATTTAGTGTTTCAAATTGTTTCCATAGACATTTATTTTACACTAAAAATACAAGCCAAGTATAAACCAGGTTTACAAAAAGGAAATCCCACAGAAAACCCCAAACCTGATGAGAGGTTGAATATTATACTGAAGTTGAACACTTAGTAATTAACATGTAGGCAGATTAGGTGCCATTTCTATAAGCCAGTACACAGCTGTAAAAGTTGCAAGGATGGGACTTTCGAAGACACATTTCATGAAAGAATCTAAGCATTGGGAATGGCTTTCGATAGGAGAGTTGTACTGCTTACAACTGTGTAATAAATCCAAAATTCCTAAGAAAATCCCATGATGAAGGCTTTGTTTTCATAGGTCTATGAAAGCTCCATGTATCTTGAAACAGTAAAGGAAACCGTATGTGTACTAGGCCTTAATGTATTGCTTTGTTAAATTAATTGCTTCCATACAGCTTTCATGCCATTAAGATGTAAATGTGGGAAATAAAAGGTGGTAGCTGAAAATATCACAGAAAAATTCATCCCTAAAGGAGGAATCTGAGATGTGTCCTTACCACCTGTGAGATATTAGTAGCAAGTTGTGAATAGATCTGATAAAATTAGTATGTATTGGTAGGATAATGCAGCTGTTGCAACGTAACTTTTGGCTCACATGAGGCTTATTCATAATCTATTTTTATGATTTTCAAAATCCAGCAAAATAAAAAAGGACCACTGTCTAATTGTTACCATACTGCTGATTCAAAAGCTATTTGCAGTACACTCAAGGAGCAATTCCTTCGTCTTTCCTCCCCCTCTGCAGCCCTCCTTCCTCTAACCCTTGAGTGCTTCTAGTTATAGCATATGATTTCTAAAATTAAACTTGGGTTCATCTTAAAACTCATAGTTAAGAGAATTTGGATAAATGAAATGCCATTTAAAACATCTTGATGTCATCCCTTTCCTGTGCGATTCCTTTCTTATTCTCTATCAGAGTACAAATTCTTCATTGTTTAAATATTTAAAGTAGCATTTATTTTTATGCTTTTCTTCTTTTACATAACTTTTTTTTTTTACTTCAAATTTTTACCTTTTTCCTTATCGTTCTGCATATACAAGAAAACACAAGTGAATTCTACATATGACTACAGGTTTTCAATGTATGCTGATGTGACTTGCAGTGGAACAAATATATTTGCAGCTAAAGGTGACAAATGGACCCAGAACTTTTATAATTACTCCATTGTAAGATCATCAAAATAGACCAATGGAATGATCATTGACACTAGAATAAATGAAAAGGTTAAACAAGAGGTTCCAATTAAATTAAATTTCTAAGCTTTGTTGCATATTCTCGAAGTAACTGTAAAATTCCCATTTATGACTCAAAGTGAACGTATGTCTAAGCAATTCCACAAATAATTCATTCATTAGGCCCCTAGCAGATATCTAGGCTCAACAGGCACCATAAAAAGAAAGCATAATCCACATATTAAGAAGGTATTTTCACCTGGCTCACGCTTGAACTATAGTCACCTAGGTGTCAAACCCTCCTCCTTATTATTACTGTCCTAAGAAAATCAGTCCACATAGTGGGTACTTTATATGAAATAAAACTTTATGGTCTATAATCTGATTCACAGCTACTAAGTGCAGTTTTATCTTAGGCTGTTTTTACCCTGTATATTCACATCTCCATTTGCATGTACATACATAGAGACACGTCTTAGAACATGCTGAAATCTAAATCAAAGGAAAGGACTGGCTTCTGGGTTGATAAGGTGGAGCTGAAAACTTTCTTACGGACTTACAAGTTTCATGAGCAAAATACATTTTCTATGTCACTCATATCACGTTGGAAAGGACCTGAACATGGTCTTACCTGACCTGCATATTTACAAGCCTGCAGAAGCAGTTATATGCAGTGGTTCGGAACAGATAGAAAGATAAATGCTGATCCATTTCATGGAAGCACTGCAGGGAAATTACAAGCAAATACTCTACTAGTTTCACTATTTCCAAATGTTTATGCTGTTCTATTTTAATCTTACTAAAATATTTAATTTCCTCATCTGTAAAATTCATTTTTGATCTGCTTCGTCCCTTTTTTGGGTAATTTGTGTATTCCAAAGTCTGTGTCCTATTTAGTTACTTGTATAGTGCATTGTTTTGCCGTTACATTAACACTGACAGTCTAAAAATACAAAGTCTGTTCACCAGCTTTCTTGAGCCTTTGCCCAAAGCTATTTCTTGTGCAACAGTAGGCAAACTTACCACGAGAAAAGAAGAAGGAAAGGTTTCTTTGTCCCCCTTTCTGTCTCAGCATGGGTAAACCAAAATTTGGATCTATTGTGAGGGATGATCTTTCTTAGAAATTGTCAGTTAAGGTCTAACAAACACTAGCTATCTTAACGTGGTCATAAGAATTAACTAGAATTAGATGTACAACATGTGAGTGTTCTCTGAACTTTGACCTTTTGGACAGTATCAGAAAAATCATTGTAAGATATCAAGTGGCATGGATCTGATCTCTAGATGTTTCAGGTGTTAAACTGATCTTTTTTATATGTTTCTTTCCAGCTCTCTAGGGTCAATGACTCTTCATTTTGAATGAAGCATAATACATCACTGTAACTAAGGCTTTGAACTCACTTCCAGTGAAAAATGAATAAAACTGCTCACTAATTCCAAAGTTAAAAATATATTCTACAAATATTAGTTCGAATGAAATGTATTCAATTACATAGTGCATTTAATTATTGCGAGCTTTACAATGACCTTGTCTTATCATCATGAATGAGTATGGGAAAGTAATTCTATCTTAATGACTTATTTACTTATAAAAACACCTTTTAAATTTACACACAAAAGTATTAATGTTAAAAATACTCCAAGTTTCTCCAATGAATATGAAGACATTCTGTATACTCATCTACCAAGACACTTCCCGCTAATCGCTGAGAAAGGGGCTCCAGTTCAATCTGGACTGTTTAAAAAACCTGAACAAAATAATATGGAATTAATCCAAGGAAATCACAACCTGACCACAGGTACTCAGTGAAGAGAAGCAGACTCTACATATGCAGAATAAAATATTTATCACACAGAACTCAGCATCAAGGCATATTTCACCTCACTCTCATAGAGGAATGTCACTACATACAAAAAGGCCTAATCCAACATTGTTTAATACTCTCAGAAAGGAAGTGTACAATCATCAGTCATTGATTCATGGTCTTAACATTTCCTTGTCCAACAAATCACATAACTATATTTGGACTCGAGACACAGATAGTTGTTGGGTTCCATTGAACTTAGTAAGACACTCCTAAGGTGAAGCTAAGCAGATGCTCAGGTTTTGATAGACTCAAACCTATTTGCAGCACTAAAAGAAAGCTAAAGGAGTGAAATAGCTCTTATTTATCAAGCAGCAGAGCTCTTGCCTAGAAATAATACTGTGAGAATAATTCCCTTATAAGAAGCATTTGTATTGGCAATACTTTAGAAACAGCTTGTTAGAAGACGTGATGTGGAAATGTCTGAATCACAGTATTTTAGACAACAGTTTTTAACTAAAGTGCATGATGCAGAAGAACTTTACATGTACACCAAGACCAAAACTACTTTGTTATATGGCATGCTGGTTTTATCATACACTGAGTTTTGATGAGCAGTTCTTTTACGCACCAGAAAAATTAAGATCGAGAGTGTCCCACCCAGTCCAGCACCTCAAAATTTCAACTTCACGTTGTTTTGGTACTCCCAGATGTGCCTTCATGGTATAGAAAGGGAAGTGGAGAAATGGTTATGGAGTGGCTTGAACTGTCTTCAGGATAGCAACAAAAGGGGAGTTTCTGTCTTGTTAGAAAGCAAGGTTTTGGGGGAGGTAAAGTTGGGAGCAGACTATGAACTGCATCTGTGAATCCACAGTTGATGGAGACTCTGGGATGGGGGTTTAGCAGCCTACGAGGAAAGATCTGCAATGGAGAAGAGCTCCTTATTTTGCACTAGAGACTGTTTCCAACACCTACAGAGTATAAGGATTGGAAAGAGGACTTAAAGACATTTGAACCTCCCTGTCTCTCAAGATATGATTTCTGTGCTTTGCTTCTGAGAAGTGTAAAACAGATTTCCCAAATAAGAAAATTTTATTTTTACAGTACTTTATGTAAAATTTAATGGTGATTACTAATTCAGATTCATGGAACTAAACCAGTCTGAAGGTATAGATTACCCCTTGGTCCATAAATTATAGTTATCTGTTATCTTAATACTTTGCAAGTGCTATCAAACAGACATTACGAGCAACCTGTATTTAATCAGTTCTGAATATACTGCCAAATATAGAAAAAATAAGAGAAAACAAAGAACAAAATGTTGTTGTTAACTACCTGATTTTGGGGGATATTTTTAGTGCCTTCAATACCTAGCAAGAGAGTTGGTAGCACTGGCATCCAAGGTAGGTGAAGCGTTCAAGCAGCATTCAAAGACTAAAGTCTCCCGGATCAGACACTTCAGAAAACTTCAGCCCAAAGTACTTTACCTGGCTCTGGAACACAGAAACTCTCCATTACTGCACTCAAATCCTGAGACTTTGTTAAGGTCAAAATGCAGTGAAAATTGTGGTTAAGGATAGAGGTCATCAGCTCTGCTTGCATGGAAAGAATCATTCCTAAGAGAGTGCAGTTCTCTCTCTGACTTGGACTTCGGCTTTTCCTTCTGAACCTTGAAATGAAATTCCCAGTTGGTAATGAGTGTGGATATACTTAGAGCAGCTACAAAAAAACCCACCAAAAACATATTAAAAAAAAGTTTTGGCATATATAAATGAATATGGTCTGCATTTGAACCTCTCTGTCATGATGAATTGATCATCACAGAAACCTATTATGCGTACCTTCCCATAAAACCTGCTTTCTTTTGACAGGTTGTCGTGGTTCAGCCTCAGCTGACAACTGAACACCATGCAGCCGCTCACTCACCCCCCCACCCCTGTGGGATGGGGAAGAGAATCGGACGAGCAAAAGAACTTGTGGGTTGAGATAAGCACAGTTTAATAATTACAATAAAATGATAATGATAAATGATTATGATAATAATGACAATAATGTTAATATAATAAAAGGGAAAAGGAAGGGAAAGGGAAAACAGGAAAAAAAAAACCACGGAAACACAAATGATACAACCGCTCACCACCCGCCGACTGACGCTGCCCCTCCCCGAGCCGCGATTGCTCACCCCTCCCCCGGCCAGGCCCTCCCAGGTAGCATACTGGGCATGACGTTACATGATATGGAATATCCCTTTGGTCAGTTTGAATCCGCTCTCTTAGCTGTGCCCCCTCCCCTCCCGGCTTCTTGTGCACCCAGCAGAGCATGGGAGGCTGGACATGTCCTTGACTAGAATAAGCGCTACCCAGCAACAGCCTAAACATCTGTGTGTTATCTCAACAGGTTTTTTTTTTCCCATGCTAATTTCAAAGCACAGCACTGTGCCAGCTGCAGTGAAGAAAATTAGCTCTATCCCAGCTAAAACCATGACACAGGTATTATGAAAGTATAGGCCTTATTTGTTCTTTTTATTTTAATTTAAAAATACTTTGAGAAGAAGCTTGAGGATAAATAACAAGTTTGACTTTATGTAGAAGAAATAAAATACTTCTAAAGTTTAGAGCAACAACTGAACCCACAGATCTCGTATATTAGGAGCATGAAAATGTTTCTCTTTTTCTGTGAACTTCTCAGCAGGAACAATTCATTTGCTTTAGGACAGCATTAGGTATGTCAGATTGCACCTTTTCTGTTTTGTCTTTTCCAATCAGTGAGCTGAGACAATAAAAATTTTTGTGAGTTTGGTAGCAGGATAATGTCTTAAAATGAGCTATTTTAAACAGTATGTAATTTATATTTCTTTATTAGTTTTACTACAGATTGATATATATTCTCTTGCCATGATTCTTGAGTTCCTGGGTTTATGGTCAATCTGAGCTGTGACCTACCAGTGCTATGATCCTGAATTACTTTGAATAGTAAAAAACCATACAGTCTTTGATTTTTGAGTTTGGGCTACTTTGCCTAAGCAAGTTCAGAAATCTGTCTCTTATATAACTAATACATAAAGATGAGAAAGGAATTTCTATATAACGTAAGGTATGTAAATTTCTCAGCAACTGATATAAGATTATTATAGATAACCTTCCTTTTAAATATGTGTATATGAGATATATGAGATACAGTCTTACTTATATACATATATAAGTAAACCAAAATGGAAAATAATGAACTTCTATTTGTAACATGCATATTAAATACAAAGACTTCAGAAGAAGCAAACTAATATACCTGGTTTTGACAAAGATGTGGAAATTCTGGAGACAGGTAAATATTAATCTTTTATATGCCACAACACTTGATTAAGCATCAGTATTTACAACGTTACATTGCATTTAGGGGTTACTGTTACTGTTATGAATGATTTAAAAGCACAGCTTTTGTAAAATTAAGTTTGATGTATGTATTCTGAAAAAAATTGGAGAAGTGTCCAGGTTAAGCCCCTCCTGTCTCTGTGCAGAGATAATGTGCATGTGTTTTCTGATAGTTCACTTGCAGATTATTTCTTTTAAGCAGGAAAAGTGCTTGTTTGGAAAGAGGTACATTTTATATCAAGAAATAGAAGATGCATTGGACTCTTCTGTCTTACTAGTACTTGCAACATATGTTCATAATAAAAAGTAAGTAATGCATGCCAATTTTTCCATCCATTAAAAACACTTTATTTTTTTATCCCACCTTTGCAGAAGGAACCAGTGAGTTAAAAAAAAAACCACACTTCCTTGGTATTTGAGTAGCATGATAAATGACTTTGCCTTTTGAACTCTGCATTATCTTACTTTTAATGAAACTAAGTTCAAATAAATACAAAAATCAAAGATTGTCCTATTTGCTGGACCTGGAACATATTTTTCACTTCTGATTTAGAAAGAAACAAACTTATCAATGTGGATAACAAAACCATCAGAGGAGATCTGATGAGTCAGTGATAAATCTAATTACTGTTTGCCACAAAGCAATAAGAGAAATTTCTGCTCTGATAAATTTAACTGTGAATCTCCAACTGTCAATAGAGTGCTTTTTAATGCCACACAGGAGTAAATCAGGTAAGGTTCAATTTCTGACAGGCTTCAAGCAAATGCCAGGAGGAATCTTACAACTTCAGTGGGATTTAAATCATGCTTTTAAATAAGATGATATACAGAGCACCAACAAGTGCCGTTATCTCAGATTTACAATTATTAATTTCTTCACTGTAATCACAGAAATTAAGCTCTCAGAATAAGAAGTTGATAGTTAATCTTCTAGCACTTTCCTATTTGCCATTTACTACTGGATAGCTCCTTCTGAGTGCATGCAGATTTAAACTGAGTCCTGGAGTCTTAAGCTTTCTCATGCTCCTTCTGCTTAGAAATCACATATACCACCCCTCCACCCTTCGCGCTTTACAAACCTGATGTAGTATAAATACAGAAGAGTGGACAGCCATGTCTTCAGAAAAATAGATAGTCATGTCTCCAGTACGTTTTTGTGTTCTCTGCAGAAGCCACCTGTATGAATCAGTGTTTCAAGCTTCACTTCTGAGAATCTAAAGGCTAGAAAAATAAAAGTATGTACTTTGTTAAAAATCAACTTTCTGAAACAATTTATGGCTCCTGGAGCTTGAGGGGTCCTGGGCCCCTCACTCAAATGTTGCTGAGATTAAAGGGAAAACTTTCAGTTTTGATGGACTTTAGATCAGCCAAGTTTTATGGTCTAAGCTGGGCACATCAAATACAGTAGCAAAAAAAATTGTTCCAAATGGGGGACAAGAGGTGAGAAGAAGCCTCAACCATTATTCTCACCTCACTGTATTTATTCCACAGTGGCATTTTCATCTTCCTCGCGAGACCTCTGCAGTGACCCAGGCATTACTTACTCAGGTAGTAGCCTCATGCCACATGACCTAGATAAATGACCCACAATCACTTAGTACATCTGAAGCAAGCCATTTGCAAGCAATCCACAAATGGTATTGAAACAATAGAATTTAGGGAAACATACAAAAACCTGAAACTGTATAACTGTATAAGTGGAAACATCCTGAAAGAGAAGAATGAAAATGAGAGAATAAGAACATAAATACAAATATCTTGCCCTGTTCTAATACCAATGGATACTTAATGACATCCTGGTTATAGACACTTCATTTGAGGAAAACCTGTAACTACCTCATAGATGTCAGAACACAAATCTATTTTATCCTCTCTAGCTCTTCTTTCATCTTCTTAATTTCTGGCTCTAAAAAGGTACAATATGTGTTGAGAAGAACCCTAGTGTAAGCTGCACATCATTAAACCATTTTAACCTGTGTTTGCTGCAGTAAGGGGAAACTCTTCTTTAGCTCTCCCCACTGTGAGGTTGCCAAGCATGAGTACTGAGGGTAGTCAGAACGCATTAGGAGTGTGGAACATGACTTAACGTTTTAATTTGACATCTCTATCAGGATGATGGCTCCTGAGAAAAAAAAACTACTTTGTATGTGAAATCTGGTCTAGTGTGTTTCTCAGCCTGCTGGAAAATATACATACATACATACACTCAAACATACAGCCGTACATCTCAAGTACATCTCATGAGTATTATCATCTAAGTGTGTCCTGTTTAAGGCTCCTATCCATACAGCCTAGGGCTAGGAGGAAAAAGCAGCCTGTCCCTTTAACTAAGCAATCCTGGGAGCTATTGAAAGATTCCCTCCCCTGGGTAACCTCCAGGGAACAGGTTTTAAGGACATATGAAACTTGCATAACACACAAATGCTGAAGAACTACTCTAAAAAAAAAAAATGGTAATGATACAATTTTTTTTTTCAGAAAAAAATGTGGCCTGAATTTAATGTAACTGAAAAAATGCCAGTATAAAAAAAATGGCAGCATATGTTTCTTGGGAATTTGCAAGAAGGGGTGTTTGTTCTAAAAGCAAAATACTGTTTACATGATATCTAGGAAACATATTGTATTTAATAAATAATCAAAAATTACAAAGCAGACCATTTTACTAACAGGCTTCTTTCATTTTAACCCATTTAAAAGTAAATCTTAAATATAGTGGGGTTCAGAACAAAACGCCTCACTAAGAGTGTAATATTTCATTTAGATTATTCCTCCAATTTCTAAAAAAATATCGGCTATCCCTTCTGTTATATTAAATTTTTGATACTGATGATATGTGAGGAAGCTTATAAAAGGTGGGGGAAAATATATTTACCTATACCAGAGATCAGTACAAAGTCACTATGGACTTCCTTGAAGTGAATTTGATGCCACAGCCTATTTTTGTCTGAAGAATGGCTAAAAGTCTTGAATGTTTCAAGATTAAATCAAAGAATCAGGGGCCCTGAAGGGAATTTGGAGCATGTTACAGACTTCTATTTCCTTTAGGAGCTTCCTCCAAGAGCTACATACAAGTGTGCAATAACCCAGCTCTCATGAAATCTGATTACTTTGTTTTCTGCAAAAGAAAGCACTTAGGCCAGGAGTATCGTCGGAATAAATTTCAAAGATCAAAAATTGACAAGGCGAGAACTTGGATGAAGTCTGCTGCTGCAAATGTGTTACTGACATGAGGAGCTTAGTTAAAGAAAATCAAGCTACAGTAGTGGATGTTATTTCTGTTAGCAATTAAGAACATTTGTCTAAAAATGTCTGTACAGTATGGAATGAATCTGTATGCGTTTGTCCACTGCAGTTCTGTGCACATCTGAATCATTGTGTTACATTTCAGTGGCACAGCAGCACTGCTCATGCACAAACATTTCTCATTATAAATTGATTGCTTCTGGGATTTATAATGACTATGTATTAAACATTTTGCTGTGGCCTGGAATACATATGCTTTCCCTGTGTTAACTATTTTTTCACCAACATTGAAAATGCGTAATTTATTATCAAGGTGCCCACGAATCCTAGTTGTACTAGGTGCTGTTAAAAGTAAAGTTGAAAAGGAGATGCAAAGTTCCTTAAAATTTGGAAACAAGACAATAGGCAGCAGCTGAATACACAAAACAGATTGTACAGGCAAGGGAGACTGGTCAGCATACCTGACAATGACTTAATTTCACCAAAAGCCTGTATGTTGTTAGACTTAGTTGTTGATATCAGAAGCAAGTGAAAGTTTTTTGTTAAAGGACCCTGTTTTTTCAACTGCATCAGTTTTCAGAGTGGGCAATACTATTACTTTCAGAACATAGGCCTACATGGAATATACACAGTGTCTGGCTTACTGCCTACTGTTTCCGAAGAAGACAGTGCTTAAAAAGTCTCACAACAAACCAGGCACAAAGTAGGTAGGTGTGTGGCCTGATGTATATGTTTATTGTTGGATATCTCATAACAATAAAATTTGGGATTTAGCATTTGAATCATATTCGTATTTTGTAAAGTTGTAGCGTTGAAAGTAGACATTTTGTTATAGGAAAGCCATGGCAATTAGAAATTAGTCTCTGTTGCTAATTGAAAGAAGACTTCAAAATAGGAAGGAAAGGGAGTGAAGGGATGTTTGCAAAAAAGCATTATTGATGTTATTCCTGATTAGAGTCAGCAGCTGAGCAAAATAAAATAATTCTCTTTCCAGCTGCCTGTTGCATTCCATTATCACAGTGGAATACCCAGCTTTGTAACTAGGCTGTCCGGATCAGTCTTCTTCCTCTAACCTTCTGTTTCACCAGAAAACCTTAAGATTTACAAAGAAATCTTCATACAACATATCATCTGTCTCCACATGACCACAGTAAAGTAAAGATTCTCAGGAGTAAATATATGTGTGTTTGTATCTCTCATGCATGTGTGTGCATGCATGTGGGTGTGTGTGTCCATTAGTTATTTTCCTGTTACTGATATCTAGATCTGTAAATCCCTGTCTTCCTTGGTGTGAGTGCAAGCTGGAGCAACCAAAAGTCTGTAGACTGTGCAGTAGATATAAATTTTATAACAAAAACCAGAGTTTTTAAAATCAGTTTAGAGCACAGGAAACAAACATTCTTGCTATTCTACTTATCTTGTGTTTAATATATTAAAGACATATATATATATAATGTAAGGTACTTAGTGCACCCCCAGGTAGGATGACTACCAAGCAAAACTACAGTTAAGCCATTAGCACCATCCTTTGAAGAAGGTGTCTGAGGAAACTAAAGTGCCTTGATGAGTTATTTCCTCAACTTTAGTAACTTCACTTCTACCTAGATGTTGTGGTTTAACCCTAGCCAGCAACTAAACACCACACAGCTGCTTGGTCACTCCCCCTGCCAGCAGGCGGGGGTTGGGGGTGGGTGGGGAAAGAGAATTGGAAGGGTGAAAGTGAGAAAGTTCATCGGTTGAAATAAGAGCAGTTTAATAATTGAAATGTAATAATAATTAAAAACAACAACAACAGTAATAATAGTAATGAAAAGGAAAATAACAAAAAAAAACCCAAGAAAGACAAGTGACACAAATGAAAACAGTTGCTTCCCACCAAATGACTGGTTGACTGGTGCGCAGCCAGTCCCTGAGCAGTGCCCCCGCCCCCCCCCCCCCCCCGCCAAACCTTTCCCCTTGTTTTACTGCTGAGCATGATGCCATTTGGTATGGAATATCCCTTTGGTCAGTTGGGGTCATCTGTCCCACCTGTGTCCCCTCCCAACTTTTTGTGCATCCCCAGCCCACTCACTGGTGGGGTGGTTTGAGAGGCAGAGAAGGCCTTGACACTGTGTAAGCACTGCTCAGCAGTAACTAAAGCATCCCTGAATTATCAACACTGTTTCCAGCACAAATCCAAAACACAGCCCCATGCTAGATACTGTGAAGAAAATTACCCCAGCCCAAACCAGAACACTAAGATACTGTGAGATGGTTGAACAGGGAAGCATGATTCTTCCTTTGGCTAGACTCACCTTATGTGGTTTTCTGGAAGTGCTCCATGTCATAAGAAGTCTAAGTGCTTAAAGATAGATCCCACACCCGTAGGCACCTTGCTTAGATGCAAAATGTCACAGCACCCAAGCACTTTAATGATCCTGCTGATTGGCTATCAGATTTAAATAAAATAAGATATGCTTTTTGTTCTTTTAATGTACTGTCACTAATAAATGGCAATATTTCCATGTCTGGTCCCTAAAAACATGATTTGTACACTACCAACTTACTTTCAGAAATTGGAATAACAGGCTAGTAATGTTTCTCTTCCTCTGCTGACGTTCTCTATTCATTTCTGCCTATTCACCTGACTTAGCCAGCACTTGATGAGGCTGTTGAAGATCACTTTGCCATCTGTTTCCCAAATTAGTTTAGCTAAAAATCTAAATTTGACACATGTCCCCAGTCGACATGGTGGAGCCACACAAGAATATTGAGATAAATAAAAACTCAACTTCAGAAATAAAAGAAGCTCATTGATGAAAAGCCTTTAACTCCTTTAGATAACTTCATAGATTTGACAAAGACAAATTCATAAAATGCTTTTGGTAGTTTTACTTAATTAAATCTCTGAAAATTGTTTCAGATGCCAGCTACTGTCCATACCAGGTAGGGTGTTTGTTTCTGTTGCATTTGTGGCTGTGTGTGATACAGCTACCTGAGTAATAGCATTGGCAAGGCTGAAAAGTGAGGATCCCGCTGTGTTCAAAACCCTCAAAAGACTGTTCCTTATGTGACATGAAAACAGATGTGATAATCTGCAGAGTCTGGGAGAACCAGTTTCCACTATTGAGAAGCAGAGTGGCAGGGCAATGAATACTGTGTGTATGCCATGTATGTTAAAACAAGACTTAGAAAAACAGTTGGCTATTAAAATGAAATGCAATACTGCTGCCTCAACATTAGTATGAACACATGTTGTACAAGGATAACAGAAATTGCTAAATAAGCCATGAAGCAGTTTCACTATTTAAAATGAACAGAATCCAGCAAAATGAGTGTTTAGTATAGCTTCCAAACAAAATCTCTCACTTACCAGAATGTGTCCCTGAGTTGTTTTGGTTAGCTGCATCCAAATCCCATGAGTGCATCTGTCTAATCAAGTTTAGGGCTTCTTTTCAAACACTGCATATCTGGGTTGAGTGCATTAAACATCCTACACTTTATCCAAGGTAGCAAATTGTGCCCGGCAATTATTCATATCTTTCTTCTAGAAAATTATCATTGTAAAGATGCAACTGGAAATGGAGTTGCCAAGACCCCAATGAGTGACATCGGTCTTTATGAAAAGAGCAGATTTTAAGAGAATAAATCAAGCTTCCAGACTGTACCCTAGTCATTGTTTGCAAATGGAGTAACAAACTTCCAAGGTTATACCATTTCCTTGTCTACCTTGGCAAGTATAACCTGTGGTGGGAGGTAAATAGAGGAATATAGAATATTGAGGAAAAGGCACTGAGTCCAAAAACTTCTGCATAGCTGGGAGAATTTTGTTTAAATATGGTACTAGGGCTGGAGTAGCTGAAGGAAATAACTGAAAAAAAACCCCAACCTTAAACTGTGTTTTAAGATCAATTGCATTTCTGTGTAGATATTTCTAGTGCTTACCTCATGTTGTCATTGGTCCCACCCCAAACTGGATAATCTAATATATATCATATGCTTTGAGGGATTCAAGTCACTTGCAATTTTGCAACAAAGGTCTTTGAATCAAAATTTCCATGGAAATAATTTACAAAATCTAGGTTACTCTCAGGAGTGCTTTTAAAACAAATTCTGATTTTTTTTTATTCAGTTGTTATCCAGTCAGCATAACTAGTTCTTTGTATGCATATATATATGATATATAAACTCCCTAACATGCTACAAACTGAAGATGTTGAGTATTTGAAAGAACAAAATTGCCAACACTTCCACTGCCTTCTTCCCTTTAATTCTGTCTTAAAATTCTAAAGCATACCATCAAAATAACAAAAAATAAAATTCCCTGTCTGTACAAAAAGTACAGAATCTAGAGTGCTGACCTACCAAAATGCTTCATTATAGACCAGTCTAGAAAGTTTTTTTGACTGTGAGTTGAGATCACATAGTATAGAACTTATAAAAGTATTCTTTCTCGGTCTTTCATAAAATCTTCAGGATATCATTTATAAGAAGCTGTTCTTCTTTCTTACTTTTTTTTTTCTTCTGTTCTTAATGCTTATCCTTACCCTTACCTCGAAGAGTTTGCAGGTAAATTGTGTGCACAAGTGGAGGCAAGCGTGGGGATTGGCTTTCAGGCCAGCCCCACGGTGCAGCTGGCAGTCCTTCTGATCAGCTCTGTGATGTGGTTAGTCTTTCCTCTCCTAAGAACCAGATTCCTGTTTCTGCGATGTGCCAGAATAAACAGCTTGTTTTTAAAAGGAATACTTCTGTGAAACTGCTTCATCAGATCCGAGCTGCTGAGGAGGTGAGAGTTATCGAGGGGACACAGGGTAGAGAAGTCAGGAAACTATGGTAAAAATTATTTTTTTCCCCTATATCTATTTTTGTAAATGAATTAATATTTATTATATGTTCATGCTGTATGTAACGTGATATACTGTGGCAAGTAAGCCAATCAGAAATGGACAAAACCTGAGAGAGGACAAGTGGTCCAAAATGCATCTGTACAAGAATTGTAAATTGGGAGTAAAACCACAGAAATGTTAAGGGACAGAAATATAAATCTATTACAGCTGATCTAAAGTGCCAAAATAGGACAAATGAGGCCAAAAATACCATAAGAACTCATACTTTTATGTATTTTGGCAATCCTCCCTCCAACCTGGCTCTAAATGGAAAATGTAAATGAATATGAATTTAATAATAAAAAAGAGAACCAAACATTGTAATATAATTCCTCTACAAAAGGTTAATTTCACATTTGGTATATGGAAAAAAGTTCAGGTATATCAGAACTCATTCAACCATCACTAGATTTTGACATTGATCTTGGTAGGTTAACCCGTATTCAAATTTGACTTTATAGCTGCATTTTCATTTTCCACCTTCAGTAATTTCCCAAAAATTGAAAGCCTCAGTATAATCAAAATCCTGCCTTGAAAATACTGAGTGTTAAAAAGAAAAAGAAATAGAATTTTAAAAAGGTATGTTGTGGTCTCTTTTTATTCGTGTGATTATTTCTGAGATGATAAAAAACCATCTGGTCACTATTTTAGACTTTTTTGTGTCACTACACAGATCAAAAGCATAAGTGGTTTTTTTCCCCCCATTTTTTCTATTAAAATGAAAACTAGGATCTTCATGAAATATCTCGACTTCTGGAGCTAAGCATAAAGATTATCCCTCCCTCCATTGATATTATGCAATAGTTGGAATAAAGTCCAACAGTAGAGAGTACTGGCTTTTCTTTTCACATGGTGAGCCCTTTAATCTCAGTAACCCAGTAAGTACATGGGTTGTGGATGAAACCACAAAACACGGGTAAATCTAGGTATGCCTGGCCACTGGCTGTTTAGGCACATCGGGCTTCTACTTGAACAAAACTAGATGTGCTGGTGTCACATTTGGATTTCCTATATTTTGTAGATTTGTTTCTAGTGCTTATGTATCTCAGTAAGATTTTGTCATGGTTTTACCTGGGATAGAGTTCATTTTCTTCACTGCAGCTGGCACAGTGCTGTGCTTTGCACTTAGCATGAAAATAATGTTGATAACACACCAATGTTTTGGCTGTTGCTGGGCAGTGCTTGTACTAGCCAAGGCCTTTTCCAGCTTCCCATGCTCTGCTGGGTGCACAAGAAGCCGGGAGGGGAGGGGGCACAGCTAAGAGAGCGGATTCAAACTGACCAAAGGGATATTCCATATCATGTAACGTCATGCCCAGTGTGTTAACTGGGAGGGGATGGCCGGGGGCAGGCAGTGACTGTTGCTCGGGGACCGGCAGCGTTGGCCTGTGGGTGGTGAGCAGTTGCGTAGCTTGGGTTTTTATTTTTTGGGCTTCATTTCTCTTTTGTTACTTTCCTTTTAATTATATTACCATTATTATTATTACCATTATTAAAATCATTATTATTATAATTACCATTATTACTATTACTATTTTATTAAACTGTTCTTACCTCAACTGTGAGTTTTCTTAGTTTTGCTCTTCTGATTGTCTCCTCCATCCTACTGGGGTGGGGGAGTGAGTGAGCAGCTGCACGGTGTTTAGCTGCCGACTGGGGCTGAACCACAACAGATTTCCTCCTGGGTAAGGCAAGATTCATTAACAGCACACTGTTCTTTTGTCCCCTGAACTGTTGCCTAACTGCCAAATTTTTTATTTTATTAGAAAAGTTCCTGTAAAGTTGTAGATAAAGTAGTAACAGAACATCATCTAGTACTGGGGAAGAGTAACAAGGGAGAAAGTATTTCCTATCTTGATACTAGATATGTGAAGTCATGCACTAGCTTCATTTTACTTGTAACATTAAATACATTGTATTGCATTTCATTAACAAAATTTATCAGCGCTGTGCAGCTGGAATCCTTTCTAAACACTATTAATACACAAGCAAATTCTTGTTTTAATTTTTTTTCCTTTTTTTTCCCCCCCAAAGATGAACCTACTAACATAGCAGTAAAGAATTGATTGGATTTTCGATCTCAGAATTTGGGGGATTAAAGACTAGAGGTGAAACATAACAGTGAAAAATTGATTGGATTTTCAATCTTAAAGTTTAGGGGATTAAAGACTAGTCCTCCAGCTGGAAGATCAGTACATGTGGAGTTCCTCAGGTGTCAGTCCTGGGACCTGTTCTGCTTAATACCTTTACCAGTGATATAAAGGAGGACAAGGCATGTACCCCCATCAAGTTGGTTGACAACTCCCAGGAAGGGTAATATATGATCTATTAAAGGGCAGGTCCAGGGTGACTTTGGCAAGCTAGAGGAATGGGCCAACAGGAACTTTATGAAATGCAGCCAGGACAAATGCAAAGTCCTGCAGCTGGGACAGAATAAACCCCTACAATGGTACAGACTAGGGCTTTGGTAGAGTCTGAAAAGGCACCAGGGGTCCTTGTGAACAGGAAGCTAGACATTAAGTAGGGGTGCAGCATTAACAAAGATAGCCAACAACATCCTGGGCTGTATTAATAGAAGCATAGCCAGCAGATCAAGGAATATAATTAAATTTCTTTAATGGGGAATACCTTGTTCAGTTTTGTATCCACTCCGCAATATAGGAAGACATCAATAAACTGGAGCAAGTTCTACAGAGGGCCACCGCGACAGTTGGGGCTGCAGCACTTGCTCAGTGAGGAAAGGCTTGTTGGCCTGGAGAAGAGACTGCTGCAGGGGAACCCACTGGCCATCCTCCCATCACTTATGGGAGTTCATCAAGGAGATGATGAACTTCTCACTGGTGCATGGTGGGAGAATGGCAGACAGTGGTCATAAATAGAAATGGAAAATTCTGAGAGGTTATAAGGAAAAAAGTTTCTATCAGGAGGATGTTTCCCCTACTGAAAGTTTGTGCAGGCTCTGTTTTGGAAATTTTCAGGACTTGACTGACAACACCCTGAGCTACCTGGTTTAATTTCAGTTTTGACCCTGCTTTGGACATGAGTTTGGACTAGAGACCTGAGCTCCCTTCCAACCTGACTGATTGTGTAATTCTACACATATTTAAATTTCTCAACCCCGATCGACATGATACCCAAATGTCCGTAGGTAACTCAGTTTTATTCACTGTCGTTTTCTTAGGAGTCGAAATTTTGCTCCAAAGGCAATATTATTTAAGCATTTAACTGTGTAGTTTGAAAAGCATCTACAGCATGATATTATATACATAATTGACTCTCCAAATCAGTTCTTTTTAACACTTTTGTTGAAAAGTTTATTACTAAAGGTGGGAGAGAAATGAAATTATTGTGATTAATATTGACAGAATTATGTTAATATTACTAAGAAAAATCTGGACTTCTCTGGAGAGCAGGTCAGGTGTGACTAGGCAAGGCAGGCCACTTAAAGGAAAAGAGTATCTTCAAGGGTTTCTTTGTCTTGAAGTGTAAAGGCAACAAAGAATGTGCTGAGGTCCCTGATTTCTTGCATCTTCTGGAAGAAGTTATGTTATTAAATTAAAGGTTGAAAAGATTAATACTAGAGGGCAGTAACCATTATTTAACCTAATATTACATTGGTTTATTTTATAGAGGCCAAACATTCTCCATGTTAACTTACACGTGCACAGACTGGTAATTCCAAATACACAGTTACTCTGCCATAAATACACTGAGAAAGGCAAAGCTGGCTGTTTTTGAGAATAAAAACAATCAAGCATGATGAACAGAGGCTATCACACACTTTTTGAGATACTGCACTGGGCGCTTTTGGTTTTTTCCTTTTTTGTTAAGTATTAAGTATATTTAATGAAACTGAAGTAAATAAATGCCAACAGCTATACAGGAGAATACATTATGACTGAAGAAGAATGCTTTTTATTTTTTTCATGTTTTCAGGATAGATATACTTTTATTTTAATATACAGTGCATGTAATCAGAGAATACAAGTCAGCTGAGTTGTGCCAAAAGTTAGAAAATCTTAACTAGCTGGCAATACAGGAAAACAAAATTACAAACCAGCTTTATCACTTGGAATTTTCATTATCATCACATAGAGTATGACAGGCATATTAAAGCTGCTTAAAAGTGATAAATCTTGGGGTTTTTTTATCATGTTTCAGGCATGCTGCACTGACCCTAAGCCAAGAAATTCTTCATTTCCTCTTCATGCACCTTTAATTCTTTCAGTCATACTTTTTCCTTTGATTGGATATTATGCATTATTTACACAGACATATTATTACTGCCTTGGTTCTAGCCTATTTTGCTCCTTGACATAGCAATGTCTATAAATCTTTTCCTTATCTTCTGTCTTATTTATGTTTCGTTTCTCCCTACATGTGTTTGTGCCCTCTCTCCCTTCTTGTTCTTTCTTCAGTTCTCTCTGCCTTGCTATGCCAGTAACATCTGTCTGTTTAAACCATTTACCCTTTCTGTCCTTTGGGCAGAGACTTAAGCATCTGTATACTTCTCCGTTTGAGGGGGGGAGGCAGGGAATTCCCTTTACTACTTAGAACATATAAGCTTATTAAAAATTTCCAGGAAAAATTCCCAACAGGAGTTGTATGTTTTCATTTCTGTATCTCCAAAGTCACTGGGTTGCCCTCGCTTTTTCTGGTGAAACTCTTTATTTGAATGAGCTACAAGCAATATCCTGAATGAAATAATGTTCCTGATGTCTGTTTCCTACCCAGCAGCTATACAAACAATCATTAGCCATTTGCAATTCAAGGACAACGTCTGTACAGTAAGGTATTTAAATGGGTAGAGTGCCTTCCAGAGGTTCCTGAAAATTTGAGACATGGAGATATCTCTGTAGTCCTGGGACAAAGGTTACCTCGAAGTGCAGGAAAGGTTTAAAATAACTCATTTGTGAGTAGGAAGAATTTCCTCCCACAGCCAACATGAACAAATCAACCCAACCATCCCTCTGATGTGCTGCTGCATGCCTTTTGAGGCTTCTAGTCACCACTTCTGATTCAGCTGCAGCTAGGTGCTTCAGATACTGAAAAGACTTGTGCTAGTGCCACTAGACATTAAGATGCTATGGGTACCCAATTCCCTTCTGGCCTCTCTACAGATAAATCGCTTTAAATGCATTTATTCAGTTCATTTGTGTGACCTATTGTTTAGCTGTTTCTTAAGTACAAAGCCTACAAAAAATAAATCAGTTGTAGGAGGTGGTCTCCTCTAGCTTGTCAAAACAAGATGATGATATTCCTGGTGACTCAAAAGTCATTAATATCTTTCTTAACAAAGCAAAACATCAAGTTCTGTGATGATAATCCTAGCAGTTGTTCCTCTTTAATTGCATTCCTCAGATCGTTTTTCCTTTTTTCTAGTCTTTGGCAACATTTAAAAAGATAACAACCATTTTACATAGACGTGTCCCCATGGGCAATTTCATCAACAAGTAAGGGAGCTCATTAATGTAACACAGAGACATGTCTTCAATTTATTTTTTTTTTCTAGACACTTCTCAAAGCTCTCAAACTTATCCTTTCCCCTAAATCATTTTGTCAAAGATACTTAGTCCAGCTGTCAGTTCATCCTTGTAAATGCCGTCTGTTACACAAATCCAACCTCCTGACCCTTTTGTAGTCCTTGCTGCTGTGAATGTGTTACTCCTTGCATCTGCATCAGATTCTTGGAATGTAGTCGTATTCAGCTGACATGATATCCAAAATTATGTGTTATATCCATCAGTAAGAGTAAATGAAACTTGAAAAATTCCATTGCATTCCTAACCTCACTGCTCCTTGGCAAACATTTTGCATGGAAATAACAAGACCCTTTCCCTTTCTCTTCAGTAGCCATATTAAAAGGAGTCTATTGCCTTCCTTCATAGTTACTCTTGGCATCCTGTCATAAAAATATTTCTCTAGATCTGAGGCATATTTCAGAAGATTCAAAGGATGAAGGGAATATAAAATTGGAAGCTAGCCAATGAGGAAAGCCTATTTGTTTCACTAGCCTGATGAGCATTAATTTGAGTTATTTAAGACCAAACTGAAATAGGTCCCTGAAGAATGATCTAATAAAACTTTGAAAGTGTCACCTTTCAGCCAACTTAATTTATTGTCACTAAGTAAATGATGTAACGCAGACCAGATTCTTAACAGCTAGCACAATGATTTGAGCATCCATTAAACAGAGATTTAACTGCCGCTTACCACCCCTTATACATGGGTGAGATGTGTTATTTCTTACATTTTTATGAGGTTACATAACATTGAGCTTTTTGTGGTGTAGTTAATGCTAAAACAAAGCACAATTTAGGAGAATGCAGCATAAAATCTGTTTCACAGATATTGGATCTTGGATTTCCTAGTCAGCTTGGATTTTCATGCATGTGTGAAGGGAGATTTGTCAAGGACAAATTGTGACAAGTGACTTCATAAGTCCAAGAGCGATCAAATGGGACTTCAGGGCACTGGGGTGATTGGTTGAAGGATCAGGAGCACAGGTAGTGTTTTCCTCAATCCCATCATTGGCAAGGAAGAATACTGAAAGGAACAAGAAGACTCATCTAATTAACATGTGGCTCAGCGGCTGGTGCCATCAGTGGAATTTTGGTTTTTTTGATCATGGGGAAGTTTATATGGCACCGGGCCTGCTGGCGGCAGATGGAGTTCACCTGTCTCAAAGCGGGAAAAGGATTCTTGCACATGAGTTGGTGGAGCTCATTGAGAGGACTTTAAACTAGGTTTGAAGGAGAAAGGGGATATAGCCAGACCCACTAGAGAGAACCCTAGGGGTGGCATGCCAGGGTTGGGGGTGAAATCGATAGCCCAGTTCAAGTGCATCTACACCAATGCATGCAGCATGGGCAACAAACAGGAGGAGCTGGAAGCCATTGTGCAGCAGGATAGCTATGACTTAGTTGCTCTCACAGAGACATGGTGGGATGACTCTTATGACTGGAATGCTGCAATGGATGGCTATAAGCTCTTCAGAAGGGATAGGCAAGGAAAGAGAAGCAGTGGGGTGGCTCTATATGTTAAGGAGTGTTTCAATTACATAGAGCTTAGCAATTGTGATGATAAGGTTGAGTGTTTATGGGTAAGGATGAGGGGGAAGGCCAACAAGGCAGATATCCTGCTGTAGGTCTGTTTTAGACCACCCAACCAGGATGAGGAGGTAGATGAAACATTCTACAAGTGGCTGGCAGAAGTCTCAAAATCGCTAGCCCTTGTTCTAGTGGGGGACTTCAACTTACCAGATGTCTGCTGGAAATACAACACAGCAGAAAGTAAACATTCTAGAAGGTTCCTGGAGTGTGTGGAAGATAACTTCCTGACACAGCTGGTGAGTCAGCCCACCAGGGGAGGTGCCTCGCTTGACCTCCTGTTCACAAACAGAGAAGGACTGGTGGGAGATGTCAGATGATGTCTTGGGCTTAGTGACCATGATATGACAAAGTTCTCGATTCTTGGAGAAGTAAGGAGGGGGTCAGGAAAACCAATAGCATGGCCTTCCAGATGGCAGACTTTGGCCTGTTCAGGGCACTGGTTGGGAGAGTGCCTGGGGAGGAAGTCCTGAAGGGTGAAGCGGTCCAGGAAGGCTGGTCCTTCTTCAAGAAGGAAGTCTTGAAGGCACAGGAGCAGGCTGTCACCACATGCTGTAAGACCAACCAGTGGGGAAGGCGACTGGGCTGGCAGAACAGGGGGCTTTTGCTGGGACTCCGGAAAAAAAAGGAGAGTTTGCCACTTTTAGAAGAAGGGGCAGGCAACTCAAGAAGGGTACAGGGATCTTGTTAAGTCTTGCTGAGAGAAAATTAGACAGGCAAAAGCCCAGCTAGAACTCAGTCTGGCCACTGGTGTAAGAGATAACAAAAAATGTTTTTACAAATACATTAACAACAAAAAGAGAGCCAAGGAAAATCTCCATCCTCTGTTAGATGTGGAGGGGAACATTGCCACCAAAGATGAGGAAAAGGCTAAGGTACTAAATGCCGTCTTTGCCTCAGTCTTTAACTGCCAGACCAGTTATCCCTGGGGTATTCAGCCCCCTCAGCTGGAAGGCAGGGACAGGGAGCAGAATAAACCCTCTGTAATCCAGGAGGAATCAGATAACGACCTGCTGCTCCACCTGGACACTCACAAGTCTGTGAGGCCCGATGGGATCCACCCAAGAGTACTGAGGGAACTGGCGGAGGAGCTTGTCATGCTACTCTTCATCACTTATCAGCAGTCCTGGTTAACAAGGGAGGTCCCAGATGACTGGAGGCTTGCTGATGTGACACCCAAGGGCCAAAGGAGGATCTGAGGAACTACAGGCCAGTCAGCCTGACCTTAGTACCGGGGAAGATTATGGAGTGATGCATCTTGAGTGAGCTCACCAGGCAAGTGCAGGACAACCAGGGGATCAGGTGCAGCCAGCAAGGCTTAATGAAAGGGAGGTCCTGCCTCACCAACCTGATCTCCTTCTATGACCAGGTGACCCGCCTAGTGGATGAGGGGAAGGCTGTGGGCGTTGTCTACCTGGACTTTAGCAAAGCTTTTGACACTGTCTCCCACAGCATCCTCCTAGAGAAGCTGGCAGCTCATGGTTTGGATGGGTGTACTCTTTGCTAGGTAAAAAACTGGCTGGATGGCTGAGCCCGGAGGGTTGTGGTGAATGGAGCTAAATCCAGTTGGTGACTGGTCATGAGCAATATTCCCCAGGGCTCAGTTTTAGGTCCAGTCTTGTTTAATATCTTTGCCAATGATCTGGACGAAGTGACTGAGTGCACCCTCAGTAAGTTTGCAGATGAGACCAAATTGTAGATGACACCAAGTGTTGACCTTCTTGAGGGTAGGAAGGCTCTACAGAGGGATCTGGACAGGCTGGATCAATGGGCTGAGGTCAACTGTATGAGGTTTAACAAGGCCAAGTGCCGGGTCTTGCACTTGGGCCACAACAACCCCATGCAATGCTGCAGGCTTTGGGAAGAGTAGCTGGAAAGCTGCTTGGCGGAAAAGGACTTGACAGCTGAACATGAGCCAGCAGCATGCCCAGGTGGCCAAGAAGGCCAAGAGCATCCTGGCTTGTATCAGGAACAGTGTGGCCAGCAGGAGTAGGGAGGTGATCATGCCCCTGTACTTGGCACTGGTGAGGCCACACCTCAAATACTGTGTCATGTTTTGGGCCCCTCAGTACACAAAGGACATCGAGTTGCTGGACCATGCCCAAAGAAGAGCAACGAAGCTGGTGAAGAGTCTGGAGATCAGGTCTTATGAGGAGAGGTTGAGGGAATTGGGGCTTTTTAGCCTGGGAAAGAGGAGGCTGAGGGGACACCTTATCGCTCTCAGCAACTACCTGAAAGGAGGCTGTAGTGAGGTAGGTGTTGGCTTCTTCTCCCAAGTTGCTAGCAATAGAATGAGCGGAAACAGGTTCAAGCTGCCTCAGACGAGGTTTAGTTTGGATATTAGGAAAAATTTCTTTGCCAGAAGAGTGGTCAGGCATTGGAACAGGCTGCCCAGAGAGGCGGTGGAGTCATCATCCCTGGAGGTATTTAAAAGACATGTAAACGCGGCGCTTCAGTGCGTGGTTTAGGAGACATGGTAGCATTGGATTGATGGCTGGACTTGATGATCCTAGAGATCTTTTCCAACCTTAATAAGTCTATGATTCTATGATTCTAAAAATTCCAGGCTGATATTTCTCTCTATTTGTCCGATCTTAAAAACACCTCAGTACTGAAAGTTCAAGGTCTACACATAGTGAAAGCTAAAGTGGGGACTTTGCTTTGAAAAATTTTGATGGCAATTTTAGTCAACTTGGTTCTACCCAACAACAAGACACATACACACCATGAAAATTACACAGCTGTATCTGAAAGGAATTTGCTACTGATGACTGGTCCTTTAGTTGTTAGTTGTCCATCTCTCAATATTGCAAAAAAAGTGTTGTTTAGAGCATACGGACATCACATGCTGGCTACTCCACAGAACTGGTGTCTATCCATGGTACTGTAAGATTCTACCAGATATGAACTTTCAGTTATAAGAAATTTGCAATTTGAGTTGCCTGTTTGAAAATCCAAACATGTGATTTACACATCTCACTCTGTCAGTGCACTTGGTCACTCCAGGAGTTGGTTTATGATAACATGTATCCTGCATTTCACTTAACTGGTAGCCCAAGAACTCTGACCTCCACTTTTCTCAGAGTGTTAGGCTTTCTGATATTAAAATAAAGTAAACTTTATGCTTATATCTATTGGAAGTGATTTCTTTGCTTTTATTGTTTTTGAAGTGATTACATTATAAACTGTCGTGAAGATTACAAACATTTCTCTGTGCAGAGATTTCCTTTTTGCTGCCATCACAGCATGTATACCTGATTATGGAATTTACTCCAGGTCAGAAGAAAGAGCTGCAGAATTCATCTAGGAATTCTAAGACTTAGCCTTCAGCTGTGGTTTTTCTTTCAAACTTTAGATATTGTCATCCTCATATGAAGAGTCACATTTGCTGGTGAGTGTTGCTCTCTTTGCTCCCTGTTTGCTCTTTCTAATCCTCCTCTATATTTTTTACAGAGATATTACAACCAATTACTGACTGTGTTATGGGAGGTACAGAGACTGCAGAAGACAGATGAAAAGGCTGCACATATGTCATATAAACCATTTTCTAATAGGTTAGCTTAAAGTCATTCCATTAGGTTAATATCCCAATGAAGTAAGGCAACCCAGTTACATTTTAATGGTCAGATGCTAAACTCAGGAAACCACCTATATTTTTGTGCTATTGACATTCATTAAAAATTAATCCTTGGACTTTTTACCAAAATGATGGGTCATATTTTCACATATTAATATTGAACTTGTTGGAACTGGTTCTGAGAACTTGAATGTTAAAATTATTCTTATCCAATCAAGAAATAGAAGCAACAACAAGTGATTCATACCCAGTTGTAAAACCTCACATTTCTGATGGTCACAGTGAACCTCTCAAATTGACCAAAATATATTTGTACAATATATTTGACAAATAATTTCAAGAGTATGTACCTTGCAGAAACATAGTTCTGCACACATTGGACATTCACAGTCAAAAGCAGTGCTAAAAGTATCTCTTA
Organism: Phalacrocorax aristotelis; assembly: GCF_949628215.1. NCBI lineage: Eukaryota > Metazoa > Chordata > Aves > Suliformes > Phalacrocoracidae > Phalacrocorax > Phalacrocorax aristotelis. The sequence goes on along the minus strand of NC_134276.1, from coordinate 105,286,450 downwards.
AAATTATTAACTATTAGTTATTTTCCTAGTTCTTCCAGTTCTTATATAATGATGATGACTTTGTTCTGTATTTAAATGCAGGCAGGTACCACAGCAATGAGCCCCGTTGGGTATATACATAGGCAGAGTGTTTTCTTTCAGTTGTTAACAATATTTTAAACAGTGTCTTCGTTGTATACGCATAGCTGAATTACTGGCAAGAACAAGTAGCAAACACTGTAGTGCTCTTTAGTGCTGAACACTATTTTGGCTGCATATATAATTTTTTTTAACATATGTCTCAGGCCACCCTCAATTCAAGCTGTAGTTAAAGTGAGTTACTACTTCAGGGAGTACTCCTGCCACACAAATACAAAATCAAGGGAAATTGAAGGGTAAATTTTCTTCCTCAGACCAGCAGAGAAGAGGCACAATGTAGTCCTCCCTTAGTTTGGTCTCTAAATGCAAACCAGGAAGCCTCTACATGCACTCATATCAGGCAAAACAAAGGTTTCTCCTGGTTTCTGCATTCGCTGCAACTCCATCCCTATATCCACACACACTCACAGGATGCATAGAGAGATGGTGAGCCATAAATATCTTTAGTTACAGTTAGCTGCACAAAGATTTTTCTTCTGTGAGTTCTCTGGAAGCCGTCAGCATTTAGTGACAGTGGCATTCACGGTACTCCATTGCCATTTAAAAATATGTCTATTTGTCTGCAGCTGTTATCAGGAATGTAGATAAAGCTGCAGATGACACTTGACTTGCTTTATTCCCACAGAAGCAGAATATCATCAATCTGAGGTCAAACACCAAGTTAGAGGTGTTTCATTAAAATTTAACTTGCAGTTCTAAACTGTCTTACATGAACAGGCAAGCTAGTCAGGCAGATCAGCAGGGGAGTGATTTGGAGACAGTTAAATCATTGACCTGTAACCTCAGAATGACTTTGTTAGTAAAACATTGGCTTTCTTAATAAAAAAAACAGAGGACAGAGTTTGAGGGCATGGAGGGAAGGAATGCTAATGTAATTTTCATATCTGTCAGATGAATAACTGCAGCTTTCATAGCTTTGTGTACGAAATACACAACGTGAAATAATACACCAAGGACATATAAACCCATCTCTCTCAAAGCCACAGCAGCCAGTAAGTCGAATCAAAACATCAGTTCACTGCAAGGATTACAGAAATTAAAGGTGTTGTAGTCCAGGTATAAGTGAAACTGCCTTTCTATTTTCTTAGCCATGTCTACCACTTGCATACTGATGACCAGCTTCAACACTTATTTTTTGCAACTTTGCAAATGCAGGACCACTGCACTTGTGTGCTATGATGCTCAGGTTGCACCTGATCCTGACTGCAAATGCCATTGTAATATACTGTACTTCTTTTCCAAGGCAATATAATTCAGTAGCTTATGTGAAAACACTGGCTTTATTAGACAACAACAGAATACTTGGCACCAGTAGTACTTCTTTTTCTTTTCTCTCCTCTCTCTCTGGTTAATTCATGGCTCAGCTAAATCAATCGATAGTCCTCCTCAGTGAAAATGAGAGTTCCAGTCCTTGTTTAATATACTTGATTGTATTGTGTCTCAAATTAGGCCCCACATATCATCTGTTGCACTTATTTGGTTACTGATGCCACCTGGAGACTTCCTGCAGACATTCCCTGAGACAGGCATACTGCCTTTTCCTCCCTTGCCATGTGCCAACCACATTGTCTGAAGCCAGTAATGTAAATAATACTGATCATACCAAGGGTCTCCTAATCTGGTAATACTCAGGAAAGCTGTTCTATATTAAAAATGTACATGTGGTCAAGCCTTCTCTGGAGCAGTGTCACTTGCCTTGTGACCTGCAGGTGATGGGTGGCCTGCCAGAGCATGGCAGATACTCTGGGAACTGGTTGCTGTGTCCTGACCTCCTCAGTGACTCTGATTCACAAGAGAAAAACAGCCTTGATCGCATCATAGGTGCAAACCCAAAGGTCTCATTCATTTTTTTTTACGATATTAGTATTTGTCCTGGTTTCAGCTGGGATAGAGTTAAATTTCTTCGTAGTAGCTAGTATGGGGCTATGTTTTGGAGTTTTGCTGGAAACAGTGGTGATAATGTGGAGATGTTTTAGCTGTTGCTAAGTAGCACTTACAATAGTCAAGGACTTTTTTCAGCTGCCCGTGCTCTGCCGGGTGCACAAGAAGCTGGGAGGGGACGTGGCTGGGACAGCTGATCCAAACTGACCAATGGGATATTCCATACCATATGACGTCATGCTCAGTATATACAGCTGAGGGGAAGAAGAAGGAAGTGGGGACATTGGGAGTGATGGTGTTTGTCTTCCCAAGTAACCGTTATGCGTGATGGAGCCCTGCTGTCCTGGAGGTGGCTGAACACCTGCCTGCCCATGGGAAGGAGTGAATGAATTTCTTGTTTTGCTTTGCTTCCGCGCGCAGTTTTTGCTTTACCTATTAAACTGTCTTTATCTCAAACCATGAGTTGCCTCACTTTTACTCTTCCGATTCTCTCCCCCGTCCCACCAGGGGGGAGCGAGCGAGTGGCTGCGTGGTGCTTGGTTGCTAACTGGGACTAAACCATGACAGTATTTTAAACTAAAATGTTTCTAACAACAGCACATAATCATTTTGCAAATAAAAAAAGTCAAAAATCAACTTGATAACACTAACAGTGTAATTGTCATGACTTCTGCCAGCCATTCAACTGTAGCAGTCCATAAATATTTTCCTAGCAAAGTGACCTGCTTCTCTAGACAATAGTTACATGTAGAACTGCTACATCATTTGCTTCATTGACCTCTAAGAGTAAAAGAAATCTTATTATCTGCTGCAAGTATTAATACAGCAGGTATAATTTACCGTATTTCTTTCCTTGTATCAAAATAGGTACATTTTTCATGCGAGTCTTATGATATGGGTTTATTTCATTTTCTCACAAGTGTACTCCGGTTCTCTCACTATGCCAATATATACTTAGGAGATATCAGCTAAAACAAAATATCACATCACCACAGCTGTGGTGTTAGCATGAAATCAACTGTATGGGATGATACAGTCATTTGTCACGCAATAAAAACCCAGCAATAAAATGGGCATCAGCCTATAAATTCTCAGAAGTGTGACTTTATGAAATGGAGGAGAGTTTGAGAGAAGCAGAGAGTTTGCTACAACCAAAATAGCTCCTTTTTCCTCTTTTTATTTTTTTTTTTTTCTCCAAGGAGAAAATCAGTTTGGCAGAAATTAGACTGAGCAAGATTACTGAAAGTTTCAAGTGCCCTTTGGTTCTGGAAAAGCTTTTCCTCTTAAATATCAGTGTATTAAAATGGTAGGACAAAGAGAAGAATGAAGTGTACGTGTGTGGGAGCTCTTTGTTTATTTGCTTTGCTTTCTTTAGAAATGAATCTCCAGAAAGACTTCCCTGCAACCTTTTTGTAAACTTAAGATAGCGGTTCCCTTTTATTTGTGTGTTTCTATTACAATACTTTAACCATGTTCTTCGGGGAATTAAGTTGCTGTTCCCAGCAGTAGAGCATGGCACACAAAAACATAGTGGTCATCAGCCTTTCAAATTGTAAATGACGATGCAAGCTCCAACAATGATCTGATGAGTCACTTACTCTAAGGGTCTCTGGGGAAAACAAATGGTTTGCTACTTTATTTCATTAATTAAACTAGAAACTGTGTCCTTACTGCTGGGTGGACTTCCAAGATTCAATGGTCTTATTTTGTAAGCTACCTGACCTGCCATTGATGTTAGTTACAGCAATTAGTCTGCCAACAAAATCATAGGGCAGGGGATACCGTGCCAGACACGCACTATCCTTCCACACTTCTGTTTGTTGTTTGGAACGAGAAAAAAAAATCAGTGTGTTGCCATGTGTTTAATGATATGTGTCTCTGCTTCCTTTCCTTACAGACTACCAGTGCAGATATCACAAGCTTTCACATTTAACTCTTTGTTGCTTTCCTTGCATAAACGTAAAGTCAGTCCTCATGTTAATAGTCTTCCACCTACCGGTGTTTTGTTCTTTTTTAATCTTATAGACATGACTTTTTGCACAGTGAAACACCATAATATCAGAATTTGCAGCAAATTTTTCTACAAAATTATGCTCCAGAACCCACAAAACAAACAAACCAACCAACACAATCCATTTGATTTCAGAGAACGACTCTGTTTCAATAGGGTAACCAACTCAATACAGTTTTCCCAGGTACAGACACCCTAAGTAAATACCTGTAGTTAAAATAGAAGCTGGCCCTGCTCATCTGGCAGAGGTTGGTATTAACAGATCTCAAAGACAGCACTTTGGTAACCTTAGAAGGGTACATTAGAGATTTCTTGAGGATTATCCAAATCTATTGAAGTATCTGTTGAAGCACCTTATTGCAGAGCAGCTTAAAACAAATCCTTAGACTCTCAAGGCATTACACTTACATTGAACCTCTCCTCATAGATTTAGAAATTGAGCATTTATTGTTACCATCTGCCTTTCAGGCTCTTCTGGGTGCTCTACTGATTTATTAGGAGTCAATAGTTCTAAGTGCCTGGCTCAAAGACCTGTACCTTTCTCTCAACTAACTCTGCAATGCTGCTTTACACTGGCATTCATAACAGCAGAGGCACTGTTTCCATGGACATGAGTGGCAAGTAACTGCAACAAAACACTTATAGCATGATAATTTCCAAGGCTGAAAACAGGTGTTGTGAAAATACTTTGCAGTCAAGTTTTTAACACACCTTGTTCAAGTCCACTGCAAAGTGCTATGCAGCATAATTTCTTTCAGCCACCTTCTGAGGTAATGAAACCTATTAGTGGTTTGCTGCTAAATATGTTGACCTTTGGCTTTACATAGAAATTTCTTGTCTTAGGGTGCAAAATAAAATTGAAAATTTTATCACTTTTTCTGACACTAATTTCCAGAAATTCACAAAGATAGATTCCCTGTAGGAATTTTTCTTTCAGAGATAAATATTCCAAGTCTTTACAGTCTCATGAAAGGATGAACTGGTTGAAGAAAATACCTATCTTTTAAAAAGATGCAGTTATGTAATCATATCTTCCATTGTAATGCTGATTTTGAGAAGATTGCCTGAGTTTTCCAATGAAACAGGACCTAAAATGAAAGGTAATCAAAGATTGATTTCATTGTGGAATTTGTGTTTGATATCTTTAATAAACCTGTTCAATAATGTTGTTGATAATTTTTTGGCCCAGGCTATTAAAGATTGCACTAAATTCTGAGAAAGTATTACTCAAGTAACAAACACCTCTTTTTTATGGACATTATATTCTAGCCAACAAATTTCTACCTTTTGATGAATAAAGGTAAAGAATAATTGAAGAGGAAAAAGCTGAATAAATAATTTTAATATTTTAATTGCTTAGATATCATATATTTGGCAAGAAGTTACAGGCTGTGGCCAAGTATCAATGATTGAGAAATACGTTAGTGCAAGTATTAGTAGTGTTAAGAGGACTTAGTCCTACAAATCCCCTGGGTACTGACAGCAAAACAAAACAATACATATTAGCAAAAAGGGATTAGAAGTGAAATATCTGAACTGTCAGGAGCTTTCACATGGGCCTACTATTTGAGATAAATATTAGCAACTTAATTTGCCATCTTTTTGCTAAGAGCACAAATTACATCCTCTTTCTTTAGCCATTCAAGCAAGGAGAGTGCTCACAGCATACAGTTTTTACAGTGTTGGATCCAGGTCTTGTTTTCTTGAGTAAAATCCTTCTAACACATGGCTAGATGTCTCTGGGCTTTATTGGGACTGCTTGGTGATGCACCTAATGAGCATTTTCCCACACTTGACAGCCATTGCCTCTTCTTCTGACAAAACCTACTAACTCCTTGGGTGATAAACCTGACATGTTCTAGGGTCACAGTGCTGAAATCAGAGTTAACAAATGCAGTGAGAGACTGGAAAAAATTGAGACATCAAAGTCAATTATTTCAATACCACTTGCCACATGTGACAATGAATATGCAGAAGACATGATATTTTAAACACTATCTCCAATCAAAACTATACTTACTTTGCTACAGGTACTTAGGGTAACATTGTTCCATGATGGAAAGAGATATATATACAAAAATTTTATTTACTTGTTTTTTTTAAGAAAGTGATTTAAATGTCTCAGGTTTTTCTGTATTAACTTTTTAGGCTCATACTACGCTCATGATTCCTTTTTTTTCAACTGATAAGTTATGTAGATTTCCCGTGCACAAAGAAAGGAGTGGGACTGTTCATTACAGCATCTCCTCTTTCACCACTCCTATACCTTCTCCAGTGAAAACTATAGCTCTTTAACACCTCAGCTGACTGTCCACATGCCCATGAGTCTCTTATTACAAAGCCAAGTGCAAAGAGTCAAGTTGTCTCTGCTCCCAAATCAGGCCACCAGCAGGATGGTCTTGCTGGTTTAGGGTCTGTCCTCTTCAACAAGTGGTGGGATCCATCAACAATTCTTTCCAGCAGCCTGCTCTCCTTCTCCTCCTAAGCCTGGAGTGGTCTCCTCAAGCAAGTCACCTTCAGTGAGGCCATCTGGTGTGACGGCACCTGAGAGAAGTAGATAATGCTAAGCTTAGAGCTGCAGGGTGGTTTCCTCAGTGGGATCCCATACCTATGGTCTTCAGTACAAGAAGACTGAGCACAACAAGGCCTGTGGGAAGCTATCTTTTCCGTACTTTTGGCACTTGGCCCAGTTGACCCTTTACATGTGGAGAATCAAGGCTTCTCCATGAAAGAGAAGATGGCAGAATGGCTGAATGCTTCTGAGGCAACATGTCACCTCCAAACTCACTTGTCTCTTCCTCCAGATGCTCGGAGGTCTTCTCAGCAGCTTACTGTTGACTACAAGGATCCCATATAATAGCACAGAAATAAGATGTTTCTGTGCTTGGAGTGGGGGTTCTGCCACCTCAGCAAAGTCCTGAACCTATAGTCTTTAACACACAAGACGTCTAATGGCACTTGCTCTGGGCAGGGCTGCAGCAAGTTTCATGTGTGCAGCCAAGTGTGTGTCCAGTCCTCTTTGTCCCCACTCAGTCTGCCAAGGCTCAGTCATCGCTTCTGCCTGCAGACTTCAGTGGCTTAGGTAATATTGTCTCACTGATTTACTCCACTGATGTGTTATTTTGCAGTGAATGAATTCTGGAACACCTTGTGAATTAGAGTCAATGGTCAATTAAGAACATAAAGCCAAATACCATGCCATGGTTTTTTTTTCTGAATTTGTTCGAACCCTGGCAAAAGAAAAATTTAACATCAGAATGCAGTAATATTTTTGTATTCTCTCTCCAGCTTTTATAGTGCAGAATCTGCTAGAGGAGTAGCCAAAGGGAATAAGTGGGTCAGAGTCACAGCTTTCTGTTGTCCCAGTTGTAACTGAAACAAAATAAATACTGATACAGAAAACATCTCGCCTCTCTACAGAACGTATCTTTCTGCACAGACAAAGCTGCTCTTTATTCAAATAATGAAATAAAGGGTGGAAGCCAGAAGAAAATTACCTAATAATTTGGGTGGAGAAGGACAAAATCGTAACTGTAGAATTAACTCAGTTTGAACATAACACAAACACTCATGAATAGAAAACTAGTTTAAGACAGACTGTAAAGAGAATGGATAATTAAGGGCAATAAGGGAAAGAAGATGCAAGATATTTATAGGATCCAAATAAAATTTAAGATCCTAAACAATGCTATTTTATTCAGAAAGTCATTATGATTTCTAGAGATTGGGATTACAAGCTTTAGAAACCTTGACAATAGCTTTCACTCCTCTAGATTTACCATGCAGAATTAAAATCCTAAAGGGCTGTAACGTTTAATTATTTTATATCCTTTTGGAAAGGCAGAAAGTATCTTTCCCAACAGATAACTACGTCTAGTATAGCATAGCATAACATAACATAGCATAGCACAGCATATCTAAAGAAATACTGCAGTGGCTCCCAAATATTTTAGATCATTGCTCAACATTTCACAGGCCGTGACACTCATTATGAAGATTAGAATTGAAATCAGTATAAAAGTGAATGGTCTATAGTCTGTTCACCACAGCCTCACAAACCTCTATTTCTGAGGGAGGTCTAAACTGAAATAGGGAGTTCCTTTATGCCAGTGACAAAATAGCCTTTCAGTAGCAACACCTTTAGTTTAGTCAAAATATTCCTGACCAGCTATATCCTTCCTCTTTAAAGGAGGAATTCCTGACAAGTCATGTAGTTTGACTTCTTTCTCAAATGTATTTTATTTATTTTTGTATATATGTATATATTAATCTTCCTTTGTTTCAATAGCTTGATGAAGTTATGAGTTGATAAAGAACCTGACAGTTTCAGGGAAAAAATCCGAACTAATCAAATCAGGTACTTACATATTGGTATTTCGGAAATTATTAAAGGCAAAACAATTCCTATTGGAACTTTTCTAGCTGAGGTTAGGCAAAATATGTCAGAATTTTATTCAAATGTTTATACATTATATAGTTTGATCAGAAATGCAACCTGAAAATTATTTATTTCTTTTGCCATTTTCTTGGCTTCTGGTTTGTTTGCTGACTGTTGTTGTAATGAGGAAACTTCAAGGAACAAAAGGGAAAAAAATAATAAGTAGTATGATCCTTTATTACCTATAAAGAGGTGCCTTAAATTTGAAATTCTAACATACATGGCATTATAAATCAGAATTATACTGATATTGAATTAGCATGATGGGAACTAATGGGTGAATTAGCATGGGTATATTGAATTAAGCATGATGGTAACAAAATAATGGAAAAGGAAGAATATGGAAAGTATGAACTCTCCAATAATTAGGTAACAGTAAAAGTAGAACAGATGAAAATTGGGTATATACATACATTAAAAAATTCTCACAGCAGCTGCCAGGAATCCTAACTTTGCCTGAGGCTCTGAAGCATTCTGCACGCAGGCTCTGGACGGGTAAATGGGTCTCTCCAAGGAGCTAAGCCGTAGCTGAGACTGGGCAGCTCAGCATAAACAGACATATGTGCCACTTGGGCCATCTATGAATGTCCTCTTTAATTTCTAAGGATGAATTTTGTGATTCTTTAAACAATAACAAAGAGGAGGGAAAAGGCCTGTAACAGAGCCACAGCTAGAGGAAAAAAACCAAACAAATGTTTTGGAATAATTCTTTGCACTTGAAGAAACAAATATGTCTTCCATGTATTGCCTCAGCTCAAAAATATCTTTTAGTTACCCTTTCTATCCTTAGTAAGAAACATTTAATTACAGTTAGGATCTCTCCTGAGGAAACTATGCTAATTCAGGAAAGCGTTTAACATATATTATGTGTATAACTACCTGCCCGAAGTACTTTTCTCAACAGGGATAATAGACCCAAACATAGTCTGAAGTGTTTCCTCAGATGTGCCTGAAAGGTCCAGTCTCTCAACACAATATTTGCTAAATAAACCAAGAATCAGAGACCATATTCTCAGCAAACAGCCTATGGGATCCAATAGGCTTTCTATGAATCTTCAAAAGTGAACCCATATTGTGCAGTTTAAAAGTACCAAATTTAGCTCTGTTTTTTTGGCTAGTCTGGGTACCAGAAATTAGAATTACACAGAATAGGGTTCGGTAAAAGCTAACTTTCCAGCTTTTTTTTTCTGTTCAACGTTATCTTTCCTACCTCTATAGAACATCACAGGCATCAATAAAGAAATGCTTACTACATGACTCAAAACTGGAAACAAAGTTCATAACTTTTTAATGTTAATGAGCATCCCATAAACCTGTCTTTGTAAGAAACACAATGCTTGGAAAAGAAGGGGGAAAAATTGTTTAGTTAAAAAAATGAACATTAATTCTTTTAATCAGATTTTCTCAGCTTTGTTAATTTGATTTGATGCAATATTGCATCTATATACTAAAAGACTTTCTAAAAGTAGTAAAAATGTATTACAACCAGGTGACATTTAGAAGTTATTATGTTCTTTAAAATTTAACAGTATAAAAATATAGCAAAATTATCCCATATTAGGATCCAGATCAACCCCAATGTATAAAATTGCATTCACCCTTTACAAACAAATTATTAAGAGAACAATAACGAGATATGAGTTATTCAAATAATTGCTATGCAAACTGAAGATTATTTCTACAAAAGCCTGTGATTTATTGACCATGGGTTATTAACAAAATAGCCAATCTAAACACAAAGAAATCCATTGTGTTCTGAAGATGAAAGAATTATGAATTGTTGTAAAATGTAATTTCTCTGAATTGAGCAGCATCCAAGTCAATTTTACAAGCAACAGCTGTGAAAAAAATTTGCATGGCAACAAGAATTCAGAAAGAAAACCAGCAACACAGTTGGGGAATAGATGTTCTGGAATATTGCCTTCTTGTCTTCCAGGGCAAATATTTAGTATCAATGTGGATAAATAAATATTGGGCTCCTGACTCACCATTTAAAGTACAGAACTGCTAAATCAGTGAGAATATGTATTAATAGTATTCAAATTTATCTCCCAACACTTTCAACATACAAGCAAGATCATTTAGTAAAAATAAAAAATACAGGTAATCCATATGTAAAAGGGTAAGGGAAAATGTTTTGTTTTGCAATCAGTGTTGCTAATCTCTACTGTTTAAGCATGCACTTTCACAAAAATAAGGAATTAATGCATCATCTTATTCTTCTTCAAAGTCTGAAGTCCCTAGAAGTGTCAATTCAGTTCCTGTATTTTTCCTGTGAAAAAAAACCCCAAACCCAAAACAAACCAACAACAAACAGCTAAACAGTTTATTTGTTTTAATAGGAAGGGTAGGAGTTGCAGTCATAGTCTAGATGTCATGAAAACAAAGAATGAAAAGACTTTCTCTGACGGGGATATCAGTACTTCTATAGCAAAACTTTAGAATAAAATACAGCACAACAAAAGAGCTGAATGTGAACAGGCAGTGAGCACAAGTAAGTTAAGAAAAAAATACTGTGCAGTGGCTTCACTTTATTTTATTCATCTATCTTCATATGTACTCACTTGATTCAAGATGCTGAGGCTTCATGAAAAAACCCCAAAACAAATAGCCAAGCCTCACAACCCCTAGCCCCAGGAACAGCTGGCTATCTTACAAAACACTGAAGGATCAGAGAGAACTGAAGGAGAGAAAAACAATTTACAAACGTTACTCACTTCTTTTTGATAGATGTACTGAGAAGGCTCAGGAAAATGTATGGATACAAATTGGCTCACAGAATGCTATATTCTTTGGATGTACGTCCTCCAAAGGACATTTACAAAGCATATACTTAGATGTTTTGTAAACCACATCACTTGCTGTGTTACCACATAGAGTTTATGTGACACTCACTCCAAAAATCTGCTTCCACTGAATAGAGCTGTCCAATACTCCTGCAAGGAGTGTGAGATATCAGGTTGCTATCAGTGGTTCCCAGCCTTGCAGATAAGAAAATGCCACTTGATGGTTTGCTCAAGCCTGGAGTTGGTCAATAAGTAAAGGCTAGGGTTAACTTAAGGAGATTTGACTTCTTAATGTAAGGAATTCTTGGGGATTCCTTCATCTCAGGCTCACACTGGTCTGCCTGACTATCACACACCAGGGGTGCGAGTTACTGCATGCCTCACACGGTGCACTTGTATTTATCTGCCTGGCTCACAGGAGAGATTTTTATATGCTTTGGGGGGCAGCCAGCCTGCTCTGCCCCTTGCTGTCTGTGCCAGCATTCTCAGACATAGATACAAGGCATCAGCCAGAACCAGTGTACAAGTGGAAATGCTGGTACAGCAAACATTGTCTCCCAACTCACTCCAGCCAACAGGTTGTGATGGAGTAAATGGAAAAAAGAGTAGAACAAAATCCAGGCTCCCTGTAGCATCACTCTCTCCACAGAGAAGCCTCACTCTAGTAAAAAACCAAGGATGTCTGCAAGCATCCTTAGTCTCCTTCCTTCTCCTGTGCTCCCTGTCCAACAGCTCCTTCACAGCTTACCTTCACTTCACCTAATCTGCCAGGAATGCAGCAAAACTGCACTCCAAGGCATAAAAGGAGCATATCCCACTTTTCCTAGCCTTATCCCTCCACAGGAAGGATAGGAGAAAATAGCTCTGCTACCTTTTTGGTGGGAGGGACACAAGTAAAAGATTGCCCTGCTTCTGCCTTATTGTGCTTATACAGCATGAATGATGATTTTAAATTTTTTTCCTCCAAAGCCTCCACAGCATCATTTGGTGCTCTCTGGTCCCTGAGAGAGGGATGGTGAAGAAACAAGGCCATTGCTAACCTTTCAAGAATGGTGAGGATGTTCCTGCTTTCCATTTTACAGCTGGCCTGTGTTTATATTTGATAATTTTCGTTGAAGAAACTTGACCACGTTGGCTGGGTTAGCAATTAGCTTATTTTCTGGTAAAATGATTTTGGGGTCAGTATAGGCTCACCTTTCTTGGACTAGCTGAGTCTATAAACTGTCAAAGCTCTCTTTTTGCTGACAATGAATTATAGGCAGCAAGTACATCCTTTTCTCATCCATTTCTTGAATCTAAGATAATTACAAGAAAGTTGTGATTTTCATGCACAAGCATAGAAAAACAAACAAATAACCAAATAAACTAACCACTAAAAAACCCTCATAGAGATAGTCCATCTTCATAAAACTTTGAGTTTCCATTCTTAAACAAGAAAGGTCAAGAATTTTTCTCAATGAAAAATATGCTAGAATATTTTCTAAGCTTAGGAGATATTTTCTTTATCCTCCTTCCAGCTACTGTATCCCATACATTAACCTTTTTCCTGTACTCCCCCACAAATCAACTCTGTGAAACAAAAGTTCAAGTTTTATGTAGAAACCTGGGTATCTGACACCAGGAGAAAGAATTTCAACAAAGTTATGAATGTTGAAGACAAAGTTTTGCAATGGAAACAAAAGGCATTTTCTGTAAGAGATAATACTAACAGGTCCACTAGTTACAAGGGTGTCTACAGTATCTCTTCAAAAAGAAAAAGAAGAAAAAGGTGTGCAACTCAAAGTTTGAAGAAAGAAAACCTTTGTGTTTTATTTTTGTTGTCCAACGTCTTCAGTGCTTGCCCTACTCCCGTGGGCTCCAGTACTGAGAAATCTACATTCAATTCCCCAGACTCCTTAAAGGCTGAAACTTAATCTCTCTGTTCTTGCTACTGATAAAATGTATTCCCTAAATATAGTCTTGTTTTTTGAAGTTTCCCCCCAGTTCTCTGCAGATGATGCACACTAATGTCTTTCTGAACACTGAGTAGGAATACTTTCCTATTCTCTGAATCTCTGAATCTTGCTTATATTGGTCTTCATATTTTAAGGTCTCTTCTGCAAGGAAGTGAAGCTCTCCATCTATTCCCATGATTTTCACATCTTTCACACACAGTTCATTACTCATGACATCTTGAGGAGCTTAGCTCAGCCTGGAGAATTAACTTAGATCTCAGTGCTAAAAAGTCACATATTTGTTTCCCATTTATGAAAACTATAAAAAGCCGAGACTTTAGGAAGTCTATTTAAGCATTCGAGGCCAAAAAAATTATGTACATGTATACATTTCTGAAACATTCAGCAGCTAATTTAGAGGTTTCTGAGGCTTAATATAGGTTTAATACAGAAGCTTTACATTTCTAGAAAATAAACTGTTCCTTTTCATTACCTCAGATGCTACTTGGTACATGGATTTGAAAATGTGCTCATGCTGACTTGTGTGGGAGAAGTAAGGACCAGGTGTCAGAAGCTGACTTGCCTGTCTCACTTTCCTAGAAGGCCTAACATTGTTATGAGATGCTGTACAGAGAGTATCTTTCTAGAGAAGATAACTCCTGTTGAAATGTGGGGACAGGCACAAGGGAAACAGCTTTGTTTTATTTATTTCTAAATCACCTGAAGATGGTCAGCAAATTGCAAGCCCTGGGGATCATTATTTATATAAAAATTTCAACATAATTTCTCAAACTGCTTCTGGTATGCCATTGGAAGATTATTCAGAAGGATATTCTCACTGCACTTCTCTTCAAATGTGGTCGAGGTAAAAAACTTCTTGCTAAATACAGAAGGCTAGGAAGAAAATTATTCTGATATTTCACAGCTGACCAAAAATGCATTTTCTAGGTTTTCTACCAATCTCTTTTCTATGTGTTCAGAAATTCTCTAAGACACTGTTCTGCCAGGTCTCTATCGACTTTAATTTTGTTCAAATACTGATGGGGTATAGGACAGCTTCTCCTTCTAAAATGACAACAACACAGCTATATTTGGTCTGTTTTACATAATTGCCTTTGATCTATATTAGTCACACTTCCTCTAAATGTTTTTAACTTGCACATCACTGATTTCCTTTGGCTCCAGCCTTTTCTGAGGGCTCTCTAAGTATTATATTTTATTTGTAGAAACAGGAGCCAAAAGCTGGATCACTCCTTTGTGCTTCTGGTCTGGGTAAGCGGCCCAAACCCCTCACCCCAGCCTTCATAAAGCATTGGAACTCCTTTATTTCTGCCATCCTTTCAGGCTCAGGAGATGATGGGATGGAAATACACCCTTACAGACTTGTACTTCTGCACTGGTCTTAGCGGTGATGTACAGAAGATCAGTAGTCGCCTCCTGAAGCAAGGACAATTCCAGAGGAAAAGAGGCTGTGCCTTATTAGGACAATTCTGCATTCTTCTTTTGAAAACAAGATGAGAACGGCAACTTTTTATTATTGCTTACAGCTACATTAAATCTGACAACAATTTCCTGCTATTGGAGTATTAGTGTAAAGGAAATAATCCTTTGTGGGGACAACACATTCAGGAGCTTTGGAAAGGTCTCAGAGGGACTGGGATAATCAGTATGTTACATTTACACAGTCAGGTCTCTCTTGCAAGAAACTGAGTGGCCCTGATATGAACAGTACAGACTTAGTGCTATTGCCTGTTGCACCCTTTAGGGCTATATTGTCTTCACCTCTGAGGCAATATACAGTTTTCCAGTGATGCTGTCACTGTTATTCTTTTGCTCTTAATAGTCCACTACTGCTTCAGAAGTAATAGAAGTATTTTGTGATCACTTTAGAAGAGATGTCTCAATAATTTAAAGATTTTCCCCAATCTTTTTGCACTAAATAAATTCCATCCAGATCCAAATATTACCTCCTTATTGACCCAAGGGCCTGCACTGGTCTTTTTTTATATGAAATGCAAGGCTCCAGTCTTACAATTGACACATCATTTGGTTTAAAGAAGAGCAGGTGTCTGGTTTTGCCTAAAACATTTTAAGGATGCTAAACATCAGTCAGGTAAGTATTATGTAAACACACCTGTGACCTCAGGTGAAAAAAACCCTCAGCATGTATCAAAGCAGCCCAGAAAAAAGATTAAATCACTGATGTTTATGTTGAAACTACAGATAAGCAAATGCTGATCTTTTCTGTACAGGCAATTTAACACATAAGTGCAAGAATGCACATAAAACTAAAATGTACATTTAAACTCAGATTACCTTTGTATAAAAGATTCAATTTTAGGAAATTAAATAGTGCTGCAGGTGGGAGTGAGTTTTTTTGGCCAGTTGCAAAGAATCTACCACACATGATATAAACTAGCTTCTGAAAGATGACTCATAGACTTAATGAGTGATAACATTAAACCTCATTTTAAATTTCTGAATATTCTGAGTAGTAAGAGATCTTGCAGTGAGACCTTCAAAGTACCTATATGATGAAAGAATGTACAGCTTCTTTAGGAAAGTGACTTACGTGATTTGAGGTCTGTTATCTCTTTGTTAGTCAATAAGACCTAACTGCTTGTGAAACTTTTACTCGTTTCTTTTTAAGTGGAGACAATTTTCTGTAGCCAACATTTCAGGTTTCCTAAACAAGCCATTCTAAGAAGATACTTAGAATAAATTCGAAATAGAGGATCCCTGAGGGAGGAAGAAGTGAAGGAAAAAGAGTACTCTGAAACACTATCTTTTCACACCAAAAAATATTGACTGAATCTTTTAGTGATTATTTAACTGTACTGAATTCTTGCACTAAATGTCTTTAAAACTTTTTTATTTGTGAAGCTGAGCCAATTGCAGGAATGTTATGACTTGAAAATTTTTTTTCCATTGACTTCAGGTTTCACTCCATAGGCTCTGTGTGACCTCACATCTGTTTCCATACACTGAGTTGCTATGGAGCTTTCTCGTGATGGAAAGCTCAAACAAGCTAAGACAGAAAACATGCATGTGGATCAGTGTTCTGGAAAAAATGAATAGATACCTTTTGAATTCAACTGGTTATATCAGAATTAAAACTAAATACAGTGAAAGAATTATGTGTATGCTTGCCTGGTTCTGAAATTAAAATGAGGAAAATGGATATTTGCTGAATAACAAGGTGCATGAAATTATACTCTTCATCTGAGTGTTATCTAATTTATGTCAGTGGAAGACCCTATCCCAAAAAGAACACTTATTTGTTGAAGTACTTCAGTAATAAGTGGCAGAATCTAGCACTAAAGGATAAGTATTACAGAATAGAGTATCTCCTTTCTTCTATTTTTTCTAGCTGCATAATAATAGTACTAACTACAGACAGAATAATACAGCTCATGGTACAGGAGTAATGAAAATGTTAATTCTGAGATGGCCAGAGATGTGGCCCAAAATCAAAAGAATGTGTTTACATATTCAAAAAATACTGAATTTTATTGCTATGACAACAAAAAAAAAGGATAGAGAATAAGGAAGGAAAGCCATCAAAATGTATTCTTTCTTTCCAGGATTTTATCTTAACTCATACTCTGATGTCCCTTATTAAATTCAAAAGCAGATACAACCAAGTTTATCTTTCTCTGTGTAAAAGTAACCTTTCCTCTAAACAAAGTTCACTAAGAACATGGTACAGATGCCTGGAAGAAAGTACCTTTACATCTACCAGAGAGAATCAGACCAACGTGACTTCTTCCTTCAAGCCTCTTGCTAATGGCTGGTAAGTAAAGTAACAGTTAAGGCCTAATACCACCTCCTAAGATTCTGCAAATCATTCACAACTGAATGCAAATTCTGGCCAAATCTGCCTCAATTCTGGTTTAATTACAGCCCCAAATTTTGGTCTTGCTTCAAATAAACTTTCAAAAGGCCTGGGTTGAGTTCTGAGTGTACCACCTTGCAGAGCACAGGAGAGTACTCTAATATGTGTGTATAAAGGATGAAGGATTTATGGGTTTGGATCTCACCCAAGCCAAATTTGGAAAGTATCACTGAAGTTTTCTTTGAACTCTGCACTTAAGGCAAACCTGGTGAAATTCCAGGTGAATCAAAACCAGTGCAAAAACCTGTTTCTGTATCCTCTTGTGAACCCACTCTAGTTCAGCATTTTAAATCCATGTAAAATAAAACCATATAAAATAGATGCACATGGTTCTAGAAGGGCAGGAGTCTGCCTCTATAAAGGCAGAGGCCTAACGTGGTTATTTTTGAAAGTGAAGAGTGTAGTGGAAGGCTGGATTAGAATGAATATTGGGATAATTTAAAATATACAAAGGCACCTAAGAATAACAAAGTTTGATCTCATATGGAATGTTTTCAGTAGGCTAAGAAAACCATTTTCTCACTGGACTGCATTCAGACAATTTCTCCTCAACAAGAATAATGTGGAAATGGGTCCCCCAGGTACTCCAGGTACACTAATATTATTACACCTTCATAGGATATTAACTTCTACATTTAACTAGGATACATTGTCAGCTCAGCTGGTCACTGAAGAGTCTCTCTAGCACTGTCCCTGTTTAGAGTGGATGTATTAAACCTCTTGATATACATGTGCATCTTGGCAGACTAAGTCAATGAGTCATTTGAAGGCACAACTTTTTGAATGTTATTTAATCTACAAGTAACATCACACTGAATTTGCAAATTTTGAATCAAAGGGGAAGGTTCTTGTTAGCTGTCAGCAGCACAAAGCTGTTTAGTGCCCTGTTTTTAAAGATCTGGGACATTATATAGGCCACTATACTTTCTCCTCTACTTCAAATTTAGTGCAACTCTGATGTTATTTCTTAAATCTTGGGGAGAATGCATGATGTTGCTGGTTGTGTTCTACTACACTGGTAAAATGTCCATGCTCTCTTGAGTAATCAATATTCTTCATTGCATTTAGGACACCAAGGTCCTTCCATCTCCTGAAATACACATAAACAACAAAAACTTTCCCTGTCTGCTGTGGAAAACTGAGGTGACGTTCTGCCAAGACCACATTTGGTAATTCACTAGGACGCAAAAGTGCAGTGCAACTTACTTTGTCATGTCTAACAGCAAAATGATGTTTAATCTCTAACTCTAAGGACAAGATTGCTGCCATTTTCTTCTTTCTGTGTCAGACTTTGGCTTTGATATGGAGTTGAAAAATTGAACAAGAGCCAATTGAAAATGAGGTGTTATGTGACAAAATTAGTGACATTTTTAATGAACTAAAACTTATCGGTTTTAAGGTTTGTTTATTTGAACAATGTCAGGATGCTATAGAGAATAAAAATATAAATTGATGTCTATTACCACAAATAGAATAGAAAATATTCAGATGGCCAAGGTTATCCATTGTTCCACAAACACAGACTTATAGTGCAATATTGTGTTCTAGAACTCTAAGTTTTGATCAAGTAAAAATAATTTTTGAAACATGAAGAATAAATAGTTGCAGATATAGATACACTATTTGAATATCAAGTGACTCAAAGCATCTCAATGAAGTACTTTTATTGCTCAGACATAATGAAAATTGTAAACCTTCTCAAAGCACTGAAATATTTGCACTTTTTACATTTGGATACTATAACACTGCTATAGCTGAATAGTGGATCCACAAAATTCTTTACAAGTTATTTGAAACAAACAAACAAAAATATCTTGATTATTCTTTGATTTATACTGACTTCTGTGTACCTATACTGATAAAATGTATAGACACAATATGTGGAGTTAGTTATTACATGGGTCTAAAAATGTGGAAGGTTTACAGAATTTGTTAAACGCATTTTCCACTAGTATGGCACAAGGTGAACACTTAATAAAACTTCATTGTCACCAAACTTTTCTTTTGACTTCTGGTATTTTAGAAATATTTTTTAAAAGCCAAGCCTTTATAAATGTATGTCTCCCTGTTGTATATTCCCCCCATATAAGTGTCCTCCTTTACATTTTTCCCCACAGTATTTCTGGGTATCACTTCCTCTATACAGATTTTTACTTTCTTTAAATGTCATGTTGTAGTTGTTTTCTTCTTGCTTTTCTGTCAGACAGAATATCCTCCTGCAAATCTTTATACTGCATTAAAACTGATTTGAGTGAGCTTTAATGAAGAAGAACCAGTGCTGAACTCTTTTTGGAGTAAGTTCCATTAGCACTTAATACAGCTGTCATGCAGTACAGCATGGTGCTATGCAGAATATAATGAGAAAGAGTAAAGTGTGAATATTTTTAAGCTCTATGCTTCTAAGACTACAGTCTTGCTGACTTTAGCAGGCATTGATTTATTACATTTACTATCTCTGACATTACTTTAACTGCCTCGAGTTAATCTAAATTCAATATTTGGAATTGTGGTTGCATGTCCTAATATTAGGAAATATGCTAAAGCTTTTTTCATTACATGTCACACGGTCATTTATTGCTTTATTTTCAACCTGTTTGATATCAAATAAATAGTACACAAATTCTGAACCCAGAGTGTGTACTCTGTTATGTTGTCTAATGGAGAAAAAGAGGGCCTACTGTTGTTCTTTTCACTCATCATTTAAAAGTCCTACTTAGAATATTTTATTAGCAAATTTCTCTTGTGCCTGCAACTCTATCAAATTTGTAATCTAATGAAATCACTGCAATCAATTTTCCAGTCTCGGAGAGCATGTTAATTCATGAATAACTTTAAGCATAAGGTAGTCTTGCTGAAGCCGATGTAAGGCTTGGCTCATGCTTAGTAACATAGCTGGATCAGATCCCAGGAGACTGTTAAGAAAGAAATTGCAGTGGAAGACATTTTAAAAGTTGATTCTCGGTATAAAAGATACATAGGTGTTCACCTGCACAGTGTGCACAGCTGAACACCAGGAAATGGCATCCACAGGTGGTATGTTCAAAAATGCCCCGAAGAGAGAGACATCAATTCACTAGGGGCATTAAATAACAGTTGGCACTTCTTTCAGAAGTATTTTTGAACATTCCAGCCTAACTGATGCCACATAAAAGTTCCTTAAGAAAAAGGTTAGATAAGATCTATTATGATGTTAAATATGAATAAAAAATAGGTGCCTAAGGCTACAGGAGACAGATATTAATAAAAGACAGTGCGGGAGTGGCTGAAAATAAGTTTGTTGACTTAAAATAATATTTTTTTAAAATCCATTTATTTTTAAAATAAAACTAAAGCTGAAGAAAAAAGAAACTAACAATACATTGTAAGTATTATTTGTGTCTCTGAAAATGGGGCAGGGAGTCAATTTTTATTGGTATAAAGCAGTTCAAGATTTTGCTAAAAAAAAAATTGAAAAGTTCCCCTAAAGGTTAATAACTAAAATGTACTAGATTGTCTCAAACAGCAGTGAGTTTGTCAAGAAACTTAGGTTTTTAACTTCTTATCTTGCAAACGTTTTTCTTTCACTTTGTTGTTGATGTTAGTGAATATTTGTCATTTATGGTAAGGAAAAATAACTTGATGTGGGAATGTCTTGACATTCAAAACTGAGATTTTGTTGTGGAAAGATTCATGCAGATGCTTAGCACTGCTATTAGCAGTACTACTCTCTTAGTGAAAGTCAATAAATGTATAGAACTTTGCATAAATGAGACAATATCTGCAAAGTGTCAAATTAAGTTTTGGAACTTTACTGATGATAGAAAATCCTATTCTTCCAATTTTATTTTTTAAAATTCATTTCTTAGTATCTCAATGAGTGATATCGATAAGTTTTCTATTGAAAGAATAAAGAAGTATGTTGGTTAATTATTAATCAGTATTTCTGAACTTGAGGCTCATCTGTACTACTAAGGTATGTGTCCAAACTCTATTGGATTTCCAGTCCATTTCCATGCTCCTTCCTATTGCATCACATGTCACCCAGCCATGAAACTGAGACACCAACAGTCTACAGCAGGACTGTGGTTTAAAAGTCATCTTGCTAGCCTGCAAATTTCAATTTGTTTGCAGATCTTCTTTTAGAAAATACATTGTTAGAGCACCAGTTCTAGCAGAGGTGCTGTGAACACTTCTAATCCTAAATGTACTCTCCTGTGTACTGAAATCAGATTAGTTTTTCTGTATTGGGTTCTCCGGAGACTAACACAGACTGTTCCACTCAATAACATTAACCAAACTTTTTATTCTGCTTAGTACTATTTACAATCGAGAAGAGAGAAAATGGTAAATAAAAATAAAAATATTATAAAAATGTGTGAAATTCCCAATGGTGTCTGCCTTTATAAGTGGCAGTGAGGAGACCATCTCCATGCCGTGTGGTTTATGATGCATGCTGTTTCAGGAAGAGGGCTTTAGGATAAAATCCTGGCCTTGTTCAAGTCAATAAACTCCTTTCCTCCTCCTCTCCTAAGACTGCACATTCTTTATGTTCTGTTTTTTATTTACTTTGTGCTTGACCTTATAAAGAGAGACCACATAAATTTAAGCCTCTGCGTTGTTCTGCTGAAATCAGCAGAACTACTTCCAGTTGCATAAAATCAAGCACATGAATTTTTGTGGGATCAGAGTCTCGCTTGAAGAGACCAGTTCCTTACACGAGGAATGTTATCTTCATATGTGATGTTTAAAGTATGCATGAAATTTAAAGCAATGTTGTGGGCAAACCATCTTCCCAAAGCTATGCAAGCACCTTGCTCTCATTTGGAAGGTCTCAAAGGTCCATTCAATCGGTTAGATTATAATGATCTTGTTTGTCAGTCTTCTAAGCTCCATTTTGAATGCTAGAGGACATGTGATGAAATCCTAGACTGGGTCAGAGAAGAATAATTAATAAACATTATACTCATGCTAAGAATGACACATTTAAGCACTCATTTATTATTTCAGTACCAAGTTTTACTTACTTGATTTCAGGACTATGCTAGTGGTATATCCTGGCCAATTTTAAAAACAATGGTGTATTGAAAACCAAATAAACATAATATGTGGTTTATAAAAAAGGGCAATGTATATATTTTGTAAATACATATCCACATTCATATTCAAAAACTGCAAAACAAACTTAATGTATATGCCTTACCCTGAACTTCCCATTACAGCTATTTCTCCCATCTATTTCCTTTCTTTTTATAAACTCTACTTATTTTTGTGACTATGTTTAGATGTACCTTCAAGGTACTTAAAATGTTTTGACTATAATTGAAATATGTAATAATATTATGTTAGTATTCCAATAAACAAATAACCATATATTTCTTAGTAATATATATCAAGATGCTCTGTGTGTATATATACATACATACACACATGCACATATTTATATAAAAACATGTACTTTCCTTGATAGATGATTGTATATACATATGATTATACAAATCCCAGAAGATGTGTATGTTTATCTTTATTTTCAGAAGATTGTTTAAGGGTAGAAGTAATGATAATGATAATGATGATGATGATGATAATAATAATGATACCACTACTAATAATAGAAATATGAATAAACTCAAGCCTCCCTTATTTTTTTTTTCCCTAGTTTTTTTTCGGTTTAAGTACAGGCTTGTTTAAGTTGCACCCCTATGTCAGGCTGGTCATGAGGGCTGTCTTCAGTAAGAAAACCCAGACTCCAGACCCACGCTCCATGAGGTACTTCCATGCTGTCTCTGCCTGAAGCAGCCTCTGGAGCACCAGAAGCCCTCCAGGCCCACATATCATTCCCAGGCAGGTTTTCTAGCACTTGCCCCACACTGCATTTGTTTGTTTTACATAGCACTCTAACGCATGACGAGGACCTACATGTAGACCTATTGTTATCAACATTGCTCTTGCTGGACAATTAGTGTGTAAGAGTTGCAATGTTTGGGAAAGATGAGATACTAATCTAGAAACTCTGGTGAGAGTTATTCATGGGGAGAGACACAACCAGCAGCAAACAACAGCTCTGGCTGCTTTCCTGGTCCTGTTTCAAGAGCTAGCACCAACTCCAAAGGATTTGTTCTTGGTTATGTATTAAATGTGAAGGGTAAACTATTTTATTCCCAGTTTGGAGAGGCCTGTTGAGTCAATTCACAACTAAAATTGAACCCCAAAGTTTGACTTTCAGAAGTAGCTTTTTGAGGATGCCTGTAAGGACTACGTATTCAAATCTTCCCAACACTATTTCTCAGGGAAAAATTAAATGACAGTAGCAGACTCATAAGTACTAATTAACTTCTGGATCTTCCATTGCCACAACAAAATCGATGGATTAGAAATGTAATGTGAAGTCAGATTAATCTATCCTCCAACAATCTAAAAATTTGTTGGGAACACAATCCTAGATGGGTCTTTAGCAATTTATAAAAACATAAGAAGTGTTAATGTACTCCAATAGCTTACATTAGCTGTGTAAACACAAGTCATTGAATTGCAGTTTAATCTCTTTAAAAAGGCAGAACACAATTGCTTATTGTACTTTGGTGTTAGAAATAACATAAGCTTTAATTATTGCAATAAAGTGGCTCTCTATATATTCATATTTGTCACTTTTGTTTACTTCTTTTTGAGTCTTATTTGCCTTTAAAAGTGAGCCCACAGCTGGAATACATCTTACGCTATGCTACACCCCAATATCCCTACAGGACCTGTTCTAAATAAGTCTGTGGGACAGCCAGACAACTAACCACGATGGAGCTACAGAAAGCTGACCACCTTCTAAAAGCAAACAACTACTTTTGCCAAAATGGGTTCCATTAAAATTAAATGCCTACCATATCCTAGACATGTGCTTACCTTGGCTGTAGCATATGTAGCCTTCCCTATACTTAGCATAGGAAATAGTTACAGAAGCAATTTTAGCTGCTGTGAATGACACTGTAAATGTCTTTTATAGTCTAAATGCAAATGTCTGGCATTTCATGTCAGAAATTATGTGATGATCCTTTTGGAATAAGGACAGATGAATGACCCGCCTTTAAATGCAAGTGAATCTTTTCCTGCAGTTATTCAGGAAGAGCTAACCAGAAAAAACACTGTTTCCACAGAAATCAGGTGAATTAAACATCAGCTCTAACCCCTTCTGTTTTTCAGGTGTTCAGTAATGCCATTAACTACATAAACTGGTTTTATGCTAATAAGTATAGAAAATAGAGCCCCTAATTTCTGTTTTCTCTGGGTAATCTAGATATAAATTGTTGTTAAATATTATTATCCTTTTAAATAAACTCAAAACTATGGAAATAACTTTAAAACTATGGTGGACAAAACATATTTTGCATTTTCTTATGAAATACTCATGGACTATGGTATCACAGGTCATTATTTTTCTTTAGGCAGCTGAGTGGGAAAGAAAATGTGAAGTGCAAAGTGTAAATTCAAATATTTTCTATAGTTATTGAAATAATTGTTAAAAAACAGAATATGAACTAAATAAATACAATCCATATTGTAACTTGTCAAATCTCTGCATTCTCAGAAGAATTAAAAAAACAGAGAACAGCTGTTATGTTTGAAGTTTTGTGGGAAAAGAACACTTTGTGTATTTTCAATAGCTTATGTCTTTCTGAAGCCCTTTGGATGATTTATGTTAAAGATAGACTGAAGTTAGGTGGGTTCAAGTTGCTGTATGAAAGTCTGCCAAGCAAAGCATAGAGAATTCCATAACTCCTTGATATGATGATTTTTTCCCCTCAAAAGCAATGAAAAATACTAGAGCAAGGCTACAAGCACAAACCAAGCCACCTACATAAATGCATACAACAAAAGTCTCTTGTCTACTTGCTTTTAAATGCCTTCCAGTGCTCCAAGATTGTTACTCGTATCAAATCTCAAGTTGTATGAAAATGCACCCCAAATCAATTAGTAAATAAAGACATTATCAATATTGTTCATGTCAAATCTTTCTTGCACAAGAGGAATTTATTTCTATTACAAACTCACATGTTCACAGAAAACTGTTCTGGGACATGATAGCTTGCTTCAGCACGTTTCATGAAAGCTGCCTGTGGAGGAACAACGGGAGGTGGATTTTTCGTTAAAACTCCTTCTGCCAAAATGAATTCCACCACACGGTGTTAGCCACATGGGCACTGGGTCTCTTTCCACAGCAACGAATGCACACTCATTTTTGCAGATAAATGCCTGCTTTCTCAGTGCCAAACCCACGTCATTGTGGACATCACTGTTCATTTGTACAACATGCTCTTTTACACCTGCTGGCAGTTACACTGTGCGTCAGCAGAACCCCAGGAAGAGGTGACATATACAGAGAAACTGCTGTGTTTGGAAACCTTGAAATTGAACTTTGCCTCTCAGTCCCCTCCTACTGTCAGCACACCTTATGGCTCCAACAAGATACCAACGTCTAATGTCCGAAAGCCTTTTAGAAACAGGCAGAGGATCTTTT
Source organism: Phalacrocorax aristotelis (assembly GCF_949628215.1). NCBI lineage: Eukaryota > Metazoa > Chordata > Aves > Suliformes > Phalacrocoracidae > Phalacrocorax > Phalacrocorax aristotelis. Next base: position 105,260,885 of record NC_134276.1, on the reverse strand, counting down.
GGGCCCCTAATGCAACTGTTTGGAGTACTTGTGCAACCCTCTAATCTGCTCTGTCTCTTGGTTATCCTAATTGTCGCAAACAAAACCACAAAACCAGCTCACTCATACGGGATGTTGCTTCCTCAGCACTTTTCAGTGTTCCCTCAGTGGGAGGCCACTTGTCAATCAAAATTAAATTCCAAGCCACATTCTCCCAATGACTCAGAACTAACCACTAGAGACTCAAGTAAGGTCAAACAAGATATATTCTTTACAGCATAAACGAAATGTCTTTTCATGCCAAATATCCTTCCCTAATGCTTATATGGCCCATATCTCCATTCTCAGTTGTTTATTTAGAAATACCAGAAGTGCCATAGGCAATTATGCTTAAACATCATATAACAATATTAAATAAATAGAAAAGAATTATGTCTGTTGGTAATTTTTCCACATTTTATGTATTTCTTAAATGTTTTTAAGGGATTTTTTCTCAAACAGGATCCAAGAAAAAGGTGAGATCTTTTCCAATTTGACTAAGGAAGTTCTGCAGTCTATAGATGAAAGAAATAAGGACTAATTGCCTTTTGGGCAACGTAATTAATATCCTGTTCTGAAAATAACTATTTTCCTAGAATAGGGTACCGCTGTGTAAAGAACATATTGCTAGGTTTTATGTGTGAGATACTGATGTAACAGTTTCTAAATGTGGTACTGAAATGCTGCTGAACAGATATTGCAAAATATAATTTATTAACAATCGTTAATTGTTTTTTATGTCTCCTTTATTTTTGTTCTTCAATTTCATAACAGTAGTTTATCGACAGAAAAGGTTCAGGCAGATAACTTTGATACTGAAAGGTATTTACCAATCTAGAATGTATTTTTTTATTGATAGGTATTTACACTAAAATGTAATTCTCTCTGCCACAAACCTGAAGAAAAAGCTTAATTCCAGGTGATCTTCTATAGTCTAACAAAGAGTCAGGGTGTATAATCTGAATTTTGGAGAACAAGGGCACACGTGAAAATTTACAAGCCGAAACACACCTGAGTTTTGTCAAATAAATGTATATGACTGATCACCGACACCTACAAATAGATAAGGGTTTATTTCACAAACTGCCAACAAATAACTGTGACACTACTGAAGTCCCTATATGGAGAATATACTAACTGCAGTCCCTTTTCTAACAAACCATTTACCAGATTAAGAAATATTATCGTTAATTTCTCTGATATACTGTTTGTTACTCCTTATATCTTATATATACAAATAGAGAGGGAGGGAGAGAGGGAGAAAATGAAAGAGGGAGGCAGGGAGAGAGAGAAAGGGACAGAAGCAAGGAAGTGGAGGGAGAGAATTAATTTTCTATTCAATGATATACTTGTATGGTTTCTGATTTTTGCCTATGCAGTAACTTTGGTGTAACAGAACAAAATTAAGGCCTTTGATGGGTCACTAGAAAGACAGCTGACGCAAATGATTTATCACGTGCTTTATAAGGCATATGGTGAATTTATCATCAAAAACCTGGTTAAAGCCTGAAGTACCATGTAAAGATCTTACCTATCATTTGTCCAGAGAGAGGGCTTCTCCAGCACTAGCATTTTAGAAGATAATACAGCAAGACTTCCATCCTCTCCCTTCCTCCTTCAAGTCCTAGTGGGACAGAGCAATGCCAAGGATGGGACTAATCATGGGAAAGATAAGGCATATAAAAGTCTGGGAAAGATATAGAAATCAAACTGAAGAAGTCATCTGTACATCACTTATCTATGAAGACACGGTAATCTGGGCTGAAAAAGCCCGGTAATTTCAAACAAAACACTAAAAAAACCCATATACATGCATTTTCTAACTGATTATAAAGGTGTGTAAGACAGCTATACCCTTGAAATAGTTTGCAAGCCCTCCAGTAATGTTCACTCCTTTCGATGTTTTAGAAAGAATCAGAGCAAAGATGTACAATTGTCTTTTACATGTCTGTGTACTGTCATAAATACAAGCATTTCGTACCCAATTCTGCCTATTTGCAGTCCTCATGTTTTTAGTGTCATACGAAGGTAGAACAGGAAGGGACATTATAAAGTGTTTACCTTTGCTGTCATTTAACCCGATGAGAGTTTTCTATTAGTGAAACCAGAGAAAACAATTAAACCTGGATGAATAGTGCAGTTAGCTAATAAGATTTTGGTGGTTACATTAAAATCTTGATGACCTACTTGTATATTGAAGTTACTTAATTATGCATATTAAGGTTGTGTATTTCACATTTGATTTCAAAGGAAGAGGGGGAATTAATTCAAAGTTTGAAATCACAAAAAATCATATACACTATCAATCATCTTCCAGAAATGGGATAACCTGTGATACTGAGGAATAATTTTATTCACTGAATGAAAAACTGAAAAATGAAAAATGTGATCTTTTTCTGATCTTTGAGAAACTTAGGAAACCTCCATTAATTCAACTTGAGGCATTTAAACGTAAAGGGAAAAAATAAAGGCAGGAAAATAAATAATAAAAGACATACATATGCTGCAGGCCAATTATACTAAATCGCTGAGTCTGATCACACCAGGAGAAGGAATATGAGAAGGAAAGAAAGATTCTGTATGTTTTAATTTACATAAATTGGTTAACACATTCTTCCATAAGTGGCTGCAAATCTATTTGGCACTTTTCTAACTGACCTTAGAATGCCTTGTGTAATCTCTATTTTACCAGTTTTGTGAAACATTATCAGAATGTTTTTGTCTGGACACCAACTGTCATGGTACCTTCTACCAAGAGCTACTTGGACAGGCAAGACAAAACAAAGTAATGCGTTGCTAAAACTGTGTACCACAGACTAGATCTCTTCCCCTCTTCCCTTGTTCCACAAGTCCAAATAAATAAACCGGAGACTATGAGACATTAAGATAAAATAAAGGAGTTCCCATCCAGATTTGGTTTATTTTTGTTTCCTCACAGAAGTAGAAATAAACCTCTTTCATGAATACATTATCTGCTCCAGATTTAAAGTTATTAAGTTAATAAGTTTTTGTGTTTTCAGAGCTGTTTGAAAATAATATAGGTGACATGAAATCTGGTATTTTGATGAAAGATCCTTCCCCTCAGAAAAGCAATTTTTGGGGGTTTTACTGGAGGTAGTGTTAAAATACAAATGATAATATTATCACAGAATTGTTTTTCCCTAAATTCTCATATTGTAAAATAAGCAAGCAACGGCTTTTATTTTAGCATAAAAGCCCCCACATGTGGTTGGGAAAATCTTTCTGTTAGTGTATGAACACCAGTCAGTAGGCTCCACACGTTTGTTAGTGGCAACACTTCCAGACATACAGTCCATCACACCCCCCCCCACACTCCTCTTCAACTTCTCCCATTTACCACGTTCCCATTACAGCTTCAGTATTGGTAATCACTGCAAAGAAAAGGACTGAAGAAGTACCTCCACTACAAGATTTGTCTCTTTGTGTGTTGGATGTCTGAAGAAAGTGCAAACTGCAAAACATTTTTATGCAACTCATTCATTGTTGGAAAATTGCCAATAGATGAAGTCCACTAGTATACAAAATCTGTCAGGGCCTTGAATTTGCACTAAGACCAGTTTCTGTGATCCTACGTGGTCCTTCAAAACTCCTATGCTATGTTATCTTTCATCTTTTTTAAACTGAGACACAAAGAACACTGGATTTTCCAAAACTATTAGCAGCTTAAGAGATAATTGATTTAATGTAATTCCAAAAAGCTCTTATTGCACTTCTGCACTATTTGTTGCTTTGTCTTGTAATCCAAAGAAAAATCTTGCAGCTTAAAGGAAGTTAGAACAGAAGATGTCCATAAAACTATTAATGAAAGTTTGTTGTGGAGGATTTTATCTCAAAGACTTTATTCAATGTTTGTACGTTATCATTTTGCTACATTGACACACATCTTAAAATGAATAGCTCTCTCTCATATATATACTTGGTAAAGTAAAGAATTTGTTCAATATTTTCTTAGTATGGAACTTACTTTGAATGAGTAACTACTTGTTTTGAAAGTTATTTGAAACAGGTCACTGACCATAGAAATACTACAGCAAATTAGCTAATGATGCTGGCTACTTGCCATTAAATACTACAGTAAAAAGAACAGGAAGATGGCTGGATATTGTATAATTAGGCTTCCTAGAATATTGTTTATGAAGAATGCAAAAAGATGTTTTTAATAAATTTGAGGAATGGCAAGAGTGGTCAGCCTTCATACTTGCAGCTCAGAATTTCCAACTGAAATTGTTTAAATTGTTTCAATTCAGATCCTTTCTTAACAAAATATTATTTTTAACAGTGATTTACTTCTCCTTTTTAACATTTGTTTTAGTTTTCTGTTCCTAAAGAATATACCTGAAGGGAGGAAGATATTTGTGGAGCCCATTTCTGGGAACATGCTTTATTATTATTTGGATCTGATATTTTCTTCATAGAAAAAAAAAAAAGGTTAAGTGAATCAGTATCTTTAGCTCTCAGCTGTAGTATTATGTCTAACAATTTCTCACTTATTAAAAAAAAACCCAAATTCGAAAAGCTTCCTGTCCAATGCCATGCCTTCTTGAGCTCTTCCTCCTTGTGTCATAGGCATTGACTTCCAATTCTGGTAAACCTCAGTCTCTCACTCATATTTTCCAACCAAATTATGCTTTCACTCATGTTGCCTTTCATGGTAAACAGGTGCTTCCAATGGAAATCATCAGGCATATTTAATTGTCTTAACATTTTTGGATTGTTGATGTTCTTGCTTTTTCTCTGTCTGAGTAGAACTTGGACAATTAAGGTTATGTTTATTATAGGAAAGAGTGATCTAAGAGATCTTGAGGTTTTCCATTAGATCTTACTTCTCATCTTCTGCTGGAGTAGGAAAGACAACAGTCCCGATGACACAGAAGAAGAACAAAATAGGGACATAAAGCCTCTTTCTATGCCTGTGTGGCTGTCAAGCCAATACAGTCAATGCATCTCTATGAGTGGGCTCTTGGATTTCACAGCTGAAGGCGAGATGCTTTGTGGGCTTTTTTCACAATCTGGGCTTCAAGCAGGGAAGCCCTCATGACTTTTGAGCCCAGAGCTTTCCATCACATAGCTGTAAATCTAGAAAAATATGGGAAAGTTATGCATAAAGTCTGATCATGAAAGGCGTCTTAAAATTTGTTGAGAGAATGGTAGAGGTAGAAAGGGAAACAAGTGTATTTTAGTTTTAGCAAACCTTAAACATTTCATTTTGATTTGGAAAAAATGGCATACTAATGTCAAAATGTTTTATTTAAATCTTCATAATATATGAAAATATTACTTTTAATATAGTCCTTGTATTTTTTAAGCTAAAATATTTTGCAAACAAGGAATCACAGTTTATAAATCATGGTCTTCTACATTTTTAGAATTATTTCTTCAATGAGGATATGTTACAGTGATATTGAAAAGAATGGTAACCCTTCTCAAGGCAGATTGCACAAAATTAAAATTCACCCTTACAAACATTAATTAATTCTTACCATTTACACCCAGGAGGTTTTCAAATGTCTGTTTTAATGACAGGTTTCAAGGCTGGAATGTCCCCTGTGCTGATCACAGTTTAGAAAGCTCATGTTAAATTCTACAGAACAAATGATCTACCTGCAAGAAAACAGAAGTTATGAGTTTCTTTTGCAGAACTTATCAGAACTTTGCCTTGTTCCTCATCTGAAAGAAGGAATACTTTGGTCCCAAGTGAATCACAAGTTGAAGTTTATGTTTAAATACATTCCAATATAAAAATCAACAACAAAAATACAGATTTCCTTTTTAGAACAACATTTAATTCTATGTATCTAAGAAGAATACTTTCCTCAACCGTAATTTTTAAAGGAAATTTAAAAAATTTAGTTCTTTTGAATAGCTTCTCCATTTGTAGAAATATTACATGAGACTAATAGGTCGACAGTCTTTCTCCTATATGTACATGGCCATATTCCTGCCTATTTCCAACACTTGTTTTACTGTGCTCTTACATTCAAATAACTTTTGTCCTTTTACTTTTGGGAATACTTCAATACATTTGTCCTTTTAATTTTTTTTTTCTTTTTTCCCCTTTCAATAAACTTCATTTGCTTGCAAAGGTCTGAAATGTCCCCTTTCATGGTGACTCTGCTTTTGTTTGGATTATGAACTTCTGCAACATGTAACTCAAAAGAGATTCAGTTTCCAAGAGTAAAATGGGATTGATTAATTGTAGTGATACTTTCTTTATGAAGCAAAGTGCATTCCAAATATTTTTCCCATGACAAAAATGCTCTATCTGCATAAATAGGCTATGTATATACATATATACACAGCATAATCTTGAATAGATCTTTGAGGATGTAAATTTCTCCCATGACCTGATTTCTCTGTGTTCAAAAATTCTATTACAGCAGGAAACGTTAATGATATTCAGAGTTACAGTTAACAACATACATCTAAATGGGGACATTGCAGGCATCAAGGCATGTTATTTCTGATGAGAAGATATAAGTAATTATAAAATAGGAAATGGTCAGTCATCAAGATGCACTGAGCTCTTTCCTGTAATGTTACAGTATACAAAATACATTGTGTTCTGTTATTCCTAAACAGGTATTTTGGAAGTAAGAGATGGGAGTAAATCTGATATAATATTTTCTGTTTAATCTTTTTTATTTTCATCAGTGTTCTTCTTTATTGTTTTATGTTCTATTTATTTTGACACATAATGTTGTGATTTTACGAAATTTGGAAAGAACATGGGACAGTTGAAAACATGTCTTCTGATTGTAAAAACTACCCAATCCTTGACACTTTCCACAACCCCATTCAGCTAGACAAGCTTTCTAAAATATTTACTCCTGATTAAGTGGAAAATGAAGATAGTTCAACACAGTAGGGGTAAGGTATACTGTCTCTTTGACTTAAACTCTATAACCTCTTAACATGGAGTGGAAGGTTAACTGTGTTAGATATGTAACTGATTTTAATAGAGATTGCTGCCTGTTTGAGACTTTGAATGAAATAAACAGTTTTGTGTTCAACTACAGACTGAGAATTTAATGTATCAATTTATTTTATAATAGTGTGGCTATTAATCCTTGTAATTCCATAATCTTCAAACTTTTATTTAGCTACAGGTACTATATATGAATTAGTGCTGATGAGGTTTTATTTTTCATTAATACAAAATCACAATTACTGTGTGAACACAAAACTAAAAGTAGATTTGTTAAGCCTTCTTTGTTAGAAAGCGATAATTTAGCAGAGAATAGCATTAAAGGAAAAAAGGTAATTTAAAATGATATTAAAACAGTTGAAATAATTATTTCAGCCAACATTTGTCTTTGAAGACTGAGGTGAATAATTTTAATACACTTTTCACATAACTAACCTCACAGTTCCTTACTTTTCTAAAGATGTGAAAACTTCCAATGTATGTGTAGATTTATGTCCTGTAATTTTAGTAAGATCATTATTTCTTTCAGTAACTCAAAATTTATGAGTCTGAACTGCTCCCACTATACACAGCATCATCACCCTTATCTGCTTCTCAGCAACCTAGGATTATTAAACAGTTCCCTCCATTTTCTTTGTCATGGTGTCTACAAACTAGGATGGATTTCTAAAATATACTTCATTTATGTGCTTTGATGAAAGATGCCATGTGAGTATATCTTATAAGTATCATAAACGTACTGATTATGGTTGTCTGGTTAAAGGTAAGTTTTTTCACACACACGGGACAAATACAACTGCTCTTACACACCAGGACTACAGAATATCTTCAGTAATAATTTTAATCCTAACTTTTTGTTTACACAAGTAATTTTTGTAATAAATAGACTCATTTATGGGTTAAAGTCTAATTTTACATATGGCCCTCAAGGCACAGAAATGATAACATTTTTCCTTTAAAAACTGGTAAAATTCCCTTTCCAAAAGAAAAAATGTGGTCTCTCTGTACTTTCCATCTAGCAATAAGCACCAAATTTATATTTTTTCACATTTTTAATATTTGAAGATGATTAAAGATTCTTTTGATAACAAAATATTCTCTCCACTTACTTCCTTGAAATACTACATTAATCTTGATGCCGCTACTGTCTCTTTTTCCCAGTGCAGCAAAAGTCACAGGCCTTTAAATATAGTTGTTCCCGTGTAAAGGGTCATCAGCTGTTAGGATTCCCATTCAGGGAGGGACTAAAATTTTATGGAATATGGAAATCTGCCATGCTATCAGTGGGTCCCTAGCATGGTACTTGCAAATACTTTGGACACTGAGATGGAAAACTCAAGATCTGAGGTTTATGTATTTGGGGAGGAAAAAAATAACAACCACAAAAAAAAAAAAAAAACCCAAAAGAAATGAAAACAAAGCACAAACCATAGCTAGTGCCAGAAACCATATACCAAGGAAAGCCAACTCTCTCCATCTTTAACTACTAAGTACAAGGCATGAAAGACCACTTCCAGATCCCACTGAAGTTCATGAGGATGTTTGCCATCAACATCAGCAGGTAGGATCAGACCATTATTTTTCTAGCTCTGGTTAACCACAAAATATTAGAAACTAAAATGATGGCAGACTTATTTAAGGAAAAGTGGGTTGAGGCATTTTTAAATAAGATTCTAATGTTACATTATCACCTTCCCTCTTCCTTTTGATGCCCTTGTTATTAGCTTTCTCAAATCAAAACTCATGTATTTCCAACCATAAATACTATATTTATAATATATATAAAATATATATATAAAATATTTATATTTTCCAACCATAAATATTAAAAACAACTGGAGTGATACAAAGATGTTGCAGTAAATACAGAGCTTCTCCAATGGGGTGTTCCTGGTGGTAACAGTGAGCTTGGGACAGTTCTGCAAGGAAGTGCATGCTGAAGTACAGTAGGAAAAAGCAAGGGGCAAATCTAAGAAAGTTCTCTCCCTGATACTGTCCTTGAGCTTGGCACAGCCACCTCCTTACAGCCGCATTTCCTTCTCTGTCCCAGCCACCCCACAGCAACTCAGTTCCCAGTGCCTCAGTATGTTGGAATAACCTTTCTGATTCCTGTGTTCATGCACTTATATATTTATATAAAACACTGGAAAAAGTGTGCGCTACAGAGAAGAGGATGAGAAATGGAGAAGAGCGACATGTGGAAAACCATATGGAGAACCAATGACATATGCCAGGATATATTTGATTGAAAATATCACAGATCGTCTGACTTGTAACATGGATATTTCAGGGAACTGTATCTTGTCACACTGCAGTATTTTTGCTATACTGTGCCTTGAATATGGCAGATTGTTTACACATTTCAAATTTTTGTTTTCGTAGTCCTGGCTAACAATGACATAGTAAAGTAGTAAGAACCTATGAAGACATTGAGAACAGGCAGGACATAAAATATTTTGCCACAAGAATTCTGTATATGAGTATTACTTGTTTTCCTTTTCATATATGTGCAGTCAGCTCTAGTGGCTCAGTTTATATTTTGGATTCAAATGCCAAGTTTAGCTTGGCTCTGCAACCAAAGATTTTGGTTTACCAGAGTCTAATGGTAGCCTTTCCATTAAAGTTACCCTTATAAAGACATCTGAATGAAAAGTTTAGAATGTTTCACATAGTTTTCTGATGTTTCTTTTGGTTGACAAATGGAGAGCATTAATATTAATGTTCAATTAAAAATAAACCTGGAATGTTGACTGTATGTAACACACAAAACGAGAATGCAAAATACCTGGCATGATGCAGGCATTCACTTAGCTTTCAGGCTTAGTTGCCTTTTCTTGCATCTATGAAGACAAATTCATAAATGTCTGGATGAGACATCTGTAGATGTCTGCTCACCCAGAGAAGAGTGAGTTTTCCTGAACAGGGAAATATTAGAACGTGACCTAAAAAGCAATTTTGCAAAAAGAGCTTATCACTTCAGAGCAAGCCCTAAGTACCGGTCTGGCTCATTACTGTCTAGATTCTTACACTTGTGCATGAACTGTAACTGCACTGCAAAATAAGAAATAAAAATGAACCATACGAACATTCTGTGTAAGCTCTACAGACAATAGGAAGAAATCTAGAATTGAAGTCACAGGTTTCATATTCCTCAAAAATGATGGTGAAAGAAATTTATAGAGATCTTGGTGCTGTTGAATTAGCAAGCTGAGGAAATCTTTCAAGAATATACCAATACAGTTGTATATGACAAATAATTACAGTGGTGGTAGCTGATCCAAACCACATTTAATTGCTTTCTTAAACAAAACCCAATGTGATGCAATAGTTTTCTCATAGAGTGGTGGATTCTCAGTTCTGATGATTTATGAAAGACAGTTTCTTATACAATTATCCAATATTATTGCTTTTATCTAACACTAATGCTTACCTGGAGTTGTGTCTGTTTATGATACCAAAGTATCATATAAACATAAGTCAAAGCAAGGCATAAATATTTGCATAAATATTTGCAGCTTTTTTACAAAAAATGACATAACTTTTGGCAAGTTGTTCTTGCCTGTAACTCTAAAGGACTGTGAGACAGTCCTTCAAACAAAAAGAGAGAGAGGAACACACGCAATGAAGGAGAGGAACTAGGACCATCTAGCTCTGTTCCTACAGAAATTTGCAAGTCAGTGCCTGTGGAGGTCTGAAAGGCCAAAACCTCTCCATGTTCCCTTTTTCTGCTGTTAACTTTGAGGATGACCCCATGCCACTGCAAAACCAGAACAACAACAACAACAAAAAAGCTTTTGGTCTTTTCATGAATCACACTTTTTTTGATTTAATCTTTCATCTGCAATACATTCTGACCTTGACTTTCTCTAGTTCTCACCTAAAGGTATGCCTCTCTATTTCCATCCCCTACATATGGTATGAGGCCTTACTTCTCATACCAAATTGTTATAGTGAGCAGATTATAAAACTTTCCCATCAAGAACATGGACGCTGTGACTTCGTGGAAAAATTCATATTAAACTGTGCCAGCTGGAAGTATATTTTGCCAAAAAAGTGTGAATCATTTTGTTTCACATGACAAAAAATTTAGAGAGATGATAAAAAGAAATACCATTCTAACCTCATTCCTCTACCATACTTCTCTGCTTTCAACTCTAGCCCTCAGTGTTAGATAGTAAAAGACCAATAAAGGATAAGCAAGGAGGGTTCTTCTATCTCTCTTTCACCCACCTTTTCTGGCATGAGAAGCAACAAGGCAGAGAAGCAATTCAGGTGTCACTTTGTTGAAAGCCTATGACATAGAGAGAGGCAAAGAGCAAGAAGAGGAGGAAGAAGTAAAATTGAATCCAGAAAAGCAAAGTCAGCTGTAGATATGCATTAGTTGTTCATGTGAGTAAAAAGAGTAAAAAAGGTATATATCTTTCCAAGCAGAGGAAGGTAAATAAAATATATTAGCATGGATAACTATGAACAGGGCAGGAATAACTGTACTAGTACTTGATAGGCCTACCAGTAAGGCTATTTCCAGGTAGATTTATGTACAGTGTATTCAGGAAAAGTGATACGTTTTTGGGGTGTTGTAGGGATAAAGCTGACAGATATTGTGACCTTGATATTAAAGAAAGGGTATATGACTGAACAGGTATAAGATCCAGAAGACAAAGAGGTGGTGAAGGTAAACAAGAACAAAGGAAAGAAAAGGAAAATAAATTAATATTAAGGCAATGCAGAAGATGTAGAGATGGAATATTTCATTGTAAAGTGAACAGTTATAAGCATTTCCTTCTGAAAGAGTTGTGACATAATTTTGTTTCAAACAGGTTTCTGTCAGTCATACCATCTTTCAACAGAATTTTTCAATAATGTCATCCAAACACTAAATGTTCAAATATTGGACATTCTCCAGCCAATGCTCCTTGATGCATCAGAGTTAGGAGTATGGTTCACTTAGACATTCATTCATTCTTGATAAATGATATATTGGAGAAAATACAGTTTAGTTACAAAGATAGAAATAGAATCACAAAACAATTCTGTAATGATGCCTCCAGAACTAAAAGGTATGGAGCAAAAGTAGAGGGACAAAGTTAAAAGCACTAGGGAAACTCACCTCTCCGTTGCAGCAATTTCCAGATTACTGTTTTTCATTGTCAACATTTCTCTGTAAATGCAAAGCAACTGAAGTGTAAACTCATTAGCTCATTCTAGCTGGGGCTATCCAAAACCAAGGCAGTTCAAAAACAGTTTTGTTGTCAAATATTTTCCCATCACACAGGCCATAAGAAACCTGGTGCAAGAAAAGTGTCACATATAAAAGAGGGAAGAAAAGGTGAACGTATACTAAAACCCCTAAAACATTGCCAAGGTGTATAGACATATACTGAACAAATTCTCCAACAGTGTGAAGTCTTTAGTATATGTGGGGAAATCAGAAAAAGAAATGCTTTAGTTCTACTTCATCCCCCCTTTATTCTGCTCTTCAGTTATTTCCTTCTATTACCTGTTGCATTTGGTTCTTGGATCTGTGGAAAAGACCTTTGTGAAAGCCTTGCAGAAACCAGCTGATGTAGAGTTGCCGGCTCTGTGTTGGCTCTGAGGCTAGGACCAAAAAGAGATTCCTGTCTGATGTGGGGTTCAGTATCGCTTCTCCTTACACTGGTTGTCTTTGTTTCATTACTGACACCTGAATCTCCCAACACTCCAATCTTACTGCTGTTCTCCCATGCATGCTAGCTAAGCACTGATTCTGGTGGTTTCAATGTTGGAGCAAGTACACTATGTTTCCTTAATTGTATTTATTAGCTACATAAAAGATACTTCTCACTTTGGGTTTAAAGTAGCTGTATTGAGTTTGCTCAGTGACTGTTTTCTACAGGTGGGAGTGACTTCTTTAAACCTTTGAGTGCCATTTCTATATTGGTATCTCTGTTGTGACATATGCAAAGATTCACCAAGTCAAAATAAGATCAAAGTATAGATATTGTAATAATTTCTTCCTCAGCTGGATTAAATGAATTCAGCAAAGTATTGCCACCTTCTCCAAGTTTAGCTGCAGCAGAGGAAGACGCTTTCCAAAAAAGAAAAAAATGAAATTAATTACATGTACTTCATCCTGAATGGTATTATTTATAGACTTTATCCATTGTCAAAAAAACCAAAACAGAGCTTCAGTGGAGCTTTAATGGGGAGAATTTTACCTAACTTCTCTCCAGCTGACAAAAATCTCCTCAGACCAGAAGTCAATATGTTGCTTCATTTATTATTTATTTTATTTATTTGACTTTAATTTTAGGTAATGGAAGCTCCCTCCTCTTCCTTCTGATCTATTAAAATCCAATCATTTTTCATATTGCTCAGGCTGTCACCTTGTCAGAAACTGGTTTTGGCTGGGAAACTTTACAGAACCCTGCAGTGTCCCATAGTCTCTGAGAAAGTTCTCTTAGATAGTCCACATGATGTTTAACACCACATTTATTTATCTGTAGATATTTGATGCTACACAGAATTTTTGACTTAGCAGAATAATACAGCAATATACTGATGTCACATTACAAGTACACTTAGCAGAATATATCTGCTGCTCTGTATTACAGCTGTATCATAATACATCCATGATTCTCATTATTGGTCTGTAGCTGCTCACATGCTCACCATCATGATGTTGCATGTCCCATATAGCCTGGAAGGAGCACACAGGTTGAAGCCAGCCCATTGCTGTCTACAAAGCTCTTTTTGTTGTTCAGTTCTTATACTCTGTATAGGGCTAAGCACGCATATAAACCCCTGCTCCTCTCCAGTGCGTCTGCCCTTCCCCCTCCCCTTTATATAAAACAAAGACCACCTTCTGGTCCCTTTTGCGTTGAGAAAAATTCAGCTTTCTTAGCAACAACTGTGATCAGTTACTCCCTATGTTCCTACCTGAGCTTCACCAGCACGTGGCCCTTGCCCATCTCCTCTGAGCCTTCTTCCGTTGCAGGAGTTTATTGATCAGTTACAATGCTATTTTTGAATGCCCTGTTTCATTTATTTCATTGAGGAATATAATTTTGTCTTTTTATATCAAAACACTGGTTTTCAGTTTGAACGTAACTCACATATTAAAAACCTTAAAGATAAATTCAGTTGAATGTTATTTTGTTGAGATCAAATTAAATGTTTCAGCTGACGTAAAAGAGTTTCCCCTGTTATGGTTACTATAAAAAAAAAAATCTATTGTGTGCAATATTTGTTCTGGCCTAGAAAACTTATTGGAATTTATATAATGCTATACTGTAATTGCCCACAACATTTTTTGATTAAATTATCCTAAAACATTTCAAATTCTCTAAACAAAGCAAAGAAGAATCAGCATTTGCTTCTCTAATATTTGACTCTGATATTGGAATCTGCTGAAGTCTAAACAGTGCTGGAAATGAGAATGGGCAAAACACCAAAAGCCTTATTTCAGTTAATTAAAACAATCTGAAACCAACGTTCCAACATTAAAGTAATTTTAAAAAATTCCTTCTAAGGCTATCTTGCACTTCAATATCCAGGTATACATTTTTGAACGCAAGCCTATATTCAGTGCCCTGAAATTTGCACGCTTGAAATGGAAAGTTCAGCAGGAACAGGCCAACACTTTACTATATAATTTGAGTATATTTTTCACCCTAGATGTTTTTAATAAGATATTTTTCTTAACGATTTTCATCTAGAGGGCCAGAAATGGTAAACTAAAAAAGCATTAGCACCTGTTTGACAAATAAAATAAGGGTTCTCCGTATTTTAATACTATCCTGACATTTTAAAATCACTGCAATAGACAGAATGGATAAACAGAACAAAAAAAATCATCAGTTTGAGGTGAAGAAACCATGAGATGTTTAAGTCTGGATCTATAGGAAAGGAGGAAGGTAAGCAGCAGAGTTAGGACTCTGCTTCAGGGCAATGGACGGTGGCTTCTTCATGAGGCAGTGCGACAGCCTCCTCTGAGAAGGAACCACGGAAGGGAAGGCTGCCCGGGAGAGCCAAATTATTTTTGAAGGATATTTGTTGATAAATTCAGGAACTTATAATTTCATTGTGGAGGAAAACAGGGAATTTTGGCAGAAGACCTGCTTGGCTAAATGGGAAGCTTCCCAGAGACCAAAACCACAAAAAAAAAGGGTATACAGGAGTTGGAAACTAGTATTAGCAACAAAACGACTGGAAATAAAAGTCTGTTAAGTTTCGCCTCTTCATACATCATGATGGACAGAGAACTGAAGTCTGCTCTCTTACCCTTTCATGTGCCAGGATAGTTTAGGATGGAGAGGAGCAGCAAACACTGAGGGAGCAGCATGTTAAGGATTACTTGGAGAAGCTGTATATAAACTCAAATGCAGGGGACTGGATGAGATTCACCTGTAAATGAAAAAATAGCTGGCAAATGCTATTGCACATCGCCTGTTTAACACCTGTGAAAAACCACAGCCAGTTGGGAAGGTTTCTGAAGACTGGAGCAAAAGACTAATGTTAAACTCTGAAAAAGGCAAGGAGGAAAACCTAGGAAACTACAAGCTGGTTTTCCTCATCTCAGACCTTGGAAAGATCAAGGAATACATCATCCTGGAATTCATTCCTAAGCACACAAAAGACAATAAAGTAATTTAGAATAGTCAAAACGGGGTTACAACAAGCATATCAAGCTTGATCAACCTCACTTCTTTCTACAATAAACTGACTGGATATGGCACTTCCAGTTGAAAGCTGAGGAAATATCACCTGAGAGGTGATTTAAAAATGGGCCTACCTGTTGAACTTTGAAGGATAATGATGTGTTCCTTGATATTCACCTGGCAATGTGGGAAATACCACAGGGTTTAATACAGGAGCTCCCACTATCCAACATCTTCATTAATAATGTGGACAATGACGCAGGGTACACCAGCAGTAAAGTAGTGGTTGACAATAAATCAAGGGGAGTGGCTGACACTATGAACACAGAACTTCAATCCAGAGGTACCCAGAGAAAGTTGAGGACTAGGCTAACCGATACATTCAACAAGGAGAAATGTAAAGTTCTCTATTGAGAGCAAAATAACCCTGTGTGCCAGTACAGGCAGGGAAAGAGCTGATTAAAAACAACCTTGCTGAAAAGGACCTGGAATTAAACTGAATGCCAGGCTGGACTCATTGTGAACAAGACAAACTGTGCTCAGAGCTGTATTAGGAGGATCATGGACAGCAGATTGAGAAAAATTATCACCTTCTGCTTGGCGCTGACAAAGGCACAGATGCAATACTGTGTTCAGTTTTTTTGTCTCCCAGTTCAGAAAGGATGTATAGAAACTACAGATAGGTCAGCAGACTGAACTGGCCAGGGTCTGGAGGATATGACCTACATGGGGAAGGCACGCTAACCTAGTCTTGTTTTGTTTGCTGAGGAGGAGGCTAAGATCAATACAATTGTAACCCATCAAGGTTGAGAACCTTCATCCTTGAAAGATTTCAAGGCTTGACTAGAAGATCAGCATCTAGCCACAGCTGAGATGGCATTTACCATGTTCCTCTCTCTACAAGAAAAAAGACCTGAGGATTTCCATTAGCATGCAATGTAGGAATGATTTGATACCACACATTAGCTGCTACTTGTATCAGCTGTCCAGCTGGAGAGGTTGTATGAGCAGAAGCTGAGCTGACCTTAACTCGGTGCTGCTCAGAGTATTCATGCATCTTCTGACCACAATGCATTTGTGATTATTTGCCACATATAAAGCTATTTGTTAATAAATATTTAAAATAAATGGTTGAAGTGATTGGGAAACAATAATTTAGGTTTTCCTTACTGATTGCCTGCCTGAACACTTTCACCTTTCCTCCTCCTGCTCACCATTTGTTTTAAGAAGAACCCTGACTGTATTAGATATTTAAGATTTAGTTTGATTTTTTCTAGTATTAATCTTTTTGTGTTATCAAATAATATGTAAAGGTATTTTTTGTGGTTTTCTATTAAAACTCCTTTAAAATTCAGTTATCAGCTAAAGGAGCTTACAATATTAGAAGTAAAAGCTCAGCCAAAAGATAGTGATAGTTGCCTGTGGTCACTAATATTAGTATGCTAACACAAAGTCTATAACTGTCTTGGCTTTCAAAAAAAAAAGTGAGTTTCCTATTATTTCTTGTTATGTTCAAAGTCAACATTCGGCATAATTTGGTAAAGGTCACTCAACTATATTAAGCAAATGTTAATTAGTAATTACTTTTCAGTGTTTATGATGCTAGAAATTTACAAAGAAGCAGCATAGAGACATTCCCTTTGTTTATATGTGTAATGGGTGTGGCTGGGATGGCATTAACTTTCTTCAAAGCAGGCTGTATGGTTCTGTGTTTTGGATTTGTGACTAAACCAGTGTTGATAACACACCAGTGTTTTAGGTGTTTACTGAACAGTGCTTGCATGGCACCAAGGTTTTCTCTGTTTCTCACTTCCTGCACCCTCAGTAAATAGTGGGCAAAACGCTGGGAGGGGACACAGCTGGGACAGCTGACCTGAATTGACCAAAGGGGTAGTCCAGACTGTATGACGTTGTGCTGAGAAATAAAAACTGGAGTTTCCAAAGTTTCCAAAATTTCTTGGAGACTGGGTGAACATCTGTCTGCTTATGATAGCTGATGAATGATTGCCTTGCATCACTTCTTTCTGTGTGTGTTTCTTTTTTCTCTTTTCCATTCAGTTATTAAATTGCCTTTATCTTAACCAATATTCTCAATATTAATCAATAATCTCAATATTTCTTGCTTTTGCTTTTTCTATTCTCTCCTGCATCCTGTTGGGGGGTGGGGGAAGTGAGTAAGTGGACGGGTCGGTGCTTAGTTGATGTTCAGAGTCAACCAACCATGATATGAAACACATGTAAATATTGTAGCCAACAGAAAAGGCCTATGCAGAAATCTTAGCTTAGGTACTAGGAGTAACATAGCCATATGGTGCTTAGACAGATTCACTACTGCATGTATACTACTGATCACGGCAATAAAGCTTGCATCCGTGCAATATTACCTATGCTTTTCAGCTGGATAGAAATTTCTTTAATTCCTATCCAAAAGGGAAGTGTTGAAGTAAGATTTCTTTACATGATCCTAGTCAAGTGAATAACCATTTCAACATCTGATTATTGAAGAAATGGCACATAAATATGTAAAAAATGTACTGTACAAATCTTACTGTTGGCATATTGGTCATTAAGGTGCAAACATGGATTTTCCAAAATAGTCCTGATGACTAGAAATATCCTTATGTGCTTTTTTGCTACTTTCTGAGATTGCAGATAATCCATCTAATTTCTTCATAACTAAAGTAATCTGATGACACTTAATACAGAATTAGAAGTAGAAACTTTCGGTCTCTGACATATATGAAATTCCAAATTTTGAAAATATTTTCTAAAACATCTTTTAATAGTAAATTTTGGTCATAATTCTCCTTTTGGTTCAGAAGTTATAGTGAAGGTGTCTTTTCTCACAGACATAGTACCACCCACTGTACACACATAAAATAATTGATATAAAGAATTTATGAATTCTAACATAGAGAAATTGTATGCCATATTTAGGGTTAAAAATAACCTGTGAAAACACTCTTTTTATAAAGGAAGTTCCAACTCACTGGAAGAGCATGCTTGCTATCTGCTTTTGGTCTGATTCCAGAGCTGTCTCTGCTTTGGAGAGGAGCCTGGATTGGACACCTCCTGAGGGGCCTTCTCACCTAGAAGGATTCTGTGCTGGAATGTTAACATCTTTTTTGCTGTATAAATAGATACAGGGATGGATAATTTGAGGAATCAATTCAAAGGAGGGGAAAAAGAATGCGTGGCCTCTTCAACAGTTCAGTAAAAATTATCCTTTCCCCGTTTCCTCTTTGCTCTTCCATATTTGCTTGGATTTGTTTCTTTCTGGTTCTGAAAGGCAGCAAATTCTTATCCTGAGACCAAGGTCTTCAGGCTGACTTCAGTGCAGAAATTAAATATTCTATGACAATAATACTGAAAGACCATAACCACACAGTGTTGCCAACTCCTTCTCACTTTGATTCTTAAAACAATGACACGACTTTACTCAGGGCTACAGCCCTACATATGAAGGTCCATCCTAAATCCTATCTTGAAAAATACTTTGATTTCAGCAATTCTCCTCTTCCATATCAAAAAGAAAAAGAGACCTTCAGTTTGCTCAGCTGCTTCCTCTCTCTGTCTTACAATGTTTAGTTGTCCTACAATGAAAGAAGTGGATAAATTACCAGTAAAAATACAAGAGGAATGTACTGAGGTTACACTGCAAACAAGAAATGATAAGAAATGTGGGGGATAAGCAGAAGATACTGGAATACCAAATTAATTGTTGGGTAATGGGAGAGGAGAGCATATGGGGCCAAATTATTACCCCAGTGTTAAGCAGATCTGGAGGAGGGAAATTTGCATTAGAGGACAATCATCTTACTTGTTCTTCTAAACTAGGGATGGTGACCAACAATGACCATCACACGTTAATAGCAGACTGACATAATTTAAGAAATACAACTGACTTAATACTGTCTATATTGCAGTTCAGGAATATGGGACACTGTGGGAACTCTGTAGATGGGAAAGTGCCATAGCAAATCCAAAAGCCTTTTAAAAAACCCTGAAAAAAATTACACAATTGCCTGTGTGCAAAATAAAAAGCCTGAACTAAAGTCTATTGAAAACAACATTAATCTCCCAATTAACTTCAGCAGGCTTTTCATGGATCTTATTTGTGATCATTAAGAATGAAAAACAGGAGTCTCATGATTCATCCTTAATTACCCCAAATATTCATTTAATGAAATACTGACTCAAGCGAGGTTGATGAAGCTCTGCCATTGACTTACAAGAAGCCAGGACCCCTGCCAGGATGACAAAAAGTGGAACTAGCTGAGGAAGATTCTGCTCTTACCTTAAGCACAGGTAGCAAATCTGACTTTTAATTATCACACAAGCTGAAATTATGACTCAGGAACGATTAAAAGTATTGCCTGAAAAACCTAGCTATCTGGCTTTTCTTAATTTTAGAAAAATAATGCTACATTTAACTTTTGATAAGTAGAGCTTGACTAACACACTGTACTATTGTTTGTTGTAAGAGAAATATAAGACATTATTTATATAGCTACTTAGTCATTAAAAGTAATATATTTTCCAGATAAAAACATTGACTGGAAAAGCCAATTACATGAGAAGCCTGCTTTCTTCTTTTTTAATCATCCAGAAAAACAATTAGTTGTTTATGTCTGACCGTTACCAAAAACTTTTGAACGCATTTTGAAAACACTGAATCTTCTTACAGTCACACCAATGACTTGTATGGTTAAATTAGAAAATAAAGCTTCCCATTTGTACAGGAGGTATGTGTGCAAGGAAACGACATCTCTGCCAGATTAGCTAAAAGAAAATACGCAACAGTTCTGCTTCAAATATTTTGGGCAAAAATTACCTTTAATTTTGCAAGTATCCCCACGGGAAAAACTGTTTGCATTGCTCAAAACATTTCTGATGAAAATGAAGTAAGCCACAGTGGGCAAAACATATTATATTCTCTCACATCTGTTAAAGGGAAAGTTGCAAAATTGTTGTAAACTTAATGAACAAACATCTCAGGCCCCTGTCCATCTTTATGGTACCAAAAATGGTACTAAGCAGTCAGAAATCCATCCTACATATCCCTTGATAGGGATATAAAGCAGGAATAACATGCTTTTTACTGATTACTCATACAACGTCAGAGCAAAGAATCCAGACAAAAAGTCAACATTGGTGAAAATGTGGTATCACACCTAACAGCCATTGCAGCTCTGACGAGACTTGGCAAGCTAAACACAGCTGAAAAACACTGTAATTTTGGCCGATAGGAATGTAAGGTTAACATGTATTTGTTTAATTCCAGGGTTTTTTTATACTACTAAGCTTGCAGAAGAGAAATTTTCATGCAGTTTGGCTATACTAGCCAATCTGTGTTAGATATTTGTCACCCTTCACAAAAATTCAGGGAAATATGCAATTAGATGTATCTAAAAGATTCCTCACCAATACTTTGGAGGTATTTGGAGTGGATGACACCTCAGAAGCACAAAAACTATACTATATCAACTCTAAAGATATTACTATGCATCAGCTAAAATAAGTTTTCATTTGTCAGCTGGTCTGCAATGTAACTCCATATATGTGCTACAAATCCATGTCAAATACAAGGCAAGTACAGTTCACACAACCTTCTTTTATTGTAGGCTAGATAACCTCAAGCTTGGTAATATTTCTGGTGAAGTAAAATAATTTTTCAAGGTTATTTACTGTTAATCACATATAAGTGTAAAAAAATTACCCTAGGTTAATTTATATATACATCTGAATTCTATTGGTAAATCTGATTCACTGTATTAGCCCAAAGAGACTTTTATTACGTGGTGAACTATATCTCAGAGAAAGGGAGCAAACTCAGTGGAATATTGAATGCTTTTTTCACATTTTGATGTTTGGAGGAAAACTTCGGCTATGTTGAAGTTAGGGAAAACTTTGCATTTTGTTTAAATGGAGCAAAGAGATTAATTTTTGCATAGGGATCACTGACAGATTTGCTTCAGCTATGTGGCTACATCTCATTGATGCATGTAGGCCTTTGTAAATAGGTTTACAGAACATGAATCCTTCTATATTTCTACTCCTTTATTATAGTTATATAATAAAAATATCACATTGCAATGCAGTTTGTGTCTGTGTGAAAGTGCAACCCATGTCTGTTTCCAGACTCAGAATTAAACGTCAAGGTTCTTGGAGTTCCCATCCCTCACAAACACCTTAGATAAATGCTACAAAAAATTGGAGCATAATGGAGCTGGCACATCTCTAAAGTACCAAATACTTTAAACTGTGATTTTGTTTTTTAACCTACTGATGCTGTCATTTCAACTAACTTTCAAAAAAGAGCGTATGGTTTTGGTCATATCTACTATGAAAAGTCAATAACAATAGTTTGGTATTAATATTTCACAGCAAGTACAGTTTGTTTCATCTGGCAGTGAGTGCCCTGACCTTTAAAGTGCTTGCCACATTGTCATTATCTTCATTGTACATTTCCTATTAAAAATATGGTCCAAGATGGACTGATAAGGCATAATCAGGGGAATATAGCTATATTTCAAACTAAGCAGGTATTTTTTCTGCCAAGGTGGAAAAAATAGCTTTGAAAATGAACTAAAATTTATTGCAAAGATGAATCTGTGACAATGTGGTTAAAGGAATTACCTGTTCTCCTTTGGGGCTAAGCTCTTTTCTATAGTGTGCTCTACAGTTAATTAAGTGAGAAACTACAGTTTATTTCCTTATTGCTTTCAGAAAATAATTATTTTCTCTTTCAGAACAGTGAAGGCAAAAAAAAGAATCAAGACATGTGAGGGTCCTGTTCCTCCTTGCATAGCATTAATCCATTGTAATAAAGCCAATGTTAATTATTTAGCAGATAAGGACTAAGTTTAATTACACCTAGACAAGGACGTGTGTGAAGTGCTATGATAGTTTCTTTAACACTGGCATATATCACTAAGTAACACAGAGGGTTCAGGAATCTACTGTGAAGGTTATCTTCACAGTGCTTACTTGCAAGATTCATTCAATTTCAGAGGGGTAATTCTCAGTTGAACTTCTGGGGGTATTTTTTTTCATCGTATAAATGATATCAATATTACTTTACATTCCGCAAGGACTAAACTATGCTGATTAGTATTCACATGTCATTCAACCTGCATGAGAAGGCATCGTCTCTAGTACTTTATGCCAATCCATTGTTACTGTTACCTTATCCTCTACTTGTGGCCATGCCACATAGCCAAAAAGAACATAAATTCCACACTTAGGGAATAATTTCACTAACTGCCCATAGCCAAATCAACACTGTTTGTATATGCAATTTCACTTAAATGAAAAGATTAAACACTGCGTTTTCTCCATTTCTGTCATGCTTCCTCCCACATTAATAAAAACAAATCTAAATTCAGTCAGATCCCTTATTGTGATGGATGGGATCCTGCAAAAAAAAACCAGATGTGAGACAGTGACAAATAAAGGTAGTAGTAGGGTGATAAGCAAGAGACAAGCTGTTACATATGTAGAATTTTGTCAGAATAGAAGTTTAAAACAATAAAGATTTAAAAAGAAACCGATTTAACTTGGTTTCTCCCACATCATGAACACTTAAATGTCATCAACTGGATGTTAATAACATTGCTATTTGGAAATGGACAACACAAAGAAGCTGAGCAGAAGCAACGTGGGAACAAAAGACTGAAGAACCATTTACAAGGTAAAGGAATTCTCTTCGTCTTCTGAATGGAACATGTCCAGGCAGGTTGCAAGCTTCAAACTATTCATCCCGATGTGTAACTTGCACTGATTAGTTACTCTGCTAAATCAGGCAGTAGATCAATGTGTTCTCTGACTGATATGGTCTGGATTTTTACTTATTGTTACTCTAACTGGCAGCTATAATTATTAGTGTAACAGACATTGGACCCTGAAGGTCTAGACAGAACAGGCAGGTGCTTCCCCTAACTTTCAGGCCAATGAAACAGATATGTTGGAGGAGAGTCTCCCTCACATGCAATGGAGTGTGCCAGGGTTAATTCTGTTGGTTATGCCCTTCACCACCTCCTTTCTTGTATAAACTGTTTGGTTCTTGATGTTGCAGTAGAAAATGTTATTTTGTTTATGATTGTTAATTGCCATTATTTACAATCTTATCAAACCTGGATTGAAAATATCAGAATGATGAACATAGTAGCTTTAGAGACACTCTCATGATAGACCGTGGTGTAAGATGTTGTGGATTCTGACTGAAGCTGTCCAGCATACATAAAGTTTATCTGGATTTTCTGGTTTTGAAAAAGTCTATCTACTCAGCTACCTGTTTTCAAGAACTGTGAGGACATCTATGCCTATGTCAACTTTAAACCAAAATATTCCAAAGGCTGAGGGAGAAACACTACAGACATTAAGTAGGTCATATTTAGTATATTTCCATAGGAGCTGGCTGGCATTGGCTATATCGGAAATAGGGGAAGCTTCTAGCAGCTCCTCATAGAAGCCATCCCTGTAGCTTCCCCACTACCAAAACCTTTCCACACAAAACCAATACACCCACAAACAAAAGCCGAAGTATAAGACCTTGATTTGAGTAGCATGGTCCTGTGGCTGATCACAGATTTCAGGTAGCCAAATAGCAGCTTTGTCCTGTGGTGTTCAAAACACACCTCTACTCCATATCTGCTTCTTGCTAGATTTGACAACTGCAAGCTTCTAGCACAGCTTCTCTCAGAAAATATAAACAGTCCTTTCTACAGGCACTCTGGCCTGCCAAATGGCACAAACAGAAAAGCAAGTCAGAATAACACTGGTCATTCCTAATTGTCATAGCATACATATTTCAAAGGTAATGCTGAAAATCAACTATATCCAGATATATAATAAATAAGAGCATTTTCTGGGGCACAAAGCAATCAGGACAGCTCCTGTTTAGCCAATGAAAACATAGTTAGGGTACAACTCATAACTGGACACTGTTGTATTTATAAAAGACAGTGAGTATAATGACTCTGCCTGTGTGGCCTAATCCCACCCCATGGGAAAAAAAAAAGCCACCTCTTGGTGTATTCAGGTCACTGAGAGAACAACCATAATGTTATCTGAGGATGTTTAAAGAATAAAAATGGCTGGATGCATTAGCATAGTTATTTAAACTTCTGCATTGAAGGGATGGCGTGGCAGACAGGGACTTTACTATCAGAACACAGTATTAGTCTCTTCCCAGCTGTCTCCTTACTGATAGAAAAGACCTGAGTTGGATGTTTTACAATATTTTTAGGCAAACAAAACTGTTTTCCCTTAGGAGGTAAGTTTTAACCATAATTCTCTCTCGGATCCCCTGATCAGCTAAAAATAGCTAAATTTGTTCTCATAAAAGTTTGGTTTTTTTTAAATTAAAAAAACAAGATTTAAGAAGCATACCTGTGAAGCCCCCCATAGAAGGTAGATCAGTTGCACAAGGCTTGGACTATTCGCTTCCAAGTTGATGGACCACAAGATGGGGACCAGGGGTGTAAATCGCCTCCCACTGTAAGGGAAGATCAGGTTTGTAACCACATGAGGAACTTTAACATACACAAGTCTGTGGGACCTGATAAGATGCAGCCAGGAGTCCTGAGAGAAGCGGCTAATGTAGTTGCTAAGCCACTCTCCATAATATTTCAAAAGTCATAGCAGTCAGGTGAAGTCCCTGAGGACTGGAAGAAGGGAAATATCTTTAAAAAGGGTAGAACAGAGGAGCCGGGCAACTACCAACCTGTCAGACTCACCTCTGTGCAAGGGAAAATCACAGAACAGGCCCTCCTAGAATCTATGCTAAGGCACATGGAGGACAGGGAGGTGATTCGAAACAGCGAGCATGGCTTCACCAAGGGCAAGTCCTGCCTGACCAATCCAGTGGCTTTCTATGATGGAGTGAGTGCATCAGTGGACAGAGGAAAAGCAACCGTTGTTGTCCACCTGGACTTCTGTAAGGCCTTCGACATGTTCCCTCACAGCAACCACCTCTCTAATCTGGGGAGATATGGATTTGATGGGTGGACTGTTCAGTGGATAAGGAATTGGTTGGATGGTTGCATCCAGAGGGTAGTGGTCAACGACTCGATGTCCAGATGGAGACCAGTGACAAATGGTGTCCGTCAGGGGTCCGTACTGGGATGAGTGCTGTTTAATATTTTCATCAATGATATCAACAGTGAGATCATGAGCACCCTCAGCAAGTTTGCAGATGACACCAAGATGAGTGGTGCAGTTGACATGCCGGAAGGACGGGATGTCATCCAAAGAGACCTGGACAAGCTTGAGAGGTGGGCCTGTGTGAAATTCATGAGGTCCAACAAGGCCAAATGCAAGGTCCTGCACCTGGGTTGGGGCAACCCCCACTATCAATACAGGCTGGGGGATGAAGGGTCTGAGAGCAGCCCTGCAGAGAAGGACCTGGGGATACTGCTGGACAAAAAGATGGACATGAACCAACAACGTGTGCCTGCAGCCCAGAAGGCCAACCATATGCTGGGCTGCATCAAAAGAAGCATGGCCAGCAGGTCGAGCGAGGGAATTCCACTCCTCTACTCTGCTCTGGTGAGACACCACTGGAGTCCTGCATCCAGCTCTGGAGCCCTCAGCACAGGAGGGACATGGACCTGTTGGAGTGGGCCCAGAGGAGGGCCACAAAAATGATCCGAGGGCTGGATCACCTCTCCTATGAGGACAGGCTGAGAGAGCTGGGGTTGTTCAGCCTGGAGAAGTCTGCAGGGAGACTTTAATGTGGCCTCTCAGTACTTAAAGGGGGACTATAGGAAAGATGTGGACAATCTCTTTAGCAAGGCCTGTTGTGACAGGACAAGGGGTAACGGTTTTAAACCAAAGGAGGGTAGATTTAAACTGGATATAAGGAAGACGTTTTTTACAATGAGTGTGGTGAAACACTGGCACAGGTTGCCC
Source organism: Phalacrocorax aristotelis (assembly GCF_949628215.1). Classification (NCBI taxonomy): domain Eukaryota; kingdom Metazoa; phylum Chordata; class Aves; order Suliformes; family Phalacrocoracidae; genus Phalacrocorax; species Phalacrocorax aristotelis. Next base: position 105,234,368 of record NC_134276.1, on the reverse strand, counting down.
AGAATGGTATTAGATGCCCCACCCCTAGAAACATTCAAGGTCATGTTGGATGGGGCTCTGAGCAACCTGATCTAGTTGAAGATGTCCCTGCTCATTGCAGGGGGGTTGGACTACATGACCTGTAAATATCCCTTCCAACCTAAACCATTCTATGATTCTATTGAGAGTGGAATTTTGGGGGGACAAATACTGGCTGGATATTAGAGGCCAATAATTTTATGTAAGTTTCAGTTCCCCCAAAATGAAAAAAAAGAATTCCTCTTACTTTGTCTAGCCATGTATTTGAGTGGAGGGTAATATTTTCATGTCAGTTAGAAACTCCACATTAAAGAAACCTCTCATATCAATGGTGATCTACAGGTATCACAGAAATTTAACGTCAGTGATGAAAATAATTGCTTTTAATCCCAGCTGAGTTTAAACTGATGTGAAACAACATTGTGGATAACATTGGTTAACGTGACTGTGAAGTCTTCACAGATATTTTTGCCAAATTCTTCTTATTTTTCTGCAAATGCTGCCTGCAAGCCAACAGCAGGGACACATTAGATTTTGGAGAATATCACAGATATTCATATACCATAAAAATGTTGGAGGCAGGTATTTATGAAGTAAATTATGCATGAACTATGCTTTGACTTGAGTATTTCCTTGGCACTTTTGCCAAATATCTCATTTTTACAATAAGATTGTAGTAGCTCATCTACTAATTCTTACTAAAATTTAGCAATAAACTATTAAAATATATTCATATCTTCTCAAAAACCTGAAGGAACATTATGGATTTATCCCCACCTCTTCTCTGTACCTCAAGTAATTTTCTAATATTTGCTTCTGCAATTGTTTTATTTCATCCATTACACTTTTTAAATCTACAGCACATCTAGCTACTGAAATGTAAATGTTCTGATGTGCCTCTTCAAATTCCATGTTGAGAGGAAGCCCTTGCACTTAACAAAACACAATATTTTATATTAGCTTGTTTGTAGATGTCTTTACAGATTATTCAGCCAAATAGAGCAAACGCTATGTTATATAAACCACTTTTATAGGCAGAGCTTTTTGTTGTTACACCCTGCTGGGAGTTAACTCTGAAAAATTTTCCTGGAAGACAATGCCTGTTGTTTGGGATACACTTTCAGAGAATGAATACTCAGGGGACACACAGAGCTCATTACCTCATGCCATACTCAGCTGAATACGGAATTAACATTTTGAAATAAATGAATATCCTACCAGTTATGGCATATAAACCTGCTCTTTGTCATGTGTCTAGGCAGAAGAATATTTCAGATAATACAATCAATGCCAAAGAAAAATTCCTTGTGAGGTGAAGCAACAGTTTATTCAGACCATGGGAAGGTCAGACAACTTTTCTGGCCTAGAAAGGTTCCAGTATTGTGAATTTCAGTGTAATCTATACATTCCATCACATCATTGATGGCAAGTATTTTGGGTCTACACATAGCAGAGTCACAGAAGAAGATAACCAGCTTTTCATATCTGCAAATTCCTCAACTATGGCCTTGTTCCAATTCTTTGTTATCATGAAAGAATTCTGACTTGCCTATTGCTGTGGTGGCAAAGGTCAGTTTTGTAGATTTAGCTGTTTTCCTTTGTACAGAGACCTGCTTAGCTGGGATATCCTGCAGAGTGCTGTTTGTCAATCGATAAATATACTTCCTTTCAAGTTTGTCAGTACACCGATACATAAGTGTCATGGAGACCTTGGAGTTAAAAAAATGAAACTAAACAAAAATGCATTTACTGGAGATATATTTAAGTAAAATGAAAGTGTCTGAAGACCTGAAGAGGCCTTAGGCTGAGCACATTTTTTAAAAGGACTGTGTGACTTAGAAGTTTAAGTCATATATATTCACAGTAAGGTTTAGGATCGTAAATATAATTTTTAAATGGCCTTCAGGCACTTTTAAACATTTCCTACTTTGTCTCATTTTATTAATTAATTAACTGATGGAAATCACTACCATAACTCCACCTCTCCATCATCATTCAACTTTTAACAAATATTTATTCATGTAAGAGTCTTCTTTATGATCCTTAAGGCTTCAGGATGGACCTGCCTTCACAATTTCTCACAATGTTGAATGGAGTGCTACAGAGGATTGTTGCCCAAATATCACTCCAAGGACAGATTGCAGATCAGAAATCTCCTCAACAAATTAGGTTCCTCCCAGTCTGACTGACTGAAAGGCAAACAGTGTGGAAATGGCATGAATGGCAGCAGACAGTGTACCCATCTATAAATGATCTGTATCTGGAGGATGGAGATGGGGGTTAGCAGTCCAGACATCAGTTCCATCGTAGTAGGAGCATGATGGTGGCAAAGAGAGATGGAAAGAGTGAGGAAGCAAAAGAGACGAAAAGAGTTAAAGAGTGAGAGAGATGGGGTGCATGCAAAACTCCCAGGGGTTGGGAGGGGCAGAGAGGGAAGAGAGAGTGTTCAGATCTGCCAGACACGCCTGCCTACCTAAATACCCCTCCAGTCTATCACCCTCACGTCATGTAATATTTCTATCAAACACCAAACAGTGCCCTTGCCAAAACCTATTCTTCATCTTATTCTAGAAATTTTTTTCATGTGGCTTGTCTGGTGCAGAAAAGCAAAAAATGTTTGGGTCCTAATATGAAAAGTTTGACCTCTTAGTTGCACAATGCACAGAAGAAAGAAATTTGTAGCTCTCAAGTTTTGAAGATTTTGCCAGAAAAACATATTCTTCTAGATGTGAATTTTTTAAGTCAGGGTGGTTGTTTTCATGCCTATTTACACATTTCCATGAACATTTTTATAATTATTTGTGTAAAGGTATTTAGTTGGAAAAAGTTTATCTTATGTGGCCCTTGGCCATGATTTAGTTTATTCTTTTGTACCCACTTCTGACTTCCCTATAAAGAGCTGTCTCTTGGTTTTCTAAAGCTTATTACTCTGTATCTTTCTGACTTTCAGGGCAAACGAGAGTTAGTTTCTTTCTTAGAAAAGTTTCTTTCTTAAAAATGTTCATTTCTTTCTGATAAGAAGGAAACATGAAGCAAAAAGGTCAGAGACACTAGTGCATTTACCTTCTTCCCAGCAAGAAGGAGAAAAATTACATGCTGCTTTGGAAAAAGTTCCTATGGTACATTTCTGTCCCACGCTTCTGTAAATCAGAAATAAGCAAACTAAACTAAATAAAAAATACAAATGTGGTTTTCTTTCTATTTACTGTAACTATGTGAGTCATAAACAACAGGATAGAAAGAAATTTTTCTAGAATGAAGCTAAAAATCTAGTGTCTTTAATGCAAAAATCATTCTGTATTAATAATACTATTCTTACACTCCAGGAACTGAACTAATTGTCTATCACTAAACTGTAACTGACTAACAATGGCGGCATATTAACTACAGCAGCAATTTCACTACAGTAAGTGGATTTTAGAATGAAATATTTTTTACTTTTTTTAGTCCAAGGTTCATCTGAAGCATCCAGACTGTTAGGATTGTAGACTGAGAAAAAGAACACACTGAAGTGAATGTCTCATTATCCAAATACCACTATCAACAAATATATTCTTGGCACATTCTCAAGTACACTCTTGTTAAAAATGCCCAAACCAAACATGCCATTATTTGATTCAAATTAGGGTTCACCACCTTGTGCTGCTTATGAGCCAGGCATGAGAAAACTGATTGCAATATCAAGTTTTAGATCACTGAAATCATAAGTACTTTAAGTGACATTTAAGTGACATACTGAACTGCAGTCTAGAAAAAAAAAATTACCTTGCGGATGTCAAACTTCACTGAGGACTGAATACTTCTCATGTATTCACTTCCTGCTGTAGCTCTCTTATCCAGCAAAAAACTTAGGATTATAGGATGAAGATGGTTTATTTAGAATAACAGTTCACTTTACCTTATGATGATGTGCATATTTAAAAAAACAAAAAATTACAGAATATTCAACAAGGTGATATAGATACTACAGAAGGTTTAGTTCTTCAGAGGTAATGGCAAAATTGAAATCAAAAATATATATTAAACTGACAGAACAACTTACGGCCTGTAGAGCGCTGAAAAGATGACAATACTTCAAGAAAGCTAAAAGCATTCTAATAAAAATACGGTGTTTGTTAAAGGTAACCTTTACATACAAAATGGTATCCATTTTACAAGAGAAAGGCTTTTGAATTTGTGACTGGAAAATATCTACTTAGAAAGTTGTGAAATCCACAAGATCATACCCATGCCATTTTAAATGCAAACACAAGTTTTCATTCCAATTTCACCTTATACTGCACTAACAGCAAATATAATTTTGCTAGAAATTTTTAATGTAAAATTTTTATTTCTCCTTTGTATTTCCCCATGGGATGATCTCTTCCCCATCAACGTATTTAGTCATGACCACACAGTACATGAGCATTATTACCCTCTGTCTCTTGAGCATGCTTTACTTTTTCCCAGTGTCAAAGTCTTTATAAAGATCACTGAACTGGGAATCTTTTAGAACTTCTGTTTAATTGTAGCAGACATGCCAATTCAGGATGCCAACAATAACATACAGTAGATGTTGTGTGTAGCTTTTTCATAACTATTGGGATAGTGTTTCTTTGACAGACTGGATAATGAAGTAGGATGAGGTGAAGGGCAACTTTTCCTAGACGTGTGTACGTGTTAGAAGCCATGTGGCTGAAAGATTCAAACAGCTATTCAGTGAAAACCAAGAAAAAGTCTCCTGCTAAAATGTTTCCAGTGCCTTTTTGAATCAGAATTGCCTTGACAATACGTAACGGTTCATCCATTTAACAAAGCACAGAAGTTTTAGCCTTGAAAAACTTTGCTAAATAAGCCATTAACTTTGGGGCCCACTCATCATGTAGAGATTCAAGGGTTATGTAGCTTTAATATGTACTAAAAGTTGTGTTTTCCCCTCTTTGAAGACCATATTGCTAGAAGTGTTTGTACTTAAGACCCCTTAAGCTTTGGCCCTTGTAAATGTAGAGGTCAGCATAAGTGTTACCAGCTTTTAAACAGCTTCAGTGCCATCTGACTGAGGAGGGTTGCACATCGTTAGCTTGAGGAGCGAAGGTGAGGAATAGGTGCACAGCTTCTAATACAATTTCCCATGCTTCCTGTTCACATTCTGTTAAATTTCTGAGTTATCCTGAAAAGGTAATATTCAATATATGTACCTATAGTCTATTAAAGACATAATAATCTGTTTTAAGAAAAAAATTAACTGGTAAAATAAACTATTCACAATGAGTTTTTGTTATTGTTTTGGGGTATGTGTGACTTTGGGGTATAAGTACTTGATGTATGCACAGCTTATGCGTTCTCAGTAGGCCTTTCATTTTACTGGTAACTCTTTATTTAGCACTTTGTGCTCCTTTCCATGGTTCCAAAGACATTAGCCTTTAACTTGCCCTCTGCTCATGCACATTGCTGAGCAAAAAAACAAAGGCTTCAGAAAACGGTTTTCCTTAATCAAGTTATATCCACCCAGCTGCATGCTGAAATTCAACAGCTCCTGAAGAAGCAAAAAAGTTACAAAGTGCATGACATACCTATGACAAACAATGTCAGACCTGGTGAACACATACTTATGACTGACGGCTTAGATGAAATGAGAATTTTACTTCTATATTGAGAATATTAATTAGTGTGCAGTTATTGCAAATAACTACAGCTACAGCTACATACATTGTATGACGTTACTGTGTTTGAGATAAAGATTATCTCATGATCAGGGACAAAGAGTTACAATCCGTTTTGAGGGGTATCTTTTAATGCATAGAACAGAATATTATCAAAATAATCTTCCATACCCAAGCTACAAAGGCAAAAGTCTAGGGCTGTCCTCATACAAAGAAAAAAATTTCCTCATAGTCTATGCAGCCTTGTTGAACTTCACCCTACTTTTGATTATTTGCATACTTTGAGACATTTGAACGCTTTCTTAGATATAGTGACCACAAAGTTTACAAAAAAAGAGTTAAATAAGAAAGGGAAGTGCTGAAAATAGAAGGAAGGGGGAAAGGGAGGCACGAACAAGGAGGAGTAAGAGTCAAGGGAAGTCAGCATTGCCTTTAAAATGAGGGTTTTCCTAGCTCTGCTTTTCACTTAAGTGACCTTGGGCAAGTCGTTCTCCTCATAAAGAAAAATTTCAGGCTTCTGCAACAGGGACAAGCAGTGGTTCTGCTGCAATACAGACACCACCAATGTATTTCTGTTCTTGCTCTGCAGGGCTGGTGAGGAGTGAGGAGCCCAGAAACAGCTCCTCTGTCTGAAGGTGTCATCTCTTTTGCCTTACCACCAAAGCTCTGACAAGTAACAGGCTTTGCAAGAGTGCCTTGTCCAACAGTGTCACACTTCCTTCAGACCCCACTCTAGCAGGAGGAGCAAATGAACTGCTGGTGTGACAGCACTGAAGCACCAACATGCTCCATTGGACGTGCTGCTAGGGAGAGTTCAAAATCACCAGATAATCCAGAGGAGAAAGAAAGGCCTGAGACTAGTGCAGGAATTTCCAGGGTTCCTTATTTCATCTGCTCTGCAATGGTTGCCTCAGAGCAGTAAGCCAGAATGCTGTTCCCAGGTGTGGGAAGGATCTTTTTCTTACACCATTCTGAAAGAGTTAAGTACCATCAAGAAACTTTAAGTGTACACACCAGGGGCCAGGTTTTCCTGGAATAAGTTTGTCTTCCTTTGAATTCAGCCCGAAGATGCGCTGTAACTCTCTTTGGACCATAATTCTCCCAGTGGAAAGAAGAGATGTCCATGAATTAATTAAAATTTTTGCAAAGTCCTTGGAAGCATGGACTTAACAACTATCAATATATTAAAAAATACATGAATAAAATAAGAAAAGCACATGTCTAACTTTCCACATACCTTGAAATTGATTAACTACCTAGAGACAAATATATGCTTTTATAAAACAAGCCATTAAATGGTTTTCATTAAACTGTTTTTCATTTTTCTGGCACCTCTGAAATACTTCTGGCATCCAAACATGAGTTCACTACTTGAAACTGCTAAAATACAAGGCTTGATAGTGTGCTCTATAACATTTTTCATCAATTCCTTTTACAACTCCTAGCTGCCTGCCAAACATTCAGCTAAAAAATCTTATCATTTAGCCCTCTGTTTATCTGTTTATTTTGTTTTTTCCCCCTGCTTTTGAAGCTGGGAAAAGCAACAGCATATGTCACATTCAATTCTACAAATCTGCTCCATCTTTTTTGCCATTCCCCAGTGGCTCAGAAAATAATGTTTCAAAATATACTCTATCCTTTATAATTAAAATAAATACAAGTACAATTTAATATAAATATGCATAGTTTTATTTTGCCTTGGCATGTGTCTTCAATCAAATTTTGTTAAGACTGACACACTATTCTCTAGGTTCATGGGTAGAAAGAGTCTCACTCTTTCTCAAACCATTAAACTGACTCATTTCCATGTTGATTCTGGACATATCAGTGTTATCAGAGAAACAGTTCAGCACTTCAGTCTGGTTTTGCTGAGGCATGTGCTTTACAACTATCACATCAAACCTCTCTGTTCCATGCATGCGGTATCTCTTTTTTTTCCCTTTGCAGTAACACTAGCAGGACTACTAATAATGACATTTCTCCCAGTAAAGGTATTGAAGGATTTCAGCATCTTTAATATAAACTTGAACTGGAACAGAAATCTGCTGCATAACTGGCAAAATTATTACCCTCCCTCCAAAAAGTTTTTTTTTTTGAAAATCCCCAGTGGAGTAGCAGAGGTTAAAAATTAGCATTCTTTAATGAAGAAGGAAAGCCATCCTTTAACCACTGTGCTGACTTGTTTATCCTTTATAAGGCAAGTACCACTGACCTAGTGACAGCTCAACAACGAAACCTATTTTTCCCTCATATCCTCTACAGTCTAGAGAACCATCCCTCTGTGTGGATAGATGGTAAACTTTTTGACATTCACAGCTCCTGGCTTACACAGTTACCAATTTTTCCAAACAAGGTAGGAGATTAACTCAGACCAGGACCGATAATATTTTTTTTTGGTGTACGTTATGAAGCATTTATCGGAAGTATTTTCAAAGGCAGTTATTTTAAAAGAACAAAATGTTGCCTTATCCACACTGATATTTTTCCCCAAAGACAATGGGAGGTAAAGAAATCCATGGTGTTTCTAATGCTTTATAACTGGTGAGAAACTCAGCAGAAAGATCTTCAGTGTGTGCAAATGTGTGTGTATGTACATGGGCATGTGCACATATGCACGTGTGAATATGGACACATGCACATATGTGTGTGGGTATGTGTGTTCCTGTGTGTGTGCATGCAGGGACACACTTATGAGAGAGGTTTGAGAAAAAAAATATAAACAGAATCCATATAGGTTATGCAGTGTTACAATAACACTAATAAGACAAGAATAATTGTTGTGCATTAGAAACAAAGAAAATGCCCGGTAGCCTGTAAAGAATCTTGTTACATTCTTCTATGGGGTCCTTTACACACACAGTCTGATCTGCCACACACCCATCTCCCACCCTGGGAACAACCAGTGAAATCCCCACTAAGTGCTGCTGTACAAGCACATGAATGCATGAAAACTTTGAAAGGTTTATTGAACTTGTTTTTTAATGAAATAATCTGCTGAAGTCATCTTCATGGAAAAGGAAGGTTCAAGTACAGTATATACTCTAAATTATCACTACTCACCTTGTGAAAGAAATCACAAGAAAACCAGAACATCAGGAGCATCTAATTTTTTTTCTGTGTGCTGCTTTCACGCTCAGCCTGGATTGCTGTGTGTCCATCTCTATGGCTTTGGGGTTAGCAAAGGAATTGCTGGGTGAGGGCTTGCTTCTTTGCAGGTGCAGTGTACTGTCTAATCAGGGCAGTACTGTACCATTCCAGTACCAGGCTCTATTCACATAATTTGCAAGACAGAAATAAGATTCAGAAAGGTTTTACTGAGGATTATGAGGTTCTGGTGGAGATGAACCTTATGGTAAGAGTGACCAGTACATATAAAAGACATCATAAACCACTGTGTCAAGACTGATCTAGTGACAAAGAAATAATTGCTATTAAAACATGCATCTGAACCCTCCAGCTGTACCATCCAGAGAGTGTTCAAATTTCATTAATTCAAGATGATACTTTTAAGAAGTCTTTTTTTTCTGCATTAGAGACCTCCTACCACCTTAAGTGACATTGTAGTCTGTTCTTCAACACTGTTCATGTCATATGAAGGGCACTTATTGCTAGGGAAACCTTTCATTTTGCTCTGCAATCCTCAGCATATCCCAGCTCCCCTGTTAGCTCTGCTCTCAACACTGAAGCTCTTGTACCATCTCAGAGACTCTTAATTACCCTCCCATCTTTCAGGTTACCTTGTTTTCTCAAGTGTGGCACTGCTGAGTATGACCAACAAGGCCAACCTGACCCTGTTGGTCTGTTTTTCCAGGATCACCTCCATAACTTAATACATAGGAAAACTTTTACATTTGGGTTAGCAAAGCCAAAACGTTTATACCTGTTTCTTCATAAGGCCTGTTTTTTAATGCACACATGACAAAGGTTAACTGAAGCTATTTTGTGTATTGGTTGCCTTTGTTCATTTACAGATACCTTCTTCAAAATGTATTGGAGAGAAGGAGAATACAGAAGTTGGAAAGAGAGATAGGAAAAATAAAGTGATTTCTGGAGACATAACACTAGTGGTGTTTGTAGCTAAATTTAATAGGAAAAATATGAGGGTAGTGAAGTCTGTGCCTGATACTGTCAAATTTTGACTGCTGGATGCTGTAACCCTATTTGCTCCTCCTTGCTCTGGGTCATTTTGCACATAATTTCACCTGTAATTTTAAAATATATTAAGTTATGATTAATGGAACTGTTGTGAAAATCATTAATGAACAGTGATGAACAAATGTAGAATATAGCAGTAAAGTTTCTACCTCAAAAACGGCTACTACTGTACTATGCTTTATTAACAATCCCCTAGAACTAACCCTTTTATGACCCAAAAGTACTAGTATTTTCTTAGTCTCCTCAAATAATGAACTTTTTGCCAAAAAAAATACTTGTCAGACTGACCAGTTTTGTTTGCCACAGTGTGAAAACTTTGACTATCTTAATACGTTTACCTTGAACATATTCCTGAAAAATCAGTCAGCTAGTGAGGAAGATGATGATTTGAATCCTATTGATTTGTCAACTTGTGTACATATTGAATGATTAAAGACTGAAACAAAATAACAGGTGTGTGAGATGTGCAAAGGCCAATAAGTAACCATATATAGAACGACATATATTAATCCAAACTCTTAATGTGATGATTGTCAAAATGTAATGTGGTGAACTTTAAAAATTATGAAATCAATCAATCCTAAAATGTTTAAAATGTGGTAAAAATTCAGGGAAACTGAACCTCCAAGAGCAGAAAAATCCTGAGACAAGTTTTAAGAAAAGCCTTTTCTGAGGCAAGAAAATAAGGCTTACTACATGGTGGCTGTTTGGTGTCAGAAAAACCCAAACACCACCCCCATAGCACTTATCCTTGCCAAACTTCCTGTGCCTTCTTTTTCCTAACTCCACAATAAATTTATTGTTATGCAAGCAGAAGCAAGTTATTGAATTTGTTTCAGTTTAGATTCCACAGATAATATATTCAGTATATCCATCTATGTACAATAGTAAATACATTTTGAGTTTCATAAGTGAAATATATATTGAGTTTTATAAATCATGTTTTTAGCCACAGAAAAAACTGTGGAACAACTGTGTGGAACAAAACTGAAGAAGGTATTTTTCCAAAAGAGCTGTTTAAAGTTCTTTTAATAATAATTCCCTATTACACTACTTTGAACCTGAGGTTAATAGAGGATGTTAAGTAAATAGAACCTAGTTAACATAAAGCTTTATTAATAACTTCATACAAAATGTGTATATATAAATAAAGACAACATAAAATAATTTTAAAATTACATTTTAAAGGGGAAAAAGAGCTAACATCAAATGGCTGAAAAGACTAAGAGGAAATTAAGAAAATTATTCATTCTAATGGTTTATAAGATAAGAATGTATTTTTATATTATGATAGAGAAGTTAACATACAAACTCTAATATATTATATGTATCACCCATCCCTGGATTTTCTCAATAGTCTGTCAAACTGTTGATGAATCTTTCCTCTGCAATGAGATTTATAATTAAACTATTTCTTAGATAAAAGAGTGACTGATTTTCAATCATGTTCAGGAGATTGCCAAATGTTTTACCCCAAACTATATTTTTTACTACATAAAACCTTGGAAAAATCAAGAGCTTCATATAGAATTTTAAGCTTTTAAAGTGAAAACAAAAATATTCTACTAGGAACTTCTTCCAGACTTCTGCTACTTATATCCAAATGTTTTTATTTTTAGTCAATGTTTTTTTCTGTTCTTCACTGCCAGAAACTAAAAATGTTGTTTTAATTTTTTTACAAGGGAGAGAACGTCCAAAATATTTTCTGACGAGTCTAACTGCTAAGTAGTGGACATGCTAAATTTAAACTCTACTACACAGTACACATGATTCTTTTTTATCTGGCTTCCTAGGAAAGGCCTTGGGAACTTACCCTTTGCTTCTCCAATGTGAACATGTAGACCAGCCGATTCAGAATATTCACACCGTGAACTCTGGTCTTGCTGGATTAGTAACTATTTCATAGAATGATAGGATATCTCAAGTTGGAAGAGACCCATAAGGATCATCAAGTCCAACTCCCTGCTTCTCAAAAGACTACCTAAAATTAAACCATATGCCTAAGAGTGTCTTCCAGATGCTTCTTGAACTCTGACAGGCTTGGTGCTGTTACCACTTCCCTGGGGAGCTTGTTCCAGTGACAGATCGCACTCCCAGTGAGGAACCTTTTCCTAATGTCCAATCTGAACTTCCCCTGATGCAGCTTCATTCCAGTTCCTACTGTCCTGCTGCTTGTCACCAGAGAGAGGAGATCAGCACCTCCCCCTCCGCTGCCCCCCTTGAGGAAGATGCAGACTGCGATGAGGTCGCCCCTCAGCCTTCTCTTTGCTTCCAACCTGAACAAGCCAAGTGACCTCAGCTGGTCCTTGTAAGTCTTGCCCTCAAGACCTTTCACCATCTTGGTTGCTCCCCTCTGGACACACTAATAATTTGATCTCCTTCTTTGTTCAGCATTTGTATTGAAAGGTGTGAGACACTGTCACCAAAAAACTAAACTGGATGACCTGAAGTTCACAGTAACTGAGGAAGATACATTGTGACAGCAAAAAACAGCTGAAGAGATCTGAAAGTTACCCTTTGTGATTCTCCTTGGGCCAATGTTTTTGTTAAGTGTTGAAAGGGAGGAGTTTCTTCACATTAAAACACCTTCCAGAATAAGTAGTTGTGAAGGACCAGTCACTGAAGACAGTGTATAGATTTCTCCTAAACAACTGATGTACTTAGAGATTTTTAACATTAACTAGAGCTCCAGAATTTGTAAGATGCCCTTGACTTAACATTTGATTGCAGAAATCCTCAAATTAGATCCTCAAATGTTCATCTAGAAGTTAAAAATGTATACCCATGACTCCCGTCATTGTCACAATGAACACAAAGGAAGGATGAATGCACTTAGGGCAGATTGGAACATATGAGTAGAGGTGAAGATAAATATTCTGTTAAGCAGTTAGTTGTAAGTGCCACATGCTCGCAACAAAACCAGAACTCCTCCATTCAATTTTGCAGTGCCTTAGAGTCCATGTAAAGTGCATGAGGTCAGAAGACCAGCATCAGATGTTTAAAATCATAATGGTATTTTAGTACAGATTTTAGCCAATAGGATTTGTAAAACTGGCAGTTGTGATTTACAGCAATGGTACGTGTTTTACCTTTGAGATGTCTATTTTTCACTAAAAAATAACCCCAGAGTCTCAAAATGTCCTTAACATAACCATACCTTTTATAACAATGAAAGACAAAAAAGAGGTATGTAGCTCAAATTATTTAAAGAGTTTTGGAAACTAAAAGCTATCAGATCTAATTTTCTTTTTTTTTTTTTTTTTTTGCTGTGTTCCCAGATTAATGGCCTGCAAGCTTATTGCCATAAGACGGTATTTGTCACAATCTAACAAAATTCTAACATGCCTGGGAAACAAGACAGCCAAGTGGAATTTGTGGAGACATATTTCCAAAGTTCATAAATGGGTTAAACCCTCAAAAGTTTAAACTGATTCCAAATTCCTTGAAACCAACCCAAATACAAAAAGAGGGGCAGAGGAGGAAGAAGAAAACTTTCCCAACTCTTTGACACCTTCCAGCGTGCTACTGTGCGTTAGTTATTTACATACAGATGCCCTGCACTTACCAAAGGTACTGCATTATAAAAGTAATGAAAATATAATAAATCATTAACAGTGGGTGTTATAGGCACATAAAACCTAATTACATCTCATTCTGTTTTTGGAATTGCCACATGTTCACATTCTAGGATTTGAAACTTTGCACATTAAGGGCTTTTATGCTTTGCTTTATTCTTCTGGATACAGTGGAATAACTGAGAATTAATTCTGCTAATAGATGACACAGTGAGTTGTGACTGCTTATGAAGATTGCCTGACACTTCTGTTAGAAAAGCCCATTTTGAGATGCTTAAACTTTGCCAACCTATAAGGCGTAGGGCGATATTTTTCATGCCACTCTCAGGCTGATCTATTATTTTACATTGCAGCCAAGAAACATAAGCCATTTCTGAGAACAAGACAAGAGAAAATGTGTTGGTTTACCCACATTAATTGTAGTAATAATAATAATGCTGATGAAAAAAGGAAAAAAAGAAAACCAACCAGCTGAAGAAACCTGATGCAAGCCACTGTTGAAAAGCAATTTCACAAGAATACCACTGAATTCCAGATGTGTCTGTCTTAGTCATTCCCAGTAAGATGCAGCCAAATTTAACCAAGTTTAAAGACTTACAGACACAGCTCAACAACAGATTTGTGCATGTGAAAGAGAGTTTCCCTCCTGGCAAAAGAGAATCAGCACTTCAGACTCTGTGAACATCCCATTTGTACTGCCCATGAAAAGGCCAGCATTGCAGAAAACTGAAAGATCTCTGGGTTGTTGTGAACTGTAGCAGGACGAGGGTGGGACACAAATATTAAACAAGGAACCTAGGAGGGAAACCGAGAGTTGGAGCCAGTGGGAATGAAGAATGCACATGTGGCTGGAAGGGTGACCACATGCCAATAAGGCAGAGAAAAAAAATGGATTATGAGTCAGGAAGAATTGGCACTGGCTAAGCAAACAGACTGAGACAAGAAGAGAATGAAGTCTGAAGGAGTAAGATGAGTGGTGAGAAAGCCAGGGCAGCAGACAACTAAGTCAGGAAAAAAAGAGAAAGATCTGTTGGAGAGAACACAACATGGATCAGGTATCAGAGCAGTAGGCCCCACACTTCTATTTCACATTTCCTTCCCAGAGGTTGTAAGAGCGCCTAAATTATAGAGTCTTGCGATTCATCTCTGCATAACAACTCCTGCTAATTCAACTGGGAAAACATCCCCCCAGCAGTCCTAGTCTCTGAAGAGCTTACTGCTGCTCGGCTCCCTGCTTCACTTCTAGAATGAGCAGCAGAGCTTTGTGCTCTGGATTTTACAGTTCCACAATGCTAATTTTCTTTCATGTCCCTAAGATGCCCACAGACTAGAACCACTAGGCTGTTCCACATTGTTTCCTGAAGGCCTTGCCTGCCTTGTGACACTCTCTCTCTCCTTCATGCACACACACACAGACACAGACACACACAGAGAGGGTAAAATTAAATCTGACAAGGCATGCAGATGAAAGCTGGGAAATAGTGCAATTATCATTTCCCACATAATCTTAACTCAGCCCTTTGTGCACAGTTTTTAGGTACAGTTTGTAAAACTGTTGTGTCATTTTGAAAAAAGAATGGACCTGCTCTAGGAAAGAATGAGACTCATGACATGAAGACAGTGTTACCTACAGAGATGAAAAGGGGAATGAGGCAGAACCTCAGAAAAATTGGTTATAAACTCCAAGATCAGTAAATAAAAGAAAAATTCGATTTCCTCGAAACCTGATAATTTAATTATTTTTTTTTTCTAGTTCTGACTTCAAATAAATTCATAACATCCTTCATTGAACAGAAATAAGAATTACAACCCTTTTGCCCTTTTTATTCAGTTAGATATTATTCAAAGAAGATGAAAGATTTGTTGAGAAGCCCTTCACTACGAATTAATGAAGAAAAAAATTAAATGCTTAAATCCAAACACATCAAAAAATACATGTTGCTAAAATGTTGAAACATTATTCTGTTTTTCCCCATGTTGTGACCAAAGACCTTGGAGAACAAAGATACAATCTTAAGAAGCCTTTTGATTTCAAAAGTTTCTCCAAGTTCTAGTCTCATGACTTCTGCAGCTGAATACTGCCTTGGGGAAAGAGATGAGACAATAACATGCTCCAAATTTCAGTGTGGTGCTGGACAACTCCCTGAAGCTGAACTTTTCTCAGGTCAGCTGCTAACGGGCTGTTCATTTTCTTGTTGTCTAGATTTATGTTCCTGGATGTGATCCACAAAAAAAGAAAAAGACCCTGACCATGACAACTGAAGGTGATAGAGACTGCACTATGATTCCGTGTCTATCATAACACTAAGTTACCTGAAAAATAACCCACGTCCTGCCTGTCTTAAATTTGTGCCTAAAATTAATGACTGGTCAATCTTCATATCTGTACTGTAGTTTGCAGTTTGCACTCTGGGAATGGCAGTACTCCACTGTGAAAATGAAATGTTTGTGAAGTTTTTGTTCTCCATCAGCATATCCTATAATAAATCTCAGGAGAAAATGAATAACATTGTTTTCAGATGTGGGTTCGACTAGTATGCAGTAAATGGGCCACACAATGAGTAGGAAGGAAAAATTACTGAACAGTTGATAATTAAACCAAGTAGAGCTACCCCAGTCTGTCCAGTCTGTGCACAGAGTTATGCAGAAATCTTGTGAGGGGAAAAGAGGAAAACAGATTGCCTAGTGTATGTGCAGAAGATGTAGGAACTGAGTTTATGTAGGAAACTTCATTTTCTACTGTTCGTGCTTTTCAGGATTTGACTTTACTTTTTGTATTTTTGCCATTACTTGTGAACGGTATCATTTATAGGGGTCAAGCTCCAAGTGGTCATCTTTAATGTCAGAACTGCAGCATGTCAGCTTTTATTGGTATGTGCAGCTACTGTAGCAAATCAACATTTTTACTTTCAACAATGTTATAGAAGACTTCTGGCACATAACTGTCTGGGTGCAGGATACACTATGAGAGTCTTTTGAAGGTTGTTTATTTATCTTGGAATGATATTGATTTTTACACCCTTGATTTTGCTTATGTAATCTACAGTAGATGCAGTCCAAGCTGTGCACAATGCGCTGTGAGAGAGGACAGGCTCTGTTGTTAGCATGGTGCCTTTTGCACTCAACATAGGGGCATCTGGCCTGACAGAGAATCTGAGCAGCAATTGCCATTCAGTGATCTACACAAGCGTTTCTCAACTCTATTCTATGAGTTATAGAATAACTCCCTGACTACAGACCACCCTCAGCATATAAATCCAGAGACTTTCCAGAGGCTTTCTTCTTTCTTTGGCTTTCTTAGCTGGTAAAAAAAAAGAAGAACAAGCAGTTGCAATCCTTCCAGACATTATCAATCTGAAAAAATATTGTCCTATCATGACTGGTTCTAGGCCATCTACTTGGTTGTAGATCAGTATTTCAGTATATCAGGATTGTCCTCACATACCTGGCCACTGAAAGACAGGTCCTGCCTAGTTTCAGCCAAAAAATGTAAGAACTTTGTTAGACTATATTCTCCTATTTTAACATCTGAGAAGAAAATGATGAACATGAAGAATTCTACCACATCTGTTTTCTGGATAGAAGAATCTATTCCAAATCAATCAATCAATCAATCTTTTATATGTCTGCTAACTTAGTTTCTTGGTAGAACAGCACTCTTGCTATCAGATAGCAACATTTTATCTTCTACGTCTGGCAACTGTCAGCAACCAACAATCATGCAGTTTTTTTCTGGCATTTCTTTGGCTGGAAGTTGGTATGAAAACAGAAACAACTTTCATTAGCTGCAGTGGCTATTAGAAACCTCATCTAATTCAAGGGCTAGGCAAAAATGAGCAATGCTCAGTGACCTAGATTTCTCACATATTAACACAAAGCATATTTTTGTTAGAAGCCAATATTCTTAGAAGTTATTTGAAAAGCACGGAAATCCAAAAGGAACAGAGAAGGGGACAAACCTGATTTTATATAAGCTTGATTTTATATAAAGAAAGACACCCATGCCATTCCTTCCAGCCTCCCCTGTTTCCATCTCTCCCTCTCTTCCTTTCTCCCATGGACCAAAATACTTTTAGGAATAATTGCAAGCTACTCATTACTTTTGTGTCTCATTTGCATTATAGGACACACAGTGTCACTTACAGATCTGAATTCCCTTCACAAATCTTATTTTCAAGCTACTTAGTGTATATAGATACCGGAGCCTGGTAGCCCCAGGGATCTACCAGTCTGTACCAAAAAAATATATAGCAAAAAAAGATTTTCCCTAAACTCTTAAAAATATGTTCAACAAATAGAATACAAGGAGTATCAAGAACAGACGGCCTGCTTAACCAGGAACTGGTTAAAAAAATGTTTCTGAACTAAGATTTCTCAGAAACTATGTATTCATTATACTAATTACTTGAATGAGGCCTAAAATAGCTGTTGTGCAAAGCACAGGGTATACACACTGTAATTGCATTCACTTCAGTGCAAGTAGAGCAAAATTCAACTGAAGCTGAAATTTGTAGATCCAGCTCTATCCATGTTATTGGATCCAGATTCTTTGGTATAAATTGTGCAGGTATCGAAAAATGGGAACAAGAAACAGGGAAGGAAATTAGAGATTCAAAGAAGTTTAGGAGACAGTGGGTATATTAGTAAAGAAAAGAACAACAGTGAAATGGGCAAACTAAGTTAAAATACTTGAAAGTTCAATATTTTAAAGACAGTTTTGAAATGGCAATTTTCAAATATTTCACATGGTTCTACACAACTTGCTTCATATCAACCTAGAACAGAAAACCACTTGTAAAATAACTCCTCACTTAGAAAAAAAAACAAAAAAAACCCAAACAACAAAACAAAACTAAGGCAACCGTAGTTATGAAATAACTGTCTTCAGTTGTATGCAGTTGTCTAGAGTTGTGTTACTTTGA
Organism: Phalacrocorax aristotelis; assembly: GCF_949628215.1. Classification (NCBI taxonomy): domain Eukaryota; kingdom Metazoa; phylum Chordata; class Aves; order Suliformes; family Phalacrocoracidae; genus Phalacrocorax; species Phalacrocorax aristotelis. The sequence goes on along the minus strand of NC_134276.1, from coordinate 105,216,056 downwards.
AAATGCCAAGAGATATAAACTAACAAGTGCATTTCTTCAGGTTTTTATCAAGGGGTGTGTCATGGTTTCAGCTGGGATAGAGTTAATTTTCTTCACTCTAGCTGGTATAGTGCTGTGCTTTGAAATTAGCATGGGAAAAAAAAACCTGTTGAGATAACACACAGATGTTTAGGCTGTTGCTGGGTAGCGCTTATTCTAGTCAAGGACATGTCTAGCCTCCCATGCTGTGCTGGGTGCACAAGAAGCCGGGAGGGGAGGGGGCACAGCTAAGAGAGCGGATTCAAACTGACCAAAGGGATATTCCATATCATGTAACGTCATGCCCAGTATGCTACCTGGGAGGGGCTGGCCGGGGGAGGGGGGAGCAATCGCGGCTCGGGGAGGGGCAGCGTCAGTCGGCGGGTGGTGAGCGGTTGTATCGTTTGTGTTTCCGTGGTTTTTTTCCGGTTTTCCCTTTCCCTTCCTTTTCCTTTTTATTATATTAACATTATTGTCATTATTATCATAATCATTTATCATTTTATTGTAATCATTAAACTGTGCTTATCTCAACCCACAAGTTCTTTTGCTCGTCCGATTCTCTTCCCCATCCCACAGGGGTGGGGGAGTAAGCGAGCGGCTGCATGGTGTTCAGTTGCCAGCTGAGGCTGAACCATGACAGGGTGCAAAATGTGTAACATTAATATAAGAAAATACCCAGTGCATTATTTCTAACTGAAATGGAAAATGACAGAAAAATTACAGAAACCTAAAGAAAACAGTTTCCTCTATGGTTACAGTAATCAAAGTAATAAAAAGTAAGTTAATTCCATAAGGAGAGTATTAAAACCAGCAGCAACCACAAGGAAGGGAAAAGTGTCTGCCAATATAATTTATCCAATATTTCCCAAACCTAAATCAAGTTCCTCTTATAGGAGACAAGATAATCCACTGTCTCTCCAAAATGAATGGAAAAGTAGTAGCAGAAAGAGGATTTGTAACTCTAAGACTCCACCAATCTTCAGTACCTATTTCTACATTAAATATTCCAACAGGTATTGGATTGGCTAATACATCATCAATAAAGCCATTTTTTATGTCAGTGGTCTTTTTAACTACTGTTATCTGCACATTTTGTTTCCTCTGCAAAAGTCAATTTTTGGACTGTCATCAAAACAGCACATAGTGACACTAAACAATTGCAGACAAGTTCTGACTTCGTGCTCAAAAAAGCCTGATCTCACTCACCATTTTGACTGTGTCCACATCACTGATACAATTTTTTCCCCCTTGGGATAACAGTTCCTACTTTGCAAGATATACTGAAAGTTTCAGTAAACTGGTCTTCAGAATGACCATATAATGATGGCAATGTTTACATTTTGGCTGACCCTTTGATATCACTCAAGTGTCTTATATCAAGAATGTATATTTTTAGGGTACAATAAGATTAAATTATCATGGTCCCACTGGATGATCATCAGTTCAAAACCACTTCAACTGGAATATTTAGGAATGATTTAATAGGTTCACAGCTTTTAGAAAGATTTTCTTCTCTTAATTCACTAAGGTTTGTTTGAAAATCAAACCTAAGCTGAGCAAGAGACCCCCTTGGCTCAACCATGACCTCCTGGGTCTACTCAAATCCAAAAGGGAAGCATACCAGAGATGGAGAAGTGGAGGATTAGCCATCAAAAGCTACAAGAGCATTGCGAGAGCGTGCAGAGATGCAGTTAGAAAAGCAAAAGCCCAGCTCAAATTGAAACTGGCTGTAGGTGCCAAAATAACAAGAAAGGGTTCTTCAGGTATGTTAACCATAAGCAGAAAAAGAAGGAAAACATAGGCCCACTGTTAAACGGAAAAGGAAAGTCAATCGCCAACGATGCTGAATAGGCAGAGGTCCTCAACACCTTCTTCACCTCTGTCTTTACCAGCACACTTTGGTCCCAGGCTTTGGGAACAAAATTGCCAGTTGATCCAAACACTGACCCACCACCAATGAAGGAAGAGTTAGTACGTGGATTACTACAGGAGCTTGACCCCTACAAATCAATAGTCCCTGACGCCATCCACCTGAGGGTGTTGAGACAGCTGGCTGACATTATCGCAAGGCTGCTCTCCATAATCTTCAAGAAGTCACGGAGAACAGGGGATGTCGCAGACAACTGGAGGAAGGCAAGTGTTACCTCTATCTACAAGAAGGGCTTGAGGGAGGATCTGGGTAACTATAGGCCCATCAGCCTTACTTCAATCCCTGGGAAAGTTATGGAACGAATCCTCCTGAAGGACACCACAAGCCAAATGAAGCAGGTGATTGGGAAAAGCCAACATGGCTTCACTAAAGGCTGATCGTGCTTGACAAACCTGGTGGCCTTCTATGACAAAGTGACTTGCCTGGTTGACATGGGGCAGGCAGTGGACATTGTCTACCTAGGCTCCTCCAAAGCCTTTGATACAGTCCCCCAGAGTATCCTCCTGGCGAAATTAATGTGTTATGGCCTAGACAAGTGGTCTGTGCAGTGGGTGGGGAACTGGCTGACAGGCCGCACCCAAAGGGTGGTGGTAAATAGCTCCTTTTCCAAGTGGTAACCTGTCACAAGTGGGATCTCCCAGGGATTGATATTAGGCCCAATGTTATTCAATATCTTTATAAGTGATCTGGATAACAGCATCAAGTGTAGCCTGATGAAGTTTGCTGATGACACCAAGTTGAGTGGGGAAGTAGACGCTCCAGAAGGGAGAGCTGCTCTGCAGGGAGACCTGGATAGGCTGGAAGAGTGGGCCAGCAAGTACCTGATGAAGTTCAACAAGGAGAAGCTGGGTAGCTGGGTAGCAAGGGGTAGCTACAAAGAAGATGGAGACTCCCTTTTTACACAGAGTCACATGGAGAGGACAAGGGGGAATGGACACAAGTTGCTCTTGGGGAGATTCTGATTGGACACCAGAGGGAAATTTTTCACAGTGAGGACAGTCAACCATTGGAATAATCTCCCCAGGGAAGTAGTTGACTCAGCCATGTTGGACGGTTTTAAGATTTGTCTGGACAGGGTGCTGAGACATCTTGTCTAGACTGTGCTCTTCCTAGAAAGGTTGGACTAGATGATCCCTGAGGTCCCTTCCGACCTGTGATTTTGTGATTCTGTGATTCTGTAATTCTGTGTGCAAATCCATTCTGCAGAAAATATACTTCTTGCCTTTCTGTTTTGGCAAGATTTTCATAACAAATTATGTTCTTCCTTCATTTGTTCTCAGGTTATGTTTAATGCTTCTTTAAAAGATAACAGAGCAGATCAGGTAGAATCTCCGGAAAAAAAAACCAGGGAAAATTCTGTGCCTTCTTTGGGATAAAAAGCACGGCTGGAGAAAGACACTTTAGGGGTGACAGGCTGAACTAAAGGCTACAAGAATTTCAAGGAAGTTCTCAAATTCTGTGCCTCACATGCTGACTACTGAAAGGAGATGGGAGCACCCACCTGTGTCTCAGAGACTGAGAAATTTTCCGGGAAGGAGAAAACATCATGCGGAGCTTGCAGCAAGATAAAGGACTGAACTGAAATTGAAATCAAACCTTGGAAGCCAAGACCTATCTTCAAGGAAATTTGGCAGAAAAAGAGCCAAGTATAACTTTATTTTTATTATTCCTTCCCTACTCATAGTCAGGTATTTTAAAGACATAAAACTTGATGGTTTTAAACTAAAGCTGTGTTTTTTCACAGCCACCCATAGTTACTGTGAATGAGGAATTTCCCCATTACAAAAAGCAGGGGGAGGAGAAAGAAATCCTAAGACTGGCAGATCATCTCAGCCATGCAAATCTTAGAAATTCAAATTCTTCTTAAGGTACATAGTTCTTTCACTGCTTAGCTTATGGCTAGCCACATTTGTAATGACGTTTGTCAAACAGGTCCCTTTACAGCACAGAAAAAGTCTAGAAATAACTTAGCACTGCATGGAAAGAAGATCCAAAATGTTTGGTCTCTTCCTTACTTAGCACTCTGAAATGGCTTTGAAAGCTTTACTGTAAACAAAGTTCAGACATTTTCATAGGCATTGCTTTTTCAGATGCCTATTAACTTCTGGGTATATTTCATTGTTACCACAGGTATTTCTAGAGAAAACTGATACTTTTAGCTGGAGGAAGAGGATGAAACACTATCATCATCCGGACCTCTGTACAATGAAGGTTTATTTTCCTTTAAAAATCACAGATGACTGCTTATTTGGTGTGGCAGTAATCCCACTTATGTCTGCAACCAAGAAGGCTCAGTGAGGCCAGTTTTTTTCTGAATGACTACTGCCTCTTCACATTAATGTAGGTCAACCCCTATTTTTGCCATCTGTGCTCCTGCTGGGAGCTGCCTCTCATCCTTGAGAACTCACTGAATCTCAAGATGGGAAAAAATATACCAAGATAACACTCTCCTCTGTCAGTTTTTCTCTAGAGCTGGTTCCTTGCAAGGCTCTAGGAATGCTTAAAGCCTGAGGAATGTTTTGATCACAAACATAAGGGAAGAGGGTTTTTTTTTGTTCTTCATGTTGAAAGAGTAATGATGTGGTAAAGAATCCATCTAATTTAGTATAATCTGCTATTTAGAATCCTGACAGTTATGGGTGAAATGTGGACTTCTCAGAAACTCAAGAGAAGTACTGGGGAAGTGACAACTGAAAGAAAAATAAAATAATGGTATTATTGGTATAATATTAGAAAAATTGGAAAAGTAATGAATTTTATTGAGTCTACGCCAAAGATATGTTCAGTCTGGAATATGCAACTAACTTTCATTTGGATATTTTGGTCTTTTTGTGTGTGTGTTTTATCAACTTATTAACTTGCTTTATGTAAACATTCTTAATTATGAACATTGTGTATAACAATGAAATGGAAGAAAACTAAAAGGAGGTAAAAATCAACATAATCTCATTATCAGAAGAAAAATGAAAAGGTGTCTATCAAGATCCTGAAAATTACAAGTCTGGCACTTAATTAATCATCTGTTTACGCAACAGAAAAAGATGACCAGAGTAAACTGCATGTATCACAGACCTGCCTAATTACTAAAGCTTCAGACAAGCAGCTACATTCTTGTGTAAAATCTTCCCTTTCAATTTCTGCACAGATATCTGAAATTTCTTAATACCACAGTGCTGATAACAGACTGATGACAAGAACTGATTTTATTAAGCTGATCTTGCTGTTTGGTTTAGGTTACTGAAAAAACATTTTGCAAAATCCTATAGTCTCCTTTTTATCTATTACTCAGTTCCACACAACTCCTTGGTATTTTTTTTCTCTTTTCCCCGATCTTATAATCAGATCACAAGCTTTCTTAGCACACGAAATGAAGAACAAATGAACCAAAGAAACCCACTAAAACGTGCATTTACTTATAAAACCAGACTTTCTCACAACCATGAAGATGAAACAAGAATTTTGTATTTTCAATGCATAAGCTTCTTCGACACCATATTCAAGTCTATGAAGAAAGGTTTTTCATAATTACAAAGTGAAAGATGTGTTCATTGCTTAAAAAACTAATTGCCACTACAAATATTATTGCTTTAAGTTTTCAGCTAGCAACAATTTCCAAAAAACCGTAGAGATAAAAGAAAAGATGTAAGATTAGTCACCACTAGAAGAGTAGACAGTGTATACTAGCCAGATCCAGATCCCAGGCTACCGAAGAACCCTTTAATCTTGCTAAGTAATGATTCAGGGCAACAGAAAAGCAAGAAGGGTGTAACTCCCTAACAGAAAATCCTGTGGTGACTGTTCTATGAAGTACCACCAGTGACTTCTCAAGAGAAAGCACCACTTACCATAAGACTGTCATCTTGTCAAAGAAGATGCCTTTCGAGTAAACAAGTTGGTATGTAGTGGCCACAGGACAGAGCAACAGAGCAACAAGCTACAATTGTGCAGGTCTACCCAAAAAAAAAAAAAAAAAAAAAAAAAGAAGCAAGCAAGCCAACCTGCAAAACTCAATGGCTTGAAGTAAGATATGTTTTTTCTAAAATTTAAAGGTGCAACCAATCCCAGGTTTTGTGGAGCAAGTGTGCTTCATCCACACACACTCACTGGAACACTGCCATTTCTTACTAAGTTTATTTCATTTCAGTATTTTAAACATGGTAACAAACAAAGCCGTGCTCACACTTAACTTTCTTAGGATTGTAGAGGTGTTGAATTCTATTTCTTTATAAGGATTGTTTAACAGTTTCAGAATAGGCCACTTGGAAAAAAAACACAAACAAATGTCGGGGGGGAGAAAGTGTGCAGTGAGTACTGCAAAACTCTGAGTATGGAAGGTTTTGTTTATAACTGGTTTATAATCAGCATGTAACTGAAATGATTAAGTCAATAAATGAAATGATTAAGTCAATAGCACAGATATGCTGCACATATAGTCTACAGCTGCGGGCTTGGTTTGACAGCTCCTTTATGACCAACAGAGCTACTTCCATTATAGTAAGAACAATGCCTAGATCTAGTTATATTTTTGGACATGATAAAGGTTATATTATATTACTACTTCTACTCACCCTGCTGACTACCATGAACTAGGCCATTCCATCAGTTTCCTAATTCATGTACTTGATTTTCATGGTATTTTTCTGGTTGTATTGCTGATGAATGGGTTACTTTTCTTTTTTTCCTACCTGAGTCTGCATTAGACTTTTGTATATTGGTACAAGTAATATTTTCCATGAGAGCAATGAATTTCCACTTGGCTTTCTGTCAGGGTATTTTCATGAGTCCTACTTAATTTCACATCCCAAGACCTCTGAATGCTTGAAGTAAGATGCAGGCTTGGTATGATAATTTTATTTTGTCTCAATATTTTTTCTATTATTATTTCCTGTGGAGATTTATGTTGCTGTACTTCAGAGTATAAAGAAATACAAGAACTCTGATTTAGTACTTATGGAATTTATTTTCTTATTCACTGTTCTCTCAGCAACATGATAGTAGACCAAAAAATCCTGATGGAGATTTGATTCAAATACAAAGGAAATTGTGCTCTGTTTACAGATTTATTTATAGATTGTACTGGCTGTTGTTTAATTATCATGTAGAAACATGACAATTTTTTACTACCCTTCCAAAATACTAGTCCATCACTTAATTTCTGATCTATATATCACTCTAGAAATTTACAAAGTTTCATTGTTTTTCCTGCATTTTGAACTTCGTGCCCTGCCTATTCTTTCATTTATTCCAGCAGCTGAGCCATATGAAGCATGTAATCTATCAAGATCAAATCCTATTTTACACTGTCAGAGACTCAGGCTGCTGAAGGCATCAACTGCTTATACAAGAATTAGAAGTCTGTGCTATGCAAAAATATTCATAGTCAGTTATGATAAGGGAAAGACTTTTTAAAAAAGTAAAACAGGGAATGACCAGTTTGTCCTCAAAATGAAAAGGCAAAATAGCTATAACTAGATTGCCTGCTTTGTTGTTTTTAGTCTGGTACTTAGAAAAATTGCATGTGTTTTTGGTGTTTGTTCGGTTGGTTGGTTTTTTTTTAAAGAAAAGTCAAATTAGCTCTATTAATCAAGCAGTGGACTTTTGCTTTACTCATACATACATATTCAGCCAGCTAAGAAGGAAGGAAAGGTTCCTGATAGGGTCATAGGGGCAAAGAACATTTGCATTTATTTGTCCTAAACAAAAAAAAGAAAAAAAAAAAGGGACAACACATCTTGCCATATGTCTTGACATATGACACTTGCCAAAAGATCTGACTTCCTGTAAATGGTGAAGAAAAAGACTTCACTTATAGCTTAAAGGATATTTGCAGCAGCAGAGCATTCTGGGTAAGGTTCTACTGTCCTTTAGGAATCTAGATACTCCTGGTGAAAGATTGTCATAAATGCCATGGAAAAATCTATTAGGAAGGAGTTTTTTGTGCAGTTGTTTGTTTTAAGCAGTTGTGCATCAAGTCAGTTTACACCTAAATAATACAGTAATTACATCCTCATTTCACTCAGAGTATGTTTCATAGAATCATGGAATGGTTTAGGTTGGAAGGGATCTTTACAGGTCATGTAGTCCAACCCCCCTGCAATGATCAGGGACATCTTCAACTAGATCAGGTTGCTCAGAGCCCCGTCCAACATGACCTTGAATGTTTCTAGGGGTGGGGCATCTACCACCTCTCTGGGCAACCTGTTCCAGCACTTCACCACCCTCACTGTAAAGAACAGTCTTCCTTATATCCGGTTTAAATCTACCCTCCTTTAGTTTAAAACCGTTACCCCTTGTCCTGTCACAACAGGCCTTGCTAAAGAGATTGTCCACATCTTTCCTATAGTCCCCCTTTAAGTACTGAGAGGCCACATTAAAGTCTCCCTGCAGACTTCTCCAGGCTGAACAACCCCAGCTCTCTCAGCCTGTCCTCATAGGAGAGGTGCTCCAGCCCTCGGATCATTTTTGTGGCCCTCCTCTGGACCCACTCCAACAGGTCCATGTCCCTCCTGTGCTGAGGGCTCCAGAGCTGGATGCAGGACTCCAGTGGTGTCTCACCAAAGCAGAGTAGAGGAGTGGAATTCCCTCGCTCGACCTGCTGGCCACATTTCTTTTGATGCAGCCCAGGATACGGTTGGCCTTCTGGGCTGCAGGCACACGTTGTTGGTTCATATCCATCTTTTTGTCCAGCAGTATCCCCAGGTCCTCCGCTGCAGGGTGCTCTCAATCCCTTCATCCTCCAGCCTGTATTGATAGTGGGCGTTGCCCCAACCCAGGTGCAGGACCTTGCACCTGTTTTAGTATCAGGACTCACTAGAGAGCAGAATCAGTCATGCCTAATGACATTCTCTATTTGCCTTGTCTTGTTTAGATACAGTATCATATTTAACCAATTTAATATTATCCAATTAAACAAAATTCAGTGAAAAATTATTTACATTTCTGATTCCATTCTCACTGGAGACACTGGCATTTTTCCATCTTTAGCATGAATTAGATTCAGAAATATTGTGGTATATGATGTGGTAGCGAAAATTAAATAATTCTTTTTTGTCTTGCATTTTCTGCTTCAGCTTAACACATATTTTGTTAACAATGCCTGATGATTAAACATTTAATGATCATCAAATTAACATTGCTTAAAAGTTTCCAATGAATCTGGCTTTTCAGAAATCTTCTAAAGCATATCAAAATCAAAGATTACTAACTGAGCTGAGGAAATATTTAGTTCCAAAAAAATGTTTATATTAATCAGTTATTTGTTACAGCTACAGCAGAGAATATCTGACTTAGCAGAATTTTTAGGTTTTTGTTTTAAATCAAAATATTATGAGTATCTCTTTTTGTTCCTCTGTAAGTCTTCTTCAAATCTGTTTCCTGAAGAGTCATGTTTCTTTAGGAAATATCTTTTTTTTTTTTACCAGAAAAAAGTATTTCATATGTATGTCATGTTTTAATCCAAACTAACAATTGGGCCTCACAGCCACTCACTCACTCTGTCCCAGGGGGATGGGGGAGAGAATCAGAAGAGTAAATGCGAGAAAACTCATGGGTTGAGACAAAGACAGTTTAAGAAGTGAAGCAAAAGCCACACACAGAAGCAAAGCAAACCAAAGAATTCATTCATGGCTTCCCATGGGCAGGCAGGTGTTCAGCCGCCTCCAGGAAAGCAGGGCTCCATCACAAGCAACGGTTACTTGGGAAGACAAAACACCATCACTCCAAAGGTCCCCCCTTCCTCCTTCTTCCCCCAGGTCTATATGCTGAGCATGACATCATATGGTATGGAATACGTTTTTTTGTCAGCTGGGAGCTGTCCCAGTTGTGTCCCCTCACAGCTCTTTGTGCACCCCCAGCCCACTCACTGGTGGGATGGGGTGAGAAGCAGAAAAAGCCTTGACTCTGTGTAAGCACTGGTCACCAGTAATGAAAACATCCCTGTGTTATCTACAGTTTCCAGAAAAATCCAGAACAGAGGCCTGTACTAGCTACTGTGAAGAAAATTAACTCTATCCCAGCCAAAACCAGCACAAGGTGTTATATTGGTCAATTTGACAATCAATAAGCAAAAAGATATCAGCAAATGACATTTTTGTCTAGGGCTTTTATCTGCTCAACTTAACAACAACAACAACAACAAAAAACCAAGAATGAAATTTACATAGTTCTAAATCCAGTAGGGTGGAGTCTCATGTGATACCTGTAGAGCTGTTTTGGCCTGTCTTATCTAATTGGACTTTTCAAAAAATTCTGTTAGGTGTTAAAATGTAAAGGAAGGAACTGTCGCCATTTTTAAGAAGCTGATGTTGGTTTTCATGAATAGAAGCAAATATCAATATTAGTATTTAACATGGCATCACAAGGAAATACTATATATCTCTGGAATTTCAGGTAAATAGAAAACATATTGAAAAATGAAGTCCCAAGGTGCTTCACAAGGGAGCCACAGGAATAGGAGAATATTACTGGATTAAAAAGAAAACCAAAACACCTCTTCTCCTCCCTCCAGGTAAAGTGTCAGAGTACACCTGAAATAGCGTCTGTTTGGTTACTTAAAATAAGGTACATGGGAAATGTATGTCTTGAAACGCCCTTCCTTTTTCTCCAAGTGTTGTTGATTTAATTTTAAAAACATTATTTATGATTAAGATTTTGCAGTGAAGAGTCCCTTGAGGCATGGGGAGATGGAGAAGAAAGTATTGTCTTCTACAGAAAACTGTCATCTAAGCAAGTAATAAACAAAATATGTATATGAAATATTATTTTGGTACATTAAAACAAAAACTTTAAAAATGGCTTAACTAATGCTGGTTTTGTAATGCTACAAAACACCTACAAAAGGAAAAATGTGGTTTACATCTTTATGTCAGGTTTCATTTCTCAAAATATTTGTACACTGTCTTTGACAGCGTTTGTGTTCATTGATACCATTATTCTTTACTTCACCAGTTATGTTATGTTAAGCTTGCATCATGTTTATATTGTAAACATGGTATGATGGAATTAAGAACAGCTTAAGTACATTTGCAAATTAGGTTTTCTCTGAGAGGTCATCTTTGGTGTTTATGTTTCTCTTGATTTTATAAATAGCAAACAAATTTTTATCCTGCTACACTGTGGCATGACAGAAAAGATAAAAGGGAAATTATTTTAAAAAGGGAAGTATTATCAAAAGTTGAATAGGCTGCCTATGAATATACAGGCAAAGTGGCAGACAGTCTGTGTGCTCCCATGTTGTCATCTATCTCGTAATTTTTACCACATAGTCCTTATATAATGTTAATGGGGAAAGAGAAATTAAATGAGGGGTGTTTTCTGGTTTCTGTCCCATCCTTGCTTTCATACAAGAAAAGTAGTAATACTGTGTTCCATATAACTGGGATGATCAAAAGACAGAAGCATCTTTTCTATCATCTCTGCTCCCCTTGGCCTGGTCTCTGCAGAGATAGAATTTATAGCTTGGTCTATTGGGATGTAGGTCCTATGCTGTCTCATGATATTTTTCCATAATGACAGATGCTATCTGCAAGCAGAAAGAAACATGGAAAAGATTTATTATTCAAATGGATTACAATGGAATCCTTAGAGCTATGCGTTTTACAAAACATTAAGATTTGGCCCTGGAAGACAGAAGAAAGAAATATGTCAGGGTCAGATTTCAATGTTAATCTAAGTTTTGGGATTTTTCTTTTAATTTATAAACAACTCTTTCACAAATAATATATCTCATCTGAAAAAAACAAAACAAAACATCTGCATCATGGAAAAAACCCCACCAACCTGGCAGGGAAAGCAAAAAAAGATGGCAATTGCACTTGAACAGATTTACTACTATGAAATAAGTCATACACATTACAAAAACATTCCTGATAATAGTGACAGATCCACTGTACAGTAGTGTTGGCTCAGCAGCCTTGCTTAAAATGCCAAATTTCCAGCCTTCATGTGCTGGCAACCTGGGTGGACACTAGATTAAACACCAGCTTTCTGGAACTAAACACTCTCAGACCAAGTTATTATTCATACACAATTTATTATGCTGATGTGTCCAAGTCAGCAAAGCCAAGATAATGCCTGAAACAGTAGGGATCAAACTGAAGAGCTTAGCAGGATGATTATGCTTGCATTTTTATTGACTTGATAGCAGGGTTAGCTTCAGCTAAGGCGTACACCAAAACCACTGTACTGAACTTCCTTCCTATGCACCTGACCGCCTCATTGTGTCATGAGGAAGCCGGCAAAATTTTTCTGCTCCCTGAACTGCTCATTCTCACCTCCTGACTTCTGGTTCTATTAGGGGTCACCATTGCACATAGAGCTTTACAGTCTACTGAAAGCATCTGGAGGTAGCTTGAGGGACCACTGTACCAGGCACAGTGTTCTTTGCTACAAGTGGTAATGAACAGTGTAAAATCCCATTAATTTTCAACGTTAAAGGCTGATCTTATTTTCTTCTACCATTGGTCTGAAGATCACGTAATTCCAGGTACTGCTCTTCAACCAGTTACGAGACCATGAAAAAGGGAATAATCCCCCGGTTCCCTGAGCTAAGCTTATTCAAATCCTGAAAATATATTCAGTATCAGTGGTTTTCTTTAAGTCACCTTTTGTTGTTCTAATACCAAAGTAAAGAGAAAAACAAGGAAAAAGAAGATTCCCATTTCTGCAGCTACCTTAAGACAGCAGAAGCAGCAAAGATGGGTTCCATACCTCTGCACATAGTTTGTAATGTGCTACACCAACTTGAGACTTTCAGTAAAACATGCTAACTTGTTTAAAACAATGGCAGCTAAATGGGTTGGGTAAATCTTCAGTTGATGTAATCTTCCCTGAGATTATATAGCATGTATGGCTGTATACTTTTATGTATGTATGTATGTATGGTACAGACTTTTCCAAATGTTCACTCAATTTTAGGGATTGTAAGTGCAAAGCTAAGGCTTGCAAGTACTGATGTAATAATGCTGGTTATGCGACAGATTATGCAGGTCCACCCTTTGGCAGACACAACTCAGAAGTGCACCTGATATTTTCAATACTTACTTCCTCTCCCTTTGACATATTAATCTGCTGTTGGAAAAGTCAGGCGTTTCCCTCCCCCTTCTTTGGCTGATGTCTTAGCTGTCTTGGCCAGTACACAACTGAACAGTGCAGCTGAGTCGGGGGAAATTATACATAGCTGTCAGCTGGATTAATGGAAAGAATACACACCCTGGAAATTATGGTCCTTTGGTATTGTTGCACAGAAATATCCTTACCCCCAAGATAAAAAGAATGTACCCCCTGCTCAAAAAAAATACTTTCATATAGCCTTGTACAAAAGCTGCTTTTAAGCTGTCATGTGATGTGAATTGTTTCACCCTTCAGATGATGAGGAATGTGGACAAAGTGACATCTTATGTACTTTTGCAGTGTCCAGAAAGAAAGAACAATATTCCAGCAGAGCATCCCTGTTGCTATTGTATTCCATAGCATGTCATGTTCTGGCTAGAAAAGCAGCTCAGGTGACATAACTTTATGTCATAAAATGTCATTCATTAAATTTCAACAGAAGCAAGTACCATAAATACAGGCTTTCTTTTATTAAGTGCTTTATGGAGAGGGGCAAGAGTCCACATCTTTACCTCAATAGTTCAGATTCTCACTGTGAAAAGTCAGCTGTTCCAACATGAAAAGTCCACAGAAAAAGTCTCTAGGAACACAATAGTTAAAGTTGTCCTTCTTCACTTAAAGATAACCATCTAAAAGTAATTGGAACATCTGAATAAAAGTTGACCTATTTTCCAGATTTCTCAGGGGTCTAATTCCCACAGACTTGGAGTTTCTTAATATCTAAAGCTTGAATTTTAGCTATAATTATATTTATAGACAGACATTTTTGGTAGTAGGTGAAGCTAGTGTAAGATTTCTCTCTTTCCAATAGTCTTTGTGAAAAGATCGTATGTCACAGCTGTACTTTATTGTACAGACATCAGTTTTACTCTAAATGGCAAAGTACTGTGGTAAGGAAAGGACAGACAGAAAATCAAGAGCAGAGCACTCTGGGAACCAAGCTTATCTCTGGACTTATTCTTACAATTAACCCATGTTGGAAATTCTACCTGAACCTTCTCCTGGGAGTGGCCATACTAGAGGAGACCCGTCACTTCTCAATTTCCTGATTTTCTGTGTCTAGGGATGTCACCACAGATTGTGATCTTTCCTGCAGTCCAGGTATTGTGGGAAATCTCTCTCCCTTATCCAGCCAGCTCTCTAAGAAATTTCTAGGAACTTAATTCTGTTCTTTTATACAGCCATCAGAAAACTCTGTTCTTTTTCAACAATAATCAAGCTGCTAAGTGTATCAATGTTCTGATTAACACCACAGTCAAGGGAGCCCCAAGGTTTTGGAAGGAGCACCAGAAACACTTGCATCTTTCAACATGCTGGCAAACCAAAGGCGCTTCTGGACAACTGACAAAAGAAGGGGGCACATTAAGCACTTTAGTACAGCTTACTGTAAAGTAAGTCCTGAATGGCAAGCCTAGCACCTACCTTCCTGACCACCATAAAGAAATCTGACAGACTGCTTTCCGTTGCATCAGTAGGTAGCCCTTAGGATGGTGTTCTCCATAAGGTGAAATGATGTCCAAATCAAATAAACCAGTGCTAGAACAAATCCAGACAGCACACTTGACACATATGTATACACAAATTAAGGCTGTACTATTAGGTGATGGACCAGAGAAACTGCCAAAGAGAGAATTTCAAGACCTTGAGCCAGACAACTTGAATATCATCTCCCATCTTTCTTTTCTGATCATGGCAGATATGATGAGAACAGTGTGGCTTTTTGCTGAGAGTGAACATAACTTCTTTTTCCCTCCACATTCCCATTGTCAAAAAAGGCACAGAGATGATTAGGCAAAAGAGTGGAAGCAGCTAACAGTTCATATTTACCAAACATAGGCTTACGTTAAAGATAGATCAAGATTAGAGACTCAGCCGTCTGACAGGCGATTCTGGCATTTACTCTTCTTTGTGTTTTTGTCACACTGATACATGATTAGACCTCTTTTACAATTCAGCCGTGTCTGGGATTATAAATCCCAGTGGCTGTGGTTGCTGGAAAAATTCCCAGGGGATGGTAGAATTTGGCCCTAGCCTCTTGTCTGGTCTCTGTGTTTGCACATATAGAAACCCAGACACAGCTATGCTTTGCAGTCTAGACCAGCCCTTCGGATGTAGGTTCCTAAGGGAAAAAATACACCTCCTGCGTTCTGTGTAAGGCAATATACAGTGTGCTTCTGAACACTGTGAAAATATCCAGCTGTCCTCCCCTGAGTTAAGCAGCATTAATACACTGGAGTCAAGGATAAGCCAGCTTTCACTACACAAACCATGGTTTGTGAACATGGCAACCGAATGGGTTCAGGCAAATTTTATTAGCTTTCAACAGATCCTGGGACACTGTATTGATCCACACATTTTCATTCTTTAAAGGAAGATTTATATACCTATAAAAGATATTGGCTCATCACATCAATAGATAGACTGGTGCTATGATTTTGCCAGAACTTTGGTTGTTGAAAGCTCTGAGCTGAAGGTAGGGGTGAGACAGAACAATGTGGTCTCTTGCAATGGTTTGCATTTGTTTAATGAAAAGACACTGCATTGTAAGATAACTTGGGTAAATATAGCTAAATATGCAGAAAGTCAAGGATATACTTTATATCACTGTGACATCAATTATCCTGTTCCTTTCATACAGCAGTTTTCTGTATACTTACGTAAACCTGGGATACATCCAGGTTAAACACATTCTTGCCTGTGTTGCCTTTTTTCCAGATTGTTCTACTGGAACTTGCCCAATCCAATTTATACTGGCGGATTTAGTAGTTTCCCCTCGTGATATTTCTTCTGGAAATACAGACTTACAAAAAAGGTCATGGTTTACATGCCATTTTTCTCCAATAACTGCTTCCCTCTCTATTTTCAACTGCAAATGAACATTTTGTAAATGTATTTGGTGGGGAAAAAAATCTAACCATAGTGTTCTCTGACTGCAGGGAGACAATATTGTAAAAATGGAAAAATCAAGAAGTAATAATATGAAAATACGGTTGAAAATGAAGGGACATATAGTTTTATGAAGATCACAGTAACACCGTGGCATCCAAAAAAGGGACCTTCACTTTGTGTTAATTCTGAAGCTATCCCACTTTCTGGAAGGAACTTGATTGAACAAAATATAGCGAGGAGGCATAGGAGAAACAGGTCTCTGATCTCTTGGAAACTACTAATGTGCTTCTTTCTGCACAAACTCATTGCTCTTTGGATGGTCCCTACATTATACTTTGTGGACAGTGTTAAGATTATGGGGTTTTGTTGAATCTGTCACTGCTTGCTCTGCACTGGTTACAAGATACATCAGGCATTAGCCCTTTCACTGTTACACATTTGAGCAATTTTTTGTTTGATGCTATTGCAAGAGGGAAATTAAAGTCACAGGCACAATCATTCATACAAATTTCAGAAACTACTATGTGGATATTTCTGTAGAAGGCATTGTAAGTTAATTATTGCAAAGACTACTAGTGGGTCAGAAACAGGAGTTCTGAATGAATTTTGAGTAGTTGAATAGAGACACAAACTATTTATGGATTTTCTGTATACAGTGAAAAAGTGAACGGCTATATTTTAGTGTCTTTTAGTATAGCTTGAGTCTAAAAAATTTACATGGTGAGCTTTGCACCTAATGAGTAAGCTGCAGGTGCCGAAAAATTTATTTTGTTCCTTACACCTGTGATAAAACCAATGTGGAAACAATAACTGAGAATTGGCTTGCCAGTTCAATCAAAGAATGATACAGGACCTATGTATCAAAGAAGAGCTCCTCTATTTCCATTCTGAGAATTTAATTGCAGGGCACATTTCTGCATATCCCCTAGACAGTGCCCTAGAATTCAGAGGATGTGTGTGATTATGGTTATTGCAACCAGTAAAAAAATCTACTAGAAACACATTAACTGTGTGGTTTAGAGAAGAAGAACTGGATTTTGTTTTCAGTTCACCCTTGTATTACATTATTTAGCTTCGGTGTTTCTAAATGTTATACTCTTTACATAACTCTGAAAAGAAAATACTGAAAAAGACTGACTGGGCCTTTCAGAATGAGAAAAATAATAAAATGGAATGAAAGGGAAATGTCCTGCTGTTTGATCTGACACTCATGTCCCAAGTGGAACATTCTGACTTAAAAATTCTTCGAACTTCTGGTCTCATCAGGAACAGGCTGACAAGCTTGAAACCATGAGTCCATTAACAAAGCAATCATCAATAGGCTTTTTCTCTACATACATATGGCATTTTTTTCATCATAATATTGTCCAGAACCTCAAAGAGAGAATACCAAGAAAGCACTAACAGATCCAAGACTGTTTTAAAGTGAATTTACTAGGTAAAGACTGACTTCTTTTTTTTTCCATAATTAAGGATAAGAAATTAAAGAAATATAACTGTATCAGCACAAATATAAAGCATTTTTCTTATCTGCACCTAATCCTTTTAAGCTACTGGATCAAATGGAGACAGGGAGAGTCAACTGGAATGATTCTTAGTTACTAGTCTAGACTCAGATTAGTGAGAAAAAGGACATAACTTTGTCAACAAGACTAGAGAGAAGATATGGTTTTATTATTACAACAGAGTTCTATTTGTTGAGAGTTTCATAGTAACCAAGCTAATCTGAAAATACAGAGTTCACAATGCACAGGGGTGTTCATTGCATAACTGAATGCAAACCACAATATACTGTGTTTTATTTCAAACTTTAACCACAAAGTGAGGTAATAGAAGAGTTTGGTATGTTATCTGACTATAGGCATATAATCAGCACAAATATTATATTTATTAGCTTTTGCTTAAGAACTAGACAATTGTTGACAGGCCTAAATTGCTGCTTTTTCTATTATTAAAAATATAATGGGAAAGGAGCATAACAGGTCTGAAGGTCCTTAAAAACCACAAAAGCTCCAGAAACAAAAAACAAATAATCAAAACCCTGTTATTATATAGTGATATACACAGGGAAAACATAAAAAAGCTAACAGAATTATCTCACTTTTTCTTTTGTTGGGCTGTATATGTACATGCACATGTGCATAGGTACATACAAATATGTATATGTATTTATACATATTTTTATATATAAACAACAAATATATAAGTTTAAAGTAACTTTAAGTGGCATTTTTTGTAGTCAGGGAGAATTTTAAACCCTTTTTCATATACATAATTTTATAAAAGCAAAATTGACATTACTGAACACAGAACATCAGAAGTTGAAACATTGTACCCATTTCTAAAGAACACATTCATCTACTTATGCTCAAGTTTGTACCCATGTAAAAAACATTCTATTGCTGTCTGTGTTAGATTAAGCTGAAAACCGTGGATCCACCTTTTTTTCTTTTAATAAATAATGGGGTTTTTTTAATATTCGTTGGTAGCTACAGGATTCATTAGCCCTGATAGGCCTTTGATGCTGATCTAACCACTCCTGTCCCCAGCTTTCCCCCTCCCCAGGCCTTTTTCTAAAGAAAGGGAAGCTAATTGGAAATGATCCAGCTGATTTATATTGGAATTAGAATAGTTAGTCATTAAACAACACATTTGTAACAATATGGCTCAGAGTCTGTTCTCATTTACTTTCTTCCTTGGGATTAATCCCATTGAAATCCCAAGAACTGCTTTGAGCTACACCCCTAAAATTAAAACCAGAATGAGACCTGTGGATTTTACAGACCAAATCACATGATCATTTGCTGTTAGTCAGAAGTTTCTGTGTACAGGCACTGAGACTCATAAACTTCTTCCTACAGCAAGGATTTCTGGCCAGTTTTGATCATCTTTTAACACCAGATGTTCTTGGTCCCAAATGAACGTGAAGTAGCTTATGGTTTTATAACAAGGAAGCAAAATAATCTGCGGTTTTGCACTGTTTGGATGTGAAACTAGGTGATACTAGATAGACTTGAGGAAAATTTGTTTTGTGGCATTCAAAGCAATGAGGATTTGAAATGTATAATTTTTCAATATTTAGAAAAGCAGTATTGTTTTCATTCTCAACCATGAAGCAAATCCTTCATTTTTTGCCTGGAGGAATCAATATGCACTATGCACAACATATCATACGGTAAAAAAGCAAAATAAAAGTCTTGAATAGTTGAAATCATTACTTGTTCATGCTGTAGTGCTTGGTGTGCCAAAGATTTGATTGTATCTAGTTTGGAAGGTACAGCAAATCTATTATACCTGACTTTATGTATTTTACTTAGGTTGACGGCACCTGTTCTGGGAATTCAACTAGCAAATACTGATAAGTAGTTCAGATTCCCCATTCCTCAAAGAATACCTTGATTTCTTTGGGAAGACATGTACAGAGACACAGGTAAGTGATAAGAAGGGTTTAGATTGGGCAGAAATCGATGGGTCACAGAGGTGAAGGTAGGAATGTCCCCCAGAAAGTTTTTGCCCAACTCACTAGGCTGGTGCAGCAGCTCCAGGTACACCTGCCTGTAGGAAATGCTTAATGCTATATGGACTGAGTCTTGAAGCTGAAGGTCGTTTATTTGGGAGGAATTTAACGACTTCTCAAGTATTCCTCTTTACCTACAACCAGCCTTTTGCAGTCTTTTAGCATAGCAAAAAGCTTAAATCTTTCACTAGTCCCTAGCTAGACCAGCCCTCATACCAGCTGAAACTTCACCAGCATTGTTAGCAGTCAAGTACAACAGTGATTTCTTACAATCTTGTCATTCTCCTTCCTCTGATTCTATAATGAGTATAACTAAAAGACAAAAAGTAGGATCACTCTCTCACTACTGAAAGTACATTAAAATGTTCTGAGAATTGAAATATATTTGGTAACAAACACAACAGAAGCCTGAAAGTCTAAGGACAAGCACAATTTCCTTAGAGACTTGTAACAACTTACACTGCTCCAGAGGCTGGTTCACAATCATTGAGGGCAACATTTAGAAGAACTTTAAGTATTAAATAAAAAAAAAAAAACCATGATCTAAGCTCTTGCCTTTCCTGAGATGAGTGAACAAAAATGGCTTTGGTTTAATACCCATCTGAAAGACAGGGCTATTCATGAAGGATTCAACATTGTGCACCCCCAGCTTTAAATATGAGGTGAAGTCCTTCAGTAGAACTTTGCATACTATTCTGTTTCAGTAATAAAAATCCTGTCTGTCATTTAACATGAGTAAAATGTAAGAAATATTTTAAGATTACAGTAGCCTTCTTCTAAAACTGAAATGAAGGAAAATTATTTCTTACCTAGTCTGATGCAAAAACTCTTCTGCAAAAGTCATGGTTTTGTATAGGGTACTATAAATGCCCCTTGCGGTTTCACTATTAAATTTATTACCATAGTATTGACTCTCAAACAGTTTCTTTGTTGACTACTGACACCACTTTCAGGTTGTATTACTCAGAAACAAAATAGAATTTTGAGACATACAGCTGATTCTTCTGAGAAGAATTTACTGATTTTAACTGAAATAATATTGTTCTGGTCTAGCCAGCAACTCAGCCCCACACAGCCACTCACTTAGTCCCCCACAGGCAGGATGGGGGAAGAGAATCAGAAGGGTAAAGCTTGTGGGTTGAGATAAGAACAGTTCAATAATTAAAATAAAACAATAACAGCAACAATAATGCAATGGAAAGGAAAACAATGAGAGAGGTGTGAAAGCCAGGCCAGGGGGAAGGGGGAATGTACAGCCAAATAAACCCCACATGATGCAGCCAACCACCCCTGCCTGTCCCCAGGCCACAACTGCCCCCCTGTGCACCAACTGCCCCCGTTAATGTACTGGTTGTGGGGTCACATGGTATGGAATGAACGCCCCATTGGCCAGTCGGGGTCAGCTGTCCTGGCTGTGGCCCCGCCCCTCCTGGCCTCTTGCCCAAGTGGCAGAGCGCAGAAAGCTGGAAAGGCTCCTGGCTGCTACAGGCACTGCAGTGAATTAAATCTTTCTCAGCCAAAACCAGCACACAGACTTATGCAAGCATGAATGTGAAGTGATTCTATACTTCCAATTCATCCTTGTACCACAATTTTTTTCAAAACTTCATGTAAACCAATATGGGGCATGAACTTTGTAATAGGAGTCATAGTTTTATGTTCATACTGGTATACAAGTTTTTTTCAAACTCATAGAACACTATAAACAAAAACAATTAGACCACAGTGGTTTAAATACATACATAAAGAGATGGACGTGAATAAAGATTCACAGTCACCTACTCCCAACTGTGAGCTCTTCAAAGTACCTTTGACAATTATCCACTGCAACTTCATGTATAGCTTTTGACTACTGCAAATTGCCAGTAGTGATTTTTAAATTTAGTCTTCCAGGACCCAAAACAAAAAGATGTACCCCAGCTCTGTGCATCCTGTTTAAGTTTTTCCTATGACAATAATGCTTAGAGACTCCCAGTGACATTCAGGCCAGAACTGTACAAACATCAGAAAGAACTGTTGCTAGAGATTATTTTTAAACATGTTTTTTCCTGTTTATGAGGTTGGTGGAATTTTATGGCTTTGCTCGCCTATTCCTTCTGGCTACAATCATGTATTTGCAAAGTTTACCCAGAACTGTCTGGTTTACTGTAACTTTGCTTCTAGCATCCATAATAACACTGGCAATGATTAAAGTAACTGGCCAAGATTCTGGGATGCTTAAGTGTTAGAAACTACAGAAGAGAAACTACTTTTTCTGTTTGTGTTCAGAGTTCATCTCCCAGATAATTATTATTATTTTAAATCTTTAACATCTAGTCTGCTTTTCTGTCAGTCTTAATCTGAAAGAGCAGTAGCTGTGGTGCATTGTACTTCTGTTGGTAAGAATCAATTATCCTTAACATAATGTGAACTAGTGGGTTTATCTCCAGGAAGAAAAACCCAAGAGTCTGTATGTCAGAAAGAGTTGTATTCCAGGTCAAAATCATGCCAGTCCTGAACCACCCCTTCTAAACCTGAACATCCTCCAGTCCTACCTAATCTATGTGTTTGTTATCCCCGCAAAACACTGGTAAGGGTAGTAAACCCTTCCCTCCAGAAGGTTAATCCAGCGTTTTTCTTATTGCCTCTATGCCTTTTGAGCTTTGTGAAGTCTAAACCTGTAGGCACCAAAGCCTGGTGAATTAGAAAAGGGAAAAGGGAGATAGGAATGTATCACTCCTTTCCTGCAGGAATTCCCTTCACAATAAATTAAAGGTAGTCTCCTAAAATATCCATTACAAACACCTGAAAGAACCTTTGGATCCATAAAGTCAGGTCTGTGCTTGTTGTGTATGTGAAGATTTCTTAAAACTATTTGTAAGAGAAAATGAGAGAAAAAAACATTTGTGCTCATGTGCTTGTTGCAGTGTGGGGAACAAGGGAAATAACAGCATCTTGGTTTTCATGAAAAGGAGAGGGGTCTCTAATTTTTACAGAGGCTTTACTAGCACACACCCAGAAAAGATCAGAAGCAAAAATGCATGCAGTCCTTTGCTCCCAGGCTAAGTCTTTAGGGAGTATAGCCTGTTCTAGAAATTCAGCAACTCAGATGGCAACATTTAATAATTTCATGGCTGTTGAGAAATATGAGAAATATTATTTCATCTATATTGCCCAAACCAATAGGAAATTCTTCAAAACAAATAAAATCTTTCAAAACAGGATAAATTCCTTTGAAGTGGATAGTGGTTATGCAATCTATCACAACCCCCCATATGTCTCAGCCCTTTTCTGTAGTGACCATATTAGAGGTGGGACAACAGTTCACCCTACGTCTACAGCTTCTGTGCAAAGTTTATAATTAAGGACAACAATTAGTCCCCATTTCAAATGTTGCTTTCTGAAATGGATATATTGTACAGAAAGCAGAACAAGAGTATTAACCAGTATCAAATGCACTATCGTTGACTCATCACACACTAAAAACCCTTTTCAACTGACATAAGTAATACTGGAATTGAAATGTTGCTAGGTTGCATATATCACAGATACAAACCAGAGCTCTGTGATTTTCCTCTGTATCTCTCTGCTTAATAATTAACAAAATTATAGGCTAAAGCAACCTTAGAAGTCCAAAATTCTGGATCTCTTGCCAACTCACCTCCAGCAGAGTTGGTCTTCTTAAGTAATCATTAATACTATTAGGTGATAAAACACCATGATGATGAAGTGCTATGGAAATGCTGTCTTACAGTGTGAGGTGTTATAAAGATTCCAAGGAGATCATCATGAACAATCCTATAAGATGACTCCTTTCTTGTAATTTGGGGAGGCAAATGATGTGTAATTGAGAGTTTTACATTAAGGGTACATTTCTTATTCCAGAATGATTCAGCAGATGAGGTGTAAATGTTAAACAACCACAGTGATGTCATCTGCCTGCATGTAAATCTCTGGAACAAGACCCTGGCAACACAGGTAATGATGTTACTTTACTATAAGTAAGCCAAATATTGCTTAAGCAGTTGTAGCACAGACTTCCCTACTGCAAGCCAAATGGACTTGCCAGAAAGTTCTCCTAAGGCTTAATAAATAATAAGCTAACCATGATCTTTATGTCAATAAAACAGCTGAATCAGCCTTTATAACTCTAGAGAGGATGCAGTAACACAACAAATGTTCAGGGGACTTACCTAGCAACACTGTACTCATGTCCAGGTAGTGACCAGAGAGGAGTGGCGTTCCTCAGGGGTCAGTATTGGGACCAGTGCTGCTTCACATCTTTGTTGGTGACATGGACAGTGGGATTGAGTGCACCTTCAGCAAGTTTGCTGACGACACCAAGCTGTGTAGTGTTGTCAACACACTGGAGGGAAGGGATGCCCTCCAGAGGGACCTTGACAGGCTTGAGAGGTGGGCCTGTGTCAACCTCACAAAGTTCAACAAGGCCAAGTGCAAGGTCCTGCACATGGGTCAGGGCAATCCCAAACATGAACACAGGCTGGGTGGAAAATGGATTGAGAGCAGCCCTGAGAAGAAGGACTTGGGGGTGTTGGTTGATGAGAAGCTCAATATGACCTGGCAATGTGCGCTTGCAGTCCAGAAAACCAACCATATCCTGGGCTGCATCAAAAGAAGCATGACCAGCAGGTCAAGGGAGGTGATTCTGCCCCTCTGCTCCAATCTCATGAGACCCCACTTGGAGTGCTGCATCCAGCTCTGGGGCCCTCAACGTAAGAAGGTTGTCAACCTGTTGGAGCTAGTCCAGAGGAAAGCCATGAAGATGATGGAGGGCTGGAGCACTTCTATGAAGACAGGCTGAGAGCGTTTGTATTGTTCATGCTGGAGAAGAGAAGGCTCCAGGGAAACCTTATAGTAGCCTTCCAGTACCTGAAAGGGGCCTACAAGAAAGCTGGAGGGGATCTTTTTACAAGGACATGTAGTGATAGGACAAAGGGTGATGACTTTAAACTGAAAGATGGTAGATTTAGATTAGATATAAAGAAGAAATTCTTCACTCTGAGGGTGGTGAGGCACCTGAACAGGTTGCCCAGAGAAGCTGTGGATGTCCAATCCCTAGAAGAGTTCAAGACCAGATTGTATGGAGCTTTGAGCAACCTGGTCTAGTGGAAGGTGTCCCTGCCCATGGCAGGGGAGTTGGAATTAGATGGTCTTTAAGGTCCCTTCCAACCCAAACCATTCTATGATTAAATTATTCAATCTTTGTGTTTGCATGATTCAAGCAAAGGCTTCATCATGTTATTTTTATTCATATCGACATACGTGGATTGTCTGAGAAGAGTCTTCATCATTCACATATTTCATAAGAGAAAATGCAGATGTAAGCTACTCTTCTAGCAGCAGTGAAGAGCAACCCCACCATTTCAGAGAAGAGAGGCTTTCTGGTGAGGTATGTACTTCCAAGGCAGGAAACTTCATGGGGCATGTCCTAACTCCAGATATTTTATAACTGATTTGAAAGCTTCAGTGATAAGTTAGTATTTCCTTCCTAGATAGCTGTTGCTTCTCTAGTTTCAAAAGCTGTG
The DNA here is from genome assembly GCF_949628215.1 of Phalacrocorax aristotelis. Taxonomy (NCBI): domain Eukaryota; kingdom Metazoa; phylum Chordata; class Aves; order Suliformes; family Phalacrocoracidae; genus Phalacrocorax; species Phalacrocorax aristotelis. The sequence goes on along the minus strand of NC_134276.1, from coordinate 105,191,065 downwards.
ATATAAGGTTCTATCACTTCAGAAGACTGAACACAAATAATGTCATACCAAGTGATAGGACAGAATTCTCCCTTGCTTTCTTTACTTTCCCTTCTGATGGAGCAAGAAATGTCTATGCCATAGATACCCATAACTGTATTGGAGATCATTGTTTCTTATGAGTCAAGAATAATGTCTCTAACCAGCGCTCTCATCAGCTACGCTTATGTTCTTGGATTCCAAAGGCCCAACTTAAATATGAAACCAAATTTTATTTTCAATAAGTTTTTCTCTGTATTTTGTTATTTTATGCAAACTCAAGTTAAAATAAGAAGGCAGGAAGTTCTACCAGTACATAAAGTTTAATTTAAGCTCTTACACTGTTTTAATGTGTTTTAAATATAAAGTGAATTAAAAAAAAAAAAAAAAGAGACCAACCATTAAACACTTCCCCCCTCTCCCAGCATCAGCAATTAGTGACGGGATACTTAAGCCAGATCTTATTAAAATTCCTGCTCATGTATATTTGTATAAATCAATTTTCTGGTTTTGGCTGAGATAGAGTTAATTTTCTCCCTAGTAGCTGGTCTTGTGCTGTGTTTTGGATTTAGGGTGAGAATAATGCTGGTAACACAGTGATGTTTTAGTTGTTGCTGAGCAGTGCTTACATTAAGTCAAGGACTTTTCAGGTTTTCATATTTCCTTTTCAGCGAGGAGGCTGGAGGTGCACAAGAAGATGGGAGGGGACACAACCAGAACAGCCAACCCAAATTTTTCAAAGGGGTATTCCATACCATATGACATCACCTGAACAAAAATCTGGGTGTAGTTGGCTGGTGGGGGGGGTGCAGCTGGTGCTCAGGAACTGGCTGGACATTGGTCAGCAGATGGTGAGCAATTGCATTGTGCATCGCTTTTTTGTATGTTCTTTTATCATTATTATTATTATTTTCCCTTCCTTTTCTGTCCTATCAAATTGTCTTTATCTCAGCCAATGAATTTTACCTTTTTTCCAATTTTATACCCCATCCCACTCTGAGGGAGTGAGCAAATGGGTGTGGGGTGTTTAGCTGCCTGAAGGGTTAAACCACAACAATCAGAAAAGACCTTTTTTTTCTAGTCACATCAGAAATATTTCAGAAATTAAGACTATTACGGTATTTCAGCAACTTAAACTTCCAGCAGAAATTAGAATGCACAGAGGCGCATAACAATGGCAAATAACAGCAGTAAAAGATGTGTACACCTGAGTGTGAATTTTCAGGGAAATTCTATACCAATCGCTGTTCTCCAAAAAGCATGTGTACAGAGTTCTAAATGTTAATCTTCTAATCTCATTTGCTCTGGAAGTTTTAAATACTTTCCATGGAATTTGACCAAATTACCCAGTTATCAAGTGAAGGGGTATATCAGCACCACTTGGCAACCAAAACTTCCTTCTCTTACAATAGAGTTTACCTGCAGAATGAATCATATTTAAGACAGTACAGTATCAAATTTGTGCCTTATTTTCAAGTGGCCAAATGCAATTCATTTAAGCTTCAAAGATCCGATGTAGAACCAACGTATTACAGGAAGAGAATTACTACGTCAACAGTAAAGCACTGATTTATCCCAGATGAGCAGACAGCCATGAACTTCTAAAAGTCTATATGCATATATTAGTGTTCCAGCACTAAAACAGCCAGACTCAGGTTAGTGTTTTCTTTCTGTTTTTAATTACTTTGGATCTTTCCATTAGGTTTATCTTTAAATTACCCTAGTCTTTTAAACAATTAGTACTGTTCTCACAGTAAGTGCAAATACTGTTATAACCAGATTTATAGTCCAGCTCCCTTCCATTCTCTGCCCCCTTTCTTAAGGTCACGTTAGAGGTCTAACTTACAGGTTTGATTTATGACTGATTGTCGGAAAATAAATTTAGTACGAAATCGGAAAGATGACAGGACTGTGATAGGGTAACCAGAAGAGTTTCTTAATACTTAAAGTAATACATAACAAACTAATAACCAGCAGTCTTTGTACATTTGACAAACAACATTTGCCTATTTTCAGCATTATAAATGCATAATATTTTGTCGTCTTCTCAAAGTTCAGAGAATCCTAGATAATGCCACATTTGTTAGAGTAGGTCTGCAGGCAAATAACACCACACACGCACAAAATAGCAGATTCTCCTACTGGTTCAAGTGCTTGGTAGCCTTTGACTCTACGTTATTCCCTACCACCACCACCACCCCCTGCTTTTGGTTTTTTTTTTCCTTAAGAGTAACAATTAATATCTGCTTACAACATTCATAGATAGGGGACAACTTTCAGAATGAAAACTGCTATACTTGTGGCCTGTTTAAGGGGACCTGCTCTTGCATGTTATTTTAATAGTATCAGAGACATTTTGGGGTGTCTTTTTGGTGCAATGATTAATAAACAAACCTGTAGCATAAGCAATTTTAAAAAGAAAATAGGTTAATAAAATTTGAGTAGCACCGATATTTTCTATTTGCATTAACTATCAAAAATTCCAATTTATTTAACTTAAAATGTTTTTATATTGCTTATTTTCTAGTTGAATATTAAAAAAGTTTGAAAGATTGAAATGTTCTGAATATTTCAACTATCAAGAACAAATATGTCAGTTTTCTTATTAAAGTAGAAGTATATTTTTCTTGGTTTTGATCATGTAAAACAAAATTAGGTGCCTGGGATTCCAAGGATTTGAAAGTTGAGTATTTAAAAAAACCCTGATGATTTTTTCTTTTTTGTACCCCATTTATCTTCCATGAAGATTCAACCTTTTAGATACGTATTTTGTTCCATTGCAAAACAGGAAGAATTTTAAAAGTATCAGAATGACTTGCAAAATGAAACAAAAATAGTTCTTACTCCTTAGTAGACCTGCCTGACTACAGCTTGTTTAATTTAAAAACAGGATTAAATGGGTTACATGTGACATGCTGCTACTATCACATCCAATGGTGACCTTTGTTTAAGGATAAATATTTCTCACTGTTGTCAAACTTCACGTGGTATATTTAACTTACTCCCTGCTAGGATTTAGATGGCCACTTCCAGTGGTTTCAGCTGGGCAACCAGAAGAGTGGAAAGAGATATTGTGGTCACAGCAAATGGAGTTCAGATGCAAAGAAGATAAGAAGTATTAGACAACTGCCTGCTCCCAACTGGAGTCTGAACTAAAGAACAGGTGGGGCTGGAGAAAAGTCACATGAAGGACAAAACACGAAGAACAAGAAGGTAATTGGGAGTAGACAGCATGCATTCATAAAGGGAAGTCATGCTTCACCGACCTGGTAACCTTCTATGATGAAATGCCTGGCTTGATAAATGAGGGAAGAGCCATGGATATTGTCTACCTTGAGCTCAGTAAGGCTTTTGGCATTGTCTCCCATGAAATCTTCATAGAGAAGCTCATGAAGTATGGGCTAGATGACAAGATAGTGAGGTGGTGTGAAAGCTGTCAGAACAGCTGAGCTCAGTGTTGTGATCAGTGACATGAAGTCTAGCTGGAAGCCAGTAACTAGTGGTGTGCCCCAAGGGTCAATATTGGGTCGAACCTTGTTCAACATCTTCATTAATGATCTGGATACCCTCAGCCAGTTTGCTGATAATATCAAACTGTGAGGAGTGGCTGGTACACCAGAAGTTTGTGCTGCCACCCAGAGTGACCTTGACAGGCTAGAGAAATGGGCTGACTTGAACCTCATGCACTTCAACAGAGGCAAGTGTAAAGCCCTGTACCTGGGAGGAATAATTCTGCAATACTGGGAAAAAAAAAAACCAAACCAAAACAACCCAGAAAAGTGCATGTGATAAGTGCTTACACTAAGTCAAGGAATTTTCAGCTTCTCATACTGTCCTGCCAGCAAGAAGGCTGGAGGTACACAGAAAGCTGGGAGGGAACACAGGCAGGACAGATGACCAGCAGTATTCTGTTTTGAGTTTTGTTTTTCAAAAACCTTTACAGGGAATGTCTGAGAAATACAAGGTCAGAGTGCGATATGCACTAATAACTACCTTTTGCAGGATGCTTATCACAGGTTAGAAAGCAGAGAGAAGTAAGTAAAGATGGCAAAATCCTATCTTGTGGACATATTGTGAAATTTACTTTCTTCCCAAAATTGACTTTGAGCCTAACAAGAAGTGAAATGATGGAGACAGAGGGGAAATCAGAATGCACTGAACAACATAAAAGTATCAGTTCTCAGGATCACAGTCTGTTTTTAAGCTTTTCCAGCACAATTTACTAAATGTTTACCTTAACAAGTAGCTTTCTGTCTACTTACACCTAACCTTGCCTTTGATACGTTAAAGAAAATGCACAAGGAATATTAGCACCTACCTTTAAAACTCTCAACAGTTGTGAAATATGAAAATCCTAGGACACTTAGCCAAATAGTTCTGGGTTTTGTATGTGGTGTACAACTTGGGACAGGCAACAGGACATGGCTAGGGTTAGCCCTTCCATCCTCTGCACCTGTATAATTCAATATGACACTTGCCCACCTTTTATATCACGTGGCTACTTTGTGATGCCAGTCTCCAGTCATCAGGGGATAGGGCTCCAAGTGTTTAGACTTAATACTGACTAGTGTTCTCCTCATTTCCTTGGACTCCTGTAATCTGCAAACTAGTTTATTTGGTGCATCAGTCTGATTAATTTTAGTCAGTCTCTCAGATGAATTATGTAGTGCATTTTTATAATGTTCAGCACAGTATGATTTTTATTCATGTCATAATGACAGTGTAATGAAAACACAGGTGTTCTCAATGCAGAAGGACTTAGCGGGTGTGATGAGCATTAGATATCTGTGAATAAAAGCAGCTTTGTATTTGTAAACTATTAAAAACACAACAGATAGATGATGTTGTGGAAAAGATAGGTGAGGCAGGGATATGTTATAACAGCCGTTCTTCATATAAGAAATATTTGCTCTTCTTTCCTTATACCCCTTACAGAAAAGATGAATGATATTTGCCCCTGTCTTTGGCTCTGGGAATTTGTGGCCTAGAAGTGTACCGTCTTACGTTTGTAACATGCTCATGGAAAGTGTCTGAATAGAGCAGCAGTCTAGAAAGTGTATCTTTATTGCTCAAGTGCTTCATGCACAAGAGAGGGCCAAACTGAAACCAACAACTAAATTTCTCAGACACCTTCTAGCACCACTCAGACCACACTTTCAAATCAGAAACCCTGCAAAGAGCATTCAAAATACATGTCTGTCTGACAAAACCAAAATCTAAGACATGTCCTGGGGTGAAGTGGAAACTCAGAGCATCTTGCCAAAATCTGTTAGTTAACAAAAATTCTGAAAGGAAACTTTATTATTACCTATGCAATATAACTGAAAAATTCAGTCATATCTGTGTTTTTTTCATGGTTATCACTAATGAAATACCTGAATGCCTGCTACTATAACCCCAGCCTGGCTAAGCTAACCCAAGTTTGGATAAATTTACAGATACCAATCAGATGCCTCCTTAATATAGTGCTAGCCTTTGAGTAATACAAGACATACATCAGTTCTCTTGGCTTAATTAACTATTGCTGTACACAAAAAGAAAGTTCCAGGTTGCCTTTCTTTACGTGTCTAAAATCAGAGTTGTCCTTATTGTTAAGGAGAAGGGAAGGACAACTGTGTTTAATATTTTCTAAAGTAATAACTGTTACTTTTTATCACTTTGAGATTAGAGAAATATATGCTCCCTTATAGGAAGAATCATTATAGCAGACTACATACCCACAAAAACAATATTTTCATCTCCCCTCACTGAAGGGTTGCAGGGTTGTTTTCCACTCCCCATTTTCAGAACTGCCAATCTTCCTGAAGTTCAGGTTTGTAGAAGAAAAGCCTCTTGACAGAGGAAACGTCTCACAGTTCCTGTGTAAGATTATGTTCAACCACAAAGCACTAACATTATAAAGTGTGATTTTCCCTGTCTATACTAGGAAGTCAAACAGATGCTCAGAATTCAGTCTGAGAATTTCAGAATGCTGAAAATTCTTGTTAGAGGTTTATGGACCTGTCTGCACACTTGTTTTGCTTAGGAAGAACAATACTTTAAAGGCAATGCAATGAGAAATCCAGTTCTATTTTTCCACAGGACTTTCCTTTCAAGATCAATTCTTGTAAGTTTACTTATATATATAAAGATACCAATTCAAAATTTTCAGGAACAGCCAGTTTCTAGGAATCTGATTTTATATTGTTAATGCCACAATAATATTTTAAGAGGACACTCAAAATCCTACTGGACTGAAATATTGCCCACACCAGACATATGTCTCATGTAGTGATCATGTAATGATGCTTGATTTTTGATTTTTTTTGTAGCCTATATCCAAGGTGAAGAGATATTTTGGCTTGCAATGGATATGCAATTTCAACATGACATCATGCATTTCTTATTGCCTTTCTCCAACCACTGACATCAACGAGCTGCTTAGGTATATTGTCAGTGATTTTTATAGCTATGGTTTCTCCTACATTTTCAAGTTTACTCTTGAAATGTTCCCTGGAGGGTCTCTTAAATTAACCAAGATTAGAACTATATGGAAAAAAATCTAAAAAGGGAGATCTATTGTTTTCTTCCTATTACTGTGCTAAGCTGACATGTCTGCTCATGTCATATAGACCTTGCACACGAGGCTGGGCTAAGACCGCTTTCTTGTATGCTGTTGTAAACATGAAGCGTTCCATTAAGTCAGAAGAGCTGCTTTCTTTTTTGTTGTTGGTTTTTTGGGTTTTTTTTGGAGGGGGGAGAAGCTGTTGGGTTGTTTGTTATTTTTTTGTCTCTTTAAAGCTCTGTTACCCCACAGAAAAGGCATAAAGAAAATGGAAACTGCTTTTAGAAGTGATAAAGTGTTCTCCCAGAAAAAAATAACACTAGACTATCTGTGTGCCAGCTATGGCTGACGGAAGAGAGAGAGTGGAATCTTAAGTAGTGTTCAAGTTTATTTTTAACCTTTGGGTTGCATCTAGCCACTGGAGCCAGACTGTAAACTACAAAATTGCTGAGACAGTCACTGAGTATCAATGAGCCAGTGGTCTGGGCTAATGGTCAAAAGGAATATAATCTGAGCTAAAGGACCAGAGAATCAGGGTCAGCAAACTCATACTGGTTTATACCATAAGTGTTTACAGCATATGTATTTATTCATAATAATCATTCTACAACATGCCCCCCTTTCCCATGCAAAGTCCACACATTTTCAAGTTTCAGCACTTTATCATGATGATTGTGATGTTTCATCCTCTGCATTTTTACTGCAACTTACCAATAGACACATACTTATCCAGAATGAGCAATGTCAAAGGTTAAATGGGAATCCAGCAAGGACTCCTCTTATTTTGCTTTTTCCAAACAAATGGTCACAAATACCATACAATCAGAAGATCAGTATTTCCAGCCCAGAAACTCATTTCACTATTGGTCTATAAGATTATTCATTTACATACTTTTTCCCCAGTTACACTTGGATGTCTTCAGAATTCCCTCTCCCCCCTGCCTCCCCACCAGCCTGTGTTATCCACAATCAATGAATCACAAACAGCATTAGAAAGTCTTCCAGTCTTTTCTCAAGAAAAATTTGTCTGATATAATTCAAAGAGATCCGTAATTTTATATTCCTCCAACAGAAACAATACTACTTTCTTTCGTCTGTAGCTGCACACCTTGAGGAAGAACCACACAGAGTATGTATGTGACACCTATAGGAAGCTTAGATGAATTATCCTGCATCTCAGACACAGGAAAACTTATTCATCTTTCCTTGGTGGTGGGTTAGCCAGGCTTAACTCACCAACAGGTGAGCACCTGCAGACAGAAAGTTCTGTGGCTACTTACACAATGCTTTTCTGAGCTATAACATCCTAGAAAGCATCTCTCTATCAAACTGTCTGAAAGAATAGGTAAGAAGTCCTTTAAAATGTATGGACACATTCAAGCAACATCCACTCTACAGCAGCAGAATGGTATTTCATTTAAGTAACTGTAACCTACATTTTGACAGGAAAACAAAAACACCTTTCAACACCACTGCCTTAGACAGCAAAGTAGACAATGTAAGTTTTCGTTTGTCCATATGTTCATAGTGGAGACTCAGCTTTTCTGTACTACTCAAACTTATTAAAATATTCACTTTGTTAGCCTAATGAAGTGTCATTGGTACCCCTGCAACCTCCTACACTTTGGGTTCTTTTTTAAGGGATCATTGGCACTTTTTGCCTGATCTGGTCAGATTGTATTGTGTATACATTCCGTGGCAATAATCTCATTATCAGATATAGGCACATGATACCTTAAAAGTCTTAAAAATCAGCCATCACCTTCCTGTCTAGCTCCTGAACCTGGCCTAGCCTCTTTACTATGGTTTCAGGGAAGATAGCCTGATAGTTGAGTATACAAAGGGTGGTTTAATACAAGAAGCCATATAAGACCACATACTAATGAAACACTTCACTGTGTTCTCAGCCTATTCATGCTAAAATATGCATTTATATATGTGGTAACAATGGAAGATAATTACTTGTGTATAAGATGGGTGTCACTGTTCTGAAAGGAAATACTGTCTTAATGGGATAAATACAACTCATTACTCTTTGCATAAAGAAGTCTATCTTTGTATGTAATAATATCTTCTAAAAAGAAAAGAAAAAAAAAGATGTCATATGTCATAGCCATTTAATGTGCTGCTTTTATGCCATATGATAATTTTATAATACCATTTCAGGTTTGTCAACAGGCACAAGTTCAGTCATAACTATTGACATGACCAACAGGTAATTGCAGAAGCATGGAGCTCCCAACACTCTCAGTGAACACTTTCCAGTGGCATACAAGAATCCTGGAACTCAGCAGGACTAGCTCAGTGTTTCCCAGAAGCGCAGGAGGTGAGTATTTTAACATCTTTGTCACTGTTCTTCCAAAAATGCCATCCATGTGGGGCTCAAAACACAAAATCTCTCTGTCTCCACTGACTGGGTGCACAATCGTCCTTTTACTTGCTTATTAACAGGAAGTGAAGGATACAGGAGAGTGTGGGATAGTGGAGTACAACCTGGTAGGGGAAAAAGGCAAAGAGCACAGCCTACAATTAGTTTATTTTCCTCTCCCTTCTGTCCTTCTATCCATCTACTCATTACCAGTGATTCAAGATTTGCACAGGGTTTTTTTTGCCCTGGTTTGTTGGCCCTTCAGTAGAGGTTTTATTTGTAACATCTGGAGGTTGCTTATGCCAATGTCAGAAAAGTGCCATTCAGCATCTGGTGTTTCTTTTTCAGCTCCACTGAGGCAAATTTTACACCAACTGATCTTAATAAATCAACTGATCTAAATCAATCAACTGATCTTAATAACACAGAAAAGTCAGACTGCTCATCTTCTGAAGTTCAGGAATAATCAGTTTCTTTACTCTCCAGAAGTAGGGGGGAAAAAAAAGAGCAAACTGCTTTTTGATTATTAAGACCACCTTAATAATCAATACAGCTGTTATAACTAATCCCTATGATCTCGGTGAAAGAACTGCTTTTTTCATGAGTTTTAAAGTTTCAAACTTCCACTGTTCCTATGAAAAGTTTAAATCTGTGTCTAGCCACCATGTCCAACCACACACTAATATAGAAAGAGATTCAAGAGCACCATTGTGTGTTAACTATTTAGCCTCTTAATATCAGCTCACACATGATACTTCATGCATATATGCCACCCTGTGAGGAATGCACTGAACAGAGTTTGGTTTTTATTACACCTGAAAGTAGATGCACCATTCTTTTATGCTATTAATAGTGAGAATAAAAGATTAAAAGCATTAAAAGGAGCAAGAAAATCTTAAGGGCTCTGACTGATCTTGTGTTGTCCTTTTGGTAGAAATTTTCATGCAGTCAACACAGAGGTTAAAAAACACACGGAAAAGTCATGCCATTAGGAGAAGAGTGTCTGAGCTATTGTCCAAGAAGAGAAGATGAAAATTGTTAGTGGGGAGGTGTTTCAGAAGCAGCAGCTCCTACAAGAAGCCTGAGCAGCAGAAGGAGAAGCACTAGGGGACAAGTCCTCAGGTATCAAAAAACTTTACAGTCCCTCTGAGTTTTACATACAGCTCAGAAATTCCTATCATGCAGAGCTGCGCATACAAAAGTATTTTCAATTACTTGGATACGTTAGCAAGGATGCCAGGTACAGAGTATTTTCTAATAGGATTGGAAGGTGGTAATGGAGAGATATCTGACCACTTCTAGAAGCACCTAAACATGAAATAAAGGAGGAAAATCAAGCCTGGATCCGTGATAAGAAAATCCCACTCATGCAGGTAAATTAAAATATCATAAAAACAAGAATGGAGTAAATCTATTGGTATCAAATAACATATTTCAGAGAGCACTCTTTGTGTTAAAAATTACTCTGAAAGAAGAGGTATTGTAAATGTGGTAATTCAAGTAGAAGTCAGATATTTCTTTTTATTTGGGTGAATAACTACGTACAGCTACTGTATGCATTACATTAAGTAGTACATAAACATCATTTAAAAGGGCTCTGTGTCCTAGAAGGAACTATTCCTAGATTTAGAAATGTTGATCATGAGAAACATTGTAATATTAAGTAGCATTCAAAGGTAGAATGCACATTACATACCCCCCATGTATGCATTAGTTTTCCTCCCGCTCCACTCACTTTGAATCCCTGTCATTCAATACCGATCTATGCCTTGTATCTGGAATGACAGCTGCTAAATCAGCCCCTGGAATCTGCAGCTTCATTGACAAATAAACTCACAAGTGTGTTAAGAAAATATCTGGTTTTTTTACAAGACTGAAAATTATGTTACATATTTCCCCCTTCAAGTGTTAATATACATTTCATTAGTAATTTTTGTTTCCATGCGAACAATTTCCTCTCTACTTATTCTAAATTAGGAAAAAAAAACCAAAACCAACCAAACAAAAAACCACAGGAGTGACAGGAAAGCTACCTTTTCTCTTGTCATAATTTAATGTCTCTTGTAAAAGTAACATTGGCATACGCTATCAAAGCGTCATTTCTTTTTACGCGTCTTGCTGCTTAAATGCAACTGGGTTGTGGTTCTGATCTCTATGCATTTGAGGGTTTTACAATATGGAAGACTATTAAAAGATATGCTTTCAGTGCTGATGTGTAAGAGATATCTGGCTACTGAGAGGCTTCCTAAGATGAAACAAAACATTCTTTTCAGTAGGGATCTACAATGTACATTCACACCAGCTATAAATGCTGACCAGATCTTGTATATTCTTAGTTGAGCATGTCTGAAGCACAATACTGAATTTCCTCATGCTTAAGATTCTACACAACCCACATCTTAGTTACATGACATGCCTCCTGTTTCTCTGCAGCCTGGTAAAACTACTTGGTAAAATACAGGGGGTTTTATTTGCAAAACATGTAATAATCTTAAAACAAGTTCTATTGTAAAGTTTAGCACACCAAGACACATCCTTCTATCTTTGATGGCTACAGGCTCCATTCAGAGGAAAACTTAGTTCCGGACTCCAGAATATTTCACTTTTCTTTTTGGTATGATCACTGAGAATCTCTATCCGTGCAATCTTTTCACCATTTGATGCAAAAAGTCTGGTAAGAAGCAAGACCGTTTCCTCCTTTTCATTTTTGTTTCATACATGGAGTTTGTTATGTAGTGGAAAGCTTTGTGATTCACAGAGACTCAGAGTCCTCAGAACTACCTTGGATCAACAATGGCCATGTAACCTACCAATAGCAGAATGCCACAGTTTAGAGTTGAGCCAAGTGGTCATCACTCAGTGCCCTGTGGACAACTAATGAAGAACAAAAACTTATTTTTCTGGCAGTGCAAAGGGTAGGTTTATTCACAATCCAATCATTATTATACCAGGAAAACACTGAAAATAAAAGTATCACAAAACAATGTTATACACAGTCTTTCTAGTACTGTATGGCCTTTCGTTTCAGATACTCTTGCATAATACATGCATAAATTTAGATATTTCCTTAAGTCTAACCTTCCTTTGTATTATCTGGCATGTGTCTGCAGCAAAAGACACATTTATGTGTTTCCTATAATCTGGGATGAAATTAATAATTTACTAGAATGCCAAACCATTTCAACGTTTAAATCCAAAATCTTAGCCACATTACTGGATAAATGTAAGCTTGTTTGGATTTTTCAAGAGCAGTACTTGAAAAGTCAAGAATATTTGGTCACATTAACTTTTTTCTTTCTGGAGATTTCTGGAGAGATAAAAAGAGAAAACAAGGAAATCTAAAGAATCTTTCTACAGAGTTAGGGCTGTCGGATTAGTTGGGTTATATTTTAATACTATCAATCAACATTTTTATTTGGAGTTGAGGGAATAAATTAATGATGAAAAAAACTAGTATCAGTTAGAAATTGTTGAGGTTGTTTTGTGTTGCAGAGGGAGGGGAAAAATTTTGTTTGGATATTTCATGATTCATTCTTAGTTTCTGTTTTTACCTTTTACAGTTAAGGTTAAAACAAAATGTTTTAATAACATACCAAAAATATTTCAAATGGCAGGAATAAAGACATATGACAAGTGAAACTGGAGACATTTTTGCTTGCGGTATACTTAAAACATGTTTCACAATTAGAGTAGCAGTTAAGTGTCACTACATAGTTATGCATGATTTAATGTCAGATGGGAAAATTAAATCCTGCAAAAAGTTTTTGACTTTGAAGAAAATCAGTAAATGACCAGATTTAATAAATACCAGTGCAAGACATTGGAAAATATTTCTGCAGGGATACCAAGAATTTTCTGCTTTTGAGTTCCTAAGATTTAAAAAATTTCTGCTTATGAAATTTGATAAATATTGTCCAACTACACTAGAATAACATTAACACTGTTTACCTGTCTTTAGACTTTGAAATGAGGAGGAACCTTACAATATTGTTGTGTATTGTAAGACATCTGTATTAGCCAGTTTGTTGGTTTTCGTATCTATGAAAAAGGCCTCTCACCCAGGCATTAGAAATACAAAAATTCAAGGTCATATTATAACAAATCTTTCAAGGCTGCAGAATGCAAGATTAAACCACAACAGGTCTTCCTTCATAACTACTTGAAGCTGGACGAGACTAAGAGGAACAGAAGCTCTCATTGGTCTCAGAATTTCTAAGGACTCTGTCAACTCTCTGAAGAACACATTAGCCTCATGGAGGAGTATAATTTCTTCACACATCAGATAGATAGATAGGATAACCAGCTACTTTGAATTAATGGAGCTTTTAATCTGCCTGTCAAGATAGGCCCTGGCATTCTGGTGTCACAAAAAAAAACCCACAAAACCACCCAAAGCCTAAAGCGGACAGAGAGAGTCCCAAAGACATTTACATGTCACAATATGAAGCATCAACACGTGGTCTGAGAGAGGTTTTACATATGTGATGATAATGTGTACCAACCTCAGACAGACTATGGTGATCTAGAACCACGACACAGAATTACAGAATCACAGAATCGCAGGTTGGAAGGGACCTCAGGGATCATCTAGTCCAACCTTTCCAGGAAGAGCACAGCCTAGACAAGATGGCCCAGCACCCTGTCCAGACAAATCTTAAAACCGTCCAACATGGCTGAGTCAACTACTTCCCTGGGGAGATCATTCCAATGGTTGACTGTCCTCACTGTGAAAAATTTCCCTCTGGTGTCCAATCAGAATCTCCCCAAGAGCAACTTGTGTCCATTCCCCCTTGTCCTCTCCATGGGACTCTGTGTAAAAAGGGAGTCTCCATCTTCTTTGTAGCTACCCCTTAAGTACTGGTCCATGGTGATGAGATCCCCTCTGAGCCTCCTTTTCTCAAGGCTGAACAAACCAGTTCTCCCAGCCTATCCTTGTATGGCAGCTGCCCAGTCCTCTGATCATCTTGGTGGCTCTTCTCTGGACCCCTTCCATCCTGTCCACATCCTTTCTGTAGAGCGGGGACCAGAACTGTACACAATACTCCAGGTGTGGCCTGACAAGCGCTGAGTAGAGTGGGATGATGACTTCTTTATCTCTGCTGGTGATGCCCTTTTTGATGCAACGCAGCATCCTGTTGGCCTTCTTGGCCGCAGCAGCACACTGTTCGCTCATGTTGAGCTTTCTGTCCACCAGGGCCCCCAGATCCCTTTCGACAGAGCTGCTCTCCAGCCAGGTGGATCCCAGCCTGTGCTGCACTCCCGGATTATGTTTTCCCAGGTGCATGACCTTACACTTGTCCTTGCTGAACTTCATCAGGTTCTTGCTGGCCCACTCTTCCAGCCTATCCAGGTCTCCCTGCAGAAGCAGTTGCTTTCATCAGCTTGATTCTTGCAAAAGTTGGGAACAATCTTTGTTTCAAAATTACTTCCAGTTCTCTGCCCAAATATACTGCAATTCTGACTCTCTGCTTTGTAACACTTTTTATTTTATGAGAATATGAACTACAAAAACCTATGCAGAAACATTTTTTATTTCAGGTTAAGGATACATTTGTTTGAGTTATACAAAATATTTTATATATAATATATCATAGTGTGAAGATATATATTGCAGGCACTATAAAAGTGATTTCTGGTCCTTGGGCAAAAGTGAAAAAGCAGTAAAGCTGTCTTTCTATAATGTGCTGACAATTCCAAAACACAGCTTCCTTCACTAGCACTGAAAGTTGCATATATAGGGATTTGCAGTATTTAATGACCTTTTGCATTCAGTGAGAGTACCGGATTTCTCCTAACATTTTTTTGCAGTAAAATTTTCCTTAGAAAGATATTTGTACTCCTTTGCAACAGCTTCAATATAAGGCAAATAATCACAATATCATAGAATCATAGAATCACAGAATGGTTCGGGTTGGAAGGGACCTTTACAGGTCATCTAGCCCAACCTCTCTGCAATGAACTGGGACATCTTCAACTAGATCAGGTTGCTCAGATCCCCGTCCAACATGACCTTTAATGTTTCTAGGGATGGGGCATCTACCACCTCCCTGGGCAACTCTGTCAGTGTTTTACCCCCCTCATAGTAAAAATTTTTTTCATAATATCCAGTCTAAATCTACCCTCCTTTAGTTTAAAACCATTACCCCTTGTCCTGTCACAACAGGCCTTGCTAAAGAGATTGTCCACATCTTTCCTATAGTCCCCCTTTAAGTACTGGTAGGCTGCAATAAGGTCTCCCTGCAGCCTTCTCTTCTCCAGGCTGAACAACCCCAACTCATATACAGCTAAACCTCTGCCCTTCCTGCTTTTAAGTATGGTGCAAATAAAGGCTTATGTAGAAAGGATCCTAACTTTCCTGGTGCTCACATGGTTCTAAGAAATCCCTGCAATATGTTACATATTAGCAAACCTGATGTCTTTACCTTCTGCTTACGGGTTTCTTAGTTACTGTACACAGTACAAGTGGAGAACTAACAGAGTTGTCCTCAGCCTGAAGATAGGAGGCAATGTGAACATCATACTGCCTTTTGCTTGTATTTGATTCAAGATGTCACTCTTTCAAATACTGACTGTTTGAAAAGTCTATTAATTTGATCTATGCCACTTTTTGGCCAGTACAGCAGGAAAAAAGCAATTAACTATGCTGCCTTCATTTCTAATCTATGAAATAAGTGTAAATTCTGAGTCAGTAGCTTCAGCAGGAGCCACAGAAAAAGCAAAATTAAAGCCATTCATTCATCTCATGGTACAAAGGAAATATTTCTTGTAATGACTTGAAAATCCATGACAAGCCCTTTATGAACTGAAAAATCCACTTATCTGTAGAAAGACAGCTTAAAACCTATAAAGCAACTCAATTTTGGAAACAGATTCTTGCCAAATGGAATTCAGTGTTCCAACATGCATCAATACATAGGCTTTATGTAACAGAAAACAAATTACAACGCCTGAATCAAACAATGGTTTGGGTATAATGTCCAGCTGGCTTTTTTGGTATTCTAGGATATTTTCTTGAAATATGAAGCAGAATCTCAAACTGCTGCAAACTTTCAGGATTCATTCAACTGCCAGAAACAGTGGTAATCAAGAAAAACTGCTGTACTCTTCTAGCACATTTCAATACACTCAGAAAAAAAAGGTTTAAAATTCATGCAATCTGATGATTTGCATATATTTAAAAAACTTATGAATTTTGAAGCTCCATATTCCAAATTAATTTGCTTCAATTAATTAGCTGCAATTTACCTGTCAAATGCATTATATGAGCATGCTATGAGCCAGTACCCTGACCTTTACAAAATCTGTCTTTGACAGCTGAAGCAGGTCCTCCAAAGCCCGTATTGCTGCTAATCTTTCAACTATTTTGTTTCTTTTTCCTTGCTTTTGAAGAAGAC
The DNA here is from genome assembly GCF_949628215.1 of Phalacrocorax aristotelis. Lineage (NCBI taxonomy): Eukaryota > Metazoa > Chordata > Aves > Suliformes > Phalacrocoracidae > Phalacrocorax > Phalacrocorax aristotelis. The sequence continues at coordinate 105,174,741 of NC_134276.1, read as the reverse complement.
AATTAATTTCTTCAGCTGGCAGAGAGTGCTATAGTTACATTGCCTGTGACATTCATTGATAAATCTTCAGATTGCTGAGCTGCAGTGGGCAAGGGCTCATTAAGCTGATCAAACCAATATTTACTTCTGCTCATATTAAAAACCAGGTAACAACTATTGGCAGTGCAGTTCCTCTCCTTTTACAGAATAACCCCCTGCAACTGTACAGGTTGAGCGCAGACGAGATAGAAAGCAGCTTTGCAGAAGAGAAGAAGGGAGTCCTAAAAGCAAACAAAAGTCAGCAGTGTGCTCCTCTGGTGAAGAAGGCCAACCACACACTGGGCTGTATTAAAAGAGTGCAACCATTAGGCTACACCAATAAATTGAAACTTTAAAGGAAGTTTCTTCATCAAAACTCATTTTGTATTTTCTTTAAGGGAAAAAAAAGCTGCTTAATGAATATCTTACACATTGTAACATGGCATTCTGACACTTGAGGTATCTGCATTCATTTTCTCCCACAGACCGATGGGAAAGCATCAGACACTGCTCACAGAACACTTCTTAAAACACTTAAAAATAAAAAAGTTAAAAACCCCACTAAACAACTTCCTTCATTTAATATGATTCCATGAACATCTACATGTTGAAGAATCAATTCTGACAGAATACTGGGAAACATACACAGAGGTAGAGGATGCAACCATTGCTGTCATATTTCAGTGATGCTGGTGTATTTGTTTAGATAAGTCCAGCCAGGGTGATAGATTCTCCGTCAGCTACAGGCAAATATGCACATTGGACATCCTTTAAAAAATGACAGTTACAACCAGTACTAGCTGTACTGAGTAAAATTAGGACAAAGTTAGGATTTTGTTAAATTTTGTGCACACTAGGACTGCAGTGTTGCAACTGGTATGTCCTAAGAAAATCAGAATGGTTGATAATCCTTTTTTAAATCCACCTAATAGGTACACATTAAATTCTTCTGTTGCAGTTCTGAACTTACATGTAACAATAAGCCATCAGCAAATCTTTCAAACAAATATAGTTTCTAATGAACAATAATATACTGAAGGGAAGTAGTCCACATCAGGTTTTACTGCTAAGTTCTAGAAAAAAGATGGCAACAAACTACTATTTATTTGCAGATTATAATTTCTCAGAATTCATGCCAATATTTGTATCACAAATCTGAATTTCTAATTCACCAAACTGTACTGCACAGATGACATAGTAGTTTCAGTCACTTCATATCAAAAAACTAGTAAAAACTTTTACAAAGATATTAATGCATTAGCTGGAGAGGAATATGACCTCAAGCATTAGACACATCATCTCATAACTATAGGACTCAAGGTGATTACTTTCCCAGTAATTTATCGCAGAAGAAAAGGATTCTTTTTTTTTTTAAATGGAAGGAAGTAACTACAGTCACATTAGGAAAGTCTGACCTGAAAACAGAAAACTAAAAAGAAACATGACCACCAGTGAGCAATTTCGGCTGATGGAACATTTTCATGCTACCGTGTTGCCTGCTATGTAGTGGCAATTTCTGAAGTATAACTTCTTCACATAAAGATTACTGAGGTCCTTGCTAGATTCCTGCTAGTTTCATGTATTGTAGCCTGTACAAAAGCATCACATCCTGTTCTGTGTTATTTGAATTTGTGGTATTAGACACTTGGAGTATTTAAAAAAAATGCTCCGAAGTGCACAGAAATAATGTTTTTGTGATTTCAGACCACTAAGCCATTACTGGTTTAAAATGGTAAGATTTCTCACTGAATCATTTTTAAAGTCTATACTAGGTCTCTAAACACTCTCCATGAAATGACTGTTTCTTACCATATTCACGTAGTAGCCTGTGGTTTTAACTGTATAGAAGCATACATTTGTCAATGATACTGAGGCACCTGAAAAAAAGGGGTTGTAGATATCAGTATCTTTAACATTCCATTTGCATTTGCAGGAGCCCAGAAATCTTTCAGAGTTCTGGCAGCACCAGTGGCAGCTGACAAACTCATTCAGAATCTCTAGGATATGTCAAATTTTGACAACTACTCACATACAAAAATATTACCTTCAGTCTTGACTTCTGTAATGAAGGCGTGTATTAAGAAGGTCTATGTTAGAGTAACCACCTCCCGGCCACAATGAGAGGGTGCATGCTAGTCATTTGTTGCTGTGGCATCTGGAAAAAATAACATCTTTAACAAACACTGTATGTGGAGCTTTATTGTTCTTTAAAATATTTTTTTTCATTGATAGATTGGAGGACAGTATATTTTAGTGACATTCTTATTTTTTTTCAAAGAGTTTCTTAAATTGCCCAGTTATTATGTAATTAGAAGTTTCCAGAGATGTCCGTGAGAGAAAAGACATGGTTTGGAGCCAAGAGCCTAAAGCTCAAATGGAAAGTTATAAACAAAGAGCAGTAGGTGGATAACCAAACCTTGGAACGGAATACATTTCTTTGGGACTACAGGTGTTTCTAAAACATCTTATAAAGAAAATCTGTACCTTCATGGACACAGTGGGCATAGCCTTCTGTAGACCCTTTGTTTTTCCATTTTAGCTTAGTCACACTTTTCTTCTGTGTTTAAGAAGCCAGCTACTGGGGAGGGGGAGGGGGAGGGGTGGGGAAGTAGGATATAAAGCTCCTTGGGGTTTGGTGTTTTTTAGTTTTGTGGGTTGTTTTTTTTTTGTGGGTTTTTTTTTTTTTGTTGGCCTCACTATAACAGTTGACCAGACTCAGAAAACTGTCCAATTAGGGACACTAAAGTACTTCTGTACTTCACTGGATTTTGTATCATTTCTGGCAGGTGTCAGCTGGTCAGCTTTGACAAAATTTCTGAACTAATTTAATTTCCTTTCTAAATTTAGAAACCTTTCCTATTAGGACCACAAGAAAACCACTTGCAATTGTTCCTGGATTCTCAAATTAAAATCCTGAGCCTCAGTTATCTGATAAAGATATATCTGAGAATGGTCTGTGGCTTTTAAGAACTTAGCAAGTCAAGAGCTAGGATTTTGCAGATAAGACTCTACATTCTCCAATCTAGTGAGAAAGGAGGAAAAACAAGTGAAGATTCCCTTAAACGAGAGCATCACAGGCCAACAGGAAAAAAAACAGGATCAACAGCTGCTGTTAAATCTCACAGAAGGAGTAGAATATTAGTAAAATCATTATATACTTATTATGGTAAATCTTACATAACACAATATACAAATATTTTGATAAATTGTGTGATTTTGTGTTCTCATGAAGATAGATGTGACTCTTTGGTGCCGGCTTTTATGCCAAAGCTTCAGCTGATTTTAGTATCTCCTCCATAAGGAATTGCAGTTTAAGGATGTTTTTGTGAAAATTATTAGTGCCTAATAGATATGTTTCTGATCTACAAAATAGACGTTTTTATTTCTCTCAAATTATCTGAAGTCACCTCTATATGTTTCTTAGGTTTACTTAACTCTAAGCAAAAAGATATTTCAAATTTTTTTTTGTAGTTTATTTTCATGAAACTAGTTGCACCAAGTAATCAGAGGAAAACAATCCTTCCTATGTTTAAACATAACTTGATATAGGTGAGTGTGTGCACAAGGAATGCAGTTTGATTTCTTTCATGGCTCATAGCCTTTCATCCTCTAGACTCATGTTTGTATTTTTTGGTGGGTACAGATTTCATGCACAAAAATGCTGGGGAAAAAAATATTAGAAAAGCGCATGTTCAGGTGGAGCATGACTGAAGTATATGTACAGGATTTGAAATATTATCTTCTACCTCCAAAGAGGGGCAATGTTCCTACCATGGTGACAGAGCAATTATTTTAAGATCTGTTTTTTATGCAAGTGGTAACATCACAGAACAAAATCTGTTTTGATGAGATGCAAAATAAGTGTCTCAAATTTGGAAGTTATATTAAAACAAACACTAAAAAAATTATATTGGTCTCACTATTGTTACCACACAATATGTGATAAAGCCACATTGCTTAGAAAGCTCCATAGATGAAGATTATGAAGCACTTGGTAGGTTCCTTTACATATAAAGACATAATCCCAAATTTGACAGGCATGTATCACTTAAATTAGATTAATGGAGTTTATATACAAGTATAAAATGCAATTTAAAAAATAATCCTGCTGACAAGAAGGAAATGTGAGAAGACATGTTTAGAGAATCATCAGTAAAACAGAGGACCTGTTCATCATGCCTGAAAATACACCTGAGAAACTACTTCAAAATCCAAGTAAGTCTTAAACTCTACCCTTTTTGCTCTATGTTCCTTAAACATCCCAGTGAATCTAAAAGGCAAGGAGTGTAAACTAGAAAAATAACCCCAAAACCCCAAGCTAAACATAGCCACCACTTAGGAGGAAAATTACATTGAGAAAGGACACAGTATATGCACTATGAAATTTGAATAATGAGAAAATACATTGTTACAAAACATCTGCAGTTTTCTTTAAAGTATAAAAAAAAATTGATCAGTTCTTTGCTATCACTATGCTAGGCAGTTCAGTGTTTTATAGAATACCAGCTAAAGTTGAGATTATATCTTTAAGTTATTTCTTACAGAATTTGCTGAAGCTGTACTTCAGGGTGTAGTAGTCTAGTTTGGGAAACCCTACTGCTGATAGGAGTAGCCATGAATTTAGCTTAGCCTACAAATATACTAAACCCCCTGTATTCATACCTCAACATCAAACACATCATTAATCCACTGTATTAAATTCTTGGAAATGTTAAACTTTCTTATTCATTTTTACTGGCCTCAGTAGCAAACCAAATTATTTATTGATGACTGATGTTAGCAGGAATGATATTTCAAAATATCATCATGTGCTATCAAATATCAAAATGTGAATACAGGAAAGTATTCACATGCAAAATCCAGTGCTCCAGAATGAGTTACCTCTTAGGAACATAGAGATGAACTAAAATTTCTTAGAACATCAGTGTTTTTAAATTTTGCTTGGTTTTGACTGTTTGCTGAAAATTAATTTAAACATGACCCCTCCATTTCATGATAAGTTATATTTAATAGGAAAAAAGCCTTTGTCTAATTAAGGATCACATCTGTAAAACCTTGCCCTGTCTTCATTAGAGATAGATGCACTCGACCAAAATAAAAATTGACTTCAAGTCTTTTATAGGAAGGGGAAAAAAAACATCCTAACAAAACCACCCAACTTTTCATTTTGGATTTCTACTGAAAATTAGAAATGAAGAAATAGTCCAAGGGTAGGATTCTCACTAATTCCTTAGGCTTCAAAACTAGCAAACACATGTACATACCCATGCTTAACATTTGGGGAAACATCTTAATGTTTGGAAGAATTAATAATTCATTAAGATTCAGCAATTGTTAACATCGAGGGGTTTGGGGTTTTTTTCCTTCGCTCAGCTGAACAGGCAGGTGCTCAGGAGAAAGACTGCATTTCATTTAATTTTTGTTTAAGATTTACTGCTTCTGTGTTGCTCAAAACCACACGATTTTTCTGGGGAAATAGTTTCAGCCACTTGAACATACCAATTTCTCTAAAATAACGTCATTGGAAGAGAGCTTTTAGTACTTTATGTGAATGAAGGAATGTGCAGCCTGGCCCGTAGATTTCATCCCAGAAGCTCTGAGGTGAGTCACAAGTAAGTAAATAGGATTACAAAGTGTGGATCCCCATACGTTTTACAGGAATGAAGAATGATGGTTAACATATGCACCCCAGGTTTCTTTACTAGCTAAGCTGTTTGTTTGTTTGTTTTGGCCACAGTTGGAATAAGAACTTTAAATGCTGATACCTGAGGTATTTTATTTTGTCTTTAAGAGGATTCAGTCTCTCTGTAGAAGAAGCACAAATAAAACATGGCATTTCTTTCACATCACATTTCAGTCAGATTCACATTATTTTTACCCTTCTGAACTAATTTTCAAAAACAGAAGGTTAAAAATGTTTTATGCTTTCACTGTGCCAACTGAAACAAAAACAAATTTGAGCCATTAGCAAGTTACAAGAGACTATCCAGAGAGATTTCACAAGGCTCCTGTCTATGGAAAAATATTTTCTTTTCTGTGTATTCCACGTGTGATCACCAGTCAGTGGCAGACATTCAAAACAGATGTCCACAATTAGCAATCCCACAATTCCTGGTTGGTGTCTCTTGATGCATTTATACTGATATTCAGCTTTTGCCTCAAGAGTGGATTTCAGGTCAAATTTACCACTTGTATAGTGTTTGCTTGGGTAATCTAGCTAATATTCCTGGGGAAAACCTATGCTTTTTCCAGAACTTGAATAATTCCTTGCTACCTAGTCCAACAGCTTTCTGTTAGCCTATTTTCCATTGCAGCTCCTGTAGTGGATCTATATCTAGCAGACAAAACAGCCTGGTATATTTCCTAGGAAGACCTTAACTTCATCTGTCAAGATAATGTGCGCTTTGTAGCCAGCTTGACTTTGTTTGCCTACTCAGTGAAAGGAAAGAGTAAAATCTTGAGAATGCCAAGAACTTCAGGCCACTCAGGTGATGTTTTTGTTTAGGAAATCTAATTCAACCACCACTTCAGAAGTATATGAGCTAATTAGTTGAAAGGTAGTTTAAATAGCCTGTGAACCAATATTCTTAGTGTATGCCACTAAAATGTCAGTGTGGTTGCTCAGAACCTTAAAGTAAGGATTTGATATCATGGGCCTGATTGCATCTCATGACTATTGATATGTTATGTTTGAGGGGTGAGGAGTTGGGATTTTTTTTAATATGTTTTTGGATAAAACTGTGAGACTATAAGGACCTAATTAGAACAGATAAATTACTGCAATTTGCAGAAATATTCCCTTGTTAACCTATCCTCCCTTCACACTTTTCTTCTGCTTCCACATTTTCAGTCATTACGTAAAAATATACATATAAAGACATTTTATAATTAAGAAATATTAAGAGAAATTTTATTTTGAAAACTTACTCATATAATACTGTGCCTTGACAAAGTATCACCAGTGAATATACACTTAAGAACAGCTCCTAACAAGTTAGAAACATACCTTTAGAAACATTACTTCATCTCTTTTATCACCTTTTATCTTATCCCTACAGTATACTGAATTCAGTTTCCCCTGCCCTCTTTTACTCTCCTCTGGTGGTGAATGGCCTCTGGAAAGTACTGGGTGTGGATAGACTTCCTTGCTCACTAGGGAAGAGAGGAGTTTTCCCATCCCAAGAAGTGTTGGTTGTTATTGTTCCTCACACCCTTCTGAATCACATAAAGTAGCTCTCTGCTTTTCAATATCATTTTTTTCAACACAAGACAAGAGAAAAAAAGTACTTAAAATCATGCCTTCTACTAAAAGGCACAGAAAGTACCATTTACCAGGTACATGGATAAACTCCACAGCTGACATCTGACCATGAATCTTTGATTACTGTGGGAAATAGTGAGGCATATTTATACAGTAGGTATAAAAAACATAACTTTTACCCCTCAGTGAAGTTAGTTTATTGGGAAGTTATTGCTTCTTCATTATTTTAATTAAGTTCTGCATGTTTATCCCTGTTATTCAGAGGGACTAATCAGTTTTACAGGCAGAACACATGCAGAGTGAACAATACAGAGCTTTTTGCATGATAAAATAGTCAAATGCTAGCTATCCAGCATAAAACATAGGAAGGTGTATTGTGTATTTCCAGGTGGCCGAAGGGGACTCCACCTATTTCCATTTGGGATTTATCACTAGCCTCTCCCATATTCATTCCAAAGAAGTAAAATAAATTAGATAATACGAAACTCATAGGAGTTGTTAAAATGGTTTGCTGGTTTGTCTTCAGATCATAGATTTGTCACAAAGGTACTGGAGGAAAAGCTAGTACAATATTCAGTTGTTTAAAGCTAATATTTAAAAAATATAATCATCATATCTTGATAGTGAAAATGCTTGTGATTTGAACTGTATAATAGACACATTCTCTGTGAAAGTTACATATGGTATTCTTCTTATTGCTAAGAAACAAGCCCCATCCTTTCCTTCCCTTGAACAGGGTTTTTCTTCTATAAATTGTCATCTATATATAAATCTATAGATTTATATATATATATATACATCTATAGATTTGACACTTGCAGCACATTAAACACAGACCTGAAGGTGTACAGTAAGGGAAAGAAAACAATATTGATGCAACTATTCGCTCTTCTCTTTCTTCTCTCTTTTTCTAGAATACCTGTACAGTAGGATCAGAATGAAAAGAGTGTAAGAATTTTTTTGGCAGAATTTCTATCAAATAATCCATTTCACACCTGCTCAGGAAGTGAAAGGATGATGTGAATATATTTTCTCTGAATTTCACCTATGAGCATGCTGAAAAACTTTGAAGTTTCTTAAAAAAGGTATGTTACACATGGATAGTATTTGCCCTCAATTCTAGGGCAAATCTCTTTCTAAGATGCTTGAGCTATAGCATAGTCTCAATGAGAGTGAGAACATTACTCAAGATCAGGATTTATAACATTAAAAATATAGTAAATTCTACATTTTCAAAAACCAAAATAATATACTGATAGAAATTTATGTATATTTTAGGCACTTTGTAGCATGTATTTAGTTCTTTACATCTAATTCTTAGCTTGTTCAGTACAGTCCATCAACATTTTCCTGTAAAATATACCTAATTCTAGCCACAGCCAAATCTACAAGAGATTCAATACACTCTGTTTCTTTAACATGTGTCCCCCTCTGCCCCTCACCATTTACTGTTATGCAAACTCAAGAGTGAATATTTTCTTGTATGAAAGTACTTACATTTTAAAGTGGAAAGTGTGATAAATCCTCAAACATTTGACAGTAAGTTGTTATCAGGAATTGAGTAGATGGCAGTGAATAAGTCCATAACTGTGATGAAAAGTAGCATGCCAAACACTCATATAAAAAATAATTTATTCATTTAATTGAAAGTATTTTAGATACTTACCAAAAATATTGTTACATATATACTGTGAAAGAACATATTCTAAGTTACAAAGGGGAAAAAAATAATATCACAGTAAAAACAGTTACAGAAGCCCAGGGTAAATATAAACAAAATGTGGTCTTATTCAAGCATCACAGTCTTGCAATTCTCAGAAAAAGCGGTTCTTGTTTATGAAAAAAGCTACTGATTCATGCCAGGCTAATTCTAAGCTTTTGATACTGTCTGTCACAGTCTCCTCCTGGACAAAATGTCCAGCATACAGCTGGACAAACACATAATGCAGTGGGTGAGCAACCGGCTGATAGGTTGGGCTCAAAGGGATATAGTAAATGGGGTAACATCAGGCTGGCGGCCAGTCACTAGTGGGGTTCTGCAGGGATCCATCTTGGGGCTGGTATTCTGTAATCTCTTCATAAATGACTTGGATGCAGGACTTGAAGGAATACTAATTAAGTTTGCTGATGACACAAAATTGGTAGGAGCTGTTGACACTCTTGAGGGCAGAGAGGCCCTGCAGAGAGATCTGGACAGACTGGAGAGCTGGGCAATCGCCAGACTTCTGAAGTTTAACAAGAGCAAGTGCTGGATTTTGCATCTGGGGCACAGCAACCACGGGTGTACATACAGACTGGGGAACGAGGGCCTGGAGAGCAGCCCTGCAGAGAGGGATCTGGGGGTTCTGGTCGACGGCAAGTTGAACATGAGCCAACAGTGTGTCCTGGCAGCCAAAAGGGCCAACCATGTCCTGGGGTGCATCAAGCCCTGCATTGCAGCTGGTTGAGGGAGGGGATTGTCCTGCTCTGCTCTGCGCTGGTGCAGCCTCACCTCAGGTACTGTGTGCAGTTTTGGGTACCACAGTACGTTAAGGATATAAAGCTACTAGAGAGTGTCCAGAGGAGGGCCGCGAAGTTGGTGAAGGGTTTGGAGGAGAAACCGTATGAGGAGTGGCTAAAGTCACTTGGTTTATTCAGCCTGGAGAAGATGAGACTGAGGGGAGACCTTATCATGGTCTACAGCTTCCTTACAAGGGGAGGAGGAAGGGCAGGTGCTGAGCTCTTCTCTCTGGTGACCAAAGACAGTACCCGAGGGAATGGCAGGAAGATGTGCCAGGGGAGATTTGGGTTGGATATTAGGAAAATGTTCTTCCTCCAGAGGGTGGTGGAGCACTGGAACAGGCTCCCTGTGGAGGTATTCATGGCACCAAGCCTGACCACATTCAAGAAACATTTGAACAACACCCTCAGACACATGGTGTGACTTTTGGTGTTGATCTATGCAAGGACAGGAGTTGGACGTGATGATTCTTGTGGGTCCCTTCCAATTCAGGACTATGTTATGATAATATTTGGAAATACGTTTTCAAGTTGTGTTTAATAAAGCTCTCCCACACAGTCAAAAGACTCCCCTCAAGTCCCCATTTAATAATTACAAATTATCTGCTTCTTCTGATTCAGTTTACATTCTCACCATTTTCCCATACTTAACATTAACTGAAATTGGCTTACAGAAAATGAATGCTTTGATCACTCACTCATCTAATTTGATCTACAAACAGCATTTTGGACAGCTAACGTGAAAAATACCACTGTAAGTGAAACCCACCCTTTGAACTTTAGCACACATTGCTGCTTGCTCACTTTTATTTTCCCAGGCTTCTGTAGACCTTTTTGTTATGACAAAACCAGTACTGGAGAACTGTGACTTCCACTTATTATTTCAGAAGGTGTGTCAGGACAAAGCCGGACATGGAAACTTCTGCTTTTTGAGGGGAGGACAGGGAAGGGGTGTTATTTTTTTCTAAGGTGAGAAGCAGGTCTCAAACAATAAACTTTACACAGGAAGAATTATTCATATCTGATACTATTCCAGGGAAAGGGAGTGCTAAGCCTGAACATGCTAGGGGAAGTTTTACATATCTCGTTGACCTCCTACACTCTTATGAGAAAGTGTCATTCAAAAACCTTGCTTGCTGGCTCATTTACTCTTTCTGAAGGAACTTTGAAAAGGATCCACCAGCGTTGTTTATTAGGAAGCATTTTATTCCAAAGGAAAAAGCAAATCAGGTTTTACTCATTGAAATTTCCTTTGCCAAAAAATTAGAATCCTGATTTGTCGTATTGCCCCGGAGTAGATAAATTGCACTCCCTACCCCCCAGTAAAGGACACATTAGCAATTTTCCTATTCAAGTACATGTGAATATATATGTAGTTACATGAAAAAGAGATGGGTTTTTTTTGACAAAGTTTCTGTAACAAAAGTACAAAGGTCTAAGTCCAGACTCACATGTGCATTTAGTCTTCTAATGTCAATAAAAACCCATGGCAACTAGGTACTGAAAAAACTGTCAGTCTGAGCCTAAATAACTCACCAATGAGATAGAAAGGAAGTCCGTGGCAGAACAGAGAATCAGTCCCAATTTTCCAAAACCCAATATCTCATGTACATTTCTTTCAGCAGTAGTTTCAATTTAAGAAGCTGTTTGGCCCATTTGTCTCCTTCCTATCTCCCTCCCCAGCAAACATCACCTTTTCTCTAATGCTAGTCCGAATATTAGTGTGGTGCTCAGTAAAACACATCAGGGAAGAGATGCCCAATGACATTGTCCATATATGTTCCAGGACCAGATAAAAAAACCGCTACATCAAAGCCACTCTAAGAAAGACTATTATAAACATTGTTTTTTAAAGAGACAGACATGAAAGACCACTCTAATGAGAAAGCAATGAGTCTATACAAATATTCTCCACCTGGTTTAGAACCACTCTAATGAGAAAGCAATGAGTCTATACAAATATTCTCCACCTGGTTTAGAACCACTGTTGGTAATAAAATACTCAAAAAAAACCCTCAAAACGCAGCCAGTTCAATGACTAGATTTGCAAAGAGCAGAGTTACAAAATCATGATCTACTTTTGTTATGGTAGGGCTGCCAAAACTAATTTGAGAGGTTCAAATCACTTATCTCAAATTAGATTGTCCCCTTCAAAAGTTGCTATAATTATGTTTATCCTATTCCTAACTGAAAAAATAACAAGTTCTATTAATTATGGATAACACTACATTTGGGCATGTTAGAATGTCTCTTTCCATTTCCACTCCTTTTTTCCAGTCTCTGTTGCTTGATCTACTCCCTACTTTGTTTTCACCAGTTCCTATCTTTATATTTGTTTCCTGCCTACCTTCAGCATTCTCTCTGTCCTACCCAAGAGGTAAGTATCTTATTGGAAAGTGAAATATAGTATTGAAGTGAATACTTTCAAAGATTCACAAAGGTTAATATGGCCTAAAACAAGAAAAGCAATTTGGTCACTGCCAGTAATCATTGTTTTGTGTTCAAGCTGCTGAGCTAGTTCTTTGTCAGTGTTATCACAGAATCGCATGTTGGAAGGGACCTCAGGGATCATCTAGTCCAACCTTTCTAGGAAGAGCACAGTCTAGACAAGATGGCCCAGCACCCTGTCCAGACAAATCTTAAAACCGTCCAACATGGCTGAGTCAACTACTTCCCTGGGGAGATTATTCCAATGGTTGACTGTCCTCACTGTGAAAAAGTTTCCTCGTGTCCAATTAGAATCTCCCCAAGAGCAACTTGTGTCCATTCCCCCTTGTCCTCTCCATGTGACTCTGTGTAAAAAGGGAGTCTCCATCTTCTTTGTAGCTACCCCTTAAGTACTGGTCCATGGTGATGAGATCCCCTCTGAGCCTCCTTTTCTCAAGGCTGAACAAACCAGTTCTCCCAGCCTATCCTTGTATGGCAGCTGCCCAGTCCTCTGATCATCTTGGTGGCTCTTCTCTGGACCTCTTCCATCCTGTCCACATCCTTTTTGTAGAGCGGGGACCAGAACTGTACACAATACTCCAGGTGTGGCCTGAGAAGCGCTGAGTAGAGTGGGATGATGACTTCTTTATCTCTGCTGGTGATGCCCTTTTTGATGCAACGCAGCATCCTGTTGGCCTTCTTGGCCGCAGCAGCACACTGTTCGCTCATGTCGAGCTTCCTGTCCACCAGGGCCCCCAGGTCCCTTTCGACAGAGCTGCTCTCCAGCCAGGTGGATCCCAGCCTGTGTTGCACTCCCGGATTATGTTTTCCCAGGTGCATGACCTTACACTTGTCCTTGTTGAACTTCATCAGGTTCTTGCTGGCCCACTCTTCCAGCCTATCCAGGTCTCCCTGCAGAGCAGCTCTCCCTTCTGGAGTGTCTACTTCCCTACTCAACTTGGTGTCATCAGCAAACTTCATCAGGCTACACTTGATGCTGTTATCCAGATCACTTATAAAGATATTGAATAACATTGGGCCTAATATTGATCCTGGGAGATCCCACTTGTGACAGGTTACCACTTGGAAAAGGAGCTATTTACCACCACCCTTTGGGTGCGGCCTGTCAGCCAGTTCCCCACCCACTGCACAGACCACTTGTCTAGGCCATAACACATTAATTTCGCCAGGAGGATACTCTGGGGGACTGTATCAAAGGCTTTGGAGGAGCCTAGGTAGACAATGTCCACTGCCTGCCCCATGTCAACCAGGCAAGTCACTTTGTCATAGAAGGCCACCAGGTTTGTCAAGCACGATCAGCCTTTAGTGAAGCCATGTTGGCTTTTCCCAATCACCTGCTTCATTTGGCTTGTGGTGTCCTTCAGGAGGATTCGTTCCATAACTTTCCCAGGGATTGAAGTAAGGCTGATGGGCCTATAGTTACCCGGATCCTCCCTCAAGCCCTTCTTGTAGATAGAGGTAACACTTGCCTTCCTCCAGTTGTCTGCGACATCCCCCGTTCTCCGTGACTTCTTGAAGATTATGGAGAGCAGCCTTGCGATAATGTCAGCCAGCTGTCTCAACACCCTCAGGTGGATGGCGTCAGGGACCATTGATTTGTAGGGGTCAAGCTCCTGTAGTAATCCATGTACTAACTCTTCCTTCATTGGTGGTGGGTCAGTGTTTGGATCAACTGGCAATTTTGTTCTCAAAGCCTGGGACCAAAGTGTGCTGGTAAAGACAGAGGTGAAGAAGGTGTTGAGGACCTCTGCCTATTCAGCATCGTTGGCAATTGACTTTCCTTTTCCGTTTAACAGTGGGCCTATGTTTTCCTTCTTTTTCTGCTTATGGTTAACATACCTGAAGAACCCTTTCTTGTTATTTTGGCACCTACAGCCAGTTTCAATTTGAGCTGGGCTTTTGCTTTTCTAACTGCATCTCTGCACGCTCTCGCAATGCTCTTGTAGCTTTTGATGGCTAATCCTCCACTTCTCCATCTCTGGTATGCTTCCCTTTTGGATTTGAGTAGACCCAGGAGGTCATGGTTGAGCCAAAGGGGCCTCTTGCTCTGCTTACTTCCCTTTCCTTTGTAGGGCATAAATTGGCTTTGTGCTTCCAATAGAGAAGTTCTTGAAGAACTCCCAGCACTCACTAGCTCCTTTGTCTTCCATGGAAGCTTCCCATCAGATCCCTCCCAGCTGAGCCCTGAGTGAACTGAAGTTTGATCTTCTAAAATCCAGAACCCTTGTCTTAGAGCTGACCTTCAGCACACTCAGCAGGATCCGAATTCCACAATATTGTGGTCACTACAGCTAAGGCTATCACTGACCAAGATATTACAAAGCAGGTTTTCTCAGTTTGTGAATAGCAAGTCCAGCAGCGCCTCCTTCCTGGTTGGCACATCTAACATTTGTATGAGGAAACAGTCCTCTACGCATTCCAGGAACTTGTTGGATGACATGCAAGTTGCCGTATTGTTCTTCCAGCACATGCTTGGGTAGTTGAAGTTACCCAACAGGACCAGGTTCTGTTGGCCAGAAGCTTGCTTTAGTGCCCCATATATCACTTTGTTAGCTTCATCATCGTGGTTAGGAGGTTGACAGCAGATGCCCACTGTGAGGTTCTGCTTGGAGATGACCCCTTTTACTTTAACCCTGAGGCATTTGATAGAGCAGTCGCAATCACCATAGTTGACGTCGATACATTCAAGGTTTTCCGTAATGTAGAGTGCAACTCCTCCAATGTAGAGTGCAACTCCTCCTTCTATCCACCAGGCTGTACACCTGAAAGTATATCTAAATAAAATTCCTAGCCTACATGCACCCTCTGCAATAGATTAGGAATGTCTAGACTAAGCAGGAATTTACAACATTAGCAACCACAAATTTTGAAAGAAAACTTTAATTTTTACATCACACGGTGTGGTAGCCTTTAATACAGATCCAGAGAAAGACACACAAAAACAATGAATGAAATGTGTCAGTCTGTCAATCAATCAATCCCAAATAACAGCTGCAACACTACTACCACAGCACTAATCATATAACAATTAATCAAATCCACTGTAGATGAATTCTGAAATGGATTTTAAATTGAACCACATGGTGAAGATAACATTTTGAACTATATGAGGTGTTGGCTTTCTCCCATATTCAACTGAATATTTTCTCTAAAATATTAATTTTATAATTGCTTCCTATTGCATAGTCTGGGAAACACATGTGTAAGAAAGGAATTGCAAGGCACACCAAATACTTTATTTTCTAAACACAGTTGTGCAGATTTGTGGAAGAGGTTTGGCTGGCAAAAGTGTTAAATGTTTACATATCTGTCTGTGTGGCTTTTGGTTGTCACAAGTAATACATCTCACTATTCAAAGTTAGCAACAAACCCCCAAAACAGTATTTTCTCTTTCCTCTCCTGGCTGCAGCATTCAAGATTCTTAAATTCAGCTCATCTGTCTGTATAACTTCACCATAGAAAATTAAGCCATTGCTTTGCTATGATATTAGGTAATTAGAAAAATATTTTTGGTGTTTTGTTTTTATTTTGTTTTTTATTTTTTTCCTTTCCTTGGTTTCTTCTCTATATCTGATCTTTGCTGACAAATTAGTTGCTCACTTTAGCTTTCTATATGACACACTGTAACGTTTCCTTAAACATCCATCCATTTCTTGACTAAACTTTCTGAGCAGTAGATTTATTAATGTGAAGGACTTGATACCTCAAAAAGTCCTGAAAAAGTAAATAGATTTTGGTATGATGCATTATCATAAACTGAATAGGCCACAATTAAACATAATTGCACCTCTGACAAACTGGCTATCAAATGCTGATTAGCTGTCAGTTTCATTCTTCTAAGCCAAAACAGTACATATGGTAGCAGCCTTTAGGTCTGCATTATTTAATTTGTATAGTAGCAGGGCTAAAGCCTACCAGAAAAGAAAGGAGAATTGGCATTATGGTTTGCTTTTTAATTGCTGAAAATTAGTTTCATTACTGTAAATACTATGACGATAATTTTCCTCCAGGTGAGACAGGTTTTTCGAGGAAGTAGAACTGTAAAACAACTATCCCTAACATCATTAATAAATCATTAATATGTAACTCAGTTTCTTCCATGGAAGAACTATTTCCTTTCTGCTGCACATATTCTCACATCTTTCAGCATGTATTATTCAGTCATCTTAGAAGCGGATGCATTTTTCTCTCCGTCTTTCATTTTTGCAGGATATTTCATGTTCATAGAACAAGTTTGGTAAAAACAACCAACAAAACCCCTGTATTTGCTTAGTGCAAAGGGTAGGAATCACCAGGAAACCATTCATAGATACGAGTTTATTAGCAAGAACCTGCACCGTAGCATAGAATAAGGATCCTGAATGTTTCTATCCTGTATCTGACAGCAAACACCCCGAAAAGATAGCAGCCAGCTGGAGGTGAGGATGACATAATTCTAAAAATGCCCCAACCTTTTGCCAACCCAAGCTAAAGTACAGTGTGTGAGCATATGTGAGATATCTAGAGAATAGTCTGCTGGATAGATCTGGCTTCCTGATACCACCCCAGACTATTTCAAACAGGCAAGAACATGAAATAATCTGGCCCACTATACATGCAGTGACTGCATCAACAGTTAAATAACAGAGGGTATTAAAACGTACCTCAGATTTTCTGCCAGCTAATAACTGACATATTATTCCACCTTGTATTTTCCTGAGGGCATTGGCACTTCATTTGTCAAAGGCAGCCCCCTTTCATAACCAGTATTTTGGATGTCCAAACTTTTCCACATGCATATATCCTAGAAAAGTAAGAAGAGGCTGCCTATTTTATCTTCCCCTCTAGGTAAACTCTCCCAAATGAATAAACTAAAGTTTGAGATAATACACAAGAGTTTGGACTCTTAGTGAGGTATCAAACTGTATTAGATGTTAATAGGCTTGGGAAAAGAAGAGGTGTATTCTGTGTTAGACATGGCAAAAGAAACAGAAAATAATCTCTGGTCTCAAGAAACTCAGTCTCATTGTTTAACACACAATAAAGGGATGAGACAAATAGAACAGAAAAGGGAATTTAAGACAGTAAGGAAGCATTCAGGTGAGAAAATTAGAAGAGGAAAATCACAGGTCACCACTTGCAGAAAGGATATCTCCATATTGTTAAAAGTAATAATATCAGTGATGGTAGCAAGGGGGATTGCATTGTTTTCCCTCAAGGACAGATTTAAAAATGAGTAAAGTAGTGGTTTTATGAGCAGTGAGATCCTCGAAGAGAGGCCAGAAATCTGACAGGTCCTTCAGGTAAAATGGCTGAAGGATTTTGACCAATGCCTAACAGCAAAGTTCTACCTAACTGCATCAGAAGGTTAGGACCCTGAAAAAAAAAATCATATAATCATAGTTGAAAAATAAGAGTGTGATCACATGCATTTTACATGTGTTTAAGAATGAAAATAGGGAAAATATTAAAGCCATAAAGGGGTAGAATCACAATAATCAAGACCTGAACATTAAGTTGAGAGTATTCAACTTAACAGAAACACTCATCAAATGTTTGTTATTCAGTTTTGGTTGTAAAGGTAAATATTGGGGTGGGGTGTTAGCATGGCAACCAGTCTCAGCTAAGACCTGCTAGAGTAGGTACTCAGAAATTTGAGATACCAGTGGAAGGATGTCTGCATTGCAACTCAGAAAAGGGGGAAAGGGAGGAGAAAATGGCAATAAGAAAATAATTTCTCACATCCTAAAACCAGAGGCAGACAGTTTTGGCTTTGCATTCTGAAGGAAGCAAGGCTACATCTCAAATCTTCCTGAGAAGATGGAGAGAGTTCTTTTCCGGCAGCTGAAGGTTCCCCAGTTTATTTCACGGTCAACTAAGAAACAAAGTCAAAGAGAGAAGAGCTCCTATCTAATAGGAGAAAGCAATTACATTAGGTTACAGAGATGTAGGCATGCCACACTAGTAAGAACAGTGACTCCAAATATGAAGCTTGATCTTGAAGCAGTAAAACAAAGAAGCCCAGAAAGGACTAATGAATCATGCTTAGTTAAATGAATTTGAATTTGTTTGAAAGTACTTTGTGACAGCAGTGACTTGAAGGCTCAGAGGTTTACATGAGCCTACAGCATGTGATAGAAGACCTGTGCTGCAAGAACCAGCTGTGCTAAGATTTGTACATTCACATGTATTTGTCTGCTGAATAAGAAGACACACATCTTTCCTGTTTGGCTGTTCAGTAACTTCTTACTGCTCCTGAACAATTGTTGCCTCTCCCAGCTGATGCTGTATGCATGACAAAGATGTGCAACATTTTGCTGTTACTTAGGGATTAAAATATTTAAGTTCAGACATGATTCTGCTTCCTCCACAGCTGCAAGTAAGATTTTTCCATTAGCTTTTTTGCTGTGCAAGTGATGGTTTTAATGTTCTGACCACACTGTAAACACCCAGCTTACAAAACATAAGGATGACTAAAATGGTGACAACAGCTCTTTGCAATGAGAAGTAAAGAAAAGACTACATCTGGAAGAAAATTATGAAAACATTCCTCGTAAGGAACTCCTAAACAAAGAGCAGAAAATTTAACTCAGCCAGAATGAGAGAGATCTTAGCTATCAAGTGTGATTATCTTCTATTTTTCAAGCCTTACTCTTAAGGTAATTTTAAAATTATTTTATTTACGTCTCTTAATATGTTCATCAGGAGTTCAGTACCACCTTTCATGTTTAAAAAAAGAAACTTTGCATTTATTTTTTAATATTTTAATAAATGCAAACTTAGAACAAAGTCAAATATTGCCTTCAGAGGCTTATGTCTTGAAAGTCTTAAAAATGACAAATTTTCAGAAAAAATTGTCTTCATGTAGATTTTAAAAGGCAGATGGAGGACTAGTTTTCTTTTACAGCACGCCAATGCCAGCATTTACGAAGAACAATATACATGTTTATTAAGGAATAACTGCCTTCACACCTGTCTTACCACAAGTCAGTGTTCCTTCTACACCGACACCTTTGATACCATGCCATGTCAATGAGTTGCAGTTCATCTGAGACAGGAATTAGGGCTAACTTTTGCTAGCTTGTCAGTTTTGTAAAAGTAGTGGGAATGTTTTGTAAGTCCATACCTGAAGTACGAGACATGGCAGCTTTTCAAGAAACTAGTGGTCAGGGCACAAAATTCTTTTCTGAGTGAAAATTTGAGAAGGGGGAAAATTGTTGCGTATTGGAAAAAGGCTTCAACATTTCTTCAGACAAGAATCCTCAAATGTTGTTTATAGAAATTGATGCAATATTTTTGCTTGGCTTTTCAAAACAAGCTCAAGATGATGTTCCACAAGCTCTCTGAATCCTGACGGCCCCAGGAGCCAAGCAGCTTAGACTCATCCCGTGGCTGGAAATCTGGCTCCAGACAGGCAAACTGTCGGTGAGGTAGGCAAGTTTCCATGGAAACCTGCCTAGTTTCTGTCAAGAGTAACTAAGAAAAAAACAACTTGTTCCCACAGAATATTTTGATGATACTGAATCAACATTTTTTCAAACAGTTCTATTAATAATCTACCTAGACTTGTATGTGAGGGGCTAGGTTTGAAAGTCTGGCTTAATACAGAGTAACACATTGTGATCTTCAAGAAAGTGAACGAGTCTGCTACTGACTTTCTTATCAGGAGTTAATCTCCCAAGGCATCATTCCTTGCAGCTGGGAAAAACCCTGATACTCTTCTACATACACATACACAATGTGTATATATGTGCGAAAGTACGCACACTTGTGTAAAGTGGCACAAACCTACAAATCCCACCTTAAAGAGTAAACTGTCAGTTCCTTTCTTTCAGCATTATGTTTACTGATATTACTATTATGTCAGTGGCTGTAAAGAGGTTTCTGAGCCTAAACTAAATAGATCTTTACAATTCTTAATAAGTTATTTGAAGAGCCGCCTTCTTTTCCTGGAAGACAAGTCAAAGATTCTAACACACTGTTGCATGGTAGAACTTTTGAAGAACATAACAGAACAGACACATGGGCAATAAGACAAAAAAATCAGACAGAGATCTCAATGCTTCAGCAAAACGTTAGTAAATTCAGGATTATGCATCATGAGGTAGAGAAGGGTGCACAGAGTGTGATAAGAAACTAGTACACTAGCACTTAAAGTTACATTACCTCAGTGAATAGTCTTCGCTGTGATGAAACACAGGGAAGCAACAGATGATAGCCCACATTTATCACTAGAAGACACCAGAACTACATTTTTTTTCTGCTGAAGACGCAGGCTGTGTTTGTGTACTCTTTAGGATGAAAGGCTATAGTTGAGGAACATGCAATATGCCTTTCACTGTGATAGCAGTAATATGATAGGTTCCTCAATTGCAAGTAATTTATACCCTTGAATATCACAGATGGAGACCTCAGGAAGTACAATTGCTCTCACAGTCAGGCTTTCCTACATTCGTTTGGCTTTCAGGAGGGATTACAAAATTATTATATTGACAGTATTTCTCACAACTCTGCAATTTACAGATCTTTATCTTTCAGTGTACGAGTATGGATTTCTTTCCACAGTGCTTTCTGTTTGTTTGTTTCTCTTTGTGGGTGGGGTGATGGGAGGTAAAATTAGATTTTACCACAATCCTATTTACTTATTCAACACCTGAGAACCCCCAGGGCATATTCTATAACATATTGCTTCCAGGGTACTAGCTTTAGTTTAGATGAAAAAGAGGAGGCCGACTTTGTGTATTAATAATCATGAAAGGAGGCAAGCTAACTTTAAGATTACAAATTATGTGTTTTACTTTTTTCTGCTAGTAAATTTTTGTTGATATTCTACTTATTCTTGATGAAATAGAAAGGATTTGTGGTTTTGTCTGAACTGAGATGTATTAAAAAACTGTTTGTGACAGTCTTTAAGAGCAAGTTTTCTGGTAAGACAGCATTATACAATTAGATCAGAACACTTACATGATGCCTCTCACAAATACATAGGACTTTGTAGAAATAACAACCTCTTCAGAACCTTAACAGCTTTCAGAAATATGAATAGCTATACTAGAATTGTTATAGCAAACACCAGAACCAAAATTTATTTCAAATATAAAGCTAATTTGTCTAGTGGTGCTGTATACCTAATTACTGTAGACCTAATTACTAGTTAACGTAAAAAAAGCATTAATGACAAAAGCACTAACAGTCATAGATCAATTACATACAGTAAAGTCACATATAACAGTGCAATGTAATGTAAATAAGCAAGCTGGACACTGTTGTGTTGCCAATGAACTATTGCATCATTAGAAAGTATCATGTAAACTGGAACAGAAGATAAAGTTTTGCCAAAGTGTGTACTTAAAGACTTGGCACTAGCTTCATTTCATTTCATTACTACTCTTAATCACATAAAAAGCATCCGGAACAGCAGGATATAATCTTTAACATATCTGACGTCAGTAGCTTAAGACAGATAATGAGATATTTCTTGGTATCTCATCCCCTTAAGGCCTTCTCAGTTCAGAGCAAAGCATTCTTTGGAATACTGAGCCTAAAAAAGACTTAGTTAAGATTTGGTTAGGTGCTGGAAATGAGGTTGTCATTTTTTAGCCAGGGAATTACAGTTTTTTCCTATATAAAAGTGAGGCTTGAAGTTCAAAGAGGAAATAACAAGATTACTTTGGCACACAGGATTACAAGCCTGTTTCTTCTCTTTCAGATTTAAGCACTACAAGTTTTATTTGAGCATGTGAGTTACGATACTCCCTAGTGACTTAACTGTATTACCAATGTTTATCATGCTAACTACCCTTTCTAGGTAAATAGCCTGTATATAGACAAGCCACTCCACAGCAATACGTTACACCTTCAGGCTGATTCTAAGGTCAGTGATTCCTGTGTGACTTGTTCTACTATAGCCTGTCTTCCAACAAGGAAAAATAAGCTTTCCTCTTCTTTTTAAATCTTTACATAGAATTTTCTACTTAATGATATTTCTAGCTGTCTCCCTAGTGAGCTCTAACACTTCTACTATTATGAAGGACTTAACCTCAGAAGAATGTCCCTCTTCTGCTCGTCCTCCATGCTAATAAAAGTGCAGCGAGCTCACTCTCTTAATTAATATTAAAAAATAAAATCAAAACAAAACCAAACAAAACACTTTGAACTCCTATCACCTGGAAAGGTGACTAAATAGGTACACGCTTCTCTGATTCCTAGCCATTTAATGAGACAGACTTAGGATCATAGGGTAATTTAGGTTCAGAGGGATCTCTGGAAGTCGTCTAGTCCATATTCCTGCTCAGTGCAAGTTCATAACATGTATGACAGATTTAAACTAATTTCAAGAATTTTTATATCTACAGTTTCTGTACATAATAGGGTTAGGCTGTACACTTGGTTTAAACTCCAAACAAAGGGAAGCAAAGATATGGAGTTCTTTAACTGCAGAGTTGTCTACACTGGCTATTGTTTACATATGTACTTCCTAGAAGCTGTGTAAAATAGTATTTTCTTGTCATTATTATTGAGATTTTGTGCTGAAATGATTTTGTTTCCTATAAACACTCTAAAGATATTTCAGTATATAACATCTGGTTTGAACATAAAATAATTTAATGTCAAGGAAATATGTGCCTTTAATTTTTCAGCAGGTTGCAAAATAGCTGTTTCTGACAATAGATCAAGTGGTGGCAAACAAGAAGTGGGAGGGGGGAAGAGAGAGAGAAAGAGTTCTTTAAAACATCATGAAAATTAATTGCACCAGCTTTTAATTGCTACCCTATAAATGTTCTCATACCTGTCCTTTTGGCATCCCTTGGTTCAGTTAACAGTTTCTATTACTTCCAAACTAATCAGTCAATAAAGGTATGCCTTAGACATTTCCACCAAACAGGTGTTGTTTTGATGAATATAAGTGAGATATATTATGGGCCTAAAATCTAAAACTAGTTTTGCGAATTTAGTTTTACTCCCAGTTGTTTTTAAAGCAAATTTATATGCCAAATTTTTTATTTACCAATTTTTAAACTTGATTATTATTCAGCTTCACTTGCCTTACTCCAGATTTGGTATTGTCTTAAGGGTTGCAGAATATTTCAAGGTGATCTCCATCTTCAGTAAAATGCTTTGTCTGTTGACATATGTGATACACAACCATTTACTTCCTGCTCATCTTCCAAAGTCCATGAGGCCAGATTCCATCTGTTGGGCATTACAGACTGGCAGAAGGATGTGTTGACAAAGAACCATAAAGAGTTTTTGAAGACCAAGGAGAGAGGAATTAAAAAATTAATTCAGATAACAGCACACATCAACTCTCACTACTTAGCCACACTCTTGCCATCATTTACAAGTACTACAAGGTATTTGATAAATAGAAGTATGTAGAAGAGAGTGAAAGGGCCTAAATCAATTGTACAACACGCAAAGAAAGCACAACCTAGAAGTTGTATAGTTTCAATGCACAGTTTTAAAATGTAAGGCTCAAACTAGAGCGACTGTACGTGCATTCCATCTTCCCTTCTCCTCTTCTTAAATTTAGAATGTCCCCTTTCCTGCTCCAGCACAAAGCATATAAAAAGTCTCATTTACACAGAATTTTGTCACATAGTATGTGTGTGATTACATTTTAAAATCTCTAAGATTATTTCTGGACCTTTTGTCTTCCGGTCCTTTTTTTGCCTCATTCTACCTCAAACATTGGATTAGCTCAATACTTTAGAATGGAAATGAGATGTGAATTTACTGAAAAAATACACAATTAATTCCTTCCACAAGTCCACTTGATAACTTTATGTGACAGATCTTTTTCTCTCTCTTTTGGGCATGTCTGAGCAATGCTGATCAAGCAGTTAACATTAGAAAAGTGTAAGGAGATAATATATAATCTTGACATCTATAAATCTAAATTATGGTAAAGCCCAAAAACTATCTCTTTGGAAACAGTTTTATTATCAAAGACGCAAAAGTTAAAGTGTATTGTTTCAGTTGTGTATATTGCCACACTTTCGCATGACGTGCAGGAAAGTGGTGTAGTGGAAATGCCAGAGAGATCAACATTTCAAGAAGATACAAACATGTAACTGTTACCTACTATGAAAAATGGCATATGTACTTACCAAGCTGTGTGTATTTGCTATGCATGTTTAGACAGGTATTTATAAAAAAGAGGAACAAAAGGCATTTTTTAATGCTCAAAGGCAGACTTCTGTGGTATATACTACAGTGTTTTTTATCCCCAAATCAAGCTTTTTCAAACCCAGAAACTAAACTGGATTGATTTGTAGTCAACGAGGGAAATATTTTTCAACTTATAATTGAAAATCTGTGTCTCACAATTACAAGCCCCTGATTCTACCCCTGGGCAGAGAGCTATTACAGAAAACATTAGTGTTAGAATTAGTTTTCTAAAATCTAACTGAAAATTACCATCTACTTTAGATGTAGTGGTAATTACCAGCAGCTACAGTGCTGGTTAAGTGTAGTGTTCTCCACTAATACAGAAAGGATGGTTTTTTTATTACAGTTTAATGCACTTTGCATAGAAGTTTAAGAATTAATAGTTATTCCACAAGCACGAAAACTGAGGGAAGAATGTCTATTTGTTAAATAAAGGTCATACAAATATGGTAGAACCTGTTCAGTCCAGGTGACACTATACTTTTTGTCTCATCCATTAAATTATGCTTAAGCTGGAAAAGATATTAAGTTATGTATGTATATGCAACTGTAACAGCAAGGTATTTGTTTTTACTGACAACTCTAAAGGAATCATTGAGGTTACAATGCACTAACAATATACAAGCTTTCAGACTGGTTAGATATGCATTTACAGACAAGTCCCTGACAGGCTGAAATTCAGTTACATGATAAGCTCTGAACTGTCACTGATATTACTGCTACAAGAAGAATTTCTTTTGAAGCTTAAGGTTCTTGTAGATAACGGAAAGTAAGCTAAAAAATAATATTCAGTTTAGTATTATGCCTTCACCCAGAAAATTCCAGGCAATCATAATATTTTAAAAAAGAAGAAAAAAAAGCAGCCAGTAAGCAGAAGGATAAGATCCTATTTACGTATTTAATTCACCTGCAATTTACACAAAAGATACCTAATTTCAGAATCTCCTTTAACCATTTTCATAACTCCACTGATGGAAATTCTGACTCCTCTTTCATTCCATTTTTCTAACTCTAGGCTCTGTTGCACCTTATTCCCAATGCTTGGAATATCCTTGATAACTTCACTAAAATGAAAGAGAATAGGATGGAATGCCAAAAAGGTTCACTTTAGGTCTAAAAGCATTTGCTTGAGCTTAAGTATCTGAGCACTTATTGATTTCAATGGGTCTTCAGGTGCACTTAAATACCTTGTTCAAACTGATATCGTTCTCATTATTTTACATGGGACAAGAACAAAATTATTCATAGAGTAGAAAAAAGAAAGGATGGATTTTCTGCACAAATCAATAAAAAGCCACATATTAAATCTTGGCATCAATCTCATACTTTTTAAGATGAAAGTAACAGTGATAAGATTTTATCCAGGATCTGAAATTAAAAGTGAGATTACTGACTGACTTCTAAGACACGGAAACATATTAATGTTTCTACACTAGCATCAAATAGAGACATGCTGTGAAGGAGATAAAGCTTCCTTCCCTAATCTGAGTGTGTTTTGGTATTATTTGGTTGGTAACCCTTGTGAGCTGAGGTTATTCAGGATGTTACTATTGGCTACACTGATTTTTTTTTTATTTTAGCAATTTCGTTTATAGGAAATGCAATTAAGTAGCAGTCACACTTTTATCTTGTAATTGCCCCCTTTCTCCCTCTTTTCACTGTTTAACTAGATGTTTGAATAAGCCAGCAAGCGCTCTAAAGTTCACAAAATGTAGACTTTACTAAACAGAGATGGGATCTTAAGACTGAGCTCACCACTATCTGCTGCCCTCCACACCAGCAGAAATTTTTGTCAGGCTGTAACCTACTAAAATCCAGTTAACATCACCTAATGCATGAAGCCCATTTACTAAGGAGAGAGGATACAGGTGGAAAACTAAAATCCTTTACAAAAGTTCCCTTTGTGTGCAGCCTTTTCTGTAGCATCACTTCTGAAAGCAAGAGAAACAACAATAATAAAAAAAAAAATCTGGAATGCTTTTTATTCCTCTTGGGAGGTGGCTGTGTTTGCTTCCAAACTGCCAGCTGAAGAACACTCCCGGCACCTGTGCATTGTTTCCTCACACAGTGACAGCAGCTGCTGTTTCAGGTCCACAGAAGACTAGAAGCTCTTTTGCAAGGCCTTCAACTGGAAAAAAAAAAAAGCCCTTGCAATGGTTTAATGGAAAGAAAAAATCAAATAAGAGTTCTTGAATACTGTGAAATGGGATCAAGCACTCTTTCTTTCTCTCTCTTCCCCATCCCTTCCATTTATCCCCCCGCCTTTTCCCTCCCCCCATCCCCCCCCCCAATATTTTAATATTTGGAAATCAATAATATCAATAATAAATGCATAGGGGAAAAATAAGAAGAATTTCTATATATTTATGAAATATCATCAAATGATTTTATTTTTTATTTGCAACTTGATGAAAATTTATCCTATTAGGAAAGGATAGACTTCCTAGCCAATGAGGTGATTTTGATGGTGAGGAACAATTCAGCTAGATACTTGACCATGATGAAAACAATCTTATTAAGTATCTGTTCAAATGTTTTATTTAGACCTCTCTCTTCACATTTGGAGTACAGTCACACTCTTTTAATATATTATTGTATTTTCATAATGCACTTGGAAAAGGGGATAGATGCTGATCAGTTACAATCACAGTAGATCTCAAGTTGAAAGGGACCCATAAGGATCATCAAATCCAACTCCCTGCTCCTTGCAGGACTACCAAAAACAATCATATGGCTAGAGAGTGTTGTCTGGATTCTCCTTGAACTTATGTAAGTTTTACATATATATAATATATATAAATATATATCTTTTACAGTTCTTATATTTGTAGCCTGAAACCACACAAAACACTAAAGGAAACATTCTGGAGATAGCAGATTCAGGATTAGGTTTTCCTAGCTAATGGTCTTTCTTCAGGGCAGAAGCACTGGTATGCAGGGGTTTTAAATATCTTCACTATTAAAAATCTAGAAAACTGAACACTGAACTTTTCATCTCAGGAAGCAAGCTGATTTGTTTCCCTTCAGCTTTTTTAAAGTTTGAAAAGAAATTTCTCCAGGCCTAACCTTTTTTGATCCCAATAGCAGACAGCTGTCACATGGATTGATGGGTATTCTCTCATACTTACACTCCAACTGGAGTCCACAAGGACTTTCTCGTCCAAAACTCCAGCCATTTGAATTCACTAGAATGTTGATCTGACCTTCATAAAGCCCATTTGGATAAATTTTCTAATATATAAATACTAACTCAGAGTACACTGAAATGTGAAGAATGGGATTTTTCTGTCTACACTAGCTCCCTAAACCAGCCCAACATTCCTAAATCTCACAGATTCATCTTCCCTTCCCCACATCCCCTATTCCCACCGCTCACAATTCAGGAGTGTCTGGCAATCTGCCTGGAAACTGGAATATGACTGCAGTGTATGTCTGGACACTGATAAAAATCAATGATTTCTGTGCATAATTTGATAGTTAAAAGATGGCAAGGACCATTCACACCCAGAAGTCTGCATGTAAACATTCTGTTTTGATAAGAACACTTTCCTGGCATAGACATGGCTTGTTTTTATCCAGCTGTAGTCTGCATGGTTTTTTTGCCTCAGCCTTTTGAGTGGTACCACTATACCTGCTTTGCAGTCTTCTCTGCTGGCTGTGAAGCAGAGAATCTTGAAAGGATCTCTCCCAGTGACATGATCTCTCCTCAAACTGAGCATGAAAGGCAGGTAATGTTTCCTAGGAACAGTTTTTAGCCAGGGTTATAGTTACACAGCTGGCTGGCAGCCCTGTCTCTTCTAGCGACAACAGAGTTGTAATTAATTCTCCATTCAGGCTGAGGCAGATGGTGTGTCCAGTGTTAGAACATAGATTGTATCCTGCTGCTTCGGCCCTTCAGGCCTTGGTTGAAGATGCTTTGGCAACTGGAATATCAATGCTTGCGCATAGAAAAATAGTCATCGGAGCTGGGAAGCTACAGAGTAACTAAATACAATAATTTGTTTTGAAGAGGAATTTATCTACACTTTGGACAAGTCCTACTCTATCTTCAGTGACATCTAATTGAACTTTTAGTTGAAGAGTTTTAACCAGCTTTACCAGGTTTTAGGTTTATGAATCTTACCAGAATAGCTTTGACTTGTTTTCTTCCTCTGGAGTTTTTAATTAATTTTTAAATTTTGATAGGTAGAGACAGATTCATTTTCTGATTCTAAACCAGAAGGTTACTTGCTTAGAACGGGTGAATCATATAAACTTTACAGGGAAAGCTAGGAAAACTAAAATCCTCAAAAACCAATACCAAGTGGATTTCTCTCACACCTGTTCTGAAGGGTTTGTAGTTTTACAGTCCAGTTAGACATTAATGTCACTCAAGCATTGTTTCCTTAGTGGTAATTAAATAAAACATGAAAAATAAGCTACACAAACAATTTTCAGACTTTGTTTAAATAAGTAGGATGATTAGACATTTGTATAATAAGCCACAATAAATCTTATAATTCCTTAGAAATTACAGACAGCAGGTTTTAATAATCTCTGTACTGAGTCATAAAAGCAAGTGAAGAATAATTCCTGGGTGTTGAAATTAAAAGCTACCACACATCCAGTTCTTCTGATTACTGATTGAGTGCTAATGCCAAATAAAATCAGTGATTGATTGATTAATTAATTTAAAAAAGATAGAAAAGGACTAATGATTGAGAGCTTTGCGGTGTGCTGAAATCACAAAGCCCAGACCTTCTACACCTAGTTCTTACAAAAAGAAGGCTTCAACCTGTTGCCAACATGATTCTACTATGCAAGCATAACTGAAGAGAAATGCCTAGCTGCATGTATTCTAAGGTAGCACACTATCTAATTATTACCATTGTGATTAGCCACCTTATTCATAAATTTGCCATTTTAAATATCAGTAACAGCAAACTAAATTAAAGGTTTATATGTGTCTGGGTTGAGATTTTCAGCATGTCTCAAAACACTGTGTGTCAGCTAGGGCTCAGACTAGAGAGGCGGGTGCACAGGCAAATGCTGGATGCCTAAACATGCTTGAGGCCTATAGCCTTAAGTCTGGAGGTGCCACTTCAGTTACGCATGCAAGCCAAGCTCTTTGGGGAATCCCACCTAACCTTTAAAAACAGAGCTCGCTGCACACTTACTCATCTGACATGAAATTCTTTGACAACTATTTCAAAGCACCCCATCAAATGGTACCCAGAGAAGTATAGAGTCAGATGCAAGCTACAGTAAATTTCGCTGAGAGCAGACTGGAGGAACATGCGGAGCTCAGGGGAAACCCCTCACATACACCCATACCACCATGGCAGGGCTTTCTGGAAGCTTCTGGCTCCCCCCAGGGCAGCCCCTCCCCTCAGAGTGGTCCTGCTGGGCCAGGCTCAGCCAACAGGCTTCATGCTGGTGCCATACCCTCCGATTGGTGTCTACAAACCCACCCCAATGGCCTTTGGCTCCCTGGCTTAGGACGCTGCTGGGCTTCCCCTGCAGCACTGCAGGAGCAGCGAACTACTGATGAGAGAGGTGGGTCTCAGCCGCAGTGCCCGCCTGGGTCACTTTGGGACCTCTAGCTGCACTGCCCAAGTGCAGACGAGGCCCTAGCACTCTGGGGCACACTCCAGTGCACGTGTGCCACCAGTTGCCACCACAGAAATCCCTCAGGACCCTGTAACCAGGCACATGAATCACACTGCATGGATACTAGCAGGTGCTTGGTTACTGCGAGTACAGAGGTGTTAAAGCATACACAGGTGTTTATAATGTCAAGATTGCCTGAAAGCACCAGCGGTAAAAGCTCATCTTTGATTAACAGCTCATCAGCGCCAAACAAGTATGCAAAAAGATGAACGCCAATAAACCCAAATCATGGGAAACCGTGTCTGACTATAATTACAATCTGTATTTCACACATCCTGCAGAATGTGAGCACTGGCTGGGTAGAGAAAAAGATCAGGAAAACATTGCCCAGATGTTAAAAACACTCCTGTGGTTGTGCTACATTGCCCTCTGCCCTCCAGACAGAGCTGTCTTTCGGAGGAGAGGCCAGGGCACTCAGCCAGACCCAGTACTTTGGACTATGTAAGTTCCCAGTGCATAATACATACAGAGGGGGAGACAAGCAATTTGAGAGGCTGTGAAACACTCTGAAAGATAAATGTAGGCAGTGGATTTATTAAGTGTCTTTCCTCTCTGAAAACCGTTGGCTGTTCATGATCTGCCAAAATATGAACCCTGAGAGCTAATGTTATATTACAGGGAAATTTTTAGCATGCTGGTATTTATTCTAAATAGAGCAGTGCCATACGAATTCCTGGCCTCCTGAATTTTCACTGCTAGGGAGAATAATATTGTATGGTGCTTGGCTTTCTGCTCACTACGCTGTGTTGCAAACTCATATTGCCCCATCAAATAAGTCAGCTATCTCACTAGGACAATACTAACCAAGTACTTAAAGAATACAGAAACGTTGAGATTCCAACTACAAAAGAACCTTATCTCAGTCCCTTCCTCCCCTGCAGAAAAAAAACCTCTGCTTTTTCTAGCAGTCCTAAGTCTGATCTCTACTTTTCAGAGTACAGCAGTACGTCCCATTGAGCTAAGTTCTTGCTTATAATTTGGGCTAATTATCAGATTTAGCTGAAGTATAAACTCAAAGTGAAGGTGGGAGGTCTCAAAGCTGTATGACCCATTTTTTTATAATCTTGAAAACAAACTGAGACGACTTTATAAACGCACCTAACCCACACATCTGAAAAATAATAAAGCATAATATATTATTACAAGATAATTAAATAGACACAAAATATGGAAGCTTCTCAGCTTCTCTGGTTTATAAGACTGGAGTTTGTATTTTGAACATAAAAATTCATCCCTGCTGAATTGAAGGGGTGCTAATTTAGGGGGGGTGAGGGAGAAGCAGCAGTGGCTTGTATATGAAAGGTTTTCCCAAACTTGCAATGGGAAAGAAGTCATATTGTGGAACTATTACCTTAATTACTAAATAATTGAATGCCTGGCTTTTAATTTGGTTGGAAAGATCAGGGATTCAGATGAATTCCATGTACATCTTATTTATTCATTTTGTCATCCACCCAAACCCAACGTTTATTATTGGAATTCTGTTGCTCATTTTTAAAGCCCAGCGGCAACCAGAGGCAAGTGTGAATAGAAATGGTGCTAGTGTGAACCAAAAGCAGAGGTCTGTCCTTGTTAATGAAGCTTAATTAAGCTGTGATAATCTCATGCATAGGTCATCTAATTCACTTGTATTCACAAAGGCCACTGCTCCCTTAAGAAAGGGTGTTACTGCAACAAAGAGCAGGAACTCTGGAGTTTATCAGAGTTTCTTTTCTTACAGTACTTGATTTTCCTAAAGTGGATGACAGTGCAGGTCCAACTGAACCTTAATGAATTTTGAAAAGAGGTCAAAAACTCTTGAAAACACTTTTTCAGAGACTTGTTCCTGGCGTCCTGGATACAGAACTGGCAACGATTAGAACAGGAAGTGAGGAGATCATGGAAACGGTGAGTATTTTTCAGGCATAAGAGGGGCTTACAAAGGAGACCATCAAGTAAAAAGTGATTAATGATTGACACTATGGTTCCCCCAAGCAATACTGAAACTCCAGGAGTTCCCTGGTGAGCTAGTAAAACTAATGCAGATGTGAAAATCCTACAAGAATTTACATGGTGCTACTCTGTGTAGCAGGGACAACATTGATGGGGCCACCTCATAGAAAAGCTTAATACAGCCTAGGGAGTGACTAAATATAGATGAAGTCTGGAAAGAGGTTGATGCCAAATTATCTTTTTCCTGTATTTCAAAACAAAATGTATTTAAACACTGTGAATAAGGAATTATTTTTCATAAGAAATGTTTTCTCTTAAGGAAACCCTTCAGAATATTTATTTTTTAAAATACTCAAACCAGTATGATCACTTAATCTACCATTGCCCTTAGATTTGCATGAGCATAATCCTAATATAATGGCAAATTTCAAAATTTTCAGACTGCCATCTGCTCTAAATCTTTATGGATATATATATAATTCTGTATGGAAAGGAAACCAATTTTTCCACGGCACTGTGTGGGAAAATTATTTCTTAGAACTTTTTCACTGTAACTATTATTTTCCAGGAAAATATATCTGTATGTTGTTGATTTTTATTGATAGAAGGGCAATGGAGTGGTAATAATCAGCTTACAGGCAGCTTTCAGTGACTTCCTGTATTACATTTCAACTCAACAAAGTAATCATCAGGCATAATGTCACCATTTGTCTCCATTCAGGCTCTTGACCTTTAGATTACCCATTAAAGAGAGGAAGACCAGTTCCTACCCATGTTTTGGCAATAGAAGAGATTTTCCTGCTGTAGATACACATTTATCCAACAGAAGTTGCAGCCCGATTGACGTCCATGTGATTTGGAAATTTCCTTCCTCTCTACTGGAATAGGAAGCATGTATAATTATGGGCTAGTCCATTAATTAGTTTTAAGGGAGGAGATTATAAGAGAGGAAAATACTGTCTACATAGATAGAAATGCTGAACTTTAGATAAACACTGAAAGGAGAGAAAATATTTTGTTGCATCTTTATGGCTTTGGAATGAACACATTCGTTGCTGAAATGAATCCAAACCCACTAACAAAAGGAAGTAACGTACTATAGCTTGTGTGGCACTGTCCCCTTACTTGTTACACAAATTGCATGCTAAGGAAAAAAAAAAAAAAAGCTGACTGGGAGGGATGAGAATAATAAAAGAATTTAAATTCTGTGTAACTTTTAAAATAACCATGATGGGCTGGTCTTACTGCTCACTTGATAGGCTTAGTTGCAAACACAGATCAATTAGCAAAAAATTTTTCCACAAATATCAGAAATATTGTAGAGATTACAATACATTACACAAAGGAAGGAAGAGAAGAGCATACTTCACTTGCATGTAAGTGGAGATAAAGCCTACAGAAAGCCATACTCTCCGATAAAATTCTCACATAACAGTGGAAGACAATTCTCCTTCCCACATCCTCACTCACTGAAATGAAATGAACAAACATTTTATATAATTTCTGAACGGAACTTTACAGTCTAGCATTTGCATTACATTTCCAATAAAGGACAGCTCACCACCTTCAATAAAGTAGTGAAGTCTGTCTCAGATTATAGAGCTTTTGATTGCCAAGAAAATTAAATGCCAATTGTTTAGTTGGAGTTTCCCAAGAGTAACTGCATGTGCAAGACTCCAAAAGTAGAGTAAATTTGGCAGTCAAGCTCAAATGCGGTGCAGTAGAGGCATGCCAAAGAGAACTGTTGTAGTATAAGCTGTCTAGAGATTTCTGGAAAAGCTGGTGCTCAGAGCAAAAAGGAAGTGAGCTTGAGAGAGACATGTCTCCTTTCGTTGGCAGCTGGGCCACATAGTGGAAATTGATCTACAGTTATTTTGCAGAAGAGCCTGTATTTAGGAAACTGCAGGATCAAAAGAACAGAAGACAAACCTCAGCTGACACTGAAGATGCTTGTGGATGTCCAAAGCAGGACTTCAGTGGCATGCTATTCGAATTATTCATTCTCCCTGTGTGTAAGTTTTGAGGAAAAGCCTGGAGATGAATAACACATTACATCTATGAATAACACATTACATCTCTCTCTTTCCTAGGCTTGGGAATTACTTAGGGAGGTACTTTTCAGTTCTTTGTCAAGCAGAGTTCCTCACCGTAGGAAGTAAATGACACAAAATTTGTGTCATTTTTGTTGGGTGTGAGTCAATAGAAACTACAGCTGTCTCACCTGCCTGTTTCCTCCCCTGACTCCCTTTACAAGTGAATCCCCCTTCAGATGAAACCCATGCAGTTTGGTACCAGAAGTTAAATTCTATACACCCTATATACATATATATATATATATTCTATAAACTATGTTGGTGGCCCTCTTGGTTTTGGTTATATTTTGAACTGATAGTAAAACAAGAAAAGTTCTTTTAAAGCACAATTAAGTATAGAAGAAATCTACAAAAAGGGCAGGAAGGTGGTTGTGGCTCTATTAAACGCATGTGGAAGTGAAAAGACTGCCCTAGTCTAAAGAAGTGTTGAATAAACAAAAGTGGTAGAATCTATAGTGGAGGCCAGGCCACATCAGGAGTGGTTTTGATTGAAGGAGGAAAAATATTTCAGACTAGACAGTGATTATAAGTAATATGAATGAGTAGGAGGAAAGACCTGTGTACACAGTGTTTTCAATCAGCTTTATGCCTTCAGCGCTAGACCCTTGCTTTTTGAGAACCTAGAAGATTTTTAAGTGTTCTGGCTCTGCCTTTGGTAATAGTGTCAATATTTAGGAACTTCACTTTTAAGTGAGTGCGAATACTAGCTTCACAGTATGCATTTCAGTACCTGACCCATGGACCTCCCTCTGGCCTTTTGAACAGAACAACTGTTCAGAGCTGTGGCAGAACCAATGCAGACCTTTACTTCTTCTTTGTAAATGATGTGAAGACCATGTTCTTCTGATTCTTAAAGAACAGACCACTCTGCTATACACACATTTATGCAAACATTTGTGATTTAATCTGATGAGCAAATCTATCACAGAAGAAAGAGCATTTTGAACATTGTTATGTTTTACTGCTTTCCTCCTGGCTACCAAATATGTGAAAGGGCATATATAGGCTGGTCTGTAAAGAAGTTATAGTCAAGCAATGGAATATAAATTATGCTTTTCACCAGTACTGATGGTAACAGAATAGAAAGGTCTGCATACCTCTGTGCAAAGAGAATTACAGAATAAAAAATACAATGACATTCAGAGAGCAAACAGAACAAGGTGCATGAGAAAAGGCTGTGGTAATGAAGAGGGTCATCACAACTGTTTCTCAAATAGGTAAAAGGACATTGGAAGAAGAAAGAGAATAAGGTGTCTTCCACATCCAAAGGAAATAGGGTTTGGGGTAACAGACATAAATTGTAGCAAGAGATATTCAGTATAGACCTAAGGAGAAAAAAAAAAAAGGTAAAATGCCACATTTTAAAAGTGATTACTATGAATCATTTGAAGAGATTCATTGGAGGGGTTGTAAAATTTTTCTTATAGTGTATCTTTAAATACAGTATACATACCTTTTAACCCCACCTGTAGGCAAGACAATGGGAAGGACCAGAAAATAACTTGATATCCCTTCTCATATCACAGTTCAATGATTTTCAGAACACTTGCTAATACTTCTCTTGTCCTTTAAAAATGGAAGATGCATATCCTTCACATATCTTCTTGTTTCACTTTAGCTCTGCTGTAATTAAACGTCTCCCAGTAGATATTGCCAATCAATTTCCCCTAAGACTGAATGACAGCCTAAATCCAATTCTTTGAGATGCTAGCACCTGCCTTTGAATGTCCTTCACACATTTGAATTTCTGAATTGCATGTGAATTTTTCTGTCATATATGTAAGCATAGGCTGCCTCTTTGGATATGCAAAATGAAATTTAAATTACACATAAAAATGTAGAAACCATTTAAAAATGCACCTACGTAAGCAAATAATTTTTTATAAGGAAATAACCTTAATATACTACTGTCCTTTTAAGATTTTTGTACATATGTTAGTGGATTACGTTAAAACACTTTTCAATCACCATTACAAAAATATCTATATTCATGTATGAATAAGAACTGGAAATGAAATTAAAAAAGAATTCAAAGCCAAAAATTCTTAGGCAAGGTGTAGATTTCAGGATCTAAAGTTAGTTGGATACAAAGTTAGTTAATTTTGTAGCAGACTCATGCATTTTTATCACTACAAGCAAAACCTTGCCTCAGACCATACTGAAATTTTGAATGGGCTGTAGGTTGTCCTATTTCAAGATAAAGGTTTGGCAGCTACTGACAAACCCAAGACTTAGTAAGTTGAGGTTGTAAAACAGTTTAAAGAAGACTACACTCCATCCTAAAAGGTTGTCATTTAAGGCACCTATGACTCTTGGATACTTTTACTGCCGTGTTACCATTTAAAAATATAAATACAAATTTGTAGGTTTTGTATTTAGTAAATTCTCTTGCTGATTTTAAGTTGTAATATCTGAGCAAAAGTTGTTTTACCACTTTTAGTCTCTGACCTCTGGAAAGCATTTATTCAGTTTATCATTGAAAAACAGATAAACCTTCTCTCTTTCCCTCCTGCCCCCCCACCCAGTACAATTTCCTGAGGTTTAAAAGTAGTATGCTCACACGTCTCAGTACAGAATCATCAAGGAATTTTTCCCTCCTGGTCTGTTCACATTTTTCTTATTTGTACACTGATCCACTCAAGTAGAAGGAAATTGTGTCCTACATGTGACCTCAAAGTTTAGAAAGATTATTTGCTTCCCTATCTATCAAAGGCTAAAACATCTATACAGATATGAGCATCTAGAAGATAGCTGAGATCTGTACTTTATGTGCCTCTAGCTTGCAGGTTTCAGTTTTCAGCTGTAACTGATAGAGTGATTGCAGTCTATTGGATTTTAGAAAAAGATCTCATCTCATTCCAGAATCAAGTTAGTCTTGCATAAGTGAAATCAGATTTGAAAGTTATATGATATTATATAATATTAAAAGAAACAATTATTTGCCTTACTGTGACTGTTGCTCGGAGATACGTTGTGCACTCTTGGTGTCTGTGCATACATAATGAGCTCAAAAATATCACACTGAGAATACTCTGGCTAGCCTCTTTTGAGGCCATAACTGCCAGGTAGTGCACCACCACTCCATCCCAAGTATGCACAGAGGTGATAACTTCTGCTTCACTTACTTTGCCAAAGCACAGGACAAGTGTGTTCTTCATTCTGAAGTGGGGAATGACAGCAGGCTGTGGGATACAGCAATGAGTCTGAGCTTTGTAGGGGCTTTCTGTTCTTTTAGCTGTACCTACCCTGAACTGTTGGAGGAGAAAAAGCTGTGTAGAATTAAACAAGTGATAGTATTTTTTACACTGGAGAACGCTAGCCTTGTAATCTCAAGTGACTACCAAGTAGCTGCCCTCCACATTTAAGGAAAAAAAGAAGATAGCTGCCCTCTCCAAAGCACAGGCTGCATGTGCCCTGGTGGGAGAACCGCTAAGTCCCATTTGACTCCCATTTGACTAATAGTGTAGCCTCCTGAGTGTTGACATCTCGTTGCATAAGTTTGGGGACACTTGGGATGCTTGTCTCTTCTAGTATCTACAAATGCAATATATAGCCTTTAAGAGATTCATTTACATTAGCTCTATTTAGGTTAAAAGATATACTATTTAGAATTTTAAAATGGTGATGCTGGAGAGCTGGGTTTAGGAGAAAATGTGGTGAATGCATTATGTAATTTAGACAAAATCCCAAAGGAATTTCAGAAAAACTTTGCATGTAGCCTGAGTAGAGTTTGTCTTTGGGGAAGCTGGAGCATGATACATCTGCCATAAACATCCATGATTTTGCTGCCTTGTAGGCCAAAATGGCTCAAAATAAGTAAGAATTTTTTAAAGCACATTATGGAAGTATTGATCAAACCTTACAAAGTATTATTAAGAATCCAGAATGGACAAAGGAGAGAAAATACTTTCACTGTGAAAACATCTTAAAACAGAATTTAAAGGCATGCAGTTGTTTCAGAATGTGAATATAAAGCATGATACTATGGAAGTGGCTCTGTTGCTTTTACAGGTGCCACATAAACACTGACCTAGCCAAGATTCATGTTAAGGTTTATATATGCAGTCATGACATCTCTGCAACACAGTTTGAGCAATAATGAGGCTTTTTATAGTGCATGACATCTCTGAATTACACAGATTAAACTACCACTATCCTCCGAAACAACTCTGAAGTGACCCCTCTACCCACGTAAGAGGCAAAGTACTGTGGAATATCTAAAGGAACAGTCAGGTTTCACACATTACATGAGTTCTAAAATAGGATTAATTAAAATGAGACTCTCACAAAGGAAGAGAAAGCTGTCAGCGTGTTACAGTTATTGTGCCTAGTAGGATGCCTTATGGAAGGTAATTCAGGACTACTAAAAAAATAAAATTGGAGAAAAAAACCTTTGGTGCTTTCACTAAAGGAATGTTATTCCTTCAGAAACTTATAAAGATCTTAGAAAGAAAACTCATTTTGATTTGGAAGACATATCTTTTGTCTTCAAAAAATCAGATACTTCTTTTGGGGTGGAAGGAAGGGAGTAAAAGGCTTAATAGTCTTACTTCATAAATACAGTCCTAATAAATCGCTCTATTTTTATCCTGCCAGGTAAATGATAATTCATACCAAAGCTTA
This sequence comes from Phalacrocorax aristotelis, assembly GCF_949628215.1. Lineage (NCBI taxonomy): Eukaryota > Metazoa > Chordata > Aves > Suliformes > Phalacrocoracidae > Phalacrocorax > Phalacrocorax aristotelis. The sequence continues at coordinate 105,136,068 of NC_134276.1, read as the reverse complement.
CATCAGACATGTTTTGTCTAATGGGAGGAGGACATCGCAAGGCTGTTTTGGACATAACAATTGACTGACTTTGATCACTAGGTAGACCACCTAAACAACTTGGAATAACATTAGTATCAGGTGAGTAAACAATATGAAAGCTCGGTGAAAGTTTGTCTGTGTTGTCAAATACCAATTAAATCATTTTCTAATTTAAGGTAAATATTGAAACTACTTCTCTAGAAAAGCAAAGTGTTTCTCATTGTCTGCTTCTTAAAGAAAATTCCCAAAAGGTATAAGTTAGAGATTTAATGCAGAAATGGTTACTAGAATAGGTATCAAAGCATCACTTTATATCTCAAAATTTTCCAAGATGCCTTGGCACAGGCAATGTGGGAAAGTGAGAAAAACTATTACAAGTACAGAACCTACACAGAGGCTATAAGATGCCATAAATAGCTGAGTTTCAATCGTTCTGCCACTGGAGGTAAGGATCTTTCCCCTTTGGTTTTAATATACTCAAAATTTGGCCTCAGGGTTTCCATATCTCTTAATAATTCTTGCTACCAGCAAAAATTGATGACATTCTGGAGTTATAAAGTTCCAGCTATTTTGTTTAACATACATTTAAAAATGTAAATACGTAGTTTGTTAATACTGTCATATTTCATCTCCAGTTCAGAGAGTTACAATTCCTTTTCCTCTGTTTATTACCTACGCAAGTAGACAGTTAAGCCTTCTTAAAGTAATAGATCTGAGTAACATTCATATGGAGCATTTTTGTTGCCAGAGCAATTAAGAACTCCAAAATAGTCTAAATATCACATAGAACTGTTAAGTAGTAGTGATTATGACTGCTCAAAGTAGCCTGTGGCCCTGTCTATCAAGTTGTCTTATATTCAGTGTTTAGAGACATGGAAATTTTCAAATCTTTATCAGCATAGCAGAAAAGAACCCTGACTTCACTGGGACCATTGCTTCCTTTTACTGAACATATGACAATCTCTTTTCTTGGAAAGGAGGAAAACTGCTTTTTAAAATATTACTTTAAGAGTAAATGTTGTACAATATTAGCAGTATCCTGTTTGTTACCTGTGACTCAACAAGCCCCAATGAGTCACAGTCTTAAGAACATTTCTGTTGCAACTTTCAGCCTGACTAGAAAACAACATGCTATAAATAATCAAGTCACAAGTACTCAAATGCTTTTTTCCAGATGGAAGTAGAGTAAAGCACATTCAAGGACTTAGCTGAGTTTGGGACTTCGTGTGTATGACTTTGAAGGGATTAGCCAGTTGGATTTGGTAAGTTTCATCCCGTTGCAATACAAATAAAAGAAAAAGTACATATTTGTCTCATGAAATTTGGAAAATGACCACGAGGAATTGACTCTATAAATGAGATGAGAGACATTTAACTTAAGAAATTCTTCAGTGTCACACCTCGGATAGTAAATAAGCATTAGTGGTAACATAGAAGCAATGCCGAAGTACTATCATAAATTACACATTTACCAAAGGTGTGCAAAAACATAGAGTAATATACTGTGAATCCACTCCTTCCCTTTTCAAGGACAGTTTGCTTGCTATATAGAAAGCTGCAGAAAGACTCGAAGCTTCTTTTCAAGTTCTCAGTCTTTCCAGTATATTAGCATCTGTTCTCTTGGTTTCCATTTTCACTGTGGTTTAAGATATCTCATTTTTCTCCAGACAAGGTTATTTGGACTCTTTATTGGAAGTTCTTTATTAAGACTCAACAATCTCCCACTGTTAAAAATAGTAACTAGAATTATAAACTTGATGGAAGTTTAAGAATCAGTCATATAATATACATTATATAATACTAAAAATGACTGACATTTCAAACTGAAATAAATTTCAAACTAGCTAGAGGCTTTAGTTAAACTGTAGCAATGTATGAACTTTTAAAAATCTCAAGCACAACGAATGTTTCCATTTTCAAGTGAATTACATTTCTTGTTTATTTTCTTATATTTCTGTGCTTTTGTGAATTATGACCATAATTCATACATTCACAATAACAAATTTATGGAGGGATACATTCAAATAGAATGAGAACCCTCCAAACCACTATTTCTTTTAATATATTTAAAATGCATGTAACTTGCCTGAACAAAAATCAGGCTTTTTCCATATTTATGTTATAAGCAATCACTCTTTCAGAAAAGAATTGGTTCCCATGTGCAACAGATCAGGAAACACTGAAAGAGTGTTTCTTGCCATTCTTAAGGTCCATTCCAGCTCACAACCTTTAAGTCCGCATGTTTTCATCTGCGACAAAAACTAAACCAAAAACTTTAATATCACCTATGAAGAAAGAAAAGGACAGTAATTAAAATGTAGGATAGCTCATCACAACATGAAAACAAAAATAGTATATGTTAAAAAAATGAAAATTGTTTTGGGGAAAAAAAAATGAGATACATTCAATTCTAGTAATATGCTGAGATTTCCACATTGCCCTCTTTGTTCACCTAGATGTCAATGAGATAGATGAATATTCAAGACTGTTAAACCTCTGTTTTATTTAAGTAATTGCTTGAGATAATTTTTAGTACAGTCACTATATTTAGTGCACCAGTTTTCTAGAAAAGTCATAACTTTATGCAGCAAAACCTATCAGAATTAAAGAAGCCAGGAAGAAATGGTTTCACATTTTTTTGATGCTGAATGAATAAATGATGGAAATAATTTCTGCTGGCAAAAATAATTAAGTAAAATTTACTCTGGACTCCCTGAAAATACTCTGGATTCCCTTTAAAACACCTCATAGGCAGTTTTTTCAGTTATATGATCTGGTGTTTTTGTAAATTTTGAGAGAATAATTGAAAAGTAAAGGCAGATGCATCTGCTGGTCCCCTAAGAGGAGTATCAGGAAAGTACTCTAAAGAACCTGTGAAGACAACATAAACATTTTTCACACAGAGGATTTAACCTTCAAAAAATGAGATTTTAATCAAATCACACAACTCAGTCGTGAAATCATAGCGGCATTTGAACTTAAAAGCAGAATGAAAGTCAAGTGTCATTTATTTGAAAATGAGTTTGAAATCTCTGTTTTTGGGGAGGGAAGGAGCTTAGCCCACTTCTCTCTGTCTCTGCATATGTTTAGAAAATGGAGCTTGCTGTCCTTCATATTTCTTCCAGAAGAATACACGTGACTGGACATGTTATATTCTGCCAACCTTGGCTTTCTGCTCTGCATTCAACTATGGTTATGTTCTGACAATTCAAGTCAGTGTTTGCAACATTTGCTCCAGAGTTCAAATGCTTTCCCGGATGCCCACAGATTTCCAGAAGAATGTTTTTTGGGAAGGTTGAGTTCAATATGATTCCCTCCTGATGCTCACCAAAGTCTGGTTTCATTCTTTGCAGTGACAGCAGAAAGTGACCTGGCACAGGGCTGTGGGTAACTCGGGAAAAGTCATGTACTTCTCTATCAGTGTCCCAGTTAACTGCAGGAGGTGAGGTAAAAGCTGCATCTTGATAAGTTGGTTTGGTTGTGATAACCTTTCTTGCTTTTTCTTTGCGTTTTTGGTGTGCTAATTTATCCAGATATTTTATTTATTGCCATAGTGGATTCCAAGAGAAATATCCTCCATTTGCTTTGAAGGCACTTAAATTTTCTAATCCTCTTTGTTTTCAAAGCAGATAAAATCAGGAATGAAAATGAGATTTTACTTAGGTATAGAGTATAGCTTTAGCCTCAATGCAATAGGAAGAAAAAGCTGAAAAGAATATAGATACCTTTAGTGCTTCATTGGCATATGTATTACATGGTGTTACATATTTTATTGCTGATCTCTTCAAGTCAATACAAAAGCTGTTTAGTACACTACACTCCTCAGAAATATTTGTGGCATTGACCTGAGTTCTAAATTTCCTTCCAAGTGGAGTGTTCAAGTCTTTATTTTCTTGGCTGCTTTCATTATGTCCATTCATTATGACTGAGTAATGAAGCAGTCTTATCTGACTAAGAGGTGAACTATTTTATCCTCTTGAGGAACACATCCTCATTGTTTTTTTAAATGGGCACAAGTACAAAAAAATTCCTTTACACTAATATTTGTGTCTTAATTTTTTATCACCAGAGCAGACTTTCACAAAATTTCAAGTGCTTCCTGTTAGCAGCTGAATTTGTATGAGGTATCCAGTTTTCATTTCCATACCAGGCCTGAGGCAAATGCAAATAAATAAGGAAAGAAAAAAAATAGAGAGTGTGCTTTTTCAAAATAAAGAAAAAAATTCCAAGTTTAATTTAATTTGAAATTTTAAAGAAAGGAATCAGTTTTCACGACTTGTTAATTGAATAATGAATTATAAGATATTTATAATGTGCCATTGCTCTTCACTGGAGATTGTACCTTAAGCAATTTGGTTCTATTTACAGTAGAAAGTCTTTAAAAGTTATAAAAGTAAATGCTGCTTGGGGTATTAATTGACAGGAAGCAATATAAAATAAGATTTTGAGCTGTATCAAAAGTAATTAAACTACTGAGAATATGAGATGCTTGATGCTCTGTGGGAAGTGTTATTACTTATATTGTAATAGTTCCTAGGAGTCCCAAGAGTAAGCCATTACCCAACAGTGATGGCTCTGTACAAAACAGAATACGAAAACCTCCCTCAATCAGTTTTCAGACAATGTGACTGCAACGTAACGTCCTCATCGCTGAACCTGAGATTAAACTACCTGATAAAGTACTGAGCGCAATATACCCACACTGAAACCCAGGTTCTTTCCTGTTCAGTGACTTCACATCTGTGATAGACTGGTCCAAACTAAGACTCCATATCTTTCCTCAGAACTAGACTCCAGTATTTGAACTTCAATAATGAACCCTGCAATAAATTTTGGATGTGTATAACATCACAGTCGTACTGTCTCAAATTAGAAAATAATAATATATTTTTAAGAAATATTTTTAAAATTAGAAGATGAACATACCAGTAGCTGCCTTTCATTAAACTGTGAAAGATGTCAGGGTTTAATACGCTCTACTTTGACTATTGTAAAAAGACCATCAGGGACCTTCACTGGAGGTGCTTGCTAGCATAGGACCTGGCCTTACTGTTCAGTGACACAGGATTGTGTTGAAAAATGCTGACTTGCTGTCTCAAGTGCAAGCATTAGGTAAATGAGAGGAAGGGTGTCCATGAAGCTTTGTATACATTTGTGGAAAGCTGCTAGGCTTCCACCACACATCCCATTCCGGAGTGGTTCCCTGGGTTTTCAAAGGCCTAGGGCTCCACGGCAACAGAGTTGCTCCAGAGCACCCATTCTCACCACCACAGAGCTGTGAGAGCCCCAGCTCTCCCTGCCACAGAGCTCTGACACGGCACTTGGAAAGCAGGCCGGTCACCCCAGCATTTCCAGACACTTGGTTAACTAGCCAACACTGTGGGATTTCCCTGGAGCACATTCAGGCTGGAAACAAATTTTAAATGCTTCCAGTTAATGAGATGTTTTGTTTCTTTCAGCTGTTTCAACTATTGGTTTCACATGCAGTTTTGCCACTAAACTCAGTCAGGCCCCCAGTTTACACTAAGGGTATTATGAGATTAATGATTATGAGATTAGTGAAGTTTATCTTGGTTTAAAAGAAATCAAAATCACTCGTCAGAGTTGATAAATACCAATTGGTCAAGGTGTGTCTGAATGGTACAGAAATTCACCACACCAACTGAAAAACTGAAACCACAAACTTTCTTCTGCTTGAAAGCAGAAGCAAATGCAACACCACATGGATACCTAAACTCTGAGACTGTAAAGTGTATTACACAGGAAAGATGACTGGCACAAGCACAGGATGTTACTGAAGCTAATAAAAAAGAAAACAAAACCCAATGAGGTTTAAACTTACATTAAACCTATGTGGTCAATTAATCATAATATGAACTGTTCACCACTGAAAACAAATTCATGCACAAATAGTTCAAAATACTTACCCTGATGGGGAGAAATTCTTATTTCCTGGATTTAATAGCTATATTATTTTTTCTTTCTGAGTAATGTGGATTTGTTATACTTGGATCCCAAACTCAGTGTGACTTCCATTTTTTCAGAATAATAAGAAACAAAAAAAAGCAAAATATTACATGTCACTTCAACAGAGTACTGGGAAATTTCAAGGTTTCTAAAGCTTCTTTGCTGAATGACACTCTCCAGTAAGTAATGCTGGCAGTATTTCTCATAAATGCCAAAAAATAATTATATTAAAAATTGCAAACATTACCTCAGAACTCAGCAGGGCTTAGAAACTTTTCCAAATGAACTCCTCTCAGCTGTTGCTGAAAGGAAGTGTGGTTTTTTAATTTGTGACCACCATCGCTAGTACAAGAAAAGGAAGTGATTTGGTTTGGGTTTTTGTTGTTATTTCATGTTTTTTTTGTTTTTGTTTTTTACTACTTCTATTTTTATTAATAGATGTGCTGATTTTAACAGAAAGTGGGTGGATTTTTCTGGGAAACAGAATCCTTTGGTTATCTTGAATTCAGGTATCTCCATATATACCATTTTCACTGACATAAATGTTTCATGAAAGAAAAATTAATATAAATTCTGTTTGAATAAAAGATAATTTCTCATTCTTGTTCTTTTGTCTCAGTTTTAGCTGTGGTGAAAGGATGCAAACTGTGTCAGAGGTCACAGCCTTATGTTTTCTCAGGAGGCAGACCAGGGTCAATCTGTGCTGCAATTTTTCTCACACTGCACTGTATCATACCACTGGTCTGAGGGGACCATTAATTCCACATGACATGATAGCTGATTTGCCATATTATTTAATTTTTAAGAGTTTGCTTACAAAAGGATTTTTAAAAGTCCTCCGTATATCAGGAGAAGCTTTCAAAATTTTGTGGGAAGAAAACCCCAAATGAACCAAAACCCCTTCAAAGCCAACATACAACAAATAACTCCATAAAAGCACTCATTTGCGAGGTAAATGATAAATTAGTCCTAAGATGAAGGACTTCTCTCTCAGTTTTACCTTTCTAAATAAATGCCAGTCTTTAATATTCTCTGCTTAACTCTTTTATGGAATCAGCAGCATCTAAGGACTGAGGTGTTATTCAGCTCAAAATGCTGCAAAGATCTCAGATTGGTCTTTGTTGGATTTCTGTAAAATTTCAACATGGTTTCAGAGTCCTGGTATTTATTTCAAGGTCTTTAATGTCTCAAGCCCACTGGATTAACCTCTTGTTTCTCTGACACATCAGAAAAGTACAGCAAAACTCATGATCAATGGTTTAGAAGTAAAGATCTTTTGGGGAAGCAACCTGAACTATGGAATGAGGCACTAAGGCGGTAGGAACCACCCCAAACCTGAGCACTTTCTGCCCTGAATTCAAAGGGACAGCCTACTGCGCTGGACAGCTTCCCAGTTTCCAACACTAAACAGCAAGGGTCACTGGACAATTAAGCACTGATGCTGCATAACTTTATGCACAAAATGACAGTGTCAGGTTGCAAGCTGTCTTTAGCAAACCCCCTTTCTGTCAAAGGATGATCAGGATCTTATTATACATTCTTCATTTAAAAAGAACAGGAACTTATGATACCACAGTTTAAAAATCAGAACATGGTAATGCTAGTATTTAAAATAACATAGAAATAATCTGCTAAAAATGAATAAAAGTATGCAAGATAGCTTATAATCAATGGAACACATTGTACAGAATACAAACATATGCTGAAATTTACTGCTGTGAGATGGTGCTAGTATGGATGCTATATTTCTTTACATAGAAATCATAGAAATTACTGATGTGTAATGTGTTAAAAAATAATGAATTTTTCTTTCCGCGGTCACTTTGTAGAATAAATTCCCTAGAAAGGTATAATATTATAAGCATCAATTTTGAAAAAAGATGCGAGCTGCGGTGCAACTTACTGTTTCGGTCTTTCTACCTATATCATTTATAATATACTCCATTATTATACAGAAAAAATAGTTTGCCTCCAGTTCAAAAGGGACACTTCAGTGAAAAAGCAAAACAATCTGTTCTTTTTCACATTGTTAATATTTGGCACTGTAGTCAAGTTGGAAGTGTTGAGAGCCTCTGATCTTGTCACAGGAAAGGATTATGGGTTGAGATTCAAAAGCTGCAAAGTCACATTGTGATCATTTGGCTGGGCTGTCTGCATACTGTGTCTGCTGGGTCCTCACCTTGCGTGTTTTTGCATTGTATCAGTTGCTCTTATTTGAACTCCAGTATATCTGTAAGTTATTCCTCTTTTAAAGATATCAAGTCACAAGCCACCTACCATGTCTGTTGTTAGGCTTTTTAATGGATAAATACTGTCACTATTAGCTCTGAGTATGTGGTCTCCTAGTCCTTTCCCCTTCCATCGCCTCAATGCCCTCAGCCTCTGTTGCTGGTTTTCAGTTTGGGTGGTACTAATTTGGTCTAATTTTGCCAGCTAAAGGCTGGGAAGCCTCAGCTGCTTGTCATTCTTCCCCTGTAGTCAATGGAAGAAAAGAAAGATACCAGGGAACATCTTTTTTTCAAACATGCGTACCTATGAGCAATAAGATTAAAGTCCTTTCAATGTACCAGTCTGTCACTACAAGAGAAGACTGGACAGCTATATGATACACCTACACCTACATATTTGAGGTTAGATGAAGTTGAATTCATCCTATTAAGAACATTTCAGAAGGGGAATATAAAAATAAATCACAGGATGTCCACAAATTGAAACCCAACTAAAGGAAGGTAGTTTCCTAGGGAAGGTAGTTTCTACTGAGAGGCTTAGTTTCCCTAAGTAAGGGAAAACACATGGCCTCCTCTTCACTCTCAGTCCGACATGCCTTCCTTTCAGGCCAAAAGGGAACTTAAAGTTATTATTGTTATTTTGTTCTCTGAGCCTGTAAGCCTCCAGTGCAGTAAGCTTATTGGAACTAGGACAAGGTGAGCTTGTTGGGAGTTATCAGAAAACATAGCTGGAAGCCTTGCTGAAACTTTGCTGAGCATATTAAAACAACAGTTTACAAAGCTTTGCACCTTGGCTGAACATGAGTACATTCTCACTGAGATGACAAAGAGCCAGTTGGTGCTATAATGTATGGAGGTACTACAGCTCTTCAAAGAAATACATTTTAATATTAGGAAATCAAGGCATTTTCCGCTAATGTCCCTCTTGGAAATGGCAGGGTAGTTTTCACTGAAACTTTCAAAAAAATTTTACTTGAAGTAATGAGCAAGCGTGGGAAATTCAGCCCAACCAGTGAAATCTGGCAAAGTAAAAAGGAACAGAGTTTATAATGGAAATTTCATGTAACCTTAATTGCAGACAAGTCTACAAGTTCTACCTGCTCTTGTGGGTGACACTAGAGGGTATTATGCTTTTGTACAACTTTGGGGTTTTTGTTTGGGTTTGTTTTTTTTTTTTGCTTTGTTCCCTCAGCCTGGGAACAAATTAAGCGTGGAAAAAAAATGCTTGCACTGGTATTCAGTGTTGGTTACAAAATGTTTGGGGAACAATGATCTGTGAACAGTGGCAGCTAGCTCAGCTTTGTTCTTTTGCAGAAGTCAGAACTCGAGACTCAGCTACTGTATGGGAAGAAGGATCTAGCTGGGCTAAGATTCTCAGAAAAATGGATTGCCCTTGAACCCTCTTTAATAATTTCATGGTAGGACTGCCATGTGAACACCTAAAGGAAGCTATACTTAAAAAGTAACCGTACTCTCCATTGATTATGTTTGTGACCTAGGAAGACAAATTGCAAGTTCATTACATGTTTCTGCTTGAGAGAAAAGTATTTCTACTATCCAGACAGGTCACGTATGGTGCATATCACTAGAAGTAACACTAGATTTTTCTCATTTTAATAAGGTCTGTATTACTTGCTACATCTACTGTGAGACTCCCTTGTATTTGTGTATTTATGTATTTATATAGGGGTGTGTTTGTGTTTAAACATATTCATCAGCCAGATGTTTTTTACTCAAATGTGCATGACAGATATAAGTGATTTTGATCCAAGATCATGTGTGACTTATGAAGGCTGATGCAAGTTGCACCTTCTTCCTGCCTACGAGGGTCAGAAGGGAAAAAGCTACAAAGGATCCAAATGTTTCGCCTAGGTAAAATGCTAAGAAGCCATGAAGGCTGCCTGAGAAGAACCAGTGATGTGCATTGGAAGGTTCACAGCAATCCTCTACCAATAACGGACATTTAAAAAAAAAATCTGAAAACTTATTAAGCTACATTCACAAGTATTACATTAATCTGGATCTAAATTGTTGAGAAATTGTTACTTTTTCTTCAAAAACACGTGTTCAAAGTTGTTCATTTCAAATATGTTTCTGTTCCATTCAAATGAATATGAATATTTCACATTTATCTGTGAATTATACAGAAAACCCTCAGTAAACACCCCTGCCCAGTTGTCATGTCTCCTACTCCAAAAATTTTGATAGTAACTTAGATTTGATAGTAACTTAGACTGTTTCTTACAGTCTTCTATATGTTTAACTATAAAATGCACCTAAAATTCATACTCGTCATTCTCCCAATTTGTCCACCTGCAGCTCTCCCACCAATGTCTGAAAGCTCTCTAAAACTTTCAGATGGGAAGTCCAAGCACCCAACTCAATTCTAAGCCTGCTCGCTTGTAACTGGAATTTGGAATATAAACTCGATGCATAGGCCTTGATGACAGGATGTCTGCCTGTGGCAGTCCCACAACACAGTTTCTGAGTTCTCATCTTGCAGCCGTGTTCTTTCTTTATATACCTGTGTGAGGGCTCCAGCCACCATCTGAGCAGTCTGGTGCTTTTGGAAAGGTATTTTATGACACTGAGCTGGATGAGGGGAGTAGTAAAATGAGCCTTTCTTATCAACATAGCTGCAAGCCCCATGGGCCCTGTGAAAATATGAGCTGAATACTTATAAAGAGGAGGAAATCAGGGAGACCCTTCTAAATGCTCATGTTAGTGTTTTACCTGCTTCATGCTGTCCACACTGCAGTACTACTGAGGGGGCATATAGCACATGGGAGTCTTCTGAGCGCAGAAAGGCATTGCATAGGAGGTGGTACTTCTGACTGCCTTCACACTTCCTGCTGAGATAAACTGCATGGTAACATACACGCAGGCAGTGCTGATTCAGCATATTTTTATTCTCTCTTTTATTCTTATACACTGGGGGAAGAACAAGGTCGCATAGCATAACAGTAGAACATTTCGGAAAGTGCAGTAAATAACATACACGTGATGATATACTGGAGAATTAACATGCTCATAACTTGCACAAAGGAACCACAAAGCATGCCTAAGCTATTTTTGGATATGTACCAAACGGACAGTGTTAATTTAAATTTATCAGATGTTTAACTTTCCAAAGAAATAAGCCTTAATCAAATCAAACACTAGTGGAAGTGATTTCACGGGACTTCACTGAAGCCCAAAGAAAACAGTTAGTTTAAATTTCAAAAAATATATACACTTTGAGTGTTTGGGAAAAAAAAACCCAAAACATTAAAAACTCAAACCTAGGCCATGAATAAGAAATACTATGATGAAACGTACAAAAAGGAAACAGTGAATAATGCCAAATAGACCTGATTTTCATTGTTCTTCCACCGCGGACCCAAACTGATAAGTAAAGCTGTTCACAACACAGGATTTTAGGATTCGTTGCATTCCTTCCTTTAGTTTCTACCATACAGAAGGTAGAATATGGTTGACTGTACATGGCTAATACAGTTAATAGAGCAGCTGGGCCACTTTATGTGAAACCTGACTCAGTAAGGACAAAAGGCTATACTTTGGTAACCTTCATGTCCTATGAATAACCTGCTTCCTCTGTACATCTGGAGAACTCTTCTTTCTGCCTTTAAGTGTCATCTCTGAGGGGAACCACCTACATACTTCAGATAATCCCCAGATACATACATAATTCCTCCTCAAGCAACCAAACAGCTCGAGTTAATGTTTCCATCAATTAAGAAAACTCAATAAAAATTTCTATATTTTGAACGTAGGATTTTTTTTTCTTGGGATTGATTCTTTTAATAACCGGTGCTGTATCTGCTTCAGTTAATTAAATTTCACAATGCTTCTGATGCGTTTAGGATACAAAACTGACCAGGAAGGAATACAAAGGGAGATTTTACATTCAAATTTACAGCTTTTCTTAAAAGCAGGTTGTGTGCCCAAGATCTCTGATTTACTGAAGTTAGTAACCATTGCAGCAGCATTTACAACTTTATGCAGCTCCAAGATATGTAATTAAACATGTACATTCATTCCAAAGAGACAGATGGCCATATGATTAACTCTGACGCCAGACTGCCTCGACATTGAAGCATTCCATTGTCTTCCCCCTCATTCCAATATCTTTTCTGCAGACATTACCTTCTGCATTGAAAGTGCAGACCTGACTCTGCAAAAAGGTTGATACTCTTGGGTCTTTGTTGTAGTAAAGGACGTCTGTGAAAGTTCCAGGGCTCCCTTGCATGCAACTAGAAGCATTTCCAAAACCAAATAAATTTTTGCTGCTTTTATTGTTTTGCCTGTCATAGTAGTACATAGTAAACAAAATAGCAGAATGAAAACAAACGAAGCCCAAGCTGTTTGTGAACCCAGAGGTTAAATTAGATTCCCTACTCATATCAGCAAGGTTAAGATGCACCTTGCATCTGCTACAGTTCGTAACATTGCTGACCAGTGTTATCTGACAACACCAGCTCTCTTGGTGGAACAGCAACCAAAGAGGACTGTCTAGTCTGACACACAGAGCCATACCAGGCAGAGAGGAAGTCAATAGTATTGGGTTTAGCCCAAGGACCCAGATATACTGGAAATGAGTCTTTCTCCTTCTAACTGACAGCTACTCACATGATATTTCAACACTTTTGCTTCCACTCTGGCTACAAACCATGAAATGCAGATGTGAGCAAAAAGGGTTTGGGTTTTTTCTTTTAGTTAAGCTAGGACAGTGATTTGTTTACTTTTCTCTTTTTGCTGTTGTGTTAGAATATTCTGAACAAAACCTTCAGGAAGAGTTTATGTTGGGCCTTCTTTACACCATGGGGCGCATTTTTACCCTCACATCCAACTACCATATATTCTAAAATATGAGATACCATGAATTTTGCTTCATAGACTAAAATAACATTACAGTGTATTCATCCTGTAGCATGCTTTATCAATATTCTGGCCACAATGTTTGTAAACAGGTAAACCAACATATTTAAAATAACATTTTATCCAGAAAGATGATTTATGTTTCCATAACTCCTAATTTTATTCATACCAGCAGTGCTGGTACTGAGATGACATGTAATATATTTATAGAAAACCAAACTAGGACTGCAACTAAGGATTTTGTGACAGTAATTTCATATTTTTCTTTTACATTGGGTACTATTTATGCAGCCACAATTTTATGTTTACCGGGATTTGCTTACTTTTTATTACTCCTTCAATCTCCCCAGCTCTGCCACTTTCAGTTTTTGCACGTGTTGTTCTTCCTACTCATGGAAAACCTCCTATGAGGTGGTAGGAGTCTTTTCTGCTTCAGGAGCAAGAACAGCTGACTGCATCAATATTCACAGTGATAATATATCACTGTGATAATATATCACAAAGTGGTAATATATCACTTTACTGTCCCTATCTTTAAAACAGGACTTTGTGTGTGTGTGTGTGTGTGTATATATATATGCAAACAGGTTAATTACCATGCAAGGGATTAATTATATGTAGAAGTCTTTCTTGCAGATCCCAGTGTCTCTAAGGTTACGAACATACTTTCAACTTTTTTTTCTTTTTTTTTTTTTTTTGGGGGGGGGGGCAGTAAGGGGGAGAAGGCTAGCTAGCAAAGTTATGTTGTTGCAGTTAACATGAAGCCACTGTTTCCAGCTAAAGCAAAACAAGGTGGAAGTAGACAAATACGCTAAAAATATGGCATATGCAGTTATTGAACCAAGAATACGGTGAAACTCATCACTGCCAATTAGAGCAAAACTTATTTAAAATCTTACCCATAGCATCTAGAGTCACACATTTTTAATTTACTTTGGCTTTGATATTGACTACAAGCCACAGATGTTTCGTTATTAATGAATGCCTGGATCTGTTACAGTCCCTGAGAACTATGCTTTTTAGCACTGTGGTGCTGGGATACTTCCCTCAACATACGGCATCAACGTTATTCCATCTCACAACCCATTGCCATCACACTAATGCTATTATGCTAAAGGAATCTTTCAGATAAAATGCATTTCTCACATAAGGCAGGTGCTTCCCTAATCAATATGCTAAAACGTGATCTAATGAAAATAATGAGGAAAATAGTCCTTCTCCCTTTGTGGGAGACTAACCTGAGAATAAGAGATGGGAAAGGGGGGGAAAATGGTTCAAAGATGAATGGGTCTTAACGGAATGGTACCTTTAATAAATTAATGATGTACTTGCAGCAAAGGATTTGTAACTGAATGCTAATATACATACACACACACACACAGAGTTAAATCTTACTTTCTCAGGATTTGTATTTTATTTGTAAAAATAAACATATACAGAGCTGCTTAACTTATTTCTTCTGTGCAGTTTTAGCTCACTAATTAAAAATGTATTTCACAACAAGCTTTCTGATTTCAGTTATTTTTTGGTATTCTCAGAGCTGGAAATTGTCTTAACTGCTTACTTAGTCAGTAGCAGAATATTGTGATATATCAGAAGCAGCATACGGTTGTCACAAATAGGACTATAAGACAGCCAATATAAAATATCAAAAGACCGAGTTATCACAAGTATTAACCAACAGAAAGCATGAAACATAAATTTCACAGTGTTCTTATTGCTCAAAGTCAAACATTTTATCTGGATTAATCCCAGTCATGGATTCTTAATTTTTGCTGTCATTTTACTCCCAGTCAGAGAATTTGGATGACACAGAAATTCAATAAAAGAGTGGGAGTAACCTTCAAAATCTCAAGCAGCATCTTTACCCTTCCCACCCCTAATGCAAGTTATGCAACAGAAAGCAGTGGTGTAACAGGGACTAAGACAGTGGGCAGACCATCTAAGTGACAGGAGTTTTACCTTCTGGGACCCATATTCCTGGTGTGGATTTCTTAAAGCCCTTCTAGGCACCTTAATATTTTATAAAGAATGAGTGAGGAGAATTAGATGCTGTGAAATGGGCTCCACAGTTAAGAATCACAGAATCCCAAAATGGTAGGGGTTAGAAGGGACCTCCAGAGATCATCTCATCCAACTGCCCTGCTTGACCAGGGAAACCTCGAGCAGGGGGCACAGGACCACATCCAGGAGGGTTTTGAATGTCTCCAGGGAAGGAGACTCCACACCCTCCCTGGGCAGCCTGTGCCCCTGCTCTGGCACCCTCACAGGAAAGGAGTTTTTCCTCATATTCAGGTGGAACTTCCTGTGTTCCACCTTGTGCCCATTGCCCCTTGTCTTGTCATTGGGCACCACTGAAAACAGTCCGGCCTCATCCACTTGACACCTGCCCTCCAGATATTTATAGGTATTGATGAGATCCCCCCTCGGTCTTCTCTTCTCCAGGCTGAACACAGGTCTCAGCCTTTCCTCATAAGGGAGATGCTCCAGTCCCCTGGTCATCTTGGTAGGTCTCTGCTGGACTTGCTCAAGCAGTTCCACGTCCTTCTTAAACAGGGGGGGGCAAAACTGGACACAGCACTCCAAATGTGGTCTCACTAGGGCAGAGCAGAGGGGCAGGATAACCTCCCTCGACCTGCTGGCCACACTCCTTTAATGCACCCCAAGGTACCCTTGGCCTTCTTGGCCATAAGGCACATTTCTGGCTCAGAGTTAGCTGGTTGCCCACCAGCACTACAAGGTCCTTCTCAGCAGAGCTGCTTTCTAGTGGTCAGCCCCCAACATGTACAGATGCATGGGGTTGTTCCTCCCCAGTCGCAGGACCTTGCACTTGCTCTTGTAAGTGAAAGAAAGGACACTTAAGTAGACCAATAAGCAATACTGAAGAGAAAATGGGTTTAAATTTCTCCCTATCCACCACATACAGCATTAAGGCATCGCATTGCTTTTAGCTTCCCACTAAAGTTTCGAGGCTGGCGATACTGTTAAGTCTGCTATGAATCTCCTCTGCTTTCCTAGCAGGTGGCAGCTGTTTCATCATGTCCAAAAGTGCAAAATTAGCTCAAATAGTTAGAATAGCCAAACAGAAATGTAGTAACTCTGCATATAGCTGGGAATCCAGTGGGCAAACTGCTTTCTTTGGCTTGCAGGCAGAGAGATGTGTTTTGTAGAGCAGTTTCACGGAGGAATTCACAACGATCTTCCCTGCAGGATATAGTCAAAGAAAACAAGTCTTAGAGCCAAAACGGATGTAAATGGTGGCATGAATACATGTTCCTCCAAAAGAATATAGAGTGTTAACAGCTGTTTGAGAATCTGTAGGAAAATAACTAATGGGTAGCTATTGGCAAAGAAAAGATTGTATTTCAGATTGTTTCGTTTGATACATTTGTCTAAAAAGGTAATAAAAATAAAATACCCTGAAATAATCACTACTAAGCAACAATGTGGAAGAGAGAGGAGTTGGTAAATAACCCATTTTAATATCCATTTACATTATAAAGACCATTAAGGGAAAAAATTCATTTTATTGACAACTTTCTTGAAACTACTCCAAGTCAGAAGATGGGATTACTGTGGGTACTAATGTGACCTTTGCCCTATTTAAGACCCTTATGTAAAAAAAATCTCAAGGTATAGAGTTTTAGAAGTGTATGAGAAAGACAACTTGTAAGCACTAAGACAAAGCATGGGATTTTGTAGGCCTTCTTGTTTTTCACACCACACCACCCATCTAAAATGCTGTGCTATGCCTGTCCCTGTTCTCCAGTAGCTCTTGATTACCCCAGTTTAAATAAAGCATCTGTCAATATTCCCATTAAAGCCTCCATCAGCTCTGACAAAACCACAGATCCAGTGGGAGTTCAGCATAGTTCCCTTAGGTTAGGAGCCTTTTTCCCCCTCTAGTGCTAACCAATTACATATGGGCCAGTTTAAAAGTCATGTGGGGTTTCTGTGGGAACTGCCTCCACACTGGCTGGGTCCCACTGCAGCTGCCTTGTAACAATCATTAACGGGACACAGAGGGAAATAATACAACTTCCAGATTTAATTTCCACAGTGGTGTCCAAGTCCAGCACAGAGCAACACCTCTTTCTTTCCCACCCTGGCCCTGATTTGCAGCCTCCGTGGGACTCTGCCCCTGAAGCTCCAAAGACAGGCAGGGAAACCAGGGTCTCCCAGCAGCACCATGTCTGCCCCACCAGCTGCAGATACAGTGTGCCAGGGCTGTCTTTAAAGGCAAATGTGAAGTCAGTTCACTTTATCACACAAAAGGCGCTCCTGGCACTTAGGACGGGACTGACTATCCAAACTCAGCCTTCCCTTATGCCCAGGTGAAATGAACAAGTATCATCATTTGTTAATGTGGTATAATCAGCCTCTCAGATACACCTGCCAGGTTCAGGAGTGTGCAGTGGTCACCATCTACCATCACCTCCTAGACAAGATGTGGGAAACCAAGAAAGTGCAACTGCTGCAAGGGACAGACTCTCTAAGATCCCAAGAGTGTTAGGCTTGTACTGTCACTTTATCTTTGCACAGATTATGCCCAACACAAAAAAGAGACAGCCTGGAGCTGTGGAGGCAGGATGTAGAACAGAAATATCCAATCACACAATAAAATAGTAAGGCCTATACAAAGCCTCAGAGCTGTTGGACAAGATGGTGAGAATGCCTTTGCAAAGGACTGCTGGGCTATGGCTATAGCCGCGTGTAGCAGCACAGTTGCTACAAAGGAATCCCACTCAGATGACTTCATTCTTCAGTTTTTGCTCTCCTGTTCCTGTGTGTGTGTGGCATTGTCTCAACAACTCACACCTCCCTGGTTTAGTTTTCACAGCAGAAATCACTACTTTTTGTTTGTTTGTTTGTTCTTCAGATAAAACAACGCAGGTTTTCTTCGTTTATGTCATTAACTAATATATATGCTACGGGCAAGCAATTACAGAAGTCAGCAGTTTAATAGAGGAAACTGCAATGAGGCCGTGTGCTGTGGATGCCTGCTAGGCAAGACCCCCAACAATGGGTTTATGGGGCTTGTATGGTCACACGAAGTACAGAAGCCACTTGATGCTTTTATGGAAAATTCTGTAACTGCCACATGCTCACAATGTATATTAGCACCATTAAAATCCTTTCTTGCTTTAGGTGAAATTTTTCTGTGTAAAGTGGAAGCACGCAAACTGTGACATATTTAAGTGCACACATAAGAATAGTAGACTGTACGTACTTTTATACTGTCCTTCTTGTATGTGAAATTTAATGACAGGATTGAAGACCGATATCCAGGGAAGTTGAGGAGTAGGGCAGAAAAGGCATCAGACTTACTGAGGGCATCAAAACTAATTTGAGCAAAAGTGCTGCAGAACTAAAGCATATCTAAACAACAACATCAACAACCTTAAAAGTTGTTCCTGTAGGCAAAAGTGCCTTTTTTTGACCAGTAGCTCTTCAGCAAATTTCAACTCAGAGTTAAATTTTTACATCTGCTTTTGAAAGCTCCTGTAAATAAGATGTTATAATGGAAACAATGGCACATATTTAAATTACACTGTGATGCAATCATATGTCTTTATAATAAACAAATGCTTATTTCTGGAAATGTGCACATGGTTTGGGCACGAAGACTGAAGGAGATCCATCATAATTTTTGACAGAAACCATTGTTTTTAGGTTAATGTAAAGTAGAAACAGACAAGAACTTACTTTGTAATAGTGATTTTGTTTCTAGCCATCTGGAGTTTTGTGTGTGAAGCTCCAGTTTCCTGTGGGGGGTGCAATTCTGTTTCCCATTTTTTTTCATTCTCATAGATAATAGTTTGGTATGCATGGTGGTATTTTACGTCCTTGCTGATCAGCAAACAGCTCAGCAGAATGCTCATCACACTGAAGTCAGTTGAACCACTGTACGTGTCAAGTCAAGCTTCTAGTTGGTTCAGAACCTCAATTAATTTCCATAGTTAAAGAGCAGACCCTTTCATGATACACATGTTAAGTGCAGACATCAGAAATACACTTGTATTTGGCCATAATTATGAATATCAAATAACTTCTTGTTCAGAATTCTAATTCCTTCCAAAACAAATTAAAAAAAAAACAACAAAATTTTTAAAAAATACAGAAATAAAAATTAAAGTGATACAAAGCTCTAAGAACTGCTTACTGGATCTGAGAGGATTCCTTCCAATTAACAGGAATGCCTGACTGAGCATTTGCTAAAACTAATCTAGAACTGCAGAACATCATTATCGGAAATCACAATTCAGACAATATTCTGAACTCACAGATTCCATGGTATGAATGACTCCATTTACTGTGCTTGTTGTCAAACTGGAATATTCATAGACTCAGGGCTTCAAATTATTTCAGTAAGAGGAACAAAAATTTCAAATATGCTACTTCCTGATTTTGAGTGCCCTTGTTTCAAGTTTGCAATGAAGACAAAAACATAAACCCGTTTTTCTAAAATTCAGACAAACTTTTTCACAGTGCAGTCCTTCCTACTGTCTCCAGCTGAACACTTTTTAGAGGAAGAACTTTCTTATTTTATTTTTTTTTAATCCTGGCCAACAACCAAGTTCTAACCTCTCCTTTAACAATACCATTTCTTATTAAAATGATTTAATTTCTGGAGATCATTAATAGACTAAGATATTCTGGTACAGATTTGTTTATAGCAACAAAAGCAGTGATCCTGGCTCGTTGTCAGTTACAGCAAGGCTAAACTATGCTGGTGTGCCCTGCATGTGGGCACCTCTCCAGCAGAATGGACTGTCACTGAGAAGAAGTACACATTTCCTGCATCACTAATTGACTGTTGTTGTCAAAGGAGGCATAGCAGCTAAGGAATGCTGTGAACATGCTGGCTTCTGAAGCATCTTCTCGGAGCTTTTTTACAGTTGACATAAGTTTTTCTGCCCTTAGGTGTTTGAACTCAATTAACCCATCTACTTTTTTTCTCTGTCCTTACTGGTGAATACAGAGCAGTAGGGACCACTTTCCCAAGTGTTTATTTATTTGGTGTGCTACCACTTCAAAACTACAGCCACTGTACAGCCTTTGTGCAGGATATCAGTAGCAAAGGCATGTGGTAAAGGTGTTATGGACAACAAATGAGAGTATAAAAATAGCATTGTTACTATGTGTTCAGAAAAGTTATATGTACTTATTAGAGTCCATGTTGCACATCTTGCTTATATAAATACAAATCACAGCAGACTTTAATAAATAAAATCCATCCATCATGGAGGTTGATTGCCACGATGATACCTCCTATAGACTAAGTCACATGTATAAAATATTTTGCTTCTTTAGTTTTGTTCTTGACATATTGTCAGAGCTGGTGAAAGAACTGATTGTTTCACTTTTAATATGTTCTGTCCTCATAATTATGTACAAATAAAATTGGATTCACTATTTCCTAGCAAAGCATGTGTCATTGCTTGGACTAGATAAGGTCTGAATTGTTATTCCTGCCAGATCAGGGAAGAGAATGGAACATTCAGATCCTCATTAGTGGTACCATGGGACAAGTCTTGCAGCATTAAATACTAGACACTCAGTCATGTAGTGAACTGTATTCAACCTGCCCTGGCTCCAGAGAGGACACAGCAATGCTGCATCTGACCCAAAATGAAATCTTGGATGATGTCATGATTATATGCAGCCTGCAAGAAGTTTCACACTTGTACTGTGTCCAAGCTAAATACAAATGGATTGTGTACAAATGGATCAGGTCACAGATCCCAGAATGAGTGGATATAAACAGTTCCAAATAGTTTTATATAAAGTAAAATTCTCCTCACGTACTAACATGTGTTGGATACCACATTGTATATACAGATGGATAAATAAAAAATGAATAAATAAATGTACCCTTTGACACAAGAGTGTTCTTGTAGTACGTACGAGTGTATTTGAGCTTCCTGTCATTCACAGTTTACGATCTACAAGTAGAAAAGATGAGAATAAAACAGAAGTTACAGTATTACCCATCACTTCTTGTAGTTGCACTATCACTGACATTGTACGCCAGCATGGACTTCTTTCCTTATGGACCCATGTTATAGCTCAGAATCTCAGTTTGACTGGATGTTGCAACCCCTTAACAAGTTCATAGCAAGGGCTTTAGGTGAAACACAGACTACAGGACTGTCTAAGGGAGCAACTATTTTGCTCATAAATATTTTTGCCAGCATTTCCTGTGCTTTCCCTGAGTGATCAAAGGCAAGGGAACCAACAAAATTACTCTTACTCTTTCTTCCCCAGGGTCCGTCTAGGGAAGAGGAAGGCTACAGCAATTTTACCCCTGATTTTGAGTGAAAGCATAGTCACAATAACAAGAGTCCTACTCTCCTGCTGCAGTGGAGATTATGTTTGTCTCCTTATCTAAAAAAAAAAAAACCAGAACCAAAACCAAAATAATTTAGTTAATGGTTTTCAAGACTAGACATTTCTGCCACCTCTTCTTCAGCAACTGCTCAGAAAGGCTTGGATCATGCAACTGTGTACAGACACTACAGGCTTAGTGGTTAATGACCTTTTCACTGGACCAGCCAATGAGTACATAGAAAAAACACGGCACTGTTGTTAGCTTTACCCCAGAAACTTCAACTCAAGGCAAGATGAGTTGTACTCCACCCTCCAACCATTACAGATCCCCAGCTCTTATTGAGACTGTATATTTAAAATATTGCAAAATCTGTACTGGAAGCACTGCTTTTCACAAAACACATGTAATAGGCCAAGGCATTCTAAAGGTAAGCATGATAGTTTCTGTGTGAATTAGTGAATCTGCCACCATCTGGTTATCTTCACACATTTTTTGCAATTCTTACAACATAGATAATTTCTAGGATATTTTGAACATTTTACATTCTGTACTTTCTGGACACATGTCAGAGAATGACGTAATTTACAGCTTTAGCATCAATTAATCTTGTTATGGGTAAAAAAGTTATGGGGAAAAAGTGTTTCAGCGTTTGGTTGGTGTATTTACAATCATGTTTCCCTTAGTTGTTTCTTTCAGTCCCTTAATAAATATTATTTTTAAACTATGGGTTATATTTACCATGTCATTTGATGCCAACTGCAATGGCATAAACATTTTAAAAGAAAATTTGTGTTAACCCTGAAACGGAACACCAGATATGAACACTCTTAAAAATTTCTCTGACTCCCATACTAGTTACTACATGCTATACTTATATTTTGCTGAAGTAGAGATCCATCTCAGTAAAAAAAGGAGACAAGAGCAGCATGTGTTCTTGCAAGACTTTCCATATTTTGTTGCAGCTGCTGTAAGAACCTTCTGATGTAACAACTGATGCTAGTCTCCACAGAAAAAGATCTGTGGTCATATAGACTGCATCTGAAATAGCACGCAGAAGGCTATAACAGCTTGGCCATAAGCTCTTACTCAGATTGGCAATTTACCCATTTGCAGCAAGATTACGTATGCCAAAAACCGATACGATGAATGGGATGGGCCAGGGATCCACACCCTGAAGTGATGTTAGGGTGTAGCCAGCAGTGTCACTGATTCCCCCGGTGTTACCCCTAATAGTCAAGCCAAGGTGTACGACTGACACTCTGGCATTGAACTTACTTGGTAGGAGTTTTGCTGTAGTGCCAAAAATACAAAAGTTTTTCTAGGAACTGCAGAGGCTGTACAGCATTGCTAGGACAGGAATTCTCAGGAGACAATTGCTAGACAACCTCTGCAGAAACACAGCCTACCCAGTCCCTTATAGAAGGAGGCTGGGGAACTTCCCTGGCACCTAGTGCTCCATCACACTCAAGCTGGAGACTTTTTGCTCATTTTAGGACCTCAAAGTGGCACAAATGCCACAAAGATATTCAGAGGTTGACATTGATCTTTTAAAGCAGCTGCCTTATAGACACTAGCTCCAAATCTGGCATTTTTGCAGGCATTTCTGACGTGCTCTGAGTTTCTGAGTGTCAACATGCAGCAACTGGACATTAATGTTTCTAACTGCTGGATGTATCTTGTGTTTTACTTTTTCTTAAGTTCAGACAGTTCTAGCAAAGGTTTGTATAACAGTCTTATTGACATAAGATGAGGAACCCATGGACTTAAGACCAAATCCTCACTGGTAAGGTTCAGTACAGCTGCTGTAAATTGTCCCCAGTTTCAAGGGTACTACTCCGTATCCTACTAGAAGAACACCTAACCATAAGTTTATAAGGCTGTGTCCAGTTAAAGGTAGATGCCAAGCTTTTAATAATTCTTTCCTTCCTACTTTGCAAGTGATCTCAGTTCGGTTACACAATTCACTGCTGGAGTTGGGGAAAACTAGTTACTAAACAGGGGTTGAAAAACAAAACTGTTCACAATTTAGATATTTGAAGAGGTGATGATAGACAAATACATATATGCCAGTAAAGGATACTGAACATTTTTCTTCAATGATTCTTAACTTTGGAGGAGCCAGTATTATTCTCAGCCAGCAGATTTATACATAATATTTTGTACAGTTTGTAACAAAATCCTAATTTGCAATCTGCCAAGTACTGGGTGAGAAACAAACCCCAAATGTTTTTTCACATTATTTCTAAACCTGTTCTTGATTTAGGTTTGTTTAGAAGATAACATTTTATGAAGTTCTCTTTCCATAGTGGAGGAGTTTCTGCATATCAGAGTGTGAAAATATGGACTAATGACAGTTCCCAATGTCATATTATAGCATTATATACTAATAGGATGCTCATTTTAAAATGGTGTGGTTTGGTGACTGGGTGGAAGACGCAATTGTACATGTAGGTTTATATAAGAATTACATTAGCCTTGCAAAACATTTTGCATGCCATTGAGAAAAAAAAAGTATTAGGCACCATAAATTTTGAAAATACTTTTTGTTTTAATTTAATAAAGGGTTCCAGATAAAGGGCATTATAGATAAAAGAGTTTTAACATTACCCACAGAAATAATACACTGTGAAGACAGTACTGCGTATCTCCTTTCACCTTCCCTTCAACAAGTACTTTTCAATTTTTTCCAAGTCCATCACATGTAGGGGAAACTCTGCTGCAGACTAAGACAAAAGGGCCAAAGTTTCCTGTAATGTGCTTGTATTTCTCATACTGTGGCCAGTTCTTAAACTCACTGCCACCCACAGCAGAAAATGTCAACACTTTCTGGGCAGCACTTCAGAAACTTCCCTGAAGGGACAGCTGGAACAATACCCATGTATTGGGAAGAGGCCAATGACATGCACTGCCAAAGCGCTAGGACTCTTACAGTGGGTAGCTTCTGATATTTCTAGGTTGATTAGTGGTCAATGGAAATACAATTGCTTCTTCTACAGCGGTGTTTTTCAAAGACTACAGCACATGCAGCATTCAATATCCATGTGATGCATGAACGTAAATGTATTTTTTGGAACTAGATTGATTTCCTAAGTTACTTCTGCAAACAGAAGTGACAAAAACTCCAAATACAAACTGTTATTGGAAGGACAAGAAGCTGTAGACAGTTCCTCTATTTGAAATGCTGTCCCCAGAGAAGCTGACAGGAATTTTTTCATTGACTTCTGTACTACCAGGATTGGCCTACTGTGTGAAATATGAAGTTATTTCTATCCCAGGCAATTAGCTGTCTAGTCTTGTTTGGAAACTTCTAAACTTTGAACTACAATATTATATCTGCCCTGGTGAAACATGGCTGTATTGGAGAAAACTGGGCAGACCTGATTCAATCACCAACTATTAGAGTTTAAAAAAAAATTAAAGAAAAAAAATCTTTCTACTTCTCTGTGCTGGGTTCAGATGCTTCATATCAGAAGTAGTGAAGAAAAAATCTGTGCAATGCTGTTCCTCCTTTCATTTTAAAGAGTGTTAATTTTTGCCTTTAAAGCAAAATTTCTTTGAATGTTCTGGATATCTCACACATGATGAGTAACATCTCACACAGAGAATGAGCCTTCAGAGCAGTATTTTGAACACTTGAGTATAATCTGTATCGATCTTAATAACAACTGTTCATATTTGAAGAGAAAAAAAATCCAAGCTTTTAATATAGGTTGAATGAAAATGGCATCATTGCAAATATGGCTGTGCCAGCAAATATGGTGTTATCAACAATGAGGTCAAGTACAGTATCTATTAAGCACAGAAAACTAAACAGAACCTACTGAAATAGCAAATAAAACACAGGCAAAGATTCTTCCTAGCTGCAAGCTCAGTTCAAACCAAATATTTTTACAAAAACTGACCTCACAATTCGTGGTCATGGATGATTCAGGGACACCCCACTGAACATACAAACATGCACAGTAGGTAGTCTGAAATAATACAGTTAAATAAAATGGACAGCCATTATTTGAGCTGGAAATTTAATGAAAATCTAAATATTTCCTGCTTCAGAATGAGAAAGGCCAAAATGATCAGTCCTTTGCAGTGCTATGAAACGTTAACTGATTACTAGCACGAAGAAAGGGCTGGTAAAGATTTCACTACAATTAAACCAAGTCCTTCTTTTTCAGCAGCCACCAAACTTTATTTTGCTATCTTTCAATTCTAACTCTGACATCTAGAAAGTAGTAGGTCACAGAGGACTGTGTCATAGGACTAATCAAAAGACATAGAACAGTAATATGGGATATGAAAATCTCTAGACTTTCCCCAAGCAAAATTTGTACGTTGTCTATTGTAAAAAGGAGGGGTAAATGAATTTCCTCTGACTGAAAACTATACACATATTTGTTATCACATAGGAAGAATTTCAATGCTTAGATGTTGTTTTTCATTGAACTGTTAATTTTAAAAAAAATATAATTAAATGGAAAAGCATTTCTAATCTTTTCATGTATCATCCAGAAAAGCATGACAAAGAGCATTTTCACCCATTTGGCCAGTAGAAGAATCTGACGGGATCTCAAGCCACAATAACTAAATACTAGACAGTTTTTTTTTTTCCTCAGAGCTTCTAATCCTGCAAAATACAACCAAAATGGGCAAGTTCATATGGTTATTCAGTACGAAGGTAATCCAGAACCATGTATTAACACAGAAAAGAAGGATGATGATTCATTTTCAAGAATGGCATGTGTCTGAAGAGAAATTCACCTACAGAAAGCAAGCTACCAATCCCAGGTCACTCCAGGAAGACCAAGGCCAAGGCAGAAGCATACTGCAATTTGCTTTTGCCTTATGGAGCTGATGATTCTCCCATTACCAACAGAGGTGCTTCAGGTGCTTCATGAAGACCCTCTACCAGAAATAAACTTGCAGGGGTTTACAACAGCTGCAGCCTACCTCTTCGCAGCTGTGCCAAACAGACTTTGCCTAGAACAGGGAAAAACTGCATTTTATGTTAAAGTGACCATAATCAATATCAGAAGAATTTAGGTACTATGGGTGGCACACCAACATCTTAAGAGAAATGCATTTTATCCTTTTCAGTTTATCAGCTTTCAACTTGTTTTCATTATTTCTCATTTGAGCACATTAGGTACTTATTTTTTTCCATGTAAATCTCATCAAGGGTCCTTTCCAATGATGTGTTTGGAAAACTTGTTTTTCTTCAGCTATTCTTTTTCTTCTCCTGCCTACCACTAGGTAAACAAGATAAGCTGTCAGTGTTATGGAACTAAATTATTTAAGTCAGGACAAGAGAAAGAATAATGAGATTGTTAAGTCTGGTACATGTGATTTGTTCTCTGATCAAAAAATTAATTCTTTTATTAGGCTCAAAATTTGGATGATTGAGTTTCTAAGTTCAGTGAGACTTTGCTCTGAGAAAGTAGCCTGCATTATTCCTTAAGTATGGATTTAAATTGTCCTTCACTTCTTTCAGAATAAATATTAACACTAAGTCAACTAAATTCTGAGGTCTTCACTCCACAGACAGAATGTGGGAATTCTGTACAGAGAGTTTATCCTATTCCTTGTAAAAGGTGCCTCACTTTGATGTGAGATTACATTTCTGAGTAAGGTAGAGTCACTGCAGATTCAATTACAAGGTAGTCTGAGGCAAGCAATTTTACTCAGAGAGGCTTACCATGACTTGACAATCCCTCTGATCTCAGTCAAATGCATCTGCAGTTCAGTTTCTCATTTATAAATGAGAGCAGAGAATGCTGCTTCCCTGTCCCACAGTGGTATCAGGTACGTAAGTACTTTAAAGTCTTCAAAATTGGTCTGTCAGTCATGTTGTAGCAATATAGGCTATATAAATAGTAGAGCTAGGTAGTGAGAATAAAAAGATGGAGCACAACACTTCAAAACTGGGGAGATGAGCTTATATTCGGTAATCAAAGTAACAACAGGGTAAACTTTTCTCTGAGCTGAGGCTATGAATTAATATTTCTTTTCTTAATTCATACTTGAAAATATGTTCACTTATGTAAAAAATATGAACTGGAAAAGATGCTTGATAATAAGGACAATTTAAAATCTAGATTTCACAGAACACTTAACATTTTACCCCATTTGGAATATCAGTTTTCATAGTATTTCCAGCCAGCATACATTTTTATTTAAATTGAATTAAACTATTTAACCACATGTGCATGCCAGTTTAAATAGTGCTGTTTGGAGAACATTATTTTCACCTTTAATGGACAAAAAGTATCATAGGAAGTTGATTTCCCCTCGAAATTGAACCCAGTTGGAAATAAATGAACTGGGATACAGCCAGGACTGGAAACTGTAAAATAAAAATCTACTTGCAGAGAGGTGCACATCTTAAATACTGCAATATTGTTATCTTTTAAGAAGACGGAATGTTTTCTGGGACTACATCCCACGAAAATAGCTGAACTTTACAGAATTCATGTTATAACTCTGCATGCTTCCTTACATAGACCAGGTTTCTAACAGCATCCATTTGATTTTAATGGGATAAAATATCTTATTACTGCATCTCCTACAGTCTCCAACCACAATCACTGTCCCACTACAATACATACTGTGTACTGTGAATGACAGTGCAGGCCTCATGGTTTGCAGACTACATACACAGATGATGATGAGAAGATACTTATCATTACCATCCTTATATTGTTTGTGACTTGACTTCAGAGGGATTTGGGTAAAGTCCTAGATGATTGCCAACATCCATAACACCACTAATAATTCAGTATAAGTCCCTTGACTTCTAGAAATATCTACAGATCACACACTCCAAAGAAATTTCCGAATAGCAGAAGCCACAGGTTTCCCTGCAGAGACTTATGAACAGGTCACATGAAAAATATAGCCAACATTAGAGGAATTTTTCAGATGAAAACTAGTCCACAGAACTATTCCTCTGGAAGTTTTGAGAAACATGAAATAGTTACAGCAGGCGTACACATGCTTCCTGAAAAAGAGAAACATTTTCTTTATAAATGATGGCAAGTGCTTCACACAAAGTAATATTCTTCTCCATTCTTCATGCTATTCAAATCTGAAAATATGATTTGGTCATCCAAAATACAATATTTTTAATACCTGTACTTATTTGATGATGCAGTCTATGAAAATGTGCATTCTCTTGCTACTTGGAAGGCAAACCTTTCTGTTCTTTTTTAATTTGTATTTAAATGTTTCACAGAATAGTTAATTTTGACAGCTTACCTATGAGAAATTATGTGCCCTCACTGTACTGGTGGTGAACATGGAATAGACAACCGATTCTGACAATGTATTCACCAGAGGAAGTTTACCAGTGTACTGGCCCAATATTATTGTATCACCACCTTGACAATAACCTTCCAGTGAACACTGCAGTTACATCTGTACTGATAAATCAGAGAGTGACATGGCACAATCCATTCTCATCAATATGCTTAAATTGTTAGAAGACAGTTCTGGTCCAGGCCAGTGAGTTCTCTCATGCTAAATGCTGCCCTTTCCATCAAACATCCTGTGGCTGACAAATTCCTAAGCCTACATCCCTTTTGGGACATGCGAGTTACACCATTATGCTAACAAAAGTTGCAGGTATAGTTAACTCAGCTGCATATTTTTTTAGGTTAATTGGCCTTTAAGATATTTCAGATTTTCATTCTACTGGCTACAATGTTTGTGTTCAGGTCTTGTAAAACAATCCATGTCAGTTGTATCCCAGAGGAATCAAAGTGAATTAAAAAAAAGTTTGGCGTAGATCTCACAGTAAGTCAGCAAAGATTGCTTTGAAGAACTGATGTCTTTAATTTCTTTTTTTCTCAGTCTGCAAGATATAAGTTATTGATAATATGGATATCTTTCCATTTCCTAACAATTGCACAAGACTCTCAGCAAATTATTAACAAGTGAAACACTAGCTTTAAGAGAGTAATTTGTAAATCTGTGCGGTTTTTTTTTTCTTTCCTTTTTTTTTCCCCCTCAACATTTTATGTTTAAAATTCTTTGGAGCTCACTCTGGCAGTACGTTGCCAACATGACAGGTGTTATTTGTCTGCAGGAAGAGAAACCATATCCTTCTGAGTGAGCATTGTGTGGTGGGTTGACCCTGGCTGGACGCCACATGCCCACCAAAGCCACTCTATCACTCCCCTCCTCAGCTAGACAGGGGAGAGGAAATTTAATGAAAGGCTCATGGGTCGAGATAAGGACAGGGAGAGATCACTCACCAATTACCATCACAGGCAAAACAGACTCAACTTGGGGAAATTAGTTTAATTTGTTACCAATCAGATCACAGTAAAGTAATGAGAAAATAAACACTAAATCTTAAAAAACTTTCCCCCACCCCTCCTTTCTTCCCAGGCTCAACTTTACTCCGGATTTCTCTACCTCCTGCCCCCAGCTAAACAGGGGGATGGGGAATGGGGGTTGTGATCAGTTCATCACATGTTGCCTCTGCTGCTCCTTCCTCCTCAGAGGGAGCACTCCTCACACCCTTCCCCTGCTTCAGCATGGGGTCCCTCCCACTGGAGACAGTCCTCCATGAACTTGTCCAACGTGAGTCCTTCCTATGGGCTACAGTTCTTCGTGAACTGCTCCACCTTCCCACAGGGTCACAGGCTCCTTCAGGCATCCACCTTCTCCAGTGTGGGGTCCACCATGGGCTGCAGGTGGATATCTGCTCCACCACTAACCTCCATGGGCTGCAGGGGGGCAGCCTGCCTCACCATGATCTTCACCACAGGCTGCAGGGGAATCTGTGCTCTAGTGCCTGGAGCACCTCTTCCCCTTCCTTCTTCACTGACCTGGGTGTCTGCAGGGCTGTTTCTGTCACATGTTCTCACTCCTCTCTCCTGCTGCTCTTGTTCCACAGGGCTTTTTATCCCCCTTCTTAAATATGTTATTGCAGAGGCAGTACCACCATCAATGGCTTGTCCTTGGCCAGCAGTGGGTCTATCTTTGAGCTGGCTGGCATTGGCTCTATCAGACATGGTGGACACTTCTAGCAGCTTCTCACAGAAGCCACCCCTGTAGCTTCCCCACTACCAAAACCTTGCCACACAAACCCAATACACCCCTATCAGTTTAAGAGCTCACCTCAGACATTCCAGAAGAGAAACTTGGCTTGAAGCTACCTTTTTGCGTCCATACTTCCCTGAGCAGATTTCAGTTCAGGAACACTGCAGGCTTCAACATCATCTGGTTAAAAATATCAATGTGGATGCTACATAACAGCCTTCTTCATATTTTCAGCTCATGCTGATTTTATTAACTATATCAACACACTCTTTTCTTGGGTCTCAAAGTCCTCTGGAAGGCTCTTCAAAAGCATGTCCAGCTGAATGCTTAAGGCTGCAAAGCATAAGTAGACCTTTAATATTTATTATTACTCCTGCAAGTATTCATTAAAAAAAACAAGTTCCTGTGTGATTCTTTGGCTCCTGCATTTTCTAAATCTCAGGATACCTCCATTAGAAGCACCTGATGATCTTTGTGGATGGCTGCTGCTTTTGCCACAGCAGGTTTTTAACTGACATAGGAGAAAGGCAAGGAATTCCGAATATGGCAAAATCTGCATATTGCCTCCATTCCCTTGGGATGAAGGAATGAATAGGTGTAATTGGCATCGATAATACTAGGTCATTAAAACCCAAGACAAACCTAATGTCTATTGCTGTCTTTCTGGTGTGTTTTGAAAAGCTATGAATGGAGAACATTGATGATCAGTTTTTATGAGTCCTCATGGCATGGATCTATGTGGAAATAACTTTCTACGCTGTATTTTGTTAAGACATTACACAGTAACTAAAAGTTACGGAAGAGGAAAGGAAAATAGTTATAGGAAACATTTTTCTCAATGAGGCTGCACAGTTGCTGTCTGAGGAAAGCATAGTTCAGGTAACCAACTGATTTGCTTCAGTACCATATCCACAAAGAATAGCTTATCTGTATACAGTCTCCTGGAAACTGACTTTGTCCCAAAGACAAAGGAGAAGAAGATACTTAATTATTTCCTTGTAAACATATTCAAATTAAGTAAATAAATAAAGTGTATTTGAAGGCATGACAGGAACATATTCTTAATTTGAGATAATAAGTTGTGACCAGCAGTTCATAAAGGCTCCCAACCAACCTTTTGAGATTTTGTAAAACTCTTATTTTTCAAAATTAGGTGTGAGATTTTTCAAGTGTGGATTAATTGATAAAGTACCCACACTCAAACACCCAAATGTGAGGGAAACTCTTGTTCCATCAAAGTCAAGAAATTCCCATCAAATGCCATTAATTTCAGGAGGTGAAGGAAACTGTTCTTTCCCAGTAAGTTCTCCCAAACCAGCTAAACCATCTCAGACCTCAGTTGAAGAGGAAACCACAACAGCAGTAGAAGTGTTGGGCAGCTGCACCACAGCATTCAAGGTATGATGCATATGAAAATGGCTACAGGTTGTAGTAAGTTTACAGCTTTCACTTCAAGTGCCAATACATTTAGATGAAAAGTCCACCTCTAAAGTGGATTTTTTCCCCTTGTATATGAGTTCCAGATTTCTTTTGAGTAAAATCAGATTAATAAAAAAAACTAGGGGATGTTTAGATTTACAAAGAGAACATTTCAAAATTCACTTGTATTTTCAAATATACTTCTTATCAACATATAGCTCTAATACACTATAGCCAAAATGTGTGTATTCTGATGCCTTTCAAAAGCAGTGACAGTTGTACTATGAACACTTAGAATCCATTAAGTATAAATTAGCTTTTCATAAAGCTAACAAGTATGGAACTGTTTTGAAAAGGCATATTATATGAAAAGCCCATTGTGATAATCTGCTAACCAAACAAATCCTGTATGGACTTTGCCAAAATTTCTTAGTAAGAAACACAATAAAGGAAATTAATTAAGAATAGAAGACACCATTCAACATAAACCATTGTGTCTTGAATGGAAAAAAGTGTTTATTAACAAGAAAAATAAGTGTGTTAGAAGTAAATTTGAGACTGCAGTGTAAAGATTTGTAGATGATTTTTTGAATCATTGGGGAAATATTGAAATCAGCTGATTGGTGTTGACTTCCCAAGTGGTGCACAGGAAATGCTGCCTGCCCAAGAAATATTGTCAGCCTACTCAGAAGAGACAGTGGAGAGCACTCTGTGTCCAGACTATAGCTTCTATCCTCAATAACTCCTGTGTAGCTGCTTTCGTGCCGAAGGAGCACATGGGTGAAAGTAAACATGGACATTCGTATGTTTACTGCACCAGGTGTCTGGAAAGTATTTTAAGATTAGTTTTTCAATTCTTTCCTAGCCCAGCAGGCAATATGTAGATGCAGTTTCTGTACCCATTTTATATGTAGGCCTTCAAGCAGGGTACAATTAAATTATTACTCAGACTTACTGAGTGTGTCACTGGCAATGCCTTCAGCAGTAACCCACTTACATTCTGTGCTCCACTCAGTATTTTATATAACTATATCAAATAGATATATTAATTATAATTAAAAATCTATGGGTTGGTCTGTTCTTATCTTTTTCTTTTTTTTTTTATCAGCTTACTAGAACACCATTAAGAATAAGAAGTGCCTTAAATTAAGACAGAGAGAAACAAACGTGGATGCCATCCAAAGAAGCACCACCAAGAGGGCTGAACAGAAGTTTTAGGGGCTGAGGGAAAAAGCTATTCTGTAACTTCCTTCAGTCAGAAAGTAACTGATTTAAGTAACTGATGTAATTAACTTTCAGTAAGTTACTGAAAAGTAACCTTCCATTATGCCTCAACACTGGAGGACCAGAGTAAGCGTTACTTCTCTGTTTCACCACCTCAGTTGGGTGACCCTAATTGTTAGACTTATGTTGCCTTAAAGCATGCCTTGGAAGACTAATAACTAGCCCAGGGAAGTACAGAAAGTGAGAATTAATAAGTGAAATCTCTTTGGACAATACTACTAAATGAATTAATGGAGTAATAGTGCAACTGGCAACAAAAAGAAAATGGAAGCGGAGGAAAATTGCAGGAGATATGAATAAATAATGTCATTAAATAGTCTTTCTTTCTCATCCTTCGAAGAGCCCACATGATGACAAAATTCTTGTGTTTGATATGGATCTCTAAGGAATTGTGATTCCAATTGGCTTGGGTGTTTATTTCCAGCTCCTTGAAAAACCTAGAATTGTATGAAATGTCATCTGAAGGTTAGCTGAACACAATTCGAATTGATGTTCAAAGTGATGTTTAATCTCAGATCTCAGCTGGAGTGTATTTTTAAATTAAAGGCAGAAGCTCGAATGAAGCTTGAAAAAATGAATAAGTGTAAAATGAGCTCTATCTTATTCCAGAGATAAAATTGTCTTTTCAGGTCAAGATACATCATTTTTCCTTTAAAACTTGATATATTATTGAATCAATAATTCTTTGCTTATCAGAGTTCATTCAAACTCACTGTCAGAGCATGCGGTGTAGGAGGAAAACCCGATAGACCCAAGATGCTCATCTGAGCAAAAACACTTGGGGTTGTCTCTGCTCCATCCTTCACTACACATCATGGCAGACACCTGAGGGCAAAGAAAACCTCTGTGTCCCACCCAGACTATGTCTGATAGATGGTCACCCTTGCTGCTAAGAGGAGGGGAGCGAAGGAAAGGCAGACAGTATTTCTCCCCACCACTCTAAGCTGGAACATGAATTGATGTAATCTTTCCCATAGACCTCTAGGGTCCTGAATGAAAGACTGAAACAGAAGAGCAAAGTGTTGTGAAAAAATTTCCATCAGAAATTTATGTATCTGTACCAAAAGAAATTATTGATGCCCCAATTATTTTTAATCATATGACATTTACAGTGCTGTGGAAGAAAAAATTGGGTCGTCTAGAATCATGATTTAAACTATCACATTGTACTGTCTTGATTGCAACTGATTCTTCCTTAGTTTTCCCACCTTCTCAATTAATATGCACTAAGAAATAGCTAACTGAAAGTCTTAACTTCACCCACCCACAGTGTTTCTCTCTTACTACAGTAGAAATGACAAACAGAAGAAAAAAAAATTCCTTTTCCCAACAGGTCACTCTCATATTATACTCCAGAGGGCACCCATGAATGAATGGCAAATGGCCATTCAGAGAGTTGCCAAATACCATTAATCAATGCACCAATGTGGCAACATCGAGCTTTGTGACAGGCATGATTTAATCCATTGTTTGGTAATCAACCTCGTCTATGGACATTCTGTAATTCCTATAAATCCAAGAATTACTGTTAGTCTTTTGGAGCAGAACAGTACGAGAATGCCTCACTTAATAATCCCAAATTGTTCTTTTCTTCAGTCAAAGAGGTAACCATTTCATGATTATTTGAGAGAACAGATTATGTCATCTGGACCTAACAGTGTGTGCTTTGTCTCACTGAATACTACTCTCCCCCAACCAATCCTACCAAACCTCTGTGCAATCTTCACATTGGAAGTTGCTCACTAGGAGCAATGGATAATAATGCCATTCATCCACTGTCTGATTCAGATTTAATAATTAGAATGACTTACTCCCCAATTAAAGGGCAATGTTACTTCTACTGTTTATTGTTCCTGTGATTTACAACCTAGTACCATAAAATACTCTAAGTTACAGAAAACCAAAACCTTTCTGGTCAGTATGTAATAGTTAGTGGATTACTTCATACTTGACCTTATCTTCTGAATGAAGACAAATTACCCATTTGATGAAGGAAGGAGTGAATCATTTTGTCTGTTTTAGAATGTACACGTTAAAAAGTTTTAAAATATTCTGAATCTATACTGAGACAAGGTCTGAGGATGAAACTCCCATTTATAGCATTTCAGACTGCAAAATAGAACGCTATAAAACTAGATGCTTTCAAAGACTGAAAAGCTAGCTCCCAAAGAAAATTGAATTATCAGTAGAAAATACCAGCACTTTTTTTGATAATTTAAATGTAGTTATGCACATGTAAATTAGTAGACCAAATTAAACTGTTCTTTGTTGGCAAAATGAAATGCTTTCCTATGTTTTCAACAGCTCAGCTTTTCTTTTTAGCTTGCTTATTAACGTCTATATATCATACTCCTTACAATACTCAAAATATTATTTTACTTCTCAAATCACTTGTGGGGATAAATTGAAATTGCTATCCACCTGTGATACAAATTAGGATTGGAAAATTGCATGATGCTTCCTTTAAATAGTTTGTACTTTGCTAGTTAAAAGATCTCTGTAGTTATTCTTGCTCTCCTAGACTTGAGTCTGAGAAGATAAAAAGTATAAAGTGGAGGTAGATGGAGAGACCTTTGCCTGATGGCAACTAGAGCTAGTGAGGCTGGCTGCTACAGCAAGGTGTTGGTGACCTCAGGTCAGGTAATGAATAGTCATGGTGTCATTTACAGAGTTGCACTGCAAGCTTTGCCTCCTGCATATCACCTTTGCTCATCTTGCTTAGTCTGAGTCCCACGCTGTACACTTGTGATTTTATCATATCTGGGCCCAAACGATTCTACAAACAACTAGTTTAATCCGCTGGTGTTCTCAGTCCAAATAACTGAGCAAAGCCGGAGAGAAAGACTTTGCCAAACTGAAAAAACCTCCATGTATCAGTTTTCCACCCTTTGTCTCAACCGTAAGACATCCTGCCAACTTAATAGTAAAGAAAGTTGGTCAGAAGGCAGAATAATGTGACCTATAATTGCACTTTTAGAAATAGGTAATAGTACAAAAACTGTTCAGATTAAACATTGTGCTTGGGGTAGTACAAGATGTACTTAGGCATATAAAAAGCATTTTTAACATTTGAAATTGATCAGCTTAGAAAATTATCTAGGCTGATGCTACTACCTTAATGATTTTTAAAAATTTATTTATATATTTATAAACGCACTCCACCTTTTCTCACCTACTTCTTTAGTAAAATTTACATCATTATGAAAGGGAATTGGAAACTTCAGCATCTGTTCTAATTATGCTGCTTAAGGTACTGCTATTTTACTATTACTGTGCAAAATTGCTCTCTTATCAATAACTTCTGTTCCCTTAAAGATGTTTCTTTCTGTTTTCTTATAACTACAATTGAGTTTAGTCTGTTTCACTTTGTGGAATGGTAGCTCCTTTCTTTCATATGGAAAACTAATGCTCACAGGTTTCAAAACCAGGCAGTATGAACCTTAGGACTAAGTTTTTTAAAAAAACTACCTAAGAATCTTTACAAAAAGATACAATTTGTCTGCACTTTTGGACTTGTACACTCCGGCCCACAATACAGCTTATTTGAACATAAGCAGGTTTACAGGGCATTTCTGTGAAATTCCACTTGTTAAGTCACAATCAGTGGCATGTTTTCTGGGTTGTTTGACAAAATCCTGTAAGCCCTGAAGATCTGAAAGGCTATTAGATTATTTATTTATTTATGTATTTCTGAGAAAGCTTATAATCTGCATTTACACTGCAGAACGATGTGCTCCGTGGTATGACTTGAAGCTCGGGTCCCCAGACTCACATTGGCCATGACTGGAGAAGATGGGGCTTGTGCGCATTCTCCTGCACACCCCGAGGTTCCTCT
The DNA here is from genome assembly GCF_949628215.1 of Phalacrocorax aristotelis. NCBI lineage: Eukaryota > Metazoa > Chordata > Aves > Suliformes > Phalacrocoracidae > Phalacrocorax > Phalacrocorax aristotelis. The sequence continues at coordinate 105,099,065 of NC_134276.1, read as the reverse complement.
GCAAGGAAGGAATCATGGTGCATTTCCACAGGTCTGCCAGTCCAGGCAGTTGAGTACACACCTGTGGACTGCAAAGTTTCATTGTCTTAGTACACTTTAAAATAGAATAATTTCTTCAGGGCTTCACAGCTGTGCTGAGCTATCTTTTCCCTAAACCTGGCAATCATAATCAACACTGGAGTTTCTGAAGACTGGAAGTAACTGCAGGGATATTACAAAAAGATGGGACAAGTATCACAGATGGAAATATGCCTTCCTTTCATACACTGAATCCAGGGGGTCAATTCATTGCCTAAACATAAGTATTTAACTCTCTCTCAGATGCTCTGGGCTGTGTGAAGCAACCTGGGGCTGCCAGATGCAGCATAGGACCTGCAGAAAATCTCTGCCCTTTGGAGCAGCAGCTGAGAGCCAGAAGGGGTAGCTAAGGGCTTGAGGTGCCTATATATGAGGAATGAAATCAAGAATAAAATGCTGGTAGACACATTGGTGTCTAATACAGATAGAATAAAAGCCAGGCTTTATGAATCAGACTGTGTCATGCGTGAAAGAAATAGAAAATGGGGGCTAATATGTTCTTTGAAAACAATCTGGATTGCATAAAGAGAGGTAAAAAGCCAGAGCTCAGCTTCTGAAATTTGAAGGAGACAGAAAAAGAGGTAGAATGGTCATGGGCTTTTTGTTTCTAATTCTCTTGATCTGGTTTTTCTTTTTTAAAATAAACTAAGTTGGTTTTAGTGAGATATCCTCTGTGATGAACAATTGTGATTAAAATAAATGAATTAATTTAGCTGTTTATATCTTTTGTATCAGAATATAACAATATCCAGAGTCAATGATGATGAAACCAATGGCAATAAATGATCAAAGCAAGTGACATACAGGGACAGGTACAGAACCTAGGTTCACTACTTTTATTATTAAAAAATATGCTTGTTGCCAATATGACCAGCAAACCATGTATTTAGATTTTTTTATTCCTTTTAAAACTGTACATAGTTTTAAACTATTATTCTCATTTGATTGGTACTTTATGGAAGTCATATAGCTCAGATGTCCAAACTATGGTGCATAGATATCACCCCGATAGGAAACTCAGTACTAGTTTAGATGTTCACAGCTTCCATATGAAAATTTGGAAAGGGGAGACAAATTCAATTCCCAGCATTTTGTATTGCTGAGACCCATGTATACAGCTGAAAGAAAATTAATATTTTGTCAGTCTCCACCAATTTTTAAGTTTGTCAGAATATATCTACTTTGGACAGCTACACAATAGGATGGTTTTGTCCCCAATGTCATGTCTAATAAGACTATGCATAATTTTTTATTCCTGAACTTTCATACCTCCAAGGTATTTTATAGTTTCTATTATCTATTTCCTCTTTCTCTGGCTCAATTTCAAAGGTACATTCAGTACAAATCCTTGAACTGGTGTTTAGAAAACATTAAAAGCCTAAGTAGAGTATTGGCAATACATAGGGAAAAAGTAAGAGAATCACAGAGTTGCTGGGGTTGAAAAGGACCTCTTGAGATTCACTAGTCCAGCCCCTGCCTACTCAAGAAGGGTGGGCTAGAGCAGGTTGCCCAGGACCATGTTCAGGCTGGTTTTGAATATCTTCATAGATGCAGACTCCACAACCTCTTTGGGCAACCTCTTCCAGTGTTAGATCACCTTCACAGAAAAAAAAAAAAAAGAAGAAGAAAATATTTTCTTGTGTTCAGATGGATTTCATGGAGTTTCATGTGTTTTAATTTGTGCCCATTGCCTCTTGTCTTATCGGGGGCACCATTCAGAAAAGACTGCCTCCCTCATCTTGATTTTCTCCCATCAGGTATTCATACACATAGATGAGATCCAGCTGAACCTTCTCCCTCCACTCCTGGATGAACAGTCCCAGCTCTCTCAACCTCTCCTCATAGGACAGATGTTTCAGGCCCTTAATCATCTTCATGGCCCTTTGCTAGACTCAATCCAGTATATACCTGTCTCTCCCTATACTGGGGAGACCAGCACTGGACTCAGCACTCCAGATGTGTCTCACTAGTGCTAAGCAGAGCAGAAGGGCCAACCCCCTTAATCTTCTGGCAATGTTCTGCCTAATGCTGCCCAGAACGTGGCTGGCCTTTGCTGTGAGGGCAAATTGCTGGTTCATTGTCAGCCTCATATATGTCACCAGCAAAATTGCTGGGGGTGCACTCTGTCCCATCCCCCAGGTCATTAATTAAAAAGTTAAACAGTATTGGCCACAGTGTCAACCCCTAGGGTGCACTGCTAATGACTGGTCTCCAACTGGTCCTTGAGCCCCTGACGACAACCCTCTGGGCCCAGCCATTCAGTTAGTTCTGAGTCCATCAGAATGTGCACTTACCTAACTCATATTTTGTCAGCTTGTCTATGAGGATGGTATTAAAAACAGTGTCAAAAACCTTACTAAAGTCAAGGCGAACAACATCCAGTGCTCTCTTATCCATCAAGGTAAGTCAGCTCATTATAGAAGGCTGTCAGGTTGGAAAAGCATGATTTCCCCATTGTAAATCCATTCTGACTACTTCATGTATTTGGAAATGGACTCCAGGATTACTTGCTCTACCACCTTCTTCGGGAATGAGGACAGGCTGACCAGGTTGTATTTCCCTGGATCTCCCTTCTGGCCCTTCTTGAAGAAAGAGGTGACATTTACTTTCTTCCAGTGTTTAGGAACCTCTCCTGATCACTGTGACCTTTCAATGCCAGTTGAGAGCGGCCTCCTAGTGACATCAGCCAGCTCCGTCAGCACCTCTGGGTACAGCTTCCCAGGCCACGTAGACTTATGTATGTTCATTTTGCTTCAGTGTTTCCTAACATCATCCTCCTCCACCAAGGGCAAGTCTTCCTTGATCCAGACTGATGGCCTAATGATTTACTTGCAGGTGATCTAGGTACCTAGTATTATGTAATGTAATGGGAATTTTTAATTTATTTGTTCAATTTTTATGCATGTGTCAGAGACAGCTTTTGTTCAATAAACCTAAACAACAAAAGTCCCATCCACCATGTAAGTCTTCATGAAGTATAAGCAAGGTTGCAGTGTACAGAAGTGTTGGAAAAAGACAGAAAATAAAACATATCATTTAAGATATCCAAAATTAATTATGTAACTAAATTTCAAGAACATCATCATGTGCCTTTTTTTCTTTTGTGTATTATCTTCTTTTAACTTAGCTTTCATAGTTCTTTGATATTGAAAACAGCTCATTACTGAGACAGATGTTTGAGATTTTGTTAGGATGGCCAATTACCTGTAAAAGCATTGTAAAAAACCCTCTTAGTATGAAGTGCTGGATAAATATAGTTGTGCAAAACTCATGTTTTCAAGTCAATATACAAAGTAACATTAAGCTGCGAGCTATTGCAAGGTTCCGAAACACTGACAGATGAAATAAACCCAGTCTTTTGCCAGACCATGTTTCCTTTAGCATACGATTTATTCAACTAATGTTATCAAACTTCAGCACAGTTGCAGAAGCATGAGGAAGAAGAAAAACTCATTTCTCGGAATTATTATATTAGAATTAAATGATTAAATATTACAGTGTCATGGGGATTTAAGATTAATCCAGATGGATTTACCAGATCCAGAACTGCATTCTGAGTAGTAAAATAAGAATGAGTTCTAACTCAGATAATTTAATTACAATAACGCTGACTTACAAGATCCACGGAGCTGTCCATAAGTACAGTATACATCTGTTTTGACATCCATATATATTTTTCTATGGATCTATGGGGTTTGAAACAGTAAAAATATATATTTGAGAAAGAGAAACAACACAATATATAATGGCATCAATAGTTTTAAAGGGAGTTATTTATAATCCCCTCAGTGTTTGAGACTGAAGATAATTCAGTGATGAGTCAAACTGTCTCCAGTGTAAACCAGGAACCAAACAGCAGAAAAATTGGCTTTTAAGGACTGGAAAACTTGACATATCTGAAAAGTGCTTCAAGGCCTGAATGGTGTGAATAACATTTAGCTTGCAGCTGTTGTGAATCCGGTTGGACTGGCAATGCATTGAGTGCTAGTGTTACCACCCTCTTCCCTTCTGCTTTAATTTCTTTAACATCTGAAGGATATCATTATAATGGGCCCCGCAAGACAGTTCTGTTTTCACTTAATCAAGCAAAAGCAGTCAAATGTTTCTCAATGGACCCCAGTTATGCATTACTACCTGTCTCCATGTTTTTGAGGCATTACTGAAGTTCGGAAATTCCTATCACATTTGCATCCCAGAGAGGTTACACAAAGGGTTGGGTGTAGGCTTCTGTGAACCGTTACAAGTAAAAGCTGTGGCTGTAACCGTTCTTCAAGAAGATCCACCACCTTCTGTGTCTAATACGGTAGCAATCCTCTCTGGCTGCTAGCAAGCACTGTGGTCTCTCCAATACGCTCCATTCTACTAACACAAGTGCACTAGAAGAGCAAGTGTGTATTCCTCTCTTCCCTCCACTCTTGTGGTATAACAAACACCACTATAACAAGCACAATCTCCTTGTCTGTGTGGGCTCATCTCAGTGATGACTCCTCAAAGAGCTCTGAAGAGCCTCAAGATGGCACCTAGATTGGCAGTAGGCACCGTAACACACTTGGCATTCAGCTCGCTCAGGCATCCAGAGACTAGGCCAGTGTATGTCTCAGGCCATGGAAATGCAGGCATCAGATAGAAATCTTTGCTGAATAAAGAATGCAGCTGGAGCTGGGTATCTGAAGCCATAGACCTCAAAGGATGTGCTGCAGACCCGAAGACCTGAAAAAGCGGGAACATATTCCATTCTTCCAGCAAAACAGGAAAGAATGGTGAGACAGTTCTGTCCTGCCTATTTGCTAAAGATAGTCTTTTTGCTAAAAAACTTTAATTGAAGATATTACATTGAGAAAACTGCAATGCCTCATATTCCCCCACATATATACCTCTATAAAGAAATTATTCTATGTGTGCTTATAGTGAAAGAGTGGGAAAATCATATGCATAATTAATAAGTTACGACTAATAAACAACAACCAAAACCATAGTTTTTTAACTGATTGGCTTCATTACAAATATTTAAATAATCTTCATCTTCCTTTAGCTAAAACTGAGTAGAATTGCTTTGCAATTGTAGTTTTACTGGGTCTAGAAAAAAACTGGGTCTAGATGTAGACATTACTTTTGAGCATAACATGTCGTACAATTAATGGTCCAGCACTTCTGTAGAAAACAGTCTTTTCACCACCTCCAATTCTCAAATTATGCAGAAGCTCCACTACTTTCACTCTTTGGAGGAAGCTCTTGGCACTGTTCATGACACCACCAGTTTCTTGGTACTGGTCTTGACACCACTAACAGGTCAGAGATATGCTTGCTCTTGTTCCCATAAAAATCTGTCCCAGGTGGTGATACATTGTAAACCTGGGAAATACCTGTTCTGAAGTAAGTTAGTAAAAATTTGCTAATTTTTTGGATAAATTTTTTAAGTCTTCTTTTGCTGAATCTCTTGGACATACATTTTCTTTGTTGTAATTCATCCTAAACTCATAGTGAATATCTCAAATACTCCGAATTCTATCCTTTTCCCATAAATAACCTCTTCAATATTTTTAACCATGATTCACCACATATATTGAAAGACTGAATAAGGAGTGCTGAATGAATTCCTCTTTCATTATAGGAATAAAGATAAGTACACAAGAAGAGTTTCAAATATATTAATATTAAGAAGAAAGCTTTCCCCTTTAGAGAGAATTTTCTGGTACATATATTGAATTAGTCTTCTAAATTAAGGACTTCCCTTCAAAAAGGGAATGATCCTTGCATAACTAAACTGTGATTTAATGAACTATTACTGGCCATCTCTAATTGTAGGTAAAAAATTGTATTTTCTTCTAGAAACAAAAAGAAACATATTAGACTTTCTACTTATACAAAGTGCCTCATAAGGACATAAGCACCTAGATCTTAGACCTGTGCAAAAACCTCAATTTCTCACAGCAGTGCTGTAGTGCTGTAGTTGGGACAGCCTGATACCATTTTAAAGTATATTTTATTCACTGAATCTTTAAAGTAAAAGAGGAAGGGAGACATAGGGCTACCACATATTTTTTTTCCTCCAAGTAGTAGCTTTGTCTGAAAATCAAGGTCCCCTGTTATTTTTTTCCTTCATCATGACAAAATGTACTTTGCTGTGTATACAGCTATTTGCTATAATTTTCATTGTTATATCAAGAAGAAGGGATGAACTTTTCATGGAGCCAAAGAAGGTGAATTTTCAGTCAGCTCCATGGATAAATAATTCTTATTTTTATAAAAAAATCTAATTCCTCTTGTGGTTTTTCCAAATAATTTGTGTAATTTCTCAAAACACTTTGCTATGGAGACCTCTTTGGTTTTGGCTCACAGTGTGCTTCTATTAAATATTGTTCTAAAACAAAAATTGTTTTATTTTTCCTATTCTTTATCATGTCCATCACTATATTACCTAAGATAAAATATTTCCTTCTGCCAAAGAATTTCAGTGTTAGAGAACTCAGTCTAAAATCTTCTCTAACATACATGTTGATGAGTTCCAGTTCTAATGAGTACCTTTTGGTAAGCTATCATTTTGTTAATATACTATTTTTTGTACTTAGAAATATTTTTTAGAAACCCATTTAAGCTAGGTGATGATCATTCTTAAAACAAGACACAATCTCAGGCAATAGACAATTTGAAATCAAAATGGGTCAGTAAAAAAGCAGCAGAGGAAAGCTACATATCACCATTATATAGATGAAGCCAGAAACTCATCCGACTGGAGCCCAGCATTCTTATGAATTAGGTATCTAAATACATTTACAGCCAGTGGTAAAACTTATTCTATGAACTGCAACCGATTCAGCTTTCCATTCTTTTAAATGCTTGTCTTCTTTGAAAAATACAAAAAACAAGTTTTTCCTGGCTGTATAAGGACTTTTATAGACATTAAACAACTAAACTTTGAATTAATAATCTTAATGGATTAATTATACAATGAAAAAGACTGAAATTGACCAATTTGGCCAAATTGCCAGTTAAGTTGATAAATTGCAGGTATTAAACGAAAAAGTAGAGAATATTACATGCATATGGATTAAATATGTTGCCTCTATATTTGGGGGTAATTATAATGAAACAGACATACATTTCAGCATAACTAAAAGAAAGTTCTCAAAATTTTAGTGGGTAATTGTCCCTCCAACCTCAGTTCAGAACTATTGTTAGGAGACCTAACCTGAGCACAACACCCTCAGCAAATAAAGGACTGTGTTGCTGTCCTGGTTAATTTCCAAATTTCCAAATGCAATACAAGTAAACTTAGTTAGGCAATAATGAAATTAAATATTTACAGTAAACACAGCCACCTTATTTTATATATCCACATATCAGAATAAAGCCTGATGATGAGGTCACTGTCAATGAATGCTGCATTCCAGAATTTTGACATGGCTATAAGAAAACAACTGGAAATCTGTTTAGACTCGGTAAACCTGACTGATCTGTTAGAGAAGAAATATTGCAAATTTCTATCACCAGAAAATTGAATTTACATGGTGGCACAACATTTTACATTTTAACTGCAGCTTGTCGCTTCTGGTAAATCAGACTAAACAAGGTCCTATCCACAGTGTAGATCACATTCAGTACCAAAACTGTACAGAATGAGAATGTTTTAGACATAGGATCTGATAGATCACATTCAAAGTCACAACAGTAAGACCCAGGAACAACAGCCTTCTTATTCTGGAGGAAAGCTATTGTCAGAAAGTTCAGTGCTAAGCGATACCTTAAAATCAGATGTTTTTGAATTTGCTATATAATTTCTGTGGCCTAATGTTTCGTTTTGCGCAACTGAAAGAAATTTATGTGTTTTTGAAAAAAGTGGTTATGGAAATTTTTGAGGATGGCTTCTGAGGTTTTGTAGAACTGCTTGCTTCAATCTGTTGTCCAAAACGTTAAATCAGTGAAGTTGTGTTAGAGATGATTCACATCTTCAGAGAAAACATACAACAGGCCAAAGCGATGCTTGGTGCAACTCCAATTAATTTAATGGAGTTACATGAAGGATTGATTTTTGTTAATCTTGGATAAAACTATTCAGTTACATTAAATTTTAGCTCAAAAATAATAAACGGACAAGGATAACATTATGGCTTGGAGCCTTGGGACCCACAGGCCTGATTCCTCAATGACATCATGAGCTCATGCGTATGCCTGGTTCATAGAAATTAAATAAATTGACTTCAACCTATTCCCTTGGAAACGACAGTGCAGTGTTCCTGTTCTCTCAGCGATGACTGACTTTAGAGGCTGGTCCCCTCTGTGGGAAAGTGATCCAAAACATATCTGGTTTGTTTGGGAAGGAGGAGGCAGTTATCGCAGGAAGGTGATAGAACAGCTGTCTGAATACTGTAGGGTATGGTGATTGTCAATCATTAGCTTGCACAGTGTTAGGAATAAACTAGTCTTGCTCTGGTGGCAACAGTTTGCTGAGAAACTTCAGCTTTTCACCAGAGCAAACACTTTGAAAGTAAGTCATGAAAAGTAATTAATTTTTAGCACTAAGGAAGACACATTGCCCTTTGTGCAAAAATAAAGCTTCTCCTCCTGCAGCCATACTTCCAAAAATCTGCCCAATGGGTTGAATCACTTCCTAGATAGTTTCTCCCGCAGGGAAGATTCCAGGCTGTATGACAGAGCAGTTTGAAGATTCTTTACAGCAAGAGGTTGCCCTGTCGAACATTGTGGCTAGTTGAGACCCAACATTGCACATCCAACAGGGGCTGGCACATAGAGGACTGAGTCCAGGGAAACTTCTTTCTAAATCTCATCAGGTGGCAATTACCCTAGGTCCAGAAATATGAAGATTTTAAGTTTTTGGTTCCCCTCCCCAACTTCCACCTAATGGTTGCAGACATTCAAACGACACACTTCAACGGTAAAACCTTAAAAGAGTATACTTTTTTCTTTCTTTTCAATCTACTATTTAGATACTGTCAGGACAAGACAAAATGATTGCTATGACATATCTGGTACTAAGTAGGAGATAATGAGGTTGTTTGCTGAAGGAAACCATACTGAAACCTTTCACATACACTTTGACCAGCCCATGGAAGGTCAAACCTGAAACATTTACATCAGTCCTTAGCATTTCAGACATCCTCACTGGGTTGTCTCTCTAGTTTAAGTGGAGCAGTGACTTTTTTAATCTTTGTTTTTTTCCTCACTACTCACAAGCCCACCCAGGCAGCATGTAATTCATCCAGACAGGAAATATTACATTGTGTGGGCCAGATTACTTGGAAATTATTCACTTGTACCTGAGTTCAAAGCTTCTGGCATAGACCTACAGTACATTCTAGTCTGCAGTCATTCTTGCCTCAGACTTCTGTGTTCAGTGCAAATAAGCTGCTAGACCAAATCTTACAAGAGTTCAGCAGCTTCAGACTAACTTGGATTTGAAAGTCTCATCTGGGATTTGTGAAAAAGAAACAAAGAAGAAATCTTTTAGGAGGTGAAAAACCCTGCACAAAAAGGCTACATTTCATGTGACTGCTAACCCAGAAAAGAAAGTTTATTTTCCCCCTAGGCTGTAAAGTGATTTGAAGTCCTGTATCTTAACTTGCTCCATAACGATGTGTATATAAGATTACACCACTTTCCCAGCCATCTCTTTCCTGATTTATTCAGTATTATAGAATGTGGCTCTTCAGCACAGGTGGAGAAAATAAGATAAACACAACCTTAACTGCTGTATTTCAATCTTGTTATTAATGTATGCAGTGAAGGCACCTGTAAGAAATCTGCATCCTGTCTGGATACAAATAGGAAATTATTTTCCCACTGCTTTAAAATATTTGAGATCACTTCCTCTCTCCTCCCACCTGATACTATTTTACATCATGTTCAAAAACAGATCCCTCAGAACTGGAAAGCAATAGAAAGATAAGAAGAGTAAAGCATAAAATCCTTCTGCACCCCTCAATGGCCCAAAGCTTGTAGTATTACATCAAGTTGCCCATGCAATTCTCTAACAAGAAGCAAAGGCAAGATTCTGAAACCCAAATTTCCTTAGGTCATATTATTAATGGTTTTCTGCATCAGTACACATATCATGTATTCAGACATAACATTTTGAACACAAGAGCCTGAGGAAAAGTCTACATTCTTTTGACAGTCTTATAAATAAGAAACAAGATAGCATAGTCTACATCAAACTTGGTTTACTCTTATTAATTATCTGAGCTAATTAGTTGATAGACCTCTCTTCAGTAATCCAAGCTGTTGTTCCCCACATAAGTCCCCTAAATACTTATTATTCATTCTAGGTGATTTTGAGCTTTTGGTTAACATCTTCAAAAATTTCAGTAAAAGACCACTGACAAAACAAGATGCACAACTTGCAGGACTGAATATTTTTCACAGCATGAACTAACCCTCCTACATGGATCATTAAAGTTGCATGAGTTCACACTAAAGATCACCATCATGTGGAAGATTAGTACCAGCAAATAGTATAGAATTACAGGGGACAAATATGGAGCACCACCCTTTATCCCTGTTTCCAATTTCCAACATCATTTTGCAAAGCAGTTTGAAAGGAGCTCAGGTTAAGCTGAAATTCAAACCACAGGGCCAATACATGGTGCTTCACCACTTTTTTGGCTGGTCCTCACCAAGCAAACATCCAACATTAGGAAGGGCAGCTGAAAACAGAGGAAGCTGTTGGCCTTATGACAAAAATCTTTATTTCGAGAGTCATGCAAACTCTGAAGGGCAGAAACAGGATCCTCTGCAAAGCTATTATAGGTTGACTAGAGAGGAATGAATGGAAAGAGTCTCCCTAGGGAGAGACAGATAAATGTCTAGGTTCAGGCAGAGGGCATGGCTTCCTAAAGATTTGTAGACATAGCCAAAGTAATTATGTAAATAATCACAATTGTGCTCCTGTGGAACAGCAAACAAAAACTGTGCTGACATTATTATTTGAACCACTATAAAGGTAGAAGAGTTCCAGTTCAAATGTGGGCATATTGTACTAAGATCCAGACAGCTAGTAAGAAACTACCTATGACTCCAGCAGATTATGATTCAAAAACGTAACACATATGTAGTGGGAGGTAGAGCAAAGCAGATTAAATTAGTTAACTGGCTTCATACGCCAAATCCATGCTGTGTCAGTAACAGCAATTAATCTTCACAACAAACTTGTATGCAAAGATATGGACAAAACAATGCACTTGGGAAGCAGAGGGCCATGTGATCTGTGCTCCACTGCCATTTAGAGATGACATTAGATTTACTGTGGGGAAATAGAGAGCATGAACCATTTTTCCACTGTGTCTTGAAAAAATGGATAAGGATCAGTAGTCTAGCACACTAAAGTTTTCAGAACAGCTGACCAGCATTTTCTAGAAGCACGTTAAGAAAACAAAATTGCTCTGACTACCAAGAAGTTCATGGGAAATTACACTAAATACAATGAGAAAAGTTTGTTTCCAGCTGAGGCCATGTAGTTCTTGAAGTAAAACCCAGCGGAAACAGCTCCTATAAGCACACGGTGTCAAGCACAGAAGACTTCTGAATTTTCTGCTTCCTAAGTCATTGCTTCTGCATCAGAATTCCTTTACCCTGATTTTGGAAGATTACTTTCTATTGTTGTTCCCCTCACTTGTTATATTTTCACTCACTTGTTATAGTTGTGTAAAAAAGTGAAATTTTTGTCCTACTCCTTTACTTTGCAGATTTGAACTTGTGCCTGTTTGCTCATAGTGCTTGTTTAGATACAACCAAGTAGAAAGAAGTGGCTGATGCCCTCTTTCAGCAGTGGGTTTCATTTCTAGGACAGACCAGAACAATGCCTCAGTCTCCTCCTTCTCTTATATTCCATGTGCTTCCTCACATAGTGCCTGTATTAAATTTTTCACCTAGCCTTTGTTTTGTATCCAAACTTTACACAATCTGGATTCTTTTACATTACAAATTTGACAAGAAAATGAAAAACTTATTCAAATAGTAAAACTGAAATGCATTCTAGTGACAGTTTTAAGTCTCTGCATAGATCCAGATTCTATCCACTCTCTGTTCTTGTTGTCACATACAGGAAGAACTGTACCTCAGAGCTGTAGGACAAGCAGACCAGTGAACTAAGATCTCCTGCCACTTGGCCCCCAATAAATCTCTAAAATATTACTGAGATTGAAAAGGGCAAACTGATTGGTAAAGAGACATGCCAGATAAATCAGATGAGAGGGGATGAACAGATAAGAGATAAAAGCCAGTAATATTTCTGTTTCAAAAATTTTCTCTAAGGAACTAGATTGGGTCATGGAGCTCTGCATTAAGTTCCTGCCTCACAAGGCAACCGCTGGTGTACTTTCCATAAGTAAATATAAACTCTGGGTTTCTACCATCTGCTCTGTAAAAGGGGAATCATAACATTTATGGCCATTATTGTCTTTTTAAAAAACAAACAAACAAACAAAAAACCAAACCAGAAGTCCAGACCAATTATTTAGAATTGGCCCACAGGATGATCCCATAAATCTCACAACAAAAGCTGAAAATGTAGGCACTACATGAAGAAAAGGAAAGTTAAGCAGAAAGGAAGCACTTTCTCAAGGTCACAATGCCAGCAACAGGTAGAGGCAGAGTGTGAGCTTGCCACGTGGCTCCAGCCATTGGTCAACAATAACCCCAGCCTGAGGATTTAATGTGCCAGGAAGGAGGCTGCACATCCCCACTGCACAGCTGTCAATGGTTAAGGGTGATATGCTGAGAGGAGACTCAGGCTTTCACCTCTAGGAGCTGTTATTGCAAAGTTTCTCCATGATGGACGCTTCCACTCTTTGACGTGTGCAATGGTTTGACGCCACAGTCTGGCCACAGAGTATGGCTCTAGATGCCAATTATGGGAATCCCAAGAAGAGGTCAGAGTCTCTTGCTCACAGATGTTTTTCTGGAAAAGGTGTTTCATCGGTTCAGGGTTTGAACAAAATAAAAAATCTCCATTTGGCTAAACCTTCACTGAATATTATCAAGGGATTATAAACATTCTACTTTAAAATGGTATGTTGAGCTGCTACTTGCTAATTATAAAACTAGGTTTTAAGTGCTGGCTTTGAAAAATATTTTTCCTGGTTTTATAATATGTCCTCCCAAAGTTCTGTCTGGGGAGTAAACACAAAGAGACCATCACAAAAGCTTTTCCTATCAGCTGTCACATAGACTGAGAATATTCATTTTAGTTCCAAATGTGTGTAGCTAGTAAAGTAAATATGAACCTCATGTATGCTTACTTAAAAGTCTGATGGGAAAGTAATGTTTATCCTGATTGTGGGAAAAGACCAGTCAACCATAGTGTAGGGGAGGAAATGCACTGCGTCAGTTGGCTGATGTGTAGTTAAAAACAAAATTATATTTAAGAACACCTTGTATTGACCTCATTTTCCATCCAAAATACTTGAGAACTGGCAAGAGTGTACTGAAACATCCACTTGCTACACTGTAGGTTAAAATCAGTTCATTTTGATGTAACCATTTCATTACTCTAATAAGATAAGTTGTACTTTTTTTATCTATTACAGAATAAAGACATTTGAATTTACTCTAAAAAATCCACCCCAGTATTTTCTTTTACATTCAGTTCCTTCTTTGGTTCATTTTTCATGACAAGCAGAATGATGAGAAGGAAAGAAACAAATACAAAGGGTCTTCAAAACTGACTGTTCTGATTATGGATGTGCTTGTGACTAAGGCAGTTGTCTGAAACTCAGTTTCTGGTTCAGTTCTTGGCTCTGCTGCATACCTCCTGCATGAAATTGTACAGTTCACAGAATTTATCTCAGTTTCTTCATCTGAAAAATTTAGGTAATCTTCATTTTACTGTGATTTTGTCCGGATAGCTTCACTTATAGTTGTAGGCATCACACACACACCTAGACAAAAAGCAGTATTCCTGGTCTCATCACCATGTGGAATGTGCTTACTCTCAACACTGTTTATGTTAAGTTTTTAAGAAAGTCTTCTCAAATTCCTGTAAGTCTTGTGCTGATTATGGACATCCCATTTAATATGGAAACCAAACCAAACTGCTTGGTTTATGACTTTTAATCAGACAGCAGACAGAAACAACATGTGGCAATAAGCTAAGGATCAGAACTCTTCTGGCAAGTATTTGAAATAACACATGCATTGAGAAAATACAACCATTTGTAACCAGATGGCAAACAAAAACAAGTGAAAGACATCCTGTAATGAGTATTACCTCAGCAAAACTGTTCTTATCTTCAGCAGCAGGCCAGCTGTGTGTTGCATATTGCTGCAGGAGATCTCAGGGCTGAGCTCCAGCTCTGGGATTAGTAATGTTGTCCTAGGCTGGGAAATATATTCCTAGTGAGTAAAAGCTTCTGTACTCTTAATGGATCTCTTCATTCTTTTGAAAGCACATAGGTATTTTGAGATTGAGTTTGTACTCAATGTCAGCTGCTCAGGCCCACTTACTACACAAAGCTAAACAGATTCAGGATTCTCATTGTGCTCTCAGAAATAAGCATCACTTCAGAATAATTAAAATTTAGGGCTAGCAAGCAAACAAAGCCAGGAGACGAAATCAGTTCTAAATACATGTTCTACTGGTGGGATGTTCTGAATGGGTAGCAGCAAACATGGTATTTTACAGAAATTTTACAGGCAAAGTTTCTGTGAGTGTCTGATTCTGCTGCCTGAATAACGTCCCCCAGTACATGTTCATTTAAGTACAGTAGGTATTTCAGGTTTGAAACTGCTTTGGGCAAAGCCTCAAAATTTCTTTTATGTATGTACATCAAAATATGTTTGCATAGATATCTTTGTTTGTCCTTTTGTATTAAGAAACATTTCAAGGCTACACATTCATAGCCTGGTTTTCATTTGTTTAACCACATCGCACATTTTAGTCTAGCACACCTGCAAGTTAATGGCTATCTAGAGAGCCAGCCTTTAGACTGACTGGAATTTCATTTAAGACAAAAATCCTAGTGCCCTGGCCTTCTCCTGCCTCCAAAACACACATGCTGAGCTTGAAAAAATAGCTGTAAATGTGCTGAAAGGAAATTGTAGAATGCTTTTTCCCCGGCCCCCTCCTCCTCAATGCCCCACTCCACAGCACTACGGTAAATACCAGCAAAGCAGGCTGGGAAATTCCTCTGAAAATGCTAACACATGAGTTCCATATTATACACTAGCACTGGTCATTACCAGGCAAGGCCACTGAGAACTGTACTGGTGTGAGAAAAATCCCAGAGCCCTGGTTTATTGCAATGACTATTGTGAAGGCCACTTTGCAGTACAGCTTATTCCTGACATTTGGAAACAAGGGGATCTGTCAGCACTAAAAATTACTTGGTGCCTTTTTTGGTATTAAAGGACTTAGGTATGGCAAGGAACGTCTGATATTTGTCACAAAGTCTGCAGAATATGCAGTCATTTTCAGTTATTTCACCTG
Organism: Phalacrocorax aristotelis; assembly: GCF_949628215.1. Lineage (NCBI taxonomy): Eukaryota > Metazoa > Chordata > Aves > Suliformes > Phalacrocoracidae > Phalacrocorax > Phalacrocorax aristotelis. The sequence continues at coordinate 105,083,548 of NC_134276.1, read as the reverse complement.
GCCTAGCATTGCTACCTTTCTAGCGGACAATATTGTGATACACTAGAAGCTGTATTCAAAGTGCTTATAGGCATCAGATGGATGAACTTTACTGTGGCAGGAAGTTCTCTAAAATTCACAGGTCTTAACTGGGAATCCACTGTTTGGTTTTGATTTAAAATACCAATGATACAATAGTAAGTCCTCTTCCTTTTTAAGAAATACTTCAGGTATTCTTATGATTTAAGAAATACAATTATTGAAGTGTTTCAATATTGAAGTACAAATCCACTTCTCCAAAGATATAGAAAAGACACATAGAACACTGCTGTGTAGTGTGCAGTCTTTCTTTTATATAGTAAACACCAGCTCTAAATATCTGTCCCAGTACTCTCTAGCATTTCTGAATAGTTTACCTTTCAAAAGCATGAAATTAAGCTAATGTCTTAATTTTTTATTTGCCATAATAGTGGCCATTATTGCTTCCATCAAAGCAACAATCACTTCACAACAATTGTTTGGCCAATTCTTACTCTCACTTTTAAGGTTTCTACATTAGTTAAGCCCACTTACTTAAGGTATGATTCAGTTCTCAGCTTTCAATCAACTAAGTTCTAGATAAGGTAAGAGAAAGCAAATGCCAGATGTATTGTTAGATGTCCTCTTTCTTAATAAAGAAGGTGATTAGACTCTCATACAGCTATTAGACAGACAAAGGCAAATGACAGAACTTCCTTAAGACATTTAAAGTCTTCAGGATTTGATTTCTTCATGAAGCAGAACAAAGACTCCCCTTCCTTTTTTCCTTTCAGACCTAATCAGAAATAGCATCTTTTATTAAAAGCCCATCCAAATAAAATGATTTTATTAGATAAGTCAGCTTTGACTTTTGTCTACATGACTGTTGATTTCTTGCTCAAAGATAATGCTTTGGCTACTGGAAGCATTTAACAGAGTATTCCATAAACTTTATGTTTTCTGAAAATTAGCCACATTTGGGAGTTCATATTAGAGCTAATTTTAAGACAGGGCTGGAGAGAGCAAGGGTGAAAGGTAACACATTTTATGTACAAATACATTTTATTGATCATTTGGTCTAGAGTGCTGCCAGTACTATGATAAAAATAGCTAACCAGGACACTCCTGATCTCTCTTGACATTAGTGTGCAAATATTTTCTTATGTAAATCTTGGCACACATTGGAAAAAATAAATTAAAGATTATCCATATAGATAGCAAAATGAAAGTTTTTGTGGTAAATGGGGAGTGGGGGGTGTGTGGCACAGGGAAAAGTGCGCAGGAGAAAGGTAGATTTCTTTTCTCTTAAGTTACATATTTTAGTTCATTTTACTTTTTACTTAGGACAAGAAAATATTTTACTTCGTGATTTCTATTGACACAATTTGAAGAAAAGTGGTTTATTCAACACTTCAAAGCAGAAAAGTCCCTAAACCCATTGCCAAGGAGACAAAAAAAGAAAGTACTACTATAACTACAAAAACTTTACAGTGTATTGTTATTTCCAGGAAACATTTCATGTGTATTAACTCTATAGACAAAACAGAGGGAGTACATAAACAAACTTAGAGGAAAGTGCTCCTAGCAGGAGGTGAGCACACCAGAGATTCTACAGACTGTCATCCTTAGGCTCACTGGTTAGGGAATTTTTGTTTTTACAATCACTTTACAGTTCACAGTGGCGCTTCAGTAAAGCTAATACAGAACATAAGAAATGTCTGACTGTTCTTCAAGAAACTGAACTACTGGTTCCAAGAATAAGCAATGTGATTTTCTGCTTTAGTTATACGTTCAATTCATCTGTAAACATCAACAAAGTGGTGGGGAGGATATCTCAGCCAGCTCTTACACAAACAGAACTTCTGCTCTAATTTCAAGAGGATGTATGCTTATTGGTGGCAGTCAGCCCTGAAGAGGTTAATATTTCACTAAAAGGCCCTGATATCAGGCCGGCGCAAACTACTCATTACTGTTGACAGCAGCAGTCACCGTCTGTCACACAGATATAGCACAATATTTGGTTTATATTAACCTTGGAGGCACTGGAGAAAGGCCTTGGAGAAGCCACATATATGGTTCCAAAGTTTGAGAGACCAAAGGATGGGAGTGAACTTGGAGAAATTATTTTCCTTGAAAAGGTGGAGATTAGGCTTGTGCCATTTTCTTCTACTCAGTGCCTCTCAGTTAAGCTTCCTTGACCCCTGCACTTCACCAAATTGTCCCTTTCCACAAACCTCTTTTTCTACTCTGATAGACACATTATAAGAAAAAAGGTGGGAAAGAGGAGGGAGGAGACTTCATGGAAAATGCATTCTATCACAGACCTAAAAATATTTAGAGAAACATTTCCTTTCTTGATCAAACTTAGAACTTAGGACAGTGTTGTGAGCATTTAGGCATTTTCTTCAGAAATTAGGTCTGCTTGTAGTTATAGCAAAGCCTGGAAGCCACCACCAAGTGAATCCATAAAAGAAGAGAAAGTAAACCTAGTTTCCCTATTAATGCAAGTTTTGTGGCTGGTAGCTAAGAATATGTAAAGTCCAGTCAAAATTTGTCCCGTATTTAAAAGATGGGTAAACAGTCCGGTATTCATAGGCTATATTGTATTTCACTTTTTACAGTTCTCTACCTGGCTTCTTGTATTCAAGAAACTTTTAGGACTTGAACTGTCTTTGTGAACACCACTCATCTAACAAATTTAATTAAAATCAGCAGGTTGGTTTAGGCAGAGGAAACAGACACATGCTTACACAATCCCTTTTTTCTGAGGGGTGACCAGGGCAACAATGTGCTCCTAAAAACTCATTTTTCCTTTAGAAGCAATTGAAATTGTTTTTTTGTTTGGTTTTCTTATAGCAGCTCTCACAGGGTTTTTTTTACCATGTAGTCTGATTAGATGTAACACACCTTCTTTGGGTGTTAACTAAATATTTACATTTTTTTCCTCAATAACAAACTACTTCAACAGTTATTAGAGGACTTCAGAACTAACTAATCTGAGGACTCCCCCACTCAAAATGTCAGCTTTGTCATTATATAATTTTGTGCAACTCACTAAATGCTGACGCTGTCTGCTCTCAGCAGCTGGTAAAATACAGACAGTTATACCAAGCTGCAAGGCCCCTGGGCTTAAATTTGAGTGATTGCTTTATAGGAAACAGTGATCGCAAGCCTCCATTACAAATTGGTCCATGAGGGTTGTCGCTCATCCAACTTCCTTGAAGATGAGGACTCATCTGATATTGGAGAAGGCTTGTCATAAGAGTGAGGATAAGAAGGTGACACGACATCCACCATAATGTGTAAAATCTATAAATTGCCAACAAGCTCTGCTCCAAAAGGTGTAGAAATCTGCATACTCCTATAGAAGATGAATCACGGAGAAACCAATATTACTACAAACTCTTGATTTCAATTAATTTGCCTACTAAGTGATCTGAATTTAGCTTTAGCCCTGTGGTGAAGTTTAGATTAAAACATTCAAACCAGAATCCATATTGACAGAGTATCACCCTTTAATTCCCAAGAAAGATGGAGGAAAATATATCCATCATCTTTGCAGTAAAAAAATTCTGATAGCCAATTTGCACTGAAATACATTAAACTATTTTAGAAAAGAATACAAAAACACTAATTCACAAACAACATAATTGAACAGTAATAGTTACTAAAAACCAGAGACTTGAAAGCTTTTTGTTTCCTTTTTCTAATTTTAAGGCCATTATAATGCTATTTCTTTAAACAAACAAAAAATGATGTTAAATTGACCATTAACATCTAATAGTCCTAAATTCTGTCAGAAGCAAGTGTTTGGATTTCCAGCTTTCCAAAAAAAAAAGTACAGATTAGCATTTTAAAGCTAGCCTGGAGGTAAAAGGAGACTAACATCGCACTGAATATCCACACATCTCTCTAATGAGACTTTTTTACTGCACAATAAATCTTAGAACAGTTTGTATATGTACTGCAATTGCAGAATGACTCAAACAGCATTAATCAAGTGTTATGGCAACCTTATTTTAAAGTACAAACCCAGTCAAACATTTCTATCACTGTACTTCATTTCTTACCAAGATTCTTTTAATAGGAAGGATTTTAGGATGTACTGCACATTTGCTTTCCTTATAAAAATGTCAAATCTCGAAGTGTACCTACATACCCAGAATTCTTTACTGTATTTTCTTCTGTGTGCCAATAGTTGACATAATTTCTGCTTTGTTTGAACAGCTGGTCCTCACCGAACTTCAGGAGTTCAGAGGTGCAATCAAGGCCAAGACCTCACTCTTCATAAAGAAGAAATAGTGAGCATAAAGAAATAGGATGTATCACCAAACATCCATGTCCCTTCCCTCGAGGGATAAGCTTGTTAAGTTAAAAGTTCCCTACTACTTTGTTAAGGTGATTTTATCATATACTTCAGAACTCCAGTGTGTTATCATAATGATTTTCAATGATTCAAGGATATACATATTCTCTATTTTCTACACCGCAGTTCTGACTGATTCCATCGCAAATTACAGACAGCCATCATATTCTTTATCTAGACCATATCTCACCATTCAGCTTTCAGTGTAACAATGAAGAACAGAGGAGAGGTTCAGCAGATGCTTTTCAAGGAGATGGGAAGGCTGAAAATGGATTTTAGCATAGTCAGCTGCAAGGGGGCAGTGAGAGCAGGGCTCCACAAGGAGACCAAGCCAGGAGGGAGCACACACAGGACCCTGGGGCGGTGGCAGCAGGCAGTACCGTAAGTCCAGACAGAGCAAGAGAATGGCTGGGTAGAGTTCAGGACACAGGACTGGAGGCAACATAGGTGCAAAAGCTACCCAGGGGCCAGGGCCAGCAGACCAGCTGCCTACAGTACAGCCTAGGCAAGACTAGGTGCCTGGGCCTCAGCTTAAGTGGGGCTCCTGGGTTATCAGCAGAGAGGACCTGGGTAGGGGTCCCAGTCAGGGCAATTAAAACCAGATAGGGCTGTTAGAGCCCTGACAGTCAACAATACAAATTTTCAGTGTTTCTGTGCCTGTTCCTCTGCTTTCAATCTTCAGAGCTCTTTGAGAAGAACACCAGGTAGCATCAACAGAGGATTTCATTTGAGCTAATCATTGTTTATTCCTTCTTTTGGGTTTTTCAGCCTTTCCAGCCACATCATTGGTTGACTGCAGGTTTATTTTAATTTAAGTTTATAAAACGGTTATAAACCAAAAAGCAATCACCCTGTCCACATCCCAGTCCTTCTTAAATCCACTTCTCAAGACTGAAACACTCATTAAGGAAAGGAAACTTTCCTTAGCTATCAAAGTCACATCTGTGAATAGAATGATTCCTGTATTCAAATTTTTGTAGACCCGAGCCCTAAATCTTCCACTCTTTCAAAAGCCCTGAAGAACCAGCTGCAACATTTTCTGCAAAATTAAATTTCCTTTGAAATGTATTGGTTACAGCTGCATTTTGTCAAAAGATACCTAAGTTTCTGAAGTTGATTTCTGCCCAATTCAGAGTGAATCAGCAGAGCAGGGGCCTGAAAAAAAAAAGTGGTCTACCTGCAGAGGTGCGTCATTTCAAGATATCATGTTTCCTGTGTGTAATGAACTCAGGCTCTGGTGCTATTTGAAAGTTTCTAAATGGCAGAAGTTGTTGAACATTAGAATCATCATCCTCCATTCAGGTTCAAAGCATATCCAGTCTACCACAGAGTGACATTTTGGGCTGCTGGTCTATGTCTGCATTGACAAAGAATGGATCTGTAAAGGGAAAGAACTGGTGCTGAGGAGCTGACATCCACACGGTGCATGGTTCAGCGGTTTATGGTTTGGATTAGCTCAAATCTGACTGCATGTACTGCATACCTTTCTACATCTGGAATGTACCAGGTGCTTTTTCAGCTTAATTTTATCTAACAGGCATCCTGCTCATGCACTTGAGTCTACTCTATGATGCAAACCAAAGCACATTAAGTGAAGATGATATGGAGAGTCTCCTTAAAAGCACACTTGTGATATGAACTAAGACAGTAATGTAGTTGGGTGCAGGAAGATCCCTAATACAGATGAAAGTTGGGAAGACAACCCACCATCACCTTCCACCCCTGCCTTGGAAGCAGGGAGGCTGACGTTTGTGGTAGATTATTGAGCACACAGGCAAAAATACTATTTTAAATTCAGCTTTTTTTTTTTTCTCCATGTTCCTGTACAAGATATGCCAATGTCATATTCTTCAGTAGCCATCTGACATATGAAAAAAATGACAGAAAGTCTATTCACCCCTGTGTCTTTTCAACTTCCCTTTCCAGTGAAATGCAATGTACTCACAGAAACACAAAACACAACTTCCTTCTGCACCTATGCATTTGAGTGCATCCATGAGAACGAATGAGCCTAGATGAAGCTGAGGAAACCATGATGGTGTTGTAGGGATTGAATTAAAATAAAAAACAAGGTACAGATGAAGTATGCAATTCATTTTCAGCTCATAAATCCTGATTTTAAAGTGAAAAGGGTACACAGAGGATGTATAAAAATTTAGTGGCTACAGTCCTTTTAGTGTCAAAAACACATATTGACATAAGAATATACACTTCTGTGGAAAAAAATGTGAAACCATTAAATTGTAAGATGTTAGTAAATCAGCTTTGGTTAAACTCAGCTCCCATTGTGCACCTGCATATGTATTTCACTGTGTTCCAAGCCTTCTTTACTACGTCACTCACTAAATCAATCTATGGTTTACTAAAAGAAGAAATTTTGAGCAAGGAATGAGTCATGGTATTTATTTGAATTTCATTGACCCCTGGTGGGAATGAGGGAAAGGGTGGCACTGCCCATTTCTGTGAATGCAATGTTTTCTTGTCTCAATCCAAGACACTTTATTTTTACTGAGACAGCTTCTGAGCTGGAAACATAAATAACAAAACCAGTATTCGTGTTGGCCACCTTTTCAAGTAAGTGAAGGTTGCAGGGGAAGGAAAGAGATTTAATTCAAACATGGCAGTCACCAGGCAACCAAAGAATAATCAAAGCTGAACAGGGCCAAGGTAGAATGAAATAAGGATGTGTTGTGTCTCCTTAAATTCTGTATTGATTACTCTGTGTACAAACATCTATATATATATGTATATTTGTTTGTGTGTGTAAAATCCAGCAAAAGTTTGTATTATTTTATGTATGAATGCTTTATATATGCCTTCTAGCATCACAGAGGTGATTTGGTAGAAAAGCAGAGCTGAAGACCAAACCTTTGCTTAGGCATGTCTTTGTTCTATTCCAAACATGACAAACATGGCAACAATCAAGGTGGGTGAGTTTCACATCATAGTTCTTACTAACTCTACATAAGCATACAAAGGTGATGTACGTTTGTGCACACAACTGCTCCGCTGAGGTCTGTTGGCTTTGTCAAGAAACTAGTGATATACCATCAAAGCCTCCAAAACTAATGAGAATTACTCCTATTGTTAAGACTGTTCTATTACGTTCTTTGCTGGTGAGGAAAGCATCAAAACTGAGTGAGTTATAGTGGGAAATGAGGTAAGTTTATTTTCCTCCAGGGCAATTAGTAAAACAAGTGTCAGGTTAATTACCTCTAAATATTCCTGCATAACAAAAAATCCCATATCTGTTGACTGAGATACAACATATCTGGACTCTTGATACAATGTAGATTTTTCAGTTAGACCTTAGAACAGCGAAGCAGTTAATCTTTTGATACATGGCCCATAATATTTCAGGTCCTGTGCTAAACTGGAAATCAAACTAAATGAACTTTAACACTCTTGAAGATCCCTGACCTTGAAACACTGAAGCAGTCTCAATGAAAACAATCAGGCAGGATCCGCTGTGTCTGAAGAGCTGCTTGTATTCCTCTGGTGAAAGCACCTGTGTCTATTTGAGCACATTGAAGCCTTCGGTTGTGTCATGCTTCTGCAGTGTTTTGATAAGTGATGTTGAAAGCTTATCAAGATTAATTACTCTGCTTTGGACACCTTACTAGCAAAACGGCACTCATTATGAACAGCACTGTTACATGTCCATGTGCAGACCCCTGCTCTTTTGACAAATGTGCTTTAATAACCTTAACAAGAATGTAGAACTCCTCACATCTGGTGCTGAGCTGAGACCAGTGGCTAACATAGCTCAGGTGACAAGTGGTCCCCATTCCCTGTGCTGGAAGGATCCAGCCTTTTACGATGAGAACTTGGGTTTCTTGCAAGAACTGTCAGTCATGGGCAATTTTCCTGTGTGTTGCAGGCTCTACCAGTAAGCCTATAAAGAGTGTTAAAAGGCTTTTCATTCAGAATAGTTCTTCTGCTCTTTCTTTTCAGATTCTTAAGTTCTTATGAAGGTTTTACAAAACAGTTCTTCTGTATTCCCTTCTCTGGGCAGGCTATATATGGTCAAATGGTAGTATAAAATACCATTTCAATCAGCTAATTCTCTAGGTCCTTTTAGCCTAAGAGAAACATTCTGTAGCAAGAAGAAACAGAATAAAATCAGATCAAAAGCATCCTTGGCACTGAGCAAATGAAAGTTTTCAGTTGTCTCAGGAGAATGTATAATATACCTATTGTTGCTCTAGGAATGTAAGAAAGAATGTTCACATCTCTCATACGCACTCTTGCTTATGAAAAGCTAGTTTGTCTATTAATTTCTTACAGTAAATTGTAGATACACTTAAGCATCTACAGGGTTGGGGTTTTTTGTTTGTGGTGTGGTTTTTTGTTTTTTTTTTTTTGTGTGTGTGTGTGACAAAAGGGCCTCCCTGAATCTCTTCAGGATAACTTTTTACTAGTATTTTGCTTATACTCTTCTGTCATTCTAACCTTCCTTGATAGCTTTAAACACAGAATCACAGACTGCTTAAGGCTGGAAGGGACCTCTGGAGGTCTTCTTGCCCAACCTCCCTGCTCAAGCAGGGACACCTAGAGCCAGTTGCCCAGGACTGTCTCTAGATGGTTTTTTAATATCTCCAGGAATGGAGACTCCACAACCTCTGTCGGCAACCTGTGCCAGTGCTTGATCCCCCTCACCGTAAAGAAGTGTTTCCTGACATTCAGGTGAAACTTCCTGTGTTTCAGTTTGTGCTCATTGCCTCTTGTCCTGTCACTGGGCACCAATGAAAGGAATCTGGCTGTGTCCACTCTCCCTTCAGGAATTTATACACACTGACAAGGTCACCCTGAGCCTTTTCTTCTCCAGGCTGAACAGTCCCAGCTCTCTCAGCCTTTCCTCATGAGAGAGATGCTCCAGTTCCTTCATCATCCTGGTAGCCGTTTGCTGAAATCTCTTCAGTGTGTCCGTATATCTTTTGTACTGAGGAGACCAGAACTGGGCACAGCACACAAGTGTGGCCTCACCAGCATTGAATAAAGGGGAAGGATCACCTCCTGTACCTTCTGGCAATACTTTGCCTAATGCAGCCCAGGATACCATTTGCCTTCTTTGCAGATACATCATTGGCTCATGTTCAACGTAGTGCCCACCAGGACCCCTAGGGTCTTTTCTGCCAAGCTGTTTTCCTGCTGGGTGACCCCAGGTGTATATTGGTGCATGGGGATATAATTTCCCAGGTTTAGGAAAATTATATGAAAGCTTGTTGCAGAACAGTAGGAGATGTTCCTGCCATGATAAGTGATGCTACTTCTGTAATGAAATCCTATGCATTCACTGTGATTTTTTCCTCTTTTTTGATTTTCTGTTTCCCAGGAACAGAGAATGGATGATATTGGAAGGGACTTCTGTAGATCACATAGTTGAGCCCCACCCTGTTCAGAGCAGTGTCAGCTAGAGCAATAATGTTTTGAATCTCTGCAAGACTATAACTCTTGAGCAACCTGTTCCAGTGTTTGACCACTCATACAGTAAAGAAGTGTTCCCTTGGGTTCAGATGCAATTTCATGCCTTTATTTTTCTGTTACAGAACACCATTGAGAAAAGCCTGCTTCTATCTTTACTGATAAGATCTCCCTGAGCCTCCTCTGCTCATGGAGGGACAGTCCCAGCTCTCTCAGCCTTTCCCAATAGCAGAGATGTCCCAGTCCCTTTGTCTCTTTTATGGATCTTCACTGGCCTCACTGTAGTACATCCCCATCTCTTTTATACTGGGGAGCCTGACACTGGACCCAGCACTCCAGGTGTGCCTCACCAATGCTGAGCAGAGTGGAAGGATCATCATCTTTGACTTGCTTGCAATACACTGTCCAGTGTAACCTCAGATGCTGATGGCCACCTTTGCTGTGAGGATGCATTCCTGATTCATGTTCAGCATGGTGCTCACCAAGACGTGCAGGTCCTTCTCTACTGAACTACTTTTCAGCTGGTTGGTCCTGAGCCTGTAGTGGAGGATGGGGTTACTCATCCTCATGGACAGGACTGGGCACTTCCCTTTGTTGAATTTCATGAAATATTGCTGTCAGACTATTTCTCCAGCCTGCCAAAGTCCCTCTGAATAGTGGCACTGCAATCTATGTGTCAGCCACTCCTCAGCTTTGGGTCATAGTCTTCCTAAGGTGCACTGTGTCCTTTTGTCCAGATAAGTAATGAAGACATTAAGCAGTATTGGACCCAGTGTCAACCCTTAGGGTATACCTCTAGTGACTGGCCTCCAGATGGGAATTGTGCTGCTGATGACAACCCTTTGAACCTGGCAGTTCAGCTGGTTTTCAGTTCACTCTCCAGTTCATTTATCTAGCCCATGCTTCATCAATTAGGATGTTATGAGAGAGAGTGTTGAAAGCCTTGCAAAGGTCAAGATAAACAACATCCACTGCTCTCCTCTCATCTACCAAACTAGTCATTTCTTTGTAGTGAGCTATCAGGTTGATTAGGCATTATTTCCTCTTCCAAAATCCATGCTGAGTTTCTCCTAATGAACCATATCTTAATTAATAATCAAAGATTAACCATTCTGCCAGTTAATTATTTATTCTTCTTCATGATTTCTGCTAGGATGCTAAATTAATTGTGTCTAGAAACTATTTTGTTTGTCAATGTTTGTGTTGCAGGTTCAGGGACTTAGAAGTTGGTTATACCTGTTTCGGTGCCTGTGGAATCACTGGCTTTAGTCCTGAGCCAGTGACCTTATCAGTATTAATACACATAGATTTTACTTCCCTGCCCTATCTAATCAATGTTAGTTTTGTCAGTCCCCTCTCAAAGTCCCTCTTCAAAAGCCCTTTCCACCCAATATTTCCTAGTAGAGGTCTGGGCCTTTAATTTATTTTTTTTTTTAAAGTCATGTACTCCAAAGTGCTAAAGAAAAGTGCAGTGGTTGAGGATTTATCTCATCCTTGCCTCATGTATTGATATTATGAATCATGTGAGGGATGCCTATAGCTATTAACTTATGGCTAATCACGCTTTCCTTCAAAATTTAAAAAGCTAAGATGGACTCTTGCATTGATTATTCAACTTTTTACTAGAAGTTGGACTTACAGAAACAACAGCAATAATTCAGTATTCTAAAACTGCATGGCATACAAGTAAAGAATTAGAGGTCATTAATGATTACTTCATGATCATCTCTGTTCCAGAACAGTTCAAATGCTGTCAGAGGAGGGGATAATATTCTGTTCTGAATCAACTACATTTGCAAGCCAAACTACATTTACTGGGAACACCCTTCCAGACAGGAAGGATCTTGGCTAATGAATGCATCTGGAAGACATGGGTCTAATAAACTTGCCACATATTTCCTCTATCTTGAAAAAAAAAAAAAGAGTAAGGATCTGGAAAACTGTAGTTAGCAAAAACACTCCAGCCTGTCAGTGCTATGCATTTAACAAGGTTTTATGACTATTACTGCATTTGTTCTACTCTATCAAACTGAATCATATGACAAATTCTTTGAATAACAGTGTGTCATTTGATAAAGAAATAAAAGTTCAGGGCTTAGTCACAAAAACTGACCTAGGCCTTGATATCTAGATACAACTCATACTGCAAAACTTTGTTGCTATAAGCAATGTTTTAGAATGCACCTTAGAAGTCAGACTGTCAGAAATCAATATTAAAGCAGCAGTGTGTTATACAGGGTGATTATGATATACCTGTTTAGGGAGCCACTGAGATATACAGCAGAAAAGACAACTTGGAAACATTAATTTTCTTACCACTGCATCATGCATTACTACTTCTCGCAGAACACTGTACATCACACACCTGAATGAGGAAAAAAAAGGTGACACATAGTGACAATTCTCTGTTGGTTTCAAAATTTGATCCTAGCCCCACAGTTATGCGATTGTGTCGTACAGGATTAGTTTTCTAAAGAACCCTTTTCTTTTTCCAGCTGAGTTTCCAAAGGTGTATTTAATTAGAGACATGGCCAGTAAAGATAACAAGACAACTGAGAAGTAACCTCTGGAATCTCAGTTTGGTCTGATTTTCAAACCATTTAACCAGATCAATCTATAAGATGCTTTTGAAAGATGAAACTACACCGCAAACACATGCTAGAAACACTCTTACTACTAAGTGAAATGTTCAGTGTCAAGAAAAATCACGTTTTTTAAGTATCTAGCATCTAGCTTTTTAAAAAGAAGTCTAGGGAAATGTACCAAAATATTCTTGTAAGACTACTAGAAAAGTAATGCCTTTTTTTCCTGCTCCTATTCAAAAATCTATTTGCAGGTAATTTGCAAACGATCTGGAAAGAAATAGGAAGAAATATGCAGATTAAACAGTCCATAACCTGGGCTCGGGAGCTGTTGCATGCCTGGAACAGTCCAGATGAGGAGCTAAGATACCAGACAAATCTAAACCTGAGGAAGGCAACTGGTGGGCAGGAGAAAACAGCTTTGGAAAGCTTGCAGTCATGGTGCAGACAATACCTGAAGTATTGTAACTTTATACCCACCTTTTGTAAACTGAATTCCATAGTTTAAAAGTACTTTTGGATATCTTGTTGATAAACTAAAGTGTTAGTGTCGCACATACCATTTTTTGTCCTTTCCAGTTGAAGAGCATGCTCTGCTGCCCATTGAAAAAATGACTTGTGCTTAATAACACGCATAGCTAATAAGACTCCTCAGGCACAGTTGTACTTTCTTCTTTAAGGGTAAGCCTCTTTCCATACAGTTTGATCTTCTGCCAAGACCAGGTTTCCTAGGAGCAACAACACAATGTAGCAGACCTCTGCAGAAGACAGAGCTTCTTCAATAGCTGATCTGAAATTTGCAGAAAGAAATTGCCAATGCCTCTGAAAAACTCTCTGTCCTCTGACGCAAAAGGCCTGCCAGCATGCATTGTAACATAACATAGCCCAGTGTGTGCAGCACTGCAATATCCATTCTGTACAAACAAACCCTCTGCTTGCACTGGTAATTCTTCCTCCTGGAGCAGAAAGAGAAGGGAGCTGTTAATTTGTTTTGCATAATGCACTTCTGGAGGGCATAAAGATGCCATAGTGTTATGGATATTTTAGCAAATTATTCTTTAAGAGCCTTAGTGAGGACACTTTCTTTTACTGTTGAACATCATAATCCAAGACTAAAACCAGTCAGCAATTATGTAAAGCACTAGGCAATATTCTGAACTTTTCTGCTTTTTCCTCACACATATAATAATTAAATATTCTACTCTCAGCCCTAAGGGGAGAAATAAGTTATCCAAAGCCTTCTTCAGTAAGCCACATTGTTTCCTAACAAGAGAAAAGAGACATCAGACACTGAGTTTGCATAGTAGATTACTACAGAGCTATTTCTGAAAACCTGGATCAGAAAATATAGCATATCTTTTATTTACTTTGTTAGCCAGGCTTATTGAATTTAATGATATCATACAATCATATTTCTTTCCCATAACACCGAATACTTTAAATACATAGGTCATTTATGAGCATAAGAGACATGTCAGGATTGTATCCATGTAATTGATAGAACACAAAAATAGCAATAATCCACTGTTAAAAGTATTTCTTTTCCTTTTTTAGCCTTTCCCATTTTAAAATCTACAAAATGTTTATAACAGTGAATACCCAGGTGGGAAGTCAATGCAGAACTTTAACTGAGATATGCTGAAGTTAAAGCAGCAGCACATCAGGACCCTGAGTATACTCAACATTCTGTTTTCTGAGTAATTGTTTTGTAGAGGACCAATCAAGCCTTCCACAATATTGAGTCCATGCACAGTCCTATTTTAAGTTCTTAAATAATATTTTGGCTTAGGCCTTTCTTTGTCCCCAGTAAACAGGACTAAATAGGACTTGCAGCCTCTGCAAGTGCCTGATTACAAGATATACTAAACAATAATTCTGTTGAATTTTGACCAAACACATTATTCTCCAAAAAACAGGCAATGGGAAACAAAAATAAACCCAGCATCTGGAACCTACTTGCCACTTAATATCACAATAGTATTAGGATTTCCAAAAAAGCCAGGATCCCTGCAGCTCAATAGTTGTGCAGCAGAACTCTGTCTTTCTAAGGAAACCTTCACGGAGAAGAAATAAGACCCCAAAACTCACTCAGACATAAAATTCCTTTCTAGTGACTTCCATGCAGCTTGGAATCCAGCTTGTTCACAACAGCCAGGCATGGAACAATACAAAGAAACTAGATGATTTTGGAGTACCTTTTCCACCTTTGCTTCCCCAAAGAAGAAGGAAGATACTGCTGACTGACTGGAACAGGTGAGCCAAAAGGACAGACAGAGATTTGTCCTCAGATGGGAAATACCAAAAGGAAAGGTGTTTCTAAAGCAAAAAAAGGGAGGAAGAGGATGCTCAGCTGAACTGACTTCAAGCTGAGGAAAAAGCATCCTTACCCTACATCCTCACAAAGACCATCAGCTTCACAGCAGTCTTGATAAAGTGCATTTCAGGTGGTTGACAGCATCATTGTTTTCTCCAGGGCAAAGGTCTTACTACATGACTTTTACAGACATAGGCACTGTAAGGAAAGGAATTGGTGCATAAATATGGTTCAAATGAACACGTGTGAGCAGAAGAACTCTAACCCTTGCCCTCGTTAACCTAACCAGTGCGGTACACACCGCCAGGCATGTGGTAGTAAAGAAATGGGTGCCCAGATTTTTCCATTCACAATGCTATTGCACCTGGTCCTATACACATCCATACCATACAAAGCTATGGTGGGAAATGGCTCATATTTATAACACACTTCCTTTCTGAGCCTACATCTTCTGCATTTCGACTTTCTACTGTTGATCATGCTTTCCGATAGTTAATCCTGCCACAAAACCAGAAGCTGTTGTCCTTCAGGGTATGCTTGTCTAAAATACCAGAAATATTTTCTACTAAAGCGGACGCAAATTCTCAACTGCTCTAAGATAGCTTTAGTTTATATGACAAGCATCACATTACCACATACTTTCACATCTATCACAAGCAGCTGTCAGAACAGTCTGAACTGTATTGTTCATGTACCGTTAGGAAGCTTTGACTGGAATGTGGGAAAAACTAGATTTTACAAACATGAGGGTGAATATGGGTGTAACTGAGAAGTAATAATGATGAGCTTATATCAGTAGGTACTTTCCTTTAAAAAAAAAAAAAGAAACCTAGAGAAACTCCTTAAAATCTTGATGATTACAAGAACTGTTCTGGTTTACACAAGCTACCAAAAGCTGAGAAAAATAATGAGAACTAAACAGGCAATGGTCAAATCTACATTGAAAGTTTAAGACATTGGAGCAAGCTTCATTCTAAAATTTTCCACTCCTTGAAGAGATAGGACACATTTATATTGGCTGTACAGTTGATTCATGTTGCTTCTGTATTCTTCTTACCCCAATACAGTAAGATTTTTTACATAAAATGGGCTGAAATTTGTTGCTAACATTAAAAGCTGAAGCTTGATTTTCTGTCAAGGTTCAGAATAAAAAAGGAAATCTGGTTGTTCAAGTTTCAAAAATATTATTTTCTAAAAGCATACACTTTGAGTTCTCCTGCTAAATAACTAACAAAACATCCTCAGTTTAAGGACTGTCAACCATACCTAGCCATGATTCTTCTGCCTGCATGCCAGCACACCTAACTTTTTGCACAATAGTCCCCTCATGGAAACAAAAAAATCATATGGGCGAGTAAAAGTAGGCACATTTTTCAGACTATCTCAAAGCTTGGCAGTTCGATTAAAAAAATTAATGGTCTGTTACTTGACACAGAATCATTAGCACAGAGAAACCAAATCCAGTCTAGCTAATAGAAACTACAGGAAGAAGCAGTCTGGACGCAGTATTTAGTTGTCAGTTCTGTCATCTATATTATTATTTAGTTAACTACAAACAGTATGGAAATATGGTAATATGACTGAAATGCGAAAGTTACACAGAATACATGTAGAACCAGTATCATACATTGTAAGTATAAAGAGGGTATCAATCACAGATGTGAACAGCTGAGACCATACAAAGCAGCAAACAATTGGCAGGCAGACTAAGATCAAACGCAGCATCATCCAGTCCCCAGCCACACAAATCTAGGAAGAGCAGGATAGCATTTACATAACAGTACACCACAAAGTGTTGAACGTGAAGGGGGAGGAGAAGGGAGGCAATCACCATGATGAACCCCACAGCTGACAATGGAAAGATTTATTAATGACATATACATTTGTATTCCACTCCCCTACGGAGACCCTGGGGAAGGCCTGAAGTCATTACAAAGGCAGGGCTTGCTATTTACCCTGAGCTCTAATGCCTGGGGAACATTTTAGAGATCTCAGCTGAATTCAAGCAAATGGAAACATATCCAGTTATTTAAACCAGTGTGAGAACTCATCCTATTGGTTTTGCTTTTGATGTAATCCAGATCCAAGATCAATTTTATGGGACTGAATTGGTCTTTGCCCTCTTGCTCGGCCAGGCAAGAGTGCTGAATGGACCCAACAAGCCTGGGAAAGCACTTTCTTTGTAGAAACATGGCACTGGAGCTTCCTGCCTATGAAGGGCAACATGACCACAGGGCAATGTGACCATCCTCGATCTCAGGATGGAGTCCCTTTTGGCTGGCACAGGCCAGAACCTCTCCAGCCAGAAGGAGGTGTCCAAGAGGGTGGTTGCAGCCCTGTGCGGACTGATGAGCCCTGCAGCCCAGGCTGGCTGTGTGTGGGGTGCCAGCCTTGGTGGCACCCATTCCGTTTTCCGTTTGTTCAGGAATTTGCTTCAGGAAGGATAAAGCATGTATGTGACTTTCATTCAAATATTCTCATCCTGGAAAGTTCACGGAAGACTGTGTGCCTCTGAGAAACTACACAGCCCTAGCCTTGTTGACCTCCTCAAGCCCAAAGCCATGGCACAGGCACCAGCCATGGAGGTAGCGTAAAGAGCCCCGAGTATTAGCTATGCTTCAGCATCATAGAAAATGTTTTACCTTTATGAATATGAAGAAAAAGTTGATTAACAGGACCAGAGTGGAGCTTATATGGGCCTGAAGACTGTCCAAAATGAGAAATCCCAGAACTGCTGATGGCTCTGTTCACCTGCATTTTGAAATCTGGTCTGATTCAGCATGTCCAGACACAGAGACTATTGCTGATGAGACAGCATAGGGTCTCCCCTCACTAAAACCACTAAATTGTCCCTTCAAATAAACTGGGAAGCTGAAGTTTTTCAATGGATAATTGATTATTTCCATTGTTAGATTCTGAACAACATAGTCTTATTTGGTTCAGGCTGACAGGCACATTCCAACTTGGCAATCAAGTATTGTTTTAGTTCAACTAAAAAAGAAAGAACCTGTCAAGTGATATACTTTTTTTTTATTTTAAATGGAAAACATTCTTTTATATATAATGCTGATTTTAACTCAGGAAATCTTACCTAAAATTTTACCTCAGAAGATGTTTTTGTGAAGAAATCTTTGATTTCATGAAACTATGGGAACTCACTGTAAGACGAACTTATAATCCTTAAACATTATAACATAACTCTGGCTTTTACCATTTTAATAACAGCAGTGTAAAGGATGTTTTAATTTTCTGTGCATTATCACTCCATGGAGATGAGAGCTAACACAGTTGTAAAATTGATAGCAAGCTGCCTGAGACCACAACTACATCCAAGCACCACTCCTCTGCTTCATACAGCCTGCCTTCACTGATGTAGTAGGAGCTGAGGATTGTGAATACAGAGCAAGTAAATTCCTGTTACTGGCTTTTTTTCCCCTCCTATACAGGTGATTTTTCTCTAGTTCTAGAAAGAAACTAATATCTCTCCTCTCCCTGAGTCCCAGCACCCTCACATTTCTTACACAGCTTCAGTAGGGCTCTGCATGCTTATTAGACCATCGTGAATCAATTCCTGTACAAGGTCTTACCACAAGGCCCAGCACCACATAGAAGTAACAGAATCTGAATAAAGGAAAAAAAAATCATACTTGCGTATGTATTGCTCATAGACGTCAATATATTTGAAGTTACATACACAATATGTACTTAAAATAGATTATGAATGGTAATGACAGTGTTCTCATATTATATAATATCTTTCAAAGATGTTTAAGTGACTTTTTATTCATATCTAGCTGCTGTTTTAATGAAAAGAATTATTGAATTAAGCACTATCTGTTGAGGGTCTGGGTATCCAATACTTTCACACTTCAGAAAGGTTGGAACATCTCAGCCCGATATATACGCATGCATGCATACGTGCATGTATACATATATATGTATATACATGAGACATATCAGGTCTGATTATACCTAATAATTAACAGTATTCCTCCAAATGACAATTCCATTTAAACATCTAAAACAAGGAATAATGCCGTTTTCAAACAAACTTATATACTTTTCTATGATGAAACACACAGCTTCCATCCAAAGGCAAGAGCTCCCTCTACATAACAGCTTGGGGAATTTTTCTAGCCTGCATTTTGAAGTGAACTTTGAAGAAAACAGAATAAAGTCAATGGACGTGGGAAGCACCAAAGCACAGTTGTCACTTTTCTGAGAAACCTTGCAGTCTACCTCTGGGACTTATGTTTTGAAAGAATTAATGGTTTGGGGGAAGACAAAAAAATATTAGTACCCTTAGGGTTTTGAAGTTATACCGCATTGAGTTGTATGGGTCAATAGCGATAGCTTAGGAGCTCCTGACTCCTTTTCATTCACTTTTCGGCACAGAATCAGATAAAATCAGGTCTCTCCCTAAGACTTTCTCTCTGCTTAACACTGAAATGCTCAGGTTGGAGAACAGTAATCAGTTTGGGGGTGATAGGTGCTGTACTGCAAGAAACTTAAGGACGAACAGAAATTAGAATATTTACAAGAAGAGTCACAGAATATGGCCTGCAACAGAAAATGGAAGAAATTGCTGTCAATTTGTCTGAAGAGACAGGGACTCAGAAGAGACAGGACACCAGTTTTCAAAGAGTGCTGTGAGAAACAAGATGACAGACTTTTTTCCATGACATAGGATGCTGGGGCAAAAGTAACAGGTTTAAATTGCCTTGTGCAGCAGTTTTGGAACAACCTTATTTTGTTTAATTTGATGTTAAAGACTTCCAACAATGTCAGGAATTGCTTAAATAAAGCTACATCTGCCTCAGTGGAAGGGAATGGTTTGCAAAACAGCTTTTGGTGTTGCATCCCTCAGGACTCTGTGTATTGTGTGCCGTGCGCATCTCTTGTTGCCTGTATATCTATTCACATCTCAACCCAGTTTACCTCTTACAAAACCATCACATCCTTTTTGAGGATAATCACAGAATCACAGGTTGGAAAGGATCTCAGGGATCATCTAGTAGTGATTTACTACAACTTCTAGATTCTTTCTTTAGAAATACTACTTGATCACAAAAGCATCAGGCAACTTGCTGATAACTCTTTTTTCTGCATAGATTATTGTATTTATGTCTAATGAATAATGGCCTTTTCTTCTCCAGAATGTCGCCTGAATTTTTTAAGGGTCATTTTGAGCTCCGTTTGTGTCATCTAATGTGCTCACAGCCTGTCCCAGTTTGGTCCTACTTGCACTTTTAATAAGAACATCCTCCATCAATTGTTAGACTTGTCCTCTTCCTGTTTTTCAGTACCTCTACTATTGTCCACAAAAATATGTTTGGAAGCATCGCCTACAGTGCCTGTAAATTCTCAAGAGGAAGACTATAAGGCTGATGTGTTCCCTTACCTGTTCCTTCCCTATTTGATAATGAAAGCTTTCTCTTTACCAGTGGTACTAACTTTATAAGCCTCCTGATTGCACGTTTGTGTTTTGCTGAAGATATGAAATAAATTGTCAAACAATTTAAGATGCTCTGGACTTTAATTTGCACTCAATAGCAAGCTACTCTTTTTTGAGGGTGGGAGATATATTTCTTATGATTACTATATGTCCAGAAATAATATTT
Source organism: Phalacrocorax aristotelis (assembly GCF_949628215.1). NCBI lineage: Eukaryota > Metazoa > Chordata > Aves > Suliformes > Phalacrocoracidae > Phalacrocorax > Phalacrocorax aristotelis. Next base: position 105,063,244 of record NC_134276.1, on the reverse strand, counting down.
TTTACATGTGATATTGCTTATTAGTTGCATTTTGGTTTGCACAACTGGGAAAATTCCAGTGAACACTTCAGCGCTGACATATTTTACCAGTAAACAGCAGTTTCCAGAAACCAGAGAATAAATACTACTATCAAATTACAAGATGGAGGGAATTCTAGACAAACAAGAATTAAAGCATCCATCAACAATATTTTCACATTGTGATTTACATGTCTACATCAATGCTAAGTGACTCTGAGTGAATCAAAGAAAATTATTTCTCCAGCAAAATTAGTTTGTTTCAGGTTGCTGAAAAAATTCAGCTTTTTTCAGTTAAGCTGCTTGTAAGCCATGTATCTATTAATCTGGGTCAATAATATGTATTGCAATCATAGCACAAAATGCAAGGACTGTTCATCCTCTTTACAGAGTACTTTTGCAGCTCTTTCTATGAAAAAGTAAACTCTAAGGCTGGGATTTCTGTTCATTTGTAAGAAAAAATAATACACTTTATCTGAATGTTTTCTGAATGTTTTCTAAATATTTTAATATCGTTGCGAAAAGCTTTGCTCACTACAGCAATGATTATCAACATTTTTCCATATCTATGGCCTTACTTTACAACAGAATGTGTCTGGTAAACCCCTCTCAAATTTAGCTATAGAGGAAGAGTTATAGCTGTAGGGAGTATTTTTGACCCTGCTTATGACCCTCAGTAGACCCTTGCTTGAGAAACAGTACACTGGGAATGTTTACTGAAAGCACTTAAAAGAGGAAATAAAAATATAATGTTTAAATGAGTGTTCATATAACTTTTGGAGATGTTTTTCCAGCTTAAATACAGAGACCCAGTCACCTCTGTCTTGCACATAAGCAAATTGTGTACATAAACTGAGCCCTCTAGCTGGTGAGAAAACCTTTATTTGCTTAGCCAATAGAAATGATTGGCAAAACACCCCAAGCACAAGTATATCATTCCATTTAATAGACAGCGGGAGTGTACTGACTTGCAAGCCAGAAATTACAATACAAAATATTCACATGTCTGCCAAAGAATGATGTCAGTTCCAGCCTGTGGTGTTTGGTACATATCAAAATATCCTCACTACTAGAAACAGAGGCTTGTATGTGTGAGCTGTGTATGAATTTCCAATCTTAATAAGGCCACACACCTTGAAAACCAATCATTTAATGGTCAGCATCACAGCATACATTTATCTGCAGTAAGATTCTTTTCTAAATGTTGAACATAGGTTAAAGTGTGGCCTTTTTATTTTCTCTTACACACCTGGAAAAGATTAATATACATTTAGTTTTCAATTCTGTAAAAAAAAAAACCAAACCAAAACTATGTCCTATTTCTTGAAGTAAAGATCTTGAAACAAGTTACATCAAATAGGGAATAACTTTAACAGTCTAACTTTATTAATAGGACACATCTTTCTTGTTACATACTGAGTTTAGGGGTCAGAGGAATTCCCTCTGAATCAATAACATGAGAAGATTACAAGCTTTAAGAATATGAGGAACCATGAGGACACTGTTTTTGGAGGATCCCCAAGAAACTACACTAAATTCAAACTGGGATTTTAAAAATTATGTGGGCATTTTTCCTCTTCCCAAGCAGGGTCACAGTTCTCATTTGCTCTTTCCTAAATTTTCTGAGTAAGGCTGACTCTTATTAGTCATATGTTATGGCTCCTGAAAGGATATCAGAGCTTAATACCCAGAGATTTTCCAAATATAGTTCTGATACCGTGGGCCCAAACCAAAGACCACTTTAATCTTTGGAAATTTTTCTATGCATTTAAAGGGATTTTTAACCAGACCTGAGAAGCATACCTGAGTAGTCTCTTTACAGGTTATTTCAGTCACCTTCAGCTGCCTTGAAACTGGTTTCACACTGTTGCGATTAAGAGATAACAGAACGGGGAGGTAGGAATCAGTTCATACAGAGACAATGGGCTGTAGACATAAGACAAACAGTAATCCGAAATGCAGCAACGTAGTGGAAAGTCATAACTGATTGTGAATAACTTCCTTTTCCTCCCACACATCCAGGAGCTGAGAAAATATTGAAGTAAAGATGAGAAAATTCACATCCATTTCTTTTGAGTGTGGAGCCAAGCCTTGGGAATTGGCTTTGCCTGTCTGCCCCTTGTCTCCCTCCTCCCAGTGGAAAAAAAACGTTGTGACCACCTCCTCTGGAAAACTGGTTAGCGTGAATCATTGTGCTGATGAATAATCCCCTTATTAAAACACTTCTAAATTGTTGCCAGCTTTGTGATTCTTTTACCGTCGTGCCTCGAGCGATTCCTGTACCTGTGACAGAGAAGGAAACAACTGGGTTGGATCTGCAGGTGACTTATACTAGAGTCAGTGCTTCAGCTGGGAAAGTAAGACAGCCCAGTTCTGAAAGGCTTATGCAGTAACTTAGTGCCCCAGACTCATATCTCTACAGTAAAGGCAAATTTCCTCCAAGAAGAGGAAGCAAATTGTCCCTCAGTCTGGCACAGATCATCTTTCATAGAAGCTAAGCTCACAAACAGGTGCTACAGGAAAGAACAGCCTCTACCTCCCTTCTCCACCTGTCCTGCCCGTGTTCATACTCCTCCCTGAAACATTGCACTTGACAGTGCAGTCACCGCCATGTTCTGTTGTAAGTCAAATAAAATAAAAATGTGGTTTTCAAACATGGGATCGTGACACAGATTGTAAAAATAGAACTGGCACTTGTTAAAAGCTTTTGGCTGAGCATCTTTTTCCTAAGACTTTGTAGGCAATTACACTGTGGAGCTAAGTATGGAAATACCCACAATAGTGGTTACAGCTGTGCAAGTCCATCTGAATCCGGTTCACATAGAAATCTGCTGACTTTCTTATTGATGACCTTCATTCACACGCTTCAAAGCAAAACTGAGTAAACAGTGGCCTTTAGGTGAAGAGTCACCTAGTCAGGAGCATTGTCATGACGTCCTTTATGCATGACCCTGCAAGAGAATAGGAGGGCTGGGTTTCAAAAACACTGGGGAGGGGGAAATCAGTGAAAACACTAAATGTTTTTATCAGCTCTTAAGAAAACGGTCGAGCAGCTCTTGACCCCTGGGTTTGCATTTGAGATGTGCAGTGATACAGCTCACTGGGACATGCTGGAATTGACACCACCTTGTAACAGAAGTGGAACTTCTAAAAATTTGTGAATGTCATGCATATTTTCCCAATTAACTTTTGCTCTATCTCAGGAAGAGGAATATCCTTTCAACACTGAGTGTTCTGGTTATGCTGTACCTACATGTAACATCCTTTACTCATACAAAATCCCAGAGTGGGGAAAGGCTACACCTATACTAGGAAATTAAACCATGTCAGGACAGATTCCTAGGCAATGGTAATGTGCTCGTGTACTTAAACTACAAGAGCAGTCACTGACTTTTGGCCTATGGCAGCTAGTACTCTCCTAAATGACTCTTAGGCATGGCTTAGGCAGGGCACATGCAGCCACCTCATTTTGAAAGCTCAGAGAGATTAGTTTTTTCAGTTTCAGCAAAGACAGGATGAAATAAAGTATATGAAGCTGAGGCCTGAGTAGCCACCTAAGAACTTCTTTATTCCCTCCTGCAATTTCATGCTTAGTTCAAATATCCTCACAATTGTAAAACCAGTAGTATTTTCTTTATGTAACAGATGGGAAATTGATCATCTAAAAGCCAGATTATCAGAAAGCATTTCAGCACTGAAACAGCCTTGTAAATCTCACAGGCTTGCCAGGACTATAGAAGAAGGAAACTGATGGAGAAGGTTATTGAACGCAGATCTGAGTCCTTTACAGAATCACAGAATGGTAGGGGTTAGAAGGAACCTCCAGAGATCATCTCATCCAAACCCCCCTGCTTGAGCAGGTACACCTAAAGCAGGGGGCACAAGATTGTGTCCAGGTGGGTTTTGAATATTTCCAGAGAAGGAAACTCTCTGGCCAGCCTGTTGCACTGCTTTGTCACCCCCAGAGTAGTTTTTCCTTATATTCAGGTGGAACTTCCTGTGTTCCAACCTGTGCCCATTGCCCCTTGTCTTGTCGTTGGGCACCACTGAAAACAGTCCAGCCCCATCCTCTTGACACCTGCCCTTCAGATATTTCTAAGCACTGACAAGATCCCCCCTCAGTCTTTTCTTTTCAGGCTGAACAAACACAGGTCTCTCAACCTTTCCTTATAAGAGAGATGTTCCAGCCCCCCGATCATCTTCATAGCTCATGCTTTACTGACATTATCGTCAATGGGCCATCATACCTTCCCTTCAGAGGAACAGCCTATATGCTGTTTAGAATTTATAATATGCACAGAATCTGAGATCACTATAAACAAATAAAATGTGGCAATTCTAGTAAAAAATAGCAAGAGATGTGATTTTGAAAAATACTTCTTTTCTGTTTGCTTGTACTGATGTATATAATGGGAATGAGAACTCAGGCTATTTAGAACAATCTCCTAGAAATGTCAGTAAATATGTTTGTTTTAGTACAGCTAAGGCAAATAACAACTGAAGAACTACTTTGTTCGTCTGTTGACATGTAATTAATTACTGTGCACAGCTCAGCAGGAGGTGATGTTTGAAATATTGTCCCAGCACATACCAGATGTCCTACTTTTATATAATGGAAAAGAAAAATGCAGGTTTAGCAAAGTATAGTATCTCTCAGATTATCTCAGCTCTACGAAAGACAAAGGTTAATGTTGGATGCCTACGAAAACATGCAACAGACTATTCAGCATTCCCAAACGTTCAGACGATGGCAATTTATAGTGAGTTAGAGAGACCACATAGAACATGAGGGTTTTTTCCTTAACTGAACACTAATCTCTTGGCTTTGGAGATCGGACATCTCTCTAAAAAAATCTGTATTGACATCAAGGGGAGGAATTAATGGGGTAATATAAATTTGCTGTCAACTGCATTTTTACAGGGAGCTGTACAAAAGCACAACCCTTGCAATACTTACTCCTAGGAGTGGACTTGCAGAACAACAAGCTGGGCTTTCTTCAGCTTTGGGATCATATAAGATACTGTATTTTAAGTTTGGTTACTTCTTTAGCAAGTTATGAATGTTAGGAAAGCTGTCCTTTGTACAAGAATGTATAAAGCCTGTTCATTTTAGGATTCAGTGTTTACAATCCTAATTCTGCTTATATCAGGGAAAATGCCTAGGCAAGTGCCAGTTCATACTACAATTTCATGGTAGATTGCTATTGAAACTGCTGACAAGCAGTGCTAGAACCATGTCTACGCATCAAGAATACTACATCCCAATGAAGTCCTTTAATCCTATGGCCATCTATCTTCTGGGAAAACTTTATCTTTGAATCTTGATAATTTCAGATTATAATTCAGTATTTCAGTAAAGGTGACAGAGTACACTTGTTGAAAATTGTGAGTAACAACAGGTATGTAGCAGACATGTTGAGCTTTAATTAGCTAATCTGCCAAGTTTACCAGGCACGTGGGGTTTACTTCTGAACAGCAAAGACAACTTTAAGAAATTTTAAGCCTTTCCAAAAGACTGAAAAATGTAAATTCAAAGTGCAGGACCAACAAGGCCTGTTTTATCAAAACGAATTGGTGACAGACAGTTCACCAGACAGATATGCATGCAAATCACTCCCTTCATGACAAGACTAAAATTAACCATAAGGAGACATAATGCATAAACTCAAGCACATGAGTCATGTGCTTCCTAAAAGTATGCAAAACGAAAAGTCCTGCTCAAACATAAAGCACAGTATATAGTTTTTTGAGTGAGGCAAACTGGTTTCACCCTCAGGTTTTATTAGTGCTCCCCTTTCCAATCTCAGAAGATATGTGCTCTGAGAGTCCCTCTCTCCCTCCTCCCCAACACAGAAGTAAAATATGTATTTAAACTGAGAGCAAAATTCCTGTGGATTTCAGACGATGCTGACTCTATATTAACACCTGGTGAATAACGTTATGACTATCACATCTTGATAATGGTGACTGGTTTATAAGGTAAGAGTCTCACAGTTACAGTTAAATTTTACTGTTTATTACTTGATTAATCCTCTAGCATTCTTATCAAATGATCTATCTTATTTTCTCTCAGAGTACATTGTATTTCAGTATCTAAGCCTTTACTATCCAAGTTTCTGCACTGCTCAAAGTTTGATCATATCAATACAAGACAGTTGTGGAATTTTACTTCATATCATTCAAAGCTGAGCTCCCCCATCACTTTGGGTGCTCTAGTCCCTCATTTCACAGTTGTAACAGCCTGTGAGTCTCCTGGTGGATTATTGATTCTGCTGTTTCTGGGGATAGTTTTGTTGGGATGAAAGACTCCTCTAAATTAATATTTCAAATATCATTGGCTATTTTTATGATAATCCAACCAATTCCAGAGTTTTTAACTAGTTAATTTTAGTAGCTCTTTCTGAATTGCATTTTTCATTATTCCTGCTGTCGTCCTAGTATAATATTATTTATGCTAAACAATATTTACTTAAACTATTGCCATTAAATAACTGGTAAACATGGAAAGAACATTTGTTATTCATCTCACTTGAATTTAAAATATAAGGGCTAATATAAAATGTCCACTTATATAATATTAGACAAATCCAGGAAGCTCTTCCAAGAACTCTATGGACAAACAGATTTATAACGTGAAAACTGGAAAGTACAATGCAATTCTTACAGCCAAAATTTCTATCTCAAACCAGATGGACTCAGGAACCACATTCATAAGTCAATAATCTTTTTATTGCCTTAGTTAAGATTTGTGTCTCCCCAATTTATAGTTGAGAGGTAGTTTGCCGGGCTACAGAATCGCAGTGTTCTATTTTGGGACCTTTCCTCTTACGTCTGATTTTAGATGCCCTTATGCTTCCATCATTGCTATTGTATGCAACTGTTTGGACTATGATTTTGGTTTCTGCTGTAGCTGTGCCTTATTACTTCTGGCTGTAGGCCATGACGTGATGGAAAATGCAGAGGTGGCACCTTTTGATGTTGCTTGTATTGTTGAATAGACTTCCTGTGGGCCCTACACAGACTTTGGAGCTGAAAGCAGCAATTGGTTTTATAAAGAAAATGCTCTGTTAATAGTACTATCTTAAAGATTTTCCCTATGGTCATCCATACAAAGTTTGACCTTTGTACACCTAGATTTATGGATAGAATACATTTGTCAGTTTGTGTCTTAGTATACATGAATTCTGACTAAATACCAACTCTATTTTATTCCCTTTTCATTAAAAGTTCCATATAGGTTCAAAGTCTCAACTGTAGATTATTATTTCCAGTATGCTATTTTTATAGATAAACTGATCTCCTTGCTCATCCCTCTCAATGGACAAATCAATATAACAGTAAAAACAAAAGACTAAATTTGAAGACTGAATAGCAATAGAACTGGTCATTTGAATACTGAAAGAATCTATGAACTTATTCGTAATGTCTTCAAATGTACAGATCACAAAATCAAAACCTTAAAGTTTCAATCATAGCTTTCCATTCATACAAATAGGTATCCATATTACATGTCCTTAGATGCACAGCAACTCTTAATAAAGTCTAAATGACATTGCCTTTCTGAAATATCAGGGCACTAATTCAAGAACATGCTATTAAAAATCTTGATATAGATTTCATGCAGAGAATTCAGTTTTGTTTTATGCCTATTATCCATTTTCTCTTGAAATGGTATTGAATTAATTTGAGTTAAAAAATTAGCCTTTTATGAAGGCTTTACAGTTTTTCTTCCTTTCTTTCATAGAATTGCAGAATAGTTAAGATTGAAAGGCACCTCCAGAGGCCACAGAATCACAAAATAACAGAATCACAGAATGGTAGGGCTTATAAGGGACCTCCAGAGATCATCTCGTCCAAATCCCCCTGCTTGAGCAGGTACACCTACAACAGGGGGCACAGGTTTTGAATTTTCCGGAGAAGGAGACTCCACAAACTCCCTGGGTGGCCACCATCACAGGAAAGAAGTTTTTCCTTTTATTCAGGTGGAACTTCCTGTGTTCCAAATTGTGCTCATTGCCCCTTGTCCTGTCATTGGGCACCACTGAAAACAGTCCAGCCCCATCTGCTTGACACCCACCTTTCAGATATTTATAAGTATCGATAAGATCCCCTCTTCAGTCTTCTCTTCTCAGGCTGAACAAACCCAGGTCTCTCAGCCTTTCCTCATAAGGGAGATGCTCCAGTCCCCTGGTCATCTTGGTAGGTCTCTGCTGGACTTGCTCAAGCAGTTCCACGTCCTTCTTAAACTGGGGGGCCTAAAACTGGACACAATACTCCAAATGTGGTCTCACTAGGGCAGAGTAGAGGGGGAGGATAACCTCCCTCGACCTGCCGGCCACACTCCTTTTTATGCACCCCAAGGTACCCTTGGCCTTCTTGGCCATAAGGGCACATTGGTGGCTCAGGGTCAGCTTGCTGTCCACCAGCACTACCAGGTCCTTCTCAATAGAGCTACTTCCCAGCAGGTCAGCCCCCAGCATGGGGTTGTTCCTCCCCAGGTGCAGGACGTTGCACTTGTTCTTGTTGAATTTCATTAGGTTCCCCTCAGCCTAGCTCTCCAGCCTGTCCAGGTCTCTTTGAATGGCAGCACAGCCTTCTGGTGTATCAGCCACTCCTCTCAGCTTGCTATCGTCAGTGAAGTTGCTGAGGGTATACTCTAACCCATCATCCAGGTCATTGATTAATATATTGAATGGGACTGTACCCATTACAGACCCCTGGGAAGCACCACTAGTTACAGGCCTCCAGCCAGACTCTGTCCCATTGATCATGACCCTCTGAGTTGGAGGTCATCTTGCCCCACCACCCTGCTCAAGAAGGGTCAGCCAGAGCAGGGTGCCCAGGGCTGTGAACAGTTTGGTTTTGAATATCTCCACAAATGCAGACTTGACTATCTCTCTGGGTAACCTCTTCCAGTGATTGTCCACCCTCATAGTAAAAAGGGGTTTGTGTTCAGAGGAATTTCATGTGCTTTAATTTGTATCCATTGCATCTTGTCCTGTCTCTGGTACTGCTGAGAAGTTTGACTCCCTCATTTTCATTCCCTACCACTATGTGTTTATACACACGTATAATATCCCTCTGAGCCTTCCCTGCTCCAGGCTGAACACTCGCAGTTCTTGCAGCTTCTCCTCCTAAGAAAGGTGCTCCACTCCCTTAATCATTTTTGTGGCTCTTTGCTAGGCTTGCTTCATTAAGTCCATGTCTTTATTGTCCTGGGGAGCCCAGAACAGGACATGGCACTCCAGATGAGTCATACTGTACATGACATCTTACTGTAGTTTACCAAAAGTTCTGCACTGGGAGAAACATAATTCTTTTCACCATGAAAATAATTCTGTTGACAGCAATTCCTGTTCCTGGTAAGGTTATTGCTACTCTTCATATACCTGTGGAACGAATGGTCTTGACTGGATCACTGATGCTCAAAGGGAGAATCACAAAAAGAATCTTAATATAGCACATATACATTCTTATTCCTTTCTTCATCAGCATCCCGACGTTCAATTCTCAACTTGCAAGTGTAGGCAAAATATGCTTTTATCTATAGAAAAATAGGGTGTAGTCTGGAGAAGCTGAATAATTTACTGATGATCAGTCTTGGCTACAGTGATGAATATTTATCACTTTCCTTTAATAACCGTGTTTAAAGTATCTCCTTCTTGCTTTTGATGATTTATATCTAAAAAGAACCCAACCGCTTTCACTTCTCTTATTAATGACGGACAACAATTGTTTGAAATAATTTTCTACTGCTTCCTGGAGTTTTACTCTGTTCTGAGATTACAGGCACCCTGTTCATACATCTCCAACAAAATTCCCCTTTTCGTGGTGGGAGTTTTCACGACTAAAATAAATACTGGTGAATCAGAGTTCTTCTCATCAGTCTGTACAGTTTCAGGTATACTCAGTCTATCTAGGGAGCATTTTAATTATATAAATGCTGAAGTTTAAGTCATGCCTTTCCAGAATTCATTATTGCACTTAGGTGCTTTTACTTCTCAGTATATATGGTTGTTAATTTAGCTTTTTTCCTACAGAGAGAAGAACATTCCATATTGCCATCAAGGCTAGATAATTGGAGGTTTTCCACTAAGGACGTCAGATATGAACTCTGTAGAATATTAGGGCTGTTTTTGACAGTTCATGTCTCTCCCATGCCACTTTTAAATCCTCATCTATATATAGTTCCCTCACAGAGCCTGTATTCTAAATCCAGAACTAAAACTCCAGTTCCCCAGCTAACCTGATATCTCATTTTCTTCTCTCTCTCAGTAACAAGTTCAGCAGAGACAAAAACATAAACACAGGAGCAAGACAAGAAAGATCTCTGGCCATCAGATATTTCCACAATTTTATCCTTTTAGGTAGTGGCAAATAAAGAACGTAATGTAAAGACATGTTTCAGAACTTCAGCCACTCCAGGAGTTATGTTCTGAAAAGCTTCCAGAAAACCAGTCAGAGCAACACTAGCTTACAGGTAGGCCTCACATGCTATCATATCTATTGCAAACATGATTACACAGAGTAAGGGCATACTGGATTTATAAACTTTAGAAAAGCTCTTTGAATTTCTCATAGGAAACAGTTGCTTTTTTGGAGTCTGCATGGCTGTAGAGCTCATTAACACTTAGTATCAATGAAGGAAGCTCTGCTTCAATTTTAGTTAGGTTTGTTTTGGTTTTTTTTTATTTTTACAAGAAAAAGATGTGCACCCCCTAATTTTAAGCATTCTGGCCTTTATTCAAGGAGATCCTTAAACATTTCTTTTGTTTTAAGTAGGTACTTACAGGATTTCTTGAACAGGTCACTTTCCTAAATGATTAAACATATGCCAAAATAAAGTTAGTCATTTGTAAACTAGAATAATGTATTTGGTTTAACTTTTCAGTACAGTGCATGGAATGAATAGAACACTTTTCTTTTTTTGGCATGCAAAGAACAACTCAAGTTCCACAGCTAAACACCTGAGGACACAGATGCTTTGTTTTTTCCATCAGACACTTTTCCCAAGGGATTTTTCTGGACATTCCTAATCTCCTACTTTTTTACCCCAGCATAGCTACAGTCAAAACTTCCTATAGACTGATTGATTTGTTCCTCCAAATATGCATTCTGTCATGTCACTGTGAATCCAAAGCCATGTTAGGCATGGTTTTTAGCTGTATATTCAAAACTATAAGTATGAAGCAAGGAGATGATGATGAAAGAACTCTATAAAGAGGAATGATGATTGTTATTCTCAGCCTTCACAGACTAGTTTTTGAGATTCCACCAGGGAGCACTGATCATCTGCTAGGGCTGCTCAGATCCTATTAGGCTGACACTGGATATCTCTGCAATTCTTTGATAGCTGGACTTCTTCCTTTTTAAAGCTCTTTAATGAGTTTAAAGCAGGAATGGAACAGTATGAAGAATTCAATCTCTGTATATCCTTTACCTCTTTCTTTGCAGTCATGGAAATTTTGGTTCTAGTGGCTGCTGTGAAGGCAACATTTCATTTGTGATCTTTCTTTATGTCAGGGTTCAGCCCCAGTCAGCAACTAAGCCCCACACAGCCACTCACTCACTCCCCCTCAATGGGATGGGGGAAAGAATCAGAAGACTAAAAGTGGCAAAACTGGGTTGAGATAAAGACAGTTTAATAGGTAAAGCAAAAGTCACGTGTGCAAGCAAAACAAAACTAGGAATTCATTCACTCCTTCCCATTGGCAGGCAGGTGTTCAGCCGTCTCCAGGAAAGCAGGGCTCCATCAAGTGTAATGGTTACTTGGGAAGACAAATGCCATGACTCCAAATGTCCCCCCCTTCCTTCTTCTTCTCCAGATTTATATGCTAATCATGACAACATATATTATGGAATATCCATTTGGCCAGTTTGGATCAGCTGTCCTGGCTGTGCCACCCCCCCTGCCAGCTTCTTGTGCACCTGGCAGAGCATTGGAGGCTGAAGAAGTCCTTGACTAGTTCAGCCTTGAGAAAAGGAGGCTCAGAGGGGTTCTCATCACCATGTACCAGTACTTAAGGGGTAGCTACAAAGAAGATGGAGACTCCTTTTTTACACAGAGTCAATAGAGAGGACAAGGGGGAATGGACACAAGTTGCTCTTGGGGAGATTCTGATTGGACACCAGAGGGAAATTTTTCACAGTGAGGACAGTCAATCATTGGAATAATCTCCCCAGGGAAGTGGTTGACTCGGCCATGTTAGACAGTTTTAAGAATTGGCTGGACAGGGTACTGGGTCATCTTGTCTAGACTGTGCTCTTCCTAGAAAGGTTGGACTAGATGATCCCTGAGGTCCCTTCCAACCTGTGGTTCTGTGATTCTGTGATAGTGTAAGCACTACTTAGCAACAACTAAAATATCTCTGCATTATCAACACTGCTTTCAGCACAAATCCAAAACACAGCCCCATACTAGCTACTACGAAGAAAATTAACTCTATCCCAGCAGAAACCAGGATACTTTAAATTATAAATCAGTCCAGTAAAATGCTTTCAGATCTGCTTTGCTTAATCTTGACTGGTGGCAGCCCACAAATAATAGATATCTGTATGCTTCCATGAAACTCTATGTGGCAATTCTATTGGTTAGCATTGAATCAGTAAGACCAATGTATTACTTCCAACCAGGTTAAAAAAAAAAAAAAAAAGACAGAAAGTTGCCATGACTGGAAGTTACTTGTTTGGTTGTGTGAATGAAATAAAAATTAAAAAGATTATGCACAATTATACCACTAAATATACAGTTAGCTTTAATCACTGCTCTGACTGAAGGTGGGCCTAGTTCAAAGAACCGACATTATTCTTACACTGCTTATCTACAGAAGTAACTCTGAGCTAGAATTCAGTAATCATCTAATCAGAGTGATTATAATTCTACATTTCAAAACAACAACAACATATATATCAATCTTCAAGTGTTGCATGTCTTAATCATTAAGAAGTTTAACAAGCTGGTATGATTTTCTACTCCAATTTTTATCCCCTTAACTACGCATAATTTTTATCTTTTAATATCCATGCAATACATCACCTTTAAAAAAAATTAAAATTGAAAAGGTGATGTAAATATAAAAGAGAGGGGGAAATTCCCTTCAGATTACAATCTCTTGCAAAAGCAAAATACAGCAAAATCATACCAATGAAATTTAGCCATAATTCCTTTCTAATTCTTTCATGATTACTAACCACATGATTTCTCTTCAGACTATTTTAATTCCCAATATAGTTAATTTATCTGGCCAATACTTTAATGAATTTTTATAATTTAAAATCATTCTCTTTTTGGAAGACATAGTCCATGGTGTGCCTTAACTGCCAAAAATAAAGAAAAGCTTAACAAAAATTAAAGATTTTTTGTGATATCTTATTTCAAAGTATTTACCAGAGCACAATTACAACATCTCACAAAGAAGAAACTCAAGCTAAAATGAGATTCTGAATAAGGTTTCCATCTTTGTTCTCAGCCACTACCCACTGAGCTAAGTCACATTCTTGAAGTGAGGTTTATATTCATAGGCTCTTGCAAAGAAGACTTGATTGACTTCAAGGCAGCAAGAGAAGTAGATGTTTTCCAAATAGCTTTATTTGTTGGACATGAAGAGAAGGGAACTGCATGCATCATTCAAAAAATATGTTTACATTTTCTCATAATACCTTTTAAATTACAATTAATAAATGCTCCAAATTCTGTCCTGCTTCAATAAAAACCTATAGCAGTTCTACACACAAAATATCTACACGGAAAGTACATGTCTTCATTATTTTCATTCCTATATGATCCACACATAACTTGTTTTAGAAAAGTATAGACAAAAAAAAACAACCACCTGATATTTTTAATGGACATGTACAGTTTTATTGTCCTCTTAGTAGGGTAAAAGATTTCAAATTGTGAAATATGCCACATGCAAATACCTAAAACAAATTGCCCTGATTTTTACTTTTTGTGATGAGTTTTATTATTTTCTTATAGTTTCAGAACTCATGCATGGCATTAGGCTCTTCCCTTCATTTTAGAAAAAGATTCTAGAGGCTGAATGCATGAGGTAGAGAAGTGGCAGGCAAAAATGCATGCTAAAAAGTGGGGAAGACAGGCAATGCCCACTATCTTTTGCCATTTCCAGGTTCTCCTTATCCTAGCACAATAAAATCTCAAAGATTATATATTTGAAGAACAATAAGAATTTGGAAACATTATTAAAATACAACCTCCATTAAATGAAATGTGATATTCAGAACAAGAAGACAAAAAAACCCTGAATTCTGTTAGACTAAAAACTGCTAAATTCTAAAAACTGGTAAATTCTGTCCTAATATGTAGTAATAAAATTAAGTAAAATTGTAATAAAATCCAAGCACGGACAGATGAGTTCTACTCCATTTAATAATTTTCATTTTAATGTTTTTAGTGATCTACTGAGATGTATCAAGATTGCATCATACTGTGATCAGGAAGAGTTAGCAAAATATGTTAGAAAGGTAGGAACATCCAGTAGGAAAATTCCCTTGAATACAAAAGACCTTGAACGGAAAAGAAACTTACTTTGCAGCCATGCAGCTTAACCCAGATTTTTACATGCTGCAGTATTTTTTGTCTTAGAAACCATCCTCACGTTCTCTTTGGAAAGCTGCCTGAACACCAACAGAAAAGACAGATTACGCACATGCAATCTCCAAATTCAGCTATTCACAACCACATGTGGCCATTACCTCATGATGGCAGCCTGGGAGTAAGGACTCTGCATTCAGTCTCATAGTACTCCCTACGAAGAAGAAAGAGGGCCAACTCACTAAGCTCCTCATGCAGCAAAGACCGTAACAGTTTCCCTAAGAAAGCCATAAAATGCAGTTACTATCTGACAGTAAGACTACAAATGTATGCTGGAGTTAGGAGATGGACTTACTGATCATAAGTGTCTCACCTCATGTGGAGCAGCACCAGCCAGCAAGCCTTCCCCGTCTGAGAACACCTTGAGGTAGCACAGTCTCTGCCCCTGTATTGCTCCCAGGGTTAATGGGCAACAGGCCTTCTGAGTTTCCTAGGCCTGTGTTCAGCTCCTAGATACTCCACCCTCCACTAATGCCCCACGTCCTGGCTTAGATGGTGTTTGCTTAGGGGGAAAGGCACTTGTTTCTTCCTGCTTTTTCTTTCCCTGTGATGTCATTGCTGTCAGCTGCTTCTTCTCAGGTGGGGCGCATGAACCCTGTGACTCTGGCATTGCTAAACTAGACCCTGAAGTTGCACACAAAATACTACTAAAAAGATAAAGCATGGTTTCACATTTGTATCTTCTTCAGTGATTGAATCTCATCAAAGGATCAGAAAATCCCTACTCTTTCAGGAAATCTCTGCTAAACTTGGCATGTAAGAGACCACCTCCAAAGGCCAGACTATCTGAGGATAATTAAACGGTGTGCAATAAGTGTATCATGACTGCCCTAATATGCACACGGCACAGGAATAACTGACATTAGAATAAAAGCTGCCTGTAGAGTGGCTGAAGTAATCCATAACTGGGGAAGATGTAAGAACAAAGCAGGAGAAGGGAAATAGTTGTTAGGCTACCATCTCTGAAAGGTCAAGATCCCAAAGGACAGAACTGGCTGTCTTAAAGCACTTAGGTTTCTGCAGCATTTTTTTACTGCACTTTGCTGTTGTGTTTGCTGGGGAAAGACAAAGCATTAAGTGCCTGGGGACAGAGGCACAGTGCAGTATGGAAAAGAATTACAAATGCTGCAAGTCACAACATACACAGCAAAAAAAGCAAAGAAATTATTTAAAACATCTTAATTGGGAAACTAAGGGACTGCAATAACTGGAGAAATTCTGATTACATTGTTGCTTGAAATTTATTCTTAGGTGCTCTCTCAAGACAATTTATGCTACGAAGAACAGTTCTGCACTAGAAAATAAAATGAACTGACTGTTGCTTCCTTTTCTAACAGTGGTATGGACACAGGTTTTTCCCAATTCATAACACTTAACACAGCTGTGCATACAACTTCTCTTCACATTCATTAAACATTGGAAACTACTTCAGCCTTCTCACAGTTTAGCTTGCACACTATTAATCTTGCTAATGCTGATACTGTAATTACAAATGCACCTGATTATCAGAAACCGTTTTTTGTGGGCAATTCAGATTGTCTAAATCTCACTCTGGAAGCTTTCAAGCAGGAACTGTATATAATCTCTTTGTATGCTTGTTACTTGTTTCCCCAAGACCCTTAGGATATAAGCATAGACTACAATAACTAGCTGCATGCCAGAGAGCCTTCTTGGTTACTACATGTCCCTACAGGACATCTCTCTCTGAAACTGTGGTGCCAGCTCTCCACATAGGTAACATGCAACTTCCCTTTGCATACTTTAGAGAATGTGCTGCAGAAGGTAAAGCACCTGTGAAGGTGCCCCAAGATCCTATAAATTCACAGATTACTCAGACCTGTAAATTAAGAATGTCTAATCATAACAAGGTAGCTGGAGATACAGTCACCTTGAATCACACTTAAATCAGCCCCTGTCAAGATAAAATACAAATAAACCACATTTCCATACAGAGAATATCTACATATGTTAATAATAATTTATAATAGCCAAGTGAAAAGAGTAAGAGAGAAACAGGCTTAATCAACTTATGCTGAATTGTACTGTAAATGTCTCTTGTCCACCTTGTTTGCCATCTTGACAAGACAGGTAGCAAACATTCACTTTTCAAATATACCTTCCTCCTCAGTTTGCACTCATTAAAGAAACTGTCAAAGAACCTCTCATCTGGGTGGAGCATATTCATGCCTTTTATTGATTTTTCTCTAGAGGATTCAGGCAGAGTTGAAATTTTTCCCTGGAAATTATTCTGTTTCCTTTTATGCAAGCTGAGCTCTTTTCCTAATTGCAATAAGCCTTGCTTCATCTCCTCGTCTATGCAAAATATCACTCTGTCAGACCAACTACCATCTTCTATACACAACTGGCTAATTAGCAATGTTGTAGGGGTAAAAGTATTCTTTCCCCACTCCACTTAGGTAACCCAAAAATGGGGGCTACCACATTTCATTGTATACTGCTTTTCGTAATTGTCATTATATTCTATATTGACCTGTATATTAATAAATGTACTTTTTACAGTGTTTAAACAGGGTTCCTCTGAAGGCCTGTGAATAAATATCAAGATATAGAGGTATTTTTGTGTCAAAGGAAAAGAAACAATATTTTTAAGGCAGCTGTAGTTTTTAATTTTGCATCTACTTTGGGTGTAATGGGAGAAATCCTTCAAATTAAAGATGAAGAAAATAAATATTCAGGTAATATTTGCCTGCAGAAGAAAATAATGTTTACTGTCAGAATGCTTTTCAATACTCCATACCCATTAAAGAATAACTCTGCCAAAGTTACCTCTAAACTCCATGCTCAGTGTGTTACATATTCAACAAACGTCTTCGTGCCTCTTCCCACATTGACCCTTGTGACTGGGAAGCATTTTCTCCAAACTTTGGCATAGTTGCCCAAATATTCCTCAGAATTTCATACAGGAGCCACTGCCTACTAAAATTTGATCCTATCTTGGCTGTCAATGCACCAAGAGCACTGCTGATCATTAGCCTCCTTCTACATCCTTGTCTCGCTATATTTGTCTATCACAGTTTGTATAATTGATTTGAAAACTTTCACAAGACAGTTTTTATTTTGTTTGTTTGGGGTTTGTCTTCCCCCTGTATCTGTATTGCACTAGCAGAAACTAGTAATTAGGGATTAGGGTTTCTAGGCAGACAGATAATGGCAAGCTTTTTGATGTAGGTGCTTTCTAGCATGTTACGTTTCAATCAGGTACCTATGGTATTTTGAATATCAATCAATCTTTGGGTCACGCCAAGGACAAAGAGCTGTCAGGTGCTGTGCCCTCTGCCTTGGGGGGCCTCCATGTCTGAGCTGGAATGGGTCTGACCACTGATTTTTGGATGCCACAAAAAAATGAAGAAAAAACGGGAAGGAAGATGCTCTGGATGGATCTTTAGGAATGTTAGTAACTACTCCACACCAACCACATCTAGCAGGGACTGTACTATTCTCTATAAGCTATCTGAAGCTAGATATCAAAAAAAAGATCAGGGAGATCTTAGATTGTTTTTCAGTATTGCATAAAATTTACTGCAGAAATGCTAGAGAGAACACTGTAACTTCTTGAAGTATCACAACTTTAAAATATTTGATGCATCACAAGGAAACAGATATGAGTGTTTCAAGGATATATTCCTCAAACTTATATTATAATTGTGTTAATGTAGTGTTCAGGCTTGTGGACATGAAATAAACATAAATACTTATTTAGAAGTGTTATGGCTGTAGCCAATAAATAGATTTCATCACTATGGTTACAAAAATAAATAGCAGCTACAGAAACACAGTTAATTGGAGACAAGGAAGATGGAAACACTTATTTCCCATATTAAACAACATTCCGATGAAAGATTGGCCACTAAATACACATGAAAAAGCCCTGATACAAATTATTTATTGGACCTGGATAGAAATGCTAATTCTACTTCACAAACTGTTTCAGTAGTCTATATTTGATTGCAAACTATGCAAATTTTCAAAAACTTTTGTAAAGAGGAATGGAGTACCAGCATTGCCTATTCAAGTTTATTCCTTTTTAGGGCTTGGGTAAGGGCCAGGTAGCAGAAGTATTGGTGCCTTTCTTGGACTACCATCCTCAAGGAGGCCAACAGAACCTGAGAAAGGGGTAGCAAACTCTGAGGAAAAATGGTCATTGATTTGATTTTCAAAAACTATGGTAGTTCCCTCTTTGACAGAAAGCTCTAACTGACCTCTCTCTTTTAATACCTGTTCAGGAAAACTACCAGTGCTATTAGCAACACAGTTTTCAATGTGGTAAAAATGAAATAAACTAAACAGAAAAAATTAAAAACAAATTTTAAAACACAAAACATCTAAAAATACTTGTGATGGAAAATTTTTGGTTAGCCTGGTCTTGTGGACAATTTTTATGGAAATCCACTTGTGCTCAGTGGGACAAAAATCATGTGCATGCCCCAGACCTTATGCATTGTGTGAGTGGAGGTTAGGGGAAAAGAGTGAGGTGGAAAGAGAGGCTCCTAAAGAGATGCTCAACCCTTCTGAAAGTTTTTTGGCATCTTTCACCTGTGTGCAACAATGTGAACGTGGGAGTGCTGAGGATGGGTGGTGAGTACTTTGCCTCTCCCTCTCCTGCTGACCAATGCCCAGCAAGTCCCCAGGCAGCGACCACTGACCCCCAGCCAACTCCCCCCAGTTTATATACTAAGCATGACATCATATGGTATGGAATATCCCTTTGGCCAGTTTGGGTCAGCTGTCTTGGCTGCGCCCCCTCCCCTCCCGAGTTCTTGTGCACCCGGCAGAGCATGGGAAGCTGGAAAAGTCCTTGGCTAGTGTAAGCACTACTTAGCAACAACTAAAATATCAGTGTGTTATCAGCATTACTCTCATACTAAATCTGAAACACAGCACTGTACCAGCTACTAAAAAGAAAATTAACTCTATCCCGGCCGAGAACAGGACATGCATGAAGCAAACTGCTTCAGACACCAGCTTCACAGCTGTCCAGAGATCCCTGAGAGAAAACCCCTGCCACAAGTCTCCAGCAGGATGCTCAGCGACCAGCTCCACATTACGAGCCAAATGCTGTATTTTCAGATTGGATCGTATTTTCCTGAACACTCTCAAGACTGTATTTTTCTGGAGTTTATGATTTCTGGAACAACAAAAAGCTTATTCATTTTGCCAATAGTCAGGATTGGACTGAATTAAAAGATAATTGAAAATACTGTAGTGAAAGAGAAATCAACAACTATATTCTGGGAAATAGCTAATGAACCCAAACGTCAGAAAAAGAAAAAAAAAAAGAAATAAAAATGAGAACTGGGAATTCTGTCTCTGTTATCTTGGAGAAAAGTAAATATGTGGAAGTGGCCAAGGCATCATAAAGTTAAAACTATATGGAACCATTATAGTCTACGTTGGCCTATATTTTCTTGTCAAATACTTTTTCCCATCCAGAATGAATGAGAACTCCTTCCTGTTCTGAGTCTGTGGCTTTGGACTGATCCCCTCCAAAGGAAATGCTCAGCTTGCGTTGCTGCTCTGAAATGCTAAGGGGAGGAGGGAATCTGTTTCTCTATTCTGCTGTGTTAATGAACTGAATCTTTCCAGCCAGAAGCCACCCTGATATCAAGCATAAATTAAAGTAGTCTTAAAACAGCACTGGTTTATACTTTTACCCTGCTTATCCATTGCATCCCCAGGAAGCTGGAAGCAGCTGGAAAACAACCCACTAAAACTTTGTCTTGTTCCTATCGCAGCGGGACTCTCCCTCCCCTGTCTCCCTGATGGGGACCGAGAGTGGATTTAGCTCAAGCTGCTCTCCTGAGTTCAGTGATGAATACTTTTTCTTCCAGGAATGATTTCAAAATTTTTAAGGGTCCCCTTCAGACAGAAGATAAGATAAAGAAACTCCATTGTCACAGAAAAACAGCTCTAGTAACTAAAAAAAAAAAAGCCGTCTCCTAGCCATCCAGGCATCTTGGAAGTTTCCTGAAATTCCAGGCAGAATGAGAGTCATGCAATATTTTTCTGAAAGTACTAACTTTTGATTACAGTCAGGGAAAAGACACACCAAAAAGAAGTAAATAAAAAGGAGAACAGGGACTATTTTTGCAAATTAATTCTAAGGAACTTAACTCTCCTGAACAGCTTGCTTAGTATTTCAAAGAGGCAAAATGCCATACATCTGACTCTCTGATCATTAACACTGTTCATTGTTTCATTAAAGCAGAGATTGTTATTTCTCAAGAAGTTATTAATGCTTGCAGTAAGAAATGGTCAAGAGTTTTAGACACAACATGGCGAAAATTACTTTTAACACATATAGAGGCTCAGAGTTAATTTTTAAGCCACAGCCATGGAAATGGAGAAGGGATTTCAGTAGCACTTTGGCTGCCTCTGCACAGATCCCCAGATGAATCATTCACATTACCCGTTCCTGCAAATATCACTATTTATTAACTGGGAAGTGATTTTTTGAGACGGATTGGTTATATACCATTTGAAAATCTAAGCCCAAGGAATTCAGTCAAAAACTGGACATGCTTCTGTTTCAAATAAAAATATTTCGATTCAGATGTGCCATGGTTGTTCCCCACTGGTCATCCAGAGAGTAACACTCTGTTGCAATCACCATGTTGCACTACAGTGACATTTACAAACTGAAGCAATGATTTCCACTCATTCTTTTAACGTCGTTAAAAATACTGGGACAATAATACTTTTGCATGTATTTTAACAGGGATGAGTAATTCCGTTAGATACAATTATTTAAAAAATGTCTCATAAGCATACACGTGGTAGTTCATTCACACTCAAATGCCCTGCATTATATCAGTTACTTTCTGGTAGGTAATTGTGATTTTTTTCCAGGGATAAATCTTCCTTCGGTAGCTTCTTCAGCCCAGCTATTTGCTAATCTCTCAGTGGCTTAAGTGTGTGCTAGGACTTATCCTCAGCATTTAGTAGCATTAATAAGCTTATTATTACCTATTGCTTTATTCAGGCATCAGACATGACATTTTTAGCCTACATTCTCTTAATCTCCATTTCCCATTCTCTGTTACCCTTTTGAAGTTATATTCTTAACTTCACAATGCAGGCAATTGGAATTAATATGCACTCCTTTTCTGCTCAATTTCCAAATTCAGAACAAGTTTTTTATGAGTCTCTTTCCAGTCTCTCAAGCAAAAATGGTCTCTGGAGGAGGGCCAGGCTTTCTACAGGGACAAAAGCCAGAAGAGGACTCGGGCATAGCTTTTAATAACACAAATAAAACCCACCTGTAACATTCTGAAATGTTCTGATTGTCATATTGCTATGCTCACATATCAAAAATTTCTCTGCAAATGGGTAATTAAGAACATGGTAATTGAAGCCAGGGAGTGCAATATTTAATTTCATTTCTCAACAGGAGGGGACTTTGGAACCAGCATACTGTTTAAGAATGAGCAAAGCACAAAATGCTCTTTCTGAAAATTAAAACTGCCAAGAAAAGCCAAAAACTAATAGAGGAATAATAATGTTCACAGTGATGCCAATACAGCCAGAATAGCAACACATTACATGCTGCAAGTTGCACTGTAGTCAAAGATACAATGTAGAGACACACTGTAAATTTTAAAATATTTATATGTATTTATATGTCTTTGATAAATTTCCCACTTCCAACATTTATTTTGTTTATTTCTTTGTCATATAAAATTACAGCAGACTGGACATTTTCTTCACTGGAAAAATTTTTAAAGGTCCAAACAAGCAGGCTTTAGTTGGTAAGAGTACTCCACATGAGCTAATGTACTTGAGGGTAGTATGTCTAGTATTAACTGCCATAGACTTTTGCTTTGAGAGATAAAGATTTCTGCACTGCATCCCAAAGCAAGCTGACAGCTTGCCTGAGCACATGAAGAGGGTAAGGAATAATGCACATATGTATACAGTGTAAGCCAATGTCAGAGCCTATATTTCCACCAAAAAGGAATTGAGATGCTATTAACAATGTAAAGGTTCACCAGATTATATTTATGTTTCTGTGTTACAACACCAGCAAGAGGTAATGTTTCTAAAGTTTGTTTTAATTTTTTTTCTCTGCATTTTCATAGTCATAGATTAGCTACTGCATTCACATAAAAAATTAATTCAATTTTGTAAATAAATGGTGTGCTCAATGTAATTAACTTGCATGTCTGTGGTGTCCAAATACACAATAGCAAAAAATGTGGCATTGATTCTAGTTACAGACACAGAATGTAATCTGTCCAGACCATCAAGTAATGTACCTATAAAGTGAGAGTATTACACGTGAGATTGCATCTCTGAAATGGAAACTGCTTCAAGAACATTGGCCAGAGAAGGGAAAAACTAGATTACTTTACACTATCCTATTTATTTTACCCAGTTACTTTTCTAGCCAGTCCACTGGATTCGTTATAACTAGGATAGTTGCAGTTTATTGCATATGCCTAGTTTTTCCTGTAAGAAATTTAATGATCAGATACCATCTTCTTCTGGCTCTGTATGTTAGGAAGAGTTTCGATTGTATGGAGCTCAATGACTGTGATGATAAGGTTGAGTGCTTATTGGTAAGGATGAGGGGGAAGGCCAACAAGGCAGATATCCTGCTGTAGGTCTGTTTTAGACCACCCAACCAGGATGAGGAGGTAGATGAAACATTCTACAAGTGGCTGGCAGAAGTCTCAAAATCACTAGCCCTTGTTCTAGTGGGGGACTTCAACTTACTAGATGTCTGCTGGAAATACAACACAGCAGAAAGTAAACATTCTAGAAGGTTCCTGGAGTGTGTGGAAGGTAACTTCCTGACACAGCTGGTAAGTCAGCCTGCCGGGGGAAGTGCCTCACTTGACCTCCTGTTCACAAACAGAGAAGGACTGGTGGGAGATGTCAGGTGACGTCTTGGGCTTAGCAACCATGATATGACAAAGTTCTTGATTCTTGGAGAAGTAAGGAGGGGGTCAGGAAAACCAATAGCATGGACTTCCAGGTGGCAGACTTTGGCCTGTTCAGGGCACTGGTTGGGAGAGTGCCTGGGGAGGAAGTCCTGAAGAGTGAAGCGGTCCAGGAGGGCTGGTTCTTCTTCAAGAAGGAAGTCTTGAAGACACAGAAGCAGGCTGTCACCATGTGGGGTCACCATGTGGTTGACCATGTCAACCAGTAGGGAAGGCGACTGGGCTGGCTGAACAGGGGGCTTTTGCTGGGACTCCGGAAAAAAAAGAGGAGAGTTTGCCACTTTTAGAAGAAGGGGCAGGCAACTCAAGAAGGGTACAGGGATCTTGTTAAGTCTTGCTGAGAGAAAATTAGACAGGCAAAAGCCCAGCTAGAACTCAGTCTGGCCACTGGTGTAAGAGATAACAAAAAATGTTTTTACAAATACATTAACAACAAAAAGAGAGCCAAGGAAAATCTCCATCCTCTGTTAGATGTGGAGGGGAACATTGCCACCAAAGATGAGGAAAAGGCTAAGGTACTTAATGTCATCTTTGCCTCAGTCTTTAACTGCCAGACCAGTTATCCCTGGGGTATTCAGCCCCCTCAGCTGGAAGGCAGGGACAGGGAGCAGAATAAACCCTCTGTAATCCAGGAGGAATCAGATAACGACCTGCTGCTCCACCTGGACACTCACAAGTCTGTGAGGCCCGATGGGATCCACCCAAGAGTACTGAGGGAACTGGCGGAGGAGCTTGTCATGCTACTCTTCATCACTTATCAGCAGTCCTGGTTAACAAGGGAGGTCCCAGATGACTGGAGGCTTGCTGATGTGACACCCAAGGGCCAAAGGAGGATCTGAGGAACTACAGGCCAGTCAGCCTGACCTCAGTACTGGGAAGATTATGGAGTGATGCATCTTGAGTGAGCTCACCAGGCAAATGCAAGACAACCAGGGGATCAGCCCAGCCAGCAAGGCTTAATGAAAGGCAGGTCCTGCCTGACCAACCTGATCTCCTTCTATGACCAGGCGACCCACCTAGTGGGATGAGGGGAAGGCTGTGGGCGTTGTCTACCTGGACTTTAGCAAAGCCTTTGACACTGTCTCCCACAGCATCCTCCTAGAGAAGCTGGCAGCTCATGGTTTGGAGGGTGTACTCTTTGCTGGGTAAAAACTAGCTGGATGAACAAGCCCGGAGAGTTGTGGTGAATGGAGCTAAATCCAGTTGGCAGCCAGTCACAAGCGGGGTTCCCCAGGGCTCAGTTTTAGGTCCAGTCTTGTTTAACATCTTCACCAATGATCTGGACGAAGTGATTGAGTGCACCCTCAGTAAGTTTGCAGATGACACCAAACTGGGTGGGAGTGTCGATTGAGTAGTGTGCATTAATTTGGTATAATAATAAACATACTCTGAATGCAAAGATCAGCTATGATCAGGCTTGCTAATGGAACAAAAAAAATCTGAAAGATCTCTCACAAGATATGTATTTCAAAAACCTCTAGATGTAAGGACATTCAGTGCAGCCAAGAAGGAGTTGAGGAAGGGTATCTGTAGCTGCCTAAGTCTCTCTACTGTGGCCTTTATGGTACCTAAGTAGCAAGAGTGCCTTTCTTTTTTCACAGGGGAATGAGAGGGCACCTGTCTTTCAAACATATATCTTGCCAGCAGGCAGGGAAAAAAAAGAGGATCAAGTTTAAGGTAGGAGTGCTGAAGAGGGGCTGTTTGGGAGAAAGAGACGTGCAGGGAGGGTGAGTGAGAAGTGGCCAGGAAGAGAATGTGAGTGCCTGTGTGTGTCCTGGCAGCAGAGGGAGAAACAACAAGGCACTTCACAGAGAAAGCCAAGTCCAGGATCTGCCAAAGATACTGGAAGATTTGTCCAGCCAAGAGAGCTGTCAGTCTAAGTGTTCATTTAATTTGACAAATAAAAAAAAACAACACTGGAACTAACTGCTTTCAGATTGAAAGGCTTTGCATTTCTTTATATTTTAAGTATTATTTCTCTAAAACCACTGACCTTCAATAGCTTCAGAAGGGGCTAGTGAGATCTGAGGTCCTGCTTTTTGGATACCCATATGAAGTCAAAATGACTGATTTTCAGCAAACTCTGTACCTCTAAATATAAGAGAGCATACACCCAGTGAAGATGGTACTTTCACTTGATGCTAAATTTTCCAATTCAGTTTTTGTGAAAAAAGGAGAATATAAATATATTGTATATTTCCCAGTGCCAAAAGTAAGATCTTTTGTAAATGTAGACCAATTAAGAAATAGTTTTGACACAGCTGCCAGTTTTATTGTTCTTTAAACATTAATGACTTCAAAAATGTAATTTTTCTTTTCATTATTTTGCCACCCTATTTTTCTTATTGTGACAATTCAATTTGCTTCAGAACCATGTTTTGATAAATTTTCTAATATATCAAACAAAGCAGGAGAAGCTGAAAGAAATGGAAAGTTATTAAGTAAATACTAATATTTTCATAAAAGGGAGAGGGAAATATTTCCTTCACCTTCAAGTGATTTACAGAAACTGCTTTCTGGCAAGCCATTTTGGCATAATTCCCCCTTTGGATATCATCACTGGTAACAGACTGGATGTCTACTACAGGTCTTCAGGAGCCCAGTGAATTTCCTGTTGATGATTTGGAGAAATCACAGCTGAAGTATCTAAAGTAACAGTCCTTATTTTCTAGCTTTGATGCCTGTAGAAAATAGAGGTTCCTATGTTATCTCAAGCAAACAGCCATTGATCTGTTTTCTCCAAAATAGTACTTTTTTTGTAAGAACACATGCTCATTTCATTGCTTGGTTATGACCATAGTCATACTCTTGGACCAATGGCCAAATATTAACTCCTACCTAAGAGTCAAAATGTTTATTTTTCAGAAAATTACAAATGGTCACTGAGAAGATTTGATAGATTAGGCCTTTGCCAGGTAATTGGCAGAACACTGCTGATAAAGCTGTTTACGCTTTGGAAAAGAAAGTGATAATTCTCAACATTTCCCATACATTTTTTGAGAGGCCCATTAACAAAATTATTGTTAATTAGTCTTGAGAGTGGAACTGGCAATAATTGCTGCTCTGATTTCATGTTTATTCTTGAGGTGTGTGAGTGTGTGTACACATGTGCATTTTTGCAAAGAAGAAACCTCTTGAGGTATAGGAGGTCCACACCAGGTTTCCTGTTGTTACCCTACCATATGAGCCCCAACTGATGTGTCTAGCCTTGTTTTCAGGGGTTTGACAGGTTCACACAGTCATCTACATCACAGAGACACTGCCAGTGTCTTCCTTTCACCTCCTATGCTGTTTAAGCCTGGAACTGCGTTTTTTAAAAAATCTTGAAAAACTCAGTAAGAGAGTTCTCACAAAACTAAACTGAGTAGGAGTCAAGTAGACAAGGCTGTATATGGCACCAATCACTATAGCTCAATAGAAAACAGGGCGATATGATATTCACTGGTCAGGATCTAGCAAAACTGATACAGAGGTGGATTAAAACAAATGTTTCCTTGCCATGTTGAGCTAATGTATGGGAAGCAAAAGTAAAATTTGAGACTAAGTACAAACAGGGTGCAATGAAACATGTATTTACAAGGACTCAAGATTTAGGCCATCTGTGTAAATGGCTGGAAACATCTCATCCCCCATTATATTTGCTTCCTCTTCCCACACCAACTCCACCTGCATCAAGTGACTAATGGTGACAGTCATTAACATGTTTCTCTGTACAAATAAACTTTCCTTTGTGTTTTAATTGTCCTACTTCCAAGTAAAGGATAACAGAGGGTATTTGGTGGTGTTAAGTTATCCATTCCGGAAACATTCTGTAAACCAAGTTCTTTGACATTTAATATATATTATTGATGTAGAAATTCAAAACTCCTCAATTTGTGAATAGGCAGTAAGAATTTTTTCCCCATTTCAAAAGAGGGAAGAAAAATCACAAGATAGCAGCTACAGAGTGTGAGACAAGACACCTTTTCGGATTTTATTTAATGAAATCATTATTCTACAAGAAGCTGCACAGGACCCATTCCCTTTTCAGGGACACAATTAGGCTTCCTAACTTCAATTCCACTGTCTCCTCCAGAAAAAAAGAAGGTTGTTCAGGAACTTCTCAGTGATAGAGATATGCCCTTCACATTCCTGCTGTGCTTTCCGCTCTCTCTCTGGGACTTACTCTATGAAGCAAGGAATATACAGGAATATAAAAGGAAGATACTTCTTCCCCTACCAAAAAGACTAGCTTCTGGCCTTCGTTTTACATTTACCTTCACACTGCACCAGAATCACAAATAGAATAAGAGCTGATCTACAGGTAATTAGAGGTTTCTTTCTGGGAAGAAGAGCTTATACCCAGATATTAACATTTTACTAGCAGTGTGTGCTGACCACAGAACACAGTGAGCAAAGGGAGGTATGTTCAGGGAATAAAACACTGTAGAGGTTTTCAGGAGCAAAGTGACCCTTGACTGTGCTATAATAGATGGATATGATTTTAAAAAGCAAAATAAACCCATACAGCTTTTTATCTAAGCAGAGCTATGACAAAAGCCAAAAGCATCCTTATTCATTTTACCCTGATGACAGTGCAGAATGACACGACAGAGCAATCACCTCCCTGCCCAGGCTTGACACTTACAGTCTGACACATCAGGAACAATCTTTGTCTTTCAACCAAGTGAAGCCATTCTTTGAAAAGTTCTATTACCTGGCTGCAAAATTTTTTTAGACTTTATGACTAAGCCATGTGGAAAAAGTGTCAAGCTAAAGATGGAGCTTTTATCCCTGGATTCTATAACCATTATCCTCATAGATTTTTTTAAGACTGCATTTACCATCAGCAAGAGGAAGACTTTGATTATATCAGTAAGTCAAAAAGGAAAAAATCACATTCCGAATTTCATGCCTGCAGGATAAATGCTTTTGAATATAGCAAAAGTGGGGAAAATTTGTCACCTCCAGGCAACCTATGAAGTAGAAAACTACTCACGCTGTTTGTGGGCCCTGATATGAAGAAAGGCCGAAGTGCCTGTAAGATTCTATTAATCAAATAGGACACATTCAAAGACAGATGCTTGTGACTCATGTGGCTATGCTACATGCCTTCTCAGCTCTGTTGAGAAGGACCTGGGGGTGCTGGTGGACAGCAAGCTGACCCTGAGCCACCAATGTGCCCTTATGGCCAAGAAGGCCAAGGGTACCTTGGGGTGCATAAAAAGGAGTGTGGCCGGCAGGTCGAGGGAGGTTATCCTCCCCCTCTACTCTGCCCTAGTGAGACCACATTTGGAGTATTGTGTCCAGTTTTAGGCCCCCCAGTTTAAGAAGGACGTGGAACTGCTTGAGCAAGTCCAGCAGAGACCTACCAAGATGACCAGGGGACTGGAGCATCTCCCTTATGAGGAAAGGCTGAGAGACCTGGGTTTGTTCAGCCTGAGAAGAGAAGACTGAAGAGGGGATCTTATCGATACTTATAAATATCTGAAAGGTGGGTGTCAAGCAGATGGGGCTGGACTGTTTTCAGTGGTGCCCAACGACAGGACAAGGGGCAATGGGCACAATTTGGAACACAGGAAGTTCCACCTGAATAAAAGGAAAAACTTCTTTCCTGTGATGGTGGCAGAGCAGTGGAACAGGCCACCCAGGGAGTTTGTGGAGTCTCCTTCCCTGGAAATATTCAAAACCCTTCTGGACGTGATCCTGTGCCCCCTGTTGTAGGTGTACCTGCTCAAGCAGGGGGATTTGGACAAGATGACTTCCAGAGGCCCCTTCCAACCCCTACCATTCTGTGATTCTGTGAGAAAACTTGTGAATTGAGATAAAGTTTAGTAAGGAAAGCAAACGCTCTGTGCGCAAGCAAAACAAAACAAGGAATTCACTACTTCCCGTCATAGGCAGGTGTTCAGCCATCTCCAGGAAAGCAGGGCTCCACCACCAGTAATGGTTACTCAGGAAAATAAAACACAATAACTCCAAACATCTCCTGCTTCCTTCTTCTTCACCCAGCTTTATATGTTGAGCATGATGTCATATGGTATGGAATATCCTTTTGGTCAGTTTGGGTCAGCTGTCCTGGCTGTGTCCCCTCCCAGCTTCTTGTGCACCCCCAGCCCACTCGCTGGTAGGTGGTGTGAGAAGTTGAAAAGGCCTTGACTCTCTGTAAGCACTGCTCAGCAATAGTGATAACATCTTTGTATCAACATTGTTTCCAGCACAAATCTAAAACACAGCCCCATACTAGCTACTGTGAGGAAAATTAACTCTATCCCAGCCAACACCAGCACACATCACCTGTGTGGCTCACAAACCTTGAATGCATTTATCCTCATGTAACCCTCTGAAGCAGAGCTGTTCTGTCAATATGCATTTTGCAGGGGGAACCAAGTCCGAATTATAACAGGCAATCCAGTGAATTTAGGAAGTCTGTGACAGAGATCAATTTATTTTTTTCTGGGATGTGCTATGGTCTTCTCCAGTGTCTTGGTCCCCCAGTCATATGAAAGCTGTTATCTATCCACACACTCTGATAGTGGGGCAATGAGAAACATAGATGCACAGGCACACACAGAGCACAGGAGTAAGATTGGGTGAACACCAGTATTCCTGGATTAGTGTAATTGTCCTCATTTTCCTAAATGTAGATGTTATCAGTGTCCGTATCTCATGTTGCTTTTGGGCAACTGATGCACACATAAACTGGATCTGTACCTTTCCTGCCTGCTGGTGCCCACATTGTTCCTTTCTAGGAACATAACCGTAAGCAGCCCCATCAATTTGCACCACGCCCATCTTTCACTTGGTGATTGCTCAAGCAGGAGCATGGCAGAAGAGAGTTCCACATATCACTGTTCCCCAGCAGATTACCTAACAGATCATCAGCACTTTGACTCGCAACAAAACAAAACATAACCACATGAAAATACACTTTATGTACAATGTACTGCTTCTATACCACTTCTCTTGCTACCACATATTCCATCATGATTTAACCTCATTCAGGTAACAGACTTCTCTGCTAATATGTACTTTTGGGAGCAAGCCAAATTCAACATGATTCATGCTATGAAGAATCTCACTGTCTTCACCTCAGTTTTGTGCTCCACTGTGCTTAGCTTGCAACTGTGGGTGCTATGAGACAAAGGATCTATTTATATTGTTTATAATTGAGAGGTTTATCAAGGAAAGGAGGGAACTGGTGAGTTGCTAAGGCAGACATTGGAAATTTCTCCACCGAGTAATCCCCAGGATTATTTTCATTTTCTTTTTATGAAAAATTCTCAACCACCAGCTGCCAAGAATGCAGGGAAAAAATTGGGTGACTTTTCCTTATCTGGAAAAAAGGAGTTGTTAGTAACATATGCAATATTCCTTTTCCTGTCTGGGCATGGCAGAGCACCATAGACAGGCAGAGCTAAGAGGCCAGTCACTGCAATCTACCACAGGTTTGTCCCTGTAAACCAGACAGTGGCATTTAACAGAAGCTGTCTGAGATGATTTTCAGAGCACACTGGCAAAGGCAGCAACTATGACTTTGGCTCCCAACTGAGAAGAAATCCATTCCTTTCATGTAAAATCAAGCTCTACATTATACGGGTAACATTATATTAACCGCGACTTAAAAATCCATACTCCCATTACTCTGCTGTTTCCCACAAGATTGGGCTAGATGTAGGAGTTCTCCATTATTCAGCTACTATTTTGATCTCTACTCCTGGATTTCTACCTCTTTGGACAAATTTCTAAGCCTGCCCTAAAAAATCTTTGAATAATGGTCTTATGGCTTTTACCATTTCACCTAACTACAGACTTCCAGTATTCCTGACTCTTCCTGAGCTGCTCATCTACCATTATCTTTCAGCTCCTCATAATGCTTTCTTTCCTTGGCCTCATCTACACATCTACAATTTAGCCTAGGATGGATAGGCAGATGCAGACCTGTTGGACTTGCTGCGGCCATTTCCAAGCTAGAGACTGTTTGACATGTTCCCTAAATATAGGTCAAAGTCTGTCTTCATGCTCTAGCAAGCCCTTCTGAAAAGGTCTGTCTCAGGCACAGAAGTCACGTGCTTTCCGCTTTCCCCAAGAAGACTACTGCTTGCATAACTAAGTAACCAGAAGCCTCGAGGTCTAGCCCCTGTCAGGAGACAGAGCAGAAGGGTTAGGGGCAAGCTGACATACACTTCTGGGATGGTACTTAATAACCTGGCAAGCACGAGCTTAATTCTACGTATTTGAAATTATTATTTACTGAAGAATGGGCAAAAGGGGGAATGTGCCAAAGGCAAATTATTGTGTCTACACCTTTGTTTCTTCACTTTCAGTTGAAGACAACAGCTCTGTTCAAGAATGTACAGTAGTGTGGGAGACAGGTTAGAGAACAACTGTGGCTAGCCAAAGAAGCTGGATTCCCAGTCTGTGGGAAAGTGAGAATTCTTGAAATTGGTTTCAGCCCAAATAGGACAAAAATATAAAGAAAAAATAAATACAACAAACCCCAAAATACTCAAGAGCTGGAAGCTCCCTGAATCTTTTAGCAACTCAGTAAAACTGACAAAAACATAAGTTTCGTATAACAGCTGCAGGGTCACGCAGGGATGCTGGTCCTAGGGCAGACTTGTTAAGATGCCACCCATGGCCAAGGCCATAGAGCTCCCTACTCCCCCAACTGCAGGGAGGGCCTGCCAAACCCAGCTGTGAGGCAACACTTCCTTGCTTCCTCAGTAAATTTCCAACCAGCAATAACAACTGTACTTGCAACAGCATGTCCCACTCTTGGACAGCAGGCGTACTCAGTTTTAAAGAGAGGAGTAATTGGTGCTTGCCATCACCACAAAGACTAGTGCAGACTAACCATGGGAGTGATGTTGCCTGTGCTGCACTAACATTTTATTAAGTTGTGAAACATTTCAGAATTAATATTGCTGTATACTCAGTCTTAATACCTTCCCTTTTTGCAACATTTTGAGCCTTTAAAAATGTGTTTTAACAAACCAGTTAACAAAACCAGATTTTTAATACCAGTCCTGGTCATCCAGATAGAATCTAGTTATTTTACATAGTAAGATGCCATTGAATCTCCATTATGAAGGGTAATGGAAAACCCCATTAGGTTTTCATTTGACGTCAAATCTGGCACAATACAACCTGCAGACATCTGACTCACAGAGACTTGAAGACTTCCAAGGACTCTTTCCTGTATTTAAACTAATATAATTCCCTGGGAAAGAACACATCGGAAAACAAACTTGTCTTAAGAATTTTTTTTGTGCTCCCATTTGGGAAGGGAGGGGCCTTCTCTTAAGGAACTGGTGGGGAATTCCCTTCAAGTTTTTATGGAGAATGAAAATGAACATTGTGGTTTTTTCAGTAGTTTTTGTAGGCAGTTTCCTATAAATGGAAATTAATAATTTGTAATTAAGAACGGTGGTGATTAACTGGTTTGTTTTTTTTGCAATTCATTTATTTCCTGATACTTTGCTATGGCATCAATTAGTGGATCTAATTTATATGTGCATATACACACACACACAAATTGTATTTAGGTTTATCTGCAGAATTTCCAACAGGAAAATGTATTTTGGCCTTAAACACTTTTCTTTTCACAAGTTTTCAGATCCCAATCCACAGCATGTTACATTGTAAGAAAATTCCTGCAGCACTAGACGAAAATATGGTCCTCTATTGTTAAAAGACTGCAAATTTGCTTTGCAAAAAAAAATATTCAGATTTAGACTTTTTCACACACCGAAATTGCAGTATAATTTGTCTATCAGTAAAGATGCATGAGTGTGAAATGAGTAATATAAGCAACAACAGCTTATTGTTGCTATAAGACGGGGTAATTTATACACCTACAGAAATCACTATTTCAAGTTTAAATACTGAATTATAAAAGGAATGTGAGAGATACCAATGTATGCAGCGGTTAAAAAATACAACAAAGGATAACAATACGACAGGTAAAAAATATTTTTTAAAATTTCTAATTATTCACTGTAGCAAAGACAGTACATCTTCAGCAGGTTTTCTTGGTGTGTAGTTTTATAGAAGTACAGTAGAAGAACAGCTGCAAGAAGTTTGCTTTTAGCTTCACTCCGAGTCCAGAGGCAACAGTGTCTGGGTGAGATTTCTGAAAGTGTAGGATACCACGAACACTCTAAACGCTGCTCGATTACCCTATAGCAGGAAAGTAATATGCAGTTAAATAAAAGACGTTACAACTGAGATAGATGCAGGCTTCATTTCACTGATTTCTCTTCCCTCAAGAAACTGAATTATAAAGTCTAATTTCTTGATCTGGCATAGCAAAAAGCTGCTGCCAAATGGGACAATGGTATTTCAAGCTGACAGGAATTTTTTGGCTAAATCTGTTCCAGACAATAAATAAATAGGATGAAATGGAACCAAAACTTTTAATTGATGTGTTCCACCAATTTGTATCCATCAAATCTTCAAGTTTAAATCCTTTGATATTATTTGAAACAGCTGTTCATTTTGAAATATCCATATATCTTAGTTGCAAAAACAACATCTCAGAAAATGCCTAGATATCATTTTGGTAACATACTTAAATTTTGTGAATTTTCAGGTCACTAAGAATACTTCAGGAGAAGTAAACAATTTTTCTTTTCTCCAGAGCTGCCCTCAACCTGTGTGATGAAGGGTTTGCACAAATCAGCAGCTAGTGAAAAACAGACTTTGGAAGAGAAATAACACTACAGCATGCACAGTTTGGCTATATCGATGACAGTCTTAGTCCTTTATCTGACTCTATGTAATACTTTTCTGAGCCTGAAAACAAATCCACTTAAATCAGCAAGAGCTACAAACCAGCTGAGAGAGCTGACAACACAGGTTAGGCCTACCTTCTCAACCACTACAACAGCTGGGATTTGTTACCCAAATGTAGGTTGAAACATCTGGGAATGAAGACAAAAACTTTGCAATGTGGAAATTATAATTCTGGGTGCCTCAAAAACAAATGTTTAAGCTTCTTCAAATGCACTTTTTCCTCTTTCTTGGGTTGTGGCTCTAGTAAGGGCTGATGACTATTTCAGAGACTCAGTAATTTTTTTAAATCTCAGTTTTCACTGGCTTCATGAATCAAGTCTTTAAACTCATACAAGAACTTTACCTTTCAACTAGATTTTTCTCAGCCTGAGGACTGAGACGTCTGCTTGCATGACTTCAAAGAGCAAATCAGTGCTTACGACCAGTGCCAAGTCATACAAAGTTGTCATTAATTTGCCCTGCAAAATTTTTTGCTTTCTTATTTGAACATAGAAGTACAATATTTCACCTGAAAGATGAAATATTCAAAGCATTAAATTGCTACCATATCACATAGTTCTTTCAAATTTTTGTTTTACAAAGAGGTTTGTGATGGCTCAGTTGTGCTCTGCAGCAAACTCTTTATTCTAATTAGGACTGAAATACTCAGTAGACAGGATAAATTTTAAAGATATGTTAATTTGATGATGATAATACTTTAAATAGGTTTGTGCACCTTTGAGCAAAGCCACATAATATTATACATCTGTATTTCCTTAAATAGTTTAAAAATTCAGTCTTCTGAAACTGTTATAACGGTCTCTAAGATTTGATACAGATACAGTGTTTTCAGAAAGGTGAATCCTCCAATGACTCATGAAAAAAATACGTACACCTCACTGCGGAAAAAAATAATTATGCGTTAATTAAAAGTGGAAGCCAGAACTGAATAAATCTTGTCTGGTATATATGCCTTTTTCCTTACATCAGGTAAGGGTTGTACACTTTTGTTTATACTTTATTCAGTCAAGGCATGATCGTCTAACCGGAATTTGCCTAAAAAAGGTGCTGTGCATATTCCTGGAAATTTTTGCAAGCCCTTTTTTGTTTCTCCACATTGGTAACTGTCCTGGAAACTGTTGCTTGTTTCCACAAACAACATGCTTATTTGTCATCTTTGCAGAAGAAAAGCCTCTAGAACCATTTCACAAGCAAAGAGTATTTCCTCCCATTTTATTTACTGCTGAAAACCTTAAGTTATTTGGCTTCCCTGAAACCCATTGTAAATTAAAGTTTCATATAGTAAGCCTTGATTTTTTAAATGACTGAATTATCACCTCCATAAAGTTGTATGTCGCTGTGAGAAAAAAGAAAATCAACTTCTTTCCCTGACACCCCAAAAATGTGCAAAGGCATATATTCTAACTCTTGGCTGTTTTACATCTTGGCACTCTTATAGTCTCCCCTTGCTTTATAACATTATCTAAATTAAAATTAATTACTTGGCATCTTGAGTCAACTTTCTATCCCTGGCACTACCATGGACAATTAGCTTAAAGCAAGCTTTGCTGACTATAGATCTCACAATCTTAAACAGGCTTTAAATGTGTTCACATTTAATGATTCCCCTAAGATTTTGATTTAACAGTTGAAGTTACATAGTTATGAAGCACGAAAATAAGACAATGTCACTCACAGTTAATATAAAATTCAGTGAGCACATTCATTACCGCACACATCCCCATGTAGAGTCTATCTTGGAAGGGTGGTGTCAGGAATTAAATAGTCCCAATGCATAAGCAAAGTACAACAGTTGTGCAAACACACTGCGTTCTCCAGGATGGAGAGCAGGGTGATAGTCAGAACCACAGCTCTCTTGAATACTCATCCCAACATACACAAGCTATACAGAATCATATAGATTATAAGAACCTGCCTGCACCGACTTCCATCTCTTCTGCAAATGTGGTTGTCATCCTGTAAAGCACAGCAGTGTTCTAGTTCCGTTTTCTAAAGATATTTCCACAGCACAAGACATACAGTGAGAAGAAAACTGGACAGCGACATGAAAGTGGTGCTTCATAAATAAGTTGTGTCAACATCGGTGTGACGTTATGTATGCCCACATTCCTCTGACAGACCCATCAAAAGAATTAGATTCATCCACTGGGCAGCAGAAATGCATGCACTCTTGGATAGCATTGATTCCATTAGGGTTCCTTCCCAAGACTCCTAAACCCCTTGACTGGTATTGCATAATGGCCCAGATGCATTATGGAAGAAGTTTGCATTCAGAAGCACTCAGTTCCAAAATCACTGCTAAGAACAAGTCTTCTGGCCAAATATTGTCAAATACTGTTTTACTGTGGAATGACTTAATTATGCCTATGTCACATTCTTTCCTTCTTCTCTCCCCAAGTCCCAGACACTGATTTCATCACAGTCAAACATGTTTTGCACCTCTCATCACCAAGGCATTCTCAGGGTACCTCTAAAGGGCTTATCTGAGCATTTCAATATACCAAATCACGTTGCTGCAACCTAATCCTTTGTGGCTCCTTACACAGCACTGGCCTGTGCTCTAGGTCTCCAGAACTCACACAGGTATGCTCTCCTAATCTGAAACTTTGCTATTAATTTTCTATTGTGTATAACAAGAAAAAAAATAAGCACAGAATAATCTAGTTAGTTTATCTACATGGGAGAGTGTAGGGAATCAGAAGCAATTAAAAAAATTAATGAAAATAAAGCCTTTTTTTAACAAAGAATCACTTAAGCCCCTGTATAGCAAAAGATAAAAGTTTTTAGGGGGTTAAGTGCAAGGGTGTTTTTTCTTTTTTATTACTACGTGCTTTTTATTAATATTTACTCTGCATAGACATTCTAATCATTAGTAACCATCAATCCAGAGCCGAAAAAAGGAGAAAGAATGACATACTCAAGACGGCATCTCTTGAATCCACAGCATCTCTCAGCGGGCCTTTAATACAAGCAAAGGATGGCAGGAGGAGAGTAGGAGCAAAAGCAAAGAGGACTGGAATCTCAGTACTGGAAAGCAAAAGGAATAAGAAGCACAGGACCTTGGGTCAGAGGGAAATCATATATAAGTCAGTAAGTCAGAATGACTGGTTAGAAGGAGTTCAGAGGAATGATTAATGAAAGGAGTGAGGGAACCAGGGAGAGGAAAAAAAGTCTTCCTTTCTTTGAATGAGTAACTCTTCTTCCCAGGTTTCTTGAAAATGAAATTCCATTCTCTCCCAGATTACTCAGACCAAGCCACATCCTCTCACCAGTACATGAGGATGTTATGCCACACAAGACATGTTGTTGTGTTCCTAAGGACATGATGAAACTGCTTAGGGTGTTTCAATCCCTGATCCAGATTTAAGCTTGACCACCTCAAATACATTCAGAGATTATGAGAACGCAACCATGAAACCAGATGAATGTCTGTCTCCTGTCTGCCAGTAACTTAGGTATTGCCCAACAACAAATAGGTTTACTAGACATAAATGTTTGATTATCAATTCTTCATATAGACAAAATACAGCACACTGGACATCTGAAAGCAAAAATCCTAATAAACAATCCATTCTTGATTAATATAAGCAAATA
Organism: Phalacrocorax aristotelis; assembly: GCF_949628215.1. Lineage (NCBI taxonomy): Eukaryota > Metazoa > Chordata > Aves > Suliformes > Phalacrocoracidae > Phalacrocorax > Phalacrocorax aristotelis. Next base: position 105,025,282 of record NC_134276.1, on the reverse strand, counting down.
GCATCCACACTAATCTCAACAACTGTCAGATTTAAGTTAGCAACCTGGGGATTCAGTGCCACTGCCTGCATATGGCCGTGATGAAAAAATGTCATATCCTATCTGAACTGTGTTATGAAACAGCCAGGGGAACCACCTCTTCACTTTCCTATCAAAGCAATATCAGGAAATCTTAACATGTAACATTTTCCATGTATCAGAAATAACAAATTTGTAAAAGCCCCAAGTTCATACCATATCTGTTGAATAAGATCTTTATGATGGTTGAGGATTAATACCATGAGCATGGGCCAAGAATGCAAATATGTTATGAGAAAGAATTCAGGAGTGGAGCTGAAGAGCCAAGTGATATGTTCAGCAAAAACACTTGTATATTGCCTTCTGAAAAACTTGAAGAAAAGGCAAGAGGAGAAGGAAAGGAATAGCATTAGCCACGATTTAAGTTTTGCATTCATATTAAGACTGACTTTTTTCAATGCTGACATGTTGCTTACTTCTTCCCAGGCTAGATGACATCCTAGTATGAATGGGTAAGGTAACTTTCACTCTTTCTTGCAATAAAGATCTTCCCCTCTTTTCCACATACTTTGTCACACTCTGTACATCAGCACAGAAAAAGTACATTAAAAAAAAAGCTCCAAAAAAATGTTATTAATGTATCTGAAGTACTTTGATGTTAGAACATGTTTTTTAACCTCAGATGTGATATGGCTTGCTGCTTCAAACCAACTCTACTTCATTGGCCTGGTGACTCAGTAGTGTCATGGCCTTGCCTTGATCATGAGCAGAAAATGATGGCAGCAAGGTTGAGCATGGTGAGCCATGGCAAACTTAACAACGCAGACAAGAACTGGGCATTATACGCCTTGGCACATGTTGTGCATCAACAGTGAATGAAACAACAGTATCTGAAACTGCTGGATAGGTGTACCAGATCCCACCATGGGCTGATCAGATTGGCAGCCAATGCCAGCATCTGGCTGGAAATATGCTCAGTGGTAGACACCAAAGGGTGGAACATGGGTAGGTGTGTGCCTGACACTGTGACTGCAGAGCAGAGCTGCTGCCCCAGCCCAAGGCCCAGACTGGCAGGAGTGAGCATCATGCTGCTGCTGGCCTCACTGTCCTGTCACGGCAGGAACACAAGAAGCAGAAGGCTTGGTGACTCTCCCAGCTGCTCTCCAGTTCTCATGGTTCAAAAATTGTACCTGAGGGACTGAAATATACAGATGATAATAGTTTTACTGCCTAGGAAAATCCTCTCCCCAAACTCAACAGAGAAATAACCTAGAAATATTAACTACTACAAGCTGTAGTCGCTGGGGATAGTTGTACAAACCATTGCTGAATAGCTGTAGTACACATTTAAAGGTACACATTAGGGCACTTTTAATTCCACCAGTCAAACTCTATTTTTTTTATAAAGATATTCTTTAGGCCACCAACACACTGTGAGAAAGCTTAGAAAACTCTGACATAGCAGAACACACATTGGGACTATACTCCTTTTAAAACCTTTAGTAACATTAACAAAATAATACATAAAATTATCTGTGTATATCCAACAACTTATTTCCACTGCGTGACAAAAAAAAAAAAAATCCAAGCTGAGGAGGTGATGTGGGTTGGATTAAGAAAGACTGTGATTGATGAAGGATTATGAGGCAATTGGGGAAAAGGCTGGCTCCCTTAACTTTTCTACAATGTATTTCTCAAAACAAGCATTCCTTCCCAGCTTGGGAGTTTTTGGGGTTTGGGTTTTTTCTTAAGGATGAGGGGAAGGTGGTTGGGTAAGCTGGATGCCTCTGAAACACACTTCCACTATAATTGTTTTTCCACTCCATTGTCTGTTAGCAGAGAATACATTAAAAAGTAGGCATAACTTCGACTTGTTAATCTATGTACCATACTGAAGGATGAAGTGTTTAACATAGCTGTTCAGCAAGTAGACAAGATTTGTGGGCATATGTTATAGTGCAAATGCTGAGAGCAAGGATAAATACCGTTTGTTTTATTCCAGGCACTGAATGTATTACAGAGGAAAGGCAACTGTGCTTGAGTGGTTAAACCAAGTCACGACGGGTTTTAAGCCTCACATCTCGCTTTTGGATAGATGCAGAAAGATGGGGCATTTGCACGGTCCGTGGGTGCCACCTGGTGACCATTTTCCTTCTGCCGGAGCCAGCGTGTCAAATCACATCATACCAGCGCCCTCTTTGACCGCTTTTCAGAACTGGAGTTTCAATAAATTTAACCAACACATAATATTAACTGGAAAGCACTCTGTTAATCAAGGCCAGGGAAGAAAACTTATTCCAGAGTTCAACGTATTAGAACTGCCAGCTCACTAATAAGATGATAATATACTTCACATTTAAGGTAACTTTACCCCATATAGACAGCATGCCTTGCTACCTGCTATCACAGAAACATAAGCAGAATGGCAATTTTCCTAGCACAGGCATCAAACAGGTCTTCATGCAACGAGGGAGTCAGCATAAAATTTTAAAAGTGCTCTCAGCATAGGACAATAAATTCTCACATAAGCCTGAAAGAATTGCAGGGTTCCTCACTGCTGGGATCCAAACCATATTTTTCTATAACTTTACCTGGAAAAATCGCCACCATCTATGACAATACTATTTCACGGAGACAGATCAAATTCTATTACTACTGCTACCACTTCTCTTTACTGTCTGTTTTTGGCTGACTGTTGATTACCCTCCGTCTTACTGGGCTACATCAAAGATTGACTGATGGACTTAACAGTTTTACAGTTGTGAGCACTGGCATTATCACAGCGCTTCTGACCGCTCTCTGAGGGCACCCTTCCCTCTGGGGACAGAGCACAGCACAGGGTGTTGATTACTAATCATTCCTCTTTCAGACACACGCGTGTTCCACAGCCAGCATCCCCAGACCCAATTTCTCAAGGAAACAAAAGCCCATCAGTCATAATGCTGTTCCCCTTTGCATCCATTCTGCTGCCCTTCTCTGATATCAGCAGCAGACCACGTTCCTGTTACAGTGCATGGGGGAGCAGGGTGCTCAGCTCAGCACTGGCAAGGAAGAAAGGGTGGGAGATAGGGGCTAAAGAAGCTGAGGGCTATGGGAACATGCAAGAAACAGCCAACCACACAAGCTGCTTTCAGGAAGCACAACAGAGAGGAAATATGGACTCAACTCCCTTGTGTTAAACCCTGGAGAAATTAAGGGTCATCTTCTGTTCTAGGCCCCCCTCCAAATCATGGCATTTGAGGAAGGTCAAATCAGACCTGGATTTTTCAGCTTTGTAAAACTTTAGGGCAAAGTTATTTGTCCTTAGTAGGTGTGGTGACACTAGTATAATGCAAATTAAACTAATGATGAGAGCTTAACAGCACAGTAATTTGTAACAGATAAGGCTATATTACAATAGGTCTAAGATTTAGCTTTAAACAGGCATCTCAGTTTTGGATTTCTAGGAATGTTGGTGCTATTTTCCATTTTCTGTTACCTTGTTAATAGTGTTCTCTGATCTATTTCAGTCCATTAATATGAAAGGACAAAGTATCCCAGAGAAATGGAAAAAAATCACTTTTCATCTGAAGCAGTTTTGCTGCCTGTACTGAAACCAGTTTTTGTTTTGAGAGGCTAAAACACATCTATCTACAGACTAGTTTCAGAAAGAAAATAGTTGCATTTCTTTTCATTTTACAGCTCCCTTTCTTGATCGTTTCTCAAAGAACAATTTCAGCCTGACCTCAACCACCTTTACAGGACTCCTCCTGTAAAAGATGCTGTTGCATGAAGTCTGGTAGGAAACACACTTGTTGTTTATTAACTATTTAGAAAAGAATTTGAAATAAATATCTTTCTAGGATAACTTGTATGATGTCAGAACTCTGAACTCAAGAGTGGGATCATAAACCACCTATGGAAAAAAATCAGAATAAAATAATGTTACTTTCCTCTTTCCCCAGGAGCAATTTGAAACAGGAGTTTCATTTCAGAATGCTAAAGCATAAGGCTTTCATTTTCTTTACTTGTGAGAGAGAGGGTGAGAAAGTGTTGGAACTATATGAAGAGGAGAATAAAATTCTCATAAAATGGAAAGAGGCAAAAAAGCAGGAAGAGAAGGAAGATCCCATTAAAGCAGTGAGGAGAGGCTAAAAGGTGGCAATGACTCAAGTTTCCTTTAAAAAAAAACAAAGAAAAAACAAAAACAAAAACAGAAGAGATGAGAGCAGATATGGTGAGAAAGCTGTTAGAAAAACTGTCACACAAAGCAGGGGACACTGTTCAGATCCCAGAGACCCTCCTCAAGTGTCACAGATACTCATCAGTAAAACTAGGTTTAAAAACTCTGTGTCATCTCACAGCTTAGAGATGAGGGGGATACATTTTTGTACAGCATTGATTTAAAGTTATGTGGGTTGACCTATTTCCTTCAGTTTCCCTTTTAATGAAAGCTTGGATTTTGCAAAAAGTGAGAGGACTCAATTCCACATTCTGCCAGCAACCTGCTTCATGTCCTTGATCATATATATCTACTATTCTTTGCCTCTGTTTACCTTTTTATTAATTTTCTTGGGTTTAGTCCAGGCCTTAAAGGGCTGGAAGAGTAATCGACATCTTCAATACCAAACTGAGAAATGCAGGGAGGGGAGGAAAGGGGAAATCAGTCTGGATTACATGCAATTTTTTTATTATTATTTATTTTATTACCTTTTTTCCTAACCAATAGAAAAGCCAGGAAGAAAACTCATCTCACATGAAAAGTTTGACTCAGCATGAGATATTTTGTTCAAGTATTGTAAGAAAAACATAGGAAATGAGCAGCAACCCTGCAGGTGACACTTTCCCACCATGCCCACATACTAGAGTACTCACATGGAAGTACCAGGTCCAAGGCCTTCTTCTGCCTGAGGACACTAGTGACACCTCACACCCATGCACCTAACCTACCATGCTGCAAAGCCCTTCTTCTCTGCTTTCCTGCAGTAAAGAACCACATCATAGATCTGGAACTGCTCCAGTAACAAGGACTTTGGAAGCTGAACACTGAACCCCACCAATCTCCAATCGGCATGGAAAAAATTTATATCACCAGTCACTTCCCTGAATCGGAAAAGAGTAGAGTTACAGCTGTGTGTCCCACCTTGCAGGTGGGCATCTTAGCCCATTATCCCAGGCTGGAGGGTTTTCCAAGGTGGCTCTCCAGCTGCCTCCACCATTGATGACCCTCTTAAATATCACTTGGACAGTAAGAGAAAAACTCAACTTAATGGCAAGGACACCCAGCTTTCAGCTGCTGCTTTGCTATTCTTTAGCAAAGGGAAAGACAACTCATGTAGCAGTCATGCTAGTGATTGGGGTGCTCCCTGAGAAAGTGTGGGAGAAGATAGGATGCATCTCCATTTCACACATTTTAGGTAGAGCAATTTCAAACAGCTAAGATATGTTGCACCAGGACACATCAGGTACTGAACTTCCTGACTGCACCCTCTGTGCTAAGGAGTAAACACTGGAGTCAGAGGACAAGCATTTAGCTCAAGCGCTGTCGCTGTCAGGGAGGGTTCATCCATAACATGACATGGGCAAAAGCATCCCACAGCTGCCAGCCATTCCCTGTTGCTGGCTGTTTGGAAACAAACCTGTAGCCATAGCCAAGAACCTCCATGCCCTCATGCTCCCTTTCCACCTCCGTGCTCCCTTTCCACTGTGAAAGTGTATCCTTGTACAATCTGAGAACTGACTACTACCCCACAGCAAAGTATCCAGTGGAAAAAATAACTACAAGTGAACAAGTAACACGTGCAAAGGTGTAACTACAGACCAACATTTATGACTCACTAACATAACTCACAATTAGCTTCCAAGTCTGGCATAGTACCTCCTTAAAATGTGAGAAAAATCTAACTAATTTTATCTTTTTTGTGCAAGACATGCAACAACAGCCTTCACCGAACTATGTTTCTGAGTGACTGAATCAGACGAACTAAATAAGCAAAAGGCCAGTTACCTTTAGTGGTTTTCAGGCATGCATGACGTGTTGTTCGGGACTAAACTCAGTTTTATTCACACACCTAATTAATGCAAACCAGATCTTTCTTTATTTGTTCACTGCCTGAGCAAGTAATGATGGTGACAATCACTGTACCTAAGAAGACACGTTAATACACAGTGAGATCAACTTTCTCAGGCTCCGATTATAAATAACTTGGGTGATCATTCTCTCTTGCAGCATGGCAGGTCTCTCTGGAACAAGATGAAGGGGCAAAGATTTCTTGTTGGGTCTTTTTCTTTCCCAACATTAATATAGAAATCTCTCAAATGCAAGGTCTGCACTCTATCCTTTGAGACTCAGCAGATGTCTTTAAAACTCTTAGTCTATTAAAGCTTATAATGCATGATTAATGATCTGAGGGCTGCTGATCTGAGATGAAGGACTCAGCAGAATTTGCCCAATAACTTTTGCAGATTTATGTGCTGTATTTTAGAAACCAGAACCGTTAGTGTAATTATTTCACAAAAGCTCAGATACAATGCTCAGAAAAAACCCAAAACACTAATAAGAAACTCAGCAAGAAAGGTGAAGTGCTCTCCAGTTTTTCTCTTGCTCTAGAGACCTAGCTTCTGTTTGTTCCTTCAGTTTCTTTTTTTATAGCACTGCAGCAATAAATTTGTTTATTTGTTTATCTTTATAAGACTATATTACAGTTTTACCCAATTTTAAAAATGTTTTACTCAGATCAAAAAGACATGAATTTTCTACAGAATTTTCACTTCAGCCAAATGAATGAGTTAGTGGCTTTCACCATGAGCATTCTCAATTTAAAAACAGCACTCCACAGTGCTAATTTGTGTGATGAAAACATCACTTTGTTCCACTTACAAATAATGTTCAGACAAAAAAAATACATCCATTTTGTATTCCTTTCAGATCTGTAAGTAAAGGGGAGATATTTAGAGATAAATGCTTGCTTCTCTGGGTAAATTTTATGCTCAAAATAATATATATAGATAGAGATATGCATTGTTCTCCTCAGGGACCTTGAAAATTATCACAGTAACTTCTCAGAGCAAGTGAGCTATGCACAATCTTAACGTAACTGATACTTGATACTGTACTTGAACTTACTGATGGTCTTTAGCTTTCCAACTGAGAATGCATCAGGAAGTGTGTATGAATTAGGAGAGAAATTGATTCTTCTAAAGTCATTACCATCTAAATAATCAATATCTAGAAAAAAGAAATGCAAAGGAGGTAAAATGGGCTATCTGAGGTTGGTGGCACAGTCTACAACACCAGTCTCTCCTGTACTTGGTAGCCCAAAGCTCCAACCTTCACAAGAATCTGTTAGCTGGCAAAAAAAAGAGCCAACGGAGTGAACAAAATAGTAAAATAGAATAGAATACAGTAAAACAAGAAAAAGTAAAGCAGACTTTTTAAAGACAAAATCATTCAGGTTGTGTCTCCATTCAAGGCTATATCACTATAATTTTCCCTTTGATACTCCCGATAGGCTTATGAGCTAGACTAGGTGGGACAGTATAAAAAATATTTGATTTCCCTTAATAGTATGAGCTGAAAGTACCAATCACTAAGAACTTGTGGTTGGTTCATTACTGTGTTTTTCTTTTCATTCTAATTTGAAAAAAAGTATTGCTTTTTTATTATTTATTTTTGCATACCTGATGGGTGATAAAAGTACTTAAAGTTTTCGATTAGAACATTATTTTATGTTCTCCACTTCACCAAAGAAATAGATATGCAATAAGGGCTAACTAAGGCACAGGAGAAAAAACAACAGAAAGAGAGAGGATTTTTAAGTCATCTGAAATCTTATCCTGATAATACCAATATTATCAAATTATCAACGTTATCAAATCATAGAATGGTTTGGGTTGGGAAAGGACCTTTAAAGATCATCCAGTCCAATCCCTCTACCATGGGTAGGGATATCTTTCACTAGATCAGATTGTTCAAAGTCCTGTCCAGCCTGAATGTGAACACTTCCAGGGGCATCCACAACTTTTCTGGGCAACTTGTTCCTGTGTCTCACCACCCTAATCTTAAAAAAATGTGTTCCTTATACCTAGTCTAAATCTACCATCTTTTAGTTTAAAACTGTTGCCCCTTGTCCTGCTACTTCAGACCCTTGTAAAAAGTCTGTCTCTGTCTTTCTTATAAGCCCTTTTGTATATAGAAAGGCCACAACAAGGTCTTCGCAGAGCCTTCTCTTCTCCAGGCTGAACAACACCAATTCTCTCAGCCTTTCTTTATAGGATTCATAGGTATTCCAGCCCTCTGATAATTCTCTTGGCCATCCTCTCTAACTTGCTCTAAGAGATTCATGGGTTTTTTGCACTGAGGACACCAGAGCTGGATGAAGTACTCAGGGTAGGGTCTCACAAAAGGGGAGCAGAGAGGGAGAAACATCTCCCTTGACTTGCTGGCCATACTTCTTTTTTATGCATTCCAGGATATGATTTGCTTTCTGGGATACAAACCCACATTGCTGGCTCATGTCCAATTTTTCATCCACCGGTATCCCCAAGTCTTCCTCCTCAGGGCTGCTTTCAATTAATTTATCCCCCAGTGTTTATTGATATTTGGGATTGCCCCAACTCAGGTGCAGGACTTTGCACTTGGCCTGTTGAACTTCATGAGGTCTCCTCAGGCCTGTCAATGTTCCTCTGGATGGCATCCCTTTCCTCTAATGTATCAACTGCACCACTCAGCTTGGTGTCATTCGCAACTTTTCTGAGGGAGCGTTCAATCCTACTGTCTGTCATTGATGAAGGTATTAAATAGTATTGGTCCCATTATGGACCCTTGAGAGAAACTACTTGTTGCTGGTTTCCACTTGGATGTTGAGCTATTGACTGTAACTCTTCAGATGTGGCCATCCAGACAATTTCTTATCCATCTAACAGTTCATCCATCAAACTCATATCTCTCCAATTTAGCAGCAAGAATGTTGCGGGAGACCATATTGAATGCCTTACAGAACTCCAGGTAGACGGCAATATGTATATTACTGAGAGGGCTATAATGACTGTGCTTTCCAAATTGAACTGCACAGTTCTCACCAATTTTATTTGCAAAGCCAGTTTTCTCAGATATAGATTAAAAGGCCATGTCAAGGAGTATATTGCAAATAAGAGTGGAGGTGAGAAACATAAATTATAAGGAAATGCTTTGTATATCTTTTTTTGTGGGAACCTACTTCCCAGGACTATTTGACTATTTGAGTGCCCCCCCCCTGCCCCGTTCTCTTGGTACCGCATCTTTTGCTGGAGGCCTAAGCAAACCCCTGCACTGACACCTTAGAGCCTGTCAGCAAAGTCATGCATTCAACTAGCCCTGCAGAGAGATGTATTGACCCTGACCACTTTGAAGTCTTCCATGAGGTCATGAAATCCACACAAGAAGGGTTCACAGTCAGAAAAACAGGAAAATAATCATAATGGAATAGGAGACAACCCTAGGGTTCAATTTGGGATAAAGAGGAAAGGGAGAAACACATATGATTATGAAACTTCCAGTGGGTTACCTAAGCATGTCCTGAACAGTATTTAAATTGTCTCAAGTACACCTGGTACAGGACTGGCACCGTATGTCTTAATACATAACAGTGAGTTATTTTATATAACACCATCACACCACATTGCCATTCAACATCCAAGATTCAAGTTCATACATGTTCATTGACAGATCCAACAAGTAATGTGAACCCTATTCAGCTGTCAAAAAGACCAGTATTTATGGACAAATATTGTCAGCTTTACTACCTCAAGTCCTTTCCTTTTAATGGGATTTGTGATTAAGTAACCATCCAGGTTATAAGTGGATGGGCAATGCTGTGTTTACAAACAAAATTGAAAGGAACTGGGAAATAGAATGTACTTGGTACCACGAGTGGTTCTCCTGGCCCTTTTTATTCCAGCAATTACGCAGCCAGCCTAATCATCACCTAGCCATGGGGCACACAGCTTGTTCTCCTTCCATGCAATACCGTTCTTTGCTAGTTTGAACAGTGGAAGTAGATTGCTTTACAAACAGCACTAGGTAAGCCTGTGGTTTTGGTTTCTGGCACCAGAGAGTTTGGTGCTACCAGGTGTTGAAGGGGAAACAGACTTCAGGGTTCAGAAACATTTAATGCTCTGATCATCTGCAGTTGTGGTTGTCCTTGACCTTGCTGAACAGGGCACCCTCTGTTAGCAGACACTTACTCATAGAAATCATGGAAAGGCTGTCACATGAACATTATTCTCTCAGCAAAAGTAATTTATGAAGTTTCCCTTCCCCTCCACTCCAGCATCTGCTCATTCCTGTCCTCCTGAACTTTAACAGCCCCTCCTAACATTTGAGGTCATCCAGATTGCTGAAATGATTCAAAACTGAAGGGAAGGAAAAAACCCGCACATTCATACACACCTAACTGGGGGAAAAATAAATTGGGAAACAGAGAGCAGGTTGCTTTCTTTTTTCCAGTTCCGATAATATCAGTGAATGGATTTGCAGTGCAACCCCACAAACAAGTAAATGAGTTGTAAGCTATGCCGCAAGATCTGACACAGGCAACCAGGCTTAACCCTGCAGCTGGCAAAAAGTCCGTATAATCACGCCCTACGTTTATGTCAGGCAATAGGCACATCCCCTGGAGCACCATATGCCTCCATGTGGGCTCAGTGATTTGGGGGTCTTTCAGGTTAATTTCAGCAGTGGTCCCAAGGAGGCACAGGAAGCTGCTACAGGGACAGTTTTGACACTTAGGAAAACATTGGCAGAATATACGTGGCTTTTGAAATTAACAATGTCAAATCATGACCAGAAAATCTGAAGATAGTCCTGGATGTGAAAGTTATGATGATCTGAGGTACAGACTATTCATATATGTGTGAAAAAATTTGTTACACAGGCAAAATAAAATATCCTTTGGGGTTTTGATCAGCTATGAGTCACAGAAAGAAAAATATTTTATCAGAAATGTCAAAGTTTTCAAACTTTCAGGTACATTAAACAACTTGATAACTTTTTTCATGGGTGTCTCGCAAATCTGATTTTAACTCCTTAATTTTTATTTCTGTCTCAAATCTGTTTGACCATAATGTCTAAATCAGACCCAGGATTGCATAGATGTGCCAGGATAAGAATAACCGAGCCAAGTAGCTTCCATGGCCAAGAAAACAGCCTGGTAAGTATCTAGCTGTGAGGCCTTATGTTTAGGTCATACCACATTGGGTCTGTGAACTCTTTAAACTTCCATAATCTGGGTACATTGCAAAACCGTCTCTTTCTTTGACTCCTAAGGCACAGACTCTTGAGGCCATTTTTCAGAAATGGGATAACAGATCGCTCTGGGCAGTGAAATCCTGCTCAGCCACCCGAAGAGACTGCCTCTTTTTGCCAAGTTCCAGCTTTTTGGACTCTCATCAACAGCTAGGACATACATAAGCACATATGGTGAGTGTTACAGGAGGTTTTCTTAACCCAGGCACTCTTTAAGCTAAATAGCACTTGTGGAGGAGATGTAGGCAAAACATGATTGATCACCTGCACACTTTCCTTGCCCTACTTCTCTCGTCACCGCAGGATGTATTTAAGATCAGCTGCCCTCAAGTCCGCCTTTGGCTGAGAGCCTCTCCCCTGCTGTTGTTTTCTTCCTCTCAGTCAAACAGGAATCACTAGGCAAGGAAACCATGTCCCTGTGTTGTTCTGCTGGGAGAGTTCCCATTCTCACTCCTCTGTGTGGAGGAGCCTGGTGAAACTAGTTTTCCCACCTAAGCACCCCCGTTAGCATCCTGCCTTCTGAGCGCCTACCGCACAGTCCTCCTGAGCTGACAACTTGTGCTTGGTCCAGGCAGGGTAGGCGGCACACACATCATTTTCTACACACAAATTGCAGCACAAATTATAATTGCAATAACTAGAAGTCTCAGCTGTAAAGAGGCTGCCAGGGCTCTCACCAGGCTGGGTGTATACATGCCTGAGGGTATCATGGTAGGTGCCTGCAGTGTAATTCAGGGGAATATGCATTTCACCAAGGAGGGGAGCAAGCAGGACAAAAACTTGGCAAATATGTATCGTCCTCAACCCCAGCAACCCCGGCAACCTACTTGCAGCATGCCAGTTAGAGTCGGACTCTCCTATGAAATAATTAAATATTTCTTGTATCTAATCTTATGTTACAATATGGTGGCATATTTGTTTAATAGGCTCTATCAGCCATTCTGCAAGGAATTAAGCATTACAGAACATGAAATTTTGGCTCTAGCAAATACGGTGGTAATTTAACATGTTGATTGTAAAAAAAAATTATAAAGGAGAGCTATTGGTAGGAAATTATGCTCTGTATGTTACATATTTGATGTTTTTTATTAAATACAATTAAAAAGACTCAGATACTGGTATCTGTGCTGTCTGGAACTGCTCTAAGTGGGAGACTGAAAGAAGCATTGGCTTCACAGCTCTCAGAGAGGTAAGGCAAGGTTTGATCACAGGCCTTTGTCATCCTAGATACCTACCTAGACTCAGATACAGATCTACAACTGGGTCTTTCCCATCCTTACCCTCTCTTCCTCCAAGAAAATCTCCTCACAGACACATATTTTGTTTTTAACAAAGTTGCATCCAGTTCTTAGCAAGACTTTTGTACAATCAAATTTAAAAGTTTATGAATTTTTTTTGTTTGTTTCATTAACTCCAAGATTATTCCTTCAATATCTGCTCAGGCTGTCTCCACTAGTATCACTTCCCTTCACATATATTCACCCAGGGCAATTACGGCCATGATGTGCTCTGCATAGACCTGCATATCTATGACTGCTGTTCTCATACTCCTAGTCTTGTGTGCTAGATCATTGCCTCATGTGAAGCAGCCTAAAGAATGACTATACACCTGAGAAGCTATTGTCTGGTTTAGAGCACACTAAATGCATCTGCTGTGCTGGCTACACCAAGAAAAAAGACAACAGAGTTGTTAAGTAGTTTGTGGATCCCTCTAGGCTGACAGGAACCTTCCTTGGATGCTTGAGGCGGTGTCGGGACAGTTTTGTGGCACGGGAATGATATAAAATGATCTAATGCTCCAGAGGGCCTGGCCCAATGCATACAGCAGAAAAGTAGGTCAGAAAGGAAATCTCGCTACTACAAACACGGCAGTGGCAGCAGTCCATTGTACCAGGCACAGAGTTTATGTAAGGCAGTGGCTGGGGCTGCTTCCCTCCGAGTTTCACAACCAGCAGAATCCTGGTGCTAAAAATGCCTAGTTGTTTTGCACAAAAGCACGAACCAGCTTGTGCATAAGTTCAGAAGAGCAAATGTATCACCACTATTACAGTTTCATGTTTGTGCTAATCTAAACATTTGAATATGATTAAAGAACATATAACAAGCCTTTTTGTCCCTCACTCACAAAGGGTACTCTGTAACAGAGGCAGTATCTTTGAAGGCATGACCAAAAATTTAGTCAGTAGTTATTCTTGTGGCTTCCTGCTCTTCGGCTCTATTCCCAGTTATTCCAGGGTTTCTGTGTGCCACCCCACGAGACTAAAGAGACCTTAAAAGGATGTAATCAGCTCCCCAGCCTCTCCGAAAAAGATATAACTAATGGAAAGGGATGTCTCAGCAGTCTTCCCCAGCTCTCACGGGAAGGGTATATCAGCATTGTAACCAGAGAAAGTTGTACTGCTCCCTCATTTTCAGCCATCACAGGCTAATGAGAAAGAGGGCCGGAAAGATACAGAAAGAATTAGGTATGTCACAGGAGGTCCCACTCTGGTGACACGTTGGAAGTTTGTTGAGATTGAGCCAGATCCCATGACAAAGTATGTAAAAATGTCTTAAAGCAACCTTAATTTACCTCCACTATCTTCATATTTGCATCAGGATGTTGGGAAGGAGGAACTGGGATCTTCATGCTTACATATAAGCTGCTTCTGGACTTCCACTGATTAAACAGATTCAGTTTAAAAACATAGCTTCATTCAGGGAACTGAAAAAATAAAAGGGACACTTATCTTCTCTGCAGTGTGAATATTCACTCGTTGGTAATTCTGCCACTGGCCTTGCTGACAGTGCTCTTTTTCAGTCCTTACTTTTGATATGCTCCAGTTACCAGAGCCAACATCCAAGCTGATGCCCAAAGGCAGCAGCACATGCTTGGCAGTGGCAGTACCCAGAAGCTAAAATGTATTTTGCAGTAACAGGCGCCTCAGCACATTGGTAAGTAACCGGTTTGCTGGAAATCCTTCCCTTAATTTAACAGCCTGCCTGGAAAGGGCTGATCAAACATAAAAAGTCTTTTTCTCCAGTAAACATACCAGGTAAAACAACATGGGGAAATATATGCAACTTAAGAACCCCTCCAGAGGGTCATGTGCACATTTATTTTGACATGAAGAAAGGAGAATATTTCATTCTGAATGCTTTGGATTGTGCATAAACTTACTCCAGGCCAGGAACAACAACAACAGCAGAAAATCAGCCATGGCCACCAGTCCCCAGAGCAGCCTATTCCCTGTGTTCAGAGTCTGTTTAGCAGAACGGCACATTTTCTAACTCTCCTAGGCCTGACCTTTAACTTTTAGCCCTCCACTGACTGTAAATGACTGTGAGGGCAGGTGGGAGCACTAGCGGTAAGATTTTAATATCTCTCATTTATTACAACGGACCATTAAAGTCAATACCTATAAACACACAAACCGTGGCGTTACCTGGTCCATTCCATAGTCATATGCCGGTGTTAACACATTCCCTACTATACCATTAAAAGGTAACTGCATTTCTTTAAATCTTTTTTGACCACATTTCATTGCTTGAAAAGTCAAGACGATGGCCCCAAGGAACACTGAAGGCACAACATAAATAGACTTTTAGAAATGTTGTGTCCTATAGGGAATTAAAATAAACATTGCAAACTCTTCATGCATGCAAACATTAGATGAATATCAGGGACAGGAGTTTTAAGCCAGGAGTAAAAAAAGTTTTAAAGAAAACACTGAATCAGAGAACTGTGTAGCTGCAGCTCAAGGTGGTGTAATATTGTTGTCTGGCTAATGCTGACACCTCTTCAGGCAATTGACTTCTGTAATTTCTTTTGATTTTTATTTCTAGGAGCTAAACAGAATGGAATACCATACTGGATCCCTTTTTAGGTCCTCTTTAAAGTGGAAAAGGTTTTCATAGACACTTTCTTTTGGGTTCACGTTCTTTGAGTGAGATTCTTAGTGCTCTTGTACATCATTTTTAGATGTTACAAAATAGTAAAGTTTTTAAAAATTGCCAATGACATAGAACTTTGCTGAATACTTATAACTTTGATTTGTAAAGTTATAAATGTAAATATAATGTTTAACAGCTTGGACCCCCATTATATCCAGTGTGCCAAAGCTCTAACAATAGAGTTAAAATAGCATTTTGCAACTCTGATCAGTGCATACACCAGTCCAATTTTTATTTATCAAAATCATTTTGCACCCATGATTATAAGACAAATTTTCTGTAGCAAGTCTTTTCATAAATCAAAACCCTAGAAATCAGTAATAAAATTACTGTCAAGAGATGACATTATAAATCCTGCCATAACGTGAATTTTGGGAGCTTGCTAGTTCTCATCACATTCACCAAAGAGCTTTGTAGTTATGTTCACAGAAAATGCCTGAAATATCAGATTTGAAAAAGAAGAAGCCTCGATTAAGTAAAAGCAAAAAATTTTGTGCTAGCAACACATTTAACAGACAGGGCAGAGATGAGCAGCAAGAGCCGGGAAGCAACCGATCTCTTTTTTGACAGAGAGTGAGAGACAGGCACCCTCACCAAATGGTAAAGTCTCAAACAATAAGCCATCTAATCAATCAAATAGTTTGGTATACTTTCGCACAATTTCATCAGAGTATTAAAAAATAAGTCATCCTTTTTCAATGGAAAAGATCAACAGAATCTGAGATAGTTTGAGTCAGCAAAATCAATATAGAGGCAGGGGAGCATAAAATACCCGTTAGCTCTGGCACACATATTTCTGCTCTCTGAGCTCTAAAAATCCTCTCATGCTGATCAGCAATGGAGTATCTGTGTTGTTTTCTGCCTGAAAGTAATTTCTTTTGTCGCAATTACACTATAGTGCATGCAGCATAGTCACTCCATCACACTACCAAAGGTGTCCATCAGGGATCTCCACAATGGCAGCTCTCTCCTTCCCATTCCCTTTTGTTCCAGGGCTCCAGAAAAGAAAATGAAAAATGTATCTGACCTCTGTTAATGTCCAGTTTCTCAACTTCATATAGCAGAGAGATGGGTGATGGGTTTGCACTCACGAAGTATATCTTGATAATCAGAGTCAGTGGACAAACATCCATGCCAAAGGCTTTTTACAAAGTATTTGAAGTCAGGTAAGAGCACTCAAATCATTGTGTGATGTATGAACTCATCACATTCATACATGTATGAACAGTATGAAGGCTCTGTTCATACATTTTGGAACAAGTCCCAGAGAACAGTAATTACAGGCTCAATTTCTGCTCCCCTCTCCCTCCCTGACACTTTACTTGTGGCATACCACAAAACATATTTCTGTTTCCCATTCCGTTCACAATAAACCATAAAAAGCTGCAGATTTCATAAGTACAGCTTTAGAGATTTTGAGGTCATGGGGTCCTTGATTTAGCAAGCCCTTCTTGCAAAATGTAGGCCACAGAAATTCAGCAGTTCTTCATACTGAGAGCATTGAACTAAATGTCTCTTTTAGGAAGTAGTTTAATTTAGCTAAGTCAGAGATGGTACTCAACAGAAGAAGAAAAAAAAGAAAAGGATTCATTTTCCTCTCAGCTAAAAAAGTTACACTAGCTGGAAAGAAATTCCACTGAAGTTCACTTGACCTCAGAGGCATTAATTCAGGTTTACAATAGAGGAAGGAGAGCAGGGTCTAGGGAGGAGCTCTCTGGGCAAGATTTTATGTATCACAGTTTCCTTTAATGACTATGTGACTAGCCTTAGTAGCAGACACAAATGGATTTTGCTTAACTGGGCATGGAAAGGATGGCAATCTGTACTACAGTACTCTGCGTTGGCATGACATACATTCATACACACCTGGTTACCACAGGTCAGCTGATGCAAAGTGACTTCCTTGTGGAGTTTAGTACCCTTCTAGATTCTTGTTCCTTTCTTTCCTATTAGCATAATTATCCAGCATAGCCAAAAACTACCCTAGAATCTGTTCTTTTTTCAGAACGGATTTGGGTTTAATAGAAATTTGTCTTCAAGAGACTTTGAAAATACCTTTTTGTTTTTATTTTTCCAGTAAAAGACTATATTACAGAGCAAAAGCTACACAGATGTCTTATATAATAATGTCTTGCTTTTGTAAGATCCAAGCACAGTTTAAATAAAGGTGCACTTTGCATTCTATGTGTTTGAGGAAAGCTGCCAACGAAAAATCAAGGTGATACTCTGAGAATAGTATTTCATTCTGAAAGTAGTGGCTGGAGCTTGCGCAGTGACACAGCTAGGTAAAGCACACACAGAACAAAAAGATGAAATACAGGCACATTCTTATGGAAAATGTGACTTCTATTCTTTCATAATATTTAAGAGCCTCTGAAATCAGGATTTTCAGGAACAGGTTATTCTCCTAGGTCACTAAAATCTAGTAACGTCTTTAATTGGAAAGATTCTGTGAATCAACTTAGTTGCCGTGCTTTGGGTAGCAACCCTATAGATGGCACAGGCAGGACAAACTAAGGAATAGCTAAAATTTTTATTTATGTCAATGTATTTCTAGTCTTTTTCCCCCCAAAAAAAATAGTTAGCATGCTACTAAATGTAGTTAGTAGCATAAAGTAACCCTTCCATTATAGCATCTGAGGGTACCACGGTGATTAATTTTATCCTCCCTAGTGCCTTTGAAGTTGAGATAAATGACTTGTCCAAGGTCATATAAAAGGCTGTGGTTGAACTGGGAACAAAAGTCAAATTTTTTGGTGTCTAGACCTCTGCCTTATCTCTGTAATAAACCTTGGTAGTAAGAAGAGACAAGGAAAAAGCTGTTTAGAGGACAGTTGGTTACTTTCACAGGGAGAAAGCCAAGAGAACAGAGAAAGTATTTTTTTCTATATGAGACGGTTTTAAGGCCAGTCAGCATGTATTTTATTGAGTTACCCATTATTCTCTGCTTTGGAAAACAAATAGATAAGACTATAAATAGTTTAAATTTTTAATATTTCTTTTAAAAATATCATAAATCCTTTCTGTACATTGATGATCAACTTTTCTCCACAGTTGCCCAGTTTACTACAGTGAAATGACCTATCAACTACTTTGAGAAAAGTAGAAGGCATCAGACTGTAACATAAGCAGAAAAAGTTGAAAAAGTTTTACTAAATTTCTGTGAACAGATCAATTTTTCTGAGAAGTAAGATTTATACTGCTTCTGCTTTTGAATGTGGCACAATCTCTTGGGCTATATTACTGTCAATTCATCTCATTTTTCACTTTTATATGTTTTCCACAATTCCAATACCAATGAAAAAAAATATAAAATAAATCTGTCTTTTCCAATAAAGATTACAAAAAAAAAAAAAAACCA
Source organism: Phalacrocorax aristotelis (assembly GCF_949628215.1). Classification (NCBI taxonomy): domain Eukaryota; kingdom Metazoa; phylum Chordata; class Aves; order Suliformes; family Phalacrocoracidae; genus Phalacrocorax; species Phalacrocorax aristotelis. The sequence goes on along the minus strand of NC_134276.1, from coordinate 105,006,707 downwards.
ACCCTGGCTAATAAAACCCCAAACTGATTCATTTAACCATAGAAATTATAGAAAAAATTATTATCCTTCATGTATGTTTGCATTTCTTTAGTTTTGACAATACAGCTTTACATTTTTTAGGTCCCTGAAGAACTTCTTAAATATTTATTTTAATGCTTTTTCCTAGTTATTAAGATTTTAATCCAAAGGCTAATCAGAGCTAATCAGAAACACTTCCTTGGCTTTAATGAATTTTATATCAGCCACTAAATCTTCTTTTATTTCTAGATGTTATAAAATAAAATTTCTAAACAAATGGTTCTATATGATACATGTAATGGTATAAGTAGGCATTCTGAAACTGATATGAAATATGCTAAAAGCACCTACAGTTAAACAGAAGGACCAAGCAGTTTTCAGAAAACTGTTGAGCAACTCTGATTACTACTTAAGAAAAGATTTTTCATGACAGTGGACTTTAGCAAACGAGTGAAGTATTCTTTATAACTGCAAATTTTGTTAAATTTATTTTGAAGATAAAAAGCACATGTATCATTGAGCTAAAAACAAAGTAACCAGGAGGCAGCACTAACTTAAAAGATGCAAATCTGATAACAAAGTTTTTATCCAGTAATCCATGTGAGCACACCACAGTAGAGCTGAGAAAGATGTAGTTATCTCACTGTTGCCCCGGGAACATTAGAATCTTATTTCTTTGTTTTCTTTTTATTTTTTGAGATATGTTATTACAATATATAGGCCATGGTTCTGTAATCTTGTAATTAGTCATGAACTTTATGTCTTTGAGTAAACTGGGATTTAAGGTTTGAACTGACTAATAATCCACCCTATCAAATGAAGCATTTATCTTTTAAAAATCCCAGTCAAGACAAACTATGTTTTGGATATATTAAATAAATGGAATTAAATCTTGGAACAGAATCTACTCTATTACTAAGTTTATTAAATAAAATAAATTATTTATTCTAAATCAATAGTAAAATCTGAGAGAGGTACTTGTGAAATTGGAATTATAATTCTTAATTCTTATTTGCATGTCTGTATAACTATCAGTTGCTCTGTCAAACTGTGAGTTGTACAGGTGTATTACAAAGTGAACTGGTTCCCATTTCAAAAAGTTGCAGACTTGCAAGTAATTAAGTATTTACTCTGCTGTCTTTTTCTGAAAAAGCTGTGAAAAAGTGTTAGAAGAAAATTATGTGTCCTAATCCAGGGAGTTGCTTTTTCTCCACTCTCTAGCCAGAAATATTCACATCGGTCAGAAAGGATGAGCATAGGTTGGTTTAATTGTTTACAACACTTGGTAATTGCTTGACTTCTTGACTGCTTTAAACAAATACTGTCACTTGAACTGTCCTCTCTCTTCATCCGTCTTTTCATCACCAGAAACAATTGAGAGTAATTATTGAGCCAGACTTCTCTATTGTCGATCTCTACTTCAACCCTAACTACCCAAACGAGATGTTATTTAGACATATCACACTACATTTTGCTACCCATTAAAATGGAGAATAATATGGTACTTCTATGCTTCCTTTTTTGAAAGCTATTTAAGATAGATTTAAAAACTGTACGTATGCCTTTTGCACTATTTCAGTCCTGACATGTCACTTCAGGTGTCATTTTCCACAGCAAATGATTCAGGTCTGTTTGAGTAATTGTAGTCCCTTTAACAGGCAGGTTGAGAGCTGATGAGAGCCTCAGGTATCAAATGATGAGCAGAAAGTAAGCCTGAACTCACCCCAATCATGTCAAAAGCAGAAATAAAGAAACAGGAAACTGAAGTTGTTATGTTTTCATACAAGCATCAGAGCAGATTTTCTGATAATTTCAGCTCAGATTCTCTTTCTTTAATATTTTCATAGAACTGGATTTTGTTTCAGACTCAGGAAGGATGAGATTTATGCGGTTTCCATATTTATATACTTACTGTCAACATTTCATGATTTCTATGTTCTTTGATACTTTCTGTATGCACTCTTGTTTTTACTTTTTCATATCTATGTTTTTCAAAAAACTTAATCTGTGTTCTATGAGTCAGCCTTATTTCTTTAGTCTTATAAAAATGAAAATATTAAATATATTAGTAGTAGGAGTAAAGGTTTATGAGACAATATATTGGCCTGCAAATCTTTTTATTAATCCAGATGTCAGCTATGTGCACCAGAGTTTTTGCGTTGGAAGAAAGGCAAAAATAAAAAGGAACATAGAAAAATCTCTAAATAATACCTTAAACTCTAGTCAAGACAAGCACAGATTAAGCAGCTGGTTTTTCATACATAGATGTCTTTTTTTTTCCTTCCTGACAAAAAACCAAAATAATATAACACTTTACTTAGGTACTTCTAAACGTGATCAAATACCATGATTTATTTACTCTTTCAAGAAAATGTGTTTATAAATGCAAATCATAGAATCATAGAATTGTTAAGGTTGGAAAAGACCCTTAAGATAATCGAGTCCAACCACTAACCTATCACTGCCCAGTCCACCATTAAACCATATCCTCAAGCACCACGTCTACCCTTCTTTTAAATACGTCCAGGGATGGAGACTCAACCACCTCCCTGGGCAGCCTGTTCCAATGTTTGACAACCCTTTCGGTGAAGAAGGTTTTTCTAATGTCCAACCTAAACTTCCCCTGGCTCAGCTTGAGGCCATTTCTTGTTGTCCTATCTCTTGTTACTAGGGAGAAGAGACCGACCCCGGCCTCACTACAACCTCCTGTCAGGTAGTTGTAGAGAGCGATAAGGACTCCCCTCAGCCTCCTCCAGACTAAACAACCCCAGCTCCCTCAGCCGCTTCTCATAAGACTTGTTCTCTAGACCCTTCACCAACTTTGATGCCCTTCTCTGGACACGGTCCAGCACCTCGATGTCCTTCTTGTAGTGAGGGGCCCAAAACTGCACACAGTACTCAAGGTGCAGCCTCACCAGTGCTGAGTACAGGGGCACGATCACCTCCCTGCTCCTGCTGGCCACACTATTCCTGATACAAGCCAGGGTGCTGTTGGCCTCCTTGGCCACCTGAGTACACTGCCGGCTCATGCTCAGCCGGCTGTCAGCCAGCACTCCCAGGTCCTTTTCCTCCAGCAGCTCTCCAGCCACTCTTCCCCAAGTCCATAGTGTTGCATGGGGTTGTTGTGACCCAAGTGCAGGACCCGGCACTTAGCCTTGTTGAATCTCATACCGTTGGGTCTGGCCCAACGATCCAGCCTGTCCAGGTCCCTCTGTAGAGCCTTTCTGCCCTCCAGCAGATCAAAACTTCCACCCAGCTTGGTGTCATCTGCAAACTTACTGAGGGTGGACTCGATCCCCTCATCCAGATGATCAGTGAAGATATTGAACAGGACTGGCCCCAACACTGAGCCCTGGGGAACACCACTCATGACTGGCCGCCAACTGGATTTGACTCCGTTCAACACCACTCTCTGGGCTCAGCCATCCAGCCAGTTTTTAACCCAGTGCAGAGTGCACTTGTCCAAGAAGTGAGCAGCCAGCTTCTCCAGGAGAATGTTGTGGGAGACAGTGTCAAAGGCCTTACTAAAGTCCAACTAGACAATGTCCACAGCCTTCCCTCATCCACTAAGTGGGTCACCTTATCATAGAAGGAGACCAGGTTAGTGAAGCAGGACCTCCCTTTCATAAACCCATGCTGGCTGAGCCCAATCTTCTGGGTGTCCCGCATGTGCTGTGCGATGGTATTCAAGATGATCTGCTCCATGACCTTTCCCAGCACCGAGGTCAGGCTGACAAGCCTGTAGTTCCCCAGATCCTCCTTCCAACCCTTCTTGTAGAGGGGTGTCACATTCGCTAGTTTCCAGTCATCTGGGACCTTCCTGGTTGACCAGGACTGCTGATAAATGATGAACAGTGGCTTGGCGAGCTCCTCTGCCAGCTCCCTCAGTATCCTCGGATGGATCCCATCCGGCCCCGTGGACTTGTGAAGGAGGTGAAGGAGCAGGTCGGTGACTGCCACCTCTTCAACAACTGGGACTTCATTCTGCATGCTATCTCCATCTCCCAGCACAGGGGCCTGACAACCCCGAGGATGACCAGTCTGGCTATTAAAGACTAAGGCAAAGAAAGCATTTAAGTACCTCAGCCTTCTTCTCATCTTTCCTGGCAAGGTTACCTTCCGCATCCAACAAAGAAGGGAGATTCTCCCCGGCCCTCCTTTTGTCACTGATGTATTTATAAAAACATTTTTTGTTATCTTTAACGGTGGTGGCCAGTTATGTTCCAGCTGGGCCTTCGCCTTCCTAATCTTTTCCCTGCATAACCTCACAACATCCTTGTAGTCCTCCTGAGTCACCTGCCCCTTCTTCCAAAGGCGGTAAGATCTCCTTTTTTTTCTTGAGTTCCAGCCAAAGCTCCCTATTCAGCCAAGCCAGTCTTCTCCCCTGCCTGTTCGACTTATGGCACATGGGGACGGCCTGCTCCTGCGCCTTTGAGACTTCCTTCTTTAATAACATCCAGCCTTCCTGGACTCCTTTGCCCTTCAGGACTGCGTCCCAAGGGACTCTGTTAACCAGACTCCTGAACAATCCAAAGTCTGCCCTTCTGAAGTCCAGAGTAGTAGTTTTGCTGACCTTCTTCCTTACTTCTCCAAGAATCAAAAACTCTATCATGTCATGGTCGCTGAGCCCAAGACAGCCTCCGACCACCACATCACCCACCAGGCCTTCTCTGTTTGTAAACAGCAGGTCCAGTGGGGCACCTCCCCTGGTTGGCTCACTTACCAGCTGTGTCAGGAAGTTATCTCCCACACATTCCAGGAACCTCCAAGACTGCTTTCTCTCTGCTGTGTTGTATTTCCAGCAAATAACTAGTAATTTGAAGTCTCCCATGAGAACTAGAGATTGTGAGACTTCAGCCAACTGCTTGTAGAGTACTTCATCTGTCTCCTCATCCTGGTTGGGTGGTCTATAACAGACTCCCACCAGGATGTCTCCCTTATTGGCCTTTTCCCTGACCCTTACCCATAACCACTCAACCATTTTCATTACTGTCATTGAGTTCTAGACAGTCAAAACACTAACATACAAGGCTACCCCTCCACCTCTCCTTCCTTGCATGTCCCTTCTAAAGAGCTTGTAGCCATCCATTGCAGTGCTCCAGTTGTGCAAGTCATCCCACCATGTTTCCGTGATGGCGACCACATCATAGTTTCCCTGATGCACGATGGCTTCCAGCTCCTCCTGTTTATTGCCCATGCTGTGCACTCATATAAACATAATATAAATCTAAATAGATATAAAAATTTATGAATAATTTATATAAAAATTATATATAATATTTATATATAAATTTGTTATATATTTATATATATTTATATAGTTATATATTTATAACTATATAAATACATAAATATAAATAACATTTTCCATATAGTTTTCTAAAATAAATCATCTCGTGGGCTAAGATAACTACAGAAAAAAATATCGCAGTGGTGTGGAGGAAGGTGTCTGGGGCAGTAGGTTATTGTATCTCTTAGCTTTACTTCAAATTTTTGAATGGTTTGATTTTTCAACAATGTAATGATGGAGCAGTGCTATAAAATTTAATAAGGAAAAGAAACAATTGAGATTCGTAAAAGTGTCAAAGTACTCAAACAAAACTATAGTACCCAATACAAAGCAAAATTCATTCTAATGGTGAAAACCTTCTTACAATTATTCCAAGTTTATACTCCTGGAAATCAACTGGCCTTTACAAGTAGCTGCATCACAAAGAACAGAATTTGTCTGTCTTTGGATATATTTTACTGCAAGTTTTCTGCAACAGAGAAGTACTTTCTTATGTATTATTAGTTTCCTCTCCGTATGTCAACACAATCACCTTAGAAGTTTAATTTGTACAAGTGACTTTGGTCACTGGAATCACTTAGTTCATTAAATATCTTGCAAGAAGACAGTTTTCAATACTCAAGAAAGCAGTGCAATATTCATGCTATGTTTTTAACAGGGAAATTTTCAATGTGTCTACATATTGTAGTGTTTTACTTAGGCTAAATAAGAAAATTGTAAATGCCTTAATATCATGCACCATTTTGTACTTTTGATAATGTGCTTTTGGATTGTTACACTTTATTTTCTTTAGGACCTTAGTGTTGAGGCAACAAACCTGTCAGGTGTCAAAATAAGATTAGGGCTTGAAAGATCCATTCTGGAGAAACTAGCATATGTGAAAAAAACATTTATTTTTTTCTTTCTCTCAATGATTGAAATTTCTTCAGTTATGCAAGAATTAATGAACAACACTGGCATGATGTTTAGCAGTTTTGGAAGTCAACACAGTTTTTACTGTTCTATTCAGGCTTTCCTGTCAGGCAGTGATTGCCTCTGATGATCCAGTTTGGGACTATTTCATGCCACCTAAATCACTTTCATGAACTAATGATTCTGTATAAAAATCTAGCCTTGCCAATAGGAAAGAAACCTCCAACTATATGTCCAATTACAAGTAAAAATCCCTTTCCTATGCCTAAGAAAACTGATAGGCAATATAGAGGGTTCCATCAACAAGGACCATAGATGGTCATACATCTATTAGTGCAGTTTATTTTTGGTGGTCACCTGAACTTATATTTTTATGGTCACGTACTAAAGTTGTGTGTAAATGGGCTATAAGCTTCATAAGTAATAACGTTTTAAACAGGGAGCAGTAGTAGTGCACGTGTTGCAGAACAATATGCACACCATGCAATCTTAACCCAACCACCTTGTTATCATCATATTGGCTTTCCTACTATCTACTATCTGTCTTTCCCACTCTCTTAAAGACTGCTAATATTAATGATGTCTTACATCCTACTTTAAAAGTTCTCTGTGTTGCAATGCATATGTTCAAGCAGCTCTCCTATGGTGAAATGGAGGGCAGAGTGAAAAAGCATGGTTGTCCAGGAAGGCACTTCAAGGATACCCAAAGCCATGTTTTCAGTGTAGTCTGTTGCAAAATGGAAGCGATGTAATTGCAAAATACGGCAATTCATAAGCCTTTTTCATCTGCAGTAGAGTGAAAGCTTGTAAGAAAATACAGTGCAGTAAATCTTGTGACAAAATGAAGTTAATGTACTGAGCTGCCTATGCTAACGTGCACCTGCCCAGTCTCTTTTATTCCTCTCTGTGCCAGTATTCTCATCCTTCACCACAACTATAAGAACTGACACTACAGTATCTGAACCATGTAGAAAATATATACTGGTATTGCTTACCTTGGTTTCACTTGAAATTATGTGCCTATATTAACCATAGTAAAAATTTATGTGTCACCATGTAAAGGGAAGCAAGGCCTGTTCCTTTCCTTGCAGCAGTAACTGCTTCAAAGTCACACTCTACCTGGACAATGGTGGGGTTGAAAGTCCTCATCAACTTTACTAAGAGTATTAAAGGCACAGAAATCACTTGCATAAATATAGACTGACAAACACTGCACTGAAAAGGTGTTGGGTTTTTTTTTCCCCAAAGTATTTTTCCATATATCTTGAGCTCCATCTGCCTCCTAGGCAATGTCTCCCCTGTAATGCAAGATTTCCTTCTCTGCTTCTCTTTAGAACATGAAGTGTAGTGCAACAGAAGCAGTTAAATTCAGATTCACATGGAACAATCCTAAAATTGGCTAGGAAAGGTTATTCTGAGACAAATTAGCAATTTAAAGGTTTAAACAAGGTACTAAGCAGGACTAAAGGAATTGATTCAAAAGGATGCAAATAAAAAATCAGTGCATTTATGTTTCTTGTTTCCAGCATCTTCCTTAGATTTTTGCCTCATGTTAATGTTGTGACTCATTTCCTACACTGAATATAAAAGAAATAGAAGACAAACACCTTTACATAGTGCAAGATCAAATTTTCCGCTGAACATCAGGCAGATTCTGTTTGTGTAGGACCAGACCAAAAAGTAGTATGTTTCCATGGCTCCAGCATTGTCAGAACTCTCCCCTATTTTGCCAGGGTTTACAATGACACTACACTTTTGACACTTGCACAGAACAACCCAATCATCTTTTAAAATCTCACACATTTTTACTATTAATAAGGCATTACTGAGACATTTTATCAAAGAAATTTTAAAGACTTTTAATTAAAAAATTTAGGTAATCAGGTTTCACAGAGAACTAAGGAAACCTTTAAATTCGGTAGGTTATTCTCTAAGACTTCAGTGATGGACATTCTCATATGCTGCAGCATATGAGGAAGGGGAACAATGTGTTAGAACTGTCAAACATGATCACCAAACAGAGGAAAGAAATAAAAACATTTTGATTACCACTGTAAGCAGAAGGATCTGTGCAAGGACCTGTGCGTATCTTGCAGTTATTATTGAAGCAAAGTTTATAGCATTTAGTCTTGCTCTTAAAATGGTGAAGATGAACATACTTCTAAAGACAATAATAAAAAAATATTTTCCTTCAGCTTTTTATTTTCTTTCTTACAATCCACAAAATAGCTTAGGCCCCTATTCTTCATAGGGGAACTATTCCTCATATATATCAAAATACATAAGCTTGTTTTGGTTAAGAAAGAAATGAGGGGTATTTAGAGAGGAAGTACCGCATGACAATGGAAAATACGCCACATTTGAAATCAGTCTCAATGCAATTGGGAAAAAAAGACCATCACCACCTCAGGCAAAGAACTACTAAAGACACAATACATATCTGAAACTAATTTTAAAAATGAGGTCAGAGAAACGATCAAATATAAATTTCCTTGGAAGGAAAACTGCTACTGAGATATAAAGGCTCTTCTTTAAATGGGAATATTTTTTAAATTTAGTTGTCATGGTTTTCAACTTTCCCTTCCCTAACTTCAGTGCAGTGTTCTTTCAAGAGATAATGACAAGGCAAAGCCCAGCCTCATGGTCTCATATTAGCCAGCTCACCACCCTACAGGCATCCCAGCCTGGATGCCTCTATTGTTCTTGTCCTGGGGCTGGCAGCAGAAGCCGGCACAATGCAGGCTAACGCACTCATCCCAAGGAAGGGAGCACACGCAGCGTGCATTGCTCTCCAGTGACCTTTGGCTGGGGTGTCCTTTATGGATGAGAGGGGACTTCCTCGCCTGGAAGGCTCTTGTGAAATGGACCTTTGTGAAAAACCGTGTGAGCACTGAGTCAAGCACTGCCTTAGGGATTTGCACCATCAACAAACACGGACACTGTCTCACAGAGTCTTTCAATTATTTTCTTCCTCCAAACAATATTGCCTCTGTCTTGCCCTCCTCTTTTCTTCCCGTGCTGCCCAGTACTTCTTATGCAGGCACTAATCTCTTGCTGAAATAAAATAGTGACACTTTCTGTTTATACCTCTATCTGGCCAGATTAAGATAGGTAGTGGGGTGTCAGCAGATAAGCCAGGCTGGGAAGTCTCAATACCTCTTCAAATGAAATGAGAGGGAAGATCCCTGTAGCATCTCCAAGGGTAGCAGCTGAGCAAAGAGGAGCATTATCAGACAACTGCTAAGGCAATACAGTATGGCTTTATGAGCTGCAGAGATGCCATGCTAGGACATCTTGAGCACTAGAGCTTCTGCCTACTTGTCTGTAAAGAAAAACTGCAGTTGCCTTCCTCATGAGGCAATCATTATATGGAAGGCTACCAGGCACTCACAGTAAGGCTACCCACAAAAAACAGACAATACAGATGGATTCTTTTAAATAAGTCGTGCCGTAGCTGCACAGAAAATAAATACAAGGATGGGGCTGGATCCTCAGTCTACCCAATATGTGCAGTGTTTTCTCTTTGCTGCAGCAAGCACAAACTCTGCCATGTTCTAGACTGCCCTCTCGGGCTGGGACACCAGCCTCTAGGTACGTGTCTGGAAGTGGAAGCAGCTGACTTGGTGATGAAGCTGGTGGGCGGCACAGATTTGCACCAGCATTAGAACCCTACAGAGCAGAAATTGCCAGTGAATTCAGGTGGGGAGAGAAGGTGAACCATGGACCAGTGCCACCCTGGAACGTACAGGGAAAGATGGTTTAACAGCAGGATAATGCGGCCCTCAGGCTTCCCTTCTGCAGTCAGTAAGCAATGGCACCTCTCAGTGTAGGTAGCTTGAGCTAGGTAGCAGGGGATATATGAGCTAAGAATACTCTCTACTCAGAAAAACAGACCTGAGGAGGAGTGAATACCTCAGGAGATTCCCTCCTGACTGCAGCTGGTATAGATTCTCTATGCACTCTGATCTGGATATATATGCTGTCTGGATAGCAGTGTATTGTGGACCTTAACATTTCTAGGTGGCAGAGCAGTCACAGAGCACAGAAGTGACAGAGCATGTTGCAGGCAAACAGCAGAACAGCTTCTGCATGAGTGGCAAGGGGGAGAATGGATGACAGAAAAAGTTGAGGAGCCACATGATTTCATGGAAAGCATGTGTCAAAGCCATTGGACTTCTGATTTGGAGCTGTGCACAAACTGTGCACATTGAGCTTATTTAAATACATAACATTTTTACTATTGCCCTCAGTCTCATTCTTATTGTTTTACAATTAGTTTTTGTTTTCCTGTCTTTAATTAAACTGTAAGCTGCTTAGGGCACCATCATGACTACTCCTATTTATACAATGTTTGGCACATGGACTTTGAAGTGTTGCCAAATGCAGAGAAAAAAAAAAAGAAACATAAGACAGCAAACTATTATAAAGTAAGCTCTAACTTAGAAGTCTATTCTCCTAGACCATATAAACCTTGGGTATTCAGCTCTGGAAAAGCAAAAGCAGAGAAACTAGTGGAAAAACAATCTATAGAGAAAAAAATATAACAATGTACACACATGCCCAGGGAAATGGAAATATAAGCAGGCAAGAACAGCCACATTAGAGACCCAGCCTTGGATGAGTAAGGCAGCACAATGTATGCAGGTGTCTGATAAAAGAAGCCAAGTAATTACTATGCCTTAGAACAAAACAAAAATAAACAGTCCCTACAACTCTGTTCCCCTGGAATCTGCCAGGGAGCGGGTTGTTCTAGAGTTTAAGGACTAATCCCTACCCTTCAAAGCATTTTGAATCTTCAGGTAGGGTATGGGACCTTCACTTCCTGGAGGAGACCTACATCTGAAATTGGCATAAAATTACACAGATGAGATCAGGATCAACCCATGTAATTTCGTATGTTGTTGCTAGGCTTTTCTCCTCAATAGGATCATTCCACTCTCATCTGCCCTCAAGTAGTGCTAATAAGAAGGTCTCTTGCAGCACAAAATTAGGCTTCCCATAGTTTCCCTTGACATATTTTATTGAACTGTTTGAATTTTATTGAACTGTTTGAATTTATGTCATGATGAAACAGATAAAAAAAACTTTTGTCTAGCTAAGCATTCATTGCAGACAAGGGTCTAATTTACTTCTTCAAACTCCTCTTAAATTCTTGTCACCTGGATGATTTTGTTTACCTTCAGTTATACCAATCTTGTTTCCACTCCAGTCACATCCATATTGTGTTCTGTAGATCTGACCTTTGCAGAGTCAGTATATTTTTTTTACTGCTCTTGCAAGAATAGCACGAGATACTTGAAAAAAAAAATGGTGATGTCAGTAACTGCACATGGAAGACCAAAAGATGAAATACATCTTGGGACAAAAAAGGAAGTCCCAATTAGGGCCCAAATAGGCCATTGACATTGAAGGATGAAGATGTTATGCAATATTCCTTTCCCTAAATGAAGACATTTCAGCTAAAGAAAGAGAACACCTGAAAAAAAAATAATCAAAGGGAAAAAAGCAAAAAAATAGCACCTCAAAACTCAACATCCACAGGTCTCAACATAGACAGCTGTATGTGAACATTTTATACACCTAAACTTCTTTGATTTGTTTTGGAATACGTTACTACCCTTTCCATAGTAGTGACCTCATCACTTAGCCTTAGCAACTGCTGCTGTGCTGACCAACGAACAGCACAGAGATTGCAGGGTGAATCTAAGCATTTGACTAGGAGAATAAAGGTTGACATGCTCCAGAAAAGCTTTTTCCTGGACCAGGAATGGATAGTTATGGCAAACAGATGGAAGGAATCAAATCCAAAACACAGTGTGTGACCTATCTCAGATAGAGTCTCCTTCTTGCGTTTCATTTTGGCAAAGCTTGAGTATTCCTGATGCCAACAGAATGTTCCTGAGCTGCAGATCTTGTCAGCAGGCTCCAAGCTGCAGTCCTCGCTCTATCAGAGCTTAATGGACAACATAGTTCAGCAGTAAATATTGACTTGAGAGAAACTTATGCAAAAAGTAACATAACAGAAAAACAAAACAAGCTTATTATTCCAAAGCCAAGGGGACCCATTTTTGCCTTCCAGCTATGTGACAGATTTGGTTTCACATTGGCCAGACCAGGCAGCTGTCTCAAGGCTCTTAAAATCCACAGATGGGAAAGAAAATGAACTCTGAATAGGGCTGTGCCCCATTGTTAATCTCCCTAAATCAAAGGCTGGAAACAGGACTTTATTTCTCCATTTGACAACAGTGTGACAACATCCCAAGCAAAAAATGGAAGGACCAAAGCCCCACAGAGATTTGGAAACAGAGGTACGGGTCAGAAAGGCAGGAACCAAGACTACCAGCAGAGCATCTGGTATCTGAAAGACCCAGTTCCAGTCCTGCCCTTTTGAGAAGCCTTTCATTATTTAATACCTGTTGTCTAGAAAGGAATCATCACTCTTCAACGGCCTGCTAAAAATGAAAAACTGGGAAAGAAAACAGAAAGAAGGGGAAGAAGGCAACAAAATAGCTAAATCTCAGACTGAAGTCATCCTGTGTGGCCTGCTTTCTTTTGTGTGAGTCAGGAAGAGAAACCATCACACAGAAAAATGTCATTGATATTAATAGTCATGAGGCAAGTAACACAAAACATTTACAGTGAAGACATTTGAAATTTATTGACTTTGAGTGTGCCAGAAACTACCGCCCTATTCTATCTGCCATCTTGGCTCCTCATGCGAGCATCCCCCAACCTATTTCAGTAAAAGCAAACTGGGTTGCCTTGAACAGCCTGAGAAGAAGCTCTTTGCCAGCCTGCCCCAATTTGTATTAAATGGTTTCAGGCACAAGTGCGCTAACAGCTAAGCCAACAGCCCAGGAAGGATTGCAACCTTTGAGAAGGAAGAGAAGTGATAACAAGCAGACTGAGAAGCATACCTTTTCAGCAGGGATGCATACTGACTCACAGCACATGTGACTGCAACCAGAACCAACAACTTTTTCCTTTCCAGTACCCTACTGCTGCACAGCTATATTGCTCTCCTTTTTGGCTGTTCCTACCTGCGTCAGACCTGAATGCTTGTCTGCCTTGGACATACAGTGAGGGTATGAAGAACTTTTTCTGCTTTGCTCTGAAAGCATCACTCATCTCAAAATATGTAACTTGTCTGTCTCTGGTATTTCTGTCTGGCTTTCTGTTGTCTCCAGCCAGAGACCCCTCCTAGCCCAGAGGGTTGTGGCTGAAGTCACAGTCTTTTTGCTCTGGCTTAGTTCTGGTTTTGTCCAGTGCTTGTCTCATGTCAAATATATTTTCAGCCACTGAAATAGAAAGCAAACCCTGCCTCTCCTCGCATGCTACTATACTAGAGCACCTGCCCTGAAAATGTGTCCCTCACTGCCATGGAGGTCTGTACGTGCTATAACCCCAGAGCCTGGGTGGGGATTATCTCAGGAGATGCATGTTCTGGGTTCAAAGTCCTCCTCAAGGCTGAGGAGGTGAGTACCACTGGACCCACACACCTTCTGCTGCAGCAAGCTGTGGTTGCACCATGACTAATGTAGGGGGCTACTTAAGGTTCCTGTTCCTGAATCACAGAAAGTCTTTGTCTGGCTTCCTCTTGCTTCTTTATTCATGGTACTTCTAAGCCTGTGGAGAAGCCTTGGGTTAGGCACAGGGTGGTTTATGTTTATTTCAGATGACTCTTTGTGACTTCTGTCTGGTCCGTGTCCTTTCAGGAGTAGGGTGGTTCTTGAAAATGGGGTGGTGTTAGTCATTCTCAGAGACTTGGATGCTAAGGTCCTCCTAAAACCTCCTTTATTCACTGTAAATTGCTATAAGTTTTTCTGTGTTGGAGGCTGTTTCTGACTGTGTCTTTTTTTACTGTGAGAACAATGGGATTCAGATGTGGGGGAAGGCCTGCAGGGACTACTGTAATACAAATAATGCATTAGTACTACATACCGCTTGGAGTGTGAAAACCATAGTATAAAATCCTAACAGCTGCATTCCTTTGCTGTCCTGGCAAATAAAACTCAATTGCAAACACAGAAAATGGATGCATGTGCACCTGAAGCAAAATAGACTCTCAGCCCGAGAGACGTTTAGTAGAAACTGCTGTGCAGTGTGTGCCAAGTCACCATCCTGAGCGAGCATGGTGAGCTGCCTTTCCCACATACCTCCCTCGGGCAACAAAAGAGTCAGATGCCAGGATTTTTGCTAGCTTGGCATTACACAAAAGGCCCGTGGGGTGGGTACAATGGAATTTAGGCTGGGCAGGGAGGCAGGACGCAGCAGCATGAGTCTCCAGCAAACAATAGCAACAGCAGGATCAAAACAGCAGGCAGAAAGCATATGCACAATTACCAAAAGAAAATATCTGGAGCTACAAGGGCATTACATCCTCAGCCATGTCCCCAAGCAGGATCCCGCTGTTGTTAACGTAACCACTACTGAACCAGGCGTGTATTTCACACAGTGCAATGCATATTATTCAAAAAGGAAGGTGAAAAGCAGAGGGATTAACCTAAGGCAATAAATTCCAGTCAATTCCTCCAGGTTAACAGGGCATTAAACGAACTAATGTCCAGACTTCATCACGTAACAGAGGCACAAGCATTAATGCACAGGAGCAACAGGACAGAAATTCAGGACAGTTGACAACAACGGAATCTGGTACAGAAGAAAGCAGGGAAATATATACAATCACATTTGAATTGTCAGTGCCCAAATGAGAAACACTGGAGAAAAAAGTCATCTCATTTGCACAGAAACCTGTCAACTTAATCATCCCTTTTAGAGGGGAGGAGAAAGAGAGGATAGAAATGGCTTCTGCTCTCTCTTGATTGAATAGGGCATAAACATAAAAGTTAGTTGGAAAACAGATAAATTGATTTGGGAAAATTTCAGGAAGAAAAAAATACGTATTGAAAAAGTCCAACAAAAAATATGAACCCCTTCATTTCTCAGTTTTTCATCTCATTTCATGAGAAAACTGTTTCCAGTTTTCAAGCTTCCGAATGGCACCTGCTCTGTTTGAGGCCTGATTTTTGCCCCATATTTTTCATAATGGCATTGAGAAGAGAGGGAGGGGGAAGGATCAAAATGAAAATATGGCAAGTAAAAATGGGACATCCAGTTTTTGCAAAACTGTGAATAATTTTGGTGTAAAAGAACTAAAGATAGAGGGTATACTGTGCTGGAGGGGAAAGCCCTGACCTGTAATCTTGTCCACAGCTCTAGCAGTTAATCAGGGGCATCCTCATATATTTAATCCTCAAATAGTTATCAGAATTGGTTTTACACCATTTCATCAATCCTAGCACACCCAGGTAGCAGTATGCAGAACTGACTGCATCCTTGGTGATTTAGACTGTGCTGACATTCAACACTACAACACAAGAGGACAAAAAAAGGACCAAGAAAATTTGTCTCATTTTTGTAACTAGCCAAAATATTTTGCTAAAATCCTTTCTTCAGCATGATTCTTTGGGCCAGGTTTTTGTGCTGCAGACAAGAATAAAATGTTTTATGCAGTTGATAACTTTCCATATTTGGCATAGCTTTTAGAGTTTGATGTCTCCTTGCTGCCTTCTCAGGCCATTTTCTTGTATGTGACACACATGATCCTGAAGTTAGAAAACAGCTAAAAACCCAACCTGAATAAATGGAGCCTGTCCATAATGTGTAGATGACCAATAATTAGTCCTCAAGTAATACATGGAATCTTGAAAAAAGAATTGAATGGTATTTAATTTTGTGGAGGCCTTGCAAATAAAAAGGCCTTCAGTGTATATGAAAAATAACACATGCAGCTACTTATAAACATTTCCCACTCCTCACAGCAGAGCAGTTCAGGTCTGCCAGCATGGTACTTCCCAGCTTAACAAGTGATAGACATAGAATGGCTTTCAGTCCACCCACAGAAGAAAACTGTCAAGACTGAGGACAGAATGTGCTACATATTTCAGAAACAGCTGCCTGGTTTGATTTTTGTTTTAGGTAGTTATAGAGGAGTTTTCTAAACCCACTCATGTCACTGTTAAGCAAGAAGCTTTGGATGGAAATGGAAAGTGAGTTTTACAATCTTCTTGCAAATTCCACCTTATGATTCCTACATATTATTCTCTCATTACAATTATAGACACCAGGACCCTTAAGCAAAACAGTCATGACTTTCCACAATTTTACCTGGCTTGCAAAGAGATAAATCACCCATATATAAAACAATGTGGAAACTCCTGACATGAATCAGTCAGTGCACATCATCTTCTGGTTACAGAAAAGCAAAGAAGAGTCAGTGCGTCAGTGCTCATTCACTTGTGTTTGAACATGTGGCCCAAATGTGAAAGTATCTTTCAGCAGGGTCTGGTACAAAAACGAATATGACAGATTTAGCAGCAGCTTAGTGCAATTCTCTGTTGCTGAGACAAGACAGCCTTCCAGCCATACTCTTTTCAATAATTTTATCAGGCATGATAGCAGAGTAACAGTTCCTGGTAAAAACTAATGAGCTACTCCTAAAGGCCTACCTGGCACTTCCTAAAATGGCCTAGAAGGCTCATCTTGTCAAATACCTTCGCAAGTGCTTAGTGCCTGATGGCAAAAAAAAAAAAAAAAAGGTTAAGAAAATACAAATAGGTAAGCAAAGTAGCCAGGAATCTCAGTCTGTCTTGTGAGGGTTTTGTTTGTTTGGTTTTGCTATACAGCATTAAAAAAAAAAAAAAATTAAAAATTTTATTAACAGTTCCTGTGATATTCCAGATGTCAGCAATTAACTCTCAAAAATCTGCTGAAACACTAAAACCTCTTTCTGATTAAACATTGGGGTCAGCACTAAACTTGTTCCTATGGTCTTGAACAACAAGTGAAAAAAACTCTTACTCAGATCTGATCTGCCGTGTGACTCATCTAATCTTGACATTTTCCCAGCAGCTGGAAAGAAAAGTGAAGCAAAAGATCATTCTTCAAGAGAGAAACTCAGCACATCGTTTTGCGCAGGCAGATGGCCGGTTCTTTCTAATGATTTTTGTGCTGATTCTGTGCTCCAGTTTATGAGCCACAGGCCCGGAGCGAGGGGCGGGAGGGAGAGGGGAGAGGAGCTGCTCCCGGTTACAGAGTAAACAAGAGGGTAAGCAGAAGCTTGACCACTTTGCCTCTCAGCTGGAGCCAGGCTGATTGCTGAAACCATTAGAGTAGCAGCCCTGGCAGCAGGCGGCTCTTCAGCCTCCAGGCCACCATAAAACAGGAGCTCCTTTTTTCCACAAGAAGAAAAGGCCAGTGTCTCTAAAGCAAGTGCTTTACCACATGGTTCTTTTGGTGGAGAGAGAAAGCCTGACACTGTACCTCATAAAGGGGCGGGTTGGGGCGGGGCGGGGTGTGTGTGGGGGGGCAGAATAAGAAAACTGATCTTTTCCAGTGCTCACGTACAGCCTTCTTATTTGTTGGGGAAGCAAATACAGGCAACACAAGCACATCAGACAAATATTTGTAATTGCTATACAGTTGCTTTTCTAAGCTCTTTGTCATCGCTTTTCTGCAGAGCTGTGACACTAAACCAGTTTAAGGACTCCACAGCATTAGGATGCTACCTTTTCCATCTCCACATCTCAAGGCATTTAATATGTAAAAAGTACCTTCAGAACAAGCATGGGCTGTGTGTCTTCACTGTGCAGCACCCTGGCAACCCCAGCCTCCACGCCAGCCTCCAGACTTTCCTGTAACACACTTGTTAACGTGATGCTAATGATAAACACCAACTCTGTTTTACCTACAGGGAAAGTAAGTCAGGAAAAGCTGGGATAGTCTGATAGAAATTAACACTGCTGTGCTATCAAGACTCATTTGTGCGCGTGTTGCACCTCTTACTCTGGCAGATCAGTGTTTGCTGTAGGAGGCCTTACTGAAAACATGCAGATACATCAAAATATCTGAACAGAATGAATTCTTATTATGTACTGCCATATGCAATGATTACAAGCTTTATTTACACCATTGGATATGAGTGACAACAAAGTTCACAGCTGGGATCACAACTAATGTGGTCTACTGCATTTTTTCTTTATTTTTGATACCCTTCCCATGTAATTGGTAAACTTTTAACTAAAAAAAGGGCACAGGATCTGTGTTTATCAACAGCTAGAGCTTTCAAAATAACCCTAAAGAATTAGAATCCTTTTCCTTGACTTTCAAACTTTTAATGTTTTCAAAATTATTTATTCTTTAAAACCTTAACTTCTCCATCTACAACATGCTCTGATTCTAGCAGAAGTGTTGTAATGTTGCTATGATTCCCAACCATATTTCCGCTGACATAACTGGAAATAATGATATCGTAGCAGAAAACCACTTGAGCATTAAGTGTCTGCCAGTGATTTGTGCCTCCCCACACCCCTCAGTCTTGCAAACTCTGCATATGAAATCTTTAATGTTTTCTCACTGATTTCATAAAACTACTTTCTTTTTTCTATCTAGGCCAACACCTACCTACAAGCTCACTTCATCATCTTTAAACATGCAGTCTGGGACCTGTGGCTCTAAAAGCACACACCACTGCTTGAAGTAAAGGTTTAGCTCTAATACCTTAAAGAAAGAGAAGACTTATGCCTCAATAAATGATCACATCTCAAAAAGCCATGTGACCATAAAGCGAGTTAGGCAGATATGAGCTTGAGGTCTGCCTCCATAGGTTGTGTTTTCCCCTCTCAGGATGTGACAGAGTTGATGCCAGACAGAGAAGTCAGCTACAAACTCCTTTCCTGGGACCATTACATGATGAGCTGATGAGATTTGTTGGACCTTGGCTGCCCTCAGGTTACAGTACTCATAGCACCAAATTACACATGTCCCTTAATCAGGCGACATGGGCATACAGAATTTGTATCAGAAAACACTCCCACCAGCAGTGCAGCTATAGTCAGAACAGCTGGTAGGGATGCAGAGAACAGTCCAGCAACTGAGGAACTGTCTTTCCTACTGTTCATGGTTTTAATTACCAACAGTATTTACTTCCTGTCTGGTAGTTTAGTTCTTATATTCCAAGGTGCTTTGAAAAACCCAGTTTTCCTATCTGTAATGAAGGCACAGTGCGAGGAAGTGACTTCTTAAAGCTCACCCACAGGGTTTAGAGTAGAACTGGGAACCTGCTTTGGGTCTCCCAAATAAATGAAGAGTCCTTTAACTGCTAGTCCAAACATGTAACCAACTCAATCACATGTGGTCTGGCTTCTTAAAATACACACCAAAAGAAGTTATAGGGTTTTGAAACAGAGTTTGCAAAAGACTTATCTGGAAGAAATATTTTTAATTCAGAATTTCCTTCATACTCTTCAAAGAACTGTGTTCAGTAATTTTGCAGTGGAGCCAGACAGGGATTCAAGTTGAAGAAGCCAAAGCAGAGACGTTTGGAGAACAATGTTTTCATCGGTGTTTTGTATGAGTTTTGTTAGATGTTATCTCCCTCGTGCTGGTTGATTGTTTGCTCTAACCCCTCCCCCATTCTCTCAATGTCTTCGTTCACCCCTCCCCAGCAAAGACTCTAAAATAAAATTAGTGTTATTCTTGCGCTCGCATGTAATATTTCTTCTTCTTGCTTTCTGTCCCATCTATTTGAAATCATAATCTATTCAAGACAGAGGCTGTCTGGTTTTCTGTGTTTGTAAATTATGTGACATATGATACCCAAACTGAAGATGGACCCTCAGGCACTGCCAGATGAACTTTGGCACTTCTAGATGAGGTGATTAATGCATCTACCTCACATTTCTGCCAGAGGTCACTGTCATCCTGGAGCAAAGGGAGATATGTGCTTGCTTTTCAGCCATATCACTTCACTGCTCAGGGTATTAACATGAACAGCTTGCAACAGTCTATACAAGTTCCTGTGCCAGGCTGCAAATTACAAAAATTGAGGAAAAACAATCAAACTCTTCATCCATCCATATCTTGCAAATTATTTTCCGCAACAGCAGATTTCTCAGAATAAAAAGTATGATTTCAGGACAAGTGTGTTTAGCACTTCAGAAGAGTTTACACAGAATAAATTGTACAGCTCCTTAGTAAACAGTTTCCATCCTTTTGTTGGATCAGTTTGAAGGGAGGTGCTGTAGGAACAGTAGACATTTCTCTATAACTACAAGAGTGCTTGTGTTGTATCCCAGTTTGTACCATCTCAAAGACCAGAATAATTTAGTAAGTCACAAACATATAAAGGGATTTGTTCAGGGGCCTGAAGCACAAATAGGCAAACTCAACTCCTGTTGAGTTTTATAGCTGGATTTCTAATTGCCCTTCTGACGTGAACACCTCTCACTCCAAAATATAATAAATATAACTTTCCACTTGTACTGAATAAGTAGGTAACATCACCATTATTTACATTCTCGTAGAGTTTAACAGTTAAATATTTCACAATAGATCAGAAATAGGTCTTGGGACACTTTTTGTGTCGTCTTCATCTCTCTTCCCTGGCTGCCTCATGTACTGCCACAGCCCCTGTGCCCAGCACACCCCACTGAGACCAGGGCTGCTGGGAATACCTCTCACCCGTTCAGCCGCATTATCCCAGGGACTGGGCAAGAGAAAGGCAGCCCTGCCTACCCTGTCCTCAAATGCAGGTAGTTTCCAAGGTTTCTATCTCTGCATCCTCCATGCCAAATTGCCCAATCCAGGAAGAGGAAGTGTTATTTGCCATGGGGGCTACCCAGACCACAAGTGGGAGGGGAGGGCTATGCCCATTCATCCAACATTCTTCCTTGAGCAAAAGCCATGGTATTGCTGCAGGCTAGGGCATAGAGAAAAACCCAGAGAGGAGTTTGGACCACCAAAGGCTCTCGTTTTCTCCTCACAGGAGCCCATTGTGAAAAAAGGAAGTGGGGGACAGAAAAAGATTTTGGATTAGGACCCAAGCACCCCATAAAGATAAATAACATCCTCATTTCTTGTTTCATTCATTCCCAAAGGCATGTTAGCCAGGCAGAGCCATGCTACTCACAGATGAAGTAAAAGGAAATTAGTAGGGAAGTCCCATGGCAGCAATTAACAAAGAAAAGTCGCTAGGGGGAAAAGCTCTGTTTCTGAACTTCAAACCATTTTCTTTCCAACAGCAGTGATTTATGTTCTTCCTATTGGGTCTACAAAGAATTATCCTCCCCTTCCCACCTGCCACCCCACCCTCACTTAATAGGTAACCACCTCACTGACCTCTTATCAGCTAGGAAGGTGACTCAAACCCAAACCATGCATTTGTAACCTGCTAGACCACTTTTATCCACCAGCAGTATTTGCTGTAGGCACTGCCCAATTTACCAGCTCAGTTCACGTCTGCACACAGCTCCAGGTCTGCATCTTGTGTAGTGTTCCTCTTCCTGTGAAGCCAGAGGGGTTTATAAGATTTCCTAAGTATCAGTGGCTAGGTCTAGCCTGTGGGCTACAAGATGAACAGCCCTGGATTTTGCTGTTGCAAATGACTGATACAGAAAATCAGCCTTAAGCACTTTTTCATTCCCGTTCTTGTTATAGTTCAGGACATTCCTTTATAAATTGTTCCCTCTGTAAATGTGTAAAAGCATGGGTCAGTACATGTGTTTCCAAGAGGATTTAAAAATGTGTTTTCTCACTGAAAATATGGAAGGGTAGACTTATCTATTCCAATTTTTTAATTTGTTTTAAGAAAGGAAGATTCATTTGACCAACCTAGAACTTTCTTCTTGTCTAATCTTTCATTCTGTCTCAACATTCCCCAACCCGCATTCCTCTGAAAGTAGAAAGAGCCTTAAGCAATGATATGTTTGAAGTTTACCTGGCAAGGATCGAACCCTTGGACTGAAATGTGTGTCCAGAGATAAGGTGGGAAATGAACAGTGTCATGTGTTACAAAATTTACAGTTTTTACTACAGGACAGCTAGACTGCATTATTTCAAATATTGGCTGAACACTATTTACTGATTGCTATTAGATACAGAAAAAAATATGTCATTTTTTGGAGTGGCTTTTTATTTGCTTTACGTCAGTGAAATCTTCTTCCTCAACAGAAAAGTGTAGAAAAGCTTCCTTATTCTGATGTAAAGTAGAAAGACTTGACAAGCAGGTTATGAAAAGCTCTGAAAGAAAGGCAGACTTAAAAACAGCATTTTTTACTTTTTTCAACAGATTAGTTTTGGTAACTTCCATCAACCCTGAAATAATGTATGAAGTGGTCACTATATCAGAGAAATAATGGATTTGTATCTCTTTGGAGAAATTTACAGCTGAACTCCAAAGGTAGCAGATATATTTTGATCTGATGTACTACAAAATACATTCAAGAAAAAGAAATATAACACTTTTAATAATTTACAACTGATGCATAGTTCATCAAACATTTTAAAAGCTGAATGCTTATAAAAAAATCTGAACAAATCTGAAGCTTACTGAAATCTTCCAAACATTTTACATTTCTTTGTAAAATCTTACATAATAATACCTCTTCTGTCAGGCTCTAGGTTATCTTCCATTTATGGTTTCATCCTATCTTGGCAGACCCTTCCTGTCTCGCTTTTTGGCTCAGGATACTCCACTCCCTTTTGTTTGAGTGGTAGGAAGTTCACGGTTCCAACAGGAAGACCCCACCTTCTGAAGACAAAACAGATGTTATTCTATGACTCATTTTTCATGGATAACCTCGATAATACAACATACACTTGATTTTAAAAAAAAAAAAAAAGGCAGAAAAAACCCCAACAAAAAACACCCACAGGAGATTTAGCTGTGTTTTGGGGACTCCTCTTTCATTCCCTTGAATTTTACATATATGTACCACATTTTCTCTTTCCTTCAATACATGAGTAACTTCCATATCTCACTGTTTAATAAAGAATGAAAAATCATTTGTTCTGCTTTCTCAGTCTTTATGTACAACATGTATTTGAAGGAAATTTCAGTTTGTCATGTACCTAATAGTCAGTATAGCTTGATACCTGCTGGCTGAAAGCCAGTGGACATATGGAAACTCAATCTGTTGCCTACATGTAGATATATAGACATAGAGCTTATGTTTCTAGCATAACTCAGGAGGCTACAGGTAAAACACAAAAGCTACAGAGGGTATGTCATCCCTTCTGGTGTAACATTTGAAGGCCAGGAGGAATACAATAGGGTATTTCAAAAAGATATGCAATGCTTACCTTTAGGCAACTAAATTAAGCCTATTGTGTCTAAATAGACAAAAAATGTGAAGTACAACTTTGTTCAGATTTGGTGAGTCCTGTGCTAAAATCTCATGCCATTTCCATGACCTGAGACTATAAACATTTACTGCGTTTCCCCTTCTGTTAAAGAATTCACCTAGCAACACAAATTAACATAATACAATTAAAGGAGTTTGAGTTATACCAAATAAAATGGAAAAACCATAAGAGTTGCATGTATTTGGGAGCCTAAATCCTGTAATCCTGTTATGATTGCATGTTGCTAGACACTTGAGAGTCTAAATTATTGCAGCAAAAGCAGGAAATATTTGTCAGCTCTTTATAGTTTTCACTGTGATACCTGAGATAAGCAAAGATCCTCAGGGATCAAATCCAGAGCAAAACTGTGTGTGAGAGAAGAAAAAAAAAAAAAAAAAAGGCAAAGAAGTAAAAATAGCTTTATGTTAACTTCTGGAAGATTTACCATCACTTTAGAGTTTCAATGGTAAAAGTGGATTATGGCTGAGCAACTCCTGCCTGCTGCAACATAAATTCTATTGTATTAAAAATTTTAATGGTTTGTGATTATAAATTGTACTCATGTACATCAAGGAAACCCTTAATTGGGAAATAAGTTAAAGAGGGCCACTGGTTATCTCAAGGATTCTTCTTTGGTAGCAGTGGGGTTCACTCCCCACTCCCCCATGCACCACAGAAAACTCACACCGACTTTTTAGATGGCTCAGCCATGCTTCCACTCACCTTGGCTCATCTTCTCAGTGGGACTACTTGTCCTGCCAGGGAAATTCCAGCTTCAGCTGCCGAAGAAGGTGGCTGTCTCTCAAAAAGGCATGACGTTCAGGCTGGTTGGTCTCACTTAAAATAAGCGTAAGCTTATGCTTGGGCTTTTACAGGTTATACAGCTCCCTGGCTATGCAAATGGCCTCTTTTCAATGGTGTCCTGGTTTAGGTTAGGATAAAGTAAGTTTTCTTCCTAGTAGCTGGTATAGTACTGTGTTTTGGATTAGGATGAGAAGAATGTTGATAACACACTGATGTTTTAGTTGTTGCTGGGCAGTGCTTACACTAAGTCAAGTACTTTGCAGCTTCTCACACTGCCCTACCAGTGAGGAGGCTGGAGGTACACAGGTAGCTGGAAGGGCACACAACCAGGACAGCTGACTGAAGCTGGCCAAAGGGATATTCCATACGATATGATAGCATGCTGAATGAAAAATGGGGGGAGCTGGCTGGCGGGGCGGACAGCTGCTGCTTATGTATATTCTTTTATCATTATTATTATTATTATTAAGATTATTTTGTCTTCCTTTTCTGATCTATTAAATTGCCTTTATATCAACCCACAAGTTTTACCTTTTTCCAATTGTCTCCCCCATCCAAATGTGGGGGAATAAGCGAATGGTTGTATGGTGATTAGCTGCCTGCTGGGTTAAACCACAACAAACGGTTGCCTTCATGGTAAGGAGGGCATCAGCTGTGGTGTACTGCAGTTACAGCTCAAGGAAGAGCATAGCCTACTGCCCTGTGCCACTCAGTGATAAAAAGTACTTTTTCTGTTCCATCTGAGGAACTGGAGATTATTTTCGCATACCTTATTTCTGTGGTTAGGACTGTGGCAAGGGAGAGACATAGGGATTTTTTGGCAGCAATCACCTGGCTCTTTTCCTCTCCTGCAGTACCCACTGAAGAAATTGGGAATGGGCAGGGAAGAAGTGCAGGAGGAGGAGGCAACCCCCCTTCATGTTTTCTGCCTGACAGGGAGGACAGAAACATTTGTTTAGCCAAGTCACGTATCTGTAAATCTACATTTGTCAACACCACAGTTTCCCCATATATCCTTGCCAGGGATGACTGAGAGGAGAAGAGGCAGATACCCTTGTGAAGCTTTCTTTCCCATATTTGGTCCAGACAGCAGGGGGGCTGGGAAAATGTGGAAAGAGACAAGATGTGGCATGGCCATGAGGTCTGAGGTTGTCAAGGCTGGGAATTTTCACTGGAGGGCCAAAAGAACTGAGTAGCTTTGTAGGCTCTGCCATGCCTTGTGAGGAACAGGTGCTGCTTGGCACTATGGCCTCAGGCAAGGGGTGAAACAGCCAGCCCAGCATCTGCAGAAGACCAGGGAAGTGCCCAGGCCAATGGGGGGCACTTCTTCAGAGCAGTCTTGCTCTGAAGGTCAAATGGCACCTGCAAAAATTAAGGATGAAGATGTGCAACCTGGACAGAGAAGTGACTGTCAGCCCCAGCTGGGCTGCATGCATTGGGTTTGCAGCTCTGCTGGCAAGGAGGATGTTCATCAGCAAGCCCCTGCCATTGTAGCCAAGTGGGCAGGACTCCAGCTTGCAAGTGGCAAGGCAAAGGGACTGAGTCACATGTAACAGGCTGATGTGGATGGACATGTGGCTTCAGAGAGAGCAGGAAAAACCCCGGTGCCTGGGAGGTTGCTCTGGCTCTCTTTCCCACTCTGGTAGTGATGGAGAGGAGTGGTGACTGTTGCCTGGGAAGCATAATGAGACAATTTTTCTCCCTCCCGCACAGGCAACAGAAAGAAGATCAGAAAAGGCCAGAATTGGAGAGAAGGAAGAGAGAGCTCTCTACAGGCTGTCCTCTGGGTTCAGAGAGATGCTGGCAGCCCTGGCTATACTTATTTTAAACTCACACCTTTTCAGGAGAAGGGGGGAGAGTGAGGTGTCTGGCCAGGGAAGGGCAGAACAGCCACAGCAGCTTCCTTGCCCAGACTGGTTCAGGAAAGATTGCCACAGAGGCCTTAGTTCACATGGAGGTGGCCAAAGACTGATAGGATAGTGCTAAGTGCATGGAGGGTCCATGGGCTACCTGGGTCCATGGCTAGGACTTATATTGGTGAAATAAGGTGGCTTAAGGAGGCTTAGACAGCTGAGCAGTTTCTCAGAAGCTGGTACCTCTTGTGGGAAATAAGGCTGGGTCAGAGATTTGGACTCAGCAAGGTGTGGGAAAGACTCGGCATCCTCGGAAAGAAGTCTGCATAAATTCAGTATCAATACTTTGATCTTGAAGTAATTCCGAAGCATGAGATATCTACTACTCAGTAAGACTAAAATCATGTAACATATTTCTATCTCCAGTTATTCAGTTATAGCAGTTAATCAATAATTACAGTAACCACTTCATTGACAAACTGAAAACTTCTGGAGGTCTATCCCAACCTAAATTATTCTATGTATCAATGATCCTTATTTTCAGGTAGGTTTAGTTTCAGAAAGCTATTCTAATTACATTTTGATGTCTGCATGACATCTGAAAGTTAGATCTTGCACATTCTCTCAAAACAATCTTAGAGAATGCTAAGCTTGATTTTACATCAGTGTTTTACCACTCCTGGATCACTACTTTGCCTGGAAATGATGAGATGAGTTCTACTGTCAGGATGTACAATGAAATAAATTCATGGCACTAGATTAACTTTTCTGTTGCTTCTTCGCTGTTGATGAACCCCTTTTATTCATGTTCTGTATGCTTGCCTGTCTTGTGCATACACATCTCCTGAAATGCAATCTCAGTCAGCATCCTGTTATCCTACAAAGATCACACTGGAGCTGGAAGGAGGAATTCTCAATGTGGAAAACTAATCCTGTGACATTTTCAGCGTGACAAGAACCAGGACATGCTGTAATTCTAACCAGACTGTGTCTTGCTGAAAGGTACGTGGTCCAATTTCTTGTCTAAAATGCAGCTTTTAATACAGAACAGCACTTTTGGGTACTAATCTAAGCCAAATTAAACGTTGCATACTTCCAGGCTTAATTATCACTACCATGTTGTGTACTTCTTCAAATCACGTAACTCTCTCACTACTTCCTGTTTGTCATATAGTGCCTCTTTTCTGGGTAAAAATCTGGCTGGATGGCCAAGCCCAGAGAGTTGTGGTGAATGGAGCTAATTCCAGTTGGCGGCTGGTCACAAGTGATGTTCCCCAGGGCTCAGTGTTGGGGCCAGTCTTCTTTAATACCTTTATCAATGATCTGGACAAGGGGATTGAGTGCACCCTCTGTAAGTCTGCAGATGACACCAAATTGGGTGGGGGTGTTGATCTGCTTGAGGGTAGGAAGGTTCTACAGAGGGACCTGGACAGGCTGGATTGATGGGCTGAGCCCAGTTGTAGAAGACCAAGTGCCAGGTCCTGCACTTTGGTCACAACAACCCCACACAATGCTACAGGCATGGGGAAGAGTGGCTGGAAAGCTGCGCGGCACAGAAGGGCCTGGGGATGCTGGTTGACAGCTGGCTGAACATGAGCCAGCAGTGTGCCCAGGTGGCCAAGAAGGTCAAGACCATCTTGGCTTGTATCAGGAATAGTGTGGCCAGCAGGAGCAGGGAGGTGATCGTGCCCCTGTACTTGGCACTGGTGAGGCCGTACCTCAAATACTGTGTCATGTTTTGTGCCCCTCAGTACAAGAAGGACACAGTGGTGCTGGAGCTTGTCCAGAGAAGGGCAACGAAGCTGGTGAAGGGTCTGGAGAGCAAGTCTTATGAGGACAGGGTGAGGAAACTGGGATTGTTTAGCCTGGAGAAGAGGAGGCTGAGGGGAGACCTTACCACTCTCTACAACTACCTGACAGGAGGCTGTAGCAAGGTGGGTGTCGGTCTCTTTTCCCAAGTAACTAGTGATAGAACAAGAGGAAATGGGGCCTCAAGCTGTGTCAGGGGAGGTTTAGATTGGATATTAAGAAATATTTCTTCACTGAAAGAGTGGTCAGGCATTGGAATAGGATGCCCAGAGGAGTGGTACAGTCAGCATCCCTGGAGTTATTTAAAAGATGTGTAGATGTGGCACTTCAGGGCATTATTTAGGAGACATTGTAGTGTTGGGTTTATGGTTGGACTTGACGATCCTAGAGGTCTTTTCCAACCTTAATGATTCTGTATTCTATTTTCTATACTCTATATTTCTGCAATTGTTAGTATACTGTACTTAATATGCTTAGTAATATAATAATTAATATTTCATAGACATAAATGGATAGGGACCCATTTGTAGTAAAGAGCTCACGACAGTAAATATGCTTCCATTAGTTTGTTTCCAGGCTATCTAACCCTCAAGTAAAAGTCCATGAGTATAAACCTTAGAAATAGTGTTATTGTTAAAGTCATGGTATTTTATTCAATAAGAAAGTATTTTATTTCGGGGGGGGTGTGGAACATAAAAAGAAATGTATTTCACACCAGAAAAATAACTGGCAAGGAGAAAATTACAGGATGACATGGAAAGGGTTTGTGTGAGTTCAGAAAAACATAACAAAACTGATTTTTATAAAGATGCCGAATTGCCAAAAAAATCAGTAGTTACTCTAAAATACTAATCTGTCAGCATTTCTGTTACAAATTTTATCTTTCTAGGTTTTATAGTTCATATATAAAGACTAACTGACAGTTAAACTGAGGTTAGGCTCTTGATCACTGTATGACTGTAATAAAATTGAATTGTCTTTGGTTTTGGCAGCTTTAAGGAATCATATCCTAGATTTAGTTTCATGTTTAAAATGAATCAGGAAGGAGATCAGTTCTGTGAACTTGCAAATCAAAAGTTTCTTGCTAAATTTTTTACAGGGATTTAATGTCTGAAATCTGGCAGTCCAGACCTAAATACATACAGGACTGAAAAATTACGTTCATGGTCTTTTCAAAAGTTTAGCTGTGTTATATGGATTGAGTTATGGATCCTCTCCTTCCCCTGGAAGTTAGTTTCTGAGGAAGATTTTGAGGGTTTTTTTCTTGATCATCATTACAGCTGGTTACTGGCAGTAAAGGGATTAACAGATATGGGACTATTCTTGTTGGACACATGAGCATTTCTGCTGTTTGGGAAGTCTGACATGCTGAAAAAATAGTATTTGCTCTGTCTCAGAACAATCTGCCAAATAGGTAAATCTGGAGAAATATAGTTTTTCAAAAATGGAAACATTTTTTTTGGTATAAGACAAACCTAGAAGTTTGAGCTTGCCTTCCAGGTCTTCATCAGTCTGTATGACAGAGAGACCAGAGCCTAGAAGATCCAAAAGTCAAGCTGACCTAAGAGCTTTGGAGTTTCAGGATGGTAGTCCTATCACCTTAAATGCAGACTTGGGAGTGTTGGGAAAATATCAAGCTCTAAGTAGGTTCTCAAGTGCTGGTCTCCAAGGAAGAAAGTTTAAATTGCCAAGTTCTTCCTAGCTCATAGGGAAATTCTCAGTCTTCTCTCTGGGTGATTCAAATCCAAATTCTAGAGAAAGTGTGTCCTTCTTTGTCCTAAAAGTTCCCAAAGTGTTCTCCAAGACTATATCCCATTTCTGCAAAACAAAAGGAAAATTCCCTATAGCCCAGTGCTGGATAACACTGCAAGAAATGCTAATGAAGTTGATGGAAATATTCACGCTCACAAAATTCAGCAAGTCTGAGTGGTATTATTAGGATAGTAGTAATATTTCATTTTTGGAAAAAGATAACTTTTTTAAGAAATACATTAAACAGTTTTTCCACCTTCAGTTATGTTTAACGCCCTAAAAAAAAATGAAAGTTCATTTAAAATAATCTCTAAAGCAGATTGGCCACTTTTTAAATTAACCACACTATACAGCTCTGCTGATGGTAATATAACAGCTCCAGTTTTACACTCACGTAAATTTAAACTTGATGCATTCTTTGTTATTTTTTAAATATGCGTTGACAAATTTTATAATACACAGGGGAAAATAAACACCACAAGGAATGGGTGTTTTTGTCAGTATAGTTTTGGTGTCTTATTTGTAGGTAAAATATGTGCCTTTTTTTTCAAATTATATTTATGTATTATCGTTATTTATAATGTGTAAATTTCTATGGCTAGCAGACCCCAAATGTGAAATGATTACTGTTTTCTTGTCTCTCAGGAAGGCAGAAAATCCAGAAAAAAAGCACGTTCTTAGAATTATGGGTTTTGTCCCAAAGGCAGCAAACGCCTCTGACACCTCCTTCCACTCTTGTTGCCAGCTCAGCTCTGGAGAGAAAGCTGTGAGGATGGAATTGACAAAGCTCCAGCTATTTTATGCATACAGTAGTTTGGTCCTTTAAAATCTGAATTATGGACCACATTGCTTTCTCCTGGAAAATCTCTCAGGAAGGGAGAATGTATTCCAATGACAACATGAGTGTGAATTTATGTGGAGGATAAGAGGACCCAAAAGTATTCATTTAGATTTTATTATAAGAACTATCTGTAGGGAACTAACCACTTCATTAGTATGCCCCTGAATCTTGGCACTGGGGTGAAGAGCTGAAATGTCATTCTTTGTCCTCTTCTGGACATCACTTTACTCACTTTGCTCTCTCATCATGGCTCAATACAGGTTTAACTGCTCCCAAATGGATTCAAAGCAGTTACTTAGTCTGAATAACACCTTATTCTATAGGTAGTCTTCCACTAAAATCAATACATAATCTGTGGAGTAAAAAATACGTAGAGATTAATACCAGAGTTTATCCAAGAAAATGGCTAAACCACAGAGGAAGAATTAATGCAGCAGTATTTCCATTAATATTGTGGTCAATTTGCCAATTCCACTGTCTACTCAGCACTTGGTCTCTTCCCTTCCTAGACCTAACTTGCCCCAACAAACTCTTTTAGAGCGCCAAACCAGTGATGGTTGCTACAGTTATTTTCTCATCTGTTCCTGTTCAGAGGTTGGAGGCCTTTGTATGCAATTGTCCCTTCCTTTATTCCTCTTCCAGAGCTATCAGAGAGGGTTGCCTATGCAGATCTGAAATAAAGCTTAGGGCAGAAGAGGACAATTCTCCAATTCCTGGTATAGATGTAAGGGAGGAACAGAATAACTGGTTAAACAGCAATTTGCTAGCTTCAGAATCATCAAAGAATTCTGATTGCAGTGATGAGGAGAGCAACCAAGTACATCTGGCTTTCAGGAGAGTGGAAAGTCTACTTTTATGCCAAAGCTAGCCCATAAATGTCTGGCTCAGATCCCAGCTTTGTTGGCCCATTATAAGCACTTTTATTTGACCTTTTTATTAATGTCAGTGTTGTTCCGAGCACACACATGTCTTGGATTCTCAAACAGCAAGAAAATTAAAAGAGGCGGTTTATAAGAATTAAATATACATTAGGTAGCACTGTCTTAAAGTACTAGCTTGTCTGAAACTAGTGAGAAGAGAGGTCAGTTTGTGTATTAACTGTGGATCTTGTGGCTCAGGTGCCAAACAGACAATGAAGAGATAAAAAGTTTGTGGCCTGTTTAAACTGATTGTATGAAATCACAGCGTATAATGTAAATATAAAATCTTGTTTTGGGTTTATTTATGTCTGTATTATAGTCTTCTTTAAACAGGAAGTTCTGCTGTTTCTGGCAGTACTATATCTGTCTTATGTCTCACAGTTTACAAAAACAAGCCTACTGTGTTTCTTGGAAATTATTACACATAAGATTCGGTTGTCTGTTGAATAAACACAAATATAGTGACATTTAAAATTGAGGTGTTTATGTAATAAAAACACGAAAATTAGTGTAATAAAAAATTTAGCCCTTTTAAGGAGGGTTTTCATGTGCATGAAGAGGAATTGAGCTATCAAGGTGAATGTTCAGGTGTATGTCAGACAAGCAGAAATATTGGGTTTGGAATTTCTTGACACCTGGGGAGGAGCTAACATAAAATGAACTATATAGTCTGCATGGATAAAATGAACTATATAGTCTGCATGGATTAAATGAACACTGTGACACATGAAACATTCTATTTGTTTAATTTTTCATCCATAGGTCCAAGTCTTCAATAGTTAGAAAAGAAAAAGGACTCCGTCTTGGAAATTTTTTTACTGCAGAACAGGGTGACTCAGGGATTTGTAGTGGATAGAGTTCAAGACATTTATTTGAATCCGGACCAAGCTGGTAGTGATCGCAAGTCAGTACTGGCTGCTTTGTGTGTGTTTGGGGGGCTGGGGAAGATGCATGCATATGTGATAGGACTTGGCAGTCAGATGCCAGCTGCTAGTGGATGCCTACCCATATAATGTAAAGTAACCTCATACAACCTGCTCCTCAGCAGTCTCAGCCAAAAGGCCAAACATAGAATGGGCACCGAGACAGAGCTAAACTTTCCACCCCATGTAGCAGTTGCTTAAAACACACATTTCAGTAGGGCGGGTAGTGAGAACACCACTTTATTGCTGCCGTCCGCATTGTACTGAGTCTGTGGAAAAACTGAAGAATGGAGCTTCCAGCAGGGCCAGCCTGGTACTTCTCATAAACCTCTTTTACATTCCACCATTGTACTTGTGTTTGGCTGGAAAATGTTAATCACCACTATCAGCTTGCACCTTCACCATAGCTGACAGGGATTCTCATCTGAACACAGCTTTGCAATCTACTTTCCTTGGGATCTGGTCAGAGCTAGAGTTAAATGCTGCTCAGTATGAGATGCCACTGTGCAGAGGACAGATTAAATCAACACTGTTTTATTCAATGTCTTTTAACATAGCTGTTAAATGCCCAGTTAAAGGTGACTGTCAAGGACTGAGAGGCCAGCAGACCCATGCCTTCCCTCCCTGGTCAGCCCCATCCTTCAGTCTTCAGCAAGACAGGCTGGGATGGACCAAGGACAGTGATGGGAGTCAGTCACATCCCAGCCATTCTAAGGCACTACTGTAGACCCCAGGCCTGGCCAGGAAGGCAGCCCCTGGGGCAAGGACAGGGTCAAGTCCAGTGATGGTAACCAACGTGATCCAGACTCACATGGAAAGTCATGGAAGTCAGCCTGTGGACCAAGGTCTTGGTCTGGGTTGGTGAGGCATACGGCCAAGAACAGACATGCCTGCAGGGTGGCTGCAGCTGCAGCTTGTGCTGAGAGCAAGAGCAGGATCCTCAACAGCCATGGGTGAAGAAGGGGAAGGCCTTGATTCTGGCTCTTTATTTCAAGGCCACCAGCTGCACTGCTTCGAAGTTGACCCTCAACCCAGGAAGCTAGACCCTGGGTGCTTGGAGATACTCGGGGTCCTGTCAATGCTGTGGGATCTTAGTGAAACAAAAAACTTGGAGCACTGAAACAGGTTTGCTTTTGGCTTTTTGTGTTTAGTGGATATAAGTGTTACAAGCGCTGAGGTCATCTCAAAAGGACTTGTAACTTTTTCAGATGTTCCTAGAGGAAACTCTTCACAAACAATGCTTCTATACATGTGAATTAAGGATGTAGGATGTACAAGAGCATTTTGATTTCCTAAACATTTGGTACCAGCCAGCATAACCCATGGGATTTCTTGGCAAACAACAATCTATAATTTACACCTTCAGTAATATAATCCTCGGGGCTTTTGCAAGATGCAAATTCTCTTGGCCCAGAGGTTCTGGGGTATACACTGCTCTGGTCAAAATCATGATCCAAATGGGGAAAGATTTGTTATGTATTTCAGAACTCAGTGATCCAGATGGAGATAGTTAGGGAATAGTACTACTGAGACTTTGGTCTGCATAATATATGCAGACCAGTGTAACTTTGCAGGCAGGCTGGCACAGATTTCCTTTTTTTTTTTTATTGTGTTAATTAAAGGACTCTCTCCCAACATGCAGAACAGAGACTAGTCAATCATGCCTTTAGCAAAATTGCTGTTTTCCTATTGACCAGAACTTCTAACTTCAAAATCAGGGATTTTTTGTTAGTTTTCTTTTTTTCTTTTAAGGAACTGTCTCTAATGTTACCAAGAAACACTGCAAATTAAGCCTGATAGTCAGCTGACTGTATCTTTACACACCAGCACTATGCTCCTTCTATTCTCCTTCTTCGATGGTCTCCTGTTCTCCTTCAATTCCCCATGTCTGGGCATCCTATTCCAATGCCTGACCACTCTTTCAGTGAAGAAATATTTCTTAATATCCAATCTAAACCTCCCCTGACACAGCTTGAGGCCCCATTTCCTCTTGTTCTATCACTAGTTACTTGGGAAAAGAGACCGACACCCACCTTGCTACAGCCTCCTGTCAGGTAGTTGTAGAGAGTGGTAAGGTCTCCCCTCAGCCTCCTCTTCTCCAGGCTAAACAATCCCAGTTTCCTCACCCTGTCCTCATAAGACTTGCTCTCCAGACCCTTCACCAGCTTCGTTGCCCTTCTCTGGACAAGCTCCAGCACCACTGTGTCCTTCTTGTACTGAGGGGCACAAAACATGACACAGTATTTGAGGTACGGCCTCACCAGTGCCAAGTACAGGGGCACGATCACCTCCCTGCTCCTGCTGGCCACACTATTCCTGATACAAGCCAAGATGGTCTTGACCTTCTTGGCCACCTGGGCACACTGCTGGCTCATGTTCAGCCAGCTGTCAACCAGCATCCCCAGGCCCTTCTGTGCCGCGCAGCTTTCCAGCCACTCTTCCCCATGCCTGTAGCATTGTGTGGGGTTGTTGTGACCAAAGTGCAGGACCTGGCACTTGGTCTTCTACAACTGGGCTCAGCCCATCAATCCAGCCTGTCCAGGTCCCTCTGTAGAACCTTCCTACCCTCAAGCAGATCAACACCCCCACCCAATTTGGTGTCATCTGCAGACTTACAGAGGGTGCACTCAATCCCCTTGTCCAGATCATTGATAAAGGTATTAAAGAAGACTGGCCCCAACACTGAGCCCTGGGGAACATCACTTGTGACCAGCCGCCAACTGGAATTAGCTCCATTCACCACAACTCTCTGGGCTTGGCCATCCAGCCAGATTTTACCCAGAAAAGAGTACACCTGTCTAAGCCATGAGCCATCAGCTTCTTTAGGAGAAATACCACACCGTCAGGTGTTATTTGGAAGCTATGTTTTGGATTATAATACGTACTGAGTAAAGGACTGCAAAACAGTTACTATAAAGAGCCGACTTACCATTATGCCTGATCTCAGGCAAGAGGCTTGGAAAAAATCCATTACTCCTATTAGTTGATTACGTGAAATATTTACCAAAACACAGGTTGATAACAGAATAAAGTTCAATACTGAAGTTTGCCAATGAATCACTAAAGGACGGAAGACCACTGAATCAAGGAGCTAGCTGATCACTAGCAAGTTCAGAGACTAACCAAGAGGCAAGATACCCCAAATTCTTATATTAATAAAATTAAATTAGTTTTATATTTTAAACATTGTGAGACTTCAAAGAGCAGAGAGGTTGTATGAAATACCACATCGTCCAAAAGAAAGGCAGCCATCAGAAGTTGCAGTAGTAAAATAATTCCTGAGGATTGCAATGGATGGTCTCTAATGAATGGATTTTTTGACAGCGTCCTGCCAGTATTTGTTGTAAACAATTGCAATTTTCTTGACTCTCTGGGACATTATGAATAATTATTCTTTTTTCCACTTTATTTTACTTGCTTTTACTCAAGTATTATTGTAAGGTAGCTGGATAATGACAAGGTGTTATATAGCTTGGATATGAGGGAAAAAAACCATCCCAGTCAGGACAGTGAAGTAATGGAATAAAAGTCATGCAGACTCTGTCCTTGAAAGTTTTTGAGAGCCAGCTATAGGAAGCCCTGAGCAGTCTTGTCTGCTGTTTGATCCCAGAGTTGGCTTTTATTTGGGTAGGAGGTTGGACTGGGGGCTTTTCCCACCTGGGTGACTCTGTGATTCTCTTTATAATCTGGGGATGTAATGAAAGTGTAAATGAGAGTTTGCCCTTGCTCTCCAGCACCCCTTCCACTGTCTCCTGAGCGTAGTGGCACAGTTCTCATTTCAGCTGGCCATGCCATGTAGAGAGCTTATGCTTCAGGCATCAGGGAGAGCATACCTTACAGTATATAGCAAGAACTTTGCAATCTCTTCTAGCATGGGGTAAATGACTGGGTCCCATTTCTGATCCCTGTGATTTCAGGGAGTGTTTTATAGCCCAACACACACATAAAAGCTAAAGCTAAACACTTACGTGTTGAGAAAATCCATGTAGATATGTTGAGTCCTGAAATCGGGATCCTTTGAAGGGAGGTACTGTTAGAGCTGTGACTGCCAACATATAAAACTGCTGAAGGTGAAGCTATCATCTGAAAACAAACTATAAGGGAATTTGGAAAATATATTTTATCTTACAAAACTTTTAGCTGTTTGTCAATTGGGGTCTTTTTCCCCTTAAAAACAGAAAGTATTTTTGGTATATTTTGATCCCTATTTAGTATACATTTCATCCAATCATATCAAGCAACTTGATGATTAAAACAATCTTGTTCTTTTACCTCATTCTACTGGATTGTACGTTGCCTGTGTGGGAGATTTTCATGCATAATATAAGCCTTAGTTTAAGATCTAGAGAATACTAGCTGTGCCATCTATTCTTCCAAATAATTGGTGCTCTTAACAAGAAGTTAGACCAGGTATTTTATCTTTCAACACTTTCTGATTTGAAAAAACAGTGCAAAATCTTCCTCCAAACCACTAGAAATAAATGATCAAGTAGAAGCAAGCTAACTGAGCTTACTAGACTACAAGAAAGACTTATTATGGTGTTTCCTTATGTTCTGTAAAAGGCACCTTGACTTTGAATGAAGAGGTTGGCTGGACACCTTCAGAAATAAGCAAGAGCCTAGTTAAACAAAAACACAATTTCTCCGTCCTTGACCAGCTGGATATCTACACAAGGCTTTTCTCAAGTTATTCCTTTTGAAAGGGTTTTCTGGATTAACCGACAAAGGAGATCAGCCAGCCTTGTATGTGAGGAGGTTGACTTTTCAGGCTGTGAAAAAGGAGATACCTGGACACTGGGACATAGTATCCTGTAATACCTAATGATTAAATTAACATTGCGACAACTAAACAGATCCACTCAGAGTGTGAATAAACCCTTCGCATGCCAAAGCAGTTCAGTTAAGACATATGGGATTATCACAGGCATAGAATGTAAGTAAAAATAAATCTTTGTAAAGTTTGCTTTCGCAAAATAGAATGTAATTGTCTTTCATTTTGACATCAAAGGCATAAATCGCAATTTAAAATAATCACATTCCCTTTTGAAGTCCTTCTTAAAATCAGGCATTGTCCCAATGTGCATATCCTACTTCCGCGAGGAAACTTTCTTTTTTTGCTTGTAGCTATAAAAAGAATTCTTTATACTTTTTAGATAATATCCCTGTTCCTAAAGCTGACAGGTTAAAGGAGTTGAACATCAAAAGAAAATAAAGATATTTTATTTCTGACTTATTCCAGTTTCCTTATTTGAAGACAGAAGCTTTCCTGGGCTTTCAGTATGACTGTCACTGGCCTGATAGAGGTTAACCACAAAGCAAAAAAAAGTCAGAAAAGGGAACAAACTTATTAAAAAGGTAAAGTTAAATGCAAAATAATACAATGAGTAGTAAGAAAAGATGGAGCTAAGAAAAGAAGGTCTATAAATGCAAAATTTGTGAATCAAAAAAGAAAAAAGAGAGGAGACTAGTTAGAGAGGGAGAATGCAAAAGATCTTCCCAGAATCCTTTACATAGGCTGTCTTGGCATATCCTTTAAAAAACTGCTTTCTTTATGGAAAGGTGTCAGAGTGTTTTTGTGGTTGGCAGCTGTCTGCTTTGTCTGGCTTTCTGTGCTTCCAGAAATCTTGGAAGAAATAGAGTATGTGTGCAGGAGGCAATGCTTGCCTGAGTCCAGCGATGTGAGCGGGAAATTTGATTGTGAGGCAGCAGGTCTAAAATTCTTCAGGATTCCTGCTTCCACAAATCCCAAGTAAATCACAAGTTTGGCAAAAGGACTGGAATATGAATGAAATAATTTGGGGACAGGAATTTCTTCCAGCAAATGTGAAGCATTTCAGTACTCCCCAAGAAAGAAATCTCTCACCAAAGGGAAACCCATACTGGGTGAGAGGAGACCTCTGAGTACTCCACATCAGATCTTGTTTGAAATGAATCACACAAAAACCAGCACTTGCTACAGAAGTTTTAAGTGACATCTGATATGACAATGAAAGTTGCATCTGGTGATGCTCCTCCCATCAGGCAGGCTGAAAAGCAGAGGTAATATCATTCTCTGCTGACGTCAATGGGACTCCTGCCACTGTCTGAGATCAGGGCCAGGAGTTCACTCCAGGATTTTTTCTCAGGTGATTTATCATAATTGTTTTTATTTGGCAGTTTCATAGTTGAGAACCCACTTTGCAGATTTATATATTGCATTAGAATATCATTCTGTTGTTTATAAATGGTTTTCTACTAGCTGAAACATGTGTCACAGCAAGAAATTAAACATAAAGGTGGGTGTTGAAATCATGCTACTCCGTGCTCTCTAATATGTGTTATTTACCCTTCTAATTGTGGTTGCTTCTGTTTGTATTAGAGGGTGTCTTGTGGATTTGCTGGAGATTTGGCTCTTCATTTTGTGGTTCCTGGTCACCACCAGCTTTTGAGTAAGAAACCCTCCCATTCACAGAAAGGTAATTTTTCAAGCCAAAGATAATGCTATTTCTGTTTGTTGAGTCCTAATGTTATAGTTCAATTTCTATTTCTGAGAGCGTAGGCTCTGCCAGCCATCATAAGGTACGAACAGTAGCAAGGTTAGCATAAACTTTTAGATGTCCTACCTAAATGTCATGAAACAAAAATACTCTCTCTTTACTTAGTATGCAGTAAAATTACTAATTGATAAATTCTCTGCAGAAAGAATCAAATTACAAAGAAAATAGTTGGACATCTTCTGCTAAGAACACATCTTTTTCTGTTAAAGTTACACCACATTAATGCTTATTAATTTGTAGATAGTTCACTGAAATATGACAGTGCATAAATATTTCCAAGTGCTTGAATTAGTGTTCTGGTAGTGTTTTCACTTATGGGCTATCAAACTGGCAATGGTTAAGTTATGCTTATATTTGTGATAAAATGCAATATAGAAATAAATTTGTTTCAGTGATGTGCTCTAGGTCTCAGATTTCAAAAGTTCTATTTTTGTTCAAATTTTGCTTTAAACTGAAATCAGAAGAATTGTGCAAACCAATTTAAGATGAAGGAAGCTAAATTGAAAATCCTCTTAGAATATCTATTCTCTTTTCTCTCCTTAAGAGTAAAAATGTACCACTTGCAATGTCCCTGATACATCCCATGTACATAATAGGAAAATTAAAATAGCAATCAGGTTATTTTTAGTAAATATTGATTTGGGTATTAAAAATATTAAAATATTAAAATATTAAAAATATTCCAACCTGATTTGTGAAAAAAGGAAATAAAACAGACTAAGCATGACTTATTGTATAAACTTTCTTTCCAACCAGAAAGTGAAGGGCTAGGAAATGCTAACAGAATATGAAAAACATGACTTGTTCTGTTGAGTTAACATGGGTTTCACACCAGTAGTTTGCATAAAACATGGACAGTTGTCATTACGCCCAACTTCAGGTAATTTTGTCAGCCCAGTTCCACTGGGCTGAAGGACAAAACTCTTTTTGAATATTAATAACTTTATCTACCTCTGTATATAACTGACAACTATATTTTATATTAAGTTCAATATCCAACAGCAGGTCACTGAAAATTTATATATGAAAGGCAAATAGAGCACAAAGGGAGTCCTTGTATTTTTAGCAAAGTTCAACTGACCAATCTGCTGAAAGATGTTTCACGTGACTCTGCACTGAGGTAAATGTTAACTTCTCATGATCTTAAATTATTTCCCAATGGTTAGGATAGATCCTGCTGAAGAAACCCTGTTTAGTTTTTTTTGTTTGTTTGTTTGGGTTGTTTTTTTTTTTTTTGGTTTGGTTTTTTTCAATAATGTAACTAAGTACTTATTTTATTATATTAATGAGTTAGAAACTTTCCAGAGGTCTAGAAAAACTAGGACCTTTAAAGCCAGGTAGATAATGTATAAAACAGCATTTTGCTATGTTCTTTCATTTCTGAATACAAATGGGAAAGGGATACCAACAATACTGTAAAACAGGTTACTGCCGTGATTTTTAAAGTCCTAAAGGTAACATAATTAACTTAAAAGACAAAACATTTTAAAAGATATTAATCATTTGCCAGTACTTACATGCTTAATTGCAGTTAGCATATGCTAGCACTTCATTAACAATCAACAATTTGATACAAAGCACAACTAGTTAATGAAACAAATGCTGGTGTTATTTTAGTGGATAAAACATCTGGAATTTCATAATATGTTATGTTCTTTCATATAAAACGCAATCCTAGAAGCAGGATTTCTACCTGCATCTGGCTTCCAAGAGATATTTTAAAAGTGGTATAAAACTATGTTCATGCAGGTACAGAGTCACATTTTAGGAAGACAGGACAAAATAGTATTATAAATACATATATTTTTATGAACACTACAAACAGCTAGTGGTTGCTAGTATAAAGCAACCAGAGAAAACAGTTTGGCTTCAAGAAATGAATTAAGACCGTGCAGCCAAAACACAGTATCTTGTTATTCTTCATACTGCCAGTGTTGAGTCCTCCCACAATAAGGTATTCAACTCCATAAACTGCCTTTAGGACAGATGCTAAGATACCTCAGAAAAGTAACATGCATGTTGCTGAGATGGTCAGAAACGTACAGTGAAAAAGATAGTAGGGTTCAGTATGGAGGTGGTATTACTTGCATTCCATAAAGAGGTTTTGGAAATATGTGTGGTGCTTATCTCAAAAATAGGGAATATTTTAATATTTTGTAATTGTTGTCATATGATAAATATGGTTTCCGTTCTTAAGGGCCACTCATCCATGATAAGTGGATGCACTTCCCAAGTGCACTTGCTTAATAAGAATACAAAGTCTGTTGGAACACTTGTAGAACAGTCCATATTGTGAGATTACCAGATTCAAACACAGGAAAAGAAACACCTGGCACCCCCAAAAAAACCCAGAAGGCGTGAAAAGGAAGCCTGTGAATGACACATAATGTATATACGGTTTATACTTGCAGATAGAAATGCTTCCTTGATTCACTGTGTTAGAACTGTACCAATCTATATTTCTACAGATAAAAAGGGAGACAGATTAGATGAGTCAGTGTCAGAGTTCCAGATCTGTATCCATGTCAGTGGTCTTACAAATAACCTCAAACCAGAAGTCATTGTTTTTTCACTTCCGCTCTGGATTAGGCACAATAAAACCAAGACTGTAGTTTGATTCCCAGTGAGAAATGAACACAGAACTTCATCCCAATTCATGATATGATGGCCAAAATTTACCATGAATCTAAATTTAAAATAATACAGAAAAGACAGCACTGCAAAATAGCAATTATTAAAATCTTTCTACTTAACCTCTAGAGACTAATACTGAGATTTGCATGTCAGCTCTTTTCTTATCTATTTATATTTGGTTTTCCCATTAAAAAAAGAACATATGAAAACTAAACAAGTCCACTTACATGATAAATAAATTATTTCAAGAAATAATTAAAAAAAAAATAGATGAGAGCTATTCAACAGCGTGATATATCATTACCAGCGGACTCAGCAAAGAGATACTATTCTTATTTTTTGTGAAATTTGTCATTTTATCGTTGCGTATACATTTGGAAAATGACAGATGGGCTGGGCAAACCAGAATTATAACAGAAATGGTACAAATTGCAATAAAAATGGTACAAGCTGGCAATTCACATCAAAAATATTTTTTCAGGAATAGAATTTAAGATCAGTCACAATATTTCTGATTATTTCTTTCCTTCCTTCTTCTACTGAGGTACTTTTAAAATGAAAATGAAGCCTAATACTTTGACAAGGTATATGCACTAAATAATTATAAAGTGAATTCAACTGTTAAGTTTCCATATTTGACAAAATATTATACACTGCCATCTCCATACTGACTTGGATCTAGTCCTCAAAATGTCCTTGGCTCGGGAATGGCTTACAATAAAGTCTTGAGCCAAAGCAGGCATTTTCTTGGCATTAGGTACAACTGTCTCTGCCCATCCCAGAGAAAGTGTTGCAATAAACAGGGCTCAGTTCTACATTTATTTATAATTTTACACAACCAATGCATTAACTATTTACTCAATCCTTTGTAAAAAGTGAAGAAAAAATTAGTGTCTGATAGAAGAGGTATACAGGCCAGGTGCGGTGTGAGGGGGTGGTTTAGAGAAGGACAGGGTGTGGCTGAAAAGAAGCAATGAATGTGACTTCTTAAATACTGAGATAATCCTGTTGTACTGATATATAGATGCTGATAACCACTGTCCTTTAATCAGTGTCCAACAGAAAGTGAACTAGAATTCTGGAAAAATAAAGATGTGTTATTCCTCTGGCTTAATTTATCCACACAGTCCTGCACTAAGCAATACCATAAGTGTTTTCCACCAGTTTCAAAGCAGACGCAAAAGCTTGAGCTTCCTCAGTGTATTTATTTCTTGGGGAGAATGATAACAGTGTGTTGCCTTTTGTCTTATCATGGAGTTTCAGGCAATTAGCTTTTATCTAAGCCTTCATTTAAAATGAAGACCAGAAAAAAAAGACCATTTTAGTCAAAAAGCCTGATTATATTAAAAATCTGCAAGAATTCTGGTGGTTCTAAATTCACACCCAATGAGTAAGGCAATGGATCAGTTATGCAGTTACTGGTGTTTATAAACAGCAATATTCTGTATACATTTCCTATTATAAAAACTATAAACAGCCCAAAACCCTTTTCTGCAGGAAAAAATAAATGAAAGGCAAGAAACAAAGACAAAAATGTAACACTTTGAAGTGAACTCAGCTTGGACTATTTCTGTAGTATTACATCACTGCTGGGAAACTACTGTACTGTGGTCATTTACTGGAAAACTAAACGTATAGAATATGGAAGACATAAAAATTTAATAAACTGAAGTTAAAAGCAGTGAACTATGCTAAAGTCAAGTTCTGAAGGATTCAATTAAACTCAACTAATTTATATAGAGAAACCAAAAATGGTCTTGAGAATTTTCACTTTCTTGTCATGGGTACAGACAGGTTAAATGCTTCCAAGAACTATCATTTACGTTTATTTGACTTACTCAATCTTTCATTTAATGTCATTAACATATGGTTAACCTCAAATATATTTAACACCAATTTTACAGCTTAAAATAAATCCAGTCGTTCCAACTCCATTTATTTGTTTCAAAGACCAAACTGTGGGCCAAGGAACAATTCCAGTGCACTATTAAAATCAATGAGATTCTTCTCTTGCCTGCAGACAATATTGGCTAAAGTCACCCATCCGGAGCCCCTGGGTCTCAGGCAATGCAACTTAACTCATGTGCATCAAAGAACCAGTGTCTGGGATCCCTGGTAGGACGTCAGTTCTGTTCCCTAAAGGAGAGTGCAAGATCAGAATAGAGGTTCTTCCCTGTTGTCAGTTTAGCAGCAAGACTGAATAGGCACATATGGCTAAATATTGCCATCATTAATGACAGCTGAGTTGTGAAATGCAACACAGCAAAAGGAGAAGGCCTGACATGATATCAATAACCACTAATTCCCAAGAGGCAGCTAAGGCTTCAAACCTGTCATCTCCCCACCACAAACCTCATCTGATCTAGTTTGTTCCAGAGATAAAAAATGGAGGAAATGGAGAAATGGTCTTCAACATTACATGTATAAAATAATATATTTGTGGAAATGTATGTTCTTTAGGAAAATAGTTTAATTTTTTCTTTGAAATCTAGTATTTCTCATATAACTTCAGGCCTATCATTCCTCTGATCGGGATTTGGCAGAATGCTTAATGCCATGTCTTCTGTTGGATTATTGCTGCAACATGTGCTTTCATTTCACATTTAATTAACAAGTGCACTCAAATAAGAAATGTCAGCACCTGCTTAAACTTCCATTAGCTGCACTGGCTCCCTAAGCAATCATTTCAGCCTGTGGAAGGGTGACATGAAACAGCAGTACCACTTCAGTGGTGTGAGAAAAGGATGGTGTCCACCTCTCCTGGCATTGTGAGAGAGCAGTTCTGACAAGCCCTAAAAGAGACTGCTGCTGGGAGGCATTCTGAGGGACACAAATGGCAGCAAAACTGGTTGCTCATTCAGAGTATCCTCAACCTCATATGATGTTACTGTGTTGTACAAATTTAGGTTTAGTCATGCAAAAAAAAGTTACTGCACTGTTGAGT
The DNA here is from genome assembly GCF_949628215.1 of Phalacrocorax aristotelis. Taxonomy (NCBI): domain Eukaryota; kingdom Metazoa; phylum Chordata; class Aves; order Suliformes; family Phalacrocoracidae; genus Phalacrocorax; species Phalacrocorax aristotelis. Next base: position 104,962,290 of record NC_134276.1, on the reverse strand, counting down.
CTTAACTGAAAAACTTCTCATTTCAAAGCAACATTGAATGAATTGGATTTTTTCTTCATACAGGAAGCAGCTCATCAGGCCCTGTAGTCATACTCTGCATAAACATAATTAAAACAATGGTGTTTCTTCTCATTTGTATTTGCTTGTTTCATATACATGTAAAGGTAAAACACTTATATCGTAAAACACCTTCCTTTGGAAAAAAAAACTACCCATGTATATTTATTTGCACCAGAAAGTTCAACACCTTGTTGCGGCCAGTGGCCTTTCTCACTAACGCATGTTTTCAGCAGTTTGGTGTATATAGTTGCTGGAGAGAAAAAGTATTTATTTTCTACAGCAAATGATGCCTGCTTAGTTTTAGCAAGTCAGCGAACTTCTCATTTGCTGCATAGACATCTCCTCCAGAAACTTTTTTTGGTATGAATCATTCTTTCAATTATTAGCATTCAACTACAGAAATTAAAAGTGAAAAATTATTTAAAAACAAAACAAAACAAACACAAAATCAGTTTTTTGTTATCTAGAGGAACCCGCTGTAAGACTAAACCAAACAAAATTAGACTCCTCTTACATTGTAATTTTCCATCCCACTAGTCCAATCCACTGCAACAAACGGTCCCTATTTACATTTTCTATCATAGGCATTATCCATTCATTTTTCTGCATTAAGATGGCCATCGAGCAGATACTCAGGAGTTACTCAGGAACAATGACCATGCACTGAAATACCGTCATGGGTGCTATACACAATTTTTTTAAAAGAAAAAGTTCTTTCTGTCACTTGTTCTACTCCATGCACACAAGAAGAGGCAAGGAATATATTTGGAGGTTTAATAGGCAACACTACAAGATATATTATCAACACAGAATTCTCCTGATCTGTAAGTTTAGTCTAACTACAGCAGAATTTTTTATTATTTGTGCAATTAATTTTTTGGGAGTTACCTCTTCCCCTATACAACATACTAATGAGGTAATATAATGCATGTCCCAAGATGACACTCTTTCACACAGCATGTGAAAGAATGCCAATTTTTCCTTAAAATATAACCTCACATACTTAAAACTCTATGTCGACTTGAAATGAAGCAAAAAGCTTTCCTAATCTATGCAACAGACTCCTATGCTATAAACTCCATTTCTGCTGAGATTCAGAAACAAGAAACCAGAAGAAACCATCACTGGCAACAAGTCAAATGCCAGGAGTATCTACCAACTGTGCAACCCATATGAACTCTGGAAAGTCCTACAGTATATCTATTCCAGACACCAGCAGTCAGAATATGTCTAATAAACTTATGATTTGTATTACAAAAGCAAACCCCAAAACTACAGGGAGATACAGAAAGACAAAGGAAAAATTCAAGCTACATTCAGCATCCCTGATCGTGACCATATGATTAATGCTAGAAAATAACTATGCATAGTAAAAGGTCGCATTCTTATAGACATTTTCAGCAAGAACATTTTTGTCTTTCTAGGTAAAAAGCTCGCTCACTAAGATGGGAAATGACTCATGAAAAAGATGTAAGTTGATCATATTTCTACTTTCATCTTTGTTCCAAGCATACTGTTCTGCAGAGACCTGGATAGCTATTATATAAATTTCTAGTTTAATGCTGCTGGTAGGTTTCACAATTTTCCTGTGTATAAAGTAATTCCCACTTTTTTAAGGGTGAGGGTGCCCACCCTCAAATTGGTCCAGTTCTGGACTAAATCTTTATAGTTTAAAGTTGGGGTTTTTAAAATCTGTAAGGTCTAGATTACAGGAAGTCAAAACCTCAAGAACTGTCATGTGAATGATTTTTCTAGTCTCATGGTTCTGAAGGACTAGAATAAAGACTATAACTACAGCTACAAGTTGCAAAGATGGCAAAGGTAAGTGAGCACAAAACAGGCCAAACCACAGCATTTCTTACAAGCATACTTGTGCTCTAGTATAAATGATCATGAAGTAGCAAGATGTGCCATTTCGTATGGTGAGTTTGCATGTAAGAGGTACTATTTGCTTCTGAATTGTGAGTAGAGCTCCTCTGCACAATCTGGTGTGTCTGACCTCAAAATTTGCTCCTAGGACACTGCCTAATGTCACTGAAGAGTGCTCTTGTTTTGCTTTCTCATTTATTGAAACCGAGATGTTTCACAGAACAATTTAGCAATCATTAATCTTCCCTGTAACTGTACATACACAGCTAATAACCCACTTATGCTGGCTTTGACCAAAGAAGCTGTTTCAGCTGTTTCAACAGTGGCCAGGAGCAGGTGCTCAGGAAAAGCATGTAAGGAAAGAGTCCCACCTGGGTAAGACCTCCCTTTTTCTGGAAGACTCCATCTCTGTTCACAGGAGCCCCAGAGTAGTTTACTTCCTTTAAGAACCGCTCGTTACTTCCAGCACCCTCAATGTCCAGGGCCAGTGACTTCTGTAAATAAATTACATGTTGTGTAAAAAATTAATTCTTTCACCTGCTTTAACACTTCCGCCTAACATGCATTTTTCAATATAAGCAATAGTTCCATTGTTGAGCTACCTTCTAATGCACCTTCGGTTTTACTTCAGCACAAGATATTTAATATATTTCATGTACAAGCCTCTCATGAGGGCATTGTCATGCTTAGCACATTTACTGACTTCTTTGGAGAGCTCTCTATGAGATTGGTTAGGCATTCCTTGCATCTACAATTTTGTTTTGACTGTCTCCATTACATCTTACTTAATCACATCCACTGTTTTATAAACAATCCTTCAAATTTGCCCCATGCAGACTTCACAATTTATTTTATCTTTGGTTTCTCTTGAGAGCTTTTTTTATTAAAATAACTTTCACCATTTGCCACTTCTTTGCTTCTCAGACAAATTAAAATGACAAATTATACTACAGAAGAGATTGGCATTTTTTGCTGTTGATTACTTTTAGTCTGCTTGACTGAAAAGCATTTGTTTCTGTTCACTCCTTACTATATGTATTGTCTTCTATTTTTTTAGGTCAGTCCTGTTCAAATGACATTTTGGTCTAAGACAATTCCTCCAGCTCATTCACAGAGCATGTGAATCTCCATAACTTTCCCCACTCAGAAATATTTATGACTATATTTATCCAGCTTATCTTCTCTCTTGCCTTCCTTGAGCTAACTATGCTTCAGGACTAAAATAGTAAGCATAGAATACATAAGGAGTTGTGTGAAAGGATTCTGCACACAAAGAACTTCACAATTATGCAAGAAGCTAGGTTCAAATCTCCAGATCCCAAGTTCAGTGTCTAACCTCCATGATCACTCCTCCTAACTTATATTAGACAAGGTAATAAGTGGATGCGTACTCTCCTCTGAGGTGAAACCTATCTTGTTTTAATAGGTAGGATTCAGACAGGTGAATTTATGGGCACTGAGGTGAATTTTTTCTTTACACAGTAAAATGCAGACAACACCTCTGTCCACTGTTAGACCTTGAAGTCTTTGGGTAGTGTACACCTTTAACCTCACTGATGACTGAGGAGTAAAGTCAGAAATATATACGATCCTGGAGCTTAACATGTTACAACTACACATGTAAAAAGACAGAATGTAAGAAATACTGACGTGACATCTTGATGAATTTGTTAGTGTTCGTAATATGCCTGAAAAACTGCTCCAACCCACATCAAGCAATACAGTAAAACATTAGGTTTTGGGGGTTTTGGCGTTTATTTTCTTTCTTATTTAAAGCTGTATGGTCCCATTTACTACCATTGTGTTTTAAAAGTGAATACTTGATATAAATGATGAGGCTGGAAATCTGGGAATCAATAGGTGATGAATGCATTTTTATGATGCCAAAACCTTTTGAAAATTAAATAGGTGCTCCTGAATTTGGTGCTGAATAGGCACATACCTCTCAGAGAATCTAATGGTAGGAAGCAACGGTTTCTCACTAGCTATCAGATGTGTAAACTATTTGTACGGCATAATCCTTTTTGGCCTGTGAAAGCTGATATTACTTGTGGATGTATCTATTATGTGCCAACCTAAATTAATGTTTAATATTCAATTTTATTGTGTTTTCTTCAGCATGTCTGTAGCCATGTTAGAGTTCACAAACAGAACAGAGCTCATCTAAATTCACATCCCTCACCATCTGCTTCAATTCGTTCAGTCCTATGAGGGTATTGAAAGTACTACTTTTTTTTTTTAGCTTTCATTTCCTCCCACGTGTCTTCCACTTACAATAAAGACTATTTTTTTTTCCACTGAAAAATGTCTACACTTATTGCTCTATTGGGCCACCCCTGAAGAAACAAAAAATGACCCAAGGTGTCAAGTCTGCTTTCTTCCTTTTCCTGCTCTCCCTCCCTCTCCCATAAATTAAAGCAAGGTTAAACAAATACTTTGCTGTGAGTCTTAGTACAGGTAGATCTCTGTCAACATTTCCTTCCTTATGCCTTCTCATACAAGGTTTAAATACATACAGGAAAAGTCAATCAAAAATGTCACTGTTCCTATGAATTAGAAAATTTTATTAGAAAAAAAAAAAGAAAAGCAATAGAAACTTTTAGTTTCATTATTTAATATTTTAATATATCATAACCAGAGTCCTTATAATATTTTTATTTTTCTACTCATCCTCTCAAGGCACTCAGCTAGTGAATCTGTCTGCTGTTCAAGTCTTACAAGCCTGAATAATGAAATCTATATCCAGCCTTACTGTAGATATGTAAGAAGGATATCATTCCCTCTAATTGCTCAAAGACACGATGCAGTAACAACTCAGTGTTCTTTCTGTTGGAAGATCTTCAGCTAATTCCTTTTACAGTTTTGGGGAGCCCTGGAGAAATCCTGAAACATGGGGGTCTTACCCATGTAGCAGAAGGTATTTTGGGTTTTTTTGTTGGTTTTTTTTTTAATGTTGTTTGTTTGCCTTACTATTTGCTTTTTATAAAAGGTGTATTTCAGTTCATCACATTTTAGGCAGGCTCTGTGTAATACAATGGTTTAAACATTCTTCATGGCATCACTTTGTTCAATAGCTGGAAGTTTTTTTATTTAATAGCATTTGAATAACACCTTAGGAAGTGGCTGTCTGATTTAAAGGTACTGGCATAAAAGACCTTTCATAGCAGTACCACTAGAATTTGAGTGTTCCTATAAAATGGGAAGACTGTGGTGAACCTCAAGCTTGAAGCTGCTGGAGAAGCAGTTTAGTAGCCAAAACTCCCTTTTGTTACCGTCATTATCTGACTGTGGTGATTACTTACATTTGAGAACTATAGTTCAATGCAGGACACTGAGAGCTAATTGGAGTATTATAATCCGGGGGAAGGTTGCTAGTGAGTTGTCCCCATAAAGACAGCTGAATTATTTTCCTAAGACTGCACAGACTATTCCAGACCTGCTTAAAAATCAAATAATAAAGAAGTCTTAGTTCATACAAAATCTCAGTTGTGATTTTATTTTTTTAAGTAGAAAGCATTTGGTACAAACACAAATATGTTCCCAACACATTTATGAATACCTGACAAAGGAAAATGACTGCACACAAATTCAGGGAAAATTATCAAAATGAAAAGGATCAGTGAAAGGAATCAAAGACCTTACTGGATCTGGAGGAGACATTATTGACAACGATAGGAATTGTGCTCTCTCAGCATCTTGAAGGATTAAGTTCAAAAGAAATATATTTGCCCAGCATTTCAAAATGAGAGTGAGCAAATGAAAATTTAATAGCATGTATAAAATATTAAGAAAGCTATTAAACTAAAAGAAAGATTTTATGATAACAATTGATCAATGACATTTATCAAGGCAGCATCCTTTAGTGGCCAGAACATTAAAGTGGAAGAGAACTCAGAAATGCTCAAATGCATTTCCACATCAACATTAACCAGCTTTAAGGTTCAAGACAAGCCATTTCCCTTGATTATTCTCCCACCCTTACCAGTTTTGAGCAGAATTGATCACCATGCTGGGGGTTAAGTACAATGGTATGCTTTTGTAGGATTGTGATTTGAACAGAAGGCAGACAAAGGTTAGTAAAACTGGCCGCTTAGGATCATTTGAACTTCTTCACAGCAGGGATTGATTTGTAGTACATGTTTGGGCTCAGAACAACCAGGCCATGATTTTCACTAGTGTCATCACCTAACACCTAACCTTAGTACAACCACTACCTTTAGATTTAATACTATTTGGTAATAAACACTAGCTGATAACAATTTGCACTTTATCTTTTTTTTTTTTTAATTTTTTTTTTTTTTACATTCAGGGTGGGGTTTTTTTAAAAAAGAGGTTTGCACAAAATTGGATTTCAGCTCCTGAAAGTTGATAAGGTCATTGTTACAGAAGCTGTTTTGCTGGGTCAGTGCTTGTATTACACAAGTTAGAAGTCAGGCTCCAACTCATTTACTTTGCTGAAAGGATTCTGGAATAATTTCTCCATAACAGCTATCATGATCAGTGCGATAAACTAAATTAAATGGCATACTTAGGTTTCTGGTGAAAGGTTTTCCCATAAGGAGGTAAAAAAAAATGGTTTAACAAGTTAAGGAAGGAAAACTTCGTAAAGGAATTGCTAAGCTGGTTATATATGTGTATGTATTATTCTGTATTAATAATCTTTAAGTAATTAATTGCAAAATAAGGATACTAACTGCTGAAGGCACTTGCAAGTAACAGTTATTTTTATTACAGTTTTTAATGAATATTATTTCTATTGGTTGGCACACAACAGAGGAAAGGAAAGAAACCAAATAACATGAGCAGAGGCCTATGTTTTTCTCTTTGTATGTTCAAATAGAGAATATAACTATAATATTACCAATAGCTTGTTTGGTTTTTCCTGTGAAGATACAGACGTGCAAGTAGTCTGAGCTTTTCAATGATAATCTAAACTTACTGTGCTGTAATGTTTCTAGCTGGATTTTACAAGTTGTACACCTCTGTGGACAATGATAAAATGAGAGATACTAGAAATATAATCCAGACTTCAACTAGAGAACAGTAGGGTATTCAAACAGAAATCCTTGTTTTTAAAGATGTGTTTTTTCTACAGCCACTTAGATGTGAAGCATTTTAAGAAAAACAAAAGAAAAAGATTTACTGAGACCACTAGGAGAAATTATGAATTTACAATAACTTCCTTTGCATCTACCAAATTAAAGGAATTTAGCACCTGGTTTGCTGATTCACATCGGTTCATAGTCAGATTGCAGCCTCATGCCATAAAGAATCTTATTCCACTGATAACTTCCACTGAGAGAGCACGAGCAAAGATTTGTTGTGATACTTTGGGAATTGGTGGCTGAAGTGATTTAATATCTTCTCACTGCAATCAAGAGTTACAGTGAACAAATACTACTGTAGTCAAAATAAGAATCTAGCCCCTTTATGTGTAAAAGCAGATAATGGTTATGCATATGTAGTACTGCTGACCTAAAGATCATGGATTAGAACAGAAGATTAAATCTTTTATAATAACACTGAAAAACACAAAAATACCAGAGAAAGGTACTTCTTGTCTGTTAGAACTAAAGTAGTAAATAAGAACTTTTTTGGAATTACATATTCTAGGACACCAATATTAAAATCTACAAGAAATTATGGAAAATTTGCCAAAGGTCATCCTTCAGTATCTCAGGGAAGAAAAAAGTAGACCCTTGTTTCTAATGGTGGTGACTGATACAGCTATTTTGTACTTGATTTTGCTTTTCTTGTAGAATCTCTACCCATATCAATATCTCTGTCATAATAAAATCCACATAGTTAGGTTGTTAATACAATGGATTTTGATTGTATTATTAACTGGATAAAAAAGGAAGGTCTAGGATTTAGATGCCAATATCAAGAAAATATGTGTATTTTTTCTATTTATCTCAGACTTTTTGTCACCTTCTCTGTGCTAATATCAAGAACACTACAATGTCTCTTATAGTTACTCTCTAATTACACTAATACCTTTGTCATACCAATGAGGAATTTAAGCAATAAAATGGAGCACAAAAATGAAGAGTGTGGAAAAGGAGCATTTTAAACCTTAATCAGTAAAGCTATTGCTTTCCTCACTCTATTTTCCTTACCTTCAAAAGGCATCAATTTATTACAGATGTGGTAAAATGAGAATGTTGAGTTTAAACTTGTAATTACTAGTTTCTTCCTAATGGCATGATATGACATCATTGGCATAAGTGAGAGCTGGTGGGATGAGTCCTGTGACTGGTGTGCCATGATAGATGGTTACAGGCTCGTCAGGTGGGATAGGCAGGGCAGGTGAGGCGGTGTGGGGTGGCATTGTATGTAGTGGAAGAGCTGGAATGCATGGAGCTTGCAGTTGGCGATGGCACAGCTGAGAGCCTCTGGGTAAGGACTAAGGGACAGACAAATAAAGCAGATGTTGTTGTGGGAGTCTACTGTAGGCCACCCAGCCAGGATGATGGCACTGATGAGTTATTCTTTAAGGAACTAAGGGATGTCTCTAAATCATCTGCCCTTGTCCTTATGGGGGACTTCAACTTGTCAGATGTCAACTGGGAATAACACGTAGCTGGTACAAACAGGCCCAGAAGATTCCTAAACCATCTGGACAATGACTTCTTGGTACAGGTACTAAGGGAACTGACCAGGAAAGGTGCCTTCCTCAATTTATTGTTCATTAAGAAAGAGGGTCTTGTGGGTGAAATGGCGAGTGGTGGCTGCCTTGGCCTTGAAGCAGTCAAGTTTTAAAACCATTGTAACAGGAGGGAAACTGACATCAGGTCCTCAGCTCTGGGTATGAGGGCAGACTTCAGCGAAAAGCTTTTGAAGGTGCAGGGGTCCATTAGTGCTGGTCACTTTTTTAAATACCACCTCCTAAGAGCAAAGGAGCAGGTAATTCCAGAATGTAGGAAGTCAAGCAGGTGAGGCAGAAGACCAGCTTGGGTGAGCAGGGGTATTCTTCTAGAAATAAGGTAAAGAAAGAAAGCGTTTGGTCAGTGGAAGCAAGGTCAGGCGACATGAGAGGACTGCAGAGGTGCTGTTCGCCACTGCAGGGAGGAAATTCGTGTGGTCAAAGCTCAATTAAAGTTGAACCTGGCCAGTACTGAGAGGCACAATAAAAAGGGCTTTTTAAAATATGTTAATGGCAAAAGGCAGGCCAGAAATAACATTGACCTGTTGCTTGATGAGCATGGTCACCTCACAAACATGGACATAGACAAATCCGAGGTACTTAATGCTTCACCTCTGTCTTCAACATCGATGATGGACTCTGGGACCCCCAGAGCCCTGGGCTAGAGAACCATGACTGTGGGAATCAGAAACTCCCAATCAACCCCAAACTTGTGCAGGACTTGCTGGATCCCTGTAAGTTGATGGGACCTGACGGGATTCATCTGAGGGTAATTAAAGATCTGGCAAATGCTCTTGGGAATCCGGAGAGATCCCGGCTGACTGGAAGCTGGCAAATGTTGGCCCAGTCTTCAAGCTCAACAGGGATGACTCCGGTAACTACAGGCCTGTCAGTCTTACTTCTGTGCCTGGCAAAATTATGGAGAAGATTATTCTGGCAGTTATTGAAAAATGCCTGAAAGACAATGCAGTCATTGTTACCCACCTAGTTGACCAAGGGAAGCCAGTCAATGCAATCTTTTTGGATTTCAGTAGCGCTTTTGATACTGTCTCTCACAGTATCCTCCTAGACAAAATGTCTAGCTGGGTAAACACATAATGCAATGGGTGAACAAATGGCTGATGTGTCAGGCGCTAACAGTCATAGTAAATGGAGTTACATCAGGCTGGCGGCCCGTGACTAGTGGGGTTCCGCAGGGATCCATCTTGGAGCCGGTATGTTTTAATCTCTTTGTAAATGTAAATGTAAATGTAAATGTAAATGTAAATGACTTAGATGCAGGCCTTGAAGGAATATTAATTAAGTTTGCTGACAACACAAAATTGGGAAGAGCTGTTGACACTCTTGAGGTTAGAGAGGCCCTTCAGAGAGGTCTGGACAGCCTGGACAGCTGGGCAATCACCAAGTGTAGGCAGTTTTACAAGGGCAAGTGCTGGATTTTGCACCTGGGACACACCAACCATGGATGTACATACAGACTGGGGAACGACAGGCTGGAGAGCAGCCCTGTGGAGAGGGATCTGGGGGTTCTGGTCGACAGCAAGTAGAACATGAGCCAACAGTATGCTCTGGCAGGCAAGAGGGCCAACTGAGTCCTGGGGTGCACCAAGCCCTGCATTGCAGCCGGTCGAGGGAGGGGATTGTCCTGCTCTGCTCTGCGCTGGTGCGGCCTCACCTCAGGTACTGTGTGCAGTTTTGGATGCCACAGTATGTTAGGGATACAAAGCTACTAAACAGCATCCAGAGGAGGGCCACAAATTTTATGAATGGTTTAGAGAGGAAGGCATATAAGGAGTGGCTAAAGTCACTTGGTTTATTCAGCCTGGAGAAGAGGAGACTGAGGGCACACCTCATCACAGTCTGCAGCTTCCTCACAAGGGGAGGAGGAGGGCCAGGTGCTGATCTCTTCTCTCTGGGTCCAATGATAGGGCCCGAGGGAATGGCAGGAATATGTGCCAGGGGAGGTTTGGGTTGGGCATTAGGAGAAGGTTCTTCCCCCAGAGGGTGGTGGAGCACTGGAACAGGCTCCCCAGGGAGGCAGTCACAACACCAAGCCTGACAATATTCAAGGAGCATTTCGACAATGCCCTTAGACATATGGTGTGACTTTTGGGGTTGTCCTATGCAGGAACAGGAGTTGGACTTGATGATCCTTGTGGGTCCCTTCCAACTGAAGACATTCTATGATTTTATGATATATTTAAAAATACATCAAGGATTTTAGCTTCCCATGAGAAAGTTTCAAGAATATCATTTGACTTAAATTTATGGCAGACAAGAGAAAACATAAACAAGAAATAAACCCAGAAAAATGGTGGTCATCTGTAACTGCCAATGGGATGACTGAAAGGACTAAGATAGCTATGAAAGACCTCTAGATGTCTAAAACAAAGCAGCTTGTAGGCTGAAACAAATCTTTTACATTGATTGACTCCCACAGAAAGTGAAATGCCATGATCTATCCATACTGAATCTCAATGAACTTTTCAGTGCCTGTTACTTTCATCAGTCAGTCCACCATGCCTCAAACAAATACTGCACACAGGTAGCTGACACTGCACAAGTTGCTTGATGCTCGCATGAGCACATTGCATGTTACAACTCCTGGCTGGGTCCTTTACAAATGCTGTAAAAAAGAAGACTATGTCTTTCACACAAAAGGCTCATTCCAACAAAATTTCAAACTTTTTCTGTTAGCACAGGACTGAGTTGTTCAACCACAGGTTAACAGAATTCATTTAATATAATAAAATATCTTATTTTCCATTGTATATTTCACAGAAATAGTTAGGCATTTTAACTGAAATTTGCCTCCAGAAAGGAGATTGGAAATATCATCTCAAATATTCTTGCCAAACTGCAAGCAATTGCAAACAGTGTAATAGAGGAAAGTATTTGGAAACCTGGATGACAACATGGACTAGCATCATCACCTAACTCATCAAGGTCGCCTATGTGGTTTCATTAAGAGTATTCCAGATTACATTTAATTTGAGGTGAAAAAAAGGAAAAAAAAAAGAAGAAAAAAGAATACACTTCATTAAAAATTTCTGATTATAGAAGTACACTGATTAAGATCTCTGAAGGGACTAGGAAATGTTTTGCAACGTCAAGGTTATCTGTAAGTGCAGTTTATTTCATAACAGATGTGCATCTTCTGCTCGGCACCAGCAGAATTACTTTCTGTATACTGGCATGAATACATAGAAGTTGTTTGAAAAGCAGTTGGTTCAGCAAGATACTTCTGCTCTTTCAGAATGAAGGTACTCCCTCTGTTTTAATCCTAGTTTGCATAAAGCAAGCATCACCAGCAAGAATAATGACAAGCTATCAAGAAATATTGGCAAAGTAGGCAGCAAGTAACAGACCGTGCTTACTTGTTCTTGACATAAGCAAGAGATTCTTTCTTAGGAACCAGAGTCAAAATGAATGCTCAAAGAACATCAATATGCTATGAGTTAAAATTTAATAATAAAATATATTAAAAGAAGAAGTAATAAATTATCCTAAGTGTAAATAAAGTTTGTGCAACATACAGTTGGTTAATATGGAAATTATGTTTTCTAATAAAGGGCTCTGTATACTTGTTCGGTAGAGTTGGCTTTCCAATTCTAGAACATTTTAAGAAAATAGGGTAGCAATACCTTCAGCTATAAGGAGAGGAGGTAGATAGATTTTATAGGCCTGAAACATTTTTAGTAACAATATAACTGAGAATCAAGGATCAGTTTGTGTGGTACTGTCAGTCTGGTGCATTCTGATGATCTCCTGGGGTTTGCAGTCTCAGGATTCCCTTTTGAAGAAGGGCCAACCATGGTCTCCAAAAGAGTAGGAGTGTGAAGAAGTAGAAACTTACAACACTTTTTTATATTGGCATGTAACTATTTCTACGCAGCAGAGATTGACCTGCTGAATGATTTGGAAAGAACGAACTTTGAAAAGTGATGAGTAATATCTGGCATGCCATGACAGTTCTTTTTATCTGTGCAAATTGGTTTAAAACATTAAGCTGCAAAACTAAGGGCAACATTTGCATAGAATTGATATTCTATCAACCAGAACTAGACTAATTTTCTCTGTCTGTAGTATTTTATCAACCAGAAGAACACTCCCTCTGTGTATAACCATTTTAATTACAAAATATTATTACGCTACTTCTCCTGGCAAATCTGTGGGTATACCAGCTTTTTAGTAATGCATGGGCAAATATTACCAATGAAACAGTAACTAGCACTACATAGCATCCCATTTCATGCTTTGATATGCATCTTCTGATCCACAGATATCTGAAAAATCCATTTACCGAGAGAGAGATGAGAATGTCCTTTACAGCTTCACACTGCAAAACACACAGGCTATTTCATTCTTGAAATAGTTAAGCTCTCCATTTCTGTACTACTATACATTATTAGTTCAGTCTCGCAGTTCACCAGCAAAGTGATTTGTGTGAAATCTCCCCAGTTCAGGTATTAGTTAGCAGTCAGGTATTTAGCAGGGACTCCCAGCAGAGACCTATAAAACTGACCAGAGCACTGCCTCTTTATAATAACTTCTTTTCAGAGCACAGTCAGGAAGGCTTCCTCACTATTCATCAAAGGTGTGTGAGTGTTTATACTGGCAGCACTCTCTGGGACGAAGACCTGCTGGCTGTTTGAGCACGGTGCGTAATGTGCTATGAAAAGGGAGTTCAGAGCGTGAGGCCCAAGTACACTCTGTAGGCCAGTATTTCATCTACAACTGATGGAAAACCAGGATTGTCAGGTCAGGCCTGGGCTGTGATGTCAGAGCTATATTAGCCTTAATGAATCATTTTATCTCAAGCAGAGTCTGCCACTCTTGGAAGCTCACCTCTTACCCTAGCACTAAGACCTATTTTCAAACCCCACCTGGATCATGCAGCAGCAGGCACAGTGAGGTGCCCAGGAACAAGTGCCACAGCATGGGCCATCCATACACCTCTTCACAAAAGCTGAGACTCTGAAAAATTCCTTGGTGGAAAGACTGCAAAAACACTGTTCTCTGTCCTTGGATTTTTGGCATCTGCCAGAGGATTCAGTTTGTAGCCTAATCTTATCCTCACACCATTTTCTTTCAACACCAAGAAACCAAAGAATGTTATTGAGAAGAGAAAGCCACCCATTGCCATTAAATCTATCACCTTTTCTATCTGCAACCAAGAAAAACACTGAAAAATACTCTTATCTTCATCTCCTATATTTCAAGTTGATCTATTCTTTAAGGCCATCTACCCATAAATTTTGTGAAATAGTGGAATAGTTCTATTATGTTTTCGCAACCTACCATATATATTTTATTTTAATTTGTTTAGCTTAAGATTTCTGTCACCATGTCTCTGTCATACTGTAGGTTCACTATAAACTCTTTCTTACACTGCCCGTTTAAAAATACGCTTAACCTTAAAGTCCTATTCTCGTGTGTTTCCCAGCCCTTAAAGAGATTTGGCAAGTATTTGACAATTGAAAACACTGTTGAAATTTCAAGCTGATTCCCAAAAATCCTGAAGCTGACAGAAAATGTTGCAAATAAATATTTCATTTACTGGAATTGCTAGATTTGATGGCTTGTGTGGCTTCCTCTTTTCCTTTCTCCTTCTTTTCTTTAACAGTGACAAAAAGGAAAGAGAGAAGAAAAATGGAAAAGGAGATAGAAATGAGAAAGGTTAAATAAATAATAGTAGTTGGATTTTAGTAGTTTAATTTTAGTTTAGTTGTTTGGAAATAGTAGCTGCTTTTTTAGTAGAAGTTAAGAAAATAATTTTTTTGTATGTTTTAATCAGCTATATGAGTAGCTCAAGCAACGTAAGACTTTGACTTAACTCTCTTCATTGTGCAAAACTTGAGACGATTTACTGCAGCTGTCTCATGGGGTGTTTGCACTGAGTGTAGAATGGAGAAAAGACAAAAGGAAACGAATAATGAGACATGCTATCTTTGACGTGCTATCCCAATGCACTGGGATCTTCTCTGATGTTTTCTTAGTTTGTTTTCATAAAAATTATAAGCTCTGTGTTTAAATTTGAGTTCTGGGTTGAATAAGCCTCAAGACCCACAGTGAAGTGTGACGAAGGCTGCCAAAATTTTATGCAGCTGTAAATTAAGCCCACTAAGGATTCCTGCTATTGCCACCTAAAACAATAGATTGGCCAGGTTCTTTTAAAAATGTGACCAGGCTGTCTCAGAATTCAGTGTGTACTATCTGGCCCAAGCTGATAATTCGTAATACTCTAAAATTAAATAGAATTTTGTCTAGAGTTATTTCACTGTTCAGATGAATGGAAGTAACTGCATAACAGGAAACCAGTGATGGTTTACTGCCCAATCAGCATATTTTACCCATTTTTAAAAAATTCTATTCATAATTTATCTTTACATTATTATGTAAAATATTTTTTACAACTGAATTAGACTATAGTAATCAACAGAAATTAGAAACTTTTCAAAACCAGCATGGACCCTTCCTCTGTTTATCCAGTCTGAAGCTAGTGGGCTGACTCAAGTGAGGAAAGATACTGTCAATCTCCAGTAGTTCACTCTGCTTTCCCAACATTATATTTACCAAGAGCGAATCAAATCATGGCGATGGACTTGTGGTGTTCAGATCCATGACTCAGAGGACTTTTACTGAAGAGACAGAATGGATTTTTTTCTACCACACTTTCTAGATCTTCCTTCTTTAGAAGTTCAATTCAACATGACAGTGGTGTTTGGTTTGGTTTGGTTTTTTGTAAATACGTGCTTGCTGTTTGTGTTACTTGTTTGTTTCTTTTAAATATGGGACAAGTGCCTCCAAAACATAATTTAATGCATGTTCTCACAGCATTGGTTAGGAAGCAGCCTTTTCAGTCACGTATAGACTCGCTTCTCAGCCTCAGGTCTAGCTGTTGTCCATTCTCATCTACAGAGGGAAGTTAAATATTACAAAGCTATGAATATTTCTACAAAGGATATTTTTGTGAGTTGCAAGCCATAAAATAAAACTTTAGCTTTACCCACACAGTTCTTAAAGGTAAGCCCTCTTGACATACTCTTCCACAATTAGAGCTTATTTTGCTAGAAAAAAATTAATCATTTTACTTCCTCAGAAACATTTGCTTATGCTTTATGAAAACATATGTATACTACAGACAATATAAATTGAAACACAAAGTAAAGACCACTGAAGTATTCACTAGCACAGTAGAGACAATGTATACTTATTTCACCATTGCAAAAAGTACTACCTGCAATATCAGCAATTCATTGTCAATAGTTTTTTGCTTGAATTTGCAAAAGTACATAATAAATTATGATCACAAATTTTAGTCCTATAAGTAGCTTGGTCAATTTGTAAAACTCACCACAAAGGTGTAAAGTACTACACTCGGATAAAGGTTGACAATATCAAGTTCATTTGCCTCATGTTGTAGTAGTTTATCTGTACATACAAAAAAGGGTGAGATATTTATGAGAAGATTTTGTCTTATCTACATTTATATGAGTAACAGATACCGTTCATTCCATTTAAGTAGCTGTGAAGATCAAAGGATTACACACAAGCACTTGTGCACTGCATTATGTTAATGACAAACTCAAATGTATAAAACTCTCTGTAATGTATAAAACACTGTATAAAACTCTCTTCAATAGTTTAATATGTCAATTAAAAAAAATAGTTGAATCTTTGTTACTGTTCTAATTTAACCCTGAAGACCTTAAGGATTCATCCTGAAAGCTCTTTGCACAGTCAAAAGCCCAAACAAATCTCAAAACTCCTGGGATTATTGTTGCTCTATGTGGAAAATATAAAAAATTCAGGGCTTTTATTCAGCAGTTAAAGAGATGCAATAGAAGACCTGGAGACAAACTGAGCAATTGGCAAATGCTTCTAGTTTCTCCTGAACTGTAGTACCAGTTGTTTTTCAGATCTCTTTTTATACTTGCAGCTTTCTCATGGACTTTTTCTCTTACAACTAGTTGTAGAGACTAGGAAGAAAATTTGTGAATTGTTATTCATGCACCTTTTACACATCTGAAAAATACAAATAATAAAAACAGAAAGTCTGCCCTTGCAACTATAGGTCACTACAATATTTCACAGAGTATTCCTGGAATTGAAAATAAGACACTGAGGAAATTCTATCAGCTAAGAAGTAGTAAAGGAAACAATCAAATTTTCTTCCCTTGTAGGAGAAAAAGCTGAATATAAGGAAATGCTGTTTATACCTTGCCACAGAGGGGAAAAAAAGGAAGAATTTAGGTTTTTTATTTTGCTCTGTTTATACAGGCTTTTATGATGAACTAGTAGCTTCTAGAAAACATGCATATACATCAATTATCTGTATAAAAATTTCATTTTTCATCCCCATCTCGATTAAACAGGGGGTGTGTTATGCATATTTTCTTCTAAAATGTGAAAACATTATTAACTGTTCTGCGGAAAGCTCATAAAAAATGGTCTTTACACATAGACTTTAATGTGATGATGCCTGGGGCCGGTCATATGTTGCTTACAAGGACTAGTTTATAGCTTAATTCCATCTGTCAAGAAAAACTGATGAACATGGAGTGGAATCAAAGTCTTACTGAAACCATGATCAAAACTCCACACTGGTTTGAAAAGAAGCAGGGTTTCATTGTATGCTCAGCTCCTCTATGGATTGTCTGGAGTAGTGCTCTTCACTAACAGCTGGGGGTGATCACTGTGGAGTATGTTAGTGACCAAAACGTAGATCCAAAATGGGTTTTAGGCACTTGGAGGGAGGCATTAATTTAAATTCAAAGTTGTATTGGTTATCTTAGTTACTGCCTTACTTGGGAAGCAAATTCCAAAGATGCCTCAGCTGACATCTTTAAAATCCTCTAGCCACAGATACATCCTGCTAGCGTTTCAGCATCTCAGCTACAAAGCTGTTTGTGAACAACTCAGGGCATAGATAATGCCTAAGCACGAACAGACTCCAGAAACCAGGTATTTCTCTTCTAAAGGCTTCAGCCTTGTAAGCATTCTTAGAACATGTCTAAGTTATGTCAACAGGATTCAGGACAAAATTCAGTCGTAGTTGCTTCTCTTTTAAAAAAAAAAAAAAAGGCGGCTGTGGAAGGAACTGATGTTACTGTGAAGTAATTGATTGTGAAGGAATGGAAAAAAGCTCCCATTTGACCTGGTACAGAAAGTTCTTAGAGAGTATGGTGAGGAAGCCATTCCCTCTCCTCCCAAAATACAGAATAAGAAATCATTCTAAGCTACCATTTAAACTTTAAATCTTTAATGAAGAATTAATTTCTTGAAAATACAAAAATGCAGAGCAAGCCATTTGCTGTGTCATTTGCTAGCTGTAGACCAACTGATATAACCACAGTGGAAAGACAAGTTTTCACTCTATGTTCAAGTGCGATCGAGAACTGTGGATCATTGGAGCCCAGACTGACTATCATGACTGAAGAGCAGGGTATTCCACATACTGTCAGAAAGGCTTGATAGGACTCATTAATCCTTTTTAAAAAGCACAATGATAGATGTAGAGTCTCTAGCCCTCAATCATCACAGCCTGTTTTCAAAACTGAATACAGTTTACATTATATTGCAATAACATAATCATCTTTCTGATGGATTGTGACTGTGGTCCTTCCTGATTCCCTCATGTGTAGGTGAGATTTTGTTGAACTATCAATATAGCCTTTCTACTCTTAACTGATTAGCAATAGTTCTCATTGATTTTAAAATGGCTTTTATACTTTTATTTTATGGCTTTCCTACTGCCTCCTGTTCAAAAGGTGTATAAATTGTGTTGTTAATCATATGTAAAGACTGGGGTTTGGGGTTGGTGGTTTGTGGTTTTTTTTTTATTTTGTGAGCCAGTTGCTTCATATCTTCTTTCTTCATGAGCATGTAGGGTTTTGGTTTGCACAGAGGAGGCTGAATAAAGTTCTATTTAGACAAAATGGGAATTCAATTATTCTGCAAATATAAGAAAAACATTTCTGTTTTTAACTAAGGGAACTCAGGTCCAAGTTTCAAAGGGAATAACAACTGTTTATGTATTAGTTTTCAAAATTCTAATTATAAATAAGGAATTATCATTATACCAAAAATTATAGTAAGTTCACACACAGATTGCTTTTCTTATTTTTCTATTAATTTTTTGTTATGATTTAGAAAAAAACCCCATAAAATTATTATAAGTACAGGATACAGATGAAGAATGATTGGGTGAGGGTTCATTGATGAAAAGAAAGGAATTAAAGAAAAACATATCTAGACTGCTAGGCAAATTAGATTTTTAAAATACTGTCAAATGTGAGGTCTTAGATGAAGATTTATCATTTTAGTACAAGATTTTAGCCTTTTATCTCTTATCAGTTCGTCTTGGGTTTTTTCCCTTTTTTGACTTCACTTTTCATTATTCCTCTGATAAATGCAGGATTATTTTTTTTAAATATTTCTTTACATCTAAAGTCAGTAAACTTGATATATCAGTTTGACCTCTTTTTTTTAATTTTTTTACCTTTTTGGTCTTGTTCTCTATTTAAGAAAGATATTATCCAGGTTTCAGCTGGGATAGAGTTAATTTTCTTCATAGTAGCTAGCATGGGGCTTTGTTTGGGATTTGTGCTAAAAACAGTGTTGATAACACAGAGATGTTTTAAGTGTTGCTAGGTAGCGCTTGCACTAGTCAAGGACATTTTCAGCTTCCCGTGCTCTGCCGGGTGCACGAGAAGCTGGGAGGGGACAGAGCTGGGACAGCTGACCCCAACTGGCCAAAAGGATATTCCATACCATATGACGTCATGCTCAGCATATAGAGCTGGGGGAAGAAGAAGGAAGGGGGGGACATTTGGAGTGATGGTGTTTGTCTTCCCAAGTAACCATTACACTTGATGGAGCCCTGCTTTCCTGGAGATGGCTGAACATCTGCCTGCTGATGGGAAGCAGTGAATTAATTCCTTGTTTTGCTTTGCTTGCATGTGTGGCTTTTGCTTTATCTATTAAACTGTTTTTATGTCAACCCACAAGTTTTCTCACTTTTACTCTCCTGATTCTCTTCTACATCCCACTGGGGGGAGTGAGCAAGCAGCTGTGTGGTGCTTAGCTGCTGACTGGGGCTAAACCACGACAGATAGAAATGATAAAACTCTTACGAGCCATTGTCTTGCCAGCTAGTTTCTGTACTACTCACAGAAGTGGTTTAGATAATAGCATGCTTACTTAGCTGTATCCTTACATTTCCGAGAGGTGTGAAAGAAAAGATGTTAAATTCCTGGAATAACTCAAGAGGAAAATATTTCAATGGTATGAAAAAAACTAGGGAGATAGTGTACTGGTTTCAGCTGGGATAGAGTTAATTTTCCCCATAGTAGCTTGTATGGGGCTATGTTTTGCATTTGTGACCAAACAGCATTGAAAACACACTGATATTTTAGCTGTTGCGAACAGCCTTTACAAAGCGTCAAGGCCTTTTTCTGTTTTCCACACTGCCCCACCAGCGAGTAGGCTGGGGATGCACAAGAAGTTGGGAGAGGACACAGACAGGACAGCTGGCCCCAACTGACCAAAGGTTTATGATAGCAAAAGACATGGCTATCTCAGTTTAGTCTTTTCTAGATAGTCAAAAGAACACCCTATGTTGACAAATGAAGTCCTGTTTACCAGTGATAACTATTTCTGGGCAAGGCTTTTTTTAAAATGAGAAAGTATGCAACCAACATCTATTGTGTGCTCACTAAGTGAGAATGAGGAAAGATAAAGCCAACCATAAGAGGCATCTTCAGAAGACAGTCTAACAAATATTTGTACCATGTAATTCTGTTTTATTTTGTGCAGATTTTGGGAAATGAAATACAGAGTTCTGGGAAATAAGCTGCTTGCTTTTTTTTTTGTCTTTTGGGTTACAGCTTTCATGGATATAGCTTTTGATTTAGTTTGGCCTTAGAGATTTTCAGAATATGCAAATAATACTTTAAAACAAAACCATTCATAGAAACAGGAAATCAAAGAAAAAAATAAAGACACCAAATAGAGGCCAAACCACACCAAACTAACAGCTATAGATATAAAATTAAGATTCCTAAGTACAAATAAATCCACTCTTAACTCGTACAGAGTTTATAATCCCAGAGAGTTCTGAACTCAGTCAACGGAATCTTCAAGTGAGAGAAAAAAAATCCCAAAACCTACATCTTATTGGATCTTCATAGTCTAAAATCTACTTTATTCTAAAAAGTAAGAAAAAAAATTAGCCAGATTTTTGTCACAATCCTGATCTTGTTCTTTTGTAACATAATATAACTCATTATTATTCTTCCATCCACAAGTCTGTTTTTCACCAAAAAAGTATTTATACTGGAGAGAAAACAAACTAATACTATATTAGCAGTTCAGCACATATCCCACATCTGACACCTTTGTTTCTAAAGGTAATGAAGAATGTAAGAGCAATATAGCCTCACAGAAATAAAGAAGTAAAGAAGAAATAAAACGCCACTATGGAAGGAAAATGGCTTGCTTCTTGGGTTTTTGCTATTCTAATATATGTGAACCAAATAGAACACAATATTGGGTTTTGTGTATATAATAAAACATATAGGTGGACAAAAATAAGGTATATATAAATAAGAAATTATTTGTGACCTAAAACCTCATGTGATAAAGAACTATTTTTCAGGTGTGTTTTTTACAGTACTTGGTACCTTGACGTAATTTCTAGGAATTGTCTAAGAACCTCAGTCCTCTATCTATAGAAGATAAGATACATATAATAACATAGTCGTAGATTTTTGCCTTATATTGTTTTCTTTAGATAAGTACAGCAACAACTGCAAACAGGCTTAAACATGCAGTATTCATCTCTATGGTGATAGAACTAATGTATTTCACTCTGGTTTGTTGAAGTTGAATATTAGCACTCCATTAGTATTCCATTAGCACACTGAGAGTGAAATTGTGTTATTGTCAACGCTGAGAAGGTTTTGTCTATGCACTGGCAACATGAAAGGTACTTTGGACATTCAAAAGACCTGGCTAAGACTGCAGTTAAGGCAGAAAAGGCCACGAAACACTTTAACAAAAAAACAGTTGTTAGTTTTTTTCAGATGCAATACAAAGCCAAGTTTCAAAAACCAAAGTTAACAAAGAAAACATTGTCTCACAATGTCAGTCTATAATAAGGTACCTAATATTTGTTGACAAATGCAGTCTGATGTGATTAACAAATATTATGGTGGTGAGTCAGCACTTACTTTCAAGATGCTTGGAGACAAGCTGAGGGCAAAAATAAGGCTTCCCAGACACCAACAAAGCATGGCAAATCACTGGCCTCTGTTGTTCCTTTCTTAATTTTTAACCTTTCTTCCTTTGGAATTTAATATTCTTAGTCCCACAGAAATCAGACCTTTTTTTCTTTTTTTACTAACTAGCTTGGGAAGAGCAGGATAGTTAATCAATATCTTAAAACAAATCTCATTTCACTTTTGAAACAAAGAACTACAAGTCAGTGAGGTATAATTTATAGATGCTTTTAAAAATAATATTTTTTTTTAAATAATTCCTTGAGGCTTCTTTTTGTTTTAACTGTGGTTTTTCACACTTTATGTTGCAAGTGCTAAGTCAACAATATTTTGTTCCAGTAGTTTATATTGACCTTATGGAGTGTCTGCAAATGAAGAAGTTTGCTATGGCCAATGATTTTATCTTAGCTGCATGTTGTTCTCTGAGTAAAAAATGAACATTAAGATGAATTTATCTAATTTAAAAAAAAAGTCTGTTTTCATTCCATTTCAGCCTGTGTCACATTCAGCTAAAAAATAATCCAACTCCTGTTATGTAGACCCATGCAATAACAATACATTTATACAATAACGTATTAAAAAATACTACCCATACTATGCTCATATTCTGCCTTTCATACTTAGTCTGAATATGGAAATAATCTGATGGTAACATGAAAACCATGCTAGAGACAAACCATTTCCTCACAGCAACTATGTCAACCATCTTCTTGCACATATTTTCCTTTGTAGCCACGTCCCCTGTGCCCACATGTCCTGGGAAATCCTGGTCTCTGCCTTCTTCCTCTCCAGCCTCCAGCAACTCTTTCTTCTTTGTGCCTCTCTGTTGCTCTCCATTTTGTGACACCAACCAAGAAAGCATTTCCTGAGACAAGCAAAGGGAGTGGAGGATGATAAAGAGTTGAAGGCTCCCTCAGCAGCAATGTGTTGGCAACGGACTGGATAACAAATCAATTTGAGTACATGAGAATAAAAGGTTGTTTTAGCCATGGATATAAAGAGATTATGAAAAGAGAGCAAAAATGGGAGGAGGCCCTCCCCTCACGCTACGTTTTTGTTACCCTACCTTTGCTCCCCATCAGTATATACAACCCAGCTCCACTAAAGAGGTTACTTCCACTTGCTTCCTTATGATTAGGCTGTCAGACAGCCTCAGAAATTAAAAAGTTAAGAGAAGCTCCTTATGCAGGTGCAGTTTCCTTATAGTGCAGTTAAAATTTAGCTGTCATCCCCAGCCGCTGATGCTGGCATTGGCCTGAGCAGCCATCATCCCCCTCAAATTCCAGGAAAGGGGAGGATTTTTAAATCATGGTTCTCACACCAGGGGTCCCAGTGAGAATGTGAGAAATGGCAGAGCTGAACCACAGAATGACAAGAATATTCTCCATGATTTTAAATATTTTAGTGATTTTTATTAACATATGGAAAATCTTTAACTGCAATTATAAGTTATACTTTGAAAAAGTTCATTTATTCAGTGCAGGGGATTAGCTTTCATAAGAATAAAAGTCATGCCAGAGCCAAGCCAGTAGGGTCTCCTTGGAAACATTCCTGTTTGAAGCTTTTATTGGTTGCTGATATAGCATATTTTGCTCTGTAGTCCAGGAAAAAAGAATCTATACGTTAATGAAAAGAGTGGAAAGACAAAGTCAGAAAATATAAAGCCTGTACCTTACGTGGTCTGTATATGCATTTCATCTTGTTACAGCAATTATGGGATTACAGGCCCCAGTTCCACTAAGATTTGTCATGATATGGGTAGAGTTTATAATTCAGCTAATGATTAGCTTCAAGTTTTGTTATCCACACACTGTAATAAAAAGCTGACCTGCATTGTCTGGCTCACCTTATGGTAGGAAAAGGATTTTATCGAACTAAAACTAACTGCTGATGCAGGAAAAGAGTAACCCCTCATTCTTTCAGCTTAAATCATGAATATTTCAGACAAAGTATAAAACACATTTTGGACTATTGCTTTTTTCTGAGAGGAAGGTTATGGCACTTCCTGCTGGGGTTTTTTTCTTGGTTTTGGGGTAGGAAGACCATTTTATTAATGACCTACTGTCATATATGAAACACCATTTTTACAGAAAGGTAATAGGAAACTTTTTTCCATTATTAAGGGTAAAAAAATACTGAAAATTTACATAGTCTGAAAATAAAGTATTTCTTCAGCACAACAGAACAAAATCTTATACACAGTACAAACAAAACATCAGGCAACTTAGCCCAGGAAAAGAAATCAGGGCTCTAGAATCTGGGACATAAACCTGGGCTATAAAATCTTTCTAGGTATGTTTTCCGTTTTATGTACAAGTCATTGCCATACTACATACCTCTAAAACTCTGACTCCATTCAACTAAAAACTTATAGGTAGGATGCGTTAGCTTAAAGGTTTCTTTTTCAATTATTTTCAGTCAACTTGGATTTGCATAGCAGCTAAAATCCATACTTGTATTTTACAGTGAGGGCCATTTTTCACTATTGTGTGTATGCATTTTCCCCCCTCTTCACCTGAATATAAGTGTGAGAGGGTTCATCTGCTCACAAATGCTGTTATTATAGGCCAAAGACCCTTATTCTGCTCTGTAGAGATTGTCTAGACCAGACTGCTTGCTTCATTAGTATCCTCTCAGCACAGGACTCAGAATACTTTTCAACATCAGATAACACACTTAAGACCAGAAGATCAACAGCCACCAGAGTCACATGTCACGGGAATGATCAGGGAGGATCAAGAGCATTGCCAGCATTGTAGTCCCTTGCAGTAGAAGAGGATTTAGTAGGTAAATTCCTAGATAATTCCATTACCCATTCACCTTCTCAAAGCTTTGGTTGCTTGGTAGAGAAGATTGTTATTTAGCAGTTAAAGCTGAGGAATGAGAGCTATAGGTTCTGGTTTTTATTATCTCTGCTTCAGTTTACTGTGTCTTCTTGCATGCCATTGCATCCACAGCTTCCCACATCCGTAAAATAAATGAATCTGCACAGCCTTCAGCTCAAACTTGTAAGAAGCTGCAAACAGCCTTGCTTTGCTGCAGACATGCTAGCCAACAGCTGTGATTTCCTCAGATTTGCTGTGTCCACAAATCTACCAAAACTAGGATTATTTTTATTTACCTAGTTATACACTAATAATTTTATCAGACCACTATATACAATAACAAGGCAGATTAGAGGACAAGGACTCTGTGATGTTTCTTCTATAGTTGTATGAGACATATTCAAGAAGAATATCAGAAAATGGCGTTGTCCAATGCATTTACCTTACAATCCAGGTAAATGATTGCAGATCCTATAATCGTGCTTAAACTAGGTTTGAACTAACTGACCCAAATACTTTCAGCTGGACAGATGCCGCAACAGTATGGGTTTTATTCACTGAATAGCTTTCCCCAGCTGGACATGTGCAGATAAAATTAAGGCCTGTGCTACTGTGATCATTGAGCCTTAAGTATCACAGAAAAGCTGTTAAAGCTAATGCTGGCATGACCTTCTGTTATACCTCTCATCTGGAAAAAAATCCAGACTTGTCAAAGGGTGAGAAAGGGAGAGAGAGAGACAGAATGGCAAAGCTGCACTTATGCTGAAGCTTCTGATCTACTTCAGGTAATCAAATCCAAAAAGAAAAAAGAAAAAAAAAAGAAAAAAAAAAAAAAGAGAAAAAAATAAACTGCACAACTTTACTTAGCCTCCTAGTTTATTATACTCTTTGAACTGTATATTATGTGCTCTAATTCTTCTGGATATTTAAAGCTATGATGTTTTTATTGTTTACTTTGGCTCACGCCCCTAATTGCATTCTGGTTTTGGATTAGAACAATTGTTTCATTGAGATAACTATTCCCTTTTGCATCAGAACTGTATAATTTGTGTGAATTCCTATCAAGAGTGTATACAGTCTTGCAATGCACACAGTTATTTGGAACCTTGTCATTATTTTCTGCAATGGCACATGTAAGAATATGGTAAATTTTACAGAAGAAAATGTATTTCAATGGAAACAATGTTCTGCTGTTATATTAAAACTGTGACAAGTACCTCATTCACAGGGCTATACAATCAATTATACATATTTCATATATCCTTATATTTGAGAAACTTACTTCAGCTTCAGTGTTACTCACCTACTGCCTATACTTCTTTGATGTCCTCTCATTTTTATTTTTGGGAACTATTTGCACAAATGATAATGGGCAACTGAAGAAAACTTTGAGAAAGAACGAGTCATTTCCATGTAGAAATAAATCTCACAGAATCTTAATTGTCTTTCAGGAAATTTCTCACTTTGAGTCTTTAGGCCAGATTTTTCCAGGCTTTTCCATACCACTGACATTTATCAACAACCACGGATAGATTCTGACTTCAGAAAAAGAAGTTTAAGGGATTATGTTTCTGCAGAAAGCTTTGTTTGCATAGCTTGTTCTTAAAAAAAAAGAAACAAAACAGTACAGTTCTGCACAACTGAATTAGCAGAGGACACTATCTTCTCAAGTTCGGAACTTGACAGAAATGTAGAAGGGACAGCAGAGATCATCACAGCAAACATCACTCTTTTTTTCCTTCTTAGTGAAATTAAGAATGCTCTAACCACTACTTGTGAACAAGTCATCACTTGTGTGATCAAGGAGGCTGATCAAGGATGCCATCCTTCCCGCTCTCCACCCGTGCAGTTCACTCTAAGCTCTCTGTTCTAGGACTTCATTCTGGTGGGGAGCCACAGCTCCCGGCTTGCAGACCCAAAAGCCAACCCTTGCCATCCAGGCAGAAACATGTACGAAACAGATATGTGTAGGTATCATGTCTCCCACAACTGCCTTAACAATAGAAGAGCCCTTTAAGTGAGGGCCTCAGAAAGAAAGAAGTGGTTTGAGCCTTCAAGAAAGTACCGCTATTTGAAAGCAGTTATGTGCATGACATTCCTGTCTAGTAGCCACTTACCAAAAGTGAAATTTTTCTTCATTACCAGTTCTATAACACAGGCAGGGAAGACGAATCAACCCTTCACTCCTCAAATGCTTCTCCAAAAATGACCCTGTCCTAAGAGGGTTTTTTAATTATATGTAACATTTGAAAAATAAATAGAAGGCTCAGCAAAAAAAAAAAAAAAAAAATTTTTAGGGATCCTAGTTTTTGACAGAAGATACGGAAAAGATTTGTTTTAAGCAGACTGACAGTCACATTCTTATTCACAGCCTCTATCCGCAAAATTGAAGTCATATTTCATCTTCTTACACTGCACAGAGGTTAGAACTTCACTTTAAACTGACTCTGAAAGGTGATGCTGCTGTGCATGTGAGAGAATGGAGTGCTGCTACCAGTCCACACTTTGTAATTCAAGTTCTTTCCTAAAGATCAGGTTCAGTAGACTTAACATAGGAAGGATGGAACATGAATTATACTGCAGACTAATTGTAGAATGGAATTATTTTACAGCATCGTATATATAAAGGTTAAGAACAACAGCCTTTAGAAATTATACTTTTACATTGCTTTGTCTATTCTGTATGTTTGTTTTTGGGATAAATTAGTGCAAACAGAGGAGATTGTAATCTTTTGCATTGCCTGAATAGTATAAAATACTAAGACAGATAAATTTACTAATTCTGACACTTTAAAGGCTTGTGGTTTTAAAAGTAGGTCATGTAAGGCACAAAAAATGCCTTTCAGCAATTTGGACTGAGCAATGCCAGATCTTTTCTTCTTTTAGTATAAATATCTTGAAATAATTCTACTCAGTGATAGAAATTTTTAACTCTAGCTTTTATTTAAAATCTTAAGTGATAGATGTCTGCTTCCCATCTGCATTTGGGCATAGTTGCATACAATCAGACAGCATTTTCAGTGTGATCATTCATCATGCTCACAAGTGTGAAGTTAAAATGCAAAGAGGAAGTGAAAACATATGTCTCAGCAATAAAAGAAAACCTTGATAAAAGCATCCCTTTTGTTAAAAGAAAAATTCTAACAGAATTAATAATCAGACTGTCTTTGTTTTTCTGTTATTCCTATTTGATTTTGTTTACCTCAGATTAAAATATTATTTCTCAAAATGTGGTATAAAAAATGCAGGCATATAGAAGCTGAAAGTAAAAGCCACCACCTTAAGTTGGAAAAGCTGCAAGAATGGCAGCAATTTCTTCTATGCCACTTTATGTTCTTACAAACTGTCCAAATAAAGACTTTTGGTCACTTGAAAATGCTGTATTTCATGTAAATCTCCACATCACAGGAATAACAGTTGGAGCTTTGGAATTAACTTCAATAGAGCCAGGATTTTAGCCCATATCCCATAACTGTGTAGGGTAGAATAGGAAAATGACACTGCAGTATTATATCAGTTGTGACCTACACCTTTTCCTTCTCCTCTCCATTTCTCTGTCCCCCATTCTCTCTCTCCCCCTTTAATGCTGTTACAGCCAGGTACCTCTCTGTGCTTACCCAGCAAATGCCTCTTTCCTCTACCCGCTTCTTAACATCTGCTTCTTAAAACAGTTTCCTCTTCCTCTTTAGTCATCAGTAGTGCCCAAAGCACATCATCCATTATATGCGTGAACATTTCTGTTTCTAACTTTGCATTGTTGGAACCTGCTCACCACACAGACATGCACATGTCTGGCTTTAAATACCCAGGCTTGATGAGCACAACATGAATATAGATCAATGAAGTTAACAACGAGCATAAATATTGGCAGCGTCAGAACCCAAAATTTCTAATATTCAAATACATAAACAAGCATCTGTTTCACATAACCGTGCATACTCTTCTGCTTCAAAATTAAAACTTTCTGGAATAATCATATGGGTGTTAATTATGTGTTTAGATACACACAGAGCTGGCAGCCAAACTTGAGTCAGGCTACTTTAATGCTATCTGCCTCAGTTGGTGATGATGTGCAATATTCTCAAATGTCAATATAGGTATACAATTTTTTTAACTCTCTGTTGTAATCCCATCTAAATCCTTGCTTTAAACAGAGTTTAGATCAAATAACTATAGTCTTCTTTCTATATGGCAAGTCATGAATTAATCTTTCTTCTAACAGTTAGGGACTATTCTCCAGGTCTTCATGTAAAAGACTATATTTTGTCCCTACGATAAAAAATTCTGTCACTTGAAATGATGAAATAATTATTGCAGCTGTACAAAAGGTTTAAAATATACATATTTAAGGTTTCTAAGTGGATTTCAATTGCAGATGTCAAACACTTCAGAATTCAGATCCAACCTGTTAGTATTACCCTTACACTTACTGGTTAACATTATTTAAATTAAACACCCTGTAATTTCTTATTGGTGCAACTTGATCTTATTTCTAATGCCCAACAGTTAAAACAAAATAACTTTTTTCATAAATCCTTACAAATTTCAAAACATCGGGGTAAATTTGAATTTTGAGAAGTGATTCATTTCTCATTTCTAACTCATAAAGCATTTGAGTTAAGCTCCAGGAAGTATTGAAATCCTTTTAGCCAGTGAACAAGTACTTTGGTAAAGTATGGATTTTCAATCTAGCATAAGAATTTCAAGTTGTTTACACACGGAGGATTTCAGCTGCAACCTGAGAGTGGCTTTAAAGAAAACTCATGCCAAAGACAACTTAAAAGCATTCTGGGTAAGTACCTCTAATATCAACAGGGTGAATGAGTTAATGTAGCCTAATCTTCTTTCTAATGTCCTGAAAGAACATTACAGAAAGCAGGAAAACAACTTAAGTGCAAGTACAATCCAGAAAATATGTGCTATTTTCCTGTGATCTGTACGATAAAAAGTGCATTTTGAAAGAACGAGGAAAACAACCTTCAGTTGTTTTAGCTATTTTCTGTAATGGCCTTTGTTTAAATGATTGATAAATAAAGATTCTACATAATATGGCATTATCTATTAATTAAGTAAGCATCTGGGTGTGCTTGCTAAGTTATTCTCAGATAGCTTTACCAAGGAGTTCATCTACTAATTCATCTTCCAAACAAAAAATTCCTAACTTTTGAACATGCTAGATTACAGACCTGAACCCTGGAAATATAATTCTTTAAAAACACAGCTCCCCTGACTTCACTACTGGACTACCTCTATACTAAAACTTATTACGGGTCCTGAAACAGAAGACAGAAATCTCGATTCAACCCGAACTCAGGTTATTCAGTATTTTGTGAGAAACTGTACTGGTCACTTGTAATTTGCATTAGCTGAAAACTTTGCTTAGGAAGAAAATGTCTTCATGTTGAATGAAATAGTCATAAGGAGAACACTGCATTGGATATCCAAACAAAGTTCTAAAAACCAGGCCCCTCTCCTTTTAGCATGATCCAGACTTTTTAGATAACATGACTGCATTCCCTTATGGTCACACAAACTACGCAGCCACAACCCTGAAATCCTCTCTGACGACTACATCAGTAGTTTGTGTTCTTCCTGGCAATTCAGTGCACCAGCCAGCTGAACAGCCACTGCAATTATGGTAACAGGAGAATTTATCTTCCACCAAGTAATGCCTGCAGATGTAAAGAAAGCTGGAGGACTGGGCTGTCAGCTCCCTGCCATCTAGGGGCTTCAACCCACCTCTCACCCACTGCAGTAAGCACACTAGCCCCACGCTCAGGTCACCTGCGTAACCTGTTTGGCAGCCAGGACCAAAAGAATCAAAAAAAGGAAAAGCAGCAGAAGGAAGAGTGGTGTCAGCCTAACTGCTAGAAAAATAAGGGTAGGCCTAAGAGTGGGAGGGACAGAGCCTCAAAAAGCAACAAGGTACATTATCGCCAAATTTAGACAGGCTAAATGCAGTTATGGAATAATTATAAACATACATGTAAGAATACAAGGGAAGTCAAACCATTCAGATTATGTATTACATACCCACAGAGTGAGAAATTGTCCCTAAACAACTGATCCTAAAACGTATGGGGAGGAGGGGGCAGAGAGAAAACAGGTAAGAGACTTCCATGACTACTTTGTTCTCTCCAGTCAAGTCACCATAGGGGCCTCAAGATTGTGTGACCACAGCAAGGCATAAAAAAATATACATTTATAGAGTTAAATTAGTCTTTGAAGTGTCATTTGCATAAATACAGCTATTGTTAAAGGGCAAATAAATAATCCTTTAAAATATTTTAGTGTCTTCATTTAAAATAAAGTATATTTCCCATTATTTTTGCTACAAGGAAAAAAAGGTGCCTGTATTTTGACACTAGGCTTTTGAGTCAAATGATGCAACATCTACAATCTTTGCTAACTGAAAATTAATATATAATTCTTACTGACATGGACATCAAACAAAGCTAGGGTTTTACCTGCATTTTACAAGTTAGTACCGTCTACGAAGATTTGTAACATGGGTGGAAATTGTTTAGTGAGTGAGGACCTGGTGTTGAAGGAAAATATCATGTCAATTTCTGATTTCTTTTCCTCTGTATGTTTAATTTGCCCTCTGAGGAAAATAAGTGCCTTTATTGAAGTCTCCGTCCAATACAGATACGATGCGTAGTCTCAGGTCAATGGCATCTCCTGATGTTTTGGTTTCAATTCTTTTTTGGCTACTTTGCCTTGTCTATAACATGCATCGGTAGGTTATAAAACAGCTAATGCTTGTATTCTTTCTTCCCTGGAATCTGAGATTTTCTACCTAACTTTAAGCAAGCTTAGCAACTTCTTCACAGAAGAACCATGTAAGGTATTTCTCAGTTCCGCCTGTTTTGAATTTAATCTGTTTAAGCAAGTTATTTGGAAATATATATGCATACATATGTACATAACATTTATTAAGGTAAATTCATTTGGCATCTTAACCTGAATAAAAAATTTCAGTCAGGCTTCAGCAGTTGTGGCAATCCAGAAACTGCCTTGGTGAAGATGTGTGTCTGGATGTTCAGCCAGAACACTGTGCAAATTCTAAGGTTTTCTGCAAAGGAATACTTTTTAAATGAGTAGTTTTAGGATCTGAATTAAACTGCAGAAAAGGTATCATAACCCATGTCATTCTACTGAAGCCTCAACTGCATCCTGAAGAAAACCACAGAGCAGTTCCTTTCACATGAAGCTGTCCTAGATAACATATGTGACCAGGTGCAGGAGGCATTCATGAAGAAGACACAGTTGCTGTCAACCCTCTTATCTGCTTTCTCAGGGAAGAAGGTCCTTTTCTCTTCCCACACTGTCTAGATATTCCCTCTCTTTTCAGACCACGCAAAACATTTGTCTCACTGAAGTCTATGCAAAAGACATGATTTCACTTTTACCTCTAAGTACTTCACACAGAGTCATACATGCCCTTGGGGGCACTGCATGGAGACCCAAATATCCTCTTAAACAAAGCCATTCATGGGATGTACAACAGAAGGTTGCCCATGACTTAAAACAAATTTCCTTACCTGATGCCTGGGATCTCACTGGTTCCCAAAGGCACCCACAATCAAGATACTCGTTTTTCTGCACTCTGAAAAAGGTGGGCAAAAAAAGGAGTGGCCAATGTTTCCTTAGATCGCTTCACATTAAGATTTAACTATACAGAGAAAGGAAGAAGAATAGACAGACTGAGTAAGCAGGAAACTACCTTTGCATTAATAATTTGGTCAGAATAGTTAAATTGGAATATGCAGTCCTCAAAACAGAAATTAAGTAAATCTGATAGCTTTCTTAGCTGACAGACAAGAACAGAGTGAAGTCTTCTAAACCTATTAGTAGGAGTGGCTTAAGATAAAAGGCAACTTTCTGTCCGATAGGTCTCATAATCTGTGCACCACCAGTGCAAGTTATTCAAGAGTCTCAAAAGTTACTTAAAGGAGACAGTTTAAAGCACTCAGTTCAGAGCCAAGAGGTGTTAAAACCTCTCTAATTTGAGTAGAAATATTAAGAAAGGAGAGGCCTGATTTTAGCAAGCACTGGACATAGATGAAAACAGTCTGAGCACTGAAATATGACTATGAGGAGAGCAGTGTCGTGATGAGAGCCAGAGAAGAGATGGGAAGAAGGCCCACTTCTCAAGATGATAGACCAGACCATGAGCTCTAAAATAAGATATACAAAATATATAACAAAATAACTTAACAGATGGCAAGCAAATTAGAATCTATTCAGGCGTAGATATAACAACTGAATCCACAAAGTTAGTAAAACTGTGTAAAATTCACTTACGGAAAATCACAAAGGACAACTCAGTCTCACAGCATAGTAATAAGATTTAGTAATAAGATTCCTCTGGAATGCAGAGAAACATTCCCAATCCAAAAGACATGATATAAAAAAGGGCTACAGCTTAACACTTCAGATAGAAATGTAATGATAATACTAAATATTATAGCTTCATTTCATTGTTTAATTTTGTTATTTTAGGGGATATGTTTGCATTTCAGTCAGCATCATGCTGGAACACTCATGGTGTTCCCAGTTTTAAGCCTTTGGTTTTAGCTTTTTAGCTTGACCCATCCTTTAAAAATCTTTTAAAAGCAACAAAAAGGATTGTAACTGGTCTTATAACAGGAAATATGACACAACATGTGTGAGTGTATATTCATATCACAGGAATTACATCTTTTTTTTACTGACTGCCAAGACATAAGGCACCTTAGGAAATGTATATTGATAAAGTAGATTACTTTAGCTCTAACCCTGCCTCAACCACATATCCCTCAGCCCTGCCTTGAACTTTAATTATGATTAGTATGTGTGGAACACGCAGAGTACAATTATGCCCTGCAATGCAAATGTAGGCCTCCCATGGAGTTCAATAGAAGCTGCGTGCATATGTCCGAGGACAGAAATTGGCTCAATATGTTTAATAAAAATCATCTCTCCTGCCCTCTGCCTCCAGGCAGATTCCCGTTTGTAACCCTAGTATCATTCATGATTAATAACGCACATGTGTTAAAAATGAAAACTCTCTTTCTGCCTATCGTGTCTCTGCACTCATTGTTAATAAACATGTTTATAATTAAAATCTTCTCCTGCTGCCTTCTCCTTGCCAGTAGCAGATTCTCAACACTGATCCCACTCTTATGAGCCATAACAAATATATCTAAAGTTAAAATCGTCTTCTCCAGCTGTAGAAATCCTTTGCCATCCGGTTTTCATCTTCAGTTCCTGGAAACATTTTGGCGGCAGATACAACTCCTCCCCGATGCATCTCTCAATTTGACTGCCACTCTTTTGAGCTGATTTTAACAGGCTGCTTTAAAGCAGGAACAAACCAGAGCACTCAGAAGGTCAAGAGTTCCTCTGCCACATGCATCTTGAGCCCTTGGATGAGCATAGTGTGCAAGAGCAAGGTAACCAGGGTAAGAGGCAAACTCACAGAAGAAAGGCCATGATTTTAATGCCAGCCTATGTATCTGCCACATTGCAAACTGCTCTCACAAGCTCATGGCTTTTCAGCTGAACAATAGTTTTTCCTTGACAGATTCCCCTCTTCCAGACCATTTCTAACAGGTGTAATTTCAGTGCTATTCTTTACTGCAGTAACCTTTGGCTGCCTGAATACTGCTAAACTAGAGCCCTTGTATTTTTAACTATCACTTCTAAGGTGTGTATTGAAAAGTAGAGGCAGATGGTTACTGTCATAAAAATACAGAAAATGCAGCTATTTGGTTTTGTCAAGTGACCAGATTAACCATACGCAAATGGCAGTTGTACTTTGGCCTTCATTCTGCGGACAACTACAGACCATGAACTAATGGCCTCCTCAGGTCCACAGATAAAACAAAGGCCTTGCAGGGATGGGGCCCTCCATGGGTGTGAGAAGGAGGAATGCTGATCAATGGAACCCAGGGATCTATTAAAAAACCTGTTAAATTCAGCACAGCCAAGAAAATGAAGACTGTATGAATAAATCAATAACATCTCCATTTCATCTCACCCCAGAAATGCTCAACGCCCTTCTTTTTTTTTTTATCAAAGAGCAAATAAAAGGGGAGGTGGGATGGGACTCCTTTAATACATTAGAAAGGTCTAATGTGAGTCAATTGCAGTAGGGCTCAAGAAATGTATTCCATAGCATTTCCAAAAAAAAAAGGCCTTGTGTCAACACAAGGGACAATATCAGATTGTGCTGATACTCAACAGTGCTAATATTTAGTTACAATAATAGCTATTAAGACCTCATGTTTTTCTCTACAGTGAGTGCTCTGACTGGAGATCACAGAGTTACTTGGACTAATGTGAAACCAGCCATCACAGATGCTACAATGGAGACATTGTTTATAAATGGAAACATAAATGTTCAAAAAATGACAGTACTCTCTTACTATGCCATGGAAAAACCAACCAACCAAACCCAAAACCCACAAACCAAGCCAAACAACCAAACAAAAACCCAACACACGCACACACAAACAAAGCCAAAACAATAACAACAACAAAGAAAGAGGATCCCTGAACAAGATATCCAACTGTACTTAGAAGACAATGAACAAAACCATGAGATTCAGGAACCATGTATCCTGCTTTCAGAGACACAAGTGTGTTCTTCCAGGCTCTGGATCTGCAGAACAAAATGCAATAATGACCTATTAGAAGTTTCCCAAAAGTAGAAGAGAATTACCCTTGAGAAGTTTTATGGGGAAGATTATGAAGAGTGTGAGACAGTGACAAAAGGAGATGCATTTGCTTTGGAAGTATAGGCTGTATAGGCCTACTCAGATCCAGGAAAGATAAGCCGTTGAGAATGTCCAGTTTGCTGCTTACACTTTCTCTTAAACAATTGTTTGACTGAGTTATAGAATCATAGAATCCTTTAGATTGGAAGAGACCTTTAAGATCATTGAATCCAACTGTGTGCTTTGTTGCAAATAGCATTTTCACCACTGATCACCAGTCTTCCATTCTGCTGGGGAAGAGAGCTGTAGGATGAGAGCACATGTCATGGGAAAATGGAAGCCAAGATGGGACTGCAAATTAAGGCCCACCTTAAAAATGAGAGAATTACATGAGTCAGGTAACCGCTTCTGGCCTGGGACTTGATAATGAGGACATAATGAGGAACAGAAAAAAGTCATAGGTGCATTCTACTGTACACAGTTTTGGGCCCCACCAGTTTAAGAAGGACAGGGAACTGCTTGAGCAAGTCCAGCGGAGAGCTACCAAGATGATCAGGGGACTGGAGCATCTCCCTTATGAGGAAAGGCTGACAGACTTGGGTTTGTTTATCCTGGAGAAGAGAAGACTGAGGGGGGAATCTTGTCAATACTTATAGTATCTGAAGAGCAGGTATCAAGAGGATGGGACTGGACTCTTTTCAGTGGTTCCCAATGACAGGACGAGGGGCAATGGGCACAAATTGGAACACAGAAAGTTCCACCTACATGTGAGAAAAATCTTCTTTCCTGTGAGGGTGACAGAGCAGTGGAACAGGCTGCCCAGACGGGGCATGGAGTCTTCTTCCCTGGAAACATGCAAAACCTGCCTGGACATGGTCCTGTGCCCCCTGCTCTGGGTGTCCCTGCTCAAGCAGCGCGGTTGGACAGGATGATCTCCAGAGGTCCTTTCCAATGCCTACCATTCTCTGATTCTGTATATACCTCCCTGTGAAAAAAGCACATATAGAAGCTGTGAGGGGTTGATCACCCTTCTAGGGTATTGCAAGTCTAGTTATAAATTCTGTAATAGAAATGTATAATTCTCTATAAGCTTTATTTTGTAGGAGGATTTAAAAAATATACAGATTTTCTGAACCTCACTTCTTATATAGGATTCTGCAAACCCATCTGCCCCCCTTACTGCCCAATACACCAGGGTGGACTGCAAAAAGAAAAGGTAAGAACCTAGTTCAGAAGAACAGCATTCATGAGTGTTTTGACTGTGTCAAAGAGATTTATTTGAGCTCAGAATTTGGCACAGTATACCAAGTGCAGCATGTTTGGAAGAGTTCCTGCTGGCTGTCACATACCATATAGCTGTTCTGAGCTAAAAGCTGCAATCATTAAAATGCATTGTTAGTGCTTGAACTTGTAAAAATTAATAATATTAATAATAATTAACATGTAAAGTAACAAAGAAAAAGAAAATTTTTTTCTAAAAAAAAATGAAACCTATTATATAACCAACTGTAATTTATTTCGTTTGCCTAAGGAGAAAGTTTGGTTTACCTTCTTTTTAGTAACACTGTTAAGCATTCCAGCAACGTTTAGTGCAGACAGCTATTTGAAACTAAAGATGACAAGTCACATTTACTATGCAATCAGCACAATCTCCAAGGAAAGACTCTTCTCACATTAAATGCAACATTTGGTTCAAGTTCCAGGAAGCTGAAATTTTATTATTGCATTCTTTAAAAAGAACATGAGCCTTGTACAATTAGAACTGATTATAATCAAGTTCAAGGTAGGCGACATTTCCCATGACCTCCCCTGAAGTCTTTGGATGTCCTGTGTCTTACATTGGTTCTCTTCCATATGCTTGCCCTGGACTTTGCATGGGGCTGACATTTAGGGTCAGACCAGGCTTAATGTTGTCATGATTGAGGTTTTTGTGTTTTTTTGTGTGTTTTTTTTGTTTGTTTGTTTGTTTTTTTAATGGGACCATCTGCCACTGCACCCTCCTAGGGAAAATGCTTTATCTTCAGGTGTTGTGGGAAATACATATCCATCACGTGTGGTAAACTATCAAATATTTTACAAAATTATCTTAGTTGTAATACCCGTCTTCCTCAAACCCAGTCTGTTGATTAGGCCTCAATCAATAGTTAGCAGTATTAGTTTGCCAATCTAATCGTAGCAAATGGAGTTCGTGACAAGCAGCCTCTACCTTTAAATAAAATTGTAAAGTGCACACTTAAAGGATATTTTAAGCTTCAGGAATGCCCATTTAATTTTAAAAGACCTGGGGGAGTATTTATACACTCACTATTTCCACTCTGTCTTTTAGGAGTCCTTCACTATTACCAGAAGGGGACACCTGCTGGAAATAAAAATCAAGGACAAAAATAACCACTGATGATTTGCTGCTAGATTGTCGCTTGCAACTGCAGGAATCTAATGGATGTGATCATTTAACTCCACCAGCACATGCTCTTTATACTCAACACTGATGTCTACAAGGTTATTCATCTTGTTCCCCTACAAAGTGCTCTGATTTAAATACTTTTTACTGGGAAACTTTTCAGTGCATTAGGTAAAGTGCTCTCATTTAAAGTTCCAATAAAAGGCACACTTCCTAGCCACCACACTCATCTGTGTTCTGCAAAACTGACACCTAAATTCTTTCATTTGCATTTTATGGTTATGTTTGTAATGGCATTAGTTCAATTTCTGGATATAAGCAGAAAGTATTATTTCAGTAAAGTAATTCCTTACATACTGAAAAATAAATTAGAAGGAAAAAAGCAGGAGGAGATATGCAGGGTGAAGAAGAACAGTTTGAAGGTACATGTAGATCCAAAGAAAACAATTTCCATAATTTGGTCACTTGCTTTAAATATTAAAAATTAAATAGAAGTTACACTGGTAAGGACAATAACACATTAGCGAACATGTAACAAAAAAAATTGCATTATTTTGTTGTTGGTTAAAACTATTTCATCAACAGTTCACACATCCTAATTCTCTGTAAGCAGATTCTTACTGCAGAGTGCACAGCACTGTTGATGCATTTTGGGGTAATGAAATAATAAAACTCTTGCCATTCAAGCTGCAATTTAAATCTGAGCTCAAGCTTAAGCACCATTAGGAGTTAGCCTTCATCAGAAAAGAAACAGAACAGAGAAGGAGAAAGATAGATACTTGCACAGAGAAAAAGTGTTTGAAGATTTTTTTACATACTTCATACAAAACAAACATGAATGTGAGAGCTCGATTTGCTTGCTTCTTCAGTAATCCTTTCATGATCAGGTGCAAGATTAGAAGTGAATACTATGAAAATGGAAGTTAGAGATAGGATGTTATTCCATCGAAGATAACATGTTTTCTCACCTCACTGAAGTTCAGTACATTGTGTCCTGTATTAACAGAGTTCATTGAGGTAACAAGAAAGAAAATAATGAGACTTATTTTGGTTTTCCCAATGTGTACTAAATGTTTCATAAAAGACAAGAGGCTAAATCTAAAACATAATGAGGTACCTGTCATGCATCTTGAATAGAACTGAGGTGTCTGTGTCCACAATTCAGATCCAGACAATATGCTCCACTGCCCCTCACAGATCCAGATGTGTTTGGCCTCCATTGGGCTGACACCCCTGGGGTCTGCTTGATGTGTCAGCCTAACTAGACCCCAGCAGGACACTTTTCCAGCCCAGAGGATCAACCAGATAAGTACCTTTGAAACACACCTAATGTGCATATCCCACCAGAGCAGGTCTCCCTGTGCAGCCATTGCCCTCTCTTAATCACAGTTAGCAGAAAATATAGTAGTCTTGGGGTGTCCTGCCTTTTACATACAACAAAGAAAGATGCACCACGCAAAGTGAGACATCAGACCCCACTTCCCCCCTCTGCAGGGGGGGTTTCAACCTTTGCCACCCACTCTCCAAGACAACATTCCAGCAGGGGACTCTGGGAGGCAGAGAGGGATTCAGTGTGCTGATCCCAGCTCCAGGGCAGGTCATGTATTTGGCATGAATCAATCAAAGCCACAGCTGATGCTGATTCACAGCTTATTTTGGGGGTGTGTATTCATCTGTATATTTTTATGTATTTATAAGTACATATATACAACATGTTACATATGAGGGGGGAAGACAAAAGACTGAGAAGTGACCTATTTTTGAGGGATCAGAAAGGCATCTTAGTGAACAGGGTTAAAAAGACTTTGGAAAAAAATAAGGGTTAAGGATTTCTTCTGCCAATGTAAACAGTACTTGCACACTAGTTCTAAAGACGTGTTTCTCATTAGTCCCAGCAAAACGTAAGATAAAAAGCAGAGAAAAAATATAACATAAAGCACAGAAGTGGTTTAAACCAGTGACACCAAGTGTGTGCTGAGTCAGTACAATCCTGGCATTAATGAAAATGTTGCAAGTGGCTGCCATTGATACTAGAGGAAGAGTGCAATTTTCATGCTGCTAATGGTTCCTCTATGCACACCTAATGATGCAAAGGCTTTTCAAATGCAAAACACTTTAAAATACTTTTACCCAGCCATAGTTATATTAAAAGCTCTGAGGATACCTAAAAAGTCATATCCCAAATGTTTTTTTCCCCACTAGTTTTATGTTTATTTAACATGTTTCAGTTTAAAACCTGAAAGCGAGTAATTTCTCTACACTGAGCAGATTTCCCTTTACTCTTAGCCAGAGAGTATACACCTGGAATGTATCACTCCCTCCTACCTTTTCTGTTGCTGTAGTGCATTGCAAGGGCTGAACAGATGACACTTAGATAACATAAGTCACAGTGGGAGAATCAGCTAAGATATAAACTTGAGTGCAACTTTGAATTCAACTTTGAAAAGAGATCATTGCTGGGAAGAATTAAAACTCTAAGGCAATCCCAAATAAAAAAAAAAAAATGTTTGAATACTACATATGGGGGTTCTTTTCCAGTAATTCTCTGGTAGAGTAAGTCCTCTAAATAATTTTTCTTAACATTTTTAAAAGATGTGCGGCACAGTGGTACTACACAATGGAAGAGGAATTATAGCTATCGTTTCAGATGAGGTGTGTTGAAAGAACTAGGACTGACGCAGTTGGCAGCCTTGGAGTTTGTCTTCTTATTACTACCATCTGTGTCAACTTCAGTATCCATTACAAAGAGAATAAAGCAGGAGTGCTTTCATGTGTACGTGACCCCGTTTACGTGCAGACCTTCAATATCTGCAGCAGAGACTGGAAGTGTGCTCATTCTCCACTAAACACAGTGAGAGATTCCAATGGCCAGATAACAGTTCTGTTTATCAGCTTGTAAACAAAATTCAGTGATAAAATTGTGCTTTTCTTCTTTTCCATAAGTCTTGCTTCTGGATTTTTTTTTCCTACCAACTGTCATGATGCTGATGAAAAACAATCTTTTTGCCTTTTTGAACCTGATGTCTCTTACGACAGCAATCTTTTATAAAACCTAAGAGAGCAGTAGAGTAGTGCTTTAAGGTTTTTTTTTGTTTGGTTGGTTGTTTTTTTTAAATAAAAACCAATCATGACAGCTGAAAGTAAGTGAATAAAAATTGTTCCACCTAAAATGCGAAACAGTTGGCTTATAAATAGGCTTGGAAGCAGCCTGAATTATTTCAGGGAAGCTAAGTGGACTGTAACCAACTGCAAGTTTAATATCCAAAAAAATACTGCTGATACTGGATTTTTAAGATTCTCTTACTTAGTTTGTAAGAAGATGACATCATTTGAAGACTTACTGGGATGATTGTTGAATGGTAGTTTATATACACCTTTCAAGCTAGCAGGAAGCAGAGAATATTTAATTGGGTATAGCATAAGGCATGACTATGCCCTGCTTGCTGATGCTGGAAATGTGATTTTTTTTCTTCAAAGACTTCAAGAAGTTGGGTTGACCTTCCCATAGTTTCATCTTGCATAACAGCCACCTTTGACAGAACAGTTAATAGCTAAGCAAAGGAAACGCAAATGAGGAACTGTGAGGGCTGCTTGTCACATTAGTACATTTTTTGTTTTGGGTTTTGGGTTTTTTTTCTATTACAATATTACCTGTCCTTTCTGTATCTCCCTTTATAGTCTGTAATAATCGATCCTTAAAAAAGGGCTGATTAAACGCTGCTTTAACATAGTGAAATACTGATATCCCTACAGAGCTACTCAAGGAATACTGAAATGGAGGGGGAGCGGTTGTGGGGGAAGGAGAGTTATTTTTATTTGAATTCCATTCCTAGCTAGCAGAGAGATTCTAATGTGTGTGAGATCACAACGGGCATCCTCTCATTACACAGTAATCTCCCATCATGGAGCACAGTCCCTAATGGGGCGTAATTGTTGCCCATCACATCAAAATAATTTTTCCAACAGCAAACCTCACTGGATGCTTCATGGAAAGGGAGAAAAAAATGAGAAATCATAGATGTGTCTCAGAACATTACTACAGAAAAGTGAATGGTTGTGTTGGTAAATATACACTATCCACCAGCCCAAAGTTTCATTGCAAAAGCCACACTCTGTACTATTTTCCTGTCTTGGAAAATGGTCCCTCCAGATGAACATTGAAGAGGATAGCGAACAGTGTATGTTTTAATTTCCCTCCACATGGCTGGAATACCTTTTCACATGCAGCATTCTTTCTCCACCGAGGAGTACTTTGTGTCCACACATAGACTTAATTAAGGGCATGCCAGCTCATTCTTCTAAAGACATTCTCAGGGAGATGGCATGTGAACAGGCAGTAATAAGGACATGACCATATGGTACATCATAAGCAAATTCTGGTAGCAAAGATACTAGTAAAAAAACACTAGTAAAGACAGTGTTATTGGACTCTCAAGTTGAGATGTGATCACATACATATACATATGTACATATTTTGTTTTAACATGACCATTGACTTTGGTGAATAACTGGTGATAAAAATACCTGTCTATATAACAATATGTTCACAGAAATCTAGATGAGTCACTGTTCCACTGAAATAGCAGTGGTTTATGCAGAGTTGATGACAGGTGACCATAATCAAAGACTTCCTAAACAACATGCTGGGTCTACTTTAGTAGCTTAAGTCCTTATAGAACAATTCGTTTCCCTTCATTCCTAAAATCTGTGATATTTTGGCAGGGTCATTAATTAACACTAGTTACCACTGAAGAGCACAAGGACTACCTAATGTTCTTTTTGCAAATGTTGCATTAGCCTCAACAAATTTCTACCTCAGAAAACATGAAAGAAATTAATATACAGTACATGTAAAATATCTGTGTAAGAAAATAGAAGCAT
The DNA here is from genome assembly GCF_949628215.1 of Phalacrocorax aristotelis. NCBI lineage: Eukaryota > Metazoa > Chordata > Aves > Suliformes > Phalacrocoracidae > Phalacrocorax > Phalacrocorax aristotelis. The sequence goes on along the minus strand of NC_134276.1, from coordinate 104,919,622 downwards.
GTACTTTGAACAACACCTCAGCTTCATCATTCAGAAATACATGCTTTGAAAGAGTAGCATATTTTTTATTAAAAGTTTGCATTCACAGATTTCAGAAGAGATTTACCAGAGCATGAAAACCAGATGACAGATGATGGCTATTTGGAAGAACAGAATTCTGAATTTGACAGTTAACTTTGTACTTATGTAGTGTTTTACAGGTGGATTTCTTGGCCAGCCTAAGCCTGTATGAAGTACGAAAAAGGAATCATAGAATCATAGAATGGTTTGAGTTGCAAGGGACCTTAAAGACCATCTAATTCCAACTCCCCTGTCAGGGGCAGGGACACCTTCCACTAGACCAGGTTGCTCAAAGCTCCATCCAATCTGGTCTTGAACTCTTCTAGGGATTGGACATCCACAGCTTCTCTGGGCAACCTGTTCAGGTGCCTCACCACCCTCAGAGTGAAGAATTTCTTCTTTATATCTAATCTAAATCTACCATCTTTCAGTTTAAAGCCATTATCCCTTGCCCTATCACTACATGCCCTTGTAAAAAGTCCCTCTCCAGCTTTCTTGTAGGCCCCTTTCAGGTACTGGAAGGCTACTGTAAGGTTTCCCCAGAGCCTCCTTTTCTCCAGGATGAACAATACAAATGCTCTTAGCCTGTCTTCATAGAAGTACTCCAGCCCTCTGATCATCTTCATGGCTTTCCTCTGGACTAGCTCCAACAGGTCGACATCCTTCTTACACTGGGGGCCCCAGAGCTGAATGCAGTACTCCAGGTGGGGTCTCACGAGATTGGAGCAGAATCACCTCCCTTGACCTGCTGGCCATGCTTCTTTTGATGCAGCCCAGGATGTGGTTGGTTTTCTGGACTGCAAGCGCACATTGCCAGGTCATGTTGAACTTCTCATCAATCAACACCCCCAAGTCCTTCTCCTCAGGGCTGCTCTCAAGCCATTCTCTGCCCAGCCTGTATTGGTGCTTGGGATTGCCCAGACCCATGTGCAGGACCTTGCACTTGGCTTTGTTGAAATTCATGAGGTTGACACGGGCCCACGTCTCAATCCTGTCAAGGTCCCTCTGGAGGGCATCCCTTCCCTCCAGTGTGTTGATGGCGTTGATGGCACCACACAGCTTGGTGTCGTCAGCAAACTTGCTGAGGGTGGACTCAATCCCACTGTCCATGTCACTGACAAAGATGTTAACAGTGCTAGTCCTAGTACCAACCCCTGAGGAACACCACTCATCACTGGTCTCCACTTTGACATCAAGCCATTGATTGCAACTCTTTGAGTGCGACCATCCAGCCAATTCCTTATCCACTGCTTGGTCCCTCTATCAAATCCATGCCCCTCCAATTTAGATACATGGATGTCATGCAGGACAGTATCCAATGAGACCCAAAGAAGTTACACAAATCCATTTAATGAAAGAAAAAAAAGTCTGAAACTGAAAGGTTAAACCAGGAAATGGAAGCAAGAGAATTCTTCCAGAGGTGATGAGAGCCAAAAAGAATAAGGAACTGTATACTTAACCGTACCTTTTATACCGTACATTGTAAAAATGTTCATAACTTCATATATACACTTCAGACTACACCATCTTTACAAGAAATTTCCTAAGTTGCAAGAGAACAGTTAATCAAAATAAAAGTATGGTTCCTAGATGTACCATCTTTTTCACATAACCATGCACTCTGAAATTGTTACAACTATTACAATGAGCAGTTAGACAAGAACAAGAGAAGAATGACTATTTCTGTGACTACATTTTATTTTTAATTGTGACAGCAACTCTATTCAACAACCTGACTTCATCTGGTTCCTGGAACTAGCCTTTTGTAACAGGGAATATTGGCTGCCACTGAGTGTTTCTTTCTCTTGAAGTAACACTTGCCATTAAGTAAGTCTCAAACAAAACATCTATTTTAATACCAACACAGGGTCTTCAATAGTCAAGTTCAGTGAAAGACTGTGCAAAGCATATTATATATTTTCACATCTACTGTCCAATATCCTAAGATTATGTCTATTTTGTGTTTGGTTTTAAGTTCTCATAATTTCTGATTTTTTTTCTATACAAAATTCTAAACTCCTGTACCCCAGCACCACATAAAAATTTTTAACAGTATTTTGACTGAAACAGTCTTAGAACAGGTGCTAGAATCCCTTCCTTTAATAAGGAAGTAAGTCCTACCAAGAAACAGAGCTGTCTCCTGAGTTCATTGTTTTATTTTTTGAAATTTCTTTCTGGTAACTCCTGTCGCATTACCTGTGTCAGGGGGATATGATGGATCTCAGGCTTTGCCTGACTTATTGAAAAAGAAAAAGGTAATGTCCTCTTTTTGGAGCAATGAATTTTCAGAATGTGCTTGAAATTTAACAGAGTAACTATGTTTTCATGCTGTTTCATTAACCTTGAACAATAGGGAAAAAATGCCCAGAAATATACATTTCATTAATAGGTGTGGTGATATCTGTGAGGAAAAATGAAAGAACAGAAACATTTCCAGTTCTGTAAATCAGCCTGACAGAAGCAGATGGAAACATGTCCTACCTCTGATAAAACTATTATCTCCATTGTTAGGGCATTTCAGGACAGCTGCATAGTTGAATGTTATTCTTCTGGAATATCTGATGAGGTGTTTACAAGGAAAAATCAGAAGCACCTTGCATTGTTGTGCTTGCCCCGAGCACTTATACGGATCTAGTAGCATACATTTGGCAAGCGCTTGTCCATGAGTGATATTACGGGAAACTCTGATCTCACCTCATGGTGGGAGGCTCAACAGATATCCAAGATAAAAGCCAGAATAATTATGGTAGGCTTTGGTAGTGGCATTCTCTGTGAACCCTACCGAAGTAAAGGACAGCCACAAAAGAGTTGACACTGATCCCTGGAAAACATCAATCTGAGAACATCAAGCTTTGTAAGTAAATAACTTTTCATGCTAGTCAAGTAATCTGCAGCATTATTGTGAGGAAAAAAAAAAAAAAAACAAACTTAAAATGAAGCTTTCTCCCCCTTTAAAGGAGACAACTGAGTCTGTAACTATGCTTGGATGAGGAGAAACCAGAAAAGTGTGAGTTCCTAAAGTCCCCTTGGAGAATTCAGCACCAAAACCTTTTCTTCTTCTTCTTCCTGTTTGCTGCAAAGACTATGGTTAATGTGGGTCATGACCACTGCAACTCAGTCAGCATTTCAAACCTGATCTCGAGAAATGAGAAACATACAGCTCCCTCCCCTTACCTCCTTATATTTTTCTGTTCACTCTGCTCCTTTGCTTATGTCAGGGTCGTCTATCATCATCTGATAATTGCCAGAAATCATATTATCTTTAGGTAAAATTCTACAGTCTCAAACTAATTGAAACTTCGTAGCAATGGAAAAAATTTTTAGCCATAGTGGCAAAAAGATACACTTCCTGACCAAAGAAGGTTGTCCTCCTTTTCAGAAGAATTCCCAGAAATGCTACATACTACATAGTCTTCCCCAATATATTATTTACTACATGCTCTTCCTCAGTATGTAAAAAGCCACACATTCTTCCTGAGTTCACTATTTAATAACTTCAATAATTAAAATCCTAGGAAATATTTCATTGTTCCATATTTCCATATCCACAATCCGCATCTCAGAGAATCCTCTACTCCTTTAAAATCTTTTTTGCTTTCTTTTTGAAAATAAGTCCTCAGACAGCCTACAGTTGTCTTCCCTTTTCCCTGTCTGGAGGCAGCTGCAGACCTGAGAAATTCCCCACCTGATAAATTCCTCACCCCATATGAACAGGAGAAATTCATATTCATATGCGTCTCCTGGAGAACAAGAAGCAGAAAAAGAGTGACTCAATGCCTCTGGAAGCTCTTGAAAAAAGGGAGTTCTGGCATAAGCTTATTGTCTTTTTCCTAAGTACGACAATACTGCTGATTTGCAAGGTTTAGGTGAGAAGCAGGTGGTGATGATTTTTTTCTTACAGATAAAGAAAAATATGTAAGCAATGAAAATACAGTATGCAGCAATATGCGTTAAGACTGCTTGATTGACTGTTCTTATTATCAGTATTTGTAATGACACATAACATCAATGTAGTAATAACTATCTAAAGAAAAAACAACTTACAGATGCAAAGACCACTATTTATGTGTAAAATTTAATGATCATTCATTTACTTCTTTGCCTACATTTCCCAGAATATCTTTGCCTACCTACATTTCTTAAATCTCATACCCAAGTGGTCAAACTGCATTCCAAACAGCAAAAAGAATATTGGCTGACCACAGATATCTATTTTAAACTGTACAACCAGACCCTGACACCCTTATTTGAAATGCTCTTCCTAGAAAGGTTGGACTAGATGATCCCTGAGGTTCCTTCCAACCTGGGATTCTGTGATTCTGTGAAATACTGGGTCTGCATATTATGCAAGATACTGCCTAAATTTGAAAACAGGGGAAAAAAGCCCCAATACTACAAAGGTCATGATGAAATAAATAAACTGATGATTAATTTTTCTTTAAGAGAACTCTAAAGAAAATTATCCTACAATCAAAAATAATTAAAATGTAGTGCAAGGCATTTTTTTAAAATGGATATTTTGCATAAGTGTTTGTAGAAGCTTTGGACCTAATTCTAGTTATTAGGCTGACAGTTATCTGTCTCCAGAAATTCCTCACAGTAGGTCTTACATAGTTCTTAAAAAGTGTACAAGACTCATATTGGCATTCAGCACAGGTGTAAATTTCATCAACTTAGAGGTGTAAATCCCATTTGAGAGAATATCCATTTCTCACATATTTTGTCAGGGTTTTCCTTTCTTTTCTTATAAAAGAGGGAATATTCTTTTTTTTTTTTTTTTGCGGATGACAGCACATCCATACACAGAAGTAGTAAATATATAAATTTTTAAAATTGTTCATAATTGTACATTACTTTAGTTTCCATTACCCACACTTTACAAGAATACTCCTGTACAGAAAATGCAGAATATTAAGAAATTGTAGGAAAGTTTACACCTTGAAGTGTAACAGCTTGGAAACAACCTCACTGCTCCAGCTGTTACTAAAAGAAATGTGGGATGATAATGGGACTCTCTTTTACACAGATTTTACTCTCCTTTTTTCGTTCCTAAATTCCTGCTTTTTTTCCATTGTGTTATTGTGGTTTCCGATTCCCCCATTACCTCTGTACCAGAAGCAAGGGAAAAATATGTCAGTCTCTTAACTTTAGAGACATTCCTTATTTTCTCCATGCAGTGGTCATTAGTTAATGCTGTCAGTGAGCCTGCCCATCAGAATTAGCTGAATGGTACACAAGAAAAGGAAATAGGGACCATGAGATGAGTAGGTGGGAAAATGTGTTGTCCTGTCACTACCCAAACAAGCAATCCCACTAAATACACACTGAAAATAAACATCTAATGGTGAACTAGTCAGGTATGTAAATACCAATGTGCCTCTGACAGCCACAGACCCATACTCACCTGTAGGGTAATTACAGGTCATTTTTTTATTCTGATAAATATTCCATCATATGTTTCTTCCACCATACAATAGGAAAGGAGTTATTCCCAGAAAGGCAATTAAATTATGTTTCCCCAGCCTATGAATACAATAATCTAATTTACTACCCTAAGTTGCCTTCTATGAATATATTAAAATTAATACATTAATTTTACTTCTCAGAAGGAGGAATCTTAGTACACTATACAAATAAAAGTACCTGGGCTGGTACTCAAACATGCAGTTGCACAGACAGGTCTTGTGATACAGTCATAGTCTGGCTTTGGAAACGTGCTGATTCCTCCTGAAAAATGTTATAAGGAAAAATTCACCATTTCTGTTACACAGGAAAAGCCTAGAAATTTGAAGCTGGAAAAACAAATTATTATTCATCTTGGTTATAAAATAAAATTTAAAAACCCAACACATATCTTTACATTTGGGAAAGGTTCAGGCTGACAGACTGCTGCTCAGAGCTCTTATTGTTTTAACCTAGAGACCATACAAAAAAACACTGGGAACTGATCATTCAGATGTTTTAATCACCTGATGAATAAAGTCTAAAAGGCAGTTTGGTGTTGTCAAAAATCAATTAGTACTCTACAGAAATTCCTAATAAGCAAAGATCATATAGGATATCTCACCTAGGTAACCTCTATGTAATTTTAATGACTTTTTAATTTTCTTCTTGTTTGTAAGATGAAAACATGTTTAAATACTCTCAAGGTTTTCTCCTACCTTTTTTCTCTGAATTGATAAATCATTCCCTCTTTAGGCTAAGTACACACCCACTTAACTCTCTCTCCTTATATAGAAATACATGTTCTGTGTAGCCACTTTGCTTTCCAAAGTGTTTGACCATTTTCTAAAGAAAATTAATTACGTGAATTAGCCATGAATATGATCCTATTCATCTCATTTATACTGACATCTACTAGTCCAATTTATACCTACTTAAAGTCCGTGACTCAAAAATATCCTTCAGTCAGTAAGTGACAGAATTCCAATAACTCATATAACACTGAAATAAGGTTTGCTACTTAAGCATACATTACAAATACAGAGCAATTTTTATTTTGCTGCCTAAACCCCTGGTTTCCCTTTGGTGCTGCTGAAATGAGAAACAGGTAACTGGGCTGGGTAGACAAATTCAATATCTTAACGTTGTAAAACAGGTTAAGAAATGCAAAAGTCTGAAGTGAAATTAATTCATTCTACTTCCCCTGCCCATGTAGCCACCGGCATCCCTTTGTACTGCAGGATGAATATCAGCTTTAATGGGTGCCAACTGGAGATAGGTACCCTAGCAAAGATTTGACCCAAGTGCAAGTTCAGTTCACAAACATCATTAAAACAGTCATAGAACAGAACAGAATCCACTTTTAAATGCTTATGCAGTTCAGAAGCTTTTTTATTTCCTTTTGTCTCTCCCCACCTGTTTATAATTTAAATAAAGAACAGAAGACTGGAGCATCCAGATTTTCTGGATGTTAAGCAGAACCTATTTGGATTTCATGTTAACTGCTGTGTTGTAAGGTCAGTCTCCAACAGTGTCCATAAAGGGTCATAAATCGTATCCGTTAATGGATTAAGACAGATGAGGCAGTATTTTTTTAACTAGGAAAGGTGTCATAGATTTTAGAAGGCTTAAAAGTAAGAAAAACTCCTTTTAAGCTTGAAAGAGTTAACGGGATTTACTAGCCCATCAGTTCAAAAAATGTATTCTTGTCAAGGAAGTAAGAGGTGGAGTGCTCATGCCTTTGCATATCACCCAGTGATTACACCTCAGGAAGCGTTATCTGGGCCAGTTTGGGCCATCCCACTTCCGATTCGCGCTTCCTCTGCAACCTCCCATCCTTTCCCTGCTGTTTTATGTGGAACTCACCAATTCTGGCACTTTCCTTATTTAATTCTCCCTAAGGGCATCAGCAGTGACTGAAGTAAACAGTGTGCTCTTTTTTCCAATGTACATGCACGCCAGAGAAAAGGCTCGAATCTTGGCTTCCTTCATGGAGGCTGCTCCGTGCCAGACTGCGAGTACAAAGACACTTCAAGGAACGTTTTGGTAGTGCCTGAGATTTCCCTTATTCTGGCTATTAAAATACTAGTACCTGGGGCAAACAAGCATCTCTCCAGCTTTACCCCGATATTTGCAGTTTGCAAGCTGTTTTTGAGGCAAATGAAAAATATGTACCTTGAGTGCTGTTCTAGAGATTCAGATATTAAAATGCCCTAAAGGAGGGATCTTGCAGCTGGATGTAAATTGAAGCAGGCCTGAGCCTATACCAAAGTATGCTGGGGTAGAGCATGCCAGAATGTTGAAGGTAGTGTTCAGTCAGTATTGTCCTTCCATCTCACATTTTGTACTATGTGGAATTTGGCTGGATCTACCCAAACACTTTTGTCATCAGCTGATTGCAGCCCACTGCTTCTCAGATGAGCTCCAAAAAACCTCAACCTGATCTTAAAACAATTTTTGGCTTTACCAGTACTAGCACTCCTTACTTCCCTTGTAATATGGCACATACACAAACTACAAATCTAAATGGCAGTACAGAAAGTTCACATTTGTTTTTTGGGTAGTTTTGGGGGTTTTTGGGGGGGTCATTCCTTTCTACAAGGGCCCTCTAGGCAGAAGATGTAGTTTTAAGAAAAACAGCCTGGGTGTGTTACAGAATGCACTTAAACATGGCAACAAATACACTTCTTTTTTTTTAATAATGCCTGCTGGAGTTGCTCTGATGCTTTTTGATACTTGGGCTACATCCACTAAAACATCATGAAAATATAATTGTTTCTGAAGGCAATGGAATTTACTGCAGTGATAAGGTCATTATTTTCATGCTGAATTCACAAATCATTCCCCTATATACTCCATGTTTCAAAGTGACATTTAACATATGTCAATGTTTTGTGGTGTGCTATTTTTGTATTATGCTTCTGTGTCCAAAGTGAACACTGTGGTAAGAGTTTTTATTTAAATGTACTGTACTATCTCACCCTAAACATACTACGTGAGCAAGTACCTCAAAGTTTTGAAGGAAAGTTTTCCAAAGAGATCTTTAATCTAGAGAAAATTAATGGCCAGTTCTTAATAAATCCCACTAAGCATATCAGTTGTATGGCTCTGAAATGGCATCTAGTCTGAATATGATTAATGTAGTCTTGTTCATCCTTGAATAATTCATGGGAAAACACAGAATCAAGCCTGCTTCACAGTCCTAAACATAAGCTAAATACTTCAGCAGTCCTTTCACTACATCTGCAGGCTGTCAGATGACATCAGACTCTGAGTTGGTAGGGTCTTCAGTTTGCCAACAGTCTTCTTTAGAGAGGATGGCTATGGCCTCAGTGGTGTTTTCATACCTACACAGACACGTTCTTTCTCCCGAAGCCTGGCTAGAACTCTGTGAAGCATAAAGTTATGTCTGCTCAGATCTAATTTAGACTAAGGGTCTTTAATAATCCATTTCCCCAGTCAGGTCTGCAGAGCAACTGTAAACCAGAAATGTCAGTGGCTTGGGGATTCAACTCTAGGTCCAAGATCACGAGGAAGAAAACCTGTACCTACTCCCAGTTGTATCTCCCAAGTCTCTGGCACAAGTGCATAAATAGGATATTAAAAAGCCATCTTGCTTTACTCACTGTGGCTTACTATAATTGTAATATGTAGAGTTTTCCACTGATAGATATGAAAAGCAACATTTCTTCTTTAAATGATGCAGCATTGAAGGTATGCGCAGTAAACAGTACATATCATGCCAAAGATCTAAAGATGGATCAAACATAAAACATAGGGATTTAGATGTAGCCCTTTTTATTTAAGCACAAAGACTTGCATTGTTTTAAGGAACTGAGCTTACCTTATTTCTGACTTAACTGACCCAGGTTTGAAATGTTATCAGAGAACTCCTGTGTAAAACTAAAAAAAAAAGTGTTCATACAGTGCTGCACCCTTCCAAACAGGGTTGCCATAACTAAAGGAAATTTATCTCAAAAGGGAGAGAGGAAGGGAGGGGGAAGACTTTTTTTCTTTGGATCAGAGTGCGCTTGCTTGGCTTTAAACAGCTTAATTTTGATCCAACCTTCAAAACCCCAGTGCATTTGCTTTTAGAGTGTCTCTATTCTTCATCTTTAATTCTAGTTTACAGTCAGGGGCACCTTGCCAAGGAGAGGAGGAGAGCTCAACACACAGTTTCAGTGTTTGGACTTGAAAACTCAGACCTTCATCTCTCAGATTTGACCTACTGAAAAAAAGCCTACTGATTTTTGAGCTGGTCGTTTGTAACATAACCAGAAAAACAAACACACTGGCAGATACCAGGAGGAGGAGGATCTCCCAGTATAAAGGAAACTGCACTAGTAGACAGGAATTTGATCACACAAGATACTAGAAATTAATGAGACCAAAAAAGCACTGCACAGTGATACTTCTTTGGCTTTCTCATGCAGATGAAGCTGCTGCTGCCCTGATGCAGGCTTGAGGAATGGCTTACAAAATGTAAGTAGATTTGTGTTTGCAGGAAGTTTAAACTGCCTGAAACCTCATCACTGTGCATTTGGAAACTGGACTTCTGTGTTCAAAAGGTATATTTAGAAACTGGGAAATCTTATACATTTCCTGGCAGCATCATCATCCTTTCTTTTGCTCATTAATATATTCCTCCAAATCCGGACATCGTGACTGTAAAACCTGGTATGACCCTTTAATAGTAATGCCAGGGAAGATGATCATGTCAGAGAATTCCTGTTTGTTGGATTGTTTGTTTTTGCTAGAGTGCTGGATTCTCAGCCCAGCTTCAAAGCCCCCACTAAAACAAACAAGTAAAAACAAACCCCTCTAATCTGTGTGAATAATTCCTCCTCAGTTGTTGTTACAGAATGCCAATTATCAATACATGGGGTTTTAGTTAACTGAAAATTAAAATCAAGTCTTTCCTTTTTTATTTCTTCTTAAATCTGAGCAATGTTTTGACTGACCTTTCCTAATCAGTATTTCCTCACCAGTATTGCCACTTGTTGAGCTAATGGCTGCAGCAGAACAATTTGCAAGCCAATGAAATAAAAATGAAAGCTTAAAACCCGCTTGAAGACAGTCCTTGATGAAAAATCTTGTTCCTAGATCAGAATGGATGCCTTTTCTCTACAGCACTTAAAGCCAAACAAGTAGACTCTCAGGTATTGCAAGTAGCCTGCGAGATTCACACAGGGTTTTATTGGCTTCAGCAGCGTGGCTTGAGCCATTTTGAGACGACTGATAGCTCTGCACCTTGCCAGCTGAGAATTCTGCAGCCCCAAAGCACTCCGGCTTCTCCCTTTGAGATCCAGCCTCCACACGAATAACTTCTGAGACTCCGCGTGTGGCAGCAGGACAGCAATCTGAAGCTTGGCTGACTGCTGTCAGTGCAGCAGCAATGTAATTCAAAGAAGGAAATACATTTTATGGGGCTTATAAAAATTGGATTATGAAATATAAACTAGTTATTCACTGAAGGGAAGCTATTCCTCTATATGCTTTACAGCAGAGAAGGAAAGAACCATCTGTTTGTGTGTGTAAAAAAATAGTTATATAAGTAAATCCAGTGACAGTTTAGGCTTAAGTTTTATGTAATAGGCAAATTGTACATGACAGGCAAAATTTTATTCTCTGAATTCCTGACCTCTTTCTTGGAGCACACAATAAACACAAGACATTTGCACATTATATCATAAGAGTGTCTTGGATGACAATTTCCTTTCTAATTTTTACTCAAATATTTGAAAGAAAAAAACATAGTTAATAACACTAATGAAAAAATCACATATGTGTATTTTATACACGCATCAGCATCTAAATATGTATCATCTTTACAGTTCATTCAGACTACAGTAGGGAGTCCCATATCTGCTTAAAAGACAGAACTGTCTGATGCAGCATCAGAAACATCTCTTGACAAACTTTACCAATAATTTAGTCAGCTGTTCTTTTACCTATATTACTTAGCAACTACTTTAACATATAATCTAGAAGCCATCTTTAATGAGACATGCTAGGACAAATCAAATCCTTAGTCCAATCTACAGGTACTGTAGTGGGCACTGAAGCAAACGTCCTGACAAACTGCACTGCACATAACATGCTGAAACAAGTAATGGTAAGTCCCACAATAGCCCTTCCATTTTTGTTTCTGTGTATCCTCATGTTTTAGAGAGAAATTAACATTCTTTTTCCTCAGTGTTAGGGCCCTCTATTCGTTTGCAGAACGAAAAGTTTTTGAAGTTTTTAATGTAGGTCAGACTAAACTCTTAATGGTGTATTCAACAAAGGTGCAGCTATTAAGCTTCCCTTTAAACCATTTTCATTTCCTAAGCCAAGAGCCCTGGCTCAGTGCTGTCATTATAAATCTCAAGTTCCAAAATTAGTAAGTGGTAAAGGTGAAAAAGGATGGAAACACAACACACTCATGATTCATTATTCATTGAGTGAGATCTAATACTGGATGAGAAAACTTACAAGTACTTTGCACTTAGAGCTGACTCGACTGCTTCTACAAAATGCATAGAAAGGGGAATTTGCATTAGATGCACAGCAAGCATAGCTCTCACTCCATAAGCAAAGATGTTCCTTCCTGCGTTTGCATGGAGAGCTGGTGACTTCAGCTGATGAGGGACCTGTACCAGATCTCTGCAGGGAGGGACAAGTGGAGACACACTGCAAGTGCAGTCATCAGGTGATAAGACAACACCAGTTAGCTTGCTGAAGTGTCTGGCAGACACCAAAGCTACTAATTCACAGTAACAGTAAAATTTCTCTAAGCAAACTTTTTCTTCCTGCCATTGAAATATTTTATTATTTTTTCACTTAAGACAGCATTTCTTTAGTAGTAGAAGACAAGCCTTCAAGCAAAAGGAAAAATGCAGTTTTTCCTTTATATATAGCAATATATTCTGCGTAAAGTTGGTGGGTATGATGGAGGCCTTTTCCTGATCCAGAAATGAGATTTCCTAATCTGAAGTCCTTTCTTCTTCCACAATAAGTAGGCTTAATTGAAACAACAAGGGAAATCCATTCATTTCATGCTTTCCTTACTTGCTGCTTGGCTGCATTCCTTTCCTTTATCATGAGTAGTAATTCCCCCTCAAACACACACCCCTTCAGCCAGTGAGTTTCCACATTACTATTGTAGTACTTGAGTGCTGTTTAGCACGGAACTAGCATCAGTTTACCCAGCTTAAAATAATATTTTGCAAGAGTTCAGTAAATGTAGTCAAAGTATATTTTATTTGTATTTCAGGTAGTAAAGTACTAATTTTTCCTCTTTATACTTGAGGGGACTTTTAAAAACCTAGGTTCAGAACAGGCCAAGCCTTTGTGTTGCTCAGAAGGTCTGAGGTCTGCTTAAAAAAAAAACCTCAACATTCGAAATCTTCAAATCTCCAAGTCATACCTGTACTGTCAGAGCTGGAGCTTAGTGAAGAGCAGAGAACAGGAGTTAGCCCATAAAGGAACCATTGTATGGGAAGCAGCAGCATACAATTATGCATTTATGAAGGATTGGCTGTTCTCTCAATTTTTAAATCAAGCTTTGTCTCAAAGAACTACGGTCAAATATCCAAGCTTCACCTTTTCCTTTTAAGTGCATCCTTCACTTGATTCCCAGCATAATACATCCTTCTGTATAGACACTCCATGCTTTGTTTTATTAATGAGATCAGCTTCTTTTCTTCCCATTCACCACCCCCAATATCTTGAACTGGGTTGCTTTTTAAGCGACCAGACTGATTTCTATTGCCATTTTTGTAAGAACTTTTTCTCAGGACTCTTTCTCAGCATAAGATCTAATGACTAAATAGAGCTGCATTTTTTAAAAGCTTTTATTTTTTTGTGTCTTGCCAAATAATTGGCTTTTTTGTATGTACCTTAGAAGTTAAAAAAAAAAATAGCAAAAGCGAGGTGTAATTGCTTTTTTGCTTTTCTCCAAGCATTTTTTTCATAAAGCAAATGTGGGAGAAAAAAATGTCATGAGAAAGATCTACCTTCCACAGGTGCTACGTGCCAGGAGGGTATCTTCATTACCACAGCTTTTTAAATCGGTTTGTTTGAAATTGATTTTCAATCTTTTTACAAATATTTTGCAAACCATAGGCAAATTTTCTACATACTGTCTGATTCTTCTACTTAGCTACTACTTGTATTCATTTGAAACCACCAAATTTCCACAGAGAACAAAAAATACATTCTCAGTTAATGCAGTTCTACTTATTCTGTCTTTATAGACAGAGCAGAGAAAGCAAAATTTCATTGATCACCTTTTTAAAGGATAGCCTTTAGAGTTGTCAATAGACAGAGAGTCTGTTGAACACCATATGATACATATATGATTATAGCAGGCTGTAAGCCCAGGCTTATTGACCATCAGCACCCAGGTCAAAACCCTTAGTTAAGCACTCATAATTTTTATTGTTGTCTTCAACTTTTATTTAAACTAGGTTAAGCATTATGCCTTTAGTTTCAGCAGCAAGAAGCCTTAATTAAGAGATAAGAATACTTTTAATTATCTTAGGAAAATATACAATGACAGCTACATGTAACTTCTTAACACTTATGCATTTAACTGATATTCTTTATAAAGTTGGCAATGGAACTAGAAAGAATTTAGAAGAATTCGTCTGCAGTATAACTAACATGGGCCAGGCTCCCTGCCTGATAAACAGAATGTGCCTGGGAACTGGTATTACTCACTTAATATGGCTTTGTTTAAAAAACTTCCCCTGGCACCCCCAACCCCCAAGAAGGACCTTCCAGCCAGGGGAAAGAAGGTGTTACTGCCCTTTTTCATTTAAGCACGTGCCTAATTTCACCATAGTCAGCAAAATACTTAAGCGCATGCTGCGCTGCTTCTTTTTTGCTTTTTTTTTTTTTTCAAAGTGGCCTCTTCTACCTTAAATTTCAGTCTGTCCTTAGTTTATTTTTCAGAAAGGAGGGAGATTTACAAATGTTCTTCTATCCATTAGAGTTCAGTTAAAACAGAAACCAGGTTTTTACTTGTGTGATTCTGTCCTGAAAGTGAAAAAACACCAAACAAACAAACAATATACATGCACTATTACTTCCAAGAAGCGAGATTTGCAGGAGATAATTGCTTTTTCTAGACCAGCTGGCACAGCTGGAAAAGAACAATGAACAAGCTTTTCAGCATGCAAGCCCTTCTTCAATTCTGAAGCAGAAGCAGGAGTCTTGTGAAGTAGAAGGAATTGTTCAGTTGAGTTTCTTTAAGTCAAACTTTTAGATGGTCCGAAAGAACACGTAGTACCTTGGGAGCCCAAGGATGTTCCGCAGGCTTGGGGTTTTTGTGCGTGCAGCAGCAGCAGTCACAGTCCTCCCACATCCTAGGAGCAGGTTCTGCAGCAGGCAGCAAGCTGCCAGGAAAGTCAGTAGGAAAACACCAGGGCGCACCAAGGCCTTGTGCTGCCCAGGGGCTAAGTTTTCTTGCAGAATGCCTGCTTCGCTGCACACACTCAAAGTTCCTTTCTTTTTTTTTTTTTTTTTTTTTATGATGACAAGGGGTGTTTCCCCTATTCCACTGGAAAGATAGACCTTATGCCTTACCTTGAACATTTTATAATAATTTTATAAAGCTGTATGTGGGGCCAGTCTGTGTGCACAAAATAACTCATTCCTCCTTGCCCCCCTTGAAAAACTGAGTTCTCAGTGGGACACATGAGCATCAGCCAACACGGATTCCCTGAGAGAGACAAGCCATCCACATGGAACAAAAATTTTAGGGAGCTGTTGTTAATTTCACATGTCTTAAACTGTAACTCTTATCTGATTTAGCTAAGTAAATAAAGGTGCAAACGGACAGTAGGAAATAGCTTTGGTTTTATTGGAGCAAGAATAAGCTGGAGTATGTTTGTTCCTGAATAAAGCAAACATTGGTATTGATCGAGCCCAGCTCACTTGGGTGATTCAAATTAAGCACCAGGCATTCAGGCCTTGATGTTCATATCTCAGTTACAGAAACACAGGCAGAAACTATTCTCAGAGCTTGTGTGCAACGCTACTTACATTACTTGCAAGTATGCATTCATGGCAGGTTTTGTATTTGGAAGAAGAGAGCTCTAAAATAGCTCAAAGACAAGATTTTAAAGACAGGAATATAAGTTGTTAATCCTTGTTTTTTTGTCTACAAGAGGGCAAACAGGGACAAGAAACTGGAAGGCCAGGCTAGGGAACAGAGAGAAGAGGCTGAGAGAAGAAGCCAATGAGAGCAGGAAACTGAACGAGGGGTTGTTCAGAGGCAGAAGAATTTGTAACCCTAAAGCACATTTTCTTCAGAGCTGAAATAAGATGCAAGACTCCTGAAGCTCAGCATGTCTTTACTACCAGCATATATTTAGGAAACTCAGTGAGAAAAGGCACAGTTCATTTCCCTTTAAGGTCTGTGTTCACATCTATGTTGAACAGTAAAGACAAAAAGCAGAGTTTCCTACACTACATCTGGAGTTGTTAAATAATTAGAAAGCCCCTATTAGAGTGCATGCCTTCAAGAAGCTTATCAAAAGTTACAGAATGAACCTAACTTTCTTATGCGTCTTCTGACTGTAATAGTGTTTATTTAAATAGATATTATTATTCAGGATTTTTTTCAATGTCGGTTAGATGTATGAACAAGTGTAAAATGGTATATTCTGTTTACATATTCTTGAAGTTACTACATGACCTGCTGTTCATACTACTCACAGTTTCAAAAAGGCTACAGGCTCTAGATCTCTAAGACCAGTCTTAATATTTTAAAAGGCAATATTTATGTTTTCAAATATATAATCTGCTTTTTTCTATTTTTATTTTTTCATTCAGAGACCATAAATAATAACACTTGCTACTTTTACTTGTTTCTGCCAAAGTTACTGTGGGTGGGTTTGGTGCTTGAAGTTAGATCATATGTGAAGGAAAGAGCATGCAATCACTTTTCTCAGGAAAGAGAGAGCTTTTCAGGGAGTGTTCCTTCTCAGGAACATAGGAGCTGTTTTCATTCTAGAAATCATTGACTTATCCACTTCATGGTGCATGTATCAACTGGAAACAATTACCTTTTGAAAGAGGAAGGTTTCAATTTTAGTATGAGTGAGCACCATCTGTAATTTAGTGCCTTCAGGCTGCCTTAACAAAAAAGTTCAATAAGTTAAAGCCAGGAAAAGGGAAGGGAAGGGGAGGGGGGTGGGGGAAGAAACTTCAAATGTTTCCAGCAAAAATGAGTCTTTTAGTCTTTTGTTTGCACACAGATGATTATGCTTGTGGGATGGTTGCAAGTAGTGGGTTGGTTTTTTTTTTTACCATTTTCTGAGTTTGTTTGAAGTGTCAGTGCTACACCATTGTGAGGATGTATTCCAGATGTCGCCATTTTCAAGTTCAGGACAGATGATAGATTATCCTCAACACTGTTTATAAACAGAGTGCAAACGTAGAGCCAGCATAATAGCCTGGCTTGCCTTCTATTTTAGAAAAATTTAAAAAATACAATAGTTTTTGGTTCATTCAGAAGACAGTTCTAGAAATTGCATTTTAAAAAATCAATTCCATTTTAAAAATCATTTTACGTAAGAAAAAGGCCACAAACATTCACACAGAAACATTACAGCAATACACAAAAAAAACCTTTCTTTTTTGATCTTCATACAAAGCATTTCATCAACAGGCAAACTGCAGAATATGTCAGTTCTGTTAGAAGGAATATCTCAAATTGGGTTCTTATCTGAATCTTATCCTAACTAAAGCATATAAACATATTGTTGGTCTGCAAAGAAGGTCTGGAGATATTAAGAAAACAGACTTTCTCATATGGTTTTCAATCCTACTGTTTAAGGCAGGACTGGAACTACTGTTTTCATACAAGCAGCACGTTTCTGAAGTATTTTAACGCTTCTAATCACCTCCAAAGCCACCAAAGTTAGAAGAAATTTTGTTTTTTAATAGATGTGAAAAAGTTTATCTGGATTGTATGCAGTCAGTTAAAAGGGATTTTGTTATTGTTTTATACCTTAGTCTTGTTCTGTGATGTACCATTTACATGTGTTTAACAATTATTAATCTTATTCAGCCATCAGTGTTATTTTTCCCCATCTGTTGTCTATTGTTTTCTTTGTCCAGGAATTATTTCAACTACATCTATGGATATCTTGCAAACCACCTTGCCCTCTCCTTTCTCCAAATACAATGTGTACCTTAGCTAGGAAATGGTATAAAGTTGGGTAACATCAAGGTTTTGACGTTACATGCAAGAGTTCTTTACCTGATCATGCATGAAATCCAACTATTTTCTGTTGTTGTTTGTGGTGGTGTTCTTGATTAATCAATCATAATATCGCACTTTCCAAGGTCTTTTGGCTCAGCCATAGACAAAGAGGGGGCCCCAGCCTTTGCAGACTCAAGGGTGGGGAGGGTGGAACAACAGGGGCAGACACAGAAGCAATGGGACCCAGGGGCTGCACAGCTGCTGATTCACAACAATGACACGTAACGCAGGATTATCCGCACCAGATATAAGTGGCACTAAGCGTCTCTAAACTTGAGGCCTCTTTCAAAGCAGCATCAAATGTGACAGAATAGACTCAGAATTCAGCGCATAATTCAGTCAGGTTCATGCATAGCTTTGGCAAGAGGACAACTGTGCCTCAGTCATCTCTCCAAAGACCCAGGGTGATAACAATGAGCAAGACAACCTGAGTAAGAGCACTGCTTAGAACAAAAGCATGACAAAGGGTCCCTTGATATAGAACTGCACAAGCTCCAGTCTGCAACTGGCATTTAGAAGGGAAATCTTGCAAGACAGGAGTTAGTCAGCCTTGTCAGTGCCAAAACAATTTTTGGCACAGACATGGCTTTCTTTCTCAGGTGGGTTGCTTCCAAGTTAATGCTTCTTAAGGGAACTAAGGAGAAGCTGAGGATTTCTAGCAGAAACATTAACTTTTTAAATTAAATATGTAAAGTTTAGTATGGAAGAATGAAAAGAAACCATTTTCAGAAGCGTAGTTCACATTTTAATACATTTTGGCTGTATAGAAGCTTACTTTTCATTAAAATCACGCAAGACAGGCATCAAAATAATTTTTAAGTCATATCCTACTGGCTTTCAGTGAGAGGTAGTTTTTAAACTTCCAAGTCAGCTGTGAAAGAAAATAATATTACAATCTGGATAACACCTTGTAGGGCCTACAATGAGCCAATGAGCCCTCCCAAAATGTCTCACCTGGATGCAGGTGTTTCCATGGAGTATGTGGAGGATTAAAATGAGACGGCAACAAAAGACTTTGCATCAGGAGTTCGTTGAGAATTTGGAATATTTGTCTTTCCTAGGTGGTTTGCAGTAGCATCACTACTAACAGTAATCACCTTCAGTTGCCATGACAACTTCAGCTGACAGACAGAAGGAACTGAAAATTAATTCTCTGATCCAACAGCCCTGAACAATGAAATAACAACAAAAAATCCTCCAAACGGTCTGCCTTCATTCATTTGTCCCACCAAGGACTAACATGCTATAGCATATCTAAAAAAACACACTTTCAAAAAATAAGATGATCAAGAAATCCCTGTCTTATAAGTCTGCATTTCTACTCCATCAAAAGAAGGGCTCAGAACTCAGAAGGGACCAGTCCTTCCAAACAGTGTGCCTTCCTCTGACTGCTATGTCACATAACAAGCTGGTAAAGTGTGTGGTGGGTTGACCTTGGCTGGCTGCCAGATGCCCAGATGTATGTGTCCTCTATGCCTGCAGTTCCTTCGGGGCTTACCCACCTGCTCCACCACAGTCTTCCATGAGCTGCAAGTGAACCTCTGCCCTGACACCTGGAGCACCTCCTTCCCATCCTCCTTCCCCCCAGCCTCCCCTCGGGGCTCGCAGGGCTGTTTCTTACACGTTTGCCCTCACCCCTGGCTGCTGAGCAGCCTTCTGCCCCTTCTTACCCAGGCTTTCCCCAAGGTGCTGCCATCGCAGCTGTGGGGCTCAGCAGTGCCTTGTGGCTGGAACCAGCTACGTCCAGCCACCCTCAGCCCCTGCCAGACCCTGGACACGGTCACCCTGTACAAAATTACATCCCTAAGTGAGGTGACTGCCTCTATGTCTCCTGTTGGAAAGTTCTTTCAGGCCTTGTCCTTACTGTTCCAACAGCCTCTAGCCTTTATATATACACTGCACTATTTGGTTTTTGTGTTGCTTTCTAGTTTTAAATCAATCGTGCTGGTATTTCTGTGTTTTATTCTTATTCAGACCTCATCAAGTATTAAATTTAATGCATTAGACTGGGCGGCCTGGTGTGAGAGAAGTAGTTCCACTGAAGACTTAAACTCCCATCGAAATGTCTGGTAAATGCAGCAGTAGTTAGAGTGGTACCATAGAGAGTCACAGGCATTATATTTTGCTTCATGCTGTTTCTGCCTCAAAGCAGGTAAAGGTAAAGTGATTGTTTTCTTTTTACAGTTAGTACATACATATATAGAGCTAGATAACATTTTCACATAAGTTAGACTACTGTGTGTGTGACTTTCATCACCATCATCCTACATTCTGCCAACAGGGAAAGATAATCAATGTTTTCAGGTAACTGAGATAAAGCTTTTATTGTATGAAAGCAGTGCTTGAATTCAACAGTATGTTTTAATCCTTTCATCACAAGCATCCAAAAACAGACTGCCAGATGAACATAGTCCTGTTAACACCACTCTTCTCACCTCTCAGTCGAGATGCAAGGAGAAGAATGAAAACAGGGAACTTTACCTGCAAAATACTAGCAGAAAGTTTTCAAAGCATTTTGAATCCAGAAAAGAAATGTAGGGATTATCTGTTGCATTTAATGGCTTTTTTTATATCTGCCATCAAGTGTGAAACAGTAACTTAAATGAGCCACTACTAATGCTCTGGAGTACTCACATTTTGTGGCTAAGGCATCCTCTTTTAATGGCTTTTTTTAAAACAGTTTTTACTCTTTTCACCCAGCTCTACTCTTCCTCTGTGTTCAACAATAGTCAGTCATGGATCATGTGCATGGACTGCTGAAGAGTCTATAGGGGAGGCACTCCACAAGGCAACCTGGTGCTTAGTATGTAGCTATTCAAAGTAATTTAATGGAATAAAATGTTCATTAAATTTTCACATGACTATTGAAAAGTTTTTCTCATTTACTTTAGTACTTGGCAAGAAAGATCACAAACTGTGAATGGAAGTGCTTTCCATTGTAAGGTACCATCAGTTGTACCTTCCTCAGTGGCGTTCAGTGTCAAGACCAATAAAAGCATTTTCAAATATCTGACTGCATTACAACTTGCTTAATTGATGACTATGAATTTTTAAATTTTAAAACAAAAGCACTTATGGAATGTTACAGAGTTTCCCAAATAAAATACAGAAAAGCCAGAAAGTGTGGGACAGAAACATTTAGTCTAGTACCTTGAAAAACACACACACAGAGCTTGTGTCATTACCAAAATAATAAAAGGGGGCAAGTGTAAGAGCAGTCTTAAACTTAAAACCTTGACACCTCCAGGCAAACTTGAAGATGTTATACTAAAATGTAACATTATTAGTGCACTATGAATACCTGGGATCTATGTAAACTAAGTAAAAAAAATTCCCTCTAGCAGTAATTTCTGTCTCAAAATTCTGTTAAAGCTTTTGAAGCAGCCAAATAGCACAGGCTTAAACATTTGATGGCCGACCTGAATTGTCAAGGAGTTTCCACCATGACCTTTTATTAAAAGCTTTGAGCAAATCATCTTTCACACAAGTATATAATTAGTTTGGGGAATTTATGGCCTGCACAACATGCTGTAGCAAACAGTATAAAAGGCTTCAAAGGTTTAGACTGATAGAGGATGAGTCCATCAGTAGCTACTGAGTATTTTTATCCAAATACAACTTCTCATTCATAAAGGTCTTAGACTATTAGATGTTTAAACTTGAGAAAACAAATCCATACATTAAATATTCTCAACATGCCTGGTTTATACATATACTTTCTTAAGAATTTAGTACTAGCCAGGACTGAAAATATGACACTGAACTAGATAGACCTTTAGCCTGACCCAGTGTTGAGCTCTTATGTAAGATTTTAAATTTTTGTCTACACAATTTCCTTTTCTCCACCTTCTTCTCCTCTGCATCATTAGCCCATATCCTTTTGCAATTCCATTTGTTTTTAAGCTTTGTAAAATATTTTCATTACTCACTGCTACTAGTTATCATCTGAATGCACAATTCTGTTCCAGACCACAAACTCTTCAAAGAACACAGGCACTCCAAGAGCAATGCTATTTCCTTGATGTCACTGCAATGGGAAGAGGAAAGTGGCCAAGACATCCATAGAAGCTATCCTGTACAGTCAGGACACTTTACTTCCAACTGTTTCTATTTGCTCTGTGCAACTAATGTACAAGAACATAGGCAGTTCTGAAGTCCTCAGTTTTTTCTTTTAAAGTACACCGCACACATTCAAACTGGCCAAATGTTTTTTCTCCTATTGATAAGTACTGGAACATTGCCATCAGAAATCTTGCTATTCATAAGGATTCCTTCAGCAGGCATCAGATAATCAAAATTCCAAAGAAATCTTTAGGAGGAATATGAACCTCTTGCAGTCTTTTAAAGTCAGTGGATTCATTGCATGCCTCCTGATTAGCTAAGATTCCCAGAAGGCCCAAGTTACAGCTTGCAATAAGAAAAGTAAGATGCAAGCAAACTAAAAGCAAAGACGTTAGACTGACAGTTCAAAAGCCTGTTCCCTACTTTTTTCTTCTTACAGGATTAATTTGACAAGATCAGCATTAACAACCATTTTAAAGACAGTGTTGCAGATCATGAACCCTGGAATCTCCTCAGAGAACTTAATCTGGGGATATTACTTAGGAGCAGAAAATATCTATTACACCCCTTCTTTTACCTGTGACTGTAGCTAAAGCTCAGTTTGACACCTCTACACCAACATATTCCAAAATATCTTTTTGTAAAAAGTGAGCTACTTTTTTCTATATCCAATAAAAAAATACTGTTTGTGACTTTAAAGTTATCTCACTCTGCCCTATCACATTCAGTTGTAGCTCATGATTTCTGAGTTTTGTTACTTATAACAAAACAGCCTAAGTCTTAAAGTACAGGTTTTATACTAATTTGGAAGACATGCTGTCAGCTTTTCCTTCTGCTTAAGATGTGGCCAGCTTCAGTTTTCTATATCACTCGCTAAAAACTTTGCCAGTGTTCCTTGCTAAATTAATATTCCCTTTTTCTAAGGAATGGATTTAAGAGATTAAAGTTATGTCTTCATTAAGCTTTCTGCCCATTAAATGTTTATGGAAGAAGAGGAAAGTAGAATTCCCTTAGTCGCATTCTAACCTCTGGCACAGGTTCATTAAGATGAGCCTCATTACCCATATACTTAAGGGATAGCCTGATTTACCACTCTATAAAAAGAAAAAGTTGAATAATCAGCCACGTACATCAGAAGACTCTTTTGAGAAACTTAACTGCAACTAACGACATCAACGCACCTGCCTGGATTGAGCATCACTTCCTACCTCAGCTTCCCTGTTTTGGCCCATACTCACAGCTACTGAAATAAAAAAAATATTTTTATGATAAAGGAACTAAGGAAAACAGTTTCTCTTCCTTGCCACAAAACACGAAGCTATAAAGAGGGCTAGGGAAGAGTTCTACAGCCAATCCTCTGCATTTCACCTGAGGATAATTTTGTGAGTAGGTTGCAGGTAGTACCCTCAGAGGCCACCAATGAACAAAGACAAAGCAGAAGACTAAACTGGATATTGTCTTTTTCCCCTGATTTATCTTTTTTTTTTCCCAAAAAAATCTCACTCCCATACTAAAACTCCCTAGCAGAATCAGTTCTAGCTTCCTTTATTCTCAAAAGTCATCAGCTTCAGTATCTCAGCTTCACAAGGCAACAACCCAGAAAGGACCCAAACACACTGTCCTCACTGACCTCCAGCCCTGCAAACTTTTTTCCAGTCCTACCTTTTCTTCACACCTTTTCACTGCAAATTAAAAAAAATTTTCCCCTAAGTTATTAGCCCTTTCCCATTTTGACTGACAGATGTTTAGGCTGAGGGCTTAGCGTATGATTAAAATCATCTAGTCACAGGAGAAATAATCAGCTGAGCTCCAGACCTTGTCAAAGGTCAGTCAGTCAGTTCATCCAGGAACGATAGTTAAAGTGCATTTCATCTAACTGTCTACAAAAAGCAGTGCAATTATAGACTTGTTCTAAAATGCCAAATTATATTTAAAATCCAATATAAGTATTAGAATGTCTAATTTATAGGGGGAAAATCACATTTTACAGAGTTGCTTAATCACCTGGAAAACCAGGATCTCACTGAAAATTTATTTGGAGTCTTCTCTATTGCTCTATATAAATTTGTGTCTTATTTTTATCTAATTTTCCCTGCCTTTCACCTTCCTCTGTTTATTAAACATTCTTATAAGTATTGCAACACCTTGAAATTAGGTTCTTCTCAGAACAGAGTAACAAGTTTGGCTTTGGGTAAAGCAGGGAAACATAAAAGCCACCACTTGCCACCTGACGTGTTCCAATTTTTTGGCAATAAGCAGAGATATCTCCTTCTGTAGCGATGTCTTAAAAGCAAAAAGGTAGCCTCGATTTAAAAAGATGGGCTCTTTAATTCCACCCTACAGGTACAGTTCTGTACTCCCTGTGACACAAGGTACAGTACCTAATTTCTGAAGAGGTTGATCATCTCCACTGGACTCAGCACTTCTGGGGATAAAATCTGCACGTATTTTCTTTCCATTTGTGAGTCATTTCATTCCCTTTCAAGGCATCTAATGCCCCTCTGCAGGGGTAAAGGGTCTGGGAAACCAACACATGTTTTCTGAATTCAATACCAGTTCTAAGCAGTTAAAAGTTCATTCCTGCAACGCCAAACACCGTTAAGTGTCTCTCTGCATCTGGCCTTTATTCTTTTGTTGAAACCCCTATACAAAAATAATTCTGCTGAGCTGATTGGCAAAAGTTGATGGTGGATTGATATGAAGTCAGTAGTAGGTAGATAATTGCTATCTTAACAGTGGAGTGACAATTAGATATTAAGAGGTTGCACTGTAGGAAAAGGCATAAATAAATATGGATTAAATAAAAATGTTCAGGAAAGTCTGTGTTCTTTCTCTTTCTTGATCTACTTAGGTTTATTAGCAAGTCTACTGCAAAGTGAGTTTATTTTGTTATAATCAGTGGTGAAATTAATGCTATCAAGCACTATTCCAGGTATTTAATTAGCATCATGTGCCATGTAAAGAAGGTTTTGGACTGCATTAAAAAAATCTGAATACTTGGGAGATATAAATAGAACAAGAGAATGCCACTTTGCCTTTGAAAGTAGGTTTTAATTAAATTTCTAGAACATAATACAATAGATAAAGTGAAACTGAAGGTTAATTGGAATACTTTCTTCCTTCGAAACTTTGTAGTAATCTTATCTGAAACTCATGACCAAAGACAATTATTAGATTTTGAGTAATATTTCAAAGAAAAGGATGTGGGAATGGAGAGGGGTGTAATGGAGAGGAGAAACAAGGCAGGAATGTGAGGTTAAAGTACCTGTCTGAACATGTTTGGGTCACTGCAGTTTAACAGTGTTCCTTTTCCAGAATTTGAAAAGCAAGCAAACATGGGGCAAAATAAGAACTGTTGAATACGTAATTAAGTCTTAGCATTGTGCTGGCCAGTACCGCTAGGCATGTTGCATTCTTCCGTGACTGCTAAAGCTATAACAAGATGGCATGTTGTCCAAAAATTTGAATCTCTGGAATAATTCTCTTTTCCACCTTTTCTCACACCAAAGTAGACCAAGTTCTCACATGATCTGAAGAATATAAATATTTCATGTGTAAGGACAGAAGATTAAATCCATTCCAAACAGAATTGTCTTCCATTGATACTTGCTAGTCACAGTACAGATGGCACACAAAAAGGCTTGAGAAAATTAATATTATGTGTACATAAACACATGCATATATACATACATAGACATGGAATTCCTTGGCTTTTACCTTTAAAATATCTAAATGTTAGGAAAGGATTTATATTCGTTACATCCTAACTTTTTGCATATGAGAAATGCTTGAAAATGTGGGTCTGGCTCACACTGTCCTAAGGAACAGTTGTTGATATTATATCACTGCCTCCTCAAGACCTGGCAGACCTGTAAAGATCCAGAAAGCGATGTGCTGAGCTCTGCGTGTCCAGCCCTGGCCATCCTGGTACAGGACCCTGTCCTGCCCCTATGCGTCTTGCCAGGCAGGAACAGACTTTCTCTCAGTTTGTGCTCTCACCTGGATACCAACTCTAATCCAGCCTGTTCAGATGAGGTACCGGTCCAGCCTCCCACCATATACATTTTACCATCTCTCTGACCAGTGGCAACAGCCTCCATGTAAGAATCAGCAGAAGAGACCAAGTTTCCACATTTTGACTGTTGCAGTTCACAGTCAGATATTTTAGCACAAATCCACCCTCTCCCATGGTGTAAATGATCTATTTTGCGTTTTTCATTGCAGCCTCTACAGTGGGGGGAATCAATCTTCAGCAAAAGAGCGTAGGGGCCAGAAATGACTTAAGTAAGTCCAGTGAGAGTTATCTGGAATAACGACTACAAGAGGAATGAACTATGCAGTTACTGGAGAGCAGAGGCGCCCAGGACACTTCCTCTGTCTCAGCAATAGCCTCCCTGAAACTGAATCAGGAGGAGCTCTGTTGCTATAAGGGGTTTTACATTATGAGCTTAATGTTATTAGATTTTTGTTTATATGTTTGTACACAAAAAAGGACACTGTCATGGCCACCGTGGCCATGGCTTGGTCAGATACTGATTTGACTGAGCCAGCACAGCATATACATGCTGCTTCCTGCAGAGAAGCCCCATGTCTAGGATCAGCTCTCATCTGCTACAAAGCATAGTATGGAAGATATTTGAGCTGTGACCTTGCTTCATCCACAAACTTGATATGTTGACAGGAATTATCTTGTTAGAGGAGCAGGCAACAAAATCATAAATCTTGCCTTGCAGAGCAAACTATGTGCCTGACGAAGACTTTGTGACCTACTGTTCTGCCCTAAGGGATCCCATGTTTGGTCAAAACATCTACTTTTAACAGATGCCTGCATGTTACAGTCTTTTCCCCACTCTGTTTCCTGAACATTTTGGTAGGCTGATTTTTTTTTCTCATCACTTAAGGTTTTAGGATGGGAAGGAGGGGAGGGGTGATTGTACGATTTTGTTTGTAATTTCAGACCAATTTTAATGCTGATGAATTTGACAGGAGAGCTATATAACCGCAAATATAACACAACCTTTTTTTCCCCCACATTTTATATGAATTAACATAATGCACACTTCTGGGGCTGCTAATCCATGTTTGACTGCCATTTCCAGGTCTGAAAAAGTATATTGCAGTGGAATTCAAAAGTGTCTGGTGTTTATGAGCAACCTACATATGGCTTTTTACACTATTTTTTTCACAAGAAAAAATTTACATTTTTGCTCTGTAGATAGAGATGTTTCTGCAAACACTGAAATACACAGGCTCCAGTTTGACAGACCTTATGTTTCCAACCCAGTAGCAGGTCATTACCTTGGCATTATTTATGCACATCAACTGTTGTAACGAATAAGATTTAAAACTGCTAAATATCTCTTCTCACTTAATTTTGAATGATGAGCACAGATAAGCCTCCCAAATGATCACTGCACACACAAGTAGCTTAGCAGCCTGGTAAGTCTAGAAATTGCAGAAAAGAGATGACTTAAATTTTTCCTGCCTGCTTTTGCTCTTTGTGACCTGAAAATTATTTTAAGTTGTCAAGGTGATATGGCAACGTATTGCAGATGCTTCTAACACATTTTTCAGTAATCACCTCCCAAATGATGATATTTATATGTGGGTATAAAGAACATTGGCACAGGTTCTGCACAAATTTCTGAACATTGGTAAAAGCTGTGGTTTTATTCACATTAACGAACACTCTTAGCTCAGTAGTTACCATTCACCTAATATTTCCTACTGCAGAAGAGCGGAAACTACAATTCTATCGTCATCCATTAGCCAAACTACCTTTCTCAGTTGTCATACTTTTTAATATGTTTTTGAAAGAGAAGATATTACCCTTTGTCAGAGAGCCCCCAAAGATTATTCTGCTGTAAACAATTGTTCAAAATTGAAAAAAGTCCCACTTCATATTTTTTAAATATGAATATTCTTAAAGTATGGCTGAGTTAGGCCTAGTTTCCCAGTTAAGCTCCAATCTTGCACCACCTCATTTACCTCCACACAGGCCAAGTGGTGTCAGTGGGAAACAGACCAAACACAGGAGTGGGACTTTATGAATTCTAATCTGGGATCAAAGCTTCTAGCTTTCCTACTTATAGTTTTAAAAATTTGCATGTACTGTTTTTCCACTCAAGTGTAAGGAAGACTTCAGTCACAACAGATAAAACAAAACTGGCATTTAAAATGCAGGGCCTTCCACACACTGCAGACCTGTTGAGGCTGACATAAGAACACAACAGCTCTTAAAACTTAGCCTCTAATTATAGGCTCTCTTCCTCCTCAGTTTCACTTTATTATGTGTTTTAATGGAGCATTTAATGTTGAATTTTTGAGACTGTATTGGTTAAAACTAATTCTGTTGTTTTATTGCAATATGACTTTCATTGTTAATGCTGACATAATTATATAAATTATGAGAAACAGAAAGTACTGTGAAAATATATAACCCTGTTTACATTGCTTATAATGATCCTCAAGAACTTATCTTCCTGACTAGTCACATATTTGCATGGATGCTGCCTTCTTTTCCATAAGTGGACGCGGTCACTCCATATTCTGATAATAATACACTGAAGGGGATTAAGAAAACCCAACCTGTTTAAAACAGCTTTGCTCTGATTCACACATACAGACGCAGTACATTTGCTCCGTCCACTCATTGGTGATAACTGTTCTTTAACCTCTTGGCATGTAGTCAAAGAATCTTCTTAACTTATAATTTTAGAATAATCATGTATAAGAGCAACTCATAATTAATTTATAAATACAGATATATTATGGGAGACATAAATAGAAGCTTCTATATCTGCAGTTGGAGCTGTAAAGATCTAAATCCCACCACTAATAGGGGGCCCAACGTGGAAGTAGAACACAAAATGTTTTCATTCTTTGCTCCCAATGAAGAACTAAAAATAAAAAAAGTACAAAATCTGTGTATTATTGGTAATTAAAACATTACACAATGTTATACATAAAGAGGATAAATTCACCTTTCGTCAGCAAACTTACCTACAGCATTTATGCACTCCTGAGAGTCTGGAGCTGTTGCATTAATCTATCACAGAACATAACTAAATCCAAAACTCTTACGATACTTCATTTTCAAGATGTATTTTTTATCAATTTAACAATACAGAATTTACTTTAACAAAGCACGCTGGAATTATTCAAGTTTTGCTCAACTAGAAAATACCAAATTAGCCAAGTGAGAAAAGATTAGAAGCACAGACCACTAGCAGTGTGTGTGGAGTCATCTATTACACCATGTTTTCATGCTTGCAGTCCATCTGAGAGTGAGATAAAAGCTGCTGGTAAAATGGATGAGGCAAACTAAATGTCCATAGAAGGCAAATATAATCCTTTACCTCTGTGACTGTGATAGCACTAAGAGCGGCCATAAATCACTAAATCACACATATGAGATATGTTAATAAGGAAAATCCTTTGCTGATTATTCTAACAGATGGATTAATTAGGAGCAAGTGAATTGACAAGGTGAATGAAATGCCTCTAAAACAAAGATACAAATCAATGATAGAATAACCATTTGAATTGTTACTGCTCTCTGTATAATAAAGAACAGCTGTTCCTGCCAAGGATCAAAAAAATAGATCGTTATCATATTAAATAACGTCAAGACATACCTGCAGTTCAGAGTAAGATGGATGGCAGGTGCTCAAAACACAGAAATTTGCCATAAAGAATGGAGTTTAATAGCATTCTTTTCTCAAAGGTGAAACAAAGAAGGGAGAATTAGATGTTCACAGAGAACAAAGCATGTTATGCTAGAACGTTATTTTGTGTAGCATCTTTCAGAATCTCAGAAAAAAATGATGAATACTAACTATAAGGCTCCTTATGCATATGCAGCATTGACAGTCTTGCAGACATATAGATTCTACCCATACACATGTATACCAGAGAATATAAGCACTGTTACTTAATGGATTCTGGGTCCTCCACACAGCCGCGGTGGTATAAGGAAATGCAAACAGGTAGAACTAGGTAGATTAAGTGACTCTCATGTGACTGATGACATCTGTGCTGATGGCAGGAACTAATGTTTTCAGGAGCCTTTTTCAGAATAGGAACAAGTTCACTTTTCATCTCATATTATCTGCTATGGACAGTTGCCCCAGAAAGAATGCGCTAACCCAGGCAGTGGGCTGGCAGTGGACATCAGCAAAAGTGTGACATAACACAAGCTCCACACTATTATGACTTAAATCTCAGAATTCTGGGCAGCTCCACCCATTTTCATGCCCACATCACATGCATGCCGTGGCCCTATCAGAGATGTTGGTATAAGAGCTAATTCCCAGCACCACCACTCAGCCTCTGCAAAGCATCTGCTGTAGAGTCCAGCTGCCCCTTACTGGTGCTGATGTAGTTGGGGACAGATGAGGCTTCCACCTCAGGGCCATTTCATCCTGAGAGATGTGCAGTTACCCTAAATATTACCCTGATGGGAGGTGGTGTACTGTCCAATAACATAAAAAAATGTGAATTCCATAATTTCTTACTTAATAAAGCCCTACAAGGACTGGCTTTATCGTTTAGCTGAATAAAAACAGATACTTAGATTACTGCTCTAACTTCCTCTCTCTGTTTAAGTGAAAAAGAACATAAGGACCATATATAGCTCTCAGTTATACTGTGATAAGTCTTCAGGAATTCATCCGATTTGCAGCACCACTGTTAATAGTATGATTTGAATCTAACATTTTAAACCGTGTTAGGACCTCTCAGATCAGCATTGTTGCCCCAAACTAGTCCTACTAGTAGTGTGTATTAATATATATCCAGTAATGCAAATATGCTACCTTACTAGTTAAATCTTTCTTCTAACTTCAGTTCATGATGTTTCTGTGAAAAAAAAAAAAAAAAAAAACAGCAGGTATTGGTGGGGTCTTATTGTGGCCAACAACAATAACAGTAGTTTTACTTTGAAGGAAAGGGTAATGGAGTTTTGAATTAACAGAGCCAGTTCCACCCGATGCAGACACTACTGCCACATTACCAGGAAATTGTTCTTGGGGGTCTGGAAGAGCATAGAAGTGGATATTCATTTCACTGATATATGTAAGCCTGATCACAAAAGATTTTAAAGAGTTTGCTCTCCCTCCACCCTCCAAAAGCAAAAAAAACCCCCATGACTCAAAACCTTTCAACTTCATCTATGTATCATCTGTATCTATATCCACACACATACATTTGCCTTATTTTTTGTCAAAAGAAACTAAGTTTAAAGGGTTAAATGCCTGTTCTGTGTTCATTTCATTAGTCACTAGCAGAAACAGGACTGTTACATGAAACATCCACACTTCTGGACCTTTACTCTGAATACCAGGAGGACTTTGGTCTGTCACCTTAGCACAAATTCAGGCCATCTCCAGTGACTCTCTGGGGGTTCTGGGAGTCATGCAATTAAAGGTGATGAGTCAGAGTGTCCTATATCCCCTGATCAACTTGCACCATTTGTATTCTTTTTATTTTTACTTGTAAAGGTCAGTGGTTTCTGGAAACAGTCAACAGTCAGTGGGAACCTGTCTATAAAAATCTCACTATTAGTCCTTTAATTCAATGCAATAAATAAAGAATTTCTTGGTAACTTCTCAGTAGAAAATGAAAAAGGTGTATAAGTCTTTCCTTTAGATGAAGGAAAGATATGTGTTTTAGATATAGAGGACAAAGGCCCCACAATGATTTCTTCAGTTTTGATGTCTAAGCTGCTACTTTCTTATATGTAATGACAATCTTATTTACAATGCAGGGAGATAATCTCTGGAGAGAGTCTTCACCATGGCTTAAGGGTGGCACTCCCTGAGATAGGAAATTGGGTGTCTATCATATTTTCCAGGGTAAATATTTTTCAAAACTAGAGGAAAATCTACTTTAGCCTCTGCCTTCAAAATGTTGTGTTCATAAGCAAAATCTATCCAGTTTCATTTCTCTCTCTCTTAAAAGTACTCAAATTCTGCCATCTTTACTTAGGATGAAGTGCAGCTTACTTCATTAATAGTGCCAGTTAGTTTCCATAGAGTCAAATACAATACAAGTAAGAGATTATATTGCCTGTCCTCAGCTGCACTTTCTTCTGTAACTTTTTTTCCTCTTTTAAAATGCAAGGTGTGAATGCAAAACAATTGCTGAATGGGCTGTTTTGTATCCTAACAAAATATAACTAGTGACAGTCAAGTTTTATGGTATAAAAGGAAAATAAATAAAAGAAGCACACAGTACTTGGAATGGAAGGAACTATAGAGAGACAGAGAAAGGAAATTATCCTTTAGGGATCTACCAAGTGTTATGCTGTAA
Source organism: Phalacrocorax aristotelis (assembly GCF_949628215.1). Classification (NCBI taxonomy): domain Eukaryota; kingdom Metazoa; phylum Chordata; class Aves; order Suliformes; family Phalacrocoracidae; genus Phalacrocorax; species Phalacrocorax aristotelis. The sequence goes on along the minus strand of NC_134276.1, from coordinate 104,887,491 downwards.
GTGTTTCATAATATTTCTGGGGAGAAAGAAAACTACATTATGCCAGTCATTTTACTGGCAACTTATCATTCCAATGAAATTTTAATAATAACTGTTGTTGTTTCAATATACTATAGTCAATTCCATGGGCACATGTCGTTCCTATTTTAAATTCCATGTCCTCTGACAAGGTTTTTAATATATCTACTTATGGGAAACTGAGAGGAGCAACAGTTCAGATCATAAATTTAAGTTATTGTCTCATCATCAACTTCAATGCAGTGACAACAATTTACATCACTGATAGTTGTGTCCATGTTACTCATTATTCCAGTCTATGTGGTTGGGAAAAGCGGATACTTCCCAACTGACTAGTGTTTTTAATAGCCTCCCTGGTATATATTTTTTTTTGAGGTTTGCAGAAGTCTTCAGATTTAGCTGCCAAAAATTGAAACTAAGCTGAAATTATAATCAGCCACTGTTCCAAGTCTAGCTCCATTTCAATATCTCCTTAGGAAAAGATAAATTAAACAGCTGAAAACAGAGCTGAAGTGACTAAGATGAAGGACCAGAAGCAAGAGTGACAGTTGTGGATACTCACTGTACATAAACTAGATACTACCTCTCACTTCTCCCCACCTGGTTAAAAGGTAGTCAGGGCTTTCTGAAATGCTGATTTAATGCTGTGATAAAACTGTTATATGTATACTGATGATAATGTAGCAGTTAGAAATTCAGAAATGTTACCACTACATTAACACTTTTGAAACATTTTAGGAGTTCATTATACCTTCACATTGGTTAAATGATCTTACCTTGGTCACTGCCATAGCTGGCAGTTCTATAACTGGTTTTCCATCTCAAATTCCACTGTGTCATTCATTTACATGGGTGAGTAGTCATTCATATGAAATAATTAAAATAATAAATCATTAAGATATCTCTACTCCCAATAACTTTATTTGCTGATTTCCGTTATGTACAATGGAGCTAAGCTAAAGGAAACTAGATGACTTTCATGGAGATAGATAGATAGATAGATAGATAGATAGATAGATAGACAGACAGACAGACAGACTGACCGACTGACCGACTGACCGACCTGCTGAAGACAATATAGTCAATGTTCATACTGAGATGCTCAAGTTTAACACATATGCCTCTGTTTTCAAATATGCGTTTAGTATGTTGTCATTTGGAGATCTTTTTGCCTCTGAACAGAAAGATTCCAGCATCTCCTGTCTTGATTTGTTAATAAATATAAATTTATAATTGGTATCTCATCATCTTGTCCAGGAAAGGGACATGGGCTAAGTGACTGTAATTAATGAGTTTGTCAAACAAAATTCTTTGATAATATGTACTAGCAAGCATAGATGTGTCTGTCTCTAATACTAACTGTTAGTTTGCTTTTAAGAGAGATATCTATAGCCTTTTGCATAGCCAGACCCCCGTGTACTCACTTGCTGCTTTCTACTGGCTATGGGTTAGTTTCATAATAGGCACTTATTTCTTAGTAGTTGTGCAGGGTTTTGCTCAAAATTACAAAGACATGTTACGGTCTCTATTCTGAACTTTTTATGATGAAGTAAGAAAGTCAAAGGAAATAAAGAACAATTATAAGATAAACGTATCAGTAAGGTGATCTCTGTCGCACAGCTTCCTCCTTTTTAATACAGACTTCCTTCTGAGAATTCAGTATCTAGTTCTGGTCTTAGGCCAAATTTCTGTCAGTAGGAATGCTATTGTAAAAGGCTGCTGAAGGCAAGAGAGAGATTAAATATCTAGAATTTTGATTATATGGACATTTCCACTTGAGGCAGTTCAAAAGATTTGTAGCCATGGAATGTTGTTATAGATTAAAAGCTGATTAAGTCATATGAAAAGCAGAGTACAAACAAATAGCCAGTTTTCAAAGTGGAAAGAGTTTAGAATGGAGGTGTTCCAAGCTCCAGTACAGGCACAAATGTCACTTGATACGTTAACACATATTTAAAAGCCATGATCACCATCATGACATATTTACTAGTAAAAGCATGGAGTTTGGCATAAGGACGAGTCTAAGAAATACCAATAAACAGAACACTTTGGATAACTAGATTATATGGTGAGCCATGAACATTGTAAATATACATGAAAAGTTTAAAATTCTTAAATATTAATAAAACACATTTAGTGTTTCAGGAAGAAAATAATCTAAAGCACCAGAAGGTACCTAAGTAAAAGAGTCAGCTCATTCTTTATCAGAATTAGAGGGACAAGCAAGATACTAATCTGTATGTGCAAAAAAAAACCCCAACCAAAACAAAACAAAAACCAAAACGCAATGCAGTACTAATCTTTTTTTTTTTTCCTTAAATTAATTCCTTTTGATCCAAACACCTCCAGTGTACATTACAGAAATAAGAAACGATCCAGAAAGATCATTATTGTGGATTTATGAATACACTCTCTGTGACTAAATACTTTGTGGGTGGTTAGATGATGTATATGTGCAGGAGGGCAGCAAAACGTTCTCTCCTCTGCAAAACATTTTAAAGATATTACAGGTCTTTATCAGAGTTTTAAAGAGTGTTTTATACAACACTCTTAATGTTTTATGTTTTATCCAACATTTTGCAACGCTGAAGTGGCTAAGATAAATGTAAAAACTAACCATTTTTCATGAGTCTATGTTTACTTGGGAAAAAGAAAAGTGACGTAAGAAGATAAATAATCAAAAAATGACAAAACCCATGTTTTCAAATCCAAAAATAAAAGCCAAATAGGTGTTCCTTTTTTACCTCTGCTGTAACATAGGATAGGGGATAATTGGCTTTTGTAATGAAAGTAACCTTCTCTGAACCTAAGAATACTTTGGGTATAAGGATATTTTCAACAGCACTGAAGGACAATACCAGCTTAAAAATTAGCCAGCAAATATACCCAAAGTATCAATTATCAGTGTCACTAAGTATCAGGTGTCACTCTCATAACAATATCATAACAGATTACATTGACGTCATCCTATACCAAAAGACACCAAATCCAATGGAGAGATGACCTACAGAGGAAAACTACACTTACTAACTGACAACAATCTTCTAAAAAATCAGACAAAATTAATAGCAAAATACTGGAAGAGATATTGAACTATAGATAAATATTCTCATATCTTCTTGGCCAATTCTGAATTAAGAGATTTATTGTTTCATATCAGAGAAATAAAGGAGTCTATTGTTTAAATTTCAGTTATTAGTGGTGTGGACGGGAGATGTTCTGAATTACTGAAATTTGACAAAGCTAGACACCTGCTTAGAATTCTTGTTTCTGTAGCCAATAAACATATTTCATCACTATGGTTGCAAAAACAAATACTGACTAGCAAAATGTGGTTAACTGAAATTATTGAGAAATAGAATGACACAGTGTCTGAATCAGATTAGCCACTAAAATATTTGAGAAAAAGTGGATTAAACTGGATGAACTGATGGAGTTTACTGTCTTAACTGTTACAGCAAGATATAATTTCTTCTAAATCTAAATTGCAGGACCTGGGAGCAATTTCTACTTCCCTGACCAGGGAATACAGTCCTGCCACATCCCTACTGCCACATCAAAGCAAGACCCTGTTATGAATCATCCCCCTACTGTAAATTCATTTCCATAGAAAGAAAACCTAGACATGTAGGCATGAAGTGAACTGCAGCTTTGTGAAATACAACTGTTCTTCATACTTCTTTTCCATTCCTCTTCATTTTCTCTTAGTAAGTCCCCTAACACCTACAGAAAATAACTTGCATGGTCAACAACAAAGTTACTGTAAAATTAAAATGGACAAGCAGAAAGGCAACTTCTTTAGATGCTACATGTTTGGCATAAAGTGGAATGTTGTGAAATCTTTTTTTTTTGATTTGTAGATCCCCTAAGTTTTTTCCATTGACAGAAGGGACACTGTGTAATAAATTTAATCTACTCACAGTAGACTCTTGTTGCTTATTCACTGGTGGGCCACAGGTTGAAAACTACTGGTACAGAATCTTATTTTTGCATAACACATTATGCTGTAATTTACAATTAACTTGAGGAGCACACTGGACCTGCAGTACTTGACAGGACTTTCACCATTGACTGCAGTTTTATGGAGAGTCAGATGTTTTCTTTTAGGGGGAAATAATTCAGTAGGAGTCAAGGAAAGTTAAGTTTGAATAACATGTATGTTTTGAGTCTGATCCAAAGCACACCAATTGTCAGAGGGAGTATTTGCCTGCATATTCCTCTACTAGCAAGATAACTTTTATAAGAAGTAATCATTTTAATGACTTAGAGTATAAATGGATAATATGAGGTCATAAAGATATTTCCTTTCCATCCCCTGCAAAACTATCACTCTTGCATTGCACAGCACTACATATTTAGAACCAGACAGACTACTCACAGCAGTATGGTGCTATTCACTATAACTACAATAGCAGAATTCAGTCTTACATGGGTAGCTATTATGATTATGTCTCTATATCATCTTTCTGCAAATATTTAGGTACGCAACACTACCAGAGGCAATATACCAGTTTACATGGATCATTGAGTTGTTCTGGCATGTATGTTGTTACACTATGTTCTTATTTACAGTTATTATTCAAGAAAACCATCACTAAGTTATGCATAATTTCTAATGGATGTTCTCCTCACATGATTTTTCACAAGTCAGTTCCTCAGCACCTTTCATATCATTTAGCATATTGTTCTCAATAAACTGTGATTAGATATTTTCTGAATAACTGATTGTTATCCTGCTGCATTTATTCTAGCTGGGAAAACCCATGCCTCATCAAGCCTGACCAGTGCTTTTACAGGAGAATATGTTACCAGCTGCTTTTATCAGGTAATTCATACCGTCATTCATGATTGAGGTGCTGCCCTGCTCAAATCACTCTTCGTTTAGTCCATCCCTGACTGAGGGCATTCTTATTTTGCCTGTGTGTTGTCTCCATATGGAGGCAGACTTTAGCCAAGGCCTGGGTCTCAATAACTAGGAATTTATATGGGGTTCCTTCAGGTACAGGTATCAACTTTATATATGGATGTCAAAATCAAACAGATACCCAAAGAAACTCACAGCTTCTTTTGTGCAGGTATTTCATCATTCCTTGTTTTCAGCTAAGAGAGCAAATGTCTGGCTAAATTGTACATGGTTAAACATGCCTTTTGGATGTTTCTGGAGCACTGTCTTGACAAAGACACCTCTTTTCTCTCTCCATTTGGTGACATGATCTGCTCAGGAATTTGTCAGCTAAGCTGACCATGCATCTATTGTGGCTATGCCATCATTGTCAATGTCTTACTGGACATGCAATCAACACACCAAAAAACTTCAACCCTGGTCAGTACATCTCTCCTCGGGCTCTGAACACATGTGTGAGGGAACTTCTCCAACTGACAAGTGTGGTTTTTGCAGAACATGAGTCTTATAACCAAACAGAATCACAGGAACTTGGCAACTTCATTTATTTTTAGTTTAGCGAGTCTCTCATTGATCACATAAGCCTGTCAAGGCCACATGAGCTTCCTGAGTGCAAGCATTTTCAACTACTTCTCAGTATTGGCTGTGCTGTTCAAAAGATTTCTCAGTAAATTAATTAATGAAGGAACAGAATTTAAGTTTCAGCAAATCACACGAAAGGGAGACTCTTTTTCAGAAAGTAAATGATGACACTTTTTCTGAACTCATAATCAGATCCAGAATCAATCTATCAAAAGGTGAAGATGCAATTTAGTGCAGGAAAGCAGTGAGCATAGACACCTCATACAATCTGTGTAGTATCACCAAACCTGCTACACAGCACAGAGAGCTTATAAAAGGATTTTGAAGTACTAAAGTGAATCCTGATTCCTTCCTTTGGAGCATAATAGCTACATAATGTACAGTATGTGCGTGCCTGTGTAATATATAGAGAGAAGTTTGTACCTTCTCTTGTAAATGGAATCTCTGCACATTAATGCAAAGGGTAATAAAAATTGCCTCATTTACTTTAAATGGAAGGAAAAGATAATAGTAAAACAGGTTTTTTTATTTACCTCAGATAGTTCTCAGTGTTCCAAAATAAACAAAACAAATAGCTTCGACAGAAGTAATTCAGAGGAGGATTTAAAAGACATGTTCTATACTATTTTTCAGAACAGGAGATCACTTCTCCCTTCACAGATTTATTCGTATTCCAATAACAAAAAGTTGATAATTAAAACAAACTACAATCTAGTGCATCATCCCTGGTAAAACGTATCCTCTGAGGACCCTTTCCAAGTGGTATAATTTGAAACTGAATGGTTTATTCTTTCTAAAAAACCCTGAATACTCCCCAAGATTTGTTCAGTACAACTCAGGATTTACAGTAAGCATCATTGTCAGCAACAGGTCTAAAAGGTCAAATCTTAATTTAAAAGTTAACCAGGATATCAAAATATAAATGTTTATTTCCATATCACAGGAGACGCAAAAGAAACATCAAGACGTAGGTAGTATTCCATTCAAAGTAATCTGTGTAATCATGCTGTTTATATGTAAATTTAAGATTGGAAAATGTAAAAAATCAAAGCCTCAGAGAATTAGGCACCTTATGTCATTTCAAAGGCAGTCCCCAGATGAAATCAGAAACATTAATGATATCGATACATGTCATTCGTGGGAAGGACTAACTAACATAATTTCTTAGATTCCCACCTAAACTGATTATGTTTCGTGACTTACAGGGTGAGACTATAAGTTACAGAATGAGGCTGTTAAGCCATGACAGTGGAAGTATGACAAAAATTCTACATGCCTTTTATATGTGATCATGTCTTCTTCCTTCAATGACTTATAACCTCAGCCATAGCAGGTATTTAAATCATCACACTTTTACCCACTGTGGGTTTTTGTTATTATTTTGATGTTTCTTATTCTGTTTTTATTTTATCACCAAATAAGCAATAATGGAAAATATTATAAGACTGTAATGAGACTTCTAGGAGTACACAAATACATGGTTTTGATTCATGGAATAATGATTTAATTATCTAAGCATATATTTGATTATTATTTGCATTAAAATAGTACTTAGGGACTCTAACTAGAACAAGGCCTCATTATGTTAAAAACTCTACATACAAAATTAGAAAGTGACCCTAAGTTAAATTGTATACAATTTATAGCCCCAGTCATGCAAACAGAGCTCACTACAGAACGAAAATGTTCATTACTTTCTCTATAAAAATTGTTCTTTATAAGCAAGATCACAGTGCACTGCCTGAGATTTAAAAAATAAAAAACCCTAAACTTTATTTAATATATTTATTTATTTACCTAAACTTTATTAATAAAGAAAATTCTTAGAGTATGTTTTTTATTTTTAATAATCATTAAACATAGAAAAGAAGGGTAATGAAGGAAGCTATGTACTGTGGCTATATATTATATTCATACAATCACCATAAGCTGAAAGTAATTATAAAAATCCTGTAATAGTTATTGAATAATAACTATTGAATATCTATTGAATAATAATAGTTATTATTCAGTAGCTAATATTGAACAACTTTACTGCAGCCCAGGCTAAATGCAGAGCCAATCAACATAATATTTCAGAGAAGACATGGAAGCTTGTGCTTAGCTTAAAGGATATGCAATCTACTGAATCCAACAAAATCACAGTTTTTAACAAATGCTATATGTGTGCTTAGGTGTTTTTCTGGACCTGTGCCTAAATCAGGAGCTTTTCCTTCAGAATTTCTTCTTTCAAGATAAATTGTATCTATGTATATCTTTATTTAGATTACTACTCATAACGTTTGTTTGTCTGTTTGAAATCAAGCTAGTTCTGCACAAACTCCGTCAGCCTTGTTTGATAAATCTACCAAATGCTAAAGAGAAGGAATAAGACAGAGCAAAGTGAGGAGACTTTGGAATTTCTTCAGTAAGGATATAGATGGAGGGGGGCACTGGGACAGACAAAACAAAACTGAGGGTGGTAAGAGTTTCAGGAATGCACATGTGTCCAGTTAATAATTTCATTTAATTTTATGGACACCAAGCTTGTAAAAGGCAATGTGAATTAGACCCTTATTTGGTCGTAGAATCCTGAAGTGTAGGAAATGGCCCAGAAAGTGTAGAAAAAGCAATCAAAGGTCGATTAGCAGTGAATGGGTCTCTTCTGCCTAAAAAATGAGGGAACTGCCAATGGAGGAATCTGCCAATCTTGCCTGTTGACTGAGCTGTGGCTTCAAGGAAATGTGTTTTAAGGACAATGCAGGATGGGAGTGATAAACTTCTTGCTTGCCCATCTGTGTGGATGAGCTGTGGTTTCCTGTCACTACAAAGGAGAGAGGCACAGTGAGTGAAGACAACCCTCAGCAGAATGAGAAGAAATAGAAAATAGGGATTAATTCACCTCAAGCATACAGCAGTGGTTAGACAAATTCTCCTGTCTTGTGCCCATATGTATAAAATATGTTGAATAAGAGTTTTAGCTAAAAAAAACCAAAACCCAATAAAACAACAAACCAAAAATCCAGACACAAACAACCAAACACCCAAACAAAAACCTAAAAAAATTAATGGCAAAACCCACAAAAGGAAATTGACATTTGGAGAAGATGTCTTACAATGAGAAAATTAGAAGCTCACTCGCTATTTTATGAACAGGAAGATGACTTGCAATATATGAGTATGTGAAGATGTGAAGAAATTACCAAATGTACTGAAAAGCTCTTTAAAGCAGTGAAGAACGGTCTAATTAAAACCAGTAGCTATGCACTGAAGCCAGACATAGAGACTGAGGAAAGGAAGCACCTCAGCAGTGAAACAACTTCAAATAGAGATGACAGGTTCTCTGTCTTTTAATGAGGTCAGACCAAGACTGGATTTCATTGTGCACTCAAAGTGATGCAAAGGTGTACTTAAATTACAGTTAACAAATTGTGGTATAAAAAAAATCTGACCCTACAGTCTATGATTTAAAATTTAAAAACATCTTACTGAAAAGAACCCTGAGTTTCTGTTTCCTGTAAACTGACATATTTCAACACTGGTGGATTTAACTTTTTAAATTAAATTAAAGAATATATAGAGTGCACTGAAAAAACTATAAGGTCTTTTTGATCCTCTGTTTGTGTTTAGTGTTAAAAAAAAAGTGGGGGAAAAAAATTATGTAATTCCTTTGGACGTGTAACTTAACCTTTCCCTGCTCAGCTGTACGTGGATGCTGTGAATCTCAGCTTCCTCAGATTATGTCAACCTCTCAACCAAATTCCTTTGCCATGCAGTAATGAATGGACAGGTTTTTAGCCTGTAGTATGAGATCACAGTTTTCTCCTAACTTTAAAATTGCTATAATTTACCCAACAGCACCAAGACTTTCTGTTTTTTCAGTAGATGTGTTCATCCTTGAAGAATGTCTAAAAGCTATAAATAACACTTAACCACTTCATGATTGAACTGGTGGAAAGAAAGCCAGAAGTCAGAAGCCAAATGCTTTCACTATACAACATAAGCGTTCCCTGTAATAAAATAAACTTTACATACTTTAAACCTTAAGGCACACAGGCTCAAAGACATACCAGTAAAAATCCAACGTGAGGACAACCTCTTCTAGTAGATCAGCAGTTTTTGGAAAACTGCAGGCCAAACTTCACAATGTTTAAACGGGCAAAATTTCACAGACATTTATGCTTTTGTATCAGCAGAGAAGCTAGCCATAGGGTATCATAAGCCTCTTGACTTGAATATGCCTCGGGACTTGGACCCAACTGTCTCTTTTGGCCTTTGCTGACCCACCAGAAGACATGAGCATCTCCAGTACTCCCAGAGTTTACTGTAACAGCAGCTTATGGTAGTAGTTACTGAACAGCTTTCAGTCAATAACTGAGATTGGAAAGACCAAATATTTCATCTGTTTAAGATCAAAGGGGCTGATTTTGACAGAGAAGGGTTAGACAGCACCCACTTTAGCAGTTTAGCCGGCCTTTTCAAAGAGATGGTGCCTTCTTGCAGGATGATGTTCAGTCCCAACAACTGCAAGGAACCAAGGGAACCCATGCTCATAAGCTCAGAGTTTAGGGACATAGATAAAACAAACCCAGTTAAGACAATAAGACTAGCTACTTTCATGATGTTGTATATGGGAGGTACATATTAGCAATTTAAAGATTCTGAGGTCTCAGATTAGTACCTTATTCCCATTTATCACTGAATTACAGGAGTGCTGAGATGTTGGGTTTGAGAATGATTCTGTTGATTAAGCACTATACCAACACCCAGCAAGCAAACAGTCCTTGCATTGAAGACTTTACACTCTGAATTAAAAAAAACCAACAGAACAGAGGCAGCCAGGAAAACCAGGGAAGGGAGCATATAAGTTATTTACAGAAATCAACTTTGGAAGGAGTCAGCAAATACCTAAAAGCAGAAACATTTTATACTCTTTGAAAGTAACAGACAAAGCCAGGTCCAAACTAAAGCAGAATATACCTATGTTCAGCACTTTGAGATCTAAATGTGAGATCCAGATCTAGACTATGGGGTGGGTTTTTTTCCTTTGGAAGAAACCAGAGTCAGCATCCAAAAGCAATATAAAAAAAAAATCCATCACTACAATCCTTCAGAAAAACCCAACCACCACTACCACTCCTCAAAACTGCCTGTTTCATGAAGATAGACAAAGCCAGGATGTTACTACCTTTAAAAGTAATGAAAAAATAATACTTTACTCCTATCTAACTGCTTTACAAATAGTGTAATTCCCATACAGCATCCCCTGTGTTCAGCTGCCTCACCCTGTGCACAGCTCTAGGTTGCAGCAGACTGCTGAAGAATGGGTGTCCCTCCCGGCACAGCTGTGGGGTGGGATATGAAGGTTACTATTGGCAAGATACTTTTCTTGAGTAGGTGAATATAGGATGGTGTTTAATCTTATTGTTTCTTAGGTCTTGAATTTAATCTGTTAGGTAGAATAACTTTAGCTGATCCATAACTGCACATTTTTGTTATTTAATTTTCCATTACTTTTAGGGGGATTGCATAAATATAATTATTTTCCTGAAAAGAAGCCCTTTGTGAAATGAGGTGTTGCAATGTTACAGATCCTACAGTCACACCTTGTGCTGAAGACATAAGTCATAATAGAGAAAATTTATTCATTCAATCATTTTTTACAGCACTAGGAGACTCAAAAAAATATAAATGTAAACTGATAAATTTTGAGGAAGAATTTTTAATTCCTTAGCTCTGTTTTTTCCTGTTGCTTTAAAAACTAGTACTATTTCTGAAAAATTTGATCAGCTAGACAATTTTTCTTATAAACAGAGAGCAACCTTAACTACAGCGTGGTGACCATTTGGCCATAATTTAAGCATTTGCACACACCTCCCATATAATGTACATGCAGCATCTTTTCACACAGTCTGTGTGAAGTTCTACATATACATACACAAACAGAGAGCACACGTATAAAACAAAAATTACAGCGGCTGCAGTTTTTCATGGAAATATACCATGTTACCAAGATAAGCTGAGAGTCCTGGTTTCTTGTAAAAATGTTAGAAACAGCTTTTTTGCCTGACCATCATGGAAAAAGATCCAACTGAGGTGTTGCAGTTTAAATTTTGTTGTATTTCTTTTTTTGGCTTCCTGAAGTGAGGGAACAGGTTTAAATAAACATTTTGATTTGGGTTCTGCAAGGTCTTAGAAAGGGGTAGTGTATGAACACTGACGTATTTGGACTTTACGTAAAGACACTTTGCCATTTTTGAAGCCAGATCTAACCTTTGTATCAACAAATCATACACAAAAACTTCAGTCTAAGACTCAAGGTAAGAAAACATATACTTAAAGGGATCCTTTGTATTTGGTTTTAAAAATACACTCATTTACAAGCAGATTTTGAATGTCTGCCATGAACTAAGAAAATAACCTTTTCATTTATTTTTAATTTTCTTAAAGATGGGTCTCTTTTAGCAATCTATAATAATCATGTAGCACATAAAATAACTTACAATCACATATATTATAGGGTCTGACTAAAATCCACAAAAGCATTTACAGTTAGGCATGGAGTTAATCTCCTCTTGAAGGGCTTCAGGGCATTTATACTGTATTTTACATAAAAATAAATTTTACAGGTCATATGAACAAGTCAACCAAGTGAATAAGATGTAATTTAAATACTCAGTGTTTTCAGTCACATGGTTAACGCAAGCTGACATTGTTTGATGCATACCTTTTTACAGGGACTTCTGAAGGTGAATGTTTGCTGCTTTCATTTCTGTTTAAGTAACGGTCCATGGAAACTGAAGGACATCAGTTGCCCCCAAAATATCAGAAATTTGTCTATATCACAGTTCTTGGCTTACACTCTTATGATGATGAAATGGCAATTTTCAAATTCCTACTGTTGTGCACCATCCAGTGTCTGTATATAGTCTTCAGTTATGTCCTTTCCCCCCCTTTCTTCGTGGTTGCTTCAAAGCCTATTGCCCTTTTCTTTGTGTGAGACCTAAGGACCAGAACTCTGTGAGGTTGCTGTACCTAGCAGGGGAAGATTTTATCATATTTTTTGCTCTACATAGAATTTTGGATCATTTCATCAAAATGGTAAACAACTATTTAGGGAGAAAAATAAAGAAAAAAAGAGAGAGGGATAAGTCACAAATCAAGCCCTGTCTTTTGCTTGCGGAAGAACGTCTTTGTTTCATTTTCAGTACACTTTCTATTCTCAAGAAAGAAAAATATCTACAGAAAATTGTAATGACAATTAAAACATTCTACAACATTCATGTTGAGCATATGTGTACTTTCTGTTCTTTTTTTCACCTACTGAATGATGAAATGCACATCTGTGTGTAATGGCAGCACCATGTAATAGAACCCACTCTTTTGACTTGCTGCAGAGCAGAGGTTCTCAAGAAAAGAGGGCATAAATGATAATAAAATCCACAAATTCTACTTTATGTCTATACGACATATGACACTTGCCATACGTGTCTGTGCACGCTTACAAATTAAAACCACTGTGTAGTAATTGCCTTTTGACAGTCCCAAGGACATTTTCACTTTTTTTTCTGGGGAGAAGCCCTGTTTATGTGAACATATTTGGGGAATATGAGCAACCCTTTCAAGATCAAAGTAACTAGGCATGAAAAATAGATCTGCTGCATCAAATCTATTGCAAACATTTACCCTTAATCTTTCATTTTAAATTTTTTCAAATTTTCATAGATCTGTATTATAACCTCTGCCTGAATTCCTGTGTATAAAAGTGGGGACCTTGATCCCACATACAAGATTTATCACTATAAACAGTTTATGCAACTCTGGGATGCTGTCAAACTCCTTTTGTCTGATTGTACAAGCATGTTGCTATATACAACCACAAATATTTGAACTTTCAGAATAAATATTTTCACATTAACGGACATTTTCAGAAGATAAAAGTAGCAACCTAACAAAAAGTCATGATCTCCAGAAAACCAGGTATCACAAAAATGATGACTCCAAAAGGCAAAGTTTGATGAACTAAGTAGTGTTCGTAACAGAACATTTATATTCTGCCTCTGAAATCACTGGATTTCAAAGGTCTCTATAAAATCAGCAAAGCCTTTGTGTCTGGCTGCATGAATGACCGCTAACATATTTATATCAGCTTTTTCTCACCTGTGTAGTGCAGTGCTTCACTTGGAAAAGCTGGGTTTGAAAAAAGCTGGCTGAAAGGCAAGAATAAGAACACACAACTCAAGAAATACCCCTATAGTTGGAAACATACATATGTTAATATTCCCTTTGTCTAGTATCAGATGTGGTTTCACGGCTTCAATTCTGGACTGCATTTGCCTCTGGAAAAAAAGTGGATGATTTCATTATTCCTAAGTTTATATAGCTCCTATCTCTTCAAGGCCATGCTGGCAGTGATTTGGCGAGCCTGCATTTGAAACTCTTGTCATCAACTATCAATTATTCTGTAATTTATTAGATGGTTTTCTGTGGATACTGATCCAAAACCTAGAAAAGCCCATGGAAAAAATCCCATTCAATTTAATAAGCTGCTTTTGATTGGGCTCTAACATAGGGTATTCTATAATAAGAAATAGGCAAAAACTCCACACTTACTGAAAAGGAAGTTGGAATCTTCAAGTCTGCCTACACCCCTTGGCTAGAGAGAGCTTTATCATTGGGTTAGGTATGGTGAAATCACCTTCTGAGAGAGAAAGGGAATATAACCTAATGAAAAAGACACACCAATCTCCATTTATATATACTGTAACTGTGAGTGCAAAATGCTCATATTTCTGTCAAAATAAAAAAAAATTGCATGTTTTTATTGAGCAAAAGCGGACTAGATTTTGCAAACCAGAGATCTGCTCCATGGGGGGTTCACTGGGGGAAGTGATGTATCTCTATGAATGGATGAAACAGAAGAGTATATCACCATGCAATTGGATAGGTGGTTTGGGTGGTAAATTGTCCATGCTAATTCGGGGAATTTTACAAAGGTAAGGAGAATAAAACACAGTAGAGACAGAGAGAAAACCAAAAGCTTTACTATTGTAAGATGAAGACTTTTTTTTTTAGGATTAATAAAATGTTTTCCAAATCAATGGAAAAGAATTTGTAATGATCTCTCCATCCATGGAAGCTGGAAAGTTTTAAAGTTATGCTAGGCCAAACAAGTGATTTCATGAAAACTGAAAGCATGGAAATATATACAATTTTGTCTAACTGCTACAGATGAATATAAAATATAGAAAATTCATGTCATTATTAAAACAAAATATTTTAGTGAACCTTACTCTGCTGAAAAAAAAAACTTGTCTGAGTTTTTTAAATAGACAGTCTTTTCCAGCAGAAAATCTTTTCCATCAAAGTTTTGACTGACCAAAATTTTCCTGAGAACAACTAACCCGAGACAAAAATTTATTGAGAAAAAGAGCCTGACTTCTCTAAGGAAAAGTGATGTTTCACAGTAAAACCCGAACAGATCAGATCAAGAGTAAAGATTTGTTACTTACGAAACATGATTAAGCCGCCTCACAGACAGTCTAGACTGGGTTCCTCATGCCCCAGTGGCCTTGGGGTTGGTATTCCCCAGCAGAAGATGTTTTCATACAGGCTGAATCCTTAGAAAACAATTCCTAAAAAGGGCGACTGAAAAGAAACAGTGATACAGTCATTTGAAAGAATCATGAGAAATTCTCATTAATTGAATATTTAGAAAATAGCAAGGTGCACACAAGGATTTTATTTAGTAAACGAACTTGCATTTTCTGTGAGCAGAATGGCCAAAATACTTTAGAAGACATTTTTATTCACAGTCTTAGAGATTGACTTAAACTCTACTTTTAGTTTCCAAACAAAACTTCCATTGATTTCGACCCATAAGAAGAGGAGGAGTGGCCAGACCCTCTGACCCTCTGAGCTGCATACGAAAGTCTCCATATAGCCAACAATCACCAGACATGCACCACATAAGCTAGAAGAGCAAGGGAAGATGTCTCTGTGGGAATGGTCCATAGTTTAGCTATGGCTACGGCTTTCCAGCCCCAGGACAAGCTGAGGTTCACCATTCAGCTACATCCAGAAACTGTGTTTACCTTGTAAGGCCAGTGAAGATGAAACCTGAGCATGCACTATCACACCATGAGGCCTCTCTTTCTTTCCTTTCTTGCTTCTTGCTTGCTTTATTTCAATTGTGTTTACACTGTAAGGCCAGTGAAGGTGAGATCTGAGCATGTACCATCATGCCATGAAACCTCTCTTTCCTTCTTTCCTTCTTTCCTTGCTTCTTTCTTGCTTTCCTTCTTTCATTCTCCCTCTTTGTTTCTCTCCTTTTCAGAGAGGGAACACAAGTATATACGAAGCCATATGTGTTGTCTAACGAGGACAATGAGGGAACCAGGACTGTGGGACACACTGTGAGATGCGTACCACT
This sequence comes from Phalacrocorax aristotelis, assembly GCF_949628215.1. NCBI lineage: Eukaryota > Metazoa > Chordata > Aves > Suliformes > Phalacrocoracidae > Phalacrocorax > Phalacrocorax aristotelis. The sequence continues at coordinate 104,871,577 of NC_134276.1, read as the reverse complement.
TCCAGTACAGGTGGAGACGTTAGTGAATTTCCTTGTAGAGTCAGGAGCTGAGATAAAGAGGAGCACTTGCATTAGACTGGCTATAAAAGTCCCTTTCTAGCTGAATCATGTTGACCATGAAGGTGAGCCAGGCTTGAAGGTGAAGAAAAAAACCTCAAGAGCCACAATTTAGCAATCTGTACCCTAGGGCTTCAAATGCGAAGGTACTCTATTATAATAAAAAATTTGGAGTTTCACAATAATGTGCATCTCAGCTAGTCAGTGGAGAGCCTGTCAAGAGTTTCTATAGAAAGGAACATGATCCATCTCACTTGAGTAACTGTTTAAAATAAGTCTGGTGAAGCGTCTAAAAGTACCTACTTCACTGACAATAAAGGGAGCTCAGCATGACTATCTCTGACATGAACATGTCCTGTGCTGTAACAGCTTGCTCAGGTCCAGCAGTGCAAAGAGCTTTCTGCTGTGTTTTGTATCACATTTCCACTGAACTCATACCTAAGGAAAACACAGGCTGGCTGTAAGGTGTTTACACAAACCTCAGGTGCCCAATTTTTTAGTTTTTGACAGGTAACACGGCTGCTTGTTTATTCCACAAGCCTCATGAGGAGATAAGATTCTGCACATTATATCTGAAAAGTGAAAATTCATTGTTAACATGGTGATTTTGAGCTTTGTACAGGCCATATAAGGATTAAAAATAGTAAATAGAGATCAAACATTCTCAAAATAAATGTTCTGTAAAAGAAAGGTTTATATGTTCATACGTAACAAACACCAACAAAGCTGAAATAGTGGTGGTCATTGAATAGTGACTGTAGATTTCTATAACTTATAATTTTACTGTTAAACGTGCAACAACAAATTATTGTTTTTTTGTATAATACTAATGAAACAGTTGAATCTCACTCCATCTTAATGGCTGATACCACACCTACTGAAGACAATGTAAATCTTAATCGACTCTAGGGGATTTGGATCAAATGTGCTTCACAGACTCATTTCTTCTAGCCTTAATCGCCCCTTCTATGCAAGGTGAACAACCTGAAGACCGTATTTCATAGGTTTTTCTAAAATCATTGGGAGCATTGATGTTTTGAGATAGTTTGTCTAATATATTCTTTTTGTTTTAATCTGAATTTGGCAGTAATTCTGAACTACAGGTCAGAGCACTCTGATCTTATAAGAGTTGAGTATTGCTAATGAACTGGATAGCCTCCAGTTTTAGTGTTGTATTTCCAATGAGCCAAATTCCCAATTTACTACAAGCTTTTATTAAGGGGCAAATTTCTAAATACAGGTGAAGGCAATTTTTGCTGTGCAGTGTTTTTTTACACAACAGATTTAAAATACTGTTCTGCTCACCACAGTTACACAGTATTTGGTAACTTCAGAGGTATTTAGGTGACAAGACAGTTTGAAGGGTGACCAAATTAATACCATCTGATACAGGCAAGTTTTTGCATCTCTTCTGAGTATAGGTCTATACCCTTTCTCTTCTGTTTTGCATAGGAAAACTACAGGTCATGTGGTGTTACAAGTTCTCATAAAATCTACCAAGTATCTCAAGGCAGTTTTCTGGAAATTATCCTGTTATTGGACAAAAAAAAAAACCACAAACACACAGTCTTTTTTAGTCAATCTTACTTACAGGAGCTTCTCTTACGCCCTCAGCAGTTTTAACAAAGTGTTTAAATACAGTTTGAATATAATGGTACTACCTGCATGTTTAGAAAAGTGAGACAGTGATGGCAACATGCAGCAGTGTCTCCTAACGGTGCTTCCAAACCCTGCAATAGGTTGTATTTTCAGCATGCAAGTGAGAAGTTTCTACTTCAATGAACAGGGTTTTAATTCTATGAGTAACGCCTTACACCTCAGGATGACACTAGGTCTGCAAAGTTAGGTGTCACCATTCGGAGAATATACAATTAGAAGCACAGAACAAATGAAGCTAGTGCCTTTGAAGGTTAACACTCACCACTACAAGACATTCCCTCCTTCCACAGGGAAATATTTCAGTAACTACACTGCTGTCCAGTTTAAGTCTGCCTCAAAGCAGTAACTTAACTGTTGATTAAAATGAGACCATAATGCACTTCTTTCCTCAAGAGAACAGAAACTTGCTCTTACAGAAACTTTTCTGATCAGGAGAAGGTCTTTATCCCTATTCTGTGCCACCCCTTATCTGTGCACTGTAAGGGTGGCTTCCCACCCTTAGTTTTGCAAGCCTTGTCAAGCTTGCCAACTGTAAATCCAAACCCATCTTATTCCCTAACAATTTACAGTAAATCTTGGCATAATGTGACCTTTTCCCAGTCGCACTCGATGACAAACACAGTATTATTTACACCCCAATCATTTCAGCCTGTGTTTCTTTAGACAGCCCATTCTCCTCCATAAGTGATTATTTCACTGCGTGAAACCACAGTGATATCAATCATTTCAAAGCAAGGGATGTGGACAGGCCAGAGAATTCCAAGCCCTCTCTCAGCAGAAAGTGTAGCTTCTTCTCATTTCTCATTCAGGAAGATTCACTGTATGGCATACTGCACCACAGAAGTACAGTAATTTGTGCTGCAAACTCATAGAAACAAAAGCCTAAAAAGAAGAATATCCCTATCAATTTACGAAAGGAGAGCTGAAGTTCTCTCATATGATTATGACTTCTGGTTTTGGCAAACATCCTATCAGTGATTAATAAAGAGCAGCTCTTTTTTTTTATTTAGGCAGTGCCATTTGGTGCTCTGTTTATGCCCTGAGATGATAGTTCATGGTGTATATAGGAACAAAATATATTTTAAATGCAGTTGTGGATTTCCTCAGTATTCTACCTTTTTAGCAGGGGAGGCATACAGACCTTTAGCAGCCATGAACAGAAGCAGGACTTAACTGCTTTGGTGGCTGCACAAATTTCTAACAGTTTGTCTTGCACGCTGACAACCTAAACCTTGTCTGGGGCCTTCTTTTTTCTCTTAACAAATCCCTGCATTCACACATTTCACCCTGAGTTCAAAACCCAGCAACCCACAAAGAGAAAAAGTGGATGCAATAATTGCAAATGCAACACGATTTTTAATGAAAACAGCCAAGCAAATTCCATATTCAACTTCGTTTATCACTCAATAAGCTGATAGTTAAGGTTGAGCAAGAAGCACCCAGTGAAGATACATCACAGCCATACTCACATACATATGACTTCATCCTCAGATAATCTCAGTGCACACAGCCTGCGACCATCTGTCAGGACTCAGTATTCGCTGGCATTTTTGAGGTTTTAAGGCAGGGTTTGTAATAGCCAGAAAAAGTGATTAACATGTTCAGGGTGCTCTGTTTCTTTATCTGAGGAAGGCAAAAATTCCTTGAAAAGATGTAATCTGTCATTGTCAAGGAAAATATGCTGTGAGAGGATATCAGTAAGAAATGTCCCATTGCTTGGCATCTCTTTGCTTTTATGGGTTTGCCTTGGCAGGGGAGGATGGCACTCAAGGAACTTTAATCCCTTTTAAGAAAAATGTTATTCTTAGGATAAACAGAGCTGGGTGCAATTCCTGCCCAGATGAGCTTACAAGGTTAATACTGCTCCATGCATGTTTAACACTTCATATTTCCAGCCTATAAAGCAGTATGAGAGAATGACTAAATGGTATTACCCTATTTTACTAATAAAGAAATAACCTCATAGAGATTATTGCGCTCAAAGCTAATAGAAACTGTTTAGCAATCTGCTTTTTTCATAAGAAAGTGGGTGAAGCTCAAAAAATGCTGTAATATTAGTGAAGTGAAAGGTGAAGTGAAATGTGAAGGAAAGATGCACAATCTGATACTGGCTGCATTAGCTCTGAAAGCCCCAGTGGGATGGCTGCAATCCACCCAGGTCACGTGAGAGGGAAGGCTTACATTCCCTCCCTGAAGCCTCAGTTTGACTCTTTTGACCTCAGGCCCATGTAAGCAGCTCTGCACAGCACAAGACTGCCCTGGATAGATAACCTGGCTCATGCTGGCAAAAGATTAAGGGTCTCTATGCTCGTTCCCCTGCAGCATCACCCTGTGCTGCCACAATGATTGGAGGTGGAGACCGGAGCATGAGAAAGCCCAGCTTTTTGAAATTGAGTGGCCCCAGTGCTATGCCAGGGACACAGTTACTGCATGACATGTGAGATGGAAGCAGGAGGAAAGAGCTTTGTCAATGCATTTTGGCCTGGACAAACAACAGCTTTTAGCTCCAGGCCACAGAGGAAGAAGCAAAATGTGTGCAACCTGCCTCCCAGCATGGAAGCATTTTCACTTTTGACCAAAGAAACACTTCAGTTTTCCATAAATGATAAATGAGTCACCCCCTGGACATCTTCGTTTTGTTTAAGATATGTAAATTTATTGCCAGGCTAAAAGAGAAATTAACTCTTTTCAGTCAGTATAATTTCAAGGTGGCCTGGCAAATATCTTGTTACTTTGTAAAGGGGCTTCCTTCCACTTTCACTCACTCCACAATATTTCTGGACTCTGGCCAAAAGATGTTAGTAAATATTTGTACAATCTTAATGGAAAAGAAGAGAACAACTGTTGCACAGATGTCACTAGTGGGACACAGGCCATTTCAGAGTAGCTCATTGACTGAACCCAGGCTGGGAACAACAGCTCCCAAGACCAGTGTCTATTGCCACCTCTGCTCTCAAATGGAAAGCCATCACTTAGGCACACATTTTGTAAGTGGGGTTATAAATGTACATTTATTGGGTTTGTAGAGCAAGATTTGATGATGATGATGATGATGATGATGATGATGATGATGATGATGATGATGATGATGATGATGATGTTTTAAATACCCAGACCTCTATTTTGTTATGAACAAATAAACTGTATCGGAGGGCATCCACCTATGAGTCCACACTGGGAATCTCACCTACAGTGTAAGACAGGACTTCAGCTGCAGCTCTGTGAGGCAACTACTGACTTTTTTAGGAGAGTTATTCTGCACCTTAAAACCTATTTACATTTTTCCTAACACTGGTTTTGATGAGTATTAGCCACAATGAAGTAGAAAACAAACTTGCCTTAGCGATGCTCTTTTTCTTCTGTTCAGCAATTCATAGCTTCCACATCCTGATGGAGAATCCTAGCAATAGTCTGTCTCTCCCAGTTCCATCTTTACTGTGGAAAAGGTGGAGGAAACTCAATGAAGAAGCTACTTTGTTTATGAAGTTAATATCAGGTTTTTTGATGGATTGGCATAAGGTAGTCATGAGTTTAAGCTGTTTAATCTCATATAAATTGAAAGAAGGAAAGAGGACTTAGGTTTACTGGCTTAAAGGGAGAAAGTGGACTCAGCAGAAAGTCCAAGAACTACTAGGGGATCCTTAAAATAATATAGGCTCCTATGATTTTGAAAGAAGAAAAAACACATTCAATGAGCTATTCAGGCCATAGCCTTTAGTTTCATGATATCACTACTGTAGATTCAAATGCTATTCAAATAAATTTAAATTTATTTTAAAATGAAGTAAGCTAATCACTAATGTCTGCTAAAAATGGCATTTTGAATGACATTATATGGATTGCTTTTAAATCTGGAAACATGCAGACATTGTCTTATTCACTCTGCAAATGTGCATGAATGACTGCCCAAATAGGTTAATGTATAAAGACAGGGATCAAAAATGAGAAGAGTCAGATAAAGCATGAATTTGAAGTATTCTGTGAATCATCCCACAGTCGAACAGCTTTGGCTATCATCTTGCCTTCTTGTTTTATTGTTTTTCAGCCTGATGAGTTGTTCCATAAATGCACTCTAGGAAAAGACACTTTTCAACAGGACATCATTAATTTAAGCTTTCCTGATAGCTTCTGTGTAGTTTCCGCATAATTATGAGAACCTCTGTTCTGCAATGTGCTGCTATTTTCCAGTTACACTGAGCTGAGACTGGACTAATGATACTGCTTTGGGGTGGGTTGGTTTGTTTGTTTATTTTTCCCCCAGAAATGAGCTGTGTAAACTACCTCAGTAGAGAGAGGTAGCAGCCGTATTGTATGTAATAAGGTTATGGAAACAGTTCCACCAGTTAACTAGCCTGATTTCAGGTGGCTTGGTAAGAGTAAATTTACCAAATCAGGTGTGAGGCTTTAAACACACATTATCCATATTAGTTATAAACTGACCTGGACAACTTGCAGGAATAACACCATTTTTCAAGAAGAAATCATATATCCTATAAAGAAAGGATCATTCTGTAGCTGTAAAAGAACCCACACTATTCTGCAAAGAAAAGAATAAGAGGATTAAAAAGGTAAAAGAAAGCCCAAGAAAATAGCCCTTCTGTGTGTAGCTGCTTGCCTGGGTGTTGTGATCTGCAGCTCCTTCAGAGGATTTGTTCTCAGAGGCAGGCCTGTATTACTAGGCAAATATTCACTTTAAGAGGATGTTATTTCACTGAAATAAATAAGTGTGTACATTGGCAATAAATGAGCTTCAATTAAACCCTTAAAATGCATAAGCATTATTCCTGTATGTTATACTGAGATACAAATATCAATTTGCATTTTCTTCTTGGCACATTTAATAGTAATCTTTAGTGGCCATGGCAGAATGCAGGGTAAAGATTTCTTGCTGGAAGATAGCTATTCCTTCTCCAAACCTACCAGATTACTTCTTTATCCCTACTCCCTCCTCAACTGCAATTAGAGAAGCAGGAACTTCATACCATAGTGGTTGAACTAAACTACCACTAATCTTTTAATTGAAAGTAAATGATGGAGAGATAGCAAATGAGCAAGGAAAACTGGAAAACGCAGATTCCTTATGTCCCTACACAGTGCCTATCAACCCACACCTCATCAGTAAATATAGAGGAGTTAACTACGGTGTACCTAATCTTTTCCATTAAGACAGAATACTGAACCCTTGAAGAGCCATTTGAAAGCTTGACCCACATGCAACTGCCAAAAACTTTCTTCATTTAAAGGGTAAGGGAGGTTGATAAATGTCTCAGAAAGCCCTCTGAGCACTCCTGAGTGGTAGGCAGAACCTCAAGCAGCCAGAAAGCAATGTCACTTGTCAGTGTCATTTCCCATCTTACACCAGCTGAGCGTCTGCTTCCATCTGTCTGGCAGGCAGTTTCTGGCTAAAACCCTCCTAGAGGTCACTGCTCTTGACAAGCGGCAGTCGCAGGGTGGTCCCAGGGACAGCAGGGTTCTGCCAGACACCAAGTGAAACAAGACAGCCACCACCACTCCGTGTCTCTCCACAAAGTGCTTCTGCAAATACGTGCATGGGATCCGGAGGTCAGGACACTGCACCGCATGCTTTGAATACACATGGCACTTCCCAGGGGAGGTTTAGTTTATCAAGATCGGCAAGGGCAGACTAACCTCCCCGCTATCTGGTTTACAATCTCCCTGTTAGTCGAGGAGAGAGAGATGATGGACACCTTGCATCCTGGAGAGGTGTTGCCCTCTCCTGCCACAGTGGACAGGAGCACCTGACCCAAAAGACAGATATGGACTGGACCCAACTTTTGTTTGCCATGCCTGCTCTTCTCCTGGAGGAAAGTGTTCACAACAGCCACTGCCTGTCTGGCCAGGCTGTCAGCTTTATCACATTTACATTTATAGACACATAGATCATATTTTATTTTTTAAAATAAACAATAAGTTTACTTCAGAAATTATTAGATGACTTCCTGGAAGATAGACTGTTTTTTTACTAAGGTGATTCTTCATGTATATATACGTATATATTTATATTAAACTGCATTTAAATCGCTACTACCTAGATTAAACAACAAAGTATTATTTGAAGCAGACTACAGCTTATGTCAGATTTTAGTATTCCCCAAGTTTCATGACATAATTAAAAATGTTTAATTAATTTAACATTGGAAAGTTGTAGGAGGCTGTTTTGTTGTTTTAACTTGCACTTTTTAAAGTTAAGCCACTTTTTTGGCCTTCCTAAACATTATGTTTTGAAGCTAGCTGGCTGTATTCCTGATCTTTTTAAATTACTTGTGTGTTTGTCTTATTCCTTTTTACATTCACTAATCCTTTAGATTTAATTAAAAGATTTATTTATTTAGCCTCAAAGTAGCCAAAGGCAATAATTGTTTCTATGCTGTTTGCTTTTAGGGAAATATGACTTGTGTCATCACCACAAAAGGTTTAATTTTATGAAAGAAAACACAAAAAATACAAACATTAAACATCTCAAATAACCACTGAAGCAAATACATGCATATATATACATTCATAAATCATAAGGCCAGAAGAGAGCACTGTAGTAACTGAGACTGATTTAATGTACGGCACAGGTCATAGGACATTCCCAAATTAATTCTTGTTGTAACAAGTGCACGTCTTTTACAAAAACAGTATACTTTGACTGAAAATTCTAGTGATGAAAAATCCACCACAACCCATGTCAGAGTGGTCCAGTGATTAATTACCTTAACTGTGAAAATCCATGACTCATTTCTAGACTAATTTTTTCTATGGTTGACCTCAATATAAAATGTAGAATAAAAGCCTTCAATCACAGATGTCTAAAATAGTACAAGGTGATTCCTTCTCTGGAAACAATGGGTTCTTCCAGAAAAATCTGGTATAATTGAACATTATTCTACCAAAAGGAATAAAAGCCTATGAATTCAGAAAAATAAAAGTTTCTTTTCTAATTTAGAAGTGCTGTTTTCCACATGATCAACAGCTTTATCACAGAATTCTGCTTAAGACAATGCACCTGCTGTGTCACAGACATACATGCAACCTCAGAGGTTCCCACAAGGCACACCTGCAGGCATGCGCAGTGGCTGCAGGTAGCGCTACTCTCCTGATTCATGTAGTCCTCCTTCCCACCTACGTGGGAACCATGACCGACCGGGTCCAGCAAATGCCCTCCTGATAATCATCTTAATGCTCCCTTCTTTTGCAATATTTTCCCACGTACATACACGAGCATGGTGCCTCCAGGCCTGGGAGAGGATGAAGGCTCGTGTTAGTGGACACTAGACCAACACATAGCAGGAAGCAGGCTGCCACATTCCCTGCAAATGAGGACGTGTGGGATGAGTCAGAAAACAGAGGCAGTAAAGACACTTTCCCCAATCCTGCAGCTGGGGAGAGGGCAGTGTGGACCCAAGCTCCCACAGAGCCACATCACTGCGATGCCAGCCACAAAAAATACATGCAGTGATGCACCGTCTAGAAGAGCTGCTCTCGGAGCGGCCCTGCAGTCACCTTTCCCAGGTCACTGCCTGCGGGGGAGAGTGGGCCAGGTGATGGCGTGAGGACGGGTGCACCCAGAGGCAGCCTGTGCTGCTCCTCGCGTCCCAGCAGCTGATGCAACCTGTCCTTCAAATTGATTTTCTCATCAACACAAAGTGAAAGCTGAGCCCTGCCACTGTACAAGCCCTCTCACCCTCAGTTTTAGCTTGAGAGGCCACAGGTCTCCTCATTTGTATTGCTGTCTTTTATTACAAATTCATAAATTAGGACAGAATGGTAAGTGTGTACTGAACCATTTCACACGTGAGAAGCCTATTCAAATTTCTCAATAAATGTAATTCTGATATGCTTGGACCTTCATTTATTTCACTTGTGTGGAAGCTTACCTGTGAAGTCATAGAGGTAATATGTTGAAGTAATGCACAATAATAAATTATGATGCTGTTACTGAGCAACTTCATTTTAGATTAATCATATTTTACATATATGAAGAAATATTAGCCCTCGATGATATCTATTAAAAAATATATCGGCTTTCTGGTCTGCAAATTTAATATGCACGTGTGCCAGAGTGCTGGTGCTCTGCCACTACACAAATCTAATTTGTGATGTGATCTGTTTAGGTCTAATAGAATCGCTTTTGTACAGGCGCAGTGGCTCCAACTTATCTGTCATCCTTAATGTTGAAAGACATTAAGTTTATAGACTTTGATCTGAAACATTTGAAAGCATGTTATGCACAGAACACTCTCAATGCTATATCCTATTAAAGCAAAAAAGTATTTAAAGTTCAAACTGCAATAAATGATGATAAAACAGTAAAGAATCTTTACATTTCATTGCGAAAATAAGAATTTCTCAAAAAAATAAGAATTTTGTTAGCACTCTAGTCAGAACAGCATGAGTTTTCAAGCATCACTTAAATGTTTAAATATCTCTGAAATTCTTATAACTGAAGCATGAGTACCTAAGGAGGTGCAGGTTGAGCACTTCAGCTTTAACATAAAGCAAAAATGCTCTTTTTGATTTCAGTAGAACTGCGTTGCTGTCAATATATGTAAAATAACACCGACTCTTGAGTTTGGTTGCCTGGAAACTTTGTCTTTGACCTACAGACCCGCTGTTACATCAATGAAAATAATGGAAACTTTGCAACTCTTTTCCATGAGCACAATTTCAGCCCACAAACGTAGGTGCAGCAGCTGCAAAATGTCTGCGCTGCATCCCGTTAGCGCAGAAGGGCCTCTAGCGGCAAACGCTTGGGCCCTGAGCAGCTGGCAAGTCACTGTGCAGAGCACAGGGCAAAAAAGAGGAATTCTGCAATGCTCCACTATTACTTTTCCCTGATTTAGAAACACGGGTTGTGTATATCCACAGTGCAGGAAATTAAGATGTTTTTAACACTAGATTCAGTTTAGATAAATCCAGGCTCCAAGGGCAGCTCTCCCATACCACAGTTATGTATCAAGTGAGATCTCAAATATCTCTGCTTTTTAATATCCAGACTGTAAACAGTAAAAATACCTGGAAGGGCAATTCAGGGAAATTCCATTTTGTAGTGTGCAAAAGAAAACTTTTGACACAAATATTGTTTTGTTCTTTTATAGCTATACTCTAAGCAGAAGTCCAATATATTTTTTTCTTGTTTTTATGGCCAAAGAATTTGCTGCAGTATTTTTTCTAAGGAGCAACCATCAAAAGAGATTATTTAAAATAAATCTTTATATGCTTTAATTTTGCAAACTGTACTTAAAATATAAGTAGAGTTTGAGCAAAGGCGGCAGTACCCTCCTGACCATGTTAGCAGTATAGAGCAGGATATCACAGGAATTTGACTGTTTAACTTATTTCAATGGTGAGGGGACTCTGAAACCTTAAGAAGGAGGACCAGACGGATGCTGAAACTCTCAGCTGTTTGACATCAGATCATTTTCGCAGCAGTATACAATCAATGTGCCTATTACATAACCCCAAATTCTTGTGACACCTGCCCAGCTCCCAAAGGCCACTTGTTTCCCGCCAAGTTTCCAAAACTCTTAAGGGTCCTTCCAACAGCCTGTTCAATGCTGTAACACCTTCAACGTACTGAAAATTGGAATCCATTTCAACATAAAGTAAACATGATATGCAAATACAGGTGTATTATGCGGATACAGGTATTTACCCATTCCATTCAATTAACCTCCTTTTTGCCCTCAGTTTAAAGGAAAAAAAAAAAAAACAAACAAACTGTCACTGACTTTTCAGCTTGCGTCTTAACTTATATCAGATATTCACATCTTTTGAGGCCAGTCTGCCGAAGAATCCACAGCAGATTCTTTCTCCCCTTGGTGAAAGTGAGCAGAGCATCAAAAATAGGTTTGATTTTAAGGTGTGGAGCACCCTGAATTCTCATACGTTTATAGGGACATTTTCCTACTGACCACCTTGCATGAGGAAAGCACCTTTCAGGCCTGGACATGGTCCTGTGTCCCCTGATCTGGTTGTACCTGCTGAAGCAGGGGCGTGGAAGAGATGATCTCCAGAGGTCCCTTCCAACACCTACAGTTCTGTGATTCTGTGACTGGGACCTGCAGTTATATTGGCAGCTAACGCACAAGGAATATGGATACAGTAAAATATGACAGCTTTGTATGGCTTGTTTGTATTATGTTGGGAATAGTGTTTTTACTTGAAAAAGAAGAAAAATATTTTTCTTTAATTTCTTAACTGCCTGTGATAGTATTAAATATTTCATATAGAATAATTAAGTGATTCAGGAAGAACTTACTGACCTGAGGTGGTTTTCCTAATCACTAGACACTCCTGGGGTTTGTGTCACTCAGCTTTCCTAAAACTGCCTGGGCCACCTTAACTACAGAACACCCACAGAGCCCGAGAGAAACTCATGTATATTTAATTACAGAGAACTACTTCGCAGTCTTTCACTGACACCCAGTGGTCAGACAGAGAGGTTTTTGTGGGAAACAGAAGAAAAGCTACAGCTGCCAAGTACAGGCTCAAGACATCTCAGTGGAGAGCATTTATCTCGCAGAAGAAATCGTTGTTTGCTTAACTGGATAAGAGCACGTAGGAAACTTAAATTTAGGCTTGCAAATTCAGCAGGTCAAGTTCTGTGCTTAGCTCCACTAGGACAATATCTAGTGAAGTCAATAGGAATCACAACCAAATGAAGAATCTAGTCCTAGGAGAGGATGTGGTTTTTTCAGGCTTGCTCCTTTTCTCTTGGCCCACAGCACCAGACATTAACAACAACTCCAGTAAAAAGGGTGCAAAAAACCCCAAAGCAAAAACAAAACAAAGAAACAACTTACAGTGCGATTATTGTTCAAGATTTCAACTAACTTTTGTTTATATATTTCAGGTCCACACTTCCATTTAAAAGAAAGTGCCCTTGCTTGCCTTTTCCTACATGGCAAAGTAAGATAGCTGATCAGCTAAGGTTCTGCTTTGTGCAAGTATTACAGCTGTCTTTGATATTAAACAGAGCTGGACATTAACACACAGACAAAGCTGAGTTATTCTGACCCCCAGCTCATTTCCAAGACTCTGATAAACAAGCAGCTTAAAAATTCCCTCTGGAACCTCCTCCCTCCACGATGGCCAGGCACAGGCAACATTTGTTTTCCTCCTTAAGGGGATGCACCAGGCAGTCAGGAATGTCCACCTCTAGCTGGTGACAGATGACCAGTTTGATGGGGTGAGAAAGGAGAGGGAGTAAAAGCAATACTCCTCTTCCTCCCTGCAATCCCTGCTGTCTGAACTGAGGTACCACGACACAAAATACAGGGGTCCCCAGAGGAAACACAGCCAACTAGACCATAATTATATATTCTGCATGGTGATGCTGACATCGGTAATGTCACCGCTGCCATTCACCACTCTGGCAGACTGCAACGAAAAAGTGTGGCACGTCAGGCTTTCATACCAAAACCTCTGAAACACATCTGTACTGAAACAATCTGGCAAAAGGATAACCGAGAAAGCGTCTTGGCAGTACAGAAGACCTAATGAATGATGGGTGTGGATACACAGCATGTTGTTGAGGAACAGTAGAGCTCAGTAATAAGATTTTAAAAAAATCAAACGGAAAACCCCAAGAAATTATCAATCTTTATTGTAAAAGCAGAGCGCTGGTCCACACCACAGTTCAACCTTATTTGCTTAACTTCGGTGGGAAATTGCAAAAGCAGCTGCTTAATCACTTAGCATACTTTGGAAGGGACAGTGGCTGTGTCGTGTCCCCCACACCCCGCTGTGGATCCTCAAGGTTTCAGCCCCATTATCACCCCTAAATGTTGTGTTCACTATTACTGGGAGGAGTAGGGAAAGTAGGCAGCTGCATGGGGAGTGTGTACCTTGCTGGGGTGAGGGAAAGGCCACACTGCTCTTAACCTACATTGCATATGCTGCTGTCCCTGCTGCTCAGGGCAGTCAGGGATGACAAGTTATTTTTAGGGAGCAAGGTCAGCTCCATTTAGGAGCAGTGATAGCCATCCCAGACCTTACATTTCTTCACCTGCAGCAGGACCTGCGAGCCTGAACCACCAGGTCTCATTTTCTGCCTCCTTTTCCATGCTTAGTTCATCTCCTTCTCCTCTGCTTCCTATTTCAGGAGATGCCTGAGTCTGACTTTTTATCTTTGGGTAAACACATTTGGTTTTGCCTCTGTTACTGACAAGCCTGGCGCTGAATCAGTACCCCATCACATCGCCCTGGGGCGTGGGTGGAGGGGTGGGAGGCAGCAGGAGGCAGCAGCGAGTAACAACACCTGCTGCAGATGTGCAGCTGGCAATTACTCCCTCGAGCTACCAGCACTCTGAGAACCAGCACACAGCTAGAGCAGTAGCTGAACCTACTGATGGCAAGATTGTTTGTTTGTTTTTTGACAACGGGCTTGTAGACCAGCAAAACAACTTTGCACTTCCAGTACTGTGTCCTTAGACACAGTACTATACAAATGTTATTTGTAGAGTGTATAAAACATATTGAAGCAACAAGAAGACAAAATTATAATGCAGGTAGAGCAACCACTTTGCTCTATTAGGAATGCATTCTGTTACAGAAACTTACCCTTTCTGTATCTTTCCAGAATAAATCAGTTTTGGCTTGAGCTCCAATTGGGGAACGCTGTAGGTTCCAAAAACCTACTACTACATCGGAAATGGAAATAGCACTGCTTTTAATGATGACAAACACTAATTCATATGGCAAATCTCTGCTGAGATGTCTGTTCCTGCCTCTCTTGCCAAACTATAATATACAGATGAGTAGAAGACTAAACAGTGAAACGATAGCATAGCACACAATTTTTGAAAGTTTAATGGAATTTGATTTACCATTTATGCTTTTACTTCAACATTTGATGTATTTTAGGACTCAGGAGCCCTGTTATATTTTTCTGTAATGATGCAATGTACCATACAGCCTGCTTCTCATTAGTGACTGCTTTACTGAACTAAAAAATCAAAACAAGTATCAGGCTCCACTCTCACATGTTTGAGACTGCTATAATTCATCACTTGCTCATCTCCATTTGAAGCAGGTGCACATCATCATGTAAGGATTAGTGACTTCTGTTTTTTTCCTTTTATAACAAAATAATGTATTCTTCAAGACAGATATGCAAACTTATTCTCAATGTGCAACAGGCAAGCATAGACTTTTATTAACAGAGCATGAGATAGTGACCATTGCAACACAAGATTCTCCATGCTTCACCTTTTTATTCTTTCATGCCTAAAGGACCCACCTGTATTTTTCACACTACAAGTGGCAGCCTTTTAGCAGTTTTGTTGAGATTGGATATAAAACTGAGATGTAAACAGGATGCCTTTGCAACAAAATCTCCACCATAGCTTAAACTATTTGGAATCAACCAAAGATGCAGAAGCGTAACTTTACCCAAAATATTCTGAAAGAAAGGCGGGGTTTAACTGTTACTTCAATTAGAATGATGCTGGGTGGTATTGGGGGTATTTCCTTTTCTTTGAGGTATAAGAGGAAGACTGTGGAGAAAAGATGCACAGAAAAAAATAGTATCAGTTTTGCTACTGTGTTTTTAATGAGATTACTAAAACAAAATTCCTGAAGTAGTAAGATCTTTTTGAGATCTCACTTTCTAGTTATATCTTACAGAGCCTAGGAGCAAAAAGCCAGAAGTTACAGGTCTGGGCGTAGAAGCTACTGAGAAGGCTTCACAGGTTTGCCTCATGCAAGAAGTCAGAGCTACCATTTTCCAGAAAACTCTGCTCCAAAGGTGTTAGTGAACTTTAAAAATTCTACCCATGGTTTTCTGCTACTTCACTAATATTGCTCTGTAGAGACAAACTAAATCAATTTCTTCTTTGTTCCTGTTCAAGTTATATTCAGGAGTATTAAATATTTTTTCTTGTGTTTCTTAGATTAATTTCAAGTTTTTCCAACTCTATCTCAGAGCACAGAGAAACCCTTTTTTTCCCGTCCCCCGAAATGAAGCCCTTCATACTTCAGCATTGCTCACTTTTTTGTCTCGCCCTTTATAAAAGACTAATGAGAAAACTGAGTGATGTAGTCTGGCTGCTGTTCAGATGAACTCAGGGACACACAGAGAGAGAAAGGGAGTGAGCAAGTGCTCCCAAATGAAAGGAGGAGAAAGTGCTCTTAGATTATACAAATAATCATCATTAATTTTGTTTCCTATCAGCTGCTGTATCCAAAAGCTGTTTTACCCAGGAAGATGAATGAAATTGTGGAAGACTGAGCCACTCTGACACTTGTGACAAGCCAAATTTAATCTAAATAATTTCAGTCTCATCTTCAAGAAAACGAGGCCCATTAGAGAGGTGCTGCTGTCCTGTGAAATAATTCACAACATCCTCTGTCTGTAATTTCAGATGAAGTCCGAGAAAATCTTCACCTGCAGTCTCAGAACTGTCACCAAGAATCTAGGAAACTAAAAATCTTCCTCTGAATGTTCTTCTTCATTTCTTTTGTATCTTCGATTAGCTAACCAGGATGATGGCTCACAAGCATCCCACTGTTATTCACTTGCACAACTACTACTAATTTCAGCAGCGGACCTTCCATTTTGCTCTCATACTTGTGAAGCTAGTACTTGCAAGTACAACACATTATAAAAGCTACATGTGCAAAATAATCGAGGAAGGACTCCAGACAAAGTCATTGTGTTATAAGGCTAATGCACAGACACATTTTGGCAAGCCAAATGTTCTGGTTTCCTATCTAAGTAGGCCACATTTTAAAAGATTATTTTGAATATTTACAAAGGGCAACTAGATATAAACCAATAAACCCTAAATTCTGGGGAAGAAAAAAAGCAAAGTTGACCATGTGA
Organism: Phalacrocorax aristotelis; assembly: GCF_949628215.1. Lineage (NCBI taxonomy): Eukaryota > Metazoa > Chordata > Aves > Suliformes > Phalacrocoracidae > Phalacrocorax > Phalacrocorax aristotelis. Next base: position 104,855,028 of record NC_134276.1, on the reverse strand, counting down.
ATCTGGAATACGGCCAAAGCCCCAAATGTCATGTGCTCTCACTAGTCTGTAACCATCCAACCTTTATGAATGCTGGGGCAGCATAACCGTAGCAAGTCAATAGAGCTCTGCCAGTTCCTAACATATCTGGCCCTTGGAATACATTTATTTTCTCACAACCTTTGCAAAGTTCAAGAACTACTCCATGTGATTTGACGAGAAGGGGATAAAAATCAGTGTTCAAATGGTCAGAACATCAAATCAAAAGATAAGCTTTCTGGAGTGAATGACCAAATCTTGGCTGTGTGAGGTCACACTGTAAAGACTTGCAGCACAGTTAGTCAAATCAGTCTTAAGGAAAACTAGACAAGGATAAATCACAGGTTCCTGTGTAGCCCATCTGTTTTCTTTGCCAATGAGATGAAGTCTTTAGATTTACCTCATCCTGTGGATATGGGACAGTAACATCAGGGTGCCAAAGAATATGTTTAATGTTTGCCTTACACCGCATACACCTGAGTGGCAGGACAATGTCACTAAGTCTAGGCATTGCTTTTCACATTTTGACTGTGCTAAGAATTTAAGGGTGCCTGGAGGGAAACATGCCCCACTCCCGTGCAAAACTCCGTACAGTCAATGAACCATTCTCCTGTAAACATCTGTTTATGCTGTCTTTCATCCATCCTTTCTGAGTCACTTACTCCCCTTCTCTGTGAACCAATTGCTGTAATCACATTTCTTTAAATCTCATTAAAAGTAATGCATATTAGAAGTGCTTATACTATCTGTGTGAGCAGTAGCAGGGCATAAACAAATTGACAAAAAGATTCATCTGCAGTATGCTTTGAGCTGGAACAGGAGACCACCAAGAAAAAAGCCAGAGTACAGCAGGAAGCAATGTTTGTGACTTGATAGCTTAGCTCCCTCTCACTTTCACTGGTATCTCTTTCTGGTAGCTTGGTCTAAGATAATAAGAAGTTAAAATAGTAATATCTATCCTGTGCTACACTGCCTCCTAATGTAGAGCGGTGGGGCTGAAAAGGGAAGCATGAAGGTCAGCCTTTTAATAGCAAGGTTTTGGCTCTGAATTGTTTTATTACTTTGAGTGCATGAGAGCTGCCTTATCTTCTTGCACGGCAGTTAGCCTGTAGCTGATCAGTGCTAGCAGAAATCAAACTCAACTCTAGCTCCATTTTGTATTATACTGCAAACGATGCAGTTACACAAAGCTGCAAAAAAAACTTCTCAGTCCCAGTACAGGTTATATAAATCATGACGATGCTGTGGAGTTAATTTTTATTTACACAACATTTGTAAATTGTATGGAGGAAGGTCATGTGGTGTACACTCTTCAAATATCCAGCAGATGAAATGCCACAAAAAATATCTGGGTCACATGATGTTAAAGACAGAAGACCAGTAATATTCAGTGAGATTAGTAATTTGTTTCTAAGGACTTTTATTATTTCAGTGTAGGGTGTTAAGAGAGTGCTAGATACTTTAACTGCCACACCTGAAATTTCAGAAAGATGTGGTTAATTCCTGACACTGTTTTAATTCAGCAACTTGAAAATCCAAAGTGCTGATGGAGGAAGCTGGAAGGTGAGACATTCCCTTCCATAGGGAACACTTGAGACATGATCCTTCCTGCATTACTCTTTATTACAGAATTTGAAACACCTGTAGCTCATAGTCTACAGGATAGAGAGACTCAGCTTTTTCTTCTAATTAAGAAGAATAACAGAGCAAAAAATTCACTCATACGTGAAAAGCCAGATTACAAGCGGTAGATGCTCAGTAAGTCACTGAGCAAATTCTGCTTTGAATTATCGTAATATCTTGGAAAATCCACCAAGTTTTAATGGAGATACACAGGTCTCAGCATTTGGGAAAAGTTGGGAGTATTTCTTCATGAAATGTACTTGTTATTTATTATTATAAATAATTATATTTGGCACAAAGCCAGGCTGTAGCATATATGCTAGCTAATGAAAAGAGGGAAATAGAAGATATGAAGTTCTTCTACTGGACCTCCAGACAACAGTTGATTTCCAGTATGCACACAGCTCCAGTCAAAAGTTTTGTAAGGAAAAAAGAATACATACTGTACTGAACTGTAAATAAGTTTTCGGAGTGCCTTGAGAAATTCAGTCTACAGCTGTATTCCATTTAACAAAACAGGAATCAGAATATCACTCTCTGTTCACGTGATGGCACTAGTGAATTTGAGTTCGTCTCCACCACTCTATTTGAAGTGGTTTCTCACAGCACCAATGTATCCAAGTTAGCAGGTTATATACTGGATGGGTGACTTCTAGATGGGTGAAAATCTGGTTCATTTGTCAGGGTCGAAGGGTGAAGGCTGGAGGCCAGTCCACCCTGATTGAAGGACAGTTACCAGTGGAGTTCCTCCAGGACGTCATCCTGGGATCTGTTCTCTCCAATATCTCTATCAGTGACCTAAAGGAGGAGACAGAGTGCACCCTCACCGAGCCTGAGGACACCACCAAACCAGAGAATGCAACTGACAGGCTTAATGAAAGAGCTGCTACTCAGAAGCATCTAGGCAAACTGCAGGAATGGGTCACGCAGAGCCTTGTGAAATTGAGCAATGGCAAATGTGAAGTCCTGCACCTGGGATGGATTGTTGATTTCTATCAGTGCAGGCTGCAGGTTGAGCGGCTGGATAGCAGATCTGTTGAGAAGAGCCTGGAGACTTGCCTGGAGAAAGCCCTGAGTGGCCCGATCTGATCCCACAGCTGGCCCTGCTCAGGGCAGGGAGCTGAACCAGAGATCTCCTGGGGGCCCTTCCCACCTGAGTGACCCTGCTGTTCTATGATCAGGTTGCTTTGAACAAAATACTTACAAGACACATATCAGTATTAATCTGTGCCTCTCAAACTGGAAATCTTATCTTGATCTGTAGGAGATTAGTTCACCCTTTCAAGAGTGATAGACCTCAGCCAACATAGCTTTTTTTTTTTCCCTAAATATTTTAGCCATAACTTACATTTGTGAACCAAATATAGCATCATACCCAATCATACTAAGAGTTCTGTAGACAAGCAAAAAATTCCTTGCAACATATACAGACAAATAAAAATTGAAAAGTGGATTTGAACAGTGATACCCTTGGCTGTGATACCTTTAAAATCACTGTGTTAATGGATTCATATGCTTGATGATTCAATTTTTAAAGAACAGTTTACTTACCACTACTCAGAATGTGAGGACTTCTATAATAATGATTGAAATATCTCCAAGCTCACAAAGTAACATCAGTCTCTAAGTATTCAGATATTTTAGCATGAATTAATATAAACTATTGATTCACTATATTGATTAGCTATTAGCTAACTATTGATTAGTGTTGATTTATAACAAGTCCCACTAAAACCAAAGTAATTACTTATGTGTGTCACTGCTGTGATGTATGCAGCATTTGAAGAACTGGAGCTTAATCAGTCATCAATACTTTCCTTCTAACTGTAAAAATATAAGCACATCAAAGGGAGTGATTAACCACTGCTGTGGGAGGAAAGCTTAAGAGTTACAATCAGACATTTCCTCCATTTGATTGAACACAGAAAAAGTAGAATGATTCTATTCATATAAACAAACATGGCAGGCCTCCACAGAAAAGGAAAGGGATAATTTAATGTGCTTGCCAATAGGTCTGTTTCTATAAAGAAAGGAAAAAAGATTCCACTTTCCCCCTGCCCCCATATTTTCTTTTTCAACACAACAAAGAGAAGTCAGATATGGGCTTAGGGGAATGCTCCTTTATCTGCTGAGAGATCAATAGCAATGGTTAGAGACTTGATGGTACTGTAGGTTTTTAATAGCACAAATCCAATAAATGTTTCATGACAACAGAAAAATCACAGATGACCTGGAACCAAACACAAATTCTGCAAGACTGGGAAACTATCTGGTAGAAATCTATATTACACTGTTTTTATCACTTGACTGAGATGAAGAAATGGGATAAGGACAATCTCTCTGTGCAGTAACACTGCATGAAATAGGGCTTAAACTGAGTGGAAGTAAGCATGAGCTTTTGCATGGATCCAGATGTGGGCTAGAGCTTTTACTGAGGACATTTTAGCTCATATATGGTGTCTATTATAGTCACGGCAGGTGCTCAAGAACGATCAGAACAAAGACCCTGACTCCCATGTCCTCAGGTTTTCTGGCTCAACCCCTGATGGTGTGGGGGAGGCAGGGCCCCTCCTGCAGACGAGGTAGGGCAGGCAGGAAAGCAGATCCCCTCCACACCTTACCAAGCTCCTGCAGTAGCTCCTACAGCTTTAATACAGCTTTAAGCATGAGAAGCATCTCCCCCCCCAAAAAAAAAGCTCTCCTGTTCCTTTATAATCACCTACCACCTCTTCTTTCAACTGATTATTTGATCATACCTACCAGATGATCACTGACTTTTCACTGATGATATTTTCACTAAGTAACTCTGATAAACCAGACCTCCAAAACGCAAACTGCTCAGAACAATGCCTCTGCTAGAGGATGTAATCCAATGAACCATTATCATTAGCCTTTTTCCGCCACCTGTTTGAGTACCAGTACACCACGAAGAGAAATTTTACCAAAGAATTCGGAGACTCTCTCACTCAGATGGGAAATTTTAAGAGAAAAAACAGAATGCCTGGCACAGTAAAGTAGATGCCGGTAAGGTCCTTAAACCTTTCCAACTTTCTGTAAATGCAAGCAATTTAGAACAATACTTCAACCTGATTCTGTAAGAAATTAATGCAATTAAGGTCAGTGTGTGTTCATGTATGTAGGCACTTTCCTCTTATCCACAGTTTTCTAATTTCACTCAAGTGTGAAGGGTCTCAGATAAAGGTCTGAAAAAACACTGAGTTCCTACAAGTTGAGGAAAATAGGACAGTGACTGGGAAAAAGTCTGCTAATGCTGCCTCTGAGGCAAGTGCTAACTAACTTATTCTTCATTAGACAAAAATGAGGGAGGAAACCCCACATGGGAACAGTGCTTTGTACTGTTCACCTAGCTTTTAGTTTGAAAGTGAAAAGAATGCCGTAGACCTTGACCCCAGTACTCTCTACCTTTCATACTCCTTTTATTTGTAATGCATAAACTTACTACACAAATATTCTAAAATCATTACTTCTCTCCTTATCACCTACTTGACTCTTTCTTAAATCTATTTGCAAATTTATAGTCACTTATTTTTGTACACTGTAAAGCAGAGCACACTGTATCCTGCTTAACAGTTTGCAGTAGCTAACAGTTACGAAGCATGTTTGTCATTACACTCTGAAAATACAAAACACACAAACACAGTTCAGGTGCCTATGTGTATATTGTTCTTAACAACAAAATAACATTTTTTTCTGGTTGACATTATTTTAATGTAAGATTCTACTTTATTTAGAAACTAAGACATTTCCTAGGTGATCACAGAAATCTGAAGTGAGAATCAACAAAAAGGAAGGCAACACAAAGTTACAGTTAATTTAAGATAGCTCTTTGTTGCCAATTTTCCCCAGTTATTGTACTTTCTCTTCCAAACGTTCCCTGTTTTCTTTCCCAGTAGAGTAATTTCTGTATTCATCTGTGCCAGAACACTAGCAATTCTGCCTACAAGCCAATAACTTTTGTTCTTCTGTTCTTTGCTTTGAAGCTTCTCTCATTGTCTTCGTCTATATTCGCATCAATTTCAGAGCTGCAGTGCAATTCTGTAAGAAACCTCCTGATTGCCTCCATTTACCACATGCTGGTTTGGCTCACAGAGCAGTTTTGGTGCATGTCGTTCCTTCCAGAGAAGACTAAGGAGTACATCTACATTAGCATTTCAGCTGGACCAGAAGCAGTTTTGAAAGCCAGTCTCCTAAACATTACCAGTTACCATGCTTTGGACCACTTTGCAGAGGGTCTATGGAGCATATGAGTTTTATTCCTTTCAGATGAAAAGACATGGGAAGATGAGCTCCAGGAACACATCCCATGCACTTACCTATCAACCAGCATTTAGTTCATGGGACCAGACAAGAGCTAAGACAAAGTAACTGACACACACTGACAGATCTAGTCAGTAAAGATTCAAGATATCACAAAGATTCAAGATAGCAATTGATCCTTTAGGCAGCTCCAAACCATATGCACAGTGGGGACATTCAGTCAAAGGGAAAGGACTCAATCGAACCCAAATTATAACCTGAGCCTCATACAAGGCATTTGTAGGGGACAGACCTCAGCCCCACTTGCTCTGATCTACTGATCTGCTCCTATTGCTCTGAATTACTTGCTAACACAAACATAGCCCACACCCTTCTAACAGTTCACAGTTCCCTGTGTTGCTGTCTGTTAACCAGTGCTTCAGGATACCTCTTCTTTGCAGGATCCTCTTTTATAAGCTATACTTTCGTGTCAAATAGCTAGCAATCCCAAGTAATGGTATATACCAAAAAAGCAATGATATATACAAATATATATAAAGCAATGATATACACCAAGCAATGATATATACCAATAGAAGTAAACGGGAGCAAGCAATAACATGCTCTCCTATTGTGGTGCAGTCACAGCTGAAGTTACAAGTTGGTGTAATACCCTGTTTTGAGTATCTTCCCTGTGTAGTCTTTCAGTACAATACCCTCACTTTGCAAGCTTTTTACCTTGTTTGCTTAATGCAGCTAAAGACTAGTAACTGTTAGGGCAAGATAGGAAGTAGAAGTTTCTGTCAATCAGGGTTTATGTGTATTTGGGTGGGTTTTTTTAATTTATTTTATTTCCTCATGTTGGTGTTCCAGATATTTTCATCTCAGCCATCATTTATGTGACACAGCCTATTACAAATTACTTGCACATGAATGGTTTTGATTTCTTTTTAAAGCAGGACTACTTGAATTGTTGCTACTGAATAAACCAGAGTGAATTACTAATTCTTGTTCTTTATGTCTCAGTGGAATGGCAAAGGGTATAAGGAGGGGAACAAAACTGAACCCATCCATACATTCTACTCTGATCTGCCAGCTGTGATATATGGCCATGCTTTCTCAAAGGTTGACACACCTCACTTTCAAAGTAGAAGCAAATAGCACCACTTGGGCCACACAGATTAAACTTCATAGTGCAGTTTTCCAAATTCTTCTTCACTTTTCCCCCTGCTTCTCTTACTTCTTTTTACCCTTCCACTTCTCTGACTCCATCCTCCAGAAATTTCACCCAAGTTAGGTAATCTTTTACCTTTGGGTTAGATATGGAAAGCATGTGGAGCCTGGATGCACCATTAAGTTAAGATGATACCCCGCAAAATGAAGAATATATCACCTAAATGAGTTAGTCCTGTGCTAACCCACAGTACCTCTATACACCAAGAGCAGATAACCTGTACTTAAAATATCCATACAGGTGCTCACTTTCCAGTGCAAATTGCTCTTAAAGACTCAGGGGGACCAGCAAAACCCATGACCATAAAGTACCTCAGTACTGCTTATGGTGTGACTACCTACTACTACTTCAGGTTGGCTCTAATTACCTCCAGCAGTGAGGACAGTGGCATTCTGCCCTGGACTGCAGAGTCACTATTTTTGCAATGAAATATATTTATCATGCTAATGAAGTCAGTACTTTTGCTGAGAGTAACCTGACAGTGATTTCTATGTAGATGATTTTGTTTAGTGTTAATAATACTTTAATGAATTTAATAGAAATTGCAACAGCAACAAGGCTAATATTTATGTTGGCAATAAACCATATTCACCCTGCTAGACACAAGAACAGGCCCCTAGTCAGCCATATGACAGAGAACTTCCATACTTTAAAAATCATCAAAACCCCATGTAAATTGCCAAATACTGAGCACCTGTAGCTTGAGTCAGGGGGGCTGACAGAACAGAGCAGGTCACATCATTTAGGGGACAGACAGGACCTGACTGGGAAAACACTCCTTTCTGACTGTTGCGGAGACTCCCAAAGACTGAAGTTGTGCAGAGCCTCACTGCACTGTTAGCAAATCCTGAACCAAACCATTGCCACATCTCCTCGATTTTATATGGATAATGAGGCTCTCTGGCAGTTCTTGATATATTAGATTTGTAACTCTTTGCTAAACCCATTTTATACTTGACGTGACCCTCATGATTTCCACCCCTCTGCCTGTCCCTTCCCAGAATACAAAAATCACTTCTTTTCTGCCTCATTCTCCCTGATCTGCATCCCACCAGCCCTCACTATCTGTTTCTTCTCCCATTTTGTGCCTGAGCAGTGAGCGTGGTCAGAGGCAACCACCTGCATTCTCTAGCACCAAAACGGAATTCAGATTTTAAAAACTGGATGAAAGGTTACAATTCAAGTCTCCTGAACCTCTTCTGTTAGGTAAGTAGGTTAATACCTTAGCTAATATGAAAGGGGAAAACATTGCCAAAAATTTTCAGGATGTTAAACAAAAAATCACATTCTTTTTAGTGAATTTAGTGTTTATTGCTGTAATTTAGCCTAATTTGCACTACATCTCCATTTCCAGGCTCAGCAAGTCACAACAGCTCCAAACCACACAGCTATGAACAGGCATCAGCATGTATGAACATGACCATATGCACAAATATAGAAGCATATAAGCATGGAAAAACCAGCCCTTTCCCATCACTCAAAGGCTCTGTTGCCTGCTTCAGCACCGATTTGCCCTCCACCATCCTCCTTACCTTTTTTCCCAAACACAGCACTGATTTATCGCAGCGACAAACCAACACCAGCCCCCTGCAACCTACTCTGAGCTCCCCCCTCCAGTGAGGCTGGCATCTCCGTGACAGCCCCAGGGACAGAGGATGCTACAGACCCAGGGCACAGAGCAGGCATCACGCCAGCACTCGCTGGAGGGAGCAGGGTAAGCCGCAGGGTACAGATAAAGGTTTCTGCTAAGAAGACAGAAAAAGTCAGGGCTTGTGTGGATTCCTGGTGAAATAGTCACATCGAGATCACTCCATCCAAGCCATCAAGTCAAAGGTTAGGTTCATATGCCCAGTCCTGAAAATACTGCACACACATGGCCTGAAACACCACATGGATATACTAAATCCCTGTAGAGTGGACTTAACTGCAGGTACTATAACTTACATGATCAACTTCATGGATAACTTACAATAAGTAAAGTGAAAATAATGCCTGAATGTACAGTCAAGACCGTGCTCATAGCAAACTATAAAAGAAATAATCTCAAATTCACATTGGTATTGACTGTAATAGAAGTGCAGAAAGTATTCTCTATTTCTTATCGTCTGTTATAAACATTTCAATTGTTTCCAAATATTTTCATTGCATAAAGAGTGATGTTAATGTAAAATTTTCCAAAGGAAAAAGGTTCATAAGTAGTTTTCAGGAACATTAGGTAAAGCTGCCCACTTCCATGATCTCGGGAATATCTGAAGAGCCAATTAAAGGATGCATTTCAGGAAAGGTACACATGTTCTCCAGAGTACTGAAATGTTTATGGTGTGTTGGAAATGCCCATGACAGATAATAGATCTCAACTCATTTGTTCAGAGACTTCGGAAAAAACACAGAATGGAGTTATTAAAGAAAGGTAAGTACTCTTTTGCACCTCTTTCAGCACAGTGCCTTGGAAAATGTAGGTATTTAGACAAAATGGTCATGTATTTTCTTCGCCAGTGTTTGTTTCATTTGATCGTTAGTGGGTCAGGTGCAGCGAACATCTCATTTTACACATGTTATTGCATAAAAGCTTTGGCCTTGAAGCACCTGTTAGAGCTTTTTAAAGTTCTTTCCCCTGGATACAAACTCTCTCAGCTGCTAGTAATTAGAAAAAAACAAAGCAGAACTACCACATGGACACAGGCCCTGAAAGAGGGGAATGCCAAAGAAAGCAGCACAGATTTTACAAGGATGCATGTCATATTTTTTCCCTTGGCAGTACAACCTTAGAACACCAGGGTCAATGCCAGCTACTCCAAGTGTCAAGCAAACAACAAAATTTGCTACAGGTCTTCTTAGCTTTGATCAGAAAGGGGAGCACCTAGAGGCAAGCCACAATTCTGTAAAATAACTGGGTTTATAAATATGGATAGGGAGAAATTCTATGGGACAAGATGTGTTTAAAAATTTTGATTGAGTGGAAGAGGCTAGTTTTCTAAAGTCTTTGCAATCACAGACTTGCACTAGCATTTATTTTATTTACTGTTGCTCTTGTAGGCTGCGTCATCAAGCTGGTCTTTATTTGTTGCCATAAAATACTTTAGAAGGCATCTTTAGATTATGAAATTAATGCATCTGTAGAGGATTATCTATTTGAATAATGTAATCTGTGTGCAACCAGAAGATTTACTGACTAAAGCGCATTTTCTCTGGCAACATATAAACAACTTTACATTTGGCTTATATCATGGAGATTCAATCCCATTAGAATTTATTTCAGTGGAAAAAATGTTGTAATCATAACAGGAAAGGAGTCAGTTGACTAGGTATTCTGTGCTGCACAAAGTAAATTTAATGAGACTGGTAATATAGCATATTATATATAAAATATTTGAAAGTCAAAGAGATTATATCTTAAGTAAATTACTTGTAGCACTTATAAATGTCTCCCAGAGAATTTCACAGGAGGACATAGTAAGTAGCAGGAGAGTTGTCAAGGCATACCGAATATCATACATTATTCTGCTTTAGTGGACACTCGGCCCCACTATTCCTAGGTCAGTTTTCCTCTCAGTCGATTTGCAGGATGAATTCCCTCACACTCACAGATTCAGTCAACATGTTGCTCTGTGAGCTCAAAAACATATCACTGTGGAAAACAAAAGGAAAAAATGAGCAATGTTAATGTTTGATGATGATAAAGCTCATATTTTAACTGGATAAGTTATAAACCCACTACCGACAGAGATTGAAACTTTGGGATGAGACAAGAAATCCTGGTTAAGGAATAGGGATAATAAAATTCTACAGAATACATCTGTTATTATAGTGCTGAAACATATTTAAATCCAGTCATGGCTGTTGAGTGAATGAAGACATGTGAGTGGAATCATTGCCTTTAGAAGATGCTCAGCACCTGGCAAAACTTGATTTCCATTGGAAGGTCCAGAACTGTCAGGAAGCCGGTATTAGCCTCACAGGACACGGTGCTGTGCTCTTCTGGGACCAATTTTTTTTACATTCCTGTTTGCTTCACCTCTCTGGCCATGGCAGCAGGACAATGAGGCAGCAGGAGAAGACGTGGGAGGGAAGCACTGCAGTGATGCTGGTAAAGCCACCCATTCTGTCATATGCTAAAGGTGGGCTGTTAAAAGCCTGGGGGATGTTTTTATACTAGCCATCATTTATAGAGATTTCAAGCAGAGGAGGAAAAGAGAACAGAAAAAGCAGTAAAAGCAACTTGACTTAACAAGGTGAAAGTAAGTGATGGCATGGAGAAAGGCTAGAGGTCTGATAACCTTATCACTTGTGCAAGTCCTACCCTACTCGTGGTCAGATCTAATCCCTTTCTAAAACAAGCACTGGAAAAAGATGAAAGAGCTGATATAGCTCTAAAGTTTTAGCAGGTCCAGAGACAGAAAACAGCCTTCTACAGGAGAATAATATAAACAAAGGAGATTAAGTGTTTACAATAGTTCTTTGAGGGAAGGCAACAGTCCCCTAGCTGGCACCGCATTAAAATGATTTTAATCATCCTAAGGAAGGAGATGGATGCTTTGTGAAAGAATGTTCCATAATGATACTTTTAGGAGGGGAATTATTCTCCCTTTCTTAAGTAAAAAGCCTTGTTTATTTTTTTAAAAAATACATGAAAAAGGAAAAATTATTCCAGTATAGAATGGGGACTATGAATAATTCCAGGCTGTTGAAAGAAGGGAAGGAGGAGAGAAGAAAGATGGAAATTTCTGCTTCTCAGGTTTTGTTGTGTGAGGTTTCGGTTTGGTGTTGGGGTTATTTTTTGGTGGTGTGTTTGTTTGTTTGTTTTTAATTAAAGGGCAAGGAATGCTTTGTTTGATCTCCACTTCTCAACAAGGAGAGTATTTTACGAAAATCCCACCACAAATATTTTCACGCAGAGTTCACCTTACCAATTTTAGGGGCACGTGGCCTTGCCTTTATCGGTTTCTATGCTTTTGCATAAAGATCCAGTCAGATTACTCGTAATGGTTTCAGTCAAGAGGACTGTGTGAAGCATCACCATTTCACGTGGCTTTTTAATAGTAGCAGCCACACTACCATGGTCATGTAGGTAGTAAAAATGAGTAAAAAAAGAGTTTACAGAGTAGAAATGGTCAGCAGAGAGATCCCTATGATGGACCTGATCTTCTGTGTCCTGTGGATCGAGGGTAACAGGAGGTTCAGCCCCTCCCATTAGAATCAAGTATTAGGCATGATTTCCAAATCACAGATTTCTTCAAAGAAGCAGCAATATTGTGCATTTCAAAGCCACAATAAAAACAGAAACACAAGACCTACATTACTGGCTGGCTCAGCAATATGCTGCTTCTTTCCACCGGCCCCTCTCCTCTCACGTTCTAGACACTGTTTTTCCTCTCTGCCTTCTCCTGGCTGGTGGCCAACTTAAAGGCCCCCAGACTCAGCAATTAGGGCCCTTGCTCTGTAGGGCAATCATTAACATTGCCTAGCTTGCTCTGCTCAGCAAAACAGAAACACTTAGACCAACAAGGTTGTGGACCACCCTGTGTGAGATCTAGTCATACATATGTTTATTTTTCAGTTTCCTTTTTACTTTGGTGTAATCTTAAATTCAGAAGCTTCTGCCTTCACAAAAGAGAGATGCTGAGAGTCAAAGTCCAGAAACCTCCAATGGGTCATTGAACCAAAGCCATTCAACAGTCACTTTGAGTTTTAAAAGCAGTTAATCACATTTATAATAAAACTTAGTTATTACTGCAGATTAACTTGGAATGTTGTCACACAAAATAATAAATAAAAACATCTGAGGAGCAGATGATTCCATTCAGCCCTGGTGTCTAAGGCAAGAGCTCAACACTGGCAATTGCATAGCCCTGATTTTGGCCCCTCTCCACTTTGACTGCATAGATTTCTGAAGATCATAAAGGAATCAAAAACCTGCCAAAGGCAATTTCTGCAAGACATACAGCAGACAGTATTCTCGCAGCATGATACTGCTCTCAAAAAAGAAAAAATCTGCCTAGGTTCCCATCCTGCTCTAGATTCTAACTCAGGGTGCAAAATGGCCTATAGTGTCATGAATAACAAATATCCCGTTTCAGAGCAATAAGCATGGACTCAGGCAGGCTACTGATAATATTACCCTCAGCCAGCTGCACAAAGAGCAGTCCCTTTGGACTCTGCAGGTTTTAGAGTGAGCCCTAGATTTGGGAGTTATTTATTTTTTGTTTCCTTTTAAAATTGCAAAAACTTTAACACTTATCTGGGATTTTGAAAAGATGGTTTTGTCAAACATTTCAGTTCATAGCTTTTCGTTTCTGTAGAGCAACTGGACTCTCTGAAATAAAATACTCAGGAAAATCCAAGCAAGCTCTCATTTTCTTTCCTATTTCTTCCTCCATCTTTCCCTCTCACTGTATCCTATTGTCATGCGTTCACTATTTAGTGCTTTTCACACAGAAGTGAACAAATTATTTCTATATCCCATGTCTAGCTTTTTATTTCAAACACAGCAATGTTTTGAGTCAGGAACCAGGCCTCACTGACGATTTGCCTGATATCTAGCAGGTTGAGGATGCTATCAGAAAAAAATCACGTTGCTTGCTATTAATAAAACTAGCAAGATTTCTTGCTGGATGAAAACGGATGGAAAACACACCCACATATACAGATTGTAAACTTATATTTTCTGTCTGGCTCTAAAGGTTAGCGTCTAAATGGTATGGCAGATGTACTAAGGTAGGGATCTTGGGCAGAAGGCCTGTGCTTGTTTTGACTATCTATCAGGACAAGTCTTGGAGCTACACTATCACTATCACTATCACTATGTGCGGGGTGCACAGCCTAGAGCCTAGCGTGTCCCAGAGGAAAGCCCCAGTGTGTTGCTGGGAGGCAGCTGTGGTGGACCTCAGCTTCAGGGCACCTGCTGAGTGCACCCTTCCTGCCCTTAGCCAAGATGCAGGCACCTTGCCATTCCATCAGTGCAGCAGCATGTGTACATTCCCAGAGCCACTGAAATGGTTTTCCTCAAGAGTACTTTATCTTAGCACAAGTGAGCTGTCAAGTCATTGCTTTATTGATGATTTTGGTTGAAAACAGAAGATTCGCACAGACACCAGAGCAGCACCATTACAGCAGCTCTAAGGGAGAGCTGGTGCTACCACTTTATGGCCAAGACTACATCTCCTTTCAAAGAGTTTCTGCACTGCTGTTGTGATAATGGTTTCAATATTTGCTTAAATTTGTTTAAATAAGAATAATAAGAAGAAAAAGAGAAAGCAAGAAAAAGTCAAACCTTTTGTAAATGCCTAACAGACGCACCGGTGCATGCCAGGATGAATGCAGAACAGACTCAGACCTGTCATCACGCTCCTCACAGCCGCATTCTTTCCCCAGCTCATGTGGCCTACACCTGGGATACACTGGCAGGGCGGCTCGTGAGGCTCCCAGGTTCAAAGCAAATGCTCATACCTTTGTTCCTGCCTGCAAGTCTTTTTAATTTTAAGCTGTTTCCCCCCTGTCATCAGTGTTGTCTTTTGCTAGTAGCGGCTCTGAGTATATCCTAAGACATGTTGGGGTTTTTTTGTTTGTGGTTTTTTTGAGTATACAGAATACCCATTGAAATAAAGATAGATACTAGAGCTAGAAGTTATATAAAAATCACAGTTAAAGAAAGAGAAGTAGGTCGAAGCATGACAACTCTTGGCAGTCTCTGGGCATTTGTTGCATTGCACGAATACAGATTTTTCTTTAATACATTGTGAAAAGTCAGAAATTTATTCTCATTTCTGTTTTCTACCTCCAGCAGTAGAAGGTTTTGTCAATCAGATTTAGTAACACTGAGGAGTCAGGGCCACTGATCCATCTCGAGGAGTTTTTTAAACTGGGAAACTAGTGTAAACCAGCTGCACAACAATCAAAGGTCCAGCCTTCATATATATCAAAGGCTGAAAAATAGCACTGATGCACAACAGCCCATCATTGCCAGAATTTGCTAAAATATCTCGCTTCCTTTAATAGCCCTTGCTCTTACAGGAAAGGCTTTCTTTGAAGGCTGAGGCTCAAAAACCATAGGTCCCAAAAACCTATGGGGAAAAATTGCAAAAAGAAAAAAAAAAGAAAAAGCCCAAAACAAAAAAGGTAATGGCGAGGCTGCAACACTCTTTCCTGTTTGCAACTAGGCCAAGTAGATTTCTTTGACTTAGGATTTACCATCCTGCCTGTTTCCAGCTAGCCATAGTGCAACATGTTGATATGTAGCGGGAAGTTGAAGTGTAAGTAAGAAATATCTATTCTCTTTCTGATGCTTTCCTTATTGGTTTTTAAATTAGAATAACATTGGTAAGAATAAAGTCCACATGTAGCTACAGTAGTATTCTGTGCACTGAGGACTATTTTAGAGTATGCTGTGCATTGAGGTCTATTTATAGTATGCATTCCTGCTTTTACACCTTTCTAGCAGCTCTCTCTCTGACACACACTACTGCAGATCAGAGCAAAAGCTGCCCAGACAATGGGAAAAAAATCAAGATTATGACTCTGTTGCCAATGGTATTCTCTATGCTTATAACAGGAAGAACATACAGAGATATACGCCATCCTCAAAATGTTCCACTGTCTCAGAAAAAAGTTAAAACCATCAGCCATGGTGGTGGGGGAGGCAGGGAGAGGAAAAGTCCCCAGATAAATGGACAGAGGAACTGCAACTTCTCCCCACTCTGCCAATGATAAGAAACATCCTCATTAGCCCCCTCTACCCCAAGTGCCATGAAGGAAGAAAAAGCAGTTTTGAAGCTTCGCTGATAAGAAGACTGTATTACAGCAGACCCAGAAGAGAGTGCCATGAGTCCCTGTTACTGCTTATGGTCGCACCCCATCTCCTGTTCTTGTCCCCAGCCCTTCCACCACACCATGATGTCATCAAGGGTTTTGAAGAGTCCCCGTGTTTTGCAACACAACATGCATATTCTCTTTATGCATTGTGAAAATCCCACCAATGTTTGGAATTGTTCTGTTTTCCCAAATCAGTCTAAAACTGAAAAAAAAAAAAATATGCTGCAATGACAGTTTAATGACCTAGCAAAGCTGGCAAAGATTTTTGGAAGTGCAAAATTTGCTTAGTTTAGTCCATTTTTATAATGGGTAAGGCCACACAACCCAGCGATGATGACAACATGATGTGTGAACCATCATCATTATTCTGTGTTAAGCAAGATTAGCTAAGCATTTAATATAGGAGTGATTAGGAATTTTAAAAGGAAGCTTCTCACAAGTCTGTTAAAATAAAGCCTAATCTTGGAAAGGATCAATTGTGTGAAATGTCACAGTTCCAGAAACTTGATGGTGAAGTCCTTCAGCAGTCAATACTTGCTATGTCTTCGGTTTTTAAATTAAAAATCTGTTTTTCAACCTAAATTCTTTCTTTCAAATTGTAACTTATACCAGAAAAATTGAAATTAAATTTGAAAGCTTAGAAAAAAAGTAATATCTCTCAAAATTATCTCAGCTGACCCATAAAAAAAATTGATTAGCAGTTTACAGTTCTGAAAATTCTGGTCAGATAGAAAAGCTGACTATCTTTAAGCATACTGCAGATGATCATAAAGGTCCTTTTCAGCTATAAGCAACTAAGCCAAGATAATTTTTCTTTATTTTCAGGACAACTGCGGTTTATATCTTTTTAAATTTCCAGATAATTTGATCTTTTCTGCAGAATATTGACCTGACCTGTTGTCTTCTTGAGCAAGTGATGAAATTTTTGCTGATGGCAACACATATTGGATCACATTGAAATATTTACAGGGTATACTGAGATGGCTCTTAACAACATTATATTAATTCCATTAATTCCACAAAAAACAAATGTGGAAAGTAACAATGAAGTATTGAAGGACAAGGAGATTTATATACTCCTGAAAAGATTAAAATAATTTGACGATGAAGTACGACTATTTTCTCTCCTTTACAGACAGCATTTCATGTGACTGAGAATGCATGTATTAATAGGAGATTACTTTCTGCGTTTTACATTGGCATTTTCAATCACTTACCTATCACTATGAAGTGAAAATTAGGAATTAGAGGGAAACTGTTCTCTAGAACAATGACACGAAGAGGCCATATCTGCTTTTTTCAAATATCTGACACTGTTTTTCTTCTCCAGAACATTCAGCAAGTCCCCTTTGTCAGCAAATTAGAAGAAAAAAAGAGGTCACCCAGTAAGTGTGAAGTGATGTAGAAACTTGCCTACACCAATAATTTCAAGTAAAAGACATGATGTCAGTAGCAGTCAGTAGCCTCCAGTTTAGGATGGAAGTGAGGATTCCTTCCTTCTTTGATGTAATGCTTCCATATGAATGATTACAGTAGTAAGTGGCACTAAATCCTCTGGTCAGGCTTCCCACAATGAATAGTGACTCATATCAGTATTCATGTACTGCATTATCTTCAAATAGCATCTCTGCATTATCTTCAAATAGCATCTGCTCAAGAAAGATAATCTCATTCTCTCTCTGCATCAGTGATGTTCTTGCCATGACAAGTTCATCACTTTTGTAATACCTGAGTCTTGAGCAGCAAGTTTGCTTTGAAACAAGAAGTATAAAAGCCAGAGTAATCACAATGATTTAAAAAATTATAAGATTCTTTAAAAGGCATCTGCATATAAGGAAAGTAAATACAGTAGCAGATATTCTAATGAATACTGCCCTTCAGACACAGAAGAGTCACGAAAGAGTTAGTGGGCTAAATGATTTTGCATACATTTGCATCTTCCATATACTTGCATACCCATTAATCTAACATGGTGTCTCTAAAAATTTTTAAAGCTGAATAACTTTAAGAAGTAAATTATGTTTCAAGTGTGATGTAGAGAAATAGAGGTTCAGTCTCACAGGAAATGCTTAATCCAAATTTCTCTTTATAAGAACTGATTGAAAATTGGTCAGAAATGCAAGGTTCAGTTCAAATTTAATCTGAGGGGACAAGGAATATGAAGTAAATGTCTGCTTATGTAATTTCCCTAATTTAAAACCTAGACAGTGATTTGTGGGACTGACCAAACATTTTCTTAGGTACTGTGTCCAATTAGGCAAAGAGAAATACAACTTTCTGCTGCTTTTATTTTCCCCAGATTCTTATGGCTGTGTAAAACTGATTCTCTTCCACAAGTTAGAACAACTTTAAAGCTGTTTTATATCTGTTTACTGGATGCGGTTTCCAGGGCATCTTCTCCACACTATGCAAAATACAAGCAATTTCCTGCAGTACACAGGTAAGGGGTTGCTTGCATCATTTCCGTCACTGTCAGTGATGACAGTAACCTCACAGTGGTGTATGACAGCCCATATGACACCTGAACCAGGAGCACTGGCTGTTGTCTCACTCACTGTGGTCTAGTTACCCATTTACACTTGGAGCATTTCGGCTTATTATTCTGTAATCTTTGATTCATCTCTCATTTATTAATGTCTCCCACCATTTAGTGTATGCAACTAAGGATAAAAAGGTATGGCTCAACAAATTACTTTCTTTTCATTACAAGCCCTTTTCTTTGCACCAGCTTTAAACTTTTTTTAAAATACTCTATTCTCATTATCTGGCAGCATTGAACTCTAAAACAAGCTAGTAATTTTAAACTGTATTGCAGATGGCCTACATTAAAAGTGAACCTGTAGGAAGCAGATGAAATCTAAAACATTTATTTAAGGTAGAAGAGACTCAAATACATCCCTAAATGATCCTCAGATCTCTGATTACAATTTTAGTGTCAATCTCATTAGAAAGTTGCATTACTTTTTGTTTCAGCTTTAGCTTGTTCTATTGAAAATTCCCTTTTCTCATCGCAAACAATGAATTAAGTCATACAAAAAGCTCATAATATCCTACAATCTTCAGTAAGAGCAAGCCAAAGCAATAGGAAGATTTTTCTAATCTGGGTTTCCCAGAGCCATGCATTCTTCTATGAGGTAAGATGGTAAAACAGAGGACAATTTGGCTCTAGAATGAAGGTTTCTCATTTCCTCTTACTATCAGATACAAGTTTCTTTGGAAAGTCTTGTACAAAATGAGTACTCTCTTGAAATGTTAACATGCCTTGGAATAAAGTCAATTGGATCTTGAGTTTCCCTCTTTAATTCTGATAAAAACTAAAGGCGCTATTTCCTAGCAGAGTGTAACCATTTGCATTTTTAAAACTGTACATCAATTTGTATTGCTCTGGTAATGGAGTTTATGTTCTAATTTTTTATTATATTAAAAGATAGTTTTACTTCTTCATTATGATACTGTCACAATTCTTACAGATATATGCAAAGACATGAGCTAAAGATCAAGGTCATCCTCCAGTCCTCATTTTCCACATTTACACAGTGACTTGATCTTTGGCTCAGTGTTGGAATGAGTTACTTGTCTAGCAAGGAAACTCAGGTTTATAGTGACTTTCTCCATTGATTATGTGTACAAATTGTTGTATAATCAAACTCAGTCCTCTACCAACACAGGACAACTTGTTCTCTGAACTCAGAATTTCCCTGAGGCGTGACTAGGGACGGCAGTACAGATGCAATGTCAGACAGTGCACCAACCTGAAAACAAGACACAGGGGTGATTCTGTCATCCTGGAAGTGTATTTTTTAATCAATAGAAATTAGGAACTATCTGTATAATTTGGGTATATGCTAAATGATAACAAGACTCAATTCCCCACTATGTTTCAGTTGGCTAACGTACTCTGCGCATCTGCTCTTACATTTGATAGCCTAAAACTGTGTGTAGATAGAGAAGAAGGCTAAATATAGCATTTTTGCTGGGTTTTTATGCTACATCATTGCACTGGGGGAGAGGGGTTGTTGATTTAAAGCTCAAGGAGAGTAAATACTTCTAACACAGTCAAGCTTCAGATATGCTTGGCTTATAAAACAAGAGTTCTTCATCCAGTTCTGGAGAGTAAAATGATAAAAAGGCCAGGTAACATTAAACCTGCAAGTCATATAATAATCTCCAAGATATATATACGAAACTTCATACAGAAGAAACACGTTCAATGTGTCTTCACAACTTGGATGCATCTTGTCATGAAAATCACAAATTTCTGGTGATATTTTATCTTCCCTTCTATGCACAGGTAGAATATCACTTGCCATTAGAGGTGGTGAACAATTTTTCAAACTTTTGACTAAATTCTCTCCAGTTTTTCTACTCATACGTTTGCAGAGACCCTCTGACCAGCTCTGTTACATGCAGAGGAAGAACTCCAATTAGGAGGAAACACAGGGAATAGCCAGGATATCTGAACAGGGGATACCTACCACCTATCCTGTAATTTACTTCTGCACCAAAGGAGCAGGGCTGAGTTGTGTGGCCTCTTTCCCTGTAAAATGGCCATTAATCCAGAAGCATACCTTAAAGCAGGTACTTTTTCTTCCCGTTTTTCTTTCTCTTCTGATTGCCCGCCTTTGTTTCTCCTCCTCCCTTTTACAGCACCCTCTCTATTCTGTTCCCGTCTATTAGGTCAAAATATGTTGGAGGACTTTCACATTTTTTTCCAGTCTTATAGAAAACACTTGGATATCTTCTAGAAAAACCTTCCATGCTTCATTTTATCACCTGTGAGAAACACCATTACAAAAGCCACACTTGATACCCTGTGGAAAAAAACTGGGATTTGACTTCCCAAGCAGGAGGGTAAGTCAATTTACAGTATTAAGCATACATGGCATGTTAATAGTAACAACAGATAATCTAAATGTACAAAAAAAGTGTGGCATAAAGTGCAAATAGATTTCATGTCTTTACTATTAAATTCCCAATCCAAGTTTGACTACAGAAAAACCTGTAAGTCACACATGATGTAGTTATTATTAAACTTTATTATATTATTAAATATTTATAGACATTACTAAAACTCTCATTAAGCATAACACTTATGTGATAATAAAATTCATAAAATCTTTGCCCCTTTTTTCCCTGATTGCTGTCCATACACTTTTCTCACCAACCTTTTTTTGTTTATCCTGCAGTAGTGGCATGACATAAATGAAAAATCCAAAACACCTGTTGTTTTTATAATGTATTTAAAATTAATTTTCATTTGCCTTCTGAAAAACATCCTGGAAATACGTAGGTGCTGAAACACAGGTATTTGGCACACAGCTGAATCAGATGCAGGTGGAAATTAGCAGTGTGTGCTTTCTAAAATCAGTATTTACTTTCTTATAATTGCAAACAGCTTAGTCTTAATAAAGAAACATTCACTGTTCTGAGTGGATATTTGCTTTGCACTTAAAATTGAAACTGGCAACTTCAGGACTTTACTAAGGTAAAAGCACCCAAAGATTTCTGGAAAGCCTGGCTTCTGGCTCCTAGACAACAGGAACATTTGCCTGAACTTCTTTAATGGAGATTCTCTCTTCGCTTTCATAGTGGTGTATGGACGGCTTGAGGAGCACTCCTCTATGGGCAGAGACCACAAAGCCCATGTCATGTCAGGAGCTTTGGGGACAGGTCACAGTGAGCAGGTGGCAATAAGGATGTCCCAGGCATCCCAGCATCCTGCCGGACAGGCAGCCCACGCCTAACCAGGGCAGGATCACCAGCACCATTGGGCTTCCTCCCCTCATTCCATATCCAGCCTCCCCAACAGGCTCAGCACCATCAGAGCTGCAGAACTGATCATGAGCTGATGAGTCACCACCAGCTGAAAAGTCTCCCGCAGGCTGCTCTTGAGCAGTATAAAGCTATTTTTCCTTTGAGGATAAGGCATATTAGACAAATTGTGCAAGAATCTGAGATATGCCCTTGTATTATGAGGACTTCGAAGTGGCAGAACAAATATTGAACATCAAGTAAAATGTCAGGAGATGGAGTCAAAAAAGATTAAGAAAAGTTCTGGTACTAACAGTGCTGCTCTGCAGTGGTATCACACCTACCCGAAAAGCTATGTCAGTTAGCGTGGACTAAGTGTACTCCAAATTTTGTGTTTGTTTATATTTGAGGTAAACATGTCTTGGACTAAATGGAAAGCCACAAAGCTGAAATACAAAGATTATCCCTGCTGATAAAAAAGGCATTCAGAAACATCACTAGTTATCTGAGACATGTGAAGGAGCAGAAAAGAGGATCAGTAAATCTAAGGGGGACAGGACAGCTGGAAGACTTGGCAGTGCTTTTCAAGTTTTACTGTACTACAACCTGGTGCTGTTACAAAAGAAAATGTCAGGTATTCTTTCCTATCCAGCAACTGAAAAAAAAAGTTGTTTTAAAAAGCTTCTGTTTGCTAAGGAGGAATCCAGGCATTAAATGAAATGTGCAATTAGTTTTAAAATAAATAGAGAGTTTGAAAGAAAAACTCTAGTACATACAAACAAAATAGGTGTAACCCAATACTTGAAATGAACATTGTCTGGTATTTAGCAATAGAAAAAAGTAAAGAAAAAAATAAAAATAAAATGGAAATAGATAAACTTATCCACAGCTAAGGTGCTTGGTCTTGAAATAAGATTTAAAGAATTAAAAGCAAACCTTCATGTACTCCAGGCAGTTGTGAGATCAACTGATATTTGTCCCCTTGCTGTAGAGTGCAGCGCATCAGGCAGAGATGCTCAGAAAGGATTAATCTTCTAATTGACCCCTATGGGTACTGCAGCCTTGGGATGGCCCCAGAGGATGGCAAGTGTGCAGGACAGTAAGCATATTGGGGTTTCCATTCCTTGTCTTTGCATCCAGTGAACCAAAATTTGCATTGCCAAACCAGACTGCTAATCATCCTAGGAGCAGTTTTAACCTATGACTGATATTAAATATTAATGGAAGTCAGATAATGCTGATTTTCAACAATACTAAGGCCCACCAATCTTGACTTGAAGTCAAAAGTTACCAGGTTAAAAAACCCCTTATTTTTCTGCCATTTTCCATAAAACCAGAAGTTATTTGAATTTTAATGTCTGGTTTGTCTATAAAGTTGTAAACTATACTGTCAAATGAAACTGCAGCTCTTACAAAAGTTTATTGCTAAATTAACAACTCTGAGGTTAACTTGTGAGTTTCAGAAACAGAACACTATGGACTTTTTGAACGATGTTTTTTTAAGTGCCTGGAAGCACTCAAGAATCAAGAAAAACCATTTCAGAACTTGAACTGTGAATTGATTCAGAATGTATTGCCGTTAGAATAAAAACTTTCAAAATTTTAAATTAGCTCATCTGTAACTGAAAATTTAGCACCATTTAGTGGTGTTAAACAGTGAAAAATATCCCTGTTTAATAGCAATATAGCTGAAGCCTGCAATAGCGCATACCATCAAGAAAACAGGAAAGTAATATAGCTTAATTTGTTCATTTAAGTACTATATCTATTAAAGAAGTGATTCAGGTTTTATATTACATAAGGCTAGCGCCTCCTCATGTTTGACCTTTTCAGTCTGAACATTTTAGCTGTCTAAAAAATATATTTAGTCTTCTGAATTTTGAGTAGGATTCACATGGCATAGGTTATTGTTCTTACTTTGGAATTCACAGCTGTGCTTTGCGCAAGGGCTCTCCTGACACCCCTTAGCACCTGAGGCAAGACACAGACAACAGCTAGTTGGAACCAGGCTTCGTAATTCCAGTTCTGAAACCACATCAGCATTCATTTCATAGGCAAGTGACCTTGTCAGCTTGTATTTTAGGAAACCATATTGTAGGTCCTTGCGAATAGGAAGAGCTGTTTGAAGCAATAAGGATTTCCTTTATCCACCACTTAGAAGTTGCAAAGACTGATCTGAAGGCCACAGAAAGGAAAAGGATGAAATTTCATTGGAAAGAGACCACAAAAACATAAAAACCCAGACTGAAAATCAGATTAAGATTTTTGTT
This sequence comes from Phalacrocorax aristotelis, assembly GCF_949628215.1. NCBI lineage: Eukaryota > Metazoa > Chordata > Aves > Suliformes > Phalacrocoracidae > Phalacrocorax > Phalacrocorax aristotelis. The sequence continues at coordinate 104,831,067 of NC_134276.1, read as the reverse complement.
CACCTGGTAGACTAATATTAAACCAGTGGTAGCTAATTTCTCATGCAACTCTGTTCTTTGTTCATGATTTTCAACCTCCAGTCTCTGAACTGAAATAAAAGGAAGAACACACTTTAAAGTCCCAATCATTAAAATTATTAACATAGTGAAATTCAATATCTTTCAAGTGCCATTGGAAGAGGAAAAAAATTGAATGACAGGAGGAAAAAAGCCGTAAAAAGACATAATGGAAAGAAAAGGAAAGCAAAAATTAGGAAGTGAGAAGTAGTAGTAAAGAAAATCCCTCTATACTGCTTTAAGTTTTTGCCCTGGAGCTGAGAGAAGGGAATATAGAAAAATGAAAATTAATCAATAATTGTCAAAGTTGATGTTCTCTGTGTAAAACAAGAGGTTAGACTATGATCCACAAGGTCAGTTTAATACTTTGTCAGACTATATCATTGCTTTTAATGTAGTGTAAACTATGATTTTACAGTAGACAACACATGCAAGATGGTCTGCCTTATTTACATACTGTTGGTGGTTAACAGTGACCACTGAAGTAAGACAAAAAAATGAAAAATTATATTTTTCATTCAAGGACAGGGCTATACAAATAAAAAGAAAATACTCCTTTGAGGTAGAGCTGGAATAATAGCTAAAGTGTGAATCAACGGACAGAGTAGTTCAACTTAGTATAGAGATAGTTTTGCTCTCTGTATTCATGCTATGCACAACCTTACTCCTTGAGGAGTTATGCAAGGTGTAAAAAACCCTTCTAAGAAGTTATTACTACAAGTTTTTGTATATCATTAAATGCCTTCTCCCTTTCACAGATGTTCTGTTAAAGAATCAAAAGCAAGTCACTGGCTCCAGCATGCTTAAAGCACTACCTGTGTACACAGACCAAAAAGCTGCCTTCACAGCTTTTTCTTGACTTGTAGCAACTCTCACTCAGTATTCTTGCACTGCCCGGCATCTGGCTCTATCCACCTCCCGTGCCCGTACCTGCCTCAGGTAACTGCAGCTCATGAGATTCTTCTGCACCTCTTTTCTGTAATCACACCTACACTTCACTGGCATGGCATGGTCCTGAAGATGGGAGCTATAGGTAAAACCTCTGAAGTTTTTAAAGTACAGATGTCTAAGGGACATTTTCTTTTGTTGCTTCCTTTTTCTAGAAAAATGTATAAAATTGTCTTATTTTGTAGCATATAGAGAATACTTGAGAAAAACAGAATTCCTTTTCCATTAAGTAGTGTACACGAACTTTACACTTTAAGCCTTAATGAGCCCTTACTCTGTTATCCGAAACTACACCAAAAAAGGATTGACTTTTGAAGAATAATTTAAAGTAAAGGTCAAGAATAACATGGTCTCCCTTCTCTAACTGACCTTAATGAATAGACATATTATCACAGAATCATAGAATAGAATCATAGAGTTATTAAGATTGGAAAAGACCTCTGTGATCAAGTCCAGCCATCAACCCAACACCACCACACCTCCTAAACCACGCCCTGAAGTGTCACATCTACATATTTTTTGAACACCTCCAGGGATGGTGACTCCACCACCTCTCTGGGCAGCCTGTTCCAATGCCTGACCACTCTTTCAGTGAGACATTTTTCCTAATATCCAATCTAAAGCTCCCCTGACAAAACTTGAGGCCATTTCCTCTCATACTTGTTACTATCCTCCTGAAGCAATTTAACTACTGCAGTGGATCTTCCTCCATAGCTTTAATGTACTATCCACCTGAAGGAGAATTAATTTGCTATTTATTGATCATTTACTCTTTTGTGTAAGCCGATAACCGGCATGTATAACAAAGCAGCCTCTTTGTACTCTCCCTTACAGTGTCAAGACAGTCACCACATTGGCTGTGCTCCTCAGTAAACATGAAAGTCCTAATTGAAGCATATTTAGTTGAAGTTTGATATTGTTTCTAGTATCTGGCTGGTTCAGGACTACAGGAATTAATCTGTTTCTAGAGAACCGTATGTAATCTAGAAACCACAATATTTACTTTGAACACAGTCCTGATATCACTAAAGTAGAAAGGTGTCACCCTTGATATCAGTGCAGGTCTAGGTACAGAACGAGTTTTTTCTTGAGACTTTTTTGCAGGGTTGGAATCAACAAGCTGTAATTCCAACTCTACTGCACTATGATGATATTTACAGCATTTTTCTGCGTACCGTTCTAAGCACTGAGGAATATACAAGAATTCAGTAACATGTAGAGTAGGAGAGTTAAACATGACATTCCTTTTCTATTAGTTACCATACTTTAATCAGTGTTATGCAGAGCATATGTTTGTTCTAAGTATCAGTCCTATGCACTATTCTACATAGTTATTTACATCATTGATACCTCTGTTCTATATAAAATTGCTTTAATGTCAATTTTCTAAAACAGGAAGAAAAAGGGGTGTTTTTTAAAATTGATTTCCACAATGGTATTCTTGATAAAAAGAATCCATTTGCAAAGGAGGTTTCTGTAAGTAGATTCAAAACTAAAGGAGAAACTGAAAGAGAAGTTATGGTCTCCAGATTTTCATTGAAAAGATAGACCAAGTTCTCATTAAATTGATCTTTCTAAAGATGTTCATTTTTGTCCAAAAACTTGATTACTTTTTTTGTCCAAAAATGGGTACTACTACAAACTTCAGCTTCTCTTAATGTGAAACATTACCAGTCATGAAATGTGCTCCCTACATGAGAAATTCTTTGTCATCTAAAACAGTTGCAATCATTCTGCCTACAACCGAGACCATGAGCCAAGACAGAAATGCCAAAGAAGGGCTGCCCAAGTTAAACAGGATGTGGTGACAAGTATCTAGAGTGCTTACATTTTTACTTGGTGCCTGAGAGAAGGTGGTACAAGCTACTGGTGTAGCCTAAAGCAACCCTGGGTGCTGCTAACGCCAGCAGGATGCTAGCCCTCTGAATTCCTACCATTAACACCATGCAAAAATGTCCCATAACATCACAGGCTTCTGCTCATGTGCCTAAACTGGAGCTGCACTGCTTTTCATGCTCTACTTCAGTCCAGGAAACTACAGAAATGGGCAAGTTCTCAGGGACCCAGATTATTGAAAGCTTGAACTGGACTAAATTAGGCAGAATTGCAAGCCATGCAATGTATGACAGAATATGAAATAATCAATGTCGTATCTCTACCTGATTCTGCCCAGCCACCCCCATCACACCATTTTAGTCCAAGACTTAGGTTAGCCCTTTCTTTGCCTCTCTTCATTATGATGGGTCACCCTTTTACACGTGACCTACTCAAAAGTGGTGCTGTACTCTACATAGGTGGAACTCAATTCAACTATAAACACCTACATCTGGCATCTAAATATTCATTTCTAATGCCTGACTGCCAAAATCATTCTATCTGAGTACCTAGTTTTGAACTTTGACCTAACAGTGTTTCCCTCACAGTGGCTCTCCCTGCTTACAAAATACAGTTGCCAATAAATCTGTTACTGATTTTTGTCTGTGTCCAGACCATAAATCCTCTTTGAAATATGTTCCCTCTACTTAACTAGATGCTTTTAAATAGAAATGTTGTAAGGTGATCATGACCATTCAGTTTTTCACTGTAAAATTCACACCTGGACAGTAGGTTTGCAAGAAAAGAAGTTGGCAAGAGGGTTATGCTAAGAAGGTGGTGTAAAGCTAGCATAATTGTTACAAACATCCAAGGTTTTAATGTCTGAAAGTGGCCAGTGTGAAACAGATCTTTTCAGAAGCTTGACCTGTTAAATGAGTCAAATGGTCATAGAGTTCTGCTTTTGCTGTCTCCCCATTCAGTGCGCACAGCATCTAGCACCTACCCTGCCATTCACTCTCCCTAAACTCACAGTGCTCTGTCCCACTCCTAATCCATTATTAATAGCAGCAGGAACAGTGTCATAGCAAGTCACAATGAATCCTCAGCGGATTCTGAAAACAGCCGAGAGAAGACAATGCGTTCTCTGCAACCGCCCAGTCTGCCTCTCTGGCAAGAATACCATCTAAAAATAACAAAGATGCTACATATTTATGTTCACAGGAGCTGGGCAGAGATTTATAGCTTATTTCTAATTCAGTAAGCACTTCAGATAGTAGCAAGCTTTGACTGCAACAAGTCAGTGGCCTAGATGGTTCACGTCCCTTGAGTAGTTTCCTGAACCTCCGTATCCCATTATTTATTCCCCGTGATAAAGTAAAACCCTCACTTTGTTACACTGTGTTCATTTCTATATCGTACTTGCCTTATTTAATAATAATGAACCCGTGTTAACATATATTTTGTAAGTTCAGTGATTGTATTCATAGTAGCTGTTTAATTTTCCCCATAAGAGTGCTCCTTGAATGTCTTCATTCTGAAAAACAGAATGACAATGCTTTGGATTAAATGAGCCAGATCTTCAGCTATGGAAGGATAATTTTGTTTCACTCCAGTGGGACAATGTTGTTCAAAAGCCAATTCCCCTGACCTAGAGGATCTTCCCTGACTTCATCTCTCCTGTTCGACTTTTCCGCCTTGTAATTAAATATTCACCGGGTTAGAGGGAAACAAAGAATAAAGCAGAAGGGAAAAAATAAGCCCTTTGTAGAGGTTCCAGTCCTCTGGTCCAAGGAATATTTACTTGTTTAGGCAAATTGGAACTACTTCTCTGGAGAGGCTGAGAGAGTTCCACCATGGTGGTTACGGTCCAACAAAGAAAATGGACAGAGGAAACCCAGTGTATAAATCTCAACAAGGAAAGAGGTGCCTGCTTAGCTCTTTCAAACAACATAAATAATTATACTTAATAAGTGAGTTGAGAAGGAAAGGCATAGTTGATTAGAAAAATAATTGTCCTAAATTAGATGTTTTGTATTTCTTTAAAATTATTGTTCTATCCTAAATTTTTCACCTCGCTATCAAGGAAGGAAAGCAATGTGAAATTAATCAGATTTAATATGCTTGATCCTTTAATAAATATGGGATATTTGTTGTGACTGTTTGTCTTAAATTACCTTACACAAACTTTTCTAATCTTTAAAAAAGTTAGCAAATGCCTGAGGGGGAGGTACCCTGAAAAGAAGGTATTTCTGACAGAGGGGAGACTTTTAAAGCAGGGTTGATTAATTAGTGGTGTTACATACACTGTGTACCTTTACCAGTGACATGTGCTGAATCCAGCTGATAGGTCAAATGCACAAATGAAGTTTTAATGAAAACAGATGCCCAGAGGATCCTAGAGCAGCTGTGTCTGCCCATCGCTCCACGTGTGGATCATCTTCCCGTTGCTTTGCAGTGCTGCACTCCCCCACTTCCAAGAAACCAGGGGCCTCTTAAAACAAGGTTGAAAGGAGAAAGGCTTGCTAGTCAGCTGGCAACATATCTGCATTTTTAAGCTAGCCTGGATGCAGCGGAGGAGAGCTTAGTTTTTGCTATGTGACTGACCTCTCTTAGCCAAGTTCATAGCAGTGTGAGCTATCAAATATGACAGGCTCTTGGCAAGCATTTGCATGCTTTTGGCTGGAATGTCTTCCAAGACCAGCTGGGATCAATTAAACTAAATAATAGTTCTTGCAATAACTAGTTCCTACCACACTTTTCAGAAATTGCTTAGTGTTCAAATGTAAATACTGTTAAGTTCATACCTTGCTTACCCTTCCCCCACTTCGAAGAAGCTGTGACAGAACTACAAATCTAAGATTCTTAAAGCAAGTTCTTAAAGGCTGATTAAGGAAGAAACATGGCATGTGTAGGGATACATTCTTGTCTTCTGGTTTGCCATCATGAAATCCATTCTGCTTATCTAATATCCTAAATATGAATAACAACCTCACCACACATTCATTTCCTTAGAATTCACATTAAATGGAGGTACCATTGCCCATAATTGATTAGCAAACTGGTCTAACTAAACTGTTATGAAATCCTGCCTTCCAAATTTGGAGCAATTGATCAAAAATGCATCTGTTGTGCTGTAACTCAAGTGTTTCCAGGGCCAGGTAATGTTCCCATTAGAACAAGGAGCTTTTAAATTCAAGATCATTTTTTCCTAGTGATTTTACTACTGTATGGAGATTTGCTGTGAGCAACATGAATAATCAGCCTCAACTTTTAAAAGATGCAAAACAATGTAACTGGAGAAAACACATGAATGTTTTTCATTGTGACTGAAAAGCAGAATTATTTTCCATTCAAGTTAATAAAAAGCTAATTTTTATAATCAAAAAGTCTCCTGATCTTTCCTTAGAGGAGCCCATGCTAAAACTATGCATCTGAACAGTTTCTCTGAAGCCAGGCAGTATTTGCACAGTTGTAAAGGCCCTGATCATTCTATCAGTTACAGAGGAATACAGTTCTCTACCCAAATAAAAAGAAATACAATACTTTATTTTTTTTACTTTTTTAAAATGAATGTCATGTAGTTTTACATGCTAGATTTACAAAACCTAATGTAACACTAAGCACTTGTTCTGCTAGGCACTTGTATGCAGTTGGACTGTTCAGCTGCTTAAAGGCCCTCAGTGAATGGAAGCCAAGATTTTTATGATCCTGTGAAATGTCCAGTACTACCCTGGAATAGTGTGCTGTTTTGTCATTGCATTCCTTGGGTAATGACTTTCCCCACCAAGTATTCTCCCCTTATTTGAGGAGCAGGAATATCCAGCCTAGGCTCAACAGTCCTCCTGAGGAGATTGCAGAGCTTCTGCAAGAAGTCAGATTTTAAACACTGTTAAATTTTACTAGTATACATTCTGAAAATAATGGCTTACATTAAATAAGCAGTGTGAATAACAGAAAGCCTGTAATACCATCTAACTTCAGAAATACTTCCTTAGCTAAAGAGTCAGAGAATGGCTGAAGGCACCAAGCTTGTCAGTTAAGTCCTCCTCTGTAAAAAGATGGGTAAACATTGGAAGTGAGAGTTTATTATAGTTGCCATTACTGAATGGTTCAACAAGAAATCTTATGGGGTGAAATCTAGAAAACCTCTTCTGCCTCACAGGAGGAGGTAGCCTTTGAGACCAATAACAATATCATTCAATAGGTGAGGATTAAACATGGGAAGTGTTTGCCAGTGCAGGCTTTATTTTTTGTAGGAAAGACGTTAAGCCCCAATATCAGCACATTTTAGTCATATGATTCCACCTACCATAGCCTGTCTACTGGTCCAAATCTTTGTTTAAAAAACTGTTAAAAAAAACATCACTTTCCTATGTAAAGTAAATCCTTATTCCAGTAAACTGGACATGCCATGCAAAGTTACAGTTACCCTTTTAAGGGGATAACTCCACAGTGGGCTTGTAGGTTAACCTCCTGGGTAGAAACCCAGTGACCTGATGGCACTGGGGAATTCAGCTCCTAATGTTATATGAAAAAATATCTTTTCCTAGAATCTCATCTCTACACCAAAGAGATGTCGTGTGTTTAAGCATCAGTTCGCTGTTTCTGAATGAGTCCAAAAAGGACTGCCTCAAAGGCAGAGTAGTTCCCCAAGAAAAAAAATAAAATCACACCCCAGCAGGATTTTCCCATTATTTCCCAGACTATGCCTGGCAACCTTCTAACACTGTTTTAAGACTTTCAGACTGCATTCCAGGGAAGTGTTTCCGTTAAACTCACAGATGAGGCAGGGAGGCGTATGGATAACAAAGTGAACATTTATACTGGGTATCCCAAATCAAATCCCAGCCTCATCCTGTATCTGCTGGCCAGTTATGCTCTCCAGAGACCCACGGGCACAGGAGCATGGCACCACAAAGGGACTAATCCTTGAAAGAGACACCAGATCTTCTTGTGTCTGTGTAGATCACGCCAGGTCTGCAGGCTCATATGGCCTCCCCGGCTTGGGCTGAGCTTTTCTGTGTCCCCTGAAGACTGCAGGTAGATAAAGAAAGAATTACAAGATCCGAGAGTGGATACAATAAGGTGGGAGGGAGGACACTGAAAAGTTTTCAGTTTCGGGGAAAGAGTGAGTATAGCAGTCTTCAAGAGGCAGAGCTAGACAAACAAATCGGCACGCATGTGACATGGGGAAAACAAAAGCATATGCGCTTAGAGCAGTGAAACACAGATATGAGATAGCCAAACAGATTACTCAGCTGTCTAAAGCATTTAGTAAGATATTATTATGGTACAGCCAGGAACCACAAAGAGGGAAGGGATTAGATTCTGCTACAAATTACCATAGATCATACAGATTTTCACCTGTATGGCTGATTCAGAACATAGGAGTGTGTGAGACTGGGAGGAATGGGAGAGGAATTAATCAATGGTATGCAGCCAGTCATCTGTACTTCACAGACACAATAGCCAGCACTCAGAAATCGGGAGAGACAGACAAATGGAAAGGGTCAAAACAGTGTGGCAATACATAGTAAAGATGTGAAGAAGGGAAAGCTGCAGGGAAGGGCTTTGCAGCTGAAGGAGAGAGCACAGCTCATCCCCTTGCCTCTGCACCCCCGCTGTGCCCAGCCTCGTCCTCCCACCCAGGGGAAAGATGGCCCAAGCTGCACCTGCCATGGGGAGGCTTCTGGGAAATGGGGTGGGGAGGAAGAGGCAGAAACAGCAGGAGAAGGAGCAGGGGATAGTCCCCCTCCCAGCATCTGTGGGAGGTGGGAGGGGATGCACCGACTAGCCCCTTGCCGTGAAGGGTGCTGCTCTGACACCTTTCCCATGGCTCTGCCTACCCCTTGCTTTCCACCAAGCTGACACCACTGAGAAATTACCCTCTTGACAGAGAACAATGAAAGAAATAGAAATTGTTCAAAACACAGCAGCAGTTGTATAGACTAAAACACATCCAGAACAGCTGTCAAGCCACTGGGGCCAGAAGGCAGTGCGGTACCTGAGGGACCGTCCAGCATTGCTCGCTGCCATGGAAAATGCAAGTTACAGTCACGGCAGATGAGCTGGGAGAAGAAAGCGTAATTTTACCTACTGCACACTGGTCAGTTGCATGTGCCAGCAAAATGTCCAGTAATGGCTGAAAGGAGTCAAATAGCAGATGAGGAAAAGGGGAACCTGTGCTTTTGGGTAGGGAATTGATCACTGTGATGGGACTTTGATTAGTTTTAGCTTCGAGAAGAACATAAGATTTGCCCTTAAAGGAAGGGCGACATAACAAATTGGGGTGAGAATCTAAAAAAAATGGGGCTTATGGGCCAGAATGACTTGCTGTGGTTTACTTTTTTATTTCAAAAAAACTCAGTGAAATCAAAAGCATTTGTAAACAAACTCTGTTTCTTTCTGTGCACCATCCTTTCTCCTGGTCTTCCTCTCAGCCCAGCAGCTTGGCCTGAGTCTCTGCAATGATGCTGCACAGTCTGCAGGAAAAAGCTCTGTGCTTTTCATCTTCTCTGAGGCCAGCAGCATGTCTAGTCCCTGTCTCCCTGCAGTCTCTCAGGTTCTGCTCAGGCAGCATGTGAGCTCGTGCTCACAAGCGTGCACATGTGCACACAGATGTACCCTGTGATCTTCCTCTTCCCACTCTCCCTGGCTCTGCACTGGGCACTCAGCCCACCCTCAGACCCTCCACTTCATCCAGACCCAGAGCGTGGCAGCTGGGAAAAGGCAAGCCATCCCTGAAAATTACTTGCAATACATGGTAGCCTGCAAGCAAATAAAACAGCTCCTGTCTTTTACAGTCATTGACAAAGGGGCTAAAAGTTAGCTGGGAAGTTATGGAATATTACATACCAGAAATATGTGGAAAGAAGCTCAAAAAATATTTTCTAATTAATAACACATGTATTAATATATGTTCTACATGAACTCTCTTCTAATAAAAGATGCACATCGTATCCTTTAACAAAAGTAGTGTTTACAACCTTACTATTTTTATATATTTGCTTATAAAATATTGCTTAAAAAAAATAAGAATGTATTGATTTTCTTCTTTAGACTATTAAGGTAGAACATACAATTCCTGGACAAGTGAACCCTGCCTTAGGTCGAATCTTACTAGATGACCTAAAGCGCATGTCAGGAAAAGAAAGATCTATATTATGTTATTAAGTTTTCTGATTAAACTGATGATGTATTAAAAACCACCATCCAATTCCTAGGATGCTTTTTACTTTCAAACAGGAACGAGCAGACACAATGCCAAAATACCATACTGAATAGCTAAGTATAGTGTAATGCAACACGTTAGAAAGAGTCTGGTGAAAGGAGACAGGTTCTGTACACATGAAAGGAACATTCTGAGATTTCTTTAAAGCCTGTGGAATGCATGCCATATTGAAAAATGTCTTAAACCCAAAATCACTTCATACATTTGTTGAAAAGGAAGTAACTACAGCAGAGTTGGTGAAAGTGAACATATCAGTCCTGTTGCACGATCTGCTGGGGCCTGGAACGGCTGCTTGACTGCCATCACTTTCATCTGTGCAGGCAGGGAGCGGAAATTGTTACCAAACCAGAAGCGCCTTGGCAACGCATGTGACAACCCCTTGGTAACTTACTTTTTCTCCAGTCTCAGGAATCCACAATACTCATACTACTCCTTCCTTGCAAATCCATCAGCCCTTCTGCAACAATGTATATTAATTATTAATGCCCTGATACTCCAGATAAATAATTTCATAAGAGAGTTTATAAATAATTTTATTATCATATTCTGAATAAAGCCAGTTATTCTGGTATATAAGATGCCTGAATGTTCAATAAGCCAGACTTTTAATACATATTACAGTATTTGTCAAATGCAGTGACAGTGTGACTCTTTTTTTCCAGAAGTCCTGAGCTGAAAATTCAGCTTGAAATCTATGGTGACAAAATGAACAGAGTTTTGTTTAAAGCTCTGTCCATCTTTATAGAATATGACTGTGTTCAATTCTGTTTCTAGGTGGACTCCCTGCAGCATTGCAAGAAAGAAAAATATATGATGCTGATAATATAAACTGCTGGGTGTTCTAGAGTTAAAAATTGCGATGCTTGTTGCTATATTCCATCATGTGAGTTATATATACTTTCAGCTGTTTTCTTCAGCTGGTGAAAGTAAATTAAAGCTGACACTCACTGGTTTACACTATAAATTTTATTCCAGAGATGTTCATAAAATAACAAGCGAAACATCCATAGATAATAATAATCAATATTTTATTATTATTATCAATATATTTTTATTATTCTAATCAATGTAATAATATTTTATTATTGATTATTATTATCTATGGATGTTTCACTTGTTTCTGTACTAGCCTCTGATATTTTCCTCTTTTTCACTAAAAAGATACAATAATATTATTGTACTGATGGCCTCCTGGAATCCCTGAACTTTTCCAGAACCACAAACCTGGCTATCAAAACATAGCCACAAGTGCTCCTTGGTGAGCAATAAAATATTCCCAGCATCAGCACTGGATCCAAGCTTTTGCAGACAATTATGGGATCAAATAGTTACAAGGAGCAAGATACTTTCAAAGACTGGATGTGGTTACCTCTGTCTGTGAATAGCTACTACAGATATACCTAGTTATGAGGAAGCACAGGCATCTCTACCAATAAACGAATAGGAATAAGTTGCAGACTTCTTTGTGAAATCCAGGGCAAACAAATCCTGTCAAAGCCATCTACAGCACTAAACTGAAGTCTTCTTTCCTTTATTTAATAGATAATTTTGTGCTTCATTTCCTTAATGTTTAACACTGGAAAGAAGTACTTATTCATGGGAAGGGCCTGATTTGTATTATTCTCTTTAAAACTCTCAGCTTTTTTCCTTGATGAAAACCAAAAAGAAATGTAAACCCTTTATTCCACTTCTCCTCCTCTTTAGAAAGTAAACAACCAAAGCTAAGCAATAGAAGATATTTTTCAAGCGGCACCACCTAGCGCTTCAGCAAGTTTGTCAGGCAATGTACTAGCTCTCATACTGACTCCATTTCATACGCGTTCCTGTTGCTGTTGGACACACAAAGTTGCCGCCTGAATCCACTGAGATGACATTTTTATTCGACTTCTCTTTGATGGGAAAAATCTATGCATTTTCTGTAGCAATGATGAGTAAATCTTCATAGATCAAATTAGGAGGATATTTCATAGCCATAAAGATGTGCCTTTCCATGCTCTCTAATGTACTCACGTAATTAAAAAATACCATTTCAACAACCTGTTCTAGTCTAAGTCTTGCACTGTGCCTGTCACAGTGGTATTTATAGCTTGGCATCACTCAGACCTGTAGGAAGGATTATTTCTTTCTGTAGAGAAAGTGAGCTGGGCAAATACATTTTTGCAACAAAAAGATTAACAGCAGAAAAATTCTGGGGAACTTGGGTGACAAAGTTATTTCGTAAGTTTGGGTCATGCTGCCCACGTAGTTTGGCTAAACTACATGGGGAGACATTTTCAAAAGTAATGAATCATTTTCCTTGGCTAAAATGTTTTATCCTGACATTTCCCAAAAAGTTTCTTTTTCACATTAGTCTCCAACAAACAACTCCAAATTGTATTCAAAAATGTAATGCTTAATCTCTGTCATCCTCAACAGACAGGCTTTACAAACAGTCTGAATTGTTCTGTAGCACAACCCAAAAGCCCTGCCCCAGTCCAAGTCTGAAAGTCCAAGATTTCTTGCCATTATCTCGTGGTAGCCCAAGGGCATGGCATATCAGAACAACTCTCTGACCCTCTAGGACGCCTCCATGTCAGACACCAGTTTCTTTCCTGCCGCTGTGTACAACAATGCCAGGTGCTCCTGGGGGCTGACTGAAGGTGGTGAAAGTGCTCCTGCGAAACTAAGCTCTGCTCACCTCACTTCTTGCAAATGCCCTGCTCTAACCTGCCTGCCTTATCATCGGCACCCTCCAGGGATTACCCTGCACCTCCTCTCTCGTCCCCACCAGACCACGACACCGGTCAAAGCACTTGGCGCTGACTGTGTGAGAGCAGAGGGAGCAAAGAGTCTGAACCTAGTCAACTTGGCTAATGCACTGCAGAATGGGAGCCCTAAGCCAGACCAACAGGAGTTGAATGACCTAAGCAATAAAACTGCAACAGTATAAGCAGCACTATGATATCTGGGTAGAGATATGTCTTAATTAGACAATGTTTTAAACATCTAAGCAACATGTACATGCACTGTGTAAAGTGTCACCCCTATTAGAAACTGTAGGGGCAAGGGGGGAACACCACCCTTTCAGAAGTTGTTTCTTCATTATCTAAAATCCATGAAAGGATATAGCATCTGAAACCCATAAATAAAGGTCAATCCCTGGCAATTGTAGGTGGAAGATTTCAGGTTCTCCCTTTTTACTTTTGCAGGCCTTTAAGGCTCAGATTTAAACACAAGAACTACAGCTAACGATGAATAAACCTGAGGTGCTGCCTGCAATGATACATGTTCCATTTTTGTTATTTTCACACTCAGAAATGTGAGATTTTGGCGGGGTTATTTTAAAATTAAATGATATCATAGCTTTTGAGGTCTGAAAGTTTCCTACCATTTGTCAGTTTAATAAACTGAAGATTTTAATAGAGATCTTTTAACAACACATGCTGTACTCTGAAGGTGTGAATATTTCCTAACTAGCCAAGTTTACATACGGCTCACACAGGAAACTCAGAGGTTTCTTTGTATCCTGACAGTGAAATTTAGCTATTACTGAGTAATATTAACAAAAAATAATCTTTAGGACACCTGGTCTGCACACTGAAAAGTTTGGGTCATGCTGTAGAATAAATGAATTGAAAGTACCTTAAATTAGGCTTCTAATTCCTCATTTAGGATGAGCAATTCTTCAAAGTTCCTAAATCTCCACAAATCCCAAGACAGTTTGCTGGCTATCTCACACTCTTGAAAGGCAAACCATTTCATTCAGAAGCCTAAATTAGGTTGCATTAAGGGCATTGTAAAAGTGATCTTCTTGGTAGTGAAAGGGAAGCATTACAAAAGAAAACAATGCAAAACAAAAAAAAAGAGCACCTAAACCTTCTAAATGCATAATTTAAGAAAAGACTCCATCTACCTTCATAGATCTGTTGTTAGTGGCATTTCAGTTAATGCAGTAATAACCAATAAGATACATGCTGTACAAATACATGATTCTTCCCTATTACAACCCAAACTCTGCGGTGTGGATGGTAGATACCCATGAAGGAGGAAAATGCTGGAATTTGACCAGAATTTTAAAATCCTGTAGAAAACTGTGTATAAGAAACATGGCACTTCACCATACAAAACAACCTCTAACTTCATTTATTAGAGCCGTTTTCCTCTTTTCCTTCATAAACAGCGCACTGCTGCAGAACGAGGAGGTTCAGAGGGGCCTCAGCACAGCACTCTAACATATATGAAAAGGTGATGACTGCTCATTAACAACTCACAGAGTTTATGAAGAAATCAAGAACAGAAGTAATGCTCTGTTTGCCTGGCAGAAAACTAAGGTGCAAAGAGAGAGTGGACAGCACAGACATTACACCATTAGCCTGCCTTGGAGCCTTCGACTGCAGCTGAGGGCTCACATTCGGGAAGGCTGAGCACGCTGGCAGCAGCTCGACTCTGTGTGGGTACTGCCTGACGGACACCGTCAGCAGCCTCACTCCGTTTCTGCTGTATCACAGATGAGAAAAGAACAAATCATAATCCAGGGAAAAGGCCTGAAAAACTCAGCCCAGGTACTGACTAAAGTAGATGCTTCAAATGGAAGCTGTTGGACCAAATCACTTGATAGTTATTGCTAGCAACAGCAACAGTTTTGGTAGGATGGATGAGGAGGAACAACATTATGATTTATTACCACTTATCTTTTATACATAAAGCTGTATAGTTTTAATAATTTTCTTATTTTTATTGCCTGAGATGCTTAAGATATATAACCTCTTTTTTTCAGACCACATCAGCACTAAGAAAACATATTTCAAAATTTTACAGAGTAATCAAGCTGAAATCTACACATTGTCACAAAAATGCCAGCTGAAACAAATCCATTAGCTTTAAAATATGCTTTGTATTTAGCTAGGCAAATCAATTACCCCTGAAAAAAAAAATCATTCAGTTTGCAATCAGGGTTCTTCATGATGAAACTGAACTTTCTTTTCAATTCTCTTGGAAATTCGGAGCTGCATTTTTTTTTCCTGGACAAGCACTGCAGTTAACACACCCCTGCTTTTGCTCACACTGTGAACAGTACGTGGGTAAGCAGAAACAGCAAGCACAAGTACTTCTTTGCTGTCATTTTGGTCACCCTCAGCCACCAACATTGAAACTTCAGGTGAATTTCTGTCATCTGCATTTAGAGACATTTAAGTAGCTAATGTCTTGGAAGACACATATATCTGCCACTGTCAGGAAGATGCTGGCTGAAGGAAATAATACCGATGACCATGCTGGAAGGTGAAAATAGCACTTCTCTCAGAGCAAGAGGTGAACGGCAAAGGAGATATGACCAAGTGTGAAAGTATTTAGGATTTGCCTTAGAGAAGATGCCATGTAGCTGAAATTCAGACTAAATAAAACTATCTACTTCAGCCATAAGATCTGAGATCTGTGGGGCTCCTCTGATATCTGTGACAGGGTTATACTAACCACCATGTGCTTAGAAAACATGCTTTTGCCCAGAGCCTCTTTGTGAAACAAAAAAGAAAAACTGGAATAGAGCTTAGTGACTCCTGTGGCTGCCCTTAGCCAACATCATTACTGTGTTTCATCCCACAACTTTCTCTTAGACTACCAAGCAATCATCTGAGTTAAGTTTCCCAGTGAGGTTTCAAAGCTGATTTTAACCACCTTTGCTGCCTCTGAACATTGTGGGTGTCTGGTTTAATTTTCATAATTCTGGTGCTGACTGCAGTTGGAGATGACTAGTCCCTCAGCACAGGTCTCCTAAGGGAGGGAGACTGGTACTGGAACCGAGAACTGACACAGCTCTTGTCACAGCCCTGTCCCCCCTCATGTCCCCTCCCCTTTTTTGCTCCGTGGCCCAAACCTTTGGTAAGGGAAGAGCCATCTCACAGCCAGGTCAGCAGGGCTGGGGCCGAAACGGTGACCTCAGGGTGGGAGAATTGGTGGTGAACACCCTCTTGCTGAAGACCAGATCAGACCGACCTCTTCCCACACCTTGCTCCTTGCTCTGGGTGCAGGGCAGGAGCAGGTGAAAAGCACCTGCTCTTCCAGGCACCGTGTTTTAAAAAACTGTCAGGAGTGACTGCGTTTTGCATTGCACACCATCACTGCAAGCAAGGGATGTCCAGAGGATGCCCACCCAGCCAGGCTCCTCCTCACCACCCTCTACCGTCCTCTTCAGACATCCAGCGTGGGAACTGTCAGCTTAACAAAGGAGGCATCATGATTTGAGGTAGGCAGCTGGAACAGGGCGTGGGTAATCTTGATGTTGTACTTCAGAGTCTTATATCCCACTAAGCCCCATTTAAGGTGTGCAAGTAATTTTTTTGAAGCTGGTCCTACATACTAGTGTTTCATATTTAACGGTTCTCTTGCTACATTTCCAAAAGAAATATGAGCCTCACTTGAAAGGGGAGTGATTTCAGATATACCAGGGAAGGACTTGCTTTTCAAATGTCTTGAAGGCAGCTGTGCAATCCAAGCAGAGGCTTTGGCAGAAGTCAGAGTGTGGTGGTAATACTGCCCAATCCAGACTTTTCACTTTAATGGAAAATGATGGAAAGTCCTGCTTTAACGGGATTCAGACACTGGGTCTTGGAAACAGGCTTTAGTAACCAAAATAAAAAGGATCTCAGAAACTTTAATGGCCTCCTTCACTAAAGCCTGGCCAAGTACTCGCATTTAATAATTGAAGCTATCAGTTTACTTTAACACAATGGATCTAAATCTCTTCTCCAACAGACAAAAAAATCCCCTTGTCTTCACTGTCTATAGCCAGAATTAGGTGCAATATATTTGTAAAAAATGAGACAGTGATGTTAACTAAAGTAATTTTGTTGTTATGGTTAGAAGATGAGGTGGCAGCTGACAATCCTCACATCCTGGTGCCAATGTGATGTTTATAGGTGTCAATGTAATCACTGTGACCTCAGGTAGCTGACAGGGTCCCCTATGTAGCCAAATGGGCTGCATGGAAAGAGCCCACACCTATCCCCAGCTGTTCCCATGAAACCCCAAGAGGTTCCCGAGAGGTGAGCTAGACTTTACCATAGGCTGAACATGTCCTACTAGATAAACTCAGAATTTGGCCCAGGAAAGTTTGGATCTCGAACTGTAACATTTTAAAGAACATCTTTACTGCTGTGCTATAAAATTAAAAATATTTGAATTTTCTAGTTGAAGGAAAATATGTAATTTTTCATTGGAATAGCTGTTTCATATTATTATCTCCATAAGTGGAGATAGCCATTTTAAGCTGCAGAAGAAGAAAAGAACAGTTCTGGAGGAATATCCCACTCTTATCAGATCAGCTTTTTCCCCCAGAAAGCACTAGACATTCTCTGCCCCCAATACACAGCACTGGTTTTCTGCACAGCCTGGCAGTGTGATTCACTTACTGGATTACCACAAAATAAAATGCGCTATTTTGTGTTAAGTGTGTGGTAACTACATGGTGACTACATGGTAGATGTGTCGGAAGCCATGATTGCTATTACACAGTAACTTGTGGTATCAGTACAATATTGCTCTATGAGATAATAGCAGGGGGCAAAGAGCTGCCTTGCAAGGAGGCTTGAGTGAATACAGCAGTCTGACTGGTTGCTTAAGATTTCAGCCCATGTCATTATCACTCTATCAGCACTATTGGCAGCTGGGTAATTACATCACTTTATTTTCAAATACCACAAAGGGAAAAGAAAGTTACAAAATATTCTAAAGGTCAGAATTAACCCTTGTTCAAAAAGCCATCATGAGCCATGCAAAATGCTTATGTCCGATTTAAATCAGCGTTTCCCATGACCTGCCTGAGAACTGCCCAGGCTCTCACAAAGTTTAAAAGTGCATCAAGGAGGTCATATACTTTTTGTTCACACTACGGACAGTTCATGTTCTGGCAGCAAAGTCTCTGAGTAAGTGTAACCAGCTAATGATGAATTATAAAAAAGGTAAAGGAAAATAAGAATGAGAAAAGAAGAAGCAAAAGCAGAAGGGACCAGATCTTTGTCCAGCATAAACCAACAGTGACCAAAGAATTCATGTGGAATTATGCTGCACCACCCTTGCCAGTCCACCGTGTTTAACCACTTTCTTTTGAGACTAATTACATTTGTGGAAACCTGACAGATTAACCTCCTGTTCAAATAATTACTCTTGAAAGGATTTCTTGTTCGTGTTATTAACTCAGCTTTTAATAACAGAAATTAAAGGGTTATCTTTACTAAAGCACAAAAATTGAAGTTATGCAATATTGTGATCTGACTTTAGGCAAACAAGGACTTTGAAAGAACACTGAAGTTAACACTAGATTTTCAGAGGAGCTGGCTTGTAAAAAAGCAGTGAATTTCCATGCTGCAGAGAATTGCATCATTTTGATAATCGTTACTGCACTGGAACAACACAAGCTCTTTCTCCATCTCTCTCTCATTCCCACTTGCCTTTGTGTTTCATGTAAATAGGAATGTTCTCAAATATTTCAGCCATTAAAAAAAAAAAACCCACACAATTTTACTTCCATGAGTTCAATGTACAGTTACACTGAATTCTTGAACCACTACAGTGCCATGTGGGACTTGCCACTTCAGTGCTTCACGTCCCTTGTTTTCATTCATGAAAGAGGCATGTTATGGACAAATGACATGATACTGATCAAAGGAGTCCCATAGTCACTGGCCAAGCTGGGCCACCGACAGAAACACAGCTGTATTTCTCAGCAAAATGGCTGGTTGTGATACCCTTTTCACACAAAGCTGCAGTTTATCCCATGGAGAGTCCTACTGTGATCAATTAATCTAATTATGCAGAAAGGCTGGGGCTCACCTAATTTTAGCTTTCCAAAGAGCTAGTCTTGTAGCCTCACTCTGTAATCAGTGAAAAGAGATGGATACCTTCAGAGAGTGGTTTAGTTACAGTTGAGACAGATTAAAGTGTCAGATGTGGAGTGCCAGGATCTGGTCCAGAGTCACGTTTATCCACGGTGCTATCCTTAGTACAGAGGGCAGTAACTTGCATCAACAGCCGCAGTACGTTCAGTCAGACTACCCCACTGTGCAGGCTGATACAAACTGGTGTCAGAGAGAAATCATAACAGTAATCTCTGTGACCCTGTGCTTAAATAAATACACTTGCCCCTCAATTTGTCTAAGGTCTCATAAACACAAACTGATTCAACATGGCCTGGGAGAAGCTGCTTCCCACAGTCTGCCCTGCCTGCAGTTCTGCGGGAGATACGCACACAGAGAATTTCAGGGAGACCATGGGCTCCCAGGACTGCCAAGGGCAATGCTTGGTCCTCCTCTGCAATTGACAGAGAGAATCAGGCTACTTCAGAGGATAGTTTAGTAGAACTAGCCACTAGCTAAAGTAGGTGCTTAGAGCTGACGTGGAAGCTTTATGTAGTATATACACACTAATGTGGTAGGTGGCTTGGAAATGCCAGTAGAGCCATTTGAAAACTATTCAGAAAAACAGTATTCCTAACATAAGCTGCTTTGACTTAAAGTGTGGACATGCTGATTAATGACAAAGAGAAAGGTTCTTCTTTCATGTAGGAAGAGGGATGGCTGTAGTGAACACAACTTTTCTTACACCTTACCTGCTGAGGTCTATTCAAATGCTTCATAAGAATGAGTCTCATAAAATAAAAGAGGATTACAATAACTAACATGGCTCTCTCGATGAGATTTTTCCAAAAGGATGTAGAAGCAGGATGTGTAGATCAAATCCTAATAACAAAAGATACTGTTTTCTTAGGTTGTTAAGACTGAAATGCAATGCAAACAGCCTAGATTAGCTTACTTGTTATTAGACAAAGTTCTAATAAAAAGCTGGAGACATATAGATATGCAAAAATATATAGATATATAAAAGTATCCCTCCAAAAGGTTTTGTGTTTTTTACGATCCAACAAATCACTCCCTCTACAAAATAAAATTTAAAAAATAAAAACTGTGAGAGGCTGAAGGAGCTAAGTTTCCTAAATGATTAATTAACACCACCTCCCTCTCGTTCCTGTTGTGCAATTCAATCACATTTACTCTACATAAACTTCAGCTCAGTCTCTTTATTGTTCTAACCTTATAAAGAGGACAGTAGCCCTGGATAAGCTTTTTTTACCCCATCCTGTCCCCTCAGAGCATAATTAATTCCACTCTCCCTGTCATACTCTTTCTCTGACATTGTTGCTGATTACAAGAGAAAGAGCAGAAAATGATGCTATAAAAATAATAATTTAAAAAACTCCAGATTTTTTTTTTTTCTGTTTTTTTCTTGTTAGAAGAGAATATGAATGCACATGCACGTCTACACTTGGTCACTGCCAGGTGTCAAGTATCAATCTGTTCCCATAGCAAAAAGAAAATGATCCACAAAACCATACAACTACTTCTTGTTGCCAAGTAGGTAAGGTAAATCATATCTAAAGATAAACATCACTTGTCTCCACAATCCAAGTAGGGGAGTAAATCTGATTCCACATCAAGACATATCCAGGCACCAAGACACAAAATCACTTGAATGAATTACCAGATTTAAGTTTAAAAACAAGTTAGATGCCCCCCTTTTCCCACATTGTCCCAAAAATTCAAATCACTGTTTACAAATGTCTTTCAAATGTCCATCCCAAATTTTCTTTATGGTCCCTTTTGGCCCTCTGCCAGTACTGACCTGTGGTTAAAAAGGTCCTTACTAAGCACCCCTTACTTCTCCAATACTAACAAACATGCATCCTCCCCACTTTTGTTCACCCAGCTGGGCTGCCCTAGGACATATCTGCACAACGGGGACAGGCTGGGCCCTCTTGCAGTACATGTGGAGTCCAGAGCAAAAGCACAATGGGGATCCTCCTCCATGATCTGTGCCGTTTGTTCTCATACTGCCAGGAGCACCACCACAACAGCCCCCCGTGGTGCTTAAGCTAAAAGGCCCCATCAAGGTCTATGCATTGTATTCCACTGTGAAGCACAGCTATTCCCTAGACCTCCCCACCCAGTGCAGTATGAAGCAATTTTCCTTCAACGTCAGTGAGCGGAGTCTGTCACCAATGCTTTATCCAACAGCACCGATGTTTCCCTGTTGTTGCTGGAATACCTCCTTGTATCTGATAAAGCAGTTACATCCTTGGACTACTTTTTTAAGAGATACATCACATTAGCAGCTCACAGCCGTTCTACAACTGGTTAAGATTTAGGCAATTCCTGGGAATTGCTAGGGACCGCCTAATTTTCACAGCAAAACGGGACTGTACAACATCTGTCACAACCTGTTTCATGACAGAAAGGGCAGCTCACCCTCATTTACAAAGCAGAAACAATGAGAGGAAAATGAGAAGACACCACTGGTGAAGTTGTTTGTGCTGTCAGAGGAACACTGTGCGCTGGCACACCACGGGGGTGTTAAAGTGAGGAGCCAAAGCCTGAACAAACCCAGCTAGGGATGCCTAAAGACACAAGCGCTGCTCATATCTTTCCCCAGGCTCAAACACTCAAAACTACACTTCAGTGTACAGGTCCTACATCAAAGATGCCAGGTGCTTCCACTGGTGAACTTGCAACCAGTTACTATACCCTAGCATCTGAGCCCACCTGCATTTCAGAGAGAGATGTGGGAACTACTCTGTGCAGGAGATGCTACCAGAGACACCAACAGTGGGGTGAGCCACATGGTCCTGTGGATGCCAGAATTAATCTTGACCTTTACCAGAGATATCTTTTGGAAGCTTTAACATACATTTCCTGAGCTTACATTCAACCTTCAAATTTCTACAACCATTTGATGAGTTTTATCTTTCTTTGTTTGCTATTTAACTTACAGAATAAATAAATGTTAGTCACCGCTTACTGAATTTCAGCTCCTCTTGGACAAGAAAGTATTGACTGCTTTTGTTAACTATAATTAAGCTGTCAGGAATATTCCAGTATATTTTAAATATTCTATTACAGAGTACACAGAAATGTAAATGATCTGTACAAAGAAATGTAAATTCCTGTTACTTGCAAAAGTGAAACAAAATGTGAACATTTCTAGTCAGGCTCCTTCTTACTGAGTTAACAGTTATTATCTCACATACATTTCCAAAAACGTAGAGAGCTCTGTCTTACTATAAAAGATTAAATAACTTTTTAAAATGAATATTTCTGTAAAAGAAGAGAACCAAATAAACAACTTGCAAAGTGAAGTAGATATGAATATTTTTCATTTATAAGGGGTAACAGATCAAGCCAAAATAGCACCTTCCCTATTTTCAACGGAGAAGGAAATATTTAACATTTATGTAACTACCAAAAATTTTGTGGTTCAGAAATACTGTACAGTTGTCATTCATGTCATCAGCTTAGACTAAATATTTTAGAAATCCATGCCGCTATTTACATTTAAGCAAATTCCCCCTTGATTTAACCTACTTAATGAAGGTCCTTTGTGAGATATCCATACTATACAAAGAAAAATCCTAAATGAAAGTTAAAAACCAAAACAAAATGAACATACTTACTTGGAACAAATCAGTCACTAAGGTTATACTGTCCTCTTCATCTCTGACATCCAGATCACTCTTCTCCAGACTTTGCAAAATAGAGCTATTAAAACCAACTCTCTTCTTTGTTTCTGACATATCTGTACATCATGTTATTGGACTGAATAGCTCACACATCCATCAAAAGTACTCACAACTCCCCAGTGGCTTTTGCCTGGGATGAAAATGTACATGGTGAAGGTTTGCATGGGTAAACAAATTCAAGCACTGGTTTTTAGTAGGAATGAAACACAAATTACACATAGAAGTTCTAGACATTCCACTTGAATAAATCGTGCTTTGGACCGTTTCCTATTCAATATCCCAAGATTAGTATATGTAGTTATCTCCATGTAATGGCAAACAACATCAGGGTTGCATGAGTGAAGCAAAGAGAAAAGATTGTAATGCTCACTTTAAAAAGGGTTTCCATGGAAAATGCAGGAAACAATTTCCTCATAAAGTGACGTGCTGGAAAGAAGCTGGAAACACTATACATGAATACAATATATAATAAAGTAACAGCACCCCTGTAGCTTTAAAGACAAAAAGGTTCAAAAATGGAGAACCTATGTCTTGATAAAACCTGTAGAATTTAGGAGATGATGGATGTTACCAAAGCAACAGAGAAGTTGACATATATCTAAATCATAGGCACGATTTTGCAGTCAGAGACAACTGTGTAAGAGCTGTACATGGAGGAGGTAGGTAAAGCAAACACCATCAGTGGTATGATTCCAGATTTATGAGAAAAGAACCATTTGTTGTCCTAATTTATTATGCTCTTTTTTCACAACAGGTAGCATGTTCTACTCCACTAGTATCTTTGCTGACTTCACAATATGAATTGTGATTCACTGTGAGTGTACCAGCCTGCAAATCCTTGAAAGATTTAGAATCAGAACACTTCCCTTGCAGAGTAAGAAGGCAAGGCAGCCCTTTCTAACCCCTCCATTTTCTTGGTGCTGAGGAGCTGGTAAAGTAATTTCTTTCTGCTGCTACATCTTCTTTCTCCTTCCTTCCTCAAGGACAGTGTTTCTGCTTGGACAGAAACGGGAGTGAATTAAAAAATGGAATCTTGGATAAGTGAACTGGCCAAAAACGCTTAAAGCTCAGACCATATGGTCAGATGTGCACAAAAATCTGTGCCCTTGCTCTGTTTGTTTTAGTAGAACAGAAATAGCCTTACTAACCTTAGTAGGCTTTGGACCCAGATCATGTATTGTAATTGCATTAATGCTCACATTTTTGCATATAGTTTAGGTGATGAGCAGTATATCAATATTCTAAGTAAACATGTTGTTCCTTGTATCCCAACAGCAGCCTGATGTAGTTGGCCTTGCTTTGAGTGGGGAGTTGGAGTAGATAGCCCACAGATATCCCTGCCAAGCTGAATTATTTCATGGTTCTATGATTGCTTAAAAAAATAAACCAGACAGAGGTATATATTTACTTATGAGTGTACTAGCTGGCCTAGGTTGAGGTACTAATTCATTATTTCAGTGTTGTACTGTATGTAAGGCTATCTCCAGATTTGCTTATTTCTATTATGTTCGCTGTCACATTTTCTTAGAATAATGTAGCACTGTGCATTAGCTACATCAGGTGGGACATAAGGAACAACATATATAAATGTCTACTTATATAAGGACATTCAAATTCAAACCATGGACCATTTCCAAAAAGAGTTTAGATCTAGGATGTTTTCGTGAGTGAGACCATTATGTTGTATGGACACGAGATTTGGCTCTGTTTTCCAGTGCTGATGTGGGATGACAGTCCTTGCAACAGCCATAGCATAGGCAAAAAAGTGAGAGAGAAAGCAAAGCAGATCAGACACACAGCAGTAAGAGGATTAGAAGTCTCTTCTGGTGGGTAGGCTGCGGAGTGCAAAGACTAAAGCAGCTTTTATTACCTTTTTGCTGGAATTATTTTAGAAAGACTGTTAAAAGGAGTGATTAATAGGAACAAATCTGAATTAATAACAAGTGTCCATTTATTAAACAAGTGCCAAGGAATATTTTGGATGAATGTTCCAAAGCTGTGGAAAACAAATGAAGAATATGGTACAAAGGATTCACTTTGCTTTGGAGGAACATAGGTAATTGGGAGACAGAGTAGGAAAACAAGTGATTCAGGGGATATAGTGAGCATGAAAAATGTTCATACATGGAAAGGAAATGGAAGCAGAGGGCAAAAGCAACAAGAAAACACCAAGCCAGGCATTTCATCATAGAAGGTTATCAGGTTTGTCAAGCTCCTTGGTGATTTCATACTAATTTGTCCCCTTGGTGAATCCATGCTGACTACTCCTGATAATTTTCTTGTCCTTCATGTGCCTGGAAATGGTTTCCAGGATAAATTGCTCCATTGCCTTCCCAGGGATTGAGGTGAGGTAGACCAGTCTGTTGTTCCCTGAGTCCTCTTTCTTGCCCTTCATGAAGACAGGAGTGACATCTGCTTTCCTCCAGTCCTCAGGCATCTCTCCCAGTTGCCATGGTCATCCAAATATTGCCAAGAGCAGTCTTGCGATGACATCAACCAGGTCCCTCAGCACTTGTGGGTACATCCCATCAAGGCCCATGGACTTATGTATGTTCAGTTTAAGTATTTCCTGACCTGATCATCTTCCACCAAGGGTAAATCTTCCTTCTTCCCCCTGATCTCTGGGGCCTGGGAATCATGAAGGCCAGTCTTGCTAGTAAAGACTGATGTGAAGAAGGCATTCAGTACCTTAGCCTTCTCCATGTCCTGTGTTAACAGGTCTTCCAACTCATTCAGCAGCTGAATCACATTTTCACCAATCATCTTCCTTTTGTCAACTGTGTACTTAGTGTCACTTCTTACTGCCTTCGACATTCCTCACCACATTCAATCCCAGTAAGGCTTTGCCTTTCAGAACCCTGCCTCTCCATGGTAAGACAGCATTTCTGTATTCGTCCCAGTTTACCTGTCCCTACTGCCACCTTCTCTACACTTCCTTTTCTTTGAATGTTGCCAGGAGCTCTTTGTTCATCCATGAGGCCTCCCAACATTCTGCTTTTGCGATGGCCTGCTGTTCAATTGATTCATGGTTAGTGATACAGGGCCACATTTTTAAGCAGATAAACCTATATCATAACATGAAAATATGTTTCAGTTATGAGATAGAGTAATAAATATGCACATTTTATTGTTGTGCATGTGTGATCTGTAAATTCTTAAGAGTAACAAATCACACACTTCATAATATTGTAAACAGAGGTAAGTGAAAAATCTGAACCTGCATTCTGCAAGAGGTAGTACAAAGTTTTCATTCAAAACCAGAACATACGATTAAATTTTTGTGTGTGCCTGAAACTTTTGTGACTATTTTAACTCAGAAACTCTCTGCAGTATCACATGTCTCGTGGGAACTGTACTTTGGGTGAATTATACCCAGACTCTTAGCAGTCTGTAATCCAAGGCCTTGTTTGGTACAGCACAGCTGTGTGATCTTGGCACAATTTTACTGAGAAAATTGTTGCTAAGGTGTGAGAAGATATGTGAACCAAAGCTGTGCAAGATAAGCAAAGTGAAAACCTAGACAGAGTTTCGTTGTTGAAATCACGATAGTTAGCAGCTTACAGATTCAAGAGGAGAAATGCTGGCATGAAAAGGTGTAAAACCTCAAGGAGAATAAAAAAAAAGAGCAGAGGATGGAATAGAGCAATTCATCCACTCTGCAGATCAGCCATCCAGCCTCCCCACCACCGCCATCTCATCGGTGTTTCACAGAGGAGCTGAGCATGGTAATGCTCAGCATAGCAGCTGAACAGCACAGCTACCTGCTCTGCACATTACCCAAAAAATAATTGCTTGGTGTTCCCGGGCTGCGTGTATCCTGCTTACAGAGCCACTCTGCACAGAGGAAATGATGTTTGAACACTACAAAATCCTCACATTCGTCACTGTCGAGAGTCATGTCCTTTGATGTGAGCCTTCTCTCTCATGTCTACATGTGGATTTTAGGAGGTGAAACCTCTCAAAGGAAGGAAATCCACTCCACAGGGGAAAGCAGTAGAATCTTTTATTCTTAGCTCTTATCAGATAGTATAGCACAGTGAGGAGATGCAAACTAATGTCAGACTGAATCACTCTCATTTTGTGGAGTCAATCCAAAAGCTTCAAACATCTTCTTTCAATTTTCCCACTGGGGTGTCAAAAACAATAATAAAATTGACATTTTTACACATAAAAATAAGATTTCACAGATACTACATGTTCAAGAGGAAAAATTCATGGAAAGTATCAGATCAGCTCTAATTTCAGTTTCATCTCAAAAATTCTTTCAAAAATTAATCTCTTCTATAACAATAATGCAAAAATTTCTAGGAAGTGATGCGAAGGTTATGGATCTGTACCAATGTTACAGCTGAGAGAGATTTAACATGATCCAAGTAAACGTATTTATTTTAGCAAAGAACTGTGCTTGTTAACTCATTTTGAAACCAGTATACAAACCAGTCACAGGAGTTTTGTGTAAGTACCGCACCATTCTGTACAGCTGCTGCATGAGACTGAAGGTACCCTGGTAAGATCATCTCCCTGACCACAAGCCAATCTTTGACCCACACAGGCATGAGGCAGCAGCAGATCAGCATCAGTCCCCATCACCTTCTGAGAGCTCTGTTCCAGCCCCAGACTTTCCTGCTGGAGGAAGCTGTATCCTGCCATTTCCCTCATGTGAAAGGCCAGCACGGCAAAATGGCAAAATCTTGGTGCAGATAGAGCCCTGACCAGCCTCCACCAGCAACATGGGATGCTGCCGGGAGGGATTTCTACTGCACAGGGCTCAATGACATAACTGTATGAGGCCACTCTGTGCAAAGTACAAAAAAGATGTTTTGTAAACCTGAAATGAGTGGGCAGAGCAAATGAAAAAAAAATAGCTTATTGCTGAGACCGGTGCAAAGCATTTTATAAGTCATTACCTCAGAAGGATTTTATTGTGGTTCTGGGAAATGGGGAAATAGGGGCTCATTTGTAAGTGTTTCAGAGCTGCAGGTGAAATATTGCCTTCAATAGGTGGATTCATGGAAGTCCAAACTGAAGGATGGCACACTAAAACGTAATTTGCTAATCTAGTAGATTAGCCTTTATATTGGTAAAGCAGTGCCTTAGAGAAATCTGAATGCTCTTTCACTTTCTGTGAATGTATTACATCATTCATGTCAGAAGCTAATACTCAGTTAAACATATTACTGAATGTAGCTTTCTGATCCTGTGCTCATGGACCAAAGTCACTTGTTATAAGAAATATTGAAGATGCATCAGTAGCTTTTTTCTTTTTTTTTTTTTTTTTTAACTCAGGAGTAATTTTAAATATCAAACTCTTAAATCTCTTTCATAAAGCTCTTTCATAATCTTAAGGGATGGGGTGGAGAGGGCAGAAGATTAAAATCACCTTGTTGCACAAAGCATACTACAATCTCACATTAACAGTACCTACAGTACAGGCTTAGTGACTCACGTAATCAGTCCACACACAGGGCACTAAGTTTTGCTCACAGCAGAAAACAGAGAAGGGAGAAAAAAAGGCTCTTTCTCTGAGTCAGTGTTTTACCAAGGCAGCAATGACCCTCTGGACAATCCCTAGTCCATGAGCCACGATAACTCAATTTGAATTGAATTTCCAATTTCAGAATTTCAAAGAGAAACTTCTTTTCATACTACTCAGCAAAGGGAAGCGGTGGCAGTCCTCACTCAGACATCAACCCTGACCTTCTTCCAGGAAAACAGGGCAATGCATCATCCTCTGTGTTCACACTCAGACCTGGGGGCATTTAGTGGAGTTGACGCATGGGACAGTTCTGTGGAAGCAGAGTATGCTTGGTGCTGAAGCAACAGAAAAAAGTTATCAGCAAATCCTCCTACAGGTTCTGCTGCCTTACTGTCAGATAGGGACCATCAAAGGCTAAAGTCAAAAGAATTTCCATGAGAACTGCAAAAGACATCTTCAGTGCACCAGGTCTTCTTCCTGTCAAATGTGAAGGTCCTCCTCCAAATACTAGAGATCCCAGAGCGTTACTTTCACAGCAGTGGAAGAGCCCATTTCTCTGGTCTATGAAATGGTTAAACCTTTGCCATCAAAACATTCAGCCTAAGGCAGAGAACAATCATGGAAAGTTTCAGCCCAACCCGTTAATGTTTGGCAAAGCCATAACCAGCTTATAACAGAGGCTTGTAATTAGAGCGGGTCGGAACATTCTCAACTAAATGAAATTTCATCAAAATACGCTGTTTCATCCAAGCCAAAACATTTTTCAGAGACATATCTGTTTCCACAAAGTTTTTGTTGGGAAAATTGAGAGAGAAAGCATGCTCACACACTATATACTGAAGATTAGGTCACTAGATTGGGACATGAATCAAGTTTGGGGCCTGATTCACAGAGGTCTGCAATAAAAACACTGTGCTCTGCATCAGGAAGAGTAGGTACAGAGCATCCCAAATGTTAAAGTAGCACCTTGGCTAGGTTATCTACAAAAAATTACACACCATGATAAACATGTTTAGATTGTGATGTTCAAGAGATTTTATGTCTTCAAATGCCACATACAAAGTTATCTTTTTATACATTCTAAGTTGCCCTAAAAGGGAGCAGACCTCTTCCAGAAGTCTGCACTTCTAATGGGAAATGTTAGGGATTGTTTAAAATTTTAAATTGGCTCCAACTAAAGTTATCAGATACAATTCCTTTTACGTATTCCCAGTAATTTAAACAGAATACTTTGCGACAACCATCATAACAGATTCAGAAATAATTCAGCAGTGTACTCACAAAAGCATTGTACCCAATTTGTTGTACAGCATGTCAATATCAGGCTAAGGTCCAACTAAATCCTTCCCAGACCTCATGGTCTGGAAGGGGAATGTGGTGGATCGCCTGTATGTCTTTAAAGTGGCAGCTGCTGGCAAAATAGAAGAGCAAATTAGCATCTCCATGTACATGAGTTCCCGAGACTCTGCACAGAACAGAACATACTGGCAGGGTATATATCGAGAACCAAAAAGAGCCACAATTCAGAGTGCTGCAAACGCAGAGGAGGGGAAAACCCTGTAAAGTCTTATCAGTAAGTGCAGTTCTGCACTTGAATAGATCAATAAATATATTTTTTAACATGACAGTCCATAAAAGGGGGGAAGAAAAGTTGAATATTACCAGGTGAAAAATCCTTAAATTTTAATTCTTTCGTTTTTCACATTTTAGACATGTAGGTGAATTAGGGAATAATAAGAGAAAATATTTTTGCAACTAAAATGTATTTCATACTGTGATAGGTCCCTCCATCAATTACAGTGAGTTTTCAGGCCAACAGGTCTTGTTCAAACAAAGAAGGAGAGATCAGAACTTTCCATTTCTAAAGGTGCAAGCAGGAAGTCGTTGCACTGCTGAGTTGAGCTGATATAAACTTTTGCTTTCATGTACTGTTACAGAGTCTTTAGCTTGTGCAATTATTTTCTTCCCTAAAACACCATGTTTGGTGCACACCTGCTTTTCTGAAGATTATCAAAAGGCTTTTTGATATAAGTATTGGGTTTATAGCATTCACTGCCCTACTATGTTATTGTACATGTCAGCAGAAAGGAGTCATGTGACAGAGAAGGCTAGGATCATACTTAGATAATTTCACATAAAGAATAATACCAGCACATTTTTTTCTAAAAATATATTTTCTCACTTAGAAACACTGGGTTCTCTGGCTTTTTAAAAAATTCTTAGCATATCATTCTCAAAGACATTTCATTTCTGTTATTTGTACAATCTATTTAAAAACAGAAAACAAAACCAAGAAATCTCATCATTTCAAAGCAATAAACCACTGCAGTATTCAAAATCTGGAACTCTGTTCTCAAACCATTGTGATTTGTGGCAATGTCCTCCTCCCTGAACAGCAAAGACTTCAAAGTGGCCAAGATCCGAAGTTTCTTGTTAAAGTTTTGTGAGGTGAAGTTGGACAACATAAGATATTTTTCCAGAGATTGAGGGTTGTTGGCAGACGTAAAGAGTACTGGAACAATGTTAATGAAAACTAAATTTTCTTAGCAATTGCAAGAAAAAAAAATATGCATATTTGTCCATTAACTCTTATGTTGCTCCAGTCAGGACAAAAAGAAAGGCAGGTCATCCCTCCTGATGACAACTAATAAATAGCCATTTGTTACTGAATATTTTCCAAATATATAGGATTAGCTACATTTTGTTTGGGGTTTAAGATTGTTTTCACTTTGTTATCAGTTGTTATCAAGGCCTTGCCCTGGCGAAGCTTTCATTGTTTTAACAGCTCTGGTATCAGGATACCCATAAGTGAATGAGGAGACAAAAGCAAAAAACCAGAAATGATACACCGTCACTCTTACCAATAACAATTTTAGAAACTTCACAGTACTAGTATGCAATAAAGATGTCCAATCCTGTCAGTTTGTGGCTCCACTGACACCAGATTATTCTATTATCAGTGTGTTAGTTTCACATTATTTCTAAATATTTCCAAAGTTGCATGAAACAGTGTGAGACACAAATGTAGTTTGCCACATACATAAAATCAAGTGATATTCCATCTGTCACAGTGTGCAAAGCAATTTGAAAGCACTTACTGTTCTGCAAGGTAAAGGAGACTATTGCTGAGAATCTGAGAATATTATGGGAATGACACTTCATATTGTATTATTGTTGATAATTTTGGAAAACTTTATAACATCTTGAAACTCCCTAGAGTTTTCAATGGTTTGAAACAGCCCAGCACATGAAGAGTCAAAATAAATCCCTGACATCCCAGCACTACTTCAAACTCACTGTATCCTTCCCCCTTCTCAGTCCTAAATATATCAGCTATACAAAGGCATGCTGGATGTCAATTATACAACCTCAGTCTAGCCTAGCGATAGACTGAAACCTCAGCTGCAGTGACTCCGAACACTTGAATTCAGAATTTTGCCCCATGAATGAAAGACATTAAAGGGAATCAACACTTTTAATTTGGCCCAAGACATGATTGATTTTACGACAGAATTTGACCAACCTGGAATGGGAGAACAAATCCAACAAACTTTTCTGTCAAAAGTAATAGCCTTTCTTTCCCCAGTTATATGTATTTT
This sequence comes from Phalacrocorax aristotelis, assembly GCF_949628215.1. Classification (NCBI taxonomy): domain Eukaryota; kingdom Metazoa; phylum Chordata; class Aves; order Suliformes; family Phalacrocoracidae; genus Phalacrocorax; species Phalacrocorax aristotelis. Next base: position 104,799,400 of record NC_134276.1, on the reverse strand, counting down.
CAGCTCACCGGGTTGGACAGGGGACTGAATATATTGGATTTCTCAATAAAACTTATCTGACATAAAAGATACAGAGTGTGTGATTAATGTCACCAGGGGCAAGGAGGATGAGCTTTAACAGAAGGTGAAGAAGCTATGGGACTCTAAGATGCAAGTACGGGTGTTTGTCCATCACCATGAAGGTCCAGCCCTGAAGTCTGGCTTCTCTGCCAGCAGACTATCGATTTGTTTGCAGTTCAACAGAGCACCTGTGAACTGACTTCAAAATTGCCTTCAAAAGAGCACTGTTAACGCTGAGCATAATGCTTTAAATCTACAAATAAACCCACTGAAGTCAAGGCAACCAGTGAGTAAGGTACTGAACAAACTAAAAGGCTTTGGAAGTTATCTCACACAGATTAACATTTCATTTAAAAACAAACAAATGGCCAGACTTCTATCCTACTGTAATATTTAAATAAGATAAACAATTTTTCCGATATTAAAAAGCCATCTTTACCATTTTTTCCTGTGGTTAGAAGTTGAAGGACTTGTGTTAGAGACTGAGAATGGAAAAAGGCTTGCTCATTAAGTCTGGTCTGTAATTCTGACATCACTGTAGATAACTAAAGGACAAAGAGATAGCTAAGTTAGAAAATGATAATAAAACAACAGCCACAAGAGATAAGGCATAGGCCTCTTAGCGATAGCCTTGTAAAGCAGATGTGTGGCAGCTGCAGGCCACTGGAGGAATTTCAGAATCCAATGAGTTACCCTCCCTGAGGCAGATAGCAAAGAAAAATAGAAGAACAAATGTACATGGTAACTTGAAAGTATAATGTATAATTTCCATTTCTGGAATTCACTGAAAGATATGCAAAGTGTAAAAATACAAAGAAGAAACTACAGTAACTAAACAGCAAGAATGTCTGACAATAACCAAGAAAGAATTATTTTCTTTCTGCTTTTTATCTTCCATCCTACTGCCTTAATCCTTCTAAAGAAAATGCCAGGAAGAAAAACAGATCGTTCCTCAAAGGATGAGAACACATCAACATCACGCTAGAAATAATTCTTTATGCATTCATCTGAACCCCTGTAGGTCAGAAGGCTAACACAATGCAGGGGCAGGTGGAATGCTGACTAATCTCCTTCTGGAAAAAAAAAAAACAAAAAACAACAAGAGAGTGAAATGTTAACATGCGCTATTAGATTTCTGAGATGTACAGGAAGATTCCCTAAGGAGGAATCACCAATTTGTCCATATTTCAACTTGATTGAAGTGTAGAAGTTACTAACAACATTATGTATTTATGCATAAGGGACCAGTTATACTATTTTAATATATTCAAAGAACTCTAGAAGGGCCAAGGAAGTTAAAAACCTGGTTTCTTTTTTTGTTTTATTTTGTTTTAATCACAGCACAATGCAATTTATTTAAATAAGAGGTTAGATTTTAAATAAAGCTACTCAACAAATTGATTCTATGGCAAGTTTTTTTCTTGATAGACATGTATAATACACAAACCCCATGATTTTTTACTAAAACTTTAAACCATGGTAAGAAGTAATAAACATACTTGTGCCTCGCTAATCAGACCACTGAAGTTAAAATGAAATATTAACAGAAGCAAAAGTGAAACACCAGGATGGATCTCATGGCTTTATTCAGTGGTGGTGATGTTTTTAAATGGATAGAATATCCTAAAAAAATCTTCACCTCAAAAAATAAAAAAGCCCGTTTTTAAACTTCAGGTCAAAGTTAAAGAAATGAAATGAAGAAGATAAAGCTGATATATCTTTATTCTTTCATATAATGACATACAATAGCACAAGGTCTAGCATGCAAATACATTCAGGTTCTAAGCTCCCTGACTTTTCCTTTGCTTAGAAGTATGCAAGAAAGAGCTAGTGAAACAAAATTAATTGGGCATCCTCTGGCAAACATGTAAGTATTAGCGTAGAAAGCCTGAGGACACCATACATCTTTTGAACTAAAGACTGGTGTTTTTCTCAGAAATCAGAAAAACATTGCTGGTAAAGCCAAGTGTGCGATATAGGTGCATTTCACCAGGAAAGGGAAATGTTTCTACAAATGGCCTGTGACACTTCCAGTAACAAGGACAACATGGTAGCACAGTTTGCAGTTTCAGAATTGACCTCAACTGATACAAATCAAAATGCAGACCAGGCCAGCCTCATTCCGCTAAACATGACTAAAAAGCAAAACACAGGGTAAGGAACTGTATTTGCTTTTCCCCATGTAGAAGAATATAAAAACATGAGTCACATGGTTGTGCTGTGCTGGTACGCTGCAATAGCTAAAGGGTATGTGCAGGATTATTTGAACAAGGTGGTAGGGATACGACAAAAGTTGATTTAAAGCTAACTTTTCGTTTAATTCTGTGTTCTGAATTTTACCCTCTGAACTATGTATGTAATACTGAAAGTGGCAAATGAAAATGGTAACTAGAAAATATGCTTAGTGCCACAGGAAATGAATTAGCTCTGTACCATTTTTGGTGAGTTACTTGTCCTGGTCCCATTAGTCCCCAAGCACATTCCCTAGTCTTCTGCATTTATATGCAATATCCTAGCTTCATGTGTCTCAACATTCATTCATCACCCTCCTTCCTTGGCTGGTCTGATGCATTTCTTGGGTACAGCCTCTCCACCTTTTACACCTATATGGAAATCAGACATGATAATTCAACTACAGAGTTCCCAAATATAAGCACTAATCCCCCTGAAATTCTCTGGAAATGTAAAAACACCTTTTCCCACTATTGAACTATTCAAAATTTTCAGGAACCCTGAACTTAGAATTTACCTGTTCAGGGCCAAGTGGCTGTAGAAGCAGACAGACACACCTATCTTTTCTTGTGTCTATTACCCTATTATGTTATTGTGCTGACAAAAACAGAGAATCCCTGATATCAAACAGAATTTCTAAGCTGCATGTATTCTTAACCTGTTTCCTCAAATCACTCAATGTGCTTTATATCCACCAAAGAAAATGATCCCATGTGGCTTCTCTGAGGTCTAACAGAGAAGATATCTCTCAGAGTTTTTCCCAGACTTTAGCATTCATCATCTCTTTTCTGCATGGACTATCCAAGGATGAGAAACTTGAATATTTAACTAAAGTGTTGCTAACTTACAAGGCATAAATTAAGAAGTCAAGCTCCATTTGCTTTAGGGCACAGAGAATTTATTTGGCCTCAGTGAACCCTTCCAATGTACAATCCTTAGGGCACATTCAGTATCTCTTCTTACTTAATATACTTGAAGCCCTGAAATGTAAGTGATTTGGGTAGCCTTAACTGTAGATACTGTTGCTAGTGATCAGCCAGTTTTATCTGTATAAAATACATGAGTGTGTAGTTACAAACGTATGTACATGTTCCATCACACATAATCACACAGCAAGCACTACAAATTCTTTCAAAAAAACCACATAAATTAATGTAAGCAATAATGAGGTTTGAGGTTTTTTTTTCCCCCAGCACTAAAAACAATGCTGTTTTAGTGATAACATTGAAATATAGTATCAATTTTTACTCTTGACTTACTATCAATTCTGAATTTTGCACAGCAACGTACTACTACTTTAAGTTCTGGTGCTGTTATGTACAGGAGGAAACAGGTAAATATAGAGCTTTACTGTTTGACCACCTATGCAGTATTTAATTTCTGTACCTTTACTACTACATGCACAAAGAAATTTCCATATGAGAATCATGGAAGATGCGCAACCATGAAGCTACATTTCTAATCTCTCTTAAAAACTCCCAAAATTATTACAATGGGGCTTTTGAACTTACTATATACCCCCTGTTCTTAATAAGAGAAAGTTACCAATGTCAAGAACAGAATTAGTCTCCCAAATGCTACCTTGTAATGTTTGTAAGCATCCTGTGAATAGCAGAACAAACTATTCACCATCTCAAAAGTGTATAAGCGTGTCCGTGGTTTATATGCCACCAGTGAAAGAAAAAAAGGGGACTGTGTTTTTTCCTGAAGTGTTTTATCATTACTACAGTCATTTCTTACCCCAACAAGCATGTCAAGATAACCATATCAAAGGATTGACTTTGAGTCTTCTAATAGAAAGCAGTTGTGGGTTTTGGTTTTTTTTTTTAATGAATGTAATAATTTACAGCTCTACGTTATAATAACCTTCTTGCCATGTGTAAAGGCTGTATTTCCCATTTTGTCTGAGAAAGATGGCATGTCACATGGAAATATTCTATGGGCCAGATCTAACCTTTTGCACCATACGGATCTAGTCCTCAAAACAATATATTCCACAACAGTTTCTGCTTGGATGTGCTTCTTTCTTTTCAGATATTCAGAAGACTGAGCGGAAGAGAGCGCAATTTTTCTTCAATAACCTTTACAGAAAAAAAATTCAGTGCTTATCAATTGCAAACTTCATATTTCTCCTTAAGTTAAACTTTTAAGGAAAAACTCTGGAAGTTACTGAGGTCATGCCTTCAAATGCAGCAGTTGTGTGTTAAGATTCAGATTTTGCTAGCTTAGAGGAAAAGTAACACCTTATAGTACAGTAAATATTTGTACAATATTTCAGTCAGCCCCATCAAGAATAATTGCATAGGTTTAAATGATGGGCCGTTCCAGTTGTCCTCATGGGATGCAAATTAAAATGTTTGAGGTGAAAAAAAGCAACACTCAGATTCCAGAAAACAAATCACTCATTTAATATTCAGGTTAATAGCCTTTCACACTTCCTTCTGACCTGAAAGCATATTTTATTTTCTCATTTTTAAGGCCCATGCACTTTCACAAAATTAAAACATAGTAAAGAGGAACTCAAACTCCTAAAAGCTGTGGGAAACCACAAACCTTCCAGAAAGAAAAAAAGAGTTTGCAGATTTTAATGTGCTGAACCAGATCACTGTGGTTTGCTTTCCATTACTGGCTGGAATTTCTCAAAACCTGGGGACTATGGATATACATGAATGTCTGGTGTCAAGCTGACGACTTCCTTGGATTTTGTGGTACAATCTCAGATTGTACCTTAATGCAGCCATCCAAACAGGCATCGCTGCTGCTGGCATTTTTCACCTTTCAAGTACTTCCCTTTGCAATGTTAATGATTAATTTTAACAGAATCTTGTCATTTAATAAATGTATTAATTTTAATATATTAATAAAGGTAAGGAATATAAATGTGAATGCTTATATAGTGACTAGAAGAAATATAAAAGGTTATATTAAAGTGCTAAGTATCATTCTTATGATTTCTTATGAGTTCTCAGCTGTTTCTGAAAAAAATCTTGGTTTTCTGCCTTAAATTTTCTACCAGACACTTCTACTTTCCGTCAAAAAAAGAGGTGAAAACCCCTTTCACATACTGAGCACATGCATAAAAGAACATGTGCTATTTATTAACAGGAGTAAGCATTTATTAAAGTCTATCCTGGCTTTTGAAAATAAGATGACTTCATACACAGGAAAGAGGTGTATATGATAAGTTGTTATTGCAGGGCTGTTTTGAAAACATTAAAAAAGGGGGCTCAACCTATTTGACATGCCAGTTTTAATTAATCTAATTTCCAGAAGGAATTTGACCAATGACAAAGGAAAGCATAACCTTTGGGAAAACCCTAAGCACCACTCTTAAAACTCTTTATGGCATGGTAATGTTTTTAGTTTCAATACTTTATGAACTGCAGAAGTGTCAAAAGCTTTGTACAGTTTGCATTGAACATTTTGAAGGTCTTTCTCAATTCTAATTGTAAAATGTCAATATTGGCTTGAGCAAAATTAGAAAAACAGCTCTTACTACCTGATCTTAATCTTCCAGTCTACTCTGCCATATGCTGAGAGTGTAACAGTAATTCCCTGTAGTCACAAACACTCAAGTAGCTTCATATTCCACTGAAAACTTACCTATAGAAAGATATTATATCACATTTTCCTGACATTACTATCCTGGTCAGAACACCATCAGACTATTTCTAACTTGGCTATTTAGCATTCTTCCATATTATTAGCCGGCTCCTTCACCTAAGTAGATGGCAATCTACATGATCTGTAGAGTAGTGATTTTCCTCAGTGTTATAAGTAGAGGTTGGACTTAGTGGTGCCTTTCATGTTCCAGAATATTGTGGAAAGCATAAATGGAAGTGCTTGAGCGCTATCACTGGGAGCTAGAGGAACCATAGGGAAATGGAGAAACCGGCAGAGAAAATTAAGAGTGAGTAAGCATGGGCTTAGAAGCATAGAATGGACCAGAACAACTTTCTTGCTATGGAGCTCGCTCTCTCTCTCATGAGTTGCATCTTACATTAAGTCAGCACACTACCAGTGGGTATGCTGCTGTTGTCCCTTTTAATTCTATTAGTAAAGTCTCTCAACCTTCCTCCCTCACTTTCCCTCTGGCATTTTTTTCTGAAGACCCTTTCCATATTGCTCTTGCTATATACAGAGAAGGTTTCTAAAATGCAACGCCAGCAGCTAACAGTGGAAGTATTCTTCCTAGACTAACAGAAACAGAAATAGAGAGATAGGTAGATAGATAGATATGCATACACACAGAGAAGCACGTGCATGTGCGTGTGTGTATGTGTACATATATACCTGTATGTAAGTATACACACAAACATATATACACATGTGTGTCTATGCAAATATATGTATGCATGTATATACATGCATATACATATATCCAACCAGTAAAGAACACAGTGAAGGACTCCAAATCCAGGATATATCAGTGGCTTCAGGAATGTCATGGCATTGCAGAAGGCCTCCTAAAACCTTACCCAAGCACATTTGCCTCAGCATTTATCATTGCACTGCAAAGCTCTTTGGAATTCCTCGAAAAAAAAAGGAATTTGATACATAAGTTAAAATAAAAAGCAGTAGTACAATTGTGCACTTCATTATTAAATAACCTAGCCTACACAATCATGTTTGCTGTAAGCGCTTATGCACATATGAATCTGATTTGAACATGAGAAAGAACAGGGTATGATAAGTCATCTGAAAAGCAGCTGTTTTCACTCAGTGGATAGTTAGTATTTGTGTCGACATAAACTGATGACAATAGATGTCTCCCCCTCTTCATGATGGAACTCACAAAGGTGTCATGTCAAAAACAGATAAATACAATCTTATTGAATGTCTTTGAAAATATAGAGAGCTATGAAATATCCCTTTTTTCTCTTCAGGCCATGAATTTTCAGTGAGTACACTTGACATTTTCTTCCACCTATTTCATGGTAGGCAGAAAATCTTTCAAAGAAAGGAAAGGGTTTTCATGGATAAATGCAGGATCAGACTGCAGATCATAATTATGATTAAAGTCAGATACTGAAGAAAATACAAGGTGACAGAGGTGTTGTGTTTCCAACAAATGCCCCAGGCCTTTGACACAGCCTGTAGGAAAATCTATGACTAACTGCCATAGGTTCTTTTAAAAGGTTTTTATTTATCCATGATGAGCCAGCATTGAATAATCCTTATTCTGCCCAACCAAAGAACAAATTAACAGAATCCCAAAAAGTGATTCCAAGAAAAATGGCAAATTTTTATATCGATTCCACCTTTTCATTGCAAAAACGCATAGCCAGTCCATTTCACTCTTTCCCTTAGTTTTCCCTTGTACAGTTGATCACAGAGGCCATTCTGCACTCATCTATGCTCACATTGCCTTTACTCTATTTGGTCATATTTTCTCAAGCCAGCTCCTAGTACATAAAAGTCACTACCTTGTAAAGTCAGCTTCGCACAGTAGAGAAATTAGGAAGTGTTTCTCCAGCAAACTAGCTCACTGATGGAATTTCTAGGCCTGAACTGCAAACTATTGTTTTATTGTAGTACAGCACTTCTTAGGCAGTGCATGGAAACAGAAAAAGACTTTTAGATTTGAGTTAGTAGCTTTTTTGTCTTCTTGTTAACTCACTGAGTGTTTTCAGTGAAAACTAACTGACATGGACTAAATGAGACAACGGAAAGCATAAAATAGAGGAAGGTATTTTTCAAAATCATGTTAGATGCATCTCTTTACTGGTCTCATAGGTTAAAATGGACCGAAATCGTGTGGAATCTCATTGATGGGAGAGCATAGCTAAAAGATGTTACACCTTTTAATCTGTTTCTGGAATACTTTAAATTTTCCTCTGAGTAAATTCACATGAATTGTATATCAATCTTTTTTAATAAGTGTAAAATTTTGATTACTCAGTATTATAACTCATTTACAGTCAGAATATAGTTGAATTAGTAATATGTTATTAGATCACTATATTATTTCACAGTTCAAGAGTTCTTCTCATCCAAAGATCCTAAAGTTCTTGCGAAAAAATAAATCAAATAACACATTTACAAAGAATTAGATATCAAAGTATTAACAACCACTGAATGCACCAGAGTAGTTCTCAGAGTGCAAGTTGTGCAAAGAACAGGAAGATGAGAAACAAAGTGCAGATTAATACCAAGAGTTTAGTGGAAATATTCTTTAGGATATTACTCAGTGTCACGAGAATATTCCTATTCCGGATGGTAACGCTGAGATCGAACGCTACCTCTGTCTCTAGTCTGTGGTATATGGGAGTATAGAGATCACGTGCTGTGCTGAGTTTCCTGCTGGTGTAAACAGCACAGCTGGATTTTTATTCAGCAGTATTTGCTTGCATATATTGCTTTGGGAGAATCTGTGGAAGATTTTTAAAAAGAGCTGACAGACAACCAGCATTTTCATCATACAAGAAAATCCATTATTTTGTCTTGATACCAAATCAGGACAAAAACTCAAAGTGCCCTTTTGTTTTTTCCACACTGGAAAGCATGCCCAACTCTGTTTTTAAAAATGCCAACTGTTTGGAGCTGGCTTAGTGAAGAATGATAATCATTTGTGACAAAATCTCACAGAAAAATTCCAGTTTCATGTCCCACATCTCCATTTTCCCTTTGACTTCCCTGTACAAGTTTGCTTCCCTGAGAAGACCACACCTGCACCTGCCCATTCTGCTAGATACAAACATATATGCCTAGACAAACATCCAAGTTGCCTCCAAACCCATCAACCAAGTATGCACGTTAACTCTCATACCAGATAAAAAGTGCAGCAGAACTGCTTTTCCTTGGTAACTGGATACTGCAAATAGTAACGCAAAGAGGTAGATTTTGGAAAGATGTCTGCTATGCTGGAATGATTATACTTGACTTTAATAATAAATAAATAAAACTGACAAAAAACTAAAATATATGTCTAAATATATGTATTTCTAAATACATAAATGGCTGTTTACAGATCAGCCTAAAATATGCATTAGCTGTATAAGCACCAGTATTGCTCCCTTGAAAGTTAGTGAGATTTATTTTGATTTAAGTAAGGGTTAAACAGTGAGCAATGAATGAATCTAACAAGTCTACAAAAGACTTCATGAGTTATGTCTAACAGATGTACTGTGCTTTTGAGATGGACATTTCCTATGAACCTCTCAGCTGTATTATTCGTCTTTTAACTCTGTGCATATCTTGCATATGAAACTAAAAACTAATAACTCCTTTTTGAATACAGTGTTTTGAGTAGCGTTCACTCCTAAAATTTCAATAATTTATATTATAAGATGTTGCAACATTAATTTTGCAGTAATACAGCTGTAATGTGTCAGGCACAGGTTTATAGCACTATGCATTTTTCCAATAAGTTTGAAAAAGTCTTATCTCAGAGGAGCATAACTATTCCATATATTATTTTCATTTCTTGCCTTTCTCGCTTTGGTGTGCTTAGTAATTTTCTAGATCATTCTATAAACTGTTATTTTTAACAGAATGTATATTTGGGGAATAAAAATCATAGTACAAAAGACCACAAAAATATTCTAATTTCTGGTTTTAGAAAGCCTTCCTACTTAAACCTAATCCCAGCTAAGACCTATCAGGATTTTTATAAAAATCCTATTACCATAGAGGGGAATATACTCTTTGATTTTGATAGGATCAGATATATGCTTATTGCATTTGTTTGCTTTTCAAATTTAATTAAGGTCTTCATGAAAATATTGAAGGTGAAAGGCAAGGGAAAAGTAAGAAGTTATTCCTATACATTTCATGCTTGCTATGATTTCAGAGGGGTTTGGAGAGAAAAGATTTATCTTGTATTTTACTAGCTTACTGGTTATTTTTCAGTTTACATATATACATATTCATTTGATCTGAAAACCTTATCCTGACCCATTTTGTAGTCAGTGGTATTAATCATCTTCTCTGTCTTAAAAAGTAGTTTGGAATGAAAAATCTTGGCCCTAATGAAAGGAGCAGCCACAGCACTGGCTTGGCTTGAGTGGCACGAGGATGATCGACCCTGGTGATTTTCACAACAATGATACCAATGCCTCTTTTAATCTTACACTCCAGCTTTACAGCCCTCTTTTTCTAGCTGATAGACGTATATATTGTTCCTTTGTCCTTGACAATTGAGGCTCAGCCTATGAAATTAGCGGGTGTATCACTTCAGCTGAAACATCTGAGACAAATTGTGGCATGGCCCACAGAGAGATGGGGTTGCATGCAGGGCAGCACTGGGCACTGTTTCAACCCTACTATGCTGAGCAGAGTCATCACACAGCTACAGTGTCCCACAACAGAGGACAATGTAGGTGCAGCAGCATCTTGAGTGTGGAGGACCATTCCCTCCTTGTACAGAGTGGCCAGACATGAGGAGATGTTTTCTGAGACATTGTCTTACAATGCTGCTTCAGAGGAAGCAGAAAACCATACAGCGGGCAAGTCAGGATGCATCAACCTGTAAACAAACCCTAGTGTGAACAAACATTTCACCATGCTCTTTTGAATCACAGATTTCTGTGGACATGGACTGATTCTTACCAGATACCTGCAAACAGCCCAACACAGAAGGACTCTAATTTTGGTTGGGGTCTCTAAGTAAAAACCCACTGCCAACAATAGCTGATTACTAATCTTTCCTAACGTGATTTTAAATGACTATGAGAATATACAGTTTGGACTAACACAGCAAAAATACCGTCTTTTTAATCTTTTGGTTGTTCTTTGCTCTCATATGCTTACATAATTCAAAACACAAGTTCCTACTCTTATTTCTTACTGCAGATGACATCTGTTCCTCATGAAATCACTGAGTCGCATGCATGATATTTGCTACGCCTGGATACTTTCCTTTGAAACATGCACTAAGTAAAAATGAGCTCTTATTCTGAAACTTGACAAAAGTTTTGATCAGTAACAGAGTTACAATGAAAGGTCTGTGCTGGGCAAGACATAAACTCACAGTTTGGGCAAAATCTTCAGACTGAGGTTTTTGACTGGAAATGTGTATCTAAACGGAGGAAGAGGAATATGAAGATACTGTACTGACGCATCAGAACGAGTTCATCCAAGAATAAGGTAAAGCTGCTTTCATTCCATGTTTTCCACAGCATTCTTTATACATTAGTCCTGTTATCAGGTTTGCCAAAGATGCAAAAAGAAAACAAAATACGCACTCATGAAACACAGCTCTTTCCTGCTCTCCCAAAAATACGTGTTTCCATCCAGTGACTTAGAAGTCATACATTGCTTATTCTGAACACAGTGAGACTGTAATCATAAGCAGAGCTCCAAAAGGGCCTGCCACCAAGGCAGAAACAAGTTTCTTGCTCTCATATCATATAATTCAGGGTGGTCTGCTGTTGTCAACTTAAGGACTTGGATCCACAGTTCAAAGCCACCCCTGTGAGCAGCGACAAGACAGGTCTTGTTCTGCCACGAAAACCCCACAACCTTCAGCAGCGCCTGCTGTGGCTGCACGCGCCCTCTTGCCTGCTCTGTGAGGGGCCATGGGACTGCCCCAAGGGGACGGTGTCAGAGGTTGGCCACTGTCTGGCAGAGACATGCTGACACAGCTGATGCTGTGAGGAGCCAAGAGGTTCGGGGAAAACGCCTCCCACCCACAGCTGGAAGGAGCTCTTTCAACCATCACAGCACGGGGCTGCAGCAAATGAATGCAAAAGTGCACAGCTCCCAGGGGAGCACAGGAACTTATTTAAAATCAGGTTTTCTGTCAGTGTCTTAAGATTGTTTCCCCCTAGGGACTGACCTATTCCCGAGAAGACCTTGCTCCTCTTACACTGAAACACCAAGGATCAATTTTCGTAAAAAGAGGTTTAGATGGTCTCTATGTAAGAAGCGATGTCAATTTGTGAAGGGAAGTACTTCATTAGGAATCTAAGTAGTCAGCAAGCCCCTTCTAAAAAGCTTTATTTTCCTCATTTAATAATTTTCTTTGTGAATATCTGTGAAGGAGACATATGATGGTAAGAAGTGTATAGTCATATTTTAGTCATATTTTCAAGAAGTTAATTGCAGAGCCCTAGAGCCCATAGCACAGCAATAGCCCAGCCAGAGCTAGTGAGATGACTTGATGTTCATTAACTTAACGCTGGAAGTTAATTCTGCTTCACTGTATTGCTACGGTATCTCTGTACCAGATATGGGAAATAAATTAATTGTATCACTTTTTAGTTAATACTTTCAAGGAGATTCTGAGAAGCAATGACACATGCTGAAAGTCAATCTCTTAAGAAAAACATGGTACACAGGTAATAACAGTGTAATATTAGCAGATGGTTCTGATAACTGCTTTAAAAAAACTACACAAGATATGACATTACCACTTACACAATCAAATGTGAAAACCTGGAAAAAAAAGATTAATAGACAGAGAAAGAGAAGCACTAAAGGTTAGTGAGGTCTCAACCTCTAAAGCGATTTTGTAGCTCCTGATCCAAGTGCACTAATCCTTTCATTAAATCACACCACACTAAAGAAAGTGAAAATAGATACAAACCCATGCAAGGGCAAATATTAATTGCAAGAAAATCTGTGCTGATAAAAGCTCTTCTTCAGCTAACGTCATATCAGAAGAGAGAAGACAATTTTCATGAACAAGATATTTTGGGGTAATTTAAATTGAACAGAGCAGGGAACTGAGATCTGCAAGACTTTTTGTTCTTACAGCTTTACATCTGGGTCTGCAGTTACCCCAGAGATAGGACCAAGAGAGTAGAAAAAAAATAGAGCCCTCCCATCAACCAAGGTGCTCGTCAGCCAGAGTGATGGAGAGAAAAGTAGCAGCTTCTTAATTGTCAGTACCTGCATAAAGGGTTGAGATGTTGTTTCTGTTCATATATGTTATGTCTTGCTGGATTTGGGTTTGCTATAATGAAAAGGAAGTTATGCATAGAATATTTTGACTTTTTATGTCAAACAAAACTGAGAACTGTTTCTGGATAACATCTTGTCCACGCTAAGGTAGCTGCCAGAAAGCATTAGAGCTCCTTGTCCATGCAATCTCTAATGGAAGCAAGGGCAAAAGGTGATGTAAAACAGCGGGACTAAACAAATTTGATTTTTTCTCAGCTGCCAGCCAGGGTGGGAATCCTAAAGTTCAGATGCAAGCACAAGATACCACAGTTGGAATTTAACACCAATGTTCCTTGGGGTGACCCAGATTACAGCTCATATGTCAACAAGGAGCTTCTGAATGGATTCTAACATAAATGGTAAGAAATTTACACCTCAGAGAAATAAGAAGTTATTACTAACTTGTTTCATATGTGTTTTGGAAGACCATATTTAAAGCTTGTTTAAAAAAAAAAAATCTAATATTGTCATGACAAGTAAAAACAATTTGTACTCTTCATGCTGGCATTCAGTTAAAAACTAACAAACACATGAAAGACAGAATTTTTAAAAATGTACCTGTTTCATCAAAAAAAATTTAAAAAGCAAGGAAGGAGGGATCAGAATGTACCGATGTAAGAAGATAACTTTTCACAGGAATTCCTATTGTATCTCAAATCCTATTGCTTTTTGTATATATGAAGCTTAACACAAACAACAGTAGCAGCTCACATTTATATATTGCATGAGGTAATGGAGTTACTGTCTCCAGGCATTTGCAAAATTGCCTTTCTACTTTCTAAGGGAAAATCAAGTCTTGGTATTTAAAAACTGAGGAGTGTCAGGCAAGCCATGGATCTCTAGAAGATAATACCCAACCACATTGTTATTCCCTGCAGGAGCATTTATTTCCAGATTACATATCCTGCCTGCCATCAACAGTGTTTTTGTTATAGTACAATGTGAATTAGTAACTTTAAACTAATACTGCAGGACGGTTGTCACTGACCATTGCTCTTTTCCCATGCAAGTATTTTTTCTTGCCATCTTTAATGAGATTAATATATCATAAAAAACTGACACCTGTTTTCTAATTCCATGGATGCAATACAAATTAACTGAATCAGGAACCTGAACTCAACCAAAAGATTAATAACATAAATAACTACCTCCTAATAAGACAGTATGAGACAACTCCATTTTCTCTTGACGCTTGGTTTTCTCACAAAAAAAAACCAACAAACAACCCACCAACCAAAAGGTATGATTACATGAATGTATGGCTTAAATATGCCAAATAGTTATAAAAAATGTTGACATTCCTAGTTAATATTTCAGTGTGAAAGCCATCTTCAATCAAAATGGATTTGCCCTTATAGCTGTGCTAAGGAGTTTTTAACAAGAATTTACCAAAGCAGTACAGTGTAGCACTCCTTAAAAACAAGCACTTCCTTATCAGCTTTGTTTGGGAACATTTTTAGTTCGTTACTCATATTTTTGCAATAATTTTCTATAGTATTTTGCCAAGTAGGGCAGTTTCATTAGACGCCTCACCACAGACTCTTCTTTCTTAATTGTGTGCATTTCACTTACATGATTGGTGTTTAACATGTCATTTTCCATCTAATATCAAGGGCTATCTGTTGAGTGACATAATGAATTTGTGATTATTTACGAAATACACACACACCTCGTACTCTCTGTGGCTTTGCAGGTGACAGCATTTCACTTAAAAGCCAACATTTTTCTCCAGATGTTTCTAATTCAAGATGGCAGAACTTGTCTCTTTCCCTCCCAGACTTTCCCAGAAGAAATAGACTTCTTTGTCTTGCATTCATGGGAGGGCTACACAGAGATGCAGCTCATGGTGCTGACCAGAGCATCTCTCTCTTTAACAAGCAGGCAATATATGGACTTTTAGCTACAGCTGGCTAACACATACTTCGCAGGCCCATGCTTTTTTCTTTTTTCAGGGAAGAAAAGACAAAGTGCATCTTACAAAAAATTGCTGCTTCTTTACAGAACCATTTATCCCAATGCCAGTTAGATAATCTCACCAGGCTTCTCTATTCTTATTCTCACTTCCTCCACAGTCTCCTTCATCTACAAACTCTTCTATGAAACTTATAGTTTTCATTAGCACACTGCTCTGAATTGGTTCATACTGGCACCAGTTTTCACGAACCACCCGTTACTATCTCATCTAGGCACACTGATTTGTTTTTAGAGTCCCACGGGCCAGAAATGCCTAAGAGTTATTAACTACTATTTCCAGAGAAGATGAAAAGGGTAATTTTGTTTGCAGCCACCTGCCAACTTAGAACTGTCAAAATTGCAACCAGCTTTTGATTTTAAAAGCCCACATTTTAATGATAGCCTATTGCAATCTCTGTTTTCCTTTACAATTATTTAAATGCCAATTTTCCACCATTCATTCTTTACTTGGCACTCTCTCTTCCCACTACCTGGCACAGAGACCTCTAGTCTCATCATATAACTTCATTCCATGGGGGCACTCCCAGCTTTATGTTTAATCAATTTATCTTTTCATTTTGTTTGCTTTTAAGCTGTTGCAAGCAAGAAGTATTGTAGAAATGAGACAATATCTCGGGACAATTTTGCAATCCACTCAAGATCTGAATGTTACTGAAACAGTAGCACAAGTTCTTCTGCACCAGATTTCAGTGGTATTAACAGCAAATCTGAAAATAAAAGCAGTGCTTCAAGAAACAGCTGAGCTGCAACAGAAGAGTTGCTCTAACATTCAGTTATCCAAGTCCGCAACTTTTATGACAAGAGAAAAAAATCTAGCCTCATTCTGTCACCTAAATCAGTCTGGTGGTGTAATGAAGTGCCCAGTTTTACTCTATCTCAAACTCACTGATTTGATGAAATCTAGTGTTTAACGGCTAGTTATTGGAGGTTTGATATTTTCTTTAACATTCATCCGGGGTGCCTCAAATGCAACTTCAAAGTTTTGGAGAAGGTGTAACTCCATCTTGTCTCTGTTGGTGAGGAGGAAGAACTTTATTTAGAAAACCTCATTTGCATGACATATAGAACATAGTCTTTATTGATGCCATTAAGCATCTAGCATCTTGGATGTATGTGGCTTTTCTAATGCTGGAAAATAATTATTGATTGCCCCTCTAATTGCAGCTGTTCCAGTTTTCCAGCAGTTTATATGATCTTCCTTTTATGTGGCTGGTAGGAACATACATGAGAATAAACTCTATCCACACGGAGACACACATACAGACAGCAGCAGATAAATGTAAGTTTGTTTATTGTGAGATGTCTGTGTTTGTTAAAATCACTGATTGTATGATCAAGCCCTGAATTTATACACGTAAATTTAAGAAATCTCTTGGAGAATGCAAAATATGTCTGCAAAACATATTTAACAAAATTATCTAGTAAGCAATGACCTTGGTATTAACAGGCATACTCTCTACAACAGAAAAAAAGAGAGAAAAACTAGAATCAAAGTAACAATAAGAAATACTGGCCATGGCCAAGTTTCGCAATGGCCACTATTAGTTTCCACTAATAGTTCTGTTGAACAGAAGCAGGAGTTAAAAAGGTAGTTTGTGTGACTGTCGTACAGTGTCTAAGCCTTACCAGGGAGACATAACTCATCTTTTGCACCACTGCTATAATTATTTCCTGCTCTCAGACTTTCAACACAAGCAAGTAATTCCAGTATAAGTTTACGCTGGTCTGACTGTTAGTTAAATCTCACTTATTTCAGACATGAAGCCTACAGTGTGACAGCATAGCACAGATTCACACATATTTATCATGGGATTTGATTCCTTGCAGAGAAATATTTGTTATCAGATAAGCCACATTGTTTTCCCTGTCTGTTTCAGAAGGCCACTGAGTTTTGTTCCTTTGAGTATCTTCCCTGTATTAACATGATTATTCTTTCCAAAATAAGTTCTCCTACAGAAGTTGTGTTAAAATCATAGCATCCTTCTCCTGACAAAAGCTTAAGCTGGCCACATGCACTGAAATTGGGTTTATATACCTCTTCAGAGAGGAACCCCCTGCTTCATCATTACTACAAAGTCTAAGGGATTCAAGCGTGTGATCCCCCAGTAATGCCTTTACAAAAGACTGTGCAAAATTAATGTTATACCTATTATTGCTCTGCAAGTTGCAATTTGACCATACGATAATACCAAAATATATATCCAGGAGTTCCTCTTACAGATGTCCTTTCCTACATAGCCTCAGACAAATCAATGAAAGAGATGGCAAGACAGTGCATTGGTTAGAAAGTAGAAACATTTTGCATGAGCATGCACACATCTCTAGAATTTCACTGTTTTTCCGGATCTATTCAAACTCTTATCTAATTCTGAATAAATATTTCTGTTCTTTGTAAAGCTCTCATAATGCAAGATTTGAAAGTTTCTTTAAAATATTTTTCCAGTTCTTTTCCTTTCAAAGGCCACCTTAACATGTGAGTTGTACAGCAATACGTAAGGCTTTATGTTTTCACTGGGATTTAATTAGGACTAGTGCCCAGACAGCCTAGTCATTTACTGTTCCAGCCTCTCTAAGTACATAAAGACGTGTCCACTCCCACAGCATGTAACTGTACAAGGGTCTAATCCACCTCTCTCTTCCCTGCTTGATTTTTCCCCAATAGTGTTAAAATGCAGCTTGCAAGCCCTTCTTTCAGTCATCTGGTGCTGAGTCACCAATACCCTGAAACCAATAAATACATACTGGGGGAACAGGTGAAGGGAACTTCGCCGTTAGTTTTTTGAGGGGCTCACTGATCATGGGCCATAAGTTTCTTCCTGGCTCTGAACTTTATTGAAGAGTCAATGAGAGTCTCAGCTCATAAATCAGCAGTAGCAATACTGCAATACCACTGCTGCTTCCCGGTGTCTGGGTGCAGAGTCCTTCAGACACTCTCCACCCACTCAGCCTACTGGTAACGGGCATTTGGCCCTCAAAGTAGTAGTGGCTGCTTTTTTCAACAGATATTTCCATGTCTGGCAGGGGACTGAGCCGGCTTCTTTTTCTGTCTTGTTTTTCATCAAGATGTGCAAGGAACAGAGTGTGATCCTGGAGCTGTCATTCAGCCTTAAAATGTGTCTCAGACAGTAAAAAACATGGAAGCAGCAGCTTCCCATTCATCATTCGTTACCCAGGCTGAATCCTTGCTGGCTGCCTCGGAGCCCCATGATATACAGAGATTCCTACAGAAATGGAAACCTCTGACGACATAGAAAAGTTTTCTGGCACTTGTGTGTGGGTGTGACAGGCACCTGGGCCCTCACCAGAGTGCTCTGAAAATGCTTTTAACATGACAATGCTGGCAAAGCCCCTTTGAAATGTCACTGTTTCACTAACTCTGGAACCTTTTGTTACTTGCAATATGTTTAACTCAAAGTACCAGAGAACAGAAAACCTTCAGACATCTGGAAGGCTGCATTTCTCTTGCTCACACTTTCCACCAGGCTAACCTAGGCCAGGGAAATCTGCCTTGAGGGTTGATTTGCAAAGAAAATAAATTTAAGGCTTTTCTCACTTCTTTATGACACCTAAAACCGTTCTTGTTTTTCTGTGGTCTGTTTGTGAAGTTTTTGCAGGGAGGCAGGTATGCCTGCTTTAGAAAATGTTGACATCAACACTACCACATAGAAGTATTCTCTGATTAAGGTATCACGGCAGACAAAGTCCACACAAAGAAACTAACCCACAGAGATATCATTAGTCTATGACACAATTCAGTTACAAACACCATAAACTGTGACACAATTTTTCCACATCAGTATTTTCTGAAGACACATCTCACACAAAATCTTGTTTGTTCAAAAGGACAGGTTTCTGTTAAAAGACCATTTTAGCTTGCCCTTTTAATAAGCCAAAGTTGCCTTATAAGATCAAAGACACAGAAAGGATTGGCAAAGGACAATTTATAACAGTTGCAGACAAAATGAGGCTTATTGGTTTCCACTAACCCGTCAACAGCATGGTTTGATTGTTTAACCACAGTTTTCCCAAAGCCTTTGGCAGGAATACAATTTTCCTGGGGTAGACCATCAGAAGTGGTTCCACACAAAACTCAGAGGAAGGGACATGAGGCTCAATCTAAAAATGAATTGCCTGCTACCAGGAGGCTCTATGCGTACATAGCTCCTGTTAGCTGGCCTCATATTTCAGCAAATTCTGCAATGAAGTATCGTTGTGAGACTATTTTTCATGTTGAGTGATTAAGCATTCAGCAAAGAATTATCTTTGCAATACAAAATTTCTGAAGAACATTTCTTAGAAGAACAGTTCAGTGGGGTTGTCAGTGAAGTGCCGTGTACTTTGACAAGACATGTCTAAAACATCATGACTTGAGAAACTCTTTGACATCTTTGTTAGCTCAGCTACATTGTCTACAGCTCAATGTGCTTATAGTACTCAGAACTGAACACAACTCTTGTGGTATAGAAAAAAAGAGACAATATTTCCATTCTTCTTCTATACACATTTCAGAAGAACTCAAATTAGAAAACTAGAACTATGAAGCTATTCTACTTGTCCTTAAATAAAATTAATGGAAAGGGTTTACTGCAAATAGCAAACATTTTATTGCAATCAAAGGTATCCTTACAGTTCTCTTGAAAATGTAACTATTTTAAATAAAATCGCAGATTTCGCAAATTAAGTTTTTCAGAGCCAAATCCCCTAGACAGGCTTTCAAGACAACTTTCATGACATAATTAATGATGTCAGAAAACTAGCCTTATGCTTGGTAATTATTTTATCTTAGGGAAAGCTGTAGCCACAAGATAAGAAAAAATCACATTCCTGGAAAAGAACAAAAGAACCTTAACACATATACATTTCCTTTATTTTCTTTCTGGAAGCAGTGATGGCTGATAGTAATTATTTTCAGAATTTTTGCAGGGACGTCCACTAACTAAACATTATTATTTTTTTGCCATGACTTCTAGATTATGTTGCTTTCATACTTTTCCTACCTGTCAAAGAGTGAGTCTCTTTTAATTTGTAATCTTTTGTGTAGCTTATCACTTGACACTGAACTCACAGGAGTGCCTGTTCCTGATTTCCTCTTTAATATCTCCCCTTTAATTGCATCTATGAACAGTTCCAGGAGAAGACGGGGTAAACCTGCCCCACTCTAAATAAAAATAGTCTGTTTATATAAGAAACAAAACCCCCTTGATATTCAGATAGGTGTTTTACCCTTATTTCTCTCCTAAAAGAGAAGCACTGCTAAAAGTTCATTTGCTACCCACTGTCTACGTTTTAGAGTCACCTTGCAAGTTAGGCCCATGCTTCAGACAAGTCCAAAGGACACCCCAAACTGGTTACTTGGTACATTGACCCTGTCCTTAGGGTAAGCAGTACCCTGCTTCTAACAGCAACTAGTAGTCATCTGAGCCACTCAGTAGGTCTAAATTTGGCCCCTTAGGGAGTATTCATGTGACTAAATCCTTTATACCCTCTTGGCAGTCACTGAAGGTCACTTCACACCTTAGGTGTTACTAAAGCCTGATTCTCTGAGTCCTAAGGTAAACACTTTACCTACCTAATAGGTAAGAGGGTTCAGTTAACCTAGTAGGTAAGACTAGTTCAGAGTCGCTGTGTCCCACGGACAGTAATTCCTTTCAGCTGACACTAAGGACAGTCCAAGGTGTGCCTTTCCAGGGTAGGCATCTGAAATTGCAGGAGACAAATCCCTCCCCTTCTGCACCCAGAGGTGCAAAAGACAGCTTGGCATTAACGTACAAAGGGAGAAGCAAATTGCACAGGAAAAATTCTCAGTACGCATTTGAGGAGAAAATACTGCGTAGGAAATAATGTGTATGTGGTGGCCAGATCAGACGCTTGTAGCATTTACAAATTCAATGCTTTTCCTCCACTGGAGCACTTTCAAGGGGCTGAAGAACAACCTTTGTTCTGCGAGGCCCATTAAATAAATGCTGACACTAACGTCATGAACTAATGATGCAACTTCTGCTGTTAACATGTCTTGCTGACATGACTGAATTAGCCACGACATGGGGACAGGTGATTGGTCATAAGTGTGTTGCATAACATCACCATGTCATACAAAGTGCTCTTACGCCAATCCACAAAGTTGGAGATGTGGCAGAATGGACCTTTAGCATTACCCCAGAATGTTAGGGAAGTGCCAAGCCAGAAACAACACAAAAACCTCAGGTAGCTAAGATATTGGTGTTGGACATGAACAGTTACACAGACCTGTCCCTGCCCTGACAAATCCAGCCCTGACAAAATAATTAGCAATATTCTCTGGACGCTTCTCTCTTGACAGCCTGGTAAATTCAAGCCAGAAATACAAAAGATGTAGCTAAGCAAGGGAGTGTTGCTGAAGCACAAAAATCAGCAACAGCCAACAGAACAGACCTAGCAATAGCCTGTAGCCAGAGCTGCTAAGGGTAAAAGTATTCCTCTTTGTGGCAATTTCAAGGAGAATTCCAGGAAAGATAGAAACTGGTCACAGGAGAAAACAGCGAAGCAGGGAAGGAGCTGGCCCAGCTGGGGACCTGCATGCAAATGGGGAGTGGAGGTTGGGCATGCAGCAAAGTTAGTGGGGTCTAAGCATAGGGGGAAGAACTTCAGTGATAATTCAGGCTCTTCTGCACTTTGCTATCTCCCATATACAGACACGACCTCCCTCCCTATTAAGGCACATTATTCTTTGGAGCAAATATACACACTGACCCCTGAAAAAAACATAAAACCCTCTTACTAGCACAAATGGGGCTTAGACAAAGAAATTCACAGGTGATGCAGTTTTCTTATAACACAAGCCTCACACTGCTAAATCACTCTAATCCCTCTATTTTTAATGCAGGTATCCCTCATAACATTAGGTAGGGGAACATACTGTGTTGCTGAGGTGTGAGTAGAGGAGAGGAAGATGTGGACAAGTTTACCTTGGATTAACCTGTTCACTTGTTAGCCATCATGTGCCATGCTCTGAGTCCAACCGGAAGAGTCCTGGGCAGCTGATGGCCATGCTTGCCATAACCATAGTACTATCGGAGATCAAACCAATTAATTTAAAACGGGCCTACATGTGTTTTTATAATTACAGTCATACCTCTTTCAACTTAGACTCCGTATTCTGCTAAAAAAATAAATAATGCTACAGCTTCCATCTGGTTTTTCATGGAAACATCTGGCAACGTGCTGTTATTTCACAGAAACTAGCCCCCTTACCTTTATCTGTGTCCACTTAATCAACTGCTTTTTTAATTCCATTTGCATTTCTAATAATTCTGATGTGAGTTTGACAGATATGATAGTTCTGTCATTAACCAAAAATGCAACATAACTTGTCCAAAAAGAGTAGATTCCTTTATTATCATTTGCAGAGCTGTCAGTTTGGTTTGGTACATTTATCTCCCTTTCATTATCTGGTGTTGGCTGAAGTCAGACACTGAATACTTAATTAACCAAAATGATTGTGGGAGTGCACTTTCATGATGTATATAAGGCATGAAATATAACAAGTCAGTTACCATCCTCTAACAGCTGGCATGTATTTTGTGCAATTCCACACTTTTAGAAACATAAAGAAAACCATAGGTTGTAAAAGAGAGGCAAAATGGTACCCAAGGCCATTCGCTGAAGGTAGGCAAGACATTTTTACTTGCTGCACTCATAATGAGCAAAAGCACTAAAGACACAGTTCTGATCCAAGGAAAGGGCTTCGCCTGTTTCTATTAATTATTTTTTTAAAGCTCTGGCCAGTGACCTGGTCCTCTGTATTATACCCAGGGCGAGGAGGTGGACTGCAGGAGGAGTACTTGCTTCAAAAATTTGCCCCTCCAGAACCCAGTACTGTCTTCAGTGTTGAGAAAAAATGGATTTGGGGTATCACATTAAACGTTCAGAACATGAGCCCAGAGAAGTGCAGAATAAGCACAGTATCGACTTCCAGCATCATGGCATCCGGTCGTCTCAGTTGGGCTGACTCACTCAAGGAGAGCCCTGTGCTCTCCACCAACGCTCTGCAGAGTTCAAGGAAGCTGCACATCAGAAGTCCACTGTCTCTCTCAAACAGTCGGTGCAAACAGGCTGTTCCGGCCCTGACACCTCCAGCACAACCAGGTGTGCGATGGCACCATCCAGAGGAGTAATCTAATCTCTCACAGGATATCCAGCCAGAGAAGCCAGGCAGGACTAATTCCCTTTCCAAGTGTATGTAGCCCAAAGCTACTAGCAAATGCTCAAGCTGAAACTAGTTCTTCCTGTGTGTAGTGCAAATCAACAGGGGAAGGTCTAAAATGATCTGTAACACATAATTTATGCTTTCACAGTCTTTTATCTTTCTAGTTCCCTAAGGTAATGAAGTAATTGCAGATAATTATTTCAGAGATGATTATCTAATTCATACTGTGAAGCTACATGACAGATACTATTCATTTAGTCAACAAGCACAGCTATTTTTAATTCCTATCCAGTCTCAGTTCAGTCTTTCAAAATAAAATAGCTCACGATAGATTCCACAATTCTTTGTGCTACTGGCAAGGTACCGAGGAAATTTATGTGGATAAAATGTCTGTGCTTAGCAAAATTATGAATAGGCTTTAGTAAACTTGATCTCCAAATTAATGCTAAAACTTGATGAACACATTCACATTGAGGCTTTAGAATTAAGAAGACAAGGGTGAAAGTATATTTCATTTGTGAGTCCTGAAGGCAGAAATAATATTATATTTATCTGTGTCTTTTTTTATTTCTGTCCCAAGCATTCAGATCATTTCACACTTTCCTCATAATGTGCCTTTTTACTTTTTCCTCCAAAAAACATTTTTGTGAAAGACAATTTCATCCAGAACTGAAACCACATTAAAAAGTTACGTTACTACAGCCATTTTGACTCCAGTTCCCAGCTGATTGAGAGTTTGCCGTGCAGAAAGGGTTTGAACTGATGAATTTACTAAATATAAAGAATAACTGAATCCACTTTAGCAGTTTTCTAATTGTTTATGTGATAGTTATTGTGGGTGACTCAGAAACATTTACTTAGGACTCTTAAAATGTGCTTACCTTTTCTTTTTCTGATTACAATAGTTTCATTGCAAAATAATTCCTTCCTTTCACAGGTATAAAAGCTACTCTCAAGTTTCCCTCTATATGTCAAATATAAAACTGTGTAAAAATTAAAATAGCCTTACACAAAAGGAAATGTAAATCTTACAGACCTCTGAATAGAGACCTGTGCATATTACTTCTTTATTAGTTTATATTTTTATTTATTATCTATACTAGTAGTTTCCAGATATTTAAGCAATAAAAGCAATGCAATTAATCCATTTACCCTTCCATAGTTTTCATACTGATTTATGATCAACAGTGAATGTTCTCTTCCAGACTGAAAGCTCTCCCAGAGTCCTAACAGCAAAATAATCAATAACGCATCATGTGTAAGTAAGATTTGGTGTTGGATGTGAAAGTGCATTTCCTCCAGAATTACACCCTTGCTGATACTTGAACTTAGCATAGCCTTACAGTCTTATTCAGCCTTCAGCTACCCAAAGTCTAGGCTTTGACATTCAGGTTTAGCTAGATTCACATCTATATGGCATAAATGAAAACGCAATACTGCTACCATGGTAGTGAAACTGAGAGATGAAAACTTCTGCTGGTTTCTGTGTTTCCACCATATACTAGCTCAACAGTAGAAACATATGAAAATGAATAAATGCAGTTTTGGTATTTCTTTTATACTTCCTACTTGTATTTAAAAGTTTATTTCACTGCAAGACAAGGCTTGAAATGCTCCCAGACCTTTATGAACTGAAAAACCATTAATAGTAAAAAGAACATTTATAAAGCAAAAGTCTGACAGAAATGCCTGTTCTCCTCGTTTACGATATGCCAGATAATTTGGACTGACAGTCACCTTTAAACACAGTTATTTTTCATTGCTTAGGCTGCTTATTCACTTTTTCCCCAATCACTCAGTGAAGGGAATGTTATTTGGATTTAGAGCTGTCTCTTTTATATCTGGTTATAGGACTCAATCTCGAACTCACTAAATCCAGGTAGAAAGACTCCCACTGGCTTCAGTAACTTCAATAACTTCAATAGGTCACTGATCCTCATAGATTCTCAAACACAAATACATGGAAACGTCTTGGGGAAAAGGGGTTGCATTTCTGAGTGTACATTAAGGTACGGCAGTCTGCATGGTGAGCCAGTCAAACATTCGTTGCAGAGAGCTGGGATACTGTCATTGCTTCTTACCTTTTTGTTTCATATTTTATTTTGAAAAACCATTGGGAAGGCAGCCTTGTATTCTCCATAACACAAGAATAGCTTCTGGAAGACAGAAAAAACTCTCTGTGCATCTTTGTAGCATCAGGAATCTCTATTACCTTTATAAGGTATGAAAATGGGTAAAACTCACATTATTTTCAAGTCACATTACAGGCTTTGTTACTCAGTTCTGCATCCTGTTTTTTCTTATTTGAATTTTATTAAATTCTGACAGTAGAATGAAATTGTTTTGGGTTAAATGAGGGAGACTCCTGAAACAACTGGGAGGCAGTTTACAATGATAAGTTTTTGCAGCATTGACACATATTTAGGAATACTATTAGAAACACTTATTACTATTTACACATTTTATTAATTAATAAATTAAGCATTTCGTAAATAGGTATGTAAGATATGAACTGGAAAAGCCACCTCATTCTCTGCTTTCTTTACAGCACAAGTAGCACAGCACTGGAGTGGACAGGACAAGACTTTTGCCAGGCTTCACACACTGCGTAGAACAAGGTGCTTTGCTGTCATAGTTTATGGAACAGCAAACAAAGCTTCAGTTTGGGTGGATTAAAAATTCAATGCACTCTGCTCTGATGTTGTGGTTCACTAAAATTAACAGTTTCCTGGCTTCCCACTCTACTGAACTCATATTTCCAATGCACACAAACATGTGAGCCCACCCTTTTCTCTATCTCACCTGTTTACCAGAGTCAGCAAAATCCTACCCAAATAAGTGGCTTGTTGGCACCCCGCCAATTCCTTGAGGGCTGTATCTTGCTTGTGCAAATGAAAGCCCCATCATCTGAAGCAAGGGGCTATAGCCCAAGAGGCTGCAAGTTTCAGCAGGCAAGGCTCCATCTGGGACTCTGCAAGATAGATTCTTGGTTTACTGTAGCTATTCCATTCAGTACTGTAATGGCCTTACATCCTGTGGGAACACAATTCTTCTTGCTCCATTGTTTTTCTTCTTCTTCTTCCATGGAGTTGTTTCCTAGTCGATATGTGTACTGACCTTAGTATTTGAAGGGAGTGGGAGGTCCCTTGCTATCATTTTTGCTAATTTCACATCCAAAGCTCAGTGAGTAAGTACAATGGCACTGACAACTTCACATAAAAGCCATTTTCTTAAAATCATGCTGTTTATGCCATTGATTTTGCAATCAGATGAAACAGAGACGCTCGCCAAGGACTTCCCAGAGCCCGTGTTAGCTTTCTCTGAGTTAGGCAGCCAGTCCAAGACACGCACTCTGATTTCCCCTCCAGCCGTGGGGATGATGGCACCTATCTGAGGAGGGGATGTTAATGCTTCAAGGAAAGCACTCCCTTTCTCCCTCTCCACCACTGAGGAAGCCTAGGAAAGATGCCTGACTTCCACACACCTGACACTGGGCAAAGGAAGCCTACTGGCTCCTCCCGGGGGCCACCGACATGGATTACGTGCATGACAGCTGAATCTCCGAGCTGTGCTGGCATGCTCAGGGTGACATGCGCTGCCAAGTGCCGCAGATCAAACATACTGAGCCACTCAAGCAAGAAGACTTGTCAGGGAAAGCCTGATAAAGTAAGAGATAAAGGCTTTGTAGGAGGAGAGTGGCGAGGAGAAAGCTCACACAGGAGCGCAGGAGCAGGTCACTACACGGGTTGCTACCACGCAGCCTCCCTGAGCAGCTGACACAACTCAGGCAATGGGTGCAGCACCCTACACATCTCACGGGAAGAAGGAAAAGCAAAGAGGACGATGCCCAGGAGGGAGCTGCAGGAATGCAAGCCAGAGACTGACACTTCCAGGGTGTTGTCTGGGATGTTGCAATGGCTGAACGCAAGTGATTTGAAGGGCAGATGGAGCAGAAAGGGTGGGAATGAGAGCAGCCGTCTGCAGTCTACAGGACCATTGTTGCTGCTGTGGCAGGAATATGCTGTGCCCTCCGTGTGCCTGACATGGTCTAATGCACGAAGAGATATCTTATGTGAAGGCTGAGCTTGAGTAACATCAGCAAAATAGCAACACCAGGCCAAAAAAGTACATGAAAGCAATATGACCACAGGACACCAAAAATACCCTGGATCTGATTCATACCACTGGGACAAACACCGTTAATTAGAAAAGACATAACACCTGCTTTTAATGATACAGGCTTTTAGACTAGTCCTTAGGGGAGGAAGCTTCCCCTGAAATCTGCTGGTATGTACTTGAAGATTATGTGGTTCTTGTCAGGATAAGAGTGAGTTTGCTTTAGGGGAACCACGGTCCTCAGCAGCTCTTGGGACCTGTCCCTCTGTTCTGCTCCAATGGCAGATGTATGGCCTGTTGAGCTCTCATACCAACGTCAACCCATCTCAGGATTTTCCTACTTGTGCTAGCATGCCAGCAGGGAGGCTACATGCGAGCATACAGTTGGAGCAAGACAAGAAGATATTTCTGCAACACACTGTCCTCAGTTTTGTTTTTATCCCAGGCTGGAACACATCCTGTGTTAGAAAAGTAAAAAAAAAAAAGTCTCAGCTCCATGCGGACATTAAAGTGGTCTGGAACAAGGGTGCAGCTCTTCAGCGTCCTACATTGCACTTTGAGGGACGAGCAGGGGCTGAGCATAAGGCACCAGTAACACATTTATTCACATGTGCCTTAAAATTACTTGCAGTTGTCATTTACCAAATCAATAAAGAATTCTTTTAACAAAGCATCAGCTTAGATTAAGAAACATGGACCCCTCTCTCACTGTGCATGTATCACATAAGTCATAGTCTTAAAATACCCGAGTATGAGTGTGCTACTGCTCCACTTATCTGCAGGAGTTTGCTCCTTGCTTGTAAAACTATATGGGAACTCCATCGATGTCTACTAGATAACTACGTAAAATCAATTTACTTGTTAGAGAGAATGTGTGTTTAGTTTACAGCTGATTTCAGTACATCTTGAGGGCAGAATTTGATTTTAAGATTTTTCCTAATGTGCAGTCTGGTCAGCAATAATAACTGCTTGCAAATCACATCTCTGGGTAAATAATTAACTTTTTACTGCATTTATTTGATTTTGTCCAAAGCTGGATGGGATATCGATACATTATTTTCATTATGTATATTCTTCTTTTTCAAGAGAGAAATAATTTAAAGGAAAATTTTTATTTGCTTTTAAATTTTTATTATTTTGTCAGTTACATATCTTTGTAGCTTGAAACAGTGTTTCACAGTACGTCTTTGGCTTTAATTGTCTGATAAAATGTTCAATTTATTGTTCTTGTGGAAAAAACCAATTCAGTTAAGGTTTTATAAGCACATGGGCAATTTTTTTCCTCTGAACAAAACAGATGCAAGAATGTAAGAACATGTTGGGGATGCACTGACAAGAAATATAAACAAGTTCTTTTCCCATCAGTTACATAAAGTCTTCTTGCTGTTTTATATTTGTTTCCCACTTTATGTTAACTTTGCTTATCAGTGCACAGGCTTTTAAATGAATTCATTCTTCAGCTCATAATTTACTCATTGGAATTTGCAAGTAGTGGTAAATTGGCAGGAAAAATCTGAAATAACATCCACATATGTTCTATGCCTTTTCATATGAGTTCAACAGCGTTCGTACATGTGGTATTTGGAAGAGATAAATTTTACCTAATGTTTTGTTTTAATTAACTTCTTGAATTTCTCTTATGGTTTATAGGATGTTGCTCCCTGGAAAGCATGCACGAAGAAGTAGCAATGACATTACATAACAGTGTCTAAAAGAAAGAAATCTGGATTTAGTACGCATTAAAACAAACATTTCCTATAGTTTGCCTTTTTTTTTTCCTACAGTACTCTTAATAAATGTTCCTAGGCCAAGACTTTAACACCGAGAAACTCAAGGTTATTCTGAAATTTGCATTTATGCTTCCAGGTAAGTAACTTTATTGAGTCTCAGTTTTTGTCTGCTTAATAGTTTTTGAAGGTAATTCACTTTTTAAGTTACCCAGACATGGACTGAAAGATTTTAAACTTATACTGCCTTTTTTCCCAAGCTATGTATATTCTGTAGGCTAGAGAACACCCCTCAGTTCCCCATACAGGACAGTGCTTACCGGCAATATTTCAAAAAGTCCCCCACAAAAGCAAAACAATACAAAACAAGAATTCTGGTTACATTTTCAACCATTAACTGTGTAAGTTACTATAAACATCATACATTAGGATGAGTTTGCTTGACTTTTATTTATGAAGCAGTTGGCTCCCCCGCCCCTTTTACATAAAACAAGAAGAACAATTATGTGAAGGAAGGTCAGCAGTCTAAAAGATCAGAAGATATACTCTAGGAATAAGGATCTGGAACTTTTTGAAACATTCTCAGGCTTTCCTAGCAAAACAGACATTTCATCAAAACAGAGGAGTCTGCAAACCGTGTTGGTTTCTAAGAGTTTTAACAGAGAAGTTCATCTCTTCCCCTCAGGTGTGGTGCTTAGCATGCTCACTGTTACGTTGCCTTCCTACCTACATCTATACACAAAGGCAATGCCTTTAAAACCTATGCAACCTGTATATATGTTATATGTATATATATGTACTATAAAAACTTTCCCTTATGAGAGAAAGTGTTTTTAACTGGCTAAAGGTTTTAGAAAATATTTTGTCTCTAAGCTCTTTTTATTGTCAATGGACAGAGTGAGATTTTTCAGAGCACTGTAAGATACACTTATGTATCACCTCTCCTTTCAAAGAAGCTTCTCTCTCTCCACTAACTATGGCATCCCTCTCCCTACTTAATACTGAATTGCTGAAAGATTTCCCTTTCTCTCCATTTTAGAATAGAAATAAACTGTGAAACTTCTAAATTCCTCACAAGTGGAACTGTTGTTTCAGAACATTCCCCGGAGTTCAGCTGTTTATAAGTATCTTATCCAGTGGTTCCAGATGTCTTGACCTTGGGCTAGAAACCTCAGAAACATACATTTTTCCACTCATTCTTTCAGTTCTCCTGATTATCTTCTTATTCTTCTGTTTGCATTCAGATAAGAAAAAGGTAAAGATAAGCCTGATTTCAGGTAAGAGGTGGCTCCAATTTTTTTTTCCCCACAAAAAAAATTGGCTATTTCCTTCATTTGGTTTAAGGTAGTTGTTCTAATTCTTAATTGGTGGGGCTGATAAGAACAGAAACAGAACAAGTTGGTGGAGAGAAGTGACTCACTTTCTGTAGGTTTCTAGGAGAAAGACATGTTCTAGTGCAAGGTTATGAGCACAGACATGGGAGCTAATCAAGAGGTAGGATGTCTCCTTCCCATTCTGCCACTTTGCATTTCAAAATTATGCACAACGAGCATCCCAAACCCAAAGTATACCACAGTAGAACAGATTCAAAGGGAGTGCCCAAATCCGGTGTAAAATCAACAGCATTATATACTTTAATTACAAATCCTTCGATTTGCACAATGCCACTATCAGGCGTCGAGCCAGATTAACAATGGAGATTTGGGGGTATGTGGGGAGTGATTCTACATTTTCCAATATTCACTTAGACATTTTTAAACACAAAATGCAGTGAGTTTTCATGTTTCATGCACCCCTGTCTTTAACATAACATGATAATTTTTGCCAAGCTGACTTGTTTCTAAAAGCACCTTAGGTAATCTGGGCAGGTGCAAAGCAGCTCCACTCCCTTAGTACCCAGAAATTCAAAGAGCAGATGAAAAGCCTTACAGATTATTTCAGTTTAAGAACTCAAAAGATTTAGGGAACTCACAGCTGTGTGGTGACAATACAGCTGGATTACTAGTAGTGGCTCAGGGAACCCCGGTGAGTATATGGCCTACTAACCTCAAGGATGAAGTGAGAAGATGCTAAAGCTTTAACAGCTGCATTGGTAATTTACTATCTTATTAATACTTGAGGTCCTGAAATGCACAGTGCATGTGTGTATGTGCACATGTACCTAATTTGATATCTGTCTTTGTATAAATACATATACACAAACATACTAAAAATATACTGTGCATATACACACACGTATCTGTAAAATATTTTAATCAAAAACAGTTTTTCTAGTCCTAGTTGACACTACTGATAAAGAATAGTCTAACACATATTATATTACACTATATATTGGGCCATGTTTTATAACTATTAGGCCAGCTCTGGTTAAAAGTTTGAGCCAGAAACAACCACTGGTTTTATTTTACACAGTTTTGCTTTTAATTTTAGGGAGCTCTTTGGGATAGGAATCATGTCATCTTCTATGTTTTATTTCAGTATAAACATTTCTGAGCACAAGGCCAAATTTTAAACAAATGCAGGGCTTAAGTATTCCTTTGGACAGTATGATTTTTTAGCTGATGTTAGCACACACCCAGGCAGCAGGATGCACAGTGATAGGAAGATCAAGGACGTTCCCTCTCACTATGTGACTAGTACTGTGGTTTAAAAAGACCAAAGCATGCTAAGTAACCAGGTGCACAGCTCTTGCTTCCTTCACCTGCAAATAAAATCTAACATCTTACTCCGCATGGGATAGGCAAAGAACAAGCATACAGTCACCAAATTCTGTGGCCTACCCAACAAGCACTAACTCATTAACCCCTGCACCTTACCGGCTTGAAACCACCTGTCCACTGCCTAACATTACTAATTTCTGGAGTACTCTATAGGCTATCATTTCAATCTAAATAATTGCTGATAGTGTGCAGGCTCTTTTTTTTTTTTCTTTTTTTCCAGCCAAGGAGAATCACTCTCCACAACTTAATCTATGGAGGACTGACACATCAGAAAAATGATATGGAAACAATCTATAATATAATGTAGCCACAAGGGGTTCCAGATGTCTTTCTTCATCAGTTCAAAGTATTTTAAATGTGTTTTCTCAGATGCTGTGTACAGATAAATCAGTGTATTTAACTGTGATGATAAATTGCTTATTGAGTGGCACCATTTTTTTTACATGTAACAATAACACACAGTTGTAGGATATTCATGCAGCAGGGCGCACAGCAACTTCCCATGTAACTGTGTCATATAACACAAAAAGTCTGAAAAAACACTTATTTGGGGAGTTCATACTCATAACTCACTCTATACTGAAAAGTTTCAGGTTTTATTAGTCTGACAGGAGTTCTTGAAGAAGGCTGGATGCTGCTAAAAGGACATGGAATGTAGGTACACATGATCAGAGCTTATCGCTTGTGTTGATGCATTTTTTAATGACTTAAAGACAGAAAGGCACTGAAACCAATATAGATTTTTCACATGATCCACGTTGGGTGTAAATCAAAGGAAATGTTCTTACTTTCAATGTATAAGTAGTTACATTTTTATATTCGACTTATGGACCATAAAATATACTTGGACTGCTCAGCTTTGTAGTTGAGACTTAATTCCCAGTTCTAATCACCCAGAGCTGAAAACACAATGCTTTACAAGAACATCTGGTGACAGTGACTGGAAAGAAATGAGGAGGAAATGAAAAAGCACATGAAACTTAGAGTTCATGGAAAACCTACTGCATCACATTTCTTCTAAAATTCAATTTTGCGTTGTGCTGAAAGAAACCAAGAGGTATTCTCTAGCTGTAAACAATTGTGATTCCAAAATAGAAAAGATGTCCTGAATTTGGTATGTGTTTTTACCAGAGGTTCATGTTTACAGAGCAATCTTCCATTTAAACTGTCTTACAGCCCTGTTGTGAAATTCCTAACACGCTTCACACATAAGTGCCACATTTACCTTGTTCACTTCAGCAGAAATGTATGGCCTTCTTTCCAGTAATTTGTAGACCACCATCCCGAGCCCCCAGTGAAAGGAAAACATTGCATTCAGGATTTTAGGTTTTGTTCATTTATGCACTATTCTTGGCAAATACAGTCCGCCCCTTCAGAAGGTGGTACAGAAGCTCTAGATATAAGACACATTTACAGCTTCTTTGGGCAGTAGGTGAACTCCTTGCAGTGAATTTGTTCTTTGGCTAAATACATGTTGGACTATCAAATTCTCCTTTTCGCTCTAGAATGCCACCAGCACACTGACAAACAACAGATGATTACATTTTGGCAGCAAATTAGAGAATAAGGATCAACATGTGCTTCGTAGCATCCAAGGAGTCTTCATGGGATTGAAACCTGAAACACTCCACATCTCAATACTATGTTGCAGCAAAAAAAAAGTACTGCTTTAGAGCACTGACAAATATACAAGAGTGCTTAGAGACAAAAATGACTAATGGAGTACATCACTAACACAGTATTAACCACAGAAAGAGTCGTAATCAACATCAAAGCTCCTACAGCAACTTTAATTATTATCTCTATCTTTAGAAAATCTAGAGGCCCCAAATCAGACTTTATAGTTTTGCTAGCTATTATGCAGAGACATTTCAGTCCAGCTGTAGTGACAAAGCATAGGGAAAAAGCAGATTACCCCTATTCTAAAAATGGGAATTGGCCCAGAAGCAGACCAAGATGTACACCTGTGGTCATGCTAGACCATGTCACAAAATTTGGAGCGAAGCTGAAAACCAACTTCCTCCCTGCATTTGTGTGATGAAGAAATGCCATCTCACTGTGTCCACACTTCTAGTGCACATGAATTTGCTCTGCCTGCAGTCCAAAGTGACCAAACCTATGAGACTGCATTAATGTGCTGAGCAAAGAATAAGAAACCATCTCTGTCACAGGTGGCACCCCATGAAACCCAAGTCCTCCAGGCTATATTTTATATGTGTATGCCAGTTTAAACATTTTCTGTTTCCCTTACCTTTCACATTTAGTCTGTTTTCTTATATGATGTTGAACAATTTTTGCAAATCCTTCCCAACTGCTGATTTTGCTTGTTGTATTTGTTCTTGATTTATCAACCTGAGTACCTCTTTATATAGACTGTCACTACAATTAGTTTTCCTAATAATTAAGTGAATGACTAACAAACGTTAAAGGTTCTTCAGTTCTCTAAAACTGCTGTCCTTTGAGACAAGATTCTGACAAACTAAAATACTGCATTCCCAACTGCATAAGCTGACAACATTTCAATAGCACTACACGACAGTAGGAATAAGGTTAGTCTTTATTAGTGTTGTGTGTTTCTTTTAATTACAGAATTAGACTGTGTTTCCTCAGCTATAAACCCCTAGGACTTCTATTTGAAACAAGTTATTTCCATAACTGTTAAAGTACAGCAGTATTTTTTCTCCATTATGATGGCAATGATGGACTTTCTGCATTGTTGAAGTGAGCCAGTTCACCAGATGGTAATGGCCTCAGCCATCTACCAACTCCCAAAGAGTGAAACTACACAGCTAATTGAGCTCACAGGTATGTAGTCAAGGGTTATGCACACTGTATATTTTTCATGGTTAAATACAGACTTGAAAGTAAAGACCACAAATCAATCACTTTAGGTTAATCTTAAAAAAATCATGAGACAATAATACTTTGTGTTGTTCCAACAGTAGGACGATGTACTAAAATTTCAATTTAGCTTCGGTTTCTTAGTGTGGGCAGCATGTAACACATTAACATACCTTTCTTTTCTCCTCACATAAATTCAAAAATATCCATCTTGACTGACAAAATTACATTATTTGGTTCTACAATCCTTTTTTTTTAAACTGATTTACTTTTAAAATCACCATTCAATACTGTAGATAAATTAGTGGCAGTTTATGGCTTGGTATTCACAAAGGACATACTTAGTAAAGCCATTTTTCTGTATTGGATATTTCTTCTGCATTAACAATCAAACTTTTACTGCTGGTTGGGTTTATCTAAAGCTATTTTTAAAATATTTTTCCTCCTACTTATGAAAAAAATTATGCTATTGTTGGCCAGAACATTTGCTGGTAAGATACATACTCACATCATCATAAAACATATGACTGGTAGATTATGTGCTAGTGAAAGAAGATATGGTGTTTAACTCTAAAATTTAACTGTTGAGTGCTGCAAGAAATAATCAGATCATAATAATATTTTAAATTAAAGTAGTTTAGGATCACTGATTACGCTTTTACTGTTATATTGACATGAGGATCACACTTCCCCTTTTAATACTTTAACCCCAGGCTTTGCCATTGGGAAATTACAGAAAAAAATATTATCAAGAAATGCTTGTTTATAAGATGTTGACTGCATTTCTATAGCTAGTCATCGTCATTTCACTGACAAAGTGTATTCCTAAACT
Source organism: Phalacrocorax aristotelis (assembly GCF_949628215.1). Classification (NCBI taxonomy): domain Eukaryota; kingdom Metazoa; phylum Chordata; class Aves; order Suliformes; family Phalacrocoracidae; genus Phalacrocorax; species Phalacrocorax aristotelis. The sequence goes on along the minus strand of NC_134276.1, from coordinate 104,763,829 downwards.
AGAACCCTAGTGCCCTCGCTGTCGACTGAAACAAACAACAGAGAAAGCAGAATACCAACCCACAATGAGAACAACAACAAAAACCGAGACTTCTTTCTCTAAGACTCATAAAAGGAGACTTGACAAAACTGAAAAATAAGTTTTATAAAGCTGCATTAAAAGGACTTGAAATCTCCCTCTTAAATATATTGACATGACTTAAGGTATTTGTAAACCGTGAAACCAATCTGTCCTCTGGGGGATGGAAGGCTGCAAAGAGCCCAGCACGCCCCTCAACAACAGGTGGGACTTCTTCAGCCTTCTGGATTTTCTGCCCGGGCAGCATTTTGATACTCTGTGCCCTGGCAGCTCACAGACAGACGTGCCACCAGCTGCATGCAGTAGAGAGAGCTGGAGAGGGGCCGGGCAGTGCCCACCACCCTTGCACCACCACCCTACCAGACCGATCTCCGCACGGCCACACTCCCTTCTCTGCCTGACCACAGGTAGCCACAGATCAGGCAGCCTGGCTTTGCACGCTAGCTGATACAGCTTAAACATTAACAGCAGTCCATGTGTCACTTCACGCTACTCTGTTTTTAACCCAGTTTCCCCAGGAACACTACACACACACACTCTGAGGGTATGATGTTAGCCACTTTCAGAAGTACTGTACATTATAAGAAACACACAGTTTGTTATGCTGACAAGCACAATTTGTCATTTGTTCAAGTCTGTGCATGTAAAGTTGCCAGAAGTTTAACAAAACGTTATGTATTCATTTGAACTCTGTGTTCCTCCAGCCTTTGTTGGACAAAAAGCATGGCCAATACCACGTGTTCCAGCTGCAGGGATTTTTATTCTCAAAATATATGGGAGGATGACTAAAGGGTTAGATATACACAGCACAGAGAACTGAACACAGAGGATCACAGATTCTCCGTGTTTAATAAAACAAGACAGCACGGATAATTTATGGCAGCTCAGAACTGTAAAGCACAACACATTGATAGGTAAGGCTGTCTAAAAGTACCAGCCACTTCCCACGCACTCTCCCCTCCTTGGCAAGAAACGAAGTTATTTCTGTGCATCCTGGTTCCCTTCATATCTTCTACTTGCTAGGCCTCACACTGCAACGGCCCTTCAGTACATCCTTAATATTAGCCCATAATATTAACTGTTAGTTCGTAAGCACATCAATACAAAACCAATCTGCTTAAACATCTGCTTAAGCCTCAATTACTAAAAAAGGAAAAAAGATTTGGAAACACACATAGGTGCTTTCAGAAGTAAAGGCCATAGGCTGTAACCTCAGAGAACTGGAGAGTTTTCTTTCTTCCATTAAAGTTAAAGGAATGATGAGAAAAAGGAATTCAAGGTGCTATAAATCTAATCAGCTAATCCAGAGTGGTTTCCGCTACCCTTCTCCCCTACTCTCCTGTCTCCAGTTTTGAAGTCTGGCGTTAAAGTCTCAAGAATGGGACAAGCCCTCTGAAAGGTCTCGTTTATCCGGCAAGCAATGCAATTAATGTGATGTATGAGGTGCCATTGGACCATACAGGTGTCTGCAGCAGCATATTTAAGACCTGGGAAGTTCCAGTAGCTATTTAGGTTTGGGGTTTTTTTTTTTCATTTTTATGTTACATATTTTACCTCTACACACTAACAGCTGTACAACATTTTTATTGCATCTACAGTTTATTGCATTGATACATCATTACCTTTAATACATTTACTTCTTGGAGAGTTCTGGGAGTTTGTGGTCAGTGCAGTTACTCCTCCCTGCCTAAAACACTCTCTTCAGCTGCTATAAATCCTGGAGTTGGCAAAGTGGCTAGCAAATAATCTCTTCTTTAATGAGAAAGATGACAAATGGAAGGAGAGAGAGTCACAAGAGCAACAGGGAGATGCATCTTCTAAATGTACACTAAAAAAGCTGGGATACCTCCAGGTGATTTTTGTACTTCCTAAGCTAATGGATAACCAACTGACTGGAAAGAACTGGGCATAATGAGCGGAACAAACTACTGCAGCCCTGTTTCCAAATCTCCACCTGCCTTTTGGCTGCCAGGAGTAGCACTGCTTTCTTCAGTTCATAAAGACCTGTGAGCTGCATTCTCCCTCCCACACCTGTCCCCCTGCTCCTCACAAGAACGGCATGTCTGCAGGGAGATGTTCAAAAGCCAGGATGGAGATTCCCCATTTCTGGTGACTCCCTTACCGCGCTCACTGAATAAGCACTATACTGGTCATCCCCATGCAAACGTCTAGCCTGGGGGCAATGTTATAAAATGTTTCAAGGACAGTTCAGTATCACTCAGACTCTCTGTGGCCTTCATATTAACCATGAGATATGATGGTAACTGCCAGCTGTAAATTTAACTGCCTTCAGTCAAAAATTAGTCACCTTTTTTATACCTTACTTTCGTCTCCTCATGATCTAGCATGCTGAGGAAATCATGGGCAGGTGGGATGCAGTGTCTATGCTTGAAAGCCTTGTGGGAAGCAGAGGGATTCTGCATGAGACACTGAAGAGACAACTGGCAGTGTGGGATAAATGTTTTCAGTCACCCCATGGATTCAGGGGGAGTGAGACATCAGAGACACAGATTCAGATATCCAAGCCTTTCAAGATGACTTGGTGGTTGCCCATCTCTACGATAATTCCTGCTGTCTAAGGTTTGGTAGTTCATCTAAATGCAAAACAGCCAAGAAGAAGGAGTCTTTGTAACAGCACCAAAAAGACAGCTTAACTTCCCTGCAGCTGAGTCGCAACAGGCAGGAACAAGAACAAGTCCTCATGGACAACTGCTTAAATAGGAGAAGGATAATTGCTATCCTTCGCAGCCTGATCCAGACTATTCTGACATGAGAGTTTTCACCCCAAAGACACCTGGTAGCAATATAACAGGACATATTCAGCAACACAGGGATGCCAAAACAGAAAGAAAAAGAGTTCTCAAGAGCCTAAGAAGAAAATCCTACTTGCATACAGCATATCAGTGGAGCTTCTAAGATAGGAAAAGATTTTAATGAACTTTGAACATTTGACTCTTCCAGCATTATGGAAACAAAGTTGTCATTCATTCTACAATCCCTACCACAGCCAAGTATATCCAGCACTGGAAAAAAAATCTGTAGAAAAGTACAAAATGAAAGTAATTAGATTTCCAGGTCTCACAGTTATCACAATATTTTCTCAAATATTTCCCTCTGATAAGCCAAAGAGATTTAGTTCAAACAGGAACTGCTTCTAAAAAGGTAGAGAAGCCAATGTTATTAATTCAAACCATAGGAGAGGCAAATTTAATGTTAAAAGTAGTTCCCACTCTCTAAAATTTTGGGATTTTTTCAGTGAATTATAGCACTTTCAGTACAGAAAATTGTAGCACAAATAACAGTTTGAGCACCACCTCCTTGGACTAGCAGCTGTGTGTTGCCTAACACTCCTGAGCACTGAACTCAAGGCACTGACCTGTGCTTTGTCACACAGTTTTCAGTAACTCCTGCTTCTCAAAATTACTGGTGAAACATTTACTGACTCAGATAATTCTGAGTTTTATCATAACACAAGATTTAACGAATGAAACCATTCATTCTTGACCAGAAGGATCCTCCAAGTGGTGGGAGGATCTACAGTAAATGGATATTCCTTTAAGCAAGAGCAATTAACTTTCTTCCCCCTGGGCCAGAGGCTTGTATCTGCCTGTATCTGTGAGCCAGAAGACTCACTCCATAGGCTTTAAAGACCTGAGAATAAATTGCTGTGAATGTGGTCCTCTGGAGGAAACCCTATTAGTTTCATCACTGGACTGCGCAATGAGACTTGGCTATGCTGCCTACACAGCAGAGACCTGGGGCCATTTGTCACTGTCACCTTCAGCCGTGCCTGCTGATTCATTGTCTTCCACAGCCAGGAATCCAGATTGCCTAACACTGGTGCCTCGCACACCAGTACAGCTTTGCACGGATGTACTAGTCACGCAGACCTGCTATGAGATCCACGCTTCAGCTGCTCACAAGCCACACAGATGTCACAGGCTGCCCCTGGTTTATAAAAAATTATATCTGTAAAAATGATAACAACATTTAAACGCTTGCATGGAGTGCGATTCCTTCAGGAAATCGCACCAGTGGGTAGTTTGCATAGAGCACAATAAGAACCACATATTAGACATATATTGCATTATATGCTACCTATCTACCTAGAAGACCTCTGGGCATACAGTTTAAACCTATTACAACAGAACCCCCAAAAAAGTATAAACCATATAAAGCAGTGCATATTTTTACAACACTACAAGTTTTTCTGACTGCTTTCATGTAGTATGTTTCAAATATGCCCTGGCCAGAGTAGTATTTAATAAGTGAAAAAAAAAAAAAATGCATTGTGGAACTTCTGATGGCTTATATTCCTTTCTCAGTGCTATAATTCTCTCCTACAGACTTGTTTCCTACTTCCTAGTACAGTCACTTTTGCTCATATACTCCTCAGAGTACAACAACAGAAAGAGCATTTAAAAATATGAAAGCGACAAATTATAAGGTGCTAAAATGATTTTTTTTTCTATAGACAATCTGCAAAACTAAGTGCAACAAGATAATATAAAAACTAAGAGGTTATTGGATGTAAAACATGACATTGACAGAGTATGAAATATTGCAAAAGATATAATATTAAATAAATTATTGTATTACAGAATGTGAATCACTCTCTAACTCGTGATGGGACGTAGAAAATGTTTTCAACAGGCTGTTACTAAGCTGAGCAAAACAGGAGGATTTAAGGCTGCTTTACAAGTGGCGATACCCTGAAAAGCCAGGCTGGTTCCTGTCACTGCTGCGACTGCTGAAGTGGATAGGGTACACAGGTTGACTCAAAGGACCTTCCAGAAGCTGAAGCCCTGGCTCTAGCTCCAGCTCCCAGGGCAGAAAGACTGGAACTGGGCAAAAAGACTCCAACCCAATATTGGTGCAATATTTCTTCTGTGCTCCTCTGTAACGGGTGGCATTGATGATCATTGCTAAAGGAAGGATTCTGGAGAACGACACTTTGCCACGTTACCAGGATACTAACAATATAAGATTTTCAGTTTCTTACATACCCCTTCCTAATGGACAGTTCATCCCAATATCCACACTCATATTAGTTTATCGTTCATACCATTTTTCTCAAGCACATTGTTCAAGAAACGCAGATGCCATGAATTACCTCCTGCCTGGACAAATAATAACACAACAGACTCGTCCTCACTAGCAGTGATAGGTGTGGCTGTCTGAGAGGTGGCAATGGCAGCAAGGAAAAAGGAAACCTATATAATGAATGTGTGACCTATAGGGTATGGAGAACATCTGGCAGGAGGAGATAATGGGGCCTGGCACAAGGGAAGGAGAAACCCTAAGGCAGAAGAAACAGATGGGAGAAAGAGGTAGGATGGGATAGTAACTGGGGAAAGAGGAACACTCAGAGCCTTCAAAGGAGAGAGTGAAAATGGAGAAAAGGAAGGAATATGCTTTATTTGGACCCTCTGGCATGCAGCTGCAACCTGCAGATGATACTAATGCAGACTGTGAAGAGGTGTACACAGTTATGAGAAACCCAGCTGAGGACCTGTCAACCCCTATAGCCCATCTGCTTCAGCACCGGCCACAGCAACAAGAACCAGCCTGTTCCTCTACGCATATCCTATGTAAGCAATTAATAAATGGCATTACAGTAAGTGGTCATCTACATGGTCACCTACAGTAAGTTTTTTTTTCTAAACAGAGATCTGGAGACATCACTTGGTGTAACTTCAGTGCAAATAACACTAAAAAAGACTGTAACAATTTGGATATTAACACCAAACAAGAACTGAACGAATAGCAGAGAATGACAACTCATTATTCTATTCTAATCAATAGGGTTAATTCAATAGGGTTAATTTAATCTCTGAACTGTTAACAGCTGGAGAAAGCTAAACAAGAATTAACAGGGATAACATGCTGTGCAATAGAATGTTAACTACTTCAGCCTGTTCCAGTTACCCAGAATTTTAAACTACTTTTTACGTTTCTTTAAGCTGCCAAATCTTTCCCATCAACAAGTACAAAGGCAGGTCAAACTTCCAGAATATACCTCCAGAATTCTAGAAATCCACAAGTCTATCAAAGATTTAATCTCTACCACTGCCATAAGAATACATCCACCTTTATAAATGGATTGCGAAACAGAAAAAGAAGGACACTCCACTGATGTGCAGTCTCAAATATATTTAAACAAGAGTCAGGAAAATGAGCACATAGTATGACATCTTGCTTTCCAGGTTTGCCTTCCATATGTTTTAACATATCTTGTGTCTTAACTGATTTTTTTCCAATCCTAACTGATTGCTCTCTGCAAAGGAATAAATTAACTATTGCCAGTGACCATAGTTTGGCATATGGAAAAACGAAGCTTTTCACCTCTCAGATTTAATCTCAATGATTAACATAACGTATTTGATTCTCTGTATGTTTTTGAACACATACAGCTTCCCTGGATTAACGGACAAAGCAGGAAGAAATATGTGCCACTGCATAACAGCTTCATACACCAAACATAGGTCACTAACAATAAATGCAGCATTCAGTGGAGAAATATAGACATTTAAAGTGAAAGTGCAGTTTTCTCTGCAACAATTAGTAGCATTATAGGATCTCTGAGTGAGGTAAATAAATACCTACATTTAAAAAAAAAGCTAACCACAGTAAAATGCAGAATCAACCAGGAACAGGAGAGGCTATAACTGTATGTAGCTCTTTCCCAACTTCAGGTGAACTATATCCATGGAATTGTGGCCAGAAATAACACAGTCTCTTGTTGCAACTCTTCTAAATCCTTTTTATTTTTAAGAGAAGCTAACTGGGAATGCAGTTCTCAAAATGTCTTAAGTTTTTAAAAAGTATTTATAATTAATACACCTCAGTGGAAAGCAAGGAAAGACATGTTATAAGTGAGACCACTCAATAGTCCAAGGCTTTTTGTCAGCAAAGCATTTTGTACTTCAGCTGATAAGAAAAGCCAGGGACACCTGGAAGGTCTTGCATGTGTTGCAGGTCAGCGGCTATTGTTATTCTGGAGGTTGCTCGGAACAGCTGTGGCACACAACGTGAAATTCCAGCTTTGCTGGAATTTGATGCTTGTTCTGGATGCTTGGTTGTCCTGTTGATTTGAACTGACTCTTGTTTGGCCCTCTCTGCGGGTCTCCCTCGGGAGGGGTCCGTCACACCTAGAGTTAGCGCTCCAGATGTTAGGCAGTCATCCAGGTTCCTTTACAGCAGGAGAAAGGGAGCAGCATCTCCAGAGGATGACTCATCTCCCACAGCAGATATTTATCTTCCGATGGGATGAACGGCCATTTGTACATATTTCTCTCTCAGTCTGGTCATTGACTACAGTGGAGGCCTCAGTGAGTAGCAGTAGAGTAGTTGTGGCTGTGCAGGCTTAAGGACTTAGACACAGCAAAGCTTGTTGTTAGAGGTAATACCTTTTACTAGACGACCCTGTCAAAACATAAAGGGAGGTAAGATTAATCTCCTTGGATGTACCTGACAGGAAAAGAGAAGGAATCACATCATCTTAACAGGTTATAAATCACACACACTCACTCACCCCCACACACAACAGTTTCAAGGCACACAACCATGCAGCATTCGTACTCTCAGTGGAAATGTGTTTGGATGTCAAGGTTAATAGATTTTCTACCATCTTTGCAGTTTTTCTATCATTTACATCTCAGAAGGCACCTGGAATCTTTACACTTGCCTGTAATCGACCCCAATTTTACTAATGCTTCCTGGAAATTCAGCAAGACAGCTACTCTGTATGAATTTATTAACCTCACAATAATGCCTTAATACCTGTCTTGTCCAATTTATTGCCTCGTTCTCTCCCCAGGGACAGGGCTGTATGTGCACGTGGCAATACACTGATAAAGTACACATTTTAATGTGAGCATTCTGTATTTATATGTAGTAGGGAAAGCAAAGTTGAAGACTTGATTTCTGAAATCAAAGCAAAGGTTAATTATTTCTATAATGATAACAGAAAAAATCAAATCCTGTTTTGATACGAAGTTTCATACTGTATTTATAATTAATACACCTCAGTGGAGAGAAAGGAAAGACATAAGTGAGACAGCTAGTATGCAACAACGATAAAAACCATCCTCTGTATCCTTCACTTTCCTATATCTAACTTGGGGAAAAATATTTGCCAATGCTGACGTAAAAATTATATGCAAAAATTAAGATGGCTAGAGACACAGTTTTCTTGCAGGTAAACATTACCAGTAAGTTTACTGAGTGTGAATCTTTTTTACAGCTTCAGTTTAGGACAGGGAGGAGTACAAGGAAGAAAAACTGAAGAAAGCAAATATTGTTTCACTACATTTTCATTTAGTCAAAAAAAGCACACATTTTTCATTAAATGTTTCCAGAATATTCTCTGCTGGTTTAATTTGACGTTTGAGAAGATCGGAGTGGCCCCGCTCTCAGACTGTTTGTCTGTATGGAGGCTGCCAGTGGAAAGGGCCGTTTGTCAAAACACGTCAATTGATTTTACAGGGCAAAACATCTGTAGCACTTACTAGTTTAACAAATGGGTTTTTACTTAAAAACAAAAAAAGAAAAGAGGAGGGGCTTTATTTATATGGTCTTTTACTTGGGAAAAAATGATATGAAAGCAGTAACTCATTTGACAGAGTTATATCAGCCCCCAGTCCTCTGTGCATGATTAAAGGCAAAGACCATGAATATACCTAAATTATGACAGCATATAGCTTAACAAAACACTTTGTCATTATTTATGTTTGCAATGCCTATATCAGTGAATGTCTTTGTCTTCATTATGTTGATATACAATATTGATATATATCTTACAGAAACCAGTTTTAGGGATGGTTTTTTTTTTTAAACTTTACAAAAAAAAAGTGCAATCATGACTGCTGGAAAAGTTACTCACTGATAGACTGCATGAGTAAGACCCATTTCAGATGCGACATGAACATGCAAGTTCTTAATTTCATTAAAGAAAACCCCTTTGGCTTTCCACATTTCTCTTCTAGATGTCTAATCCAAGGTAACTTTTTAAAAAGAAAATGGGAACTTTTGTTCTTCTTCCAGCTCTCATACTTACAAAAGTCGACCGCCTGCTGGTACATTTGCTTTGATTTAGTAGCTTAAATTTACTCCGCCTGCTTATCTTTCTTTTTTACAAAGAAATAAAGCACCCCAAAAAGTGCAAATTGTCTATAAACTGCATAGGAAAGATATTTCTGAAACTCTTCCTCTTCCCCTCTTAGATTTTCCTTGGTTCATGTAAAGGAAATGATATTATTATTTACATTAGAAACATTGTGGTGAAGCCACTGTGGTCACCAGGACCAAAAATCTTTTGTGATGTAGATTAAACAAAAAAAGAAAAAAACATTAATGGCACTGCACATATAGACACAAATTTTACTATTTTCCAAACTATTGCGATATCACAAACCAAACAAGGAACTTCAGTTCTATCCATGGTTTTTCCATCTCCACGTGCTAAGACAATAACATTTCCCTAAGCACCAGGGTAGACTGAGTCTAGAGTGAAGTACACTTTCATTCTGCTGGAGCTGTGTAAGAGAGAGGCCTTAAGGGGTATGAAAGAAGGCCAATGTCCTCAGGTGCATAAATTAAGACCACAACATTACATTTTCAGCTATGTACCAGAGTACAAGTGTCAGCATAGTGTGAGTTTGTGCTTTTAGAACTGCTCTTAAAGCTATATATTCTTTATTTTATTATATGGTTCTGCCAAGCTGCTTCTCTCAAGAAGCAGAGTTATTCTGTTCCTTCCTTCATCCTCCTGGTTGCTGTATAACTTCTGCCCTCACATATTTTGGCTTGTCTTTCTCTTCCCTGACACGTCCAAAGAATTTCTAAGGTTTACTGGACAGAAACTTTGCAAATCCAAAGAATTTTTACTTCTAACACCATACCCCAGCAAAAATCTTCATGTCTATTATCTGACTAAAACATGCAAAAAATTTTAAATTTTAACAAAGAGATTTGTGGAGCATAACAATTGATAGGTAAAGCTTACTGTTATGCTAAATGTATGAAAAGAACAAATAAATGAACTCATAGAATAACTTTCCCTAATATCACGAAATTCTACCTAGCCATTATTTCCAACCTTCCTTTTTTTCCTAGAAATTATTTGCTATTACATATGTGTTATTTTATGGCTGAATCAATTTTTACAATCTTTGATATGATTTCAGGCTTCATTCTGTTTCCCTTCCAATAAAAAGAAAGCACATTTTCAAAAGAAGCGTAATTACTAATAGAAATATATTTCCATGCTTTTTCTGTGAAATAGTCATCCTTCTTTCCCATCATGATTTTATTTTTTTTTCCTTTTCTCAAAACCCTTCAAGACATAAAATGTTTATGATCCATTTTACACCTAAATCATTTTCCTCCGGCTCTGCTAGTAAGCTAAGATGACATTACATCATGAGCTATGGATAAATTAGATGAGAATTGAACTGGAACAGCTAATGAGAGTTTTTACTAGAATGTTAGTGGGCTTCTATGGCTGTTGCATGCATTTATACCTATCTGGGACAGGGTTTTTCTTCTTTGAACCTCTAAACTAATAGCTATATTAGAGACACACCACTCAGCAATGCAGCTACTAGACTGAGTGAAAAATCCAGTCCCTCCTGTTTCTGAAGAGTAACAGGTCTGTTAAGAACACAAATGCCAATTAGCAAGAAAATTCCCTGATGATGTATGAAAGATTGAAAGCAGATCAGTAGCAGTGAGACATACATTTGTAAACACATACACACAAAGCCATGGGAATGCATAGAGATGATTTATAATTTGATTTTTAAATTCCAACACCATTAGAGCAGCTTGAAAAAAAGCTCTGATGATAAAAACGCTGTGGAATCCATAAAAAACTTGCTGAAGTTGAAGCAAAGCCAAGTGCTGTTAGAGCACTGGGGATTACACCTCTGTTATCTTGTGAGATTCAAGGCTTCATTGTACAGTCCTAACCTATGCAAGCAAAACTGTAGAATAGTGAAAAAGCTCACACCTCTAGTACTAAAGTTCGACTAGATGCCACAGATCTATTAATAGAGCTTTTAAAACCTAGGGAGGGTCTCTGTACTGTCTAAGGCACTGCTCCCAGAGTTGACAAGGTCAGCTAAAATTCCCGTGTGAATTCAGCGATTGTAGTTGCAAGAGCCAAATTCCTCCAGACACATCTAAGGTACCCTGGCATGAGAAAGTGATAAAAGAGCCACAAAACCCATCTTATCTCCTTCAAACCTGAAAACACCCTTTGAAAGTTTTTTCCACCTTGTTGTGTTCCCTTTCATTTGACCATCAGCCAAATCACGCAATAATCTCAACAGCTCCTATTAGGGGTAAGTGGATTTACGTCATTGCTTTCCCCAGAGGAAACTAGATCACAGCAGGTTGCTAACATGCTTTCTAGAGCTGATGATCAGGTCACATACAATAAAAAACTTTTGAATTTTATTCTGTTTTTTGACTTTCCTCATTTAAACTCTCAAGTGAACTGTGTTTTCTTTCAGTAATAACGAACATTTGTGACAGTGGAGAAGCCAGAACAAACCCAGTCAGGGAAATTCTATGTAGTTATGCTAAACAAGTTTTATTCACAGGTTTAGGTTTTCTATGAAAAGGGGTACAAGACGTCTTCCTGCCCTGGCTTTATGCATTATTATATATATTACTGAAAGTAATGTATACAGTACCAAAATGTTGCCGTATTCTTAAGATGATTTTTCACTCATATTCTCCTGGAATGAAAAGCAGTTGTGCAGCTTTCAAGTCATAACAAGCGGATCAATGCTTATTGTGTGAAATGTTTTCCTTTACCATCATATGATGAAAACCAGCCAGTGCTGGTAGGTAACCCACTATAAGTAATTCAGTCATCAGCCATTATTTAGGGCAAGTGTTGACCCAGCCTCAGACAAAATCCATATTGTTCCCTTTTTTGTTCCTCTCACTCTCTCTCCCTATGTTTAGTTATGATATGCAAATTGTACATGAAAAGAAAAAATCCAAGGTAATTCACTCCTTTCCAGCTGCAACAGTTGGAGCTGGCAACAAGTCATAATAAAGTGATGTTGTGATTAAGCCTTTTTGATTATGCTACTTTTGCAACATAGTATGAATTTAAGAAGCAATCAGTGGTTTGTATGCCTATTTCATTTCTTCAGAAGTATATGTATGCCTTTCCTTCTTTAATGCTTTTAAACAACTCAGTGCTAGTTGGCTGTGACAGCCACTTTAGACTTTTAATGTGACTACAAAAACATATTTCTCATGTGCTGCATTGCAGTATCCAAGCAAAAGTGACCCAGGCACTTCTATCTTCTGTAGCCTTTTATGAAAAGTCACTGCAGCATCTAAACAAACCACTTATTACTATTCCTATTCCTATTTATTGCCAATAAATTGATTGAAGCCCATCTTATAATACAAAAATAGCAAAACCAGCAAAAATTCAAAGCAACAGAAGTGTCTCCTACAGTATCATCTTTCTAACTGTCAAAATTTAACAAAATTCAGATAGTCATTAAAAAAGAGATTTATATACTTCTAAAAGCTATAGCTGAAAAATTGGGTATATTTTTCACAAAAAATATGGTATCACTGTTGCCATCAAAAGTCAGAAATTTTCAAAACATGAGAGATCTTGTTGAGACGTTGTGAGAGATCTCAAAACAGGAGATGAAAAATCTGCTGTGTGTTACTCCAGAAGTAATGTTGTCTCTGAGGACCAGAGATTCAGTGTTAGGAACATCACCATATTTGGAACCTAGATGGTAGGGATATGCATATTTCCATGGAAACACAGCTAAATACAAACTAGAAATTTAACAGGTCACCAGTATCTAGTGACCAGGTCCGAGATTTGGCTGAACCAAGCAAAGATCACAAGAGTGCAGGGCCATCCTGCCGCCAAGGACTACTACACCCTTCTCTACTGTAGAGGCTTAGTCAGGAACTGGTTGACAAAAAGGTGCCAGTGGTACAATTATAGGCTCTAATTCACCTAAGGGCTACTCCAGGGGGTACCCGCAGCCATAGAAGCCAGCAGCCATATCATCCAAATCATCACAAATACATTAATATAATTGCTTTTTTCTTTTTTTAAACCCGATCTTCTTCAGAAACGTTTCACCGAGGCATTCTCTTAAAAGCTTAGAAATCTCACCCAAGGATTGTCTGATAAAAATAACCTTTCTATGCACCTCATCAGCATGGAGCTCTTTTCTGCTGCTTAGCCCTTAGCCTTTGCCAATGTTTTGCTTGCCAAGGAGGTATGTTGACCAACGTGATGCAAACAAGAGGTTCCATGTGCTTTCCCTCCTTACTTGTAAATAGCTCTTATTTTTACCCTGGGAGCCAATGTATCCACTTTCAGACACCTATTGCCTCTGATGTGTGGTTTTATATTTGGTGATGAGAGACCAACCATAGCAAAGCAGACAAGGCCATTCATAATAAAAAGAGTTATTCTGGGGTCTTATTTAACGAATGCCAATTGGCAAAAAGTAAGAATCAATTGATTTCTCAGAGGAATCTCAGAGGAAAAGTCCTTTTTACTGCTAAATGCTATCAGAAGTGTGGATTCAAATTGCTCTCAAATGCTCTGAGAGCTTTGGAACAAAATAATTGTTTTATAATATACACCAGTGAGTTTATGTGCTAATCTACACTAATATTAAGAGGCTGCAGACACAAACCTACATAAAGAAGCATTATACTCAGATATAGGAAAAGACAGCTTCTGCCCCAGAGACCCTGTCTGGGACAAGACAGAAATTTGGAGTGCAGTTATGGAAAATAACCTAGAACAAGTATTTCAAATTATCCAACTTCACACAGTTACCCGGCCATAAATATACCTGGGGTGGTTTGGTCTACACAAATAGCATAAAGAAATTACTCCCAGAGAATATTTAATTTTGGCTTTTCTTTTTAAAAATTATTTTTTCCTGTTAAAAAAAATAAAATATTGCTCCTGGTTGGGATGACCTGAAAAAAGCTCCCCTGGCATAAAGCCAGCATTGACTGCTCACTGAAGTTAGTAAAGAAGTGATTATGCAAGAGGGAAACAAAGCTGAGGACTCTAACTCTGTTTCAGTATTGGTGGGTTTTCAAACAAATTAAAACATATCATTCTACCTTGTGCTCGCAGGAAGACGTGTAGATTACGTAAACCATAAAATTCACATGTTCCAGAATAGGAGCCAACATGCCCCAAGTGGAGGGAGACAACACCTCTCTTTGAAGAAAGACTTTATAGGAGAAAATGAGGACTTTCTTCAATTTTAAAGCCTCTTAAAATAAATGCTGAGATTATTAAAAGAAAAAAAGCACCCTTCACACCTGGTGCTATTAGTTCCTGCAGAGCTGGCTACTGTTGGATGAGTAGGTACAGAGAAGAGATGCATGAATATTCATAACACTAATAGCAAAAAGCATGCTTTTTTTAAACTGTCTTCCAGATCACATATTACCCACAATAACTTTCTATAAAGCATGGCTTGGTAGCTACCTGCTCTGAACATATTTCAGTCCATAGGCTGAGTCAAAAGTCCTTTGCTAAGGGCATAAATACTTTCTTGTACTTCAGTGGAACCTGAAGAAGGGCCTTACCCCATGGAGCAGAGAGGATCAACTTTCAGGAAGTCAGGACATCGAAGGCACTATGTAGTTTCACTTTGTTCCCAGAGTACTGAACAGACAAACAGGCACATTAAGACCAAAAGTAAAAATTTTTGTAACATTGGAGGTAAAATGACATATCTGCTCAAATGGAGTTTGGCTAAACAAATTTTAGGGATCTGCAATTAAATACCAGAAATAAATGTAACCTTGCCATTCTGAACTTTGCCTTTGATGTTTGAAGTGGTTGAACTAAGGAGAAGAGTTTAGTAAAATTATGGGCTGGTCTATCTACAGGCATGTCCTTTTCCATGTTCTTAAGTCATTATTTATTTGCTACAGGATACTTAAAGTGACTTCTAACTAATCAGCATAAAAGAATATTTATTCTCTCACAAACATACGTAAACATCTTTTCTGAATAATTACATGGTTCTCAGAAAGCATTTTGTATGTCTCTATCACTGTAATGTATCGATGCTCTGAAGAACATATTACTTAGACTGAAGGATTTTAAAAACAAACCTATGCATCAGCATAATGCACAACTGAAAATGGTTAATAGTAAAATATGAATTGAGGAAAAAATACTCCACAAAAGAAATTTTCCTTTTGTTTTGTTTCAAGGAACTGCCAAGAAATAAAAGAATCAAAAAATTGTATGACTGAGAAATGTATTTGCAGAATTAGGATGTGAAATTAAAAGCTACAAGAGGAACTTTGGTTACAGTGGGTAACTCTTTGGTTTTACACACTTTAGAACAAGATTCGCACTGAAACCTGACCTGTGCCAGAAAAACACCCAAACCAGATCTGAAAGTTCGTGCTGTGTCCTTTCTGAAATTCAGAATGGCAGTTTAATGAAGGTTTAGTTAAAAAACACCTTCAAAATCCTAAAATAAAACTCTTCAGATTAGGCTTTAAAATGAATGGTTGGGAAAAAAAGCTCACCAAAAAAACCCCAGCAATTCTGGACCCATGTATCCAGCTGCTCCAGAATTCTCTAATGATTTTTCCTATAAATGCGGAAAGCCAAGAATTCATACATTCACTCCATCTTCCTTTTGCTCCTGATTTTAAAGTTAGCTTGAAGTGAGAAAAGGAGGTAACCTGGGAGCTTGTCTCCCACCTGGAGTACTTCCCTCCAAATTCTCTCATCATTCATGTTCAAAATAAATCTTAATCTCTATGATTTATTTAACTTAATTTCCTGGTTCTTACCCAAAACCTACAATAGCTTTCATGCCTCTGTTGCCTTTTTGAAGCTACAGATGCAAATTTTGCATTAATATGCTATTTGCAGAGACCACTGTAATTTAAAACCTGTCCTGAGTTGTTACAGCATTCTCACCATCATCACAGACTTCACAAATCCCATCCGTTCTGTACATAAGTATTAAAGCTGGTAGCAGAATGCTTGATCTTAACCACCTCCCCCTGCATGTTTTATCAGCTCTGTCACATCTGTGCCAAAAATCTTCACTTGAGTTCAATCAAATTGGCCCTAGCAATTTAAACACCGTTAAGTATTTTGAACAATGCAAACTCATTTCTGCCTACAGCTTTTCTTGCTCATTTCAACAGCAAAAAAATCTTTAATCTGAAATGTTCATAATTCTAGCCTTGCCCAAGGGTGCCATAGACAGGTTTACGGTTCTGAGGACTTCCATATTTTACAGAAATGCTGCACATCTGCATATAAAATCAAAAGAGAAAGAGTCTGGCATTTTAAATGATAGTTTTCTATGCTTATATAGTTTCTGTTCTCTCAGATTTTGATGTGCTCAGTGAAGGTGATCACCTTAAATAGTGCAAAAGAATCTCTGACTTGTATTTCCCTACTGGAGAAAAAAATCATGTATAACATTTTTAAAAAAAAGTCTAATATCTAAAAACCTGAAGATTTCAGATTCACCTAGACAACCAGTTTCTAAGTCTAAGTTTGGACCAAAAGACTTGCAAAAAAAGACAGTCAATTAAAGGTCACTGAAACTACTACACAGTTGGTAGTTTGCTCTATGGAATTTTTTCTCTAAAAACTATTGGCTATCCAACACATCACTGTTTAAAGTAAAATAGTTAATTTTTATGGTTAGCTCAGTTCACCACTAAAAGAAAACCTAATCAAAACCAGGTTGACTTCTCATTTAATTTCTATCCAGAAAAGGATTTAACATTAGGAAGATACTAACCACATTGCTTATCAAGGCTTTTGTCCTAAAATCCAACCCAATAAAAACAGAAAATATGTAATGATATTCATCCTAATTTTGCCTAGCTAGAGTCTACTGGCAAATGGAGTAGTCTCCTACGGAGATGTATAGAAGTTCCACATATTCGACATGTGGCTACCTCAAATTTAATGTTTTCCAGGCCTCTGGCATTGAAAACAACAGATTTAACCTTTTCTGCATGAGAGGTAGGAACTGCTTAAGAATGACATTAGTCTGTGGGGACTCCAGTAAGTCTCAGGGAAAGGGGACAAGTTTTCCAGCACATCCATAAGGTTCTCACAGTGTTCCAGAAGGATGTACAGGCTGCAAATGCTAGTATTTCAGAGTGGAACGGGAGTTGATGCAATTTCAGGGGGCTCAGAATGAAAGAGGTTTCAAGTGGTAATGTGCCAAATGCACCCTGGGGGCATCGCTGAGGTTCATGGAATTTTGTGGTTTTCCTTGCAGTTTGCTTTTAAATAAGAGTAAATTAGAACCATGACTCCTCTGAAGAATTTCAGCATTACAAGATATGTAATGAAAGTTATATTATGTGCTTCAAGCTCTCTATGGAGGGCAGTCTTTTAATTTTTGATAACTGGGCTTGATGTTCATTAGCATGCCACTGGGTATTTTCATTGGGCACGTCTCTGCAGTTCTTCTGAAATAGCATGTGTGTGTAGATTTTTATTAGAAAAATAGAGAAAAGTGTTTGACTAATGGTGCTGAAGACATTGCATGGCCCCACACATTCATCCAGAACAAGAACGGCCCTATGGCTACAGCATTAGTTTGGGATCTTGGAATTGTTCCATGAATTTCTTGTGCGGCTGTGAAGAAACAATCGACACTCTGGGCTCTCATTCCCTTCAGTAAAGTACGAATAAGACTTCCTTCCCCGATCTGTTCCATTTTGACTACCCACGTGCTTCCAAAGAATACAGCCTAAAAATATTAAGGTTCCTTGGTAGCCAGTGCTGTTCAGAACTACAGAAATATCCCTGTGCTGGATTGGCAAAGGCAGAGGAAGGAGAATGAAGTATCGGGATTTTTAGGGGGAGGAACTAATACAGACAGGAACAACTTGAACCTCAAAAACCTTCAGGTCAGATCTTCAGTTTTGCAGTATGTTTGGTTTCTTACAAGTTATTAGTAAATATAATTTCTTGGGTGAAAGTTGGTGGTATGTTTAGCATCAGCCTGGGAGCAACAGTGCTGTGTTGCTGGGAGCAACAGTGCAACAACTCCTGACAGCAAGGCCTGTGGGTTCAGAGCCACAGAAAGACAGGACAACAGACCTGAATTAGACTTCAATGACAGGATAAGTTCTGAAAGATTGTTTTTCATTTCTCCATGCTGTTGAGTTTCCTGCTGCTGAATGGGATGAAAAGTTGAAGTGATTAAATATTATGGGAAAAGCCACTCTTTCAGTATTTCTGGCCTGACCAGAACCCAAAAGGACCAGCACAGTCAAAATTTCTCTTTTCCATATTTGTGACTCTGCAAATTCAGCGTACGAGACGTGTAAGCATCAAAGTCCAAGTTCTGAGAAGTGCTAAGCACATACAAATCCCCTCAAGCTAATGGGAGTTACAGGTGTCCCCAGCAGTGGCAACAATGAAGATATCAGCACAAGTAAGGGTTGTAGGCTCAGGACCTCATCCAAATCAGACTGAATCTCTAAATTCTTCACAACAAGCTTGTTGCTAAGTTAAACTCTAACTTTTCCTGTGCTTTTGTACCCTTCATTAAGAACAACTCTTTCCTAGCAACAAAATTGGCAATTCAGTGAGCAAATTATCCTCTTTTCCACATTTCAGTGTTCTGGAAAGCACTGCAAGTTCAGCATTGAGCTTTGCCACAACACCTACTAAAGCCTATGGAAAGACTTCCACTGACTTCACAGAAAGTTAGATTAAGTCATGCAGGCTGACAGATTTTTATGGTCTAGATCCTGAGCTGTTGAAAATTCACATCTCTTTATTAACAGTAACAGCAGCTGAGTACCTGGCCCTCTGTTGCACACTGATTTTTCATCTAACATCCTGTAGATCCCCAAGTTTAGCAGAATTTCCCAGCTGGGACCACCATTTTCAGAATGGGCATTTTGCCTCAATACACTACACGTTAAGAACAACTTCTTGAGTGTTCATCATAAATGACTTTCAGAAATAGTACCCCTGCCTCGAGCTACTATACCTCTGTAGACAATAAAGAGCTCTGTTCTTTCCTCCCTTCTTTCCACTTGAGAGGTATACAGGTCTGTCAGACTTCAGTCACTGGAAGTACTTTGTTTCCCTAATTAGAGAGGATTTCATTGATACACATATAGACCTTTTTATTTCAAATAGAAAAAAAGAAAAGTCAAATGTGCATTATTACAGTCAATGTGAATTTACCAAATTGTTCCATGATGCTATGCATGATGGTACAATAGAACTGGAAATTACCTGCATTCACAGAGACAATCGGGAGTTGCAACCCTTGATGATGTGTGGCAGACCGGTCCCTTAAACAACTGATCCACTGTCCACCATATTTTGGCTTTTTCTTTGGGACAAGTGGACCTCAAAACATTCAGAGATTTGGATCTGCTTGTGCAGGCATCCATAATCTGAAGGATGTGGTTTTGTGTGTTTTATTTAATTGTTTGTACTGCTTAGCTGAACACTCTTGGTGAAGGATTTGGCCTAGAAGGAGGATAATGTGTTTCATAATTTCCCAGTGTTTGCTCATTTCTAACATGTTAGCACAGGAAGTACAGCAATACAGCAAGAAATATAATCTTGGCAGCATTTTCAGCACATCCCAATTCATTAGGATTTTCTCAAACCCAGCAAATACTAATATTGAATATTGAATAATAAGTGGTCGTACATAATGGTCAAATAATCTGATCACGCTATGCTGACTTGCAGTTTGTATTTCCACTTTTAGGCTTTGTTCTAATTCAGGTTTTCATTACAAATGCCCTGCAATTTCTCTATACATTGTAAAACATTGTGTGCAGTGATATTATTCATAGCTGTATTGCTCTCAATTGTGGCACATTCAGAACAGTATATGTAAATATAATATAAAAATATAAAATAGCGATGCAGAACTTGAGGAAGAGCCCAGGTCTTAAAGTAAAGCAGTGAAAAGGAACACACACATATTTAATTTCATAATCCTCAGAAAATACTCTGAAGATCAGCTACTTTTTTTTCTTTCGTGTTTATGAAGGAAACTGTTTTTTATTCCAATATTTTAACTCTCCTGGAATAAGACCAGAAGAAAGTTAGAACAAGGGGCAACCAAGCGGTACCCAGTTCTTTATACTAGCCAGGGTAAGTGAAAAATGTGCATAATGAGTAACTGTATACTGTACTTTAAGCGCTGTTAAGAGCAGGTATTAACATAAACTAAAGGAGAGTCTGTGTATCACTTCAATTTTAAGGATTTTAGAAGAGCTTAGAAACATCACTGAAAAGCAACTGCAGTCTAACCGAAGAATCCCATTCATCCCAGTGAGGTTTGAAACAGATCTTACCATTAAAATTATAATAGCCATTCAAATGTCAAAATTTATATTTGTACACAAGTCAAGCTATGCGTGATAAGATTAGAAACATTTTCATGTTAATGTGAAGACAGACTCTGTAACAAGAGGACATTTAGAAAGCCCAGCCGGAACAACAGGCTCTTAAACACAATAGTATTAAAACAAAACAAAACAACTAAAACCATGGCAAGGTAGATTTACCACTTTTGCTGAGAAAGGAAGTATGCATACATGAATGTTATATAAAAATTACAGACGTTTTCTTTGATCTGTTAACAAGAAAACTAAACAAGCTGGTGGATATTCTCCAAATAACTTGTCGTTATTGGATTTTTTTTAGATGACTGAATTCCTTCCCAAAAAGAACAAAGATGGGTCCTGTGGGAGAAGAGACCTGAAAGCCAGAAATATTCTCTCTTTACACACCCCATTGTTAGATGATGCCCAAGGTTAAGAGTTTTGTAGGACTAAAGACAAAGACCAATTATTCCATTTCCCTCATATGACTTCATATGAATAGCAACAGGACTGTGGTTTAAGCACTGTGGAGTGCACTTCATTGGCCGTAACATAGTGTCACAGAGCGGCATTAGGCAGCAGGACTGCTGAACAGCTCTCACCTATTAGTGACCCCCACAAACTACCCATGCTTAAGACTCTAAAAGCACAAATACTCCCCCTACTTCCAGGACTTTGGCGGTGGCTTTATCCTTGGAGGAGTTATCAAACCCTTCTCTTTAAACCCCACAGCCTCCCACCTCTACAACCTTCAGGCTCTGCTTGCCTGCAGAAGCTGGTCCCTGGCCTCCAGCCCCACCACCTGAAGCCTGCAAGGTTGGTCAGGAGACAAGGTAGACCCAGACTGTCCATCATATTTTACAGCTGACAGCTCCTATTGGGTGAGGGCGAAGAGAAGGGGCCTAGACAGGCCTACGAAAAATAAAGTTAATGATTTCAGGTAATAGTTTCTTGACTGTAAATGGTGGGTTCTTCCTTATGTGACAGATATTTCTTTCTCCCTCCCCATCTCAGCCTCCACCAAGAGGACAGATGAGTCGCTCCACAGACAGGCATGGTCCAGAAAACTGGCCAGCCGTTTGCATGTCCAAAGGCGAGTAAAGTCCCTGCCTTGTCCTGGACCTTCAAATTAACTGACCGAGTTTAATACTTTTAAATTAACCCTAAGTTTAAATTAAACCTAAGGAAGTTATCCTGGTTAGTTAATCGCTCACTGCACATGTCTGACCTTGGCCTTTGCATAGAACTCTGTGGCAATCTCATAGGTGCAGGACTAGGTCTCCCACATTGACCAGAACCTGACCAAAGCTGTCTCATTTGGTCAGAGGGCAGGCCTTGGGGAGTATAATGTCCCCCTGAGCACAGATGTGAAAAACAGTGACAGTAGCACCAACAGCGTTATCAGCAACAGTGACACGAAGAGCAGAGGCAGCAAGGAGCACATTATCACAGAAGTATGAAACAGCAGCTGCTGGTATCTAACAGGCTGTGTCTTCCTTTAAAAGAGGGTAAGGCTTTGACATGTGTCACCTGCAGAATAGATGTGCTGGGAGGATGGTACACACCAGCGGTCCAGTGCTCTCAAAGGAGGTGGTTTTGATGGGATTTCCTTTGCATCCATACTTGGAGTCTTGCAGTTGGCACTCAATGGCTCCCCTGGTGAAGTCAATGCAGTTTCCCTCCCACTTACAGTTTTTCCAGGAAATAAGCTCTCTACAGATGTGCAGTGCACACATAATACTGGCAGCTCATGTTAACCTCATTGCCGCTGAAGACAGGATATGTATGTATGGCCCTGGAACCATAATGTACAGCAACAAATCAAATCCTGGTCTTTCCTTTGCAACACACCAGTGGGTATTTTGGGAACCCACTACAGTAGGTGCACCTACTGAGCCTTAGAGAGTTCTGTAGGCCTGTAAAGACAGTGAGATAGTTATTGAGTCAGGGTTTGCTCCAAGCAGTACACAAGTAGGTAGCCTGTCCTGGGAGCTGCTTGATGAATGAAGGTGGTAGAGGAGTGTCTTTCCTCAGTGAGTGGTGTGCAGATCAGGTCTTATGTTCAGGCATTTCACACCAACTCAGTGGTCTGCCCCATCTCCTGCTTCAAGATTCCTGACTGGTACTATTAAAAGGTAATGTCACAATCGTACTACTTATTCCTCCATACCTCTTCAACCTTTTTTATTCTGTGAGTTAGAAAGACAAATTAACACCGGAATGTCATGTTATGCTTGAATTAATCATTATTATTTCCCAATAGACTGATTGGAAAGATTACTATTGTCTTCAGACTTTTTATTAGTAATACTAAAAGAATTCAGAAAATCCAAGTACATCCTGCTCCAACTGAGTACATTCAGTAACTCCAAATGATTCAAATGATTTGGAAGGCAAATATAAAAGGGAAATAAGCATGAATGAAGCAAGGGCACTAAAGTAAAAAAACCCCAAACATACTGTATAAATAGCGATAAGATCATCATCAGATTCAACAGTATGCCACATACTAAAGAAAAGAGGGAACAAACAATTAAGGGTGCAGCCTGATTCTACACCCATTTACATCTCAGATTTAAAAGTTAGTATTTCTTCCACTGACAGGGAGCCTTGCTGTTAGCTAACTGTACTTGGATCCTTTAAAAACTGGATTGACATCACTAATAAAATTTTTTCGTCATACCTGATTTTGCAAATTCTGTATCACAATTTCTCTGCATGAGTTATGTTTGTAGCTTGTTTCCAATTTATCTTACCTAGTTAAACAGAAAATGAAATAAAAGAAATTCTTCCATTTGAGCTCTGGTTGAATCACAAATATATTCAAAATGTAGACCATATACAGTGTCCTGGAAACATCATTCTTGCACAAACAGAAAAAATAAGTATGTTCAGTAAGGTCATGTAAATACCACTAATATCTGACACTGACTTAAGCTTGGGATATTTTTTATCATTTCTGTTTTTCAGAAGGCCCATCTACAGGGACTATCTTACCGATGCATTCTAGGTGGAAAAGGTCCTAACAAGTCATTTAAATGACTGTGGCTTCATAAGTCTTCCTGTTCAGCAATGAAAAATGTTCAAAAAAAACTTTACTTTTGGTAGATGGGTGCTATCACTTTACAGCCTAGAGTGCCAAACAGTATATTTCAAAGGATATTGTAAGTAACTAATTATCAGGCAGGACTGTGAGATTAGCGAAAAAGGTGTTGGAATGCAGTAACGAGTACAGAAGGGCAGAGCTTAGTTTGACAGAAAAATTAACACACCAAATATTAGATTCTGCAAGCATAGTGCTAGGTGCCTTAGACTTCCCACTAATTTTAAGAACAATGGAGTAGTGAATATAATTTGGAAATTCTATGATTAAAAATGTGACAAAAGACTTGATTTATGTACTATGTTCTACACAAAAAGAGTGAAACTAAAACTTTGAACCATCACAGACATTTATGTGTATAAAAAGGATACTTGCATAACCAATGTCTTCCTTCATACATTTCCTATCTGCTGTATACACCACTGTCATAACAACACTCAGTCATTTTACCCAAAATTTTAATTAACATTTGGGATAAAAGGCATCTTCTTCTTCCTTGAAAAATGCTGTGAAATGCAGAGAAGAAAATGAGATTTATATTGCTATGAAATTCCTCCTAGCTGTACTTTATATAATCAAGTCAAAAGTACATCCATTATCAAGTAAAAAAAATTGTTACATTTGACTCAAAAAGACACTTCAGAGTTCTAAGTCCACTGTGATTCACAGTTATTTAAAATATTTCAGAAAATGACTGTGAAAAAACCCTAATACCACTATCACTAAAAATATAAATATCACTTTTCAAATCATATTAAATATGAATGAAGTCTCTCTAACCTTTTTGTGAAGTCTTGCAAACCTTCAGTCTTTTTCAGTACGCTATTTCAATGCTATACAATCTCTTTTGTGAATTTACAATATAACAGCAACAACAATAACAATAAAACCAAATTTGTAAGGCCTTATTACGCTTTCACTCTTCTCTCCAAGCCCCATTTATTGGTTTTCTTCCTTTCTGAAACTACCATCATAATATACCAAAGGGAAGGTTTTGCACAGGTTTGCTGTGAGTAATTTTCATACATATGGTTTCTACTTCAATATATCAGATTTTCAAGTCTGCAATGCCAAAGAAAGCAAATGCCAAGAAACTGCACATTTGCAAAAAATGCTTACCATGCTATTTGATTATTCCTTTACAATGATATATGACCAAAGCTAGACATTAAAGTTTGTATGAAATGCCATCTACAGAGTACAGACTAACAAATGAAGGCTCCAATACTGCCAGTCAACATACAGAGACAGCATTGCTCTCTTGATGCCCACGCAAAGTCCTATTAAATTTCAATGAACCTCCTTGCATGATTCCACATGCTCAGCAGTCTGTAGGATTAGGGTTTGGCTAGGCTATTTAGCAGTCACTGATGAGCTTCAGGCCCACCATCTTGCAATGAAGTCCTTGTAGACAAAGCTCACCAACTGCGATGGTTGCGTCTGTGCTACATTGATTGCGGGATCCCAGATTCAGGCTGGATATTAACAGAAAATACCAAAACTACTGTGCTTTGATCTAGCAATACTTCTCACCACGGAGTTCCAGGAGATGAGCATGAAGAACAATCACTCATGCAATGCTTTCATCCTTCATGGAGGTAACACATAAAAGCACGCAAGACACACATTAAACACAAAATGGACACCTTACTCTCCAGTTGATTGGTTGCCATTTTTTATCAGGTATTTTTTATTCAGACTAAATGTGGTTAATTTTTCTAGAATGTATCCCAAAAGAAAACACCATCCATTCTCTTTGGGCCAAGATGTGATCATGGTCAGAACCTTTGGAGAAAAAAAAAAAAGCAAAAAAAAAAAAGCCAGTCTTACTATAAATGAATTACAGAAAAATATCTAAACCACAAAATCAATGTTAATAAATGCTGGGGAACTCTCAAGCAGGACATCTAAAAGTCACATTCATATTAATTAAATCAGTCTTATTTGAGTTTTTCTTATATTCATCCTTAAATTTTTATAATTAGCTAGCAACATAAAGAATGAGGGAAATTAGGCGACAAACACTGTTTTTCTTGTGGTGACTTTCCCATGAACCTAAACTGCCAGAATAACTATGCTCAAAATAACAAAAAATTACTTCTGTGGTCTTCTCAAGATCATTTGCAGCATTTTAATATGCTAAATCTGTATACCCTTGCTTACTTACTACTAAATATAGCACATTGTTTTGCTGTTAAAAATAGACTTCTTTATTAATCATGTACACAGTACAATGGCGGCACACTGTCTGTTCTTGCACACATAATGGGTCGTATTTTCTAGCAACAAGCAGACTTGGGAAGAAAATAAACCTGAGGTAACTATTTACAGTGATTTGTGGTAAGCACTTCATGGTTCTTGTTTATTTCCACATCAGAAAGAATGTTCCATCTGCTTCAGGTACAAAGGGATTCCTCAGATATGATACTTCAGCACTGAAGTAATGTGTCACTTGTAATACAATGTACAATTGGAAAATACTGCCAAAACCTCAGCTGCTGTAACTCTCTACAGTCAGTGGAATGATGCCAATTTGCAATTGTTAGGTACGTGGTCCCAGTGGTGTAAAACGCTACATGACAAAATAAGATGCAATATTATTGATTAACTCTTTCATGCTATATGTATAATAACCAGTAACGTTTCCAGAAATTCTTATCCACTTCTCCCTAGAAATATGGAGGCAGTGTATTGCTTAAAGCACTGCTTTTGAGGGTGGCCTTTCCCTTAAGTAGAAACATTATCAGATAGGCAGGAGAAACCCATGCTAGAGCCCACAGAAGTTAAATGCTCAAAGCCATGATCAGAACTGGTATCTTTATGCAAGGTTTGATTTTATTTTTTTGTAAAATAATGTCTTGAAAATATTGTGACCCTAACACAGAAACTAAAAAGGGCATTGAATACTCTCAAGGAGGAAGAATAATCCTCCTTCCACTTTTACTTCAAAGAAATCAAAAACATTTAAATTAGAATTAGCCTGGAAACATAACTTTTGGCAATAAAATCAGATAGTAAGCCAGAAACTTAATGCAGTAATGGGGAAGATGGCCTTTCTATGTCACAGTCCACGCTACCCACGCTACAGCACCTGCCACTCACTATAAAATTTAGGTGACAGCAAGTATCTGAGGGAAGTAAAAAGTCAGCCCAACCCCAGTAATCCAACATGTAACAACATTTGCCTGCAAATTGGGAACACTTAGCTATAACTGATGTGCTGAGAGGAAGCAAACCCAGAACATTACTTGAGATTTCCATCAGAGACCATCCGAATTTTATGTCATCTCAAGATGTTTGTCCAACAGAACTGCCATTTTGCTTTAAGTTACGTAGACAGTTGGTATTAACTTAAACACAATGTCACTAGCAGATATTAAACCAGTGAATCTGCCTCCACTTAGCATGTGTAAAAGAAAAATTACATGGAAAGAATCCAGGGACTGTAAGCTTCTAAAATCTTTTTTCCTTTTATTACCAATCATTAATCTGAGAGATGTCATCCAACAAGTTGTTTATTTAGCTCTTGATCTTTAGATATGAGTCATCATTTTATAGATGATTTTTAATTTCTCTTTGGCTAGTGTTGTTTATAGAGTTACTGGAGTAAATGTTTTTATGGCTTTTAGGCCTGACAAAAGTCTTTGCCCTGCAAGCAATTATACTTCTGTAAAAATGCCTCCAGGACCGGAGCCTAGAGGGTTTAGCCCATATTCTTTCCCACGTAGCTAAAGCCCCAAAAATGCATGCTTTAAGCAAATTATTCTTGATCAGGTGATCAGGTTTTTGTGGTAAGTAATACTCGAATACTTGAGTTTACCTTTAAAGCAATGACACAGAAAAAGCTTTACATATAAGAAAACTTATGTTAAATGTAGGTACGCACAAATACATATAGTTATCATAGACACATATAT
This sequence comes from Phalacrocorax aristotelis, assembly GCF_949628215.1. NCBI lineage: Eukaryota > Metazoa > Chordata > Aves > Suliformes > Phalacrocoracidae > Phalacrocorax > Phalacrocorax aristotelis. The sequence goes on along the minus strand of NC_134276.1, from coordinate 104,736,328 downwards.
AAAAAAATGGTTTGCTATTACAGTGCTTTATGAAAAGTTTAACTTAATAGTGCTGTAAGTGTGTGATGTATAAACTGAAACATATAGTTGATAAATCAGAGGACATTCTTTAGATAAGTAATAGAGTGGGGAATGAATTCTGCACATTTTGGTTTCACCCTTCAGTGATTCTATCGGCAAGCCGCAAAAATAGGATTCCTGCCATATGTGCTGATGAGATTTTAATACTAATAAGCCTTATATTCAGTTAGGATAAAGCAATGTAGTTTACCAGCAAAGATCACCTCATGATTAGAGATTAAAACACATTTTTTTGCTGCGCTGTATGTCCTGGTACATGGAAAGCCACTACCTTTTGCTGGTATTAAAGTGCTCTTCTTTCTTAGTAGGGAACCGGGTATGTAATTAGAAGTCCTGATCAGAGAGGTTATTCATGCTGGAAATGTACCACCTAACCATTTTTTCAGCTTTTTTAAGTGGAAGAAGTGAAGTAACTGCAGGGAGCATGATGTGAAAATACTCCATAGGGCAGCAGCTTGAAGGTGAGAGGATTAAGGGGGTAATTGCTATTGCTGCCTACTGGGACTGATGGCTTTGGTGCTGTGTTGTGGCAGTGCCAACCTCCCTTTATGCCAGGGCCTATTCAAACACAGAAAGGAAAGATGGTGACAACACAAAGTGCTTGGATTTTCCCATGTAAGGCAGGACCTCTTGCCAGGGGACCGTAGAAGAAGGAAGGGGGAGGAAGCTGGAGGATAGATGAGGATAATTACATGGTAAATATTCTCATGCCAGCATTACTCTTGCAGTCCTGGGATATATGCTGGATTAACAAACTGATAGGCAAAATCTTGGGATACAGAGATCTGCTCTGACATCAGGGGGAAAAGGCTGCCTACAACTATTTTGGAGCGGGGAATACTGTGCCTCAGTAACAGAGAGCATTCCTGCTGGACAGAGGTGCCTCAGCAGCTCTGTAGTCCAGGAGTTGCAGCTGCACAAAATCTTCAGTTTCCCTATCCAACCTCAATTTCACACCAACGTGTTAACATTAAGATGAATCCATGCAACTGAAATTTTCCCTGTTTAATGGGCATACAGGCAGGAGTGAATTCTCCACACAGCCAGCCAAAACTACATAGAATCATAGAATGTCCTCAGTTGGAAGGGATCCACAAGGATCATCGAGTCCAACTCCTGTCCTTTCATAGGACAACCCCAAAATTCACACCATATCTCTGAGAGCATTGTCCAAATGCTTATTAAATATTGTCAGGCTTGGCACCATGACAGCCTCCCTGGGGAGCCTGTTCCAGTGCTCCACCACCCTCTGGGGGAAGAACTTTTTCCTCATGCCCAACCCAAACCTCCCCTGGCACATCTCCTGGCACATCTCCCTGCCATCCCCTCAGGTCCTGTCATTGGTCACTAGTATTCCTTCAAGGCCTGCATCCAAGTCATTTATGAAGACATTAAAGATACTAGTTCCATCCTAAGTACTACTAGTACGGCACACTGCTAGTGACTGGCTGCCAGCCCGATGTAACTCCATTTACTATGACTGTTTGAGCCCGACACATCAGCCAGTTGCTCACCCACTGCATTATGTGTTTACCCAGCTGTATGCTGGACATTTTGTCCAGGAGGATACTGTGAGAGACAGTATTGAAAGCTTGACTGAAACCCAGAAAGATTACACTGACTGGCTTCCCTTGGTCAACTAGGTGGGTAACCTTGTCACATAAAGAAATCAAGTTTGTTAAGCAGGACATTCCCCTCGTGAACCTGTGCTGGCTGGGACCACCGACTGCATTGTCTTTCAGGTGTTTTTCAATAACTCCCAGAATAATCTTCTCCATAGTTTTGCCAGGCACAGAAGTGAGACTGACGGGCCTGTAGTTACCGGGGTCATCCGTCACCATTCTTGAAGACTGGGAAAACATTTGCCAGCTTCCAGTCAGCTGGGACCTCTCCAGATTCCCAAAAGCATCTGTCTGGGTGGCTGCATCAGTTCTTGTAGCTGGAGGGGCCACAAGAGATGCTGAGGGCACAGCTTTCTGCTGGATGGATACCATGGCTCCTGCTGTTCTCAGCTCCTTGCAAGTGGGTTGCAGCCTCTGTCTGAAGTGGCAAGGCCATCACTGTCCTAAAGCACCTGTAACTTTATGAGGGGGAAGAAGTGCAGTATTTCTTCATTTGTGGCAAGAAGCCTTCTTGGTGTTTGTTTTTCACAAGAAGTCTCTCTGACAATCATGCAGAACGAGCAATTGGTAGTCAGGCATCTCGTGTGGAGCCAAGCAGATCTAGAGACATCACCATGCACGCTCTGTGCTGTGTCTGCTAGGATATGGAAGGGGCAAATGCTTTATTTTCTCAGAATCTATGAACCATACTTCTTCAGTAATTTCCCCACAAATCCAGAGTTTATTCGAAACACACAAACTGACCAACAGCAACTCCTCTAACCAGGCTTGGTTGTCCTTATTCAGTGCGAATTGTGACTTAGTTCAGTCCCAAACATGCCCCTCTGCCCTTGATGCAGGCAGTAAGAGAACAGCCGATTCCATAACTTTAATGATACATTTCCTGCTTATTGTTCTAGTCCGTCTGTCCTTGCTGTGGGGTTTTTGCCAAAACACTTCAGAAATGTATAAATGTCTTCTATACACAAACACTGTGGGGTTTTTATGACCTATTACCAAATTTATCTCAGGCAGAGTTCTTTGTATTCACACGAGATGATTAAAGGTTACTGGCACTTGACCGGTTTGCGGTGATGAAACATGTGAATTGCTGGATCAGAGGACATTTTGTCTCCAAAGAAGATGTACTAAGTCATTATGAGAGCTGCTCTACAGAGCTTAGTTTGATAATAACTTGGGAGGATAACTTTCCTAATGAATTTAGGCCTAATCCTGGAACTTCTCTTTTACATAAATACTCCCACAGATCTTTGAAAGGAAAGGAAATAGGGGTCACAGGAACACATCTTTCTCATTATGCACTCAAGATCTCTCCCATCTTACCCACGCTGAACAGAGAGTTAATCTAATAGCAGTCTTATTTACATTATGTGAGTCAAACCCCCTCACATGGGTCCCAAACATGCAAAATTTGCCATCAGCTGTATTCACTAATCATGCTAACAGGTGTACTGCACTCAGACAGGGGAGTTATCACAATGTTTGTTAGCAAGTATGGTCAAGCTTTGGCCTCTCACTATCACTACACAGTATTAGGCCACACAAGCAAGGAGCAGGGCCAATTAGCCTACATGGTAAGCTGTGCTAATATCTCTACTCAGGGAATTAGTTTTGCCTTATATTAAACCTAATTGCCTGGAATTGCGATGTTACTTTGCCCTGGACATTGAGCCCACACCTTCCAAACCTAACCAGCAGTTTTTCATGTTTCCTATCTGTTGTAAACTGGTTTTCAGAAAAAAAGACCCCATGTCTCCTTCAACATATATCAGACTGAGCCATGCCTGAATTACGCAGCATTGAACAAGAAGTCAATGTTATGTAAAGTAGTATAAGAGATTAAAAAAGCTAACCATAACATCTGACTAATAATTGGTGGTCATGAAAGTGTCACTTTGGACACTGATATTACTACTGTGGCTTTGATGTGATGCACACATTAAAGCAATAGTAGTAATATCAGGTACCAGCACAAAAGAAATGCTGCTGTTGCTAGGATAGGGACAATCCTGCACACACTAAGAACGAGGGAAAAAGTGGGCATGAAACTGGATGAAAGAATAGAAGAAGGGGTATGTTTTCTTTTGCTAAGCTGTTCTTGCAGCTTTTTTTCTTTTGCTAAGCTGCCAGAGTAACAAAACTGTTCATATCAGGAGAAGGAAAACAACTGAGTACACATAAGAGAAAAAACAAATGTGTGGGATTGTAGTTGTTGCTGAATGCTTTATTCCTCTGGATCAGCACCAGCATATGGAAGAACTAGTACCACAGCAGAGAGCAGTGGGAATTTCCCCAAGATTAACAGCAAGATAGACGCTATTAATTAGAACTTGAAATAAAATGTGTGGACCCATAAATGCAAAAATCCAGAGAGAAGTCTATGAACAGAGAGCAAAAGGTCAACCCACCCTGTTCTGGTGTTCTAAAACACTTCAGGGTAATAACTATGTGATCGTGACACAGGGGTAACTATAACACTCACTGACCTTTCGAAGCAAGCTGCACGTTCTGGACTTCCTCCTGAGATCTCAGAGAATTGAACGTACTACATCTGCATTAGATCACAGTCATGCACACTGGTGCTTTTTGGCTTAACAGGAGAGGTATGTTACTCCTACTGCACTCTCTGTGCTTTAGCCACAGGAGAATGAACAAACAAGCATATGCTATCACACCTAACAATATCTTAGGTTTGCCGTTCAGTCAAAGCAAGACACAACTTGCTGCTTAGATGACATTGGCACTTCATCTTTTACTCTCTCCTTGCTGAATACCACCTATGACTGAAAAACAGTTTCTTTGTATAGCGCATCCTATGCAAGGCTATTCTAACTTCTATTTTCATGACTTAGAGGGGAAGGAAAACCAGAGAGAGACACAGAGAGACAGAGAGGCAGATAGAAGAAAGGTTTCTTCTTAGTTAGAAGTTCAGGAAATATTCTTCCAATCCAGGCAGATTATGCTGGTAGCTGAGAAGCTGAAGAATAGCCCATCATTAAGATAATTTTTTCCCCTTTTTCATCCCTTCACTAGCCCAGAGATAGCATGCCCCTGCAGGGCCTCATTTCTGACTCTCTGACGAAAGCTGAGCAGCTTTCTGAGCCACAAGATGAGATAAAGCTGCAGCTATGAACAGCGGGGCAGAAGCTCTGGCATCTTTCCCTCCCACAAACCTCCATTAAAGGTCAAGCAAACTACTTAGGCCTGCTATTACAGGGATGAAAGAAGAATGGTTTTGCGATATAGATGATCTATGCAAATAAATAAATAAAACACAAGAGACAATTGAGGCTCCTTGATTCCAGTTAGCAAAACGAAAAAAGACAACTTTCATGCCAGACTCCATTTCTGGAATGCTTTTCAACTTTCTGACCTCAAAGACGTACAGTCTAGGAAAGGACGGTTTGAAACATATTGCCTGAGATCAGTGACTGTACAGGCTTTATACAGCAGTAAATTCATTCAGCTTTCTTTTTTCCCCTCTACTGTTCCCAGGTACTTCATCAGGCAGTGTTGCAAGATCTGTCAATAATGTTCATGGTGCTCCTGGGAGTTTGACAGAGACAGTCTATAGTGCATCTCAACACATGCCAGAAATAAAAGGAATCCCAGACCTAGTTCTTGCAATCATTACTACTATAATAGAAAGTAGAAATTAGGAAAGACTTATAACCTGGTAAACGGACAAGTTTTAAAACAGCAAAGCTAGAGTTTGTGCCATCTTCTCAACTGAAGCATCATTACTAGCCATTTGTAGGGCAGAGAGTTGATATTGCTTCTTAAAATATTCATATGGTTCCATTTGGGAAGCTATAAAGATGAAATTAAGATATGGAAAGAAAACCATACTAACTTGCATATTTTCCAGTTTAAAATAAGTATTAAAGATTGCTTTTTTTCCCCTCCACCAGCAGAGAGCTTCTACACAGCCAAGAGAAGACAGAGGCTGCTGCCTGCTTTCTAAGATCCTCCTGAACTACAGGACCATTAACTGTCTTTTAATTAGAAAGATGTACTAAAGCATAAGGAAGCATAGCAGCTTAATAGTTGTTCCTCTCCAAAGCAGAGATGATAGGACAATTTAAAAAAGTAGGCTGATGTCTCAGTACTCTTCAAGTCCAGTCAGCTTGTTTATGACACAGGCACTATGGCAAACAAACAGACCCACCTGGCTGTAAGTTATCTTCTGCCCACAATGAACATTAGAAGATGCAAGGAGGATACTTCCACGCTCTCTGGGAGCAACTTTGCAGTGTCTGTGCGCGTCTCTCCAAGTGATCCCAGAGGCAGGTTTTCCTAGCGATTGTGGACTTCCTTAGACATATTCTGTATTTCTACCAAGGAATTTTAACTAAACCAAAATTAAGCACTCTGAGCTTTTGTCTACATTGTTCAGTAAGGCCAAACACATCCTTATAGCACCACATGCAGAGTACCTCTCCCTCACACGCGCAGCCTCCTGGTCCACACACACACAGAGTAAATGTGACACAACCTAGACACACTAGACGTATTGCCCACGCTTCTATGCGCATGTGTTATAGTCTAGTTATAGTCCTCTATATATATATCCTATAGAGTGTTATAGTCCTAGGCAGTATGCTAAGAGAGAGCAAAGATACTGCACACTTGTGCACAATTTCCATTTAGGAAATCCCAGGGAAAAAAACAGCCAACCAAACAAAAATCCCAAATGTAGGTTGCTCTAGGTTCCCTTAAAGGCAGCCCTAAGCTGCCGTAATTTTTGTTATCCTACATGGTCCATTCCATATTGCCTCTAAATACATTTTATTTACCCATGTCATACTAGCCCACATCCAGTGTATGTGTTTGGTATTGGCAGGAAGATCAGCTCTCGTGGTTTAGATGAGTGCTACCTGCCCAATATGGTCAAGCAGGGACGATGGGGCCAGGTACCTGACAGACTGAGAAAAGTAGTAAGTTAAATTGGCTGCAGCCCAATTTAAAAAACATTTGAGAGAAGTTTACAGGTTAGAGGACACAGCTAAAGTACTTGCCAATGACTATGAGGCCTGTTGATTGCAGATATGCATCTACCAGTTGAAGTTTTAAGTTAAAAAAAAAAAAAGCCTTGCTTGGTCAGACAGACACAGCCTTTGCAGTGAGAATGGAGGACCAAAGCAGCACTCACAGAAACCTCTCCATTTTCAGGTTCTGTCCCCAACACAGACTGAGAAGTACCTCAAACCCCTTCGTACGTTCTTGCAGGACAACCGGGCTTACAGTGCACTCCCTGCATAATTCTGGCATTTTTTCCAGTGAGATTATTCAGGACTGTACAGGCTTGTTACCATTAGCTTAACAAACTGCTGTTATGATGCAAATAATGCTTTGCATAATCTTGCTTATTTGCTCCAGAAGAACTGTATAGCAATATCTGTGCCCAAATTTCCCATCTCTGTTTTCTCGAGATGGCAGATGCTCATGTCTTCTACTGCCTTCCTTTCACTCAGCACAGGGTACAGGTCAGCCTTTGCCTCCCCATTTGCCAGCGAGACTTCTTACTGGCCCGGGGATACGTCTGATAAGGGGTTTTTTTGCAAGATGAGGACCTCTTATGTCAGTTTACACTTACTCCTGAGTGTGTAGGAGTTCATCTTTCATAATCCAGCTCATTAAATGACATTTTAGCCTATCCAATAATCCAAAGTGCTCTTTTCAGCAGGAAATACTTTATAAGGTCCATATCCTGCCATCAGCCTAGGCACTGATCTCCCACTTGAAAACAGTAGAGGTCTGTGTAAAATATCACTGGCAGGATATGGGTAATCAGTGATCTTTTTCTGGCTAGCAGTAGGAGTAGAAATATGCTGTTTTTCTCATATTTAGCAGTTATTTGGTCTGAACTCATTATTTACCTGTATGTTATTAAGGGTATTTGAAAAGGCTTGTTTTCTTCAAATCCCTAAAGGGGAAGAGGTCTATGCCAAGTCTACCCACACATAATTACATATTTCGACAGGAGAACTGTTTAAAAAAAAGTCCCTTGCTTCAATGCAGGGATGGAGAAAAAACCTGTCTCCTTGCCAATTCCAGGAATCTGAAAAAGTGAAATAAAATAATAATTTTTGCTAACTTCAGTTCTAAAAACACATTGCTGTATATCAAAATTCTGTATTCATTTACCAACTGATAATTACAAGAGGCAAGGCTACAGTATTGCTTCCTTAGGCCTCAGCCTCTAGGAGCAAATCAATTGTAATGGAAATACCGCCAGGATGGTGTATAAGGTTAGCAACGCTTTCATGTGGATATATTTCTCTAAAGGCACTCTTAGGTTATCCCTGTCAACTGTTCATTGGTTTGTGTGAAACCACTTTGTGAAAACACTTGAAAAGGCCCAAAGAGAAGAGATCAGCATCTAATCACAGCATGTGATCTACATTTTTCAAAAGTATTCAAATATTACTTACAGTCAGAAAGGGTAAAAGAGCAGAGAAAGGGTAGATCTCCCAAATCCTAATTTCAAGTCTATGGCACCAAATAATGGTGTGATTTTAAGCAGTACTGAATATCATTGCTTACCGTGAGCTTAACAGCATTAAAGGGATGTGCACAGCCGGAGGAGAGGAGAGATTTCTCCTGTTCTCTTTCTGAAGGCACATGCTTACTTGAGAATATCACCTTTCATTTTTGAAGTTTCTAAACCTCAGAACTGCAGAAAACTCTTGAAAGTATGTCTTCAGTACATAGAAGGAAAATTAAAGGCATCCACATGTCAAAAAAAACCCCAATGTATTTTTACTAGAGGAATGTAGAGGAGGGAATAGCTGACAGATGTTTACAGGGTGAGGTTAACAGTGCAGAATCTATACTCAGTTCTCTCCATCTGCAAAATACTCCTTATGAAAGCAGGTTACACAAAGGGGAGAACAGAGGATACCAGGAAAGGGGAAAAGGTGGTCTGAAGGAAATCTTACTCCTTTATTCAAGAACAGAATCATAGAATCATTTTGGTTGGAAAAGACCTTTAAGACCATCGCGTCCAACCATAAAACGGAAACAGTGGTTTCTTGTGTTCTGCCTTTCCTCGTCCTTTCACAGAAAATGGCCCACACTAGCACAGGTAGACATTACACTGGGGGAAGAACACATCTCTGATACAAGGAGAAGCATGCCCCCTGACATGACACGCTACCCTGAAGTTGGCACCAAATTATTTCACAAACCAACATGACAAAAGCAGTGCACCTCATGCAAACAAACATTTTTTTTTTAAGAAAAAAAAAGTTTTCCTTATCCAAATTCACCAGACTCACAAAATACCCAGCAGTGCATCAAAAATAGTTGTAAAGGTATAAACCACCCCAGAGAATCAATCTCCTGCTGCATATGGACTACACAACTTTTGCTCAAGCAAACATAGCTCAGATACAAAAACTTCTATGTGTCTCTTAGCATACAGGTTACCTTCTTGAAAAAGGGTAGAATAAAGCCTGTGGGAAATGGAAAAGGAGAGACAAAAATGCTTATATCGCTTCACCATCTTGTGCTTCATATTACAGTCCAAATACTAAATTCATATGTCTTTCTACATACCTGATTCTTATATGTTGGGACTACTTGCTTTTCAGCTGGGTCAGTGAACTGAACTGGCTCACACGAGTTAGGAGGGGGCTGGACTGTATGGCTGAAAATGGGATGAGAGACAGGTACATCTCTTTCGGTGACAACAATGTACTAGATCTGCTCATCCCATCTGACTGAAATGCTGCATAATTTCTCACAGTGCAAAATCAACTGGATTGGCAAGGACCATCTTCCTAAATCACTCAGGCTGTATAATAGTGTATCTGTGTATTTCCTATGTAACCGGAGGGGCCTTGAATAGCTCCAAATTAAGTCATTAAATTAACACCTGCAGTAAGAAAATCTGGCCAGTTCGGACTTCTTTTGCCTTGCAGGATTGCTAGAAGAGACACTTTCTTAATCAGACAGACAGAACGAACACTTAAAAAGTGATGGCATTTTGAACTAAGTCACAGGTTTATTGTACTGAGGCTGCAACTCATGTTTACCTAGCAAACAGATGTGTCAAAGATATCTACACCTTGTACCAAAATTTCATGCTCCTATAGAAGAATTGGCAGAAGAACATGTCCCCAGTACTGCAGCCATTGTCACTGTACCAGTTTATACAAAAGGCCCAATTTTCACTAGAGTGGGAAGAGCCTAGGTTTTCTTCTGCTCTCTCAGTTGTGAAAGTGAGCATCGGGAAGTGATTTGTCTGAGCTCACTCAAAGGTCACTGAGCTGGTGGCCAGGCAGGCTGCAGTGGCATAAAGATAAATGTAGTATTGCACCTTGCACAACCAGTGCACAGAATAGTTTGCGTGTGACTACACAGGCACGCACAACTAATGTCATACATATGGTGTATGGATTTTGTCCGGCCTGTAAAGCTTAGCATAATATTGTGCTTTCCCATTTACTGAAGGAGATACTGCAAGTCTTGCAGATTTGAGATAAGGGTCATATTCTGGTTATTAATTTTCCAGGCTCCCTTCCCAAAACTCTCATGGTTTGCATGAAAGAACTTTGACCCCAATCACCTCTGGCTCAAGTCTAAGCCTCACAGGCCTACCACTCCCCTGAAAACAATCTGCAAAACCATGACCACCTTCTTTTGTCCATTAGAGACAGGATAATCCCAGCCTGCTATGCAAACTCCCAGGTTTTGCTTTGGTGTTTTGAATTAACTGATTTTCAAATCCAAGTCATCAAAAATGGGCTTTTCAGCTGATTAAATTCTACAATGCTAAAAAACAAACAAAAAACCCCACAAACACAACAACATGGCTTCCTTGATTTATTTTGGAAAACATACTGAAGACACTGTTGGGATAAAAGTACCATCACCATGACATATGTGAGGTGTAAGTTATACAGCAAAAGGAGCCAACACTGTTATTTGGAGTAAACAAACCAGCTAGATAATGCAAGAACTGCCATGGGCCCTTCAACTCAACCTAAAAGACCCCTTATCTCTGACAAGCTGTTCTGAAGTACCAGGCCTAACGATGTTTACTTTATTTCTGGTTTATGTTTGATGATGGATTGGCTTCAATGTATGGAAATTTCTGACCCACCCCTGCTTCCTCTGAGCTCTTTTCCCCACAGCTCAACATTTTAATGTTTTTCTTTTGTGTGGACTCGCCAATGCCTAGGGCAATCGTTTGATCAATTTAAGCCAACGTCAGGAGTGGAAAAAGCAGTCCCATGCTTCTTTTGTAGTGGTACAAAGATTCATGCCACCATACAATGAAAATGGTTTGGATTAAAATTAACTCTTTTTTTCATGTTATTTGGTGGGTTACAATGTTATTGAACAGGAGAGAGTGGCCCCACCTCTAGGTTGCACATATAAAAGAAATAAACCTAAAGTTAATCATATTTAAACAAAACCTGATTTAAACAGATGGCAATCACTATGAAATACATCCAATTTTTTGTTTCCTTACAGAAATATTTGGAGTATGTGAAAATAGCAGGCATGTGAGATTAAAGATAAACCTGCATACTCAGACACATTAGGCTGAAGGCCATTTTCCAGTCCTAAGAAAAATATATTTCAGTCACTAAAATAAACTTGCCAGGGTATTACATGTAAATAATCACAATTAGCACGTGATCTAAAATGCCATCGTTGGATTTGTCCAGGATGCAAAGGACAGAGCACTACTGGGGACTCATGAAGAAATCCACTGAAGAGATTTGCTCTCTCCAGCAAGTCAGCAGCAGGCTTTTTTTTGGTGAGAATTTGCATGGATTGTTGCCTGTGCTGAATCCACTAGATATGTTTTAAAAAGTCTCATGCATCATGGTTGTCACTCTGGTACCTTCCACAATCGATAAATTCATCTTAAAGAAAGGGAGAATAATCTATTATTATTATTATTATTATTGTTATTGTTATTATTGTTATTATTACTACTACTCCTACTACCTACTACTGTCATGGCCTACCATTTCTGTTCATGATCTGTACCACTATCCTGCTTCCTCTAACAAAATTCAGAATTAACAACATGAGATGAACCTGTATGCATATTCATTAAAAATCAGAAAGAAACACTTTCTAGTAGATGGCTGAAAATTAAGGAACTTTTTTCTTCTGGCAGGCAATAGGTAGGAAAAACTTAACTGAGCCAATGCAAAAATATCAAGCTGTTGTTATCAGAATAATAAAAATGTTATGGAAACATGGGGTTTTTTATTGATTTATGATGAGGAATAGGATTTATTTTTTTAGTGTTTTTGTTAGGGTTTTTGCTTTGGAAATTGTATCAGGAAAGACACTCAACGTGAGTCCATGAATCTCCCCTTCTTTGTCTGTTACCATTTTTTCCTTTTTCATTTGTCACAACTTATAGAAAGCCCTCCCACACAACTTTGAAAATTCATTGCTTGAAACTGTCAAGGTTCATGGCTGTCAGCAAACATTCAGAGAAGACTCAGTTTTGGCTTTAATCTATATGCCAATCAGTTTTCTTGGCCTCAGCACAGAATTAAATTGGATTCACTCTCAGGACAAGATTACCCTTCCATTCACAGCTCTGAAAATTCCTTCATCTGTAATTTTATGTAAAATTTTAGAAACATGGTTTTGTATTTATATATTCTTGTGTCTTTGCAGAGTGTTGAAATGAATTATGTATATTTATGGCAAACAATCTTCAAAACTGTAATGGAAATTTGTTACCATTTTTAAGGGTGTAAAAATAACACAAAGGTACACAAGTACAGTAAGTATTGATATTATGGTTCACAGCAGCAAAATTCAGATGAGATATTCCTCTCAACTCACTGTTTTGATCAAGTTCCCCACAAGTAACTTTCATTATCATGTTAAAAACATGCAACCACCTGTACCTCTCTTCATGCACAACCCAACGATCCTTCCACAGGGTGGATTCTGTTGAAGGGGGGATGTATTTACATAGAAGAGGTCACTTTGCCCACAGCCCAACTCCTAAGCAGCTACACAATCATTTTAGCCCAGTATCAACCCTACATTTAAAAAAGTCCTTGTAAGAGGTAGTTTAATGCTCTAACATGTGCCACTCCAACTTGTTTGGGTGGTGGTTTTTTTCTCCAGCATTGTCCCTAGGCAGAACTATGCTCATCTCTGTCTCAGTACGACCTGGTGCAGCAATGTGGCTTTGGACAAACATTGCAAATTTGACAACATTGCAAATTCTGATAAATTTTGACACCTCAGACTCAGTGCTATTTCTTTCCATGGTCTTTGGTAGATCTCAGCTTTCACCAGCTGTAACTGTGAGGTGGAAGAAGAACTTATTGGTTAAATAAGACTCCTGCTCCTCTAGTGTTTGAAGACCTGTTGAGACACTGAATACAAAGAGAGGAGAAGGGAACATTACATGGGAGGCTATGTCAGCTAATGAGCAACACACAGGATGGGAACTCAGAATTAGCACTACTGGTTTCATTGCCGATCCTATGGATGAACTTTGACAAAGTGTATTTCATCTCTGAAACCAATCTTCCCAGTCTGTAACAGGGACATACACCTTTTTAGGATGCTTTAAGATCTCTGTCTTCAAATATATATCACCTCATTCTTGCTGAATGGCATTGAAATTTAATTTTCAGTGCCATACAAATCAATAATTGCTTCCTACTACCTCTAAAGTTTCTACACTCTATTTGCTCAATCACAGCATGAAATTGGAAAGGAGGAAAAGTACAGATTATGACCAAGGCTTCCTTTCATACCTTCCAAACACCAGCTCTAGAGAGGTTTTGAAATACCAAACACTGAGCAATATTGCATATTTTACAATACTGAGCTTTCCAGAAAACCAAAACAAAATAAGCTCCCCCTTCCTCTGGACCTTATTTCAGTGTATAAAATACCTAACTCTTTCAAGACCTCTAGCTTGAAGTGTAACATCTGCTTTCCAGGTTGTCTGGAATTCTGCTTTCTTGAAAGACAGACTTCTAGGCAAAGCCATTGCAATTACTATGTGAAAAGATTACCTGGTGTACACTATATTAGACCATGCTTATTTTGGGTGTTGAGGATGACTGTAATAATAGTGATTTGCCTAATTTGTCAGTTCTATGTTTAAAATGCCACCGCTTCTGGCTATTCAGCAATATTAAGCGTAATTAAATACCGAACTTCATAGCAAAGTATCATTAAGTGTGCAATACCTTAACGAAATGATGAATTTGCAAGCATCTGTCTGTTCAAACAGAGGTCTGTTGAAGTTTTCATGAAATAAAATACAGAAGTCATCATTCAAAACTATCTGTCTCACTGAGAAAATGCAGTAGGTTTATACTGACACGATAAGTTTATCAACTTACTTTGATCTTTAGTTAGTTGAAGAATATTGTATTTACCTATGGTTGGATTTATCCAGTACTTTGGGAATGGTCCAATGTACTTGGCAAGATAGGGAGCTTTTGGCAAAGAAGGATTGCATCTGCATTTGTAGATCTTATGGGAAAAAGTTGTATCATCAGGGCAATGTAATACAACACGTTTAAATGTTTCATTAGTACCAATACAAACGTATGCAGGACAAAGTTTCTGTTTTTCAGTTTAGGCTTTTACAATCTTAATCTTTTTTTGTTTTGGTTTTTTTTTTTGGTTTTCAAAGAAGTCTGTGTTGCTTCAAATTCATTTGTAATGTGTCTCACATACCCTGCACAGACACTTAGTACACCAATAGAGGAATGCTAATAATCACACACACGCACTGAAACAGGTAATATTGAATGTAGCTGTTTCTTATAGATCCTGCAGAAATTAAAGATTACATCTCAACTAGTTACATAAACACGCTCTCACAGAGGCTCTTTATGGGTTTTTGTTTTGCATATGCACCCTTAGGATATTAATATCTGTTTCAAGTACAACATTTGGCCAAAATAGGGTGTTCTTTTCAAGGCACTGTACTAAAACAGAAACACATCCCCTGTCCACAGAAAATCAGAATAGTTATTTTGACTGGTTGTCTTCAATATGCTAGAAATTCCCATCAACTCTTTTGCATACATTTTAGAGTTAGCAGTGAGCTTAAAATATGACTCAAAGAATAAAGCCTATGCTGACCTATGGCCATATTTGTATATAAAGGATCATGGCATTCTGGGAAACATTACGTGTACCAGTTGTTAGAAAGCAAACAAAACCCTCTCAGCCCTTTTTCTCATGTACATGCCTATTTAGAGAAGGAACTACTGCCTTCTTTCACTGGAATTGCATTTTGACTGCAGCTCTGTCATCATCATTTTCATATAGATGCACTAGAACCTTGTGACCTTACAGGTCCTCTGATGTTCGCTGTCCATCTCTACCTGCTGCTCCTATATCCTTGAGAAGCCACTGGATGTGTGTAGATACACGACCACACACTTTAATGCATGAAAGCCACTGCTGCATTCAAGCACAGTGGGCTCCTGAGCACATTATGGTCCTTAGAATACTTAAGTATACATGACATTACAACATGCGTTATGACAAGACATTCAGTAACCTAGAGAGCACCCCACATTTTAAGAAAAATACTTCTAACATAACAATTTTTAGTGGAATATCATCATTCCACCAATAGATGTAGCCTGTTAACGAATGTCTTGGTTTTCCCTGCACCTCTTAACTTTTTCTTTCTGGAATGGGACATTATTGCACACAGGCAACATGTAGCATTTGAGGAGTGGGTTAAAATTCAAATAAGGGAACATAGGACATATGAAAAACTTTTTAATTTAGAAGTCTCCAGTGCTTGTAACCAGGTTCATTGCCAAGATGTCCCATGTGTAGACCACATGAGCAAGGAAAAACACAAGGGAGATGGGGCAGTATCACATTCATTTTAAGTGGATGGTCTTGTTTCTGGTCGCTATTGAGATAGTAAAAGTAAGTATTATATGCAAAGCTTTAGATATAGTTAAGACTGTGAAGTTATCCACTGCAAAGGCTTAAAGTAAGAAATGTAAAAGAAAATTGGGAGATAGGTGACATAATAAAGCCATTCGAGCAGGAAAAAGAATAGGAAACCATCATAATGAGTTACATGATCATTATACAAAAATCTATGATCATTCTCAAATGTTCTCATCAAGTGGATTTTCAGTTCCTTTTCTCCTCTCCTCCTCCTCCTCCCCCTTCCCAGAAAACTTTACAGGGACTTATTCCTCTTCAGGGAAGAGTTTTCAAGAGTTTTCAAAAGATAAATGATAATCAGTAAGTCATTTTTAGCCAAAGTACAGCCAGATAGGAACACTGGGATAGTCAATTACTTTCAGGAATCTTTATTGGCCATCAACCGCCCAGACTGATTACAGAACAGGGAAATTGTTTCAAAGCATGACACTTTCTGGCCACAAAAACTCGACACAATTGTCAGAGAGTCAAAACCAGCCACAGACTTATCAATATACTGAATACTCAAAAGGTCTTTTGAAAGTCATAGGAATTATTTAAAGCAAGTCATACACTCCCAGCATACAGTGCCAAGCTTAAGTCTGCAGTACAACATATATTTCAAAAAGTCTGGCACTGAATTTACATGATACAGAGCATTAAAGAGAGAAAACAGAATATGTGATAAGAAAATTCAGTTCTGAGATGGTCTGATGTTACAGGGGTACAGAGCATTGGTCAAGCACTCCATACCAGAGCAATGAAACTGAAGCTACATATTATTCTCTTCAGGACTTAAAGACATAAACACTTGGTCCTGCACATTATAAATATTTATATCATGGTTTAGATTATTATGCACTGAACCCCCCTTTTCTCAACAGTCTGCAGTTTAAATCAAGGGACATCCTAGAAACTGCCTCTGCTCAATGGAGGACACCAGCTACTTACCTAGCAAACAGTTCCCACTCGTGAACCCCACCAAACTGGAAACAAGGCCACATGCATAGTACCAGGGAGAAAGCAAAGCCAACCTGGGTGTGATCAGTTGCTGTATCTCACAGACACACGGGCCTGCTCTGTGAACACCAGTCTGGGGTTAGAGTTCGCACCCACCTTTCTCCTTGAACTCAAAATAGATGGCCACCCCGGACAATGGACACTCCTGAAGTGTTAATACTACCATTGCACAAGTGGCTTTTGTCAGGAATCAGGGAGTGCCACAACACCTCCCATTCCCTTGGTAGCCAGTGGAAGGTCACAGAGCTAGTGGCTTAACACAGTCTCACTGATGTTAATGGTTTGTCTTGGAAGGGACATAAACCCCGGAGGATAGTTTATTGAGTATATTATACTTGACCATAAAAACATATCTTGTGGCTGGAGCTAACTGGCCTAAGCCAACAATCAACAGTCCTTCAAGAGACTGAGTGTGGAGAAAACACTGATCCAAAATAACTAAACCTGATATTGCTGGGTTTTACTAACGGTCCAACTTCACCAAACTACCATGCCGAATAAAAGGCTTAGATTCACTGAAATACCTAAATTTAGGTCTGTCTCCAAGCATTCAAATAAACCTTAGAAAAAAATACCTACAAGGCAAGGGATATTTTTAACGCATTTTTAATACTACCCATATAATGCCATCATTAATTCAGATTCCATCAAAGCTTAATATCATAGAGTAATTGAGGCTGAGATGGATCTTTGGAGGTTTTCTAGCCTGGCCTACTGTCCCAAGGAAGGCAAAACTCACCATTACCTCAGGCTGCTCAGAGCCTTGTCCAGTCAAGTTCTGAAGATCCTCAGCAATGGCAATTCCACAGCCTCTCAGGGAAATCCATTCCAAGTACTTTCATTAGGGAAAGAAAAGAGTTGCAGCAAATATTTGTTTTCATTATGTGAGTTGACAGGACAGCATATCTGTTCTCAAAAAACCCTGTTCCCAAACCTTCTTTTACATAGACTAACAGCAGCACAGCACTCAAAATATTGCCATTCAAGTGATATTTACTGATTTAGCCTGCTTTTAGGCTTAAGGCCACAACATTTAATTGCCTGTTTCCATGTTTTACACTGTGGGTATGCATGTCATGTGCACCATGCATAACATCGCCAAGGAAGAAAAGGTCAGTCTCTCTCTGCCTTCTGTGGCTGGCCGATAGACCTCAGCTCTGGGATGAAAACAAATACATTCAAAGTTACCACTGGAGTGTTGTTAATACCACAGAGCTTCCCTCACAATTATGTTCACAAACCAACCATGGAGCTCAGCTCATGAGGTACTGGAGGTTTTTTCCCACTTTATTTAAGTATCATGAATGAGGTGCTGGCCACTTCACTCAGCAATGCACAAAACCTGAATTCATTCTTGCTCCCAACCCACAGCAAGGTTTCAGATGGACCTGCAGCAAAAGTTGTCATTTGTGTGCTGTTAATAAATGAACCTTTACATCTTTCCCTAATTTATCATTTCTCTTTCCAAAAGAAAAATCCTCCCCCATACAGTCACTAATTATCTCCATGCCCTTTCCAAGAGGTGAGTGGGTTGATGACCTCCTTTCCGCTTCTGTTTCTTCTGTGCTGTGCTTTGCCTTGCAGGAGCATCAGCTGGCTGTTTTCCCATCTTTCAGAGGGCCACCAAGTAAACTTCTTTGTGCCTTCTCTTTGCACTGAGAAGTGCAAAGTTGGGTTTCTGTTTGTCCTCCTTTCCTCAGGGCTCATGGGATACAAAAGAGGAAAGCTGACGAAGACATCTGGCAAGGATCTGCCTACCTCACTGTTGCTGAAAACATCATTGACTCTAGATTGCATAAAGTATATTTAAAGCAGCATCTTATTCAATTCAGATGGACTTAAGATTCAACGCAAACATTTAACACTGTTCTAATTACTGGTCTCCTGCCTACACCATCCATTCATCTGAATCAAAATAAATCTGATGGACTGTAATAAAACACTTGGCAGGGTATTTATGCTGCAACAACCTACTCTTTGGTTCCACTGATGTTCCTTAAGTGAAAACTGATATTGTTCCATTGGATACTTCCAGCAGGCACAATTAATTAATATTCCCCAAGAGTAAAAAAAAAAAAAAAAAAAAAAAAGAAAGCTAGAAAGGAAGAAAGAGCAAGACAAATAACAACTCTGAAAAGTTCACTTTCACTCAGATTGAGGTAAAATTAAATGGTATCTTTGCTCTGATTTCAGTATGTTACACCTTCAGTTTCTCAAGAATCAGGTTTCAGATCAAACCCTAAAAAACACAAATTAAAAGATGTGTGGTTTTGAGGGAGAGAGAAGGAGAGGGTGTTCCTTGCTTGAAACAAAGTGCATCATACAACAACTAACACACATCCTCTACAAAATGAGGCTGAGGTCCAAATCCTATTCTTTGCTATTGTTCCAGACAGGAATCTTGATTTCTCCTTCTCTACTGTGATTTTTAGTGGATTTGGTCTTTATACTAAAAGTCTTGAGCTAGTCACAACACGTTGAGTAGGTCAGTCTTAAGAAAATATACAGATCTGATCTGGGAACTTTTCTTGGCATAAATACATAAGCATTTCAAGTGACCTTATAAGACTGGACCCAGTAAGCACTCCTTGTAAATTCGAATTCCTAAGATTTTCTACAGGTCTTCAATCAACATGTTAACGAGCTCAACCTGATATTGCTTTTCTAAATACTGCACAAACGACTGTCAGGCAGATGCTGAAACTTATGGATACATAGATTCTCACAATACCCTCTTTTCTGAATAAAAACCTTCAAACAGAAGCTAACCAACTGGAGCACAGTTAGTACCACCTTCAAAAGTTTTGTGGTAAAACTGCAGGCAAGATACTACATGTCACAGGATGTATTAGCTTTGAGTTAAAGTCTGTGCTATGAAATTACTTGATGGGGTACTGTGGAGAACATGAATCCCAGACAAGAAGGTCTGTAGGTCATTCTGCCCTGGTATAAAGATATCAGAAACTTCAACATCCCCAGCTGGCAAGTACCAAGGACACATAAACTCTGCCTTAGGTGAGATGACTTTTGATGTAAGTAAACCTAATGAATCTATCCCTTCTAGAACAACTGGGGTAAGGTTCTGCGCACAAAGTGCTCAAGGGATACCCTCTCCTTCACACAGAGTTTCTCTAGGGGAAAACACACCTTGTTTTCCTTTATCAAAGTTTACTATTATCTTTAAAACTGATTTTAAAGTTGTTTTATACAAGGAAGATCATTATCAAGCAGACACTATTCTTGACATTTCCATTGAAGCATGCTTCAGGACAGAGAAGAGATCATTAGTTGTTTTTTTTTTTTGTACGTGACAAAAATATATGGACAAAAACCCAACAAAAAAAGAGACTCTATTGGTTATGCAAGAACATTCTCTTTGATTATTGGCCAGCTCTGGATCATAATCCCTATTATTTCAAAATATTATGCTGGAAATTTTGCTGGAATCTTACTAAACAAATAGTTGCACTGATAGTCTGCACCTTCCCAGCTTCCGAGTACAACCTTTTCCATCATACTGTAGACTAGATTTCATCAGAATATTCACCAATATTTGTGAAAAGCCTGAAAGGGAAAAAAGTATAACTGTAAGCATCCAAAAAATAGCATTAGGTTGAAGGATTCTGTATTTTGTAGCCGGTTCAATGAAATTTTCCATGCAGACTTTTCAAACCCTGAATGGCCTTTCTTTCTGATTTCTGTTGAGAAACTCGATGTACAGTAACTTGGTAGTGAATCTCAATGACTGAAGACTCAGACTTAAGTTTCAGTTCGGCAAAATTCTCTCTCCTGTGTGCTCATTAACTGCTGTGTGTATTGCATTGGTGTGGGACTAAAAGCAAAAATTTCAAAGCCTGATTTTTTCATAAAACAGAATACTTATTTCCTTCTCAGCCTTAAAAAGTATTTTCTCACTGTCTGTCAAACTCCAGTGAAGACCAACATCTGAATTTTATCCTCCACCAGCCTACCTATTACTATAATATCAGGTCAAAGGACTGCCTTGTGCATCTCTTAAGCTCATTCATATACAAGATTTGGCTCTACTACCCAGCTGAAGTCAGCACATAGCCGCAAGTGTGGTAGACAGCAGCATGTTAATCTGCAATGACAGGAAATTTCAAGTGTATGCCATATAAAACCCAGTAAACCACCTATAATGAGATAAGCCTTTGTACTGAGACCACTTCAAAGTATGATCTTGGAATTTAAAAGCCTTATCTAATCTTGAACACAAATCCACCCAGTGCACAGCACTGCTCTAACACCAATGTCCATGGGCTCCAGGGAGACAAAGGTTTTCACTCCAGTCAAGACAAGATTTCTAGAGGGTCCTTTGGCATATCCTAAACCTGTCTAAGGTGAATGAAAAATATAAACTGTATGTTGTACTACTACTTTTTTAACAGTGACTCTTTAAGAATACTGATGAAGAGGAGAAGGCTTTTTTCCTCTCCACTTTCATTCTGGGATTTCAAAAGCAAGAAACTTCCATTTACCATCAGCCAAGCAAACACTATTTGGCTATCAGTAGGGTCAGTGTCACTAAAAGCAGTATTTTCTTGTGAGGAACTTTTGTCTTTCTTTTCAAAGTGCACATTTTTACCTGATTATTTCCTCATGATCAACTGCAGTCAAGTTGGTTGCAAACAGTTAGCACAAATATCCCAGAAATGAATCATAATTCAGAGAAAAAAAAACAAACACACATTCAACTGACAATAAACCTGTTTCTTGCCTTGTTTTTTCAGTCTCAGAAGACGGAAGTGTTGTAACACAAACACATACTATAAGTTTCTTCAGGTGCACTAAGCCTAATAGTAATTTAAACTAAACCATATTTGCTGTGCAAAGGGCCCTACCCAAGTGCAACATCGTGGATACAAATTATCTTCCCCTTTCTCAGGTCACAATTTAGTTTCTCAAAGCACTGTTTTCTGAGGCAAACTGTGGGCAGAACTAGAAACCCACTTGAGTTTGCAGATTCTTCTGTTCAGTGGTTTTACAGAAACTCAGAGGCATAGGAAGACCAAAAAAACTAGATAAATACATGCACAGCTAAACAAAATCACATCACTAAAGCATTTAAATCCCCATTACATTTGGAGATTTTAAAAAATTGGCACAAAAATACCTTAACCATCAGGGGTGGGGTAGGGCAGGGGGGAAGATGCCTTTTGGGGTTAAATACAGACAAAGGCTCTGCCTCACATCCATTCTGTTATCACATAAAAATGACTTTATTTCTGTATGACTATGCACATTTGAAAGGCACATTGAAGGACACAGCAGTTACCTACAAGTATTTACAAGAGGTTTTTTTGCTCAGCTGTATGCTATAATAACGTTTTCAGCTAAGGTTTTACCACAGAGATCAGTTCAAGTGCCACATAGTCCATATAATAAAGCTTCTTCAAGTCCTAACATGCATCCTAAGAGGCAGCTAGGTTGCTGTAAATTTGCAAGAACCTACCCTCAAATAGAGAACTCAAAGATAGTTCATTTATACACAAACCAAATTTGTAGAGAGTGCTGACGTTATGGCAGCACTATGATGCCAAACAAGAAACTCCCATGCGACTAAGGATGATTCCTGCTAGCATGTAATATGATGAACCTGGACATTCATCAGAGGCCAGAGAGAGCTGACAGTAACCAAAAGACCAAAGCTGACACTCCCACATCCTTAAGAGACAATATGCTTTAAGGTGATACCCATGATCCAATTAACACATGGATTTTAAGTCACTTAAAAGAACGTTCACGTATAACTCATTCACTTAGATTAAAGCTATAGACTTAATATGGGATATTAGCCCAGTGTTAGCAACACCCAATGCAGTATATTTGCCCCAAATATCCAAATGTCTAATAGGAGAGCAGAGCAAAAGCTCCAGATAGGCTTCCTCAGAAGTCCTAGATAAATGGTTTTGATTATGTGCATGAGCAGTGACTCCAGTGTGCACAGTACAAAGGAGGTTCAGGCTACCCTGGCAATGCAAATGGCCCTCATGCACACAGGTGAGCCCACCCCTGGCCCATGCTCTCTGGACTCTGCTCGTGTGCTGCAAGTCTGAATGTTTCAGTAGTGTCTACCATGTACACAGCAAACATGGTATTTTCCTTCAGGAAATATCTGTGCATGAACAACACACATTCGGATTTCCAACACAGAAATTCAGCTGCTCTAGACAGTGCTCCTGTAACATGTAAGATGGTTTTGGCTGTGCAAGATCATTTTTTACTGTGGATAAGGACTGTATGTGCCTCAGTATAAATATGCACGTAATACTTCTGATAAAGTCAGCACACTGGGCTCACTTCCAAATGAGCTGTTTAAAACACAGTATTGATGGATTGAGGATGCATGAACTGAGAACTATTTGGACTCAAACACATCTAATCATTTTTTGCTTGTAATGACATGTTTTAAGCAAAGGTCTTTTGACATCACTGAATGTGCAGTCTAGAATGTAGCTGTGCAACAAAATCTGATAACAAAAGATGAAGACAGACCTGCAGAAAAAAAAAATGAGGTTATTGCAGTTTCTGCTCTGAAATTGAAAAAATGTGTTCCTGAGAATGGCATTCTGGCTTACGAGTCAGTGTACACTGCAAATCCAAGAACAGTACTGAAATTGGAGCTAAACCATAATAAAGATTTTTATAAGAAAGTTAATTCTTATGACAGTTGAAGTGGACTTTGCAAAACATTAGAAAAAACAAGCTTCCCATGCAAAGCTGTGCTGCTTCTCACGTCTCTTGCGAGCAAGAGTTGCAGGAAATTAGATGATTGATGTGGAATTTATGGACTGACACTGGCTTACATATGAACAGCAACCTAAGAGAAGCTGAAGGCTGAAAAAAAATCATTTTTCAAGAGACAAAACATATTCACTTGAGAAAGGAGAGAGGAGTACGCCTCCTGCTCCAACTTTTAAGGATCTGCAGATGTATATCTATTTGGACACAAGAGCAGCCTTAAAATGAAATACATAAGGTGAGAATAGAGGTGCTTTCTTCCTCTCCACCTTTCTCTGCCTAGCGCATTGATAAAGTTATTTCTGTGAGTACTGCAGTAATCTGGAAGCTACACAAATTAGAAAAGTGTTATATTAACTACAGGGAAAAAAAAAACAAACACAAACAAACCCCAAGAAACCAGCACTAACTTTGGTGAAAAAAACTACTCAGGCACCCTCCTTTTATGTTGCATCCCCTCCTCTAAGTGTTTAAGAAATAGGACCTGTTCTACAAGTTTCAACACAGAATCTGAGTATCTGGCTACATTTGCATTTCTTTGTGAACCAGGAGTGCAAAGATTTGGCATAAAGAACCCTCACAGCGATGCCTACATAACACTACAGAAGTATCTGCGTTCATCATCTGGTACTGGTTTCAGATTTATCAATTAATTTTGCCTATGGAATCTTTTCTACAGTTGTTGATGTGAAATACCTCAGCTGAACTTTTCAATTTCAGGAAGAAGACACAAGGCTGTTCTTGTAAATGAACTTGTGCTTGCAAAATAGCCAAACTGGACACAGCAATAAGGTGCAGGGGCTGAGGGAACACTAGGGAGGAAAAAAAATGCACAGTCTCTCCTTTTTTTTTGTTGGAGCGGGAAAAAAAATGTTTCTTTTCAGAGTAGAAATATATTCCATCTTAAAGTAACTTTCCAGATAATTTACCTTTTTTGACATTACCTTTTACCCTATTTTCTCATTCTCCGTATTGTCATACGTTAGCCAATAAAGTCAAACTCTCCACTGCAAGTCTTCAATTTAGAAATCAATTGCTCTACTGCTACTCACAGCAAGGTTGGATTTGTTACTGAAAATATGCTAGTGCAGGATATTTTTTTCACAAACTTGTTGAGTTCTGCCATGTACTTCCGAGACCTACATTGTTTCTCCAGTATACCAGCTGAATTATAGGTATCTTAAGAGGCAAAAAGCATAGGTAAGTAGAACATATGGTTAGTAAAGTATTTTCTTACTGATGACAAAAAAGTCTACTAGTCTACTTTTTGATAGAAATAGCATCCTTCCTGTATTTGTGCTGTATGCAGAAAATACTTTAGCATTTAACAAGTAATTTAACTAAAATTCACTTAGAAATTCATCATCTTTATTCTCCCAGGAAAGGTTTCTCATAATAGAGATTTGACTTCATACATCCTGTTTCAACTGAAATTGCAGTTATTAGAACTTAATCTGTAGCAGTCAAATCCATAAGAATTGCACTAAAGAGCACGTACAAAACCTCGGAAATACAAATCGAACTTTAAGTATCAAATTTCAATATGGATAGGGTGAGCAGTGTCAGCCATGGATACCTGAACTGAAAACAGGATAACGTCCCCAAGTCCTTCTCCACAGGGCTGGTCTCAATCCATTCACCCTCTAGTCTGTATTGATATTTTGCTCTGTTTTGAACTATAAAATCATAGAATGCTTTGGGTTGGAAGGGACTGTTAAAGGCCATCTAGTCCAACCCCCCTGCAGTGAGCAGGGACATCTCTAACTAGATGAGGTTGCTCAGAGCCCCATCCAACCTGACCTTGAATGTTTCCAGGGATGGGGCTTCTACCACCTCTCTGGGCAACCCATTCCAGCACTTCACCACCCTCACTGTAAAAAATTTTTTTCCTTATATCCAGTCTAAATCTACCCTCCTTTAGTTTAAAACCATTGCCCCTTGTCCTGTCACAAAAGGCCTTGCTAAAGAGATTGCCCTCATCTTTCCTATAGTCCCCTTTAAGTACTGGAAGGCTACAGTAAGGTCTCCCTGCAGCCTTCTCTTCTCCAGGCTGAACAACCCCAACTCTCTCAGCCTGTCCTCGTAGGAGAGGTGCTCCAGCCCTCAGATCATTTTTGGGGCCCTCCTCTGGACCCGCTTCAACAGTTTCATGTCCTTCTTGTGCCAAGGGCTCCAGAGCTGGATGCATTGCCCTAGGTGGGGTCTCACCAGAGCAGAGCAGAGGGGCAGAATCCCCTCCCTCAACCTGCTGGCCACGCTTCTTTTGATGCAGCCCAGCATATGGTTGGCCTTCTGGGCTGCAAGCACACATTGTTGGCTCATGTCCAGCTTTTCATCCATGAGTACCCCCAAGTCCTTCTCTGCAGGGCTGCTCTCAGACCCTTCATCCCCCAGACTGTATTGATAGTGGGGGTTGCCCTGAGCCAGAGGCAGGACCTTGCACTTGGCCTTGTTGAACCTCATGAGGTTCTTACAGGCCCACCTCTCCAGCTTGTCCAGGTCTCTTTGGATGACATCCCATCCTTCAGGAGTGTCAACTGCACCACTCAGCTTGGTGTCATCTGTAAATTTGCTGAGGGTGCACACGATCTTGCTGTCTGTGTCATTGATGAAAATATTAACTGGCCTCAGGGGTCCAGTACAGACCCCTGAGAGACACCACTTGTCACCGGTCTCCATCTGGACATCGAGCCACTGACCGCTACCCTCTGGATGCGACCATCCAAACAATTCCTTATCCACCAAACAGTCCACCCATCAAATCCATATCTCCCCAGTTTACAGAGCAGGATGCTGTGGGGGAACATGTCGAAGGCTTTACAAAAGTCCAGATAGATGACATCCGTTGCTTTTCCCCTGTTCTCTTATGCAGTCACTCCATCATAGAAAGCCACTAGATTGGTCAGGCAGGACTTGCCCTTGGTGAAGCCATGCTGGCTGCCTTGAATCACCTCCCTGTCCTCCATGTGCTCCAGCACAGCTTCTGGGAGGACCTGTTCCATGATCTTCCCAGGCACGGAGGTGAGGCTGACAGGTCGGTAGTTCCCAGGGTCCTCCTTTCTACCCTTTTTAAAGGTGGGCACAATGTTTCCCTTCTTCCAGTCCTCAGGGACTACACCTGACTGCTATGACTTTTGAAATATTATGGAGGGTGGCTTGGCAACTACATTAGCCGCTTCTCTCAGGACTCCTGGCTGCATCTTATCAGGTCCCACAGACTTGTGTATGTTCAGGTTCCTCAGGTGGTCACGAACCTGATCTTCCCTTACAGTGGGAGGGGCTTTACCCCCCTGGTCACTATCTTGTGGTCCATCGACTCGGGAGGGATGAGGAGAAAGGTTACCAGCGAATACTGAGGCAAAAAAATTGTTGAGTACCTCAGCCTTCTCTCGTCTGTTGATAATAGGTTGCCATTCTTGTTCATCAGGGGGGTTATGCTTTCTTTAACCTTCCTTTTCTGGTTGACTTACCCGTAGAAGCCCTTCTTGTTATTCTTTACACCTCTTGCCAAGTTCAGCTCCAGCCCCGCCTTGGCCCTCCTGACCCCATCCCTACACAACCGGGCAGCATCACTATACTCTTCCCAGGATACCTGTCCCTGCTCCCACTGCCTGTGCAGTTCCCTCTTGCTCTTTAGTTTGACCAGCAGGTCTCAACTCACCCATGCTGGTCTCGTGCCTTCCCTGCCTGATTTCTTACACCTGCAGACTGAGAGCTCTTGCGCCCTATGGAACACATCATTAAAGATCTCCCAGCTCTGTTCCATTCCCTTGTCCCTGAGGACTGCTTTCCAGGGGGTCCTTCTGACTAACTCCTTGAAGAGCTGGAAGTTTGCTTTCCTAAAATTTAGGGTCCTGACTATGCTCCTCGCTTTTCCCATACCCCTCAGGAGCATGAACTCCACCAATGTGTGATCACTGCAGCCCAGGCTGCCTCCAATCTTGATGTCACCAATAAGCTCACTTGCCCTGGTGACCATCAGGTCCAGTATTGCATCCCCTCAGGTAGGGGTGTCTATTAACTGGCTTAAGAATTTATCCTCCATTCATTCTAGGAATCTCCTGGATTGCCTACAGCTTGCTGTGATATTTTGCTTGCCCTCTTCTAAAACATCAGTCTACCATGTTAGGTCGGCAGCCACAATTTATTTTGAAAGACTCCACGTTCTCGTACTGAGCTTGCTACACTACTCTTTGCCAGCCTTGTAGCCATAAGTAGGTTGCAGCAACCCACAGCATAAGTCAGGTTTGAAGTCTTCACTAAGGGATTATACTCAAAAATCATAATTGGCTAAACTGTTTCTCCTGTCTCCTTGCTTCAACTCATACTAAATTGACTTTGTTTTCAACACAGTTGGCTCCAACAAGGTATCATCCTGTTACTGGTCATGACCTGGTACAGAGTTGACAGGGTACATGTAGCTAAATGTCTGCCTAGAGATTTGAACGAGGTGATAATCCGGCACACCATACGCTGTGTTATGTGTTCTCTCCCAGTTTGTACAGTATGTACACAAAGCAGAATTGGCGTCAGGTAGGACTTGTGCTCCAAGTGCCAAAGTGCTGCACAGCTGCATCTTTCCCAGCTTAATGCAATTTGTTTTTCCAGAACATGTTCCATATGGTTTAGCAATGAGCTTATTCTAACTGCCCCCTTCTGGTATGTCAAGGTCAGGAAATACAGACACACACACAACATGCCTTTTATTGCCTATGGCAAGAAACATCCCCAGTGTAGAAATGGCTCTATGGAAAATAGCCAGCCCTGCTGCTTGCTTCCATTTGTGTTTGCAGACCACCTGATGGTGTTCTCCCCTCGTAGGGGGCTTATGTCATATCAGAGCCTCAGAAAGGGGACAGAGAGTGGTGGTAGGAAGGAGGGGAGAAGAAAAGAAAAATAAAAGAGAGACTGGAAAGATTAAGGAAATGTCCAAAATCTGATAACAAGGATAAACGTAACCATAGGGAAGGCAGAGGAAAGGAGGGCAAGTTCAAGAAGAAAAGAAAAAAAGGGCGGGGGGGGAAATTCAAGCACCAGCAATGAACCAGAACTGAATTTTTAATTCAGAACATCCTTCTATTCAGGGTGAAAAAGCTGAACAAATAGGTTAAAAATTAAAATCCAAATTTCAAAGCTCAGGAGCTAACTGTCTCACCCTTCTCAAACAAGAAAGTAAAACCAAAAGTTTGGAAGCTGCATTAACTGGGTATAAGCAATATTTCGTTAAATACTTGCAGCGCCAGAATCAGGGTATTGGTGCAAGATCCAGTAGAAATACAACTGTGTGGTTGCCTTTACTGAAACTGCAATCTCAATAGATGAAAAAAAAAATTAGATAACAGGGTGTTCTAGCAGTACAAATAAAATAGTCAGGGGTCATTACCATACAGCATCATTGCATCATTTCAGTACAAGAATCATGCTGAAGTCACACAGATTCTTATTTGCCAGAAAACATGTTTTAGGGGACACATGGGGACGATGGGGACAATGGGGGGGGGGGGCGGGGGTAGAGGGGGAAAGAATAGTTCAGTCTGCTTTAATTAGTTTTTTAATGTCTGATTAAAAAGCTACTCTGACATTTTTTGTCTGTAGAATAAAAATAATGCTTTTCTTAACTAAAGAAAAACTGGGCTCTGCGGGAGACCAGGGGAACCTCACTCTAGATTTTCTGAACACCAAACAAAATCTTTGTTAAAAACTGAAAATGGCAGGTGGGAGTGGGAGAAGAAAGACCCCCAGAAGACCTTCATTCCTCATACTTACTCAGCCTAAGAAATTCTTCATACTTTAAAGTACACTAAGATTGTTTTGAACAAGACTTCAGATTGTTTTAAAAATATCCAAAAGGCATACTGCCCCAAAGTAAACAAAATAACAAGATAAGACACTGACAGCTGACAAATTGACAATGGTAACACCCTAGTTTAATTTTGCAGTGTCACAGCTGTATCTGATGATAATGATGCTATCAGTTTAAAAAAAAAAAAAAAACCAAACCAGAAAATACAGAGAGCAAAGGCACTGGGAGCCACCTTGCTACCTGTGATGATCAAGGACATAAAAAATTGACTTTTCTGACTCAGGTGTCAGCATGTGAATGGAAGAATTGTCCACATGGTCACTCCAGAAACACGAGCTCTGAGTTACTGCAGGGGTAAAGGAATGAACATGCAGGGATCCAGCTGTGACCCCAGAGTGTTTCCCAAATTCCCCGCTCGTGGGCTGACCTCATTCCCATTCCCTATCATAGTGTGAAATAGTTGCTTACCATGTCCACCACCTACAAGTAGGAAACCTGGGCATGCAAGCTGGAAGGAAGCTGCAGGACACAGTGGCCAGGTTTCTGAAGCCTCAGCGTAGCCCGAGAGAACAAGTCACAGAGTAGCAAATGAGTCACCCTATTCATTTATTGAAAGGAAAAGAAGACCCAAGGGGGAAGACAGTGAAAACATTTAGACAACCTTTCTCCCTTTACTCCCCTCCCCGAGCACCACCAAAAATAAAACTGCAGATGGAAAGTCACGTTTATAGGGAAACAAGAGAGTCATAGGATTATGGTAAGCCTTCAAAATCTTGGAGAAACTTTCTTAATGTTGGAAAGTCCCCTGATAGTAGTTCTCCTACAGAGGCCCCAAGACAGATCATGTTCAATTTGTCCAACTGGGAAAACTGGCTTCCATTACTGTTAGCAAGCACCCAAAGGCCCTGTACTTCAGATCATCAAGGTTTATTTCATGACTTTCCTAGCTATATTTACAATCTGAATATTCAAAAAGTCTAATGAAATAAAAAGAAAGGTTTCCCGTTATCCCTCTTTCTCATCAACTCTCCCCTGCCTTCTCTTCCCTCCCTGCACTACGCTCACATAGGGATAACCACCACAGCCTGCTTGAGGTTGGAAGGGACGTCTGAACGGCATCTTGTCTGACCCTCCCTGCTCAAACAGGGCCATGTAGAACAGTTTTCCCAGAACCATGTCCAGACGACTTTTGAATATCTCCAAGGATGGAGACTCCACAACCTCCCCGGGCAACCTGTGCCAGTGCTCGGTCACCGTCAAAATAAAAGAAGTGTTTTCCTGATGTTCTCCCTGGGTTGACCCCAAGAGGTAACTGCTATGTGTTTGGACTATATTAGAAATATATAAGCCATATTAAAGACATGTCTACCTCACATCTTGTGGTAGAAGATTAATCAACCTTAATCATCCAACAGATTCAGGTCTGATTTAAAGGAAAAAGTGTTGGGTTTCTTTTTATTAAATTCTGCAAGTAATACCAAATTCTTCAGTGATCACAGCTGTCCCTCAGCACCCTGAAACAAAACACGCTGTATACATTTAGTAATACGGTCTCCCCTATAATTCACCAATTAAAAACAAAAATGTTGCGATGAATTACATTAACAGGTCATTTAGCTGACTTGAGAAGCTGCTATTCCAATAATTCCTTTAGAAATCTATGAACCCGCTTTGAATAAATTGCAGCTTTTATGCTCAGAATAGAGGTAAATCTCATTTTCACAAAGAATGAGATAAATTTTCCCTTAAAAAACTGGGTTTTTTCCAGAAAGATAATAGTTCATTTAAAAAAAAAAAATCAATGTTCTTACATCTTCCTCCAGCTCAGTGACTCAATGACTTAGAGTGACTGCTTTACACATAACAGGCTATAACTGTTTTGGTAGGCTATGTAGTTAATGTAGCTATGTATGTAGTTAAGGTTGTACTAAGATTTGCATTAAAACCAGAATAAAAATCCCACTTATATTTTTACTATTAAGTGTAGTCTCGCCTTTTGGCATCGTACCTGTGAATACAGTGTAATTTTACAGATATATTAAAGCTTTTGCAAGAGAAACAGTTTTTAAGTGTTCCCTTTTTAAAGTTTTGCCATTTGGCTCAAGTATCCTTGCGTTCCTTCAGCTAAACCTCTGCTTTCCCCACAGACTTCCAACTTCTTACACACATGCTAACAGCTCAGGCATAAGCCACTCTGGGAAATTTAAACTTACGGTCATTCCCTCTTCTTGGCATGCATGGCTACCCAAAGAAGAGGAGATGAAACTGTCAAGTTTTGCCAGGTCTTCAAGCTTTCTGTTGCATCTTGCATCTCTCACTCCTCCGATGCACACTCTTAATTTGTACCACCACAAACAACCACCAACGATAATATTTTGCCTACAACTCCTACAGTCTTGATTGTACAGAACTTGACTGTTCACCACCACGTTATGCATTCTGTGACTTGCTTCCTTTCATCCATGATCAGCAGGCATAGACTACTACAAGCTAATCACTAGAAAAACCCATAGGCAACTTCCCCTGATCCCCCACTGCCTTATTTGGTACTCTGACTTGCAACCACAACTCCAGGCATCCCTCAGATCGGCTGCACAGAGACTTTTGGCTCAGCTCTTTCTCTTGGTAAACTAAAAACTGTCCCTACATTTTGATGATTGCAAACTCAGGTGACATTTCCATAAGCATGCCTGCAGATTTTGTGTGCTTATATGCAAGCTACAGAAACTGGAGATGTGCGTTGTACAGACTTGCACTTTAGACACAAAAAAAAATTTAAATGTATGTGGGAAAAAAAATGGTGTTTTCTTGATTGGCAAAGCATATGAACTGAAGTAGCCCTGGGTGTGAATGTTATTTTAACTAGTCACTTTCTTAATAACATTGTGTTGATAGAAAATACAGTCAAGCATCTCTAATATTAATCAATACTTCTCAGTGAGAAGACACCATTGCAACACTTGCCATTGGAAGACTACAAATAGAGAGATGGTGGTTGTACAACAAGAAGAAATGCACTATAAGTTTCTATTTTTTAAATTGGGTTCAGTAAGGTCTTAGGCTGTAAAGGGAATGTTTTATCAGGTCAAATGTTTTCCAATGAAATAGTTCCAGGATTTCAACTTCATGAAGTTTTGCAAAATACATGTCTGCTTTCTTCCTTCACAAAAAATGAAAAATACCACCATCAAAGAACTAAACTCAATAATTTATAGCACCTAACAAGTGTTATAAGGTGGAACAATTTCAGTGAATGAGGCAGGTCCTATGCCAGGAAGGACACGAAGCACACAAGCTATACAGAGCTCAGCCCAGCTTTGCCCAGATGGAAGAATGGGAGCAGGGGTTATCCGAAGGGTAACTCCTAGGAGGTATCAGAGCAGCCCTGAAACATGCAGTCTGACATACTTAAGTTCAGTTTCTACTCAAAATAAACTATGTTGCTTCAATCAACTTCCAAATGGAAAGTTGGAAGTTTGGGGAGTTTCAACAAATGTCAAAATATTCCATGGTAAGGGAAAAAGGAAAACTAAAATGAAGCCAGACCAAACAATGTATGACCAATTCCAGTACTGATCACTTGATGCTATCAGAGATTAATCTGTTCCAAAAATGAGATCTGCACAAGAATTGTATGCAGTTTTACTTCATAAACCTATTGCAATGACTGTAAATAAAACTGATCAAGTCTTCTCTGATAGCAAACCTAAAACAGTGACCTGGTGACAAACAGAATACTAATGTTCCACCCAGGCTACAGTTTTAATTCCCTATTAATTTACACCAGAGCCGTTTATAAAAACGGCATTCCCATCACAGGATTAGAGTCTGACTTTAATAGCATAAAGTAACTGCCTCTGTACTCAGCGAAGACTAAGCTCTACAACACATTTCACATTTAGGCCTGATTTTACATAATCTATATTAAAAATTAACCCGTATTCATGCAGGTTTTCCTATTTTATATATGCTTAAACTGTCGGTCACAGCTGAAGTCTACATTTACCTACATGTTCCTGCTACAATGAGAGACAATGAAGTATTGGAAAAATCCTACAGTTGAAACGGACTCATTACACCCACAAAATAAAAGCTCACAAGACTGTATGGGATCAGTTCATCTTATATTTTAACCAAAAGGAGTTATGATGCCCCTCATATTTTTCAACTGAATATTCAGGGGAACCACACTTCCTGTGAAAAACCAAACTTACCAGGCTCATAAGCCCATTTACTGTCTCAGTTTCAACATCCTTCTACATTACCACCCCAGGCACACCTCCTTCTGCTACAGCGAGAACTTTTGCTCTTTGTAGAAGAGGGGTGATTCACCTTTCAACCTTTTGTCAGAGTTCATCCCCCCTGGAATACTGCAATAAAATCTAACAGTCACAGGCAGCAACTCTCCCACTACCTTCTCTTTCAAGCAAACACTCCCATGAAGATTCAGCCTCCATCCATCTTTACACTTTGATGTTCCATTGATTTTCTACCCTCTTGGCATCTCTAAGCTCCTTTTGAACTCTCCGCTTTGTTAGTTTAGGCAGATGTGCAGCTTCCCAGTGCCTGAGGCTGGGATCGGGATCCAAAAACTATCACCCGACACCAGTCTCCAGCTAGACAACCTCATCAGATTGAGCTGCCTACCCCCAAGCAACCAACCAGCTTTTTCTTCTATCCCCAAGTGTGCCAAAATCTGCTTCGTTTGCTTGAGAGCTCCTTTTCCACCACTGCTGTTCTTCAAAGCTTGGAAGCCAACTGTGGTGGGTCCCATCAGTGCCAGCCCTCTACCTGAGCCCCACCACTTGAGGATCAGGCTAACCAGACCCACCTGAGAGCTCAGGTTCTTTTTTCAGGGGCAACTTGCCCAATGAAGCCACTGTACTCATAAGTTTTAAAGGTTGTTCCTTAGCACAGGGGACACAGCTGAGAGTCCAGCTGCATCGCAAAATTATCATGCAGTATCAGTCCTAATCTGAAGCCACTGTGGACACTGAGGAGAGGAAAGCAACTTTCTCAACAAAGTTACTCAGCCTTTGGCCTCTGTATGAAGACTGCCAGCTTGCAAGGATTGCTTTAGACCCGGATCCAGAAAGGCCCTTAATTGTCTGTCAAACTTTAACCATATGAGTAATCATAAAACCATGAACTACTCATGGTTAAAGCTAAATACTTGCTCAAGTGCTTTTCTGGATCAAGAACTCAGTGATGTGGATGCTTATCCACTAGTATGTGAACTGAGATAACCAAGTCTGCCTCTTTCAGTTGTGATAAAATCGCACAAGATTTAAATCCCTGTATCAGTGGGGTAAGGTTCACCCACCCCCTTCGCAAGAGCGCTGCTCCTCATGAGTGCTATAAATCACAAGAAAGTGACTTATATCATGGGCCTAATCCTGAAGACCCATAAAGTATGAGCAGTGCTGTTATCAACTGCTAGCTCACGCGAGCAGTAAAGACGTACGTGGCCAAGAAGAAAGTACAATGTATCCTCTGTTCCAAGCACCCCCTTAGTAAACACAATATTTTAATTATATGTCTATTTAGTCTGAGCTTTCATTACTGACAGCATTCTGCTCTTCAGAGCTTCAGAGCGCTGTTATTCTTCCTATTTTCCACTAACTAAACAGTAATCATTTAAGAAATGCAATACTGCCATCTAGCATCCACAAAATACAATGAAAATTTCCTTTCGCTAAAGCACCCCACCGCGGCACAGGCGCAAGTCAGTTTTACATGAGCTTTGGGGACCACAGGTTATCACCAGGACTCAGAAGTGGCCTGGCTGTCGGAGAGCTGCTTGCTTCCCCAGAAAGCACCAGAAGAAATGCACCCAGAGGGCAGAGTTGTGTTTGCAAGATCAGTCACCGTTAGAGCTGTTGCGCTCACTCCAAAGGGGTCCTGGAGCCACAGAGCAGTTCCAGAAAGCAGCCAGCCCACAGCAAAATGCAGGCAGGACAAACCACCCCACAGCCCAAACTCCTGTTCAGAGCGCCATTTTAGCAGGGAAGATGAAAACAGTCCCTGCCAACGGCTGTCTCCAGGCCCTTTACCCTTCATCGCCCTCCCCGCACCACTGCCAAGGTGAGACCTGGGCCAGAATAGTAATGATAAGGTCACCGTCAGACTTCTGAAAGTGCCCAAGCGCTGGCAGCAGTTTTGCCTTCTAGATTTCAGCGCTACTCTGCAAATGAATGCCAAATGCCAAAATATTTTCAGTCATTGTTTTGGGGTGAAGTCCCTAGCAGTCCGTACTTGCCCCGTTACTTAAAGCAAGACCAGCGAGCAGCCAGCATCGCCTAGGCCGTGTAACAGCACCTCGGCGCCACACACGCCGCGGCTGCCGGGGAACGCACCCCGCCAGACCCCAGAGCCGCCCACCTCCGCCGGCCAGGCGCGGGCTAACGGGCGGGCAGCGCCTGCACCCCTGCCCGGCCGCCCTTTCCTCGGCCTCGGGGCCGCTCCCTTCCCAGGGGCGGCGCTGAGGAGCCGCCGCCGCCGCGGCGGGGCCGGGCCAGGCCGGGCCGGAGAGGGGGGGGGCGGGGGGGTCCGCGGCCATTTCGCGGCCGGGCCGGGCTGGGCCCATCCAGGCCGTGCGGTTCCCGGCGCCGCCGGGCGCGCCCTCTGGCCTCTGGCCTGCCGCTCCGGTCACCTCCTGCCGAGCGGGCGTGTATGCACACGTAGTGTACGCACTAGGGGTGTGTGGGTGTGGGTGTGTGTAGCATATACCTATACACACGTAGTATATAGGTCGTATATATAGACACATAGTGTTTATGCAGTATATTTAGTATATATGTGCTATATACACAATATGTAAGATATATATGCATGATATATATAGGCACTAATATATGCTAATAGTGTATATACACTAATAGTATACATATATATGTATATACATATGTACATATACAATGCACATAAAAAAATAGTGCACATATATAGTGTATATAGTGTATATACTGTATATAGTATATACTTTCTCTACACAAAATATATATATGGTATACAGTGTATATAGTGTACGTGTATTACTATATATACTCTACACCATGTGTATATATACACGTAGTGTGTATGTGTTTATATGTGATCTTGTATATATGTATATACATAGTGTGTGAATATATACAGATAGTATATATATTATAGCCTACATGTATAGTATATATGCTGCATAAAGTATGTACTATATACAGTATATATGCTGTATAATAGATATATAATGTATATACACACTATATAATACATATACACCATACAGTGTGTATATATACTGCATGTATATATACTCTATATGTACACTATACATAGTGCACATACATATACATAGTGTGCATGTGTATATATGCGCACACTGTGACCCGAGGATGGCAGCTAGGACACACCGACAGCGAAGGGCAGGGGGGCTCAGCAGCAGTTGCAGAGGTGAAGCACACGGCAGCTTCCCTCCTGGGGTGGGTGCCACGGTTTCCTCCCTTGGCACCATGTCACACTGCTGGGCACCCTTGGCCCCAGCCCGAAAGCTACCCCGCTGCTTTGGCAGGCAGGCTGGGACTGTTCCCAGCGCTGTGTGCTCATCTAGTTACCTTCTCCCTGCAGTGGCAGCTCAAACGCTTTCCCAGGATGTTCAGCTCCCCTTGAAGCCTTCACAGAAATAGGGGCAAACAAAACAGGTGGCAGCATACACTCAGAAGTGCTCCTGTCTGCTAATGTCTCTGGGAAATAGAGCTGTATGATAAAATCAAACTTTTTCATTCATTTATCATTGACCTTCCCCCTGTTTAAGGATCCATCACTTCCAGGACTTTGTCTCACTGCCCAAACAACTGAGCACATTTGGAGAGCTATATGCATACAAAGAAAGAGACGGAGAGATAATGAGAAGGGGAGAAGCACATGTGTTAAGCTGGCAAATACCTGAAATCTCCATTCCTCTGAAAAGGGAATTTCTTCCTCAGAGCTATAGTGGCCTAGGATACAGAGCAAGTATTATTCCCCCTGGACCACAGGGCTGAAAGTTGAGATGCCATATACACTACCTTAGAGGGGCTGTCAGAGATCAGGTATAAAACAAAGCTGTTGGTGTACACAAAGCGTTCACAATAGGCTTTTTTTAGCATTTTCTAAAGGCTGTTCACTGGATTCATAGTACCAAGACATCTGGATTTATGGTTGCATTTCATTTTGCCTAACTTCAGATGTATATAATGTAACATTTATGTCTGAGCTACCTGTCTAGACTCTTTTTATACTTGGTGGAGAAAAATAAGCACCGTTTCACATGTCTACATTAGACAGAGATGAATCATGACCTAGAGGTGACTATTCATCTCCCAA
Organism: Phalacrocorax aristotelis; assembly: GCF_949628215.1. Classification (NCBI taxonomy): domain Eukaryota; kingdom Metazoa; phylum Chordata; class Aves; order Suliformes; family Phalacrocoracidae; genus Phalacrocorax; species Phalacrocorax aristotelis. The sequence goes on along the minus strand of NC_134276.1, from coordinate 104,698,777 downwards.
CAGTTATAAAGGGAGCCTAGACAACTAGCTCTGGCATGGGCTCCTGCAGCGTTGATGTCTAGATAGGGGTAAGATTAAACCTGTTTTTTAGATTTTTAAATCCAGGGAGACTGTGAGATAAGTTAGTCCAACTCTTTTTTAATACAGGTCAGAAATATTTATCAAATTATGTCAGCGTTAAGCTTGGTATCTTGTATTTGCCTAACAGGTATTTTCCAGAATGGCATCTGGCCTGGATTCAAAGACTTCAACCAATGGACAAGTCAGTTTTGCCAAATAGTTTGTTCCAGTGTTTTATCACCATCACCGAAATGATGTAACATAGAAAGAGTATCAGTTCAGGTTTTACTTTTGATTTTCTCTTTGATTCTAACAAATATATGGGGTAGTGAAAAATCATGTACAAATGTACAGAGTGCATAGGAGTTAAGTGTTTAATTAACAGTTCTTTAGGAAATTTCCTACAGAATTATTCTAAGGCTTCATTAGAAGAAAGTGCAGGGCAAGTCCATCCCAAACTAAGGTTAAAGACACTTCTGTGCTATAGGACCGTTCTCTGTGCAAGTGCACTTTTTGCATGCGTTGGAGGATGCTTTCTCTATGAACTACCTTTACCATGTGTATCAACTACTTGCACGTGTAGAGAGAGCATCTCTACAATTCACACATTTGCTCTAAAACCCTCAAATGATGATTCTGTGCTCTCCTGAGATCCTTCCATTCCACTAACATCAGGCTCAGCCAGCAACACCCCAATTACCTTTAGCCCACAATTGCTTTTGGTAGTGAAAGGGTGGAACTGAATTTATAAAAGACAATATTCATGAGTGATCCACTGCTAGGAAACATTTTTTGTTTGGGGTTTTTGGTGGGCTTTTTCTTTTGTTTTGTTCATAAGTTACGGAGCTAATTATAAACAAAGCTGTATTAGCAAACCCAAAAGTCACAAGCCTATCCTAAAAACATATTTATCATTAGTGCTGCAAAATTAAATTTCTATTAACTCCTTGTGATTTAGAACCATTGGATTTACGTAGGACTTGAAAACTGACAGAAATCATTGTTTTCATTGTGGATGTTAAAAAGCATGGAGCTTCATTTCTCATTAGGACATGCACACTGAACTGTCACTATAACCATTTGCAAGATTCTTTCAAAGATTTATGATTCACATGATCTAAACTTACTAACCACTCCACATTTTAAGAAGAAACCCTTTGTTCTTCCTTAGTTACTAAAGTACTTATTTTGTGTGACCTCAAATCTTTCTCATCCTTTTAAGTTCACTCCACTTAGCAATCTGTGGCTGACTTGAAAATATTTATTGAGATGTAGTAGCATAGGAAGTAAATGTCAGATTCCTTCAAAACATTTAAAAGCAAGTGTTCCCCAACCTTGTCTTTCTCCAGCATTAAGGAGAACTGTCTATTCAAAGCATGTGGTGACATTTACCATTACTGTCAAAGTAGTCTTTCAAGTGATGAATACAAGATATAAATGCATGTCTGCAGCCCATGGCAGATTTCAAAACTGTCACTCAATTAGAATTCCTGCAGGGGAGCAGGAAGAAATTCCCCATTTAGTGATTCTATCAGAGGGAGTAAAATATGAAGAAATCACCCTTCTCTCCCTCCTGCCCCGTAAAACCAATATTTATGTAGTTTTGCTGAAACGGCAACTGTGGTGAAGTGATTAATCCTAGGTATAAATCCATAAAGCAGTTTGGAATATTTTGGGGATGTGGTTTAGGATGAATTATTGCCCTGAATAGAATTCTTGGACTATTTTATTGAGTCTCCAAATTTAAATGTGACCCTAAACACTATTGTTTCACTCCCTGGTTTGCTGCAAGCAAAGATATCGAACTGGAGGACTTGCCACATGCAAACATGTAGGTTGACCTACCAAGAGCAGCTCTAGCTGACACAGTGTGGACATCTGTTGTGTGTTCCCCGTGTCACAGGAGAGGAATCAGGAGGCATTCCTGCAGGACTGGCAGCCCAGCAAGGAAGGTAACCCCGCCATGCAAAGGTATGTGCCTTGTGGCAGCATGCTAGCCCCCTGGCATGAGCAGACAGGCATCAATAAATACACAGGAGAAAACACCAGGGCCTTTATTTCAGTACCAGTACAAATTAAGCATGATTAGTACACATGCAGGCAACTACTGGAGGAACTTCTCTGGTCTGATGCATGAAGCGAGGCTGAACTACCACAGAACTCACCCCTGGCCCTAGAATGTAGCATGCACACATTGCTTCCCTTGTGGGAGAAGCCAACGAATTAAGTAGGGAAAGAATGAGTGTGAGGGAGAAGAAAGTGAAAGCATTTCATTAAAACCTAAAAATGCAATATTGAGAAAAATAATCCCAGTTACTAGGCTGCTAATTTCATCACTGTCACTTCTTAGGCCTTCCTGTATTTCTGGATGCTTTTCAGCAAGCCTGGAGGAGTTTTCTTGCTATTCTTTTTGGCAGTGACCTTTTGATGTGGAGGGGTGGGTTGGTTTCCAGATTTCTGCAAGGAAGACAGAAACATAAACGAGACTTTATCCATATGGCACTCCAGGAGCCCCATACCTACTGGGAACGGACGACCACACACTCCTGTTGTAGGTGAGGAGGATTGATCTGTTAATACGGAAGACTAATTTATTTTTTAGACACGGTTAAAAATAAACCCCAGCTCCAGTAATAAGGAGGAAAGCAGAGAGAAAAGAAGAGAGGTTTCTGTCTGCTTGCTGTTAATACATGGTTGTATTAACAGGCCACTCAAGGTGAAATAATGAGCAGCCTCAGGGTGTATGAACCATTTAGGAAAGTCAGAATTTTTTTTTATTAGAGTTCTAGTTTCACCTTCACAGAAACCATGATGTATGCAGGGGTGGCTTTAAACTACTTTTAAAACACTCTTGTTAATCTTCCCCAGTGTAATGTGGAGTGGGTTTAGGACCACTGCAATTCATCCCTTCTTTCTAGCAAAACCTGACTATGTTCAGAGTGCCGCAGAGTCACTTAAAAATCTTCAGATAAACAGAAATGACTGAACACAACACAGGTTTCCATTCAAAATGTTGCCCTTTAAAACACTGGGAGCAAAAAAATGGAGAAGGTGGGACTAATGTTTCCAGCTAGATCTGTTTATAGTCGAAGAGCTATTATCACGTAATGGCTGTGAACCTCCCACTGCCATAGGTCATATAAATAGATGCAGTTTTGGATGGAGATTTTATTTCACGATACAAAACACACCTATTTCTTATGCTGGTGTTCTTCAACAGGCATTTGGCAGGCATTTAGAAAAGGTGCTCCTATAAGATCTGTGTCTTGAAGGAAAAGCTTTGCAACAGGAAGGTAACATGCTTCAGAGGAGACTGAGCTGAGACTGAAACTCACCGGTGGTCTGACTGTGGGAGCTGTAAGCAGCATCTTGCTTTGCATGTATTTGTATTTCAGAGTATATGGTACAGTGAAACAGGAATTGAATTTGTCCATATGTTCCATGACTGAAATACATCCTATGTCAAAACCATCCCTACTGACTTTACCATTGATAACTTTGGAAGTGAGATAACAGTAATCAGGCATAGTACTGTTTAACATGAGTAAACCTAAGATAAAAACAGATAGTTTGCATTTCAGCATTTTTTTTAGCAGAAAGACAAGAAAAAAATGAAGCAATTGGGTAAAAGCTAATTATATCTTTAAGAGATTCACAGAAAGACAATGTGTCAGTGTAGGTAGTTTGTAAATAGTTTTATATGGTGACATTTATTTGCTTATAATTAAGTGCCTGCTTAAGTGTTTTATTAATGGAAATCTTAATAGTGACTTCTTTCCATCCTAAGTCTATCTAAAGAGATTAAAGGTACTATGTTTTCTTTAGAAAGCTGCTTCCTGCTGAGGTACTGACTACTAAAGTGCATCTCAAGTTCTGTTAAGGGTAAAGAATATTTACTATAAAGGAAAGCTTTCCAAGACTGAAACTTTTTTATGTCACTGATAGGACTCTGAAAATATCATCAGTACCCATAATTTTGCAAGCAGTTCACATATGCTTAGCTGAAGGCATTATGAAGTCCTAATAGCTTTTATAGGCCTACTCATGTGCTTAAAATTAATCACAGTCATTTATGACTGAAAGACTGTAGGAAAAAGAGCAAACTTTTTTTTTTATTTATTTTAGCTTATTGCTGGAATAGTTACATGTGTAATAAAGCTTTATACTTTAACTTCATTTTTCATGTGTTCTCAGCTGTTTTATTGTTTCATTTTTGAATGCAATAGAGGCTTTTTCTCTTCTTTGTCACTTTCTCTATTTCTTCTTGATTTTTTCTTTCTCTCTTTCTTTCTCTGTCCCCTCATTTTCCTTTCTCTCTTTCTTTCTTTCATTCTGACAAGGATTGAGTTTAATGGTAGTTCTTAATTTTTATTAATGTCAGGTTAAAAATCCTATTGCTGAAGAGGATTCTAAAGACTCCTCTGTACAAAGAGAGCAAGGGAGAAGCTGAGAGACTTACCAGCAGAAAGTTGATGCATCTGCTTCAGGAAGAAATATTTGCCAGTCAGAAGATTAACAAGTTAGGGTTGAGTGACGGGAGGAGACCAAATAAATAGTGACTATGCAGACTGAAATATTTAGAGTAATATGTACACTTTTAAGTATATACGAATACACATGAAGAGATACCATTGTATGGACTATGTTCTATCATACAATGGATTAGAAAATTAGAATTTAATTACAAAAATTAGAAACCCACTCATTTGGTAAATGTTGTTTTTACTTGAAGAGGTATCTTGCATAGTTTACACATAAATTTGCCAATAATAAAAAAGTCAGGAGTCAGTTTTGCACAATATTACAGTGCTTGCTGGATATCAGCACCAAATTCGAAGTATGCAAATTAGAAACCCCACTCCCTGCGGATGGAAAAGCCTGTCTCTTTTTTCTCTTTCCACTGTGTAACTCCTGGTTTCTTGATAAAACTGAAAGATTATTTTGCAGGATTTGAGGGACTACTTTGTGGTAATTACTAATAATCTTATACTATCTAAGAACATAAAATATTTGAATCAGAAAATGCCAACAGTTTTTGTCTGCTCTCAACAAGACAGAATAATTAAGAGAATTCATTAATGCTGTTAAAGAAAATAGTCATAGAAAGCTTATTTAACATCTCTGGCTAAGAATCACAGTACAAATACAGACCTATCCAATGACTGAGTTTTCTCTGTAGATGAAAATGCTGCTCAGGATTCAAGGAAGTTATTGTAGGTAATTGCAAGAACTGGCAGTACTGCTATGGCACCATGCTCTCGTAGTAGAATATGTCATTAATCTTCACTGCATTCTTAAACGTCAAATCCCAGAATATTATGTGGTGTCTTCCACTGCAGCATCATGCAGTATAGTATTTAATTTCAAGTGAAAACAAGGAGAGGCTTGTATGCATGTTGATGTACAGTGAGTCTTTTGTTTGCTGGAAACCATGCAAAGCAGCTTCCATCTTTGGTGCTTGGTTTGGAGCATGAAGGCAGTTTACCCAACTCTTGTGCTGCTATTGGCACCATACTAACAAGCCCTGACGTTTTTAACACGCGTCTGTTGTTGTGCTGTCCAGCTCCTATCTGGTTCCAGGGCACTGGAGGGAGGAGGGAGATAAACACTGGATGCATGTGCATTCCAGAACATGGAACATTGTGAAATATTTCCCAAAAATACTTATGTTATAATGAATAAAATTAATGTGTCACAAAGATATAAATAGGGAGTATTTGGGAAACTGGCAACAGTAGAAACTTTTTTAATTTTTCTTCTGATTAATTTGCACAGTTTCAGTCCAGTGGGTCGCAGTGTAGGGAGATGAACTCTCTGCCTTTTGTGTAGCAGAGGCATGGAGCATGGTGAAGTCTCCTCTACTCCAGGCTGAACAAACCAAGTGACTTTAGCTGCTCCTCATATGGTTTCTCCTCTAAACCCTCCACCAGCTTTGTGGCCCTCCTCTGGACACTCTCTAGTAGATTTGTATCCTTAATATACTGTGGTACCCAAAACTGCACACAGTACCTGAGGTGAGGCCGCACCGGCGCAGAGCAGAGCAGGACAATCCCCTCCCTCAACCAGCTGCAATGCAGGGCTTGGTGCACCCCAGGACACAGTTGGGCCTCTTGGCTGCCAGGGCTCACTGTTGGCTCATGTTCAACTTGCCATCGACCAGAACCCCCAGATCCCTCTCCTCAGGGCTGCTCTCCAGCCTCTTGTTCCCCCATCTGTATGTACAGCCAGGGCTGCCGTGCCCCAGGTGCAAAGTCCAGCACTTGCTCTTGTTAAACTTCCTACAGTTGGTGATTGCCCAGCTCTCCAGTCTGTCCAGATCTCTCTGCAGTGTCTTTCTACCCTCGAGAGTGTCAACAGCTCCTCCCAATTTTGTGTTGTCAGCAAACTTAATTAGTATTCCTTCAAGTCCTGCATCCAAGTAATTTATGAAGACATTAAAGAGTACCAGCCCCAAGGTGGATCCCTGCAGAGCCCCGCAAGTGACTGGCCGCCAGCCTGATGGAACTCATTTACTATAACCCTTTGAGCCCGACCCATCAGCCGGTTGCTCACCCACTGCATTATGTGTTTACCCAGCTGTATGCTGGACATTTTGTCCAGGAGGAGACTGTGACAGTATCAAAAGCTTTACTGAAATCCAAAAAGATCACATCGATTGCCTTCCCTTGGTCAACTAGGTGGGTAACCTTGTCATAGAAGGAGATCAAATTTGTTAGGCAGGACTTTCAACTTGTGGACCTGTGCTGGCTGGGACCACTGACTGCATTGTCCTTCAGGTGTCTTTCAATAACTCCCAGAATAATCTTCTCCATAGTTTTGCCAGGCACAGAAGTGAGATTGACAGGCCTGTAGTTACTGGAGTCACCCCTCTTGCCCTTCTTGAAGATTAGGAAAACATTTGCCAGCTTCCAGTCAACTGGGACCTGTCCCGATTCCCAAAAGCATTGAAAAATCATTAAGAGAGATCTCACTGTGACATCAGGCAGCTCTTTAATTACCCTCAGATGAATCCCGTCAGGCCCCATTGACTAATAGGGATCTAGCTGGAGCAGCAAGTCCTGCACAAGTCCAGGGTTTATTAGGAGTTTATCATTCCCACAGTCATGGTTCTCTAGCCCAGGGCTCTGGTGGTCCCTGAGCCCACCATTTGTGTTGAAGACCAAAGCGAAGAAAGCATTAAACATCTCTGCTTTATCTATGTCCCTGTTTGTGAGGTGACCATGCTCATCAAGCAACAGGTCAATGTTATTTCTGGCCTGCCTTTTTCTATTAACGTATTTTTAAAAGCCCTTTTTATTGTCCCTCACACTACTGGCCAGCTTCAACTGTAATTGAGCTTTGGCCACACATATTTCCTCCCTGCAGTGGCGAACAGCACCTCTATAGTCCTGCCATGTCACCTGACCTTACTGCTACTGACCATACACTTTCTTTTTTCTCCTTATTTATGGAAGAATATCCCTGGTCAGCCAAGCCAGCCTTTTGCCTTGTGTCTTATTCATATGACCTGCAAAATGGATGATCTGATCTTGGAAATGGGAAGTACTGTTCCCTTAAAGATGCCTCATCTACCTTCTCTATGTTTCTTTTGTCTATTTTAGATATTCATTTTCATGAACATGGTAATTCTAGTTGTTGTTAATGTCTGTACAACTCCGTTGTTTAAGTTCATGTCAAAGTTATCAACACGTTTAATATCATGTTATAATACAGTTTTATATATCATAGAGTCATAGAATACTTTGGGTTGGAAGGGACCTTTAGACATCATCTGGTCCAACTGCCCTGCAGTGAGCAGGGACATCTCTAACTAGATGAGGTTGCTCAGAGCCTGTCCAACCTGACCTTGAATGTTTCCAGGGATGGGGCTTCTACCACCTCTCTGGGCAACCCGTTCCAGCGCTTCACCACCCTCACTGTAAAAAAATTTGTTCCTTATATCCAGTCTAATTCTACCCTCCTTTAGTTTAAAACCATTGCCCCTTGTCCTGTCACAACAGGCCTTGCTAAAGAGATTGCCCTCATCTTTCCTATAGTCCCCTTTAAGTACTGGCAGACTGCAATAACATCCCCCATATATTATAGTACTTTAACATACCACTGGAGGTGGCTTACAAATGAGAAATAAATCTGTATACTGACTCCAAATGTTCTATCAGTAATAAAATTTATATACGTATACACACCTATATACGCTATACTATAAATAATAGCATGTATAAGTTTTATGTATGCATACTTTCATATACATTCTATTTTAGACCTATACTAAGAGATGTATATGTATAAAAAATATGTATATTTTTATTTTTAATCAACAAATGAAGTCCCAAAGAAAGATTTAAACAGTGAGCTTTTGAACATATAGGTGATTATTGATCTTTATGCACATTGTGTATACATTAAAACTACAACTTGAACTTTGCCTGCAGAGCATTTTCTGCTAATGAAATAAGTATATTCTTTCTCACCTGTTTTAGTCAATTCGAACAACCACAAGAGAGCAATAGGAAGCGAGAGGAAGACATTGCACATAGCTTTCAAATAAGCCAAAGAGTTTGGAATCATGCCTATAGATTGCTTACTGTTATTGACAGGGATATGGTTAATTTAAAATAAAGTGTTCCAAAGTAAAATTCCATTACTGAAAATTTGCTGTTTAAATACTTTAAACAACTGCCAACAGTCTGCAGAAATTGTCATGAGGTACAGTAGCTTCCAATGAAAACCTAATCTTTCTTGTGCTTAAAGGATGTTCTCATATTTCTGACTCTCCTTATACTTTATATCTGCCTTGATTAATTAAGGCAGTTCAGCACTGAGGCTACTTGCATTCTTAAACTGAGATATGTATTCAAATACCTTGCTGAACTGTAGCCAAGGTTTTAACATGTGTGCTCGTAAAAGAATGCTAAATCATTATGAATTGTTAACAGAACAGGAAATGTTCATATATCAAATGTTCTATATATAGAATAATAAACAGGAAACAGTAATAAAAAAAGAGCTGTGGTGGCAGGTGGGCTTCCACATAGCTCAAAATCCCATAGGGCATGGAAACATGAGGTAGTTAAGCCATATACTACAAATAAGCACACAATCATAGCAGTCATTCCACAGGTACCTTCGACTTCCCTTATTTCTCACAAACATGACTTATTGCTGAATTCTGATACAGAAACTCATAAATAATTTATTTACAGAGTAACAAATGAAGCACAGTTATAGGGAGTGAAATCACTGAAGTAACAGGATAAAACTGAAGATTTTTTGGCTCAAGGGCCAAGCTACAAAAAAAAAATCTCTTGTTCTGATGCTAACTGTACTGGGATGAAAGGTTCTTTTGAATTTCTTATTACTTACATTTGAGCCACACCATGCTTTTGGGGTTAACACTACAAATACTGACTGATCTGAATCAGCTCCTGAGCCAAATCCCTTGCAAGATAAGTGGCTTTGTGCTTAAAATTATATTCCTTATTCCATATTTTAAGACTTAACTGAGTGGCTTTATTTTCAAAGGTATTAAAATATGGAAAGAGCCACTTAAATCAAAATGTTGGTTGGGTCAGCACATCAAAAATTGTTGCATACATGAAAAGCTATTTGAGGCCCCAAGTTTGAAACTGTGGGCTATTATAGTAATTAAACCTAGAATTTGTCAGTTTGGGTAGAAAAGTTTTGGTTTGTTTAAGTAAACATATTTATATGGGAGCAATTACAACAAAAAAAACCCCACAAATCAGAAACTGTTCTTTCTTGCACAAAGGCAAGCTACATATACCTTAAGTATGACTTTAGCTACCAATGTCAAAGAATTTTCATTTGCATACCTTAGAAAATGCAAAGTACTATTTATGCTTGTAAAGGAGTCCAGTACATGCCATTAGTTTTATAGCTTTCTCATAAAAATTGAGATACCATTCTTAGCAAGAGGAAAGGCAGAAGGAATGGACCCAAACAACCAGCAAGATAGTAATAAGCAATTGTGCAATTTATTGTTCGAAATCAGGAATTCTGCTTCTACTGGTCTATTTCTCTCATCAGAAATGTAGCCTGAGAGAAAGGAAACAGAACGAAAGATTTATCACTTTATCTTATTCATCGTGTGTATACATTTTTGTAAATGATCTTCACCTCTTGGTCCCTTAGGTTTGAATAATTCTGAAAAGAACATGAGACCCAGCTTTCCTGAAATGGATTTATTCTCCTCGAAGACTAAATAAATAATAATAATTTAGACATCTTTTTCAGCAGAAGGAAGAGCCAATAGAATTGAGGCTATGCTTTCATGAGGAAATAAAAGATACTGTTAATGACTCAGAAGCCATCTTGAAAACAAGAAGCTTTAGAATAGAATAGAATAGAATAGAATAGAATAGAATAGAATAGAATAGAATAGAATAGAATAGAATAGAATAGAATAGATTTCCGTTGAAAGGGGCCTACAGTGATCACTAGTCCTACTGCCTGACCACTTCAGGGCTGATCAAGCATGTTGTTAAGGGCATTGTCCAAATGCCTCTTTAACACTGACAGGCGTGGGACACCGACCACCTCTCTAGGAAGCCTGTTCCAGTGTTTGACTACCCTCTCAGTGCTTCCTAATGTCCAGTCTAAACCTTCACTGGTGCAGCTTTGAACCATTTCCACACATCCTCTCACAGGATGCCAGGGAGAAGAGCTCAGCACCTCCCTCTCCACTTCCCCTCCTCAGGAAGCTGTAGAGAGAAATGGAGTCACCCCTCAGCCTCCTTTTCTCCAAACTAGACAAACCCAAAGTCCGAAGCCACTCCTCATGGGACGTTCCTTCCAGGCCTTCCACCAGCTTTGTTGCCCTCCTCTGGATGAATTCAAGCACCTTCACATCCTTCTTAAGCTTAGGGCCCAAAACTGCACACAGTATTCACGGTGAGGCTGCCCCAACACTGAATACAGTGGGATAATGACATCTTTTGACCCGCTGCTCATACTGTGTTTGATGCACCCAGGACATGGTTTGCCCTCTTGGCTGCCAGAGCACACTGACTCCTGTTGAGCCTCCTGTTGACCAGCACCCCCAGATCCCTTTCTGTAGGGCTTCTCTCCAGCCACTCCTCTCCCAATTTATACTTATGCCTGGCATTACTCTGTCCTAGGTGCAGAATCCAGCATTCCAATTTGTTAAATTTCATCCCATTAATCATAGCCCAGTCGTCCAATCTATCTAGATCCTTCTGCAAGGCCTCTGGTGCCTCAGGAGTCAACAGCACCTCTAGTTTGGTATAATTTTCCGCTTCTTTCATTATGTTTTCAGTGATGTCATTAAGCAGATCAAGAATCACACTGTGTTCATTGTGTCCACTGACACAGTCACAGTTCACCATAGAGAAACTGGATTCAGGGAGTATGTTCCCCTTCATGAAAAGCAAAAATTATTTCTTTTCCTTTTTACCCAGCCATAGGGCACAACTCAGACCATTCCTTTGGGGCAGCATAGGTATTTCCAAAGGTAACATTGTATGAGATACTCTTAGAAGACAGTTTCTGGTGCAAAATGTCACAACTGTCATCTCCATGTCATCCATCTCTCTGGTGTGTTGTCAATATTTGTGATACCCTATATGACATACTAGTCATTTAGGTTCTCCCTCCTCCACTAAAACAAAATCAGCCCCCATAGTAAACCACAGATGTGACAGGGGTTAAGTCTGAAATTCAACAAAGTATCTTCTCTTGTCTTACAAACCCAAAACAACTCTTCTGTGTGATCTCTAAAGGATGTTGCTTTGTCAGGGCATGCAGAAAGGAGGGCTGCAAAGTAGCTAGACAGCAACATACTCTGTCCTGCAGAATCTATGATTAGGCGAGATCTGAAAACACTTTAAAAACCTCATTAACTTCCTTTTTTTCCTGTGGCTCCTTTCAACTATGTATGTACATGTGTTTAAAATTTTCCTGAATAGCAATTTTTAAAAGCTTTCCTGATGTGGGGCCTCTGTGAATAATGCACAGTTCAACCAATTCTCCTATTGCTTTTCTGTTGCCATATGACCTCTCAAACCTTTATGAGAGAGAGTTGTAGCTCCATGTTCTAATCTAAGAGATAAATATGAGTTACAGAAGAGAGGACATATTTTCTTACACACCTCTTGTATAACATCATCTATTTTGTAGGTAGCAGTGTCTTATCTTTCTGGGTGCTCAGCATTCTGAGCATCTGTCACAGTATAGTTCTGCTACCCTTGTATTTTTCATAAAAATCATAAGGAATTAGTTTCTACTGATAATACACCTTTCACAAACATTCACAACAATCTCTACTGAATTCTTCTAAAAAAAAAAAAAGGTTGGATAAAGGTATCCAGATTTTTGTTCTGAGATATGATATCTGATCCGAAGTCAATTAACCTTAGAAGTGAATTATTTTGTACTCTGTTCAACAAGAAGAAACAAGCTTTAAATGGAATACCTTAGTAGTTTAAACTGTTCTCCTTTGTTTTACAAAGTGCAACTGGAAAACCAACAAAGAATTTTATTTCCCACAAACTATTTTAAAAATGATGAAAATCAGAACTTTGTGTTAAAGCACTTCCTCAGCCTCAACCTGAAGCCTAATCAGCTGGTATGAAGTATGCTTGTGTTGGCTGAATTTATTGTGTATGGAGGAGGCACAAATGTGCATACAAAAGTAGGAAGAGGTGGAAATACCACTGAGCACTAGTGCCTTTGTGGGAAAGTGAGAAGCTGTGAAGTGATATACAAGTTCAAAGCCTAATGATGTAACTAGTAACTGAAAGGTCAAAGTCACCCAAGCACAGAGATAAGCCTTAAAATACTTACTAATAAAAAAAAAAAAAAAAAAAGCACAAATTTCAGGAACAAAAAGCATTCAGATATTTTTTGCCCTTTAAAAGTGAGAGTTTTCCGAGAATACATGTCATGGCTCTGTGGGCCTGGATCCAAACAGCGGAAAGCTCTCATCTAGCCTACCTCCAGTGCCTCCTTCTCCACATAGTGAAGTCCTTGGTGTGTAGAGCTGTTTCTAATACAGTTGAGTTACAGATGGGTTTAAGTGCTTTGCTTGATCTGGGACTGTGTGTACGCTGCCTCTCAACATTGGTGCAGACAGCAAGCTTTGCAAACTCAGTTACCACCTTGGTTCAGCCGGTGCAGACACCAGTCTGCTTGTGTTCCACTGAATGGGTCTCCATAGCTTGAAATGGTGTGAACGTGTCACCTCTCCTGTCATACGCATTGAGCTACATACAACAGACAGAAACGGTCACGTTGCTGTTGGGTCTATTTCGAAGATACAAATTTTATAGTTGGCCTTCACCTTCTCATGGATTTGCTGAATTTGACCTTGCTTGGTTTAGTACAGTCAGGCAGAGCAGGAACAGATATCCAAGGATGATGCAAATTCAGGAATGAATATCAGGACTTTGGGAGGGTAAGAAAATTCTCAGTGCATTTTGATATGTGACATTTTCTGAAATAGCAAGGAGCCATGTTTGATCATTGTGGTTGAACTCAATGATCTTAAAGGTCTTTTCCAACCTAAATGATTTAATGATTCTATTCTATGTAAAATTTCACAAGACATAGTAGCCTCTTCTTCTCTTGTACTTCTGACTAATCATCGGAAAGGGAAAAGAGAAAGCAAGTAAGTTCTATCTTTAATACAGGCATGACCAGTGTTACACTGGTAGAAGTGAATGCCTGTACTTTAGCTTCTTTTAGTGCAAGAACCAGTGAAGTTCAGTCCCTGGACAACATGAGATAGGGAGATGGCTAGCATAGACACAGGCCAGCAAGGCTAGATTATTGCTGACAACTCTTGCCAGCATTGGCTGAGTTTCCTCATAGGGCTAGTCCCAGAATTCAGCATTTACACTTTGCATATATTATTGCTCATACTGTTTTTCAGACTGCTGCACATGCTAGCCAGCTTAAAATTGAAATACAAGCCCTGCCCTGGCTTGTATTACCCAGGGCAGTGTTATCCATGAAAGTCACTCAGATACTTCACATATGTAACTTCCCGGGGCTTGTGGGCGTTAGAGTTTGGGTTTCAGTTGCTTAATTCCCTGTTGGGGCTGCAAGGCTGAATCTGCAGGAAAGGTTACAGTTTAAAGAGTGCCCCACGTATATTTGCCAGTCCTACAAAGCACAAGGTAACTTGGTTAAGGCAGGCACTTCTGTCTTCCTGATGATTTTTCAGTCTGGCACATCAGAATTTAAAAAAAAAATAAAGTTTTAAAGAGGAAATATGGAATCTTTTTCTCTGTTGTGGTCATCAGTAGCCCTAAATGGAAATACAAGAGAAAAGATTTTTATGTTAGATGCTTAATATTATCAAAAGTAAAATAAAGGCATTTTAAAAATAGGAAAACTAAGGATTCAACATTTGTTTTCAAAAAGACTTCATTTTTTTATTAGACATTGGCTTTCTCTTAGCTAGGAGCTTTTAAGAATAGTCTAGTTTAAAGAAAAGTCTATATATTTGGACTAAAATGTAATCGCCCTCTTGCTGAATAATGGTTGCTCTGTCAAATAAGCTTTTACTTAGAAACAGCATTCCTACCTCACAGGGATGTGACATAACTTGGAAAAAAGTGATCAGAGGGAAAACAAGATGTCTTAAATTCCTCTAACATTAACCTGGTAGGCCAATAATGCTATTTTAATAACTAAGTAATTAACCTCACCTGATCACTTTAGCAGAAACATTGCACTGTTCCTGAAGTTCTTCTCTCAAACCCCCAAACTGCTACCTCCCTCTCCACTTCCCCTCCTCAGGAAGCTGTAGACTTCAGTCTGGCCTCAATGCTGGGGAAGGTTATGGAGCAGATCATCCTGAGTGCCATCATGTGGCATGTACAGGAGAACCAGGGCATCAGACCCAGTCAGCATGGGTTTACGAAAGGCAGGTCCTGCCTGACCAACCTGATCTCCTTCTGTGACAAGGTGACCTGCTTAGTGGATGAGGGAAAGGCTGTGGATGTTATCTGCCTGGACTTTAGTAAAGCCTTTGACACCATTTCGCACAGCATTCTCTTGGAGAAACTGGCTGCTCATGGCTTGGATGGGCATAGTCTTCAGTGGGTAAAAAAACTGATTGGATGGCTGAGCCCAGATTACTGTGGTGAGCAGAGCAGTCACAAGCGGTGTTCCCCAGGGCTCAGTGTCGAGGCCAGTCTTGTTTAATACCTTTATCAATGAGCTGGACAAGGGGATTGAGTGCACCCTCAGTAAGTCTGCAGACACCAAGTTGGGTGGGAGTGTTGATCTGCTTGAAGGAAGAAAGGTTCTGCAGAGGGATCTGGACAGGCTGGATCAATGGACCGAGGAGGATTGTATGAGGTTCAACAAGGCTAAGTGTCAGGTCCTGCGCTTGGCTGACAACAAGCCCATGCAACGCTACAGGCTTGGGAAAGAGTGGTTGGAAAGCTGCCCTGGGAGAAAAGGAGCTGGGTTTATCTGTTGACAGCCGTCATGAACGTGAGCCAGCAGTGTGCCCAGGTGGTCAAGAAGGCCAACAGCATCCTGGCTTGTATGAGGAATAGTGTGGCCAGCAGGAGTAGGGAAGTGATCGTGCCCCTGTACTCAGCACTGGTGAGGCCACACCCTGAATCCTGTTGTTCAGTTTTGGGCCCCTCACTACAAGACAGACATTGAGGTGCTGGAGCATGTCCAGAGAAGGTAACAGAGCTGGTGAAGAAGGCTCTAGAGTGCAAGTCTTATGAGGAACGGCTGAAGTAACTGGGGTTGTTTAGCCTGGAGAAAAGGAGGCTGAGGGGAGACCTTATCGCTCTCTACAATGACCTGAAAGGAGGTTGTATGAGGTGGGCGTTGGTCTCTTCTCCTAAGTAAGAAGTGATAGGACAAGAGGAAATGGCTTCAAGTTGCGTCAGGGGAGCTTTAGATTGGATATTAGGAAAAATTTCTTCATGGAAAGGGTTGTAAGGCATTGGAACAGGCTGCCCAGGAAAGTGGTTGAGTCACTGTCCCTGGAGGTATTTAAAAGCTATGTAAATGTGGTGCTTAGGGACATTATTTAGTGGTGAACTTGGCAGTGTTAGGTTAACAGTTGGACTTGATGATCTTAAAGGTCTTTTCTAACCTAAATGATTCTATGATTCTATGAAAATCTACTGAACAGGAAGCCAGTTACTGAGTGGACTGAACAAAGATCTGTTTGAGAAGTTTTATACCATTCATGTAAGTAGGCTGAGGAAACCGCAAAGTGGCAAAATTAAAATATTAATACTAAACAATTCAGGCAGACATCCCAAGTAAACAAAATACTGATCAAGTATTTAGGACCTTCATTAATGACCAGAAAGTTACTGCTGAGTTGAGCCAAGGGCTCCGTCATATGCAGTCAGTCAGCACAATCACTGCCATATGTGAGAAAGGGAACATTAAACTGAACAGGGCTAAACAGAACTGCTCTAATGATGCTGTGGATTTGCCTTAATATCTCCAATAGTCCTTGTCGAGAGTAATTGCCATGCGTCATACAATGCCAAAGGATCAGCAGAGCAGCTGCTTCAAACATATCTGGCACCCAGGTGTTCAAGCCAGTTGCCAAGTTGCCTGCAGCAGCCAGATTTTTTGAGGCAATCACACAGCTCAACCTCACTTCTGCAGCAACATAGACACTTAGCTTTGTACTGCTGTAAGCTCCTAGTATGCAAATCTATGCCTGTGAAAAACTTTCAGCTGGTCTAAGGATTTGTACGTAGCAGGCAAACCCATGATTTTTCTTCTGACAACGAAATCACCCTCTAGTTTTAGTCTTCCGGCCTGTAAACTTCAAGGGCTGGAAGAGCCCTCTGCTGAAAAGTAAACAAACATGCATGAAAAGATTTACTTTACTAAAAAATGAAGGTGAAAATCTTCTTTGATGTCTGTGGCACATGATATGTGAACCCTTTCTATCAGGAGAGGAAGTTTCTTGTTTGCCAGAAAGCAGTGATATCCCATGTACACTTAAAGGAAACTTCCCCACAAAGCCTGATTTCTGTGATTAAAAGGGTATCGTGTCACATGGTTTAGATTTAAGAGAGCTGAACTACCTAAAGATTTTTTAAGAACCACAAGCCAAAACCTTGAGCTATTCATGCCAGTTCTACCTTTCTACTCCCTGTGATAACTTCATGTGAGTTCCTCAGGGAACCATTCTGTGGTTGCTGTCAACGTAAACATGCATAGATTACTTTGCTTTCACCACATTCCAGCAATACTCAGCTTTTCCCATGACCCCATTTCCACTTGCACTTCCAAGATCATGACCCCCACTTCGGGAATAACATTTGCTCAAAGATACATTCCACCAACCAATGCACTGCTCAAACAAATGAGCTATGTGTTGAACAAAACCACATGACCAGGAAGAAGGGATCTGAAATAACAGTCATAGCTCCAAAACCTTTCCCTAAGGGGAAATGACCTGTGAATAATCCAGGCTCCATTCTGTCATCTTTCTCAACAGCACGTACATTATGCCATGAAGCTATAGGCTAATATCCCTTATGTGACCTCCCCAAATCTACTCAGCTACTTAATGATGGTGAACTCAAAAGCAGTTGTCTACAGCAGAAGGCGCATCCAACATTGGTGGTGAAAGTTAACCAGTGTCATTCATCTCATATCCTCAAGTGAGATACTCCACAGGATTACTGGTTTTAATTATATTTAGCCCATGAGGTAATATTATTTCCCTTAAAAGTGTGTTTTATCCTGTCCGTCATTATGCTGAGCACCCTAAGTGGAGTTTCTATGCCATAAGCTTTTTTTATTCTTCACAACAGTAAAACTTCCCTATATTTCTAAAGTCTAGAAATCAATATTTTGTCCATTATTTCAAAATGACAGGTGACAAGTTTTCAAAATTCTGGATGAACCATTCAAACCCAGAAGAGAATACGGAGAAGAGTGACAGTCCTTTGTTTTCCATTATGACTCTCAGAAATTAGCTCTAAGAAGGACCAAGTGCTTGCCCTTAGTTATGCTCATTAAAACTGGAGTGGTTCCATTCATGACAGCACAACAGAAATCAAAACCTGGCTTGAAGCCTTGGATCTTCATGTTTCAGCTACTCGGAGCAGAACAGGCCCTTGGAAGTTAGTGCTCTTAGCATGTGGTCTGGGATGAAGTAATTCTATCCCCAAAGCAATAAAACACAAGAAAATGGCTGCTTTGAGCTGAAGACAATGCTGAAGAATAATGGAGTATTGGGTTGCTGGTGTTATAACCCTAGCTCCATATGCATAGTAACTGTAGTTGTTAGAGAGGGCTGTCTGCACACATCTACAAGAATGCGCCATTGATGAGTGACCTGGAAACTTTCTGGACAGCAGTCTCTGTGTTACTGCATATGCGTCATGCTTTAGCCCTCACAGTCCCTTCATTGCGCCTTATAAGTAGGTGTTGCCCCTAGTGTTGAGACCCTCAGTCTAAAGTAGGAATGTGAGGGAGAACAAGTGTTTCAGTCCAAGCCACCAAAACCTGCTACTACGGCAGTCAGCCTTCATTCCCTAAAAGGATCTATGTTTTGTCTAATTTTGTAATTGACAAAGTCTCAATGAAATAACAGTTACTGGCTTGCTTTTCCGTACACAGTATGTGACCTGGTGACTACACCTACAGCAAATTCAGGAATAGTAGGCAAAAAAGACTTCCTAAGCAATAAAGGCACCCTGTTGTTTTTAGTTGTCCTAACCCAAATTGGAAGGGGTACCTAAATCAGGAGCACTGAAGCTCTCCCATCTCCTTGCAGAAGGGCTGCACAGTCCATCTGAGCAGGCATCTGAAAATACACCCAAGTTTTACAAGTAATCTTGTAAATCATTGTTTTCAGCAATTGTTTTGTCTTGTGAGTAGCAGCAAAGGGGTTTTTTTGCAATCAAAACAGCTCAATCTTCCCCTGATAGAATTGAGAATGGAGGGAAACTACTGATGAACTTGAAGAAAAATTTCTGTGGAAGTCATGATCTATTGACACCGGTGGCCACAACAAAACATATGTGAATAAACTGTTCAGTAGGCCAGACATGGAGGCCTACCTTTGGAGGCTCTTTGGTCGCTTGAGACTTCTTCTTATCCCACAGGTTTTTGCTATCCACGAAGGAAGAAAAAACCCTCTAACATTGTCTCAATATATCCTTTGAATTTTACCCCAGAAGTAGTTTTCAGGTAGGACAGGCTTTTTAAGTGTCTTGTCACTGGGCCTGGATACCTCAGTGCAGTCTGGTATTGATGCTGAATGACCACATCTGCAGCCGAGCACCTGAGCTCAACAAGACACTCCCTGGTATTAGAAGGGGGACGTTGGTTTAAAAGGACACGGGAGTGCCAAGAATTAACATCTCTTGCCAGAGAAGAAGTCCTCTCCGTACCACACAGCAAAGATCTCTTGGGAAAGATTTGCAGCTCTACAGGTGCCTTTCTGGATTCCTGAATAGGAGCTGCTGTCAGAGTCCAGGTTACCAAGGGTCACAGACGGCAAAAGACCAAAGGTGAGCTGATGCTGGTGCCGGTGGTCGAATGGGAAGAGTGCTCAGGTGTGTGCCCCATGGCTTGTGGGCACGTGTGTGACAGCATGGCTGTCACCAGAGCCTTGCCTTCATGCTGGCTGATCTTCTAGGGACCCCTGGAGGTGAGGGGAATACAAAAGATGGCACAGAGGCATGTCTGTTTTCCATGGTGAGGGAATGCATGGGCTCGAGAGCCACGAGCCCACCATAGCCAGGAAGGCACTAAGCACAGTCAGTCTTCTGTCCCTGTCCTGGTCCCCCCTGAAGAGACTCGATCTTAGGATTTTTAACCTTTTTTTGTCCCATTTTCCTGTTACATTGCTGGTGTTCCTCCAAGACCATTTCTGGTTCTTGCCAGTATAAAATTTAGAAGAATCAAGTCCCCTTTCATACCTCATTTCTAACAGTACATACACTTCACAGGGATCCAAACCTATAGTAATTTTCCAATTGTTTATATTTTACTAAATTTACTCCCTTTCCAGTATTTTGTAATACACAAAATCCTTCCCTGTTTTAGTCTACCTGCTGCCTGCTTTTCTACCTTTGATGCTACGTTACTTGCAGTGGCCAGGAGAGGAAAAGGAACTTCCCTAGTGCACAGCAACATCTCACCAACAAGTGATGTGAATTAAGTTTCATTGTATAAAACATCAGCTAGAATCTATTCATATATGTATAAAATACATATATACATGTATAAAATAGAAAATACAAAGGATTCTGCAAACTCCTTGCAAGTGTTAAAAGGGAAAATTAGAAAAATTTTCATACATACTTTTTAATGATTAACAACTGATGGTGTCTAGGGTTCTTCTTAGCCAGATGAACTAACATTGGAAAAATCTAGATAACATCAATGTATTGTATCTTTTAATTGAAAACAATCAGGAGGCAAACTGAATGGAGGATGTCATAGACATTCGCACAAACAGGCTCAGTGTAAACCACAAAAAGTTGGATATTTTTTCATGGTATACATTTATCTGTCTTAAGTCTCCTTTGAACTGTTATCCCCCTAAACTTCCTGAGAAGTCAGTAAAATATGCTCTGAAGTCAGCTGGAATCTTTCTTTGTTTCTTTCTTCACAGTGTGCCTGTTTCCATAAACAAAACAAAAAAATTATTCATACACTTGAAAAATTTAAGACACATAAATGTCACATATTAGCATCTTTAAAATATACATCATTATTGAGCCTAGAAGCCTTTAAATAAACTATTGGAATAGAGAGACCATCTTCATGTGGTATAATTTTACAAATATTTTTATATGACCATCAGTGATTTTCAGCACAACTACTGATTTCAGTGCTCAGCTGACCATGTTTCACCTTCAGAAATTGTGCCTAGGTTTAAAATCTTGCCATTTTTAGGGTGTTGAAGCCGGGCAAATAAAAACTGAGGCCTCTACAGGCACAGTCACTTCTGAAGCTCTTAGTCAAGAGCTTCTGCTTACATCCTATAGTACACAAAAGCTCTGTCACCAGCTGTGAACTTTGGACACAGGTTTCAGTACCCATCAACATCACACAGGGATGTTGCGTAAAGGGAGAAAACTAAGGATGACATAAGTAAGAAATATAGCTTAACAAAGTAGTTCTGCAGGAGAGAAACTCAGGTTTTCCTATTTACTTGGCAATAGCTGTAGGCTGTAATGTTAACTACTTGGACATCTGCATCCTTAGAACAATTTATTCCTTTAGTAACCAGCGTAAACAGTGGTGTGCTGCTAGGAACCAGAATATATCACTGCTCAACAAAGGCAACTGAATGCAAGGAAAGAACTCAATCTACTCTTAATTTTAATAATCTTGATTTTAATGCCTGGGAGACACTTAATTTTTTTTCTTCCTTTCTTTACACGAAACTGAGAAGGCCATTTCTAAGGTCAGGAATTTCCTGAGCTTTGCCCACTGTGGGTGTTTTGAGGTCTATTATATGCATGCTTTCCCACTTCTCCTGCCGGGACTATTTTTATTGTTATTAACTTCAAGTGTGGCACCTGATAAAGGTTAAATCTTGCTTGCAGGTTGGAGCACACTGGCAGCAGTGACACAGAACCCACACCCCAGATGCCATTTCACCCTCAGAGGAGATGGAGGGAGGAAGGAAGGGAAGGAAGGTGTTGAACAGCCTGCATGAATCTGTTTCAATTATTGAAACTCCTTGCCAGTCACGTGTAACTGAAACAGGCAAAGCATGAGGAGTAGCTTTCTTCTGTAACCCTGAGCTGCTTTCTGTTTAGTTGCCGTGGCAAGTGAATAAGTCTGAATGACCAAATGATATTTTTTTTTTTGCCAGGTAAGAAAGAGAGGAAAGGACAGTAATTTAAATATCTAAACATCTAGGAGTTCTCCTACTTCATGTACTTCATGCTGAGAAAGTAACCATTTATATCATAAATGGATTTGTGCTCTGTGGAAATGCTCTGTGTAGCTGTGTGGTTCATGTGCTCTGGTTCTGAAGTAGTATTCACATGAGAAATGTGGGGAAGGTAGAGGGAAACTGTTATATTAGTTACCATCACTTAATTCCTGGTCACGCATGGCTTCCAAAAGGCACCTCTGATTCATAAAGCAAATGCTATGAACTGTTGGGATGCTAGAAAAAAACAAATAGCTGTGGTACCATGATTCCTTGTTTGTACCAGCAGCACAGCGATGACCCCTCGGTGCCAAGGGAGTGAGCAGTTCTGGGTTGGAAAGGTAAAACAGGCCTGTTTTGCCAGGGAATTGTGTGGCCACTTTTTCAGATCTGAGTATGCTAAGGAGTCTTGTAAACCTTTTATTGTTTTTCACCAATATGAAGGCAGACTGGTCTTGGCTGGACAACTGTGTCTTGCTCTGAGAGGATCAGTTAGGGCAGAAGGAGCTCAAAGATTCTACAGCAGTAAAAAAAGGCAAAAAAGCATTAATGGTTTTCTCATTTGTTGTGTTCATGTTTTTATTTCTATTTTACTCACCTGTGTCCTCTGGAGTACATTTTGTGCTGCATAGCCTCAGGCATATAGTAGAAAGGGAGCAATGGCATCAGCTGCGGCACACTGGGGACGCACCATTTCTTTGACCTTCATGAGACAGTGCCATATTGGTAAGTTGCCACTAAAAATAAAACAGTCATAAGATCTGAAGACTTCCTGGAAGAGAGGCTTTCCATCACCATGAGTACAGGGCTTCAGTTTATTATTCACCTTCTCCAGTTAAAAGAAAAACCATTGTTGCTGGAGAACAGGATGAATAAAACTCAGCAGTCAGTACCGTTCCCATACTCATAAAATAATGGGAAGAACAAGGCCAGGGAAGATGTGATGTTAACCGACCAATAAATTATATGTCATAGGTACTGCAGACCCCATCTTGCCCATGTTTGCTTCAGTCTGAAGCCACAGTAACTCCTTTATGATTAACGGGGTAATAGTATTAAACTCTTCCCATCACTGATCCAAGTGCTAAGATGGCACACATAAAGGCTTTTTAATGGTTCAGATCTCACTTTCTAAGCTTTGATACACTGAACTATGGAATAAAAGAAAAATAAAAACAAACAGTAACAGGGGAAAATCTGTAGCCATGAACTTCTCAAAGCAATTTTAAGGAAAACACATTAAAAAGCACCACTAGTTCACAGATCAGCTGTGTAATGGTTCTTATTCCTAATCTGTGAAAGTGGATATTTTCCTTGTAAGCAGTATTTATTTCCCATAGCCAACTTTTTTATAGTGCCACCTGTTCTGGACCAGCAACTGACATTTATAACGTTACTGAAAATAAGCCTGCCAATACACATGTGAGTTTACTACAGATTTGTTCCTGACAGGCTTTTCAGATCCCTCAGGGCAAAGTAACACCGAGTTCTCTGCAATGCTATTTAAAATTAGCAAAGAGTGCCTGAAAAATGCAACCTTTATTTCTCAGTATTTACCTACATAAAGACCTGATCTCTGTACACTTAAGGTCAACTCTGGCAGTAGATGATGAGCATGATCATAATTTATGTCCAGTTTAAGAATCTTTACCCCACTAAAATGACTTAATAAGGCCTCATTTTGACAAGATTTAGGCCCAAGATTTTGTACACTCAGAATTTTATAAGGTACTCAGAGTATGTAAGTGTGAAAAAATACAAATGTCCTAAATTAATTTGATTTACATGCTATCCTTGAAATGATTTGGAATTCCCTCCTCTTGCGATCAGTCTGAACACCGTACTCGTCTACTCCATTTTTTGGGTCACTACTGTGAGCTACACACAAACATGTGAGTTCTCTCATATCTCTAAGGGAAGGCAAATGAATATTTGCAAAGCCAGAGCTATATTGACCAGGATGCCAGCATATGCCAGATATTGTACTCAATTCTACTCTCTTTTTTTCTTTTTTTTTTTTTTTTTTGTTTTGCTACCATGCTTTAATTGATAATAGTGCTAACTAACAAACCATGCTGCCTTGGAAAATACTTTCCCATGTGAATGTGAAGTAATGTAAATACAGTGAGAGTAAAACCCCCAGTGAAAGAGTCCAGAAGGAAACAGGCAAAACTCCCTTGTCCTCTTTGAAGATGTACCCACTAACATGGCAAATCCATAAAAGTTTGATTGGTATTCACGTATTACATGGAACTTATGCAAAGTGCTAGTGGACTGAGCTTTTAGATTCTTCTCAGAATAATACACATGATCTTCATATTATAATACATCACAGTATAATGATACTCTGCTGAGAGTTTTTAAAAGGACTTGCAAACCACAGAAAATCAAGACACAGTAGTAACACAAAATATGAGCTGCCAATGCAGGTTTCTGTGGGGTCCTCTCTTTTGCCAAAGAACTGTCATCAGTGGACCAGTCCTGAATGGGGACATGTTACTGCTAATACCTTTGTGGTTCATGCTGCTGTATGTGCTCCAGAAATTATTTTTCCAGAACAGTTAACTATCAATAAAAAACAAAGATGAGCTGAAGTGGGAAAAAGCTTTTCCTGCCTTCACCCACCTTCCTCCTCCACATTGTTCCTGTTTGCCTTGCTGTACAGTCATGAGGCTGGCAGGGAGGATGGATAAGCTGGTGGCTACAGCAGGAGATAACCCTTTGAGAGACCTCCCTTCCTAGATCTGCCTCAGGTCTTCTGTAATCCCCAGGGAAATCCCTGAGGCCATTTCCATCTTGCCCTTGTGAGCACTGCATCGTCTCCTTTACACTCAAAAGAGAACAGACTGATTGCAGTAGTTGATGGGCACGTGGGAGGAGGCAGACAGGGACATCAAATCTATCACTATCATTTATATCATCTTTGATATATTTATTCTCACACCATCAGTCTGTCTTTTCCACTGTCCAGTGGACTAAACTAAGAAAGCCAGTAAGTGCGTGCCAGGCAGCCTGTAGCACTTTAGCTCAAAAATAAGCTTCCCTCTCATATGCCTATTTAAATAGTCTCATACTGCTATTGAAACATATGCAAAGAGGTTTAAAAAAATGGGAAAAAGATAGGAATCCATTTATACATGACATCCTGGTAATGGAATTGATCAGAAGAGCATGTGCATCATCTGTACAAGTTCTGTAATGAGATTGTATTCTAAGAGAGAATTTGAACTGTCTATGGGCAAACGGGTAACAGGAAAAAATCCACAAACTGGTTATTTTAAGATTTAAGATTTGCAGGATCACATACACATCCCACGTACTTTTTTTGTTGTTGTTTAGTGACTTGCAACGTCACAACTTAAAAATCCTTTATGTTCACATATGCGATGTCACTGGAAGCATTTGGGGAGTAAATACTGCCATGTCGCTTACTTGACCAACAAGCTAAACCTCACAGTCTGGATTTCAACCATATAAACTCAGGTAAGTGAATTAGTTTTAAGCATTTTTTTTTCACTTTTGAAATATGTAGCACAACAATGGAATAATTGTAAACATCCTTCCTATTTTGGGGTCTAGAATGAGAACAAAAAGCACCTGGCAAATGTATAGTAAGTGGCCCTGAAATTAAGATTACTTTATGCTCTACATAACCTGAAGCCACTGGTTATGGGACACTACTATTTAAGGAGGGTTTTTTGAAGAACTGGATTGGAAAGCTTGGAAAGCAAGAACATAAAAAGTAATGCAAGCTCTGGCAAGCTATACAAACTATGGTAAAATGGGAGACTAAAACCTCATGCTGCAGGGCTTAAATTTTACCTACTAGGGAGGCCAGGAAGCAATTTTTCTTCTAATAACACTCTCTAATTGAACAAGTAGACAGTGGGTCTGATCCAAAGCCCACTGTTGCTAATGAAGCACTTTGTATTTATTTTCCTGAGCTTTAGCTCAAGCCTATCATAGTCAGAGAGCTGCTCACCTTCTTTTCAGATCTGCGTAGATTTGCTGTTGCTGGAAGCAACAACGCAGGCTAGGTGTTTGATCGGCAGTCGGACTAGAAAAGAAACATGCAAACTATTCTTGCAAACTCAACCCATGTGAAGTTCCCAGCAACTGCAGATGTTCAAAGTATGAGCACACATATGTGACCTCTGAGCTTCTTGGCTGCTGAATACAGCATAGACTCTGCTGGGTTACTTAGAAATGCTTTCATTTCCATAAAGCTTGGCTTCCTGAGCTTGGCTTCGCCTGCAGAAGAAAGCTCAGATGTCCTTTAAGCTTTTGCTAAGCTTCTTTAATTGAGGGAAATGGTAAGCTCTCTTATCGGAGGTGCCAAAACTAGCTATTGTTCATCATGCAGAATTTCTCAAGCCAGTTCTCCTTTCCATTTGCAAATTGTGAGAGGGCATGGATTCATCTGGTTAATGCATAGATGACAGAAGAAACCAAAGCTTTGAAATTAGTATTGCCTGGTGTGACATATGTGCACCTGCAGCTGCTCCCACTGCCACCTCTACTTTCACTACCTATGGCTGCCACTGGCCTGAAACATGGATATCAACTGGAGAGACAAACACATTTCAGCTGTGAAATGTAAGGTCAGAGATGAGGTTTGTGGGGTTTTTTTTCCTTTGTATATGCACAGAATGCCCAATAACTAATAAATATTTCCTATCATCTGGGAACCTCTCAGTGGGAACAATTATCATAAACTGCTGTAAATTAAGTATTACAAAATCTTCCCTCAGCCTTCGACACTTTTCCAGCAAAGTTAAATGCCAGGGCAAGAAGAGGACAGTAAAGCTAATGCAACCCATTGTTCACCAGCAGGTTAAAAAGACCGCAGGGAGGAAAGGAGGTAGCAAAAACAGTACAATTTGTAAAGAGGCCCAACATCCATTTTAAAATATGGCCAGGTGTTGCTGGGCTCAACAGTACTGTGCCTAGCCATGTTAGCTGACTTGGACCTAGGAAGGCTAGATATGACTTGCAGTCTTTCTGCAGTCAGTGGGAAAAGATTCACTTCAGCTAGGGTGCAGACCCTGGTGATTCACTCTGTCCACTGATGGTAGAAGCCCAAGGAGAGAGCAAGTGCTAACGCTGCCAGCTCAGATAGGTGCCGTGCTGGGGTGTCACCACTCCCTGCCATGTGCCAGCGTAGCATGAGGGCTCTGCGATCCAAAATGTTGCTGACTGGGCTTAAAAGGAGCTAAGTGAGATTTTACTAATCTTCTCTCCTAGCCTTTAAGCCCTTTCCAGATTACACAGGTAACATGAGGGCACAACTGGGCACCTCGATCTCTTCCATGGCACAGTAGCACCAGTCTCTGTCAGCTTGGTTTTTCCTGAGAGGTAAAGGTGTAGAGTCACATCTTGCTCTCGGGCCTCTTCTCCTTTGAACACACTCCTCCACCTCATCTGTCTATGTACAAATCCCCTCTGAACAGAGCGCGCACTCTTCTCAGCTTGGGGGGCATCACTCTGGAGTCACTGGGTACACAGTCTCAGGGTGAGACATTAAAATGTCCAACTGTAATGTATATGTAGGTAGCTTTCAAGAGGTCAGATTTCAAAGGAGGAAGTGCAGAAAAGGACAGAGCATCTGTTCCTTATATCAGTGCCATCAAACTCTCAGATGTCTTTCCCAGACTAAACGATTTACTTTCATTTTATGTTTTCAAATTGACACAAGTCAAACCTAGATGCTGAATTAGTTAATGATGCCTGTGAGAATGAGTCCTCCTTCAGCTTTTTAATTATACCTTGTCTTGTGCCTTCACAAGATCTTTCAAGGGAAGCCAAACAGCTCAGTTGTGCTACTACTTTATATGTAGGAAATGCAGAGTAAACTGAAAGTGAGTGAATCCAGAGCAGAAGTCCTTAAGAAAATATTTCAGCATATGCAGCTGGGTCCTGGGGATGCACATTGGTCATTACCACTCTTTTGGTCAAGAAAGTGTCTCTCTCCCACCAGTCCTTCAGTTATTTTGGAACATAAGTTAGGTGCCAAATCATCCTTTAAAGTTTTCTGTTAACGCATAGCCTGCGTCATACAAAATGATTTTTTACGTCAAGTGTACTTGATTCTCAGGATTAATTTAAGAAGTTGTCCATTTCAGGGAAAGCAGCAAGACAGATTTATGTGGGTAAAGAGGAATGTTAATAATGTTCTTTTTTTGTGTCAATATTTACTGAAATGTCTTATTAATGTTAAAATAAAAAAGCAAGCACAGATTGAATAAGCTCTTTCTAGCCATTACTATCCACTAGAAAGTTTTTCTGCCAATTGTAGAAGAGTCTGCAAATGATCTGGCATGGTTTTGGTTATTTATACATAGACATAAGTGTTTGGAGAGAAGTGGTCTCTCATAGGCAATGTAATTGATTTTATTTAACTTTGCATCTTGCAGGACTCTAATGTTTTCCCTTATGTCTTTGTTCCTGTCTGAAGTGGAGATTAACAAAAGTGGAACATAACAGAGCTGCAACATGATCAGCCCCAACACTAGTACAGGCTGTGAGGGTATGACTCCGTTGTTGCTCATCTGGTTCATGTGATGCCTGCAAGCTCCAGAGAATAAAATTAACTGATGCAAAAAAAAAAGTTTCAGTCTGCAGCCACAGAACAAGCCAAAGCCTGCTAGAAGGCAACTGAGAAGCAAACATTCAGCAAAACTTCCTGCTAGTCAGGGACAGACACACAGCCAACCTGCAGCTGAGACTCTTGCCTAACCTCACCTGAAAGGACACAGTCTGTTTTCTTCTGCCAGAGCAGATGGCCACACTCTTGCTTGAGATCAACTCTGGGCAGTCAAGGTTCCTAATGAAGAAGGGAGAAGGGGTTATCTGTATTTTTCTAGCACTTTTCTCTATAGGTCACCATTGCAAACTCCCAAGTTGTTTTCTCCATTGCTTTCTCAGTCAATTTGACAGCATTAGCAAGCACTGAATGAGTTCTTTGGTTGTATTTCCTTCTAAAAGCAAAATCTGTCATGGTCTCATCTTTGATGGATAAAGCTAAACTTCCAGCCTATTTTACCCTTGGAGAAATGTCCAAGTGCAGTAGATACTGTACATTGACTGGAAATTGGATATGCAGCATACAAGTAAGTCCTCCATGATGTCCTTCAGGGTGATTTTGAGCCTTTTGCCCACAAACTGAGCACTACTCAGCTGCTCACTTGAACTCGTGCTTCACTTGAAGTGCCAGAGCGGTCCCATTTGTGTCACTTCTCCCATACACGTCTGAGGCACCACTCTGGGTAACCCTTGAGCACATGCAGTGACAGGGAAGAAAGAAAGAGGCTTTCTCCACACCAGTGTTTTCAAAAGCACAAAACTGCTGGCCATGCTAACTTGAATTTCACTGCATAAAGAAACAGCCATTTTATCTCAGTTTGATTTATTTTGTTCAATCTTGTCAAGTATTTCAACTGCCACAAAAAATAGACCTGTCAAGAAAATGTCTGGAAAAATACCACAGAAAGGAGCTTTGTTATTTATTGTGGGGTAGGAGCCTTCCTGGAAAATACTAGACCAAATCTGATTTTTGTTGCATCAGCATAACTTCAGGGTGTCCTCACATGCATGTGCAGCACCGAAGCAGGAAATGCTGGAGTCTGTGGCAATCTGCAAAGGCAGACATTCAGAAGTTTACAGCGCTTGCACAACTTCTTCAGATGGCTTAGTTGTCCATCAGTAGGAGATGTCACCCTGGGAAGACGCTCACAGCCCATTGGACCTGGGTGAGGGTAGGCTGTATGGAGATGCACTGGGGGCTCAGGAGACCTGGCACCCACTCCTGACCGACCCATATATTTTCTTTCTGTCCTGAGGTGGGTTGCAGATTCAGAGTCTCAGATCTACAGCAGTGAAGGATGCCTACCTTCCTGGGAGAAGGGTTGTAAGGAGTTTTGGAAAGAGGAGGGAGCTACAGAGGCAATAAAGGTCTGACTCCTATTTTCGCTCAGGCACCTCCCACATCACATCCCTCCTCGGATGGAGGAAGGGAGTCCAGTCTTTCACCTTGCTGTAAGTAATTTCCATGATCCATAGAACATAAAAGACTCCATACAGAAGATATGAGATTAGACCAGTGCATTTTGGGCTACCTTAAGCAATGTGGTAGGACAGGGTCCTGTGCAGCCTCAGGTGCGAGTATCTAGTTTTTTGCCTCAGCAAGGAGACAGAGTGCTCCATCCCTACTGCTGAAGTGATGGGGCTCGTAGCTGAAACATAGGTCTGGTACACTTCTAATCTATAAGTGCACTGGCTGGGATATAGTTAATATTAGCTATCCTTGAACCTGAACATAAGTAGACTAAAATAGTGTAACCAACATGGTATATGAGCACTTCTTAACTTTGTGATAGCACATAAATACCTGAGCATTCTGCCCACCAAAGGGGCAAACAATGAGTGTGGCTGCATGTAGGAGACACAAAAAGTTGCCAAAAGATAATATAAGCACAAAAGACTGCAATTAAGGAGGACATCCTGCCAAGTGCATAAGAAGAATGACTGGCATGATGAAAAAATACTTAGTATCAGGAGCAGAGTAGACCACCCCTTTTGGGAGGGAGGCAAAAGGGCACTAAAAACTCTAAGAGGAAGGACAGAGAAGAAGGCAGGCCACTTTAATGGTCACCTCAGAGGTCTCAAGCTTGATCACCTGGACTTCCACAACTAAGAAATGCCAAGGACTGCAGCTGCCTGTGCTCACTGTATGGCATCACCTCTACAGTACTGTATACTTAGAGCTGACTCAAAATATGACTTTTATAGTCTAAGCTTTTTGTATGTGTAGCAATGATGATTAATGATGCATAAAAATGAACCACTAGCAAAAACAGTGTTGTTAATGAATGGATTTGGTAAAGTTTTGTTTTATAGTTTAAAACTGGCTTGATTCTTCAGTCTTCTAAGCACTCCTATCACAGTGATCTCTAATACCCAAGCTGATATAGTTATATCTACACATATACAAATATATGCTATGACTATAGTTGCAAAGAAGTTGAGAGATCTGGGAGATAAAGGGAACAGAAGTTACATGAAAAACAAAAAGAAGAACCAAAAAGCAAGAATTTTCCAACTTATATCTTGTCTTCCACACTCATATACTAGAGCATCATCATTATAGAGGGAAGTGTTAAAAGTGACAAAAATCTTCCTTTCATGCCAAAATGTAAATCCTCACTTCCTTTGGAAAGAAACTACGAGTATTAGCAATACCGTGCAAGTGATCTAAGCAACCGTCTGTACAATGACCACTCATCTGATAGTAGAGCCTGCCATTCAAGGAGCAGCCTGATGAAATTTCATCAAAGATTATGTCTTAATGCATCATTTGGATTACACTGTGCATTTATCTGGTTTGGTTTAGTTTGTTTGGTTTGGTTTAGTTTGTTGTGTTTTGTTTTTTACTAGTGTGTACAGATTTTATTGCTTGGCTTTTTTTCTTGCGTACACAGTTTCATCAGAGGAATGTATCAGCTCTAAGCATGAAGGAAAGAACAACTAAAGAACTATTTATTTAGTAAACTTAGAGTAACTACAATTTATAGCATAACTTACCGTACATGTAGCAGCTGAAATGGAAAGATCCCTCTAAGTTTACTAGAATATCAAAGGTCAGCAACACTTACAAACGTACTGCTTTCCCTTGACTACCTCTGTATCAACAGTGGTACAGCTGATAGTGGGTACTTGTGCCCACCCACCAGCCTTTTTCATACCACAAGGCTCCATCTCACCAACTATATAAAACAACTGGGCAGGGGCTCAAAACCACCTTAAGCAACAAGCAATATTATGCTCTGAATCTGTAGCAAGTGCTTCATAGCTGTCACAAGTTAGTCAGTGTTTCATCTATTGAAAAGGTTAAAGGAGTGAGAAGGAAACCCTGTGTGTAACTAGTCACTTGCACTGTATGTGACTTCAGTCCCTGACCTGAGACTAACTAAACTCAGCTCCCAAAAGAGCTAGAAGACATGACTTTGCAACCAGGGTGATCAAGCAGGGATCGACCATACCATAGAGGTCTAGTCTTTCAAACATACTAAACATCCCTTACCCTGAGTAACACTAAAATGATGTCTCCAATGAAATGAACTAATTTATGATTTGGCCTAAAGGTTTTATTTACACTTTACAGGAAGCCAAGGAACCACAGTGTTAGTCAGAAAAGAATTCATGACCGTTTCTTATTAAACACAGAGAGCTTTAAAGTACAGCAAGTTGAAAAAACAAGTTTACTGCTGTTCCTCTAAAAAAGAGACATAAGGAGAAAATAGGAGTCCAGTGGTATGCAATAAAAGCAACTTAAAGAGAATGACAAATACCATAGTTACTGCATGGTCAGTAACTGTTTTTATTCCCATGCCTATGTTCTGTTATGTCCCAGAAGTATAGTTCACTAATAAACTCAGATAAAACTTATAAAATCAATTTATGAGTGCATTACAGGGATGCCCTTTGTGCCCTGTTGAAAACAAAGTTTACATACATGTTCAAAAACAATATCCATTTCAAGATATTGCATCACAGATTGATGTAGTAAGGATTTTGTTTTCTGAGGTCAGACTTAGGTGTTTCTTCTTATGAGTTGCTACCATTTAGCCAGAATTAGTGGGCATGGCAGTTATTCAAAATGAAGGCACTTTTTTACTCTTTCCCTGGTCCTGGATGGCACAGCATCCTGGTCACCCTCTGCAGACGCCCTGAACCGCTCTCTGCTTCAAGGTGACAACAGTAGACTTGAATCTCTCAGTAGTGCATGCAACTTTTCAAAAGCCAGCCTGATTTTGTTGATGATACAGGTAAAGTTCATAGGTTTGGCAAGCCTAGGGTCTGTTCAGCAATATTTCTTTTCCAGTTCATTGCAACGTTAGGTATCTCAGCCTGGGTTTCAAACCTATGATGTCTCATTGACAAGAGACTTCATGAACCAGTCTAAGAGTGTGTCTGTGTGACCCTGTATGTTGGCTGCTCTCAGTGTCTGTAACTGGCTTTCACTGCCTTTTCCTTTCTAGTTTTCCACGAGGTATCTGGGATATTTCAATTCTTTCAAGTTTCTTCCAGTGACCTCATTGTTCATTGTGAGTCAATAGCATCTAGGCCATCCACAACAGCACCTCCAGATTTCTTGCTTCAGGATGAAATTAGGACCCTTAATGGATTCAGCAAAGAGTTTTATTTTTATTTCTACTCCACAGATGTGAGTACCATTATTGTTTTAGACCATGGAATCAGGTGTTAAGAATTTCTATATAAGAACAAGTTATTACCTATTTTGGGGGGATCTTTCTGGTTATTACTGATGAAAACAATCTAGTGAAATTGATCCTGGTTTTATCTTTCTAACCAAAACTGAGTTGCAAAAAAAAAAATTATTGCAGACTGGAAACTTACTAAGCTTGGTCATCACACTAGGTAATTCTGTACTAAGATTCAGAGAGAAAAGCTCCTTAGTCACTGGGAAACCATTAGCCATTATCTCCAGGAAAATTCAGCTGATTAAATGAATAAACAACCTAAAATCCCTTTGTAAATACTGATGATTTAATACAGTCAATGGAGTGTAGGCCACAACTCATCTCACCCTGTAGTAAAAGTCAAAAATAGGTCAGAGAAATCCGAAATTGCCCATTTCTCTCCTTTGACAGTAAAATGAACCTAGGATTACTGGTTAACATGCTGGCATCTGCTTTGTAAACAGCCAAAGTCAAATGAGATTAATCTCACCCCTGCTGGGATCAGGAAAACTCATTCATTTCCATGAGTTCTGCACACAGATTTCAAGTTTTTCTGATTAGAATCAGATTCTGATTTCTGAAGTCACATTTCAACTTTACTCATTCTACCACTCACAACTCTCATTCACAGTAAATCTTCCTCTCTGTGCCTTTCTTTTTTTTCTCATGATGTGGACTATTAGAGCTTAAATATCTCTGATACTAGCTCTAACAAAATCCCTAAATGCATAACATGCATTTTTGTCTCTTACAAGTGTTTGATGAATACAGAACTGTCATTGCAGTCCTTGCAATGTCATTCACCATGTGACACACACCTGGGGAATTTTAGCAATCTTCATTTCTCCGTTTCTGTACCTCTTGACAGAGTTCCCAGTTAAAATGTAGCTTTTCAAAATCCATGCTGTTCATCCCATTTTTTTTTGAAGTTACTTTTCATAAATTAAAAAGAAAGAAAAGAAGGCAAACACCTGGATGAACACCCAATGGGCAGGAAGCAGAAAGGAGAAAATTTAACCAAATTTCCCAGGAAGCCTACTGAGCCAAGAAGAATACTGCCATGTTTTTTTCTGTTATGACTGAGCAGTGGATAAGAGAATAGTGACTCAGAGGCATTTAAACATGAATATTATCACTCGGCTTTCCGATGGGAGCAAACTGTCTTGTTTCCTAACTTCCACTCTAATTGAACAGGAGTTGGCAGTCAAAGTTTCTTACCTTTCTTTTAAAATCTGAGCCCATGGTCACTCAATTATCAGTAAACAGTGACTTATAGATGTATTACCCCAAATACTTGTAAGCAGAACTTCTCATAGGATTAAATGAGAAAGTTTTGTTCAAAATGGCTGAGATGTTATGGCCTTCTTGAGATGGCTTATGCCTCTCTGAGAAAACTGACTCAAAGATAGTTCTCAAGATTTACTGTGTTTTGATACATTTAGTTTGTTTTGACATGTGCAATAATTCTTCATGTCAGAATAAAATCTAGATAACTGTTGTTCATATAGTTTAGATATAAACTCTAGAAAATTGCGGTAACATTTTCATCCCAGGCTGTCATGAAATGCCAGCTATCATGGGCACTCACAGCAGCTATCAGAGTATGAAAGTGATCAGACATCCGCTCTTCATTATTAAAAATCAAAGGTTTGCATCATATGTCTGCATACATAGACAACTCCAAAAAATATTTCCTAAGTATATACCAGGCATTTGGCTAGCAGTAAGACTGCACAAGCAGGTTGCATGCAAATACAGCTATGTGCAGGGCACAGCCCAGCAATGCCCTATCAGCCAAATATGCTAACAATGACACATGTATTTGTTCCTTATGCTTAATACATAAAACATGCTATTCTTGTTTCAGTGGCACAGAAACAATATAAAAGATTTGGTTTTCTTCCAATGGGAAAGGAGGTTTTAGATTTGATGTAAACACTATTTATCTATCTGTGTATCTATCTATGTATGTATGTATGTATGTATCTATCTATCTATCTATCTATCTATCTATCTATTAAAGAGCTGCCAAGGATCCTCCATATCAGCAGCCATCTGAATTCTCAGTACAAAGGAGCAGCTCTTCCCCCAACCCCCTGTCAAACCAGCACATCCATTTCAGCTCCACCATGTGGGTACAGGCTCTTGCAGTTGTACGGCATTAGCACTGGGCATAACGTACTTTCTCTATGTGCTCTGGTGTCCAATGGCATTATATTTTATAGTCAGAAGAGTGGGACTCCCTCTGCTCAGAACTGAAGCCTGCAAATGATTACTGCTTTGTCACTGTCAATATTTGACTGAGTCAGAGGCACATGCTTAGGCAAATCCAAGCAATTTACTGTTAGCCTCTTACAATGTTGATTGTACCCCTACTAAAACAGAAAAACACATGTTTTTGCCATATGTAAGAAAATGCCCATGTACAGATCACATTACAGAAAGGATATGGCATGTATTTAGTGAGTGACAGCAAAGAGAAATTTCGTTGCAGCCACACAAAGAACCAGCCTCGATATGCTTGAAAGTCCCAGAAAGCTGGTGTTTCTCCTACTCCACGCTAGGAGGATAGGTTTAAATATAAATAGCAGCACAAGAAAGAAGCCATTAGACATTTCTTTCTCTTAATTCTCTATCAGCCCTAAGAAGGGACTTTCTCTGAGGCTGTTCCAGGACATTTTTCTCTCATCTACTTCTGGTTCCCCATAGCAGAGCCCATACTTTTTGGTTGGATGGATGGAGGGGCGCTGTAAGGCCATCAAAACAGAAAAATCTTGTTAATAGCTAGCTTGAAAAGTGTTTGTGGTTCCTGCTCCCTGCACTGGATTGCAGTGTGGATATTCTCTGAACCCTAGTGTCATAACACTAGTGATCTTCTCACTAATACAGGTATTGTTAGGGAGTCCGTGCGAGGCAGAAGAGTAGTGATCTCCACATTTTGCAGATAAGAAATGACAAACAAAGAACATGTTTGCATTGCATGATGCAGTCCAGAATAGATATACTTAGGGAGATAATTTAGTCAGCTGGAGATTCAGAGTAATTAATCCATAGTGCTTCTGGTGTGGCATAGTGTGATGATGAATTACACAGAAAGTCATTTGCGCAAACTCGTATCTGAAATGCATGACAGATTAAGACACTAAATAGATATCTCTGAAGCTCAGCACCATAACTACAAACCCATCCTCCTAGATGTCCTTAACCTCAAATTTCGTGCTTCTTGTCCAAAAAATTATGATGGTTGAGTACCACTAGTAACTTGCTTTAAAAAATCCTCTTAACTTTCCTCACTGCGATCAGAGAGAGATTTGCCATTTATTGAAAAAGGGAAAAGCTTTTACATCAAAAATCTTTGTTTCATGCATAAATAGCCAAAACCAGCCCTGTCAGTACCATGCCAAACTACTAGAAGAAGAGAGCATGACTGACAGCTTCAGAAAACATCAGGAGGCAACAAAATGGAGATGTTGTGCTGAACGAATGGGCAGCTCATTTATCCACAATAGCGTTCACCTTGGTTAAAACATCACCCAGTCTAAGATGCTGTGGAAAGTTTTGGAAGTGTGAAGTACGATGAATAATTTCTTACGGGTAAAGGTAATATTTCCTGCAGTTAGGAAAAATTAATACCAAATATTTAGCACAACTGTCCAAAATTTTTAGTTAAAAAAAAAAGAAATATATTAAAATTATATTCAAAATGAACCATATCTTCAAAGTCACTCTACAAGCTGTTTGCAAAAAGGTACATGGAAAACCTTTCAAAAATTCAAATTGTCTGGTGAAACAGAAACGCTTAATACTTGTTTCACAAACATATTTAAGCTAACAAGTTAATGTGTTTTCACATTGCTTTGTGGAGAAACCATGAATGCCTAGGCCCACGTTATCAGTAGCATATGACACGCATCCATATATCAGTGTAAGAGAGAGAAAAGTCCTGGTAAATTATTTTTGGAATTAGATAACAGAAATGAAGCAACATGTAAAATGGCAAGAATAAAGGACAGAAGGTTTAAAAATAAACGTTATATGAAGTATTTGCTACTTTTCAGCAGGACTATGATGGAGACCTCCATTTGTCTGTTGTAGTAAGTGAAATGCCATCATGCCTCACCTTGAGGAGGCTTAATAAAAGAGAGATTCATGATATGAAATCTGTGTTGTACTTATGCTACAGAGTTACCAGCTAGACCTGCCTTCTATTCCTTTCTTTGAAGATAATCCCTCACCTCCTGAAAGTAAGTTACCTACAAAAAAATATAATCATGTTGCAATGAAAAATCACTAAGAAAAATAAAACACTAAGCAATGAAGGTGTAGGAAATACTGCGTTCTGTAGTACTGACATCCAGAAGCAGCTGAGCCGCTCCCCCATTTACACCACTGCTGAATATGACTCAAGTTGAAAATGTGCTATTTAGATTTGCTGATCTGTTCATGTGTCTGCAAGTAGTTAGCGAGAAAAATATTTTCTAATTGACGGAACATTGTGTATCCATGCTCATCCTAGCTGTGTTTTGGCTTTGTAGGGGTTTTTTATTTATTTATTTTCCATAGACAATGCAATGGGAGGATACGATGCAAGTCAGTAT
This sequence comes from Phalacrocorax aristotelis, assembly GCF_949628215.1. NCBI lineage: Eukaryota > Metazoa > Chordata > Aves > Suliformes > Phalacrocoracidae > Phalacrocorax > Phalacrocorax aristotelis. The sequence continues at coordinate 104,660,972 of NC_134276.1, read as the reverse complement.
AACGAACGTAAAAAGATCCAGGCAATAGAAAGCATTCCATTTTCCTTTCTCATTAAAGCTACTGGAAGGACATGCAGTTCTGCTGCTCTCTGATCCCATAATGTTCCAGCACACAACAAGCTCACAATTCTTTAAATGCTCTGTGAAGCATACAGGTATTCACTGAATTTTACTACATTGCCATTTTTCATTTCCGTGTAATCTTATTAGTTGCTAATTTTCTTTCTGTTTGAGGCATGTATCCGCTATTCAGAAATCCACAGCTCTGGCATATCTGTGTACTTCTTGATTCACTGGAAGTTCTGAGAAAGTAGAAAGAAAATTGTTTTCAGTTGGACCAAAACCAGAACTTTCAAAATTTCTAAGGAAAGGACATTTTTAATACTTTTGGATTGAACAAAACGTTTCATTTTCATCCTGACAATTTAAAATTGACTTTTGTTCAAATCAAATTAAAAGACACTTTGTAATAAACAATTGTTTCAAACCCCAAAAAAAAGTTCATAAAATTAAATACTCTGTTTTTTTCTCAGAAAACGCAGCCTGGTTGACCATGTCTGCATGGTGCTTTTGCAGCAGCCCACCCAGCCCTGTGCCACCCGGGTGCCGTAAGCAGGTGCTCCCCCCGACAGGAGCAGGACCAGCTGCGGTACCAGGTGTGCAGCAGACGGGCAGTTCAGTGCAGAAGTCCACTGTCAACAGGGGTGTCAGAGAAGAACTAGAAGAGAAACCAGTCCTGACACCAGGCTTATTGCCTGTCCCATCTGTGGCCAGGGAGAGCACCATGGGCTTTTCAGGGTACAGCTTCTCCAGCCAGAGAGGAGAGCTGTACACCATTTGCTGCCTGTTGCAACAGCCCAACAACTGGAAGAGCAACCACGCTGCCTCAGCATTGGCCTGGTAGTGTAGTGGGGACACTTCGCTAACATACAACAGTGATATAGGGTTGTAATGCTGACGCCTTCAGATACTTGATTCTCTTAAGTTAGCACTCACAACCCACATACAGAGAAGCATCACCATCACCAAGATTAAAAACTACTGTGGACAAAACTGCATAACCCTTGTTCCTTTGAGTAATGCAGACTCACTTAGAGAGCTCTAACTTGCAGCTTTTCACTGGGCACTTCACTCCTGCATGGTGCTGGGCTGTGTATTCAGATGATTACCTGTAAAAAGAAAACCAGAAGACCGACAGCAGGAAGGAAGAAGCTTCTCTCTTTCTCCTGTGTCAGAAATTACCTGTTTGGGGCACAGCTCCTTTGTACTGACCTCTGAGCTGACTGGCGGTAAATTGAAAAATGCTAATGAGTCAAGCATGTTTTGCCTGTGTTGCAATGTCCCAGGCCACTATGTACTCAGTTTCTGGGCAGAACAGTCGTGTCTGATGTGGAGCTTGTCTCCGCTACTTTTTTCTACGTGGAGTGCCTAATGCTGTCCAGGAAATGCAGGCACTGGGGAAGGAGTCCTTTGAGGAGGAGCTTCTGGGGAGCGTTACGTGCTCAAGAAGGTTCTGATCTGCCACATCCTTTGCCCTAGCAGCCAGCATCTGGATACTTGGCCTTGCACAACCTCTACATTTTTTTGCAAGAGTCCATATACACTCTTCCACCTCCCCCTTCTCCTTCCAATATACACAGGAGCACACAGGACCTCTGCTTCTGGGCCATGTTGTGGGTATATCATGTCCAGAGGCCCTACAAAAATATGTAGGAAAGTGGGCTTCAGATCCTTCCACCAGATTTAGCCTCTGAGGAGGATGAGAACCAACCTGCAGCAGGACCCATTTTTGTCTATCCTGAAGCTGGGAAGTGGCCTAGATAATAGCACACTCTCCATCCACCTACTCAGGGGACTAAATTAGGGAGACCATCACACTAGCCTGCAATTCAATGAACTAATGAAAGTCTCAGCAAAAGACACAGATTTGCTTCACAGCTGCTGAAGATCACCTCAGAAGGCCTAACTTTAGACTAGAAATCTCTAAATGTCTTCATTTTATACTCCTACTGGTCTGCCAATGCTGGTTTGGACCACATGCAGAAATCCTAAGAAGTGGTGCTTGTTGAGTAGCTGACCCTAAAATCATATGTGTTAACAAATCCCTTCCAGACATTGACTCGCACCCTTCCCCTTCTGCATGCAGGCGCTCCTCCCTGCACATCCAGCATGAGGCTGAAGTAGCTTCCACAAGTATGAGAGGCATGCTTTTCAGCCCAACAAATACCTGTGTGTGTATATATATATAACCATCTACCTACGAATATACGTAGATAGGTAGATGGCTAGTTTCAGCAGAATGCAGGGGAAGAGGATCCGGGAGTAAACAAAGCATAGACATATCATCTCTTTTGCATCTGAAGTAGTATTTTCAAATGTACCCAGTATCCACCAAATTTTGATCCTGCTAAAGCCAGCTCAAGAGCTTTTGCCAAGATATGCAACTACATGTCTAATAAAATCCATGTACTTCATTCCTCTTGCATTCTGTGCAGTTTCTGAGCACCTTAAGTTTAGCCCATTCTCCTGATGATCTTCACTCCCTTTTAAGCATAGTTTTATTGCCCCTTTAACAGTGCCATACTACCATTTTCTTCCATTTCCATATGTAAAAAGCAGTGTGGTCTTCTTGTATATTTTTTATAGCAAGGAATGCTCTTTGTTCAAAACCTTGTAGACTTCTGAGTCAGCACATTTTAAGCAAATGCTGAATCTGCTAACATCTCTGCCTTTACTCAGCAAAGCGTTTGCATGCACAGTCAGCAAAATTCTTAAACATTTGTAAATGTTTAATTTGTAAATTTGTAAAACTACATTAGGCTGCAGGCTATTGACTAATTCCCTACACGATGCTGCAATTTCTGCATATCAAAAGCCCACTCAAAACTCTGAAAATGAATTCTGTGGACTTGCTTTTTCATGAACTTCTATACTGTGAAGCACAATAAATTTTGATTGAATGTTGCCATTACTGAGATTAGAAGCCATTAGTTTTTACTATACTACATTTTGCTGTAGCACGATTGTACGTGGTTATATGGCACCATCTACTGAAATACTAAAATTATGTAGAACAGTTTAAGAATTACTTTGATAGTATCTTGCTGCTTCATGTGTTGAATTTGAAAATGTAGACAGTGGCAAATTTTATAACTAAAGGTTGAAATTTCATTTGGAACTTAAACAGTTTGTTCTGTCCAGTGGTTATAAAAACATTATTTGACTTAAGGATTAACTCTTCAGATGACTGAAAAAAAAATCCTGCTTTGAATTTTTATATGCTAACCTTCACAAGCAACATTTTTCTGCAGGAGGCAGAGGTTATAAATCACCCTGAAAACAGTGGCAAATGCATCACTAGTTTATTGGGTTTTTTTTTAAAGAGATATTTATTTTCTTGCAGAAATACATAGTGAACATTAAATATTATTTTTAAACTCCTACTGTATTGGTAAGACTTTGTTCTTTTTTAATCAGTTAATGATCCTGAGGAAAATCCTCAAACAGCACATTGATTTGATGTGTACATTCATCAGATTTAAGCAAAAACATCAGAATAAATAATTTCATTATAAAATTCTTTCTTCTTTTCTTGAAAGCAGACCACGAACTGACCTGAAATAACTTGTATTCATATTATTTTCTGGTTAGCAGGGAGCTCTTTAAAGGATCTATATTCAAAATTTGCACTAGACTGCTTGTAAGAAAGTGTCCTCTTTGGTTTCATGAAAATATAGATCCAAACGTACACAGTAATCAAATCCTTAGTGTTTGTAGAAAAGGCTAAAGAATTACCTTAAACAAAAATTTTCTAAGGGTGCCCTTCTTTCAGTTTTTTCCCCATTTTATTTACAAGAAACATTGCTATAATGAATCATGGTGATGATCCAATAATCAGTGAATTTAATCACACAGTACCATTGTGCATTCTGACACTGTTACTCACCATATTTTATTTTTAATGAAGTTTTAAATCAAGGCTTTCCTGATTGTTCTGCTTAAAGGCCAACTCATTATTTCACAAAGGTCAGGGCTCTTTGAATAATTGTACTTGGGGCATATTTTTGCCTTCTTCCACGCTTTTCATATCACTCAGGCAGCACGACTTCCCTCACTATGTCCCAGGAGATTGGAGGGCAAGCGTAATTACACCCTGTAACTTCTTTTCCTGTCTCTTGACATCTAAGGCATGGCAATGGTGGGAAAAGTTAGCATGCTATGCTCTAACTGTCCTTAACCTGTGTGAGTGCCCGTCATTGCTGCTTTCATCTGGGCTGGGCCAGGGATGCAGTAAATGGGGATCAGCTTCCTTATTCTCCCCCCTCTTCTCTGGGCTGCTTCCAGGTGACTGTGAAAGCTTGAGTCATCCTGTGGTCAGAGCCTTATTGAAATCAAGGCCAGGCAATGGAGGCCTTGCCAAGATTTATGCAAGGGTCCCAAAACTCCAAGCAGTAACCCCAGGAGGGCTCCTCATCCAGCTGTGGCAGCCCAAGAGGGAGCTGCTGAGCAGCCGCAGCCCCGTGGGACTCTGAGCTGGGGAGGCACAAACCGCGCTCCCCAGCACCCTTCCTCCCCCAGTACGGCCATCAGTGCATAGCCATTTGGAGCATATTCCAGGGACTACAGATGGTGAAATGTTTGCAGGAAACAAATGGGTAACACGAGTTACCCATCAGGTTAACACATCGCTGACCTAGGTACACGGGTGAAGAAAGCTAACATGTTTCTGTCAACATTATCACATAGATTGGTGCAATCTAGGATTATCTATTATATCATTGTGATGTAAATCAGAACATGCATTTTAAAAGCTTAATGAGTTATGGAAATATGAATGGTCAATAAGTATGAAGGGGAAATAAGCAAAATATCCTCAGCAAGATTTTGCAGAAATGCAAAGTAAGTAAATTGGATATGAACATCTGTATGTTAAAATCACAGAATCACAGAATCCCAGGTCGGAAGGGACCTCAGGGATCATCTAGTCCAACCTTTCTAGGAAGAGCACAGCCTAGACAAGATGGCCCAGCACCCTGTCCAGGTGACTCTTGAAGGTGTCCAACATGGCCGAGTCACCCACTTCCCTGGGGAGATCATTCCAATGGTGACTGTCCTCACTGTGAAAAATTTTCCTCTCGTGTACAGTCGGAATCTCCCAAGAGCAACTTGTGTCCATTAAGAGCAACTTGTGTTAATTTGTACAAACGTGCATGTATAAATATAAAATACAATATTTTTTTCATACAAGGCCTGCAGTCTGTAAGCAATATTTTGGAATTGGTAAGTTATAACTGTATTTTGATATTTACAGTTATTACCTCAAATAGTAAACTGCTTTTCTTAGTTCAGGTGGTCCCTTGGTCACCTTTCTAAACTCATTGCTATTATGCAGGAAATTATTTTTCCCATTCTAGTAAACCATTTGGGATTTCAGAAAATTGTTATACTGGCGATGGTCAGGAAATACTTCTCTTGTAGTTTCTTTTGTGGCTACAACTGTGCAGGTGTTTAAAGAACTGCAGTGTTTAAATAAATTTTAATGAAGAGGAATCTGGGGGCAGATGGAGACCTCAGGCAGACACAGATGTCACATCAGGTTGAAGGTACTGTACTTGTTTCCCTCTCATGTGCCTATGCACAGAGAAACTTTTTGCATGCTAAAAAAATGCAGGTATAAGCCACGTCACATATCCATTATGTTTTAAATATTTTATTCCCAATATTTGCATAAAACATGGGTTAAAAATGTTACTTTCATTAACATGTGAATATACACATGTATACATGCTGTATACAAACATAATGGTCAAATTCTGCCCTCAAAAAACACATGCAATTCTAAGGGAAGTATTTGGCCACTATATTGGTACACAGCCGAGTGAAAAATAATACTGTAATACAAACTAATGTAATGACACTTCTTAAAGCAAAGTCTATGTATATAGCAGAGAGAGAAACTAATGAGAAACAGATGTACACAGGAGAGTATTTTGAGTTAAATGGTATGTGTGGTTTCGTTTGGGCACGTGTTTCTTTAGCACGTGGAGAGAGAGAGTATATATAGCTATGCAAAGGAAAATATTAGTTGTTGAAAAATGTGTATGCTATTGGGAAAAAGAGGCTTTAAAGGGGAAAGTATTCAGATGAAAAGCAAATTCTGTAAGTCTCAGGAGAGCTCAGCACTTTTAAACTACAATTAATTAATTCTTTTGCATTCCAGGAGGCCAAAACAAATGAAAGGATCAATTCCTTTCTGTACCCACAAGACAGTGCTTGCTGCAGCTGCAGCCACGCCAGCTGTGAGCACCATGGCACTGAACCAGCAGCGGCGGCAGCAACCGCCTCTGCCCAGGCAGCTCAGGAGCCCAGCAGCCCTGGTCACCGCTGCCCCAAGTCACCCTTCCTGGGCAGCGGCGCATATTGCAGCAGTGCCACCGCCCAGCAGAAAGCTCCTGTATGTCCAGCTGACACATGGTTTGCAAAACCAACTGCAGTACTAACGTCTGCTGAGTGCTCAAGGATCTTGGCTGGAAAAGCAGGTAGCAACTCCTTCCTCCCTGTAGAGCAAAGAGGTTGCTTTTACCAACAAAACATAAAGCTGCGTTTTTAAAAAATGCAGTAAGGTGGAACTCTTTTTTATGAGATATTACTGGAGTGGAGTAGTGAAATAACATTAATATAGTCATCTCAAAAGAAAATGGAATCTTCACAGGGAATTTACATTATAGAAAAATATCTTACCCACACTTCTGCAGACACTCAAAACTGAAGAAGAGGCCTTTATGTTCAGATGAGAGGTAGTTTCCACTGTTTGGAAGAATTATATTGTCCTGTTAGCAATATAGCCACCAGCTTTACCTGCATCCCTCACACATTATGCAATCATTATACAATGTGAAAGGCCAAGGTTTGGGTGGGGTTTTTTTCTCTCAGAAATGGTCTGATTCTGCTACAGATTGCTTCTGAGAGTTTCTGTTCTTCCAGAGTACATTATCTCAGCCTGTGGCAAGTTAGTCCATCATTCAATACTTTCACAATCTTATTCCATGGTACATTTTGCAGATTCATATCACTAAAAGATAAGCAATAAATATATAAATATGTGGTCTGCCCATCTGCATAGTGCAGAAGTCAGCGGTTAAACTTTAAAAGTCTTATGCATTTTCCAAGGTCTTTCTTGTCCCTGATTCATGTCAAATTTTAGTAAGAAATCTCTTTATTAAAAAGATACATTATCTCTTTAAAGACATTGCCACAAGCTGTGCAGAGCATGCTCTGCTTAGCCGGATAATCCGTAGGAACTACCAGATATAGCTGCTGTCATGTTCAGAGGAGCACAACCTCTCTCCACTATTACACTGCTCCACTCTTGAATTCTTTCTCAATTACCTTGATAACTTTAGAAACTATATAAGCCATTTAATGGCTCTGTATTTGCTTTGCAAATCCACCCTTCAGGTCTTATTTCCAAACAGGGTCCAACAGATTAAAAGTCATCTTTACCGTAGACTGCTACTGCACATATGATCTATTAAAAAATTCTGTTCCTCTACTAAAATAGACCTTAACAACATGTACGCCAAGACCTAAAAGGAAAGTGATCTTCTTTGTAACAGTGAGGAAAAGGTGAAACTAAAGGAATACGATTTTTTTTTTAATAGTCTTCTCCAGATAGGAATGAGTTCCATGGACTTTGGATGAGGCTCTCAGAGCACAATAGAGATTTCAGTTTTTCCTATGTTGTCATTAAAGCCAACAAGAGGCTGGGCTGCCCTGGGAAGTCCTTTCTGAATATCAGCATGCGAGATCATTGTTTCAGGCCTGATCTTCCACCTGCAAATGTCAATAGGATGACAGTAAAACATCTATAAATCATTATGGTTTTAACATATGGGTATCAGCACCACTGCCTGTGTTCCACAGTAGCTAAATAGCTTTAATTCAATTCTGGTTTTACTGCTTGTGAGAGGTCCTCCTTTCTTTCATGCCTTGCTATCCCTGGATGCAGAAATCTGGCAAGCAGGTCTGCCAGCACTGCCAGAGCCTCTCAGGGTCAGAGCCTCCGGTCCGGGACCTTTTCCATGCAAGGGGAAAGGGGTGGCCTGGAACTGCCCTTCTGCCTGATTTAAAGGCTACAGCCTGTCTGCAGAGTGACAGAAGATTTGAAACCCAAATGAAAACTACCAGCCCCGTGAAGCCACAATCACAATCTCAGTTTTCCGTTGGCTGTGCCATATTCCACATCAAGGTCCTCAAAGCAAGTTGTGAGTGCTTCCCTACCCTCTTTGCTTAGTAGCCGAACCATATTTTGGAGCCGTTAAAGTAGAAATTATTTTCCTTTGCCCAAGCTTGGATAAAAGTATCAGGAAAAGATAGCTATTTTAATAATATTTAATCCAAAATCATCCACAGTTTGATGCTGCACAGTACAGAATAGAATAGAGATAATCAAAAATAATTTCTACAATAGAGAAAAGGAAGCAAAAATCCTTTTTTTTTTTTTTTTTTTTTTGAAACAAGAGGAGTGCAAAGTACTGGGGGGGGAAATGTTTTATTCTGGAAAGTATTTTCAGGAGTTTTAGGCTGTGTCTCACTGTATTGAACAACTGAGACATTTTGGTCATTTTTTCCCACTACTATATGAAGAAAAAAGAAGTCCCTGAGAGTCCTTCAACCATTTAAAAAGCTTTAAAATGATGTCTTTGGAAAACTGAAAGATGTAAAGGAGGCCCATTGTCTAAAGTCATTAAACAAATCAATCCAGAGTATCTGATTCCTCTCTTATTCTTTGCCTAACTGTTCTAGTAAAGGATATTTTATCTTAACTTGCATACTGATGGCAGACTTTTGCCAGTCTAAACTTTCTCTTCTCTATCTTTCATCTGGTGGCAATTCAGCACATAAACACTTCTGTAAGTGCTTGTGGGAAACTCTCAGGCAGTGTCTAGCTGGGGAAGCTGAAAATCGTTGCAACATAACCTGCAACTGGGAAGGTAGTGCTTTTGGGAAGGACTAACCAGAAGTGGGCAAAGGAATGAGACGCTTTCCAATTGCCTCCTCCAAAAAAGTGGACTTAATGCATGTATTTAAGTTCTCCATCGAACTGGGGCTAAAACTCGAAGCAGTTGAATCTTCCCAGTGACTTGGTTAAGAGTCTTTTGCTATTGGGTTTCCCTTTCTTTTGCTGCAAAGTTCCTCAGAGTGTATATACAGAAAGGGGAATTCGTATTTGTAATGACTGATATTTGTCTTTTAAAATCATGTTGGCTATTCCATTCAGAAAACAATCTACTAACTGCTGCGTGTATTACTATCTCCTCTCAGAAAAGTCTGCTTATGCCTTCAGCCGGTTGGCAAACATGAAACCCTCAGCTGGTAGAAATGCAGTCTCACAGAAGACTGCATTTTTCACAGGCAGGCACATAAGAAGCTGTGGTTGTGGTCTTTGCTACCCAGTGACCTAATTTTCCTGCTTGAATAAGAAGGAAAGTGGGAGGCGTGCATCTCAGAACGTACCATTTTTAATAGGTAACAGAATATGGTCTGAATGGCGCACTTGATTTATAATTAAAATAACTGATACGTGTTGAGTTCCTTGGACAGCCACACCAAAAATGAATGTGATATGTACTACTGATTGTGTTGGATTTCCTTCCGACTGCTTTCATTAAGATGTTCTATTCCCGTAAAACAAAAACATTTATATTCTCACATGTACGTCAATGGCAAGGGATCAGTTTTCAAAACCTGCCCCATTTCCTCAGTGACTCAGCTTCTCAGCATTGCACTGTTTGTACAATGAAAGTAACTAATCCCTGGAGTAAATAATCCCACTACATGTAGTCCCTACCAAATTTATATCAATAAAGGTCATGTAAAATTACTTGCTTCCTTGTATACTTCTATATATTATCCCATGTGTGCCCTACATCTTTTTTAAAAGTACAGTTTGTGATACATGACAGTGCGAACAAGCGAGCAGTGAAAAAAAGATGTATTTGGACTTGGCTTTGAAAACTACTTTGAATGCTACTGATATTCAGACAGCAATAAACATGCACTTGTCAGTACTCAGTTTACAGAGGGAGAAAGAGAAACATAAATAGCTCATGACATTATTTTGATGTACATCTTCACTTTGTGATGTAAAAAGGCACTTAGTCTCTGTATTGCATGTTTTTTTTATATTTTTGTGTTCTACCTCTTCTCTCCATATCACAGTAATGCACCTTCTTCAACACCAGCTACAAAACTATACATCAACTGCTTTTCCTGATTAAGCAAGATTTATTAAGCACATTCCAACATTAGACCTAGCTGGCTAATGTATATCCCCCTTTCACCTGAACGTCGATTCTGAAGTTCATGACAGAACTCCAAGGTCAGATATAAAGGCTCTTTTCCTCTTGGGTAACACAGAGACCGTACAGAAGCATGCAAGTGTCTAGTCCTTAGACACTGCAATACAAGTGTCCTGTTACAACTTTTTTAGGGAACAAGCGCATATTCTACTAATATCTCACTCAGCAAACCCTGAGCTCAGTAAGAAGACAAACATTAATTCAACTCCAATGTGCAGGTGAAATGTATCCACTTGTTAGTGTGCTCTTCAAATCCATGTTTCTCAATTGTTACAAGAGGCAGCATTTACTTTATGGGCAAGTTTCCAGGGACTTCTTACTACGATTTTTTTTATTTTTTTTTTACATTTTAAATACAAGGTGACAGTGTAAAACCAAATTCCACAGTCATTATTTCAGAAAAACACTTAATTTATTCCAATGATACACATGAAATGTGCAGTTCTGATCTCTGTTGCTTTCCAAATATTAATTGCACAAGCTCTTCTAGTGCTGCTGGAAAATGGCTTATAACCAAGGGGAGCACAGACAACTGGTCCTAATGAGTTACGAAGTATGTAGAGGTAGCTGTGCTTCAGAGCCAAGAAAAAATTCAACAGTGCTTGTCTCCTGGTTCCCATCCAGAGCCCGTTCACAGTATTAGCACTCTCATATTTTAGGCAGGTATGTTACTAGCCATAAGTTGCACCGCTCTTCTGGTTCATTTATTATTTTAGAGACAACAGGCAGGTGAAAATAAGGAAAAGGAAGCAGATCTTACCTTTTCCCAGGATGTCAGCTTTGCCTGAGTACAATTGTTTCCAATTGCAAAGGGTGAATTGAGGGTGAAGACGACTCAGGTGGGGACTTTGTCTCTAACTTATTCTATCTATAGCAAATAAAAAGAGTTCTGCACAAGAAGTGCAGTGGAAGACAGCACTTCATGACCTAGCTGGCCTTATTCATGAAGAGATATTTACAGTACAGGCTGTCTTACTGAAGAGGACAGACCTTTCAGGGTGTGCAAAGCCTACCAACAGAACAGTAAAGTACTGCCTCATCTCAGAGGAGAGGTATTGTGGTCAGACCCTGAAGTTGTACTTATTAAGAAACTCAAGAACCAACCCTTATGTAAATCCTGAAGTACTGCACTACATCCATCATGTCAGTTTTATTAGAGTGTTGTTAAGATGTATTTTTCTAGGATTAAATATCTGCAGTAAGGTAGCTTCCATCTAATGTATTCTCACCCAATCCTGAAATAGGGGGGGAAAAGTCTCAGTAGGAGAAAAAGGTGGTAGGAAGCCAAAACCCAAAACAAGTTACCATAGCACAAAGCATGGCAATCCTAATAAAATTGTAGAAGTCATCCACATCTCAGGTAGCCTGATCCCCCCAACTGTGAGCTCAGGACAAAGCTGGGGGGACAGAAGGAATTTTTCATCACAGCAATATTTGGTCATCCTCTTACCTCTCAGCATAAAAACCAGCTTCAGAGTTAAACGCCAGAACCATTGTTTTGGCAGTGGGGGAGCAGTGTACTGAGCTGCTGGGGTATGGGAGGGAAGATGGGTGGCAGAGGGGACTGTATAACTCATCCCTTTAAAGTGCTGTGTCCTTTGCCTCTGTGCTGGAGGAATCCCTCCTGCAGCTCTGGTGCAGCGCAAACAGGCAGGAGTTATGTCCCGTACCACATGGCCAAACTCTTCTCCCTGACGTCAACAAAATGAAACAGCCCCCCACATTCAAAGACGTCCACATGCTTTACAGCTGAGTCATTGCCAGGCCACTGCTTCCCCTAACTTCAGATGATGGCAAAGGATGACTTCACCAATAGCATCTGACAACTTCACTTTGGGCTTAATCAGACCCAGGTTAGGGAAGAAGGGTATGGCTGCACAAGCTCTTGATTGCTGCCTCCGGCCAGACAGCACAGCTGCTGGAGCTCACTCTTGTGAAAGCAGCTTGACCCAGACTGCAAAACACTTGGATCTCAAAGATGCCAGTGACAGAGTCAACAACAAGAAATGAACATCCAAATGCCATTGAAATACCTTCACGCGGTGACCAGAACCTACCTTGTATCCCCTGCACACAACAACAGGAAAGTTCCAGAAGGTGTCCAGAGCTGGAAAGGCACCGGACTTTCAGACCATGACTGTACTCCATGAAGTACTGACAGCCAGGCTACCCAGCTGCCGCTGTAGAAGTTGGGCTGATTAACAGAAGCCACATGTCGTCATGAGAGGAATATTTCACTCAGGATAATTAGTGAGGATGAGAAGGAAATATCTTGAGAGGAAAAATCAGGATAATGTAATGGTAACCATGACTGGGACATATATTGAGATATTTCCAAACATTATGAGGAAAAAAAAAGTAAGAAAAATAAAAAGAAACCAAAAATATCAAGAGACAGGAGAGTGCCTATGCATTTCTGCAGAGGGAAGGAGAGACTTTTTCTGAAGTACTCCAGGGTCTACATCATTCAGGCCACTAGCCTACTGAATATGTTATGGTAACAGCTTGTGCCATCTTTCTTGTTCTCGTTTGATCCAGAAATCTTCTCTATGAAGGTTTCATCTACAAGTATGCATCTCCATTAAAAGCTTTGGGGTTTTAACAAGAAATTTCCAAAATAACATTTTTCAGTGAAAAATGTTTCACCGGAATTTCCCAACCAGTTCCAACCTAAAGATGCTCATGCATTAATTTAAACCCCAGCAATTTTGGTATTGAATAACAACATGAAGCCTAAACTTTTCTCATTTTTTCTTTCTGAAATTGCAGGGTTTTTAATGCTGATCATGGGAAAACAAAGATGAATCATAAACAAAGGTATAGCTTTCTTTTCCTCCGAAATACTAGGCTAAAAAAGAAAAAAGTCCTTGCCTTCAGATATCTCCTAGAGTTTTGTTGTTGACAACTTAATAAGAAGCACATAGAGAAAGAAAAGAGCAAAGGTATGTGCTAAGCAAGTCATCAAGTAAATGAGACCAAAGAGTGCTAATAAATCTCCGTGTTGCCAGAAGATAATTCAGTCCAAAACATCTGAAACAGTAACAAAAGTAAAGCCATGTTTAATCCTTCTTTGGTCGCAGTAGTTGCATTTAAAGGATAAACAAGAGTCCTGAGTTTACAGAGAGTAATTCCAATGCAAGCTGTCATTTCTGTGAGGTATAATGGGCTTTAGAATTTACACACACAGAGGGTTTCCAGCAATTCCTGCCTTATTTAAAGCTTTATTGTATTTTTCCTTAAGTCAGTCATCATAATGTATCAATCTTTTTAGGACTTATGAGGTATTGTTTATCTGGAGACTGCAAGATGTTCTTATACAATTTCAACTTCACTTCTCAGAAGTAGGAGTTAGTATTGTCTGGGGCCTGGTATAGTTCAAAGACTGCAAGGCTGTGCAGTGGGTTTGGAAATAGATCAAAAATCCCAAAGGAATGAGGCCAGGCCACTGGCAATTGACTCCAACTATACTGTGCAGAAAGCTGAAAAATGTAACTCACGCTTCTCACTGTTAACTTTTGGGATCGTAACTAAGCATTGACCTTCTAGTCTACCAGCACCTTAAAAATTCAGTGTTTAATGACAATACACCAATAAAACGGTTACATTCTTTTTTTCATTCCCAAGTTCAATACACACATATGAACATAAAAATACTCATAGACTCTTAGTGAATTCAGCTAATTTTTCTCACTTCATGAAACTCTGAATGATTTTCAACAGAGCAAACCAAAATGAACTGGTAAAAGAAAGCAAATAATTTAGATTCTTTCTTAGAAGAAAATTTGCTGATCTTGATACTTCAGACTCTGACTAATGATGTTCTTTCTTGGTCTTTTATCTTGATCACAAACACTTCTTGTATAGAAAGTGTGGTTTTCAATGTGAAGGTAAAAGGAGTTGGATTTCATTTGTCAGAGCAGATGCAAAATATGCCATTTGTCTTTAAGGAAATAAATGATATCTTCACAAATATCATAGTACTGTTTTGCATTCATAATCAATAGTTTAAAATAATTCTCTGCCCAAACCAACAGTCAATAATTTGAATGCTGATAAGGGACATTGCGTGACCTTTCAAAACACTTTTAGAGAAGCCTGTTTTCCATGGAATTCAATTTCTGAAAATCAAGGACCTCCAGTGTTTGTCAAACAGGACATTGAAAATCAAAATCATTCCAAGCAACCTTTCCAAAAGTTTTCTGTGACTTCATATCACTCAAATGTATTCTAGTCAATATGTTCAAGACTGGATGCTTAGCAATAACCAACTAAAAGGCTGAGCATCCTCTACAACCTGATAAATTCTTGACAACCATGCCTACATTTGGATGTTGGCATCTGAGAAATACTTCCCTTAAAAATGTTGAGCCTTAAGGCAGCCTATAACCTGTACAAAGCCAGTGCCTTTGTATTACACAAAGTTTGTAGAAAAGCTTAGACAATAATTAATGTGTAGGAGGTAGTTCATAAAATAGACAAGAAGAAAAAAAAATTTTATTTATCCAGGGTTGGAGAGCATTGGTGAGGGGGTGTTTCCCAGAAACTAGTAGTAAAGCTATTCCAGTACAAATATTCTGTTCTTTTCCAACATCCCTTTGAATATAAAAATCCATTAAAATTTAATTTCACACATCTTAACTGAAGCCAAAGTTGTTACAAAAATCTCTGGTAGATCAGCAAATATGACCTCTACCGTTCATCATTCTTTTCAAAATGATTGATTTAAATAAAGAAACCATAAAGCCAAACTCTATGAGGAGGACATTTTATGTCCAGTTATAGTATAATTCATCACCTTTTGTTTGTAAAATGCAAATACCTAAAATATCTAAGGAAAATATTTTTAAAATGTGATTTCACTTGAATTTAGAACAATATATACCACATGCTGCTCATGTTACTTGTGATGACTCTACTTAAACTTTAGCAATGCTGAAGTCCAAAAATAGAATGGGATTGTGGGAGCAACAGGCTATGTCAAAAAGATCTTAATATATTATTCAAGGAACAGACTAGGAATGCAGAGATGTCCTGAGGGTAGGAAAGAAAATTAATCTGTTCACTATGCTGGTTCTGCTTATATCATGCTCATGCGACAACAAGGATCTTGGGATTCAAGACAAGAGGGTGTCTATACACAATCAGAACACCTTCAGAGCAATATAGAAATACGAGATCTTGGTCAAGCAAGTAATTATGTATGTAGATTCAAAGGACACTCTACAATACCTTACCATGCACTTAAGGTGGTAAACTCAGGTGCCTCCCACTTGGGCAAAACTGCCTCCCAGAAGATATCACAAAAATATCTCAAATCAAAAGACTTATTTTTATGTTTTCTTCTGCAAATTAACAATAAACTATGTGACTTAAATGCATATGTTATTTAGTACTGCAAGACTATACTGTGAAGCTGTGCTTAATCTTGCTCCAGAATAGATCTTTTTAGATAATTTATGTAGGGTGAAAACTGGCTATATGAAAAAATTATAGTAATCATAAAAAGCCTTCACTGCATGTAAAGAGTTTGTTGTTTCAATTGTTAATATTTATTTCCCCCTTCCTTTTGCATTTGTTCACACTGACAGCCATGTGAACATTGAGCAGTGTGTAACCCTATGCTTCTAGATACATCTCTATAAAGACACTAATCCCAGGAAAAAAAGCAAGACCTTCCTTATTATAGGAGCACAAATGCCCTCTAAGCTCTCTACAATATATTCCTTTCCAGGATCTTAAAATATGTACATCTAGGGGCCACTAGACGAGACTTCAAAAGCTCTATGTGTGCCTTATCATTTATACTGCTTGCAGCAAATATGGAAAATAGACCATGAGAAAAGGCCTGGGTTGTGTTCCAAAGCAACACAGTCAGAGTCAGAAATATTAAATACATACAGAGAAACAAACAAAAATCTGACTTGACATAACTTCTTCTCACTGGAAAAATTAGTTTGAGAAAGTTCTTAATCTCTACCCTACAATAATAATTCTCCTGAAGTATCAATGTCATGGACAGAGGTTTAAAAATGTACCTAAAATTGAGTTTCTGTAACCAACACAAAAAAGTAGAATCATAGAATCATTAAGGTTGGAAAGATCTCTAGGATCATCAAGTCCAACCATCAACCCATCACCCCCATGGCTCCTAAACCAAGTACACACATTTTTTTATCACCTCCAGGGATGGTGACTCCACCACCTCTCTGGGCAGCCTGTTCCAATGCATAACCACTCTTCACCAAGTTGCATGGGGTTGTTGCATGGGGTTGTTGTGAGCCAAGCGCAGGACCTGACACTTAGCCTTGTTGAACCTCATGTAGTTGACCTCAGCCCATTGATCCAGCCTGTCCAGATCCCTCTGCAGAACCTTTCTTCCTTCAAGCAGATCAACACTCCCACCCAACTTGGTGTCTGCAGACTTACTGAGGGTGCACTCAATCCCCTTGTCCAGCTCATTGATAAAGGTATTAAACAAGACTGGCCTCAACACTGAGCCCTGGGGAATATCACTTGTGACTGGCTGCCAACTGGATTTAGCTCTGCTCACCACAGTAATCTGGGCTCAGCCATCCAATCAGTTTTCTTACCCAGCGAAGACTATGCCCATCCAAGCCATGAGCAGCCAGTTTCTCCAGGAGAATGCTGTGGGAGGCAGTATCAATGGCTTTGCTAAAATCCAAGCAGATAACATCCACAGCCTTTCCCTCATCCACTAGGTGGGTCACCTGGTCATAGAAGGAGATCAGGTTGGTCAGGCAGGACCTGCCTTTCATGAGCCCATGAAAGTAGGCTAGTATAAGGTGTTTATAAGCTCTCCATAGTACCACAGGTGCCAATAAGAGATGAAGGACCCAATATCTCTGAAAAAGATTACTGGTGTTAAGGGTTTAAAGATAGAAATAGGAAATTACCAGAAGGAGCAAACACATGGAAATTTTGACCCATATTTTTTTTCCCTGTTTTACAAAAGCATTAAATTCTTCTACTGCCTGTTCTTCTTGCCCTGATAAACAGTGAATAGATACACAGAGACGTCTACCTGCCTCAAGAACAATAGGATCTAACTGTAGTGAAAATCACTCATTTGTGGCTCCAAATAAACATTTACCAGGCAAATGATAGTAACAGCAACGAATCTGGAAAAGGAAAAACAGTCACATCTAATATACAGTAACAGAGAATGCAGAAAACATTTAGGAAATACTAAAATGGGAACCTTCAGCTTGCACACAGTGCTTCCCCCAAAACATAGGCAACATTTCTACCCAAAGTTCTGCCTAAAAATCTGATATAATTCCTTGAGTTGCATCAATATCTCCATAAAGTTCAATAGGTTCCTGAAGGAAATAAGGATTACAGTTTTTGCCCTTAATAGAATAGGTAAAGCCTACAGAATAAGCTTAGTTATTAGACTTGTCCAACATGAAATGTACTAATAGCAAACACAGTCAATTAATCTTACCTTTCAAAGTCACGTAAAGGGCAGAATGAACATTTTGTTCAAATATATTTTTGTTCTGTGGCACTATGAAAAAGGGAAAAAAGGAAAAGTTCATGATTTGTTCAAATCCCTCTAACATGACAGCTGCAATAGACGTGATTAATCAGCCACAACCATCAAACAATATATGGAGGACACAGACAGGCTGCACTTCAATCTAAAATTCCACAAAACACCACAGTCTGCAGTATATCTACATCCAAAACCACTCCAAAACTAACACATGACATTAATCATTCTTGGCCATCCATTATAACCTGATGAATTTGCAGAGTTTGTATTCCAGTCCACTGGAGACTTAAAAATAATACAAATAAAAAATAAGCTGGAGCAGCAAAAATACCAGAGGCCAAAAGAATAAATAAAGCATAGTGACTCCACAGCCCAGACTAAAACCAACGACCACTCGAGGTAAATGGGCCAAGTAGTGGCCTCTACTATATGTACACATACTTATCATTACAAATGCAAGGCCAAGGCTAAAATTCGTTAACAAAAGTTTTCTGTTCAAGACAGTGCAACAGTGGGAATGAAGTAGAATAGATGAGTGTCTCACAAAAGTATTTCAAAATACTTCATGAACGTGACTTGACACAACCTGCTTTCTTGCAAGGAAAATAATTTATAATTAACATTGCCACCCCATAGATGCTCAAACTGGGATAGTCCTTTAAGCCTTAAACCTGAAAACACAATACACTTGCTTAAATCTGATGTGAGCAGTCTCATCAGTGTAACGCTTAACTACAGTTAAGCACGTGGTTACCAAAAAAGTAAAAATGTAACCGCAGAAATGGAATATGAGGAACTCTCCAAATCTCTCATTAACTCAGCCCAGGTCTCCTTCCTCCAACCTCACCCTTACTGATATATAGCAGACTTATCTGCCATTGCTAGTGTAGTGCTAATATCATTGAACACTAAACTTATAAAACTCATAACCGATTTCTGTGGGCAGATCTATACAGAAGGTCAGAGTAAAAATGCATTCTTTGAAGAGGTTTCCCAATCTTTCTCTGTTTTAGTTTGCAACCTCCAGACCAAAATCAATACAGGTTCAGCTTTTCTCATTTATACCTCAAAATAAAATTATCTGAAAGGACAACACCAGCAGAAGAGTTACAGCTGCTCAGAAATTTCCCAAAGAGCACTGTTCTTTCAGGAAATGGGGATTCGTCAAAAGCAGAACATTTCTCAGATTCTCATCACACCCCAGCAGGCCAGCCCTCCTGGTGCATGTTTCCTTGGCTGTATGTTTCACAGTCTGGGAGTCTGGAAATTGTGGCTTTTGACCTCTCAGGCCCACAGGCTCTCCTGGGTTTATAGCTCTCCAGCACCCTGAGGTTGGAGGGGCACAGTGGGAGGCCTAGCTTGGGCTTCCAGCATACTTCTTTTTAGGAGACCTAGGTCTCTAACATTTGGGATCCCAGCTCCCCAGGCATCCAGATGTGAAGGCTGTGAGGAGGCTGCCAGGCAGACTGCTTGAACCCCATTACTCCAGCATCACTGGGAGCTACCACTCTTCCAGCTGTCCAGTTCCTTACTTGATAATCCCTGGAAATGTTTTACAGAATGAAACTAAAGGTTATGCTGACTTTTCCAAATTCCTTGAAAAATTCAGAAATATATTTTATACACTTTGTTTTTAAATAAGTATAATTGCCACAGTTGCTATTAAGAAGACTTTACCATTGAATGTGTCTTCAGATTTATTTCCAGTCAGCCAAGAAAACAATAAAAATCCAGCAAGAATTAGGAATTGCTTTTTCTCTGTGCCACTGTTGCTCTAGGATTTTAAAATCTGTACAAGGGTTCTCAGTCTTAAACAAGAGAAGCAATCACTGCCTAAGATCTGGGAGGTGGTATGCATTCACTTCCATAGCACCATATTCGAAACCTGACTTCTTGTATGCAACCTAGACATTGTTTATACTTAAAGCCTGTGACGCTAATATTAAGTTACCAATACCATGGACCAAATGCCCTTACAGCAAAGAACAGAATGTGTGAACAGCACTGTTTTTCAGTCAAGCCAACTAACATGCTGTATTCTTTCACTACTCTTTCCACACAGACCATATGTTATATCATGCTCTCATTACCGTTTTTATTACAAAAAGAAATGTATGAGCTTTACAAATACTCATTATCATTTCAATCACAAGAAACTCTATTAAATTCTTATGTTGTGGGAAAAAAAGCATGCCTAGTCAGCACAAGTAAAACAAACCCATTTGACATATGTCAATGCTAAATCTTCCAGCACAGGAAAGGAGGCGAAGAATAAACTTGATCCTGCTTTTCTTCCACAAAAGCAAAAGATTGAACTACAGCTGCAGAACAGGAGTAAGCTTAAGTAGAAAATATTACAAATATGTTATGGCAATATTCAGCAGAGGAATCTAATCTTCTTCTGTGTGATTTTTCATCATTTACCTGATCATTTGCCAAGAAGACCTAAAATAGGTTTCAAACTTCCTAAAGAATGACCATGTATTCATGTTTATGTGTTGAATAGTTTTTTAAGCCTTATGGGGCTATCTGCAGGCGCAGATGGCTAAAGAATTGCATGACTTCAGATCTGAAATACAAGGGTTAGTGAGAAAAAGTCCAGTTAAAGAAGATAGAAACCATAATCTCTACTATTTTTTCTACCAGGTGGTTTGAAAACAGAGAAAGAAGAGCAAAGATGGACAAACTACATTCATTAAGAAAAAACATTTGCACGTAATTTTGCTACAGGAACATGAGGCATGGGAAAGCATATCATAAACTCATGCAGTAAAAAGGGAATCATGCAAGTCCTCAAAGAACATAGTATTAACAAAGAAGAGGACTAGAAGGTTCACCAGGACAGAACTGATAGAATATTTAAATAGATACACACATATGTGCATACGAATATATATCTTAATACACACACAGATTTTTTTTTTTAGCATAGTTATTGAATTACTTTAATGTCTTCTTAAATTACAAGGGAAATTTAACTCTGTCTTAGTCTAGACTCAGTTCTTAATACAAACAAAAGGAGATGGGACTCTATTTCACATTTTTAAAAGTGGTGAATTTGAAGCTGCTTCAGTAGGCCCCACACACAGTTTTGATGAGTTCTTTTCCGTTATTTATTAACAAATCTGACAGAAGACCAACAGATATGAAATGAAGTTTGCACGAACTACGTGATTTTGAACAGTGTATATTTTTTATCGTTTTACACATAATTGCAGAGAGTCTTCTGCACAAATGCAGTTTAGTCACTTGGAAATGACCTTCCTTTTGTACAGAGCTTTTTTTGTAGACTTACTGGCAATGCATCTAATGGCTGAAAACCAGATCCAAAAAGTGAAAGGGGAGATTCTTTGCATTTTAGCTAAATTGCATGAAATATACTTTTTGGTCAGCTCAGTCTTTTACATAGTATGTGTCAACTCATATGCCATATTCACTTCTAATTTACTACTCAACTGGGATAACATTTTATATTAATACATATAAAATTGAAAACTAGGAGATTCTGATAGCCTGGCAAAACAAATACTTAATAACTTATCCACTCTTAAAAGGGAGAGCTAAATGAGGCATGACTTAGCTGCATGGCCAGATATGATGTACTCAAATCCTTACACTGACATCATGTGAAATATCCCACTAGTGGGAAAGTCTGTATTGCTATAGCAATGGCATAGCACACATCAGGATGCCAGCATGAGGAAAGCTAAGCATGCAGGCAGACCTCAAGCAGCTCAGTCCTGGCCCCATCTATATTCAGGTCTCAGACATTTCTGGGCTTGGATTCCTAAATATCAGCATACTTACACGCACTGTACTTTGCTGTATTAGGTATGACTGGTACATCTGTATCATCGGTACCTGTCTGCTAAGGGACCGGGCTGCTCAAGGCCTCATTGAGAAGAATCTCTCTCTGCATGGTCTACATGAAACCTCTCTGTTACGTGCTATACTCAGCATGCTTTCAGTTACAATCTGTACGCAAGTAAGTCCTCTTTTCCAAAATTGTAACCGAGACACAAATGCTACTTGTCACAGAGTAAGGGTGGACAGAGTAAGAACAGAATCTCTTTGATGCAGGGCAGGGAGTGACCTGCCCTGCCAATTACAGAACCTCGTCCTAACGAGAGACACAGGAATCTAATCTTGCAAGCATTTCTTCAAGGACAGTGCAATCTTCGCATCATGTTCAAAAGCTTTGAGGGGCTTGAGCTGTCACCTCCAGCTTGGGACTTCTGCCATGACTTTCTTGTGGCAGCACAGGAAGACCTGCACCATGAGTTTCCCCTCCTCCCAGTCCTTCCCATGGTTGGTATTCTGTCTAACGCATCCACGCTTTTCCCAAACTTGAACTGAAGAATCCTCTCCTGGGGGGTGAATGGATCCCCACGCTACCCAGACACCACCACCACTGTCACTACAAAAGCTGTGCAAGGTGTTGGCTTAGCAATAAACTTGGTTTTGGTAACCTTTAAAATAAACCTGAGTAACCTTTAAAAATAAATTGTCTGGAAACAAATTAGTGAGCTAGTATTGTTCAGTGTATGTAATTATTCTATTTTGACATTCTTTGTTATGCCACTTAAACTCCTGCAATATAACAGATCGAGTATTCATTTTTGCCATTTATTGAAAATCCATATGTGAATCCAATCTACAAAGATAAAGTATAAACAGGGCCTGAATCAAAGACTGATGAAGTCAATCGAAAGATTCCTAATACATCTCACGAACTTCAGATCCTGAAGCAAAGGGTTCAAGCAGCCTGCTTACAATTCCTCTGGACTAGAACAATTCAATCATATAAAATTGTAATACAAGTGTCATCATGATAACACATGCTAAATTTGTTTCCTTTTTTTCCAATGCACTACCTGCATCTCCCAAAATCAATCAGTGCATGAAGAAATTTGACTTTAGTATTGTCCACTATCAGCTCCATGATAGTCTCCGATGTCTGTTCTGAATATAGGGCAAATAGCTTTTATCAGCTTTTACTATCACTATTATAATAAGAAGAACAGTTGTGGGAGCAACAAATTTTATCTTGTGCAGACTCCTGGGCTGTGCTGTACAAAATGTACATTTATTAGCCTTCCCTCACTGTGAGTTGTGATTGCAAGTCCCTTCACTATCTTAACATCCCACTTTTTCCTGGAAGCAGTTAGCATTTGTGATACACGTCTTTCTATCAAATCAGTTAAAAACTAACCAACCGAATCTGGAGTCAATGGGGAAGGAATCACATGCAGATACACAAAACACTGTTCATATGCTCACATGTATACAGCTTAATCATAAAAAATCTTAATTTCCTTACAAAACTGAGCTAAAAAAATATCACCCGAGGAGTTCCTATGAGATGAGAAAATGTGAACAATGTAATTTAAAATCAAAGCAGCAACAACAATGACATGAAAGCCCCCAAGAGTGTGTGCCAGCATTTTGATTTTGTTCTTATTTTAGGGGATTTGGCATACTAATTTCTCTTAGCCTTGTGGTGCACATATAAATTATATTAACCAGTTGATAAGCATGTAAAGTTACTAAACTTTTCATTTTCTAAAACATGAGGGAAAATATAGGTATCGGTCAAGCTCCTATGTTGTTCACTGAATTGTTATGTCAGTCAGTTAGCTAAATAGATTGCATATTCCAAACAACAGAATTGCAGTGTACCAACTGTAGAAAATCTCTTTGCACCAATGAATTTCTGCTCAGAATTATTAAAAATGAACACAGTGAAGTGTAAAGCACTCCCAACGTCACAGAACGCAAAAGATTGGGTTGTTTTTTTTTTTTAAATCAGTTTAGAGTAATGCTTTCGACACAGCTTTGCTCATAATTTCATTTTAGATCCAGCCATTGCATTTTTCTTATTATTTGAAGCATCCTGAAACTAGTGAGAAATTTTCTATTGACTTTACCTGGATTTGCTTTGTGGCGTTTATGATTTTGCACCTGCCTTGTTTTCTTCAAATCTGGATAAACGTCTCTGTCAGTGTATATTGCAATCATAGTACTCTGGAGTACCCGGTCAAATAACTGACTCTGTGTAACAGAGCACCTGGCTGGCATGTAAATCTGAGATGTAAAATACAGGAGTTATTTCTGTCACTAAAGAGTGAGTGTGCTTCAACTACCGTCAGAATCAGAAAGATCCCTTGCATATGAGAAGAATTAAGCTTAAATAACACAAGAAACAAGTAAGGTGGCATTTAAACAAAAAACTTCTTTATATGTGAAACTATCGTTACCTTCTAACTATTCAAAAAGGCCATCATGAGAATACCAGTACTCCCCAAAATTACTTTCAGTACATGTTTAATAATTTACATGGATGGGGTTAACAGCTGAGAAACAGCTACGTTATTTTCCTTTTTTCTCAATTCTCATTACTTTACAGGAAGAATAGGCAAAAATGTTGTGAATACTGTAAATATCTTACATATTTTGTACTTGTACTTTTAGGTACTTTGCCGTAGCATACTCTGTAAATGGAATATAAAATTTTAGTTTACTATACGCTTTGATCAAACCACAATCTCAGGCACAGAGTATCAACTCAAGGTAAAATTCAGTGGGCAGACAAAAGGTCTATTGACAAAATTCCTTGTCCACAATGTGGATTTAGACAGGATTTAGGCAGTATGACAGGCCTTAAGTTAGCCTTCTTTCTAGGAATTATAACGGCTGCTGCCAAAACAAAATCTGTTTAACTGTTTAAGTGAGAGTTTCAACAGAACCTAATTCAGTGCAAATGAGATCAGTTTATTAGAGTTTAATAAGTATATCACAGTCATAGAAATAAAGAAAAAAAACTTCTCTTGAAACACTATCTTCTTCCCACCCTCATTCAGATGCATAGCCAAGATACTTTTCATTTTTTAACTCAGGAAACATTGTGGGGCTCCTGTCAAATGGAGGGTGCTTCCTTACAGATCCCTTTTGAACTCTGTGAGGAGTTAACCTCACTGGTACAAACTGGGTAGCTTCCCTGCGTTGTTGTGGAGCATTATTATGGCTGCTCCTCAGAGCACTGAGGA
The DNA here is from genome assembly GCF_949628215.1 of Phalacrocorax aristotelis. Taxonomy (NCBI): domain Eukaryota; kingdom Metazoa; phylum Chordata; class Aves; order Suliformes; family Phalacrocoracidae; genus Phalacrocorax; species Phalacrocorax aristotelis. The sequence goes on along the minus strand of NC_134276.1, from coordinate 104,636,049 downwards.
AAGGTCTGATACCAGATCCTGAAAGACCTGCTTTGGAGTTCAGCTCCCATTTGCTTGGCAGTGAAAAACAGCATTTGTGAGCAATATTGGGTGAGAAGAGCTTTATTTCTCAAACGCTTCCCATGTATTTCTTGAAAGTGTTTCCATTTTAACTAAAACGTACCTGAGCTGGCACCACTCAGCTTTCCCCCAACAGCCACTTCTACAGGAAAGTTGCCCAAGTGCACAGGATGCTGGACTTCTACGTTCAAAGAAACCAGGTAAAGCCAAAGATGACAGGGACCTTAAAACCATCTAAGATGGGCAAAACAAGTATGACACAAACCATGGCCTGACAACTTGAAAAGGCTGGGAACAGCTAGAAATTCGATGCTGTCTACAGAAAAAAGGAACAGACAAATCTAACCCTAGGGATCTTCTGCGCCCTCAGCAGACGAAGAGGAGCATCTGAAGCCAGGTCTGGATGAGTGCATGGGGGAAGGCTGAGGGTGAGACACATGTTCATGGGAATGGGAAAAAAGAAAAGGCAGGGAGATTGAGACCAGAGGAAAACAGAACCAGAGTTCCTAATGAAGGAATAAAAAGAGAGTCAAGATGTAAGTGAAACAAAGAACAACGCTATCTGTACCATGGAGTGGCAGAAATTGTGAAGGAGGAGAATACAAAGGAGAAAGCACATTACTTTTAAAGTAGTTGGTTGGAAAAGGTTTTTCCTTTATGCCCATTTTACTAACTTAAAAAACTCTGGTTGCTGTGCACGTTTATCTGAAATATAATGTTGCTTTTAGCACTCTTTCCTTGATTTTCTCCTGTTCCACCCAACAAAAGAGGAGGGAGTTATTTACCTTCAGAGTGCTAAGACATGTAAAGCCAGTCCTGCCAACATCATGTCTCTCACCATCAGTATAGTCTGTTGAGAGGACAGCTACTGGCTGAGTCCGTTCTGGGAGTCGTTTCCTTATGATTAACTTTTCCAAGTCAGGATGGCTGGACGAGGAAATGTTTGGATTAGGTTTGGGATCACATTCCAATGCCTCATAATTCAAAGTATATGGTATAGTTTCAATACTAATACTCTACACAAACCAGTAGTTTTGCACACACTGTCTCCACTTTAGATACCAACAGTCTCAGGCAGGTCTGAACACGATGAAATTGGATAGTAATAGATGCCTCTGGTTTTTCACCAAGTTTTCAATGCTGTTTTGTTTTTCTGATGTTTAGTAACACTGTGGATGATTCATAAGGCCACACTTGAAGTAGAGGTAAAAATCCATGGAACAGTGCAGCTTTACATTGGCAGAGAATCTGGCCTTTGAGCTCCCGATTTTAGGAAGCACCGTCCACAAAGACAGTCTCCTTGTAGTATACAGGGAGGGTAATAAACGTGCATTCAAACAAAGGTATAATATGGCCAGCACCATCTGGAGGGCATAAGCATAGATAGCGACTGCAAGTTCAGATCCTGACAACAGAAAAGGCATCACTTACCTACTGGCCTTGACAGCCACAAATAAGATATTCTCATACTTTGCAATCTCTATTTCAGTCTAACAACAGAAGTAATTCTGCATGCCTCCACATGCTGAAAGCATTTCTGGGGGGCGATAAAAAATGTAACAGAAGCACTTTTTTGTTGAAAATGTGTCTGCTTTTCTTTTTTATGGAGGATTTTGTGTAGCACGGGAGATGTGAATCCCTTTCCCTCTATCAGCCCTTCATAGTCTGAATGCCAGGGAAAACTCACAGCTCAGAAATGAGAAAATTATTTTCTCTACTGTTGCACTACCAAAGGAGTGAAGAATTCTACTACAACTATTTCCTTTCTGAGTAGAGGGAGAAATATACTGTCAATAAATAGCAGCATCACAGATGTGCGTGCAGAATCCAGTGGAGACTGGAGACAGTGAGCAACACTGGATCACCTGGGTTTAGGTAGCTAACCCTTACTCCTACATTGTTTTCTTAGACTTCAGTATAATCAAGAGAGGGAGATTTCTGACAAGGGCATTTCCAGAAGCTAAATGCAGTGGGCCTGTCTCCACTGCCAGTACAAAGAGCCCAGGATGCCCAGTCCCATAGCTTAAATGCCACATTTTTTTATTTCCTAACATCCACGCCGCATCTAACTACAGAAGAAGGGGGACTTTGGGCTATTGGGAACCAGCTATCTAACAAGATATAATGGCAAAGAATGCAAAGGGAAAGTAAATGTGCAGGAAGATGAAACAAATAATCCAGGGCCACTCTGTGGATGAGGTGCAGAGACAAGTTTCAGCTCTCTTGAGCTTTAGTTTAGTACTTGTTCGCCAGGCCATATATTCCTCAGTCCGTTGTGTTGTGTTTGTTTCTAATCAGGGTATAAGGTGGGAAGGGCATTCAAGTCACTTTTTCAGAATATTTCACCAGGCTTGGAAGTTCACAGTATGAGTATACACTCAGATTTTTCTTCATAAAATTTGATTCAGGCATGAAACTGAGCAACCCAAATTTCTCTGTGCGCATTAAAGTAACCAGAGAAAGAGAGCCTGGTGTGATCACTGCTGAAAACACAGAACAATCCCATTCTCAGAACTTGAATTCTAGATACTTGCATCTCTGTATAGAAAATATAATGCACCTAAGGCACGTTTATTTCTCCCAGCATATTGGTCAAGGTGTATGCTTATTTTTCCTGAGTGCTACTTAAATAGCAATAAAAAGATAAAAATAACAAATTCAACCCAAAAGATGTAGCTAAGCAAAGAAACAAGCAATGAACAAAAGGCTTGCCAGTTTAAGAGAACTGACTATTAAAAAAAATATGATTTTATAAAAGAAAACACACAAGGTAAGACTTCAGATTTCTTTTTCCCCTCCAAAAGTAAAGAGGTACGTACTTCATGCAAACAGGTACTTGTTGACAGAGTTTTAAACAAAAAAGGATTAGAATTTTTATGACAGCAAATTTATTCAGGAAAGGAGGGGAAGTGTCCTTCTGAGGCTAGAAATTGGGAAAAAATGTTTCCGGGACAAATCTTTTATTTTGTAGGAAATATCTCCTTCTTGTTTTCATATCAGTTTTAAGCAAATATAAATTTAAATGTTTTGACTTCAACAAAAGTACTTTCAGGATTTATTTCCAAAATAAAGGAATTCAACAAGTTGGAAGCACATAATTTCAGGCAATTTTTTTTGCTTCAGGCAAAATTTGCTTTGCTGGGGTAGGAAAAAGTTGTTCTCAAAAGGATAATTAATTCTTCTCATTACACTGATTTAACTCTTCTAGCTTTGAAAACAGGAATTTGGAATTCAGTTAAAGTATGAGTTGATTTTAGTGGTACTAGTCTGTACCAATGCCTTGATATGTTCATGTTTTTAAACTCACAAAATGTCAACTCTAGCTAATTTTAAACTGTAAGGTATTTTGTAATGTTATTTACATTACTCTCTTAATATTAATAAATCAAACATAAATATCTATCAAAAATCTTCCCTTCAGTTACACACTATTGAGAATTTGTCCATCCAATCTATCAAATAAGTCTCAAGAAAACCTTGCATCCGCATAGTAGCTGTTTAACACTTCTTAATATTACTTCTTTTTTGTTTTAAGGAAGAGTTTCAAAGCTGTCCTCCCCGTAGTAGAACAATTAACCTGTGTAAAGTCTCAGGTGGATCTGCTTTCTTCGCTGGGCTGAAGCTAGTTTGCTTGGAATATAATTTCCTGTCTTTTGCTTTTCTATGTCTAGTGATGAACACAGAAGAGTTCCTGTGTGCTGTCAAAGATTTTCTCTCAGCTTGCCAGGATTCTCCTTGATCCTTCGTTATTAACATACCAGTATCTCAACTTTATCAGTATTTCACCCACCCTCTGTAGGCAATTACAGACAAAAAAAATGGATGCTTTCCTCCAGGGAACAGCTGTATCAATTTTTGCTGGTTTTGTGACAGTGGATACATCTTAAAAGCAGGCTTCAAAGAGACAGTGGTGTTGCAGCAGTACAGATCCCCCTTACATTTCTTCAGCCTTGCACAGAAACAGCTGTTCAACATAAATTCATTACTGGAAACTATTTTAAATAGGTAGACATATCAAACAGATTCCACATAAATCGTACATTATATAAAGTAATCACGTTATTCAAACCCATCCATGACTTTTGCAGGGAATAAACCGTAAAGGATGGCGAACTTGCTAGCCCTTTTCTAAAGACCAGTAAGGCCAAACTCCAACATCAGCTATCATAACATCACTAGAAAGTGCCCCACCTCACAAATAATTCCATGTATGTCTAACAAGAAGGTATCTCAAGTTGGCCAACAGAAATTAATTAGTAGTCCAGAAATTTTTCTCCTTTTTTTCCCTTTCTGCTAAAGCAAAAGGAGGACTATCGCAATCAGATGGCTTTTTTTAAAAATAACTTGAAAAAGAACAGTCAAACATTTACTTCCATCATTAATCCAGCAAAAGTAGTAAATTTAGGCCTCATAAATATCTTTCAACAGTCAGTACTTGCACTGGATGAATCTGTAAATAGAAGCATTTTGGTGTCATCATTTTGGCTTCTGTCACTTTAAGTCCTCATTTTAAACTTGAAGAATGACTCCCTTATAGTAACTATGTTATGTTTCTTTTGTCAATGAAAATTACTTCCACAGTTATTAAATTCTGCACTGAATTCAGGCTAAAGATGTTAATATTATCTTAAAACACTCCAGACCAACATAACTCCAAGCATAAACTGATGCCACCCTTTTCTGAGTCAGCTGGGTCATCATGTGCCCAGGCGAAAGCTGTTTGAAAGCGCCAGACCCACAACAGGGCCTGATTTTCACAGGAAAGCTTCAATCTTTTTTAATTGCTGTTTTCAGTTTCACAAAAAGGTGAACAGGTCTGAGTCCGTGGAAGTCCTACTGTCAGGATGAGCACCTAGCTCCCTGGAGAAGTTCATCTTAGGCATCTGCACTATAATGGTGTATTACATACTCATTTGGCACCAATGTGATAAATTCATTAAGAAAAAGATGACTGGCAATTTCTTGTATCTGAGCAAGCTCTTCTAAAACGCTAGAATAAGTGGAAATAAATCCAAAAGCAATAGTGGCAGGAGCAATAAGTCAGGTTTGTTGGTTGTCATGCTGAAGTGGACAGTCCCAATGAGAGTCACATGACATTTTTACTAGACAGCAAGTGTACAACAAAATAGAGTTTTGTAGAAAGGAAAAACTCACAAAATTGTGTTAAAATAGGGAAATATGTTGCAAATTTTTTTTAACTGGAAAAAATTCTAATGACAAAATTTATATTTTGAATGTTGGATCCTGGATAACATCTTGTGAGATGAGAATGACGAAGCTGTGTTGCTGCAGATCATTTAATGAGCGGAGGAAAACATATATTATGACCACCAGAGATAACTGTTTTTACAATTCAAAAATATCTTAGAAATAGTACTATAGTTGCTTCAAAAAGAGAGCTGCTTGCATGTAAGTATACATCGCATCATTAGGGCTTATGACAGAGCGGACCACATGATGGCTAGATATAGTCTTCTTTTAAAAGTCTGGTGGGCCATTTACTATTTGAAGGGAAAAACATACAACAGTAGTATCACGGTGATTTCTACATTAAATTTGACATATAGCAGTTAATAGCAGAAGATTGTTTCCAATGGAAGCAGTGGAAAGGACTAGAGTGCATGACTTTTAAGGAGTGGCTGAAGATAGGAGGTTTATTCAGCTTAGAGAAGAAGAGAGTGAGGGGTGACCTCACTGCTGTCTACAGTGTCCTCATGAGGGGGAGCAGAGGGGGAGATACTGATCTCTTCTTTCTGGCGTCCAGTGAAAGGACATGAGGGAATGGCTTAAAGCTGTGTCAGGGGAAGTTCAGATTGGATATTAGGACAAAAGTTCTTCCCTGTGAGCGTGGCCAAGCACTGGAACAAGCTCCCCAGGGAAGTGGTCAAAATGGCCGTGGCCCCAGGCCTGTCAGCATCCAAGAAGCATTTGAACAATGCTCTTAAATATATGGTTTAACTTTTAGGTTGCAATGTGTGAAGTCAGGAGTTGGACTCAATGATCCTCCCTTCCAATTCAGGTTCTTCTATGACTCTGTGATTCTGTGTTGGTCGATAAACCTTCCTATCAATAATGTCAATGGCTTTTTCCAAAGACCTGCAGGACTAGGCTGAAAGAACAGACGCTCATACCATATTTCTTACGGTGAGCATGAGACTCTGCTCAGGCAAAGCTGGTTTGATTTGGTCACACCAGCGTTCCTCCCTCTCTCCATCCTGCTCTGGCCCTGTGAAGACCTTGTGAGTGATAGGCACAAGCTTCTTCCCAGACAGGAAAGGATGCTCTAACCCTACCAGAGTCATCTGCCACATGCTCCAAATAATGCATGGTTTCCTTCTACTGTGGTCAACCAAATTGCACTAAAACAGTATTCTCAGTCCCCCAGCAACTTACCAAGTCTTAAAGGCATTTGACCCTGTACGACAACAGACAAGCTGCGTCTGTGGAAAAAGTCTGAACCAAGCTGATAAGCACTTCAGAAAAAATAGCGAACACACAGTGCTTTCAGGGTACAACTCCTGCAAATGTGCAAGTATTAAGTATGGCAGTTGTTTATCATTATTGTGACAGACGACCCTGCAGTACATTTGTAATGTAAACTTAGTAAATCATGACATGGAAGCCAGTAATTTTAATCATAAGGCTATCTTTTTCTCACTCCTCAGTACCAAGTTATAAACACCTTTCTTTACAGTTTATTACATTTAATTAAACAGAACATCATTAGTGTATGACTCTTGGCTTCTATGCTGTTTTTCCAGAAATTAAAGTTTCGGTTGCAGACACATTTCAACTTAAGTACATTAATCACGTATCGCAGCCCTTCAGCTTAATTTCACATATCATAAATGTTTGTGCATTAAAGCTATTGGCTGTGTCCCAGTGAAGATATTACAGGTTAATGTTTGACAAGGGCATTAATAAATGTACTAGAGTAAGCCAATCGAAACTTTGGCTATTTTTATAGTCTCTTTATGCATTTCAAAACTGTAAACAAATCATATAAATAATGCATAGTTTGTGACAAGTCAGAAAAGCTAAATTTGTATCGATGAAGAGATTTAGAATTACACTGCATAAAAATTCAGCTACCAAAAGCATTAAGGAAAAAAAAAACAGTGTACCAGTTTTGAAGGTGACTTTATTGTAAAAGCTCAAATCCAAACTTGAATTATTCCATGTGGAGTTAAGGAAGAGGTTAATTGAGATTTGTATCTATTAACACATATCGCTAGCTCAGTTCAGCTGACTTAACATAGGCATTAGGTGTCATTTGAGATGTCCAAAGGATCTGAGATGTTAGCAAGCTGGTGGCAGATATGAGACAAGACCTCCAGGAGACCCATGCCCGTTTGAACTGGCAGCTGGAGCCAGGTAGGTCCCCAGGGCATCTCATGTGGCATCAGATGTTTGGGAACTGGAGCATGCCCAAGGACTCTAAAATTTCACTTCAGTAAAGATTGTAGGAAAGATAACGTTCCCTTTTTGGATATTGCTACAATAGGGAAAATATTGCGTGACTGTCAATTTAAACAGTTTGAAGTTCTGTTTGAAGTGTACGCCTTTGAAGCCTTGGTGTCGGTATTGCCATAGATCCAGTTTAACCTTAGAGGGTAATGTTGCTGTCACTTAAGGCAACGGCAGGTCTTCCCTTTGCTCCTTTCAAGAGCTCTTTTGAAATACAAGACCAATTAGAAGTATTAGCAGCAGGATATATGGTGGCTCCTTTTGTTTGGCAGAGGGTGTGAAGGCACTAGGTTTGGTGGGGGATTAGGATGCCTGGCTGAAGGGCTGAAAGACAAACCTGATGTGGAGGAAGGAAGAGAATGGAGCAGGCTTTTCCATTCAGTGGGAATGTCTTCCAAACGACAAGGAACCTTTCTGTAAACCAAAAATAACCACCCTTTTTTGACCTAGCTAAGGCCTGCTGTAGTTTTCTATTACCCTTTTTTGCTTTGTTTGCCTTTCCCTTTCTCAGAATAATGGCCCCTGTTGGAGGGAGTTAATTCCAAAGGCAGTGGCCATACATTTACTTATATGAGTGAGCAGAGAAACCTACATGGGCGGAGACTCAAGAGTAAGCTTGAGATGTCTATCTTGACTAAAAGCTTGTCTGAGGCTCACATTGTAACTCTATAGGACAAGTCAAGTTAGACTCCACTTTTTCTGAATTCTTGTCTGGGAGGGACCATCTTCTACTCTTTGTAGATATACATAACTTAGCCAGAGTTAGCTGCCACCAACACTCCTCCAATGGTCATATCTGCTAGACATGTCCCATATGCTTAGCATGAGCAAACAGAATCAATATGTGAAAATGAAGACTTCACATGCAGGCGGGTTGTCATTTCTATAGGCATCAGGCCTGTGACTTCATCCTTTCTATACAACATCGGCAGAGCACCAGAAGCTCAAAATTTGAACCATGCCTCTAAAATAAAACACCGCTTAAATGGTCTCCCTATGGCTTAAAAGACAACAGGGTATGCAAAGTAGCAACAAATGTGACATTCATACTTTCATCCAGTGGTAAAGTTCTTTTACTCACCAAATTTACTGAAGAATCTTGCTCAATTCTGCAAACATTATGACTATTAAATTCCAGATCAGCCAGGTAAGAACTTATTTTGTATTAAAATCAATGTGCATTTGTGTGTCATTTGGACTTCTTTGAGAGCTATGAATAAGATATTAACAAGGTGCTTTTTATGCTCAGTTTTAACCAATGACATTTGCAGGTAAAATAATTTAAAGTTTTCACATGACAAAAGCACACTCCTAACATGAAAGAAAAGTACAGCCACGTATGAACTTCAACAAGGTTTTCTGCACTAATGTTCTAAACACCCTAATATTAGCACAAGTGATGTAGTGTTAGGTTTCCACTAGGATAAACGTGATAGAATGGGCAAAACCTCACTTAATGCCATATAGTACATTAATCAAATCGTGTTTCTAATCTGTAAGTACATTACATCATGAGTCATTCAAAGGAAAGGGCAGAGTTTCCTGCCCAATTCATTACAAAAAGAAAGTGACATTTAGAAGGTAAAATATGAGAAATGGGAACTGTATCTCGCAGGTAGAGTTTTCTCATGAGAATCCTTTTATTTAAATAAAAAAGAAAATAACAGAATTCTGTCTCACTAGCTGAAAATTATCAAGCTTGTTTCTTAAAGGTATAGGACATCTAAATAGAAGAGTTACTGAAAACAAAATGTTAGCTCCTTGTATGTAATGCAGCATAGCTTTATTTACATTACTTTGGAACCTAGATAAGGGTGTAGAAGAATTTCATATGGAAAGGAGTTTGTCTGGGTTTATTTTCTGTTGTTGTTTAAGTACTAGCTTGTACCCTTCAATGCATCCAGACAGCAAACCCTATTACAGTGTGAAAAATACTGTAGAGAAGATACCAAGCCACAACTGGAAAGATGCACCATAGATCACCTTTTATTTACATGGATAAAACACATCTGGTGTTACTTAGAAGCAAATGAAAGGAAAGTCTGACCTTGTATGGCTAATATGAAATATGTGTCCAGTTCTAAGCCCTTAAGTACATATGAGTTTCTATAAACATAGTAAGGGGTTTTTAAAGATTATTTCACATCAGCATGCTAGTGCTGGTCTTCTCCTCACCAAATGTGTGTCATTGTTCCACTTTCAGCTAGCTCTCTGACAAAGCTTGCCAGCATGGTGATTTAAAAACACCCAAGTAGTTGCAGAGGATGAAGGAGATAAATGTAATCTCGTTAATTTTGTCGTGTTGCTAAATATCAAAACTAAACAGTATAGAGAAACTAATCAAAACCCAGAGCATCCCCTTATGTGCAGTTATTGACCACAACCTGCTCCATGGTGTTCGGAGATGAACAGAATACAAAAAGCGTGAAGGGAACTTCAGTGCTGAGCATGGGGATGAATAGTTCATATGACTCCTGTATGTTAAACAAGGGTTTAAGAGATCAAGACAGCAGATATCTGATGCCCATCAACAGAGCATTAGGATTCCTTTCTCCAGAGAATATCTGCATATTTGAAAAGTGGCTCCACAGAGCAAGTTGCAGACACTTAGGACTAAAAGGTCAGCCAGACATCAGTAGTTTGGCTTTGGATTTGGTTCAGAGCAACTGGGAGATTTATCCAAGATTTGACAATCTGGTGAAACAGCTGCTTACCATAGCAAACTTTCTACTACAAACTTTGTTTAAACATTTTGGAACAATGACAAATAACAGCCCATCCACTCCTACCCCACTGCTCAGTGATTTTTCATGCCGAACCTTAGTTTAGCTTTGCCTTGCTACTGTGTTTTCTCGAGTTGTCAGGGCTCATTGCCGTAGGAATTAAAGCACCTACAAGTTGAGGAAAGCAAGTAGTTTCACCGCACACCAGTAACATCGTGGTGCTATATAGAGCTGTGCAAGAAGCAGGGATGGCACAGTGACTCTGCTTTCACTTGGAATTTCATTATTTCCTTATTTCTGGCTGCAGATGCAGACAGCTTAACCAGCCTTGGCTTCCCTGCACCCCGGGAGCAGGCGCCAGCTCTGCTGCCTCACTGAAGCAACCGGCTTCACCCGCAGTGGGGCTGGGGCTGGGGACTGACTGCATGAGGGACAATCTAAAGGAAGCGATGAGGGAACCCCAGAGGAACCCCTCACTTCTCTCAGGCTTAGCGTCACTCAAACTTTCTATTATTATTATTTTATTATTATTATTATCCATTTCTTTAAGATTATTATCCATTTCTTTAAGCCAAGCCCCTGAAGAAGCAGGAGCTTTGTTTTATATGGCCTCTATAGAGCTGTTCCAATCTACATTATTTGGCCAATCTACATTATTTGGCGAAAAATCATAGTTTTTCTATGGCAGATGCTTATCTAGTGATAAGCATCTTGACTGAACTTGATTAAACCAGTGGTTTTATTATAAGCACAATAAAAACACTAGAACACAATCCTAATATTTCACCTGAACCTATACAAAAAGATCGATAAGCTTATCCCCATAGAATTCCTACAGAGCAGTAAGAGGTCCACTTTCTTAGTCCATATGCATCAGATGTAAGTTTTATATTATGTGTGTAAGGTGTAGGTGCTTGTGAGAGTGGAAGAGTGCATACTCAGAGAAAAAATACAAAATTATTCATATGCAGCTATAACAGCTGTGCTAAATAGCTACTGACAGATGATGGAACTCTGTGAAAGCCATGTGATTCCAGATGCCTTTCCATCGTCCTAGCCCACATATTCTCCATGGGAAAGGCAAGGGCCACCATATTCTCTATGGAGTATGGCAAAGGCAGGCAGACTGGGGAGATATAGCCCATCAGGGTGCCTGACTTCGTAGCTAGCCTCGTTCCATGAGCCATCTTTACACTATTTAATATAAGTTCAGGTACAACTGGAGGTTGTGATTCCTGTTTTAACCTTTGCTACATTGGATTAAGCTAATTCTTAAAAATGGTAAATACATGTATTATAAACAGAAACCATTATAAAATATATATTGAGCATGACATAAAACTATAGATTAATTACAAAATAGTTAATGGCAACCAAAAGAAGACCTTAGACTTTGGATCCTAATCTAAATGTCATTTTCCTATTTAGAAATGTTCTAAAAAGTGAAACACTATGGACCAAGTTGCACAACTTTCCCTTATGTTCATTCCTCTTGGGGATGTTCACTCCCTGGTTGAAATTGCTGTCCTTTATGCAGCCCTGTCTATAGAAAGGAAATTGCTAACTTTGTAAAGATGATTTTGCCGTATGCCATCTGTTTCAAACCAAAGAGAGAAGAAAAGAAGAAGCACTAATTATTGAATTGCATACATCATTTCCAGAACTGAGTTGTAACTCTTGAGTCTGGTTCAAAGGAGAAGGTGCTAGCTAAGATCAGCCACCTAAGACAAGAGAAAGAAAAAGGAAAAAAAAAAAAAACCAGCAGTGAGTGTGCTTGCTTTGAAAAGACTGCCATCTGATGCTGGCAAGAGGTATTTCTTTCTTTAGTCAGGTAATCTAATAACCAGGATTTATGATACCAAAAGGCAAAAAAGAGTGTTTGTGCTGAATAGAGAATTCTTTTAGGCTAAGGTCAGCAGAACTATTTGTTGACTGGAGAAAAGCACAGGGATTCTCTCAGTCTGTGGAAAACTGGTTCAGTGGGAGAACTAGAACACTACTGCTTATGCACATGTATATCTGCCTTCCATAATTTATATTTTAAGCCCATTTGAACTCCTGTTCCAAATATATGTCATGCTTATAGGACAATCCCTGGGTCACATAGACCCCATTTAGACAAAGCATTTAACAGTGTGCAATTACTTTTCAGTGTCTAAACGCTTTGCAAAATTGAAATCCTAGAAAGAAGTTGACTGTGCTGAATTTCTCAAATACACAAACCTGCTTTAATTTTTAGTCCCATACATGTCCGTATATGGTTAGAAATGGGATTAGAGGTTGCCAGATGACTCATTTTAACAACTTCCAGGACAAAAGCAAAGCAACATCAGGTTATAATACTGATTTCCTGAATCTAATCATGAAAAGGAACTGGTTTATGCAAATCATCTTCCTACTGGAAATGACAGAATAACTCTCCCGAGGAGCTGGGGGAGGTAAACCAAGGGAGGAACACTGAAACCATACAATTTGTATGATGCTGAAAGGAAGGAAATGCAGCAGTTCTGGGGTTTTGTTTTGGACTGGGAGGGGTTAATTCTTCCTGTCAACTCCCTCTCCTCTTTTTAAAGCTCATTAATACCTTTACCAGTAAAGCATGGTTCTTATTTTCAGAACCAACAAAATCAGCGTATCTCTATTTCGTATGTGTTTATGTAGGACTCAAAAAACTGGAGGCTATAGATCTGCTTTTTAAACACACCCCTGAGCACACATACATCTTCCCTCTTTCCACTTTCCACTTTCCACCCCCACAAAGATAAGGAAGTACTTTAAAATGGAAAAGACAGAACAAAGGGAGAAGTCCAGGAGAATTATGTCACTGTTTTTCAAAGAATCAAAAATTAGAATATCCAGGAAGACATCTCTATGAAAATATACAAGTTAACTTAAAAACCAATTAAAATTACAAACTATTATAATAAAAAGACTTTTTGAACTTAGCTTAAACTATGTGAAAATGGGAACTGGACTCTACTTTAAAAAAACACTCTAGATTCCGTACTGTGCATTTTTACACAAAAGAATTAAGAGAAACACAACAGAAGGGTGCACTAAATTGAAAGGAGGACCCTGTTTAAGTCAGCATAAGTGTCCTTCCCTGGCCTTGTCTCTCTCCCAAAAGCTGAATGAGTATTGAGGAGTTACAACCACACAAATACATACTTGGTCTGCCAGCAGGAAGCACTTTTATTTTAATGGCATTCACATTCCCATCAGTGAAATTGTAGAGCTGTGTAATCTGCTCTCTCCATAGTTATTTTTTATTATTATTATTTTGGAATGGGTTCAAGGGGAAAGTAGGTCAAAACATTTGAAGAGTGATTGGCCTGCGTTTTGTATATTTAGCAAATTCGGTCGCCTAAAAAAATCACTGTCAGCAAAATGTTCTGGTTGCACGGTCATCTTTACAAAGTTGTACCAACTCAGTTTTAATGCAGCTGTAGCAGATTACTGTGCTTTTACCATATAAAATAAAATTTTTAAAAAATGTTTTGATTTGCAGCAATGCTTTTGGTATCTCTTTTCTGTAGTACTGTCATAAAGCAAGTAAAAGAAAGATATGAAAAAAAGTATGAACTAGAGCAGCCCTTGGAACTGCTAGCACAGTTGATGTAAAAGCTGTCTTACGTAACCATATGGTATACATTATCACTTCTCTTAGTGTCTCAAGCTTACTGTCAAAAAAGCTTCCACAGTGAACTTGTGACAACAAGACAACTTCAGGATCCTGGGAATTAGTAGATGGCTTGAAGTTTCAGCTCCTGCACTTTAATGTAAGAACAGCCAATAATAAAATACAACTACAGAACCTAAATTTGTTTGCAGTACTGCCAAGACTCGATAACACCGTGTCCACCAGCTTCATATGCTGGATGTTATTCTGGAGCCAGCGCTGTCTCACCCAAGGCTGGGTGACAGTAGCAATGGATGGGCATGAGACTGTGCACAATCCCAGCAACATAAAGGAGGGCTAGTTATAGACCCGTTTCCTAAGAGACACTTGCTTAGTGCACAACACAAAGATAAAGTAAATGGGTTTCTTGAGGACATGTAGCACTTATAGAATCATAGAATTGTTAAGGCTGGAAAAGACCTCTAGGATCATCAAGTCCAACCGTCAACCCAACACCCCCATGGCTCATAAACCATGCCCCTAAGTACCACGTCTACAGGTCTTTTGGACATCTCCAGAGATGGTGACTCCACCACCTCTCTGGGCAGCCTGTTCCAATGCCCAACCACTCCTTCAGTAAAGAAATTTTTCCTAATATCCTGTCTAAACCTCCCCTGGCACAGCTTGAGGACGTTTCCTCTTGTCCTATTTCTAGTGACTTGGGAGACCAACGCCCACGTCACTACCACCTCCTTTCAGGTAGTTGTAGAGAGCAATAAGGTCTCCCCTCAGCCTCCTCCAGGCTAAACAACCATGGTTCCTTTGGTACTCTTGGTTCCCTTCACTTGGTACCACAATTTGTTTAGAAGGATTTGACGTCTATACCAATGGTAACCCCTCCTATAAAACCAAGGATTTCACCCTTCGCCACCCTAATAGAAATGACTGTCGGCTTTACCTGTCCCCAGATGTACTGTAATTTAGAGAAGCATCTTTTCAATGGCAAAGGCTGTTGCTGGCATGTTAGTGCCAGCTTTCCAAGGTAAGGCTCAGTTTTAGCTTCACAGCCTGGCCCCAAGAAAACTTAAAACACATCTGAAGTTGCAGTATGACACAGACATAACAATCAACCTTTCTTCAGGTATTAAGATGCTCTTTGTGGAAGATTGAACTTTGAGGGAAGGGACTGTTAAGATCCTGAAACAAGCCTCCCACAGGAGTAAACCTTCATCACAGGCCTCACCCTTACTGGACTACTAGATGGTACCATTACTCATGGTTACTAGGAACTAAATGACCTGAGGCTGAAATAAAGAGTGCAGTCTGTGAAGATTCAGAATAAGCCAGGTCATAGTTAATAAGGGTGGTTTTGGTTTAAACCTTTCTAAACCCTCCACACATGTTGCAAACACTGTTCCTGAAGTAGGTGGAGAAGAACAAGAGAAAGAGGAAGATGCTGTTTTACAAACAATCTACAGGCTATACATTGGTACTCAACATTTCTTAGAACATTACTGGAAGCAATTTGACTTCTTATAGTGAAAAAGCACAGCATATGCATCTGTGGTAAACATCAAATGTAGACCAGAGTCTGCAGATACATTTATTTTCACCTTTGATGTAATTCATTGCCTTCATTTGAGGTACAGAAAGATTATTTGGTCCTACAAGATTCATCTCACGCCATTTCCTTTCACTTTGCTATAGTTGTCTTCTCTCAGAAAAAAAAGTCAACAGCTATCTGTATATAAGTTTGTGTGTTCACTACATGAAGCATATTTCCTAACATCAATGGAACTGTTGTATTTATGTATTTTAAGCTTGTGATCATCTAATGATATCTACTGCAGACCAGAAGCCACAGGATATTACCTAGCAATCTGAAAAGGGAAGAATATTGATCTCCATGACTAAAAAGCCCAAAAAAACCCACATGCCAAGCAATGTGAAGACCAAGGTGGAAAGGAATTATAAGAAAAATACTTTGTTTTGGACAGGTGCACATGAAGCTTCTGCTTTCAAAACTGCTAGCGGTTGCCAAGAAAGTGCCTGGAAGGAAGAAAGCAAAGACAATGAGAAGGCTTGGAGGGCACCCAACAGTGCAGAGCCGAGGAGAATATCCTAAGGAACAAGGAAGTGATGTGAGGAGTTTTTAATACACAGATTAGTGGTCACCATTGCACCAAGTGAAAAGGATTCCCATCAGCCTTGCCATGCAATTCTGAAACAAGCCATGGGAACCACAAAGGCCCCGAACGCCTTGCTAGCCCAGGACCACACACCCTTCCACCAACCCAGTGGGGGTGAATGTACATTTGAACTTTTACAACTAAAAAAGGGCCAGATCACTCCTTTCCATTTCAGGTAGCTCAGGAACCTTTCCCCCTTTATTCCCCCTTTCTATACTATGCAGTGGAAGAATCCCACCTCTAACATGTTTTGGAGAAAAAAATCTTGTGAAAAGTGTGATACTTGATTCTGTGCTTTCTGATACCTTGTGACCTTAAGCTATGCTGTATTACATGGTGTTGATATTTTAATGTCTCTAAATCCACGTTAGCAGCAAACCATTTAAATAGACATTTGTCACAGTGTTCAAGCATTTCACTCAAAGCAGCGACTGAATAGTTTCATTCAGCTACACATGGACCACATCTGTAAGGTTTTGAGCACATCACCCAAAATGGGCATGGAAGGCTTTTGATGAATTTGTGCTAGATTGCCCTGCTATGCTGTGTGAAATCTTGTCAAATCCTTGAATGATGTCTATTACAGTTTCCTGTAAAAGTATAGCTCTGGCAAATACTGACATCACTACTGCCACATTTCCAGCTAGACCAAACAAGGTTAAACTGCAGAAAAACCAACAAATCATCACTAGCTCCAAACTTAGGTGAAAGTCTACAAACAAACTTACTCCTTGGATTTGCTTTTCATGTCATTTCAGCAGTAGGCCTGTCTGATGACAGATTGTTTCATTAACTGCTGATTAAAAAAGCTTACAGAAAATGGATACACAACCTGTGTTTAAATTCAGTTCTTGCTTTTACATGCAGGAAAAGTAATTATGGGCATCAGCTAAACATTGGTATTGAAATGAAACACCCCTAGGACAATTGGGTGGTACGAATTCCCTGTTAGTAAGAGAAATGTGAGGGCTGATTTGTTAGCACTCAGAAAAATTACTGCCTTTAACTTGGGGGTGGAATAAATATTCTCAAGCATAGCCAGCCTTGAGGAGAGATGGAGAACTGAGAAACAAGGAGAAGTGGCATCAGGAAATAATTTTTCAAAAAGTCACATTGTAGCAGAGGTGGGGGAAGGAAGAGGATGACAAAACCTACTGGTTCTTTGCTGGGAATTAGGCCATTTGGCCAGTAATTTGCACTTGCATGAGCTGCAACTGGAAGTAAAGATAATATCACCAACAACACAATTTCCAGTATACCAGTTGTTATTGGCAGTAATTTTTAAACAAGTTTAAGCAGTGTACACAAAGAAATGAAGAGTCAAGCAACCATACTATGTTAAGTTCAATGCCCATTAGAAAGGCATCTCTCTACAGTTTACTGAGGAGAAGTGGAGAGGGAGCTGCTGAGCTCTTCTCCCTTGTATCCAGTTACAGGATGTGTGGGAATGGTTCAAAGCTGCACCAGGGAAGGTTTAGACAACATTAGGAAGCATTTCTTTACTGAGAGAGTGGTCAACAGGCTTCCTAGAGAGGTGGTCGATGACCCACACCTGTCAGTGTTTAACAGGCATGTGGACAATGTCCTTAACATGCTTTAACTTGGTCAGCCCTGAAGTGGTCAGGCAGTTGGACTAGTGATCTATTCTATTCCATTCTATTCTATTCTATTCTATTCTATTCTATTCTATTCTATTCTATTCTATTCTATTCTATTCTATCCTATCCTATCCTATCCTATTCTATTCATTAATACTGTAGTACGCTACCATAGCACATTGCAACATATGCACCTTTCTGAAGAGTTGAGACCAAAACCATACATTTACATGTTGCTTTATTCAAAAGTAAAACCTCCTAAGAATATTTTTAAAATCTGTCAATAAAGAGGATAGCCTTTAAAACTTCAGACAAAGAAGTTTCTTGTTACACAAAAACACCATTGTAAATATAGCAGGAAAAGACAATGGAAAGGCTAAAGAGCTTCAGGGTGCTTTTTTAATTTTTTTGGTCATTTCTCCAAAAATCATAAAGCCAGCTTTCTCTGAAAAGCATGTAAACCTAATTGCAGAAAAATGCTAGATGAGTAAGTTTTACTTACTTTTCCCACCCACTGAATCAATTTTAAAAGTTTTACTGTGGTCCTCAAGTTCCAGATTTATGTCCTATGAAATAAGTTTAGATCATCTGCATGGTCAGCAATTTTTTCTGGAACATCAGAACAGCCCCCACTGCTTCTCAAGCACCTGTGATAGTTTTCACGTTGCCATTCAGTCCTCACTGTTACAAGATTATGATTTCATTGAAAAGATGCAAACAAAGAGGCCATTTACATATGAGATTTTCCTTTCCATGAGCTCTTTGCCTCTTTTGGATGATAAGTCATGGAAACTTATGTAAACATGACAGTTGTCTAATATGAGCTCCTGCTGCTATGTGGAAAAGCACCATTCCAGATGCTACCACAAAATATTTGTATTTACAATGTTAGCAACATCCAAAAGCATTGTCTGTTGCTGTGACTACAAAATCTGATTAACACAGTATAGTTGTAAAATTGAAGCAACAGTCTACCTGTCTCACGGCTGTTTATAGTCAACCTCTTGTGATGTTTGCCCACTCTGCTGTTCTGTGCCAGCAACCCAAGACCTTGTAGCAGAAAGTCCCATTCCTGAGCAAATTTTGAAGAAGAATAGCCCTCATCAGGTACAATCACAGGCCCAAGCACCTTCCTGTAGCATCACCAGCTTATTACTTGCATGTTCATACTGACTCCAAATACACTTACTTTGACCAGAAGTCTAGAGGCAAAGAAAGTAGAAATCTTATTGCTGTATCTGTTTCACTACTTCCCTGGGCACACTTGTCAAACCTTTCTATAGAATTACATTGAAGGGAATTCTGGTACCAAGCAGGAGAGAGGGTAGCCACCCACGGAGAACGTTTGTGGCAGTCCAAGTGACA
Source organism: Phalacrocorax aristotelis (assembly GCF_949628215.1). Classification (NCBI taxonomy): domain Eukaryota; kingdom Metazoa; phylum Chordata; class Aves; order Suliformes; family Phalacrocoracidae; genus Phalacrocorax; species Phalacrocorax aristotelis. The sequence goes on along the minus strand of NC_134276.1, from coordinate 104,617,028 downwards.
AAGCTCCCATTTGCGGAAGGGTGGATCTACATCTGAGTTACATGCTAGCATAGTCAATACTTATGCCAACAAATGCTTTTGATAACTTCACAAACAGCGCAAACACAGCTCCAGAGACTGCAGTTTTCAATTTTTATTTTTTTTTTTTGTATACTGTACCAGTAGTTTGACACAATTATCAAACAGGTCATTTTAAACGTGATAAGCTCATTTGCTTCTACAGAAGACAAATAACAAAGCAAAGTGTTCAGAGGACTATTTCTTTAGAAACTAAATCCCACTGATTTCATCTACAGAAAATGCTCACCCATTCCCAGCTTCTTTAAATACAAAGTACACACGTTGCACATGATATGTTGCTCCTTCTAGAATTTGCAGCCCTTACAAATTGCACTGACACTGACTGGGGTCCTGGAGGGAATCCAAGAAGCATATAATTCATCAGATTTCACCCACACTCAGACAGCCTGGCTGCTTGCTTCATTCTTGAGGCTATGTTGCTACAATTTCATTTGAACAGGTCACCTCCAACCTCAATCCAAGAGCCACAGTGTCTAAACTGTGCATCAGTTTGACTGACACTGCATAGGGCATTCACTGCATGGAGTTTTCTTGCAAAAACAGCGCAGCTGCTGGATTACAGTTCTGAAACTCTAAAAGGCAAGAGCCCAAATTATTTTAAGAAAAATGAGACTGACTGAAGAATGTGGTTTGCACAGCTGAAAACGAAGGTCATCAATTTTGAAATTTAGCCTATGTAAATAAAATGTTTTGCTTCTTTAAATTTTTCAGCTTAAATTCCTGTAAGAGTCAGTGGATTCAAATGACTGCTGGTAGAAAATCCAAATTCTTATCATTCTTTTTTAAAATTAAGCTAAGCTTGAAAAAAAACCAACGCATTGTTCTTTTACCAAACAAACTTGTTATTTGTGATTCATTTCAAATAACCTTAATTGTTTTCCTAGAAAATTCTGGTAATATTTTAGCTTTAAGCTTCAGTAACCATAGAAAACTGAGTGAAAATTTAAATACATTCTTGAAATAGCTATTCTCGATGTCCAATATGAAGCTGACAAAACATTAAGTGTCAATTACTGTAAGATTTTTATTTACATAGGATATTCACATTGTAGCTAAGTATCTCACCTGATTCATTACTTTATGTTTTTTATATACTTCAGTCTTAAAACAATATAAAAAGCCTTTAAACAGCATACAGAAACATTTCTAGAGTTACTGGTAGTATGTATATGTCGTGGATGAGTTGTGACACCAGAAAAGAAAAATCATTAATAGCTCTGAGACATTTAAAATATCTAAGGCTCTTGTTCTTTACAGTCTTATTCTAATATTGTATTACTGCAGTCTTGCTGCAACTTAATGTGATGTTATGGAAGGAACCAAAACCCAATAACATTTAAGAGTACTCAAGCACCTCTTGGATTATTTTGCTGCAAGTCTAGTATGAGTGAAGTAGAATCTAAAAACTGAAGGGGAGAAGTTCTAGGTATTCTTATTTAAGACCAAATTTGATATAATTCAGACTAAACTTTCTTACACTTCAGCGAGAGGCAGTACATTCAAGAACAGGTATATGAGCAAAAGAAAGTCAAGGAAAATATAATATCAAGAAATTATGTATCTACATAGTAATGACAGAAAAGTACAAGAACTAGCTTTAAAGCTGCATTGGGATGCAAGCAGCTAGGCTGCTATGGAGCTCAGGACAAACAAATCCTTCAGCATAACCTAGCCTCTTTGGGCAAGCCTGCAACCCATCCAGTGTCCTCACCCTCTACAACCCATCTGCAACCAAGCTGGCTTGAAGCCATTCAGGTTGATCTGCACTACTCTGTAGTCATCAGCAATCTACCTTAAACTGTCTTGCCTTGGTTCTGGCATGTAAAGGATCAACTTGCCAGTGTATCAATTAGCCTTTTGCAATTTAAAAAACAGGGTGAAATGGTTTCTTTTTATACACTTAATGGCTATCTTACTCTCACAATTGATTATTTTTAAGGGTGCGTTCATTTTGTGGTTTAAAATTCATGAACCTTCACTAACTTTACTAAGAAACAGGGTTTTTTGTCAATTTAGAGACAGCAGATGTGCACTTAATTGCATGCAAGCAGCTGAGAACACAAGAGGTGCAAGAAAACAACTGCAATAATCAAATGCACACAGAAAAAGAAAATAGAGGAACCATTGTCCTGTCTTTCCTGTGTGTTCCCAGAAAGGGATGTAAGTGCTGAAAGCAAGAAGGGAACAGAGGAAATGCTAGCAATATTTACTTTCTTTTTCTCAGTCCCTCACTTCTTTGTATCATATCCTATCTGGAGGTTTCCAGATAAAAATTAGTTTTTCTCCTGTGATTTCAGACTATGTTTCTTACTGACGACAGAATTAACAGATAGTGAGTTCCCTCTTTTAAATACATTTCTGTTTCTTTCCAGTGTTTATCAGTCACTGAAATATACAGCAGTTATTTTGAGACATAGCTCAGGAGGGAAGGAAGAAGAGTTATTGTCTTTTATATCCTTTCAGATGTAAACAATGATGCAATATGTTATTTTATCCCTATAGCAGTTTATTTTGGATTATTTAAGACAACATTGCTAAAGCATCAAAAAGGTCTACCACTAACTGGGACTTGTAGACAACTTCTTAAAGAAAAACTCAGAAATTACATATATGGCAAAGGTGGCTGGGATGACAAGTCACCTTATAAAGCCATCTTACAAAAGGAGACTAGAAGAGCTTAGCTTGTCCAATACATTAACATGAAAGCTAAGACAGCAGTTAGTATATCTCTACAAATTCAACTGGAGGATAAACGTGAGAGTGAAAGAACAGTCCTTCTATTCAAAGGAAAATGGCAGCCCAAGGAGAAAGATATGTAAATTTGCCACAAATAAAGTTTTTTATCATAATCATAATGAGACTGTGCAGCAGCCTTCGCATATAGACAAGGGAGAAAAATCCATTCCAAAGCAAAGCTCCATGGCAGGGATTTCATGCTGTTGTACAATCGTGCAACCAGAGAATTAGTCCTACTGATCCAAGAAATTTCTACTAGCTCTGCAACTGCAAAATTGCAACAGCTCCAGTGGTCTCAAATATCATCATTCCACCTCAAGAGCTGTACCAGTTTGCCAGCTAGAGAGACACACAGGAATGATAAGGCCACAGTGCATTCTTTGCAGCAACCTTTAATGCTAAAAATAGATAAACATAAATAAAAAAAGGGTAAACTGTTTCTGAAAACAGATCTCAATCATACTTACATGTTGCTGAACTCAGAAGATGCTGCTCAGGAACGAGATCTTGCAGTCATCATTGGAAGTTCTCTAAAATCTTTGACTCTGTGCCCATTCAAAGCACTAACAAATGTTTGGGCAACATTTGGGTCATGAGAACAAGGCATCTTGCCGCTATGAAAACTTTGTGTGTTGCCACATCCCAAGTACTGTCTACTGTTCTTGTCTCCATGTCTCAAAAGGACTTACGGAAAGGCAACTACAATGGTCAAGGTGATGTAGGCGCTGAAAAGACTGGGACTTGAGTTTGAAGAGAAGGATGAGGGAGGAAGATACAAATGAAGTTTAAAAAAATATCTCAAAGGTTGTAGATACAGTGAATCCAAAGATTGTTAAACAGATCCAGCAAACTGAAATTCCCCTGACAAATCTAATAGGATATTTACACAGAAACCAATGGGACTAGGCAGCAAGAAACCCTCTAACAGCCCTCATACAACTGGGATTGCAGAGATGTGAGATGGACTGCAGAAAGCAGTCTACATGCTCACATCTACTTCCAAAATGTATCTCCTCTTGCCCCATCTGAAGCAAACAATGGCCTAGATGAACACCAGGCTGACTCAGTATGGCATTTCTTATCATGTGTTCCATGTAACCATTTCATATTATAAGGTCTGAGCTATAGGCTAAAAATATTCAAATTATTTCGTCAGTGGCCTGTGCTCCCCATGTAGGAAATGCTGGATAACCAGCAGAGAGCTCAGAGACTGGAACAAAGCCTACTTCAGGCTGTACACCTGAGCAGACCAAACTACACCACCACCCATTTGCACTTCACATCTCAGTGGCTGCCTGCTCAATGCCTTGGCAGTGGCCTTTGCAGCAGCTGTAGAGAGGAGAGGAATCACAGTTCAAAGAGAACTTCAGTTAAAGGTCATGCAAGTCCTTTAAATGAGAAAATATGAGTAATTCAGTCTCCAGCTGAATTAAGCAGTTGATAGCCTTGCCCAAAGTCAAATATATAAACCAGGTGTTGCCAGCTCGACATTTTATCTCTAGAAGACTGTAAAACCTCAATAAAGACATCCAAAGTCATGCAGCAGAGGAGGATGATTTAATAAATCACATTATTACTCTGTGTTAAGTCCACCACCTTCAACCATGTGCTTACCAAGCATATATACAGAACTGTCAGCGGCAGTCCAGACAGACTACTGTAAAAAGCAAGACATTGATTAGTGTTTTCTGTTCACTATATCCCTTTTCACCAAAACTGGTCAAACAAGAGACATGATAAAAAAATCACATCCCCACAGCTTTGAGTCCAAATGGCAAATACAGTGCTTATTGCTATATAATTGTCACGCTTATAGTAACTGTAGACTTAAGCAAAACATAGCCTGAATAATGCTATAATCTATTAAACAGGTTAAGAAAGATTTCCTTAAAACCAAAAAGGTATGATAATCCTATATCAGAAGCAACAAATTGAGGGCAAGATGTTTTCTCAAGTTGGCTGCAATGGGAGAGCATGTACCTTTGAAAGGCTTCCGAGATTTAAGTGCAGATCAAAAAAAAAAGTATATTTCCCCATAGTCTGCTTATGGTAAACAGTTCTGCACACACAACTGTAATTCCTCATGGGAAAAAAAGTGTGTATAGGGTAAATGAATAACCAGAGAATAACATTTTTATGGCAAGCCTTTTTATTATTATGATCCATATTTGTTTATTATTATAATCCATTTGAAACCATGAAACCCAGGTTTCTGACCTAATCTGAAAGCATGCTTGTACGGTAAAAAATGGGCACCAGTCAATATCATACCTTATTTAAACTGCTGAATTTGTACTGTGAAAAATACAGTGGTTTCCTACTTAAAACATGAGATTAGGAATAGTGAGATGGTAGTTGATGGAGGCCCTGGTTGTTTCCCTGAACCCAAGACTTCAACTGTCTGTTTTCTTCAGTTGTTAAAAGAATTCCTGCAATCTGACACAGTTTTTCAGCTGAAGTACACAATTTACTTTTTTACTGCTCTCTCTGGATAAAATAAACCCAGGCAAAACCGGTACGGCCTTGGGCCAGTCTCTTCCTCAAGGTGGGTGTGCAGTGTACTCTTTGTAATTACTACACATGAGTTTGTGCTTATGAAATGGCAGCTCATCTGACCAGGTAGTTTTTGGATGTGTTGAAAACACATATTGTGCTATTTATGTTTACTTTCCAACAACCTCAAAGTATTTTTACAGAAATCAAAAAATGCTACATAGGTTTAAGGAGCTGGGGACGCTTAGTATATATATACTTGACAACAGTTCAATTGCAAAACATATTCTTGGGTCTCATGTCATTACATAATCAGGTAAAATCACTGATGACCACATAGACCAATAGATCGTTTCCCTTGATTTCAGAGGCATTCTGAAGAACAAATCAGATGAGGTGTTGGTTTCTCAGAGACAACTATCTTATTTTTAAATTCTGCTATGTTTTCTTGAAATCCTCTTTGATAAAAAGTATAAGTTCCACTTCTTGTAAACTAGGTTAAGAAAAATTATGGGGATGTCTTGCTTCCTCCTGCAAATCACTGAGGAAGTGGTTTGTAAAACAAACAAAAATTGCCAAATACTTACAAATACTTTTAGCGATTAGCTAATAGAGATAGCTTTATTGAGTTCTTTACGAATCTTCACAGTAGGTTTTGATTATGACCTTCCCAGTCAGTTATCCAGACAGATATTTTATTCAGGCATAAGGATACAGCCCACAGTTTTTCCATTTGAAATTAAAATAATTCCTTAAGGACATGGAGACAGACTTTGGGTGTTAGAGCATGACTAGTATTGTGTGAACATGTAATGTGCAAAATACAGGAAAGGGTGGGGTACTCCATAGCTTGTCCCCCACATATTTGTCTGTGTGTATGTCTGTTATATTAGACACAGCACATTTATGCAGATATCAGTTCATATTTGACATAAAGTGTTGAAATAATAAAAACACCTGTCAGTTATTGCAATAAATCTATCTTCAGTCCAAAAGATATCAACAACAAAACACTGGCTTTATTAATCAAGCAGATAAACACATAGAAGGGAAACTTGTCTTAAGTCGGGCACTGAACTGGGAAACTTAAATTCAGTTGTACCTTGGCAGTGGTCTTCATAAATATTTGAACAAGTCTTCCAGTGCCTCAGTTCCTCACCTGTAAAATGAGACTAAAGTCTCCCATCTCACAGCCATGTCAGAAATTTCCTTAAATTTCTGCAAAGCAAAGGTATCACAGCATTGGGAAACAGATGTTGAAAGAGTCAGACTGAACAAACAAGATCCGTCACGGGGTTGTTACCACATCCAAACTATGTGTTGTACAAAAAGTTTATCTCCACAGCCAGGAAACTCATTAGGTTTTCAGCTACAGAATTTCTATAGTCAATGACATAGAAATCAGGGTTACAATATTGTGTTAAATGGGCACAGCACTAAATGTCATTGCAATGCCATTGGCTCAGCGCAAAGAAGTACAACAGAAGCAGTCATTTTTCAGGTCATTTCTTCAGATATGAGAGGCACATTTTCAATCCACAGAACATTGTTGAGAGCCAGAATCTTAAAAGACATCTGCACTTTCAAAGGTCTCCCTTTGGATGACTCCTTTAGGGGAAGGAGAGTGATGTAATGGCCCAGTGAGTCAACCATAACTTTGAGGTAGATGTGCTTAGACCTTAGACCTTCTTTTTATAATGAGCTCCCCAAAGAAAACCAAAACACTTTAAAATTCAAAATAGCCAGGAAGACTGGAATATTTAACTTTTTAAATACAGGAAATTCAAAGTGACTGGCAGAGATGGAATAGAAATTAAAAGGATTTATATACAGCTTTTCCTGGCCCACTGCATCCTCGCAGATATTTCACTTCCAGGTGAGGTGGTAGCAGACTAAGTGAATTTCTGATTTGCATCAAAAAACCCTTTCTCTGCTCTGTTCCCAAGGAGGTTTGCATGTCCGATTTGAAGGTCACCTGGCAGCTCCCCGCTGCATCGGGTCCTTCTCAGCAAGTTGCAGCCTCCCTGCTCTGTGCTGGGACTCCCTTGTCAGCCTCATTCATCCAACAGGCAAGATGCCCCAGGAACCTTCCCTCCCCTCCACCAGCTCCGTGATACTATCATCTTAAAAGAATTTGACATGCTTATGAATAAAAAGGAAGGTGAAAAAAAATATTATATAGCAAGAAAGGCAGAGCAAGATGTTATTTTATTCATCTATGAGATTTTATTATTAAATTTAATGCTATCATACATCTGGCTTTTTTCCAAACACATCGTTGTTTTTTCGCTCAAGATCTTGCCCTGGCAGAGTTTAAGAATTCTGCACATTTGCTTAGGATTTCCAGATGTCCTGCAGCCTGCTCCTTACTAGAATACAGGACTTTCAGAAATGCCACTCATGCCCAGTATGCCCTTGCAGATCGCCTTTGTAATGCATCCATTGAAGATTTGATGGCTTGACACATGGGACTAGTGCACACGAAATCCAACCCATCTGGAAAGTCCTGGGAGGAAATACAAAAAATAAGAATAGAAGAACCCTACATATTCATAAAAAGACAAGGTGCTAAAAAGCCCCCTCACTTGTTTGGGCTGGTCATCTTCTCTGATCCAGTCAGTGTTCTCTCTTGCCAATCTGAATGCAAGCAAGATCTACCAAACACAAGCTATGTGAAACCCACATCCAGAGCAGATCCAGGAATAGTTCACAGGTGAAAGAGAGCCCAGCTTAAGCCCCGGTAGACCATTCAGGTCACTGTAGGCATGTCAGCAGCAGCAGCATGTACTGCCCAGCATTTACACTACATCATAGCTCCTCTGTCAGCACAGGGTGACTGCTGGTTATGTGATACATGGGAGCTGCAGCTGAACTGCTCAGAAGTCGCATATGGGCCAAGAGTCGCTATTTGGCCATTTCTCCTCGATCTGTATATTACCCCTCAATTATTTGTGGATTAAATGTTGAAAAATGTGGTATCAAAGGATTCAAGTTTAAAAGAATTCTTCAAAAAAAGTTAGGAAAAGACCTGGCTGTTGACATTGGCTTTCACATGCTGCAACTTTATTACATCAGAGGATTGAGATACTCTGAATATATTTAGGTGTTGACCTCATTGCAGTTTCCAGTACTGAAGGCAATAAATATCTCTCACTGCAATAACAAACACAGAGGCCACGGATACTTATGAACTACAGGAGATATCGATGCCAAATATGCCATGAAAACCAAAACAGGATTAATGATATTTTATTGGAAATTTAAAAACCCAGAAGAGTGGAAAAAAAAAGGGGGGGGTGGGTCTTTTTATAGGTTGATGATTGTTATATGTACAGTTTGCAAGTTTAATAAGAGCATTTGGAATATCATGTTTCTTAGCAACTCATCATTGAGTTAGGGTTTCAATGGTTCAGGAGATAATGGTGACAAAAGTCAGATTACTGTAGATTTTCAACATAGTAAAAGTGTAGTATTTGCAAAGTTCTTTAAAGTCATGATCTAAGCTGCAGCATCCAGTGCAAGTAAAGACTGAGAATTCACATTTTGACACATATCAAGGTCATGCTTTGAGATGTAGCTCTGCATTCTGTGCATCGCAGTACCGCTTCTGTTATGGAATTGACTTTTTTAATACCCAGTGTAAGTGGCAGACACAAAGCCTTCGAAGTGCTACAGCAGGTCATTAATATGGGTGACATGTTTAGAGAACTCCTACATTGTTCCTGCCTTCTTTTCAGCTCCTTGTTTCTTCAGACCCTGGGCTACACAAGAAGGCTCCCTTAATTGCCAGCTCACATGTGAGAAGCACACACTGCCTCTTCCGCACATGCACGGAGCATCCAGGGACAATGTGGTGGGACGACAGCTCTCTAGGAGTAACGGCGGGCAAAAGCTATTTCACTGAAGTAACAGCACGTCAACTATCTAATCTTATCTCCAACTCTGTCTTTTTCATATCAGTTGTTACTCTTCAGACTTGCCACTTGTATTAGGAGAATAAATATGGCTACCTCGTTGTTGGTACTATTCTGCATAACACTCTGTGGTAAGCCCAGATAATAGTGCAACAAGTCAGACAACTTCTAAGTCAGACACCTATGACAGAAACAACTGTGGTGCATTTCCTACCCAAACTCTTTTAAAAGCCTACAAAATGAGATCACCCTGTGGTGACCTGGCTTTGGATGAACTCTTTTCTTTCAAAATGTATTTCTCCTGCTGGCGTGAGAAATCAGATTTCAATATTTCCTTCACAGCAGGCTGAATGAGTATGTTTTGAGTCATAATGACCAGCAGACTGACAGCAGGAAGTCTTGCTGATGGGATAAGCAACTTTTATTTGCTTCCTGTGAACACGTATTTGTTTCCTATTAAGAGTTTTCACGGAGGCAGTATCATAAAGCTCACGAGCATATGTGCTTAGATGCGCATGCATGGCAGAATGGCTTGAGTCAAACTGTTAAATGTTCAGTAGTTTGAAAAACTTTCTGTGTATTAAAGAGCCCTGCAGCCAGGAATCCAGAAGCGATGCCATGTCGTTGAGATGATCAAGTATCTCAGCTGTAGTAGCCAGCAACAGCAGCAGTGAGTGCAGCAAACAGACCACAAGTGAAGGCCTTCCATCTTTGATGTGCAGTCTGTAAAAGCTAGCTGAGAAAATTTAAAATCTGCTTAAGAATGTTTTCCAGGTTGATGAAATTCATCCCCCTGGTGAAAGACTAGCACTCTGTCTGGCATTAAGTCCCTGATTTCTGCAGGCTGAGCTCCAATTTAGGGAGATACAGGTAAGACGTACATTCTCCTACATCTTGAGAGAGGTTAGTTGCAAGGAAAAAAAAAAAAGATGTTAAAATGCCTTAGCTTGCTAGTGGGTTTTTTAATTAGGGAGAGTCATCAGTGGTGCTACTTGGGATAGCAACAAAAGAAATCATTGCAGTGCCTGGGTGGCCAGACCGGATTACAGAGAAGTTACAACTGAAATATCGCTCCAAGACAGGCCTGCAAATGCAGGGTATCTTTGTCTTCCCGGTGCAACAGTTGCTGCTCTGGCTTATTTGAGTGTCCTGTTAGGGTGTGCTCGATTCAACCTGCAAATGCATAGCAAGGCTTACCAGAATAAAGGGCCTTTATATATCAAGATGGCACTCTCGCTGCTGGTAGTCGAACTACATTTTCTGAGCTAGCTTACTTGTGTCTATAAGGCTGTATCACATAGACTTCCTCTGATTTATAAGTCACCCTCTCTTTGCCTGGTCAAAGGAATTTGACCTCACTGATGTTTTAATACAAGGGCTAGCGTGACATTTTAAAATAAGTCAAGTTTTGGATTCTTCAGTAGCTAATAGATGTGTTGGAAAACACTTGCAAAGCATGAAATTTCATCTTTTTTTCCATGAGCTGTTAAAGCAAAACCAACCAAAGAGAATTTCAGCAAACTTTCAGAAAGCACATTTTTGGCTGCTCAACAAACAAAAGAAACTTCGAACAAAGCATTAATTTCCCCTCTTTTTGGAAAATCATAAGCACCTGAAAACAGGCACTTATAATGAAATTCCTCCTGCAATGTTTGTATAGTAACTATAGTGCAGCTACCACAATACTATAAGACAGCCACCAGATAATTGCAGCTATTATGTCCCATTACAAATATTTACCGCACTGTGGGCAATGAAAATTGCTATCTTAATGGATCCTGATTTTCCATGAAGAAAATAATTGCCTTTTGCTCTTGGACAACTTATGGAACAAAAACCCCAGCATCGTTATTTACTTTTGGTTCAGAAAACATGAAATGAGTATCACGCAGCAGTTTTTCATCCACGAAACTGTTGTATTGCTGAAAATTGGAAGATAATACAAAAATTTTTCAGGGAGGTAAAATTAGTAAGCAAATTACACTATTCCAATGCTTTTGCTCTGGTTGCTGAAGCTGATTTTGCTGCTTAGTTCTGCAACCTCAGATCACATTTTCTTCTCATACTGTGCACCAGATACCAGAGGTGACAGCATCCAAGGATGGAAAATTGTCCTGAGTTTGTTTAGCTCACAGGGGACATTTGGCATGATCACAGGGGCCTGTACAGGGAGCTTCCTTGTATCCTGGCTCTTACAGCAGCCAGGGCATTTTGCAACCCTTTCTGGAGCTGAAGAAAAACCTAATGAAATCAGTTACAAATTTTTGACAGGCCATAGACTTCTGGTTTTCAAACAGTCCAAACCCAGACCAAGACACTTTGGCGAAGGCAGTGGCCCATCTCCCCCTTACCTACAACCATTTTGTCTCACTTCCACACAACACTTTCATCACAAGTCTGTCTTTCTAGTAACCAGTAGAGCTCAGGCATGTTTCCCCCTATTTGGCGGTCCTCTCACCCCGTCCTTCTTACTGTGGTGTTTCCAGACAGTCAGTCACCTCAGGAAACTGTCAGGTTCATGGCTGATATTGAAGACATTGCTCACTTGGAAAAGATAATGAAAACATGTTAGAAAAGTGATTGATTTGCAGATTTGTAAAGACCTGGTACAGCACTTGTCGAAGTTCAGGACTGCATTAGTTTAAATGCACACACTTTGGGGTTCATCATTTTAGTGTATCTCTTTCACAGAATGAGCTTTGGGTTTCTATCTGAATTTTAATAAAAGCCTGCCCCTTTTTCATCCATACCCACAAAGATACAAATCTTTGGTCTATGAACTAGCACTAGCTTACCTGGATAGAAGAAAGCACAACTTGTACAACGAGTCAAGCTCAAAGGGGCTGCTCCTTCCAAGTCATCCTGTGGTTGAAAGCCAAAGATGAACCATGAAATAAGGGTGACTTCTTATCTCCCACATTGCTCAGCAAATGTGCCATGTCTCACTCATCAAGCTTGTGCCAAAATACAGCCCTAGCTCAAATGCATACATCATTTTAATTCTATTCAAAGCCTGCTCCACTTCATTATGGCAAACTCTATGTTGGCTTGCAAATGTTCTTCCAGATCCTTCCAGCTACACCTATGACAGATGTATCTTGTATACTTTGTGCATTTTCTACACACAAACACACCTACCAGCTGAAGTGCATTGCCTGGCTTTTAGGTAATATATCGTGTATTGCCCTATCACACAGGAAATAATCCAGTGAAGTAGCCTCTAAGACAGCCATCTGTAGTGCGAGACCTTAAATATTACAACAACAAAAACAACAAAAGATGAGCTAATGATTCAAAAATTCAATGAGACAAACCAGACAACAAATTTCTTATGAAACATCTCTTCTTCATCTGGAACTATTCACTTCTCACATTGCTAATGCCTGATCCCCTTTGGCAAAAAGCATTAAATATTTCTATATAACAAAACCAATTTTCTTAGTATTGTCATTACCTTAACAAACAGAGAATAGCAAATGAATTAATCAGCTATCTGTAAACCCATATGTTGCTGCCACATTACATTTCTGTTTCATATACATGTTTTTCTCCAGACTTGTGTTTCAGTATAATGGATATACATTGAATAATATAAAATTTTATGCTTCCTTTTGGGTTTGTTCAAATATTGTGTGCCTTTCTCAAGAACTTAATCAGATTTGTTTAATTAATTTTCTTTATTGGCATCAGTAAGAAAGAAATATATGACCTATAAAAATGCAGGTTTATTTCCATCTGTTTCATCTCATATGGTTCTCGGTTAAGTTTTGTAAAAACATTGCTTTATCGTGGTGATTAGACTGAATTAATTTAGATGTCATGCAGCTATAGATCTGATAGACAGTGCCAGATCAATGAAATGTAGAACAGTTCACACCTACAAAGGAATGGCTGGACAGTGTATATCTATATCTGCCTCAAGGAGAAAATCTTAGGTTTTTGATAGATTTTGAATGAAACTAATTAGTTTAGGAAATCACAAACTGGTAACAGTTATGTTGTGGCCACATAAATCAATTAAATCATCATTCCCTATTTTCTTTGCTCAAATCCCTGAGTTAATTCTTTACAGATTCACTCATTGCAGAAGTGCTACTTTACACCACTTCTCTCTGCTCTAGTTAAACAACTTACAGATACAATATACATTGCTTAGTCATTCTACCTGCCCTTGTGTTGCACCTCAGCAGATGCTAATCATTTCATCTTTTCTTCATGCTTATGAAATGTGGATATAGAGGACAGTGGAGGATTTTGTTCAGTACGTCAGTGGCAGAAGCAGTGGAATAGCCTTGTCTCTCAGCCAGCAGCTACACGAAGTGCCCTTGTGGCAGTAGTGTAATGTTACTGAGGTGACATAACTGTATATGAATGATAGCAAAGTGTTAAACAGGACTATAAGGAACTGCTATCCTCCCATGGGATCACTAGCATGGCTCTGCAAGCATCTTGGAAACACAGCAATATCAAATTGGATCATACTGAAATAGTATCCTGCCTCCAAGGAGACAGAACACTGACAGACACTTCACAAGGAGAGATAAGAAAAAGTCATCCTCAAGATATATGTTCCCCAGCTGGAAATAACAGCCCACCAATTTAAATTATTGCTGTGCTGTCACTTGGACTGTGGCCAACAAGTATTATATCTGTGACCTGTGCTGAATATGTGTGACATTTCAATTGAAAAAGAAGAGGAAGATAAAGAGGGAGGAAAGAGTCCTATTACCATTCAGGTAACAGGAGGTTTTAATAAGCAGGTTCCTTAACTCAAATAACAAAGTCCTGTACCAAGTTTGAGCTGAATATGCGTGAGGGATGAATTTCTCAGCCTGAGCAAATGCAATGTTAATGAGAGTAGCAGGAAGCCAACACAAAGCTGATGACCTCAGGGAAAATGCAATTAAAATGAATTGAAAATGTGGGAAGCAAGAAATAATTCAAAAAAGATGAACCAGATCCTTAACTGAGGTGAATAATCATTGTTAGACTAAAGGGTCTGGCTGGGTTGATGTATACATGCTGCAGATCAGGCTGCTGGCAGGAAGACGGAGGACCCCCAGTGGCACTCACCACTGACTTAGGGGGTAGGGTGAGTCTTGGCCAGGGAAATCAGAGGAGAACTGGGACCTATAACACAGCAACATGAGAACTGATCCACCTACTTGTTTATCCAATACCTACATAAGTCATGGTTGTAGAAGCAAGTGGTATTTAGTCACCTGCAGATGGACACAGCCTGGCAAAAAATGCTAAGGAGGTTGCTCTTTCACATGTTCTCTCTCAGTTCTAACTAGGCCACAGCTTTCCCAAAATTAATTGGTTCAGCAGCTAATGTGTTGGAAAATTACACTGATCATGAGAATACCATGCTGCTCTAAACTCATCCTGAAGCTGTATTCCCTTATGGATTGTGCCTAGGGAAGACTGGTGCTTGACAGGAACAGAAGAGCTCTCCAGGTCTATAGTTCTTTTACTGAAGGATCTAATGATCCTTCCCTTATGAGGCAAGATTCACTGGAAGAGTCAGATGTTCTCTTTTGCTTCTGATGGGATCAGCAACTGCTAGCCTGGTGTAAGTGAAGAGAGGAGGCCCCTTGCTGTGGGAACCACTCCAGAAACAAGGAGACAGTCCTACCCCACTCCTGGGACAGCCCCAGGCAAAGGAGAGTGAAGGAGCAGCCTTCCTGCCCAGCAGCCCCCTGCGCTGGTCTCCTCTCCAGGTATCAGTCTGCCACTCCCCATAAAGGTGCAGCCTCACAGCTGGTGATTTTCTTTTAGGGAATAAGCCAATGGCCAACCAAGCCTAAGACCAAAAGTTTCATAGGGAAGAACAAAATTCAGGCTTTCTCCAACTGCCACAGCCTGATGCCAAGCTCAGCCAAGTCATCACACCCTGCCTGTAAATCACCCTCCTTGTCAACAGTGCTGTAGCTAATATTAGTTATTGCAAGAGTTAGAAATAGTCACTCATAATTAATGCACATCACATTAATCAGCAGCCTGCTAGCAAACTTTCCAAGAGCTAAAGGAAAGTTAAAGTGACATTGACAGATGCAGTTCCCATTTGCTAAGTACTACTCCTTGCTCCTGATGCTTCTACAGAGCCTGACAAGCTTACATAGTTATAAATTTATAAAATCTGTCCACCTCCAAAATCCTCTTTTGAATGGAGCAGTAAAGACCTTGTTGAAAGAAGTGTATCCTAGGACCAAGGGTTTCAATAGTCATATGTCTTATAAATAGTGTATATATATGTTGTTTCCATTTTCGTGTCTTGTACACAGCCCATTTTACCTTTTGAGTTACCCTGCAAAAATCCTTGGATTGCTACACATTATTGTGGAACACAATTCACATCCTCTGACTGATATGCTGCCAGGTTAGAAGATAAATATTCCTATGTTTATGGACAATCATTCTTAGTCCACTCAATTCTTACCACATATTTTTAGGTTCTAACTTGTTCTTGGTCCAGACTATGTCTGAACTTCTCTATATTTTTGTAAACTCACAGTAATACTTTTCTTTGTGCTAGTCCCAACACTAGAATTTTTTTCCATGTTTTGCTTTGGAAACACCTAATTAATAATTACCTGTGGGTCAGTAAACCCTGACTTGCACAAATGAAAACGTCATAGCCTCTGACTCAGCCTGTTGCTTTGTTTTGGAAAATGCAGCAGACCTTCTGAGGGATGGGTAGATTTTTGTCCTTTTATTCATAATTAATAAAAAACCCAAACAAAATAAAGACAAAAACCTGAAGGAACAAGCTGAAAATACAGTAGAAGCAAATATA
The DNA here is from genome assembly GCF_949628215.1 of Phalacrocorax aristotelis. NCBI lineage: Eukaryota > Metazoa > Chordata > Aves > Suliformes > Phalacrocoracidae > Phalacrocorax > Phalacrocorax aristotelis. The sequence continues at coordinate 104,601,005 of NC_134276.1, read as the reverse complement.
AAGCAGAGGATAAAACCCCCACTGTTTCTGTGCCCCCAGATGAATGAAATGTCCCCCCCTTGCAAACAGAAGTAGTAGGGCTTTTGTCCAAAACTCCTTCCCTCCAAACATCCTGTCATTCCATACGACTCATCCTTTATGAGGTCAGGGAAAAAAGACAGGCAGAATTGTATCATTACGTGCAAGTTAGAGTCACTCCTTGTACTTAACCAAGAACAAGTATAAATTCATGTGAGAGAGTCCATATAAGAGACTAACTGTTAAGTGAGTCACCATAAGCGTTTCATTGTTCTAGAAAGGCGTCGAACACCAGTGTAGTATTTCAATAAAACCTGTGGGTTTTTTCCTGAAAACCAGTTCTCGTGCATCAGGATGGGAGTTACTCCCCCAGAGGTCAATGGAATTTATTCCCATCCTGTGCTGGAATATTTAAGACAACGGGTCTCTCCTCCTGCTCTCTCTGGTGCAAGGTTTATTAAGAGCATAATAGCCTCAGGCCTTATTTTTCTGCTAAAACATTCAGTTGACATCCAAGGGGGTTACTCCCATCCTGTGACAGAAAAACATCATCCCCAACAGCTTCTGTGTTGAGCAGGGAGGGGCACTGTATTTTCTCCAGGAATGTCTTGGTTTAAAAGTCACCAACACTGCTGCTATCAGTCATCGTTCCCCACTTCCCACAGAAGAGCTCTTTCTCTCCAGGGGTCACTGGCTCTTTTGCTCCCTTCTGTGCAGCAGCATGGTTTGGGCAAATCCACTGTCAGGCTGGGTGCACACCTGGTCTCCCCCATGCTGGGGAACCCCCACTCCCCAGACCACCCCTCTGGCCAGGAGGCACCTCCCTAGAGAGTAGTAAGATGCAAACCTTGCTGACTCCACAGCCACGCATTTAAAGATAATTGTTCTGCTGATTTCTTTTCACTAGCAGATTGAGACTCCTGCCCTGGGGAGTAGCTTTGGGTTTTGCATCCTGACTGACCAGCAGTACCTGCCTATCTCCCTGGTTTACTTGCTGAAGCAAATGGGAAGGACTGCAGACATTGTGCTGTATGTCTCCTGTTAGCTTTCTAAGCAGATCTACTCCCACCACTCTCAGGTTTTGGTCTGTCAATGGAAACACCTAAACTGCCCTAAGCTGCAGAAGTATGGGGCACTTCGGTACCTAAGCATGCCCTGCAGTCCCTTCAGAAAGCTGGACACTCAAACATTGACATTGCAGTCCAGAAGACTTTTACTAGCTCTTCCTTTTCATGTCCTATCAAAAACAGTCCGAGTTTTCCAAGACAGAGCCACAGGTTATTCAGGAGCAAAGACAGAGCCACTAGTGGGATAACTGCTTCTGAAAGAAACAGTGTACACAAATGTATATACATGCACACAATCTTTATCCACTTGTAGACCATAAATAAAAGTACATTTTCAAGGCTTTGAAGTATCTAATGGCAGGAAGGAAGCAGAGGGGTATTACCTCTGGACCCAAATTATGTTGAACGGTGTCATGGGCAATATAACCTAATTTTGCAGCTCTAGGACATCAGTGGATGCAGAGATAAGCAACCAGAGCAGCCAGCAACAGCAAAATATTCTAACTAATCTATGGCCATATATGAACCAGGGACCTGACTGCTCTGTCTTGATTTCTTTTGCACTTTCCCAGCTAAAGCCTCACCTGGGATTCAATTTTGCTCTGTCTCCCTGAGCTTCTGCCCCAAGGCGTCAAACTGAAGATGCCACACTTGCCTCCTGTCATCGTCCCTATTAAGTTATCTCCATGGCAAGCAAGGAGTATTACCCTCCATGGAGTGTTACCTCTGTTTCCTTCTTTGTTGTTTTCACGGACCTAATCTTCAAACTCTCATTTTCCCTCTGAATTTGAGTTTGAGATAACATGAGAGTACTAGGATACTCTTGCTTTTCTTCTTTTCTTTTCCATCCCATTAATGGTCAGGCTGCTGTCTCTGTCTTTCAAATCCTGAAAAAAAAAAAAAGTCACATTTTTCCATGTATCTGCTTGTCTCTTATATACAAAAAGACTTTGTTCAGTGCACTAACACATATAAAGCTGAACGTGAAAGCAAACAACAGAATATTAATCAGAACATATCCTTTCACAGTACTATCATACATTTTAATTAAATATCCAAATATTATAGATATCTGGAAAAAGCAGAAAAGTTTAAAAAAAAAGATAAAACGTGAAGTACATCTGATGTTTTTAGGTAGTTACAGCTGAAAATCAAGCCTCAGTCTTCTCCAAGTCATATAACTAAAGCTGCTTTGTATTTCAGTCCACCAAAAAGCTAAATAACTCACTGGCTACTGTCCTGCAAAGTCATTTCCTCTCTTTGTTTTCCATACTTGAATTTTCATATCTTTTCCAACCTTTTGTGCATAGAATGAGTCAAGTTTGGCAATTTTGCCCAGAATGGCCCTTTTTTTTCCATAGATACAGTCTTTATTATCCTCCCTGACTCCATCTAACACAGATTCCTGTCAGTGCTCTCATAAATTATTCTTTTATGCAATTTTAAAACTGGTGACTGAAAAGGATTAAATGAGACCATTTGTGCTAAATTAGCAGGTACTGCTGAAGAATAGCAGTTTCTATTTCAAATTCTGACTGTAGAAAACACACACTTGGAAAACACAGGAAAAAACACTTGTTTATCAGTTTTAGTTATCCTGCAGAGAAGTGAAATTCAGTATGCTTCATGTAATTGGTCTTGGCAATTACACCAGCACTCTTCTAAGAGTTCTTTTTCCTATCCAAATACCATGTGCCATAGGAAGTTCTGCACATATGGTGCACCTCTGCACAGTCTGTCAGCAGAGAGTGCTATGGCTAGTTTTCAAGCTAATTTTCCTGCAGGACCCTTCTGTTCCTACCCTTGTTATCATTTGTTTATCAAGGTGATAAAGGGAGAGGAAATAATCCAGTAGCACATCCCAGACATTATGTTTGGAAAGAAGTTTTCTTAGATCAGCTCTGCAAGAAAAATGACTGGAAATACTGTGATTTTTTGACTGCGTCTCCAATAGCCCCAATAAGGGCTAAAGGATGAGCAATTCAAAATATAGAAAGCATAGCCAACGTGCAAGCAAAGGCTTCTATTTTCAGGAAGACACATTTTTAATGTAGACCAAAAGAGACAAGAACAGAGAAAGAAAAAATCTGTTCATGTCAAAACAGAGGGACTTTGTGACTGCCCAAATGAAAAGTCAAGGCAAGAGGAGAAAGCCTCGGATACAACTCATTATCTATCACTTCATTGTTTATATTATTCAAAAAGCGAAGAAAGCTGGTTTTGAATTTCTAGGGGGATGGAACAGGAAATCAGTACTTTCCCACTTCCAGGGTAATTTAGTCAAGTTACATGCCAGCTGCCCTCTGCAGAGAAGGGAAAGTCCCCATTTAATAGAGCTGCTATTTTTCCTCCTGAAGTTCCTCCTGGCCCAATGTGTCAGTGTTCTCCAGTCAGAAGACATTACGACCTCTTCTGTCCTATAGAGCGCCTCTGTCTGTAGCTTCCAGTTACGGCTACATTACAGATGGCTTGATGATGGCTGAGGACGACATCCCACATCCACTGAACCCCATGGGAATTTTGTCACTTGCTCCGACAGGGCCTAGAAATTACCCTGAAAGGTTTTAGTCCCACCAGGCTTCTAATGGTCCAGTTGCAGTCTTTGGCCCATTCCTGAGGCAGATGTTTGTCATCTCTGAGTACCATCAGAGCTGCTGCCTTAGCAGACAGAAGGCTTACCGCTCCCTAGAGGGGTCTGTCTGTTGAGAACAGAACTGGCAGGAAGAGTATTAGCACCCCTTCTTGTGCTATCTGCTTAATGTAGGAAAGACTTGATTACCATGAATCCGGCAAGTTTCAGAAGTACTGAAATGCTGGTTAAATTTAGCTGCTGGGTTTTTTTCCAAAATTTACCTCCATCAGTGAATCAACAGAAAACCGTTCCACTAGTTAATCCTAGACGGGGAGTCACTGGCCTTTTATTATGTCTCTGGGCTGAAGGTCACCATACTTCTCATCTCGCAGAATCACAGAATGGCTGAGGCTGGAAGGCATCTCTAAAGATCATCTAGTCCAACCCTACTGCTCAAGCAGGATCAGCCTGAGGTGGTTGCCCGGGACCATGTTCAGTTGGGTTTTGAGTATCTCCTGATGGAAAAAAAGGATTCTGAGCACCACAGTATAAATCCCACAATGTATCTAGAACACATTTTTTGAGTTACATACTAGTTCACCTTTTCTAGTCTGTGCAGTTCTGGGTAGGAATCACCTCCTCTGAAGAATCACCTCTGTGAAAATCAAAGGTGTCGGCAGTGTGAGATTAGTTTATCCAGGTGAGATGCTGACCTTTTGGGGGTCTGGCCTTTTTTGAAACATTTTGCAAGAATGCTAAACATATCCTTATAGCTAAAGCTGTTCCCTCTTCACAGATTAATTACATGGATAAACATGAGACTTTGGGCTAATATTATTGCCCTGAAAGATGCTGTTTCAGTTTTGGGAGCTCTGACATTCTGCTACCGTAATTAGATTCCCAGAAGTGCTGTCTACTGATAGTGCCAAGAAAATGTCCGGTGCCAATTAGGCCAAATTCAGACCCAATATAAGCATGTGTAATTCCTTTGGAGAGGCACTCTATCTGAATTTGTCCCAGTTGCACTAAAGAAGGTAAAATGATCCCAAACCAAAATACAGTGAAATGGTCTTTTGATCCTTCCTCATCTTCCTCTCTGATCATAGTTCTTACCCAAAATAAGTTTTTTAACACATGTGCCAATAATGCTAATAACATTAGGGATGCCTTGTGCCATATGGCTGGATGCAGTCTGGGCCACTGAGGCTTTGACCACCTGGAAAGAAAAAAAAAATCCTTTAGAAAGGGAACAAACCACTGCATTACTGAAACCTAATAGCAGGTACTACCCAAATTAATCATTCCCAAAATTTTCCATTGACTGGAACTTGATGGTTGGCAATCATGCAAAACAACTTATGCTTGCCAGTCCCTGACGTGGTCACATAAGAGCATCAGTGAGCAGCGGTGGTGGCAGGTCCTCCCTCCCCAGCCAGGCCCCATCCCACACCCCTCAGCAAGGTGAGCCAGGACAGGACAGAGTTGGCAGCAGCCTGGCCGTCACCGTGCACCACCACAGGCCTGGAGCAGTGGAGCCAGTGAGGTGGGAGGCTGGGCGAAGCACGAGTACAACGCAGCCCAGGCATGGGCCATGGCCCTGGCCCCAGCCCTAGCTGGAGCTGAGATGCAGCTGCGGGGACAGTGAGCAAGGATGTGTGGTGGAGGCTCCCTTGGGGGAGCAATACATTGTTAGTTTTATTATTTCAGTTTTTTAATCTGAAATCCTAAAGTTACATTGCATAGTCTATCTTCATATCAAAAATGTTCTGCAGATTAGGTGACCTTTTTCTGCTGTCTTTGAGCATAAGTAGGAAAGTTGTTACGAATTTTTTAGTAGGTATTCTTTCTTTAAACCTGTATTTAATATCAGTGACGGAGTCAAACCTCATTCCTTAGTGTTTGCAAAATACAAATATGAATACAAATAAGAATAGGATTTTTATTATCATCTGTGTCCAAATATTGATAGTCACTGGTTTGGTCCAGATGCCTGACATGGGAATTAAAATTGTCTGGATCCTGAGCTTCGTCTCAGCAACCCTGAAAGCCTATGGATTTCAGCAGAGCTGCATGGGCACACATTACGCTTATTCATTAGTGCTGAGCTGCAACATTCTTGCTCCTGATAAACAAGCCAATAGTAATAGTTGTTAGGTTGAGACAGTGAGAATGACAGTGAAGTAATAATTGCTTGCACATAAAGCCTTCTCCAACTGTCTTTTCTTAACTGAGCAAGTAAAGTACAGCATAACACAAAACAAAATACAATAAAATAACGGTACAGAGGAAGTACACATTTTTAGAAAGCAGAGAAAGGTCTTGAGCTCAGGACTGAAGACAGGAAGAACAATGATTGCCTAAAATGCCTGATGAAAAATTTTAACAGTAGGTTTTAGTTGAATTATGTAACATTTTGAAACTGCAGAAAGTTTTGAAAGCTGCAGTAACTACTGGAAGATTTTTACCCAGATTTTGTTTGTTGAAAATCAATTTGAAATTTTCAGTGCAATGATAAGATCTTATTAGTCACAGATTTACTTGGAGAATTATTGATGATCTGAGTTTAGAAGACATTCACATCATTTCAGCTCCGTGTCAGAAATCATGCCTGCTTTTGAATAGTGATAACTGATATGGGATTTTCCAAGCACAGTATGTAGATATCTGGATTTAGGGAATTTGAAAATAATTTCTTTCCAGAATTTCTACTTTCCCATCCAAAAACATTACTTAGTTTTAAAATTTTGTGTCATGAAAATGGCAGGCAATAGAAGTCAAATGGAGATTTTAATCCTACTTTAAGAGACTCTCTCTCACTTCTGGGTAAAGGTTGATTCAATTTCCAGCTATGGTGCAATTCCTGAAGTATTTTCTTCCATTTGAAAAATTACACTGCTACTAGCTGACAACATACTCTACAGTTTTTCAACTATTTCATGCTAGGTAAATTCTCCTTTAAATGTTCAGAATTCTCTCATGTAAAATATTTTTGTAATGATTACTACTGAAAACCCATGAAGTTTCAAGGTACTCTGGCAGTATAGTTTAATTTAAAATTAGCGTCCTCATTTGAATATGTCTCACCTCCCTGACTGACCTTGTCATCTCTTCCAGCACAGTCTATCAGCCAAGAAACCCCTGGGCCAAGTTCCCTACATGGTGATGGAGAAACTACAGCAAAGCTCAGGATGCACATATTTCACTCTTGAAGGGACAGCTGCGCAGGCTGGCACTGAAAGATAGCAACTAGAGTGGTTAGGACTACAGAGAGAGCAGGAATGTATCAAACCACCTTGGTCTCCTCTTCTCTTTATAGGCAAAAGATTGCCAAAGTCATCAGGCCTCCAGTCAAGTCAATATAGAAAAAGAGTACTTTCCAAGGAACCTGGTGTTTTTGAGATGAATTAAGAAATTTCCCCCATTTTATCTTTATGAATGTTTTTCTAGATATAGTCTGTACTCCCTGGAGTTCCTTTTCTCCCCTTATTAATTTTTCTCACTGATTTTGAACCAAAAGTAGGTTATGCTTTATGTAGATGCTTTATGTAACCATAATCAAAATTAAAGCTTTCACAAAGCATTATGAAAGCTCATGGACTGCAAAACAAAGAAAAGCTTTTTACAGGATCCCAGAGGAGCCAGGCCCCATGGGGCAAGCAAAATGCAACAGAAGCAGGCACATGTTTCCTTCAAGTTCCTCATTATAAATCTGTACATACAGCTCACTAGAAGTATATTTTAGTACAGAGATTACAGGTCCTGTGGCCATGCTTTGCCTCTTTTGGCTCTGCCATTCAGACCTTGCTCCTTCCACTTTGGCCCAATGCCATATCTGTGCCCTTGTTTCCTACCTCTCCTCCTTTTTGTCTCAGCATTATTTTAAATTCAGTGTGTTGAAGTGCAGCGTCATGAGCCAAAGCCTGATCTCATGGAAGTGGGTGGTCACTCTGCAACTGCCCTTTAAGGAATCATTAGGTCCTGACTTCATTTCCTATTGTTCCTCAGTATGAAAAAATAAGATCTTTTTATTGTTGTCTCTCTGAGAGTATAACAAGCAATCATTTTGTGCCACAGGCATTGTATTTATAGTCATAAACACAAACTCAGACTTCAGCTACATCCCAGTAACAGCACAATTTTCAATAGTGTTGTCTTGCTGTACAAAATTTCACTTATCTTTCCAAATGTCTCCCTCCACTGACTTTTCTGTCACAGTCAACAATTTCTCCTTTTATTTTAGCTTCTAGTTTTGTTCGCATTTTAAAGACAACAAATCCAAATATTTGGATAAAAAGTTTTCATGGAAATGCTTTTTTTTTATAGCATTTTTTTTTCATTTAATGTGCAATGCTTCCTTTCATAGTTGAAAGGTTATGAAGATATCTGATTCAACTTTTAAAGACAGCCCTCTCTATTTAAAATAAGATAAAACAAAGGAGAAAACCAATCTGTTTCAGACATTTTGGAATAAAAAACCTCACATGTTCTTTAGTTATTCAAAATCAAATTTTCATATTTAGGTATTGCCTATGCTTTAGGCTTCTCTGCCTTCTTTCTTCCTTCACATCCAGATAAAGCTCTGTCACTTCTTCATCGTCTTGTGTAAAATTATCCCTCCCTCCCCTCTCTACCATGTAAAATGCAGAAAAACAGAAGCCCTTTGTACAAGCCAGGTGTTTCCCTGTCTCCTCTTCTTGCATAACCACATCACACTTGGTTCTTCTCATTTCCTCTGTTCACTTATTCCTAAGCAGCTTTTAGGCAGTTTGAGCGATCCTTTGCTAGTGGCATTATAGAAAATGAAATTGAAAACTTCCTAGCAACATGATAGCAGCAGAGAAGCATTAACGGTTTAAGTGAAATTTTCACTGCAGGCATCTAAACATACACCACAATAGTATAAAGTATGTGGTGAAATGATATATACACACAGACCGCTGATAAACCAGATGAAAATATACTGAGCATATCCCCCTGGAGTGAGGTACACTATACAGGAGTCCTCAGCGTCTGATGGAGATATTTTACTGCCAAGCCAATTGAAAACTGCCCCTCAGCTTTGTACTTTTTTCTCATCTCCTTGCTACTCTCTCCCCCTGTTCTGCAGTACATATACATTGAAACTTCGGTGATAACTGCAGTCTGTGGTGGCCACGATGCATATTTTAGGAGGCAGATTAAGGGCTTCATTTTTAGCACCCTACCCGAAGCCCATGGAAGTGAAGCTGGTTTTGTTTACTTCCAGTCAAATCTTTCTGGTATGTGAGAGGCCTCGCGCACCTAGAATAGCCTTCTCCCTTCAGCTTCAGCTGGGTCAAGAGTCCTTCTCTGCAGCTGCAAAATTGATGTGAGACTGGAATCAGCCTTGAGTCCAAGACTTTTTTCTTTCACACATTAGTAAACATGTCATACGCTTCCTTCCAGATAGAAAGTATCCAAATGCTGCCTTCACATGGCATTTCCATTGCACAATATCATGGAAAAAGAGTACAGTGAAGCAGAATAAACTTTATTAGTACTCTATGCAATGCATATATATACCAGAATGACTTGCTTTAGTAGCTAGTCACAGCAACAGGATACTAATTCTACTTGGTCTTCTGAGTAGTTGTGTATTTTCTCCTTTATTAGGGAAGTGCAGTTTATTGTCTTCAGTGGAGTTTGGATTAGGACTAAAATTATTCCAGTGCAGTAGATCTTACACCCCACACATATTTAAGTATAGAGATATTATTTTTATTCACAGACATATATACACAAATTTTTTTATAGAGAGTAATATATGTGACCCTATTATCTAATCTTCTTCGAGCATGGGTTAGGTTTCTCCGGTTTTGTAAATTAAGAAAAAGTTTAGAAACTGTAATGAAAACAACCGGATTCAATTCTATTCCTGCGTCCCTTGGTCTGGTCAGGAGTGTCTCAAAGGGCAACTGAGCCAGACCATAAATATCTTTAGAAGATCATCGTGACGATGATGGCAGCACTGTTCCATAGAGCTTAGCAAGGAGTCAAGTTGTCCTGAAGAAAAGCCACAGAAAACAGAGGACTGTGAATGACATCTGTAAGGAGAAAATATTATAATAACATGATCAGATCAGTGTTGCTACATCATCCAAGCAAGGAGTTTTCAATTGTGGTTACTGGCACTAGTGCAAAGGCATGCAATGATAAAATGTGTCTTTGTTTTAAACACACCAACCTCTTATCTCCTTACAACCTCAGAACACAAGTCTTTTCTCAGGGGTCAGTGTTACACTGCTATATGGCTTAGCTTCTGCTTGAATAAAATATAATAATTTGTTTTAATTATACACTGCAAACTGCATACATATACAGAAAGAATGTGGCTCGTGACTACATCTTAGTGGCCTCCAGCCTTTCAGTATGTTTTTTTTCTGACCAGTGTGTAACAAAGAATAGGAAAAAGAAATAACAATGCCTAACATATAGACAAGATCTGTTTCTATTCTGAACCTGATAGATATTTTGCCCCCAAATACAGGGCTAAAACTGTATTGCTGTATTTTGGTACACTCTTTTAATAGGACTAATTTAATACTACACAGGTATAAGTATTTTCTGCATACAGAGGAGCTCTGAGGAACATAAAATCTACATCTGATTGAGTGGCAAGAAAGGAAAAGAAATTGATAGGTTAGAAAAATGAACACTTCCTAACATGTTTCAGGGCATGGTAGTGTTTGGCTGATGGTTAGACATGATGATCCTAGAGGTCTTTTCCAACCTTAATGCTTCTATGATCTTATGATTCTATGTTAAATTTTTAATATTCGGTTTGCAATGTGTCTGGCCTCTGTTAAGAGCAACACAAAGATTTCAGCTGGGAAGGCAGGGAAGGACAGTGGGAGGTGCAAGGTCCCAGTGGGGGCAGAGCCCGTCTCCCAGCTGACCGACATCCTAGCCCTGATCTCCCCTTGCACAGCCCCAGTCCCCTTGCGCTCGCTTTGGCTCTTGTTTGGCTCTTGGGTGAATGATGCATTAAACGACCCGTCTTGCTTGAGGGAGGAGAAGGTTGCTGAATATTTTTTTGCCAGTCTGTGGATGCAGATAAGGGGCTGCAGAGCACCTCTCCTGAGCTCAAGGGAGGTGACAGGGATGCGGTGACCAAATGAGCAGGGAGGGACGGGGCACCGAAAGTAAGAGTAGCATCACCTTTCCAGTGACAGTGAGTACAGCTCTGTCCTGCCTCATGAAACTTCACTGAAGGCATTAAAATTATTAATTTTCAATAGGAAAAATACAGCATCAGTAGACCCGGTGCAAGTCACATCCATTTCTCTTTTCTGCTCTTGGGAGACAACCTCAGAAAGAAAATCGCAAATGGATCCTTATGCCTACTCATGCTCTTTCCTGAAGCTGGAAATCTGATTTACACTGGTTGCCTTTAATAGAATCAATATTCTATTGTCTTGTTCCCTGAGCTTTTTCACTCTCCTTTCCAAAGGGCTGTACTATAAGTCTTGTTGAGTTTTATAAATAACGTGTAATAACATCACAGAGACTTTGGAATTCATTTCCACTCAATAGGTGTCATTTTGGTCTCCCTTTAGGTGCTTCTGCCAAGATATTCAAATATAAAATGCATAGAAATTACATGCAATATGCTAACTACTACATATATTTTTCCACAACCATTAATTTCTGTGTACTAAATTGTATACCTTGGCAGAATCTTCAAGTGTGTACAATTTAGAGATTGCAATATAATATGATACAGCCACATGAAATGGCAGTATTTGGAACACTGATCAGACAAATTTAGTAAATGGTTTAAAATAGGTAGTTGCACATTTAAATATAATACAAAATATCATACATATAAAAGTAGTCCCAGTAGGCTAAAAAAAAAATTCTTTATCCTCTTTATATGCACACAATCACATGCATCCCCCCACAGTTTCCATAAAATAATACTATATATAAACTCTCTTCGAGCGGCAGTGGGATTTTAAACAGTTTTTAATGACTTTGCTGAATCAGAAAATTCTTCCCTAAAGCAAAACCAACGTATGGATAAAAGTGTCTGAAACAAAAATTCTCAGTTAAGATTTTATTTTAATATCTAAATTCACCATTTTGGGGGAAAGAACATATTTTAATTGAAAACAATAGTTTGCTAACAAATTGTGAATCAGTTCTAGTAAAAGATCACAGAGAGAAGAAAACATCAAAATAACAAAAAGAACAAAACATAAAAGGTACGCTAGCTCCTTTACAAGCATTCATGTCTTTCTGCAGGTGAGCTGCACAGCACTTTCAGATCTTATTGGTTATTGTATTTTCATCTCAGTGCCATACAGTGCTACTAAGACTCATTAGCAGTTTCTGTTCACACCAATTATTTCAGTGAACTAATCTGATTTCTCTGTTACTTGACATCTACCTCAGTCAAGCTTCTTTTACTGACAGCTGACACAATCTGAACCATTTCCAATACTACCAGGTATTTGACACTATTAAACTTTCTAAGTGGTCAGGAAGGTCCTGGAGCTGTAGGTGGGCGAAGGGTCAACTTCTCTCTTCAGCTGCCTCTGCTGCCAGGCCATCAGATACTTCTGCAGGCTGGGATTTGTTCTAGGGGTTTCACATGGAGACGACATGGGGCATCCTGGGCCCTCCCCCTTCTCTGCCTGGGACCCCTCTCCCATGGGACTCCTACGTTGGTGCAACCTACTGCCTCACGCAGTCCCAGAGCCTAAAGATGAGACTTGCTGCCCCACAGGCACTACTGAAGAGCCCAAGGGGTATTTGTTGGCTGAGGCCAAGCGGAGACAGTGTCCTGAAAATGTCCATGTCTAATAACTTCAGTAGCATTTCTTACTTGAGTCCGTGATATTTCAGTGGCACTAGTCTATTGCCAGCCACCAGTGCATATTACCATTGCACAGGTACAAAACTGGAAAATAGCAGTGAATTAGAACAGAAAGATTGGTTGATACCACAGCAAAGAATGTTCTAATATTTTTTTGAAAAATAATTTTTTGAACTTCAAAAGTGCACATATACCAAGAATTCATTATTCTGGAATAATATATGGCATTAGAGCTTTACAGATCTGTATTATAGATGTACAAGGTAACTATGACTACATTTTTATATATAAATATACACACACTCTACTGTGATCTACTTTATATACATATTATAATGACGTGGATATATACAGTTATATACATAGATGCATAAAAGGGAAAGAAGCAAAATACTGCAGCTCCACATGTTTTTCAGAATAGGAAAAGATTTTTGTTCAGACTCCAATATTTCTGGTGGAAATACTTTGCAAGACAGGCATGTTTTCCATTAACCTAAATACTGTTAACCCCAACAGAAAACACACTGTTAAGAAAATTACTTGATCGTACACCATTCAAAAACACTGTGCTACACATCTGCTTAGGGACCTGAGTATTGTAACCTGCTAATGTTAAAATACCAGCCTAATTACTTTTTAAAGTTATTTGTTCTGGAAAACTAATCCACAGATTCATGTTAATTCACAGACAGTAAGTCTGAGATCCACATGACAAGCTTGATCCGGAGCATATTAAAGTCAATGGAAGTTCACTGACGTCAAAGGATTTCAGATCAAAAACTAAAATAAGGTATTACAGCCCAGCATTGAATAACCCTTTTGTTAGTCCTTCATTCATCATGGTGGATGAGGGGGAGAATTATCTTTTTCTTTTTCTTCTTCTTGCTCTCTTTTCTGTTTTCTTGCTTTTTCTTCCTTCTTCCCTTCTTTCCTTCCTTCCTTTTTCTCTCTTTTTCTTTCTCCTTTTCTTCTCCTTCTTCCTTGTCTGCTTCTTCAAGCCAACTGAACAACTACATTGTGAAAATTCAGTGACACCTTAATGCAAATTTTTTCTACCATAGCTGCAGTCAGTGCATTCGTGACCCCTAAAATGACATGTGGGTCTGAGAAACATTGGCAGCAAATACATCATATGCCTTCTAAGGCATGGCTCGCAAGCATTTCAGCATGCACTATTGCAAGCCGTTGCTGTGGTTGATTTTTCTTGTGCTACCAGCCATTCTACTCTGTGTTGTCGCTGTGGAGTATCTCACTGTTTTCAATTGTCCCAGAACCGTTACTTCAGATTTTACTCTTTCTATGAGAAAACAAAAATATATGTTCTGTCTTCTAAAATGTGTGGCTTGCAATTCATTTATACGTTGTGCTATTTGCCTTACCCACAGCCAATAATGGGAGGTGTGAATGACAGGTAGTGTGGATTTGATTCTTTAAAAAAGAAGTTTAATTTTTCCAACCTAATTCTTTAAATATATCAGACAACAGTTAAAGATGTTGGGGAGGGTGATAGGCTTGTTTGGCTTGCTTTATTACTGATGTGGAGGATGTTTTGCATCTAAACCAGGTAGGTTTCACTTAGAATTTGAACACCTCTTCACAGCACACAGCATTATTGCTTGAGAACCACACAAGGTCATTCCTTTGAGGTATCCAGAGTACTTCTGTTTCCAACATACACTGAATAGTCCTGAGATAACAATATTTTTGAGCCGCATGAAATGACTGGTGTCAGAGTCTATAAACAATCTCCCAAGCAAGTAGTGAAAGACAACACACTTTGTGAACGGAGCCAGCTCCACTCTCCTCCCCAAGTTCCTCTTTACCATCCACTTCTGCCTTTCTACTATAGACACTTCCAGCATAGAGGGTCTATTAGAGAGACTTTCTTCTTACACACATGTACACGGACAGTAACTGTGCCTGGGAGAAGCATTTGATTGACATTGGACTGGTCTATAAAGGACATTTTCGTTTCTGCTTTCCCTGGGTACTCTTTTACCAAGTCTTTATTTGATGCATACCTTAGCAGAGCTTCTGACAATGAACAAAGCAAATGAAGGGAATACAACCTAAAGAATTTGGTCTGAAATAAATACCAAAATACCAAATACCAAAATTTGTGACAAACCCTAGTGTTGACTGTTTTACACTAGATTATTCAAAATGCCTATAGCTAACGTTATCCAAACATCACAAATATTTTGTGAGCCCAGCACAGCCCAGCGACAGGAAAGAAATGGAGAATTATAGAATCACAGACTCACAGCATGGCTGAGGTTGGAAGACAATTCTGGAGGGCATCTGGTCCAACCCCTCTGCTCAAGCAGGGCCACCCAAAGCCAGTTGCCCAGGACCATGTCCAAATGGTTTGTGAATACCTCCAGAGATGGAGGATCCACAACCCCTCTGGACAACCTGTGCCAGTGTTCGGTCACCCTCACAGCAAAAAGGGGTATCTTGAGGTTCAGATGGAGCCTCTTGTGTTTCAGTTTGTGCCCATTGCCTCTGGACCTGCTACTGGGCACCACTGAAAAGAGAAATTAAATCCCTTTCCTATATAGAGCACAGAGTTAGAGCAAAGGTTTAGCAAAAATCTGCTTCTGACCAACTCTAGCTGAGATACATTTCTGGAGAGCAAAACCCAGTAATCATGTGTCTGCACATGCCATGCAACCCCATACAGATGCCTTCCTGCAGCACTGCACCCAGTGTAACAAGCTTTTCCAGTGCCCTGAGCATGGTGCCAATGTATAATCGGGCACCCCACAGAACAGTTAGGCAGGTTGAATGAACGTGCCCTGCTGAATACGCAAGCGGTCTGGCACCGCCAGGCATTGCTCCTGGCCACACTCGCGTTTCAGGACAACTGTGCAAGTACACCCGAGCTGTCTCCCTGCAGAGCAGGCCCCAGACACCAAAAGTCAGAATAATCTTTGGGTTTATCTTAAAGAAGGTTCCTCTTAGTCAGCAGAAGTTAAGTTGGTTACTTTTAGACCCTTAAACTCACACCCACATTAATATATTTTTGGTGGGTCTAAGCAAATTACTGAATGCAGTCAAAGAATAATAATATTTTGTCCTTTTGCATTCATCTTACAACTGGTAAAATTACCGTTCTTGGTATTCAAAGCAGTCCCCTTCCTGTGTATTTCTGAGTGCAAATATACAGAGGACTGAAAAATATCAGTATTATAAATGGTACTTTCCCTAGTAGGGTATGCAGTTACAAAAACATTATTTTAAACACCTATGGAATTATATCATATTTTTGTACATGTGAGCAGATGCACTGCCTTTTCCAGCCTCTTTCAGAGGCTCGGCTATCTGCAATCCTGTGTGCTTAAATAGTATTGAATATCAAAACTGCTGTGTTTCAAAACTCACCCATTTAGTTTTTTCAGTAACTGCTCCTGTGAAGAAACAAATATTCTCCTAATCGCCTCTTGAAATGCACTGAGATCCAGCTCAGATTGTCATGTTATGTCTAACACCTACAGCATTTAATTTTTTTTTATTATGGGAACAATACTTCTATGGTAATATAGTTGTTTGATTTTCACACGGGTATCCTACAGAAGGAGGAAAAAAGAAAGGACATTATGGTTACAGAACAGTGAAGTCCAAGATCTCTAGAGGTGTTCCTCTCCTTGAAGCTGTTCTCGTATGCTTTTGAGACATCTTCTATCAAATACATTGAGCGCCTAGAAAGTAGGTACCCCTAATTCAAACCACATGTCTTAACTCCTAGCTGCTCTGATGATCTCATCTCTCAACCATCATGTGCAGTTGTGCATTGTGCAATCCTCCCCTTCATTTTCACTCCTGGCATGTTTAATAAAAGAACTCTTTTAAACTATGTTTTTCCACAATACATAGGAATATAAATACTAATTTCTCACACTCTGTACCTATAATTACATTTCACTTCAGAAATAATATTTCCAGAGGTGCCTCCAAAAGATAGTTTAAAAATGCATGGTGCGTTAATTATTATAAATTGGACTCCCTGCGTATACCGAGTGTAGCACCCTGTAATTCTTGTTAATTAATTCTCTACAAATGTGTCTAATTGCATCTATTACTTATGCAAAGCTCCCAAGGCCTTGCACATAAGTAACTCCTATTTACTTGAAGAGAAGTTACTCATATCCTTCAGTAGAAAGACTCCTGTTTACAATTCACTGCAGATTTTCCTTCAAGAAATCAAGAGTATTTGTTCTTCTTTAACATAAAGCCAAGAAACTCACCTCCATACCTGAAGAATGTGCACAGACACAAGTCACAAATGAAAGAACCAGAAGAGCTGAAATATACAAATAAATTGTTTCAAGGTAATGCTTCATGCTTTCACTCATGCTTGAGAGGAGCATATAGCTTCAAAGCTGAAAATGTGTGAAAATAGGTGATGAGCTCTCACCATCACTCTTCAGGTCCTTTCCTGAAACTGTTCTTTGCCTCACTTGTAAAATGTTAAAATCAATTAGCTGCATAAGGTGCTGCTTCTACTGCAGATTATCTTAGATATTATTCTTGTTGTTCCATTTTACATGTGGGGCAATCTTCCTTTTTGACCAGCACCTGGTCAATGATGTACTGGACTATGAGGCACTACAGCAGTGTAAAGGTGAGTGTGTTGGCATGAATCGTAGAATATTAATAAGTAGAAATAATGTTTATGTATTACTAACAACATAAAGCCAGGTTCTTACGCCTTCTGTACTCATTTGAGGAAGCATCTCACTCCAAAATTATGTCTATTGGTTACAATAACCGAGGATTTTAAGTCTGTTCTCAACCGAAAATAGAGTTCAGCTGTAAAGGATAAAGGAAGGGTTATGTATACAAATATATTTGTATATAATAAGAGGTGTACGTATTATTTGCCTGATCACTTTTCTCAACTCTTCCATTGCTGTTTTCCATCTTTATTCTGGGCTTTAATCAGCTAGCCTCAGAGGTAGAAACCAGTTCAAAGATCAGAAAGGACCACATATATTTAAGGTGCTTTTGAAATCTCAGTAAGGACTAAGCATGCTTTTACCAGCCTTTTTATCAACACATATTCATTTAATTTTAAAAAGGAATAAGTGTATATTTCCATCTCCAGGCAGTAAATGACTATGAATATCAAGTAGAAGAGAAATCTTGATTTCATATTTCCTGAACAGTTGGCAATCACAGGTTATGCATTTTATTATTTGAGTAGGTAATTTCTTCTTAGTTTTAATTCTGTCTTGATTATACCTTCTCTCTGGTGATGAGATTTGTATGCACTAAGCTGCAAACCAATTTCAAAGGCAGATGTCACTCTTTTTTTATCCACCATGAAAGTCTTCCATATGGAGATGGTCAGTCAGAAGCCTATTCACCATTTAAAAGTCACTGGATTTTGCAAAGCAGAGGTAAAGCATTATTTAAGTAGTGCCTAGAGCTAGCTCTGGCTCCTTGCAAGGGGGGAACTTCACCCATAAATCTTTATACATCTTGTTCCAATGATGAATTAATACTGAGACTGAATTTTTTAATACAAGGAACAGGTAGGTAATAGTTATACTGCTGAGTGAGGTGTTTTCAGCATCTTTGGACTGGAATTAAAGTGTTCCCCAAGTGGATGTAAAATACATAGCAAGTTTAACAAGCTTCTTACATTGTCTCTTAAATTCTCCTTGGCTCAAAGTAAAAATCTACTTGAGTGATTTCAGATAGCTTAGAAGAGAGCCTCCTACTTAATATCTGTGCTAACATCATCATCCACCATGTTTAGAAAATTATTACTTTGCAAGGGGATAATTGCTTTGTATGGATAATTAATACTTGCTGGCTTGGATAATAAAGCTTTATTAGGAGGAAGAAGATCAAATTATTTTTTATCACAACATTCAGTAATTCTTCCACTTAGCTTGATTCTGGTTAGTTTAAATTCAAACTGCAAGATACCTTCTAATTCAATGGTGTTGGATCAAACCTGTGAGAACTCTTTACAAAAACCATGTTGACTCCCTAGACAAAACACTAACAGTATCTGAGCCACTTACTCATGCATATCCGGAAAATCAATTATTTGGAAGACTTTTCCTGCCCAGATCTCATCACTGTCTACCTTGGATTTATGCAGCAACTGATACTAAAGTGTGAAAGTAGTTGGAGGCTGACCAAAGGCTGCCTTTTCTCTACAGCCTTGTGTTAACTGTTTGGTGAGAGCCAGGTATATAGACGTTTTGCTGGAATATTTCCTGCTGGCATCAGAGTATATCCAGAAGTTGTATTATTAAATGTGTGGCACGAGAGCTTTCACCTGATAGGAACCTGTACCTCCCCTTGATAGGGGCTGGACACTGAGTTGAAAGAAATGACCACCAGCATGAAAAATACGTCATTTTCTTCGGCTACCTAGGTCCCACAATGCAAATCACTGCTGCACCCATACACAATGCTACCATGCTCCAGAAGGTGCCCTTCCAAGATTAGGGAGTGACTGAAACACAGAGCAAAAAAATCCACCAACTGGCCATTTCTATTGCTTTCATGCCTTGGGGGCCCAACCTAGTGAGTGGCAGGGTGCTGCTGCAAGAGGGGAGTTCCTTCAAATCTTCTTGACGCAAAGAAGCACTTGACTGCATCAGTCCCCAGCTGAAATTGTCCAAATCAGGCAACGTGGGTTCTTGACAAAAAAAACCCACACACCCACATAAATTATTATGAAAGTCAGCAGTATGTGGTAAGGACCTGAGAGCAAGGTTTCACCCTTGGAAGCAGTAAGCAACTGATAATTACATTTCCAGGTCTTACTGACTCTTTACGGGTTTCTCAATTTGAAAGAGTATAACTAACCAGTAAATGATCTGCTGTGGTCTCAGAAAGCAAACTGAATCAACATGTAGAGGATTTAGACCATTTCCATAAATACATTTGAAAACAAAATTGACGGGAGTTTTCAAACAGGTCTTGAGTGAAAAAAATTTTGAGGGTCTGTACAATCTCTCCAGCTGATATCTTCTCCATATGTGCCTGAACTGCACCCCAGCCAAGAAGCTCTCCGAGAGCTCAAGCCGCTCTGACGGAATCTCACAATGCGCGGCTTGACTGGATGGAGAGCACAGCTAAAATTCCTGGCTAGGAAATACATCACTTAAAAACAAACTAGGTCCAGGAAAAAAGTCATGGAAAACATTGAAAACAGTCATATGACAGTGCAAGATGTCAGCAAATGTCTTTTATTTTTATAACCAAAAAAGCTGAAAGTCAGCATGATTGAGTGTATCATGCTTGCTTTCTTATCAGAAGTAGTTTTTCCTGGCCATTTATGTGAAGAAGCACCATAAAAAGTAAAAAAAGCGACTCTGCTCTCACAGTGCTAAATTGCTAAATCAACTGCAACTTAAGCACTGAATTCACTTCCAAGCCGGGACCCCACCAAGTTTGTATGTTCAGCAATCACAGTCATACTGAATTGGACATTTCAGATTTGAGGGAACTTTGCTTTACTTAACTGAGTTGCTAATGGACCCCACATCCCGTGATAAGAATTTTAAATGGCTTACCTAGAATTTGTGCATTTAAAGGAAAAATAGCCTCAGGAGGTTCATTACCGCATACAACTTCATCCACAGCAAACCACATTCCTACCCCTCACAAGAGCAACCTCAGAACGGGCCCACAGAAAGCACCAGAGAAGTATCTATGTCACAAATAATACATTTCTCATCCTGTGCCAGGCAGTTTTCTCCATTCTTTAAAGCTGCTCTGCTGTCCACAGAGTATTAGTCTGACAAGCCAAAGGACCCTCCACCGACTTCTGCAGAGCTATTCCCATCGTCCCTCTAGGAACTGGCTTTTGTGTCTGTAAGTCCCCAAGAGAGTAAAAGCTGGTGCCTCCGGCATCAGCTTGCCCTTCTATGTGCCCCTGAGGCTGGGTCTCCACATGCTGATGTGGGCAAGAAGCCAACAGAAAGGACAGTGTAAAGGAAACACTCTGCTCTGCATTTTACCAGGGTTTCCCTGAACTTCAAAGGGGATATGGTTCTGCCCAGGGATCATGGCCACACGGGTTGTGCTTCGAGGATCTGGCTGTTTCTACCGTGCAGGATGCCGGGAGCAGCACATGCCCTCCTCACCCCCCAAGCCAGCCTTCCACATCTCTCAGCACCTCCCAAACTGCTCTGCGTGCTGTGAGAAGCAGAGGGGGGAGCTGATAATATAGGACCGTGAATTGCTATCCGCCTGATTTATTCAGCTCCTTCCAAACCTGAGCTCCTGAGATCAAAGCAGATCACCATCTTCAACTGCTCAAGGAGAGAGAAATAGCTGAGTATGCTGCACACGTTAGCTGGGATCGGCCTGGGCTTGTGCTTGCGGCAGTTGGTGGCTCCCATTCTGCTCCTCCAACTCTCGAGTAAACTGATGTGGCTTAGCCCACATTGAAGCACTTGCTAAGAAGTGCAGATTAACATGTCCACACCGAACAACAGGGTGTGATAGAACAGAAATCCTGTGCTATTGCTGACCCAAGCCAGGCCGCGCAGCTGAGAAGCCCTTCCACAAGTCTTGCTAGTTAAGAGCACTTCCAGATAAAAACAGCCATGCAGGTCTTAGGGCTGAACTGGCTCACATGAAGTGCAATCCCCAGATCTTCTACTTTATATTGCTGCTTTTTCCCTTTTATTAATTTATTTGAAGTTAACATTAAATAAGAATGGGACAGAACATGAAAGGCCAATTCAGCCAACCAAACTGCTGCCTAGGAAATATATAAAAAGCATGCTGCATTAACAGACTGGTCATGCAGCTCCAAAAGCAAGTAATGAACACCACCAAATATATTTTATCATCTTTTAGGCAACATGAAATTTTCCTTTTTGCTTGCTAATTTATTCTGAGCATTACACTCTTCGGCTGTATTTAAACCAGATGCAGGTTGCTGGTTTTCTTTTTTCTTTTTCTATTTGTTGTTCATCTGCTGTGCTTGGCTAACAAGAGTTGCTTTTGTTAAGAATTTTTGCTGCAATACATTTACAGATCAGATGTCATCTAATTCCTTAACTCAAATATCTCTTAGGTTTATCAGGATCTCTTTTTACCTTATCAGGTTAAATCTGGAGTGATTTTTCATGAAGACTGCAGTTATAAGTAATTCTATGCTCATAAAACAGGTCTGTTATGTCTTATAACATTGCTAAAGGAATAGCTTAAAGCTTACAGGACTTGGGGGCTTATCACTTTCCCTAACAGTCACTGCTTGCACCTTCAGCCAAAGGGGTGAATTGAAATGAAATTATCCTGCTGGGTTCAGCCGACAGCCACAGCTTTCTCTAGGAAGCAAACGGTGACCCAGGTGAGAGGTTTAAGACACGGGGCTATGATGCAGGCAGCTATAGATGTGGGGCCAGGGGGCAGAAGACCCCCTCTTCACCAGCACGACCCGGGATTCACTCAACGCAAGATGCACACAGCCTGTGCATGTAGAGATGCAAGCACACTTGGAAGCACCACACAGCCACACGTACGGAAGCCCTGAGCCTGAGGACCTGTGCCTGCACTTTCAGAGGATCAGAAAGACACACAGAGAAATACCCACAAGAACTGGCAAAAATTAGCCAAAAAAATTTGTCATGGAAAAATCTGGGAAGAAAAATTTTCCAGTTTTGGCTTTGGGGTTTACTTGGATCAGGCTGTTTTTTAATACAGCGCACTTGGGCCTTTTGAGAAAAAAAAACACTTGCATGTTTAAAAAGCAATAAAGAAATAAAAACATTTACATTTCCAAAGCAAAGCCATTTTTCAGCCCCAAAGTTGTCTGACTGAAAAATATTATGCGTATCTTTATTCCCCTCTCCCCAAGTGAAAGAAAGAGTGGCCGCCTGCAGAGACCTCTCCCTTTGACTCTGGGTTGGCACAGGAAGGAGGGTCTGAATGGGAACGGATATGGGCATGAGTAAAAACAATAACATGAAAAAAGAGATGTTTAGTCAGGGGAGGAGGCTGGAGAGTATTTTAGAAGTACTGCTGCATACTTCCCTGTTCTCATTCTTCCTTATGCATCCATTATTGACCACTGACCAAACGAACTGGCCCCAAGCAGCTGTTCCCATACTCTTATTTATAAGTGGTTCTGCCACCTGTACAGAAAACAACTGACTCCACTGTAAAGGCTACGTGGATTTCTATCTGATGCTTTACCCCTCCTTCAAATGTCCCATGGAGAAGTATTAGGCGACAAAGCCCAAGGCATCAGAAGTTTCAACACAGACACACACAGATGCAGCATCATTGATTTTTGTGTCACAGGTACATAAAGCCATTGCCAACAGAACAGAAATGAAGACACCACCTCCCCCAGGCCCTCCTCCCAGAACCATCAATCTTCAGCCACATGCCACGGGATCACCACATGTCCTTGCTCCTTCTTCCCCTTGCCTGCTTGCCTCTCCAGCACAGGAATGCCAAGAGTGAGGCTGTACAAGAGTTGACAGCCCACATAGCATGCTAATTTTGAATGACGGTAGTACCTAGACATGACTCCACAGGTGACAGTACATTCAAAAATGGATTTAGAAGGTATCGTAGGCAAGCCATCACTGTCTATGACATTAAACACAGTGTTAGTTTTAATTGCCCTGAGTTCCCTTTATCATTTCTCCTTGGTTTCTCTTCATAAAGTTCTAAGACAGGTTTTTAATTTACAGCTCGAGATGGAATTTGTTCTTGAAGATCCTATTTTTTGCTGTTAACTAAAAAATCTATTTGAAACTTTGCACAAAATTTAATAAGAAAGTGGATCTCATAGGTTTGCACTAAGAGAGAGCTTGGTTAATGGATAATTTTAATCCACTGTTCCTGTGTCACTATGAAATTGTTTGTTGTACTCGCAACTGAAAAACACCCTCTGAACAAAAGTAATAAAGTATTTCACATTATGATTCAGATGTAGAATATCTCACAGCAGCTAGGAAATTCAAAGCTAAAGCATGTAGTATTATGTACTCCACTTTTTTACCTGTAAGTGCGCACTTATCACTCCCACATACTATACACCCTCACCCATGTGCCAAAAAGCAGCCTGTGTCTCTCTGTGGATGCCCATACTTCTAGGCGCTACAAACATCCATGGGACTCTAGCAAGGAACGTAGTGGCTGAAGAAGAGCAAGAGGAACTAAGTTTGTAAGACCTGAGCCAACGAGAATGGCAGCTGTTATTTGGTTAGTTGCGTAGTTAAGTTGTATAAGCAGCAGATCTTTTTCCAGCTTAACATAACTATGTACTTGCAGAAGTTATTGTTGTTGTTTTAAATTGTCTATGTATGTCTGTAATACTATTAGCAGGATAGCTCCAGTCTTTTAAAAGGAAATTAAGATTGTGAAATATTGTGTGGCTGTAGGAGTGAATATACTGTTGTTCTACAACTGGAACTCACAGAAAAGAGTTCAAGAAGGGCGAAGTTTACTATTTTATATTTAAATTCTTAGTGGAAATATACAAGCATCCCAATGGAGGTGTCTTGATTTGCATCAGATGGTGATATGACTCTAAAATTATTAGAGTCATAAAATATTCTGATATTTAGGACTTTTACAAATCTTCATGACAGAGCCCAGATTAAGCGTTATAATTTTGTGAATTGCTTCTGATCATATTTTAATCAGTATAAATGTTTCAAAGTATTCTAAAAGAAAAACATAATCACTTGTTCCCATTTAAAAGTCATTTAGGATACAAGTTTAATAAAGTTATCACCACTGGAAAGCAATTTCACTATTTCTGACTGAGTATATAGAGTAACAACAGAATTGATAGTGGAGACATCAACGTGTGAGCTGTCTGTTCTTGATTTATCAGGTTTTTGTTTGGATTACAGTGTTTGAATGTCATGACCGAAAGGAACAATTCTGACACAAATTCCCAGCAAACTCTGCCTGATTCCTTCCATCAGCTACCAGACTCCACATTTAGCTCGTATCCACTAGTTTAAGGTGGTGGGAATAGCTGCCTCAGGTCAAGCAGGTTGGTTTGTTTATTCCTCTTTTCTACAATCTGTTAAATGAGTCCAGCTTCTTCAAAATAACAGCTGAATGAGCTACTGGTTTTTAAAGCTGCTGTAGTATTGTACTCAGAAGGAAGAAGGTCAGTCATTAATGGCTATCAGACTCAAAAAAAAAAAAAAGTTTAGAGTGATAATTTTGATAGAAACTAAAGCAGCTTTCTGGCACAAGAAAGAAGAAGTTTTTTGGGAAATGTGAACAGGGCACTAGGGCACTAGTTAAACCACATGCAAGACACTTATGCACGTGCTCTTCCAGAGATTAGGTGAGGTGTTTTAATGAAGTGCAGTTTTGAATACTCCAAATCTTCCAAGAGATGGGTGGAACTGGAAAAGTATTCAGTTCAAACCTGTACAGGCAGAGGGAAGAAAAGACCACTTTATACCAAATGAATGGAGCACATTTTATAGCTCCTTTACAGTTTCAGTTGATAATTATAATGAGTTTGCAGTGTTCAAGACAATCAAAGACCTCTGCAACTTGTAATCAGTCCAGATGAATATTTTTCTCGGTGTGCACTTGGACAATCTGCTTGTACCCCACCTGTCTATTCCTTTCATGTACTATATAGTTTACATATAAGATAATTTCCCTAATCCCATCTGTATATTTTTACTGTAAACTCTCTCCTACATAAAGACCACCTATACCTTGCCAACCACACTTTCATGAGCTGTTTCTTAAAGAAAGAAAAAAAAACCTGTTTATCTTGTGTAAGTCTGTAAGCGTAGCTGTACATGTGTTTTCCAACCTGTGAAAGCCTGAAGGCAGCACACCACTGTACAGGTGTAATTAAGAAGGTGTCCTTTCCCTTCAATGGAAAACTGACACTTTGCAAAGCTTCAATGCTCATTTGCTTCTTTTTCCAGCTTTTAAAACTGCAATCCTGGGAGACTGAGTTGTCTGAATAGCAGGAAGGAAAACATGATCTTTTTAACTCTCCCAGTCATTGGCCTGGGTCCAGGTATGGCCAGCAGTAATCCAAAGCCACCTAGTAGCTGTTTAGAAATCTGTGTGCCATGAATTAATGGCCACTTGCCAGGCACTGATTAGGCATTGCTCAGCAATGGTCTCTGAAGGACACAGTGATGGCACATTGATGAGGAAACGCAAGAAGCTTGTTCAACTGCAGGACCTGCTCTGTGGATAAACAGAGGACTTCACACTCACAGCCTTGAAGTTTGGATCTTCTCACAAGCAGGCATTTTTTCAGATGTGGTAGTCGGTGTCAGCATTTGCATTTTTACCACTTCTGCCAAAATATTTGACTCCTCTGTTATCTCGCATATGGATCAGAGTGAGTTTAAAGGCACACTTGTGATCCACCCACAGCACAGGC
This sequence comes from Phalacrocorax aristotelis, assembly GCF_949628215.1. Classification (NCBI taxonomy): domain Eukaryota; kingdom Metazoa; phylum Chordata; class Aves; order Suliformes; family Phalacrocoracidae; genus Phalacrocorax; species Phalacrocorax aristotelis. The sequence continues at coordinate 104,575,137 of NC_134276.1, read as the reverse complement.
CTTCCAGCACTATCCCAGTGCTGAGTGTAACTCTAACTTGGCTTCTGAATTAGATGAAACAGGCACACATTTCAACCTATTTCCAGTCTAAGGATACACGCGTGTGCCATTTGACTCGCTCGGTAATGCTAATGTCGACACAGCCGGCCCACCCCGGGTGAGGCAGGGGGGCACATTCATCTCCCTGAAAGTACTGACAGGAAGCTGAGGCATGAAGAAATTAAGCCCTGGACCCACAGAGACTCCAACGCAAATGGTCGTTAGGTGCCTTCTACTTGTGACAAGCTAGCCTGAGGTTTTTTCCACACCTCGCACCCTGGCTTTAGCCATGTTCCTGTCCCCAGCTGCTCTCCCTCTCCCCTTGCCACCTGGACAGGTCTGCCAGAATAACTCTATGTATAAACTCCTCCCCATGCAGTTCATGAAAAACAGTAAGGGCTAGCAAAGGCTTGCTGTTTACAGCACTGAAAAGCAAGGAAATCAACTCAGAGAGCGGTTATCCTGGCAGAGCAGAGGTGATGGTAATCACTGATGGAGGGTACAAGGGGCTGCAGGGGGAGGCACGGCTCCTGGGAGGGACACCTCTCACTCAGCAAGACTACCCCCAGCACCTGCTCTGGACTGAGAAAAGCAGAGACAATCTGCAGCAGGGCAATAAAGCAACCCCAGCCTCCACCCTGCCTCCTTCATCTGCACGGAGGTCTACCAAGAAATACCTTTGATGTCTGTGGGTGAAGCCGCCACTGCAAATCCTGCAGCAAGCCCAGCTGTTGAGGGCTTTCCTTTCCTCCTTTGCCCTCCTCCCAGGATACCCTGGCACTTGGAGCTTCTCCCAGGCACCAGCCTCACACCCCAGGGTCACAGAGGAGAATGTGGAAGAACACGGGACATGATCCTGGCTCTCCTAAGGCCCAGGCTGATGTCCCCCCTTCTGCTCGTAACAGTTAGAGACAGTGGAGAAATCTACTGATCTGCTGCTAATCTCAGAAGAGGCTCTTCCAAACCACACGATACTGGCTCTCACTTCACAAAAATCTTCCAGCCCAGCAAAAGTGAGGCTTCTCTGAGCACCATTTACAGTCACAAACCATGCGGTTTCTTGGAGGTGGAGGCATAGTCAAACACTTGGCTCAGAACGCTGCGTTTCTGGTCTTCCCAAGCACTCGCAGTAAGCTCCTTGGGAAACGGAGAGCACCCAGCACTAATGATGTAACCGTGCTGGCCGAGGGGGATATGCACATGCACAAAATCTTTTATAGGGTGTGCGGATTCTACCCTGTAGCTTCTTATGCTTTTATGTCAAACATGGCAGCTATGACCTTCTCCCTGCTTGCAGTAGCAAAACATCAGAAGTCACACACAGCATGTGTATTTATCTCTTGCTGCCAGTCTCATTAGAAACAAATAATAAGTATTCCAAGACTTCGCAGTCCCTGCAACCTCTCTCCAACAGCCTTGCTCTCTGTCACAGCTCGAGCAAACTGCCCTGCTCAAAGGTCGCAGAAGGAAGCCTGTGAAAGAACTGGAATTCAAATCCAGGTCTCTTAAATCCCGAACTGACCATAATTCTATAATTAATTTATTCTACATAGCAAAAATGTTATGCATCTTATTTTATTATTTGGAAGTAGGGCCTTCTGGTTTTTGTATTTCATCATAGGCATCAGTTCCATAAATACTTTCTGCATGTGAGTAATCCTACGCAGTGTCTGAAGTCAGACTACTAAAACACATGTCTGCAAGATCAGGCCCTAGATTTCTTTTCAGTCATTCTTGTAAGAAATGATTTCGCTTTGAACAGCTAAGCCACATCTCAAAAGGTTTTTAGGAGGAAACACAGAGGTTTGACAGAGCCTGCCCTCTCTTCTTTTCAAAGTCTTCCAACATGTACAGTTAAAGCAATGGCATAATTGCCCGGCAGAAACTGAATGAAAATCATCAGAAACACAAATGTATGGATCAGTGATATCAAAAAAGACTAATTAAAAAAATTAAATTCCTTTTTGCTTCTGCTCCTAAACTATATCACTCTTTTCAGCTGTTACCATTTGTTACACTTACTGGACTAGGCTTAGAAGGAGGACTGTCATGGGAAGGCAAATTACCTGCAATCCAATCAACAGAGTGAGGACACAGTAACAGCAAGGCTGATTATGGCAGAAAGTTTTATCATAAATAACAAAAGGTGAATAACTTAGATACAAAACAGCAAACTGGATCAAAACAGAGCAATTGCTGAGATGGTTTCACATCTAGCCATCCACAGTCCTGTACTGCCATCTGCAGCCTTCTGGTCATAGTTGGATTTCTAAATTGTCAGGCTCACATCGACCTTAGCAACTGCATGGTCCCTGTAAACATTAGGCGTGTTCAGTGGCAGGCAGATGGTTTTTTCCACAAATATTATATTAAAATAATCAAAATATTCTTCTTTTTCAGGATGTTTGTTCTTTTTCCAGCCTTTTTTTATTTTCTATTTTAGCTCACTTCTCTGCTGTCTTTGCTAATTGAAGTTGAATGTCAGACCGAAAGTTCAACACATTTTATATTCAAGAAAGTTTTTAACATGCTGATAAAGAGCAGTGTTTTAGGAATTGCACAGAATGTCTTTGCTACATACAGAAATTGTTTTTTAATTTGTGTTGTTATAGTTACAGCATTGAGTTTTAATTAGAGCTCAGGCATGCTGCTGGAAGCTCAGGGGGGATACTGGCTGTTAGAGAGGTAAGATGCCATATATTATCAGCAGTATCTCACCTCCAGGTAAGGCAGCAGCTCTGATCTCTCACTGTGTTAATAAGTTAGCAGGGTAAGGACCCATGAGCTGCAGTCCTGCATGGATGTCTTTCCTGAGCTGCCACACACGAAGCTCCTGGCCCTGCCTCTGCCCGGCTGCTTGTTATTTAAAATCCACTCATGTGCTGCCTTGGAAACTCATGCATCTCGCGCTAACCCCAGCTCTACAGCAATTTTTCAAAGTAAATTGTTTCAATATTGCTAGTATCATATAAGGATTTGGTAGGCTTTGATCTGAAATAAAGAATGAGCCTGAAAAGATCCATAATCTCAAGAAATTTATTTAGATTGATTGTCATGTTCTGAAAGATTTAGCACTGTCTCAATAGCAGTGCATGGGACAGATTCTGCCTTCTGGGCAACTGTAGCTACAGCCCTCGTGATGCAAATGGGGAGCAGCTACTTGGTCAGCTTTATCTTAAGAGCCAAATGCTTCTCCCAGTGCCTGTTCAAATCACAGTGCTTAGTACTAGACCCAGGAGTCTCTTAGGAGGCAGGGGTTGAGCTAGAGGCGTATCTCACGTGGGCGCATGGCCAGAAAAACCATCACATCAAGGAAACTGGCAAGAAGAATTCCAAAACTGGGATCTAGCCCCATAGCTGATGAGGTTGAGCACCCTGAACTGGACACCTGCAGTTCCACAGAAGCCAATGACACACAAAAAAAAAATTTAATTGCTGGAGCAAAGGTCTTAGGGAATGCATGTGGAAATTTAAACTGTACCACAGTTAAATTAAACATAACTTTACCAAAGGCATCAAATAGGGAAACAGGGAGAGAAAGTGACCCATGACTTCTCTAATACATAATGCTCTTACCGCACAAACTGCTTCAAGGAAATGGTATGTAATAGTACAACTAATCCCTACTGCCAATATGTGTCCTTGCAAGTGTTAGTAAAGCAAAATAGCAGCCAAAACATAAAGATCAAGGACACATCAATATTAAGAACTCTTTTAAAAAGAGGTAAATTATACTCCTTGACACTGTTTTTTGTTTTCAATATATTGTTTATGTGAAGGAGTCACTGCATAGAGAAAGGAGATTTACACCTATAAGGGAAAAAGTGCAGGACAAATTGTAGAGGTAAATGAAGAGATTATATTACCAGAGATATTAGAGTTAAAAAGTCAGACCGAATCAGTGTGCAGGACTGTGGTTGAATTTTCATGTAGCCAGACTGACATCTTGTGGTTGTGCAGAACATTTAAACATGCACCTGGGGGGAATTAACTTGTAAATTGTTACAGCATGGTAAGATATATCCTTTTTTTCAGCAGAACAGTATGTGGCTCCCCCAGTGTATTAGTAGTTGCAATCACAGAGTTTATATATAAACTTTAATTTCAGTTTCTGCTTTTGCATGTACTTGCTAGCCCTGTCTCCTTTTGTAAGTCTCAGTCTAACGATAAAGCTGCATTTAAACCAGTCACTCAAAAAATTGTTTAATAGTAAAAATTGTAAAATTGGCCCAGCATCCAGGAAATTTTTCAGGTTACTAGTAAATGTGTGTCCTTGTTACTTTTTGTCATTTTTAATGTCAGGGTGAAAGTTTATGAAACATAAAAATGGCCCTTTTTGATCAGCTGACAGATACTCTTCCATCAGTATCTAGTGACCAGCAGGAACTGCTCATGGAAGAATATGAATATAGTTTGGCCCAAATAAAATTGGAAGATCTGACTAATCTTCACTTCTCCAATCTTAATGAGACACTATCCTCACACCACCCTGACTGCCAAGAACATTAGCTCTTTTCTCTTTTTCAGCCTATAAGGCAAAGACAGTGGGGAGATCAAGGATGATGTTGGAGCAAACACAAGGAAGGATTGCTGAGGATCTGTGTGAGAAAGGCTAGATAAAAGAGTATGTGCAAGGACAGTTGAAGGGCACATCCACACTGTCCCATGGTAGCTGGCACAGATCTTCAAGCTACTGGCAGCCTAGTCAGCAGCACGCAAAGCCTCCTAATACTACTGACTTCAGGGCTGGGGAGCCTAGGCACAGTGCTGAGCTCGCCTGGCTGCTCAGCTCTGGGCTTGGAGCTATGCCCTCTCCAGTCAGCCACGCAATACCAGGGAGGCTTAAGACAAGCTCTGCGATCTTTGCACCACACTCCTCTTCATGGTGTAGACGTACTCCAAGCCATCATTACAGGTCAAGCCCAGTAGCCCTCTTCAAGGGGAAGGGGCAAGGAAGATTTAGGAGGTGTGTTTACATAAAACAGGGTGAAAATGGAAAGCAAGGAAGGCAAAACCTACCGGAAGAAAAGCCAGCCATCCTTTCCTCCTTGCTTTTCATGGCTCCATGGAGAAAAAAGAAGCTCTCAGGGCCACAGAGCTGAGTTAAAGCTCTGCACTGACACTCAACACCACACTGAATATCCCTTGTACCTGCAGTGGGAACTCTTACAGAAATGGAGAAAAACTGGGCCTCCTTGTTATGAATAGTTTGCAGTTCCTAATACCATAAATACTGTGTACTTTAGGAAAGGCTCCTCCAGAGAACGATTCAAAGCAAGAGTATACCTAAAGCTGTGAAGTATCCAGAGCCATCAGCTCCCTCTATCTCCACGCAGGATGCAAAAGGAGCTGAGAAAGACCTGTCTCTTAACCCAGGGCACTTGGGTAACTGCCCTGAACTAAGGGGCAAATGTCCCAACAGCACTTGCAAAACTGTGTAGGCCTGGCTGCCAGGCAAGTGCCTCCAATGCACATGCTCAGGAATCCCCCGCACCCAGGAGCTGGAAGCTTGGTGTGGGTGTAGCCCCCTGATGACAAGGGGCACAAGCAGAATGCTCTGCCAATAAAAGCTGGATTTTTCTCCTCTTCATTTTTAACATGAGAGAATAGAAAAGGAGGAATTAATGTCACCGTGCTGAGAGGTATTTCTGAGGGCAGAGTGGAGCCACATGCCCAAGTAGATCAAATTACTTTGGCTGAAGTTACAGAGAAGCAGCAGCCCGAGCTGGCCTTGAGCAATAAACTCAGCCGAGCCTCTCCCACACAGCTCCACTCATGTACCTCAAACACAGCCTGGATGCAATGTCCTTTCTGTCCCAGCTGGGTTCTGCTTTTCATCAACAGCTGACATTCACACCAAATTGTAGCATTTAATATTTATCCCTAAACGCATAAAGCCTGCTAATAAAAACGGACTGGGAACTATTTGGTTACAGTTACTAAGGCACCAGTAGGCAAGAGTGGGAGTTCACATCTCTGAGCCTCAGGCTATTCCCATCCTTGTCAGCATAATGCTCCCAAGCCATTTCTCGGCTGCTTTGCACTTTAAACAAACTCTGTCTCTAAAATGTCTAAAATCCTCTCACAGGAAGGGCAAACAGTGCTCCCTCAACATATTCCCTTTTTTTTTTTCACAAGGTGATTCCACCTTCTGGCCCTGAAAGGGGGCAAATATTTAAAAGCAGGGTATTTTAAAGAGGAGGTGGAGGGCTGTGGGGGTAAGGGGAACCATGTCTGTGTGAGTTCTCCCAGCTCTGACCCTCCGTTTCCACTGCATGTGAGACCATGCTGGTCAGGCACTTGTTTTCCCACTGCCTTTAAAACCAGGTATGCTAGAGGGAAGAAGACTAGCTCATTCCATTTCTTATTTCCCATTTTTCTGGATAACAGGCCCTTAAAATACAACCATTGTCTAAAGACTGAGAGATTTGCCTGTCGTTATTGCTAGGCAGCGGGCAGTGTTTGCAACACAGACGCCCGCATAGATGGGAAGTGTCCAGTCTTCCAGTCAGTCAAGTCAACACATTTCATGACTGGCAACAACCACAGAAAATAATTATGAACAGTGGCAATGTAATTAATAACTAATTTCAGGACTATTTGGTTCCAGTAATGGCAGCTGGCACGCAGGTACGTGGTTACACAAATCCTCCCCGCAGGCCTTCACAGCTCACCGTATCCAGAGGTATCAAATGACTGCAGACAGCATCAGCTCATCATTAACTATGGTTGCAAGAAATTCTTGAGACATTAACCAAGTCTAGGGATGTATGTATCATGTGTATCAAGATCCCTAAACTTCTTTAAAACCAGAGCAGCCATCCCAGCCACAGCTGTCAGCACCAGTGCTGCTGAAGCCAAGACCAGGTCACACACATGACACTTCATACTAGGGCTTGAAGCTGCATAAGTCAGTTTTAAATGGGATAAATACTCTTGAAGTACTATTGAAGCTGCTAGGAACTATGGATGTAACCACAGCAAGGGTGAGGCAATACCTTTTGTTAGACCAATTGATAAAACTGGAATAAACAGGCAAGATATGAGGCATTCTAGCTGAGACCCTTCTGAGCCAAAAAGGGCTTGTGTACCCCAAAGTTTGCCCAGTGTTTCCCATGTGTATAAGCTAGCCCAGCAGAGAACCATACTTCTCCCTAGAAGCCTTCCCTCGTTTAGGGGGGACCATCACAGCAACACGATTACTGCTAGTGGCGCCAACACAACTCCAGACCTTCGCTGGATCTGAAAATCCAGACAAGCTGGCAGACACACAAACTGTTTTTCAGAACGATGACTATGAAGAAGGCTTCTGACCGTCTTCCTTTTGCAGTGTTTTCAGTTACTGTAACAGGGAATAGGACCTCTCACCACAGGCACCATCTTGCCTAACTAGGCCAGTTTGTGGTAAAGCTTTGTCTTCTTCAGCTCCCTTGATAAATATTACAGCACCATGTGGTAGAGATCATCTTTTTTAACTGTCCAAACCCATACTATAATTATTTGCAAAAAGACAATGCTATTGAGAACTGGCCTCATCTGCAAAGTTAGTGCCTGTACCTTCTCCAGGAGGCAAAACAGTCCAAAGAAGAGGACAAAGCCTGGTAAATCTGAATTTGGCAAATGCTGAATCTCAGGGATTCATGAAGATGTTTAAATAGGCTTTGCAGGCTCTGAGAAGTAAGCTCATGGCTGCTGTGTCTAATACTTGTCATATCTAATTATTGTACAGTATTGCACAATTGCCTAAGTGAATTACCTGTTTCCTTTGAGATACCATGAGCTGTATTGGTCAGCCTAAGGGACAGCATGCTGGATTTTTGATCTATGAATCATCTGACCAGGTGAGGCTATCCTCTCTCCCGTACTATAAATGTGCAGAGATTTTGTCTCATATGGACTTGCAGACTTAACCTCACGTTGGCTCTGGACAAGCAAAGGGGCAAAATGAGGATCTTCAGCTTCCTCCAGCATCAAAATACTATGTATTCTTGGGGAGATCCACCAACAGTCAGCATCACCCCTGTGCAGCTGAAGGAAATCCTTTCAGGGCTGTATTCTTTACAAGCAAAGCTCCAGGGGTCAGACCCAGCCTCCTCTGTGCTCCCCAGGTGAATGCCATTGGTATTTATTGGAGAAGGTTTTCAGCAGTATACACATGGAGTTAATTATGCAGCCCGCGTTGCCGTTAATGACAGCCAAGCACCTAATCCTCCACATGCAGCACACTGAAAACATTATCCTGTGAAACTGCAACTTCACAGTTATTGTACTTCAGTTTATGTACTTTCCCTTATGCTGCGCTGAATGGATTTTCATTCTGTGTCCAGGAGCATTCCAGTCCCTCCAGTAGCAAACAATAAATGAATCTTAGGAGGCTCTGGTGTACTTAGAAGGCTCTGGTGAACCTATCAAAAGAGGCAATTTATTTCTGAACTTGGCAGTAGGCACAGCATGCCTTGTAAATGTCAATTTGTGTATGTGTGAGCATCTGACACTACTCAGCAGCACATGGCTGGGGCCAAGAATTTGACTGATTCTGGCTGATTTGCAAGCCTAAAAATATTCTCTTTTATCAATATCCATTTTTTTGTGCTTATTTGCATGCTAAGAAAACTCTAAGCAGGCGGTGGTTTCATGGATCAATCCACAACAGCTCTGTGGAGATCAAGTACGTGATGACCTGCCATAAACTATGTGATGACACAGTTAGAACCATTGCATAAGAAGTGGCCCTTATATAGTCATACTTTGATTTTCACTGTTTGTCTGTTCTAATCCTGCAGGAATCAGAGACATTTTAATCTCCTTTATTGTCTTGCATTCATTTATATGCAGTGCCCAAAGGCCTCTGGCAAGCAGAGAGAGGGCTATATAAGTCAAACGCATTGTTACTACTACTGTAGCTCCTACCATGGGCCCAATTCTCTTCCCATTGACGTCAATGGCAAATCTTCCAATAATTTCAGTGAGAGCTAGATTAAGCCAAAAATCTATGATCACACCCTGTTATGTTTTATACCAACAGTACTGTGCGCTTCAGCTGAAAACTCTAGTATTTGTTACAGTATGGGAAACACAGGGGACTCTAAGCGAGGTTTTGATGATGAATGAGTGTATTTACATGGCAAGCTGCTCAGTTTGTCATTGGAACATGACAAAGGTGGGTGCCAAAATAAAATGCTCAGAAATACCAAGAAAAAATTCAAATTTTTATGTTTTCCTAGAACAACTCAGGAGAGTTATGTGGGTTTAGATGACAGTTTTGAACATCAAGAATTAGCCTCATAATACCACACTGTGATAAAGCACTAGAGTTCTCAAATGACACTATAGGTTTACAGGTTGGGTGTCTTATTTTTTCCATTTCATCAATCCTCTTAATTTGCTGACTCTTGGTACTGCCCTATCACTTTCAGTTTCACCCACTGAGCCCCTTCATTTCTCTCTTTAGTGTTCAATTTCCCCCCTTTCCCTAGTCTTCTCACCCTTTTTCCTTCATTTTCATACTCTCATCTCCTCACTGCTTTCCTTCTGTGTTTGCTGCCTCTCTGTGTTGCGAAGGAACTTAGCCACTTACAGACACCCAGCCCTTCACACCGCAAAGCTTTTTCTCTCTATTGCCAACTTTTGTCCTTTTTGAAGACCAAAACCACATACTGCTTCTAACTCCTAATTTCAGGACTGCTACCCTCCCCATCTTCTTGATTCAGCTTTTGTTCCTCTTCCTTAGCACTTCACTGTGTCCCCCTAAACTCATTGTTTTTCACAGTCACATTTTCTGACATGAAAGTTCAATCTGAATTGCCTGATGGACTCTGAAGCCCATAAAGCTATACTGACACCATTGATCTCTCTTGAAATCCAAAGAATAGGTCTAAACAAGCTGGGTGGAAACCCAGCTAAAACCTCAAAATATGACAGTTAATTAACAGCTCAAAACCAAACCAACATTCAGTCACAAATGGCATTCCTCGGGGGTTGATATGGGGTCCAATACTGCTCAACATATTTTTCAGTGACCTGGATAATGGGCCTGAATGCCCACACCAAATTTGTGGATTATACCAAACTGGGAAAAGAGATACTCTGGAAGGAGATGAGCCACCACACAGAGACACCCCAACAGGCTGGAAGACTGAGCCAACAAGATTGCCGTTTAATATGAGGTTAAAACAATAAATGTTTGTGGTTTAATGAAGACAAATGTAAAGTCCTGCAGCTGGATGGAATAATCCCAAACAACAGCACAGGCTGGAACTGGCTGGCTGGGGAGCAGCTCTGCTGAAAAGGCCCTGAGGGTCTGGGCAGACAGCAGGCTAAGCATGGGCCAGTGGTCTGCCCTGACAGCAAAGAAGGCAAACTGTGTCCTGGGCTGCATCAGCAAAAGTACAGCCAGCAAATCAAGAGATGTGATTACTCCTCTCTACTTGGCACTTGTCAGGCCACACCTGGACTATTTCACCCAGTTCTGCTTTGTCTCTGCTCAAAAGAGACATTGAAAAATTGGAGACAGCCTGGTGAAGCGAGTGCTGGAGAACTTGATGCAGAAGGAAAGGTTGAAGGAGTTGAGTTTTTCAGCCAAGAGAAGGCCCATGGGGAATCTAATCATGGTCTTCTAACAGCCAAAAAGTAGTTTTATAGAGGTAAACAGAAGTATTGTCTTCACAGGGATGCACAGCAACAGGACAAGAGGAAATGGGCACAAGTCACTACTGGGTAAATGCTGTCTAGATATAAGGAAAAAAAATATCCGCTCTGAGAACAATGCAGCATTAGAAATGGTTGCTCAGAGAAGTGGTGGAATCTCCTTCACTGGGAATACTCCAGATTTGGCTTGACAGGGCCCTGGATAACCAAACCTAATGTCCTGCTTTCAAAAGAGGGACAGATGATGTCAAGAGGTCCCTTCCAATCTCAGCTTTTCTGTGATTCTATGAAAGCACAGGGGAAGAGGCATGTGTCAAATTCTTCTCTCAAAATGGCTTAGAAGTTTTAAGAACAAGGCATGCAGGTGATGAGATAGACATAGGACAGGTTCAGCAGGTGAAAGTAGTTGAAAGTGGATGAGAAAGTACACATGAAGGGCAATGATCTTTGCAGGCTCTCCTCCCTGATGAAAGCAGAGCTGACCTCTGAAAGGAATAGATGAAAAATGGGTGAGCTGTTTTTCACCTTGCCAGAGTGCCCAGGAAATTCATCCATGGAGCAAGACACCGCAGTGGTAGATGTTGCACAAGTGATGGTTCGTATCTGAAAGAATAAGTATAAGCCAGGAGATAAATGAGACTTACAGACTCTCTGGAGAGTGCCAGAGACTAATACAGTATTAGTCAACGTGACAGCACTGGTTGGGAACCAGCTCTGGGAAACGGCAGCTGAACAGTTGAGGGCCGGGATGTGAAGTCTTCAGTCAGTAGCATGTACCACTGTATGCAAACTGAAGACGTCACACTCTCTGGAAGCTGTTGAGCTAAGCTGCCGACAGCCTTTCAGCTCTCACTGTGCTGCTGAAAACTTTCTGGAGCCTGTGGTGATGAAGGCCTGAAGTTTCATCTCTGGTGGCCCTGAGACATCCCTACTACCTTAGAGCCAGTACAGTCATCTTGTGGATAATACATGGGTGTGGGTTAGTGGGGGCCATTTGCTGAAATTTCTAGAGCAGCAAGTGGGATTTGGGGGGGGGGGGGGGGCAGGGGTGGGGAGGAGCTGGTGTCCTACCTAAGAAATGTGCACTGGTGTTCAAGTTGTGTGAAATGCTATTCTTTAGGCTTTATTTTGTACTCTTTTACTGATGGAGTTGTGTCTGATTCATGCTCTTTTTTCTTCTCTGTTTTTCTTTTTTTTTTAATTCCTGAAAGGTCTGAGATCTGTCCACACATCAGAAGAAAAGTCAGGCTGCAAGGCAGGGAAAAGGGAAATTGTGTGATTAGTGGTACCTCAGCACACCCACAGGCTCCACATGGCTCTGCTCCTCACCACAGTCCTTCAAGGGATAACTTCAGCAAGTAAACTAAGTCTACAAAAATGTCGTTTGCATCAAGAGATTTCAGATTGCTGATCAATGAGGACTAGGACTATGTCTCATTTGTTGTGTTCAAACACCAAGAGTGCAAAGTGTAGGGGACAGTCGACAAGGCATAGGCACATCCCATACCCCGTTTTCCGAACAGACTGCTCTATTTGTGCCACTAAGGAGAACTTATGTCCCTCAAGAAGGAGCTGCAGGATCTGCCTTCACATGTGCTAAAACACTTCTGCAAATGTTGGCAGAAGGTCTAATGACACCATTAGTGCAAGTCAGTGTTAAGTCCAGGCAGACTGCTCTTCTTAACTTTGTCTTGTTGCTGTGATATGGCTCTTCTGAAATAATCATGCAACATCCACCAACACTGAACAACACAAACTGATCACCCCTGAGGTATTTCCAAAAGCCTGAGGTTTCAGAAAACACTCCACTTAGGATACCATACAACGTCCCTTGCTTTTAAATGAACCGCCAAGCATAACTTACTGCACCAATGGCCCAGAAATAATCTGTGGGCTTTGAGAAGTGGCATCCTCCAGCTAAAGAAAAATGACAATACCCTCATAGACTAACCTGCTGGCTGGAAGAGAACACTTTCAGTACAAACAGCTTCAAAACACTGTGATATTGAATTTCTCAATTTGTGCATGATCATCATCATGCTTTTAACAGGTCCTTCTGGAAAACTCAACAGAATAAAGATTATTTGGCCTTACGCAGGTATATAACAAGATTAGCAAGCCTAGTTATTGCAATCCATTTAAGACATGTTTACCCCAAATATTGCTTGTGCTTGTTTTCATTACTTCTCTGAGTAGCAGGGAAGAGAATCACAAAAGATTTTAAGTGACTTGCTTAAGTGAAATTACAGCAAAGAGGACTTGAACCTTCTTGAGTCCTACGCTACCTGTCCGATGGACCACCCTACCTTAGCCTCTGAATTATACATGATGTCAACTCGAGCACATAACAAGAGTCACTTCCTGCTCTGGAAAGCAGATCTGTAAAATTAATATATTTCTGCTGATATTAAGAGTCATATCAATTTTTTTCATCCTGAAGTTGATATTTATTCTTATTTCTATGCCTTCTAAGAACTGCAAAGTCATGTCCATTAAGGAATAATGAGTAAGACTCTGCTCTGCATCATGTACTGATATGTTTTACTGTTCTGCATCATGCATTAATATGTTCAAAATCCAAGGCCATAATCCTGTCTCTCCAGACAGCCTCTGGAAGACAGGGAATGAAAAAGATTAACTAGAAACAGAATCTGAGAACGTGTGCTTGCATAAATACAATGCAAGACACAGTTTGGCTGGTGGAAAGTTAGTTATGGTGACAATGAAGAAGTCAAGGAGAATGCAGCTTGGATTTCAAGATTAGAAGCCTGCAGAGCTGGCAGGTGGACAAATCTGTCTTGTAAACTCAACAAGATTCCATAAAAGCTGCTGTTACATAGGCATGAATCTATATCATGCCATATTTTCTGTGCTATTGTTCAGAATATGACCTCAGCAGTGTAGAAGGCCCTTCAGTGTGCATTTTGTACTTGCTTTTTTTTTTTTTTCTGGTAAAGAAACAGAGAAAGGAGAAAGAAAAAATCTAATTGCACACGTAGATTTTTAATTTGTCCTTTCAATGCTAGGTAATAAATTCACACTTGCACAGCTGCAGATTTTGGGCCAGAGACTTTCTCCTGCATGGCTGAGCTTTTAGGACAGCAGCACATCTGAAAACCCAGTGCAGATGATAGAAACAGTGGGCAGAGGCGGTGACAATTGCGATTGAATGGGTCATGTACAGCCTTCTTACTGGGACAACAGCAGACTCATGAGAAAGTCAGAAAAATAAACCAGAGTGTTAAAAAAAGGTATAAAAATAATAGGAGAAAGCGCAAGCCTTATCCCCAACTCTGTATTGACCCTGAGAACAGCTTCTCCGTTAGGGGCATTTCAGTTTTATGTCAGTGAGGGCAGGGGACAGGTGGAAGAAATGAATATTTATTTCTGTTAACATGCAAAGTATGTTGATGATATTTATATCCTTTTTCCTTTATGCTCAATGGTAGAAAATGATAGGAAACCAGAATACACACTCTTCAGCTTATGGTAACTGCAAGCAGAATATAAATTGCCATTAACATTAAGTTAGGGGCTTTGTCACAGGATCTTATGGCAGATGCTCTGAGCAAGAGACATTTCGAATTCTCCACAAACAGTCTTGGAGACATGGAGTTCCCAGCTCCCATCCCAAGAGTAAAGATTTGCTGTTTCTACGAGCTAATAAAGTCATAGCATTTTTTCATAAAGATAGCACAGCAATATGGTACATTATGTGGTGGTTTTCTTCTGTGAGGAACCACAAATTGCTACACACTGCAAGTAACCACAAATTGTAAGTACTGCTGCAAGTTCTTACAGTACCAGTAGTTCCTTAGACTAAAGAACACTGAAATGTTGGGTCATATAGGCTCAAAAGCCATCTAACTTTTGAGAAGAAGGAAAAGTAATCATTTGTAGGACACAGCCTACAGACACTTGATGTTTTATTGTACTTTAATCAAAGCCCAATTAGTCACAAGATAAATTTAAACAGACTTCAGCAATAAAATGGTTGTCTCAGGCTTGCCTTACGCAACTGAAGAGCAAAGGAATAATGTTTTTTTTAATGGAAAACATTTTTGTTTGAGTTAAAGAACATTTAGAAAATTAGCTGCCAAATCACACTCTGCAAAGGAAAAATATTTTAATTGGCTTTCACATTTTTCCTGATGAGGCAAATTTGTTATCTTTTCCATCCACGCACCTAAAAACATCCTCTGACTGAGAGGAGTTCTTCAGGTACTGTGTTAGCACTGTCATTATTATTCTTAGTATGATATCTGGACTATTGTGGTAGCTCTATAAAATGTTTTCCTGATGACACACAAATCTTGTCAGCAAATGTACTTTAGTCCACTCTTAGCTGGTGTGTGTAAAGACAAATAACTAGTGAATTATATCTGTGACTTCATTTAATATTCTTGGTAAACTATGTATTATTTCTGTGACTATATGCTGCTCTCGCTCTGTCTCCCACCCTTTACTTTGCACAATTTAGTGATTAATGGTTAAAAAAGACAAAACCTCCACCAGTTTGAACAAATAGCTCTGGGGACTCGATACAGCTGGGCATGATTCCAAATTCAAGGAGGCGCCAGTAAATTAATGAAGAATGTTAGTGATCTGCTCTGGACATGCGAAATCAGGATTTCATCTTGTACAAACTACGCAGGGTCAATCACAGTTGACATTTAGCTCAGGATGTTCCTGGGTATTGGTGACTCACCCAGTCTGATCCAGTGTCTCAGCTTGCTCCTAGGAACCACTATGTCAGTAGGTGGAATACTGAAGTCGACGGTTTTTGAGTCCTCAAGACCAGTAAAAATTCCTAAAGTACATTTTTTCATGAGATGAGATCTGTTAAAGTCTGCTGTGCTGGACAAATTCCAGCTCTGAATAATTTACGCCCATTTAACTGACCTATAAAAAATTAAGTGTATATGGTTTTATTCTTTGCTTCCAGCACTGGGGTTGGATCCAGGAGCTCCAGACAACCAAGAGGCACAGAGACCTACCAACACATCTGCTAAATACTTTTCTGAGAATGAAGGCAAGAGGTATCTCCTGCAGCCTAGGGACAACCAAGTCTCAGTACGTTTGCAATAGTTAG
This sequence comes from Phalacrocorax aristotelis, assembly GCF_949628215.1. Lineage (NCBI taxonomy): Eukaryota > Metazoa > Chordata > Aves > Suliformes > Phalacrocoracidae > Phalacrocorax > Phalacrocorax aristotelis. Next base: position 104,559,359 of record NC_134276.1, on the reverse strand, counting down.
GGATGCCAATTTCTGCAGCCAACAGTGCATCCACAAATGATAGTCAACTGGGTCTCCTGAGTATGGAAAAGGCATGTCTAAAAGTCAATATGATAGAGGTCTATGAAACCATGGTATGACATGGAAGGGTTGCTTCCTCTTCCAGTATAAGAACTATAGGGCACTAAATGAACCTCATAGGATCCAAGTTCTGAGCAAACCAATGGATGTATTTTGTCACTCTGTAGATCTGCTTCCCGTGGGATGCAGATGCTGTGGATGCTAAAATTTTACATGAACCAATGGGAAGCTACAGCAAGTGCACAGGTTAATGGTTTTCTTAATTATACAGAAACCCCATATGATTCAAAAAGCTGGAGGCTGGGAAAATATTAAGTAGAAGTACCGTACATGTAAGCTCTATTCCCATATTCTTCTCCAGCCTCTTTAGGCTCTGTCAGTGGCAGAAAAACTGAGCAAACTTCATCTTTGGCTTGACAGTATTGCTACTGCCATGACTACCACTTCTGTTCTGGAAAAATAAAACACCCTCCTGCAGCTAGTGGTACAAACCAGCTCTGTCCGATTGCAATGGTGAGCGCAAGGTTCAAATTCCTCTCTGCTACCCTACCTTGCTGATCTGAATTTAATAAAACTCCATAAAATCAGAAGCAGATAGTGAGGAATGGTACTAAAAACTTTAATATTATTATTCACCATGAAACATCAAACAGACACTGTAAGAGAGTTTCGTGGGAGCAATGTGATACCTTTCAACTACCTGTTGATCCTGGCATGTAACCTATTTTGCTTTCTATTAGATGGGACACTGATAACACTCTTCACCCATTTGGTAGCAAACATAATTGGATATCTAAACAATTATTGGTACATATACCCACTGCCATTGATTTGCAGCTTGAGGCCTTCAGCAAGACCTGCCACATTGCTTTTTACACATCATTAATAGGTCAATAAAAGCACTTTTTCCAAGTGCAGTGCTGGGTATCATTGTTCTGTGAGAGCTGCTAGCTGCAGCTGCCAAGGGAGTGTTTAGGACGGTAGGTTTTGCCTTTAAAAATGTGCAGCTTAAATACAATGGAAAAGGAAATGCTAAAAGATATTAAAAAATGAGCATTGGCAGTGGTGTATGGAAAGACTAATCAAAGTTTATAGATGCCTTTTATTTGATGTGAAACTGAAACCTCTCCAAATCAAAATCATCATCAGAATTTATTTTTTAAAGAAAAGATACCGTGGTAGGCATCGTTTGCTAGGGCCCCAATTCAGCAAAAAGGCTTTTGCATGTGGTTAGTATGTGTTTGCTGAACTGAATCCTCTGTGCAACACAAGGAAAGCTAATAGTTTGGCATGGGCCATAAGCCCTCTCTTCAGCGGTAGAGATTGCAATAAACTGCAGGCAAAGTCTAAGACACTATTACCTCTGTAGGATACCATCACATGGTTTTTATTCAATCTGTGTCAGATGAACACCTAATTTGCAAAAACAAATCCTCTTCTTTTTTACATATAAGTCAAATACAGAACTGCTTTGTGGTCTTTCATGCAGTGTAAAAGAGATGTAGGCCAGAATACTTGCAGAACTGAAACATAATTCAGAGGCACTGAGGTTCGCCAGAAAACCTTATGACTGGCACTTCCTAAATCAGGTGCTTAATTTTGCAACTTGATGTCTTAGGACTTTTATAAATAACAGGAAATGCTTTAGGGAGCTTATTTAGATGATTTGGACTTTTTGCTTTTTTCATAAGAAATATGAAATATAAGCTGTGTTCTTGTTTCCCAGCAAAAATTCCTGCCTGTGCAGCTACTGCTAAATTCTAGGCCCACTTAGATATACCCTGGTTTCAAAGCTTTTTCACTTATCGATCCTGAAACCATCCGTGTCTCGTTGCACTAATCCTTGCATTATGGCACTGGGCCTGGGAAGCTCAGCACCCTCACAGGGCAACTACAAGAGCAAAATACTGTTTCAGGCTTCTCTGGTGCATGTTCAGCATGCCTTAAGGGGTCTGTACTCTCACCACATCCCTACCGTACTTTGTCTTTTGTAATGAAGTGGCCCACTCCACCTCACCGCAGCAAACGGGCAGCTCTGCTATCACAGCATTGGAGTGAATGCAGTGCAAAATGCAGGCAGAAATAGAGAGAAGAGCAGTATCCAAACGGTGAGAAGAGCAGGTGGTTCTCCAAAGACAGGACAACGAATAACTGAAAACCACAAATGCAAGTATAGTCTTTCCCAGAAGACATAGCTGAAAAAATAACAAACAAAGGACTTTTAGATGAGTTTGAAAGCATGGAGTGAAGCACTTTGTGTTGGAAAATCCTAGTCCATATAATTCCTATTGTGACTTTATGATCTGCTGTTCACAGGTTGTCATTCCCTTGTTTTGGTAGGGTGACAAAAGGCAAGGAGGACAAGGAATAAACCAAGTAGAAAAGGAGCAGGAGTACTGGGGCGGGGGGGGGGGCGGGGGGGAAGTTGCAGAAAGGCTACACCAGTCCAAAGAACAGGGTACGTGTGTGGGACTGCAGACATCAGCAAGCACAGCAGCAAAGGAGGAGCAGATGAGAACCGTTGATGCTGAGGCCCTTATTAGTGAGGTATTAATGACTGAAAAGGACTGTGAGACAGCTGAGCTTTGTTAACTAGGGAACTCATTTCCCAAGCAGCATCGTCTAGAGTTGAGTCTCTCCATGATACCTCTTGCAGAGGAAGTAAGTTCCAGCGCCATGAGGCACAGAGGTGGGTCAAGCCTACATGTGCCCTCTCTGTCGGTTGCCTGGATGAAAGGGAGATGCCACTAGCGCTGCCATCTCCATGAACTCTGCAAGCTGACTCTTTTGTTTCCTTGGTTCCTGTTAGAGGTGGTCCAGATAGGAACATGTTGTTCCAATTCTGTTGAATTTTCAAAAAAACCCTTTCAGAGGTTTTTCAAGTTGGAAAACAAATCCAAGAACATCATATTCAGTGCAAACCAAATGACGTTTGCTTTTGATTTTTCACTTTGCCTGACTGTACTGTACACTGAGATATAATCCCTCTAATATGGTATGAAACTCTTAGAACACGGCCAGCTCTCTGTTGTATGGCTACCCCAGCATCTAGCCGTGGAGGCAAGTTCACACTCCACCTGAAACGAAGAGCATCAGTTGTTTTTCTCTACTCACTTCAGGAGGCTGTAATTTGCTTCCTGTGCATCTGCACAGAGGTGGATGTAGTTTAGCCTTTATCAAGGTCTGAAGAGAACCTTTTTCCTTAGCAAAAACCCAGATCAGCTGTATTTAAAAATATGTGGATGAATCACTCTAAGGGCTGTATAAACAAAAGCATTCTTCTTGCAGATTTGAGGCAGGACAACTTGGTAACATATTTTTGTAGGAATTTAAATCTTCACTTATTTCTGGAATTCTTACAGCACTGCCAATTAAATTTGCAATTCAATAAGTAGTGAATTGTGTCTATTAATTAAAGGCTACAGGTCACTCACTTTATATATACAGTCTAAAGAGTTGCACAAAAACATTTGCTTTGGATGTCTTTTTAAATCTTTTTTTTCAAGATAAGTGATCAACTGTTAACAAATCTGAATGGCATTTCTAAACAAAATTTAAGACAAGAAAATAAACTGTTATTTAAAAAAAAATAATAGAAGGCCTGATCATAGAGAGGAAAGTCCCTACTTTAACTAAATAGAGTAATTAAAATAACAAGCACAAATCCTAGCAATAGAGCAAAGAGCAAAAACATTATTTCACCATCTCCTTTGGAGTGGGCAAGGTAAGACAGTGCTACCTCCATTTTGCAGATGAGAACTATATGTGCAAGGCAGCTGTATGTATTTTCAAAATTCAGGTAGAGCCATCAGAGTTGAGGTGAATGCCCAGAATTGCCTGTGTCCTCATTGTGGTCTGAGCTTGCCTGACTGTGACAGAGACCCCTGGAGAAAGAGGCCCTCACTGTAACTAGAGCTAGGCGCTCGCGCCTACACTGCTGCCCACCGGTAGCCAAATCCTGAGCACATCCTGGCACAGCCCTCACTGCTTATTCAGCCAGCGTGGCATCTTCCAAAACCACTAAGTAGGATCAAAGGCACGAGGGCAAGATGCGGCTGTAAGTACATGTCCCCCCAAGAACTAAAGTAACACTATCGGATTCTTTTCCATAAATGACTAAAAAGCTACCACAAGTCATAGAGGCCATTAAATACACACTGATTGGGGACTGATTATGTATCAAACATAACCAGATATCAAACGTAACTATTAGTTCATTAATCATATGTTTCATGTGATATCAAAGACTGGGGGGGATGCCACTTTTGTCTCTCAAACAAAAGTTACTGCTAATTACACATCACGTGTTGACGTTTACCTGGCAGCAGTAACAGTATCTCTGCTGACTTTGTTTCAAAGGAAGACCAAAATATTGTCAGATTATCATCCCTGTGGCCACATAGTGGGCACCTGAAGACTGCAGATTATATTTTCCAAATGGGCCCTAAAAAGCAGGTACACTTTTGAGTGCCTGCATATGCAAAGACATGGCGTGGAAGCGCTGGGTTCCTCTGCCCGCTGTCCTCTTTCTCACCAGATCCAAAACCAGAGGTCTCACAAGGAGTGCAAGAATACAGCACCGCAGCTCAGACAAGCCAGAGGGCAAGCCTGAGGTTCACATTCTATAGAAAACGTACGACAGGAGCCCATGGCGACAAACCCGGTTGGCTTCCTCCTGGAAGGACGTGGTCTGACCCTGCTGGCTATAGCACAGGGCAACCTCTGGGCAGGCGTTTGCAGCCCATATGGAGTCCCACGGTGCCAGACCTAGGGGCCTTCAACATGGGCTAGAGTTCACCATGACCCAGAAGTAGCCTTAAGACAGACTTTAGAAGAGGAAGAAGGGGATCACCCTCAGGTCTCCCTTTTCAAGCGGAGACTGTAACAGGGAAACCATCTCCCTAACAGAGCAACTCCTTAATTCTCTCCTGACTCCCCTGGTGCATGCACATCCATCACAGTGTGATTCTGTAGGGTTTATCATATTTAGTTAAGTGTGTGTGTGTGTGCGTGCATTACAGATTTTCATTTATGATGAGTGCAACTCTGGTTTTAAAAAACCTGAAACATAATCTACCAAAAATGAGATGTTTTTAAGTTATAAATTGTGTTTTAACACCACATTTTTAAGACAAAGAAAACCACCCAATTTATTTTAAACTTAGATTATTACTTTAGCTTCTTTTAAATTCTTGGGTTTTTCTTCTGAGTTTAATGAGCTTAGCAGTGCTTTTACAGAGCAAGTGTTTAACATGTGTTGACCATACAAACAGCAGGGTAAGTTCCACTGAAGAAAATTATTTAAGGTTCCATAAAGCAGAAGAGAATTTACAATGTTCTTCTCTAATTGCTGGGAAGAGTTTGAATGCAAGAGGAGAGCAAAAATATGTTAATATAAAAAGCATATTTTAATATATTGCAAAGAAAAATCTACTGTATTATTGCAGTGATATCAATTCACTAATTCACTCTCTACCCAATATCATGGGAGTCCTAAATTCAGATGTTATATGTGGTAGTTACATGATGCTTTGTGCAAGCTGATTGAGCCAATTGTTTGGGTAAAAAGGAATAGGAAAACAAGGAAGACCCACTCACAGCACACCGGCACAACCTTTAATGTCCAGACTTCTTACAGACTCTCAGAAACACTTTCCTGTAAGAATGTATGTAAAAGATTCATATAGGAGAAGACTGCTGGGATTTCAAGAGATTAATGAAGAATGTTTCCTGTAATGCCAAGATAAACTACAAAATAAATGCGTGAGAATTAAAAATCTGCCGAAGCAGGAAAGCATAACTGGAATAGGTACAACCACCCATCATAAAAGAATAGTTGTTGCACTAGCACCAGAAAGCTTAATCAGAAGTTACACCCTAAACTCCGGATAAGCCTGTTTGCAATATGTGCGAAACACATCTGTGGCTTCAGGCTAGGAGCGTGGTGGAGAAATAAATATCCATGTGCTTGTAGGTTTTGAAAATCAAAATAACATCCAATGTCTAATACTTTTGTCTGGAAATCCATCCTGAGCCAAAGTTTCACTTTTTTTACAGGTTAATTTATTACTCATTTTGCAATCACTTGCACATGCCACATGCAGCATCTCTGTGAAATAAGCGAAGTACAAAGTCCTGAACTAGACTCATACACACGTTCAGCACAAAATAAACTTCCTCCTGTTCTGTTCACTTTAAGGAAAGATTTGGAAAATAGAGGTGGGATACAGTGAACCTGGATTTCTGCAGACATCAGAGGGCTTTCAAGCATACATCTAGTGCTTCCAGATGTGAAGCTTTAAAGCTTGCCCAGTTTTTGAAATATCTTAACTATGTTATCAATGCCCTCAGAGGTCACCCTGCACACTGCAAAAACGCTACCCAATGGAACATTGGCTGGCAGGCTGTATTCAAAAGAAAGTTGAATATGATGTCAAAGGGGGTGTTAGAGATGAGGATCCGACTGTGACATAAAAGGGTGTGGACCTTGCACAATGCCTACGTTCTTCTGACTCTTGTCTGCCTCTGACCGATGCTATTAGTTACATCTGTTCATAAAAAACATTGGGCTTGGTTTGCAAAGGCCAGTGAATCTTCCTTAAATTCCTCTGTCTTGGGCTCCCTCCTCTCCATTGTGCTGGTGCTAGAACAGGCTGCAGACTTAAAGCACTGGGTCACCCACCAGGATGATGAAAAGTAATTTTCAAAAATAGGAGGATGATGCTGGAAGCCCAAGCAAAACCTATCAGCTGCAACACGGTAAAGATGACAGGCTGAGTGACGTGGCTCTAGCGGACGCAGACATCATGAGGTAGCTGTACCAAAACCTCTGTATCAGACCGGGCTGAGAAGAGCAAGCTGATCAGGAAAAGGAAAATGCCTTGTGACTTGGCAAATGAACTTCATAACATTTATGCTCTAAACTGTCTGCCCATTTGCCAAAAATCCATCTAAGAAAAAAACCACACTGGCTATTTTCCCTTCGTGATGATCTGTCCTCTGACGGATATCTGTTGTGGGGAGAGAGATGGCTGGTGGAATGTGAGATCCATTTAAGGAGTGAATTGTGCAAAGAATACGCATGGGAAAAAGCAAATGGAAACTGCTGTGAGCGTGGGGAGGCACTGGTCCCTACCGGCCCTGTGTCTAAAGCAGCAGAGGCCAATGCCCTGTTCATATTGCAGTGCATCGTTTGCATAAACTCAGGTTACTTTAAGCATGGGGTTTTTTGTCATGGTTTTAGCTGGGGTAGAGTTAATTTTCTTCACTGCAGCTGGCATGGTGCTGTGCTTTGGACTTAGTATGAAAATAATGTTGATAACACACCGATGTTTTAGTTGTACTTATATTAGTCAAGGACTCTTCCAGCTCCCCGTGCTCTGCCAGGTGCACAAGAAGCTGGGAGGGGAGGGGGCACAGCCAAGACAGCTGATCCAAACTGGCCAAAGGGATATTCCATATCAAATGACATCATGTCCAGTATATTAACTGTGGGGAGTTGGCCGGGGGACGCAGCGATCACAGCTCGGGGACCGGCAGCGTCAGTCAGTGGGTGGTGAGCGGTTGCATCGCTTGTGGGATTTCTTTTCCTTTTTTTTCCAGACTTCATTTCTCTTTCTCATTATTTTTCTTTTCATTATATTATCATCATTGATTATTACCATAATCATTATTATTACCATTGCTACTATTGCTATTTTATTTTAATTATTAAACTGTTCTTATCTCAACCCATGAGTTTTCTTGCTTTGGCCCTTCTGATTCTCTCCCCCATCCCACAGGGGTGGGGGAGTGAGCAAGCGGCTGCGTGGTGCTCAGTTGCTGACTGCGGCTGAACCACAACAACATAACTTCAACCACTAGAAGATGTTAGTGCAGTGACTATACCTGTAACGAGTGGGATTGCCTTTTAGGAGACAGGAATGATTCTCTGGGTGAATTTATCATTTTATCTGTCATATTTTCTCAGTTCAAATGCTCTGCCAAACAAAGCATCTGAGGATGTCTGGTGGTCCTGTTTGAGGATGTGTGGGTTACTGTGCCATCTTAAAGGACAAAGCTATTAAAGGGATAATGTCTGTATATTTTGTAGAACAACAGGGTAGTTCATTTAGGGAATTACCTGTTGAATCTGGAATTCTGTGCCTTGCAATGCACCAGTCTTTACTTCAGTTAAGCAACAACCAACTAGACGTGATCATGTAATTCTACATTTCATTTTTTCTTCTTTTTGTTTAAAAATTTTTATAGAAACGTATTGGCGTGGCTTTTAGGTCTGTAATGCAGGCCATCGCTAACGAGCACAACTGCAGTGGGCTGTAAATAAAGAATCACATTTAGAACATAAATGTAAACAGACCCGCTCTTCCTTCCTCCCTCAAAACCACAAAGAACGACTGGGCCCCAAAGCCACTGCCATTTCCATTGATTCATCTGCAAGTAGGTGGCTTTGTGTGGATGGCAATAAATACACTGGACAGGGATGAAAGCATGCGTATTAAAAGAAGTGGATGCTCTCGGCTCCTCGCAAATGGAGTGGGCATGCTGTTTGGCTGGCAGTTTTTTCTCCCAAGGCATATTAAACCCTGAGGTTTTTTGAAACCCTCTTTCTCATGTTTAACTGCCATGTCGGTGCCCTCCCCCTTAGCTGCGGTGATGGAGCCATACCTTTTCCAACGTTGCAGGGCTCTTTTACGATCCCAAGATGTTTTTGTTGCCACACCAAATTGGCAGCAGAGCTGGTGCTTTGTTCAACTTTCTTGCAGCTTATGGGAGATAGAACTGGATTACTGCAAAAGTATCTCCACTGTCACATTACGCATTTCAATGGGTTTGCTTGTTACAGCTCACAGGCAGCATTCAAAGTGAACATCGTATGGAGAACTGACATTGTAATACATCACTGTCAACAAAGGGAATCGACTACCTAGATCCTTCTGTAAACTGGTTGCAGGAGACAAAAACTACAAATAAAAGGATAGTGAATAGGCTTTAGACTGAGGATCCCTGGACAGAAAATTAGGTGGATCAGCACTGATGAGCTAAAATGCTGACTGCTGTTTTAGCAATTGTTTTGAACATCGAGATTGAGTATTCTATTTAACTTAGATGAGCTGAATTTTCAATGTTTAAAACAAAATACTGTTGCAAACACAGGACTTAAAGCAGTGCCTGAAACCAGGCTCTCCTATTCTTCCTGTTAATTCAAAGAACAATAGTCTCAGGTGTGAAAAAGTAATGGTTTTAACAAGCTATAATCTGATCCTTTTGTGTACTTAATTACATGGCTTCTAGCGTGGCACTATTCAGTGCTTTGACAACACAGCTGGCAGTATTTCCTAAAATTATATAATTGAAGAAAATGTGATTATCTCCTGTTTGCTAGCAATGGATGGTTTATCCCAAAGCTGTTTAGCAAATGCTTAGTTTCATCTTATAGCTATAATGTAAAAATAAGTATAGATTACTTTTTAAATGTAACTGCTGCTGTATTTGCCATTGGCAATGACTTGCACATTCTACATCAAAATGTTTCATAGTATTCACCTTATGAGCTAGCTTTTCAGTATATATTCTCACAAGTTTGGGGTGGGTTTTGTACTTTAAGTAGGATGAAAATTCAATTGTTTTACAACCGTAAGAAGGTAGGTAAAATTTTCTCCGTCGTTAAAATATTCTTTCATATAGAAGTATGGGCTTGATATTGTTTTCTGACATTTGCTTTTGTCATGTGAGAGGTATGTAGTGGGAGAGCGAGGGAAGCTGAAAAGAGGAGACAAACTTAAGTGAATTTAGAGAGTAAGCACATCTCCCTAACTATGTGTTGGTCTGTGATCTGAAGTGATTTCAGTACCCTGCTCTGTCACAGACACCTTCAGCAACCTGAACTAAGGCCATGCATCTCTCGGGGCCTGAATTTTCCCATTGGTCTAACTGGGCAGTGGTCCTTCCCTGCCTTATCAGCACAGGGGTAACTCCTATACACCACAGACTGGAAGAGGTCGAGTGCTATATTAATGAAGACTGCATAAGTGCTTAAGGAAATGGAAGTAGTTTGTATGCTTAGAATTACTGTTCCAAGTTCCCCAGCACAAAAAAGAAGTGTGCATTGAATGTTTTACCCTGCAGTACCCCTCAGGATGCTTTTTTTCATTGCCCAAAAGAGATCTTCTTTCAAACGAAATAGTGTCAATACAAAAAGCCAAGTTAATATTTTTCATTTAATTGTAGATACTTACATTTATTATTTAAAATTAAATCCCTCAGAAAATCCTAAATAAAATAATTATAGAAGAGTACTGATGCTTTCTCACTATATCTAGATATGATTCTGTTACTGAAATCAGATTTTAAGATTATATTAATTTTGAATGGACAAACTGTGGCACTTTCAAGAGTGTTTGTTAGACATTTCCTGAAAATATTCTGTATTTAAACTGTCTCTAGCTGATAACGTGTGGAAACTGCAGCACTAAAATCACTGATTATTTTTTTGAAACCTTGACTTCAAATCCTCAGTTTAATTTCTGCTTCTAAAATATAACTAACAAGTTCTTATGTATTAATGTCTGCAATGTTTTGGGCTTCTTTAAGCATGTATCCTTTTGATTTGTCTTGCTACTAATATTGTAATTAATCAGGAGATACAGTTGAGGAAGATACACAAGATACTTTGATCTCAGCTGTAAAGGACAGCTAAGGCAAGGCAAGGTTATTCCTGATCAAATAAGGGACCTTGAAATAGATTCTGTGATGGTGTTACTCAAATGGGAAAGAGCATCAGTTTAAAAAGTGTAACTTAGTGCAAGCGAAAATTCTGGTTATGATTCTAAGAATATGTAGCTTCAAATGTCAGGAAAATATAGACCAAGAATTGCTTCTTCAGTAACTCTCTGCCACTTTTGCAAGCTCTGTAAGACTGCTTCGAAGTTGCAAGAAAAGAAAGCTGTATTACTTCGTTCCTATTTAATAAGAGACAAAAATGAAGTAAGTGGAAATACAGGCAGTAAGTGTCACATGCAGCCTGGGTAAGGGACTGAAGGCCCACCGCAGACTGCCAGCCCAGATTCAGCACTGCAGCATATATGATGCAAGTCCCTGGTACAGCGCTGCTCCAGCTGGCAGCAGCCACCAGCTCAGAGTCTGGGATTTCAGTACACACAATAAAATTTACCCGTTGCCCGTCTCCTGATTCAGTTTTTTTCCAAACTGTTTTGACATATCTGTGCTGCCAATTGTGTGAGTCTCTTTGGTGACCCATTTTCAAGTCTACAGCATTCAAGGATCTTAATTTACAACAGAACAAGATAACAAGCCATATAGGATCACGTTGTTAATGTAATCTCACTGGCACTTACTCATATTACAAGAAATTTAGGAGACTGTTCAAGATTATTATAACATGGTAGGTAGATCATTCTACCTTTTTGAACGTATTTAATGGGGAAGGCTAGCTTCATTCTGCAGGTAGACATTAGTGTTAGGTAAAAATTTGTGTAACTAATCTTTTAACTAAACTTTTTCTAATTAATTGCAGGCAAATAAGCACCTTGGGCTGAAAATGAAATGTAGCTGCCAAAGTTTTCATAGGCAACCTGCACACACCATAAAATGGTCAGGTTTTCACTCTCACCAACCCCTTGCTGCTTCTCCTCATTATGGATGCTTAAATACCCCTGAAAACGAAGCTGCATTTATCTAAGTAGGTAAATAGAAATGTAGTCACCCAAACTGATCCACCTTAGTCCTAATAATCAGGGAACTTCCACTACCTGCTAAGCCCATAAAATTGCATTTACCAGTATTTTCTAGCTTACTGTTACATAATTAGAAGGATGAGTTTTCATTTTAGCTTGAGTTTCATATGGATCAATATGACACTAAACCTTCTGGCAGACTGAAGCCTAACAAAAAGGCACTGTACTTTCTTCACACAGGGAAGCATCATGAACTATAAAAATCCATAGAAGGGACTTATTTAGAGAATAATGATAGTAGTATTGGTATACTGATACTAAAATGCGAGTTAAAATACACAGGTGTTTCCGTGCATAGTCAGAATTAAAATACTGAGGCGTCTTCCTCCAGAAACTAACAGCTGTAAGTTGTTTTAGGTCTTGGAGGCATGAACTGAAATTCATCCATTTATGTCTAAAGAAAATGTTAACATTTTTTAAATGTCCCGGCTAACTTAGCATGTGTTACTTATCTGGTTCTCTTCCATGAACCTCATCCTCTGAGTTCAGAGATCCACATCCCAACCATTGGAAAGAGAAACCTTCAACAACTGTTCAGTCGCAAGCTCATTTCCACAACTGCGTGCTTTATTTTACCTCAGGACATAAAAAGGCTTGGAAAGCACAGGCTCTCTGGTGGAACTGCAGCAATGCTCAGATACAAACATGCTCTTGGCTACCAGATAGGGTGTTAAAACAACCGAAAAATGGTTGAGTTTTATTCCATCACTGTTAAATGAAAAAACACAGCTCCTGCTTTGAAGACTGCAGGTGTAGATTTCAAAACAGCTGATGTTGTGAAACAGTAAAAGTTACTTTACACTGATCTATCCTAATGGATACATAGAAGAATGATGCATAGTAATCAGCTTTTCTACTCTATTTAAGAGAAATATCCGGCACCATCAGAGTTGTCAGGGCTTTCAGGGGTGTGGAACAAGACAGCTGCCAGCGATAGAAGACTTGAGAAAGTGAGCAAAAGGAATGGGTTAAGTTCCCACATCATGAAGGTACTCCGCTGAAGAATTTATGGGAGGCTTCAACTTTTGGGAGAGTCAAGGCAAGGAGGGAGATCCAGTAGCGGTTGTGGTTTAGAGGCAGATCTTTTCAGGACATTGGGTAGTGTTTAAGAAGAGCTGGGCCAGTGGTTGAGTCCCATGGAAAGATCTAGCTGACGTTAAGACCTGGAATAAACTCTTGGAAGACTATTATCCAATAACTTGTTAGCCCAGGCAATAATAAGGAAAGCCTACAAAACTTGCCTCTCAGGTACTGAAGCCACAGGGGCTATGCCAACACTAGTGTTACATGAAGTACGTGTATGATACTGACCTTTATCTCCTCATTCCCTGCCAAATCCCTCACACATAAAACCTCATGCTATCCTAGCAATGATAGGATATATTTATACAATAGAGAAATCTTTTCCTGAAGATACCCAAGACCAACTGAAACTTTGAAAATTATAGCCCTCTCTATACACTTCAATATCACTAAAACTGGCCTTGCTTGATTAAAAACAATTAGGTTGTGCAATCATTTGGCTCCATGGCTTTTGAAATACAGGATGCTGGGCTACATGAGAAGCAGAATTATTTTGAGCTCTAACTGGTCAAATCAAGGAACATCGTTTGCTGTTACAAGAGCACCTTCTACTGCCTGTGTAATGGCATTGTGTTAGGAATGCTAAATCTTAAAAGACAGGTCCCTCTGACCCTTCAGTCTCATCAGTGCCTTCCTAAGAACCTTTAAAGTATAACCTCATGTATAAAGTGGCAAAGGAAATCATGCAGATTTCAGACTACTTGTATTCTTAGAAATAAAGATTCGTTGAGCTTCATTTCAAAATCCCATATAAGCATTGACGCTTACACTCTCTCATCCATACAGATGCTTTCCCCACTTCGCAATAGATTGTACTTATGTTGAATTTCTAGGTTCTGGTTCAGTTCATCGAGTATGGCTGCTAGTACTATTTCCAGTTTTGCTGGAGTGGGGTATCACGCAGCTCACAAGCCACCTATTAATAAAGCAGTAGTTTTAGTTACAATATGTTTCTGATATTTAGACATACAAATTTTATGTTCTCAAGAAACAACAGTGTCCTGCCAAACTATGCACTAAAGGAACTCTAAACGTTGTTTAGCAAAATGCTACTACAACCACCAGATACATTTAGCCATTGCAGATTTATCTGCCATGGCATACTGGAGCTTTTCCTTTTTTTTTTTTTTTTTTTTTTTTTTGTCCTGCATCCTCTTGATAAATCTGCCCAAGTTAATATTGAGTAGCCTCACCCAAATGTCTCCTGCAGGAGAAAAATATCCATTCATGACCTGCATGTTAACTATTACATTAAATGATTCAATTGCAATATGACACCAGAAAGAAGCTCTGACCTTAATAAACCTCATGAATACTAAAAAGGGATGACTCAGCAATTGAATGCAAAACAATAGGCTACAGAAATCATCCATTAAATCATTCAGTGATGACAATCTTTTGTGCCTTGCAAAAGACTTGTGTACATCATGTTATTTCCAGTCTTTCTATGAGTTAGTTACCTATTTCTCCACTAATACTGGGAACCATTGCCACAAAAACCTGCGTACTGTAAGCCCTTGTGCTAATGGTTAACACCCTCACTGTTCCCTCAATCACCAGATGATTGCCATTAGGTAAAAGAGAGGCTGTATCCTCTTCCAAATCTGTTCAAGTTTTCTACTGTACCTCATAAGTCCCTTCAGTTCCATCCTGAGGTACTTCCACTTCTCCTCTTGATGTTTCCTCTGCAAAATGTCTCACATACAAACCAGTGTTCCCCAGTTACACTTGCATCTCCCTTGTAACCTGTTCCTTCAGTGTCCCCTCACCCACACACTGGGGTATCTTCCCATGGGAGGCTGGTTTCACTCCCCCCAGGGACTTTAGGGGATGACTTGCTAAGTCTGCAGAGCCTGAGCTCCTTTCTGAAGGTGGTCTGGAGGGAACTGCCAGCCAATGTCACTGAGCAGCAACTGGAGGAAGAGGATGCTGACATTTAGAAGGCAGCCCCAGCATCCTGAATCTGCAGAAGACTTTATGGGCCACCTCTTGAAGACAGACTTCCACTTACAGAAAATTATACTTTTAAAGACACTGAATTCCAACTGTTTCTGAAAAAAAACCAAAACCAAAACCCCACTCAATTTCAGATCCCCCTCTCTGCCAGTTTATGCGTAGATAACCTGCTCTTTTTTTAAGGATAAATCTAAGGAATCTTGAAAAATCTAACCCAGGACTGTGTTCCAAATGGTTCTTATTTCACACACACTATGTGAAAAACAGCCTACACAAAAGCTCAAAAAGCTTAAAAACTTATATGTTTGGCCAGCTGCAAACAAGTAAAGAGAAGAGGCTTTTGTTCTCTTAGAAAACCAGCTTCGGACTGGCACTGCAATACATCTATCTGATTGTGGTTTTATTCAGTCATCTTTGAAGGGAAGGCTTCCAGGAGCTGTTCCATGCATAGTGTCTCTAATGATGTGCATAAGCACTTGGAGTTTATTGTATTGTTCAGTTAGGATGCAACAAGATAGCCTTGTGCATATACTGCTGTCATCCCTTTGCAACAGAAATCTTAGCACCTTGTTTTTGCATAATATTTTCCCTAATCAAAATTCAGCCCAGTTTAGCTTTTCTCCCTTTTCTAAGAGTGTCTGGATAATATCAAATGCTTGCACTTAAGCTAATTCTGTTCTTGTGTGAGTGAATTCATTTTGACATCATGTTAGGCTTGGCATCGGTTTTGGGTACATACCACTGGGGACAGGTGGAATTTCAATAATAACTCTTTGTCTCCTTGGTTGTGTTATAAAGCTAACCTGTGGAATCCAAGCAGATGAAGCAAAAGTGTGTTGAGGTAAATTGTATTTAAGAGAGATTGAACTTTTATATTATTGAGTATATACCTTAAATCCTATAGACAACACTAGTTTTACCACTTTTTATGTTGTGAATCATACAGAATAGTAGTTTGCTTTTATAACACTTACTTCCTTTGCCAACTTCTAAAATTATGTTGTAAGAGCCCGGATATAGCAAGAATTTTATAGAACACTTGTGGAATAAAAAATTTGAGGAATTACTGCAATTTGTTTATTTCTTTAAGATGAACTGCCGTATAAAGCTAGTTACACCACACTTAAAATATTTCCCCATATGCTCTTCATATGTAGTGCTGCTGCACTACACTGGTATGAAGTGGATGAGGGTAACCATCTGGGGCCATTTCTCACACACAGAGAAATGGCTGAATAATTTAATTATTTAACACGACTGCCGTAATTAGCCAAGATGTAACATAGTCATATAATTACTCCAAATATAGACTTTCTGAGACTTCGAGGAGCTTGGCTGGCTGTTCGTAGAAATAGTTTCATTCACCCCTCCCACAAGCAGTTTAGCAATACAGGCCAGCGGCTGCTCCACTCGGTCTATTTTTGTGCCCGTGTGTTTGTGCATTGTGTGTTGACAACTGTAGCATGTTTGTACTATAAGCCGTGCTTTGAATGAAGGCTTAAATCTGTTCAAGTTTTCTAATGTGAAAGGAATGTTGGCATGGCTAGAGAGAAAAAGAAACCCTTTTTAAAATCTTCCTGCATAAAGAAAGAAACTTTTTCTCTGCAGTAAATGTGATGTGAATAGAACAGAAGGACTAATTGTTTTCCTCTTGTTCTGGCACATACATTGTGAGTCGGGTGCGACCATATTTAACCGCAGCATCTATTCAAATTGGTAGCAAATAATTAAGCACTAAATAATAGTTTTATTTGGGAAGGAACGTTTGTACAGCCCTTGCTGTAGACTTCAACACGTACTCCTTGAGTGAAATGCCTTTTCAGAGGTTATGCTTCAAAAAACATAATACACACATATATATACACACTGAGCAGACAACTCAAAGGTAGGTACCCTAAGTGACAGACTTGATAACAGCCTTTCACTGCAGGTTACTGCAAGGAGTAATCTTTTTTTCTCTGTGTCTTTGGTGGAAACAACAAGGAGTCACAGGCTTGACCTGAAATGAAAGCCGTTTAGGACAGGAATTCTGAAAAGTCCTTTCTAATTTGAAGGAAAACGTAGAAGTGTAGATCGCCTAGAAAACTATGGAGCCTGCATCATGGATATCTTTAAGGACACACCACATAGGTATCTGTCAGGGATGACCATAGTGCTGTTGATCCTGCCTTGGACAGAGGGATAGACTGCTTAATCCCCTCAGGTGGATGGGAGTGGGCATAATGGTAGATTTAAGCATCTTTTCTATTTCCTCACCAGAAAACATGTCAGAGAAGACCCCTGTACAGGTCCTAACTCTACAGGCCTGTCCAAGAGTTCTGTGTGTCAAGTGCTTCACATAGCTTTTAATCGGCTCAGTAGTATGTGTAGCCCTCCCTCACTACTCCCCCTACCCTCCATGGCTCCTGTGCACCCAAATTTGCAGGTGGTCACCCAGACTGAGCCCGAAGCTGTCCTTCCCCATGCCACAGTGATGATGGACCCGCTCTCCCACCATCAGGAGGGGAAGGCTGGGTTACCTGTTCTGGATGGATGCTGCTCAGGCCTTTGGCAGGTAGTTTTGTGCAAGGGTAGCTGGTCAGAATATAAAACACTTCCTTCCATCCCTTGTATGTACTGGAAGACAAGGCAGTGTATTAGGAATATCCCTACATATCTTCCCTGTTCTTACGCTCTTGTCCAGGCATCTGCTCTTGCCTGCAGCCAGAGACAGGGATTTGATCCAGGAAGTTGACAGTGTCTTCAAGCAAGGCCAGGGGCATCTTACCAGGCAGCTGTGCCATGCTACTGCCATCCAGACTGAGGAATGGTCTTATGTGCTACGGGGGTGGCAGTGACCACCACAGGCTGACTCCCCACGTGCTGACATGCAGCCACCTGTAGCACCCGTACGCCCATCCCACCACCACAGTGGAGGAGGCAGCGTGGCCAGACTCAGTGGTCCACAGGCAGCAACGGTCCATCAGCAAATGCAGCAGCTCTTCTCTACCCACTCCGCTTGCTGGGAAGATCCTCCTTGGTGGATCCTGTCTGTGGGGCGCCTGCTGAAAGCAGGAAGGGAAGCAATCCTGCACACAGGCTGCTGAGGTCCTGCAAACCTCCAGTCCCCCAAAGCCAAAGGGTGAGCTGGGTGCTATGCCATCTCTCCATGGCAGAAGACATGCAGGGGAAGGCCTGCACCTCTGCTGCACGTGGCACCGGAGGCTGGCAGCCATGTAACTTGCGCTGGTGGGAATGCAGAGGAGAGTTACCACGACTGGCTGCTCCTCCTTGGCTAATAACTACTGAAAACTCAGAAACGCTTCAGCCTGAGCTTGCCTCTTGTGACTGGGGACAGGGATGAGATCTGCTCTGTGCTCCTGCTGGGCACTGTTCCTCTGGCCATCAGCCACTGTGTTCGGGGTGAGGAGGAGACCCCAAGAAGCATCCATGTACAGATGTCTAGGGGGGCTTTAAGGGCTTAGTCCCCCAGGAGGGAGCTGGGTACCCACGCTGGGTTGCAGACAGGTGGGCTGTCTTTGGTGTACACAGCGGCCATGCAGAAAGGCTCTCCCGCAGCCCACATCTCCAGCGAGGACTGGAGCCCAGACTTGCCATATAGATCACTTCTCCAGAGCTATGAGCCAAAGGTCCCAACTCCCCCATAGTGCTTAAGCACCCCCTCCCACTCCATCAGCTTTGCGGGTGAAGGGTACAAAATGTACAAAAAGCTGCACTTCTACCAGGAGCACTGGCACAGGACAGCGGTGGATGTGAGCGGCAGGCAGCAGGGATCCTGGAGGCTCTCCCAGAGGGAAGCAGCCCACACTCTGACTCACAGCATCCCATCAAGGCCTGGCATGCAGCTGGTGGGGAGATTCCAGTTTGATTTCCTCTAAAGCAATGCCCATTCACACACACTGAAACTACTCCATATGTTGGATCAATGCATGGCAAAACAGAGCCAAGCATTTTGTTTTCAAACCCCTCTACAGGTCCAGAATAAATTGGTAGCGTAGATGTAGCCTTTATGCACAAATGTCAGGTGAGATTCTTTTTTATTCCGTTGAATCTTGTTTCCTGTCATACCTTTGCTTTTTCTTTCTGTGACTTCCTCACAGCAGAACATGCTAAGCAAGATGATAACATGAAATTTATCTGTACTGTTTGGAGCAGGCTGTCAGAAGCCGTTAAACATTACCATTAACAATGAAGAAAACTATTAACATGAAGACCTCCAGACAAACTGCTTTTATTGCAGAGATATCCACTACTTCTATGGCAGGGTTTTGGTGATTTTAGAGTATATTGATTTAGTGCTTCTTCTTCTTCCTTTAAACACGCATTATGCATTTTAACTACACTGAAATAAAATTGTGGTTGTAAAGTGAAGGCATTCAAAAGTTAAGTAATATAAAATTTATATTCACCTAGGCAATTTTAATTCAATCTCCTTGTTAATCTATTAAATGGACAGTTATTCCGTCTTCTGCATCTTCTTCCTTCAATGTGTTTTTTAACAAAAATAATCAAATTGCTGCCATTAATACATAATTATACATAATAATCCTTTGAGCAAGGATTTGCAGGGACTTTGGAAAATCTCAGTTGGCACTAAGCTACTTCTGTCTCTGCTAAATGTACGCATGTCATGAATATTCAGTAAGCTCAGCTCTTCATTAATATATTCATTTTCTGCCAGGATGAAATAAGAAACCTCTGTCGAGATACCAAAACTGTACATTTCATTGCCTGTTCGTCTAAATAGCTCTCCATTTCTAGAAGTCTTTTCAAGTTAGCTGCTGTCAATCAACAACCAAATATTTGAGGATGTTTGCTTCAGGTATGGAGTATTGAGACAGAGCTGGAAAAGGGCTGAAAGGGTGATGAGCCATGCATGTTTTTTTACTTTTAGGTACATCACTAATGTTTATTACCTGTGCTGCTGACATTTCTACAAATACCACTCCTATTCCAATGTCAGTGTGGCATTAGAAAAAATATTTGAAAAAGAATTTTTAGATAAACTTCATGTTATCAGGTCAAAAGAGATACGGAGGAAAAAACATTTCAGTTCATGTTATGGATTGGCCAAAACAATGAAGTTCTGTTACTTGCACATTTTTTTATTAATATTCTTTCAGTCTCCCTGAAAATAAGTAAATCTGCATCTTAGCTGGTAATCCAAGATGTACATCAAGCTGCTTGGTATATTAAAACGGTGTTGCAGGCTATTTGAGATGGAGAGTGTCCATTCCTTCCTTCATTATTCATCCACTCACTCTTCTACCTTTCCCAGCAGCCAGGTTGGCTCACCCCTGGAAATCTTCAGCCTCTTGTCCCTTGTTATGGCAACCAGCTGCCACCTCCAGCATCCACCGACGTCCCCAGAAAACAAGTCCTCAGCTGAATTCAGCTGTTTTTCCGAACATCTTGCTGCTGACTGAAGATTTCCATCTTTACCTCATCACACCACAGGGCTTCAAAAGACAAACTCGCTGTCAGTTTCTGACCTGTTCTCTTCCTTCTTCCCCTCCATTACAAGATACTACGTTTGCGCTAAAGCCAGACTTCTGACTAACTTCTGAACTTCTTCTCGTTTTATCTCAGACTAGAGAAAAGTAAAATTGTTTGTGCTTTTGTTTTATGAAAATGTGGTAGGGAAACTTTTACTAAGAGGTAAACTTTTTAAAGACTTTCATGGATTTCTGGATGCAGCTTATGTTGCACACAAATAGTTCAAAGGGAGGGTTTATAAAGTTATATATAGTGTGTGAAGAAAGATGACTCTTCTCCTTCTCATTCAAAAGTGCTTTTGCCATAATAGCAGTCCTTATAAAGTAACTGTATTTCGATGCTTTTCTCCTCTTGGGAAAACCACTCCTTCACTTGCTCTGTCCGCATCCACACAGAGCCAGAAATTACACTGGAAATAAAACATTCAGTAGCTGTTTTATTTCTGTTCCTGGGGTTTTGTGCGTCTCAGACTGGCAGACCTGGGAACACTGGGAAGACATTGTGATCAATTGTTTATGGGGAAAAAAATGCCTTACATTTTTAAATGGTTCTCTTCCTAGGTGGTTAAAATACAGCAGTTCCACAGCTCCTCATACAATTTTCCTTAGCCAGAACAGTGCTGGTAGGCAATGCAGGGCCTAGGTTTATAGAAAACTGAAATGAGAAAGTCACAAAGAATGGAAGAGGATGGAGGATGCTGCCTAATTTTAAATTAAATAAGATCTTGTCTCCTTAGCAAAACCATTTACAAACTTGCCAGTAATGACTATGGGTTAAGAACACAATGGGGGGGTTGGGTTTGGGTTTTTTTTTCCTATTCTAGTAAGTGTCCCATCATTTCTGAGTGAAGAGCAGCCAGCTTCAGAAGTCCTGCAGGGAGTCTGCCACCATCTCAGGTGGAGCCGGGGCTCCACAGTAGAAGCAAACCATGCCAAGCCTGGCCTCTGACTGCTACCAGCACGACACAGAGCCGGGCTGACATTATTCAGCCTGTTGCTGAGAGGGGAAATCATCTTTTCCTACTCCCCCTGCTATGGAGGGCTGGAGATGCTCATGGATGGATGGAGAATGAGCGCCCTTGCCCAGGTATGACTCCTTATGGCAGCATTAGCAGCAGGATAAATTTAAAATTTATCTTTGAATAAGATGGGTCACAGACAGCTATCTCTTTGTGAGTGGTTTCAGGAGGATGAACACAGGCTAGGGCTTGAGACCTTTTCTCTCTACTCCGGTGTACCCCTGGCATGGTGGGCACCTGCGGGCCTGGGCGAGGGCCAGGGCTGCCCAGCCGGTTGGTGGGGTGGCCATCCTTCCTGCTGCCCTATGGGTGGCCCCGCGGGAGCAGTGCCATGTCCCTGCTATGTGTGCCCAAGAGACCAAGCTGGACTTCTTCAAAGACGAGAGTAAATTCGTGCAGTTTGTATGCTGCCAGCGCTGAGTTTCACCCGAGAAATGACCCACTTCATTCCCATGCCCCTCCGTAGGGCACACTGCTGCACGCCATGTTCTTGCCAAGCACCGCATGCAAGGCAGGAAGCAGTCTGCAAATCAAACAGGCATTTTTATAAAGGATGTTCCATATACCCTATTTGAGGTTATATAGCTCCTGTTCTACAGGACGGTGGCCTGTACTATAATAATTAGCGTCTTTGGCCATTAAAGCCCTTTATTTGCAAAGAAAAGTGTCTTTGCTTAAATAAATTCTACAGACATTAACTTCCATGGCTAAAGTATTCTTGGATGCCTTTCTACTCAAACTCCTGCTTTCTTGTTTGTTCATTTTTGGAGGGAAAAGAAAGTTTAGTTAGATCCAAATTTAACAGTAAGACCTTTGACACCGTGAAGTATTTATGTCTGACTTCAGCCATGGTTTTTGTGTTGTTTCTTTATTTTTCCAGAACTGCCTGTTCAAACAGCTGCAGAAAGCAGTATCATATAACTTATTTTTCTTCCTATTTGTTTCTATATCTGGAACTCTCATGAAGTTCTTAGTGCTGGGAAAGGCAACTCAGGCCTCTATACTGTCATCAGGTGTACAAACATCATCACATCCTTAGCACAGACAGAGATGGAAAAATGGTCTTCAGAACTGAACACTAACATCGGCATTAACCAGAAAAAATCTCATCTTCCAATTATAACTCCATACATGGCTATTAGTAATGTCTTAGTCAAATCACATCTTCTCTCTGCCTCATTATCTCAATTTCTAAGCTGTAGCTAGGTGCAAGAGCTAGCTATCTGACAGGTGGGTAGCGAAAAGTAATTCATGAGCAAAAACCTTCCCACTGTTTTTATAACTTCGTAAAAGCATTGTTCTGATTTGCACCATTTCCAGTGAAAGGAGAATGGACGGTACTTTGAAGAATTACATCAAGCAAAATGTTGTATTTGGCATTTAAATTCAAAGTTGATAGCTGTTTTAGAAATGCCTGAAACAGACAGTCAATGCCAAACGCTACATTTTTCGTATTCTGTAATATTCTTCAATAATTGCTCCAAGACTCATACAGAGAAAACGGCGCACAACAAAGGTGGTTACTAATACTTTGATCAAAGTCATATCATTTGCCTTTCTGATTTTTTAAAGTTTCCAAGCTGATTTTCCTTTGTTTTCTGCTGTAAGAGTTCCCAATGCAAAGTACCACTTACATATTTGCCACAGCTCCTGAGGTTTGTACATGGGCTGTGTAAGTAATAACAATCAAGGTGCAGTAAATTTCCTGGAGATTAATGACCGGCTGGGAGGAGATGAAGGTCAGCAGCACAGCCAAGGATCATTAACCCAAGCTGGTCATTAATCTCAAGAATTTACCTCGTGCCAAGGTCAGTATTGTTATTTTAAGCTGGAAATGAAAAAAACGTGGCCGTATGAATTTTTATTTGATAGGTTTCACTGTAACACCTAACATATTTTAGAAAATTAATTTTATTTGGGAGAATTACATTAGCTAATCAGACCACCAGCCCACCCTTCAGTGCTTGATTAGTTTTGCTTTCTTTAACATCTGGACTGGACTATGACAGGCAGAAAGGATTTATAACATTCTTCTCCCATGTGCAATTGCTGTGGACCTATTAAATATTGGCCTTGTTTATGTATCTATTTACAAGTTTTGATTTCCATCCCAAATTTTATCTCCTAGAGCTTACTGACATCTCTCATAAAATATTGGTTTGACTGAACATCTGTCCAAGTTATGAGAGTTTTGAAAGTGATGTTTCAAAAGATTGTTGTTTGTAAAGTGAGGGTATTGCGGATAACTAGACAGTGTCTACAATTCAGGGAGCATTCGCTCCCTTTAGAAAGCAGTACTCCCTTCAGAAGAAAAATAAAATGGCAATTTTGATACCTAACTAATACTCTCATTTGCATTTATGGCCATCTAGTATTTAAATTGACACTGCCAATTAATCCTTTCTGTAGCTATTCATCCTATTCCTATGTCCGTACGCATATGCTGGGCTTAAAAGACTTTAGATTCTCCCTGATCAGGAAGGATCCAGCCGTCAGCCCAACAGCATGCTTCGCGAGGGCAGACTCCCCCCCATACTTTCCCGAAATAAGTCTCAAAAAAAACAGGAGCTGCTAGTCCTTGTGTCTGGGCA
This sequence comes from Phalacrocorax aristotelis, assembly GCF_949628215.1. Classification (NCBI taxonomy): domain Eukaryota; kingdom Metazoa; phylum Chordata; class Aves; order Suliformes; family Phalacrocoracidae; genus Phalacrocorax; species Phalacrocorax aristotelis. Next base: position 104,535,399 of record NC_134276.1, on the reverse strand, counting down.
CCAAGGGTACCCCAGGAGATCAAACATCCCCCAACTCTTCTGGCACATTTCAGTTTACCATTGATATAGGTGACAGTGGAAGAAAACACGTACAGACTCAGCAAAAGAAAACCAAATAGCAATTTATCCTATAAAATACAAGAAATATTTAGATCTTTCTAAAGCAAATAACATTTTCCCTTGTCTCAGGATGGAGCCTGCCTTTTGTTTTACAATGTTTCTTCTTGCTAGGAAATTTGTCCCTTTGAGCTCCTCCTCAACCTCTCAGCCTGTCCAGCTTTAAATCTCCACTCTTATTTCCCTCCTGGCTCCCAGCTGGGGATTTGCTGCTGAAAGGACCAAATGGATCTTTGAGTTGAGTCCTCCAGGTTTGCATGCAATGGTCCAATGGATGCAGATCTATAGAGCTGTCACTACGTTCGTCCTAACTCACCAGCGATCACAAAATATTTTCCAACGTTTCTTACAAACTTTAGCTCTACACTAAGAGACGAAAGTGAGAGAGCAGGAGTGACAAGGATCCATTGCAGCAATTTTGCTTGCTCGGCTATATCCTATTTCCAGCTGAGGTCAATCTGCAACGCTTTAGAGCATGGCTCACCAACCAGGCACCTTGAAGATTTTAATACAGTTCTAAATCACCTCATTTATTCTTACTGACATATGTTATGTCTCTATCTGTAACATATTTTTAGTATTTCCTTTAAAATATATTAACAGGTGTGCATGTGAAAAACGGGCAGCTTATGGAGGTTGCTGTTGCTGAACAAAGCCTCAATTTGAGTGCAGTCCAATGAAAATGTTACATTTTGTAGCCTTACAAGCCAAAAAAAAAAAGTTCCCCAAATCTCACATTCTGACTGTAGATCAGGCTAACTCAGCTGGAAAGAAGCTAATCTTCAGGCTCCTTCTGCAATATATTTAGTTTCTTCTTTCAGTCATGCTTTTTTTTGCATCTTCTCCTTCTACTTTTCCTTAAAAAAACTAGGAAACTTATTTAAAGAAAAGTCCTGATGTGAAGTTATTTGAAAACCTGCATAACCCATGAAATACGGGATTGCTTCATTATTCATTAAGTACTAGCAAATGTTTCTTGCTGTGGAAAGCCATAGCAAATGTGGACTCCCATCAACAGTCCTTAGCATTAAGTCAGGCTACCTTGGTGGCAGTCTTATCTTCACTGTCTTGTACTGTGACAACGTCCTTCATTATAGGCCAAATTTTGGTATTCTTTTTTTGACTGAACAACATATGATTTCAGAAATGATTCTACTAAAATAGCCTTATATGCATACCTATGGCGTGAACTCAGTGTGTACTCATCAACCATCTACAATATATACAGCTATAGACAACATATAGTATCTTTTTCCTGTATCTGTCAAGATGCTTTGTTTATATAACCCTCAAGAAAACCTTTCCTCTGAGGTGCCCGATGACCTATTCTATCCAGTACCTACTAAGCTTGTTACATCAACATCCAGTGTTTTGGTAGACAGCCGCCTAACCCCCCCGCTTTTGAAGCATAACTGTAATGGAGTATAAAATGTCATTATGAAAGACATTTCAAGGTTGTTTGGAAATGAAAATCTGTTTTAATATCTCTTTATTAGATTTTTACACTAAAATACACACAGGGAAAACTGCCACCCAAAACATAATGACATGCAGATTTTGTTTAGTTTCTTTATAGTCACGCTTTCCTTTACTGACTATATGAACACATTAAAATTGTCCAGGAAATAATATAGACAAGAACATGCTGGCAAAATGTTCATAATATATCCAAACAAATAGAGAAAGTGAGACATAACATTTACAAATGCAAGAACCACAGCCTGCCTGACTGAGTATCAGTCTCAGTGTAATCAGTGTCTGGCAGTGTCAGCCAGGACATGGCACGCAAAATCTTCTGCAGGGTGGGTGGGTGTCTCCCCTCACATTTTTACAAGTGTGCTGTGTAATAAAGGACTCCCAATCAAGTTTTCAGGTAACAACTGGGAGGACCAGTTCTCTGGTAGAAGGACAAGAAGCAGTGGACACAAGCTGAAACAAGAGAGGTTCAGGCTAGATATAAAGATTCTCACCCTGAGGACAGTCAAGCAGTGGAACCCGTGAGGTTCAGCAGGCTCCATCTTCAGAGGGTCTAAAGACCGGCCTGGAGAAAGCCCTGAGCAGCCTGGTCTGATCCCAGAGGTGGCCCTGCTTGGGTTGGACCAAAGACCTCTTGAAGCCCCTTCCCGCCTGAGTGACTCTTTGATCCTATAATTAGAGGCTTTTTAATAGAAATAGTAAGATTATTTTAAAAATCAGCTCAAACTTTCACACAATGTTTGGTCGTTCTTAGGGAACAGTCCTTAAAGACCACTCAGTTCAAGCAGAATCACTTTGCTTAGTGAGTTTCTCCTGGTACAACCTGCTTCAACGAGTCAACAGAAAAATGACATTTTTTCTGCCAACAACTCTCAGTTGTCACTCTTACTGTAGAGTGACCCCATCAGAATCAAAACTAAGTGTATAGTGTTTGAATAACCTGACTGTTTAATAAATCTTACTCTAAATGCTCTTTTGCGGACAGCTGCTTTTTATTTGAAGCAAAAGGGTTTGTGTCATTTACTGCCTGTTCCTTAAATAAATGGCTTCAAACCGTTGGCTTCATTTACATAGTTTGAAAATTAGTTCTATTACTTAATTATATGGCGTGAAAAATATATATTTCTGGCCTTTAAGTTTTATGGGTTCCTGAGAACTCAAAGTTTCAATTTCTTCAATTCCTATAATGTACTTTTCAGCATTCACTGCTGTAAAAGCTTCAATCACATTTTATTCTTACTCTTCTCCAGAAAGTCAGAGTCTTTCCCTGGCTTCAAAACCTTTTCATCACCCATTTATGAACCTACTTACAGAACCAATATACAATAAATATGATTATATATGTATATTAAAAAGTACGTATCATCAGGTAGAATACTGTGTATATACAATACCATTTTTATATGCCATTATAAATATATATATATGCTTATATACATCAACCCCAATACATATAACATTATTATAATATTTCTGATTTTATCTTCTCTCATAGTCTAACCTAAGCCATTTCTACGTTATCTGTTGCATTTGTTAAAGTTCTTCACTGATCTTCCATGACAGTGATCAATTTTCTGAAGAGTGACAACAAATTTACTCTGAAACGTATATGGACAATTATAACTGTTCTGTCCAGTTTTTCTATCCTCTGTTTATGAAACACTAGAGTAGCTATGACTCTGCTGAAGTCAATATAGTTATAATAATTTAAAATAGGTAGAGATAGGTAGAGATTTAACCTGCTGTATTTATACCTACTCAGACGCTTATGATAAGACAAGATTGGTGTTTATTATAGTTTTCTCTAATACTGACTAATTTAAATGACTGACTGTAGTGTTGCTGCTTCTCTACACAGTCCTGTACAATGTCAGAACTATTTCAGACAATTTGAGTAATTTGTCAACCTGGCTTTATCCTGGAAATTGAGCATGTATTCTTTGATTTCCCTCTTAAACCTTCTCTAAACCAAAAAGGAAGGTGTTATCTCCGGCTAGCCCAGAGACTTTAATGTTTTATGAAATGAGGAGAGAAAGATTTAGCAACCAAAGAGCTTTCTTAAGGAGATGCAGGAAAAACTGTCCGTCTCAGGATAACTTCTGCATTTATTCAGTCACTTCTGCTTAGCTGTTCAGTAAGTTCTGTTTCACTCCAGTTCCAGAGGACTGACAAATATAGAAATTATCCATTATCCATGTAATGAAAATGCCAGTCCAGCTAGAGTTCTGAAACAGGAGATTTTTCATCTGTTTTAGAATGTGTTTGCTGAACATCTATCCTAGAAGATTTTTCTTCTATTGTATACAGCCGTGGGAGAAATGTCCTTCTAGCCAGTATGTTTTTCTCCTGTGCCACACTGCTACCTGCAGATATATACACTTCATGAATAATGTAATTAAAAACCAATAAAAGTCTCTGTATTATGTATGCCTACATTGAAAACAGCTATTTCTTTGGTAAACTCCTTGACATGATCCTATCAAGCCTGACTGCACTACAATTTTGCTATTTGTAAGAGATTCTAAAACAACCCCTTACATCTTCCTGTAGGTAATGGTTCTAACTAAAATGTTCAACTACAACTACATTTTATACTACAACGAGTGCTGCTGACAGACTAACACAGTGATTAGAATAATCCACATTATTTTTGACCTTTTTAAAAAGGACTCCTGATCTTTTATAACTGTCAAGAAGGAATATTGCCTTGTGACTGCACATAATTTTCCCGTTTTTTCTCTTTCTCTCTGAATTTTCCATTCAAAGCCTTTGGAGACAAAACAAGAAAGCAGACTCCAAAGTAGCAGTCATGATACAGACTTCTCTTCAGGATAGCAGCAGGCATGAAGTAAAGGTATCTCTTATCTTGCCAGTTTTTTTGTCAGAAACCAATGCAATAAAACATCTTGTAGCCTTATTTACCTCTAAAAACTAACAGTTTAAAATGGCAAGAAAAAGCAGAAGTGCCCTGAAAATATCTGAAGGAGCCAATCTGCCTGCAGGCACATCGTTGCAGGTTCTTGGGGAAATCAGACATCATTCCCACCCACTGAAGGAGGCAATGTTGGTAACCCAGTTATAAAAGAAAGCTCTGCTACGACGCTGCTGCTTGAGGTGTTATGTTTTAAGATGTAAATGTGAACCAAAGGACTTGATCATTTGTGACTTAAAAATCCCAGTTCCATTTTTTTGCTTTAGCAGTAGGTTTCTCCTAGGTTTCTGGCCTACATCCAGTTAAAACAACTATATGTGACTACTTACCTAAACATTCTCTTTCCGCTCAGTTGATTATGGTATTATTCATTTTCTCTCCTGAAGTGTTGAAATACTTCTGTACACTATTAAGAAGTTCCTTGCCTTCTCCCTAAGGTAGCTGCAGTTCAGTGATGAGTGATGTAATTCCTTCAATAGAATAGTTTGTAATTGGTTCGTAAAGTTTAACATGCACTCTGGGATCTTTTCAGGAAGGGCTATAAACAAGTATCCATCACTCTTACTCTCTAGTATGTCATCCCTGGACCTTTCCTTAGCAGGTCTAAAAATTCCACAGCTGTGATTAAGTATTACCATGCCATGGTGTATTGAAGCCATGTCATGATGTAAGGGCAAGAATTTTCATCAGTCAGTAGGGAAGCAAGGAAGTGAAAAAAGATTCAGTCTACTCACCTTAGAAATACAAAAGAAAGAACTGTGCATAAAAGCCAGCACTAACTCATCCGAGAGTATCTATGGAGAACAGGGAGTCGAAAAGTTTTTTTGGAGTATAAACTCCAAAGTTTGGCTTTTGGTACGGTTAGGGAACTCAGTAATATGATTAGAAAGGGAAATGTAAGTGGGAAATGTGGCACTTGGAAAAAGTAGTTAATTATCCAAAGACTAGAAATGAGAAACCTCCAAGCATTCTTCACATCAACGGTAGCATAGTTCTTCACTTAATAGTCAGGGAAGCAGTAAAAAGATGATACTACTTTTGACTTAGCTAAGTAATGAGTATGTTATTTCAAGGATGTCAAGGAAAATAACCTTACATGACTGACCATGGAATAATTTAATATAATTAAACAAAGGATAAACAAAAACAGGTCTGTAACTAAAACTTACTATTCTAAAATAACAAGCTGTAATAATTAAGAGACTAATTGAAATAAATCAAACTATGGAAGGGATTTCAGGATATGAATGTGAAAGAGGTCTTAATTCAGTTCAAACGGGGATGAAAAGATTTGATTGTGGTTAAAGGCAGAAGCATGGGAATGAATGCATGCAGGAATAAGCTTCAAACCTCCTTGGTTAAATAACCATCTCAAGCAAGATATTATGAATATGCAGTGTCAAAAAATACAGAAGAAAAAGACTGATCTGCACATAAAGTTGTGTCTTAGAAGCTAGAAAATACAATGTAACATAAGAATTGTTAAAATCAATTTGAAATAGTCTTAAGGAAGATACTAAAACACAGAGCAAAAAGTGTTGCATGTGTGTTCAAAAAGACAAGAAGGAAAGCAGCAGGACCTCTGTACCGTTAACTTGGGATAACGATTAAAAACAACAGGTGGGTGACGATTTTGGCCATGACGGCAAAGGCAGTGCATCTTGCTACATTACTGCAGCATCTGTCTCCATTTTTAAAGAAAAATGAAGCACAGTGAATGTACTCAGACTTCCATGCAGCTTTTGATGTGATGTCACGTGGAAAAGTAGGAACTAAGCTGGAGATGATGGAACCGGCAGAGGAAACATGAGGTGAACAAGAAACTGAATAAAGGTTAGACAGTCATATATCATACTGAAAAGGAATAGTATCAGGTTAAAAGTCAGTCACTAGTTGTGACTTCCTGAAAGATCAATCTTGGGGCTGGTTTTACTTAGTGTTTTTATCAGTATCCTTGACTATCACTCTGACAACAACATGAAGTCAGGAGACATCACGCAGGGGCGACAAAATGACCAGAAGATGAGCAACAGGCATGCAAAGTGGACTAGTAAAAGCAACAAAACACTACAGAACTCTCACTTTACAGTCAGTTATTTGGAAACCATTGACGAAAAACTGAGGAAAACCAGCTGATCACAAAATGGTAAGAAACCGCTTTTGTGAAGAAAATGCAAACACGATCCTGAGATGTACCAGAAAAGTTCCAGGAGAGATAATGAAGCCAGTAAATTCTGCAAAGCATCAGTAAGGCGTTACCTGGAGTATTTTGTAACAGTCATATTCGGGGTGAAGTCAGACTTGATACCATATGTGGAAAGCCTGAAGATGGTAAAAGAAATTAAAAGAATGTGTTATTACAGGAAACTTATAAAAGCAGGTCTTATTCAGTCAGGCAAAGCAAAGGCTGACGAGAACCTTCCTTTGTCTCCAAATGCATCAAGCAAAAGCTCTGAAAAGAACTGCTTAAGCTTACATACTTGCCAGAAGAATAAGTGAGCATAAAACCTATCACCACAGCATTTAGGCAGAGAATTACAAGGTTTCTAATGATTACAGCACTAAGTTTTATAATAGCTTTCCATTAGAAATATTGATGGCAAGAAACCCAGCTCCTTTTAGGAAGATACTTGCTCATTTTAAGAAAGAGATGATATGATGTGGTTGCCTGCTGGACTACATAGGTAAAGATATTTCTTCCAGACCTCTCTCAGCAGTTCTGTCCTTGCAGTCATCCTGGTGGCTCCACTTCCCCAGATGCTCTGAAAAAGGAGTATTTGTGGGTCCAGCACAGGCCTATGCTTCTTCCATGATGCTGAGGGCCAGACACAGCCATGAAATGTTTGAGAAGTTTACAGTGGAGACCTCCAAGGGCTGACAGGCAGCTAGGAAGTTATGGGTTAAGTATCGCTGTATGAGAGGAACAGCACTGAATTCCAAATGGGATAGAGCCATACAGCTTACTTAGTGTAAACAAATGGTTATGATTCCTGTCAAGAACAATTTTTCATCTCCATAAAGCCTAGTTTAATAACATGGCACAGGCACCACTGAAAACAGGAATATTAGCTTTCCAACAATTTCCCAAAATTGAAATAGAATCTGTTTTGGCAAAAACAGTAGAGTTGTCTACCAAGAAAAACATTTTAGGTAGTTATATAAGCAATAAAAATAAATGTTTTATAAAATTCACTCAGAAGGACTTATGAGTATTATAAAAACCAATAATAATTAACCAGATTTCATGAAGTACGAAACAGCCAAAAATAACTACCAGTACAGCTGAAGATGGTGAAGTCATTTCTTCTACTGCACTCCAAAGCCTGACCACCTGTAGAGATTAAAAAAATATATCCAAAGAATTAATTTTCCTAATATGGGCACAGTGCAAAATTCTGTCTCTTAACATGACTTCATTTTGCCAAAGTAATGGAATTTTATGCAAACTTAATATGTTTTACAAGTACTTGTTCCTCTGGTGCAGAAGAAAATCAGTGGGAAGACAGATGAAATGACAAGAGTATCCACTGGGTTTCCTTTTGCATTAAAAAAATGCTATTGTTTCCAGCCAGGCTTCAGCTCACTACTGCCCCCTGAAGCAGCCTATCTTGCTCCACTGATGATGGAGGTAATTTAGGAAGAGCAGACATTGTTAACCTCTGTCAGAACCCACTATTCCGACACAAAAGTGATAATCCTACTCTGCATCAGCCACGGGATTTCCAGTAAAGGAAACAATTAGTATCTTCTCACGGGCAAAGATCTCGTTTATTCTGTATGCAAACACCATATTGAAAGGCAGAGTAACCCCTATGAGAACAGGTTCAGGAAAGAGCACGATAAGGACACAAATTAGGGGGCAACAATGGTTAATTTTGTGTCACAGTGAAGGTTGAGATGGGTTATGACGCTTCATATGGGGGAATAAATTAAAAGAAGCTAACTTTTCAAACTGAAAGGTAATACTAGTACAAGATCATGTCCCTGAATAAATTTACTCCAGAAATTGAAGTCTTCTGAACCTCTGTGTCTCTAGAATTGCTTTACATGCTGGACAGTGGAACAAGGAACCTAAACTGTTTTCAGATAAAACTTGTTGGTTTCATTTCTGTGATCCCCAAGTTAAAATATCCTTTTTGGATCACTGCTTATTAAACTCTAGATATCTGATTGCATTGACTTACCCTAAGAGGTTGGACATACAGGACACTTTCTTACTACTGGCTGATCATAATTCTTTGCATGCCTTTCTTGTATATTATGATTGTCCATAATTTCTGTTGGCTACTTGAAAAGACACTGGCTTTGAGGCTAAAGAGTAGCATGTTGATTTTGCTTGGAAACGTTGAAGGTGGGCCACAGCTAAAGGCAGCTGGAAGGCAAGATGCACTAACACGGAATTTTCAGCTCACTCTTGCAGATACCTGGCTGGTGAGCTGGTGCCCAGCACTCGGATCAGGTAATACCAGCCGCCACATCTGCAGTCAGAATAGAATTGTCCCCTGCTGTACGAGTCACAGAGATTCAGCGTTTGAGGATCTGTTTTGTCTGTAGTGTGCAGGCATAGTCCTGTCTCTAAGAGTTTACCCAAACAAATTTCTTGTTACCACAAGGACTAAGTATATTGATGACATCTTTTTTTCCTCACATGGGTATGTGGAGTAGATGTTCTATAAACTTTCAGGACAAAGTATCTATTTCACAATTCTTGGCAATGGACAGTAAATGGTAAGACCCCGCCACAAAGCCAGAACTCCCTCTCTGTGTTGTCCTGTATTCCTGTGAAAAGCTGACCTATGGTGGATACAGAAATAAACAGAATAAATCTAGCTTCAAAATAAGTTAGCTGCATTTATGAACTATGAGCTGCTCAAAAATCAAGTTCTTCTTCTGCAGGAATGGAAGACACCCTCTGATTTACAGAAGCCATTTACAGTTGCAAGTAAAAAATGGAAATTAGTTATCTTTCCCTAGTTCCAGAACCAAAAATGGAGGCTAGGAAACAAGACACACCTCAACCCTTAAATGTACTTAAGGCCACAAAGATTAATCTACTGGATTAGTCATGGGAATTTTTTTTCCTTCTTTTCCCAAAACTGATGTTCTTTGAAATTACTATTAAAATAATCTTTTAAGATTCTGGCCTGTTTATTAGCATCACCCTTTTCCTTCATTGACCTAGCCATTTATCTCGCTCAGAATTTGAGTGTTCAGTGCCATCATAACTGAACACAGACATTTCATGGGAATTAGAGGTCATAGCCCGCCTCTCTCCTGCTTTTGATTTGAATTTTTTTGTTCATTTCTGTTTTATTGTGCAGAGGCGGATTATTAATCTGATCTTTCCTTTGGAACTTCCTCTCAATTCTCACTTTTGCAGAGCCGTATTTTCCTTTGAATTTGGGAGTTCGCAGGTTTGGACCTACGGATGCTGTCGAGTGTCGCTGGCAAAGAATCACAGAAACATATTTGTTCATAACTGGAAAAAAAGGGATTCGTTTGAGTACCGATTCCTTCCCCCTACATGCTTTGCTGTAGAACTGCCACTGAGAAACTTCCCCAGCACCTCTTTCGTTTGGCATCCCGCTAACCTGCCGTGCAAAGACAGCACTTCTCACGATGGAAAAGCAATTAATTTGGGAAGCTGACGTAACCGTTAATTAGCTGACGCTAATTATGTAAGCAGCAGCAGCAGCAGCAGGTCCCTTTCGCACCAACCCCCGGGGACGGCCCGGTCACCTACCGCGGGGACCGCCACGCTCACCTACACTGGCCCTTCCCGACGAGCGAAGATTGCGGCGCGGGTCGCTTACATCGGCACGACGACACCCGACGGCGGGATTCCGCTGAAAGCGGCTGTTTTCCCCGGAAGTTGACGCTAGAACCTCAGCGACAGCGACCCCGCCCCCTTCCCCCGCGCGCCGGGCGGGGCAGGGCGGGGCGGAGCGGAGGGATGTGCCCACGCATGCGCGGGGCCGGCGGGCATGGCGTCGCCGTCGCTCCCCACGCCGCGGTACGAGCACGTCGGGCGGCCGGGGCCGTTCCGGGATGTGTACCAGCCGGCCGAGGACACCTTCCTGCTGCTGGACGCTCTGGAGCGGGACGCGGCCCGCCTGAGGGAGGCTCGGTAGGCGCGGCGGGGGTGCGAAGCTAACGGTTCCCCGCGCGGGGAGGGAGCCGCTGAGGGGAGCGCGGCGGCTCGGGACCTGCTGCTCTGCTCTGCGCTCGTCTCCTCAGGGGGTCTCCGGCCCCGCTGGCGGGCGGTGGGCTGGAGGGCAGCTGCGCTGAGAGCCGGTACCTGCCTTGTTGGCAGCAGCACGCGCTTCAATGTAGTAAAAGGTCCGTGTCTCAGCCCTGAAGAAGCTACAAGAATCATAGAATCGTTAAGGTTGGAAAAGACTTCTAGGATCATCGAGTCCAACTGTCAACCCAACACCCCCAGGCCTCCTAAACCATGCCCAGAGGTGCCACATCTACAGGTTTTTCGAACACCTCCAGGGATGGTGACTCCACCACTTCTCTGGGCAGCCAGTGCCAATGCCTGACCACTCTTTCTGTGAAGACATTTTTTCCTAATATCCAATCTAAACCTCCCCTGATGCAATCTGAGGCCGTTTCCTCTTGTCAGAGTTGCATAGCTGCTTGGGTCACCATCCAGTATCACTGGCTGTCATCTGCACAGCTGCCAGTGTAGCAATAAACACTATGGGAATTGCCCAGGGAGTTAATCTTTTGTGTGATTACTTTGAAACTGTCTGCCAATGCTGTTTGTTCAGAGCTAGCTGAAACTCTTCTGGGGTATTCTGCATTTCTGTTTTCATTGCGTGGCTTCATGGTGATCTTCCATAACTTCCATTGGAGTTCAATCTTGGTGCAATAAATTTGTAATAAATGCTGTAGAAACATAGCCTGTACTGTTGAGATTGTGTAGTTAATGGAAACTTTCCTAAAGTGGCTTGTGATAACCAGGAACTGTCTGTATGGGCACAAGTAGACCTGGCAGCCATTTATGCAGCAGATGACATAATGTGGGCTTCAAGGGTGGTATGATCAGCAAGTATTTCAGCCTACTTGGGAGAGGAGCACTTCAGCAGCCACTTTCATAATGTTGCCTTGACTAATTCTGTGTCTGTTGCAGGTGCTCTTATATGTCACAAATCAAATTCATGCAGAGTTTTCTCTCTTTAGAGTTGACATCTGCCTTGAAATAGGATCTGGATCTGGTGTGGTTTCAACATTTCTAGCTTCTTCCATTATTGGATCCAATGCACTGTACATGTAAGTATAATAGCACTTAAACTGTTGCATGCAGTAATAAAGAATCCATAGCCCTTACATATATACTTTTCATTTTCATGTTTTAAAAACTATTCATTTCACAAAGAAATATTAGCTCAATTCTACAGACGTGGAAATGAAAGAGACCCTAAACTATTTACTTCAGGTTCAGTAACAATTAAGTAGTTGTGTGACTAAATTCCATTTCCCCACTTCTCTGACAAATTGCTCAGCTTACACTTGTGTTTGCTGGGTTAAATCCTAAATTTTAGACACTGACTAGTCTTACTGAGGTCTGATGACATAACATCAGTTACCTGGGTTTTGGTAGTAACTGAATTTTATTGAGACTTGTATGGATGTATACTTACACAGAGCTAGCATTGAAAAAGAAATCCTATCCTTCAGCTTTCAGACAGTCATTAAAACTTCCACTGTAGTGTTGAGTGATTTAGTTGCTGATACCTCACTTGTATTTTACTGGCTATTTTTGCCATTTACTTGCAAAGGAAAGGATGCTGGAACAGATATTTTCATTGAGAGTACATAAATTAGCATGTGGTTCAGAGGTTTAAACTTCCAGATGGAGTTGCCAGGAACTTACACTTTGCTTTTAGATGTACAGATATCAACCCGATGGCATCTTACTGTACGCTGGAGACAGCTCTGCTTAACAATGTTCACCTTCAGCCAGTCATTACTGACTTGGTAAGACAGATGTTTCAGTAGTAACTTCTTTACAGTTTTTGTGGTTTTTTAATACTTATTGGAGATACTGAAAGTAACCATAAAGTCTAGAACAAACATTCTTAGTACGCACGGATGAAAAACAGAAAACAACAAAATGCCAGAGTGTTTCTGAAAGAAGGGAAAAACAAACTACTCAAGCTCTAAAACTCAATTTGAAGCTTTAAAAATTCATTGAATTAATTGGAAAAAAACCCCAAGCTTACATAGATATATGGAAAATGCTGCACCAGGAACTCTGCAGTGACCTGGCATTACCATAGCCCTTCCTCTAGCGCTGTGCAGTTCTTAGTTCTCAGCTCTTTTGGATTTAATTAGGAACTGTGTATGTTATTACTTTTTGTTTCTTACAAAATTTGGTATGGAGAAAAGCTTAAGTTTCTCATCTCTTTAGCAAGATATTTGTTTAAGATACCCGGAATATATATGATTATAAAAGATGATGAAGATAGGCAACAATAAATGTGATTTAAAATAAACAGCTGCTCATACCTGAGAACTGAACTGCAGTTGTCACGGATTGGTCATTTTGGGTAACATGTTAACCAATGATAAATACAAAATTCTTTTACATCTAACTTTAAGTTCTGAACTGAGCAAGAATGAAGTACTACCTTTGTGCTTGCATATGTGTTTCTTGCTCTTCAACATCCCATACATAACAATCTTAAGACTATTGAAATTGTTCTGCTAGGCAAGGGTATTTCTTGATGCTTCTCTTGCATGTGGAAAGTAAAGTTTAGTATAACTGAGTCAGGCTGAAATGCTCAGAATATCCTGCTCTGTGCAACTCTGTTTACAGAACGTTTGCATTCTTCACATTTCAAAAAAAAAAAAACAAAACCAAAAGAATCATCAACTTCATCTACAGGTCAAAGGACTGTCTCCGAGATTAAATGGGAAGGTTGATCTACTGCTGTTTAATCCACCGTATGTGGTAACACCTTCTGAAGAGGTAGGAAAAATCTGAAATACACAATAAAAATGGTATTTCTGCTGTCAGAGGAGAGATGGCAAATCATATAAGCTCTGGTATGAAAACTTCAGGGTTTTTTTGAAATAGTAAAGGACATTGTAGGAGCAGCACTGTCATAATGGCACTTCTAACAGTGCTTTTTTAGTGAAAATGGTTTACTAGAGCTGGTTACAGAGACTACATGGGGATAAGGACTGCTTGCTGCTGCTTCTCAATACCTAGTTTCTTCATCAAGTATAAACCATGTAAGACTCCTGCTAGGCGCGCTAAGGTATTCTTAAGGAAGACTTTCAATGGAAGATGCATTTGTTCCCTGCAAAATAAATATTCTCTGCTTCCACAGACTCAGACTCTGAGAATTGGACCCAGGAACACTTAAAGGGTTTACTGGCCACCTTCCGTTTGGCAAACGTGCTCATAAAACATTCAAGAAAATACACACAAAGCATGTGACAAAATGTAGCTCTCAATTTAGTTGAAGAACAGAACTTGAAACCCAAGCAGAACGTTCGTCATGTAGGAAGTAGTTTTGAAGTAATTTTGCTGCCTAAACTCATCTGCAGAACCAAAGTTGTCAGATTTCTAATGGCAGACACCTAAAGGTAGAGATTACGGTGATGTTTCTCTTGCAACTGACACCTCTGTCATTCTGTATTAAGACAATCTCTGCTTTCATTCTTCTTAGGTGGGAAGCCACGGAATAGAGGCATCCTGGGCTGGTGGCAAAAAGGGCAGAGAAGTAATGGATCGAGTTTTCCCATTAGTACCAGACCTACTTTCACCAGGAGGATTATTCTACTTGGTCACACTTAAAGAAAACGATCCAGGTGATCACTTTCCTTGGACCCTTAAATGTGCCAAACCAGATTTAACACTGTATTAACCAAAATGTTGATCACAGCAATGATCTGTAGGTTATTAGACTTCACTAAACAAGAAAAAGTAGTACATAACATCAGATGATTCTACCACGTGGTGATAGCAACTAATTGAAGAGTGACAGCATGTACTGAAATCCGTATAGGTGTTCTAGGTCATTTTTTAGAAATACTACAGATACACTCTATCTGCATGCTTCCTATGAACCGTGGCATCTCTGCGGACTCTTGTGCTTCTCATCTTTCAAGTTGGTGTGGGTGTCTAATCTACAGAGGGACTTTTATGTAACCTGATGCCTCCTGGAACCCTTTTTCTGAATTTGTGCCTTGTGCAACCAGTGCACGGTGAGCTAGAACAAAAACACAAGCAAGTTTAACAAAACTAAGAACTCTCTAGGCTAGTTTGGAAAATGGTAATATGGAGGCCCTGAGCCCAGCAGCTCTGCAAGACTTCAATTCCAAGTCTTAAAGGTGACCGTAAATCTTCTGAACTAAGTAACAAAGCCAGGCCAGCCTTTTTCATGAAAGAGGATGGCATTGTAAAGTTAAAAGGTAAAAGCCCTTAGTTGGAAATATGAGGTCTTTCATTTTGACATGTAGAGAAAAGATTCTGACTTGCTCTAATGCTTAATGCCAGGTAGTTTCAAGAAGAAAGATTACTCTTTCACACCTGATTGATCAGACAGCTTTTAGGAGAAGGTGCTACAAATTTCAGTTTCTCCTACAAATGAACTTCATAACTGAATTGTTCATTGCTATTAATAATACCAAAATACAGAACTTCAGTTAGTAAATTGTAAACTTTGTTTGTTCTTGGTGGAAGACCACTTTGCGTAAAAATTACGATCTGAAAGAGTAAGAGCACACAGTTTATAATCTTTGTTTTACAGCTTATGTTTGGTAGCTGCTTTAGCACTGCCTCTTGCAGCCACCTTCCATCTAAATTCAGTTCTAACACTGCACTTTCAATTACAGATGAAATTGTGGAAACAATGAAGAAATGTGGCTTAGAAGGCACACGAGTACTTTCCAGGCAAGCAGGACAAGAGATGCTTACTATCCTCAAATTCAGGAAGCATCAATAACTGCTCTTAACCTTCCAGATACTAGGCGTGCAGAAAGTTGAACAGGGTGCTGAAGCTGTCAAATGAATTTTTAAGCCAAGACTTTCACCCTCTTAAGGTATATCCTCACTTCCCGATTACTGCAGTGAAACTGCTCAAGACTACTTTTATCCTGGATGTTAACCAGCTATTGCCTGTTGTCAGAGGTAGAGTCATCCTCTGGTTATCTGCAGGACAGTTGTGGGGGAACAATGAAATACCCTACCTTGTTGCATTTGCACTTAAGCACTGAAGACTTTCCTCTATAAAGAGGTATTTGTATATTTGTCATTGTGGCTTATAAAAATAATGTACTTGATAGAATTGTCCTGTTTTAATAGCTAGTTATACCTATGCTGGGTTTAAACGAATATTTGGAATCAGCGTTACTCGTTTTGATGTAGTACCAGGCACTTGTGTCTAAGGGCAATTACTGAGTTTGTTTCTATAGTAAGGAAGTAGTGTACTTCTGAACAGAAAGATGCAGTAAGTGTATCTCAGGAGCTGGGGCAAAGGCAAGCTATTATTCTCCTGAAGTCTTCTGGGCAAAATAGTGGGGTGATTGTGCTCCCTTTCATGCCATTTTACAAGGAAGGTACTACTATGGCGATGTAGCTTAGATAAAGAGTTCTCGCCCATGAAAAGGTATTAAAGGGGAAGAAAAGCATATGCCATTAAAAAGGCTAGGTAGCTGTAAACAATGGCTGTAAGCAGAGAAGTGGGACAAAGGTCTTTCAAAATCACTCTACAAAACAGGAAACTATTTCCTGACCACCAGACCCTGCCAAAGAGCTTTCCTTGGCAGCTGCCTCCCCGTACCCACAGAAGGTTCTAACCCTGCATTGTCCCAGTGGTGCTGAGAGACCTGTGCTGTGCAGCACGCTCCTCAGAGGAAGGTGCTGTGCTCACGTGCAGCACAAAGGTAGAAACCATTCAGGTATGCAGCACCGCTAGCCCTGTCTGGGAGAATGCTTTCAAAGACACTGACCCTTAAGGGTTTGTGCCAACAGTTATGGCGAACCATTAGCTAGCTCTTTTTGGGGACTAATGTCCAAGGGCTTTTTTTGTAGGATGCTGAGGCACGGAAAATACTATTTCATTTAAGACTTCAGAGCTAAACTTATGATGCTGAACTTACCCAGGCTATACAAACACTAAAAGCTTCCATGTTTTGATCTGAACACCCAAAAAACTTCTCAAGGAGATTGAAAAGGTTTTGGACAGGCAGAATAACACGTAAGAAGGGTAGGTACTGTCTGCAGAACTGCATGACTGCAAACCTAGCTAGACCATTTGAGGTATCTCACCACAACGGAATGCAAGAAACTGCTTTTGACTGATACAGGTCAAAAGTCAACTTACGGTGGTCGCATAAAAGTTGTTCCGTATACTACCCTGAAGAAAACACAGAAAGGATTGGATAGCAGGAAGTGTGCAGTGCTGATTGTTTTACATCCTAGGAGTCACCATTCCACAGATTAGAAGACTACTGAAGACCAACACTGCAATTCCGTACAACAATTCAAACAAAGCTACTAGACCTCCTTCAGTAACTTCTCTATTCATTTATTTTTATATAGATAAACATGAATATGAAGACAAACATGGGGTAGTGGCGTTTAGAGGGAAGACCCACAGAATCACAGAATGTCCTGACTTGGGAGGGACCCACAAGGATCATCGAGTCCAGCTCCTGTCCCTGCATGAGACAACCCCAAATTCACAACCTGTCTCTGAGGGCCTTGTCCAAGCGCTTCTTGAAAGTCATCAGGGTTGGCGCCGTGACTGCCTCCCTGGGGAGCCTGTTCCAGTGCTCCACCACCTTCTGGGGGAAGAACCTTTTCCTCATGCCCAACCCAAACCTCCCCTGGCACATCTCCCTGCCATTCCCTCGGGTCCTGTCGTTGGTCACCAGAGAGAAGGGCTCAGCGCCTGCCCCTCCCCCTCCCCTTGGGAGGAAGCTGCAGGCCGCGATGAGGTCTGCCCTCAGCCTCCTCCAGGCTGGACAAACCAAGTGACTTCAGCTGCTCCTCGTACGGTTTCTCCTCTAAACCCTTCACCAACTTCGTGGCCCTCCTCTAGACACTCCCTAATAGCTTTATATCCTTAATATATTGTGGCGCCCAACACTGCACCCAGCACTCGAGGTGAGGCCGCACCAGCGCAGAGCAGGGCGGGACAACTGGGTGCAATGCAGGGCTTGGTGCACCCGAGGACTCAGCTGGGCCTCTTGGCTGCCAGGGCTCACTGTTGGCTTATGTTCAACTAGCTGTTGACCAGAACCCCCAGATCCCTCTCCTCAGGGCTGCTCTCCAGGCCCTCGTTTCCCCATCTGTATGTACAGCCAGGGCTGCCGTGCCCCAGGTGCAAAGTCCAGCACTTGCCCTTGTTAAACTTCGTACGGTTGGTGACTGCCCAGCTCTCCAGTCTGTCCAGATCTCTCTGCAGGGCCTCTGTGTGCTAGAGAGTGTCATCAAACTTTTTTTAATAGACTCAGTCATGTTAAGGATGTTACTTGATATTTATGCTATATACAAGAAATTCTAGTACTTGAAACTACTGAGTCTAAAAGACCTGTGTTTCACTGACCAAAGTGAGACTACACACAGGCCTTTGTTGATTCTTGCCTTCTGAATAACTTGTCTAAGGAATGTCTCAGTTGGGAAACTGAGAGGGAACATTGTGGCCATCTATGAAATAATGTGTTTCCAGTTTTCCATCAAAGAATTTAAGCAAAGTTTTGCTCTTGCAGCCTACCAGCTAGTCGCTTCTGAGAAGTCATATTTCAATTTGACTGCCTCCTACTTCTGACTTGATGGCAGACCCTTTGCAAAGCTACACCTTTCTTGTTGTTCAGTTTTCACTTACAAAACTGTAAGGAGAGGAGGTTTTATGCTTAGCAATTTTGCTTTTATGCAGAGTCATGGGTGTTGAGGTAATGGTTACAGCCAGAGGGCTGTTTGAATGAACCAAAATGTTGTCATCCTTAGACCGCCCCAGGAGTTTTTGGGCGTTAACCACTTTCGCTAACAAAGTTCGGTTGCTGAGCAAGAATCACAAATCAAAAGACAATTTTAAGATGTAGTTTGATTCTATTACGTGGTTTGACTACAAGTTTAACAAATGGAAGTTTTAGTTAACATCTAGCTTTTAGTTGTAAGAGTTTTGAAAGAGGTAATCAGAGATTAAAAAAGAGCAGTCATCTGGTGCAGTAGATCACAATGCTCAATGGTGTAGGCAGTGTTAAATTATAAAGGACAGCATAAAGAAAATCAGAACAGAAAGTGTAATAAAATATTACATGCTTTCACCAAAAAATCATTGCACTGGACTGTCTAACAGCTGGGTATTTAGACAAAAAAATGTGTCTACTTTAATAAATCATGAGTCAATTCTCTCGGCCACACTGTATTGCTGCCTGCTGCAACTGTAGTGGAAGCACTTCTCAAAATGCAATCCACATAAGAACAGAGGTGCCTTCTGCAAGAACTGATTCCTATTAATGCTGCCATCAACCTCGTGAGGACTGGGAACTACTGACAGGCCAGGCAGGTAGTTTTTGTTTGGTTGGTTTTTCTGGTTTGTTTCGGGGTTGGTTTATTTGTTTTGGGGTTTTTTTGTGTGTGTGTTTGTTTTTAAAACTAACTATGCCTACACACTCTGCATGACCTAATATTTGCCAGGGCATACCTGTTCCCTTCTCCTAGAAGACCAAAGAACACAGCACTGCTTCTGGAGAGTTCTGGGGGGCGTACGGCTGCATTCAGCACACATGCGAATAAGCCACATGGTAGACAGAGACTTCCTATGTAGTGCTCAACTTAACCAGAAGCAAGCAAAATTCCTGCTCCCCGAGGCCCCTAAGCACTGCTCTGTCAGCCAGTACCAGCGTCAAAAGACACACTGCTGCTTTTGCAAGCACCTGCACTTCTTTTTTCTACCAGAACCAGGACAAAAGCTCTCCCCAGGCTGTTCCTAGTAGACAATTTGCAAGTTAGAGTCTGCTAGAAGAGTTTAAGATGTCTCTTTTCAAACAATACCTGGTTAACCACAATCAGTTCAGTTCAGTGATTGAACTTGCAAATAAATCGTTTAGAATAGCCAGTCATGTCTGAAACAAAGTGATGCAACGGAGACACACCTGGAGGTTTAGTATCAGTAATCACAAAAACAATAAAGCTTGCTCCTTAATCTGTGTTTTCAGTTAGACCTTTTCAATACCAGTTTTAAATCCTTTCCCTTCTCTCTTTCTCAAAAAATGTCAGGAAATTTATCTTCTGGAAGCCCAGTGTTACCTGTTAAAAATATATACTTAAGTTATCAACAGCCAAAATCATTTCCAGGGTTGTCACCTCAAAAGGAACCAACTTTGAGAAAACATACAGGAACTAAAAAAAACCAGCTGTCGAGGTACAGCCAATTGCGTATGCTATAAACTTGGCATCTGAAAATGTATGCTATTAATTTCTGAAAGTTTATCACTCAGAGGAAGAGACAGCAATCCAGAGACTACAAATATTGACAAAAGTCCTTTATTCCTCCCCTTTATGGACTTTTTAAACAAGTCCACCACAAATACCATCCAAGTTTGAACATGCTCGTATGCTACTGCTGTTAAAAAAGCATGAAAAAATGTATAGTTGAAGACAATATTAAATTCTGATACATCTGTCGTGTTCACCTAAGAGTCCTTACTATATGGGATGGGAAGTACAGTGTACATTCAGTGAGAGTTAATTTGCCAGCTAATGAAGTCATTAACTGAAATAACGAAAACAAGAACTGATCAGTGTGCATGCCTTCTCTTTAAAATCCAATTATCAATAAATAGGCAATGTTTTTCACTGTCATGCAGGAATGATTGTACCCTCTACTTGCTTGGGCTTCCAAGTCTCCATGGGTTTAGGGTGCTGGGTGGCTGAGGTTTTCTGGGAAAATGAGACTGTTCAAGGTGAAAGCTTGGTTTATAAACATGTTAATTTAGAGCACGCTATGTTTAACCTTCTGTTAAAGCATAACATTTTATCAGCTTAGTTCCATGCCTTCATGTCTAACAGCAACAACATTCTTTTTTTCCCCTTAAGAGGAAATATTATGAACCGCACTATAATAAAAAATCAAGTCTTTATACCATCTATGTTAAATTCTGCTATTATATTAAGAGCCATAATGCGGGTTAAGTGTATAACACCATGTTAAGAATATACCTAAAACAAGAGATTTTAATCAACTATGCTGTGGCTTAAACACCACTTTTCAGACATAACTTGGCATTATTTCTGAATTTTTAATATATCAAGACTTTAAAAATATACAAATGAAAATAAATTATTCTTATATATTTCTTTATATCAAAGAAGAATCTTAAAACTTACAAAAAACAGTCCAGAGGTAAATATGTCATATCCCACTAGTCAAGAATCTAAAGTAACTGACATTATTCCAGGTTAGCTTCTTTCAACATACAGTTTATTGCCTCCTCTTCATTTACTACTTAGCTCACAGAGAGAAGAAAGACCGTTTTATTTCAGAAAAATGTCTCTCGACAGAGTGGACAGGTGGATTTGTTGCTGGATGTGAACCATTTGTACTGAAAGAGAAATAAAAGTGTTTAATATGCAAATGCAAGCTGAATATCAGGAACACTGGTTTATCACCAAAAATAACCATTATTTGCCAATGAATATAACTATCAAAACATTAACTACACTTTAAAAAAAAACAAGCAACAGTAAAAAAACCCTTTCCACTTGTGTATGTATCCATATATATACACACATACTATACACACATAATACTGAGGTTTTATTCTAAAAACCCTGACACAAAGGAATTCTCATCCAGTCTCATTTTAGAATAAAAAGATAGTGTTTTTAAAGCAGCAATAATCCCTCCATTGTATGGCCATACAGATGCCAACGTGTTCCAGTCGACTCTGTGACTGTACAACCAATGCCTATGATGACTCAGATATACTTCCATGTTAATTATCCTGATCAGCAGAGTTTACTAGAGAGCGTGCTGCATAAATGTAAATTTAACCTTTTCTATTCTTGTATCTGAGCTGATAACAACAAGATGCTGCTGCTGCACCTGACACAGGTGTAATGGCTTATATCTTAGTGAACACGAAACAGATAGTTATCGTCTGTGAAGCATAGCAACTCCTCTCTCATTACATGCCCTGACAGGCAGTATAAAATCCATACGTATAATTTATGAGTTCAGTTAAACCCAGGTGCTCCAACAACATAATGGAGAATTGATGGTATTACAATAGAAGTTCCTGGTTCAAACCAGAAATGAGTAATTTGCCTATTTTAAAAAAAAAATCAGTCTGTGTACTTACCAAGCAAGCCGAATGAAACTTTTTCTTGCATGTTCTGCAAGCTTTTTTGGGAAGAGAATAGTTGGAACCATGAATGACTGAGAAACAGATCATGCAATCTTCAACGCCCTCAAAACGTTTATCCACGTTATTTTTCCACAAAGATAAGCCTTCCATAATACTTCCATTCTAACAGAGGGGAAAAAGCTGATTTTAATACTGTAGAAATCCTTCAGAGTATTCTTACTGTCATTCATAAGCACATGAAGGAAACAAAGTCTGAAGGCTTTATAATCTGAAATTATATGCAATTTATGCAGTGAATAATTTATATGGCCCACGTATGAAATCCAGATGACAGTCTATAGAAATGCAAGCGTTTATCAAAACAAAAAACTTAGGAGCACTTAAACAGGGATTTTAGAATTGTCGGTCACTGTTTTATTTTGTTCTAACCACAGATGATGGAACTTAGCAACCACTATCTTTTAGGAAATTTAATGTACTGGGTTTTCAGGGGTTTGGGGTTTTTTTTGGAAATTTTTTTTCCTAATTATAGTTGAGATGGCATTGCCACATGGGGCGAACACTGGCCCATGTCTTAAGAGATTTAAATTTTCAATTTTGGTTATGGCTTTAACAGGACTTATTAGGCAGGTAATTTTACCTCTCTGTTTCACCACCTGGGGCAAAGAAGATAGTAAGAGTGATCAATTCTATTAAGTTCTTTGCGATCTACTGATGAAATCCACTACACAAATCTAAATAATATTACATTACTAGGAATATTTTATTATCAGGACTCTTAAGTTTTCAAAACTACGGGCTTTCTCTAAACTCACCTGATGTGTAAGATATGTGCTTAACTGTAGCATCCAGTTGCGCCATTGCTGCACAGCCACTCCAACCCTCTTTCCACTCTCAACTGTTATGGATCCCAGTGGGTAATTTGATGGAAGCTGTATTATTAGTTCAATAAATATATCATCAACTGAATAGGTAGCAATGACTTCCCGTGCCACAGACCGAGCTTTTACCTATGAAAAAAATGCACATATTAAAAAACTCCACAGAGAGGCATGCGCCATCTGTAGGTATTTTATACATACATAAACCATAAGTGCTTTACTACACACATCAAGTGATTTTCTTAGACCAGGAAAACACTTTGCTCAAAGAAAATAAAAGTCCACTCATATCTTGGCAAACCAAAACCAAATTACCAGGCATTTTTCAATCTACTGATTGATAACATTTCTTGACAAACTAAAAAAGTATATCGATAGCAGCAGCTTCCACTTACCTCCTCAACTTCTCCGACATCATAAAACCCATTCTTTTTTTTCCACAAACACAATTATTAATAAACACCAACTTAATATATCGATACCAAGATAAATTATGCTTTTATCAGTCATTTAGAACAACAAAAATGCAATCTTATCGAACACCGTAATGCAGTCTGGTCCTGAGAAGTAACATTTCTTAAAACGTTTGCAAAAAACCTGAAGTAAATCAAAGAGAGGACAAAAAGCCTTACTAACCGTCATGCCATTAAATAACTGCGTGCTAGTTTGAACAGAAGATATTTCCTGGGAAGAAAGCACGCTGCTGACATATTTGCTTGTAAATTTGTCTACAACACTGAAGACACGTTTCTCACAGCTATTCCACCAAAGCCTGACCATGGCTGGCAAGTCCTTCAGCGTTATGTGGTACACAGAGCAGGCCAAGTGCGGAATCTGGGATGACAGCAGTCCTGTCCCTGGGAGGGAAAGAAAGGGTGTTGAACTACTCTAACACATTAGTCACAAATGTTGGTTCCTCCACACCACGCACAAAAATTTTGATACCAACCGAACTGTGGTAACCGGAATTTCATGTACGTGCTCCTTCTATCCTTGCTACTCCAAGTGCTTGTTTGACTCTGCCTTTCTCCACCAGCCTGGTTTCTTTGTCTTTAGACTAACACTTCACAACTGGGAATTCATCCTCTAATTTTGAGATGAACTCTAGGTGGACTACCAGAAATCAAGAATAATTTTATATTCTAGATGTGACAAAATTCTCACCTTGGAGTGAACTCCAAACTAAGATGTTTGGAGCACGTTTGAAGTTTGCAGTGTCCTACAGAAGTGCATAAAGAGATAAGGGAAATCTTTCTCTTGAAATGTCATATTAGTAATTCTTTCTTACTGTCATCCATATAAATTGTCCTGCAACGTACAGTGATGTTCCGGTAAAAAACTAAGAAGTGAAAACTCAGTATCTTTGCTTACATCTACGCGTGTACGTAAAATAACAATTTCAATGCAGCAACTTTCAAAACTAAGTCTCTTTTTCGTGTTTCTCAGCTAAAAAACCAGTATATCTTCTCTCATCATGGTTGATCAACTGGGTCTTCTGAACAGTGTGGCAAAAACAATTTAATATCTCAAACATTTAAAAAAATATACTAAAATATAATTTGTTTTTATTTATGTATTAAAATAGAAGAAAAAAAAGAAATCCCATTTAGCATGAAAAAAATATCTAGAAGCAACAGAGAAGTCCCAGAATAGATCACACATTTTTACTGTTTAGCAATCTCTGAATACATTCATGATTTAGATAGTAGCAATGTATTATTTCTGCCCTAAGTGAATAACCTGAGCATATCCTGGTTTGGTTTTCCATTTTCTTGATTTTTCTGATAAACATTACAACTTTGGTTAAGCTTCAAATGGGGAGTGTTAGCCAAAGATTTTTAAACGCATGTATGTGTCTGCCTGCCTGTCTGTCTCTCCTAAGTACCTGTTTTATAGGTAAGGTTTTCTAAATAAATATTTTTAAGCAGAGAAGCATATTTAAACTTCAGCAATGTCAAAACTCTCTCAGATGCACAAATACAATTTTTACTAACCTTTGACATCCAAATGAAGCTCTTCGGTAAAGAAGGTTTTTGTGTCCTTATTTGGAACTTCTGAAGTCAGCCCAGAAAAGACTGGGTTTTCAGGCATAAGCCTGAACAAGTGATAAAGCAGTTTATTCAAGCTTTTAGTTCTTCTAAGGTATTGTGAGTAGAGAACTCGCAGCTGATGGTGTTAAGAAAGAAAATAACACACACACACAATACAGATGAGACCTAACAAATATAGCTTACTCTGTAAATAATACAAATACATTCCTGTAGAGAAAAAAAGCAAGACTGATTCAAAACAAGTGTTTAGAAGAGTGATTTAGTTCTCTGCAATGTTGTGAATGATTAGAAAATCATAAAATGTTCAAAAAGGCTGCTACATGCCAGAAAGAATCGTCTATTAATGAATCTTAATTCTTTATTACTCTAATATTATCATCCTTAATATTGCAGTGCAATAATCTAAGTCTATTGATGCTTCCAGAATTCCACTAAGTCCACAGAAACAAGATGCAGGAAGATACATAATTAAAAGAATAAAAAGACCAGATGAAACTTCAAGATTCAAAGCAAATAAGCACGGTAAGAGATTCAGTTAAAAGACTCTGAACATATACCTGAGAAGAAGCTGCTCTGAAGAAAGCTAATGTTAACTTCCAAGCGAGAAGATACCCTAGAACAAGGCAGAACTCATCGCTGAGGGGCTGAATAACTGCAAATTCTCCAACTGGAATGCATTCCAGGATGTTTTCTAGCAAGAGTTCTTGAGTGGCCAGGACAGACATAAGAGCCGCTGGAGGTGATCTATGGAAAAATGTTATCTGGCATAGTAAACTCAAATCTTGAGCACAGCATTAACTGAATTTATATTCACAGCTTTACTAGAAACCTGTGAGTAAAGCCAGGTATGTAGAACATAAAAGGCACTTTCTATTACAGGAAAATTGACTTTCAATTTCACACATTAGTGCTAGATTTTAAGATTTCTTCCCCCCCCCCCCCCCCCCGAAATGGACAGTTATATTCATCTTGCAAGTTGAATATAAACTGAATGCTGATCACTCAATCTGGAAGTGGTCTATGGTGGAGCTGATTTAACCTACATCATGGACAGCTGGCCTGCTTGCTTGCTTTGCTTGTCAAGTCACAGCAACAAAGGAGCGACTGAACACCGGATCTCCTAATCACTGGATGTGTAGGGTTTGGGCTTTCACAATGAATTAAAAAGCCTTTTGCAGCTCCATAGTAAAAAAAGGTATTAACCATTGGGCTGAAAAACGGTTACTGTATTCCCTCTTTGAACTGCTGACTTTATGCAGGTTCAAGCTGTATAAAACACCCAGGTCAATTTTGGAGGTTTAAGAAACTGAAGTTACCTGTGCAGCTGGACACATTCTGAATACAGCAGTCTAGTAAAAATCTGTCAAGATTTTACAATATAGAGCATATATGTTGCACTTACTCTAGTAACTGTACCTAGAAAACAATTGCAAATATTGTTTCCAGTTTTAGCACAGACTTCACCAATTATATTGAATATTTTCAATATTTATGAACCTACTGTCATAGCTATGTCTTTTTTTTTTTCTTTTACCATCTCCTGACAGATGACTATTTGCTGCTAATTTCAACTCTTGTAACGCATTTTAAAGATACGGAAAACAGTTGTAAAATAACATGAAGAAAAAATACACACAGTGCCAATTCCTCCTCTTCATCACCATAAGATTTGAGATCTTCTTCATCAAATTTAGGCAATTCAGGCATTAATCTATAGAAACATGGAAAGGAAATCAGATTTAATTTTTACTATTTTAATATCCGTGATCCACAGTTCTTTGCTCATCAGTTAACACAGAATCTTTAAGAGACATGTCACCATTGCAAAGTTGGTTCCTGACTGACAGCCAACGAGCAAGTAGCTTTGCTCAGTTATTTTCCAGACCTTTTACACTTCCTAAGTCACACTAAAAGAAACTTGTCTATCTCTGAATAAAGCTCTTGCAACTTTATGCCTCAGTATAAGTGAAAGATAATGGTAGCTTCTTATGCTTAAGCCATCTGCCTCACAATCTGCACTTTGAGCAGTCAGATGCACATACTGTTTTTCAAATTCTATATTCTCTCTTTTGGTATTGGAGATATCCAAAAAGTTCACAAGAATACTCCATGTTCTTATGCACTTTCTTCATTTTCTTTTCTAAACTAGTGAAAATAAAAAGGTGACACTATTTAAAGATACTGTCAGACCCAGATCAAACCTGGAATATTTTTGTTTACATTTCAGGATTCTCAGATTGTTAAAATAGGAGCTAAAAATAAATAACTTTATAGTTATGATACTGATAGCTATCTAACTATGGTACAGAAAATAAAATTGCATCTTCATGTACTGCAGTAAAATTTCTCAGCATACATTTAGTCTACTTTTACAATTAAATTTAGCATTCATAGCTTTATATGTTCTCCAATACAGAACACACCGCCCAGTTAAAAATTTTCTCCCGTAATGGAACACAACTTTGTTAAACACATCTATAGCTGCATATTCTACAGCAGATTTTTAAAAAGAAAAGGGGGGGGGGCGGGTAAGGGGAGGTGAAGGAAGCAAGAAATTAATTGATTCTTACTTATACAGCATATGGTAGACAGAAATCTGTACAGGTCTAGCCCGGAAAAGCAACAATGGAGATAACTTATTTAGTAGAGTCTGGAGTTTATCTGGAAGATTTGTTTTCTGGCCTGCAACAAACTTCGCTGGCAATTTATGGTTTAACAACTGGTCCTTTGAGATGTACGTTAGAGCTTCACCCAAAGATGTTAACACAGAGTTCTGAAAGGAGCCTTCAGATGCATTTTTGGTTTCTCCTATTTAAAATAGAGAAAGACAAGCTGTGATGCAGAAGGTATGGATGAGATCATAAACAAGCATTACTAGAAACAACTCAGACTCTGCTTATCAAAATCTCATCTTAAAAGACACAATGTTAAGTGCAATTACTTTACTAATTACCATATAAGTGTTCAATAAGCTGTGTTGACATAATATTCCTATAAATTAAAAAATTAGGCCCATCAGGTTCTATTTCAGAATAGCCTGACAGGCACCACTATTACCCTCCTTGCCATATACTTGCCTGTGATTTTCACCAACAAAGGTAACAGCAAATTGTGAATTCCTTCAGAAAAGAATTCCTTCCATTCACTGATCAAGTTCGCAGGAAGGTTTTCAGTAGTTTCAGGAGTTGCAGCTTCAAAGTAAGCGCTAAGGGCAGATGCCAAGTCACAACTAACACAAGCAAAAATCTGCACGAGCGGGACATGATAAAGTGAACGATTTTCACTTGTTGTCTAGGAGGGGGAAAAAAAAAAAGGAATATTTCGTGACTATAAATTTGCTTTAAAATATCTGTTTCACATTCCCTGTCTATACCAGAAAGAGTAATTTCAAAGAAGACCCAATTGCAAATACCATTTTAAAATTATTTGGGGGGAAAAAGAAAAAAGTTTAAAAATATAATCTGTGTTTTAGTAAGACTTGCTGAAAATTATTTCCAAGTCTCATCAACATTTAGAATCCTGGATTACCTCCCTTATATGGCCATCTTTATAATGACAGAAAGAAACTGCCACCAAGTATTGGTATGTGAAGTGCTCTCACGTTTCTCTCCCAGCCATAAAAGCCGTCCTAACATCATGTTTATACTTCTAAATTGCAGAAGGAAATTGGCGATACACTATTGTAAACTGGAAGTTACTGAAGTGGCAATCAGGAGAATATTTCCTCTCCCACACCACCGTTCCTTCTTTTTATTTTTATTCTTACTAGTTTCCCCAAAAAAGGAATATCATTGAATATAAAAATATTCCCAAGCACTTAATCTAAGCAGCAAGTTTTTCATACAGGTTTGCAGTTTGGGTTTTTTTAAAATTTAAGAAAAAAAATTACAGTTTTGAGGGACATACAACATAGGTAAGAAGATTAATCCTGAGACCAAGGAACTCCACATGGATGTTTCCAGCCTGCCCTTGTAAGTGTGTAGTGACAGCGTGAGCTATACATAAAAAAATAAGAATAAGCTAGAGGGTGAGAGATTCCATATCTTTATTTGATTAATAAAGTAGTAGTCAGCTGTTCACTCTGAACTGTTTTCTAACAGCATTAAAATATAATTTTGATGTTTCATGGGATCATTTAGATATTGAAATGCTGATCTTGCTTTTCATTCACTTAATTTTTATGCCGTGTTAGACTTTGGTCTTAAAGGGGTATTATTTTTCAACAGAGACCTAGGGCAGACACATTTCGAAATTATTCTTCAATTACCAATGCCACTACTAAACAATATATTACTTTGAGGGGGAGGTAATTTCATCTCCATATACAAAAAGAAACACAAGGTACAGCATTGCTTGTGCTTTTAAGCCACACATGACCTTTGCCAAAGTTCAATGCAGAAAGGATTTTGTGCAATTCTTTTTAACACTGTGTCAAATATTTAGTAAGCTGAGACAACTTTGTGCCT
Source organism: Phalacrocorax aristotelis (assembly GCF_949628215.1). Classification (NCBI taxonomy): domain Eukaryota; kingdom Metazoa; phylum Chordata; class Aves; order Suliformes; family Phalacrocoracidae; genus Phalacrocorax; species Phalacrocorax aristotelis. The sequence continues at coordinate 104,506,139 of NC_134276.1, read as the reverse complement.
GCCACATCCACAGAATAATCTAAAAAAGGTAAGTACATCAAAACTGGAGACAGAACATTTGCACTCATGGAGTAGGTAAAGTTTATTTTCTTAGTTTCATATTTCAATTGAGATGCTTTTTAGACTAAGTCATCTTTGAAGAGCTGAGTACCCAGCTATTAATATTGATCATTACACTAAAGTACTAGAAAGTTAACACACAGATTAGACAAAACAAAGTTAAAGCTCTTAAGACCATTATGCTGTAAACTCTAAGTAAGAGCCATTAGCACTCTGATTTCCATTCCTCTTAACAATCTTCATGCATCTTTGTTCAAATTTAATTTCTGTGTGGCATAGCTTCTACAGTGTTTCATCCTCCTGATACCCAACTTTCTACTTCGTAAATACAAAGGTGAACTTTTAACATACAGCTTTCAAAGATTTAGGCAGAAATGTCCATCAGCCAGCCCAGTAAGATAATAAAAATTTAGTTACTTCATAGCCTGTTTTTTAACCCCACACTTCCTTCATCAGCCCAGCAGTTTCAGAGGGCATCAGGAGGATCCCAAGAAAAGCTGCAGTGCAATAGTAGGTAATAGGCCCTTTCGTATTACCTCTAACCAAGCCAGCATGGAACACATGATAAAGTCCCATTCATTATCAGCCAAAGGAGCTGTGGAATACTTCAGCAACAAGGGAAGGTAACGGATCATCTCTATGTTGAAACCAAGCAACTGAGCACTTGTTTCTTTCAGATTGCTGCAATAAAAATACAAGTAAAGCTTACTTATCTTCATGTTGCAGATACGACTGCTTATATTCTTGCCTTCATTCCTCCTCTTAGGACAAATTAGTCTTGTGCCAGGCTCTGCCCTGTGTGCTCTTGATACGCTTGTCTTTCAAAGTTAGAATACTACATTAGCTGCCAGGTCTAAATAAATCATTCCACAGGTACAAAATAGTCTATCGCAGCTACTTGCCCATTTGCATGTTATACAGATTCCTAAAATTGTACAATGTACATATTCACTCTGGCAATATACTTACCTAAACTACGAAATTTGCAATTTTAACTAAAATCAATGCAAGAAAAATAATCATTTAAGTTACTAATCTTAAAAATAAAATATAAGCCCTCAAGTGTCCAAATAGTGTACATTATTTCGAGACTTTGTTGCCTGGATTTTTCTCACTATACTCAAGACAAATAAACCTCAGTATATTTTCACACTCCTTGCTGGAAGCTTTACAAGTTACACTTTCAGGTCCCAATTTTTAGAAAACAGACACCTAAGTTTGGTATCCAAGTTTGGTTTCTGCTACCTAAATAAGCAATCAGAATTTGGAACTAAATATCCAGCAACATCTACAGAAGTTGGCCAGTTTTGAATACTTTTGAAAGCAGTTGACATCTAGGTGCACTAAAAAAGCTCCTAGTTTGCCAGCCTTCAACCACCTACGTAATTTTCTTCAGCGTGAGTTATTAGATACTTAAAGACAGGCACATTAAACCGAGGGATTCAGTTCTACAAAGGCTTAAAAATGTAATATTAGAGCACTGGGTAACAGCTGTAACTTACAAATTTATTTTCTTTGAGTTAATAACCACTTCATATTTTTAAACTCTTGTTTTAGAAATAAATAAAAAAAAAAAGTCAAATTATCTCAAAGTTGCACCCACCAGCTAAAGAGAAAGCTGTCCTCATTATCATTTTTCCAGGACATTATGATTTTTAGTATTCCAGGTAGTAGGTGATCACAATCAATACTTCTATCATTCAAGCAGGAGTTCAAAATGGAAAGACACCCAAATGCTCCTATAACATGATAATTAAGACCTCTTGGGTATGATATTTTTATTAAGACAAAAAACAAACATTGGAGTGTTTTTCAATTAACTGGATCGTTTTATCTGAACTTAACATTCATATTGTAAGTTAGTTTGGATAATACCTAAGCTTTCTTATTTCAACATTTATTCCAGAGATGCCATTGTTAAATCAAAAATACTATACCCAACCCAAACCTAAAAACAAAACCAAAAAGCCCTCAAACCAACCAAAAACTCCTATAAGATTAACTGTTGGTTTGTACAATTAACGAAAAGGGAAAATACCTGCTAAGATTTAAATCTACTAGCGTTACTAAAAATGAGTGTGCTAAGCAATAATTTGGCCAGATAATTAAGTAAATGTAACTGAGAGTTGTGAATTCCAGTATTGTTTTAAGAGTGTTAATTTTTACTTCTTGAGTGAAGTACTACTGTTGCATTAATACTGTTCTCCATTTTTACGGAAAACTGCATGTATCTAGATGTCTTGGAGAAAATTTCTTACAAGCATGATGACAGAGTTAAAGTACCATTTACGCACAGCAAAAACAAACAAAAAACCAACTTCACTTAAGCAGCAGTGCAATGATTTACAAGAACTTTACCAGCACTTTGCTGATCTGAAAAAAAAAGAATTAAGAGTTGAATGGTAGGCCTACAACCTACATCACACTTAATGGGGAAATACCGTCTGCGCAGGAATCTCTAGAAAAATGAGAAGCAGCAGAAAGGAAAACGCAGACCAGCGTTACAAACATGAGCACTCCACAGCAGGGGAGGAGTGAGGACTCTTTTTCCCATTTTCTGTTTAAAGTTTCACAGCCACATTTGGTTGGTTCACCAGTTCACTCAGAAAGCCAGGAAAGCTTAACTAAGTCCAAAGAGTAAGAGTTAGGGAAACTACCACAGTAGAAAAATTCAAGATTCCTCTCAATCACTGCATGGCACTAACACTGAGAATTTTCACACTTTGACGATGTCCATTTAAAGGATGTCATCTGAAATCCTGAGGACACTGCTAAGGGTCAGACAGATGTCCACAGTTTAAAGTCACCAAAGACAACTTTCCAATTTAAGTAAGCACAGTCCTGTTAAAAAATACAAAATCACCTTTCAAGTTTTTATACCGACTGATCAGTAAGAGCATGTGCAAGAAAGCACAAAAGCAGTATTGAGGAAAAAAGAGAAAGTTTCTTCCTTTAAATTTTCTTGAAAAACAAGAAGTTTCTGAAAATATAAAGGTTTTCTAAAGGATATCCAAAACAATATTATAATAAACCTCAATCACATCTAAGTAGTTTTTCAAAAGCTGCTGAAAGTGTATATACAGCAGTTCTGACTCAGCACACTATATCCCATGCACTGGAAGAACTACTCAGGAATTATACATAAACTGTGAAAGAGTTCTTGCTAAAGCATCTACAGACAATCATGACACTACCAGTTGATGAGAGTAATATTTTTGTATGCTGTGTAAAGCCTAAATGATTAACTGAAAACCTTGATATTTACAGATGTGTTTAAGTCAGGTAGACCAAACAAGAGGTATGGTGATATCAAAGCTCCTTTAACAATATCAGCCTAAACTTAGTTCTAATGTTCTATCAGGTAGTATAGCTTGCACTTCCTTATTAAGGCAGAAAACTACTACGCCAAACAGTCTAGAAGAAATATGCAAACTGAGAATACATTTCTTTCTAGGAAAGACAATATTATTATAGTTAACACATTTTATCTAAAAGCAAACATTATTACAAAATAACGTTCTTAAATTCTAATGAAGTGGACTGAGGTAAGAATATACTCACCATCAGTGCTGGAAAGCTCCGTCTGTGCGCATGTCATAAGTTTGGCCACACAGTGGAAGACAAGTTCTTTCTTCTCTTCCTCAATTAAAAAAGGTGATAGACACTGAAGCGTATGCAGTCTGCCCTCTGTTAATGGCAGAAACCTATTCATACAAACAAAACATCAAGAATGAAACAAACCCAAAAATTTAACTAGCAAACAAAATGTCAATTGATTCATAATGATCTAATATCCTATGATGTAACTAATCTCACACACTGAGTCTCACTTTTACATTCCATACACAAGTATTACCAAACTTTCAGACTTCAGTTGTCAATCATCAGAATCAGTATCATTTAACTTTATCAACAATTGCAACAAACTAAAAGACTAAAGGCAGCAGTATTAAGGTACCCTTCTGTTGTCTTAAAAAGTTGTTTCATCTCACAGGATACAGTGTTTTCCACATGAATCACTTTAGCCATGGTTAAGGACCAGAGTCTTCCGTGTGCTTCTGATCTTCAAATAAGAAGACAGACCATGGTTAATTTATACAGATGCACAGTTCACAACAAAAACATTTGGATGAAGTTTTGTACTTTATACAATGCAAAACATGAAGACAGGGTTAAGGGTTGTTTTACTTATTCCTACGTACCTATCAAATATTGTTTGCTGAAGGCTAGTTGTATTACTAAGTGTACTGAACTTCTCATATGTGATGTGCATTTCTTCTAATATATGAACGTATTCCAGAAGCAGATAAGGAGGATTCTCCAATTCTTCAATCCACTGTAATGAGTACAACAGCTCTGCAACTAATTAAATAAAGGTTGTTGTTTACAAACAACTGCTGAATATACTCAGTGCATCAGCAAGAAGTTTCAGGTCAAGATTTTGTTGGGTTTTTAAAGTATGTTTTTAATGCATTAAGAAGATGACATTTACAAGCAATCTCAGGTGCTTCAGAGCATGAACTGCATATTTGCCATTGCACCATAAAATCCAAGAGAAGAAAAGGCTACAATAACCTATTCCAGATGCTCAGGAAATTTTAAAGCAAATCAAATTTGAGAAGAATTCTAACTCCCCTCTATTGTCTGTCTTTTTTTTTTTTTTAAATGTGTATTTCTTGCAGACAGGGCAATCAAGATCTAAGTCCGGCAAAAGAAAAAAACACAAAACAAATTTGATGCTAATAGTTAGGATGCGGTTTCTTCATTAGCTTAAAAAGACCCACACTGAACAATAACACTTCTTATTGTAGTGAGACTTTTGGCGATAGAATTGTTAATTTGATAACACTGGCTCTAATCTGAGCATTCGATAATTAAAAAGAAACAAGATTCCACCTGGTGGAATTAAGAGAAATTGCTGCCTCAAAATACCTTTACATTTTGGCTAAACACTCAGGGCGTTTATTTGATGGCATGGATACAGTTCACTGTCCAGTCATGCCAATGCACCATGTGTTTTGGCAATGAGCACCTCTGAATTGGGAGAAGTTTGAATTTACGATGAACTTCAACATTCTGCTGCAATAGCACGTATATAATCACAAAAGGTTCTAGAAATTTAAAGACTACACTTGTGTGTACTTATACTTTTAAAGGAGAAGAAAAAAAAAACAACAGAAGATAAAAGGATGATTTCTTATACCTATATGCCAAACTTCAACTATTCATTTCTAATTACCGATTCAGGTTAATTTACAGCTACTATAAAATGAAATTCCTTCAAGTTTTACCATTGTAACTTACTTATATTGTCAATTTTCTTTCTTTCAGCATCATCATTTCCGTGGACTATACCATTTTCCAATACAAGTAGTACCATTTTACTTATTAAGGCTGAAGTACACAGATGGCCTGGAAGTTTAGTTGTGCCACACAGCCTGACACAGGATCCCAAAGGTTCACAATTCATACTAAGCCTTCCTTCCAAAAGAGGTTTGTGCATCCACTGTAATAGGTGCATAAAGAGAGTATGAGTAAATAATTGACATTTTAATGATGCATAGAAGAGCTATGATCTGTTTAACCTTGAAAATTCAGAATTATTAAAAAATAACCATGAAAGATACAAATTAACACTAAAAGCACAACAGTGAGGCTGATCTGCTCCAGCATATTAAAAAACCTAAATGCACAGCAGTAGATTGGAACTACACTGCTGCCTCAGAAATAAATATCTATCTTTAGAACTCTATATTTTACAAGAAATACTAGGGTTACTGAATATTGGTGGTCAAACAGGAAACTTATTTCCTTCCCCGCTCTCCACTCTATACATGTCACCATTTTGTTGATAGTCAGTGTATCATGTTCCTCTGCAGATATCAGCGTCTTTCACAAAATTAATCTTATCTTTAAGTTAATTCATCTATAAGAACATCTTCATGATGTATATTCTGTCAGACAAAATTCCTGAACTGTAAAGGAAGTTGCTGGTGTTCCATGCAGAAAAGGGTAATTTTGCAGATTTTGATTTTCTCCAGTAGTACTGGATGGGGCCATAAACATATAGATTTTGTCCTCTGTCATGGACAGAGGCTGCTAAGAACCTTTACACAGACATATGCGTATTCATAACTGCAGTGTGATGTCAAAATAAAGAATGCTTATCACCCGAAAGGACACAGACTTGAGGTAAGATCGACTACTGCATGCAAGTCCATTATCATTTTCGTACCTCAGTGGATAGCGACTCATGCAATTTCCCCCACTCAGTTTTGTTTGGTGTGACATGCTCAACATAAGCTCCCACAAGATATCCAGACGGTCCGTCAGCTTCCATAAGCTTAGACAACAAATCACTAACTGCAGAGATCAAAATCTGAAGGCTGAAAAAAAGAAAAAAATGCTGCAAACAAGTTTGGCATGACCCAGTAAAAGCAAGCTGCTTTATTTTACATTGATACAATGCTATGTACATTGTATCAATGCTATATACATGCCATACCAATGGCATTTTAAGTTATGCTCTGTGCCACAGTTCCCACCTCTGACAGGCTGAAAAAACTCTCAGCAACACAGATACCAATTAAATGAAAAAAATAGTATAGTACCAATCTTAGTTTGTTTTGGAGAACAACATATTATGAAATGGACATGTACATCACAATTACCTTTTAACATCCAAAGACGATGACTGAATTTGATTCTTGACCCACAGTGCCGATTTATGCAAAAAGGTACTCTGTTTCTGCACACTCCGAAGCTGATGCACAAGTGAATTCACACCAGACATCCAAGTGTGTTTTAATTTACATACAAGTAAATCTATTGTAGGGAAAAGAAAAGAAAAACGAAACACCAAAAAAAGCCCCCAGCAAACAGACAAGCAAAGCTACCACAAACAGGTAAGCCCAAATTGCAACCTACAGCATACAGCAACAACCACACATATCTAAAGGTCCTAGAGCAGGAAAAGAATTCTCTTTTTTTATGTGGTTACATGCAATAACTATCGAGAGCAAATATACAGGTTCTTGCAGAGCAACTTCAAATTAACTCTGACGCACAGGTAATGCTTTGAGAAAAAGAGTGATGTTCCTGTTTTCTACTACAATATGCACATATGGTCTTCAAAACCGCAGAACTTTTTAAAATACTGAAATACTGAACATTCACAACGTCAACCACCATTTGCAAAGCAGCAGTGGTTTTCAGGTTATTGTTGTCCTACTTCACTTCTATGACAACACTGCAGCATTTCTTCCCTTATACCTACAGCAGTAGATGCATATATCATTTATCACTCTCAAATTCTGCGTTCAAAGAATATAAATCAGGATCTCAGTCTGAAAATGAGACGCTGGTGGAGACAGAAATGCATCACAATTTGTCAGAGCAACTTGTCCAATATAAATGGTTTCAGAATATATATATCTTTAATGAAGTAATTGCACACATCTTTTCATAGGAACCTCACATTACAGAATAAACAAAAAAATATTGTTCATTCTTTGTACTTCATTACTTTAAATAATTTATGTAACACTCTAGAAAGCGTGAAATATCACAGCATCAAAGATAGCTGAAGGACAGGGACACTAACATCAAAGTAGTTTAAAATCCTTGTAAAGAGGTACAGGACTTGACGTTTAGTAGTAACTACTGGCATTGTAAATTAAAGCACAAGTTTTCATGTCTGTTACAGCTGTCTGTGAACTCAATATTATTTTATATATTGAATCTCTTTCATGAAAAAGAAAAATTTAGATGTAATCAAGCACAAAAAGTTTGTGCTTTTTCCAAATTACCTGTTAAGTGCGTAGCATCCTGCTTCTGAGCACACAACTGGAAGATGGTAAGCAGCAAGTCTTCTGAGGATGGCATCAGTAAACACCCTTTAACTGAGCTGAAAAAGCTTGAGGCTACATCGCAGATAAAAGATACTGACGGTTCAGTATTTCCAGCTTCAGAAAGATCCTTAGCTTTAGACAGAGCTGCCTGAAGTTTATCAATAATCCTTTCAACAAAAGTTTCCCCAATCAAAGACTCTGTTGAGGAAAGGAAAAAGACAGCATGCTTTGGCTACCTGATAAACATGATCATTCAAAGGCATCAGATTGCCATGTACTGATTTGGTTTTCCTTTACTAATTTTGAATGCAAAATAAAGGGCAAAGTAGTTTCAGTTTAACATACACACCTAAGTCCTCTTTCTTATCCCACAGTCATCTAGGATCACCCAGCCAAAGTTTCATATTGCCAAGCATCCCTTCTCTAAACCAGCTGAAGCAGCTTAGACAAAAGGTATATAAAACAGAGCAAGTGCAGAATGAACCCTTTCCCTTTTATGCCTTCCTCACTTCTGACAATCAATTGTGAGCCAGAGATTACACCTGGACCCCTGTATATAATTAACCCAGCCAGACCAATCTTCCATGAATATGCTTAGTCCCTTTCTCACTGGACTGAAGTAGGCTTATCCCATTTATCCTCAAACTCCACAGCATCCTGTGGCAATGAGTCCCATTATTTAATTATGAACTGTATGAAGAAGTACACTTTTCTCTTTCTTCAAGCCTGCTATCTAAGCATCTGTAAGCAACCTCAGGCTCTTCCATTTAAAGAAACAATGAAAAATTTCTTCCTATTTGCTTTTTCCATACAAATTATGATTTTATGCCTCTTTACCACAACCCCATCCCCAATCACTTTCACTGCAAGATAAAATATTCTAGTCTGTTTATTGCTTCTATAAGCAGAAGCCATTGTATTTGCCATCTTTCTTTACCATCCCTGCCATCTTTCTATGGGCATACACTAATTCTATAACACCTTTTTTTCGAAGCATGTAAGTGAACAAGAATATTGTAGTGACCAAAACTACAGGCAGTATTCAAGATATTGACACACCAATGCTATAACAATTTTCATTTGTCCTCCGTTCTTTACACAGCAGCTCTTAATAACCTGTTGTCACAGTTTTAGCTGGGATAGAGTTAATTTTCTTCACTGCAGCTGGCACAGTGCTGTGCTTTGGACTTAGTATGAAAATGATGTTGATAACACACCGATGTTTTAGTTGTTGCTGGGTAGTGCTTCTACTAGTCGAGGACTCTTCCAGCTTCCCATGCTCTGCCGGGTGCACAAGAAGCTGGGAAAGGAGGGGGCACAGCCAAGACAGCTGATCCAAACTGGCCAAAGAGATATTCCATATCATATGACATCATGCCCCGTACATCAACTGGGGGAGTTGGCTGGGGGAAGCAGTGATCATGGCTCAGGGACTGGTGGCATCAGTTGGCAGGTGATGAGTGGCTTCATCACTTGTTTTTCCCCCACCGGGTTTCATTTCTCTTTCTTTTTATTTTCCTTTCCATTATATTATCATTATTATTGTTGTTGTTATTATCCTAATCATTATCATTACCATTATTGCTGTTACTATTTTATTTTAATTATTAAACTGTTCTTATCTCAACCCACGAGTTTTCTTGCTTTTGCTCTTCCAATTCCCTCCCCCACGGGGTGGGGGAGTGAGCAGGCAGCTGTGTGGTGCTCAGTTGCTGACTGGGGCTAAACCACAACACCTGTATTCCCTTTCTACTGCGGAGCACCAGCCTGCCACTTACAGGGAGCCATCACAATGACTGAAGATCTCTCTTCTCAATTCTAACAGCTCAGAGCCTACCATAAAACAGATACAGTTACGACTGTTTTCTTCCCATGTATACTTTTTATATTTATTGGCTTTGAAATTCATTTGTAATTGTATGAGTTAATCATTCAGTATCACAACACACTGCTACAGCTCCTGGAAACTTCAATTTTGATGGCTCTGAATAACTTAATCAAAAACAATTATCATGCTTTCAGTATTTATCCTTTTTCCCTCTTTAATTCCTATCATCTGATAGGTTACTGATCATTGAAAGGCCCTTCCATTTACTCCATGACAGTTTACCTTGAGAAACTAAGACATGAGATCTCATCAAAAACCGTTTTGAAAGTCCACATACTCTATTTTGGCCTAAATCACTAAGTCAAGAACCACCATAGTTCTGGAAGATCTCTTAGACTTCATCCAACATGCATTAAAAACGGATCACACAGCACCCAGCACAAAACAAATACCTGAGCTCAGCAATACCTCCAGCTCTGAAGCCAAAAATCAAAGTCTCTGAGCAATCAGCCCTAGGGCACCACTGACTCACAAGTGAGCAAGTTTGTTGAACTCTCTCTGGAGGGAAGGAATAGGTTTTCCTGATGCTTCTCTACATCAAAAGTTCCAGTAACAGAAATCACAATCTTACAACACCCTCAGCACGCACTATCTAAGAACATCCACTGCAGTCAACTTGTGTGCATCTTGAAACCTCAAAGCACCACAAATGTGACCGGCGTTCAGATAAACTTAAGTATGTTACCTCAGGGATCAAAGCAAGTGCTGAGTTTAACAAAACACCAATGACCAGTTTACATGGAAAACACCAAGAAAATCCCATGCCACTAGAAGTCATATCACAGATACCACAAAACACAAGAAGAAATGAAATAGGATGTTATTAATAAAAAATAGATTACATATACAGCACAAGTACACACACACTGTTTTTAAAATACATTAATCAAACTGAAAATGGCTCAAAGCAATTCACAGATCCTGTAACAAGGCATTACCAATACACACACGGGTCCACAACTGTTGATTGTTGATATTCTAGTTTTGATGGTAAATTACAGATAGTACGGTTTAAAAATTAGTATTATTTTGCAGCACATCAGCTAATAAAACAAACTTACTTAAAATATTCCTCAAATTTTCCTAACAAATCTGAATCTGTTCTTTAAACACTGACCTTTTTTAGCAACACAGACCAAAAAAATCGCAATGTCACTGCTGCAAGTTAGTGTTTACAAAATTAAACTGGACATGGTTAATTGGGGTAGGTAAGAAAAAAAAAAAAAGCCTAGATGTTACAAATTAAGTGTTCTGGATGACCTCAAATTCCTTTCAACCTTCTACAAAGCATCAGTGCGATATTTACACTTCACAAACTCAAAGGAATAAATACACTTACCATTTTTAATGTGTTGTGACAACACTAAGCTCAGGAGGGTCCACCTTTCTGAAGGGGATGATTCTGATGAGGCTGCTATAGGTTTTAAACCCAGATGACAGAGGTCATCTGCCAGCATTACAAGTCTTTCTCCAAGTGTATCTCCTTTCAGCCAGTCAGAGACTAAGGAAAGTTTTGTTGAGCTTGAGCATGCCTGAGCCACAAGAAAATAATTCCAATAACCTTTTGAGAGTATTAACTTTTATTACTAACTAAGCATAAGATCAATTTGTCAAAGCTGCACACAGAGTGGTAATCATATCATCTGTCATAAACAATAAGACTCCAGGTGTTTATGTCTGCCAACAATCCCCCCAACTTTCTTTTTGGTCAGAGACAGCAACTTATGGCTAGATCAGACCTTCTGAAAGCTATTCATTTTCCTTTTCTCCAACTATAGAGCCTGTGGAATGCCTACATTGGATGACAAGGTTGTCTGAAATAAAATATATTTACAACATAAAATCTATTTACAGTATCTGAATTTCTCTAAAAAGAAATGGAAGGTCACAAATCAGAAACACAGTAGATAAGCCATTTTAAGTTACAAAACCATAAAAACTGAGGATTCCTAAAATACACAGTATCTGTGAGGAAAGATATTATGGTCAATGCACTGGATTGTAAACCAAGTGCTATAAGTTCTTGTCCAAAAATTTGTAATACAGTTCATACTTCATCCCAGGCAATCACTTAAATGTCAGTCTCTCAATATCCTGTGTGAAAAAATGGTATACTGTCTTCTCCTTGTTAGCATGATGATACAAATAATCATTTAAATTATTGGTCTAATACCCAGCCCCATTCTCTCTAGCTTAGAAGGGATGACCAGAAACAAATCAGGAATCCCCCTGGCTCAAAAAGCAAACTGACCAAAAATAAGGGACAAAGATGCTTTTGTTTTGGTATCATCATTTCATTTCTAAGACTGTCCCCAGATTAAATGCAGTTAAAACAAACAACACTCTGAAACTATTACTACAAGATTTTAAAACTATGGAAATGATCACTACTTAAATAATAATAATTAAAAAAGAAGTAATTCAAACACATGTAATTCTCAAAGCTAACACCAAGGAAATAATCAAAAACATGCAAAACACAAAGTCTTTACAGGTACCTTTTCAATTATCTGCAGAAAAATAATCCATTTCAGATCCATCTGAAAAGAAAAACAAAATTCCACAGTATTTAGCACATTCTTTGCTGAGTAGGAAGCATTTAATACCATTTTAACTCTTTATTATTTTACAACTTTATTTTCTGTAGGGGATCAGCAAAAGTTGTTAAGTTTCAGTAACAAAATTATTGATTATATTATTTTTGGCTTCCAAGTGTTTCTCTACCACACAGGTCAACAAGGGACTGTATTTATAAGAAAGGCCACCAATGACTAGTATAAAAGCACGGTGTATGAAGAAGCAAGAACAGAGAAATTCTGATGTTACCTTTTTAATGATTTATACCATATAGAAAGGGACATGTCATAACCTTTCACCCCAACAGTGCCATGTCAACCTTTCCCAAATCTACTGTCCTTACGCTGAACTTATCCAAGTTCATGTAGAAGATCTTCCATTTCACAGCCCCAGAATAAAACGAATAACCAACCACAGCCCACAAGAAGAGTGGTCACTTTGATAAAAACTAATAACAAAACGTAGAAGAGTCATACCTTCGTTAAATCATCAAGAACAATTTTCCTCTCACCATTACCGTTGCAACAATCAAGCACACTGTACAAAATATCAATCAGAAAATGGGTGTCTTTCCGCCAGTCTTCTTTCAGCCAAGTTATTAAATTCATATACAGAAACTGTACAGATGGACTTTCATGGTGAGCTTTAATTTCCTTTCGGGATTCAGCCTGACCAGAGCTTGCATCATTTCCCTGCTCTAAAAGTACTTGAAAAACTCTATTTGAAGAAAACGATTTGAGCAGGGCAGAGAGAAATTTCAAATGCTGTTCTGACTTCTGTTCGTTGACGTACACAATACTTAGTTCAGCAAGGTTGCAGACTAAATTTTCTAAAGGCTCTTTCCTCAGAAGTGAATAATGCTGCAAGTCAGACTGTATTTCAGAGTCACTGTTTCTCACTTCCGTGAGCTTTCCATTCTCTGTGTTTCTTTCAGATTCATCCTCATCAGTAAATCTGATTTTGAGAGATCTTCTGCTATTTGGTTTTGTAGCACTCTTTGGATTCTGAATAATTTCTAGCATACCAGATATAGCAAACAATGATTTCTCATGAGCATCCAACTTATCGACATGGAGTATACACATTTTTAAAAGATGGTCCCAAAAATATGACAACAGTTTCTGGAAAACTTCATCTGTGCCGTCATCATTGGAAAGTTCTGCTTTAGCTTCCCAGGAGCTCAGCGTTTCTGCTATTTGATAGAATAACAGTCCATTTTGTAACCTGGGCTCCTTAAGTACAGCATCGGTAAGCGGAATTAGCTATAAAGACAAAAAAAATATTAAAGTACAGTAATCCCACTAGATGATAATTCTATTCTTTATAATACTTGGAAATTCAATAATTTTGAAGAATGTTACAGAAGCAATTCCGAAAACATCGGAATTACTCATGCTTGAATACTTAATAAAAATATACAGGGTAGGATGTTTGGGGTTTAGTTTTGTATTGGTTTGTTTGGGGTTTTTTTTTATACAATTTAAATGGCACATTAAAAGGGATGATTTTATAGGAAGGAAAAAAATTTACTAAATTCAGTAAGTTGGGTTGGTTTTGGTTTTTTTTTTCCATAAAAACTAGTAAGACTTTCAACAGAGAAGTAAATCGTCACAGAAATTGATGTTTTTATTTAACTTTGAATTATTGAGTGTACACATAACAATATTAAGTAATTCTAATATATACCTGGTCACATATAAGCATTTGATGAATTGGTCTTTGGTCATCTTCTTTGTCTGTTTTCTGTAGTATGGCAAAGCGCAGACATTCCATAAATGCAGTTATAATTGCTGAACTTTCTGAAGGGCTGGCTATCACTCGCTCCCTTGACAACCTATTGAAAGGCAACATCAAAGGCAGGGCACGCTCAGTCACCTGTGCTTCTGAGAAACCCAGTACATACGTAAAGAATGTAACCTCGGTTGTGTTGTTCTTATCCAGACAACACCAATATGAGAATACAGAATAATAAAATCATTGATAGGAGTCAGATCAAAACCAGTTCAATAGGACATATTCAAAGAGTCAAAACAATCAATCCAGGCATTTAATGTAACTTATATTAAAATATTTTTTTCATCCAGTTTTAGCATTCATCAAAAATATCTATGTAATTAGAGGAAACATATCCAGTGAAGAATACTGTCTACTGTTTCAGCTGTTTGTCAAAACTCCTTGTCTTTTTTGTTGTTGTTGTTTTTTACACACACCAGAGGTTTAGAAGGTGCCAGTTTCTGACATTAAAGAAAAAAAAAAAAAAACAGAAAAACCCACCAAAAGACAGTTCCACCATAGCCAGTTTGTGTCTAAGCAACTGTGATTTGTTTTTTAATGAAAATTAGACCACACAAATCACCATACAAATATTACAACTGTTTTACTACTTACAGTAAAATTCTGTGTACTCTTCAAAACCAACCCATATATAACTCTCTTCTCCAAGAGCTCTGCTAATGGCCACGCCAACATCAATCAAGAATTGATTTTTGTTTAAGTTACATTTCAGTCTTTCATAAAATAACTTTCGTATGCTTTTGAGTACACAATGCACATGCATCTATTTAAAACAGATTTGGTAGAAAGTTGGTTTTGATGTATTTTAAAGGCAAAAAATTATACCAGTTTTAAACCTTTAAAAATCAGTATCACAAGAATTAAAGTTCCTGCATATAGGAAGTTTCACAAACCACAATCACAATGCTAATCCCCAATAACCTCTGTAGTAATTACATACTGGTGAGAAGAGCCTGGTATCTTCAAAGCTGCTCTAATTTCTTAATTTCTCCTATTTCCAAATGTAAAAGAGACCTATTTCAAATAAATAAACAAACAGATTTGTGGTTCATACCCTTGAATCATATTGCTGAAAAAAGTTCTGAAATATTCCAGCTTTGGTTCTGCAATGCCAGGAGGTACCTTGCTAATGAACGGCAAGAGATTTGGGTATATAACAGTAGCTAGCCCTCGTCCGCCTTCTCGAAGCACTGTCCACAGCTTCGGCAGAACTCCCTTTTTGGCATTTACATGACTCCAACAGTCCTACAGAAACAAATACATTTTTTGTAAATTAAATGTTGCCTAGGAGGAACTCCCAAGCTAAACATTTACCTCCATAAGGTGTAGCTGAAACAAGTTGCTGTAAAGTTTAAATTCACTTGCCAGTATTTTTAAATATTATTTTCTCCCTATTTCAGCTTGTGAATTTAAGAAGTTAACATGATAAAACTGTTTTTGTATTGTTTAAGGTCAATGGACCTTCTTTGTTAGCAAACTGTAATTAAAAGCTTCTCTTTAATACCACTCTAAGGATACTTTACAAAAATCTTTATTGTAACTGGTCCTCTATTTAATTCTGAGTTCTTATTATCAAGAATATGCAATGATTTCAAAAACCTAACTTTAGAAGCATCACTAACTTCAAAACTCCCCTCAAAAAATCTTCTGATCGTTACAAAATACCTTGGCATGTTCCCCACACACCCCAAAGTTTTTTGTCATCTAATCAGATTTATCATAGTTCCAGATACCTATATTTATAGCAAGCTGAACAAAGATCTTTTTTCCCCCCCATAAACTGTTACTGTTTATACCCACAGTTACAAAAGAGATCTGCAGCATTAAACCCTCAAAGCATCCCAGTCTATGGCAACACCACTCATCCTGCTAATAAATTCAAAGCTGGTCTTTTACTTCAAATTTAAAAAGAAAAAAAAAATTACAGAAACAAACATTTAAGTAGAAGGTGAAACAAACCAACCAAAAATGCACTGCACATTATTTTTGTAACTGTCTTTAACCAAGAAAAGGTTTTTCAGTATTATTTTACTTATAACTATTTTTAATCAAAGGGATTCAGATTAATTTAGTAAAACTTATAAACCAACCCTGGACACATGCTGGACACAATATATTTGAAAGTTACGCTAAAACCCGAAGGAAGAGAGAGCATGTAGCATTGATAAGTTCATGTTATTAATCATAGAGAAAACCCAGTCAAGCTGTTCTTCCTAATGCTACACGGAGAACAATGGCACTTGATGAAAAGCTAAATCCGAGCAAAATATCTGCCCCTTAGGTTTCCTGCATTACCTCAATAGTGGCGATAGCATAAAGTACAGCTTCCCAAAGAGCAGGACACACCACTGCATCACTGTCGTCAATGCTGAGAAGAACAGCAGGACAAACTCTTGGTGCTTCAGTTTTCACCAGCTCAGGCAAGTACTGGCAAAAAGCAGAAGCCAGCTCAAAGAAAGCTGAGCGAACCTGACATTGGCCACAGAAAAACAAAATTTTAGTCAAATGACAACACTTTGACACTACATGTTGTTTATAACATTCCTTTTGAAGTCACCATAATTTACAACATGCAGTCCCCATATTTTATCACATCAGCAAAGGCTTAAGTATTATTAAAAATAAAGGAAAATAAAGTATTCGATAAGCCTGTTTAATATTTTAAATAATTTGCTTAGTGATAAAATGCTTATCAAAAATTTTATTTTAATTTACTTCTCAAAAGGCATGTTTTCCCAGGAGCAGCTTAAAACTTTTAGCAAAATACTACCAGAAACAATTCATCGCTCTATGCACTACTGGTCTTAGCAGACCAAAGACCAACGAAATCGTTTAAAAAAATGAAAAACCAAAAGCACATGCAGCAAGCTGACACAGTTTGTGTCTTTCACATGAATTTGAAATGACAGCAGATTGCCAAGAAGTAGATGATGGTGACACGGAAGCAACAAATTAGCCTAGTGGGCAAATTTTAGAGCAATATTGTCTATTTAAGGCCTAGAAATTTGAAGGCCGTTTCAAACGTAATTCAGCAAAGTACAAAGGTCATCCCTGTAGGATACAAGTAACTAATACTTGCTTAGGTTCAGCGTATTACCTTTAACTAAAAACAACCAAAATAAAGAAGAAATTAAAAAGTCACCTGTGGTATGCTGTGTTTGCTGTATTTCCAAAATTTGTTTTGGGACAGAAGTAACATTAACTTTTCCTCCAGTGAATGCATCTCTTTCTTTGGCAACATGCTAAGCAACTTTTTTAAAGCTAACAAGGAACAGGTCAGAATCCGGAAAAATTTGGCCTCCCTTTCTTCCTCTGGTACAGTTCTCAGAAACAAAAAAGAAACAAAACAAAAAAAAGTGAACCATAAATAAATCAGTAGGCTTCTCAAGCTTTTCTAAACTAAACGTTCTTCAGCTTTTCTGTGTTTTTTTGATTTCAGATGCCAGCAATGTAAACATGTAAATTTTCCATAGGTTCTAATGCCAGCAGATTACATTATGAACTGTTAGAAAAAGAGTTTCAAGTCATCTCATCTTCCAGCAGAAGAGCTGAAACAAGAACTAGACAACTGATAACACTTTCAAAAGTATTTATACTTAGTCCCAAAGGGAGTTGCTGGGATCTAGACTCAAATAACTATTCTGTCTCTTGAAACAAAACTAAATTCACTACCTCTAGGGACAGACAACCTAGTACAGACCAAGACTTAAACCATACACGTTAAAGCAGGCTAACATACTGGGGATCACTGAGCGTATCAGGTGTTTCTTTCAGAAGGTGATCCTGAAGTACCTAGGGGAAAAAAATACATATACACACATGAGAATCCAATATTTATATGTGAATGATATAGTCTATATATTATTCAGAAACAGCTGTACAGTAAACCTTCACAACCTCCGAGCTGAGTCTTTTAAACACATTTTAGACATGCTAGTGAACGAAAACATAATTTAATTGACGCCAGCTGAACATAGTAGCTGTGGTACTGTTTAAATCAAGACTTCATAATACTTTGTAAGTTGCATTTCCACGACATCAGGCTTCTGGTAAAAAGAAACCAAACTGAAACAAAACAAAATGGTTAAGTTTGCATATGGCAGGCCAGCAATGCAAACTTTCACCTTCTTAAATTCAGTCAATTCAGTTTCATATATGGCTAGCAGAAAAGCATTAACCTTGGACAGAAGTAAACTCGTAGAGGCTCTCTGAAACACGGCTCAGCATTCTTTAATCCTCCACCACTGCAGCTAAACTACTCCGGCATCATTATTCCATCTGTCAGCAACATTATGTGATGACTGAGCATCATTACGTAGAAATGCATACAAGAAAATTCACTTCATATTCATTCCTCTGGTTTTAGTCATTCTAACTGCAAGTCAAAACAGCAGAGGATGTGTCTTTGCCTCAGTCTCCTCTTCACATGAGCAGGAGCAAAGCATCAGGTGAGAAAGAAATTTAACCATGAAGAATAGATAGGGGCAGGATGAGTTTTAAACTTGTAATAAAATTTTACATACATTCAACACAAAGCCTTAAAGAAATACAAAAGTATAAACTCACATTAAGAATTTCATCTTTACAGAATGCTAAGGCTTCAGGTTGTTTGCTTGAAGGAAAAGCTTTTTCAAAAGCTACTTTTGCAGCAGAAGCAGCAGGGGAGTAAGTGTCACATTGAGCAATCAGCCAGTATCCCATGATACTTTTTAGGTAAGGAGCTAAGTGTTTCTTTACTTTGAGAATCAGTTGCTCAAAAGATTGCTGAGTTGCTTCTCGCACACGGCGATCATGATCCTGTTTAAGAAAAAATAAAGGAAGGAAAAAAAAAATGAAGGTTTATTGTTTTAAGAAATGTACCTCTAATGCTGGCTGTGATCAGAATTGGTGAGATTGGTCATCATCAGTAAGATCATTTGATGATCAGAAGTGATGACCAAAAAAAAAAGCTGTCTCTCAGTTTAGCCATTTTTGCAATTAATTGGGCTATATAGATCTGAAAATACACAACAACGACAATAAAAAGTCTTGGTATCCCTAGATAAGGAAGAGAGTCCTAACTTAGCAGCATATTCCTGACATGTTGTACATTGAAAATTATAACCTTTTCCTGATATTCCTAACTAGAGTTCCTATTTGCATTTTATACAAACATTTAACAGAAAGACAAAAGGCAGAAGAAACAGGAAGCCTTGAAGACTCCTTTTGGATTAAAATGACCATAAGCCTACACAAGTTCATTATCCATTATTTGCATATGAATTTACATCATCATGATTTTCTATGCTCTTGGCTCCTGAAAGAAATACTGGGAATCGCTCTAACTGATCAGAACAGTGATTCATTTTATCCAATACCACGTTTCTAACAGTAGCCAGTCCAGATAGTTTCGAGATACATTAAATATAAATATAAAAAGATCAGAAAATTATGGATTATCTGGCTACGCATGGTCTTTTCATGTTCGGAGGGGTTTTTTGTGGGTTTTTTTTGTGTTTGCTTTTTTTTTTTAAAAAATATTGTCAGGTCTGGTATTAGTCCAAGATCAAAAAGATTTATAATTATATTAACTGAACACTACATTCTCTTCAGCTCTTCTAGAATCTACATAAAATAACTTTTCATGAGAAGAAATATCTTGTCATGTTTTCAACATAAAGGTCTAAAAAACAGCTATCTCTACCCAGCAAGTACAGCCCAGGTATCAGCAGTTGAAGATTCCACCCACTGCCAATACTGAAACAGCTCCAGAATAAAGAATACTACCTTCCTTCAACTTCATGTTTTTCCTAGAGTAAGTCAGTAATTCCAACAAAGTTAGATATATCAATAAAGACTGCCTTAGAGGTTTTCACAGGAAGTATCCAGATAAGTTTTTCATTTTGATACTTTAATACTTACTAATGAGATCTTACAATAAATTCTGGGCCAGTAAGGAAGAACACCTTTAACAACTTCCGCTTCTCTCTCTTTGCACATTGTCCCAAATTCTTGCATAGCCTAAAATCAAGACATCAAGAGCATTATTTAAGAAGATATATACGTTCTGTAATTTACCAGCTCCTACCAGATACTGCAATCCTCTTTTTCAAAAATCAACTACTGTCTTGCAACTGAGCATCTATAGAGTTAATTTTGCTCCGCCAGTATTGTGTGATGGACTGCAGATCCAGCTACCTAGATACATTCATCTTCCATCCTTAAGAAAAATGTATTGTTTTCCAATTTAAAAAGTTATGCGGGACGAAGGAGACACCTACTTTTAATTTTGTTGTGATATCCCTTTTAGAAAGTTTTCGCAACACCATTCGAAAATCAGCATCCACAAGGCTGTCTATTTCCTCTGCTCCTTGTACTGCAGGAACATATCCTAGATCACTCTGAGATGTTCCAAAGCCAATAAACCCAGGCACTGTGCCACGTTCTTTGGCGAGGAGCTCTGCAGCTCGGCCACTGCTAGAAGGCTAACAAAAAAACAGGGACAGAAGTCAGTGATCTGTTTCAGTCATTTTTGTCATTTTGTCATTTTGCACAAATCATGCGTTTGAAATAATGATCCTATTTATATTGTATAATTAACGTCTTATTTAAAACAAAATCTCACAAAAAAAGGCCACTTATGCTTTAAAGTTTGACCTGGAAAATTATTCTTCTCTATAGAATGAGCATTCCCTTATCCTATAGTGATTTTAATGCCTTGGATTCGGAGAGAATTAAATAGCTGTCTACCTTGCCTGGCCTCTCAAAGGACCCTTCTGCTATGGGGTTGCTGACGGTCAAAGAACAACAGGTGCCAATCGCCATCACAACAGTGCACCGGCAGCAATATCGCACCAACAGAGACTCCCTGATTCCCATCCATGAGCTTATTCGATGACTAGAGAGCCAAGGAGTCATCAGTAAGACCCACTCACCCCTTAACAGTCCCATATGACCAGTCCGGAAGTCTAATGGAGAGTGGAGGCTAACAGTAGACTATCATGGGCTAAAAAAAGTCACACCACCCCTGAGTGCTGCTGTGCCAGACATGCTAGAACTTCAATATGAACTGGAGTCCAAGGCAGCCAAGTGGTGTGCCACAACTGATATCGCTAATGCATTCTTCTCAATCCCTCTGGCAGCAGAGTGCAAGCCAGAGTTTGCTTTCACATGGAGGGGTGTGCAGTACACCTGGAATCGACTGCCCCAGGGTGGAAACACAGTCCTACCATTTGCCATGGACTGATCCATAATGCTTTGGAACAAGATGGAGCTCTGGAACACCTTCAATACATTGATGACATCATCGTGTGGGGCAATACAGCAGAACAAGTTTTTGAGAAAGGGAAGAAAATAGTCCAATTCCTTCTGAAAGCCGGTTTTGCCATAAAACAAAGTAAAGTTAAGGGACCCGCACAAGAAATCCAGTTCTTAGGAATCAAATGGCAAGATGGACGTCGTCAGATCCAAATGGATGTGACCAACAAAATAGCAGCCATGTCTCCACCAATTAGCAAAAAGGAAACACAAGATTTCTTGGGCGTTGTGGGGTTTTGGAGAATACATATTCCAAATTACAGTCTGATTGTAAGACCTCTCTATCAAGTGACCCAGAAGAAGAATTATTTCAAATGGGGCCCTGAGCAACAACAAGCCTTTGAACAGGTTAAACAGGAAACAGTCCATGCAGTAGCCCTTGGGCCAGTCTGGGCCGGACAAGATGTAAAGAATGTGCTCTACACTGCAGCCAGGGAGAATGGCCCTACCTGGAGCCTCTGGCAGAAAGCACATGGGGAGACCCGGAGTTGACCCCTAGGGTTTTGGAGTCGGGGATACAGAGGGTCCGAAGCCCACTACACTCCAACTGAAAAAGAGGTATTGGCAGAATATGAAGGGGTTCGAGCTGCTTCAGAAGTGGTTGGTACTGAAGCACAGCTCCTCCTGGTACCCCAACTGCCGGTGCTGGGCTGGATGTTCAAACGGAGGGTCCCCTCTATGCACCATGCAACTGATGCTACGTGGAGTAAATGGGTTGCACTGATCACCCAGCGGGCTCAAGTAGGAAACCCCAGTCGCCCAGGAATCTGGGAAGTGATTATGGACTGGCCAAAAGGTAAAGACTTTGGATTATCACCAGAGGAGGAGGTGACACATGCTGAAGAAGCCCCACTCTCTAACAAACTGCCAGAAGATGAGAAGCAATACCCCCTGTTCACTGATGGGTCCTGTCACCTTGTGGGAAAGCACCGGAGATGGAAGGCTGCTGTATGGAGCCCTACATGACAAGTAGCAGAAACTGCTGAAGGAGAAGGTGAATCGAGCCAGTTTGCAGAGGTAAAGGCCGTCCAGCTGGCCTTAGACATCGCTGAACGGGAAAAGTGGCCAGTGCTCTATCTCTATACTGACTCCTGGATGGTGGCAAACGCCCTGTGGGGCTGGCTGCAGCAGTGGAAGCAAAGCAACTGGCAGCGCAGAGGCAAACCCATCTGGGCTGCCGCATTGTGGCAAGATATCGCTGCCCGGGTAGAGAACCTGGTTGTGAAAGTACATCATGTGGATGTTCACGTCCCCAAGAGTTGGGCCACTGAAGAACATCGGAACAACCAGCAGGCGGATCAGGCTGCCAAGACTGAAGTGGCTGAGGTGGATCTGGACTGGCAACATAAGGGTGAACTATTTCTAGCTTGGTGGGCCCATGACACCTCAGGCCATCAAGGGAGAGATGCAACATACAGGTGGGCTCGTGATCGAGGGGTGGACTTGACCATGGATGCTATTGCACAGGTTATCCATAAATGTGAAACATGTGCTACAATCAAGCAAGCGAAGTGGATAAATCCTCTGCGGTATGGGGGACGATGGCTGAAATATAAATACGGGGAAGCCTGGCATACTGACTATATCACATTCCCACAAACCCGCCAAGGCAAGCGCCATGTGCTTACAATGGTAGAAACAACGACTGGCTGGCTGGAAACATATCCTGTCCCCCACGCCACTGCCCAGAACACTATCCTGGGTCTCGAAAAACTAGTCCTGTGGCGACATGGCACCCCAGAGAGGATTGAGTCAGACAACGGGACTCATTTCTGAAACAACCTCATAGACACCTGGGCCAAAGAGCACGGCATTGAGTGGGTGTATCACATCCCCTATCACGCACCAGCCTCTGGGAAAATTGAAAGATACAGTGGACTATTAAAGACTACACTGAGAGCAATGGGGGTGGGACATTCAAGCACTGGGATACACACTTGGCAAAAGCCACCTGGTTAGTCAACACTAGGGGATCTACCAATCGAGCTGGCCCTGCCCAGCCAGAAATCCTACATACTCTGGAAGGGGATAGAGTCCCTGTGGTGCACGGAAAAAATATGCTGGGGAAAACAGTCTGGCTTCTTCCTGCCTCAGGCAAAGGCAAACCCATTCGTGGGATTGCTTTTGGTCGAGGACCTGGGTGCACTTGGTGGGTGATGCGGGATGATGGAGGAGTCCAGTGTGTACCTCAAGGGGATTTGATTTTGGGTGAAAATAGCCAATGAACTGAATGGTATGCTGTTAATTGCTATATAATGTTGTATGTCATCACTACTATGGTTGCTATACGCCATATCAATGGTATCACGGTGGAAATCTCCCGAACTAATAAAAAAATGAACTTTCATTGAACCAAGCAAGGTGCAGCTGAGATGGAACAAGGACTAACAGTGCAGCAGTGATGGAACAAGGACAGACTTCAGCATGCAACAATCCAACACCACACACCCCACCTCTCTGAAAGAATCGTACAATGGATGGAACCCAAAGTCATGGACTAAATGAACTCAATGGACATTTCACATACATTTTACAGGGGTGATCCATAGACTACGGGAACGATAAATGAAATCTGTATATTCTATTATATTAAAGGACTCTCCTAGCTTTCTACGCTCCGCCAGGTGCACAAGAAGCCGGGAGGGGAGGGGGCACAGCTAAGAGAGCAGATTCAAACTGGCCAAAGGGATATTCCATATCATGTAACATCATGCCCAGTATGTTAACTGGGAGGAGCTGGCCGGGGCGGGCAGGCAGCAATTGCGGCTCCGGGACGGGCAGCGTCAGTCAGAAGATGGTGAGCGGTTGTATCACTTGTGGTTCTGGTTTTTTCCCTTTTTCCATTTTCTTTTTTATGATCATTATTGCTATTATTATCATAATCAATATTATCATTATTATTCTAATTATTAAACTGTTCTTATCTCAACCCACAAGTTTCCATTTTTTGCTTTTGCTCTTCTGATTCTCCCCCCCATCCCACAGGGGTGGGGGGAGTGAGCGAGCGGCTGCGTAGTGTTCAGTTGCTGACTGGGGCTGAATCACGACACCACCTCACAACCAGCTGATGGTGTTATGTTCTCTGTGACACCTTAGAGCCCAAATACCTTTTATTTCCTAATGACCACTGCAGTTTGAGTTTGGGGTTTGAGGGGTTTTTATTAAGTAATGACAATTTGCCTAAATTTATTGTATTTTTGTGATTTTCTTCAGGTACGTAAGTCACATTTTACCTGACTACTATATCTACAGATAAGCCATTTTTTCTGCATGTGCAACCTCAACTATAAGGACATATTTCTTTGTGTTCCCTAGTCTTCTCTAATCATAGAATTATTAAGGTTGGAAAAGACCTCTAGGATCATCAAGCCCAATGGTCAACCCAACACCCCCATGGCTCCTAAACCATGCCCTGAAGTGTCACGTCTTCAGGTTTTTTGAACACCTCCAGGGATGGTGACTCCACCACCTCTCTGGGCAGCCTGTTCCAATGCCTGACTACTCTTTCAGTGAAGAAATTTTGCCTGATATCCAATCTAAACCTTCCCTGACACAACTTGAGGCCATTTCCTGTCGTCCTATCACTAGTGACTCGGGAGGAGAGACCAACACCCACCTCACTACAACCTCCTTTGAACACATGAAAAGGAGATCTGTAGCAACCCAAACACAACACTTCACCCACAATTCTCACATCCCAAGCAAGTGCCACATACAACAGACGTCACATCACTTCAGGCCCGGCGACAAGACGGAGACACCGTGACAGGTGTACTCTAAGAATCTCCACAGAAAAAAATACACTAAACGTACTCAACGATACCTCGCCGAACTTACACCCGTGGTGATTTTAGAGTTACGCCCCCCGGCCCCTGCCCCTCCCCATGAAGGGCGCACAAACGCCGGGGGAAGCCGCAGCCACCCTGCCCTGCGGCCCGGGCTCGCCCCTGGAGCCCGACGGCGGCCCCTGCCCCAGCCCCAGCCGCCGCAGCCGGACCCCGAGGCAGCACCGCCCCCCAGCGGGGCCGGGCTCCGGCGGCCCACAGACCCCTTCCCAAGGCACTGGGAAGGCCGGCCTTCACCCGCCCGCCCGTGCCGCCAGCCCCGGCCCCGAGGCCTGGGCCCCGCCGCCCTCCCCGGCCCGGCCGCCCGCCGCCACGCTGAGGCGGGAAGGTCGCCGCTGGAGCCACCGGCGGAGGCCGCGCGGACCTGGGCCCACGGGCGCGGCGGTCCCCGACCCGCGCGGCGCGCTCACCCGCAGGTTGCCCTTGGTTCGCTGCTTGTTCTTGCCCCCCATGGCGGCGGCGGCAGCAGAAGTTGGGCACCAGCCGGGAGAGGGCAGCTGCGCGGCCGGGGCGGGGGAGCGCGGCGCTTCCGGGGGGCGGGGCCAGGCGCGCGGCGCCCAAGGCAGCCTGCGGGGCGCCGTGGGTTACGGAATGACAGAGTGGCCGGAAGGGTTTGGGAGGGACATCTGGAGATCATCTTATCCAGCCCCCCTGCTTAAGCAGGCACGCAGGAACGCGTCTGGGCGGGTTTTGAACGTCTCCAGGGAAGGAGAGTCCACAACCTCCCTGGGCAGCCTGTGCCCCTGCTCTGGCACCCTCATAGTGAAGAAGTTTTTCCTCATATTGAGGTGGAACTTCCTGTGTTCCACCTTGTGCCCATTGCCCCTTGGCCTGTCGTTGGGCACCACTGAAAGAGTCCAGCCCCATCCTCTTGACACCTGCCCTTCAGATATTTATAAGCATTGCTAAGATCCCCCCTCAGTCTTCTCTTCCCCAGGCTGAACAAACCCAAGTCCCTCAGCCTTTCCTCATAAGGGAGATGCTCCAGTTCCCTGATCATCTTGGTAGCTCTCCGCTGGACTCTCTCCAGTAGTTCCCTGTCTTTCTTCAACTGGGGAGCCCAGAAGTGGACACAGTACTCCAAATGTGGTCTTACTACGGCAGAGTAGAGGGGGAGGATAACCTCCCTCGACCTGCTGGCCACACTCCTTTTTATGCACCCCAAGATACCCTTGGCCTTCTTGGCCACAAGGGCACAGTGCTGACTCAGGGTTAGCCTGCTGTCCACCAGCACTTCCAGGTCCTCCTCAACAGAGCCGCTTTCCATCAGGTCAACCCTCAACCTATACCCGTGCATGGGATTGTTCCTCCCCAGGTGCAGGACCTTGCACTTGCTCTTGTTGAATTTCATGAGGTTCCCCTCGGCCCAACTCTCCAGCCTGCCCAGGTCTTGCTGGATGGCAGCACAGCCTTCTGGCATATAAGCCGCTCCTCCCAGTTTTGTATCATCAGCCAACTTGCTGAGGGTACACTCTGTCCCTTCATCCAGGTCACTGATGACTATGTTGAACAGGACCGGACCCAGCATAGACCCCTGGGGAACACCGCTAGTTACAGGCCTCCAACCAGGCTCTGCCCTGTTGATCATGACCCTCTGAGCTCTGCTGTTCAGCCAGTTCTTAAACCACCTCACTGTCCACTCATATAACCCACACTTCCTAAGCTTACCTGTGAGGATGTTATGGGAGACAGTGTCAAAAGCCTTGTGGAAGTCGAGGTAAACAACATCCACTGCTTTCCTTTCATCTACCCAGCCAGTCACGCCATCATAGAAGGCTGTCAGGTTGGTCAAGCATGATTTTGCCTTGGTGAATCCATGTTGACTACTCCTGACAACCTTCTTTTCCTCTACATGCCTGGAGATGACCTCCAGAATGAACTGTTCCATCACCTTTCCAGGGAGGGAGGTGAGGCTGACTGGCCTAGAGTTTCCCAGGTCCTCCTTCTTGCCCTTTTTGAAGACTGGAGTGACACTGGTTACCCTCCAGTCCTCAGGCACCTCTCCTGTCCTCCATGACCTTTCAAAGATGATGGAGAGTGGCTTAGTGACAGCATCCGCCAGCTCCCTCAGCACTCATGGGTGCATCCTATCAGGGCCCATGGATTTGTAAGGATCCAGTTTGCTTAGGTGATCTCTGACCCAATCCTCCTCAACGAAGGGAAAGCCTTCCTTTCTCCAGATTTTCCCTCTCACCTCTGGGGGCTGGGATGCCTGAGGGCCAGCCTTAGCAGTGAAGATAGAAGCAAAGAAGGCATTCAGTAACTCAGCCTTCTCCACATCCTGCATCACCAGGGCCCCCACCTCGTTCAGCAGTGGGCCCACAGATTCCCCAGTCTTTCTTTTACTACTGATGTGTTTGAACAAGTCCTGGTTATCTTTGACTCCTCTTGACAGATTTAGTTCCAAGTGGGCCTTGGCCTTCCTCACTGCATCTCTGCATACCCTGACAATGTTCCTATATTCCTCCCAAGTGGCCAGTCCCTTTTTCCATATCGTGTAAACCTCCTCCTTCCATTTGAGTTTTTCTAGAAGCTCTTTGTGCATCCATGCGGGTCTCCTGGATCCTTTGCTTGACTTCTTCCTCCTAGGGATGCACCAATCTTGAGCTTGAAGGAAGTGGTCCTTGAATATTCACCAGCTCTCTTGGACCCCGCTACCTTCTAGAGCCCTAATCCATGGGGTTCCTCTAAGCAGGACTTTGAAGAGGCCACAGTTGGCTCTCCTGAAGTCTAGGGTTGTAATCCTACTTGTTGCCCTGCTTCTACCACACAGGATCCTGAACTCCACCATCTCATGGTCACTGCAGCCAAGTCTACCCCCAACCCTCACATTCTCAACCAGCCCTTCCTTGTTCGTTAGTATAAGGTTGAGCAGCACTTCTCACCTCATTGGCTCCTCCACCACCTGTGTCAAAAAGTTACCCCTGATGCTCTGCAGCAGTCTCCTGGATTGCATGCGCCTCGCTGTGTTGCTTTTCCAGCAAATATACAGGTGGTTGAAGTCCCCCATGAGAACCAGGTCCTGCAACTTCCGGCTGTCTGTAGGAGGCCTTGTTGACTTCCTTTTCCTGATCAGGTGGCCTGTAGCAAACACCTACAACAGTGTCACCCATATTTGCCTGCCCCTTAGTTTTTACCCATAAACTCTCAACTCATTCTTCCTCCACCCCCAGGCAGAGCTCAATACATTCCAGTTGCTCCCTCACATGAAGAGCAACTCCCCCACCTCACCTTGTTGGCTTGTCCTGTTGGCCTGTCTTTCCTAAAAAGCCTGTAGCCATCCATGGCAGCATTGCAGTCATGGGAGCTATCCCACCCTGTCTCTGTGATTGCAATGAGGTTGTGGCCCTGCAACTGCACACAGACCTTTAGTTCCTCCTGTTCATTCCCCGTGCTGCATGCGTTGGTGTACAGGTATTTCAGGGAGGTAATTGAGCACACAGGTATCCCTGGAGGGGTGCACGAGGACCCACTATAGACATGCACACCCTTGAGGTGGTTGGTCTTCTGACTGTCACCTCGTGAGGCAGCTAAGGCACCTTTGTCGCTGCTCTGGTTGGCCTGGCTTATTCTGCCATTGGATGTGATGGCATCAGCAGTGCTACTTCGGACCCTGCCCCCTGAGTCCTTCAGTTTAAAGCCCACCTCACCAAGTTGGCCAGCCTGCTGCCGAAGATTCCCTTGCCCCTTCTGGACAAGAGGATTCCATCCCTCCTGGTGCCAGGAGGTCCTCTGGCACTGCAAGGACTGCTGGAAGTGCCAGTACCCGGGGCACCACAGGGAGAGGTGGCCCGTGCAGCCCCTCTTACTTGGAACACATCTGTAATAGACGAGCCTGTGCCGACAGGAAAATTGCAGATGGTATAAATAGCTGCCAACATGTTGTTGTGAAATATAACAATCTAATCTAGTTGGAATATCCTTAAACTTGGTACCCGTCCATAGGTCTTAAAAGCGCAGAGGCTTCAAGCGTATTGTGGGTCCTTTATTAAGCCACAGTATTCTTGTACACGTACAAAGACTTATGATTCGGCAGTTTCAAACAGAGGCAAAGCTGCACTCGTCAATGAAATCACTGCAAAGCATCACTACCAAAGGTGTCCCAAGTCCATACCAGAGATCCGAGTGTTAGGAATTTTACCGGATCTACGCAGAAATATTTAATCAACATCAAAAGCAACCAACGTTGGCTTTTTATTACATGTACATGATTTAGATACAGAATCCATAAGCAAATAAACAAACCGGCATTCATTAATACAACTTTGTTGAAACCAGACTCAAAAACATAATTCAGCATAATGCACTGTAAATTAGTAGACAACTAACTTGTGAACTCAGCAGGGTAAGGACTGTTTTGCTGGTTTGGAGTGTCCTGTCAGGCAGCCCACTCCTTGGTGAGCTTCTGCTTTTGCATGAGTAAACAGACTAGGCTCTGCAGCTACAGATGGAGTGGAGCCACCACCGTATCTCTCTTACCTGCATACACACTTACCTATGGACAATTCTTATGCCTTAGAGCAGGCACCCTAGCTCACCCTGTTTGCATGAAGAAGGCGCTTGTGAACTTGCTCCCTCCTCTTTTTTTTTTAATAAAACATTAATCTCATGGCTTAATATATTTTCTGGTAGAAAATAGAAAAAAAGATTGTTACAAAAAAGTCTTCATGTAGTGTACATAAACAGTAACAAATAATGTAAACATCACATTTCCTCTCCTGAGATAGCCACACTTCATTTTTGTCTCTTCTTATTCATACATTCATTCACCATAACTCCATGTATTAATTCATCTATAATTCTGTAACTGCCCCAGTAGGGTATCAAACATATTTTCTTTCACTGTAATTAGGTATGCACCCTAACTGTCCTTAAAACCAGAAAGTGTACTAAAGCATTTATTTAGTCATTTTCATTAATCAGTATTTCACTGACATTTGTTTTCATTGAAAACTGGATTCATCACATAAACCAGAAATTATTAATTCCCTCTCTGATCAACTGAACAGCTAAGGAATCTGGTATAAGGATTAAGTTACAAAGATCACCACTGGGATCCTTCAATGCCCTTCAACCCCAAAGTACATTTGAAAAATGTCAGCACACCCTTTTTCTTCTAGAAACCGATAGAGCTGCCCCAAATCCATATGATTTCCTCTGGTGCCATGTGCATCAAAACATTTTTCTTCCAAAGTGGAGAACTTTCTTTGTTTCTGAATCTCAGCATGTCCTCCACCTTCCAAAGAAACATCTTCTCTGTGCCGAATGAGAATTCTTTTCCACGTTAATCTTCGTACTCTGAAAGCAAGTGGAGAAATACGAATCTATAAAATAAAGGCTGTTTTAGAAAATACTATGAAATAGCTATTATCACAGAAGTCAATAAATTCCATTTGTAAGTATATGTTGGCAGAGATAACAGTTCCCTAGCTGGCCGTAGAAATACTAATCACATGTAAACACTCCCATAAGCAGGAGCTTGTTTCTTTATATCTCCACAGGATTCAAAAACCCTAACGTTATTCCTCACAAAATAATTGATGAAGATGTGGTTTCAATTTCAGTGCCCACTTCTGTCTCGCCTGTGTTAAGAACTCTCATATTCTCATGCTCTCTTAGCTGTTATAATCAAAAGGCAACAGAATCACAGAATCACAGAATGGTAGGGGTTAAAAGGGACCTCTGGGGATCACCTCATCCAACCCCCCCGCTTGAGCAGGCACACCCAGAGCAGGGGACACAGGATGGCATCCAGGCGGGTTTTGAATGTCTCCAGAGAAGGAGAGTCCACAACCTCCCTGGGCAGCCTGTGCCCCTGCTCTGGCACCCTCATAGTGAAGAAGTTTTTCCTCATATTGAGGTGGAACTTCCTGTGTTCCACCTTGTGCCCATTGCCCCTTGGCCTGTCGTTGGGCACCACTGAAAAGGTCCGGCCCCATCCTCTTGACACCTGCCCTTCAGATACTTATAAGCATTGCTAAGATCCCCCCTCAGTCTTCTCTTCCCCAGGCTGAACAAACCCAAGTCCCTCAGCCTTTCCTCATAAGGGAGATGCTCCAGTCCCCTGATCATCTTGGTAGCTCTCCGCTGGACTTGCTCGTTCATTTAGTCTGCATCACCCAGAAATATAAATGGTGGGAGCAGAATAAAACACAAACGTAAAGCGACAGAACAGCATACATATCTAACACGACTGGGGTGCTGCAGTCTGTCACTATACACCTGAAATACAGAGGAATGTAAAACAGAAATAAATGTGCACCGTGCGATACCAGTGGCTTTGATTGCTGTAACCAACAGTACAGTGGATATTCAGAGTGGTGAATATGTTACGAAGAACACAAATACTTTGCAGACTTTGATAGGCTGGAAGGCGGTTGGATTTCCCACCTTCTGGCCACACGTACAATACAAAACATGTATTATTCTAACTACTAATGGCACTGGAGTACACAGGAGAAAACTAACCTTGACCAGAACTCTTCACAACTACTTTGTAGACCTTCTACACAAACAACACCTGGCTTCCCCGGCATGCAAAACCCTGACAGCGAAAGCTCCTTGGCCCAGTCGATAATATTCTTTCTTTTTTGCTTGTTGTAAATGTGATGACTATAGATCCACAATCGAGTGAACGTGATGACTTCTGACTGCGTGGCATTTGATGTTGTCACTGAGGAAGATGAAGGCTCTTTGTCAATGTAAGCAGCTGCATGGTCTTTAACCCATTCTCTTGCACTCAACATGCAGGGCTCTCCACTGCAGTTTTGTATCAAATATGTTTTTAGGTCAGAGTTCAGATGAATCTGCTGAGAGCGGCTTAACAATGATGACCTAAAGAAAAAGAAAAATATAAACGCAGTTGTAATATGCTTACAATTTAGCATGTTTCTCAAAGACTTTTACTTCAAGCTGCCAAAAAATAAGGCCATGTTTAGATGGTATGCACTTGCTACTGATACTTAAGTCATATTAGCTATGAAAAGGTCTTCATTAGTATTTAATTGGTGTGCTAATTCTTGAGTTCACATATAGTACTACCAATCTGTAAATCAAAGTCAAGAAAAACATACCTGAAAAGTAAGTATGGTGGCTGAACTAATTTCCTGTAATATGCAAGGCTACTTCTTTAAACAGAAAGGTTACAATAAAAAATAACAGAAGCCTGAGAGTAACAGCATTTTGACAGGGGAGGAATAAGCCCACTGACTAACTTTTCACTCCTTCAATTAGTGTAAAGCCTTGTCAAAATGGACAAAGGTCTCTGTTCTTGAGCATCAGACCTATGAACAGTATCTATGTGTAACCCCTCTGTACAGAAGATGGCACTCCTCCACAGTTTTCCCATTTTTCTCCCTTATTTGCTGAGGACACCAGAGAAATCATAACCTTGGAGATTTTTTTTTCTTCCATGTTGTTCTCCATCTGGCTTAATTTGACAGTAAACTATCACAAAAGGACTGCTTTTCCTATTTTAACTGTATTTATGTAGTACACCATAGCTTCAAAACATTTTTATTAGATGTACTTTTAATGCCATACCTCACAGTAATTTCTGGTAGAACAGTTGGATATTTAAATGGTAACGCACAGGCCATAGAGAATTCCACCTGAAAACAAATGAGCAAATGTTCAAGGAAGCCCTAAAATCCCACAAAATAAAAATAAACGTTTTTAAAAAGGTGTTTACAGTACCATAGAGGCATGAGAGACCTCTGACTTTACATTCAGTATAAACTGCACTTTTGAAGACGGCATCTCTGCAGATTCATTTTCCACATAGTTCTTTAGTTCTGCTACAGCCAGCTGGTCAGTCACAATGAACTCTTCCTCATAAGGAAACATGCTAGAAAGTAAATCTAATTCCGAAATTTGTATCTCAGCTTCTTCTCGGTTAGTCATTTCTGATGTTTCCTAAGCAAAGAAATAATTAGGGAAGAGAAACAGGGCTTGAATATTGACTCACAGAGTGGTTTGGGTTGGAAGAGACCTTCAGAGATCATCTAATCCAACCCTCCTTTCATCTTGCACTAGACCAGGTTGCTCAAAGTCCTGTCCAACCTGCCCTTGAACACTTCCGATAATGAGGCATCCACAGCTTCTCTGGGCAACATGTTCCAGTGTCTCACCACCCTCATTGTAAAAAAATGTCTTCTTCACATCCAGCCTAAACCTAACCTCTGGTAGACCTTATGGTCTCCTTAAGGACCCTTAAATCAAGGTAACAAGCTAATATTTTGCAAGCCATTCTGAAGCGGTAGCACTTGCTGCCATTGCACTTTTGTTTTCTTAGCAACACGTCTTGTCACAGTTCCCTTCTGCAGAAACTGAAAATAAAGCAGGAAGCTGCCAGTCCAGTTGTTCGTACCATTACACGACTGGTTCATCATCCACTCCAAAAAAAGAGGCATTCCCAGACAACTGGTTTGCCAGAGTCACGCTTGAACAGGCCCCTTGCTTCAAGGAGCAAACACTGAGGAAGGAAAGGTAAAGCAAAAAAAAAAAAAAACCCACAAAAAAACCCCACCACCAAATAAAAAGCAACCCCCCATCTGACAGGCTATTATTTCTGACCTAGTTGGAATCATTTAATTCCCATGCAACAGAGGCTCATCCAGATGCAATTTACTCACTCACACTAGTAACAGAGGTCCTTGCATGGATTAGATTATGGCAAAGCGTTTAATTTACATTACATCAGTGGCTAAGTAAACTACACTGATAGGAAGCAAACTTTCAGCAAGCAATGGGACTAAGTTCATTAACTACCTCCACATAAATCATACTAATCCTCCTAACCTGGGAAGTTATCATCCCAACCCCTATCCCAGGGAACGAGAAGTTAGAGAGCAGCCCTGCAGAGAGGGATGTGGGGGTTCTGGTCAACAGCTAGTTGAACATGAGCCAACAGTGAGCCCTGGCAGCCAAGAGGCCCAGCTGAGTCCTGGGGTGCACCAAGCCCTGCATTGCACCCAGTTGAGGGAGGGGATTGTCCCGCCCTGCTCTGCGCTGGTGCGGCCTCACCTCGAGTGCTGGGTGCAGTGCTGGGCGCCACAATATATTAAGGATATAAAGCTATTAGGGAGCATCCAGAGGAGGGCCACGAAGTTGGTGAAGGGTTTAGAGGAGAAACCGTACGAGGAGCAGCTGAAGTCACTTGGTTTGTCCAGCCTGGAGGAGGCTGAGGGCAGACCTCATCGCGGCCTGCAGCTTCCTCCCAAGGGGAGGGGGAGGGGCAGGCGCTGAGCCCTTCTCTCTGGTGACCAACGACAGGACCCGAGGGAATGGCAGGGAGATGTGCCAGGGGAGGTTTGGGTTGGGCATGAGGAAAAGGTTCTTCCCCCAGAGGGTGGTGGAGCACTGGAACAGGCTCCCCAGGGAGGCAGTCACGGCGCCAACCCTGATGACTTTCAAGAAGCGCTTGGACAAGGCCCTCAGAGACAGGTTGTGAATTTGGGGCTGTCTCGTGCAGAGACAGGAGCTGGACTCGATGATCCTTGTGGGTCCCTCCCAAGTCAGGACATTCTGTGATTCTAACCAAGCCCATCAAAACTAACTCCGGTAGTTCGGGCGGTTAGAAGCATGAAGGTACTCTGTGACCGGTCCCTGAGGCCCCCGTTGATCTGAGACGTGAGCGCACGCTCCTGTGTCTCACCACACTCCCTCCCTCCTCACGGGCCTCCGCCGCAGCGGAGGGGGAAGCACGCGGTGCCCGCGCATGCGCCGACACGTCCCCGTTCCCCTTACTGCCCCACCCCCCCCGTGTCCCTCACGGCCCCACAATGCACCGCGCCGGAAGCGCTTATGGCAGTTGGTGACCGTCGCCCAATCGCCTGGGGATGAGGTCTTTTTCTTGGCTGCCCCGAGACGGAGCCATGCGCTACTCCGTTGTTCATCCCGCCGCACCGGCAGGTGAGGGACAGAACCCACCTACCCCGATCCTGCCGCGGCCGCCCTTATCCCATCCGCCCCGGGACTCACTCCGCCGGCGCTCCACAAGCCTCCGCTCCCGTCGGGACACTCGGCTTTCCCTGTTGGCTGCGGCGCCTGTCAGTGAAGGCGCGGGAGGCGGGCGCGGGCCAATTGGAAGCAGGCGGGGCGGTGCAGCGTCGCGAGGTGCGGGGCGGCAGCGGGGCCGGGGGCACGTGGGCGGCGGTGCGCGTCGGACGTGGTGAGTGAGTGGGTCCGTGAGCGGGCGGGGCGGCCCGGCCCGGCCCGGCCCGGGGCGGAGGGGGACACTTGGGGACGAGCCGAGCTCCAGCCGCTCTGTGCGAGGCCCGGGGCACACTTGCTCCTTGGCCCCGGGACGGGGGCTGTCGGCTCCCCGCCGGCGACGGGTGTCCGGCGGAGCCTCAGGGGCCAGGCCGGCTGCCTGCCGCACGCCCCGGTTGTTCCGCCCGGCGTGACTCTCTCGGCGTTTTTTCCCCGGTCTCCGTCCGGCACAGGTGCGCTTTTTGTCGTTTGCAGACCGTTCTCTCGTAGTTCAAAAAAAAAAAACAAAAACCAACAACAAACAAACGTACCCCCAAACCGTCGTTTTCTTGCCTTAGTTACTGGGCTCTGCAGCTCTTTTCCTCGCGCGAGCCGTTCCGTGGAAAAGGCTGGTCAAGAGCTTGCCAGACAAGTCTATCCAGACCCAGTGAGGGTTAAACTCAGAGCTCCACGTGCGCCCGCTGTCCCGCCTTCCCGGCGGGAGCAAAGTCAATCTGGAAAGGATTTATCGGTTTTGAGTTGTTCCTAAAAGACCAAATGTTGTAGCTTTTTTACCGAAAATAAAAAGCGCTGTGGAGGCAGTGTGTTGGATGAGCTGTCATTTCTTTTTCTGGACGAATTGAATGTGAAGTTGCAAAAGTTGATCATTGCACCCTTGAAGTAGGTGCTTACCTGTCATTTAACGACTGGGAAATCTGTCCTAAAAGCATGCTTCGAAAAGGTTTTTCTTACGAAAAGCCCTCAGTGGTATCATGCCTAAACTCTTTGCAGCTCAGTTTCTGTCAGATTCTCTTGGGCTGGTCTCATTTTTTGGCTGTGACAGCTCCGAGCAGGCAGCTGTTCCCTATGGCTGGCATGCTGCTGAGTACAAGCTAAGAAATGGGTTTGAAAGGATGCATCTTACAAGTCAGATTTAATGTGGTGCTAGCATGTTTACATGAAGGGTGGACGGCAGGGTTAGGCCAACCTGCAAAGACTGTGTGAGACTGCAGAGACTTGATTTTGAACCCTTTCAGCTTGCATGTTTTCACTATGTAGTGTATTTTGGTTATCATTTTCTTTCTTCACATTATCTTTTTAAGTTATCTTTTCTGAGATAAGGCACAGGGGCTACAGGCCAGAAGTTAAAAATGTCCTACCATATACGCAGTAGCCAACTCTTTGAAGGCAAGCACTTGGCTTGGGACTCTGTAGTGGTAGATCACTCTTGTCTGGAAGAGTTTACAGGCATACCAAATAACAGACCACATCTGAGTTATTTGCTTGATATGTTTGGAAGGTGATGATAAATCTTCCCCAGTGAAGGAGCTGAAAAATCGGGACTCCTGTTGTCTGTATATATTTCAAATATGTTGGAGTATTTGCCTGTATCAGACTTCATCAAAGATACAAGGAATTTGCTGTAAAGAAAACTGAAATATTGTAAGTGCAAGAAGCTTGAATAATTAATTGGGATAAACGCAATTGTTTTGCCTAAAATCCCTGTGTTATCAGTTAAAATACAAGTCCTAAAGGCTTATAGGATTTTTGATACTTAAGTTTCCCACCTTGTTCTTTTGTGCAATACTTTTGTTTTAATGTTTTAAACAATTCGGTTTTTACAATTCACAGTGTGATCTTGCCTCTACAACAGTTAAAATTGTTTCATGTTAAAGTATAACTAATTTATTTTCTTTTGAAAATCTCAAATTGAAACAAGATAATTCACCTCAAGGGACATCTTGGCCATAGAAGTAACTTACTATTTAGCAATGAACAAGTAAAACCAAAACCTAGTTTCTAATTTACTATTTTTCATTGCTAGGTCACTGTTCCTTGTAAGAAAAATTACAGGCTACAAATATGGGGAAGAAACGCATCAAAGGCAAAACTGCACAATCTGAGTCTCTGGATACTCCGGGTACGTTTCCTCAGAGAATTTTGTGATCCTAATGTTTGTTTTACCCTCAAAGAGGGCTTGAAAACTCATTAATATTAGAAGACCTTTATGCTAGTTGCTGGATTCAAGGTCTCATTTACAAAGTGGGTTTGTATAATTGGAACTGAAGTCTACCTAGGAACATTAGTGTTGCTACTCTTGTAAGTATGCTAGAAAATAATAATCCTGTCTTGAAAACTGAGACAGTTTTCTACTGATGTACAGGTTGTATTGAATTGTATAAAATTCCTCAGAATATAAATGGTTTATAGAGTAAGCTGCTAAGCTTGTCATGATAGGTTTACATAGCATTTTCCTAATGAAGACTTTGTTGCAGAAGGTTCTTGCTTCAGCAAAAAAGACTGTGATTAAAGTATTTCCATGAGACTGTTTGTCTTTATACTAGCAACTGACTTAGTAGTGGCCCTGGACGGCTCAGCTGTCTAGTCATAGTGCTTTTTTATTAAACTCTCTTGTTCTTCCTTGCCTTCTGTTCCTTTAGAGAAAATTCCACTTGTTAAATGTTATCCTTCTAGCTGGATCTCACCCCTGTGTTGAAATTTTATTTGTTATCTGTTTACTCTTGTTATTCTAGCTCTTGCTTTCGCTTGTGCTGCGTATTATTCTTTTCTACTGTCTTGTCCACCAAGTCACAGATTGTATCTTGCCCATCTTTTTTGTTGATCCCAACTGGGGAAATACGTTGAGCCATGCTAATTTAGCTGGGAGAGAGAGTGCTTGCAGTTTGAGCCAAGAGGTTCAGTGTGATAGCCTGTTTATTTTAAATTCAGGTCTACTCCACTTTGGTTTCTTGCTTGTCCTTGTCTTGTGGTAGCTTTTGTCCCATATGGCTTTTTAGTATCTTTTATCTTTTTTTTTTTTCCTGGAGTCAAGATCGGTGTCTGCTATGACTCTTCCTCATTTTCCTCTGGCAAAAAATCAGTTATGGTGCAATTCCTGATGGCATCTCACTTCTTTGGCTAAAAATAGGCTAGCTTACCCTGACAGTCTTGTAAACCCACAAATGTAGACTAAAACTGATGACTGTGAATAATTCCACTGTTTAATAGTGGCCAATATATAAAAGGCTTGTTTAAAAAACACAATTTTGAAGTTGTAGATGAAGGTTGTGTTTTTTAAAAAGGCTTAAAGAATGCATCTAAATATCTGTATTTGGTTCTTATTGGCTAGCGTTTGTACTGTGGTAAAATCCTATAATCTTGGACAGAAACAGAACTGTAGGTACAGAACTTTTCACCAGTTCCAGTTCATGCCAAGAAAAGTTTGCTATCTTGAGGCTCTAAGCTTGCATCTGGTACTCAATAAAGACAGATTCAGACCTGTTATGCTATCTGAGCAATAAAAATATCTCTGTAGGAAAGGACTTAAAACAGTTGAATTATACAAACAGCTATGTAATTCTTCTCAAATAGTTTCACAAAAACGTGATTTAAAAAAAAAAATATATTAAGTATATACACAATTTCTCTTTTAGCAAGGGTTTGTTCACTCTCTGCTTTTTTACTTTTGAGGTACTCCTTGCAAATATAGCGCTAAATATCTGATAGTACAAATGTAGAGATTT
The DNA here is from genome assembly GCF_949628215.1 of Phalacrocorax aristotelis. Classification (NCBI taxonomy): domain Eukaryota; kingdom Metazoa; phylum Chordata; class Aves; order Suliformes; family Phalacrocoracidae; genus Phalacrocorax; species Phalacrocorax aristotelis. Next base: position 104,467,114 of record NC_134276.1, on the reverse strand, counting down.
GTAACTGCAGATGGCAAAGAATTGTAGGCTAATGATGCTAAATGGCTTAGAAACCTACACTGTAAAAGAAAGAGAAGGGGGGAGAAAACCCATAAAAATATGGTCCTAATTGTTTTTTTGGAAGAAGGTGAATCAGTTTGCACATGCACTGGGTGGCAACTGCCATTTCTCTGTACAGGACTTAGGCTTATGAACAGCTTCTCTTCACACAAGTGACAGAGTAACCAACAACCTTAAAAATGAAACAAAAAAGAAATAAGATAATTAAACTTCTGATAAGACTCTTAGCAACAGGTGCCTGTTCTCAGTGTCACCATTTTTAGCAGTTTGGTTAAATAGATGCAGTTCACACCAGGCCCAGAAGGTGCAGCTCCAAGTAGGGTGTAGTATTGTAGTGTGAAGCAATAATGGTATAGGTAGGATGACTCTACCATTCTTTTTTTACCATAGCCTGCTGCGTAATTTCACTGGGGCAGCTCAGCTGGAAGCGTAACCTCCATAATCTCCTCGCTTATAGGCCAGTCAGGTGCTGCATTGGTGACGGGGAACCATGGCAGTGGGCTGTGGCTGCTCCCTGGGAGGTGTGGGAATCGTAACGCCACAATAATAGAAGCCCACAGCCTGGCATAGTAGGTAGGTTTGTATCCAAAGGTTTTGTCAACTCCTCTGACTAGATGTAGATTTAGGTGATTTTTTTTTGTTGTTGTTTCTTTGTTTTTTTGTTTTTTTTGTTTTTTTGTTTTTTTTTTTTTAAGTAATGCAGTAGTTTAGGATACAGCAACAATATCCCCGGATTGTGAATGGGTGTAAAAAAGGGTTTCTTTCTGATACGTCTGCTAAATTGTCAATGTTTCTTTGACTCTAGAAAGGCTGTCCTAACTTCTGGATTGCTGCCTTTGTCTTTGAAGCCTAGAGACGTTTGCATTTGTTATGATACCTACATCCTCCATGTGCTTTTTATTTTGTAGAACCTGTATGCAAGCATATTCGTAAAGGACTGGAGCAAGGTCATCTGAAAAAGGCACTGCTGAACGTGGAATGGCATGTTTGTCAGGACTGCAAAGCAGACAATAAGACACAAGAGAAATCTGAGGAGGAGACTGACGAAAGTCCTTCAATATGGTTATGTCTAAAATGTGGCCATAGGGTATCTTTTGTTTTGTTGTTAATTAATCTAAATATCTTTCAATGCCTCATAATATAGTGGAACAAGAGAGCTTCTAACTAAACTCTTATATTCTCTTTTCTATTTTAAATGTGGTGCAACATAAATGATTTTATATACTTTAGTGCGATTAAAAAAAATGTCTGCTCTGAAGTGCCAATGAAGTACTTAGAGCTTGGCACAGACAATTTAGCAGGCTTAAGGCTAAAACACTGTCTTGGAGACTTATTTTCCTAGAAAGTCCAAATTATTTTGCTAAGAAAATAAAAATTTCTTTTAATGCTCCTAATTTGTGATTTTTACAATAAGACCTTGTGCTAACATTAGTTAATTAAACTTTAAACTATGGATGCTGAAGAGGTTTTTGGTTTTGTTCTGTTTCATTTTCAAGCTGTTCGAACTGGAATTTGTAAATTAGATGTTTGGTCCCCAAGCAACTTTATAGTTATTCTGCACCCAGTAAATTATTTCTGCAGAGAGGGAAGTAAGTGTCTAGAAATACGGACCCATCTGGTCATCCTACTTAGGTTAACATAATTAAACAGTTTTCATTTTAATCCTTTGTTTATATTCTGACTTTATGAATGTTGCATTGATAGTCAGTTAGATTTTGTGACACTTCTGGTTATCAACATTATAGGGCTGTGGCAGAAATTCTCAAGAACAGCATGCTTTAAAGCATTATACAACACCAAGATCGGAGCCCCATTGTTTGGTTCTCAGTTTGGACAACTGGAGTGTGTGGTGAGTTTGTCAGCCAACAGTTAGAAGACATAGCTAGAGGGCAACAGAGGCTGGGATATAATTTGTGTTTTCTTTTCTTTGTGATTTCTAGGACTTACCTCTAGACATTTATAAAGCATTTCCACACACAAAATTCCCAGCAGTCTTTGCTGAGATTTGCTGAATAAATATTATTGTAAAATTTATAACTAGGAAATATACATAATTGAAGTTGAAATTGACCAACTGGTAAATGCTGTTGACTTCATATTTTACTGCTTTTACTTGGTCAGTAGTAGGTCACTATCCTGATGTGTAGAAATGTATGTTGTTATGTAGCTCTAGCTCTTAGCTTCTCCCAAGGGTGAAAGTTACTTCTTAATGCCATTTGTATAGTTAAGAAGCACAACTGTAGAATTATAAGATGCTACTGGATCAATCAATACAAATATCATCTCTCTGGTAGTATTTTTTAATCTTAAAAGGCATTCTCCTGAAATGAATATTCTTAAAAGGAATAGCATGTTGCTGTATAAGGGGGAACCTTAATTTTCCAAACTGTGCCATACTGAAATACTACGCCTTATGTCAAGAGTTCTCATTTTGCTTTGTAACCTTTTTAAAGCTGCTTATTTGTCATTATATTAATTTCATATAACATTATCTCTTTACTTAATCATATTTAACACTCATATGCAGTTGTCAGTACTTTTATTGAACTCTAGAATGGAAATGGACATCAATAACAGCTATTACTAATGAACTAGTGGACTTACTATTGTGAATTTAAATGAGTTTTAAAATTATGATTTTTAAATGGCTTTATTTTCTCTGCTTTAAAACTTATACATAGAACTGTAATGGGTATGTTTCAAACTGCAGAAGTATTTGTATTATCTTCAATACCTTTTTGTCACCTCTTCAAAGAGCTGATTGGGCAGAACTACTGAATTGGTACATACAACTCTGACATTATGTGTTCTGGCAGAATTTTTCTCTTACCTGAGCCTTTAGATTAGTGGTTTAACTGCACACTTTGCTCATGAAGAGGCAAATAGATTTATATCGACAACAGAAGAGCAATAAAAGCATGCGGGACTAATGGAAGACACTGGTTTGTTTCTTGTCCAATTTAAATATAATGAAGTACTTGCTTGGCTAGAATACTCAGAATATTTTTCCATGCCATAACATTTGTAAGTCATTTTCTTTAGGGCCTGATATCAGTGTCTTCCCTGCATTTATTTTTCTTGCAGACTAGGCTTCTAAGCACGTCTAAGGGTCTAATTTATGTTTGTAAACTTCAGCCTTCAATCACTGAAATCAGTTAGTAAAGCTAACTCTTAAACTTTTTATTTTCTTGATCACAAATAGATAGAACTATTCTCTAAGACTTCAGAATCTTAAATTCCATAACTTTCTAAATTTCTGTCATGATTTTCATCAAACAAGCAAATAGTTTAGTATTTTTAAATAATAGGAAAAAATAGGATTAATTGTTTTTCTTTGGGGGGGGTGGAGACAGGTGCTACATATGTGATAATGAAGTCCTATACAGCACTTCAACCCGATTGGGTCAGACTGTGGATTACGTTAGAAAACAAGTTTGTGCTGACTCATCACGTACAGGTAAGTAACTGTGGTATACATGCAGTAAATCAGAAAGTCCCTTAAATGTAGGAGGCAGTACTGTAAATCAAGAATGTACACTAAATTAGATTTAACTTTTTAAGCACCTTATGGTAAATCAAAAAGCTGCTTTTTCTTTTTTCTTTTTTATCCCTTTGCCAGAATTCTGATAGTGTAAGTAACATCCTGTGGACCTAATTAGATCAGGATTTTGCTCAGTGTCCCCTAAACTGAGCCAAATGGCTGTCTCTGAGCACTTTTTTTTTTTCAGGAAGCAGCTGAAGTTTTCCCACAGGACCAGAATCTTTGGGTTTGGTCAGTCTTTTCCAGATATGCAGTTTCTCTACATCTAATATTTGAACCTCATATTGGTTGCTAGAATTTTCTTCTCAGGTTTGAACTGGAAAATGGATGAATACCTGGGTGCAGTTGTTGTCTGTTTCATGTGTTCCACCTGTTGTTGTCCACCTGTCTGTTTCTTGTCCATCTGCAAAGATTGTATTGCCTGGTTTCCTTGCTTCCTGTGAGCTGGCATTACTTTACTTTAAAGTTAATCTTGGCTCACAGCCCTATTTATCGGAAACCTTATCAATAGGAAACTGCCAAACTGGCAGAACCAGTGTGGCTATTTTTCTGAAATACTTGGAATTCCCTTATGGCTTTATTAAATGGGTTGTTAAAATTTTGAGCTATACACCAAAGTAATTTTGGGGAAAATATCTTGCATGTGTCTTGAAAAATATAAACCTTCCAGTTTCATCTGTTTAGGCTCATGAAATGAACGTAAGAATGCTTTAACAATGGTGTGCATTTAATTTCAGACAACAGTGCTGTGTCAGAAGGGATATTGTGTCAGGTGCCATCTTGTTGGGTGTTGTATAAAGCCCTATCATAGGTGATTTTGCAACAGGAATGAAATTTCAGATAATACATGCAGAGTTTCAGTGGTTGTTGGCATGAATGGTTTGGAGGCCAAGTGGCGTGTTTAAATTGTATGCTGATCTGAAATGGCGTTTCAGGGGGTTTCTGAATTTAACTCCTGTTACCTAGACAGTTTAAGAACCTAAGTCAGTAGTGTTACACTTAAACATATGATAGCTAATTCTGTAACAGTATGTGTTAACATTGTAGATTGCTGCTGCTTATAATAACTTTTTGCTAGCCCATTCCCTGTTACTGGATTGATGTGTAGTATGTTTTTTATTATTTCAGTAGAAAAACAAGAGAACAAAGAATTTGAAAATAAAAAAGTAGAAAAAGACATCAAAAATGAGCAAGAAAAAGAAGTCTCGCTTAAAGAAGAGAATTCTCATACAAGTACTAACTCGGAAGTGACTGTGAAAGGACTTAGTAACTTGGGGAATACATGTTTCTTTAATGCAGTGATGCAGGTATGGTAGTCATTGCTGCTCTCAAAGAGAGAGAAAAAAATCCCCAGACAACGCACAACAACCCCACCCCCAGTATTGTATAATGACACAATTGGAATGTAATTTTTATCTGCCAAGAATGATGGGTTCATTCTAAAAATAGTGTGTTGGCCCAGAGAAATATGAAGAAATGGAGCTGCAGGCTCAGACTTGCTCTAAGGGAAGATAAAACAAACTGCCTGGTCTTTGAGGGACAGCGTCTTTCATTGATGTTGACTAGCATGCCAATGTCCTAATTTAGTAAAAAAAAAAGTCTGGCACATCACCCTTGCTGACCTCTTAAAATATGAGAAATTAATACCCAAAGACTGTGGGTGTTTACTGAAACAAGAATGTCTCTCTCAGCAACAGGAAATCAAATAAAAGTAAATATTAACAGGATGAGCATTTTGCATTGCCATCTTGTCTTGCTCAGCTGAGTGTTTGGATGGAATAAACTTGCTCTGTCATGTGTATTAAAACTCGCATGTAATCTTGTGCTCTTTGGCTCTTGTGACTGAAGCTTTACTCAAAACTCCCACTGTCCTTGCAGGTTTTAATGAACTTTTTTACGGTGTTTTAAACCAAGCAAATATGCACACTGCATTATACCTTTTGATTTTTAGAAGCAGATACAGACTGATCTTTTGACAGTCTATTTACTAGTACAAGAATAGTACACTAAGGGTTTCTGCAATCTAAAGTACTATATAGAGAGGTCACTTGGAAGTCCCATTAGCTGTATGGACAATACCTTTTATATGTTAAACACTGTTAGAATTTCCGGAGTGGTAATTACCACTCTGGTCCTGTGTTTGGGAAAGATAAATTGCTGCTAACCTGGTTGCAACTAATTCCAAGACCAGTGGAACTCAGCTGTCCTTCCTCTTGTTCTCCAGTTACCAATCTTTTTCCTTCTTTTATGTTCTACAGAATTTGTCACAAACTCCAGTCCTGAGGGAGCTGGTTAAAGAAGTTAAAATGCCTGGCACAACAATTAAAATTGAGTCACCTGAGTTATTCATGGTATGTATGCTTTGATCTCCGTAGTGTATCTCCCCACCCTTCCAATCTGTTAAAGAAATAAGCAGTACTCATGTCTGGATTTTAAAGGTTTTTCAGTTAAATGTGAAGAAGATTAAGATGTAAAATCAGTGGGGACTTCACCATTGACTTCCATAAAGCTGCTTCTGATGTCAGTGGAGGTCTTTCATTCAAAGTGAAAGAGTAGTGATTCAATACTCAAAGAATTAGTTGTCATCAAAGGAGTATTTATGTTATGAATAAGTTATTTAAAGGGTGAAAATGTGTAACTCTTGCTGTAGTGTAACTTCTCTAAATGCAAAATAGGAAACTAGAGGATGTCTGCAGTGCTAACTTAAATAACATACCTGTCATTACAGTTAGGGATTTAGATGGGAAAGAAGGGTTCTGCATCTTAAGAAAGTGTACTTTTTTTTTTCCCTAATAAAGGCAAGAAATCGTTGCAACTAAGCAATTAGTGATTCTTAGCATAGTGTTTTGATATTATATCATGAGAATCCATGTGTTGACTGATTTTTGTGTGTGTGTGTGTGTGTGACGTTAACTTACTGCCATTTTAGAATTTTGTGTATTCTAGAACTGAAGTGTTTAGATAAGGAAAAACTTACTCCAGAAGGATCTGTCACCAAATTAAGACAAAACAACTTTGTTGCTTTTGTTTAAAACAGGAACCTCAGCTGATAAAACTAGATCAGCCAGGTCCTTTGACAGTAGCCATGTATCAGTTCCTGACAGAAATGCAAGAGCCAAAAAAAGGGGTAGTTACTCCTAAGGAACTTTTTGCTCAGGTTTGTAAAAAGTGAGTATCTGTACAATTGCATGTCATAGTGAGTATGCAAAAACTTTGTTAGTTGTTCAAAAAGGTCAGTTTTCTCCCTCCTTTTTTTTGCTCACATCACAACATATAAAAATTTGTGTAATACTTAACTAGCTTTGAAAGAAGAAGACGAAGAGCAAAATATAAACAAATAGAAATAAAATGAAAGATATTCAGTGACATATTCTGATTAGCTAGCTTTATATTTTTAGAAAATACCATATGTAGACACTTGTTGCTTTAATAAACATACATACCTGAGACTTTGTTCTTTTCTGTCTGGTATAAATTGTTTTTACTTTGTCTATCTCTAAGTTCAGTTACACTTCACAATTATTGTTTCATTTAACAGAGCGATAAGATTTAAAGGTTATCAGCAGCAAGACAGTCATGAATTGCTTCGTTACTTACTTGATGGAATGAGAGCAGAAGTGGTCCAGGTGAGTGCTAGTTTCATAGTTATGCATACCTATCTTCTTCATACCCCAGACCAAGACTTTCCCCTCTGCCGAGGGAAGAATGTTCTTTCTGAGATAAGTCAACCTCCGTAGAGTGGTTTGTGCTGCCTGTAGCATGTGCTTGAAGCAGAGCAGCAACAGTGCTGTAGGAGTGGGCAGCCTCTAAGCAGTGGGGTTGTGAAGGAGCAACCACAAGTATTACTATTTTCACTTAACAGAACTACTCAAAGGAAGTTGTTCATGGCCTATCTCACATATATTGAACACATTGTTTATGTCTCTAAGGTAATGATATTTTCTGCCTTATTGGAAAGCCGTATACTGGTTGTTCTCTATGCCTTTCTAATAAAATCAAGTAGAACGGTTCAGTTTTGCTTGCTCTAAAGGTCTTTGGTTAATTCACGTATCAATGGTTGTTGTCCTTCAGAAAGAGATTGACTTGTCCAACACTTCTACAGGAAAAAGTGGGTTTGGAGTGTCTGTAGTCACCCTAAAGAATGTCCTTTTGTCTTAATTTCTGAAATGCCTGAAAGTTAACTTGTGGAAAGTCCACAGGGGTTTTTTGCCAGTTTTTAATTTGGGAAAGTATTTCATCCTTAAACTGACTTTCTTACATACTAATTGCAGTGTTACAGCTGCAAGCTTGTTTCTCGTTTGGTTATCTTCTTTAATATCAGCAAGAGCTATTTTATCTCTCTACAGGTGGTTGTGTTAATTGTATTGATTCTTTTAATTGGTGAAGATTGAAGTATTTCCTTCATCTGGAACATTTTGTAAAATGAACTAGTTAACTGAATTAGTTTAGAAAACTTTACAGTGGGTATTTGTTTTGAAAATTTCAGCAAATAAGTGTTGGAATACTGAAGGCACTGACTGACTCTAACAAACAAAATGAAGAAGAAATTAAAAGGAAAATTAGAGGTAAAATGTGTTACTGATGTGATAATTTAAAATCTTCTGTTTCATTGAAGTACACAAAGTTACACTAATAGTATCACCTAACAGATACATGTTTAATTGCACAGCTTTATGGCATCTCTTGAATATGTGTGTATCTGGAATATAAGGCTCAGAAGTGTTTGTCTATTTAAATGTCTTGACTGAACTTGGTGGTGTTTCCTTCTTAACAGTGTAATATGAAGTTGATTCTATAGAAGTTATGCATTGAAATATATTTGGGTAGTATTTAATAATTCAAATATGGAAGAAACTAAAACATTAGCACACAAATGTAAGGACTTATTCAGTCCTAGTAGTCAATTGTTACATAACAGTGGTATGAACAAACCAGTGAACAGAAGAATTTTTAAGCTTTTTCCATATGACTTAGGTCAGAAGATAAGGAGCAAGTTTAAATTCAGACTGTGTGCTACACTGAAAATATAGCTTGAGGAAGTTGGTTTTGTTTGTAGGGCACCTATACGGACAAAGGTTGGTGCTTGTTTTTTAGGTTCAGACAGTTGTTTTGGGTTAAGTCCTGAGAGAAAACATGAACTCTTACTGGAATGTGGTACTTATGAGAAAACAGGGAAATGGGTATGAGCTGAAAAATCGGTAAAGGTGTTGGTTCAGTCAAACTGTCTTCTGCATTCCTTTGATACACAAAAGGATCTTAATTTAAGAATCTTGCTGTGTTTCCTGATGAAACTAGAACAGGCTAACATGTTCCATCATACATCTTGCATGCTGTAGTCTTTTTTTTTTTTTAAATAGGAGTGCCATAACTAAGTTGGTTGCTACTATATTATTTGTAATACTGACAGCTTTACTATATAACTTGTCAATTCTCAGAATATGAAAAGAAAAAAGGAATACAAAGTTTTGTAGATCGAATCTTTGGTGGAGAATTAACCAGTACGATTATGTGTGAGGAGTGCAGAACTGTAAGTAAACTTCCTTCTTTGAATAGCCTAGAGTATAATTTTAGGTAATCTGCAGGGTTAACTATATGTAGAGAAGTGAAATTGGAGAAGCTTCCTGCATTTAATACACTTATAAGAGTTGACTAGCTGCGTGCTTTTCAAAGAGGGGCATGGTTTGGCTGGAATCTTTCTTCCCTTGTGTTAGAAAGCTAATCTTTCAGTCCCTTTCAACAGACTTAAAAAAAAGAGGTCAGCAACAGCAAGCTGCCTTTGCCAGATGAATTTGCTCTCAGATTCCTGGTAAACACCTTCCAGACGTACAGACCGTAGAGTGGGTGAATTGCTCTGCTACCAGCAGTATGCTGCCAGGGGACCCTTCCTTTTTCATCAGATGACTACTCTCCCCCTTTCCCACACTGGAATGACCATGGGATTGCCAGGAGAATAGTTAAGCAAGAAGGCACTATTGGGATAATGCATCCTGAGAACGAAGTAATTCAGGGCATTAGTGAGTGAGCTAGGTGAGTGTCACGAGAGATTGCAGAGTACAATCTCATAGGCCCTAAGTTGGGTTCTCACACTCCAGGCTACTAGAAACTTTTACAAATTTTAGTTATTTCTTGCCTATTTCTGTGGTCATGGATAGCTGTTAGTGAAGGTAGGTTAGCTGAGCTTTACATTTGTATGCACAAGTGAAAGCATGCATTGAATGCAAACAAGGGTACATACAAATAAACCTATTGACAGCAAGCTAGCTGCTTCCAAACAAAATTAAACTGGACTCCTAAATTTTCATTTAAAGGTATCCTTGGTCCATGAGTCTTTCCTTGATTTGTCACTTCCCATACTGGATGATCAGGTAAGAAATAGTACATGCTTGCTTTTTGGCATAGTTTTTTTTTTTTTAACTTACATGAAAACACCTTTATTATATTATCATTAGGGAATGAATTTATGCATCTTTCTAAATGTCTCTTGAAAGTTAAAATTATAAATTTGCCCGGAAAGACAGAGAATACAACTATGACAGTCATTCCTGTCAGCTGTCTCTGGAAGATCACTGATAGTCTGTTAGTGAGCTTCCTGCTTTGTCAGTTAATGTTTCTAATGTAGAGGTTGGCTTAGGGAATAATCTAGTGTGTGCCAATGTTGTCTTACTGTTGTAGAAGACTGAGTTGCAAAGAACAATGTTTCCCAATTAGTCCTCACTGCTGTAAAACTGAACTAAATTCCATGGCAGTGGTGGGTGCCTGCTGGTTGCTTGAATGCTTTTTCTTTTTTTCTCTTTTCATCTGTTTTTCTGCACTGAGTGCAAGAATACTTCTCATAACTTTATTCAATAACTTTATTCAATAACCTGAATATTAAGAAACGTTATTAGGATAGTATGTGAATACTTACTTGATCAATATTGATTTATTTGCTTGATCTCTAGATGCTTAAAATACTTTATTTGCTTTGTGTTTCAAATTGATAATTTGCATATGTAACATTTCAGATTTGTTACGTAGCACTGCTCACACAAAAGCTAATGAGTAAATATTGAAATGAAGCCCCCTCAGGCAAAGGGATCATATGTCTTCTGCAACAAACAAATTTCACTTTGCCAGAAGCAAACAAATTCTGTAGAAGGCAATTCAACTGAAAATGTCTCCACTTGTGTAGAATGTTACTCTTCAGTGCATTTAATGAGTTTTACATCTCTCAGAGCCAAAGGTAATGTTGCCCCTTTACAGGTTCAGAATTTGGCCCTTGATAGCCTCACTTTTTCCATACTGTTTTGTTCTGCAAGTCATTGTTTCACATGGACTCCCCCGGCGTGAGACCTTCTGTAAGCATTAGGGTGGTGTATGTTATAGTCACTAAAATGTTATATCTTGAGCTGAAAACTCAGATAACATCCTTACAGTTTTCTTTGGAATACTATTTTGTTATTAAGGACAATAACATCTCTTCTTCTGTGATTGTTTTGTGGCTTTTTGGTTTTTTGTAGAAAGTAAAAATTACAAATGAGAGAAACATTAAAAAAACCAAAGACGCACCTGAAGAAGAGGAGGACAAAAACAATGACTGTTACCTTAAGCAGAGAGATGAGCCCCCTGGTACAAGCAAGCACCTTCAGAAAAAAGCAAAGAAACAGGCCAAAAAACAAGCCAAGGTTGGTTTTGATAAGTAGTCCACTTTTACCAGAAGCTGCAAGCACTTCAGTAACAAAACAAATTCTTTTTGCTTCCTCAGTTTAGATGGAGGGGAAGGAGACAGCTTAGAACTTCTCCGCACTCAAATGCACAACTGAAGACCAATTGTATCTGTCCTTGCTATTAAGAAGTTACATGTTCTGCTAAGAGTTGCTGTGCTAGGAATAAGCTAATATCCAGAGGAATGTGGAATTCGTGTTACCTGCCTGAAATAGCATTAATTTGTATCAGACAGCTGTTCTCCAGTCATTGATTGTGAGAATATTCACTAAACTTTAGAATACAGGCATAAGAAAGGATCAGGAAGATATAAAGGGGATCATTGGTTGTATTTTGAAGATACTGTGTAACAAGGAGCAGTGGGAACTATATCCGAGTGAGGATAAACTCAGTATTGGTTGAATTGATCATCTGTGATCATTATATCATAGATATAATATTCCCCAGCCCTTTGCAGCTGTGGCATACTCCAAAAATTTTGGTAAAGATATGGTAAGAAGTGCTAAAAATAATTTGACCTTGCTCTGGTTTTTGTATTCTTGTATATTGTGTATTCCAATTTGCAGAGCCAGCGCCGTCAGCAAAAACTTCAAGGAAAGGTGCTTCACTTGACAGATATCTGTGCAACTGAACAGTCAGAAAAAGACGTCGAGAATAACCAAGAATCAGAGGCAGAAATTAACTCTGAAACTCCTGATATGAAGCAAGAAGAAGAATCATCAAATGACTGCAAAGATCACTGCTTAACTCAAAAAGACTTGAGTATACAGGGAAATAGTACAGAAATTCAGAGTATGCATGGAAATACAGGAAAGCCAGAACAAGAGTGTGTAGAAAATGAGTTTCTCATGGATCTCCCTATGGAAGACTTAGATTCTCCTATAAAATTTCTCAATGGCCTTGACAACTCATCTTTGAAAGATGAGGATGATGAAAATGAAGATGAGGAAGAGTTCACTACCGACTTTTCAAAACTACACTTGGATACCAGTGCTGAATCTGATACGAATATCTTTGATGACCTTCAGACTGCTCCCATCAAGTTGCGTGAAGTGTCAACTGAAGATCCAGAAACAGCGTTTTGTACTCTTGCAAACAGGGAAGATCTGAACCCTGAAGAAGGTTCAATCCATCACTGTTTGTGTCAATTTACCCGTAATGAAAAACTTACTGAGAACAATAAACTACTCTGTGAAATATGTACACAAAGACATTATGGACCAAAGAAGAACATGAAAAGTATGACAAAGCATCTTTTAAAAGAAAACTTTAAATATGTCCCTATCTGCTGCTTGGGGGGGGGAAAGGTCCCTAAAGTGGTATTTGCATAACTTTACCCACTGATCAGTTCAACTGATCCAAGTTATGCTGTGAACATCTTTCACACAGATCAATACAAGTAAGTTCTTAACTGAGCAGAATAGTAGGGATCACCAGTTTGAGTACAGATTACTGCAGGACTGGAAGAGAAGAGTAAGCAAAGAGGAGTGGGTTTGGGAGAGGGAAGGGGCATTTCAACCTGAAAATTTGTTATGTGGATGAATGTAGGGAGTAGCTATTTAGCAGGTGACTTCTTTTCCTCAAATGTGAAAATTCTGCAGTGACAGTCATAGGGAAATCATGTTGGTCATTGCTCAAAAGGCAATTTCTGATTGTGAGATTTGTAAAGAACGAGCAAGAAATCATCCTGCTTGTGCTGACACTGCTCAGAGGTGGTGTGAGCGGTTACTCTTGCGGTATGGGATCTGCAAGGTGGCAGCTGTTGTACAGTAGTTCATCATGTTAAAGGAGAATGTTCAGTTTCTCAGTTGCTGTAGGGGGTGACACTGTAACGGTCTAAATAGTGAAAATAAAGAAATTCTTGCTGTAACATTTGTTTTGATGTTAATCATTGGTGGTTTTTCTTTTCTCTAGGTGAAAAGTATGTTTATACTAATGCCCAAAAGCAGATGCTAATCTCTCTTGCTCCTCCAATTTTAACTCTTCACTTAAAGAGGTTTCAGCAGGTAAGTAGAAGGCTGATATTTCAAAAATGTGTATGTATATAGCATTAATATGTACATATGCACATACTACTAGCTTAACTTAAAACTAACGTTAGCATGTTTTCATTTCCTATAGGACTGTTTTGGTTTAGGATTTTCCCAAGGTTTGGAAGGTATTCGTGCGGAGTGTTGGTTTTCGTGGTCTTTGAGGAGTTGGGATGTCTTTTCCTGAAAGAATATTCCATTAGTTACCTGAAAAACACTGGCTTTTGAGCTTATTTATTCCCTTATTTATTAATATATTCCCTCGCTATTGTTATTGCTTACTGTATTAAGCAGTACCTTAGCATTAATTGTTTCTCACTACCGCAGTGGTTCGTGGTCTCTTACATTTCAGTACAGATAGAATAGGTTCCCTTACTCAATGAATGTAACAAACAGGCCAGTAGAATTGGAAAAGAGAGGATTAAGAGCCCTCCTGAGGGAAGAAAAAAGGGGGGTGAATGGAAAGCAGTGCAACTTAAGTCTTAGTTTTAGACACCAAAGTAAGGTGGCTTACCTTTGTTCCAAGTTGTAGGAGAACTTTTAATTTAGGGCTTTAGCTTTTCAAGAAAGAGGAAAGGAACGGGGATGGGAGACAGTATTGCCTCTTCTAAATTTAAGCTGTTCAGTATTTTAGTCAAAATTCTTGAAAAATAAGGGAGGTGACTTTAAGTACGTGCAAAGCAATTCCACAGAGAAAACGGAAATGTGTAGCCTATTCCAAGAGACTGTAACATGGCTAAGGAAATAACGTTTGTCATTACCTCCTTTTGTTTTTCCAGTTTGATACTGGAGAATTATTTGAATAAGGTGCGAGTAGATGTTACAATCAGTTTTGACAATATAAAATTCGCCCCTCGGGCATACTACAGTATCTGAGCAGCAGAGGTGTCCTCGTAGTTACATAAATATGTTAGAGGTGATTCTTTTTCCACTTTTGCTACTGTTAAGTTATCATAAGAGTGAATTAAAGAGTGGTCGTAACTTGTCCTCCGCTTCAGCATGTGGGGGCAAGGGGGTAATGCTGGAGAACCTTGTGCATTGGAGAGGGGAAAAAAAGTTGACTTTTCCCAATTTTGTGTGATGTAAAACTAATTTTGTACTGTAGAAACTTTAACCTCAAATGCTTAGTAACTAAGCAGGGGTTTAATGTACTACATTTTAATGTTACGGGGTTTTTTCTACTTTTGTCTGTTTAAGGCTGGATTTAATCTACGGAAGGTTAACAGGCATATCAAGTTTCCAGAAGTGATAGACTTGGCTCCTTTCTGTACAGTTAAATGCAAAGTAAGTGGGAAAACAGTCAGATTCTCCTTTCCCATGTAATGTCCTTTCACAATTAAGCTGCTTAGCAGAATCTAGCAGAAGCTTCAGTTTTGTGTGATAATACAGGATAACTTATAAGTGCAACTTGTACCTGAGTCAGCGTGCTTCTGCTGATTAAAGCTGTAGCTTTTGCATGAATCCATGATGATCAGCTTCCCTTCCATCAGCAAGCAAAGCAAAGTGAAGAGTTTACATTCTAGCCTTGTTTAAAGCCCAGTACCTGACTGACATACCTAAACTTCTGCGTTTACAGAACGTGGCTGAAGGGCATACAAAAGTACTCTACTCTCTCTATGGAGTTGTGGAACATAGTGGAACAATGAGGTCTGGGCACTACACTGCTTATGCTAAAATGAGAAGCATGAACAACCATCTCTCTGATCTTGTCCTTCGAGGACAGTCTCCTCAAGGTAAATAATTAGAAATACTTTACAAATTATTTCTTACTGCAGAACAGTAACAGAGTTGTTGCTTCAGTTCTTTGTAATAACTTTTACTCCTAAATTCTTCCTTTCACAGCTTTAGAAACTGAGCCAGTAAAAGGACAGTGGTTCCACATCAGCGATACCCACGTACAAGCCGTGTCTGCATCGAAGGTGCTGAGCTCGCAAGCCTATCTCCTTTTCTATGAGCGACTGCTGTAACTCATCTGAGAAGCCTTCTCGTATATGCTTTCCTCTTCATGTGGTCTGAAAGAAGGCAGAGACTAGCAAATCATGTTAAATGTCGGAGCCACTGTATACACCTGCAGGAATATACTTTATGCTTCTTAGGCCCACTGACAAATGGTTAACTTATACTTTTTCCAGTGTTTTCACTACTTTTTAAATAAATAAAGTTTTTTTTTCCAGAATTACAGCTTTGACCTCCTCTTGAGTAATTTCTGTGTTGGCACAGACAGCAACTGTTAGTTTCCTGCAAGGGTTATACATCTTAGTCAGCAACTCTCTCACTTTAAAGTTATCTTGGCTATCATCTGCTCCATGTGTATTTTAGGATGTGTCTTCCTACACATCTTAGAGCTGAGACAAATTCAGCATCAGCTCTCTTTCCACTGTTGGTTTACATGCAACAGCAGAGCCTGCAGTTTGCAAACTCTCTAGGAATCCTTCTGCATGGGCAGCGTATGCTGGTATCCTGGCATGGTTGAGAGCTCAGGGCTCTCTACAGTGACTCCAGCTTAGCCTCTCTGCAGTGGAGGGGTAAGAAAACTAGTCCCAGAGTGACTTGTAACTTTGAAGTTCTCCACAGGCTAAGCTTCATAGGGTGTTTCACATCAACAAAATCTTGGCTCCCCCATGCAAGAGCAGCAGCTGCTTACAGTCAGTGCATTTTTCACCACAACCTTACTAAGAAAATGGGCAGCTTATGTTTTCCTATTATCCTTATGGTCATCAGCAGTAGCACTTGTGCAGCTGACTATATCAGTATGCCAGTCCTCCTGAAAACTCTATTTTTCAGCCACACCAGCAAATGACTATAAAGCATTACTGTAGCTGCCATATGGCAGCCTTATTTAGGCATAAGATGATAGTCCCAGACTTGATTTAGCCTTCCACTCCCTTCTGGTGTTGAAATAGAGTAGCACTGGCAAGAGTGATGAAAGGATTAATTATTGAAGTGGCTTGAATTTCAAGTGCAGTTCTCCTTTCAAGCTACTCTGAGACACACAAGCTGTTCACTTTCCAAGAAGAATCTTAACAGGGGGCTTCAGCTGAAAGATTCCAGCACTGCATCACAGTAGCTATTGCTGCTCAGCATTTATTTTTAAGGCCATTAGCCTGAGATGCAGTTCACTGCTGTCAGGCTGCCATTTTGAGAGCGTGGAGACTTTTAAAGGGTGAAGGTCAAATAATAGATGCGTGTAACAAAAATGAATGTAGGCGTGGACCGCAGACCTGCTGCCATACTTATTTCGATACTCATCTGGGGTCAGGGTGGTGGGCTGGGCTGCAGCCTCTGTGAGGAGAGGCCAGGTGTGCCTGATGCTGGCTGCAGCCAACTCCAACAGACCCACCGCAGGGCACGGCTGAGTCCTGCAGCCAAGGTGGTAGCACCCTGGGGAAAGGGCATATAAGAAAGGGCAAAACACTGCTCAGGAGTGAGGGGAAAACCGGGAGAAACAAACAGCCCTGCAAGCAGCCACGTGAGAGAAAGAGGAGCCGCAGGCACGCCAGCAGGGATCCCCTGCAGGACCACGCTGGAGCAGGGCCTACCCATGGCCCATGGTGAGGACCATGCTGGACCTCTGCGCTGCAGCTGTGGAGGCCCCCAAGTCAGAGCAGGTGGCTCATGCCTTGGAGGGAGCTGCAGCCTGCAGCAAGGAGCACAGGCTGGGCCAGGATTTCCTGCCAGAAACAGCAGCCCACAGAGGGCTACCTGGAGCAGTCGTCCCCGACAGACTGCGACTATGGAGGACAACCCTGCCGAAGCAGCTCACAAAGGACTGGGCCCTGCAGGAGCGGAGGAAGGGAAAAGTGTGTGTAGGCAGGAGCTGCTATGGACTGACCACAACCCCCATTCCTGTCCCCACACCACTCAGGCGGGGGGGAGGAAAAGGTAGATGAAGTAGGAGTGAAGGAGTACAGCTGAGCCTGGGAAGAAGGGGAGGTGCACAGGAACATGGTTTCTCACCCCCCAACTCTATTTTTAATTGGTAATAAATTAATTTTGCACATGTTGAATCTGTTCTGCCTGAAACGGCAACTGGTAAGTGATCTCCCCATCTTTATCTCAGCCCATGAGCTTTTTCTGCTTATTTTCCACCTCTGCCCTGGTGAGGAAGGGGCCCCTGGCAGCCACCTAGAGTCAGCCTGCCACAGCCCCCCCACTGCCATCCCCACATATTCACCTGCTAGGAACAGCCATGCCGTGCGAAGTCCAAATAAAGTGACAGGTAACATTTTAACAGCAAGTATGTTTATTGAAGTTCTGCGCTCCATTGCACGCAGTTCATAACTTAAAGGCAACAGAGCAAGACATTGTGACAGGCTCCAACTGGAGTATTAAAAAAACCCTCACATAATCACATCACTTAAGTACAGTTAAACTGTTCAATCGTTTTGGTCTTCATCCCAGTCTTTCTTTCCTGATGGAGGTTTAGGGCCACCAGCCGGTTTTGCCATAATGATCTTGAAGATAACAGGGAAGTAGAAAAAGGTAAGGTTAGAATCAGACCCTTACCCCACTCTTACTTACAGCCATACAACGGTGACTGTCAACATTCACCAAATTCATGCAGTTTCCCTACTCTGAACTTAAGCCAGTGAATATTATTATCCACCTAATGGAGATATTCACAAATTAGTTATTTTTTTTTCTTGAAAATGGCAGAAGCTGAGCCCCAATACACACAAAAAAAGGGCATTTACCTCATTTTTGCATGCAATTTAAGACTTCAGTTAGTCTACAGAAAGTGAGTGCTTGAACAGGCTAGCAAGTGTCTGGTTTAGAGGATGCACACAACAGAAAGCAGAAGAATTATCAGAGCTGTTGTTCTGAATTACTGAGTCTAAACATCACTGTTTAAAAGCGTAAAGCCCACTAGTCCTACCACGATAAAGGCTCATTTCTGCACTTGCTATTGTGACAAGGAAGGTAAAACTAAAACTCCACTTGTCGTCCCTCCAATGAAAATTTGGTTTTAGGAGTAAAATTCATTTGCAAAGGCACAAATACAAAATGTAGCAATCAGCACACAGAAGACAGCAGTGTTGTGTCCTCAAGAAAGATACCGTCTGCCATGTGCTTGTCAATATACTCATGCATGCGCTCACACACAGATACCTCTCTGCTAGAGAAACAGAGCTTACTGCATACTAAATTTCAGGCTCATCTTTCCAGTCATCCTTATCCCAATGTCCTTGCTGCTTAGGGGCTTTTGGACCTCCTGCTGTTTTTGCCATAATAATCTACAGAAATTTACATGCAAATATGTTTTTGCTGAAGTTCTACCATATATATGAAGTTTTAAAACCATTAATATTATAACCTCCATTTTTCCTAAAAGTTGGATTTTTGTGTACAAACAATATATGATAGAACGTTTCTTGTGTTAAATCTTGTTCCTACAAAAGTTAGGGTAACTTTCTGGATACAAATATCAGCTGTCAAATCTTAAAAAGAAACATTAATAGTGCTCCTATGGAAGCAGCAACACTGTTATGTCCCAAACTAAGAGCTCCTGAACAAGCTACTTCCTGTCTTTCAGAAGTAAACAAACCACATTTTCAAGTATCATATTTTTATGCCTTGCATTTCCAAAAGATTCACATATTCTGCATTAGTGTTCTGCACACTGAGTTAAAGGTTTCAGCTCAGCCTCAAAATTACTTGTAAACTCACCTGATCTACCCTTAGGACAGTTACTGCTGCATTTGTAGCTAGCTTGATACCCCAGGATTTCCCAAGGTACGTGTCTAATACCCCAGCTTCCAACATATCCTTCACAGCAGCAGCTTCAGCCTATCAGACAGGGGAAAAAAAAACCCAAACCATTATTCAAAACTCTCTCAGGCTTCTACCTAGCAAGTTACTGGGTTTTCAAAGTTACAGGTTTAGAATAAGTTATCACTTTTCTAAGCTCATCTTCTCTCTTCAGAAAACCTTCATTCCTAATCCATTAGCAGGAAGACAAAGTAAGTAATTACTGAAGACTTACCCTCCATCACATTAGTTCAGTACCTCACTTTACCTCTTACATAAGGCCACTCCACCACGCTGAATTTAACCACTTGCTGATGGAACCACTTCAGTAAGTGGTCTCTAAGAAGTTCTACTTCTAGACTGTGCAACACAGAGCTTCAGTGATTTAAATTAATCTATAAATACTTCACCCTGATAGAAGTACTTTTAAACACAACCCTCTACTGCAGAGCACCAAGTAATATGAGAGACTACTTACCTCAATATCAAATCCAACATTTTTGTTCCCTTCCTGATGCACAGCGTAAAGTTTGGAGATGACCTCATTAGCCTTTACTCCAGAGTTTTCTGCCAGTGCTCGAGGAATGGCTTCAAATGCCTCAGCAAACTTCTTGATGGCATATTGGTCAAGCCCAGGACAAGTCTAAAGTGAAGATGCAAACCATGTCAGCATTTCAAAAAACCATAACATAGGGAGGCATTTTCCCCCTCACTTTTTTTTATTTATATACATTAATACAAATATAAGTATTATTTTCTACCGAAATATATTTTTATAAGTCACAAATACATGTGTAAGTACATACACGTGTGTGCGTGTGTATAGAAAAAAAAAAGTCAGAAAGCCCCTTTGCTGTACCTCTCCGTAAGACGTGATCTGCTTGGCTAATTCAATCTCCGTTGCACCACCTCCAGGAACAAGACGTTTATCCTGTGAACAGACCATCCCAAAACACGTTTTGCTTAAAGCGTCGTATTAATGTTCACTTTTTAGAATTTATATCCTCTATCAAGAATGCAACAGACTTTATCCCACACAGACTTATCAAGAATCCGCTTCAGATCAAACATGGATTATAAGAGAAATTTAGCAGAATTTACTCATTCATTCCAAATGGCTTTGAAGAAAAATAGCTTCTTTTGTAAAAGCCAAAATAATAATACAGTGGGGTTTAAGTCTGGGTTTTTTTCAGCCTTTTTTTTTTTGTTTGTTTATTAAAACAAAATCAGCTCTTGGCTAACTAATACTAGACTATCTAGATTTTGTCATTTTTTCCATTAACTCATCAGGAAATATCATGCAGGAAACCAATCTACTGTACACTATGTTTAACATGTCAGCAAGTATCACAAGGTGTTGGGCCTTTTATTTTGTTTTAGATTAAGCATTTTGTGTATCCTTTGGCCAACCAGCATTCACTTAAAAACTCCCAGTCTTTTAAACAGAAGAGTAATCATCATAAATTCTATGTCATGACCACTCCTGGGGACAATCATGAACGCAGAGTCTGTGGCTGTTTCTGTACTCCAAACCAATGTACACACCAAGACATGCACAGGACATTAAGCATCAAACAGAAGTTTAACATTTTTTGCATGCTACCTTCCAAGTAAATACAAAAACATTTCCTTTTGTATTAAAGGAAAAATAAATATTCAAGTGTTCAAGTCCACAAAAGCTGCTCAGAAAAAGTCCGAAGAACTGAGTTATTCCATCTATAAAGCGTATCTGTAGCATACGGAGGAAGCATGCCTTGTCACTGACGAACTAGAATTTAGTTTGTAACCAGTCAGCTCCTCCCAATCCCCAGTGACACACAAAGCTATCTAGCTTTTCTTCTGTGCCTGGTTTCCAAGGAACACCACAAAACCTTTAGGGAAATAGTCAAGAGCGAGCTGACTGCCATTAGAAAGTGGTAAAACTAACCCATCTTCAAGAACTCACTAGTTTCTGGAAAACTGCGTGCAGTACATGCTGAGCACTATCTTTTACGTCAGCAGAAGTCTTCTCTGCACAGCCCCTACACCTCAATACTACACAGCTTTCTCTACATCTCAAGAAGGCTCCTAATCTCATATATCTGCTCATATCTGTAAATATCTCCTACAGCCTTTGTAGCAAATGAGCACAAAGCAAGCACCAGTCTTGCCTCAAACTGATCCGTAGCTCAGTTTTGATAACGGAAGTGTTCTGGTTACTCACCCTTGTGAGTACTTTGAAAGTATTTACACCATCATCCACTGCTCTCTCTATGTCATCCATCAGATTGTCTGTAGATCCACGAATCAGTATAGTAGAAATGGCACCATCCTCCTTTTCTGTTCAGACAGACACCCGCATTACTGAATTCAGTTTGTTAGATGTAAAACACACACCAACATTGTACTTTTAGAACCGTAGCATTAAGGGTTCTACAGAACATACACACCGTGCTTAAACACAACAACTTGAGTATCTCCAACCTCCGATAAATATACACTATCACAGTGACCCATTTCTTCTAGAGTAGGGGGAGTCTGGAAAGAAAAAACAGAAGAGGTGAGCTTGTTCATCAGTTCTCTCCCTTCTGCTCCTCATTTGAAAAGTCCGTACCAGTCTGGGTAGGGCTGTTGCACCAACAGTTTTGCAGAGTCTTCTCAGATCCCACTTTGAGTTCAACCTTTAAAAACAAGAACAGTCTTTCTAATAACAAGTTTCCAGAACAAGTGTTAACACACACTTGTGTAAGTACGCTCTTAACTCAGCAGCTTTTTCTAAACTAATGACATCTATCCAAATTTACTGCATCAAGTTATAAAATCCACTCATCTATTTTTTCCAGTTGTAATTATTTATTTTCAGGGATGCTACAGAAAGACTGGTTTCTCAGAATCTAAAAACAAGTCGGTAGTTCAAATACATGAAAATTATCAAACTTCATCTTCTAGTACTTAAGACTTGAACTGATCTTTACAACACCTCTGTAACAGTCCTCCTTTGTTACACAAGAGATACAGTATCATGCCCCATTTCCAGAAGTTCAATCTTTTTGGATGCCACCAATAAAGTTACAGCCTTCAACAAAGGACCATTTATTTGTGTGAGAGGTGAGTGCTGCTGCACACACAGAGGGCTTTGTTTTGCAGAATGTATTTCAAGGACATACAAACATGCTTTATTTATTGATAAGAAGATTTAAGGCCCACACAAATGACAGAGAAGTACAAATAATTAGTTCTTCCATCCACCAATCCATTAGTGATGCACGGAAGTATATCTCATCATTGATAAAGCATCACATCAGGACCGTGACCAGGAGGAACCGTTACGTATAGTCTTATATGCCTTTGATGTCACATCCCTCTTTACTAGATCCACAAATTTTGATAGTCTTGATTTCAGTTGTGCTATAAAGGCACTTAAACTGTAGTTACAGTACCATACACACAAGCTACTCCCCAATTACCTGTCATACAGAGGTGAAATACTACCAAGAAACATAGGCTACAAAGCAACCAAACTGCAACTCAGGTTTTGGTCCACTAGAAAACCAAATAGTCTGCAATATTTTGTTTCTAATTTGTTTGAGAGACAAGAGACAATATGGCAAGTACAGTTCATAAATGTGGTAGATCAAACATTTTTATGCTCTTCTAGTACTTACCTGACTAGCATAATATTGTATTTGTTGGCATAATGAAGTGCCATGTCTGCCACTTTGCCACCTGTTACTACTACATTTGCACCACTATCAGCAATAGCTTTGACTTGCAGATCCATTAGATTTTCTTCTCCCTTACTGAAATTCATCAGTTCTTCAGCATTCTTTATAAGTACGGTGCCCTAGTAAAACACATACACTATTATCAATTCCCTGTTAACTACATGCCTGAAAGTTTTGACAAACCATTTTGTCTCCTAACCTATCCATAAAGCCCAAGCCATCCTGTTTTATAATACTGCCACCCCTCCCAGGCAATGGGGTAAAACAAGTTAAAAAAGGGCAATTCTAGCACTTCTAGACAACCTTTAATTCTATCACGTAGACCCAACAAAACCGACACCCCCCCAACCCCAAAACCCCTGTAAAGCAAATTAGGTTCAGACATTTTCCATTAACTTTTTTAAACTAATGAACTCAATATTAACAAAAATATCTCAATCACCAAGTGTCAAGAATATTTATAGTTAAGTCTAAAAATAAGAGCACATGAGCATAAATAGATATAAAACTTATTTTGAGCTTCTACATACCTTAGTTTCAGTTATCATACTATCAAAAGGGCAGGAATACACAGCTATTTTTGCATCTTTGACAGAAGTAACATCTCCTTCAGTTTCCTTTTTAAAAACCATTCCATGCAGTACTGAGGAAGCAGAGATACCAGCACCCTGAAAGGAAAGAAGTGGAAGGGGGAAAGTCATATTATTGATCATTTATTGTCAGAAAGCTGCACTACCCTTTATAAGAATCAGTCCTTAGGTTGGCACATTGAAACAGATATAAGTTTTCACTGCAGCACAAAGAATTAAGACTTAAACTGATTTAGCAACATCAAACATTGTCTTGCAGATTAGTTGGTGGTCCAGGTTAAGGCCCATAACATTAATTTTCCGTGCTCAACTTGTTCTTTATTTATTAGCAGGGAAAATCCACAGGGCGAAATTCGTAGCAGATATAAACTTGTTCCAATCCTACATACCATACTGAGGCCTGACAAAAAGCATGCAAGATTAGACCGCTCCATTTCTGCCAGCCTGCATCTTAGCATAATCTCGTGACTGCTTCTACAACAAGGATGCAATCCATATCCCTGTGTATAATTAAGTTAACGTATCTAAAATAGATAATAGATGTATCTAAAATAGCATAAACTTCCAGTATTAATGACTTCTGTTTCTGAAAGCTGCTACTGGGCATTAAACAAGGAATGTAAAGACAAATTTCCAAAACTTATTATGCATGCCACAATACAACAGAGATTAGAACAGAAAAGGCACTTTTCGAAGTTCAAAGATCTAAAAATGAACTGTCATTAAACTATGTACCTTAACAATACAGTAAAGCTAGCTACTTCCAACTTACCACAATTTTGCACACTCTGATGTTATCGACGTTGAAATGACCAGAATCAGGAAGAATAGAAACTGTTTGGAGGGGGGGGAAAAAAGTTTGCTGCTTAATAAATAAAGTAGAACAATGAACACAAAAATAATGCCTGGAGTTTTTCTGAAGTACCAAAATTCAATGGTTTAAGATGCCTGCCTAAATTCAAGGCAATTATAATCTGCACCAAGAGAAACTGAAATGTTGTTTTTACAATCAGAAATCAACATCTATCAGGCTGCTTGGTTAAATAAAGTCCAAATATCCATTTACACATGTAAATTCAAGGGCGAAGTCTGATCCAGAATATTCTGAGAAAACACTTAAACTAGACATGAAAGTTTCTTCTTGGAAACCTAAAGGGAGAAAACAACAACTCAACACAACTACAGTCTTGCTTCCATTGTTCTGTGGCTGAGACTAGTAACAGCTTATCTGAAGTGTAATATATATATCGTGCTAATGATAAAAAAAGAGGAAGAAATATGGGATTTCTGCTTTAAAAAGACTAGAAAGCTATTTCTATAAACATTTAGTAGAAAACACAGACCTTTTCTGAGCCACAATGCCAACGAAGAGTTCAACAGGAAAAAAGTTATACTCATTTCAGAGGCCAAAGCATCCCATCTAATTCAACCTGATAAACTCACCGTACCTCTTGTCTTACATGAAGACATTAGTAATGATCATAAGCAAACCTACTCAGTTTTTTAGATGCATGCACACATCTGTCCACTTACCACAGGCCTGAGCAATAAGCTTTGCCAAAAAACGTTCGTTGCCATATTGTTTGCTCATCACTGAAGTGTGCAACAAAGATGCCACTTCTTCAACATCTCGAAGGTTCTTTGCAGAGCAGCACACCAAGTCTGGAAGAATTTCTAGCGCTTTCTTGCAAGCCTTTTCATATCCTTCAATCACCTGTGCAGCAAACAAAATATTCACTACACCACTTCACTATGCATTCATGCTGCTTATATCTCCTTTTCAACAGGTCACGGAACATTAACAAACGCAAAAGCTTACAAGGAAAACAAGCAATCACAAGCATCAAAACACATACTGTTCTTCTTCATACATCTCTATCTAAAGAACTAGTTCAGAAGGAAGCAGACAATTCACAATATTGCGACCGAAGAATACTGACCAACAGCAATCTGAATTCAAGCCACCTGAATTGTAATAACAATATAACTCGCCTCTGACACTGATAACCCCATTCTCAGAAGGTCTTCTGCTAACTCCAGAAGAACTCCAGCAAAAACAAGGACAAAGTTTGTTCCATCTCCAACTTCTTGCTCTTGCATGTGGGAAGCCATCACAAGCATTTTTGCAGCTGGATGCTGAACCTTTAAAAGAGGTTACACATCTCAGTTACTAAAATCCCACACAGACTACAGCTCCAGGTTTTTCTGTTCATCCAGTATAAGCTCTCTCATTTCAAATTGTATCTAAAGATACTAAGAATGCACAAAATAAGAAAAGGAAGCAGCACAGATTATCTTAATTGGCTAACTTTCCTATTAAGCAAAAGTACAAACACATGTGGAAAAAAAAATAATAATAAGAGAACTGAACATTCCCCCTACAACATGAATTAGACATCCTTGACATTGGTTCTATCCTATTTTTACAGGGTGCAGTGGCTTCACAATCAAGCTCTGCAACAGGAAAGCAGTTTAGACCTTCAAGCTGAATTTGTGTGTACCACACAAAGTAGGTATCTAAATTACAGTTTAATTCTAGTGGTTCTTCTGCTTAAAGATTGTACTGCTTTCATTTTCTTTCAAATAAAGGCTGTATTCTTGAATATAATTAGAGCAGCTGTCATTTTGTCCAAGTAACATGCAAGACTCATTAAAGTTGTCCGCAGATTATTTTTTGAACACATAACTGAGACTTCCAGTTATTCTACTTATATCGAACACTACTACAATGCACTGAGTAAATAAATACTTAATACTTACATTATTTCTATCAATAAGTATAGAATTCCATAAAATATTAGTTGTGTTGTGACACAAATTTGAATTTAATAGTAAAAGTTAGGACAGGTCAGTCTCTCCACACTTTTACTGTATTCACAGGAGGATGTGGCTATATCCTCAGCTTCTAAATCCAAGTAACATACTCTAAGCAGATGGGAGAACATAGCAACCACCAACACTGGGATATTAACACAACAGCTATTTCATTCAGTTTTCCAAACAATTTATTCTCTAGGTGTATCCTCTTCTAAATCTACGCTGGTTTTGGAGAAAAAAAGTAGGCAATTAAGCATCTCCTGCAACTACTTGATGCTGCTTCACCACCCTCACTGTGGAAACAGCCCATTGACTTTACTCGTAATTCAGTGAAAAATAGAAATGACTTACAAAATGACACATGTAAATCATCTGGCAGGGTGACATGTATTTCCTTATTAACATTCAGAACCATAGCAGCTCATGAACAGAAACACTATTTCACAACTGACATCTGAAGCAAGAAAACTTACCTCTAGCTCTCTCAAGATAGTAGCAGCATCATTTGTAACAAAAAGCTTCTCCAAATGATTGATAACCATTTTGTTCATTCCTAACAGGGGAAAAAATTTTTAAATCATCCATTTGGCAAACATAATGTTGTACACAGGTACTCTTTCATAACTTTCAGGTATATCTTACACATGAAAACATTAGCCCTATTGATAATTTAACAACCTAAAAGATTTTTGCAAAATAACAACTGGGAGTGTGTTACATTAAGGAGGAATCAATAATTTCTGAAGAAGCAGTTCTCTCTTCAGAAATATTAGTACATCGTTTAATTAATCAATACTGGAGAACACCTTTTGTTTTGGTATATCTGACCAGATATGGTGCGCTTATGTTCATTATGACTGTCTACCAAGTTATTGCCTTTCCTTTAATTTTTGCAGGTCTTCCATATAGCACTAAGACAACAAAAAGGACACAGCAACTAGTTAAAAAACCTGGCAAAGGCAGGTACATTGTGCATAACTTAAAAGCTAACCAAACAAAGTCTGATCTGTATAACCACAAGCATTCTAGAGCAAGTCCAACATGTCTCTTCAAGAAACAAACAGTTGTTTCTTTGTCAAGGTAGGTTTAGGCTTCAAACATAACATTTTGCCCAAAACCATTACAATAATTTTAGGATTTACTTACCATTTGGTCCATAAGCTGTACGGGTGGTCTGAGCAAGTTCTTTGCATGCCTGGATGTTCCTATAGACAGCTTCTTCGAGTCCTGAATAATGCTAAAAGGAAAAAATGTTCTGCTCAGAATTAGGCTTTCTAACAAAAAAAGGAAAAGGATGAAGCAGTCCTTTCTCATCAAAGCAGCAACAACCTACTGAGTCCATGGAAGTTTTTGATTAATTTACATTCAGTATTTCACTTAAAGTTTAAACAGAAATGAAAGGTTACTCAAAGACAGTCAGAAAAGAACTACTGTGTACTCCTTCTCAGCTAGGCAGCTCAGCAGGCACAGTAAGTTTCTGAACAGAAAATTTGAGCAGTGACTCAAAAAGTCAGTAGCATACCAAAGGGAAACACAATATAACCAATATCAGACTGGAGAGAGGCAAGGATTTAGTAAGCATGCGTTTTTGTACATGCTTCTTTACTCACAACTCTATATTCCACAAAAATAATTTAACTCAGTTCTATGTTTGAACATGTGCAGTTTGAAAATTCAGAGGCAGAATAATTCATAGAATATTTGTGTTTGAGAAGCTGATCAGCCTGGCTTCGGTTTGCAAGCCATAAGAAAAGGAATGATCCCTAGAAAGGGCCTTAACTAGGAGCAGGGTAAAATGTACTGTGTGGCCCACAAGTGAAGGGAGAAAGATACTCTCTCACAATATTTACTCAGTAAACAGAAAACAAACACCTCAGAATGCCAGCTGCCCCCTTGTTCTGTGAAAGACAGCCCTCCCTATTCTGGCCTTGAATTCTCCATCGGAGAACCAGCATCTAAGCCACTTGGTTCCCCTGCTCTCCCCCTACCCTTGACATATGCCATTCTTTGTCTCCAAGGAAGATGCTGAAAAGAAAAACAGAGGGCCTCCCGAGTCACTAACTTCTAATAAGTCACTTTCTATTAAGTAGCAGCAACCAGAAACTTTCTTTTATTTATTTTCCTCTAAAAAAACAAACTAAAAAACCCCAACCCAACCCTGCTTGCTTTCTGTCCCCTTTTTCAAAGAAAACTTCTGATTTATCAGGCACAGTCCTTGACGACTGCCAAGATGCGCACTGCGTTAAACACAATGAAAATGGATTTACGTAAAGGGAACATACATAGATAATACGCCACTCAGAAGTGCCGGCAAAGGTACTTTTCTTACAGGCAGGGCAGCAGAGAAGAGTCAACAGCACACACACAGCGAGCGGGACGCTTCTGAGCGGCTAAATCGGCAGGGCCCGGTGTAATTTCGCCGACCCCCACCGACCGCCGCTCCCCCAGCGCGGGCACGGGGCGGGCGCACGGCCCGGGAGCGAGCACCGGCGCCGGGAATACCGCCGGCCGCCGCCGCCCCGCGCAGCGGCGGGAGCCCCCAGAGCGGGACCCCCGAGGCGGTGGGAGGTGGCGGCCGGGCCCCGGGCGGGGGAGGGCAGCTGAAGGCGGGGAGGAGGGGGCAGAGGGTACCGGCCTTGGCAGAGCTTTCTGGAAGGCCGCGTGCGCCAGGCACCGCCCTCCTCATCCACCGCCCCGTGCCCGCGGCCCATCCCCACCCTGCCGAGGGACCCCAGCCGAGGGGCGCGGAGCCCCTCAAGCCCCCGCCCAGTCCCGGCGGGCACGCGGAGCCGCGGAGCCCCGCCGGCCTTCCAGAACCTTCCCCGCGCCGCCAGGCTGAGACTGCCCCCCTTCCCCGCCGCCAACACCTCCGGCATCCTCCTGAGGGAACAGCCCCTGCCCGGCGCCGCTCTCACCTTCGCCCCCTCCTTGAGCATCTGGGCGAAGCCCGGGGCCTTGGGGACGTGCAGCGCCATCTCCGCTCCGGGCCACGCCGCGCCGCTCCTGCCAGACACCGCCGTGCGCCGGGGACGACGGGAGCGATGGCGGGCGCAGGCGCAGCGGGCAGCCGGGCTGCCGGCAGGCAGGACGAGCCGCTCCCAGGGAAGGTCGATGGCGGGGCGGGGCGCGGGGAGCCGTCGGGCGGCAGAGCGGCGTTTGCTGCTTCGCCGCCGAGTCGGCGGTGGGTGGCGCTCAGGCGGCGGCTGTTAGCTGCGGCGGAGCCGTTGGCCCGCGGCCCGAGGGCTCTCCGGAGAGACCCGTCCGGAGGGCACCGCCCCGCCTGACATCTTTCTGCCCTGGCAGCGCCGGCCGAGCCCGCCAGAACCCCAGCTCGCAGGCAGCCTGCCCGCGGGGAAAAGGCCTCCGAGTCCCTGACAGGGAATGAGCATTGGTAGAACGGGTAGCACGTACAGGCAGCTAACTTCATAGAATCACAGAATGTCCTGACTTGGGAGGGACCCACAAGGATCATCGAGTCCAGCTCCTGTCCCTGCATGAGACAACCCCAAATTCACAACCTGTCTCTGAGGGCCTTGTCCAAGCGCTTCTTGAATGTCATCAGGGTTGGCACCGTGACTGCCTCCCTGGGGAGCCTGTTCCAGTGCTCCACCACCCTCTGGGGGAAGAACCTTTTCCTCATGCCCAACCCAAACCTCCCGTGGCACATCTCCCTGCCATTCCCTCGGGTCCTGTCGTTGGTCACCAGAGAGAAGGGCTCAGCGCCTGCCCCTCCCCCTCCCCTTGGGAGGAAGCTGCAGGCCGCAATGAGGTCTGCCCTCAGCCTCCTCCAGGCTGGACAAACCAAGTGACTTCAGCTGCTCCTCGTACGGTTTCTCCTCTAAACCCTTCACCAACTTCGTGGCCCTCCTCTAGACGCTCCCTAATAGCTTTATATCCTTCATGTACTGTGACGCCCAGCACTGCACCCAGCACTCGAGGTGAGGCCGCACCAGCGCAGAGCAGGGCGGGACAATCCCCTCCCTCAACCGGCTGCAATGCAGGGCTTGGTGCACCCCAGGACTCAGCTGGGCCTCTTGGCTGCCAGGGCTCACTGTTGGCTCATGTTCTACTTGCTGTCGACCAGAACCCCCAGGTCCCTCTTTGCAGAGCTGCTCTCCAGCCTCTCATTCCCCAGTCTGTATGTACAGCCAGCGTTGCCATGCCTCATGTGCACAGTCCCGTCCTTGCCCTCATTCAACTTCATACGGTTGGTGATTGCCCAGCTTTCCAGTTTGTCTAGATGGGATGACTTGAGGGATGACTGGCTTGACCTGTCTGTTTTGCTTTAGGTAAATGAAACCAACCAAAGACGGTAGTTCATCACACTTTTACAGTAGTTATGTAACATTTATGTCATCTATTTAATAGGAAAAGAGTCCCAGTTCATTTTTTTCTGAAATAGGTAAGGTAGCGTTGCTTGGTTCATTGTGCTGTGTGCAACTCACTACCTCTTTTTGTTAGGGGTGGTGAGTGGTGGTTTTCTTCCCTAGGAATCATTGTCTGTGTGGTAAAGTGATGCACAGTATTGGCAGTGGCTGATGTTGGCTCCTTCAGAGTCTTTCTTTCACTGTTGAGTTCAGCATACTGTCTCCCAGGCGTTTCTCTTAGTACATTTAGTGATACGTGTCCCAGAGACAATTAAGACCCTTCATTGCAATTGATGGCAAAATATGGTCATAAAACTTGGCAGACTGCAGTCAAATATTTGGCTCAGTACATACCTGACTTGTTCAAATGGAATCGAAATGCACTGGCAGGAAGATTTGTCAAGTACTCATTATCCAGGGTAATCCTAAGTAATATGCGTGCTACAGGACATGCTGAATATTACTTTGGAGGCTCACCTTGACATCTCTGCAAGCCACAGAGGTCCATCCAGGAGACAGTTGGACTGCTTCTGTATGGAGTTGCTTTAGGTTTGATAAGTCTTTTTAACTTTGCTTCTGTGCCACACAAAATCAAACATACTCTTTCAAGATGAGAACTAAAAGGCCTTAGAAATACTACTGCTGCATTTAGGCCACATATCTGAGCCTGTAGCTCAACAGAGACTGAGTTGGTCCACCTCTGTAGCACGGATAGGCCACCTGTAAGGTTAATTAAATCACTTGATATGTGTTGCTTAAGCAACCTCTAGAGGAAACACTTGGGTTACTTTAATCATCCTATAATTCTTAAAATTCAGTCCGTTTTAACCTGTAACACATCACGGCAGTGTAAAAAGGAGTGGTGATAGAAAGCAAAACTACATAAAGCACCCCATGAATGAGCTTCAAAAAATCTGTATGCAGTTTTGCTAGAAGTACTTAGTGGCAGATGCCACTTGAAGCAGAAGAGGGAACCTATTCAGCCCTGACTATCGTGACCAAGGAGCGTGGGCACTTCCAAAAGGAAGTGCTAGGGTTTGGCATAGGGGACATAAGTCCATTTATCCCTTTCTTCTCTCTTCCAATGTATCTGTACCATGGTGCAGCTAGGAAAGAAGGAAATGTTCATCCTGTTCTACAACCAAGATACCAGAAACTGTATTCTATAAAGTAACTTCTGTCATCTATTTTTAGCCACAGAGATCAGAGGAGGTACTTACTCCTAAGTCAATGCAGAAGACTTTTCACAGTCATGAGCACAAAGTCACAGGCATTATATCAATAGTTGAATGCATTCTAGTCAGAAGCATTCTTTTTAGGGCAGAGAGGAAAGACGGTTCAGGGGGTTAGCCTGCTGATCAGTAACTGCAGGATGCATTTCAGCTCTCTGTGACTAATATCCTGCATGACCTCAGGCAAGTCTCTAGTGATTTATCCACCCTTAAAAGTTTTGTCACTTTATTGCTGTATATTTTACATTCTCATTACCATCATCTGGATGTAGCTACGTCATTGTTGCAGGACTTAACGTGAAGTTGCTAGTTAGAAGTTACTAGGGATAGGACGAGAGGAAATGGCCTCAAGTTGCGTCAGGGGAGCTTTAGATTTGATATTAGGAAAAATGTCTTTACTGAAAGAGTGGTCAGGCATTGGCACAGGCTGCCCAGGGAGGTGGTGGAGTCACCATCCCTGGAAGTATTCAAAAAATGTGTAGATGTGGCACTTGGGGACATGGTTTAGGAGCCATGGGGGTGTTGGGCTGACAGTTGGACTTGATGATCCTAGAGGTCTTTTCCAACCTTAATGATTCTATGATTCTATGAATACCTTTTTTCCAGTTAGGAAACAGAACGGTTAAATGCTGAAATGTCTTCCTAGAAATTTTGCAGTCTTCACCCAGGAAGTCCATGGCTCTTTTCCTGGGATTCCATCACTGCCTAAGTTGATTGCTGACCTAGACTTAAATTATCATGTCCCAAACAGTATTGACTTATATTAAAAAATGTTTCTGAGCTGACTGGTATGCATTGGTATTATTCTCCTTCCTTGATTTTCACCAAGAGAAATACCAGTGGAATCAAGGCAATAGTATGTAGGATGCTAAAGACACAGGACTTTACTATTAAAAACACTTCTCAAGTTCACATTCATTATAACCTCTCCCTAAAAGAAAGGCTGAATATTTATCTTTTCAAAACTTCTGAACTGTGTTCTCTGCTTTTTCAAGGATGGCCTCTCCAAAGTACTCGCTTTGTCAGAACCTTAGTAAATGCTAGCTCAGAAATTAAATCAAGGGTTGTTATTGCCTGGCAATGTGGCATGTTAACCTTGTGGGCATTCATCCTACCAGGAAGGTGACATTCCCTTTCTGAGTCTTCAATAATTAAAATACTGTTATTTAATTAGTCTCTCAAGTGATTATATACAGGAAATGTAGCTTGCATAATGTTGGAACTACAGCAAAAAGCAAAGTCAGCTCACTCAGGCCAACACTAACCATCGCAGAATTGCATGGCGCTTCTAGTTAGGTCAACTCTGCTTGAGTAAAATAAGCAACTAGGGGATGAGAGAATCAACTCTTCTTATTCAGTGCTTCAGCTGTCCAGTTTACTCCAGTTTAGGCTTCTTCCTAAGTGTTGCTTTTGCTTGGAGAAGTAAATTTACCCATGTTTGCTTCTACTCGTAATATTGCAGAGTCATAAAGGTACTGTTGCTCAATGATTCCACATTCCAGGTCCAGTACTTTAAGCAAGGACATTGGCCACAAAGACAGTCCCATCTCTGGCTGCTTGTTTCACCTCTGCATTCTCCTTCCCCTTCTCTCAAATCGTCTCTTCCCAAACATTTGTGCACCCACGCGATGAACCAGAGTAGGCAACTGATCTGCAATAAGACTGACCCAAAAGAAGCCTGGCCAGCTTTCAGCTTTCCTGCTCACTACATGGCTGTGCAAAGCCTTGGGCTGGCACAAGGAGGCATGAAGGGAGGCAGGGCAGCAGCCTCTCTGTGGCAGTGCAGCCTTTTGCTATCTTCAGATATTTCTGGAACTGCCCTGCTGGTACAGTGCCTATATTGAAGCTTATGCTACCTACATTTTTTAAAGCCAGAATACCGCTAAAGCTAAAATACGTGTGTATGTTTGTGATTATGAATATACACAATATACATATATCTACATTAATCTGTATAAACTATCACTAAAACACCTCTTTGTTATAATTGGGAATTATTTGGGACTCGCTGTCTAATCATGACTTTGACTTGGCCTTGATCTTTTTTTAGCTACTCATCTACACCATTTATGTTCTGCACAGACATTGCCATGCTAAAAGACCATCCAAAGGTCAGAGGGTTGGCTATTGGCAGTTGGCTGCCCTTTCACCAGCCAAAATCTATTACTGTACACATGGAAATCCCCAGCTTATCTGTAGGCACATATTTGTCAAATTCTAGGATGGTAAAATTTTAACAAGATCTTGGGAGGTTCATAAAAAGGACAGAATGTTAGTTTCTGTTTACTTATTCAGCAGTGGGAACCAGAGCAATTGGAAAACAAGGGATAGAAAAGTATCTTCTGAAGTTGTGAGTATAACATCTGACTGTGCTTGTCCAACAACGCTGACATCTGGCCAATGAAAAAATGTGAGTGGCATGTTGATGGAAGCCTGAGGACCACACCTAGTTTGCGGAGAATCATGCTTATACCTGAAAAGGAGAATTGTGAACCACATAGGGCTGAACATTCAGCGTGAACATAATTCCCTTAGTAACAGTAGCAGCAGTTACATCAGCTTTTCGCAGACTGTGCTTATCTTGTGACATAATGAGAAGGAGCACTCTAATCAACTAGAGTACTTGTAATCAACTAAGTACTTCTTAGGTCATTGGTCCACAGCTCCTGGGTTAAATGCTCCCTCATCCTGGGCTTATCTCGCCTGCTGCTGCAGAGGATTGCAAGCTAGACAGGAAAGCAAGATTTCCTCACTGTTTGTGTATTCTTACCTCAGTATATGTGCCTTCTGCTATAGCTAATCCAGTTAGTTCAAGTCACTGGGAAGGACTTCTGGGGATTTTACAGGAGTATTGCCTTTGCATGGGATCAGTGGACTAAATAATTTGAAAATGTTGACATATTAAAGTAGTGATGACAGTCCCCAGCTGTAAGGATCCAGTATGTTTGATTTTACCTGCACAAGTGGCAAGAATTCAGAACTTCCTCTAAACAAACAAGATTGGAAAGGACAATAGTCTCAGAAATGAATTGATGATGTTTGTATTGATTTTGTATTGCTGGTACAATCAAGGCAAAAAAATCATGCTGTGACACTGGTACAGTGCACACCAAAATACAGTTCAAGAGCATCTACTTCATGAGAGAAAGCAAAATTATTGAGGTCTTTCTGGTTTTGATGTGGTGAGAAAGAAAGCATAATTGGGCAAAATTTACGTCTTCTAGATGGTGAGTTCCATTCTGCAAGAGGCGGTCAAATCCAGGATCAGATAAGGGCTAGAGAAACGTCTCTCTTTAGTTTTCATAGTGGCCATACTTGGGAACTCGTTTCCAGCGAGGTGCACAGGAGCCTGGAAATACCTGGAAATACAAGCCAACTGCTGTTGAAAGTTCAGCTGTTCTTGTTGGGGTGGGAAGAGTTTATCAGTACCTATGGGATGTGGAAACTTGGAGAACATCAAACTGAGGAGTGAGGGAAATAGTAAGTTTAGGCTGTAACTAGAAAAGATAGGAAATACCGGAAGTTTTGTCCAAAATGGATTCGTTGCCCAGTGTGCAATGAGTAGATAATAACAGACAGGAGAGAGATTGTGAATTAATGTCAGAGTTGTGCAAGCCTGGGTGTTCGGTGATTTTCCACAAATGAAGCACACCAAAGGTGGCCACCTCATTATATTTATACAATAAGTCCATACATATTCCACCTATGTAATACATATTCATTCTAATCTACATAGGTCACGTAATGGCATAAAGTCACTCTTCTGTGCTCCACTTCAGATTCTTCTGTGCATGCCTTCTTCTCTTCAGGGGTCTTTGGTGGTCTTTACAGATGAAGTACCCTAACCCTTTTTATCCATATGCATGTCACCCAAGGACAATTTAAGGCTATTTTCTCTTGCCAACTCTCCTTAATTTTCTTCTTAAAGGAACTTTTGTCCTTGGTTAAATGGATAATCGCTGATGGCCAAGATATCCCTAAGCCTAGGTTAAATATCAAAACATGAAACAGTGCTTGATCTTTTGATCAAGGAGTCTTGATTCATGCTAATTGAACATATACGATACCCCTCTTTCCAAGGAGGGGACGTTCTCTTACTGAAGAGGGTGGCAGGCTCAGGGCTGAATAGCTAAGGACATAAGTCATGGAGAGCAAAATAAATAACTGTTTGCAGACTCCTGGAAACAAGCTACTGTCACACCTGATTTGTATTTCTTTCAGCTCTGCAGACACTAAGCAGAAAAAAATGTAGCTAAAAGGTAGGATCCTGAGATGAAGACCACAGCTTAACGTTGGCTGGTGCCTGGGCCACTGAGATCTGTAGTCTTTCTTCAGTGTGTCACACCTTGACTTGGATGCCCAATCTGGAATTCTCTAAGGATGGTCTAAAACAGTACTAGTTCTTCAGGACAAAGGCAGATTTTTGCCCATTTTTAATACTTGGTTCCTCTACTCAAATAATTTTAAAGACCGTGGCCAAGTAACTGCAAATTTTGTTTCTCACATTGTCCCTATTCTTATTTGGGAATTAACTTTAGGATTCTTAATCATGTGTCATCTGAATATACCTGTTAAGAAATCTGTTAATTCTCCAGAACTGAGGTCAGTGGGAGTGTCCTGGCCCACCTGTCTCCGAATCGGGCCCAGGGTCTGCAGAGCACTCTCCTTCTTGCTGCCAGCATAGACCGTGACCCACCAGCATGACCTGGGGAACTTCTGGGGGTCCCATTACTTCCTGGCTACACTGTCAGCCCCATATACCTGCCAGCAGCTAGGAAATTGGCCCACATCTGAGCCTGGTTGTGAATCGGAAGAATTCCAAAGACACCTTTGCAGCCCTCATTTCTGCACTGCATAACCTTCCTAGCTGTAACTATGAATCATAGCTCGCACAGAAATGCATGGTCTTTCCTACATGATTCTTTTAGTGTTTAAAGAAATATTAACAAATAAGTGCTGTGCACTTCTGCAAAGCCGGAGATACTATATCACATTGTACAAATAAGGGAATCATGCCATAGCGTAGTAAAGGCCAAAGGCCACGGAACGGATTCATGCCGAAAGCTGGGACTATCACACAGGACTTGTTCCCATCATTGCATGCTAAATCCCAAAAGTGCGATCTCATGCCTGAGCAGTAGACACATCGCCTACTGCTTAAAAAACCTGTTACGTTGAAGACTATACCGTCGTTATTTAAGTTCCACAGGAGAGAAAAATAAAGTAACAGATACATGTGAATAAAATAACTATGTACAGTTACCAAAGTATCATTTAAGCAGTGCATCACAGTTTACTTATAAAGAATAAGCAGAGAACATTTTCTAA
Source organism: Phalacrocorax aristotelis (assembly GCF_949628215.1). Lineage (NCBI taxonomy): Eukaryota > Metazoa > Chordata > Aves > Suliformes > Phalacrocoracidae > Phalacrocorax > Phalacrocorax aristotelis. Next base: position 104,429,993 of record NC_134276.1, on the reverse strand, counting down.
TGAACACTTTCAAAACAGGTAATTGTGAATGTACCGGTGTTGTAATGTCTACAGCAAAAGAAAAGCTAATGTCCTGGAGGTTTGTTTAATAAGAAAATCACCCTAATGTACATCTAATCAGCAGAAACTAATGTTTGTACTGTGCTATGACGATATGTAAAGCTACAGAAATACTGCATTAGTTTGTTCACTTAGATTTGCATGTATTTGCTAAGTATTTGATCTCCGGGCCCTTTGCATGCTACGCAATGAATGGGTGAAGTGAGAACAAGAGAACTAGGCTAAGGGAAGCAAAAGGATGTTACCGACATCGAAGTTCCAAGGAGAAGATGGCATCTTCAAATATCCCTGACTCAGCAGTATCAATAGTTTTCCTTGTTGGCTATCAACCAGATTTAATTCCAAACCCTGTATTGGGGTTAAGATTCTTGAAACTAATTGAGCGGTAAAGAAATCTCTGCTTTTTTGCTTTTGAAGGATAATTGTCCCAACTGTTTTTCATCATCAGTATTGCTTGTCTTTCCAACTCTGCAGGCTGGGTGTTCATTGCTTAGCAAAAAATAGATTTCATCTGTGATGCATTTCAGCTTCTTAATTTCTTTTTTTCTCTAAACATAGTACAGTGGAGTTCTGAATGTCTAAATGTCTGTTATGCATCTTTATGGTCCAGGTTCTGAGTTCTATTGACTAAAATATGGGCATCAGTAAGCCATGTGTGAGATCACAACAGATTCTATGCTCATCATTCTCTTGAATGAAAATGGTCCAAAACATATCACACAGCATCACATCAGTTGTTTTGATCCACTAACAGATGTCCTTGTTGGCAGCCAGCTGGTGAAGAGACAGCAGAAGACATTAAACTGGTGCTTGAAGTGGGATAATATGTGGCAGCAAGCCATACCACCACTCTTACTTTGAACATCAGCATGTTGTGGGTTTAGGAGGGAATCATCTGTGTTCCCAACACCTGCAGAAGCTCTGACAGAGCAATTGTCTTGTTTGATCACTTACAAAGGTTTTGGATATGTTGGCCCAGAAGCCACCACCTTCACAGAAAGGAGTGGTGGAAGGCAGAATGTACAGGACTCCAAACCATACTGCTATGTTTTTGCTCCATTTGTACATAATTTGCTTTATTAATAAAAGAATACATTTGACAATTAGACTTGCTTTGTGCATGAACTCAGAAAAATACAGTGGAACAGGATTCAGAAGGATCTTTGGGAAAGACGGGAAACCCAAAGCAGTCATCTGGCAGCGTGCAATTCCATTTACGATGCTTTTGAAAACACAGGTGTAACTCCCTTTGTTCTCATCAGCAGTTTGATGCCTGCTTTTCAAGCCTTCGGAGTCCCTGAAATTTGAACGCACACCTTGTGGGGTGAGTTCTGCTTCCCGGCCTCCAATCCTCTACAATATGGTCTAGCCAGCAATTTGTCTTCGATCTTGAATTTCTGTTATGCCTGGCGCGTACAGGAGAACTACAAAAGAAGATGCTCTATTCTGATGAGACTTATAAAGGATTATCATTTTGAGAGCTAACAATTGATTTTATGTACTAGAATAACAGTCCAAGCTGAAACAGTTAAACACAGAGTGTATGTTTTTAAGGGTGCCATGTACAGCATTTTTGCTGTAAAAAAAAAACCAAGTAAAAACATTCTTATGATTTTACCCACTGATGATGTAGGTTAAGATACTAGTAATGGTGTGGCTTATTCAGTTAATCTATGATCAGACTCAGCAGTTATAAAAAACTACCCCAGGACCATCAAATGGGTGAAAATAAGGGGACTCTCAGAACAGGTGGGATTACAGGTGTTTTGCTGTTGTATGATACGTGGTTCCAAAAGGTTCCAAATGCCCCAACAGCCCTCCTGCAGACTTCTCAGCAGCTCTAAAGAAAAGGTTGTTTTCAGTTGCACATCTCTCTCTAGTTGCTTGTGTTAAAGGATTCTAGATATGTGCTTTCAATGTTTCTCCCTGAAATCCTGGAGAAAAGAATGAATCCTCTGCATAACGTCTTACGGTCTCACAGGAACCAACTGCTTTAACTTTTTGTTTGTGCCTATTTCTTGGTGTTAGGAAGCTTAAGTGAGGTTATGGTGAAATCCGTGAGTGATGGTGTGAAGATGAATAGCAAAAACCTTGTCGCATGTGGATATTCAGAACTTTGAAATAAGGGAGTTCATCAGCAAGTGAAACTAGACAATGTTTCTCAATTTTCAGTATTTCATAATCATTATGGCAAATTATGGCTTGTAAAAGAAGTTTTAAGAGAACACATTTGAAAGGTTTTTTTCTTACTTTTTTGCATTTTTAAAATTCAAAAGCAGTCTGTCAAATCTATATGCCATGTTTTTTGAAGCTTTTGAAAGCAATGCTTTAAAATGGAATTCTCATCAACCGCTAAGCCGGGGTAACACAAACTATCCAGTTCTAGTAAACAGGACTGTATTACTGGATTTAGCATTTCAAGAACTGTGGGCTTTATTAATAGCTAATTTTGTTCATTTTAAACCACTGTTATTTTGTTTGCAAAACTGTAGGAACTAAGTGAATGAAATGGGAGTAGTTTTCATTTTAGGTATGTCAATAGTAATCTTCTAATTTTGCACGGTGTTTGAAGACTCATAATACTCGAGTGGCAGACAAGTTGATGATGACCTGAACTGTAACTTGGATTGTACAGTTTTCCAAAAAAATTTATGTGCTACCCCACGTATCTTACAGGTTTTCTTATGGTGCCATTGACGGCTACTTGAGACTGCAGTCTTGTGTTTCATAGCGTTTCATCTGAAGTGGACAGTTACCAGACATTGAGATCTAACTGCTCATCTAAAGAAAAGGCATTCAAGGGATGATGAAGCTTCACACACAGGTAGAGGTGTTGTATTTTGCAAGATGAGAACCTTAAACTTTTTTATCAGGAGCCTGTAATTCAGATAATTTAAAGATCAGTATCCCCTGCAGCCTCCCTGTGAAGGTGGCATTCCTGTCACTCTCACTTGAGAATCAGGGGTTAGAGAGCTCAAGCAGGAGCTATGGCAGCCTGCGTGTAGTTCATGGTGTTAAAACAATTAGCTGGTATTGCCAACAGAGCTTTAAAAAACAAAAAAGAGTAAAGACATTAAAAAAGATTCGGCACAGGTTTAGTTTGGAGATATCACTTTATTCTTGGAATATTGTGGATGACCACATCAAGAAAATAATAAAATCAAAACCAGGATGTCATTAGGGGCTTGCATGAACATGGTATGGGGAATCAAGGACTTTTTTTTTGACAAAAATTGCTGTAGCAAAGGCGATTTCTTTTTAAAGAAATTACTTGATTAACTCTGAGGACTTTTGCATTAATGTGCTATACTGGTGAACAACCAGTATCAATATAGTCAATAGGTTTCAAATGGTGCAACTTTATACTGTCCTGATCCTGTTCTCCTTGTACTGTCTTCAAAGGCTCTTTGACACGAGGTGGATGAATTTCTCGAATGTGTCCTCTAAGGGGCAGCATTGAAGAGCAGGTCTCTCCATAAACGGCTGCTTCTATTCCTAATATGGAGTAGGTGTAAAGAAGTGACTAACAAATTAGTGCTTTTTCTCTGTTGTTTGGAATTACAGGTTTTCAAAGGTAACCAATATGTTTGGGAGTCATTACTGCAAATCTGTCAAAATCCTCTAGCAGACATATTTCAGTTTAAGTGATAAAACCATTGGAATTCTCCCCAGTGAAAAGACTCAAAATCATACAAAAAAGTTGGGCATCTTGTTAATTATTTTCTTAGTGAGAAACTGATGGCAGAGCCTATTTGCATTTCTTTCTTGTGAGAAATATCAATATTATGTCGTTCTAGAAGCAATATGTCATCTTGGCTAATGCTAATTAGATAATGTCAAGTCTTTCCTGTCAGTATTGCACTTAAATAGTATTGTGTGGGTGCCTTAATACGGGAATATTCTCGCATATTAATATCACTGGCTTAGTGCTGCACATTAGATCACAAGAATATCTGCTTCTTCCTTATTAAAGTCCTGTGATAAGAGGAAGAGCTTGGCACTAATAATGACAGAATGGTAGTGCTTGGTCCTTTACCTGCAGTCAGCCTCAGGGGCATGGATAATCATTTAGGAAAAACAAAGATCAAATGCTCTTTTCCCCCTCTGAAAAAGAAGCAGTTTACTGTCCTTACCCTACTAGGTCTTGTCAGTGTCCCACCAGAAAATTGGTAGCGTCTTGCTTTCTGGGCAGGAGCTGTTGCTGAGTGAGATGGCTTTTGAAATTGTCTTGTATAATTTATCTGCCATAGCAAAGTTCTTTTTTTTTTTTTTTTTGTATAGCATGACTTTATAAAAATATAATATCTTTGGGTTTATAAAAATATATCTTTCATTGGAACAAGCAATCCTGTCTGAATTTGGGTTCATGGGGGAAAGTGGTGTGAAAATCCATCATTAAAGACCATATCAGAGATGCACAAGGGTTCCAAACCAACTGTAAATAGGGAGGCAGGTCACAGGTCTGATCGTTTTTGACTTTGTAACCATAATGATTTCTCGTTTAGTGTAGTTCATTCTACTGAACAAGATAAATTCATACACACACGTCCTGTCATTGTGTGATAGTCATGTGCCTGATACATCTACCACACTGCTGAACTGCCTGCTCTGCTCTTGCAAGCTATAATATCATGTTTTCTCTTCAGGGAGGGAGGGAGGATAAATATCTAGAGGAGGCGTGAGGACTTCCTGGACTATTATAAGCCACATTTAGTAATTAAAAATTTTTGCTAATAAGCATTCCAGCATTTATTGTTTCTAAACTGCTCGTCTACAACTGCAGCTGGCACTATTAACTAAGGCAGTTTTGGTGCTGAATAAGCAGTGAGATTTCAAGTATGGGCAGAATACCAGCTGCTTCTGGGGATTTCACCGCATTCTTCTGAATGCTGATTTCTTCCTTATAGCAGCAAAGCTTCATGAAAAAGTGTGTTGACTTAAAAGCCTTTTGCATGTATCCACGAGAGCATGATGACCTCAGCCATCATCAAGTGAGGCTGTAATGTCTTGTAGCATCCTCTTCAGGTAAGTTCTTAAGTCAGCTAAGCTAAGCATTCCCTTAAGGAATGGCAAGTCCAATTGAAATGGAGTGATTACTCTGCTTTTACATGGATATGAGAGAACTATCTATTCATCCTAGGAGAGCTGGTTGTGGTTTTGTGGCACAATCGGTAAGCAAAACTGATACATTTTTGTTTAGGTGCTTGTGAGAAAGTCCTGGTCTTTTCAGTTAGTGCTTGCTAATGCTAGCTTTGAACATTCAGCTGCTGATCTCCCAGTGAATTGCTTCACACTGTCAATCAATATCCGCCATCATTCCCTGATGAGATGATGTGCCACTATTCTTCCTGTAATTAGTTTCTAAAAGTTATTGCCATCTCTCTGCTCATGTGAGTTTGCACCTGCTGATTTCTGACAACAGAGAGGCTTTTCCAGTAATATTTCTAACTTCAGCTTTCATCTTGTTTTCAATACAAGAGATATGCAAGGGTCTTTGGCAGCATCATATCTCAGAGGCTGCAGTTTTCTTCCTCTCAGCGGAATTAGCTTCCCACAATTTCTGTCTAGAAAGCGGTGGAAATGCTTCTAGAAAGCTTCTGTTGCTTCTAGGTGGAAGCGATAGAGTTTTTCACCAGTCAGGCTTTCAAACGATTCAAGATGCAGTTATTTCCAGGTGGTCTGAAGGCAGGTGTAAACATTGTTGAGTCAACAGCTGTAATTCCACATTAGGTTGTCTGAGCCAATTTTTTAATTGTCTGCAGCAACCTCCTTCATTAGATCTGTATGATCCTATATAAGTGAATTCAGATATTGCTTATCAATTTTCCATTAATTTTAAAGTTTCTTATGTGCTATTTTTTAACACAGGGCTCAATGTATGTTTCATGCTGGTTTTAATGACTTAATTCTATCTGATAGTGTTCAGCCATCCATGAGTGTAGAGCTTGGGGGAAAGTATGTCATTTTACCTGTGTTAAACCACTGCCCAGGCAAAGAGACTGGAGGTAGTATCTAAGAACAGTAATGAAGTGCTCTGTTGGATGCTCCAGTTGTCAGGACATTAAGTTGTGAGTGAGGTGCAACAAGACTAATTAATGTATATTTGATCTATAACTTTCCGTTACCCAAAAGACAAGAAAGAAGTATTCTCTGGTTCCGGACTTCTGGTTGGGAATGTTGTGATTTGATTACGTCATATTGGATGTTCTGATCTCATCCAGGATAACTGCTGCTGTAGAAAAAAACACTTCTCTACCCAGTTCCATGCAGACCTGAAATGGTTATCCTTATGACTGCAAGAAGAAACAAGGTCAACAAAGAAATTCTATTTCTGTGGCTAGTGTGAGGGCACTTATCCAATTACAGTGGCAGACAAACTGAATATACCACCTACCTTTTAATATTTGGCGAACTCTGGGCCATGCAGTCCAAGTGGTATCGGAAATTCTACAGGTAATGTGGAGTTGAAGGACGTGACTCACCAACGTTTATGGTTTCAAAATCAATTATCTGAAGCATGGAGCAGCTGCACCCTGATCAGCCCCAACGTCAATAAAGGGGAGCAAATCCCTCCCACAGTGGGATTTTTAACAACTTTTGCTGCAAAAATAAGTTCATCGGAAATTGTCAAAAATGGGATTCTGTTTGTACTCAGAGGAATCTATAAAATGAAGATTTTGCTCCGTGTGCAGTTTTAGGCAAAGCATTTTTTTTTTTATTTCTCCTTGGAACATCTTCCATATGCTAGAATATTTAAAGTGTATTTTTAAATAGTGACTGGCAAGCTGTGAAACACCATTTTAGCATGAATGAGGTCATACGCTACTAAAATACTACTTATACTAGGAAACGGAGATGAATTGAAAGTAGCACAGCTAAAAAGGGGAAGGCAACAGGTGTTTTATTAGATAGCAGATATTGGCTTTTTTTACATGTGTAGAATAACCGATACTTCATCCTAAAAACTGTAACAAATTTGCATGTTTCTGCTACTGAACATCAGTAAGTCCCACTGTTCTTAATTTAGAGTGTTTCATTAAGGTTTCTTTGCTGAATAAAACATGATATCCTCTTCTAACATTTCACCAGTTTCATAATGTTATACAGGATTGAAAGAATTTTTGCTTGGGTACCAGGCATCGGATGACTAAGAATATGCTGGAAACAAAACAGGGCAGGCTGTGCTTCTGCACAAAAAACCCTGGAGTTATCAGCATTCTGTAATTTTCACAGAGATGACTGTGAGGTGTATGCCCAGCCTGTTATAAAGAAGGGGTTTTTGTGTTGCGATAAATGGGAGAGTAATTTTCTTAGGTGGGCAGATTTTAGTCACCTACTTAGTGAATAAGAGAAGTGAGACTTATCTCTACCCAAAATCTACAATGCCTTTAAATATTAATTCGAGCAAGTAACAGAAGTGAAGCACCCTGGACGCAATTTCCCTGTTGTTCCAAATTGAGTTCTTCCCTAGTTTGTTGTTATAAAGTAATTTAGAGAGCTTTTTAAAATATGCTGCTCAAATACATGTTGTTGGGGGTTTTAGCTCCATAGCCCCTAAAATAAGTAGATGATAAAATGATTACAGTCAAATAATTTCTTCTAATGCTTCAAATTATATGGTCTGTATACAGAATGCTATAATATTCTCACGTTTTAAAAATATGCTACCTTCCATAAAGTAGTAGTTTCAGGTGACTAATCATTGTGTAAAGCACGGAACTGATATTTAAATGCAAATCAGGGGCCTTTTGGTTTGTGCAGTTTTGGTATCTTAGCCCATGATTCATAGCTTTCGGGAGCAGCACACCCCTTAAAGAGGAGTGTGTGAAGTACAGGTGATTCCACCTCCTTTTGTAAAGGGTGTATAATAATGCAGATTTAACCAGAAACACTGAGATTTAGGAAACGTGTACAATGGATACAAAACATAAAACGATTATGAACTCAGTTTGCAAATGCAGATACAGTTTAAACTAAGTACAACTGAAGTGTGAGCATGGAAATGTGGGGTGTCAGAGCCATCTGGAAAAACGACCCCATGGCTATTCAGCCATCATTTCTGTCCAAGACCCTCACTGTCATGGCTATTGAAGATTTTACGTAGAGAGCCTTTTTTAGGCTTTACTGTAATGGCATGTAATGAAGGCCATTACATGAGCAGGAATGAGAGGGAAATTTTTCACAGTGAGGACAGTCACCCATTGGAATAATCTCCCCAGGGAAGTGGGTGAATCGGCCACATTGGACACTTTCAAGATTCGGCTGGACAGGGTGCTGGGCCGTCTTGTCTAGACTGTGCTCTTCCTAGGAAGGTTGGACTAGATGATCCCTGAGGTCCCTTCCAACCTGGGATTCTGTGAAGGCACTTATACAATCTAAATACCATCTGTCCACACAAAGCAGAAGAGGATTTGGGGGAAACCCTGACTCCATGGAAACTGAAGCAGAATATTTTTAGTGACTTCACTGGAGCCAGCATTTTCTGTATCTTCAAACAAATACTTTCACAATAATTGGACCTGGAGCTGGAGATCAATATCAACTGCTGATGGTATTGAGCTGCAGAATGGTATTTGCAATAAAGGTTGTGATCAGAAACAAATCTCTCTCTCTCCCCTTCCAAAGGAAACGTATAGGGAGGAACCCTTAATCTTTTTCAGAAACACATCAAAAGAAGAGAAAATTGTCAGCGTAGTCAGAGGCGCAGTCCCGCTTTTCACTAACTCTTTGGGGCAGAGCCCATAGTCTGCTCTGAAAACACACTGCAGTTAAAAAGGCAGCCTCACCAGATACCTAACTAATGGTGTAGCTGTCTGATACCCTCCTGGGTCCTCGCTGGGGGAAAGGCTGTGTGGGTAGAATATCTTTGCAGTTTAGTCATTTCAAAATATGAAAAAGGTCTTTTGAGGCCACAAGGGCAACTGCTGGCTTCCTGAGATTTGCACTGATTAGATCAATCTTGGGCTAGGGCCAGAAGGTGAGGGGGTGAGGAAGGATGACAATTTGACTTCAGTCCTTCACGTCTCTGTCCTGCAACCTCTTTGTATCTCAGCGGAGCCAAGAGAATCTAGCAGTGTGCCTACACGGGAGATCTGTGTTAGATAAACCTTTTCCATTTGAAATTTAAAAACATAAAAAATGTCTTCAGGATAAAAGATAAAAGGAGGAGAGCCCCCTTTTCAAGCACAGAACAATAATTACAAAGACATCCTGTGTAATCATTCCATAATTTCTCTCAATTTTTCTCCATTTTTTTTAATGACTGTGATAGCAGTCAATAACAGAAGTAATGTAGACAGTACATGTGTGTGACACAGCTACAGAAAAGTAAAGTTTAGGCTGAAGAAATTAATCTCTCCTGTGATACCTCAGGATGTACCTATTAATTGCTTGCCTGTGGTTTCAAAACTGACAAAATCTATCCAAAATTACACTAGGAAATCCTCTGAGTTCAGTCAAGTCTCTGACTTAGTCAGCTATCACTGCCATCATCAGCTCATCTATAAATACATCTGCTTTCACAGCATACGCATTCTGAAATTTGCCCGTTGCCTCCTCAGAAGAGCGGGGCTATCATCTGCTATTAGACAATCCTGGCTTGACCAAAGCCAACATGAGCCTAGCCTAACGCGCCAAGCCCATCCCTTGTTGTTAGCTTTGATAGTCGCTGCTATCATTTGATAGTTTGCTTGTAGCCAGTCCAAGTTGGCAGTGTCAGCCCAAGCTGATTGGAGCCGCAGACATTTTTGCTGACTGGAGTCATGCTATCTTTGCCAGTTTGCTGGAATAGACACAGACACTGATTGGGTCATGCTGAAAACATTCCTGTCCTATGAAGCAAGTCTGTTTGTATTTTAGGTTTGCCAGGACTAATGAATTAAAAATCTTGGGCTCGCCACAGTTTGCTGCTTAATAATGCCTGTGACAGAAGGATTTTTTCCTCCCTGAAGCGTGACAGCATCACAGTCTCTCATCACTGGCAAGGAGAGGAAGGAAAAGCGGAATTGGGGAGAAAAGCGGAAAAGGGTGATCTTTTGGGACAGCAAAGCCTATGGGAAGTGCAGGTAGCAGCATGTTGCCCTGACAGCTGTCTCAGCTTCTCAGACCTTGTCAGTTTGTTGCTATGCAGCAGGTGCAGCCTTTTCTTTTATTGAAGCTTTACTCCATAAAGGCAACGACAAGCCAAGGCAGTGGCTGGCCCTGGATTATACAAGTGCAGACACTCTGCTAAGTGAGGTAAGGCAACAGGTGTGAAAACTGAACTAAATTGATAGAGCTGTAACAGCACTTAATCTGAGTTCTGCTGCGGATTTTTTATGGAGAAACAGCAGCCAGTTCTGTAGGCAATTGTTGTGAAGAAGGGAGCTGCTCATTAAATCTCGTTAAATTCCAGGTTGCCCACTCACCCTCATCTCTGTCTACAGAGATATTGTTCTTCATGCATGGAGAAAGCAGGTGGGGAATTGGGGGCAGTCGGTCTGCGCGTTTCCTGTACCACCTCATTTGCACACAGCCTGCTTCCATCCCTCTCTGTTCCCTTTGATTGCTTTTTGTGATGAAGAGCTTGAAGATTTTGCACAAAAAGGAGTGAAGGGATAAATGCAATATTAAAAAAAACAGATAGGAGGGTAATTGCTGCATATAAAGATGAAATTTCTTTTTGTGGATTGCAATAAAATGAAAACACAAATTTGTGTTATGATAGAATTCACCATTGCTTATTGAAGGGGTATTAATTTTTGTTCTCACATAGTAGGTGGTTAAAAGGGGTAATTTAAAGATATCTCAGACCACAGAGTATGTGGCTGGGATAACACAACAGATTTAATCCTAACAATATTGTTATGTCAACTTTGAAACCTCTAGCAGAATGCATAATTTTAATTTCGTAGGCTATGATACGAAAAGTTAACGATACTCCTTTGTGGAAGACCACTTGAGATAGGAAGCAGATGTCAGGGGAATGAGTGCCACCAACATAGAATGATGAACAGCTTTGTTTCAAGGATGTGCTTATCATTTAAATATTTTTTTTTTTTTGCTTTACCTTGTATTAGGAGGTATGGAAGGGAAATATGATAAAGAAATTTGGCTTAGTAGCTCTGTTGTTTAATTTAAAAACAGTGAGATGTCTCAGATGTTTCTTATAAAGTGAGGGTTTGGGGGGAAAAAAAGAGATCAATAATACTCAGAAGGTAAAAGTTATTTAGTCTAATGCAATGCACTTAAAATTAGAATATTTTGGTTGATTCCAGGGATCTTTTCCTGAGTCCAAAAACATACACTGCAGCACTTTAGTTGACTTTGCTTTGTGTCTGCCCAATAGATAACCAGTTTAATTTTTGTGTGTCTTGATTATTAGCAATGGAGATAAAGGGCAATCACTGGTATCCTTTATGTATTAGTAGAAAAAGACACTCTCAGATCCAGATAAGATTTATCTTTAAGCCGTGATTTTAGAACGTTTGTTGTCATTTTAAAAAAAGATTATGCACTGCAAATAACAGTTCCTTGTGTAGCATTGCTACAGAGTAACCATATCACTCTGCTAGCTAAATATGAAGACAGACAAAGCAAATAAAAAAAAAAATGCTGAAATTAATGGGCCAAATGCAAATTTGATACTCTTCCACTGATTGCAAGGCAGTGATGCCAGAGAAGAGTTTGATTCACTTGTGCATCACTGAGGAAGATTATAAGCCTGAAATATTGTGCTATTCTATTGACTTTCTGAGACTGCCAAATAATTAAGTGTAAATTAGAATGAGTTGTTGGGATTTCCGTGCAATATAATAGCTACTTTACTGAAAAACTGCAGGACTATTAGCTTAGGAAACTGTCTTTTGTTTTCACTAGCTAAATGCCGTGTTGTCTACTGACGTGTGGTACAACTTTTAGTAAATAAATCATATTTTCCTGAAGAATTTGGTTTCTAATTGACTGAGGAGTTTTTATGGTAATTTAAAAGCTACTCTCATCATTGTCCACATAGCTGGTATGGATACAATGCACTCTGGATAGCATAGTCTTCAGTCCTAAAATAATTTCTTTATGGGCAGATGTTTTGCGTGCATGAAGTCCCACTGACTTCATGTTCTCCACACATGGAGCTAATCAGAAGATTAATATCTGTGAATTTTAGCAGCTTTGTGCTAGGTATACGAGGAGATTAAGTTTGCATTTAGCTATGTGATAGAGTTTAACCAAAACTGCTCATTCAGAGGGTTAAATATACATGGTAGAGCTCTGAGTACAACTTTTGAGTGTTCAGAGATGCTTTAGTTGTACCATTAACGATCAGTAGTAGCTAATTCTTTTGTTGCTTAACAATTCTTTAGTGCCCTGCTTGAAATGAACTAGCAGTTTTCTTAATGGACAGGGTTTCATCTCAGTAAAACCACTTTTTGGAGCTGGTGGTCTCAGAAGAAAGACCGAGGACTGAATAAGGTCCCAATCTGGAGTAAAAACCCATGCAGACAGACCCCTACACCTGCACAGAGTTCCACTGAAGAATCACCACCAAGGTTTGGAGACCCAGTAACTTTCTGACCATTAAGCGTGTGGCTATCAGGCGCAGTTTGAGTGGGGGAGTATGGGTGGAAGGTAGGAGGATGGGTGCCTCCTCATTGACACCATGTGGAGTGGTGTGCACGTTTCCAATCACATGGCAGGCTTGGGGTCATGTTACTGTCAACTCCCCACCCCTTCTTCCTTCTTCACCTTCAGAACCAGGCAGCATTGCCACGAGTCAAGGCTTGCTGAAGGGGCAATGGCGGGGAGCAAGCAGGTGAGGAGAGGGGAAGCTTCCTTTGCCATCATTCTTTCTAATCTGTAAATAGCAAAAGAAAGGCAGTCTCTGCACTGTATTTCACTCGACTCCTTTTTAAATGGAAAAGTGAAATGGCACTCCCTTGACTTTGATTCTAAATGTTGCTTAGCTAGAATGAGAAAGGTGGCTGTGAATGCATGAAAAGCATTAAAACTCATTTGTTGAATGGTGTCACATGCTCTGTAATAAATATATTGTTTGTATTATTGCAGCTGGAACAAACAAGTAAAAGCATTGACTCAAGTGCCCACATGATCACCACCGCCAGGGTACCTGCTGATAAGCAAGTACGAATTGCCTTCAGCCTCAATGACTCCCCAGGTACAGTTTAATTTATGGAGTAAGCCACAATGAAATAATTGCTTTTAAATCTTCATGTTTTTACCAGCGTTTACAGTATCAAATGAAGTCCAGTGTTATGGGTGCATTTTTTTTCCTGAGTGATAGCATGTGATCATTTTTCCTGTCTGATAACTTTTGATGTTGCCATTAACAATTTCATTAGACTAAAACCTGTAGACTGACAGTCTCAGCTTTCTTTCAGTGGTTTGTGGAATATACTTAGGACTGTAATTAACTCTCAAATTTACCTGCATAAGCACTGGAATTTTAAAACAAGTAAAAGGACATTTTGTATTGAGGATGAGGCTAGAGCAGTAAGAGACTTTCCCTTCAGCAGGAAGGTTGGAAAGTGCTGCATGTGCCCAGCTTGGTGAAAGGTTTCAGGAAGCGGATGCCCCGCATGGCATGTTCCCTGAGAAAGCAGGAGAAATTTCATTGATGTTTATCCTGCCAGCTAGTGCTGATTGAGCATTAATTTCCCCAAACATACCCTGTACCTACATGGACCCTTTGGCCTTTGGAATAAATGAATATTATTCGTTTGCATCTTAAATGTTATTAAGGTCTAGAGAGCTGTTGCCAAACAGTAGAAGTCAGAATGAAAGAGAGTAAATCAGAAGTTGGGAAGCATCCCAAAAAAGCTGGCTGTGCTGTTGCTAAAGGTGAGTGCCTGGAGTCAGGGTTGAGATGTGTTTATGGCATGAAATGTAAGGATCTCTGATAAGAATAACTGAAACCCACTGCTGCTGAGTGCTTTATGGGATGGTATGCATTGTAGGGTTATGTATGAGGCAGCCTCCTGAGCTGTGCGTGAATAGAGTCTCAGCTTGAACACAATTTTCTCATTTAAAAAATATTTCAGAATATGCATCATCTTTCCTAGCTAATTGCTGTGTAATATTAATTTGCAGCTACAAGCCTGAAATAGAATCTCATCACCTATGCAAGGGAATTTAAAAACAAACATTTTCATATATTATTGCACATAACTTCCAGCACGTAAAAATGAGTGACACAGAAAGATTGGGACAAGGAAGATAAAGAAGCCGATGTGGCTATCTATGTACCCTTTTTTATAAATTAAAATAATCTGGTAATTACATTTTTATTACAGAAAGTAATAATGAATCATTCTCATCTCTCAATGTATGGTAGCATGGTAAATTTCTTACAGGAATTATGGGAAAGAGAGGTCCTGAAAAGAGATGTAAAAGAAAGGGGAGCGCTCTGACAGCTTAGGGAAAAAGAATGATTATGTGAGACACTGAAAACAAGTCAGGGAAAGCCGAGACCATGGGAAAATCAAAGAGGGTAGAGTGGTTTGGGACAAGAGATGGCAGTAGGAAATGACAAGGTTGTGAATAGCTTGGAAGAAGAGGACATGAAAGGCAGGAAGCCTAGCTTCCTTAACATTGCATCATATTTTATTTTTTACCTTGCTATCCTGCTAATAATTCCAGCCTCTCTCTTAACATTTAGAGAAAGGAAATTACAGAAAGGTAATCTTTTTCTGCTACATTTCGTTCAACTTCTCCATAAATTTGAGTCCTTTATTGTAAACATACAAGCGTCCCTACAGCATGCAATCCAGAATCTCTGTCAATACTGACAAAACTAAATAGCAACCAATAAAGTGAGTGCCATGTTCTCCACTGCATCACATCCCTTTGGGGTTTAAACCAGCATACTGTTTTACCACATCAGAGAAATTCCACTATTGCTTTTAGTGGTTAGCCTGAACACGGTTGTTATGCTTGATATATTTAAAGAAGGTAAAGGAAATGAACTTTCATCAGGTTTGAAAATTTCCAGCAAACCATAGTTGAATCAAGAGTACAAATAACT
Source organism: Phalacrocorax aristotelis (assembly GCF_949628215.1). Classification (NCBI taxonomy): domain Eukaryota; kingdom Metazoa; phylum Chordata; class Aves; order Suliformes; family Phalacrocoracidae; genus Phalacrocorax; species Phalacrocorax aristotelis. Next base: position 104,414,917 of record NC_134276.1, on the reverse strand, counting down.
ATATAACAATTTTTTTTAAAGATGAGCTGCAAAAACATTGAACAGATAGACCTTTAGGTATTCTATACTTGGCTTTTATTTTATTTTTTTCCGTCCTTATTTTTTTTGTATTTCTTTAATATTTTTTTCTGCTTGACAAGGATATTTGTTTTCAGTTCAAACAGGAGTTACGTGCTGTAAGTGTGACAGTAAAGCATCAGGTGAGGCTTGTGTACTGCTAGGGTATATAAAAAAAGTCCTTCACCTGGGCTAAGCGGTGAGGGAATCTATCTGATTTAAGCTTTTCTGTAAATTTTACCTCACTTGAAAGGCACAGTGACAGTTTTCACCAAGTAAGGCTGCATTCTCCTTCCGGGGGCTGTACAACTGCTTACTAGGAGGAACTGGCAGCATAACTAGATATAAAAAGGGGAAATGGAATGTTTCTTCTGGGTGGCGATTATCTCACTGGCTAGGATTGTAACCAAGCACTGGGTGTGAGGAGCAGCGAAAGGAGAAACTGCTCTCAACTCATGAGAAGAGATTACTTTGTGTTAACTGACCCACAAGAGCAGAGCTGGCTTATCCTGAGTGTACAAGAAATAATTTAATTGTGGTATATTATTTGTCAGTCAACACCTGGTGACTGAAATCCTGGCCAGCTTTGTGCAGTATTTTTAATGTGAAAGAAGGCTAACCAGTTCCTTAAAAGTCTCAGGAGCAGCCCATCAGCGGGTGCTAAATAAGAAGACAGTTTTATTATGTATCTCTTATTCCTGTATATATAGATATCTATGTTTGGCTCTTTTACTCAAGTTCACTAAGCTACCATCAAACATAGGTTTGCCAGGGCGTGTCTGCGCACTGTATTGCACCGAATTGCGCACTGTATTGCAGTTTGACCGAAGGTACTGTTTTAAATTAATGAATTTGAAACATATTCTTTCAGCATATCTTGTATCAGTTGGAAACTAATGCAAGTTAAACTGATTATGGTGTTCCAAAATTTAAATAAGTGTTCCCAAATAGAAAGTTTGATGTCATTTATCAACATCAATTTAATTAAATCAGTGAAACTCAATATGTCCTAATTTATATCACTAACTCTTATTTACTGAACATATTGAGAATGAATGATTATAACAGGAACTTTATTAAATTTAGAAAAGTGGATTTGTTTTGTGTATTATTTCTAAGGGAAGGTTTATAGGTAAGCATCTCTTCACCTTCCCTCCTAGAATAAAAGCTTGAAAAGTTCTGCTAGTGACATGTGGTGATAAATAACTGGGTTTGAAATTATTAGTAATTTCTTTTGTTTGAAATTAGTCTGCCTCTGATAGCACTCTCCAGGAAAATCACTGATAACAAAGGCAAAATATACATCTTCTATTGAAACTGACAGACAGTGGAACAGTGTAATGTTTTTGCAAGCATAGCAAATCACTAATTTTACTCCTCTTTATGCCTTTGTTATCCTAGTGACCATGAAGAACTTTTTACTTTTATAGTTGTTCATGCAAGACTGTTTTGCAATGGTTGCTTCTTCAGCAGCAACCTTCAAATCCCTACTCCATCCTCATTTTGGTTGTAACGGCAACAGAGGCTTTCCAGCAGGTAATGTTTTTGTTGAAAACTAGTGTGGATTTCTAAAATATATGGCTAAAATTTACAAAGCTAGTTTCCTAAAACTACACCCAACCTACAAGTAAGTGGTTTGATCTTTGGGAAGTTAGACAGGAATTTGGGTGAGATACCCTCTAAAGGATAGTGGCTGTGTGTTCATCAGAGGATGCTTTAGGCTTAGGTGAAGGTGTGTGGAGTAGCAGGGCTTTGCTCTTATCTCTTGTGTTATGGGCCATTGCTATTTTTGGGAGGTCCACAACTCTTATTATTGAGCAAGCCTTCATAGCCTATTCCTGTGTCAGGCAGTGACTGTTCCCCACCATTTTATGAGTGAGGTAACTGAGGGGTTGTGTAAGGTCACATCAGGCAGGGCTGTGAATAGAAGCCTGGGAGCTTCACGCAGCAGTGCCAAGTCGCAGTCATTTAGCCACACAGCCTTCCAGGACAAGTTCAATGAGTCTATGCTTGTCTGTCAGTAACTAGGGCTGGAGCTGCTAGAGCTCACCACCCTCCTAAGACCAAGACTGGACCCTGATACACAGTTTGCCAGCGTTGTCCTGCTGTGAGTTGCAGTGCTTACAGTCGAGTCTAAGAAATTTTCCTTTGTGTGCTGGTTTTGGCCAGGATAGAGTTAATTTTCTTCATAGCATCTAGTATGGGGCTATGTTTTAGATTTGTCCTGGAAACAGTGTTGATAACACAGGGATGTTTTAGTTACTGCTAAGCAGTGCTTACACGGAGTCAAGGCCTGTTCTGCGTCTCACCCCACCCCCCCAGCGACTCGGGGTGCGCAAGAAGTTGGGAGGGGACACAGCTGGGACAGCTGACCCCAATTGACCAAAGGGAGATCCCATACCGTAGGACGTGCTCAGCAATAAAACCTGGGGGAAGAAGAAGGAAGGAGGGACGTTTGGAGTGATGGTTCTTATCTTCCTAAGTAACCATTGTGTGTGATGGAGCCCTGCTTTCCTGGAGATGGCTGAACACCTGCCTAATGATGGGGAGCGATAAATTAGTTCCTTGTTTTGCTTTGCTTGTGTGCACGGCTTTTGCTTTACCTGTTAAACTGTCTTTAGCTCAACCCAGGAGTTTTACCTTTTTTTCAGATTCTTTCCCCCATCCCACTGGTGGGAGTGAGTGAACAGTTGTGTGATGTTTAGCTGCCTGCTGGGTTAAACCACAACACTGTGTAAGAGCTGATCCACTTACAGGGCAACAGCCTACTTATGTTACCAATTTAATTCTTTAATTTAGGAGGAAGAGATCTGAATACACTTGCCCACGCATGTAGGAGAAAAAAATAGTACCTGAGTATATAATTAAAGACTGGATCATAACTCAGTTACTCAAGGAAGCAGAGCTGTGATTGATATTTCCTAAATTTTGAGTGCTTGATTTAGCAACCTTAATGTGCTTTCAACACTTTAAAATTTTTATGTTCTATTTCTGTCTATCTTTGTGAAGATCCTAGAGAAACTGTAATTTGTGAGTTTATACTGCAAATAAATCAGAGGTTGTTCTTAAAGTATTTATTCATTAACTATTGACCAAGCCCACAGTTCAGCTAAACGGAGCAGCCACGTAGGAAGAGGCTGAGGTGTTACGCTTCGTTGTACCAGACATTGTGTCAGTCAGACAGCAAAGTGTGAGGGATTTTGTTTGTTCTTCTACATGGGCTACTGGAATCTCCAGAAGGCCAGAAGATGATTAAATAAGTGAAGCTTTACCAAAAGCATGATTCATTCTCAAATATGCAACATTAGCATATATTAGGGGACTGAATGCACCAGGACAGCACTGATAAGTAGTAAGCCTTTTGTATGAAGACAGTTAGTCTTAATACAGTTGAGCCTTCTAAATCAGATGGCTTGTGTGGACCTCTGTACCACACATTAGAAGCACATCTCATGTTTCTGTTAATAGGTGCCAATAGCAGAGACGCGAGACCTCACCTGGACAGCGAAGGTTGAGCAGTTTAGCCTTGCCGCCTTTACACAAAGCTGCCCATCATGCCATTTCAGCATGAAGGTGTGTGCTGGCCGGGCAGCATGCTTAGGGAGCTCATTCTTTCATTATGCTGTTAGTGTTGCTGTAGGAATGGTCAGAGAGCTGGCTCTGACATAGAAGGGTGCTTTGTCTCAGCCCGACTGAATGGAAACCAAAAGGAGGAAGTGATTTCCCTGGAGACCCTCCCTCAGAATCTCTCTGTTATAATGGCAGTTTTCAGCAACAAGCACAGCAAATGTATGAACCTGATGAAACAAACATGAAAGTCAAACTATTCCGTGCATGTGAACCAAGCCTTTGGTTAAAAAACCATCAACTGTATGTGCAGAGAGTTCATCTTGTAATCAGAGTACAGGTCTTTACCTTTAGTGCACTTTTAAATATAGACCTTCAAAATTAGTTTCGGGATGTATGTGCAATCAGGAAGTGCCACTCATTTAGAAATCATGCAACGGATACTGTAACTTAGGTGGCTGTGATGAAGTCCCTGATCTGACTTTTTCATGTCACAAGTTAGCGCTGTTGAGTTTGCTGCGATGGCCATTAACATTCATGTGTATATTTTTCCTCCTTTCTTGTTTTCTTTTTTCCAGAATCTTGACTCATTTTCAGGTGCAGCAAGTTGCAGTCTCTGATTTTTAAAATATTTTTATTTTTAAACAAAATATGTTTTCATCAACCAGCTTGAATTAAAAATCCTTTTTCTTTATGAGAGACAGGGAAGGGAGCAGTAAAATAGTGACTGCAAGGGTGAGATGCTGTTTGTATCTGGTGAAGAATCAGCCTTGCTATTTTCAGGGTTTTATGGTACAGAAAAGCTGCTAATTTTATTTTTAAGGAGGCCTTTGATTATATCAGTGATTCCTTATACCAGTCTAGGCACTTATCATATATTAATAATAAATTGAGAAAAGGAGATAAAGAGATATCTCTGAATTCTGTTATCTAGTTAAGGAGATGTAGAATAGAAAAGAACAAATACAGACAGGTAAGGAGATAATTATGAGAGTCTTTTGATCTTCAGAGTATTTTGTTTGACATTTCAGACATTTTCACTGTTTCTGATTTTCAGACACACAGGTTTTTAAGGCTAGAAGCGAATGTGATTTTGTCTGATCTCCTGTGTAACACCAGTATTCAAGCTTGTAAGGGCAATAGTGGTTCTTTTGGAAGAAAATGCAAGAGTTTGTATCTTTCCTCTTCATTTTCTGCAAACATCCTCAAAAGAAGTTTTAGGAGGCATTTGCCTTCCCCTTGTTTGAAATCTAAACGTGTTTCCTTTTAACCAAGTGATTTTTGTTGTTATTGTTGTGGTTGTTACTTTGACAACAGTGAAATACAGACTGACCTGATGCAATAATTTATTTCACTGGAAGCTGTAGGGAAAGTTTTTTGTTGTTCTTTTTGTGGAAAACAAGCTTGCAGTTAGCCGTGAAGATTTCTGTTAATTTTCATAAACTTCAGCTGAAAATTTCAGAGGAGCCTAAGAGAATTAGGAACTCAGAAAAATTTCAGGCCACTGAAGTCCCCAACTTTTCTCGATGATCTTCTGCACATCAGATGATGATTTAAACAAGTCTTAAACTATCATAACTAAAAAAAACCCCAGCAGCTGTTCAATAGATGCTAGGGCAGGCCCTCTATAAAATGTACTATGGTATGCCATAATGGTTAGGATACCAATATGTTCTACTTTTAGTACCATTGACTCAGTCACTTGAGTTCAGAAAATAAGCAGGGAACATCTGTTTATTGAAAGGATTTCCTCTATAGTAATTTCTCTCTATATCCATCCTTTTTAAAGTATTTCCAAACTTTTTTTACTGGTTCTTTTCAGAAGATTGTCCAATATATTTTCTAATATTCTGACACTGCATTAATTTTGTTTTCTTATGAATATCCAATGTGGTGAAAAAGTAAATATTGGCTGATGTTTCTTTAAAATTCTTGGGGTTGCTTTTGCTTTGTTTTTCATAAGTTAAAATTGTTCGAGGTCCCTCCTTAACGCTACTGTACCAAAGATTGTACTGCTGGAATTGTCAAAACAAATAGCAGCTTAACTGCTGTCCATGACTCTGGTCCAATATCTCTGTCAGAATATTTAACAGCTATTCAGCCAAATATTTTGTAGAGCAGCTGTACCCCTAGTCGGACTGAGTCCTATTCTGTCCTTCCTTTTAGCCTTGCCATATGATTCATCTTTCTTCTTTTAGAATAATAGTCTATTTTTAAATATTGTACAAGAAAGCAACTGCAAATTAAAGGTAAACACTTGCATATCAGCATGATACGGTTCTATAAAATGAAAGCAATTTAAGTATTTTCCAGAATGGACATGTCTGGGACATGGTGTGAAAAATGAAGTTTTGTGTGTGTGGGCAGCATGACTTCTTGTTAATACTAGCAAGACCCCTACACCATGAAAATATAGAACTTTGCTTTGTTTCCTGAGGAAGTTCAAAATCTTTTGCTTTTGCCCTCTGTATCCCTGTTTGTTTTGTTTTTTTTTTTTAATTCTCTGGGCATCCCTTCCCAGAAGTGCCCAGCTCTAGCTATGTTAGTTAAAGTAAGGCTCTGACCATTTGTTAGCCAGTATGTTTATTCTTCATAGAATAAGGTGGCTTATTGTACTTGTTCCCCTCACCTACTTTGCTGTATGCCCACTGAGGGCAGGATAAAGAGATAACAAATATCAGGCAAATAATTTAAATCCTAGTCTGTAGTCTTTAAGAATATTCTAAATCCTGCTTTGATATGCAGTCCTCTTAATCTTGTTGGGGTTTGTTGTAGTGTACATGTCTGCCAGCACAGAGCAATTTGCAGGATCTGCCCCTTTTAAGCAATTTTCTCCTATGAGAGCCATCCTTGTTTAATTTTGCCACATTACAAATAACTGACTCTGTAAGCTAGCTAATAGTAACCTTCTCTTCACCTCCCATAACCTGTAGTAAGATACATAAGCAGTCATCACAATCCAATGCAAAACTGATAGTGTGAAAGTCACTGAGAAAGAAATATTGCAGTGGCTAGCTGTGACGCTACCAAGTATGATTCATATTTCTGATCTCAGTCCAGCTACTAGTGGGCAGGTGTCCACATCACAACGCTGACGTAACTGGCACAGTCTGTCCCACCTTTGCTGTACTAAAAATAAAGAAATAAATAAAAACACAGTTTGGCTTGTTGTCATGAATGAGCTAACTCCAGCCCGTACGGATTGTTATCTACAGGTTAGAGTAAAGACACTTCTTTGCAGTATGGAGAAATTTGTGGTGCTTCCCCATTCTAATCACATCTGTGTAGGTAAACAGTCTTCTAGTTCCAGGGTTGTCAGGCTGGTTTGCCGTTGTTTTTATTGTTGCTTTTGGGTGGTGGAAGAAAAGGTTTCTAATATGGCTGGTTTAGCCCTGATAAGTCATTGTATTGTGATAGGGAAAATACCTTGCCCTTCATTCAAGTAATGGACTCTTCGGTAGTAAGGATGCTATCCTTGGAAGGTTCTTTACTTTGCAGTGTAATGGAGAGCTCAGGAAGAAAAACTGTTTGGATTTACTGTTTTTATTAAACTACCACATGTTCTACTGCTCTAACTGGCTTTGTTTTGTTTCTTAATCACTGCAACACAAAATAGGCTTTCTGTCTCTTTCCAGCCCCTAAACATTTTCTCTGTTGCCAACCCGCTAGTATTTTCAAGGAGTCTATTAAGGTATCTCAAGGGTAGAAAAATAAGCAGATGCAGAGGTGTTTGCAGGATCCCAATATTATTGTGAATATATGCAATGTAGAACTACATTAAACAGATCATTTGGAATGCCCTTTTTGGTAGACATTGACTTTTAACATAATGTTTACCTTTTAGATGACGCTTCCTCTGAAAATTTCCCTTTGGCATTTCCAGAACTAGATCAGCAGCTACAGGTAAACCTTTTTTTTTTACTACTTCACATCCACTAGATTTGTTATGATAAAAAAACTCTGGTTGCTACACTAAGTTAAAAGTTTTCGGTGCTCCTTCTCTAACCTATTAACATTTAATAAGACTGTATATTTCCATGGAAGAAAACACTGTCTTTTCAAGATCTGCAGAAAAAAATTTATTTGACATTTTTAATCCAATTGCAGGGAAATGACTATTTTAACAATCTCACCTGCTTTTTAGTGGTTGGGGTTTTTTTTTCTTTTTTTTTTTTTTTTACATTTCCTGTGCAAAACAGCATGTTCTGCTGCTCTGCAATGAAGTGAGTTCTTGTGGTTTTGATGGGAGAAGGAATGAGCCAGGTATTATATTCTCATGCTTACAGATTGTGCTAAGACTGGTATGATCAGCTTTCTCTGAAGCATCCCAAGAGAATGCAAAGGTATATTTTGTAGTGCCATCAATCTCTAATCTTGGGTAACTAAAGCCAGTCATCAGGACCGATGAGAGCCTCCTCAAAGTTACTCTAGTTCAGGCTGCATAGCCAGCAGCCCTCACGCTTGCCCTCGCAGGTGTCTGCAGGCAGCATGGGATAAAAGTGGTAAATCCTTTTGAGACCGGTACGATTTGTCAGCGTAGCATGATGGAGCCCCGATATACTGGACAATCAGACGGCAGTTGATGGCAACTCCGTGGTTCACCAGGCACAGAGCCAGTTCTGTATCCAGGGATTATTTCCCTTTCCTCTGTGGCGGTTCTGGAGGGTTTGTTGGCTTTTGTAAACTACTTCAGATCATCTGTTTCCCAGGAGCATTTAGACTTCCTCTGATATTTCAATATGAAGGCAGTTGTTTCCTGAGTGTAAATTGAGAAAGGCATTAGCAGGCCGTGTTGTCCAATGATGTCATCCTTCCTGTCCCCATCAACTAGTGAGACAACACTGTAGGGCTGCTGACTTAAAGGACTGACTTTTCTCTCCTGCTGCTCACATCAAAAGGATGACTGAGGAAGGAATGAAGGATGACAGAGACTCTTTTTGCTCTGTCCCTCTAACCCTGAGAATAGGGGCAGGTTCCTTAGGCGTAACTAGGAAAGATTAAAGGACAAATAGCAACATAAGATTTGGGCTGAAAGGAACAGGGTAGTATGTTAACCTCTTTATTCCACTGATCTTCCAGTGCAGCAAAGATGATTGATACTTTTTTTCTCTCAGAAGAATTCCATTTGAGAAAAGCAATATTGTTTTGTGGCTGAGGCACTGAATTGAAAGTAAAGAACCTGCATTCTGTTTCCAACTCTGTCAGTGACACATTGTGTGATCCTGGAGGAGTTGCTTCATCCCTCTGCTCATCTCTGAAATGACATTAATAATTTTTACTTTTTTTTGTTAAAGAGCATCGAAGTCAGTGCGTGAAGACTGCTCTAAAAGAGCAAGGTATGATTATCATTACTGCTGTTGGTACATAAAACCAAAATTACTAGTGTTAAATGTAGGTACTTTACAGGCCAAGTGATGATTTTTTTTATTAGGACTTTTATGACCCATTTCTGGAACATATAATGTACTCTAAATGTGTAATTTCATGCTAGACTAAAATTGCTCCTCTGGAAGCATTCAAGTCTGCTGGATAAATAACAGCCCTTCACTAAAAGTTTTTTAAATATGTACTCGAGCAATTCCACTAAGTACACCCTCTTGGTCTGTTAAGTACCTGACATTTTTTTCAAGAGAACCTTCCTTTACTCTCATGATCTCAGTATGATAACAAATTCAAAGAAACAGTCAAAGGCTTTGATTCAGAGAATGTTCTTTTTATTAAACTTCAGAAACTCTTCTTGGTAATATTGAGGTAGTTGAAAGGATAACTTATGAGGACTCTCTGGCTGACTCAACCACTCAGAAGTATAAAGTTAGTAGTGGAGCTTCATCCTTCAGCTTTTCAAGCATATGTGCATATTTATATTTAGATGCCTTTAGGTTCAACCAGGGGCAGTTAAGTCAACACAGGGTTCTGAGCTGATGCAGAGGTAACAGGGCATTTAGCTTTAGCAATGAAAACCTGAATTTCCTTACTTTTGTCAATCTTGATCACAGCTTAATATTATAACTATTTAATGTAATTACTTTATGTTTATACTGCTTTAAAATTTCAAACAAGAAATATCTCTAACGAAGTTATAATTTACCTAGTAACATTTTCTTATTAATTACTTTTAAAAATCACTGTACTCCGAACCGCCACAGGTGTGTCAGCCCTGTATAGTATGTGGTTGTAATTTATGTTAAAGTAACCATACAAGCTTTGAAACAGGTACAGAAGCAAACTGCGTGGGCTTCACCAGGACCTGCAGAAGTACTGAATGGTGGTGTCCCTTGTCATTCCATCCATGCTTTTCTCTATCCCAAAGTTAGCTAGTAGAAAGGAGCACTCATGAAGTGTCATGTAAATGAACACTTTAATCAACTGTGGCATAGCAGCCTGCAATGCTTGAATTTGTAAGAATGCTGGTACATATTTTCATAATAAAAATATCACATCTAAAGCCACAAGATTTTCATCACCATGCCATAAATACAGTCAAAAGCATTTGTATTTTATTTAAAGAAGCAAACTATAAATGAAGGGTAGGTGGTTATATAATAATAGGCACTTCAAAAAAAAAAAAACAAAAGTAACTTTCCAGGTTTCAAACATACAAAGGAAAATTTTGGAAAAAAAGGCCAAATTAGCTGATCTTCAGGTTGGATTTTGAAAGCAGCTTGAAAACTATGTAAGTTCACTAAGTGTCTTGGAAAATCAGAGCCTTAGAATTTTATGCATGCAGGCAGCAGACCACAGCCTGAGTACCAAGCAATTTGCACCTCTGTTTTAGGCTTCAAGCCCTTGTTCTTCTATGTTAGGCCCTGGCAGACAACTTGGCTGTTTGAGCAGAATTATCTAGTGTTCCCACTTTTCCTACCACGATCCTACCATACCTACTCCCTGGACACTGGTATCTGATGGCAGGGCAAAGTTCAGTGCAGCCTTCCCCTGACAGGGTAATAACTGTCCAAGCACTGAAGCCAACTTTACAGAGGTAGAGGTAGGATTGGCTGGAGAAAAGGTATTTCTAGGAGACTAACTGCAAATACCTCATTGTCTAAAGGGACTCTTACCAGAGGACAACCCTAGTTGAAAGTTTCAGCTTCCTTCTGAAGAATAAAATTGATCAGTCTAGTCTGATCTACTACCTAGGTTCAGACCAGAAATGTTGTCTTTTCTGATTACCTTTTTGAACGTTACGGTTTTCTACTACTATGAGAGGAACAAATTCCAAGAAGCAATTGCTAAGAAAATCATATAAATTCTTAAACTCAAAAGTTTTACTTTTGTTTTTGTTATTGTTTTTTTTTTCCTTAAAAAAAATTAATGGAGGGTCAGCAAGACACAAAAGCCCTACATATGAGGGCAGAGCAGCTTAAGCTATATGCAGGAAAAGCCTGGTCTCTTTTGCAGCTTTATTATTAAAAAAACTACAAATAAGTTCCTGATATGCCACCAGTGAAACAAAGCTCATATTAATAAACATATTGCTTTCAATTCCTTTTGTTTGCAATATTGGAACTTATTCTCTTCCCACTGATGAGCAACACTTTGAATGAGGCTAAAGCACCTGCTTATTTGGGCTTCAGTGTCATTCCCTCCTGCCCTTGTGTGAGCGATGTGGTGGGTAGTGCAGCGATGGTAGGCTTGCTACATTTGTCAGTTTGTTATTGGGAAACATTAACCTTTGCCTCGTGTAAAAGTTGGACTGGGCCTTGGAAGGCGCTTCCTTGATTAGCTGCATAGTGGGTGGTGGCCGCTCTGACAGACACTCTACTACGGGTTATCTGCTATATTTAGACACCTACATCAGCATCTAGGGCCTTGTTGTTTAGGTCACTGAATATAGAGGAAGGTATCCAGTGTTAAGTACCAGCACTACTATGCCCTGTGTGCTTTCTGTCCTGGCCCAGCATTTCCTGTGACTTGCTCAGTTCATGTCTCTCTTCACTGTCACAGTCTTTATTCCAGCTGGGAGTTTGATCTTGAAGAGGGAAGAACACAAATCACATATGGATGCATAGGGTGTTCTGTCATACTTTATCTCTTCTCATGAAATCCTGGGCTTGAGAGAGGCGCTTCTGTCATATTTTGTATTACAAATCTGTTGAGATCAATGGATATTTGAAAGATACAAACATTTAGCAGAAACCTTGTTTACTCTGGAACTTTAATAATTGAACTATTGCTTCTACTGACTGCCAAGACTCTTGTTAGACACATACAAATTATTTTCAGAAGTTTAAAAGTATACTATGTTTTTAAAGGGTATGATGTATTTTTTTCATATGTATTAGATTCCAGGAGACTTCCTAGAGTACCGTGGTACTCCTATAATTAGATTTGATTGTCTATGAACTTGATAAGTCTCCTGTAATGCTACTGTGATAACTACGATCTTATATTAGATTATGTAAGACATGGATTTACAAAGTCGGAGCATCGTACTAAGGTTAGAAAAGAATAGAAAATCTCTCAGCAAATTGAGCAAAATTCAATTGCTCCCATCCACTTGACTTGAATTGTCTGGAGGAAAGAGAACTGCTTACTTTCATAGTAAAACTCAACTAGACAAGATATATCCTAGACTAGAGATCTGAAGCTGGTTGAAGAGTTCCAGCTGCACAACAAAAAGTAGCTGCAATGTGCAGCTATCACTTTTGCTTGGAATAATGTGGTTTTGTCCATCATGGAAGAGTGCACAAGGCCATGTCATGAACACGGGCCACACACAAAATATTGGCACTGAACTTTCTGGTTTTCCAGAACAGTTTAGCTGAAAATTCATAAAAAGTGATACATCACTCTCTAATTAGACCAGTGCTAAAGACTGCCTTCTAGACAAGTCCACAAGGTCAGCTGGCAAAACTGCATGCTATAAGTTTTTCTTTAAACTTCAACCTTTTCAGGAGAAAGTTTTGCTCTTTTTTTCATGGTAGAACCAAAAAGTAAATGCAAACAAATAAAGGCAAATTAAAAAATGATCTGTTTTAAACTTTTTGAACGCTTGGGCGACACCATCAACTATACGACTTCTGTGGATATGGAATGCTGTAATTCATATGGCAAGGCAAAACACACTTTGTAACGTCAGTGAAGCAAAAAAAGTCCAGAAAACTGTCCCTTTGTGTCCTCCAGCAAAGATTTTAACTTCAACGCTTCCTTCAACCTGTCTTAAAAACAGGCAGAACCGCTCAGGCTCTTTCTATTTCTTCAGGAATTGCCTTTGCATCTCATCTTCCAACATCTTTCACAGCTGGATTCCAAGTGAAAATCTAAAGAAACAGTGCATGTGTCTTGTAAAGATGTACATACCTATGTGCAGTTACAGAATAGCCTATAACAGGACCTCTTAGTCTCTACTTGCTGGGTTCTGTAGAAAGTTTGTCAATGTCACAGTGAGTTATTCAATAAAATACAAGTTAAAAAACAGATCTTGCTGAAAATCGGGCGTAGGAGGATAGACCCCACTAGCACCACTGAAAGCTGTAGCTTTCATACTAGCTTTGTGAACAAAATCAGAGATGCTGTTTACGCATATTTTGCCAGCACAGGAAAATGAGGGTGGATGACACTGACGCCTGAAATAAGCAGGATTAAAAGTAGCAACTGTTGCCATTAAATATAACTTTCTTTGGCAGGGGTGTTTTTTGCTTATGTAGCAGGTATGCTTTTATATATACTAATTTATGGATGGGCAAGATACTTCATGAAGTAACAAGCTTGGGCTGTCCTAAGGAGAAATTAAAGTATGGCTGTTGGCTTCTCAGAGAAAAAAATATGTACTACAAATGGAACTCTATTAAGACCTGTTATAATTAGTCACCTGGGTAAACTAGCAAGTCTTACAAAAAAAAAGTAGTATACAGAATTCATGGGTGAAAAGTGCTTTCTACTGGGAATTCCAGTTCTTCCTCTCTGCCACGGGAATGCCATCAGGGTAGCATGTGCAACACTTCCCATGGCCTGGCTACAGGCAGTCAAGAAAGTCATTCCAGGTGAAATGGAGAGCAGAGAAAGGCTGCTTGGATAAGCTAGGGAAAATGGAAATTTCATCGAGGGTGGATTAGAGGAATGCAGCTTTACCGAGACATAGTTCTTGGAAAGTATATGAGAGCCCTCTCTGAGTACATCTCAGGGGGAAAACAGGTAGGTCAAAGAACCACCATTTGAATGAAAATAGTGCTGGCACAAAAAAAGACTACACAAATCTGTCTTCAACAAAACCAAACTGGGAATGACAAATATGTTTCTAATCCCTGGTGAGGCTCTGGGCCAGTCTTAAAACTGAGGCAGGGGACTTCAGTTTTTCTAAGACAGAACTGAGCAAGCCTGTGAATTGCAGGATTTGCTTCTGATAACAGTGGACTGGACTTGCTGGTTTTGCAGGTTCCTCCCATTCCCATTTTGATGAGTACGGGCTAGTCCATTAACTGTTACTATTCTGTTCCTGTTTTCTTTTCTGTGGAAATATGTTAATACTGTAAATGTCTGCTGGCTAGTTGGAGTTACCCCTTTGGAACAAACAAGTTTTGCCTCTGTTTCTGCATTTGTTTTTCAGGAGTTTGCCCTGCCATCTGAAAAGGCTTCTCTGGGTGGGGACAGATATATCATTAATTCTTTGTGCTCTTGTTTATGTCAAGAATGTAGTCCGTTACACATGGGTAAAATAATTTCTCTGTGGTTTTGGCTTGCATTTTCAGGTGGGCAGCAGAGAACTGACCACAACTGTCTCTCTCTGTTTTTTTTTTTTTGCTTGTGATTGCAGTAGAGGTGTTTGTTGAATAATGAATGCATAAACCTGTTTCATGTCCTCCTGGCCAGAAATTACTCATGGACATTGTAGTACTATCTCCAAACCCGTTACTAGAAATTCCAAAATTACAAAAGAGCAAACCAAATTGTCCAGTCATCTAGTCATATAAAAACACAATAAAATTTATATTTTGAAGTAAAAACACACTCAAAATGAAAAAGTTCTTGATATAGTGCTTAATAGCATCAGACAGGACTGAAAAGAATCGTATGAACAGAATAATAGTAAACTGATTGTATCTTTTGTTGTCAGTTTATTTTGAGTGATAAAATATCAATGTAAGAAAAAATGACACTGAAAAGGAAACAATGATAGGAAGGGGTTTGAAAGTCAGCAACTGGTTCTAAGTGGGAATTAGATACTAAGTCTCAGCATGACTAGATAATTTTTAGCTCTCTATATATATCTTTTGAGTGGGAAGCTGGAATATAGAAACTGAATGCTGCTTTAATTTTTAAACTGGTTTAAACCAGCTAGATTTGCAGAAAATAAGTTGGAAGCAGAAGCGAGTTTTTTTTCTTTTGAAGTATCACTGTTCGGGGACTTTCCCCCTGGGTACTGTTCAAAATTGTTTTATTGTGACGCATTTGTTGTTTGCTGATCTCTGGTAGATACCAGAGATGCTACTTTGGCTCACCCTTGCATTCTTGGATTAGAGCACTGTGACTTCTATATTCTGTCTTGTTAAATTTATGCTGATTATTTGGGTGGCTGTATGAATGGTGCTATTGCTCATCCACATTGAAATGCGATTAAAAGCCCTTTCCTAGGGACCAGATTCATCAAGTAATGGATTGTCCTTTCCCTGGGGTCCCAAATTCTCCAAGCTCAGAGAGAACGAAACAATGTGCTGTGAAACAATTTTGCCACAGCATTTTTACATTTAAAACATGCAAAACAAGTGTCTGCTTTAATATTTCAGTGTGGAACCACGTACCATCTACAAGTACTTGCAAGGTCCATAATTAGTTATATCTGTGCGTTGGTGGACATCTGAAGCCAACTTACCCTGCCTCCTGGATAAAAATGGTTTTTATCTTTGTCTCTGAATATGTTTAGTAAAATTGAAATTTCCAGTTAAGCTAAAAAAAAAAGGTTTACAAGGTCATAAATAGGAAAAGTCTGAAGACTTGTGCTTTTCTTTTCCTAACAATGTCACTGAAGGAATATTATACTGCAGAGAACAGTCAAAGTAGGACAACAAGAAACAAAAAATAATTTACTTATATTGTGAAAGGCAATTGGATGTTCCTTAACTGGACAGTAAAGGAACTATTTTAAGTGCTTCCTTTTGCTTTAAACAGGTGGCTCAGGCATGCTATTTGGAGTTCATTTACAGTCAATTGATTCATGGCTAATAACTTAAAAATACTACACTTCCTGAAAGTATTATAGCCAAGATGTGACAGTCAACCCTGAAGCCTGAATTAAGTTGCATTCTTTTTCAGGAACAAAAAGCACTGACGTTTAACCAAAGTGTATTTTCAAGATCTTGGTTGAAATTCATATGAGGAGTCCCAGGACAGAGTGGTTTTATTTGCCATATTTATTACCTCCAGTGCGGGTTGAAAAAAAATTAAAATCTTACTGCAATAACGTTGGTATTTACGTTAGG
Organism: Phalacrocorax aristotelis; assembly: GCF_949628215.1. NCBI lineage: Eukaryota > Metazoa > Chordata > Aves > Suliformes > Phalacrocoracidae > Phalacrocorax > Phalacrocorax aristotelis. Next base: position 104,398,877 of record NC_134276.1, on the reverse strand, counting down.
AGGTACAGTGCTTTTGCCTTCACTGTCCCTTTTTAATCTGATTTTGTTTTTAATTGCTGTCATACTTCAACTCTCAATCTCACCTGCACCTCTTGTGGAAATTTAAAACTTTGCAAATATAGCGGATTTAAATCTCATAACATTTCTGCTGACTAAGTATGTCCCCTTCATCTACAGGAAATAGAGATGCAGAGAAACTGACTATGATCTTGAGCAACTGCTTACAGCTTGAGGCACTGCTGGGGTAGAACCCATCGTGAAATCTTGGCTGCAGTGGAGTCAGCAGTAAAACTCCTGTTGAGTCCAGCAGAATCAGCCCCAGTGTCCCAATTCACGGTCCTGTCTCATTTAGCTGGACGAAGCATTGCATCTATGAAAAAAACAGTGTTTAGTCAATAGCTTTCCATGCCTTTTCTTCTCATCTTGCAGAATTGGAGAGTAAGAGCTTGTTTGCACTCAAACTACCCTTCTGCTCAGTGCTGCAGTTTCTGCAGTGAAAACATGCTCATGTATTTTATGGGTGTGACCAATGCCTCAACTTTAGCATTCTTGTATCACTGTAGCTGGAAAAGAGGGAGGTAAGGGAGAAATCTTTCTTTGAACAGTCATTAGGGATAATTTGCAAAGTTGACAAGGAAAGTTCTGAAAATACTTATTCTTATGCAGGGAAATGTTTTTTCCCTTCCTTGAAAGTCCATCACTAGGACTATTTGGCCATATCCTGCAGTTAGGGTGAAAAAATATTCCTTAAGTATTTTCACAGGAATTAAGACAAATATTGTATCTTTCAAAATATATGGGTTTTCCTAATATTTCATTCAAAAGCAGTGTATATATATATTTTCTTCTTCTTTTCTTAAAGCCGCTGCCTCCTTGTCATGACTCTAAGGAATCTATGCAGGTGTACAAACAACACTGCAAAATAGCAGAAGAGTACCATGAGGTCAAGAAAGAAATTGCTCTGCTGGAAGAAAGAAAGTGAGTAACTTTCCCAAAGTATTTACTGATGTGTACTTTCTCTGTAAAATCCTGTTTTAAACCTGAGGGTTTCATGTGATATTTTCTGACCCTAGACCTCTGCCTGATGGTCACAGTACAACACAACAGTTAGGCCATTGGTCCATAGGATCAACAGGGACCACTAAGGACAGACTTGTCTTAGCTCTGGGCCCTCAGTTATACAGATGTCCCTTAAAACCTTCATTGACAGCCTCCAGGTCACATAACAATCTAGTTCAGCTGGTGCAAGCCCCCCTTTTCAGTTTTAGGGATATTTTTTTCAATTCAACTTTACACGTTTTAATGAAGAAAATAATGGATCCTCAGATTTAGAGTACTTGACAATATTAGTAAACATTTTTCTGTGAGGTGCATTGTCTCTACATACGTTATTAACCCTTTCTCAGCCAAAACCAGCACAATATCCAAAATGCAAAAGGCAGAGACTTTTGTCTATGGCCTGTACTCATACCCCTGTCACCTTTGCATGACTATTAAGTGGCAAAGTGCACTCTGTAACCCTTGATCCCTCTCCACAAGAAACCTGAAAAAGAAATTCAGAGAGAGGAAATAGGGTGAACAGTGGAAGTTTTTAACAGACAACCAACCCAAAGGAATAACAGCTACTGATAAGCAAACTTTCTCTTTCAAATGCTTTTTTATTTTTACATTCACACTGAAGGTGACTTCAAGCAGTGTTGCCTTCTTTGGCAAGAGTTACCTCAGTGTCTATCTCTGAGACTTTTTGCGAAAATGATGACCACACCATCATTTTCCCAAGTGCTGCTTGAGCAGAAATATTGGTAATATAGCAACACGGAGCAAAAGAGCTCTGTTGCAGAGTGGGCTTTGAGTAGAAGGTGGACCACTGTATGTGTTTCACAGCAATCTTCACACAGCTGACCATGCAGGTCAGCCAAGTTTGCATCCGTGGGAGTCTCCAGCTGCAGAAGCAGCCTGATGGGAGAGAAACTGTTGAAATCCCATAGTCTTACAAGTAAGATAGCCAAAGATCTCCTTGAATCCAGACTATGCAGGGTAAGAAAGTGAGACTTGTCTTTACTGGGGTTGATGGCTACAGCCACACTATAGTTAGTTGTTGCCTGAAGTGTCGGAACTTGTTGAGGATTTCCACTACAAATCCCCTTCCACTGTAGGACCTGCATGGCACTCAGTTGCTGACAGATTGGCATAAAAAATAAAAAAGAAGCAAAAATAACTAGAAGAGATTAACACTACAGTGTCACAGTGTTTGCATTTGATTCATCATTAATTAAACTTGGCCAATCAAAAGTAATTGGTGTTTTTAAAAAGATGCAGAGAAGATAATTAGTTCAAATAATTTTGCAACAATTTGTCAAATTTGATTGTCTAATACAAGCTGCTTACATGTGTATTTAGCAGCCAAGTGAATTCAGTGGAAACCGTGTGTATTTGTCTTCTCTGAAAATCTGGACAACAGAAAATATTAAATAGTTGTTTAAGTGCTTAATTTTAGACGTATAAACTCAAAAGCCTTAGATCGTTTTCTTTTTAGAGTCTACTAATATAAATGCATTATTATTACTGACACATCCCTGAATCAGTTATGCACATTTATGAAGTAAGCTTGGAGCCCTTGAAAACTAGACTCGCGTATATATTTTTGCATTTACTAGAATAAAAAAATTGCTATTTGAATGCTTTTTCATTTATCTATGAAATCTGTGGTACCAGCTGAATTGGAAATGGCATATACATGCACAAAATTGTTTACTTGAGCTCAAAACTATCCCAATCAACCTCTGAGGCCACAAGTCAGCCTCTCAGCAGTAGTTACCCCAAATGAATTGAGGCTTTAGGCTGGCATTTTCCTTCATTCCACTGGTGGATGTCAACTGTGGAACAATGTGAGGAAGCTTCCACCCATGCTACCTTTGCTGAACCTGTTCTGTGGATAGAAGATCTCATGCCCCACTAAACATAAATTAAAACAAGAGTGGCTGAATAGGGCAGCAAATAGAATTACATTATTATGATTCTTATGTGCCTTCTAATTACATATTTGTGGCCTAGGTAATCACATGCTGTGTAGCTGTGAAATGCCTAAACTTGACAAATATCAGTGGGGCACCTTTCACCACCTTCCAGGTCTCTTAATCTGAAGAAATGGTCCTACAAGCACTGGGATTGAAGATGCTTTATTTCCTACAGGTTGGTGCACTGTGGTAATAACAGAATTTTGAAGTTTAGAAAGCTGCAAGTGCCAACTGAAGCTTTTTTTTTTCCCTCCAGATGGGAACTATTTATGACCCCTCCCTCCAGGCAGATTCTCCATTTTGTAGTATTTTGAGGAGGTCTCCCGAAACTGCCTTTCCCTTTTGGGGTGTCTTTCTGTAGCAGTCTGTTTTTATGAAACCTTCCAGAAACTAACTGGGACTTCTTCAGTGCATGAAGTTTGGTTGAAATTGGAAGGTGGATTAAAAAGTTATTAGGACACGTATGCCTTTACAGACATGTAAGCATATACAGCCTGAACACATTAACCTTGATTTTTATATAAAACTACACAGAAAAAGAGTATAAGTGTGGAGGTGGAGGAGTAAGCAAGGAGAGAGTTTTGGTCTGGCGATCATGGATTTTTATCTAAAAATGTTCTCAACAGTTACTGTTTGAAAGTTAAAGGAAGTTTATGGGGTAGTATATGCTATTGCATTCTCAGAAGACAAGGATGCTTTGACTTTTCTAAAAAGTCTGATGAGATGCAAAGCTTTTAAAAGGCTCAACGCAGTTATAATGAAATTGAAAAGATTAATTGTTTGCAGCTTTCTGAAATTTGCCTCTGTTGCAGGTGTCTTTATCTTCTCCTACATTTGAATTTGAAAGTATGGAAATAAAGATTCCTAACTGCCTAATACATCTGCTATTGTCTATTTCTTTTAAATATTATTTTGATGAAATGGACAAAGATAGTTTCATCCCTTGTAATGGAAACAAACAATTTGCGCAGTGTTCTTCAGCGTACATTTTTACGAAAGGCAGCCAGAAGTACTGTTGGATGGTGCCCCTGCCAATGGTCTGAACTTCCTCTCCACAGATCAACTCACCTGTGGCATTGAAATGCCAAGTCCCACCTAGCCGTGTCTGCACCTGTGGTGCCTACTGGCAGTACACTGTGCACACAGAATACTGAAGACAATGATTGTTAGGAAAACAGATTGAGCAATTATTTTCGATTTGTCCTCTAGGAGGAAGAAATAATGTCAAGTTAAATTGGCATGAAAGTCCATACAGGTATTGGAGCTTTTTAGTAAAACAAAAAATGGAATAGTATTCCTCCTACTTTAAACAATTTTTGTTCTGACCTCAAAATTTCAGTGTGACCTTTCATACATGAAATAATACCTGCAGGTATATTTCCATAGGAGGCATCTTTAAGAAAGTGCAAGTTGAATAACGTTGGTTTAAAATAGTCAAAAACATTTCCTCTTTTGCAACTTATTGAAGGCTTTTAATTCTGCTTAGCTTGACCTGTCTCTCACTGTAGTGTGAGGATCAGTATGGCTGAAGTACAGAAAGGCAGTGGTGTGAAATGACAAGGGTTGCTATGATCACGGCAAGAACAGAGCCAGCTTGCCCCTTTCTCTTGTATGCAATGTAGACGGGAAGAGAATGTAGTAGGCTGGTAGTGGGAGAGAAGACAACTGTTTCACAGGTAAATGGGAAGCATGAGAGAGAAAGGGAAGTTGCAGGTTCAAAAAAGGGAACATCAAAGGACAAAGCAAATAGGAAGGGGAAAAGAACTTACTCAGGAAAAAGACAAGCAAAAGGAAGCAAGAAATTGAAAGAATTTAAAAGAACATTGGGTAGATTTTTGTGCTAATACAGATCATCATAGCTTTGATTGCTGTCTTCACTCAAACTCTTCCCATTTATGCCAGCAATATGTAGTACAAGGGACAAAATCACTCTGGAATGGGAGACATGATCGAAAAGAAAGAAGAGGGTGTGGAAGTGAGAACACACCACATTTAGGTCATAGAATGTAATTTAATTTATGTTCCAGAAACACACATGTATTTCCATAACAGATGTTTTTGGGTATCTAAGTTTGGGTGAAAGGGATGGGATGGCTGGTTATTTTGAGCACTTGTTATATTGCTATTACTAGATAATGACCCTGGATTCTGTAGTTAAATATTAGAGTTGCCATGGTTGCTACCTATATCTTATATTCTTAGCACTGGCTGGTTTTCTCTTTTTCCTCCCCCAGACAATTCTAATATAACTCTCCAGAAAATATCATTTGACCACCACCTGGTTTAGCATCACTCCTTTTCTTTGCCATGGATATGATTTCTTTTCCTTCTTTTACACATATGACAGTAGACATGCAGTGAAGATGTCTACTTAATTTTGTGGGATCCTTCCATGTGTTCTTGCATGCTCTCATGACCATAGGATGGTATCTAAGGTCTCAAGTCCAGATGGTTTCTCCACGTGCACTATTTCTGGAGTGTCTTCTCCAACACTGTTGAGACTAGTAGTCTTCAGAATTCAGACTAGTATAAACGATAAAGGCAACCTTTTATGTTAATAATTTTCCCATTCTAGACCTGGTTTTTCATCATCTCACGTGTATCCAAAATATATGTTACTTGCCAAATAGTGGAAATTACAGCTTTCCTAATTCAAAGAGAAACCTCAACTTGCCCTATTGCAGAGAGGAATGCTTATGGACCTTTTATGTGCTGGCATTCAAGAAATATTTTCATTTACATTGAAGCAGGCTGTCTGATTGGTTTAAAAATTTAATTGGTAAACTTTGAACACTCAAGGGCAGTCTCCTCAGACAGCAATTACCTTACAGGCTCTCATGATTCCTCCTGATGTGAAAGCTGTGTCAAATATGGGAAGAGTAAATCACCTTATGGCTACCAGAACACACAGACACATGTTAGCTGCGAAAAAGTGTGTAGTATCACAGGTGCATGATCCTGAATACGTTCTTCACAACAGGGGAAAGACAAGTCTGCCTCTTTGCACTGTGAAAGCTGTTTTCCTTGAGCCCAGCCTGTCTCCAAACACACTTATTTCCAGATAGATTTATCTGCTTTGTCTGACACTTTCCTTTGTATTTATTAATTGTGAATATTACTGTAAAGGAACTCTGTTCTCTGCACAGTCAGTCATTAAAGCCAGGACAAGACACGTAACTTCCCTAAGACCTTGCTGGGTTTTTCCTCCGCTCTGATATGGCATGTGGTTTATTGGTTTATGGTGCAAATCACACTGGTCTTCTCTTCCCACCTCAACCCCTCCCAGAAAAAGAACACTCAACGTGTCTCAAAGCTTCAAGTACCTCAACACCATTTTAGAAAATACCTTATCAATGCTGTTAATATTTAAACTCAGGGTAACCATTAACAGAAAACACAGATTACACAGTGCTAGATCTATTTAGGAAGCATCCATAACAAAGGCTAGATGGTGCAAGAGCTTAGTATGGTGTTCTTTAACCTCTGGAAGCTAAGTTCAAATCCTGGATTAGATCAGAAGCAAATGTTAGTTACTGTCCTCATCCTTTTGTGAGCTTCGTAAACCACACCATTCATAACATTTAGCAACTCCCTGGTACTCTAATTTTAGATCTCTGTGGCAGGCTGGCAGTATTTGCCTGAAACATCACCCTACCCTGTAAACAGGTGTCGATCCTGATGGGAAGGGAATAAGTAGGTTCTGCTGACTCAGAAGTGGGCAATTTTACTACCTCAGTGTGAGGAAACTGCTTTCTGTGAGGGAGATCCTAGAGTGTGGACTACAGCAATGAGTGTATTTTGATCTTAATGCATTTATATTTTGTTTAATAGCAAAGCTAAATCCCAAGGGAAAAAAAAAAGTTGCCTGTGCTGCTGGAGTATTACTGGAGAGCAGCATGGAAGCCATGCCTGCACATACCCTCACCTTATCGAACCAGGACTGACATTCATTAATAGAGCTGTCTGAGTTTGCATGCTGTCTGTCTGTGCCACCCCTGGCTCAAGTCCAAACAGAGTAGTTAGTACCTTCCTTTTACACATACTAAGAGTCCTCCTGAAAAGGTTTACCTGCTTTTAAGATGCTGATTGCTTCTTAGTGTGTTCACTGCATCGAACCTCCCTTTCAGAACCTCATAAGTGTGAGAAAATGAAAGAAGAATGGTTCTGAATTAATTTGTTTGGAACACTTCTGAGTCAACAGTCTCTAATTTGAAAGAGCTTAATTTAATCCTTCAGTCCAGCATGGCACCAGTAGAATAACTACAGAGAAATACTGCTGAAGCTCTCTTTTGGTCCTAAGAGACAAAAATCTTCAAAAGGAAGCCCTAAGAGATAAAAGTGATTAAAGCTGCTGGACTTGTAAAATCTCGTTGTCGCCAAGTGCATTTCTTACTCTCTACGGTGTACATGCTGATACTCCTTTGTGGCCTAGATTCCCGTTAATAGGAGCTGGAATATCGAGCTGTCTAGCAACATCAGTTCATCTTAGCCAATTTGAAAACTGGTTGATCTAGCATGGCCCAAGCAAAGAGAAATGAATCTGTTAATGGCTTGCTGCGTTTAAAATTCTTACAACTATATTGTGCCAAACATTAATAGCATTCTGCTGAACAGAAATATGCACTTGATATTTTCTCTTGAAGGCCTGGTGAAAGGTATGAGAAGAGGCTTTGCTGCAGCATAGCTGCTATGCACTACCTCAGCGGTATAAAACAAAGCCAACATTTCTAGCTACAGGGGGGTTTCTATATCCTGCAACTTTTGGATGGCTTAAAATTGCCGTAATGGCTGCTAACTCTTCCCGTCTTCTTCTTTTTTTTTTTTTTTTTTTGTTATGGGAAAAACAGTTGGGAGAAATGAGCGTGCCAAATCTAACTTGTGACTCCTTGAACTGCATTAATTGTGACTGTAAGCAGTCACCTAAACCATGGGCAAACTGTGCTATCACTGAAAGCTGTAATAAAGACAGAGGAAGATCAAACCGATCATAAATTAAGGTCAGATAGAAGTGTTTTAGAAACCCAGGTGTTTACAGTTTTGCTGCTGTAAATGGTAGTTTTGCAGCTCTAAGTAATGTAAGCGATCAGCAAATACTGAAATGTTAGCATTTCATGAATGCTCTGACCTGTGGTGGTAGAATTACTAATCTGTAGGAATTTCCTGTCTGCAAGCACTGGTCTAGCTTGACAGAGGGCTCCTTTAAAGACTGCAACAAAAGCTGTCCGCTTTGAAGGCATTACATCTTCCCACTGGTGATCTACAAGCATTGTTTTGACATGACTGAGAAATAAAGTCACAGGGCTATGAACAGTTAAAGATTAACTAATCTCTGAGATAGAATGATCAAAAGAACTAAGAACCTTTCAGAAGAGACTTCCTGTAGCAGGGGTGAATAAATGATTTGACCTAAAGGGAAAAGAAACCCAGAGGCCCCGCTAGCCTGCTGGGTAACTAAGTGGAGAGCGATTAGATACCCCATGAGTTACTCATGCCTTCAGTGTGTTTTAAGGCCTCTTTTATCTTAAATTCTGCTGAGGTAATTTCAGTTGATACTCTACAGGAGACTCCAGCTCCTGGCGAGCTCTGGGAATACAGGGCACTGTGTGACTCCTTCCAGAAAGAAGCAACAGCTTCAGTCCTCCTGTGTCTGCTCTTAAAAAGACCAGGAGGGGTCAGGTTTGCAGCTCTATCGCTCTTCCTCAGCAGTAGGGCTAAGGTCTGAGCATAAACACATTTCACAAACAATATATGTAGTTCAGATGCGTGTGCCTAATATTTACTAGAATATTTTTCTTTGTAGCAGAGAAAAGGAAACCAGGTGTACTTCGCAGAATTTACTGATAAAGTTAACCAACCAACCAAAAAAAACCCTTGTTCGCTTTCAAATATATTTGGTATTGAGAGAAAAATAAATTGTTATTCTTCAGGCAAAATATTAGCATGCAGTCCGCAGGAACTTGATTCTCCCCTGTGAACTGCATGTTCAGCTCTTACTGAAGTCAGAGATGCTTGAAGTTCCTCAGTATTTCGCAGGTTTGGTCACTGAACAGCAAGCCTATCAGAGATCCTGCCAGCTTCATCTTTTAAAGGGAAAAGGAGGACTCTGACAAATCAATTGTCCAGGCTTCTGTTTCACAAGAGCTCAAGGAATACCACGTTAACAATCTATAGTCTGGCTTTAACCTAACACACGACGAGAAATTTTTGCATACTGCCGTTTTTAATCTTTGGGTTTTTTTCATAATCGTCAGAAAGGAGCTGATTGCCAGGCTGGAACAAGTGGAAAAAGAAAGCATGGATGCTGCTCAGCTGGCTAAGGAGTACGCAGAACTGACAGAGGAGAACCGAACACTGAAGCTGGCCCAGACGCAGTGTGTAGAGCAACTGGAAAAGCTCAGAATACAGTACCAAAAAAGACAGGGGTCCTCATAACTCTCAACTGGCTTATGTGAGGCAGTTAATACAGGATTGGTCCTGTGCTGGAAAGAGATTTTAAAATAAAGGTCTGTTTAATATGTTATAATACTTTACTACAGATACAGAGTATGTAGAAGTCTATATTTGATTTAATGCTTGCCAGCCAGTAGCTTAATATAATGGATATTTCGTCCATTATATAATGGATATTTTATTTCAAGTAACATAATTGAAGTTAATCTATCCCCATTATATGTTCTAGTAGATCATGTTTCTTTTCTAAACATATTTCTTCCAATTTAAGGAGATATGGACACACTAGAAAATGATATAAATAGTCTCTGTGTTGGGAATTTGGACCATACTAAGGCATACAGCAGGGACAATGTTAATATATGGAATACATGTATGTTAATTTTAGTTTGGTGAAGATTTTTAAAAATTATTTTCCTCATGCCTAAAGTGTTTGGAAGTTATCTTAAAACGGATCTCCTCATGGGTGAAAACTATGCTTTATTATCCCATGTCAACTGTACATTGCGGTATAAAATCTGATAAACTGCACGCTAAAAATTGAAGTAACGTAGTTATTTTTTAACAAACAAGTGTACTGCCAGTAAAAATGTGCAAGTTATGAAATTAAAAGGAAACAGATGAAATCAAACTTTCCTTCCTCAAGCATAAATATAGCTTGAGAGTCTTTTTATTGTATTTTTTTGGCATGCAAGAAATGAAAAAGTAATATATGAATACTACCGTCACGGTTTCAACTGAGAATATGTTAGTAAAAGTACTGTGAGGATATTTTGTTCTTATTTTCCGGTCTCTTTTGAAACTTAAGTGGCTGTAAGTAGGGACAGGAGTTCCGTGATATACAAATAACGTAGAAGTAAAATGTTAATTTTACTTGCTCTATTTATCCCTGTATTTTCCTAGGTCAACTGAAAATTCTTTGTTATACTTCCATTTCTATTCATACAGTATTTTTTTCATTAAAAGCGGATATAGAAAAGCCATTTTATGTTCTGAATTTTCTTAAATCCCCCTGTATTTTTAACACTGCTTGACCGATGCAGCTTGTTACAGCTTCGTGAGGTTGGAATTCAACTTGGTGTGTCATTAGTACTGAAACGCGTCTTAGTAATTGAAAACTATGAGCTTACGATTTCCAGCAGAACTGTAGCTGTGATTGTTATCACTAATCTATTACAAAAATGGGATTTTATGTTAGTCAGAACAATTCCTGGGGAAATCTTTCAGCGCCAAAATGTTCCCCAGTAATTCCAGCAGCAAAAGGGACAAAATAATACAAGCTGCTCCTTAATATCTCTGTGCTAACTACCTACAGTATTCCCTGCAGCACAGGCGTGAAGACAGGCTCTGCATTACTACAAGCACCTGACGCTGCAGTATGAGGAGGCAGCAGGAGAGGACAGCCTTGTCTCCACTTCTCCTAAGCTGCCAGGGCAGGGGCAGCATCCGTGCCCAGCACCGCTTGCTCCCTTAACGTGGCCACTGCAGAGGCATGAAGGGAAATCACCACTCTGAGGCATGTGCTTTCTGCTGGGATGCTCCATGGGCAGTGTAACACTGTATTTGTTCCTCTTTCAGAGCACATTGTTAGCTGAGTGTCCAATTTTCACTATATCTTGTGAAAGTTAGAGAGAAAAAAAGCCATAATGAATAAAAAACACTTGGGACATCAAGTCTGGGAGCGCTGGAAGAGCCTTGTCCAAATTTTGTGCTGATGACAAACATACCCTGTACAGATTTCAGGGTTTTGCTTTGAGCACATGATGCTGCAGAATCTGGGATATATTATTTTTGTCTGTATTAATGTGCTTTGAACAACAAGATTGTAATTTTCAAAATCAGTTTGTTGATTTAGTCACAGATTTTTCTGTCTAGCTTTGAAAATATCAGCCAGTCTATTTGGTGATGTCAGTGAATTATTGGAAACTGCACAAAGTACATAAAATTATTTCATTAGCAGACTGGCTTTGGATGCAGACGGATCAGACAGCAGAACTTTACTTACAGATAACTTTGATGCCCTTGAAATTTTCTATTTAACTGCAGCCATTATATTTTAGATGTCAGAATAATATCAGATCATACTCTTTGAGAAAAACCTGAGGGAGAGCCAGTCATGTGAAGGAGGGAAGCTGGGCATCATGTGAGACACACAGCAATTTGAAAATAGCCAGGGAACATGGCTTTTCTCACCTATACAGACTAACCAGCATGGAAGTCTTCAGGAGACATTTTTACAGGTGTACAGACACCAAATTTGTCGTGTGGTCCAACTATCAGCCTGGCTAAATGGAACCCTTAAAACATCCCAAACTAATTGAAGTCAGAGGTCTGTATTTAATTTGTCCTGTGCCTATCTGCAATCAAATTTTCCTCCTATTTTAGTTACGGTGGAAGTAAAAAATAACTGCTTTGCCTCAATATATTTACCTGCCAGCATGGATTCTCATGCCCCTGAGAACAGTGACTCAGAGAAATTACATCACAATCCAAAAAAAACTGAAATAGAAATAGAAAAACGAGGAAAAAAATTAAAGTATCTCAAGAAAACAGATTTTTAAAGAAGAAATAGCAGCAAAACGGGATTCAAAGGCAGGAGGGTAGATAAATGGAATTTTCTAAAAATATTCATAGGCAACTGAACTTAAAATGCAGAAAAGTCAACATAAGACAGAAAATCAGTCAAATGTTGCGAAGAGTGAAAATGGCTAGAACAGCCTTCTGAGAGGTAACTGCTGTATCTATCATTCACCTCTTGATTTTTTTATCAAGAGCATAATAATGATAAACACTTTCATATTCAATAAATCTCCAGTTTTGACACGCTGAATTTTTCTCTAGATATTACTTTGAACTGTGTTGCTCTGCTGGCCCAATAGCTGAAATTAAGTTTTTAAAGAAAAAATTCTTTTGTCACATTGATGCTGTATTTTCCAAATAGATAATACGATTTGTGTCCTTCTGTTCTTTGAGGATAGACCTTAAATTGTTTTGCTGTCTAGGTCCCTTGTAAGTATAGCACTGTAGAAAAGCATTTTATACAATTATTTCAAAGATATTTTCACATTATATTTCACTCAAGAACTTAGAAGCCAGTTTCAGCTTTTGAGTTCAACTGCCAATGAAACATTCAACTCCATAACGTCTGACTACACCTGCGACAACTGCAGCTGTATTCAGCAAAACAACAGCGCAGTCTGCGGCACTTGCTCGCAATTCACGAGGGGTCAGAAGGCAAGGAAAGGCATGTGAAAGGCTCGGATGACAACAGAAGTTGCTAAATGCATACAGCTACGTACATATGGTCTGTTACGCAGAGAAAGTGTGTTTCTTGCTGTTATCCGGGTTACTCAGGTTAGCAAAAGTAAGCACGCCACTATGATGACAAATGTGTTTGCTTCAGACCACTTAAGAAAACAGTTAGTGAAGTACATGGGTTTAAAAAAAGCAAGACCTGTGCTTTCCATTTCCTATTATTACTAACTAACTTCCTTCCATCGCAACAAATGCTGAACAAGCTCAATTTAAGCATTCCAGTTAGCAAGGATATGACTCATGTAGTCTAGAAACAGATGGAGGCTAGGGAAATTTTACACTTGAAAAGCTTGGAAAAGAAGGACCTGCAGGTTTGGGTTTGGCAGCTTTTTTTTTTAAATGTTTCCCTTTCCAGGATTATCTTTATTCTGGCTGGTTTTGTGAATTCATGATCTCTGGAAGTGTGTCACCTCCCCCCAGAGGCTTTTTGGCCATCTAGGCCTTTGTGAGCATTACACACTGTTCACAGAGGGTACAAATATTCAAGGGTACGACACAGAGGTGTTCTCAGCCTTCCTTTGGACTGCGTGGTTGGGGAGCTCTGGCACAGGTCCATTTGCTGCTCGAACTCCAGTCACGGACCGCCTTGCAGAAACGAGTTAGTCACAGTCTTAGTCATGGAGTCGGCTGGTGGTTTTTCCTACATAAAGTTCCTTGCTCGTTCAACACACAGGACAGAAGTGTCTAGAGGAGCAGGAGAGACTGTTGTCTGGAAGAGCCTTGCCTCTCTTCTCGTGGAGAGTGCAATACGTCCAGTGACTGAAGAAGAGGATCACAGGGAAGGGAAGTTGGTCCAGGCAGTGACGTAGCAGGAGAAGCGCTGGCCCTGGCCAGCAAGCAGTGTGAGGAGAGCTGACAAAACCTGGGTGCTGGCATGACTTTTCTTTCCTACGCACATACTTCCACAGACATACGTGTGCACCCACAGCCCTGAGGGTCTTCTCCCTCCTGTCAGAGTGTCCTGGTATGTATATGCATGGATAATATGGCGATGAACATCCTTGGAAAACCCATGATGAAATGATTAACTGTCTTCATGACAGGCCTGGAAGATGTGCAGCAATGAAGGCCCAGGGCTATTACCGAACAAGTACCGAAAAGCTGGCCCCAGTTGTCCATCCTGCTGGGCTCCTCTGGGACAAGACCAGACACTGTGACTGCACAACTGTACCACAGCGCACATTAGGGAGGGAGGGAAGCAAGGCAAAGTTGGATGGGCAGCCTCGACCTTAACCTTTCCTCCACTGAGTCTCTTGGTTTTGCAGTGTTTAAACTGGAACTTGCTGAGATGGTCCTTCAGATGCGCACCAAAACCGTGCAGCTGACATTCTGAATTCAAAGTAGTCGATCACTTTATAAGAATGAAAAAAAATCTACCTTGCTTGGGATTGTGCCAGTCACCTCTAGGTTCTCCAGTGCACCTTACAAGGAATGTCGTGCATTACTCATACTTGTATGAACGAAAGATGACAATCATTCACAAATTGCTGTTAACCTCGACCCAGGCTTTCTAGACTGTACAGTCTGGTGTTTAAACTGTAGAAAGCACAAGATTTAGCATATGAGTCACTCAGTTTTTCTACATGCCAATCATCAGTTCCCCCTTTTAAACTTCAGTTCCTTTAACCCCCCCTCCCCGACCACAACCCATGCATCTGTACCCCCTCCTGAGTAAGCAGCATCACTCTAGAGCTCAGATACCATTGACTGGTGATCTCATGACATGGTCTGATGATCGCCGTGTGCTTGAGATGGTTTCCAAACGTTACAATTGTATGACATTTTGTGATTCAGTGCTGGTACACAGCAGCGAGGCACTCTGCCCACATGCAGGTGCTGACTGCGAGACATGCTTGCTTTCTTTGAACTGTTCAGGAAAATATAAGAGCAGGTGGTCTGTGGATTTAGTTATTTGTCTGAATTTTATATTAACTTTTAACACAGAAATTAGGGAAACGAAATGAGGATGTATGTGCTGATGTAACAAATGTGCGGCCACATGCCAGACTCTGCCTTGGGGTGCTCAGAATAAGTAATGTGATATGAGAACTGTAAGTGACGGAAAGGAACTAGTTACAGTGAGGAAGAGGAACTGGTGAGTGAGCTGTGTGCCTTAACTGCTTCCTTCCTTGCTTCTTACAGCTTGCACCAGTGGGATGTATAGGCTGTTGTCCTTAGCTCAAAATTAAGAAGCTTTTGTTTGGATTTTTCCCAAGGCTTTTCCAAGCCTAGTCTACACAAACATTTTGTACCGCAACATTTACTTCATCTAAGGTTATGTTTTTGTCTAATATGTCTAGTATCAACCAATCTATACTGTGATGAAGGTGCTTCCAGCGTTGCAGATGGTTCTTCTATAGAAAGAGGAATAATCAGTATCAGTATGTGACTCTATTCTGCTAATCATAGAATCACAGAATGCCTTGAGTTCGAAGGGACCCATAAGGACCACCGAGCCCAGTACCATGCCAGCTGCTGTATTTGCACTAAAGGTAAATAAATCACAGCCTTAATAAATAGTCTGTGTGTAGTAAAAACTACTCTGAAGCTAGAGCACTTTCATACTGAAATAAATGCATCCCCACTAATGACCTTTTGCTGCTTTCATTGCACAAGTCAAGCCTGGTGCTTTTACTAACTGGATCCCTAGTTACCCACATGAAGGGATGGTGATGTGGTGTTCTGCGATTAAAAAACTTCCGCCTCAGTCTTGTGACTTTCCTACAAGCGTATGACGCATCTCAGAGCACAGCCCAGATTTGCCTTTGCCTGCAGACTTTCTCCACAGCATTTCATCGCAGTGCTCTCCCCAGCTTGTTCCTTTGCCTCTTGCCTGTGACATTTCTCTGCTGTGCTTAGGTACCTGAAATAAGTCAACCACTATGAATTTTTAAGAGTAGGCAGAAGCAAATGCATAATTTAAAAACATTACCTGGTAAAAACCTTGGCTGACTTGTGGACAGACCCTTTTGTATTCATGTTCTGCAAGTATGTCAGTATACAGGCTAACTGATTAGATGTCAGTACAAAAAAAAATACGAGGCAAGTGTTAATATTCATGGAAGACTGAGGCACATTCAAACATAGATAAATACCGTTCTAAATGTTAAAGGTAACTCTCTGGTTGTGTGTCGAATCAGAAGGCAAGCCCACTACTCACATATGAAATAGTACCTCCTTATGAAGTTATCTGCACCACGAAGAATGTGAACACTTACGTGAACACTTGAAGGAATTTCAGAAAAGGAGTATTCTTTCAAAGGAAAAACTCCACATAACAGTTCCCAGCTAATAAAAATTACATCCAGCTATGTACTAACTGCTAAAAATTTGCTTAAAACTATTTATAACCCTTTAAACAGCTCTCAGTAGTTATGTCTCTGTAAGACACCCTTACATTTGGCTGTATGAGCTCCCTCTTGTGGATAACGTGACATCTGCCACTATTACTACAAAGCAAACAGAGACACCTCAGTAAATGCTTTGGGTATACAGTTATGTTTATCCCAGTGGAGTTTTGTTTGTTTAAGTGTTTATAGCTACTCTTTCTTTCTGTTACCTAGGTATAGGACAGTATACTAATTTCTCGCCATCTGATCGCATCTGAAACTACAAAAATCCAATATTTTATTGATACTAGAGATACAATGGTGTCGTTTTCAACAACACATTGGATGACAGCTAACATGAGCGCCCAAGTTAAATGAGTTCTGGCATCATAGAGCAGCTGAAAGAGTTCATAATACTTACAAATCAGTAATATCTTTATTTGTCCAAAGTGCTTCTGTTGAGTTCACCTGGATTTATGTGCCTCGAAATCCGGCCTATACAGCTTTACTTTTTCAAAACACTAGACAATACTAACTGATTGCAGACACTTTGTGTAAAAAGTATTTATTTAATGGTACAAAAACTAAGAATCAAATATGCTTCAAATAGCACAGTACAGAACAGCTGACAAATGTATCTCTTTTTTGCTGGTAAATTTTAATATCCCTTAAATCTCATACAGCCTGGTATTCATGAGTTACATTTTTATAAAAGAAAACACAAGTGTTATCTTCCTATTTTTCTCTTTGTATTTAGGTTAAGTAATTGGACACAGGAAGCGTTAGACTTCGGAAGAGTGCCCTAATGCATGGGCAATGGTCCAGCCACAGTTCAAGTTTCAACAACCCAAAGTGGATGTGCTGCTGGAATGTTAGGATTGTTTTACCAGCAATGAATTTGGTGGCTATTTCACACCCCACAGTTTTTTGAACAACCACATTTTTGGGAAATTTGAATTCCTAGAATGTTTTGGAAGGAAAAAGAGCAGAAAAGGTGAGGCATGAAGAGGAAAGAAAACATAAGCAGGATTTTACCAAAGGTGGTGGATGACATTTTTACTAGCAGTTTGTGATAGCTGTGTATCTCCTAAGAATTTTCAGATATTTATGAGATAACCTATATCCTGTAATTTCTATTCGAGTGTTAATTCAGTTTGACTGCCAGAGTGCCCTGATGTAAATCTACCACTACATTATTGCCCAAAATGGGATCTTCGGTGAATTTTTATCATGAGAAAGTGGCATTTAAAAGTGCTTAACATTGCTTCTAAAATGAAGGTGTCCACATCTAAGTAAGCAAGGCTGCCTGGTGGGTGATCAGCAATGCAGGAAGGCACCATATGGTAAACTGGATTTAGGCCCTTGTTCAACACAGCACTTACTGTGGGGCGCCACGGCCACATCAAACAAATCTCTTGAACACATACCTAACTTGAAGCGATGAGTAGTTCCCACTGATTTGCCAATAGGACTATTCACAGTGGTAAAGTTTTATTCATGCACTGAAGTGTTTTGCTGGATCAAGGCCAGGGAGACCAGCACCTCAGCTTGAAATTCGGCTGTTGAAAGTTCACTGGAATTTAATTACGTGCTTGTAGTGTTTACACATGGCGCTGCGTCAGGGCCTTTCTGTTGAACTGTCTGTCAACGAGCTAAACAGTTCCTCACAGCACCTAACGGAGGGGAGGACCTTCACACTGTGAGGTGCGTATGAAACATAGGCGTCTTGCTCCGGTGCTTTGAGCTGGGTCTAGGTCCAGTTGCAGCTGCTAAATGAGACAGATGCTGGCATGAGATGTCAAAGTGATGAAGAAAACGTTCCCTTCTGTCATTTCTGGTAAGCACATTTGTTCCCACTTGCACAATTGCAGCCATGCCAACCCTTTTGAAGAGGCTCTGTAGGGTCATTATATGGAACTATATGAGTTTAAAAAAAAAAAGCAAGCAAACACAGAAGAAATGTCAAATATTTACCGAGCACTATAAACATATGTCTAGAAATCGCTCTTAACTGGAAGAGTAACAGCATAATACTGTTAAAGAATTTTAGAAATACTCCTCTTGTTTTCCTTTTCTTCAGAAAAATCTGTCAGAAGTACTGGACTAGGATGAAAATGCCATGGGTGTCTGTCAGATAGGTCCCATTCCTCCTGTCCTCTCCTTTCACATACCCTTCCCTGCTCTTCCAGTTAGAGGAGATCTCAGCTGCTTTAAAGATGAGACAGAGAAAGAAAATATTTCTCAGAGTTGTAGTTGCAGCACCCTTTTCTCGGAGAAACTCCCCTCTGCTTTTGATGTAGGAATTGGGCAGAGGAGGAGTGCTTGGGTTAAAACCTCTGTTCTCTGACCTCCACGTGAATGCCTGCTCCAGTTTGGATGTGCAATAAGCATATTAAATTTTAGTTTGCATATGGTAAGTAGAGACCTACAGCTAAAATATTTCCTAGCTGAACTTACTCTGTAACCTAAGAGCATCAATGCAGTTGTGACTGTTCAGCACACGGATTGCTCTCACCCGCAGATGCATGCTTCAGACAGGCATGTATGACCACAGACAATTTTGCTTGTGATTTCACCTTGCTATTTGCTGCTCCCATGCTGTCAACATACTTCCTTTTGGTCATTGTAAATTGTGAAGGAGGAAGATGTCATGTTCAAATACAAAATGATTAAACACCTGGACCCAGGAAGGAAGAAGGCTCTGCCTTTAAATTTGGGTAAAACCCATTGCTAGTTTTCTGATTTGCTTTATCATCACTAATCACTATTAATCAAAACCAAAGCTTTTCCTTCTTTGTCTTTCTTTCTCCCTTTCTTTTCCTTTTTTCCTTTTTTCTTTCTTTTTTCTTTCTTCTATTTTATCTAATCACGAGTATTAAAACATATGCTCACAAAAGATAAGGAACTTAGAGTGCCTTTATAAGATAGATAGGCAGTGAGCTCAGACCTATCATGATATGTACAGCTGAACAAACAAAATGACTCTTACAGTATGATCTTATGCATTTGGAGCTTTTTGTCTAATGACACACTTTCCTATTTCAAGAGTAGGAATTACTTAACATCTGTCTGAAGCAAGCAGAGGATTTATGAAACACATCATCTTCAGCTAGTCTCAGCCTTACTGGAGCATTATTGAGGACTTTTATTTAAAAGTAAAAACTTCCAGCCCCATTTAATTATTTATTAAGCACATTTATAAATACCATTTTAGTTACAAGAGTCAATGCCAGCTAAGGGATGAAGTTAGAAGAAGAAGAGTAGTCCAGGGTGGGCTCAGATTGCTCACTGTATAATTTAAGGCAAGTTTTCAAAACTAAGTAGTGTTTGGGTAAGCAGCATGCAGTAGTCTCTCAAGGCTTCATTATCAGGGACTGGGTAACAGGGCTTTCTGAATATCAGATTTTTTAAATAAATCAAAATTGATACATCACAGCAAGCCAGACTTCACCTTGGAAAATTCAGGCTGAATGAAGATCTCCTCTGACAGACTTGGACAATACAGGAAGTGCCCCAGTTCAAAAAAGACGTCAGCAATTCAGATTCCGTGTTATCTGGGGCTGATGCTACTCTGGGAACAGAGTCAATAGCAGGGAGTAGGCGTTTATTCAGACTCTAAGTGCCTCCCACAGAGGTCCTTTACTTTTCCACTGACTGTATAGGAACCTCGGGGTCCAGTCACCCACCAGCTGGGTCTCCATGGGCCTCTTACTTACCACATCGTGTATTTGCATAATTCACTTACATACGTTCACTCACTTAAAACTTGACTCTCAGCACTTAAGTATTAGCCTTCTGGGAATGCTGTTAAGGCTGACTCCTGGCACTCTGAGTCATACTATTTGGACATAAAAAGTACCTAAAACTCTGTTTCTGAGTAGCATCAGTACCAATTTGTTCTATCTTTACTTGAAAAACCCCTCTCAGAAACAAAATACATATCAAGAAACTGTTCTGCCAACCACATAAAGGTGGGTCTGGCATGGGTACAAACTGAGCACCCATGAAAGGGAACTTGAAATCCTTATGGTACGTCTGTGCAGCTACAGTAATTGCTCTCTTGAATTTAGGGGTCTGACGTAAGCCCCACTGCGTGCCACACGCTGTGCAGCAGGTTTGCGTGACTTCCCTTCCTCATGGAGCCACCTCCAACTTTTGCAGGGGAAAGGGGAGCAAAAGGGGCTGCTCCACGCCTTGCCTGGCTGATTCTCCGTGTTGCTCTTCATGTGACCGGCAAAAGGCAGAGAGGTCTTCAGAGGAGAGAAAACGTGGCCATTTGTCACCAGGGCTCCAGAGGCACCATCAGGTGGCAAAAAAAGAAGCCAACAAGACTTCAAACCTGCAGACCAAATGCTCCTGCAGCTTCATAGAGGTTCTAGGGCGCTCAACAGTTAAGAGGAGATAAAGAAAATGAGACAACAGAAATATTCCTGTTAAAAACAGTTTAAAAAAAATATTACCGTAGTGCTGCAATGAAGAAGTACAAGATAGAAATGGACAGTTGTCTGTGCTATATAGACAACTATATTCAAGAAGAACTTGAGCTTTTTCAGGGTTCAGCCTGAAGCTTCTTCAAAGTGGAACAAGATCATTTGGTACTTGTGTAGTCTGTGAAAGAAAAAAGAAAAGAAAACAAACAAAAAAACAAACCCGAAGAAATGCACTCTCTGTACTGCTTCTGGTCTGAAGCCTGATAAATTGAAATCCTGGACACAGCCAGCCAACAGGTGGTAGGACATTGCTTTCTAACATGCTGAAAGAAGAAATTATTTCACGGTTTGAGCTAAGAAATATGGGAAATACACCCAAGAAACAAGTTTGCTCATCTGCACTCTTTGACATTCAGAGGGTTTTGATGATGTCTCAGTTTAAGAACAGACTTTTATTTCTATCATAGTGGAGTAATAAAGACCTGGAAAGAAGATAGATACACACTGTAAACCTTGTAACAATCTACGTGGGTCTTCTGGGGCTTCCTTGGAAAACTGTTTTGGACTGTTTCCTTCATGTGCAGAGGACAAGGAGAGAAAAGCATGCGGTGACTTCTTACCACCCTCCTCCCCAGTGTCGGTCTGTAGGACCTAGAAAGCCAGGACACGTCTGCTGACTCACGTGCAATGCTGCAGGAACTCCTGGGAACTCCAAGCAGGAGCACACCCACAGGGGAGGGAGGGAGGCACCGTGCCTGGGCTCCCCCGCATCCTTTGCCATGCCCCCACCTGCAGCCCACTTTGTCCGATCACTCTGAGCAGCTGACAAGCTGATCTGGATTGCTATTTTTTTTCAGTTGGTATTCCAGGTGATTCCTCCCTGAATCTTGTTACTAATTTTGTTTAAAGCTGGGCTATGCATTCTGTGAAGTCATCTCTAATTTCATCTTTCCTTCTGCCTAATTATTTCTGGAAAATCTATATCCATAAATTGGCAGTATGCACCAGCAGTCCATTTTGCTAAGGCAGAAATGTTTTATTTAAATGCTGTTTATGAACAGCAGTTTCAGGACTGAACTCTTCTGTCACTTATTCTTTCTGCTAGAACTTTTGTTCCTCATTTCCTTTTGTGAATTGAACCATTTCATTGTGGTTTTCATTAGAACTGCTCCAACCTGCTGTCAGACTGCTGTTTCCCAAAGGTTTCTCCCTCCCTGTAGAAAGCTTACTTTAACATGCACACGAAAACTTTATTTTAAAAAATGGAATTTATTGGTAGCAACATAGTAACTGCCTTAATTTATTAACAGTCAATTAATGTCACGGGCAGGTTTTCCGTGATTGTAAGAGCCTCTAGCAATTAACTACTTGATTTGTAATTATTCTACTTTCCCATCTCTTTGCTGACCAGTTGATTTATTTTTCCTCAAAGCTCTAATGCTCTTTTGGGCCCCCTTTTTACCTCTCTGGTTTTTTTTTTTCCTAGCCAACAGCAACAACTTTTCTCCCCTGTATAAGCTTATTTCTCTTTCACCGCCTGGAGGGTAGGGAGAGGGCTCTATCTCTAATACGTCTGCTTTGGCACTGATAATCTGGAGGCAGCTTTCCTACTTGGAACCTATTTTCCTAGAGCTTTGTTTCCTGCCTTTATCCAATAATGCAAACATTTTCTACTTTAACAGTTTCTATACGCAGGATGACTTTAAATTCAACAGGCAACTATGCAACTTTTCTCAACACTCGTAATTTGTTTTCCAGAGCGGTTTTTTGTGAACTAATTCTACTTCAATGTAACAGTGGTTAAATTTTATGCTTTCACTGTAAGGATTTTCCAGGGCATTATCTACCTAAATACATTTTTTCTTTGGATGAAGCTTCATTTTTATTATAAGTATTCCAATAATATTTGCTCAGCTATGGTGGTCATCTAGCCAGTGAATCAAGTACATCTTGGATCTGGAAGTTAGCTAGCGTTGTCAGCAATAGGTTGTATTTTGCTGTTTGAAACTTGACAGCATCTGAACAAGCTCAGTTTAATCCAAGCTAATTTTAATATTTTTAATGGCCTGCTGCCTATTTTTATAACCCATCAATTACAAGCCTAAAATAATGCCCATGGATTAAACTAAAATCCTTGTGATGTGTTCAGGAGAGTAGCTGTTTGATCATCAGAAACAGGCTGATGTCTTGAGAACTAATGAAGAGAAAGAGATGAGAAGAACTAATGAAAACCAGTGACGGCAACTTTTTAGTAATTTCTACCAAAATCATTCCAAAAGCACCCAGAGGAAAGAATTGGGAAGCCTTGTCAGCTTCGAAGACAGTGTCCCCATCACCAGAGCGTAGGTTAAATTGGTCAAAGCGCACGTGCGGAGGACGAATGCTGATCCTCTCATGTTGCACGTGGGTCCTCATGCAGGAAGTTTTGCAAAATCTGTGAGTGGGGGGAGAGCAAACAAGAAACAGGGCCCTAACATTTGGGTACTGGGACCCCCCGCCTAAATTTTATGCATATATTTTTTTATATCCTTTGCAGCCCTGAGATAAGGGTCTGAGTGCTTTCTGTTTCCAGCTAGCTTCCCAGTCAAGAAAGCAACGTGCTGCATTTTGCAGGAGGCCTGGCCTTGCCTGTGCCTGCTGGACGTGCTGTGCCCACAGGCACTGGCAATGCCACTCAGCACTCCCGCACCCCGATATTCAAGCAGAGAGTTTAAGTGGCGATGAGGCACCAACTTTCTCAGGCTGCAGCTGGCCTGTGCATACTGAGAAGCACAACCAGAGGCCCTGAGACCATGCTCAGGTCAAAGAGGGACGGATGGAGTAAACTGAGCCACATTCAGGAGGCGAAGCAAGGAACGTATTGTTTCGTTCAACATTTTGGATGTAAGTGGGTCTCAGTTTTAGATAGCTAGGTATATTTATGTACCTAGATATACCTAGGTGTATTACCAAACTCCTCCCCCAGCCCAGTATTTGCCATTGTGCTACTGTATCACCAGCTCATGACGGCCTTTTAAGCTGCTATACCAAATGCTGTATGATTAAAACACACTAGTTATTTTGTGAAACTGCTTCCCTCCCTTTCTTCTCTGGTTAATATTTTACATCTTCTAGCTTCCCAGAAGAAATACCGAAGAGCAACGCTTCAAATAAATCGTGGTTCTTCAATTTTTCAGCGCAAGTTTTCGTTAAAGACTTTGCCAATTCTTTAGGCATAAGCTAGATGTCCTACCTAAACTTAGGGCAGAAGTGCAGAGGGGTGCATAGACCCCAGATAATACAGTGACCCTTCCGAGGACAGACACTGAGCACAGCAGATCCCCTCAAGGCTGGCCTGTGCAAACCACCGGAAAATTCCTGGAGTGTGAGTCTGCTCAGCTGTCTGCTGGCGCTAGTTTCAGAATATGACTAAGGGCCTGTAGGGTCACGCTTTGCTTGTCAGGGAGCCCCATCACAGGCCTCATTTGGTGAAAATGCTGTATTTCTTGAGTGAGAGACTCATCATCTTGATTCACCTTCATTGGGGTACACCAAGTTAGAGTACCGGTGGAGTTGTGCCACCTTGCCCCAGTGCATGTTAACTCACATCCTTCTGGTTGTTCCCCTGCTCCAGTAAATCATAGCTATCTGCAGCAGCAGATGGATCCTCTACAATACACAGTATTATTCTTTACATAACTGTTAAGATACCGTGCCATTCAAGGAATGTCATGACAAAAAAGATATATGAGACATTTAATTTTACCATAATACTAAATTATATACTGAAAATAACAAGATATGACTTAAGAAGTTGCTTCTAAGGTAGTTTTCTCTATTTTTATTAGCATCAGCAGCATAAAAACTTGGAAGAAGTTGAATTCAAACAACTGCACCACTTGTGATAATCTATAGTGTTATTTCAAAACCAGAAAGTACTTAGAAAATACAACTGCCTCTTCAGTCAGCAGTTTTTTTGTGTTGCATCATTTCCACTGCAATTGGCAAATAACGAAAAATCGAGCAAGCTGTTCATGTCCTGACAGAAATGAGGCTTCCTTGGCACTGTATAACTGGGAACTTCTAAAACCAGATCAATACTGCAACGTGCATTTGGGAAGCTTCTACCAATTTTTAAGTGGTTATCTAAAGTATTTCTTGCTTTATGCAATAGCAAGTGTTGATATCGATGACGGCCAACTTTGTATTAATAGAAACATGTGAAGCTTAGTCATCACACCCTTACAAATACAACTGCCAAACAACATAAAAACAGTTATAAGTTTCTTGTTGGTAGAAGAACAGCCACTAAGCCGAATAAACATGACTCTGCTGACACATGACCTCTCTCAGTCAAAGTGACAAGAATTGCACAATGAGAGACAGAACTGGTAGAACCTCAAACTGTGTTCTATTTATATACCAATTTACATTTTAGCTGATCTGAATGAACTTCAGCAGATGGGTTTAGAAGCCTCAATAGGGCCAAGTTGGGGGAAAAAAGTAATTTTCCAAAGACAGTAAAATCTGTTATTATTGATTATTACACAACAACATTTTCTCAGAACTGCTCTTATACAGAATATCTGCTATTTCTTGTTTTGTAAGATTGGTGTTTGGAAGTTTCCCTCCTATTCTGCTACATCATTTCAGTCTTCTAAACCATATTGTGCCAGCAATGAAACTGCCAAGCAGTATTAAAATAACACAAATCAAAATGACAGGGAAAAAAGATCCCTGATATTTCCTGATGTGCAACAGAACAGGGTATGTTTTCAACAGATTTTTAAAGGCTTGTTCATTCAGATCTCAGTGGAACTGCTCCTCGCTTATTGACATGTACTCTGTTAAATGTCTTAGCAGATAAGGGACTCAGTGTATACTACATTCCACTTTAGTCTCTTTGATGAATTTAGCACACAACCCTAGAGTTGTGTAATTTTGCATAACCATTACTTACGTAGGCCATAAATGCCAATGCCAAAGCCTACGTTCCCAGCTGTAGTGGCAGCTCATTTGCGTTCCTGAATGTTTCTGTTTCATTTATTGCATTGTTCCAGAAACACTGTTAAAAATGCCCCTGGATTGTTCCTTCTTACCTACCCCTTACCATCGATGAATAAGGCAATAATCACTCCTGTGTATCTACATGCAATTTCTGCATGTATTTATTAAGTTCATAGAGAAAGATATCTAAATTGTGTTCTACTGTCTGCATACAAAAAAAAATGCAAGTTTTTGTTACTTTCGTTACTACCATTTTAAGATTTCTTCTCCTAGCACTGTCAGCTGTGCAGTTTCTGCTACATTTCTCTGCCTGAAAGAAATGTGCCATATAATATATCTCATGGTGTCATATAATAGCCACTGTACAACACAGCCACTAGCTGCCGCAGTTCGGTAGGTTCTCCTCATTTTCTGAGCCCCTACGTGAAATGTGACAGGTGGTGTCATTTTTTTTACCGTGTAGTGATTCATAAGCGTTTAACGTGAAGATTGGTATTTTGTTCTTTCTTAGAGGGACTTCAGACAAGATAATTACCACAATTTCTGATTTACAGCATTTGTCATAAAGTACAAGGCATTTGCATTTTCTTAGGCAGTAACATGCTTTTTTTCAGAAGGCATGCAAATGAGCACTCAGAGCTGAAGGTCTGTATTTTATCAGGACCAAACATGACTGTGCTGCACATAGAGCTGTAAACTGGTTGACAGTGACTTGCAAAACTCCACCTGAAACCCACAATCCCAAATCTTCCAGCCCATTCTTAGGTGGAGGGATGTGAGGAGAATTAGGTAATACACTCAGGTACAACACACCCCAGAGAACACTGCTCCCGTGAGCAATTCACAAAGCCTAAACTGACCCTGGGTGTTTTGAGAGGTTAGTTAACAGGAGAGTGCTCTGCTGAGTGCTCCCTCTTAAAGCCCCAATAATAACAGCGTGCTTGGCAAAAGCAGGTAGAGAAGATATTGCTCCAAAGATCCTACAAATGGTGACAGCCCTTACGAAGGCTATATGGTTTTGACCTCCTACTGAGTACACCGTACCATAGACAACAGCCTTGCACAAAGTCCTAGAACAATCCACTACGTACCCAGATAGTCTTTGAGTCAATATAGCTAAAAGTTGCTAGACAGACAAAAAGATGGGCATTTTGTACAGGAGAAGAGAGATCATAGTGGCATACGAAATAACATGAGAAAATTAATCTCCTAAACTAAACAACAGCCAGAGAGCACCTTACAGGGAATTCAAGGTCATGTTTGCAGTTATCCTTATCAGGAAATAAGTGTGTGTGCACAGAGGCACCCACAGGAATTTGATTGCCTCCCTCCCTTCTGGTAGAGTGGCAGCCCTTCCCTCCCTCCGCCTTCCCTCCTCTTCCTCACCCCTCCGAATGCTTGCTGAGAGGTAAAGCAGCCAACGTATAACCAAACGGGTCTCTTCTGGGGACTGAAGACCTTATGCGAGCTCTGCAAACAAGAGTTAGGGGATCATTTCAGGGAAGATACAAAATATGCAATCGGAACTATCATCACCAACATACTCACAGGCTGCCTTTCATGACTACGCTAAAGCTTAAGATACATTTGTCGAGTTTGGATATTGAACCTGGCACACGGCATAAGGTAACAGTAGTCTGCTACGTGGTCCAGGATGTCTAAATAGGTTTTCACTGACCTTTTCAGGTGTTTTTGCAGAAGGTTTTGAAAAGCTCCCAGGATAGGTAAGCTCTGGCTGGAGCAGAATCCAGACCTCAACAAACACCCGAGACCTGCACTGTCATTAAATGCAACATTTACACGTTTGCCTGAGAAAAAGCAAGTCCCAAAAAGTGTTGCAATCATTCGACAGTAGCAAGAACAGCACCGGAGGTTTTTGCTGAGGAGATATGTCAGCTTACTCCCTGACTAGGCAGCTTGGCCTATTTCAGCCCTCCTTTAGTACTTCACCCCTTTTAAGGGAAGGCTGAAGGGGGATCTCGTCATTGGGTACAAATATCTGAAGGGAGGGCATAAAGATGATGCAGACAGTCTGTTCTTAGTGGCATCCAGTGACAGGCAGTGGGCACAAACTGGAACACAGGAAACACTTTTTCACTATGAGGGTGACCGAGCACTGGCACAGGCTGCCGAGGGAGGTCGTGGAATCTCTGCCCTCGGAGATATTCAAAAGCTGTCTGGACATGGTCCTGGGCAACTGGCTCTATGTGGCCCTGCTTGAGCAGCAGGGTTGGACCAGATGACCTAGAGAGGCCCCTTCCAACCTCAACCAGTCTGTGATTTTGTGAACGGAAAGGGGAAAAGAAATAGTGTGTTCCTGAGATAAACTTTGAAAGTGGTTTCAAAAAGCTCGTGCCTTGCACCACCAGAACCCCAGCTCCAAAACGTTTCTAAAAAAGGTTGTGAGTCTCCTCCAGCGCTGGCAGAACCAATCTCCACAGGTGTGGATCATCAGCTGTCCAAAGATGGGAGAGTAAAAGCAGGAACAGTAGGAAACTGTCTGACTATTGTGTGCTAGGCAATACCTCATAAGACAAAAAATTAACAAAGAACCAAGTTATCAGGAAATGACACTATATAATCAGTTCCATCATTTCTATAACAAGTTCCAGATTTGCAAGTACACTTTCCAATTGTCAGCTTGCTGTTTTCATCAACTTTCATCCTCTGACAAGAGATGACCACTCGTTTGTGCATCATCTAATGCTCTGTTTTTGAGAAGAGACTCCATCACAGTCAGACCCAGTACAAAGAACTGCAGGTATATTTCTCTCAGTTTTTTGCATGTTGATGGGGATACCTCCTTCTGTGTCTTATTTGCACTGTGTACCTTTTGCTGTGTGCAGCAGTTTCAGGCTTTTTGTGACTTTCACAGAACTAAGCTAGAGATAAAATCAAAAGTAGAGTTAAAATTGGCCTCATTTTCCTTTCGGTATGAGCTGTGCACTTAAACCATGACTCATCATGGCTTGCAGTCACACCCAAGCGCACGATGAGCTGACTGGCCAGTCGCTTGAGAACAGGAGGAAATCCAGATAGACACAGCAGATGGGTGAAGATTGGCTCCCTCCTCTTACTGGATCACCGCAGTGACAAACAAGCTAGTAATAACTCCGCTTTCTCAGTTGAGACTCCAACTCGGTAATGAGTCCCAGAAACTGAACAGCTTCTGTTGTGGGGCATTTAATGTGCAGCTCTAAACACAAGCAGGCACTGAATCAATTTTTCCTCTGTTGTGACAACTGGGACAATGTACAACCTCAGAAAAATAAATTCCCTATTCAGAAAGCTGTAACAGTAGAGTTAATATGTCAAAGAGTCAAACTGCCTTCCTGGCAAATCATTGAGTGATCAATACAGAAGTAGTGGGTTATAATAGGAACCTTATGCTGTGAAATTAAAACCCAGCCAAGTATTTGAGTGTATGGTATTCTTTCCTAATTTTGGTAAGCTTTCCAGTCTTAACCAGGTCTTCAAATACATATTCACTTCTGCAATCATCCTGTGTAGCAAAATAAAGCTGGGTGATCATAAAGAACTTATTTAAGCGAAAGAGTAGTTTAATTACGTACTTTTAAAAAATTATGTCATACCATGCTGCAAAAAAGTCATATGTTGTCTCTTCTTTATGCCACTGTCAGACGTCTCCAAAAGCCAATGCAATGTCATTGTTCACTGCTCTGGTCCTGGTATATTCACAACAGCTTTCAGACAGCCTGAGTGTAAAAGTCCTTCAGAAGCTTTCAGCCAAAACATTTTAAAATTAATCCTTCTTCAGGCATTAGATTTAAATGGCAAATATGCTTAGATATACTGGAATGACAATTCATTTCCATATTTTCTTTCAGAGTGCTTGAAATGTTTCTGTCCAATGCCAGAAAACCTAGCCTTTTGAATCATTTGACCAGTGTTTTTGTTGTTCATCTGTCTGCCCTGGTTGCGTCTGACCTCTGTGATGATTGTAATAGAAAAAACATTCAGCTTTTCTTTCCTTTCTTCACTGTGACTCAACATCCTTCTCCTCTCAGGGGTATGACTACAGCTCTTAGGGAATCAGTCCAAAGTTACAGCGTTTCAAGTATTGCAGAGATTTATGGATCTGCATGAGGGTGAGAGAGAAGCCACTTCTTTCCTACTTTCAAGGGTCTTACCCACAAATACCATTAAGAAAACTCAGGGTACCTCCTTCCACGGATATAATGAATGTTCCCTGGGTTTCCATCTGGGACTGGATGGGGAGGGTTTGCATTTTACTAGAGGAACAACAAATGAGTACTCTAGATAGCCCTGACTGTGTAGCACTAACGAGCAGACTCCTCAGAGCAGTTTAGAGTGAAAGCAACAGAAGAGCCCTGAACTAGACACACACGGGAGTAACACATTACCAGCTGTTAGTCCTCCTAAGCTAAGGGTGTGCAGAGGGGCCATCCCAAGCTGCTAATTCAGGAGACTGTCAATAGCCTATAGTATAAATTAAAGAAACAGATGGACTCTTCTTCCCCAAGTACCGCAAGGGTTATTTTCTGAAGAGATGGCTTTCTTTCCCAGCATGACCCTTTCACAGGGGAAAAACACATGGAAATGGTGGGTGCTGCTATGCATTTAGTTTGTGGTCCTGTGGACGCACATCCTCAGCCCCACCAAGCATGAGGTGTTTCACCAGGTCTCCCTCCGTCTTCCCAAAACCTCAGTGCTTCCACAAATCTGCTTGCAGATCTGCATCTGGCTGAAAGCTAAGCTCCTGCTGGTTTCAGGCTTAGTGGTTTTCTGCTGCAGGGAGCTAATTCATCTGAAGCCCACACAGCAGCGATCCCACAGCATTGCTTGAGACTGCAAACACTCATTGAGCCCCAGATGACATATGCTGGCTTTCCCACGTTCACTGAGGTTTCCTCACAGGCTTCAAAAGAGCCACTGTGTGATAATGCCTGGTCTGGACAGTCTGGCTGCAGTAATTTCACCTCACCTCCTGAACATTTCTCGTCTTCTACCAGATCCCTCATTGCTGTCTGACAAAATTACAGCCATTACCAGTTTTATTCCAGGTTTCCAGGAAAGCAAATCCATTTTTCCTGAATAAAACGTTTTCCTTTTGCAAGCTAAGTACCCGGATGGGCCTTTTTAGCTGTCCTGCTGCAATTCTCATTCTTAGGTCTTTTTGCACACCTCCCTCAGCCTGTCTAAGTAGACCTCTTGTTTTCCACAGCTAGCCACATTTAAATCTGTTTTCCACCTTTTTGCCATTGTTTACACATGGTTTATAACATTCTTACTGAATCAAAAAGATTTCCATTCTTTTAAAGAAAAAAAATCCCTTTTCTTTCCCCCCTTGAAATATTACTGTTTAATTTACAGTTGCTGTTTTTAAAATAATCTAAAAAAATTGGTTTTAACTGAGAGGCCAGTTTTCATTTTAAGAAGCTTTGATGAGAATTTGGACCAAATTATCTTTAGATTTAACATAACCACTTTTATAATTGCATTTTAAAAGACGGTTTACTAGAATAGGATTTACTTCTCTTTTTTTAGAACGAGAATTTAAAAATATTTTCCTGTGATTAACAGTATGCTTTCCCAGAATGAGCAAAAGACTTTTGTAAGCAAGAAACTATGATAAATAAGCGTCTGTGTTCCTAAGAATTAGAACAGTACCACACACATACAGCAAAAGACAATATGGAAATAAAGAACATAAAGACTTCAGAACCATTTCAAAATAAGACTCAGATTTTCAGCTTCTACATATTGACCTAGCCCTGAGGTTTCAGTCACTTAGATACACCGCATAACATAGTAGCTCCTCGATAGCTTGATTTACAGTTAGAAAATGTTATCTAAGTGTAGATTAAAAAATAGCTTTTGTGTTTGCAAGTTCACAGGAGGGAGTGGTTGGGTTTTCATTTACTGGAGTGTAAATGGTCTAGTCTTCTATATGATGCCTACAGAAGTCATATTTGACATGGATGTGTGTACAACGGGGTCTTCAGCCTCTGCCCCGGGAAGCCAGGGTGGCAGCTTCCGCCAGGTGACTCCCGACACAGCTCGTGGTGTCAACGAGCACAGGAGTACACCAGAAGCAGGCCACAAGCTCAATTAGTTGTTCCAGAGAGACCAGACCAGTTCCAGTTGGGATCTTTTCCATCTGCCATCACCACATGCATGTCTTGCAGATGTGCAACACAGCTGCTGTACATATGCACGGAAAATCTGTGGCTCCGGGGAAATCCTGGAATTGCTGCACATGCATGAATGTAATTTACTGCTTACGATGCTATGGCCAGTGCTTCCAGGAAAGCATTGGACACACTCCATATATGCAGCGCATTCAACCTGTGTGTGTAAACCTGGTCCGTTTACAATAACAGCATGTCTGTTACACCTGATTGACTGCGGTGATCTGTACGCTCATTTGGCTTACGACTGGAAATGCTGGATTAGTTATGTATGTCTAATCAACCTGGTACAGTGCAGGTGAGGGGCCAAAGAGAGAAACCCTCTTCTGACACTGATGTAAGCGTCCTTAAATAAATATTGGACATTTCAACAGGAAAGAAAGATGTGCCTTTAGCACCTCTTTTTCTCAATGATTCCACAAGACACTTCAACTAGGGGCTTCTGGTCCTAGCATCCTGCAGAAGTATGGGGGCACAGGTTCAATCAATGCACAGTCCTCTGAGAGTTATGCCTCTGGCCTAACCCAGTTATCATCATTCCTGTCACAGACAAAGGCGTGAGACAGGCATCTCCAAAAGGAGTTTCATCACACCTGTCTCAGACACCTGCCATACGAAGGGAAGAATTACCCTGTGGAGATGCTTATCTAGTTCCATTGCCTGCACGGGAGCCTAGATAACCAGCTTAGACTAGACAGCTAAATTTTAGATGGGTAAAGATAGGAGAGGTGAATCTCACCTTCAGTGTTGGGATATGTTGCAATTTACCTCTGGAGAATTTATTCGCCGAGTTTCTATGGTATGAAACCAGCTTCAGCATAGGAAGAGGAGGCAAGGGCAGAAAAGATCACACACAGCATTAAAGATGGCCTAAATATTCCTTATTTTAGGCTGTGGCCTGAAGTCAACGCAACTAACCTCCAGAGATTAGACCACTTTCATCTCTCTGGGCCATTACCCATTCATAGACGAGCAGGAGCTCAGGGAAATCAAGCCACACATTAGTGCTAGCTGAGGCTGGCGCATCTCGTGTGCCAGAAGCAGTACACAACACTAGCAAAGAGACAGCTATAGCTAGGCTTCTTAGGGAAACAGCAGCATTTGATATGGCAGGACTTAAAACCCCATTAAAGTTGTCAATGTATCAGAAAAAAAATTACTGAAAAGGAATTCTTTGTTGTTTTCTTCTATTATTTGTTACCATGCTCACTAATTCTATAAGCATTTATCATCTCAGTTTTTATATTGTTTTATCTTTAAAACATTCATTATTCATCTGCAGGAAGACATACTTCCTTGTTTTTCAGCTTAGCTCCCAGATCTCCTTTTTGCTGGTTTTACTTCTCCTTTTTAGGAAAAAAAATGGACTAACTTTTTCATTTTTCCTCTCTCCAGTTGTATCTAATTTCAGTGAAGAAAGTACTTATTTGGTTCTTCAGTCTGACTATGAGTGAGAAGCAAACTATTACACCATAATTTCATTCCCTATTGTGTGGGAAGTCAGCATTGCGTCATCCCTAGGATCGAGAACAAGAGATGAAGATGACTTCTTGGTGGGTGTGGTCCAAGATTTGGTAGCCAGCCTTCAAGCCAAAATAAGAGCTCCTTTTGTTTTGATTTATTTCTTTTTGTTTTGATTTATTTCTTCTCTTTTCTGTTCCTCTCTCTCCCCCACAAAAATTTTAAGTCTAAGACTGGGGGAAAAAAAACCTCTTTATTTACTGGTAGGTATTTTACATTTTCTCCTTATATTTAAATATTAAGAACATCCTGTATTTCTGCAACTCAATTTTTACCATCTAAAAATTGTCTTAAAGCTGCTTTCTTCACATCTGAGTACTAGCAGATTGGGAATTACCAGTATGTGTAAGACCATGAGAACAAGTCACACAAAACATAAAGAGCAACTGTAGAAACTTAGATTCAGAATACATTAAGAACTGGTAGTACCCAAATCTAACGCAAAAAGGTACTATTTGGATATCATTATTAAATCGCTGTCCTTAAATTTATTTGCTAACAAATTTCTTATTTTGTAACGAAACTCTGGTTCTGCTGGGGAATACATTGACCCACTAATAGCCAAAAATAATTAAATGCTGCCTTATTAAGAAGGTGAAAGGCTGTTATCGAACAGTTGTTGAAGGAAAATCTGTATTCACCTGTGTTAAAACTGAAAGCCTCAGAATTCTGTTCAATACACTCTTATGAACGGCAGAGAACCACACCCTCCCTCCACGATGTGCGATTTTGCTGAATCCTGTCTGAAATTAAAAATACCTCAGATGCTCATTTTGTAGTATAGCTGCATTTAGCAAATTGGGACCAACAATAATTTCTTGCTTTATCAAAATACAAGAGTTCATACAAGAGTCTAAACACAAGAATAACAGCTGTGTTACATACAAAGAGAACTGTCAGAAGGGTTATTTTGATTTATGAAGTACCAGATAGAACTTCTTCCTTCAGCAGAAATACATGTGAACAGATACGTCAGAGAACTCCCAAGGAAAAGGGGGTATTGGAGAGGCAATCCTTCCTCCTAGTGGGGGATTCTTCTCACCTCAAAGGCATCATGCCTCCTCCAGAGAATGTTCACAAGGTCGGAGTGTAAAATGAACAAGCAAAGACCTCAAGTGCACGCATTTTTAAATTAGTAACTGAATATCCAGATTTGCTCTTCATTCAGCAGTTATTTTTGAGTCCTCCATTCCTTGCCTGGTGCTATCCTTTACACCGTTGTTGCTCTTCATACTCTTTTAGCACCTCTTTTGATCCGATACCCTCTTTGCTTCATTAGCTTCCATGTGGCAAGGGTGCAACACCTGTGTCCCGGCTGTTAGCGTGGATGCTCCTGTGGATATATAACCCTGTTTGCTGCAGGCCTTTCACAGAAAGCATTGCTTGAGTAATCTCACATACACCCAACACAGTAGATTGTGTACTTTATTGATGTTGCTTTTACTTATTTTTGTATGATTGTCAGTTACAAAAGATAACTGTTACTCAGCTGTATTAGCCCACAAGAAAGACTCTAAGAATCCAGGCACATGTAAAAGTAACATGAAAGGTGCATCGCTTTGGAAGATGTTACAGTTTATGTGCCAGGCCTACAGCAGGTGTAACAAAAAGACAGACTTTCTATACAAGGTGTAAACATCTATCTTGAATGTTGTCGATGGAGGAAAAGCCAGCTTTGATTTCTCAGACTTTTCCACCTGCACGCACAATTTTTGGAGTAAGTACTATGCATTCTCAGAGGCTGGAGCAACTGGGAGCCCTTGAGTCAGTAATCTGGAACCACTACTTAGGGTATGGTTGCACATCTGCTTTTACAGTGCTTTGGGTTGTCATTTTTATTCTGGGTGCTAATGAAGATGTCTGATGAAAGAAATGGAGACAAAGAAATACTAACAAAATGCATCTTACAAAACTGAGGCTAAAGGACTTCAAAATGATCCAAGGAAAAGTTAAGCCTGCCTGTGAAATGCAGCCATTCCCCATTTAAAACAAAAACAAAACCAAAAACAAATCCCATTCAGAACCCTTTTTTCAGCTAGCAAACAAATAAATAAAGCAGCAGGGATTTCCTGTCTGTTATCAGTTTTAACCTGGTATAATGACTTTTCAAGAACGCTATTGAAAAGTTCCTTTCTAATTTGTTGTGAAAATGAAACTGCTTGGTTCACTGGGCGGGGGTGGCATCAGTTCTAGATCCTTCAGACTTCCCACCTGTGTCATTTCTAACTGGCTTGCCACTGAAAGTAAATAAAAAAATAATTTCATTAGCGTTACCACTGCAATGGTAGTAACTCTGTAGACAAGAGTAGGAACACAGGCAGGAGTTAGGTAATACATAAAAGTATGTTTCTAAGAATGACGCTCCATGCTTTTCAAACATAAGCATTTATACCCATGGTTTCATCTGTTTCTGAATGATGCAAGGTCAGTCATTATACCCAGACATGAGGGGAACTCCCTCCCCTTTTATACACACCTATCATTACTAAATATTACCAGAAATATCTTTGCTCATATCTTCCCCAGAAATTCTCAGGAAGGCTAAAATTAAGTTTAGAATGTTTACTCTAAAACAGCTCGAGAAAGTTACGTGACACTTAAATACAGTGCTTTAATTTGTTTTCTGAGGCATAATGCAATCTTATAATTCAAATGTTAACAAAATGGATAAACTTTGTTAAAATTTCATGACAATGTAATTCCCACTGGTATTCTCGGCAGTGCCTCTTTTGCCATCATGAATGTTTTATTCAGGATACGCAGCTTCTGGAAGGAGGTTGCCTTCAGTGGTGCCCTTGAATAAACAGGTAAATGGAGCTTACCCCCCTCTGATCTGGCCAACAGAGAATTTTTTTCCCTTCTAATATATAAAATGGGAATTTTTTTCCATCTTTCAGTTTCTCTTTGCATTGCCTTCAAGATGATACTGGGGATAACAAGCTGCCCTCTGGCTATTTTTAGCAGAAGGAAAGACCTTACTGCTACTCTAAGTTGCTTTGGAGGAGATGAATATCAACCAGAGCCTAGAAGTACAGAAAATTCTCTGGTCCAGGACAGGGTAACACACAGCAGCAGTTTCTAAGACATCCTCTTAGCTATCTGAATTTGTACATGTAGATAGCATCACACAAAAAAACTTGTCGGGAGCTGAAAACGGTACACATAGTGCTGGACATCCTAGTTTGCCTTTCAATAGGGACACTATCTCATCAGTAACACCACACCATTTTCAGTCCTAGCACTGCTGTGCCTGTTGCTAGCTGAAGGCTATCTCTTCACCACAGCTTGCTCTGCAGTTTTTTGCCTTACTTGACATCTTATCTCCTCTCCCATAGCACAGCGCAGAGCTCGATAGCTGGTTGACAAATCGGTCCCAGACAAGGTCTGTCAGCAAGAGACTTCCAGCAAATCACCCTCACGTCAACACGGCTTGAGCTTCCATAAAGCATTTTAGCCCACACGACATCAGCTTAACAAGTCAGTGAGTTATACCTGCAAAAACTCCCTCAGGGTGGTGCCTTTACAAAACGTTAGTTTTAACGTTTCCTGACACAAAAGCGTCACAAAGCACGTTACTGGTCAAGCCTGTTAACCGGATGGCTCTTCCCAGCACAGGCCTCGCACCGCGTTTCTAAAAGTGTACGAGTTTTATGCTAGTAAAACACAAGAAGCCCGTCCCGTCCCGTCAGGTCTCCCCTCAGAAGACAGAGGAGGCGATGACAGCCGGGCTGCGGAGCATCTACGGCTTCCCGCCCGCGAAGCCCGCTCCCCTCAGAGCGGCGGCGAAGGGCCCGCCCAGCGCCCGAGTCAGCCCCTGCGCCCACCACGCCTTCGCGAGCCCCCCCTGCGGGCGGGGCAGGCTGCCGGCGGTGCCGGAGGCGGGCGGTGGGGCCCGGCGCTGCCCCGCGGAGCTCCTGCCGGCGGGGGGGGGTGGCGACGGGGGCAGGTGGCAGCGCGCATGCGCGCTGAGCAGTCGGTGTGGGCGGCTGCGCGTCGGCGGGGTGCGCCGCGTCCAATCGGCGGGCGGGGTGTGTGCGCGCGGGGAGGGGGGGGGGGGGGTTGGCGGGGGGGTGTAATGTTGTTGGGAGTCACCTGACCGCTCGCGCCGCAGTCGGGCCGCAGCCTGTGCCGGGAGCAGCCGAACCCGGGGAAGCGGGAGGAGGAAGGGGGCGAGGCGGCGGCGCTGCCTTCCCCCCCGGCCGACCGGCCCGCCCGCCTGTGGAGGAGCGGCGGCAGGCACTGAGGTGAGGTGAGCCGAGCCGAACCGGGCGCCGTCGGGAGCGGGCGCGTGGTTCGTCGGTTGCCCGTTGAGTTGCTGTGGGGCGAGGGCAGCGCTATTCGGGCGGTGGGGGGGGGTTGGGGGGAGAGGCCGAGGTGCGTTCCCGGGGCGGTGTTAGTCAGCCTCCCCCCCCACCCCCGCGTTTCCCTGCGCGGTGGACCGTCCCGCTGCGGCGGGGGCGGGCGCTGCCGGACCCCCGGGGAGGGCTGTGAGGGCGGCGGGGTCCGGCGCGGGGGGGCCCCGTCAGCGCCCGGAGGCACGGTACAGTTCCCCCTCCCCCGGTGCTGTGCCTCAGGTATTCCCCCGGCCGCCTCCCCCGAGGCCTGGGCCCAGCGCCGCCGCGGGGCCGGGCAGTCGGTCCTTAGCGTGTCGTTCCCTATTTCCGCGGGCGCCCGTGAGCGAGCCCCGGTGGCACAGGCGTGACTCTCCCACGCCGCGATCCCTGGCCCTGCGTGAAAGGGACAGCTCAGCCGCGCTGGAAATGCGGCGGTAGCCCTGCTTCGCCCGGGTGGAACGTGCGACTGGTGCGTTTGGTGCTTGTCACCCTCTGTGGGAGCTGGGGAAGAGTTATTTTAGACCGTAAACAACGAGATCCGAATCCTGGCAGTCTTGTTATGTACAGTGAGATACTTGGCATGCTTTGGGGCGTGCTGAAAGTGTAGTAATTGTGAAAGAACTGTCACCTGCTTTTCTGTCAAATTATATTTACGTTCTCCATTTTAGTACGGCAATATAACAGTAATCCCAAATTCATGTATAACTGGGTCCTCTAAATGTTTATTGAAATAAAAAAGGAAAAAGCCAACGTTCTGGCAGCAAAGGTAAAGTGAAGATAACACGTCTGTCAAAAGTTACTGCACAATGAAACTGTGTATGCAGTTAATTTGAGGTGCTTCAGGAAGGTGCTTTCACTGTGTGAAAACCGTATTTGACTGCAGTAATGCAATAATTACAATCCAGAAAGAATGTAAATTAAGGTTACACGGTGCTCTGAATACTCTAGTAGTAGAGTTAGTTCTTTAATCTCAAATGTTATGCCACACTGAAGAGAAAAAGAAAGAGTATATTCCTGTCAAACATGGTAAGTCCAAATTAATGCAACTAAGAGATTCCAAATTTTATTTTGTGGTTTAGGAGCTTAACTTTAAAGGTGATTTAAGTGACATAATTACTCTTGGATGCCCTAACATGTGTGAGTAAATCTGTGTGTATGTTAGCAAGTAGTGAGGCCCAGAAGTGGCAGATTTGTAGAGAAACAGTTGTTGTTGAAAATGGAATACCCACGCTGTATGCTTTTCAGAAGGCATTCCTTTGAGCTAACTACTGAATCCCTTAGGATTTTGACTTGAGATGCCCTTTCAGAGTACACTTTCCAGTTTAATTTAGTCTAAAAAAACCCCTACTCTTATTGTCCACGTCCATCTTGTGAAGTGAATGAGAGGACAGTAAGTGGGATATTTGGGAAGTTTGGTTGACTAGCATACTCCTGATTCTAACCAAAATGCTAAAGTGGAAGTTTAACTTCCACGTACTGTATTTTTGAGTGCAGTCAAAAATGTGGAAGATCTTGGTGTGCTAAGTATGTTTGCTTTTTTATAGGTTCTAAAATCCTTATGCTAGGTATATTTTGAGCAGTAATATTTTAATGTCAATAAAAGAATTGTCTCGTATTGAAAAAGCATACTCTTTACCTTATCATTTGAATCAGGTGGCACTCTTACTGGGCATAGAATAGAGATGGCTCTCTACATGACTTCTCTAAGTCCCAGATAACTTTGTCGTATTTAGGGAAACAGCTCAAAAAGTGTCCTTGTCATGTCGTTCCAACAACAGCCCCCTCCTGGCCCCCTTACCACTTCTATAAGATGAGGTGTTCATGTAGATTCTTCATAGGTTTCCTTTTTATCATAGAGATGTGTTTCTCCTTGCACTGGGCATGCTGGTGTGAGTGGGGAGGAGCGGTAGGTCCATCAAAGGATTCATGTTTGTGTCTGAGTGCTGGCATTTTAGGTGTCCCTTAGAATTCAAACATGGGAGGTTTTAGGGGTAGAAAAAAACCTTTGTGGTATTTATAGCCTAAGCCCTGTTTGTATGCAATCCTTAGTTAAACCATAGGTAACATGTTAGTTGATGCAAATGTGGCTAGGAACAAAACCTTAAGCGAGCAAAAAATAACTGCTGAAACAACCATTAAGTTGTATGAATTCAGCCTAGTATGACCACAGTGGGGATAATGTATGAGGACCCACCTGCAGCTTTCCCTGCCCCCCACCTCCACTTGAGAGGTTAGCGGTGTGCAGAGGAAAAAACAAAATAGAAAGGCTCACTTTGCTGTGACAAATCATAGGCTGTATTGCAAAAGTAGTTCCATCTCCAACAGCATGCTGTATTTTTCAGTTAAGGCCTTTTTGAGGCTGGAGGGAAGTTTTGTTCTTGTTAAGTCATACAAAGGGAAGCCTTAGTATTTTGTAAAAATGTGAGTTAGCAGGTCAGAGTAAGGCTCAACGGACTGGTCATTTACTGAAAAAATTGGCAAAATTGACTGCAGGATCATTGGTGAAATACAAATAAATTGAGTTTAATCATCAGGTGTACATTGGAGAGTAGAAGGCTATCTAGGGTATCAGTTAGTCAAAATGCCTTTAAATGAGTGCCTACATCCTAAAGAATATTCAGTTAGGCTTTAGAATCATGTTGTGATAATTTGTTTGTGAATTACTCTAATTTAAACTGTCAAGATAATGTATGTAGGTGGTTGGTTGGATTCAGTTCTTGGCCCATTGACTAATACTTTGATAATAGAGAGCTTTTGCTATCCCTGTTTTTACTTCTTTTAACATCAGTATTTTCAATGGTACCATCTCAAAAATACTTACGGCCTTACTAGCTGAGATGTAAATACCTTTTAACATCCTATGTCAGATAGGAAATGGTCTACAGTTTCCTGATAGGATAACTGAAACACAGCTTTGTGTGATTTGATGGAGGTCTTGGTAGAATTATAATTTGAAGTCTGGTCTTCTGCATCTTTTTTTTTTTTCCCTTATTATAGAAATATTGCCAATTCTGATGAACCTATGCTTTTATGTTTTCGTAGAAATGTTTCTGAAGTTCTTTCTGGTTTATGTCTAAAATATTTGTAGAATTTTCTGTTTCACATGCTGTGAAGAGCAGTTGTGGAAACAAATCAGAGTTAAAAAGCTAATACCAGAAACAAGATTATGAAGATAACTTCTAAAATGTGTTTTCTTGGACTTGCCGTATGGTTGCTTCTCAGCTCTTTCAGGTTCTTGCGTCCTTCTAACTTAGGAGTAAGATGCTTTAGAACCACAGATGGTTAATTTAGTATTCATTATAAATATTTTGACATACATACTTGTGAATGGATTCTGACAGTCATTAAAACAAAATAATTTACGTGGTTTGTTTAACTGCGGCAAGGAGTAGAATGTGTAGCTATAAATGCAAAGATATTTGTCCTTTACTTAAAGGCAAGAGTTGACAGTAGATGGTAGTTCTGCATGCTTTATGCTATACCGGTTTACCCCTATCCTAAGTGAATATTTTATTATCAAAACTAGTTCTTATTCAAAAAAATTCCACAATTTCAACTAATACTTTTTGGGATGTCATGTTCCTGGAGATTTCTGTTGTTGGGTGTTGTGGGTTTTTTCTTTTCTTCAGATCTGGGCATTGTTGTTATCTTCCCAGAGTTAACTCTGAATACCAGCAGAATTGAAGGATTACAAGTGGTGAGATTTTGCTGCAAAGGAGCCTCTGAAATCCCTTCAGTCCTATGTCTTTTTTTAGCACTGAAACAAACCAAATCCCATTATATGATTTTTATCCCTGATCCAAAAAATACAAACAATTAGTCTTGTGTAAAATAATGTTAAACTGCAAAGTAGTAGATTTTTTTCAGGCTATGGGCTGCTTTATTTTATGTTCTGAGGGAAACTATTCAAACCTCTGCTCTGTGGAAAATTTCTATGATTACACAGTATCAATCCTCCCCTAGCCCCCTGAGTTCTCATATAGCTTGCAAATATTGAAAAAGTTGATATCCAAGCTTAAAATCTGGAAAACAAATTAAGACTCTGAGCGCAGACTTAAAACTTGCCAGACTTCCCGTGATTCTTTTTAATTCTCGCTTGTGACTTGACAAGAGTCCAAATGCTGTGGTAAGAATTATGTTGCAGAAATACAACCTAATAATTTTTTTAAAGTTCATTTATGTAATTAAGCTGTGAACAATATCATCCAGGTGTTCAGACTAATAAATAATACAATTTAGAGTTTTAATTATGAATGTGCTAATCATCTGAAGATGAGACCTACTTTTTTAGAGAAGGCATTGTTCTTATGAAGCAAAGCCTTTTTGCCTTTTTTAAACCAATTTTGTCTTTGAAAGTCTTTTTGAACTAAAGACGGAGAAGCAATAAACACGAACACTAAAATGCTTGTTCATTCCTTGTCAGCATAACGTGAATCAGCACTAGTAACCGCTGTAGGCATTCATCTGTAACATAACTTTATTTCCTTAAAAGGAGAGGTAGCTGGGGGCAAGGACACAGATATAAAACTTCAGAAAAAAGCCTTTGCAGTGTGTTTTGAATAAATTGTCTCTTATCCAAACTGTCTGGCTCTAGCAGTAGTAATTGATAGTTGTCCCCTTGTACTTAACCTGTCTTCCACAGATGTATTTTTTTAATAGGATAAAGTAAATATAAATGTCCACTCTAAGGGAACTGAGGGAGATAAGTGACCTGCTGGAAGTTACTCAGCAGATCAGCATAGGAGTTAGGAATAGCACCCAGAGTTTGTTTTTTGTTTTTTTTTTTTCCAAGCTATTTATTTGGGTCTACAATGCTTATTTTCCAGCTGTTCAGGAGTTGAAAGTGCTCTAGGAGTACAGATATGTTACAGGCATGGTTGTAGCTGAGCAGACCTTTGTCTGCTGGGTGATAAATTAATCTTGCTAGTTTTATCGTGATGGTGATCACAACTGAAATTGCATCTGGATGTCCAGGTTCAACGAGCTCAGAGGGCAGTGACAGCAAAGGTTCTGCAGCTGCTGAAGGGAGGCTTCACTCTGTGCTTTCTCTGATTTCAAGAACTTTACCTGTGTACAAGTGAGAGTTACTGTGATTACTATAGAGTATTGATATGTGGTCTTAGCAGATGGTTGTTCACTAAGAAAGTAAAGACTAAGGGCATTGTTTACTTTTTTACTAAATTAGGTAAATTTCGCACTGGATCATTTACAGAAAACTTATAGTAGGTGAAGGTTAGAACATCCCACTTCCCCCCAATGTGTACACTGAGCTGATTGAGATGGTAGAGCCACTTAATTGATATGAGTCTAGGAATAAAACTTTAGCTGCTCTTCTTAGGAATATCTGAAATGGATGTATTGACTGATGGAAAATAAGTAAGAGGCTGTTGCTCTTCAAAAGAAAGCACTGACTTGATAACTCCCATGGCTCAGGTATTTTTGCTTGGCTCCTG
This sequence comes from Phalacrocorax aristotelis, assembly GCF_949628215.1. Taxonomy (NCBI): domain Eukaryota; kingdom Metazoa; phylum Chordata; class Aves; order Suliformes; family Phalacrocoracidae; genus Phalacrocorax; species Phalacrocorax aristotelis. Next base: position 104,355,869 of record NC_134276.1, on the reverse strand, counting down.
CTGATACCATTGTGATTGTAGAGCTTAAGGGAGAAGAACCACAGATCAATTTGTGCTGGTTTATTGCCCCACTTGCTAGTAAGTGTATTAGAGTTAATGGTAATAAAGTACATGTGTTCTATTTGACAGTGAATGTTTAGCATCCAAATTTAGTGATTGCCTGTGAGACTCGATTGAATCCAAATGCCAGTGGGTACCTGTTGTATCTTGGTGACCATTAGATATTGGATTTTCCTTTCCATGTCCTTAGGTTTACTGCCAAGAGTTTATACTCTAAGTTTGGCAAATCAGCTATATCTTTCCTGAAAGTGCAAGCTGCCTAAGTAGTAAAGGCATGACCGTTATTGATCTACACAGATTCCTGTGCTCTGATTTAGCGTTTTTAGGACACCTGAAACATTAAAACTCAATGTTCAAAAAGTATTTTGGTGAACACAGGTGTATCATAATATAAGTAGAAGCAGAAATGACAGTGTTTTGCACTCTCAAACCTGTATCTCAGTTTTAAGGGCCATTTTAGTATTCTTTGGCTGTCTGCCTTAGAGTCTCAGAGCCTGTGGAGCTCATTTCTGTGACTCATTCATTCTTTCTAGTTGTGAATTTTCTTCTAATGCCACTGGCGGATCTTTCCAGCATCAGCTGGTCTGATGTTCAAAACACTCTATTTAGCTGCAAAGCATACCCCTTTGTGTGTTGAAGTATCACCCTTTTCGGTTTTCGTGGTGTTTGAGTATATAAACTAAAGGACACTGAATTTATCTCTGTGTTAGCTGTCTTATTGTTGTTCTAAGTTGTTCTGTTGTAAGGTTCCTGGCAGCTGTCATAGGCAGGCAGAGACACTTCCAGCTGTTATTTTTGTTGTCTTTGTTCAGAAAGAATGATGCAAGTATACAATAAACCAGCTATAAGCATATAGAAGTGGTGTTACCTGCTGATTTTTCTAAGTTACTGAAAGGCTTAGTTGTACACAAGATAGCATTTTGGTTTTTTTCTAATTTTGATGCAAAATACTCTGTTTAAATCTTCATTTAAAGTCTAAAGAAGTTCTTACTATTTAATTCACTGCAATTAGTAATAGTGTGGTTTGTTTATTTAGTCAGTTTGGTTGATTTTTATGATCCTGTATGTCTGGCATTCATTATTAATAAAATATTTTGGACAGAGCATTTGTGTTAGAAATTCTCTACAGAAAAGCTGCAGTTCTTTGGTAGTTGTCCAGTGGGCATCTGGATAAGTGGCGATGATTTGGGATAATTGCTGCTGATGTTAATATTTACGGTGAGCTGATGGGTGGTACTGTTGCTTTATTGTTCTAAGGTTTTGAATGTTGTCTTCTACCTCTTATTGCTATTGCTTCTGATTAGCCTTATAACTTCCCCTTTATGGGATTTCTGTTTATCGGCTTTTTGCAACCACAAAGGACTTAATCATTATGGCAAATTGTGAAGTTTGGGCTCACGAACAGGAAAAAAGGCAAATGCTCATGTTGAGTGTTCTGTGTCAGTGTACATACACTGTGTTTTGCTGTCCTTTGCATAATGGGGAAAATTACTCCTCAGCATTAGATACTTGAGAAAGTGGTACTGTGTCAAATCCTGACTTCTAGGAGTGGTTTGCTAGGAAGACCTATTGTAAGAGGCATTTACTGGTTTTATTATTAATAATATATGCATATATATTATATGAAATTTACATATTATTTATATGATAGAGTCATTCTATATTTACATATATTATTCATAAGTGTACATCTTTTTTTTTTGAAATGCAATACAAAACTTTCCAGGGCTGTGTAGTTGTCTGAATTTTCAGAGACATACTTAAACATCAAGCAGTTATTTTGCCCTGTCATAAAAGTATGGAGGTAAGCTGGTTTCTCTGCCTGCTTTTGTCAGCTTCAGTGACAACTTGATGCTTCAAAGCTTCCTTCACCTCTTGCATAAAGCTTTTCTTGTTGACAACAGGATATTCACTGCAGACTTGTGTTGTTGAGGTGGTGGTGCTAAGTGTAAAAGTTAATGCTACCTTGTGCAAAACTTACATGCATGTGGATGAGATACATCACACTGTTATGAGTTTTATCCTGGTAATAGGTACTGACTCTTATGCTATCTATTCTAAGGTAATACTATCTATTATTATTTTCCTTCTGTAACTAAACAACAATATTTCCTTGTAGCTTTACCTGATCTCAGCCATAATGACTATCATCTTTGGAATATATACTTTAAGTATCAAATGAGGAGACTTTATGGTTTACCTAAAGACCTGCACTGAGAGACTCTTTAAAGCAGAGATTGTGGGGAAGGAAGTAGAGGATCATTTAACTAACTTATTTTATTCTGTAGTCAGCTAGGAGTTAAAGTGCAGTAATTGCTACCGATTGAAAGCAATCATATGAGCAAACCTGCAGTCTAATTTTAAGTGTCTTACACTTACTATACTTTGCAATTACCTCCATGATGTTAATATAAGCTAATGAATAACTTCAAATGCACGAGAAAAATGAGTCTTGGATGAGATCTGTATTTGCCAATGAGTCTTGATAGGCATCTTGCTGTGATCTCTACACTGTGTACTTAAACAAATGCATATTCCTTTTTTAAATATTGTTGCAGTGCTAGTTTTCGTTAGAATAATAAGTATTTTATGTCTATGAAAATAAATATATATCTCTCTAGTCAATTTAAAGTAGAGATGTCTAAATTTACTGATGATATGGTAATTTTACAGGTACCGGTTAGGCATAGTTTTCCTATTGAATCGTATGCTAGTTAGGAGAAAAAAAAAAATTGGAGTTACTTCACTTTGATAAAGCAGAATAAAGTTTTATAGCCAGTATTTAAGAGAAAATATTTTTGCCTTTAGGCAAAACATTTTTTTATCTCAAAATCACTGGCCAATAAAGAACGGAAACTGCATAGTAGTGTGCTTTGTTGTGTTTAAAGCAGAACTTGACTCATTCAGCTGCAAGTGTTCCTTTATGTAGTTTTTACACCAGCGTGTGTGTTTATATACCTTTCCTCCTCCCTGCCCCCCGCCCCAAGACTATGAGGTTATTAGGTGTGCAGAATTTCAGGTGAGAAGTATTTGAGGAATGCTGTTGTACTGACAATGCTAGTTTTCTTCTGCTGAGGATTTGTAGTTAGTGAGTTTTCATGTTGTTGTTTCTTTAGTCCTTTCAACCTGCATTATAAGGACTGTTTTAAGGAGAGTCCAAAAAGGTCTTCCAAAACTTACTTTTGCTGGTAACTGCTGTACCAAATATCTTAAAAGAATTTCTTGCATGTTTTCGTTTCTTAGTGACTTTTGCAGTCACATGGTTGTTCCTTGACACTGACTTCATGAATGCTTATTTAAATATACAGTCATCTGCTGTCTTTTGGAATTCTAAGTTACCTGTGACTGCTTTTAGTTTTCCTTACTTAAGTGTTAATTTCAAAATAAGAACAGGAGTTTTAGTCTGGTTTCCGAGGACATAACTTGTGTTATCATTGTTTGTAGTATGTATTTTCCTTCTTTTTAGTAACTTGTTGCTGCTTTTATTTGAATTGTCTGAGAGGGGAAAAAAATCTGATAGCTAATATTTGTGGAAAATTAAATTATGTAGAATGGACACCTGCACTGGGCGAGGAAAGCTTAGAAAGCTCTGTGTTTGTTGGACAGTTACAATATGAGTTTGTAAGTTTTAGAGCTTTTTTAAAAAAGGCACCATTGAATTGTTTTCTCCACATATTTTCCCCTCTTTATCCATCCCTTAAAAAAATGAATTTTAAGAATTTCTGAGCGCTCCAGGAGAATAGTTAAAGTAGAGGAAAAAATAAGCGATTTACAGAAAGGATGTTTGTTTTTCTCATTGGTACAACAGTAAGTCTTGTTGCTGTGGATATGTATATAACAAATCTACTTATCGACAAGTGTGGGTTTTTTTGTACTCACATGCTGCTGTGGAAAATCTAGTTGGCTGTCATGACAAATACTATCATAAATGTGCTGCTTTGCCTTTGTTACACAACTGGAAAACAGAATTAAGACATTCACAAGTTTGACCTCTGTTAGTACTTCTCTAAAGTGTAATATCTTTTTACAGGGGTTACATTTTCCCTTTCCTGTCTGATGCTTTTTGCTTTCACCAGCATTTTCAGTCTTCTGTTTCTTTTCCTTTTGATTTCTCTCTTTATCATGTGAGGTAGCAGTTAGATTTTACAAAGACTGAGAGAAATTTAGTCTTTGAGTGTGTTGTGTGTGGTGGTTTGTTGTTTGTTCGTATTTTTGTAAAGGTTCTTTTAAACTTTGAAATGTGTAATGAAATGCTGCATTTTATATTTTGGATACCTCAAAAAAACTTGCATCATGTTTAAAAATAGTGGGGACATAACTTGGCTGATGAAATGGTCATGTTAGGAAGTACAACATTCTGTTGGAGTAAAGTGTTAAATTGAGTTATGCTTAAATTGAATATTTATTTTCACTTCCCAGGAAACAGAAGGTAGGTTTCAACACTGGCGCACTAATTTGTTTTGGGTTTTTTTGGTAGCAACAACATTGGAAGCTCACTATGAGTGCTTCAGGTGGGCTGCATGCTGTTTTGAAAGCATGTTGTGTGCCTTGGGGAGTTTGAGTGAAAAGGAGGGTGACTGTCCTCTGCGCACATGGGCGCAGACACTCACACACTACTGTTCCTTTTATCCTCCCATGCTGTGAAAGTCTGATGAGCTGAATTGGATATTGACATTGATTATTTTATGAGGGGAGACCCAAGAGCAGCATATATGGTACGTGGGTTGCCTGAGGGTTGGGAGAACTTGGGACTTCAAAAGAAGAAAGAAGAAAGAACCTTTAAAGGCCTGTCTGTAACTATAGTTTCCCTCATGAGTTCTGACTAGGTGTTCACCCCAAAGTATGTCCTTATGTTTAATACTTCCCTGTGCTCCCCACCACCCTGGATTTAGTCTTCCATTTTGTCCTCTGTTCCTTTTTGATGACTTCTTTTTTTTTTAGAGCTTCTGGTAACAAATACGGAGTCATACTTTGTTAAACTGTGTAATATTTGAGGAATATAGTAAGTTAAAGATATAGAGTAAACAAATTAGGAAAACATTATTTATATTGCACTGCTTCTCATAAGCTATTATAGGAATAGAATTTAATGAATAACTTTCACAGGGAATTATTTCATAGTACTTAATTTCCAATCAGTTTAAATGGGTATTTCCAATAATCTACAAAAACAAACCTCTGTAGTCTTGTCATTAGGTATATGAAAACCTGTTTTTTCGCTTTCAAAGATAAGGCCTTCAGGGTTAACAGCACATGGTATAGCTATTGCTTAGTGGAAGAACTCTGATTTGTGTTACTTTTTTTTTTCCCCTCAGAACTGTTATTTTCACAAAACAAAATCTTGGATATTTAAGCAAATGCCCCAAAACAGACTTACTTTGTCTCTGCCAAGTTATGATCGGTACGTTTTGTTGGTAAAGTTGACTGTGAGCCTACTGTCTTCCATGAGGGAGCGGGAAGAGCAGATAATGCTGATGCTTTGCACTTTAGTGGAGTCCAGGCTGGTACTGTGCTCCTACTGCCACTGGAGATGTGGATCTTTTTCTTCTCTCTTTCTGTTCAAAAGATCACTAAGAATGCCTGTATGCCATGAAAACAACTTGTGTAGTGAGTAACCACTCGTATAGCTCGCAGGGTGGCTGGTTTTTTCCACACTGGATTTAAAAATGGCCATGTCCTCCTCCCTCCCCGTGTTGTGAAAGTTTCCCATATTTGAAAACTGAAGATTTGCATTGGCTACAGTTTTATTGTTGTTGGGAGCTGGCATATCATAACAACCTCTGTTGAGCAATGTAATGATTGGGTAGTCCTGTGTCAGCTGAAGTGATTCTCAGCAGCTGTGTTCAGTTACAGTAACTCTTGGGTAGAATAGGCCAGTGTAATCTAAATGCTCAGTTTGTTAAGGTAACACTTTTCCTAGTAATATTGTATTTTGCTTGCAGGACAGTTCCAAATCTGGTTAGGTGGTTTATTCATCAAGCTTTAGGTGCAAGGATGCTTCTTACTGGGGGTGTGTGGGGGATTTTAACTGGAAGAAAGGCTCAATTCAAGGAAGATAGGAATTTAGAAATACGTTGTAAAGATCAGACTTGAGAATTGCATTCTGTAGGAGGGCTGACTTCTTCCTAGCCCTTTTTTTTTTTTTTTTTTGAACACTAGGAGTTGAGGAATAGCTTCAGGTCAGTTATTTAAAACCCTGAAATAAACTTATATATACCATATAAATTTTACTGGTGTTTATTGTACAATATATACGGTTATTTCAGAGCTTTCATGCTCTGTCACAAAAGGAATTCCATTGCCAGGTGATCTGAATCATAGTGATTGATTAAGACAGCAAACTTAACAAGCATGACAATTCAAATAATGATGGGCAGGAGAGGGGGAAAAAAAGGGCTGTATTAGAGATTTAGGGCAGGTGGAAAATAGGAGAACTAATCTGCTTTAAAAACAAAACACCAACCTACTAGACAGAAAATGAGTGTTTTACCAATGCCTGATTGGTTTAGCAGGCAAACTACTTTTGAAGGAAGACAGAACACAAATCTTTTAGTCTGTACTGGGTGAGTCAGTAAACAGAAGTAGCTTACATAGTATTCTGGTGAGTTTTGGCTTAATGTATCTGTTTCTCATGTTTTTTTACATTTTTGTACTGTTGGAGTCTGAATATACTGATAACTAAAAATGAAAGCTTAAATAATTGTTTGTTATGGTAAAGTTATGACTCTTAATTGCTTGCTGAGGAAAAATCTGTTATTTGTCACTGAAGTCACATGAGAAATTGTTCCCTTTTTTGGTTTATGAAACTACTAAAACAGTATTTTAAAATGTACTTATTAAGGTTTGGGTACTTCAGATGCTCATAAGTATCTATGTATTAACATGTATGAAAATATTGAGTATTAATCTTAGTCTTAAAAAGAATTAGAGCAGGCAACACATGTTTAACAGTTTATTATGTTTTGGTATCAGTAGGATACCAGCAGGATGTTGGATATGACTTTCACGTGTACAACTTTTTTCTTCCTTCAGATCTGAAGAATAGAAGCATGCTTTCCACTGAGACTTACACTACCATTTGTGATACAGAATGTCTCTAAGTGAGAAGAATAGTGTGGTTTTTGCATATGAATCTTCAGTACACAGTACCAATGTACTTCTCAGTCTTGATGATCAGAGAAAGCAAGATATTCTTTGTGATGTTACTATTTTAGTGGAAGATCAGCGATTTCGGGCTCACAAAGCTGTGCTTGCAGCTTGCAGCAGTTATTTCCTTTCAAGAATTGTGGGCCAGGTGGATGCTGATCTTATCATCACTTTACCGGAAGAGGTGAGTGTCACTCCCTTCTGTATTTTACCTGCCAGTGCTTCTAATCTGTTTTGTGCAATTCTGTTTTACAGTAGGCTGATGTTTAACTGAGAAGTTAAAGTTAGAGAGTTAAGACCTGAAGGGAAGAAATTTCTGAGTTGTTGTAAAGCTGCCATTGGTTGGGCTAAAGGCTAGACAGATGAGCGTGTATCACAGACTGAAGATAAGTGAATGCGGTCTTGGGAAATGTATAGAGGAGATCTTTTCAGTTAAGGATTTATTGCTTTTACAGTTGTGCACCTGATTCAAAGCATGTAATGGGCTTTAAATGGTAAAAAAGTATTGCAGAACTTGTTCTCCTATATGAAAAGAGAATACTTTTGGAGTAATAAATAAATTAAAGCTTAAAATGGTATTACCATTAAATCAATGTCATTAAGATTTGGTTTTGTATGTTTGAGTAATACAACTGTGCTTATTCCTTGCTTGCTGCTTACTGTTACTAACAATTCTCTTCTACTCAGTTCCCCATCCTTCTTACAAACTGATCATTAGCAGCTTGCTTTTTTTTTACTGTGTTTTATTACTTTTAAGACTAAGAACATATTGCAATTGCTTGCTTGCTTTTTTTACCCCTAATATACATATTCTTAAATTGGATTGAATTTTGAGGCTTTTGGCGGGAGTGAGCCAGAACTTGACATCTGCAGGAACAAAAAATTTATTATTACATATCTTGAGCATCCAAGACATGTAAAGATTCCAGTTGGTAGTTAAGAGGCATAAAGCAAGCAAGTGACTGGATTTTTACATGAAATGCTGTGCTTGTAGATGAAAAGTGCTCTGATTACTGCTACCACTGGGCACATTCTGAAGAGTTGGTTGTTAAATGATCAATGGCTTCCTGGAAGTTAGTTCTTGGTAATCAGCTTTGGGGGTGGGATAATAACATGCAAATTGTTGGCAACTCAACTGAAATCATTGAAGTTGGAGGAAAGTTGCATATCAATGAATATTTGTAATAACATTGGAGATTACATTAGAAACTTGTTCATGGTCAAGACTGAGTTGAGTGTTAATGCAGAGATGATGTATTCAGAAATTCTGTGCTTCAGTAAAGTAGCTACCTTGCTGGCTTTGTAACATACTGAGATAGGCAGAAGGATTCTCTCCTACCACAATCTTTCACATTTTATAGAAAACAGAAAACTAAAAAGGATCAAGTGGTCTCTTTAAAGAGCTTCAGTGATCTTTGCTGTTATCTGTTGATCAATGAATTTGTTACAAAATTATGTTACCGCATAATACTATATTTCACTTTTACTTAACCTACTTGCTGTGTGTCTCTGTTCATTTCTTCTTATACTTTTTTTCCTAGTGGCTTAATATGTTGAAAGCCTGAATGTCTCTCAGATTAAAAGTAATGATGGGAAGGGAAGTAGGATGCTGGAAGGCACAAAGCCATGATTTGGAGTAAAAGAGGGAAATTAGTGGCATGTGAAACTTCTGATGTTGAAGAGAATTTTACTTTGGGATAATGGAAAAAAATAGCATCTGGAAGAATAAGACATGTATATCAAAATTGGAGAGGGGAAAAATAGTCTCTGGTGCTAAGCAGTAGTGCTCCAGTGAACCCATGAAATAAACCTGAGTTAGAAGGGACCAGAGTTTATAAAGAAAATGGAGGAACATGATAATCCTGGTATTTACTACAGTGTAGGCTTAAGAGGGCTCTTAATGTAATTTGGTATTACTGATGTAAGAACTGAATCAGGTGAAGCAACAAACAAAAATACAAACAGTGAATCTCATCTTTTAATCATTTGATCTGATCACTGATAAAAGCATTTTAAGACTCAGCAACTTGAGCTTCTCTTCTGGAAACTGCTAAATATTTTGAAGTAAATCAGTTTATGAAGCTGCATATTTAAGAGAAAGGCAAACACTGATCACATGGTTTGACATGCTTTTTTAAATTTTTTTAACCTTTTTAACTGTCCAAAGTATTTGAAGTTTAAAATGAAAGATAGCAGTCCACAATAATGTACCAAAATATTATTGGAATTAAAGTACTTTATATATATAAATATTGTAAACAATAATTACTGTAGTCTTGGTGTCCATTCTGTGTTGTTTTTCTACCGATGTTTTTACTCTCAGAGTTAGACTTTCAGCCCAAATAGAAATTAAATAAAAGGCTACTGCAGCAGATGCTTTTCTAGGTCAGTCAGACCAAGAGTCTTTACTCAAACAAGACAGAACACTAGATAACCAGCTAGAAATGTGTAAAGGAAAGTGAAAGGAGTGCAGGGTGGTTTTTTACCCCCCTCGATCCTTCCAGTTTTTAACAAATAAGTGTCTCTACCTTAGAGGGAAAGAATGTACAGTTTGAAATACCATTATATTTGGTTTGTTCAATTTCATGTATGAATGTCACTTGTTTGTAAACCTACTTTAATGATTGATTGACTGTACTAAGATTGAAGATGTGCCAGCTTATGGATAAGCTGTCTTTTTATGTCCCCCTTCCCCACGTTATTAAGGATGAATTAATGTGATGGTGTGATCAGTAGTTTTCTCTCCAGAGCATATTTTAAATGCTATTTTAAGAATACTTCAGATAGGTCATAAGAGTTTACAGGCAGTTTTGCTGAACTGTCTCTGCACAGATGTCTTCCTTTCATGTGTTGTTTACGTGTTCTTTAAAAAAGTACCAAGCAACCACTAAAAAACAAACCCTCAACTGATGCCTTAATTAAATTACATGTATAATTATCCTGCTGACAGAAGAATTCAGTGTAGTTAATGCATAAATATAGCACTTTATTCTGCATAAAGTCCTGTTCATTTCAATAAAGGAGGGGAGCAGAATGTGGGCCTGAGATTGAGTAGTAATAGTGGATGTATTGCTTTATCCTTCGCTTGCGTGGAAGGGCTAAAGGGAGTGTCCTGTAATTTGTAATGTGGTGATCTGTTTACAGCTTTCTGCCTGATTTCTTAGTAATTTTTTTCATGCGTATGTGATCTTGTTCAATTTGTAACGATACAGTTTTTATCTCTTGATTCCCTGTTAGGCGACTGTTTTGCAGTAAAAACTGAGATGATAACGCTAGAAATGTTCAGTTAAAATTCCGTATTCCAAAGAAGCTTTAAAATGAGAATAATTGGTCTTGGTGTACAGTTTTTGGGTACAATTCTTTTCATCTGTGGGAGGACGAAAGGAGTTAGGTGGCTATAGTAATAGGTAATCACATGTGGACAAATTCCATTTTTTCAAACCTTTTTTATATTGATGGTGCATAAGACTGAGCAAATAACAGTAACTGCTCTTTAAAGGTACAATTAAATACCAGCAGCATTTTGATCTTATTCCAGAATAATTCACGTACTACTGGGGTTTGAAAGGTATTTTTGTGAAGCTAGAATCCAGTTTCTGGTTTTCAGTGTACAGCAGTATTTTTTCACTTTAGTACAGTATTGTCAGAACATTTTATTAAGAGGTTGATCAGAGTGAAGAAGCTAATTGCCACGAAATGTACAGGATAAAATTGTGTCAGATTATTTGTTTCAGAATGAGTGTGGCCAGGTTTTCTCTGCAGAACAAATCCATGCTTTTGTCTTGTTCTTGTCCTACTGGTGTGGGTTGCTCACAGGTAAATTTGGGTTCTGTGTGTTTCTCTCTTTAAGCCCATATTGGCCATACTAATATTTTTTCTTCCTTTTTTATTTTTTAAATAGGTAACACTTAAAGGATTTAGTCCCTTGCTACAGTTCGCATACACAGCTAAACTTATTTTAAATAAAGACAATGTGTCTGAAGTTTGCAAATGTGCTGAATTTTTGGGTGTACGCAACATTGAAGAGTCTTGCTTTCAGTTTCTCAAGTTCAAATTTTTGGACTTTAAATCAGATCAACAAGAATGTCCCAGGAAGAAGTGTTGTACACAGCGTTGTCGGAAAACAAACCCTAAAATTGGCAATGTGGATGATGGAGACCTAGAAATAGATGAGGAAGCAGAAGAACTTCTAGAAAAGGAATATAGTCAAACTCCTGACACAAAGCTCTATAAAGATGAAGAAAATGCTAAATCATCGCCTGCTTTCCAAGATAATGCCAATCAAACATGTGATCCTGTACATTCAGAAAGGGGTAGTATTTCCAGCTTATCTTCCCAATGTCCAAAGTATAGGAAATTCCAGAAAGCTTTTGGAAATGACAAAGTTCATGTTTCAGAGTCCGGTTCCAGTATTAAAGACATTCAGGTGCCACCAATTGCAACTTTCCTTGAGAAGGAAATATCTGATAATGATAGCATGCAAAAAGCTCAGGAGTGTGTACCTATGCAGCTGGTCTCAAAATGTGAAGAGACTCAGGTAAAAATGGAAGAAGGGGAGGGAGGCACTGAGAAAAAGGAAGAGTCAAAGAGAGATTCTGTGACTCAGAATGTGCCGTGTCCTGTGGAGAAAATGGATCTTACTGTTTTCCCCCAAAACTCTGCTGCACCTCATGGACTCAATTCTGTGTCTTTTTTACATACTTGTGAGCAATATGGTAACTTGAATTTCAGTAGTATGCAGAACAACACAGTCTTAACTGAAAAAACTGTATCAGGTCCTGGAGTTGGGAATGACAAAATCCAAAGTCCGGATGACACACCTTCAAAAGTTGATTTGTGCACTAGGGAAGCCACTAACATTACATCAGCTGGTGATCGAAGCAGTGTGGAGAGAGAGGTAGCAGAACATCTAGCAAAAGGGTTCTGGAGTGATATTTACAGTACAGAAGCCTGTCAAATACATTTACCACCTGCAGTTCCGAAAGAGTGCTTGGAGCCGGTATATTCAGGGAAGAAATCAGAGTGTCCGTGGTTGGGCATCAGGATTAGTGAAAGCCCTGAACCTTGCTCTCAACGAACTTTTACAACGTTGAATTCTGTCAACTGCCCCTTTATAAGCAACCTTAGTACTGAAGGATGCTCCAACAGCTCTGAAATAAGCAGTGGAGATTATGTTCAGGGACAGCAACAAGAACAGTGTCCCTATAATTATGTGATAAGTTTGGGAGAGGATTCAGAAACTGACACCGAGGGAGACAGTGAATCCTGTTCAGCAAGAGAACAAGAATGCGAGGTAAGAGCATCCTGGTGTATCCTTTGCTTCCCTGTCGCTTAAGGCCCTATTCAAAAACCTAACTCTGAGTCTCTTGGTGGTGTCGTGGTGGCAGGGAGGGCAGTTGTGGTTGCTTGCTTTAAAAATCTGAGACATGGAAGTTTAAATAACCATTCAGAGGTTTATATGGAAGATCACTGTTAATTCAGGGAGACTTAGGCGGTATTTTGGTAGGATATTGGAAATGGTAGGTGCTTAGGTATTGGATATCTTCAGATATTTTTCTGGAACAACTTTATCAGAAAAGCTTGTGAGTCTTAAACCAAGGCATGGGGGTTCTTTTCTAGAATTTCTTTTTGTCTAGTTCAGTTAAATTTAAGAAAACTCTAAACTTCTTGGAACCTTTGTTTTTTAGAAACTTAGCAGTTTTCTTGGTTTTATTCTGAGTTATGGGGTAAGATGGGAGAAAAAGGATATTTCTGATTTAGTGTGAAATGAAAATTAAGTTTTCAAGCTGGCTTCAGTAGCTGTATATGTAAGACTGCTTTAATAGTATTGCCTTTTCTAAAATTGTTATATTTGCTCATCCAACTGCAGAACTTACTTAGCACTTCTTTCCTTTACGTCATTGTGGTAGCGTTTTAGGTAGATGCCATACATAAGTAGTCTAATCCCAAATGATTTTGCTATACACCTGGAATGATTTCTGTCACAGTTCATGAAACTGTAGAAGTGCAGTGTGACTGTGTATGTTGGATCATTGAATATCATAAAAATGCAGTTGTTTTTAAAGCACTAGGTTTTTTTCTTTCAAGATGCAGGGCCTTAGTGAGACCTAAAATAAGTGGAAGCGGCTGTCAACGTAGGAAGTTGGCAGGACAAACAAGGCAAAAATTGGCTAAATACATGCCTCATCTTTATGTTACAAAGACGTAGGTGGGTTCATTGCTGAGGGCAATACTCTGTCCTCTCTTTTTTTTTTTTTTTTTTTTTTGCCTGTTTGTCACCAGTGGTAGACAAACACAGAAAGAGTTTCTGTGTTTGCTTTTTAAACTAAATTCAGATCTTTGACCACAGCAAAGTAACTCATTTTGCTACTTATACGCAAATGTGAGGATTAAAATAAAGTGTCTTTAGTTGGATACTTCATAAAATGTCACAATTATTTTCTACAGGTAAAGGGTTTTTTTAGTATTAATCAGGACTTTGTGATCTATGTACATTTTGGAAGCTCCTGCTTCTGGAGCTGCGGTGTACAGACAGTAGCAGGAGCCTGGTTCACTCCCTTCTCCATCATTAAGGACTACAAGACAAATATTTTAACTTCTATATTTTAAGTAAATCCCTTTTTCAGATGAGCTTTTCCTGTGGAAAACGCTAGGTATAAAAATGTATGCAGGATACAGTCTTAATAGCAGCTTAGGGGAAGCTTTAGACTATATTAGTGATACTTGACACCTGTTTTGTGTACCACCTAACCCAAAAACTTATTTTCCTAGAGTGTGTCACCTTATTATTTGCCGCACGCATGGATAGATTTCATCCTACGCTGAGTATGCTTTTGAGGATCTAGTGTGCAAAGTGCTCAGTTATTTTGCCTGTGCTTGAACCCATGTAGTTGAAACCCCTGGGTTTTATCCACCTCACCTGAGGGCTACATTAGCTTGCTCTTGTCTCTGAGATTTAGGAAGAATGATGGGCTATTTGGTAAAGACTGCTTAAAATAAAAACTTGAATTGGCCTGTTGGTGTTTGCGTATATCAGTTTCACCTTTGATTTACAACTGTATCTTACATTCTAGGTAAAACTGCCATTTAATGCACAAAGGATTATCTCACTTTCCAGAAATGACTTCCAGTCATTTCTGAAGATGCATAAATTAACTCCTGAACAATTGGACTGTATTCACGATATCCGGAGACGAAGTAAAAACAGGATCGCAGCACAGCGATGTCGTAAGAGAAAACTTGACTGCATACAAAATCTTGAATCTGAAATTGAAAAACTGGTATGTATAAATATTTCTTACTCTTGACTTGAGTCTTTGCCTAAACGTCTTGACTGGACATCTGGCAGTAGTTCGAGAGTGAGGTGGCTTACTACTTTTTCTACTCAAGCTTAGAAAATTGTATCAGTCTTTGACTTTGTGACAGTAGTTCCAGTTTTTCTATGCTTTACTCCAAAGTGCGCACACTTTTCCTTCTGAGGACTTGTTTCCATTCAAGTAAAAGTGCATCACTACAATTTTTGGTGAATGGTGTTTCTGAAGCCCATCAGCATTGAACTTAATTGTACAGAATAATTCACAAACCGTCATCCCCTTCTTTCTTTTTTTTTGTCTACCTCTTTCCCCTTTCTTGCTCTGTGTTTTTGTTCTTCAGCTCATGATCAAGTTTAATTATACAATCTAGTTGTGTAAGTATTGTTCTTGTAAGATACCAACATGGGCTGGTGAACTGTTTCCTGAGTCTTGAATCTTAAATGAGACCCTTGCAGAAAGGCGGAAGATACAGCAGAACTCAGGAAACTGCTTGCCTTTTTAGCAGCTGTATCAAGATTGTAGCTGAGGAATTAATGCATCCAGATTTCTCTGCAACCCTCTTAATATAATTTCTCCTTCTTAAAAGTCAATAAAAAGATAATTACGTAACTTAAGAGAAATGTGGATAATCTGAAGTCCTCCTGGCAGGAAAATAATTGAGAGACTTTTTTCTGGTCTTTGTTTCTGACCCTCTAATCTCAGTTTCATTGTTGATGTACCACATGCACTAAATAGTTCAGTTGTTTAGAGTTATTGTACTCTTAATTCTTGTTTATGGACCATTTTAGACTTATGTACATGAATTTGGTATCTGCATTAGCTGGGAACATATCAGTCATGTTGCAGCTTTCTCCTTATGACTTCAGAGTGAAAAGGAAAATCAAATTAGAGCAAAGTGCCATGGGCTAGAAACTTATTTTCCATAAGCGGTCCTTCATCTGCCACTACATGTGCTTCTACTTCTGCAACAAAGGAAATGGACTTTGAAAGAAGGCCTGCAGTGCCATACAGCCCTGAAGAGTTGACAGAGCAAGTCATTCAGTGTGCTGAATGGATAGTCTAGGAGGGAGGGAAATCAGGCAGTGGTGCTAATAACAGTTATATTATTCTGACTAAAGAGAGAAGTTGCATTTCTTATAGTTCAGAACTTTCTGCCTGGTTTTGTTGTCATACTGTCATTTCTGTTTGCTACCTAACTTTGTTAATATTGTGCAGCGTTTGGGGAAAAAAGTTAGATTCATCTGCAAGATTAGACCTGTAGTTGACAAAGTGACTGATAAGCATAGCATAATATCCTTTCTTCTGTAGACTAGAAAACAGACAATGTCTGCTGTTTGACATATGCCACTGTGCAAGGTCTAGACAACGAGTGTTGAGAATTGTAAGGTGAGGTCTGAGTTATGAATCACGCTCTAGGCACAAACACATTCCAGCTGCTCATTTTTTCCAACTGTGCAGGTAAGCTTCTTCAGAACTTCCTGAAAAGACCTTGTTTGGAGCTGTTGGGTGTGTCTGACAGCCACTGATGTTATGCACCATCAAGCTTGTATAAGTTGTGCACAAATACAGAAACTTTAAGACCTGTCTAGGTATAATTCCCAGGTGGGTGGAAGAAAAGACACGTGTGCGATCCATCCAGGTTGCTTCATGCATGATGACTCCTGCCCTGTTCTGCTTCTCTGGGTCGGTTGTGTCTCAGACCTGTTGGTCTTTGATCTTCTCATGGTATCCTTTGTAATGTGGCTTTGAGTGAGGATAATATGGTGTTGCTATAGTTTGAAAACTCTTGACAAATAGACAATACTCTACTATAGCCTGTTAGGAAATATTATTTGATTAAATTCCTCATCCTTCCTGTATGTGCAGCATTTTGTATTAATTTCTACCCATTGTTGCTTATCAGGTTTTTGTTCTCTCAGATTAAAAGGTGTGGTGTGTTTCTTGGGAAAGTGCTATATCTGGAACAAATGAACCCCCTGCATGAGTAGAGAGGCTGGAGGCTGGCTGGCTGGGAGTAGCTTTGCTGAAAAGGACCTTGGGTGTCTGGGGAGACGGCAAGCTGAGCATGGGTCAGCAGCGTGTCCAGGCTGAAAAAAAGGCCATCAGTGTCCTGGGCTGTATTAACAGGAGCACAGCCAGGGGTTCAAGGGCAGTGATTGTACTCCTGTACTTAGCATATATAAGACTGAATCTTTTGCCCAGTTTTCACCCCTCCCAGCGCCAGCAATATAGTGACAAACTTGAGCAAGGTTAGAAGGCCACTGGGATGGTCAGGCTTGGAGTACCTCTACTATGGTGAGAGGCAGAGGAAACAGGACTTCTGCTTGGAGATGAGATGGCTCTGGAGAGATCTAATACCCACCTGCCTATATCTGTGGGGAAGTCCTCAAGATCATGTAGCCATTGGGAGTTGAAGGTCTTTGGCTTCTTAGGGAGTAGTGCTTCACAGCAGGAGAACAAGAAATGCCATAAATGAAAATGGGATGTTTTAACTGGATATGAGGAAATGCTTTTTTCCAGTGGGGACAGGCAGGCAATGCAGCAGGTTACCCAGAGAGGTTGTGCATGCTCTGTCCTTGGCAGGTTTTGTGGCATGACTGAGCAAAGCCCTGAGCAGCCTGATCTTTCCCAGAACTGACTTTGTTTTGAGCAGGAGGTCAGATTACAGACCTGAGGTACCTCCCCACCCAAGTGGTTCTGTAAAATTGAAAGTCTTATGTTAAGCTCTACTTATATAAAATTAAAAATGCTGTTGGGTACTGAATCTGTTATCTGGGAGAATTAAGTTTGGTCATTTCTCATGATCTTCTGAGGTCATTTTTGACTCCCATATAGTCTTCAGTTAATGATCTCTCAGGTGAACCTGTGTGTTCTTGTTGTTCACTAATGTTCCATATTTGAGATTACACTCACTCAAGGAGATGTAGGCTTGTTAAAGACAGCTCTTCCAGAGCACCTGTGTGTATTCACATTTCTTGTACTTTCTCACTTCAAAGCTTTAAAATGAGGGTACTTGTGAGGGGGAGCAGAGTAAAGAACAACTGGTCTCAAGAAGCACTACTTCCCTGAGGATTCTGTAGCTCAGGAGGAGGATGTGTCAGTGAGTGAGATACTGTAAGCTGTATTCCAGCAAATGTCAATGAGATCTTGTTATATGTACACTATAGCAGGATGTATGCAAACTAAATAGATTCTTCACAAGAAGAACTAGAAGAGCTCTCAGTTTGATTATTATGACCTCAAAACTAGCTGGCATTACTTTGTAGTATTAGTATAATGCTGCTAAAACAAATCAACAATATTTAAATGTATTAATCTGTCAACAATTCCAGATGAGGTTGGGGATTTTACACTGGAATAACTATTTCTGAATGTTGAAGTTTGTGTTAAACAGCAGTACAGATAATTTCATCAGTCCATAATACACAGCTGAGTGCCTCTACATACCCAAAATGTACATAAAGTGATTTCAGATTAGGAGATCTGGCCACGGCTGCTCCCAGTATGCTGACAAGTCGAAGTTCATTAGCAAAGCACTCTTTCTAATAATTTTGCACAAAAAGGACTGGCAACAATGGCTCCTTTTGCAAAATGCCACTTAGAGTTAGTCAGTTCTTTCAAAAAGAAGTTGTAGCAGTTGCAGTATGAGTTTCTCCTGCAGAAAGGGATGTGAGGACTGAAAATAAACTGTCGAAGGGTGAGTTGACAAAGCAATAGTGATAACACATAGTCCCTATAATTACAATTTATTTCTTAAACTATTTAAAGCTTTGTATGTCTTCAAAACTCTGCCTCTTTTATTAATTATAGAACTCAAAATACGTGGCATGTTTGGTGTTTTGTCCTTTTCTTTCAACTGCTTCATTATGGTCTTCAGTGTTTCCTGTCCTTCTTTGTCATTTCCTCATTTTCCTTTATTCCATATGTTGCTTGTTTCCATCATTAGACCTCTCAGTTACCAATGTCCTTTCATCTTCAGCCAGTTGTATCAGAAGTCTGAGAAAAATTCGTGACATTGAAGTAAAAGCAAAAATATCTCCTAAATTTAATGAATGGTACTTTTTTCTACTTGATATTAATTAGTGAATTGCTATTCCTTTTGCTGCCCTGTGTTTGGAAAATCCTTTTACATTATGTAGCTAGATCGTAAGCTCTTCAGAGCAAGGACAGTCTTATTTCATGTCCAAGAGGTGTCGGCCACTCTTAAGCAAGTTAGCTGTGTAAATAAAACTCAAGCATTCAGCCGGTGTTCTCCTGTTCCAATACTAGGTTACCTACCTAGTGGCACCTCTGTTCTTGGCTCTTCAGTTCACTAATCTGTCACTCCTCTGTCACTCTACTTCAAATTTTTTAACTTCCAGTGTTCTAGGTAGTGCCTTGAAACAAACCAGATTGCTGCATTTCCAGATAAAATATTTTGCTTAACACTTTTAGCATGTTTTATTTCTAACTTCCCTGTATTTTCTATTTACTTTAGAAATGTTTCCTAACTCCATTGTTTCTTCTGCAGTCAGCTTGGCACTTCTTGAGCATTAAGTTTATTTTAATCTAATAGAGTAGTATCAATAGTGAAAATGTGATGTCGGGTTTTCAACATTTAACTTTGAAAACATAAATCTCTATGAAGGCTACTCTGCTTAATGTGCTGTTACCGTTACCCGTGGTAATGGTTTAAATGTGTTACCCTGTAGAATCAGTGTTCCAGGAATACTTACAGTAAGTGAAGCTAGGGTTTATTTATTGAATAACTCCAAATCACTCTTTTGGCTGCCAGCATGAGTTTCGAAAAAGTTGTATGTCTTAAAAATCACTTCGAATAGCTGAGTTAATGACACTTCAGGAGAGGTTAGGATTGTCCTTTTGATAGGCATTTGATTGTGTCAGTATTTGCCTTCGTATTGCCAAAGTACTTCTGTTTCAGCAGACCAGGTCACTTACGGTCTTCTTTTAGCTTTGTTAGGAACATAACAAACTACAGCTTTGTGTTAAAATGCAGACTAAAAGGCTATTTTTCTTCTTGCAGCAAAATGAGAAGGAGAACTTGCTGAAGGAAAGAAACCACATTTTGTCAACTCTGGGTGAGACAAAGCAGAATCTGACTGGACTTTGCCAGCAGGTGTGTAAGGAAGCAGCCTTGAGTCATGAGCAAATACAAATACTTGCAAAATATTCTTCCTCAGATTGTCCGCTTTCGTTTTTGTTCCCGGAGAGAGAACGAACAGCTCCGTCTGATAGTGAGCTTGTGATACCAGCATGTTTAGAATTAGCAGATGGTCTTTCAGGTGTTACATCTACAAATGAGCAGAGTTCTTGTTATCAGTGTGTGAAAAGTGTGTGTGATGCAACATACGATCAAGTACAAGAACTGCATCCAGTTTCTGTACGAACGTTGGAGAAAACTTCGCTTGTGGAACCGTGTGGGCAGAGCAGTGGTATCACAGACTTCTGTCAGCAAATGACTGACAAATGCACTACAGATGAGTGAATCTTCCGGTTGCTAGCCTCTCAAAATTGCAACTAAAAGTGAGATTGAGCATTATTGTAACTTACTAAGTGAAAGAAAAGATGAGACACTGTCTCTTGAAACTACATTGACAATTACATGATCATTATATTACTTGGCAAGCTTTGGGTTTGCTCTGTGTAGTTCTAGAGTGTAATTTGTATGTGTCAGCATTGGAGCTTTTTCTGTGTGGTGATGCCAAGGAGAGTTCTGGAAAGTTGTTGGAAAGTATAAACTCTGTGCACAGATGTTTCTTTGTGAGGAAGCTTTCATTCAGGTATAGAGCAGCCTTTACTGATTCATGCCACAGTACATAATGCTACTCTGCATCTCAAGAAAAGCTTCCCAAGAGGTGTTTATGCACAAAGACTTCTACACCTGGAATTCTTATCTCTAAGATTTTTTTTCCTGGTAGACAGACAAACCTTAAGAAGCGTATATAGCTTCGTAAATGTTTATTTTGTAGATTGGTTAGGATAACATGACAGTGTGACGAGATTCTGGCAAGTGCACTCTGGAACAGCTCATTGCTTCCTGCTGTTCCCATCCCTGTACCAGAGCCAGCTTTTATTGAATATATGCCTTTGTCTTAGCTCTCCAGTACATAATTGATACAACTGGAACAGCAGAGGTGCTGCAGTATACAGCTTTTGTCTCTAAAATTTGTAGGAGGAATACCAACATACTGGGAAAGACAGAAGTTTGAAACTGATGCAATTCTTGGATTAGTGTGCGTTGGATTCTCTGGCATCTGAATCCCATATGCCTGTTAAAACTCATTGCTGTATTGTCACTTACTATCTTAGCACCTTCAAGCTTGCTGCTGTTTGGGATAAGTTGGAATCAAAGTATTATGGAAGTTTAAGGGCAGATTTTTTTTTTTCAGGTATTCAGGCACCAAATTCTTTGACTTCAGTGCCTAATTGCCTAAAGTAATCTACAAATGTAGTTGTTCTCTGATCACTGGGACCAGTAAAGACCTGTTTCAGAATTTTGGTCTTCAGGATACTTTTATGGCTAAACCTGTAGTACATTTTCAATGGCTTGTGCTATGAGTATAAACACATAGAAAGTATAATAAAGAAGTGAGCTGGAGGGATTTCCTTTATTTACTTTGTGAAGGAGAAATTCAGCTACTAAAAGTAATCCCTGTTTTTTTTAGATTTTTACATAGCAGTAGATGCATATTGTATACCAATGACGCTTTGTTAGATGTTATTCTCATACCAGAACTAAGTATTGAACCTCACCACAGAAAACTTTGGTTTTGCTGGTTTACAAAACATGAAGAATCTTGTACAAGCCAGTGGAATTCTTCATTTCCTACCTCAGAATGTATATTAGCCTTTTGTGTCTTTGTGTGCATGTACAGTAGGCAGCAACTAGGCAAAGGACTATTGTAAATACTGCTTTGCAGTTTTATCTTAAGTGAGACAAAACTTGTTCTTTGGCAAGGATCTTTTTTTTTTTCCTCCTTCCCCCCCATAGGTAACATAGCATTAATAAATATATTAAGACTATTAAGCCACTTATTTAAAACAAAACTTTAAAATTTGACAGATTTCAATAGTAATTCTCATAACCAGCACGTAATACAAGTGACTACACTACCTCACCTATGGGACTGAAAGCTGATTCAAATCTCTAGTGATATCCTTGAATTTTCATCATCTATCATTACTTTTTTAAGAGGAAAATTTATGTTAATGGAGCATAGCTTCTATAAATCACAGTGCTTGCAGTAATTGAAATTCAGAAATAAATAGTGTATGGCAAACATCATGAGAGTTCTACTGCTTTGGATATATTTTCAGATAATTGAATTGAGATTCTTTTAAATGGCTATCACTTATATGTTGATCCTGTATATGTATTACTTGTGAAACTCTCTGGGTTTTTTGTCCAGCATCTGTGCCTGGTTAATTTAATCCTGCCTCCCTCCTGTGCTGCCACCCTGGGCAGTGTTTTGCTCCTAACCTCCATTTTATTTAAAAAGCAAACCAACAAGAAACAGTAAAAAACAAAACAGAAAGCCCCAAACCTCTCTGCTGGCCATACATAATATCACTTTCAAAGCTGGTGATAGTCTGAAATGACGTGGATAATGACATTAAAGCATTGTCCTAATTGTATGCATACTCTGAAATGGAATTCCTTGTGTTAAATGTTTGTTATAAAGGGGTGGAGCATATATGTAGAGAACGACTGGCTGGGAACTTAAACATATCCAGTGGCCCAAACCCCTGACACACTTGGCTGTGGATGTTGGAAAACAAGGTCAGTGATTACCAAGTTCAGAGGCCGGAATATCCACCAAAGAGTTGTGCTCCACTGCTGCAGTCTGGTGATCAGCCAGGGTCTGAATTCCGCCCAGCAAACAGTGCAGGGCTTCCAGTGCAGAAATCGTGGCTGTCAACTGGCATATGATAAAATTCATGTCATGTTTTTAAACCTATGATGACCTTGATGAAGTTTGAGGAGAGGTTTTTGACTAACCAGCTGCGTCTAATTTTTAAACTATTTATTTAATACAGTAGACCTACAAGTTGCATGTTGACTTCTATAGCCTATATCATCAACTTGCAAAAGTTAAGAATGAATGACAATTTTATGATACAGAATTCTCAGGTAAATGTTCTGGAGTTTGGCTGTTTTTTTTCAGTAAAGAAATACTTGCTTTTGAAATGTAAAAACTTTGTTAAAGCATGTTTTAAAGTACTTTGGGCAGACTATAAAGCCATAAGAGTATGATGGCATACAGATTGTAAAATAAACAGATAATTACAACAGTTGATTTTGTATCTTTCGTAATTCAATATTTTCTAAGACTACAATAAAAACCACTATCCTTTCTACAAAGGCTTTTCTTTTTTTTTTGTACAAATCTTTTTTGCAGTGAAAGTCTTTACTGGTGCATTATTCACTTATGTAGTACTACTAAAACATTGCTGACAACAGTAGCCAAGTAGTCTATATAGTTTATAAGTTCCTGAATAATACACACAGTAGCAAATATTACTGAGTTGGAATAAATTTCCTCTAAGTTTATTTGACTTTTTTGTGTCCTGTTCTGTTTGAGTTGGTTCTCCCCTCTGCGGAATTTTGATATTTGTTTACTTTTTTTTAATTTTTATTTTAACGGAGAGAAGTCGTAAGGCTGATTAATAGAATGTTGTAGGCTTGCTGAGTCTAGAAAAAGCTAGGAGGTGATGATGATGTATGTAGTATAGATGAGCTCACGAGGCTGAGGCTTATCGCGGGGGAAGTCGTAACGATACATATGTTTATTAAGCTTCTCAAGAAATATCTTTGTAATTGTAGATCTGTTAGGTCCTGGGAAATAATCAGTAGGGTTGCAGAAAAATTATCCTTTGAGAAACTGTTTATCCTAATCTCCCTCTGTACCTCCTAAACAGTAAACTCTAATACTGAATCTAGCCTTTCAGTATTGCATTTTAGCTTGTTCAGAAAGCTTTTCGTTAGAAGTCTTTCTTCATTTAAGGTTTTTGTAATCTGTGCATTTGATACCTTCAAGCCTGGAATTAGTTGATCCCACCAGCAGACCCTTCACTGAAAGTTAAAACAGCCTTTTTGGGAGAAAACACTGGAAAGCAAGGTGACTGATCATAAGGTTCAACTTGCTACTTAAGATTGCTAAGGCAGTAAAAGCCATGTCTCTTTCTCCAGGACTGTTTTGCCCTTGGAATTTGTAGTCGCTTGGCTGTAGTTAGTGTGCTGTGCATTTCTAGGCTTTAAGAACCAAGACGTTGGCTTGCACAAGGATGTTAGTGCGGTTCCCCTTGAGGAAACTTAAAAATCTTGATGCCGGAGTCTGTGATGCGTTTAAAACTGTTAATATTCAGCAAGAAACAATGACAGTGAAAGCTAAGAGGTGCAAATGCCCAAGATCAGTACTGCATAATTAGTTCTGCCTCTGGGTCTTTTTTAGGAAGTAAGAAATGAGGAACTGCTGATAATTGGCACCCTTTATGTGAGCTCTGGGTTTTCATCCAAGCATGACAGAGCTGAGTGAAATTTGCTTAAAGTGAAATGGCAAAATTTCTCCAAAAGCTGAAAAGAAGGGAAAAGCACCTACTTTAACTGAAGCAGTTTGTTCAAAAACTTCTGACACAGGTGTGAGTGTAAACAAAACACTTGACCTTTACAGAGCAAAGTGAGTGTTGTCCCTTTTTGGCACTGAAGCTAGACAAGTTGGACCCTTGTGCCTGTTTGATAATCTGTTGTTTGCTATTGATTTCTTCTTTTTTGTTTTTGTTCTTCAAAAGAATGAGCCTCAAAAGCACACAGCTGCAGTTCACTAGTGTGTATAAAGGAGAATTTTCATATTGGTACATTAAGACTTAGAATTTTTGTGGACAGAACTAAAGGAGAAAAAGAAGGGAAAATGAGCTGGGTTAGCAGAGGTTTGAGTAAGAGAGACTTCATGAATACGAATAATGTAAAAGCCTATTTAAGCATGAGTTATGCTCTCCAGGCCTCTTAAATTTCTATACATGGCACTTAAGCTTTTTTATTATTTTTAATCTTTTTGAATTGCAAATATTAGTCTGACAGATTGTAGACACTAGCAGTCCTTCCCTTCCCCCCGCCGCGTTTAGATAACTGGGGTGGGGCAGGGAAAGCAGTGTTCACCTCTGAGACTGGAGATTTAGAAACGAACAGGATGTTTAAACAAATGTTTCTGTTGAGAACGAGATGGTGTATGAAGGTGCAGGTAACAGCACTTGTTCTGGGAAATGTTTTGCCATGTTGTAGGTTCAAAAATAAGGAATGACAAGTGCTTGTTTTCCTGTGAGCCAGGAAGGATTCAGGGCAGAACTTCAGGAGCACATGCTAGAACCCAATTTTTTTCTAGTTTCGAGGAGGATTTTTTCTCCACTGTTTTGAAGCTATGTGGAAGAAATAATTGTTATAATAATGCTCATTCAGAATACAGTGCAGCTTTCTAAGGATATTATTTAAAAAAAAAGCTTTCGTATATGCTAGGTATTGTAAGCACACATACAAGTAGTCCCTATTCCAAAGAGGTTTTACTTAAGGGATGTGAGATCTCAATAGCAGGATTTGCAAAGTACAAGATAAACTATAATCTCCTTTTAGTTTAAGGACAGTGTTTTGACTTGCTACCTACAAAACACTTCATTAGATAAGAATTCTGGGCTATGAGCAGGGATGGCATGGCTGTGGGAGGGTGAAAACAGCTTCAGACTATGAACATAAATTTGTTGCATTATGGATTATATTTCCTAAATACAAAGTTTACTTATTCTATAATATATTGTCAGTATAGCCTCACTTAGATGTTGTTACCAGCTAGTGTACTGAGCAGTAATGCGTATATATACACAGAAAGAAAAATATTTCCCTGAACTCATTAGAAATGCTAGTATCTGCTAGTCAGCTGGATTGGCACACATCACAGAGCACCTGGAGTGTTCTTTAAGCCACAACATCCATATAGGAGTTGATGGATGTGTCGTCATTTCCCTGACTGCATTTGGATCAGCCTTTGAGAGTAAACGGAGCAGCAGGGCAGCTCATACAGTACTTCATTCCGGCAACAGCAAGCAGAGGAAACCACATTGCATGGTCAATATTCTCTAGGAAGTCTTGATGTTATGTTTATAAAGTTCACTGGAAGCTGGATATTTGCTTGTAGATAGTGTTCAGCTGCAGTTATCAGATAAAAGTATTGTGTGCATGTTGTGGTTTCTTTCCCCTATCATCAGCTGGTGAGATTTTTCTGAGTGCTGCAGCCAGTGAGGGGCTTCCAGCTTTCTGTGTATATATGTAGATGTATTTAAAAAAAAATTGAGGATACAGATGAAAACTATCAAGTTTCTTAGGTTCTAGGAGTAATTTGTGACTTGTAACTTGCACATTTTTTTGCTAATGAAAAACAGTTATCAGTGATTTCATAATGTTCCAAAAGTCGAAGGTCAAAATGAACGTATTTGTAATGCCTGTAGAGGACATCTGAAAAGTGTGAGCTGCTTTTGGAATTTCAGTCAGAACCAAGTTAAACAAGGAACTTCTTTTTTGTTCTCTCAGTGTTTTAATTTAAAAAAAAAAAAAAAACCAAAACAAAAAACCACCAACGGAAATAAAACCAGGAAGTGTCAGATTCTGGAAGACAGAAGTCAGTAATTTACAGGATTTCCACATCAAAAAAAAAAAAAACTTTTACATTATACTTTTAAGAGGAAAACATGTTTCTAGTTTTGTTTTCACGGAAATTTGTCACAGCTCTCACTTTCTTAAAACTCAGCTTTCTGCAAAACTACACAATTTTTTGAAGAGCCACTTTGAGAACAGAACAGCCTCACTGCCTGAATAATTTGGGATGTGATTTTATTTCTATAACTTTTTTTTCTTCTAGGCTGCTAATACCTGCCATGAAAATAAGGGCTAGTTGAGGGTCTTACCTGTATAATTTGGATTCCCAAATCTCTATTTCATACAGTTAAATAAAACCTGATTTTTGAGTGCTGATGTATGGTTGCTTTTTCTTTTATTTGCACCTATGATGTGAACAGATACTTTTTTTTCATCAGAAAAAAATGGGGATGGGGGTGGTGGGGAGAGGGCAGCCACCTAGGACTAAGTCCAGCCTCGGACTCCTTACGGAGGTCTTGCTCACTGCCCTACAATGCGAGCACACAAACGTGTCTGTGCATCTCTTCATCACTCATCCTTTGAGAAGCCAGATAATTTTCATTCTATGAATACTAAGTATCCAGTGGCTTCTGTATAATTCGCATTGTGCAGTCTGTTTTCTTCTTCAAACTATAGATGGCAGCATGATGCTGCGTCCTGTCTGCGTTATTGCTTCTCAAAGTGAGAACAACTAAATCGACCTGTTGGTGTAAAAGCCCCAGAAAACTATTGCACAAGTGAATTTTAGTTATGCTTTTAAAAATAGTTTAGAAGATAAATTTCAATATCTAGCTTTTCAACTGCGAATTATGTTTAATACTCACCTTATCAATTTCAACAGATTAGCGATGCCAATGCAGCATACTGATGACTGACATCGCTGTATTGAAATCAGGTCTGAATTCCAAAAGCATGTGTTCTGCCCGTAACTTTCCATTCTCAAAGTGTATTGTACTTTATGGACTTGAATTCAGGACAGAAATGAGAACAACAGTAAAAATAATTCAAGTATTTCTGGGGCTTTCTGCATTGTGGATATACATTGTACATTGAAGTTTGCCTTGGGGCCTGGCCTAACAGTGGTTTAGCACCTTTTTAATATTGAATGTGCTATTAGCTCAAGGTGCTTACGTTACTTATTTTCTAAAAGAGAACAGGTTTTTAAATTCTGTTACATCACTGGGCCTTTTAAGTATAAATAGGTACAGAAAGAGAGTATGGCTTAAAAATCAAGCTACTATTTTCTAAATCGTACAACTTTGCTTTAAAAGACTCTATCTAATAGCATCCCTAGTTTATGGTCAAGAAATTACGATCTTGCCGGTTTGCACGGAGAGCGCAGCAAGGTACCGGGAGATAATTTCCACAAAGTTGAGGATGATTCTGTTCCCTCTTTTCCCCCCTCCTTCATGGACTCTCTTCTTCCTGGGTGCTGCTCTGAAGAAGGAAAATGCTGTTTTCAAACAAGGCAAATGGTCCCAGATGATAACAAGTGTTTGGAATAAACAAACAGAACCATCTAAACTATGGAAGAAAAGATTTGCTTTTACGCGTTTTACACAGCATCAGCTGCAGCTCTCAGTTGATGCTGTGCAACGCTGCCCACACAGAAAGGGGAAAGAGGAATGAATTAGCTGAGATAAAACAGATGCCTATATTTAATTATTTTACTGAGAAACTATGGTAGTATCTGTCACATTGGTGTCAGTATGCTAGATTAAACCTAAAAGTGTATATTAAAGAAGAACGAAGAAGTTACAAGCTACTATTTCAGTTGTAGGTTGAAGCTTTGTGTAGCTCTTAATTGCTTATGTAGATAAAATACCTGAAAACCAAGTAACACAGAAATGCTAACAGTAACTTCTCCCACATTCTTTTTTCCCTCATCAGCTTAAAAAACACAGACTTGTTAGTTCATGTGCATATGGAAAAATTTTTATGTAACTCTTCCTATAGACATACTAATAAGTGTTTTTAGGGATATTAATTTGCTTGAAAAATGACAAGCTAAACTGGAAAACGGCTTTTTCTTTGAACAGGATGTAGAAAAGTCTTTGTTCCTGATGTATTAAAATGCAAATGTTAAAAGCAAGAAGGTACAGTTGTCATAAAAAGAAAATTCTATTTCAAAGCTCGTATATTCACCTATTACTTCACAGTTACAAGAAATTTCCAAGTATTTAAAACACTTTTCTTAGTAATGGAAAATGGCCTGTGTGTAATTCCCTCCTCAAAAATAGCTTAAAAAATTCCTTTATTTGAGCTATCAAAAATTATTCCTGCCCCATCTCAAAATCAAATGGTTGTCCTTCAGCCCAGAGAGTGTATTTAACACTGGAGTATAAAATGCTGAAAATACAGCCTGAAACACTGATGAAACCAAACAATAAAAATGGCGCATTAATCCTTCTTTACTCTTTTCCTGTTATGTTGATCTGAAGATCTGGTGTCTGATCCCAGAAATATTCTTTGTTGACTGGATTACTCTGTGGAGCCCTTAACAAGGGAAGAATAAACCAGGGGGAGGGAAGGCTCAATGCTGCAACCGAGGCGCTTGCCATGCAGTCATTCCAATATTTTCTGAGATATTCTTATGGCTGAGATTTTGCTTGCAGGCTCACAAATTTAGGAAATCTATCAATCATGAAAAATGTTATGCCGAGAACCCAGCTGCTGCGCATTGTTGGGAGTTTGGGTTTGTTTCCCAAAGGAGCTGTGATTTGAGGCTGAGGCTTAGAGATCCAACAGCTGCTGTTTGCGGTTGGTGTTTTAGCGTTACAACTTTTTGATGTGCAAATTCTTCCACGGAAAATACCTCAGGGAGACACATGATCTCACATACCGTTGCAGGAGGCATCGCATTGTTGAAATTTTTCATTCACAGCCATCTTCTACAGGTGGCCTATTGCCTGAAAATAGCCATGTTAGTGCTGAACGCATTGTAGCTAGCTATGCTTAGTTCATGTCTTAAAAAAACAATTACTGGAGTTTGTTCTCCCATTAGAAAACAAGTTGCAGCAGCTGGAGGCATAGTCACTCCAGCTGATGCATTTATGAATGCTTGCAAAAATACCTTAAAAGTCAAATTATTCATAAGCAATGGCGGGTTTAATTTTCCCTTTAAATTTCAAGTCAGACCGAGCAATGCTGATGAATAAGTTTGATGTCTCTCGGCACCGCGACATCCTTTATGTTCAAAGTCACTGATGGGATACTGACAGAAGTCAGCTAGATCACGGCCCTGGCTTCAATGTCGTAGCTAGCTAATGGAGGAAAAACAAAAATCCCTTTCCACCATCTTCCTGGTTTTGTAATGTCTTTTTTGCCTTCCTCTTCCTCCCAATGTGCAACTAGTCGTACAAAAGAAGACCCCTAATCCTGTGTGTGCTGCTGGACCATCTTCCTGCAGCATCACCAGTGAAGTCTATGAATTAGTAGGATCCAGGATTATACTCTCCTCCCGGTTCACTAGAATGTGATTTATGATTTTTTTTTTCTTACAGATCAGAAAACTATTGTGCAAGTCTTAAGAGAAGGCTTGTGCTTTTGCTGATTTTCTTCTGCTATTTTGCCCGCTTTAAAACCTATTTTTTGCTTTTCAGATGGGAAGTAAAACACATGTGATGTAGTATTAGTCACGACTCCTCCCATACAGCTTTTAAAATGATGGCTTAATCATGTCAGGTTTTTACAACTGTAACCCTAAGTTGTAAATTAGACTAGGTATGGTACATCCTTATTTTTTGCTAAATGGTGGTCATCAAAATAAGTGCTTTTGTGTTATGTTCCATTATTCCCACTGTCTTCAACGTTAGCACTGAGCGTTCAGGGATCTAAATGGTTAAACTACTGTGGCAGGGCAAATTGCATGTGTAGCACAAGAGCTATAGCTTCAGCATCCCCAGCCTTTACCTCCTTCACAGATAATCTGAAGCAGGGAAGCCAGCAGTCATCGCTGTGGCCAAAATTCACGGACTACTTTTAAATCCCTCTGCTTGTCGAGGCCATTTCTGCTCTGTAATGGCATGGAGGTGTTGTCCCCTCTCATCTGGTCCCTGGTGCATGTGATGTGTGGGTTTCAGCTCTCTTCTGTAGAAGGTTGCTAGCATGGAAATCATAAAGTCAGGTAGTTTCTTCGGCTCTTCTCTGAGGCTTGAACTGTCTCATGGCTGCACAGTGTAACATGGCTGCAGCGTTAATGGCTCTGGCAGGAGGGCACAAAAATGTAGTTTATGACAAGGCTTTGTAACAAAATTGCAAAATGAGTGTTAAGGAAAATTGAGGCATCTTGCTAACTGGCAAGGATTCCTGTTGTTGAGATATACTGAATGAACTAAGGCTAGCTTGAAAAGCTGAGTGGATAAGCTTCCAAATTCTATGTTCTTTCAGGGGTGAAGGAACTCAGAGGAATGGGGCTCACTGTGGGAACAGTAATTGCAATAAGTATTTTGACTGCTGCACAGAAATATCCCTGTCTGACTAAATGCCTAGTAAACTCCAAGGAAAGGTACCTGTGGTTGTGATTAATTTCGCTACTGCCATCAGTGACGCTGGCAGAGGGATTTGGTTGCCTGAAGACAGGTATTCAGTACCATTTCAGGTATGTGGATCTCCATATGTCCTATCTGTTAGGCTCATGTGATGTCTTACATACCTGATGGCCCTTACTATTAGACTTGAAGTGGAGGCATGATTAAAAGAAGGGTTGTTATAGCACTGGACATCGAAGCACCCTTGAGGCATTGCAATGGAAAGCCACTAGTCAACCTAGCAAAATTGGGAAAGCTAACTTTAAATGACGGTACTGAAAGCTTTGGCAGCTCTCCAGCTTCACTCAAGGAAGGCTGGGAGTGTATGTAGGTATTATAGTTTAAGGGCCTGGTGGATTAACTTGGGCAATGGGAGCTTCAGGTTAAAAGAAGGTATTTTAAAGCACTGGACAACGAAGCACCCTTTATTAAAAGGAAGCCAATAGCAAAACTGCGAATTACCATACTGGTGAAACAAATAGGCAGGAAACCATATCATAGTCAGTAAATATAACCAGAAGAATCAAAACAGGTTTGTGAGGGGAAAGAAAAATTCTTAATTAAGGAAAAATGAATCAGGAAGTAAGGCTGAAATTAGGGGAACCTAAAAGGAAGTAGTTCTTGTGCCATGTAATTTGACATGGATGATTGTGGTGTTGCATTTTAAAGGCTACTGTAAGGCCAGCTTTGAAACCAGACTTCATGCCTATCTAGATGGTGAGCTTGGAGGCCGGCCTCAGCAGCTACTGGATGGTGCCTTCTGCAGTGCTTTCGTCCAAGTGGATGTCCACAGGTCTGATAAGTTAGTACACCCACAGTTCAGCATCAGCCCAAGTGGAATTCATTGGCATATCCAGACAGCCCATAGACACCTGTGTTAGTTGGATGAGGTAAGTGGATCAGAAGTCTGCTGAGCTTCTAGTCACCCTCCAACTGTACAAGAGCCTTCCTGGCATAGTTAGAAAGACCAAAAGAAAGTCTGAAAAATCCTAGGGAGATATTTTGCTGAGTTAAAGTTTTATTCATTATAGAAACTGTGGGCATCAAATATTCTGAGGGTGTTAGACAATTGGATAAAACCTAACGTGAAGAGCAGATTAAGTCTCCTGGTTTTATATTTGCTAGGTATTCTTCAAATAAATCTACACTGAATTGAACACTTAAGAAGTAGAGCTTTCCTCTAAGAGTCTAATCCCCAAAGTTCCTGTTGGGGATTTTGGGTAGCAAGTTAATGTTACTAGATGTATTTGTTTCAAATGTTCGCAGATGGATTTTAACAACAGAGTTGCAGAACCAGTAAATGTTAGCCCCATTGTATGTATTAGTAAACTAAGCCTATGAACGGGCTGATTCAGTACTTGAGGCTACCCTAGTGTCCAGACAGTGCTCGTATATCTAATATACCTTAAAGATTGTCAGCTGGGCCTAGAAGCTGTGCTGAAGCACTAAGTTTGACCCTCACCATCCCTATCTACAAGGTACTTGGCTGGATTTGAGCATAGCAAGACCGTGGAGAGCAATCCATAGTTCAGTTCTTGACTTCCTCCTACTGTCTGGTGGCTGCACGCAGCATGATGTGTAGAAGAAGAAACAAAAATACAAAAAAAGATCGTTATAATTTCATCTATTTTAAGGTAGGCTTTCAGATAAGAAATGGGTAGAGAGAAGACAAGTTCATGCAGTCATTTGAAGTGGGTGAGTCCAATCCTTTAGTCTGACTGTAGATATCACTGAAAGCCTAATTCAAAGAGTTGTTGGTTTGAAGTTAAAAGGGAATGGAACAAAGATACGTTTTCTCACTCTTTCCTCCCTCCTTTTTGCAAAGAAACCTACTTAGTAAAATAAGAAAGAGAGCCAGTGGTAATATGGAAGAGAGATGACAGCCACAGCCAGGAAGAATCACCCAGTATTGAATATGTTTGTAATAGCAGAACTTGAATTCAAGAAAATGTCTTGCTTCAGAAGCTGAAGGTGAAAGACCCCTGCCATTTCTGCCTGAGGAGGGAAGAAGGGGGTGACTGATGGTGGGCTGGTTTCTTGGTGGATTGGCGCCTTTTTTTTTCTCCATCAAGTTGCAGATGACCAGTCTGTTTTGCTCAAGCACACTGCAGAAATGTTATGTGTTTGCATCAATTTGTCTGTGTGCAGTCACTGATTTTTTTGAAGTCATTTGTGTGAGGATAATGATACTGCAGCAAGTTACTAAAATTTGGCATGACAAGCTATACTTTTCATCTGAATTAAGAAAAAAAGCAGTAGAACAATAACAGTGTCCAAACAGCTAAAAAATAGCAAACTTTTAACACCAGCTGTTGTTTGGTCCTATTTGGGACTGCCTGATCATATGATGATTT
The DNA here is from genome assembly GCF_949628215.1 of Phalacrocorax aristotelis. Lineage (NCBI taxonomy): Eukaryota > Metazoa > Chordata > Aves > Suliformes > Phalacrocoracidae > Phalacrocorax > Phalacrocorax aristotelis. The sequence continues at coordinate 104,322,787 of NC_134276.1, read as the reverse complement.
ACTGACTTCACTGATAATGCTTCCAGAAATCATAAAAAGGATGTGGGAACACTTCTGAATGTTTACGGGACACTTCAACTTCTTCATTTCTTACATAGTCAAACAGCAATTTTAACTTCCAAAAAGCTGAATGACCAACTCCTGTTTTGCTGAATTCTTTTTCTATTCCAATATTAAACTTGAGGAATAAAGATCTTCCTGTTACTCACACTAGTTTTTCTTGTTCCTTTCAAAGACCAAGAATTGTGACAGGAGCCACTGCACAAAAAAAAATCTTACAATTCTGATGACAGTAATAGACCTCTTGCTAAATAAGGAGATTAAGTGGAGCTGTATAAGCTTTCATTAGGGAAGGTGGTGAAGAAAGATCTTGCCTGTGTTGGTCAGGGTTTTTTCTAAGAAGTTTCTTTTTCCAGAGCTCTCTTCCTCAAGGGAGGGAGAAAGACCTCTCCTTGTCTTATGTGAACAACATTTATGCTTACAAATGCACTGCATAAAAATCATTATGTCAGATGCCATACTGGAAACGTTCTTTTTATTTACTAAGGAATTTTTTCCTGTGTTTATTTGCTGGTCTGTATTGAAAATGTCTTTTTGCCTCTGACCTTTCCCCTCTCCTCTAAATAAAATCCTGGATAATTTTTGCTATTCTATCCAGCTCTATGTGCTCTTTAAGGAAACAATCCAGATTAAGGAAAATTTAATTCTCTCTGGCATCAAACTAAGTTGAAAATGGTTCACAACTCTTATTGAACTCCAGGAAATGACTTTTCCATAGACCTTTCCTCTCTTTAAGTAACTTGAATAATTGAGGAACAGATAAACCAGAATAAACATCACTAACACTGATGTAAAGTAAAGTGTTTCCAGGACTATAATAAAAAGTGCAAAGAATTTAAAATGAATTGTGAAATCAAGATTGTTCTTCTCCTAATGCAACTGATTAAGATTTTCATGACATTAAATTACTTCAGCTCAGCTACGTGCAGTGAAAATCAACAACTGTTTTGTCAGGCAACTCAGATGCCTGGAGGTTTCTATATAAGACAGGAAACTCGATATAGGGGGAATAAATGAAGTTCACAGAAGAAGAGAGGTGACTTTCCCTTTTATCCCAGATCTCTCTTGCAATTAGCAATGCCTAGTATGCGCTTGCTTTTGGACTAATTAAATCACCCATACCATAATGGTCCTTCTCCTCATGCCAAGTCTGAGACAAACCCTAGAGTGGGGCCATCTTGCTGTGGCAAAGTGAGATGAATTACTAGACTGGTCACAGGGAAGAGCAGCCTGGTGACCAAGGAAACCTTTAGACCAGGGCCTCAAGGACCTGGGTCCAGGCTCTTTACTCTCACTCTTCAAATGCTCTGACACTGGAGGTTGCATGGGTGGTCCAGATGGCTAGAAACACCTGGGAAGAGGAAAGCAGATGTTACCACACCTTGTGATGCCTTGTATGTCTCCTGAAGTGCTGGTTTGAAGTCCTCTGGCAGTTCCCATAGGTCTCCACCATCAGATCCCGGCAGCTGGGGCCATCTAAGTTGCCCTGACTTAATGCCACCATGATCTTCTTCAAATACTAAATAGGTTTAAAGAGGATTCTTGATATATAAGAGCACCTAACCATCTTAAAGGAGTTGCTGTATGCATTTCTCATTTAAAAAAACCTGTCCTTATCACAAAGAATTTACAATAAAATCAGACATGTTTTGTAGAGGTATCCTCACAGATTTAATTTTATCAGGAAAGACAGTTCCTAGCTTTGTACAAAGCATTTTGTTGACTCGTGCTTCTCTGGCATATTGTGTGTTATTAAACCTGATTAGGCACTGAAGCCTGTAGATGTCTCAGGTGTTCTAGGGGAGAAGGAAATCTGAATATAGCTCTCCCTCTTCAAGGAGGAATCTGGCCAAAACAGAATGGTTTTCCCATCACATTAATAATGATTTAAAAGGCAGACATGCGGAGGCTCTGCTGGATTTTATTCTTCCCTGAAGAGACAGAAGGGTTCTGATTCTTCTCTGTCAGAAAATATTTACGTACTTTCCCTTTTCTCCTAAAACCTTCCTACAGGTATGAAATTTCTCTCACTTGCTATTACTGTGAGAAGGAGAAGGAAAAGGGGAAGCAAACAGCTGTCTACCAGAGGAAGGTCAGGGTCCTCTAATCTTCCATTTTATACATACAAGATTAAAGATCTGCTTTGAGTTTTGATTAAGAATGCAAAGTTAAAAGATTAAATACCAGCAAGCCAAATTAAAGAGGTTGAAGTCAATCTCAGAACTCATCAAAGTACCAAATTTTTAAGCTGTCATTACAACACAGGATTAGTGCAAAGCTTCCCTGAACTCTGATTTGATGTCCTTCAGTCAACAATATTATTCTCCCTGCAGTTCTGTCCTCTCAGCATAAAACCAGCTATTGTCTTGTATTTAGAGCTCATCTCATCTAGATCCTTCTTTGACTTTTTCTTTTTTTTATACCCATGTCCCAGTTAATCTAGGAATCCTACATTTTTTTGTGACCTGCCATTCATACTCCACCAGCAATGTACTGATCTGTATATGCACTGTCACGAAATGCATTAAAGCTTAGTAAAGGTGGCTGGTTTAGAAAAAGGTCTTAGTCACTCAGATAATTATAGACTATTCCTATGAGTCCCAAGAAATAAACACGTCCCACTTCCTTTGTGTGTTTCAGCTGATTGATTCCAAAGATCCAGGAAGAAGGAAAATGTAATGAGTAACTAGAATGAGATAAGTCTAATATGGATGTCACCACTGGGTATCTGAAAATGAGCCTTAAAAGTCCATAAGTGATGTTCACATCTTTTTGGAAACACAAATCATTTCAGCTGAAATTAGTGAAAACCTGGGGCAGGGAGGACAGAAGTCTGGAGAGTGATTATATCCAGGAATCTGTTAATGCAAATAACTAGTTTGGTAATAAGTTTTACAAGCTGTCATAAATATTACTTAAAGCGCATGCTGTAATGCATTAAAGTAAACGTTCCCCTGGATTTCAGTATAATAAATTGGGTCCTTTGCATTTTCTATTGATAGAATTTGGGATGTCTCAGCTACATTAAGATTATGCTTTCCAGGATTGTAACCACAAAAGATAACTTAATAATGTTACTAAATGCTGTACTAATTAAAGCTTTAATTTGAAGTTATTCTCCCTTGTAAGATAGTATGCCAGGTGGTTTATTCTGAAGTTTCTGTCTTAAGACTTAAATTTTTTTGTAAGAGTTAAGAACAATGCAGATTTGAATCCACATTTTAAGTTCCTATATAACCGTGCAGAATGTCTTATCCAAACATCACAGAATCACAGAATCCCAGGTTGGAAGGGACCTCAAGGATCATCTAGTCCAACCTTTCTAGGAAGAGCACAGTCTAGACAAGATGGCCCGGCACCCTGTCCAGACAACTCTTGAAGGTGTCCAACGTGGCCGAGTCAACCACTTCCCTGGGGAGATCATTCCAATGGTGACTGTCCTCACTGTGAAAAATTTTCCTCTCGTGTCCAATCAGAATCTCCCCAAGAGCAACTTGTGTCCATTCCCCCTTGTCCTCTCCATGTGACTCCTTGTAAAAAGGGAACCTCCGTCTTCTTTGTAGCTACCCCTTAAGTACTGGTACATGGTGATGGGATCCCCTCCGAGCCTCCTTTTCTCAAGGCTGAACAAACCCAGTTCTCCCAGCCTATCCTCGTATGGCAGCTTCCCAGTCCTCTGATCATCTTGGTGGCCCTTCCCTGGACCCCTTCCAGCCTGTCCACATCGTTTTTGTATAGCAGGGACCAGAACTGCACACAGTACTCCAGGTGTGGCCTGACAAGCGCTGAGTAGAGTGGGATGATGACTTCTTTATCTCTGCTGGCGGTGCCCTTTTTGATGCAACCCAGCATCCTGTTGGCCTTCTTGGCCGCAGCAGCACACTGTTCGCTCATGTTGAGCTTTCTGTCCACCAGGACCCCCAGGTCCCTTTCCACAGAGCTGCTCTCCAGCCAGGTGGATCCCAGTCTGTGCTGCGCTCCCAGATTATGTTTTCCCAGGTGCATGACCTTACACTTGTCCTTGTTGAACTTCATCAGGTTCTTGCTGGCCCACTCTTCCAGCCTATCCAGGTCTCCCTGCAGAGCAGCTCTCCCTTCTGGAGTGTCTACTTCCCCACTCAACTTGGTGTCATCAGCAAACTTCATCAGGTGACACTTGATCCCATTATCCAGATCACTTATGAAGATGCTGAATTACATTGGGCCCAATATAGATCCCTGGGGGACTCCCCTAGTGACAGGTTGCCACTTTGAAAAAGAGCTATTTACCACCACCCTTTGGGTGTGGCCTGTCAGCCAGTTCCCCACCCACTGCACAGACCACTTGTCTAGGCCATAACGCATTAATTTCTCCAGGAGGAGGCCGTGGAGAACCATATCAAAGGCCTTGGAGAAGTCCGGGTAGACAGTGTCCACCACCTGCCTCCTGTCAACCAGGCAAGTCACTTTGTCATAGAAGTCCACCAAGTTTGTCAAGCACGATCTGCCCTTAGTGAAGCCATGTTGGCTCTTCCCAACCACGTGCTTCATTTGACTTGTGATGGCCCCCAGGAGGATTCGTTCCATAACTTTCCCAGGGATTGAAGTATGGCTGATGGGCCTGTAGTTACCCAGATCCTGCCTCGAGCCTTTCTTGTAGATAGGGGTAACATTTGCCTTCCTCCAGTCCTCTGGGACATCCCCCGTTCTCCACGACTTCTCTGAGATTATGGAGAGTGGCCTCGCAATGACGTCAGCCAGCTCGCTCATCAAACTTATGTGCCAAATACCTTCTCTTTTTGAAAAAGGGGAATGAATATTTGTCTTATTTATTGAAATATAGTAACTTCATTTGTGTGTTAATAGGGACTCTTCCCTGTCTGCTCTGTATCTTGTGATCATTTCTGAGTTTTTTGCCTTTATTAAGGGACACTGAAAAATACTGCTAAACAAGTTATGTGAACATATATGCTGTTGTCAGTATCTAGTATCTTTCAGAAATATTCTTCAGGTTGGTGGAAGACAAGGGATAAATCCCTGGCCTTTGAAAGAAGTTACTTTTTTTTTCTTGTAATAGTTTTCCACCACCTTTTTAGAAACTGCCTACTGATCTCATTTGTTTTGGACATACTGCATAAAACCTGAAAATGCTTTAATTCAGCAAATAAAATTCAAATTACCTAGGTTTTCTGAAAGAACTTAATATGTGCCTTTTGAGTAAAGAGGGGGAAAAATGAATGCAGAACAAGGAGAATCATGAAGGAGGGAAAACAGTTATTGCTTGCGAATTTCTTGGCATCCTGCTCCTGGCAGACTTGCAGTTACTTTATATCTTAATTTCCCTTGTTCATGGTTTCACTTACTGGTATTCAAGTTGCAGACAGAAATGGAAATGGGAGAATGTGATTTCCAACCCACAACAATAATGGCAGGTAAGGTATTCGCAACAAACTCCATCTCCTGAAAACAATATTGGCAAATTCATCTGAGGGGTAAGAAGACAAAGACTGGGCAGAGTTTGAGTAAATTTATTCGTGCGCTGGTGAAGCTGGGATGCAGCTGACTCCTACCATTTTTGGTGGACTTCCCTTTTCAAAAAGTAGCATGCTGGAGCAGTGATACTGACTGTACATGGGCCCATCTGACTGTGCACGCACTTTCTGACAGCGGCTAAATCACTTTGGACAAATACAGTGTCATTTGTTATTTCCTCCCCATGATCTGCAGGCTATGGGCTTCCTGAGCCCAAGATTGCATTTGAATTTTTCTCTTTAATGGTTTAGTGTTCCTTTTGTTTTTTAGACAAATTGTACACGTGACATGCTAGTGAATGTCACTGTTTAAGTACCACCCCCAATTGTTCCTCTTTTTTTGCTTTTACATGTCCTGCCTGACCAATTCTTCTGATACCCTTAAGTGTTCATATTACGAAAAAGGAAGAATAATATGTTTCTTATTCACATTTTCTGTTTTGTTTCTCTTCACTTTACCTCCTAAGTTCTGCACCACTTTCAGATATGGTGATGAAGAACTGCATGCCTTCTTTAAGACATGTATTTATAAATCAGTAAAGAATGCTTTCTGGTTTATTCTCTATTCCTAATCTTTTTAACCTTCTTTTCGTTGTTTTGACCACCACTGAGCACAGAGTTGTTTCCCAGAATCTACTCGCTATGGGTCTGGGTATTTTTTCCTTAGTGATACACAGTTAGTTTAGAGCTCATTAGTGTGTACGGTTAATTAAGGTTGTTTTTCCCTATATGCATCACTGTGCCTTAACAACATTGAATTTAATCTGCCTGTTTTACTATCCAGCTGCTCAGTCTCCTTCTGCAACACTTCACAGTCCATTTTACCTTTTTACTGTGCTGAATTATTATCATCAGCAATCTTTATTCTATAGTTCACTTTATTTTCCAGATAATTTATGAGCATTTTGAACACAGAGGTGTCTCCTTTCTCATCTCTAAAGGGATCCATTTGGCAACTTCCCTTAAGGTGAAGGCTAATAATTTATTCCTGCCTTTTACTTACCATCTTTTAACCTGATATTGATCTGTTAGAAGACTTATTTTTTACCAAAAGCTTTGTTCAGGTAGAGTTACACAAACCCATTTTGGAAACCCAAATATGGTTCACTCATAGCCACATGCTTGGCAACCCCTTTGAGGATCTCTAACAAGTTTGTAACTTCCCTCCTCTGGTCATACTGCCCCTTCTCATCAAACCACTTAAGTTTCTTTTAATTCCTCCCCTCTTATAATCTCAACCAATCTGATCTTTACATGCAGCAAAATTACTAAACTGCAGCTCCCTACGTTTTCTGATAGTTCTTTTCAGAGGTTTGTCATCACTTTCCTTTTCACTGATGCTCATGCAGTAGGAGACATGCCACGCTTAACTACTTCAGGTATTAATATTTGAGATCCTTAAGACCTGAACAAAACCTGTTACTTTTCGTACATTTTTGACATATTGCAACAAAATTGTTACTATTTACTTTATCTATTTATTCTGCAATTCTTCTACTGATGCTTCTTTTTAGGAACTTCTCAAGCTGACTGTGTGGCTGGAAGCCAAAGCAAGCAACTTCACTCTTCCCCCTGGTGAAAATAGATGTAGAGAATTGATCTAGCATCTCTGCTCTGGCTTTAACTTCCCTGTGTATTTTTCTTACGTCTATTTCATTTCCAGGTTCTACAGGCTGGTTGATTTTCCACATACAAGAAGTGTGAAAAAATTTCAAAAAATTTGTCTGCCATGCTTTTCTTATTATGGCTTTATATTTAACTAGCTAAAGTTAAAGGTCCTCTCTATTCTTCTTGTTTGGACACGACTTCCGCTTCTGGAAGGATGCCTTTATACTATTAATAGTGTCCTTTACTCTGCCGCTTGACTACACCAGCATTTTCAGCAACCACTTCATAGTCATTTTTGATACATGGTATGTTTATGTTCGAAGTCTCTGATATACTGTCTTCATATACTCTCAAATCACCTGCAAACATTTGGGCCCTCTAAGTGCTGCTTTTAGTTTTATATCTGTTTGACATGTCATTTCAAATGCATTCTTCTCTTTAACAGGCCGGTATAGTGGCAGCATGAACAGACAGAAATTTTACATACCAATTGAAACAAGGAGATGAGCAAATGCCAGAAAAATCAGTGTGGGTGAGGTTAAACTCTGAACTTGTGGCAATATCTGGATCACATTGTTGTTCAGATTAGGTCCCGCTTGCCACCAACAACACGCGTTAAATACACTCCAATACGCCTGTCATGGTGAGTGCTGAAGAAACACCTGTATGACTCACAGAGGGACAGCTGGACTCCTGGTGCACTGGCCTGCTGGAGGGAAAGTTGCCTTCTAAAAGGGGTGTTCACAGGTTAGGGTGAGGGTTTTTTTGCCCCCATTTTCTGTTTATGCTTCAGGTGGATGTTGGAAGCCACTGGGGAGGGTGCAGGATTTATATTGTGGCATCTGTTGGCTTCCCTGGGTGTAGCTGGCACGGAGTGACATGGCGGTGCAGAGGGGGTTGGGATGCTCTGCTGCCAGCCCACCACACAGAGGGGAGGAGAGCAAGGGGGAGGCACTGGCAGACACTGGGGAGCCTGACAGTGCCCTGCGGTTTTCTGTCCTGAAACCAGGCAGGGAACTGCTGGGTACCCATGGGGGATGTTTGTACAGAGGAGCTCGTCTGTCTGCATTCAGGGCAAAGAAATAGTGTTGCTGAGAGCAGGCGGTGGAAAAAGCCAGTCTGTCCTACCTGAGAGTGGGGTATCAGACAGCAGTGTGTCAACAATAGCTGATGGCTATGGGTCCGATGTACATTTTGCACAGGAATATATTGCATGCAAACTGATGCCAGGGAAGAGATGAGGTGTCACAGGAAAGGGGACACAAGCTAAAAGGTCAAGATTGTGTAGCTTAAGTGTGGAAAGAAGACATTGGTCAAGACTTTGCACATAATTCTGTCTTCTGGCTGTCTGAATTTTGAATAGACACTCGGGTCCCCCAGGCAAAAGGTGGCTCCTCTCTCATCTGTAAAGGGAGGCAACATTTGCACAGGATGCCCCTTAGGCCGCCTGCAGCTGACAGGTTTCAGTGGAGATGCAGCTGGGGTGAAACCCTGGCTACAGTGAAACCAGCGTTACCACAGTCTTACTGAGAGGCTGTAGTAATGTCAGAATTTTCTAAGGTTTCTAAAAAAGGTGCAGGACACTGTCTGTTTCTTTACACCTTTTCTTTTTTGTATGCATGGAAAATTCGGTGATTAGTAATGAAAAGAGGAAGTGGAATAATCCGTGGAAAGTGATCTGACAGTACCTTGCTACCCATTCTTACTCAGCTGAGGAATCACAATTCAGATCAAGCAAGATCTTCTGAGAAGATGTCTGAATTTCTGATATAAAATCTCTACTATATCAATGACTAGGTAGGGACTGAGGAATCCTGCAGTTTCTTTGGAAAGCAGAGTCACTGGATGTCTCAGATTAACTGTATTGGTTGTCCTTGAACAGTTAATGTCAGCACTGTGACTTGGGCTGCCGAGTCTCAGCCCCACTCCATCCATGCCTCTAGGATCTCTTTGGCTCAGCCCTAACCCTAACCCTAATTCTAACCCTAACCTTAACTCCAACCCTAGCCCTACTTTCTGGCTCAGGCTAGGACTAAGACCCCACCTCTGGCCCACACCACAAATGTCCTTTCGTGCCACTGTGACAAGGACATTCAGTTTATCATCTGGCAATTAAGTTAAAACATTGAGGGGCACCAGAGAAAACAAGCTACAATTAAAAGCTAACTGAGAAAGAATAGCACAAATTGACTGGTAGTCCTTGAGCCTTGCATGTGAGGATCAAAAGTGGAAATGGCTCCTGCATGAGTAGTGGGCAAGGAGGCCCCGTGATGATGTTACAGAGGTCCTACAGGATCGTGACTAGCATGGGGAGGTCAGAGACCATTCAACGTCTTTTCTATGGGCCATTAACTGAAGCTAGCAGGGACCAAGTTCAAAACAAACAAGAGGTGGGTCTTCACTTAATGGATTGCTTCGTCTTCTTGCTGAAATGGTATGTATAGGTGCTAAAATATATACACAGGCTGAAAGAAAGCATGAACAAGTGCTTTGAGAAGTAACAGTCTATGGAAGCCTAATGTACAACCACATCTAGATTAGGAAGTTTCTCAGCTTCAAGTAATGGGAGGGAGTTTATTGAGAGAGTATTAGGAAAAGTACCATGTACGGTTGTGCACTCTTCTCCCTTGGCATCAGCTGATGGTTGCTGTTGGAGACAGTGCGTTATATGGGCTCTTGGTCTGACGCTGTGTAGCTGCTTTTGTGTTCTTACTGTTTCTGGTGTAGACATGCCACGTTGTGTGGAGGAATTTCATCATGGCATTATCTTCTCACAATTAACAATGCTGCTTTCTCTGATTATTTCAAAAGAGAGGAGGTGTTGCTAAGGCTAAGGCTAAGGCTAAGGCATAACCATGAGTGGTGCCATAAGGCTGTGCCAGTAGATGCTCAAAGCTCAGGGGTAGCTGGAGGCTCAGTTTCATCCTGAGTATTCCTAAGGCAGAAAGAATGCTGCAGGGGTCCATGGACTCCTGTGTGTTTGAACTTAAGAATAAAGTAAATTAATTCACTAGAAGTAAAAAAGAAGTAGGATCATAGTTATCATCTCTATTCAGAAATTACTGCAATTTATATAGCTCTCTTCATTCATACATCTTGATGCTCCTGATAGTAATTGGCATGTTGTTTTGAAATCTGTATGTGTGAGCATTATGTGCTACCTTGGGTTGTCACAAAGCTTCGTCTGCAACATGGACTATGAAGACACAAAAATTACAGCTTACATTTCACACAGCATGCAGAATAAACTCAGCCAGTGGATGTCAGAGTCAGATTCTCTCTGCCCAGATTCTTTTAGGTATTTCACATGAAGAGAGTTTTACATCAAATCTACTTATTATCAAATTTCATTTATTATCAAATTAATTAATGCCAAATTACTTATTTGGTTTATTTGGTGTTATATGGGATTTCAATTTAGCAGCGTGATACAGCAATGTCCTGAAATCACAACACAGACAATCACAATACAGCAATACAGCAATTGCAATATACAATTGAATCACAATACAAATGTGATTCCCATTACCAGTCGCTATATGCTCATTGTCACCACGCTGGCCATCCCCAGACACCAGGAAGGAATACATGGGTTGAAGGCAGCTCAAATCATTGTTCTCTTCAAAAATTTCTTTATTAGCTGTTGGTTTTTATACTTTCTGTTGGGCTGAGCCATGTACGCAGTCCCTGACCCACACTGGACCGGCTGGCTGAGGAAGCCGTTGCTCAGGGAACCTCATGACTCACCGGTGCAGTTGTCTTATCTAAAACTGAGGTTGCCCTCCAGTCTCCCTGGTGTTGAGATAAGGTTAGCCTTCTTTATGATACATTATTGCCTGAGCTCATTGTTGGGTTTTGGGGGAGGGGTTGTTTGTTTTGTTTTTTTTTCCCCTTCTCCTCTGAGCTCTCCTCCATTGTGGTGTCGGTAACAGTGGGCCAGCAGAGTGACAACAGAAAAGACCTTGAGTTCCTTTTTCAAAAAGCAGTTTACAGATGTAGGCCTTATTAGTATATTTTTAATGTTAGAAAAACATTAGCATTAAGCTTTTTGTTATATTGAACTATTTTAATAATTGCACAATACGTACATTCAGCTGTTGCATTGTGCTGGTTCTTTCAAGTGCACTAGAGCCCTCAATCTTACTGGGCACCAGAGGTCTCTTATTTACCCTTTTTCAAAAGACTACCAGTTCATTTGTATTCTGAATACAGCACCCACCACATTGCACTTGCTTGCTACTTTATTATTAGAGGTACATCATGTACCATAGATCAAAAAAATACTAGCACGAATTAAAGTCCTAGTTATTGAATATTGCTCTTTCCTGTACAAGCAGTGGCACAGCTTCACTAGCAGCAACAAAGCATAAAAATGTTTTATTTTTCTTAAGAGAAAATGATGTAGGACAAAGCAGCTTTCTGTTATTTATTATGCCTTTGGGAAGAGGAGTCTAAAGTTCTCATCCTTTACTGGCAGCACAGTGCTGAGCATTTGAGCCTGGATAGACCCTTTTAGTAATTGAGTATGTAATTACTCTTTCTGGTACATTGATAGCAAAAGAATAATTGAAGAAGTTACACATAAAAGCATATATTTTGTCTAACACATATGACTCCATTTAATTTTTGTTTATGAAAGATCTAGGGAGTCCAAAATATGGCAATACAAAGGAGAAATATACACTTGCAATAAATCCTGGAGCATTTTGAGGTGTATGTTTGCTATGAGTTTTGTGATCCGCTTGACACTTCTGCCCAGCAACGGTTTGTTACAGCCTTTACCACAAGAAAGACTGTCAGTGGGAGGTTATCAGATGCTAGAAGTGCTACTGCTGGAAGATGTCATCTGCAAATATTGCTTACATTTCTTCCCTTTATCTATGCTTTCCTTCTCTGTTCACCCTGGGGGAAGATAGAAAATGGATTAAAATTGATTGAGCTAATGAGTTTTGGAAAAAGTGCTGAAATATACATTTTCCATAAAACTACAAATGAAATGCATGCTGGCTACAGTTTAACTGGGTACTCTAAAGATAGAAAAGCTCAGATGCAATATTTTTCCTTGATTATCACAGGAGAAAAATCTTGCATCTCATTTGTGGCACTTTTCTTTGTTAAATCTAAGAACTTGTTACAGATATTAATCTCTGAAGCAGTGAAGTTTAAATGGTCACTTCAGAGTGACTATTCATCTTTTCTAGAGGGAGCATCTGGGGTACCCAAAACCTGTAACTCTCGCTCTCATGCGGGGAGCTTTTGGCTAGCATAGGGTTACAATCTAGGCCCCTTGTCACCCAGAGCTACCATCCCTGGTTCCCATTTGACATTTTTCATCTTTAAAGCTTGGCCTGATTCACTGGGCATCTGTGCTGAAAACCTCTTTAAGTCCAGTGCCCAGCAGCACCCCAGCCCAACTCAAGAGTGCAACCTTCCTCCTTGGAGGGTGTTCCAACACCCAGTCGAGCAAAGCCCTGAGCAGCCTGGTGATATCCCAGAGGTGGCCTTGCTTTGGGTGGGAAGTAGGACCAGAGTTCTCCCAGGTTTCCATGCCACCCAAATTATTCACGATGCTCTGAGAGTTTTGCTGAGCTCCAGAGATGGCAGTGGAGGCCATTCCTCTGCCTGCCAGCGGTGGGTGCAGAGCTGGCCAGGCGCCATGGGCACAAGGTGTCAGTCTCTGCCTTCCCGTCTGCAATGCTGCTCTTCTCCCTGGCTTCCTGATTTCGAGGCAAGGTCAAAAAAAGGGATGAGGTGACTGCTAAGGCATCTTGTCTCAGGTACAATTGTCCTACAATGGATAAACATAGTTCAGGTCAGGGCAACCTGGGCTGACTTTTCAGTAGTGGTCTACATTCACCTTTTGTCCCTATTTATTAGTCTATAAAAGGCTGATAAATTATACTTGATTAATTTAGGAATGAAGAGTTGTTATTCAATCGCTATATAATGTATCTTTAATGTGTTATTTAAAAAGAAGGGCAGAGATGAGCTCAGAAGAAATGCAAGGTAGGAGTGGTTTTTTCCATCCCACAAATATTTGTGTTTCTGACTGCTTTCACCCTTCCACATCATACCCATCCAAAGCTGAAAGAGAGCTATGAGCCTCAGTGCTCCTTTACCCTGGGGCTTGCCAAGCAGTCTGGTGGTGCCACCTCAAATCCCGCTGGGAAGGGGGCCCTGCAGGAAGCCCAGTGACAAAGGCATCTGGCCAATTGCACGCGGACCACAGGTTTATGCCACCCCTGTACCCCATCAGTGCAGGGGCTCCAGACCACAGCCCATCCACGAATGGGTGCTGAGCCCCCTCAGAAATGAGACCTTGCTGACTGCGTGGCAGGAGAGCTGAAAGTTGAGCAGGAGTCCTGGGCAGCGGCCGTCTCCATATCGGGGAATGAGTTTGAATGTGAACTTAAATCACACATCCCTGGATGATGCTGAGCACTCCCCTCCCTGCCTACTGGCAACTCTGTTGTAGGGCTGCATCTCCCTCTTTGGGCAGAAAAGAGATGATGGACAAGGAAGCCCACCCTGCAGCATTCGGAAGAAAAAGAAATGTAAGAGCTTCAGTGGACAGACCAATATTGGTTAGATATATTAATTTTATCTTCTCTTAAAATTACAGACGCTATAAATGTCTGTCTGATACTACTAATGAAAGATGACTGATCAATTAGCTGAGGCTGTGCCCTGGGTTGCTGACGTTGTTTGCTATTTGTAGTACTTAGAGCACTAACTTTAGAGGCTTGTATTTTTGTCTCCCTGAATTTGTAGCTGCATTAGAAGTCTCTTCACATTTTTCCAGTTAAACTAAATGACTATTATTTCCTCCTCCCACCCCCACCCGACTGTTGTTGTTTAATTAACCATAACGTGCTGCTCTTCAGTGGGTGTTTGTTTATAGCTAGATAAATGTCAGTAATATGCTGTAGTGTAAAGTCCTTTAACTGGGAATATTCAGGTTCTTTTAACTACTACTACTACATTTTGAATAAGAAAAACTGTCTTAAAATCTATTTTTCTGATTACTTCTCTTAATATTTTAATTATTATATTGAAAGAAATATGTGGTTCACATTGAAAGTGAAACATTAATCCCAAACTGAAACCATATGTGATGGGAAAAGAAGCTTATGTGAATTTCTTATAATATTTTATCCAGAGATTTAGTTCCCTAGAAATTCAGATCGCATCTGCATTTCTCAGCTTTTTATTTTCGGTTTTTTCCTTTATTCTTAAGCTTCTGAAAAACATAAGCAAAATAAGTTCATGACCAGCAAAATACAAGGAACACAGATGCAGAGTGATCACTTTGATTTCTGATGCCTCTCTTCAGTTCCTCCAAGGTATATGCAATAACAAAGAATTTAATTTCCCAAAAGTGCCATTGGAGCATTTTTAAAGCTGGACCTTAAATGTTTTGTAATAATTTCTTCAAAGTCATCTTGATTTAATTTCATGTAAGAAATGCCTGGTTTCACTTTGCATGTGTGGAATGAAGTGGGTAGTTAATAGATATTTGGGGTACAAGATATCCTAATATCTGCCTTTTCTTGGTCAGGAGGAGTAGAATGGACTAGGTTTACCATTTCCTCCCCTCCCTAAATTGTGGAGTCCTGGGACACAAATCCTGGGGGTACAGCTGAGTCCAGTGCCTAGAATAAAGCTATTAATGCTTAAAGGGAAGAAAAAAAAGTGAGAGACAGAGGGAAAAGTTGAAAACCTCAGCAAAGACAGAATGGGATTAATAATGGTCTAGGACACTGCACTACGTTTTCCCCTACAGTAAATGAATTGACTTTCCTTTTCAGGCTGACCCAAGTGCTGCTGGCAATCTTGTCCGATCACATGTGCTAATCCTGCCTCCTTTGGGCCCCAAAGACAGCTGACAGTGAGGCTGAAAGTACAGTCCTTGCCAGAAAAGCACCTCCAGACACAGTGCATTTTGTCAGTGTAAATCCAAAACTACATCAGGTTACACACAATAACAGCAGTGCATTTCTGCCCCACCGGGCAGTTAGGGTCAGCCCTGGCGTGAGCACCCGTGGAGAGGAGCCAGCTCCAACGGGGATGTGGCACTGCAGAGGCGCTGGGCTGGGGAGGTCTCTGCCTGAGCCTGGCAGCAGGTTGCCCTCCACATCAGGTGTGCACCCAAAAGCAGTGCAGGGCCAGGGCTGGAGCTGGAAACATATCAGACCCTGCACTGTATTGGCGGGGTTGGTAGTTAGGACAAGTCATGGATGAAGCGTCTTTCAGTACAGGGCTTTGCAATGCTCTTTTTTTGCTAACTTCTTAAGAAACTGAATTTTCAAGGGAGGGTTTCTTCCTCTTTAGGAATGAAGGCAATGGCTATAGCTGTTTATAAGCTTGCAATCTGTTTCACTGTTGGTTTTTTTTCTATCATCTCACTTGACTTGGCAGGACTGAAGAGCTGAGGAATACATGCACCAAAATCAATTTGTCTGAACAAGACATCTCTAATTGTGCTGTAATGCTTATCCAGACTCATTCTCTGTCTCAAAAAATTGCTGAGGGCATTTCTACCTTGCTGAATGGCCACAATGCAGCAACCCGTAGCTGTCACAGTGGTGTGTGGTGCTATGGGGCCAGGCTGCCTGGGAGGTGGCTCAGGGACCTCCCTGTGCTATACTGAATTACAGTCTAGAACAGCTTCTATATTCCTAAATGACCGCTATATTTTGTGGATATTTTGTATTTTAGTTAAACATATCACTGTTTGCCTAGCTGTGGGCTAAAATCTGGAAGATTATTGCCTGCACTGTCTTACTTGGACCCTATGCTGAGATTGGATAATTATGTCCTTTTTTTGGGGTAGAAGGCTTCCAGTCCCCATTTTATCACCAGAAGCCATAGACAATCACCATGGGGGAGAAATTCCTTTTCTTAAAAACATAAAATTTAAATGGAGGAAAGCACGGAGCTTACCAAAATCAGATCATTGCTGTCAGATGTCACAGGAAGAAGTAATTTGCCCATTGTCACTGGGAAAGCATGTGGTAGAGCCTGCTGTTGAAAACAAACCTATCATGTGCTTTATACAATATCCTTTTTCTTTGCTGCTTTTTTGTTTGTTTGGTTGGTTGGTTTGGTCTGTTTACATAGTGGCAATTGCATGTTTTGAACCTGGAGAGGAAAAGTATATTTGTGACTTATCTTGTAACAGTATATTGTGTATATATAACAGTATATATGCAACGGTGTACGAGCTATTACCTGTACACACATTTATTTTTATTGTTTATGGAAAGTTTAGCATGTCTCACATTACACTTCTAATAGCTGCTGAGAAATATCATGAACCTAAAACTGTGTGAAAGGTAGAAGGGCAAGGCATACACGTACACTGGCATACAATACACAAGGGTTCCCCATTGGGAGATACACTATGTTTTCCACTGCTTATTTCTGTTGAAGCAAACTACCTCAGGCCCGGAAGAATTGTTTTTCCTGCACCACCATTTTTGTTATTGCATGGAAAAGCTCAGTTCAGAGAAACGAAGTATCAGCTTTAGTCATTAAGATTTTTGAACCATGAGCATGCATAGGCATAGGCATGCTCATGGCCAGCGTACGTGTGTGCATGATGTGTCTTCATTCAAGAACTCCCTCTCCAGTGTCAGGCTGTGTTTTTCTATCAGTGTGTGTGCAAACCCCACCAACCAACATGGGGCACAATCCAGCTCTGTGGCAGCGTGGCAATACCGGCCTCTCCTGGGCGCGCTGGTTTGGCGATGTGCCCATCGCCCTGGATGTCCACATGCGTTTCAGGAGTGGGAAATCCTGATGTGCCCCTCCGGGGGTGTCCTGGGGGTATCCCTGTTCTCATCCTGGAGTGAGGGTGACAGGTGGGAGGTGTGTAAGCTGCTGGCTGGTTCTGGCACCAGCAGAGCCCTCCTTCTGCCACTGCTGCCCCCGGGGCTCGGGAGCAGCAGGTGCTGCTGGAAGCTTTGTCGTCAGTATCACCTCTGGGTGCTTTTCTTAACACCAGAATAGTAGGGCAATGTGTAGTAATTTCCCCAAGTAACATATATTGGTATGACATTTAATTTGGCAGCTCTGTATGTGACTTTCAGAAGCTGTCCTGCTCTCTCATTTCCACTGTGGTTTTTGATGCATTTTTCTCCCTCTAAGACACAGCTTCTTAAGATACCAAATCTTAACAAGCATGTTAAAACTCATTTTTCCCCATGATTTTAGAATGGCTTCTCCCAAGGCCAGATCCGGAGCTCCCTACCAGTTCTGATACTTTTACTAAGATTTTTCTTTTGTTAGCTACCAGCAGAGCAGGAGCTGATGAATCTTTAGACTGGTCATATACCATATGTGCAATTTTCTCACAAAAAGAACTCTCTGCCTTTTATAAGATGAAGTGCTACTCCTATCCATGCTATTTTTCACAGACATAAAACCACAAGGAAGATGGGGAAGAGGAGGGATGCTGAAAACATGGAGGAAAAACAGTTTAAGGGAAGTAATTGACTTTCTGTAGTCCCGAGATCTCCACAAAAATGTCACATCAAATGTTAAGATTGTCAGCTGGCATCTTCCTGTTTCTAAAAATATGGTTGATTAGAGCTTGCCCAGGCATGGATCCAGGTAGTGTGAACCTGGGCTCTGCCACCCACAGGGAGCAGCACAAAAGCCACTGCTTTGCATGTCAGAGTTGAGGGACAAGCAGCAGTGAAAGGGAGTTTTTCTGGGAAAAAGTACAGTTTGCAAAGTAAGCTTAAGCAGCAGGCGGCACCCTCTCTCCAGGACTTCTGGGCTGTTCTGTAACCTTTGGTAGGCAGAGTCTGTGCTCAAGCCAGAGCCAGGAACACTGAATTTTTCCACTGGCAAAATGTTGTCCTCTTCGCTGGACGGCAAAATCAATTTTTCTGCACGGGGCTTTGAGGCTGGGCAAAGGCATTTTACATCACCTTTGCCATGTAAAATTTTACATTGCCTCTGCCTTTCCGTATGTATGAGGCAAAATATTTTGTGCCCCTTTACAAAAGTCAATGCAGCCGCCTTTCTTAAATCACCTTAAAAACAAAGCAAAAAATAATTTGGAAGGTGTCTAAATGTCTTTACTTTTTGAAATTCCTTTCCTTACCTTTACCAAAGTTAGAGAAAAAAATTATTTGAACCCAGAGTGCATTTTTGATGATGAGGCTTTACACAGGAAAGCAGGGAGAGAGCCACTACAGGGATTCACATGATAGGGTGAGGAGTGTCATATGAATAATGTTGAAGGATGGGTCTTAAAGAGAGACACTACCTTCTAATATTTGAAGCAGAGCTTTAGCCGTTGAGTAACATGATCAAATCTGTCTTTTCCCAGCATCTTTGTACCCATGGACAGGAGACATCCCCTAAACGGTGAATCAATTTTAACATAAAGGACTCCCTGTTAGTATTTTGGGAGGAAGGGAGGAGAGTTAGTGTTGTTCTGGCTATCACGAGCTAAGAACTTTAGACAGGTGGGGCTTGGGAACAGAGATAATGTATTTTATTAAACAAACAGTTACAGCTGGGAAAAGTAAAAATGTTTTCTGACACACACACTGTCCTTTGCTGAAATTAAAACAGCCAGTTTCAAAGTGAAATACAAACTGGGAACAATTGCTCTGAGTTTAACTCCCCCTGTTGATGGTTAGGCTGTTTGAGAGTGGAGGTACAAAACTAAGGAGTCAGGGAGGATTTTAGTACCAGGAAAGGCAGCTAAGGAAAGAGAAGGACGAGGAGGAGGAAGGAGTTATCACTTGTAGAGCACAGAGGGGCTAAGGATTGACTGCGCTTAGCTGTCATATTTTCTGAGATCACAGGGGTAGAGCTGCCTCTAAAGGAACCAGATTCTTTTGTCTTACAGGAAACGACTGAGTTTCATAGTTATTTAGTTTATTTTTTAAAAACATGCTTGGATTTCTTTTTCTTCTATTTTCTGCCTACCCTTGTCTTTCCCTTCACCTCTGTCATACCTTTCAGCTACAGCAAGAGGAACGTCGGCTACACATTTTCTGCAGTTTTTAGAAAGGTTCTCTTCCCTGCCTACCTCTTTCATACCTGCATCTCTTAAAAAATTCTCTGTCCTCAGAAAAGGTGTTGGCACATGGGAGAAGCCTGGAAGAAAGAAAGAACATTTTAAAATGAAATTTCTTTGAAAAAAATTTTTTAACAGCTGGAAAAATGTTTAATCAAGAAAGTTGCTTTTAAGAGCTAAGCTAATGTTGCTACAACAGTAGGAGTAGGGGGTGAAAGAGAAGCACACGTGTGTTGAGAGCCGTGTATGTACATACTGACCATGTATCTCACAGTTGACTCATTGTCATGTTCCAGCATAGATCATGCACTTTTGATCATAACTCACTTTTCTTCTGGGGGCTGTTCTTTTATTAGTAGGTGAAATAACAATTATATTACATAAAGCACACATGAAATTTCTCCCTCAAACTAGCTACTCTGTTCAAGTGTCAGTAGCCTCCCCTAGTCACTCTCTGTGGCAGAGCTGACCCTGACAGGCAGGAGCCTCAGGCTGCCCCTGCCGCAGAGGAAAGCCCTGCGCTGTTGTGACTGCAGCACCTGGCTGGGGGGGGACAACACACGTCTTCATACTGTGTGCACGCATGCATGCATGCATGCTGCCATTGATCACCTTCCTTCTTGGCAGGGGAAGTGGATTCACGTATCAGGCACATCACTCTGCGAGCACCCTCGCTCAGGTTTTGTATATATAGTCTGTCTTGCAGAACAGGTACTTTATAATTATAAGTATGGAGGTTTGCTAACCAGTATGATGCTCTTCAGGAGAGATTCATGTACTCCATCACTCTGAAGAAGAGAGTACTGCTTAGTGTCAGTAAGAGTGACAATACACTTTTTTCAGACGTGTGCTACTCATCTAATTATTTAAAAAAGCATCAATCTAAAGTAGAAGACTTCATTGATGGATGCAGCAGAAGCATGCCTGCCTGTATGATATAAAGCCTATGCAATACAGACCTTAGCGAGTATCTGTTATCTTTGAGCATGTTAGTTATGCTTTTGTCCTTCAAGGATTTAAATGAGAAGACAAATGATTTGGAAATTCCTATGAGACGTTCCTATTCTTAACTTTGTTTCTTGGCTCTGCCACAGATGTCTTATGTGACCTTGGTCAAATTGCTTAACACCTCTGAAATGGGTTACTCTGTGTAAATTAGTGGTAATAGATTTCTCTCTGCTTTAACTTGCAGTTTCTATTTTAAGTGGATGGGAAGTGTCATCTGCTTACTTTGGTTCTATATTTTACTCATGAGCAGTGCTTAGCATAATGTGACCTGACTTCAGCTGAAGCCTTTGTCTTATACTACTATTAAGACTGGGCAGTTCAGTTTAAATGATGTGGCTGGAGAGCTGCCTGGTGGAGAAGGACCTGGGGGTGCTGGCTGACAGCCGTCTGAACATGAGCCAGCAGTGTGCCCAGGTGGCCAAGAAGGCCAACAGCACCCTGGCTTGTATCAGGAATAGTGTGGCCAGCAGGAGCAGGGCAGTGATGGTGCGCCTGTACTCGGCACTGGTGAGGCCGCACCTCAAATACCATGTTCAGTTTTGGGCCCCTCATTACAAGGAGGACATCGAGGTGCTGGAGCGTGTCCAGAGAAGGGCAACAAAGTTGGTGAAGGCTCTAGAGCACAAGTCTTATGAGGAGTGGCTGAGGGAGCTGGGTTTGTTTAGCCTGGAGAAGAGGAGGCTGAGGGGAGACCTTATCGCTCTCTACAACTACCTGAAAGGAGGTTGTAGCGAGGTGGATGTTGGTCTCTTCTCCCAAATTACTAGCAATAGAACGAGAGGAAATGGCCTCAAGCTGCATCAGGGGAGATTTAGATTGGATATTACAAAAAATTTCTTCACTGAAAGAGTGGTCAGGCATTGGCACAGGATGCCCAGAGAGGTGGTGGAGTCACCATCCCTGGAGGTGTTCAAAAGACATATAGACGTGACACTTAGGGACATGGCTTAGGAGCCATGGGGGTGTTGGGCTGACAGTTGGACTTGATGGTTCTAGATGTCTTTTCCAGCCATAATGATTCTATGTAGTAAATTATAAGTGCTTGAAAACCTGATATGAGTGACAACCGCCTTTTAATTCTCTTTGAGAAAGTGGTTTTTTTTATGACATTCCTATCTTAATAAAAAGTTGTCAATTCATACTTCTACCTAAGCTGGAGCAGTCTACAAGTTCAAAGTGTGACAGTTCTAAGAGGCTGTTATCAGTCACGGTCTTTCTTATCTAGCCAAAGTATGACAGAACATCTCAGGAGGAATCCCTCTTCCATGAAATTTGTACACCAGTTTTTCAGCCTCTGAGAGTCTATGGGAAATTGCATGCTTATCAATAATTATTACCTCTGAGAATTTTATGTAACTGTAGAAATCCACAGTGCCCCATTGGTTATTTTAGGTTCCTTTGTGGGTCATTTGTTGAGCTGTGAAATCAAACTTTGTCTCACCTGTTTATATTAGTGGAAGAAACTTCTTTGAAACCTCCACTTTCGTTTCTGCATGATAGCATTTCAGACTTGTTTGATTTCCTCAGTTGCTCTATAGCGAAGATCTGAAAGATCAGTTTGGAACATGGAGTTAGCGATGGGGTGGGCAGCATTTGAGTAAAGGTGAGGAATTCTTGGCTTGTAACAGTTCAAAAACTGTCTGGCCTTGAAGATGCAATATGTTTTGCAATCCAAATTAAGGCTGAAATGCTTTCTTTGGGAAAGTGGAGATAGTTGCTGCCATATATTGCTTTTCATAAGGAGATTGAGGTTGATGTTATCTTCCTCTGTTCCTGTGGACCTTTCTTAGTTTGTGGGACTGGATTTCTGACCCAGGCACCCTATTTCTTCTCCTTCATCTGCTATCGATCTAATCAACAGCAACAAAAAGTCACAATTTCTTTCTTGTCTTTATATCCTAAGCAAAAACCTTAAGAAACCACAATAATTCTCCCCCAAAAAGGGGACCACCCTGAAACATTTAGGATTCTTTTTGACTGGAGGAATTAAAGATCAACATCTGTCAGGAATACCTAGATATCTGCAGCTCTGCTTTGGTCCAGGGAAACTAAGTGACCTCTCAAGACTCCTTCCAGTTCAATTTTCTGGCCTCCCTATATAGCATTGCAATAAGTCTAGAAAGAGCAGAAAATATCCTGCATATATGTATGTCCCATTATTATCCTCTTTTTTTCAATAACACTGGAAAGGTCATATTTGAAGGGAAAATCCCCATGCAACCTTTAACTACCATGTTGCTGTTGATACATTAATCTCCTATTTTTATTAAAGATCACAACAAAGGAAAAAGCAGCAGAATAAAAGCAGGTGTACAGCAGTTGTATGAGGAAACTTGGACAGATGTTTCACCAAGAGTAGAAAATTGAGCTCCTGCACAGCAGAGAGAGAGAGTCTTACCATGCAGAAATGCCCCATAGATAGAAAATCTGTATTTCTGCTTGGGATCATCTGGAAGTACATGGAATCACCAAAGCAAGGATAACAAGCTTGGATCAATAAGCATGAAGTCAAACATGTAGAAAAACAAATGCAGATTCTTGTATGCATACAAAACAAAAGTTTCTTTCCTTTCTAGTACAGCTATGTGTTACAATACTTCTTCAGATGGTATAGCTGGGAGTCAGTCTGGCAGGCACTTCAGGATGGATTGTCCCCACCTGCTTTTTCATCTCAGGTGCTAAAGCTAACCTCAGAAACCCTCACGTCTCTTTTTCTAGTTGCAAATGAAAAATATTTGACATTAACTATCATGGTAAGTTGCTACCTACAGAGGCAATGGATCTCTTTAATAAATGTAGACGTCCAGTCATTTATTTAAAAAAAAACCCAACAACCAAACAACATTCTGGCTAAGTTGAATAAACATTGATCATCTGTTGATAACAAGAATGGCAGACACATCTTGCTGCTGCTTTGGCTTTAGATCAGCATGATCGTTTAATAACATTTTGAAATAGCACTGCAGAATAGATGATGCTCAAATATGTACCTGAAAAATCCACCAAACTCTTCCTGCTGAGAACTTCAGAGCTGAGGGAAGCAGAAACAGAAAGGATGCATAGCTATCAGACAAGCCTTATGCAGTAAGTTCAACACCTCATTTTACCCACTCTATATGCATTTCATATAAATCAAAGGTCACATTTTAAGTCTATGTTAAATCATCAAATAGCTCTTTTCGAAATGTCAGCAATTCATTGCACAAATAGTCTGCCAAATAATAGTTAATCAATTGTAAATGGCATGCAGATTCTCATGTAAACTTTGGGGAAATTGTTAACCTCAGCTAAATGTAGATAATATTTTTCATGGAAAGTCACTTCATACACTTGCCTTGGCTGATTTAGACTGGGCAAAGCTCTGAAATAAAGCAGCTCAGAAATGTGGGTTATACTGAAAAGTCATATTTGATCTTATTAGCATAACTGTACTCTTCATAGCTCTAGCCAATAGTTCCTTGCTGTGTAAAATCAGCCTCTTTGCAGATCCTTGACACTGGTTTAGAGAATACATTGGGTAAAACCTTGAAAAATAAAATATTTGTCTAATTACCATAACCCTGGATTTTTCCCCATTTTTTTTTAGGATGGAGAATGGCATGTAAGGAGTTGTGTGGGTTCTCTGGTTCTGTCAAAATATAACCCTTGAGCTCTTAGCAAGACCACCTCTCCTCTCATTTCAACTGAGGTTAGGGGTTTTGTGAATTGCCTCCCTTTCCTTCTTTTTCTCATTCTGGTGTGTCAGCTCACTTCTCCTTTGTTTTCCCACCACATCAGCTTTGTCTAGGCTGCTTCCTTTTTGCTCAGAATCACTTTTCTTCATAGCCTGTTCCCCTCACATGCAGGCGTAGGATTCTCTCTTCCCACTCAACCCCTTCCTTCCTTTATTTTCTCCCCTATTGTTTCTCCTGTGGAAGTTATATCTCACCCACCCTCCTTTTAAATGTTTTTGTCTTTCGCTGTAGATCCTTGTTCAGGACTGTAGCTTTGTTGTCGGTAATTTACCTCTTTCCCTGCATCTTTTAGGCAGCCTAGGTCACTGCTCCAGGGCTTTTCCACTGGCATGGCACTCTCTCCTGGCTCTGGGACCAGGCCTGCTGGTGGGGTCTTCATGGGGGGCTCTGGAGATCCTGCCCCCAGTCACACCATCCTGCAGATGCTCTCCCAAGGCAGGGCCAAAGCAGCGAGCCACTCCACGAATCAGAGAGAAAACAGTTTCAGCCCAGGGCTGGGGAGACATGTAAAGGGAAACCTGGCCACTGGCAGCCACAGAGGAGCGGGATGAAGGTTGGGTGAGAAGCCAAGTGTTAAGCCATCTTTATCCAAGGACCTCATCCCACTTATTTTCCCATTACTGAATTTTTCTGAGGGAGAAAACAGACCTTGGAGTGTGCTTGTAGCTCACATATATATTGGGAACATGCATTACTTTCTGGTGCAATTGCAGTGCATCGTGTCACCCCCTTGACATGCTCATTCCCTTTTTTCTGACATTTTCTGCTCAGCCATGCTCATATCTTCCTTCCCTTTGCAGCTCTGCCCAGCACTTTGTGCCTCCACTTCTCAAGGGCAAGCTTACTTCTGATCACGTTGAGGAAAATTCCCTTCATTTTTCCTGCCACCCTTGTGCCCCACTGCTGCACTCTGAACCTCTGCTGTGCTTTAGACTTGCCACTTCTTACCTCTAATTTATGGTCATTACTTGGTCATCAGCAGGAAACACTTTTATTTCAGCCCATTACTCTATGATATAAGTAGTCAGGATCAAAGTATTTGCTGAGGTATGTTATCCATGCTTTCTAGCACTTGAGATACTGATCATCTCTTCCTGTTGATTGTGGGAATTTACAGCACACTACAAGCATTACACTACTGCATACAACTAAATAAATAGAGCACGTTCTGGCTCAGCTCTGGCTGGTTGTGTTACGAGCACTTTCCCTCTCCCTGGTTTGCTCTGCCTTTGGATCGGGCCCCGTTCCCCTCTGTAGAGCCCTGGGGAGGGACACGTGGTGGGGCCACGGCTGGTGGTCCTGAGCCAAGCCCTTCCCTCAGGCCCTCTGGTGCTGGGAGGCACAGTGCCTAGCTGGGGATATTCAGGTGATGGTGTTTGATGTACATGCCTTCCAGAGGGGATCACTTCACTCCTATAACAGCATTTTGGAGTGGCAGACATTAGCAAAAATAGAAGCCCGGGAGGCTGCTGGGCGTAGCGATGCTCCCGTGAGGCTGCGTGCCGTCTGTTCCAGGCCACCATGGGACAGACAGAAAGTTTGTTTTAGTTGTATGCTAGGCAGTTCTGCCAACTCAGAAAATCTTTATTATGAGAAAGGTGTGTTTAGAGACCAATTTGTCTTCCCCAAGGCAGGTTCACATTGACCAAGGCAATCTTAAGAGCGGTCTGGCCTGTTCAGCTTCAGGCCTTTTACATCCTCTCTAGGCAACCTGCTTCAGTGCCTCTGTGTCATTAATGTCCTTCTTCTTGCTAAAGTCTGAATCTGTTCATTCTTGCGCCTGTTCTGCAGACAAGGAATAATATTTCCTCTCTGGAGGAACATTTTTTAATATTTGAAAATCATCCTGTTTCCCCATAGCCATTGCTGGACTAAATAACCTCAGTTCTTTCATCTGCCCACACATGCAGTGCTTTTGGACCTCTGAATGTTGTCGCTGCTCTCTAACTTCCACACCCTTTAATCTCAAAGTGCAGCACCCAGATCTGGGCATAGTACTCCAGCTGGACTCTTGCCAAAGCAGAGCATGCTAGTTAGAGAGACGTCAGCATGTTCCTTGCACGTGCACTGCCATATATCCAGCCTGGCATGTTTGCTTTCTCACACAGCAGTATAAGCAGTCATTTATAATCCCTTGATCCCTTTCTGAAGGACTGCTGCATACTCATTGCCTCTCGGTCTCATGCTTAGGCAGCTGGTTATTCATACACTAGGGTGGTGCTTTACACTTGTCCTTCCTGAATTGCATCCTACCTGTGTCAGAGGAGCTTTCCATTCTGGCAAGATCACTTTGCCTCATCATCCCGCCCTCCAGTGTGTTTGTGGAAACTCTAAAGTTGGGATACTTCGCAAATAAGTGTATTGTCTCCCACCATTCAAAGTATTTATGGAAATGGTAAATTGATACTACAGTACTGAATGTCTGTTTTGACAAATACGTTCAGTGTGATACATTTCCAATGAACTAGTTCCTTGGGATTGTAAAGGTGATGCAGACAGTACTGTGTTAGACATATAAACCATTAGGTGTATGACTGAGTTGGTTCTTCAATAACTAAAAATAATTTGTCCATAAGCTTTTTGCCTGCTGTGCCACTGTAGCATAAAAAAATGGTTCATTAATGCCTGTCATCTCGCTAGGATAGTGCTGAAGAACTTAAAAATTAATTTCTTGGTGTAAGATTACCATCTTTCTTACAGCCACCACTGTCATTATACAAAATTTTGGATCTGTTATGAGCTACTTCATCTTCAAACTTTTTCATAGAACAGCTGAATATGTCCCCTCCAGACAGTCTGCACAACATAGAAACAACTTATATTTCACTTATCAGACTTAACTATCCACCTGCCTGAAATCTACTACATTTAAACCCTATGGATGAATTTCAAGTAATTAAAGTTGCTTAAGCCTCAATAGAAATTGGTACTGAGCGTGTGTCTAGCCTGCAAGATAGAGTCAAATGCAGAAAGAAACGAATTAAGCTGGTGCCTCTGCAGAATGCAGCACACCTTAGATAGATAGATCAGATCAGGAATTGCCTCCAGTTGTGGTACTAGTATGTTTTCCAGTGGCATAAGCATCCTTGTCCAGGGTTCCCACTGAACATTGTAAGCTTGCCTTGGTGGGTCCATACCTCCACAGAAAAGCCCAAGAGCAAAAGCCCCTCCAGCCTCACTACCTCTTACTCTGTGGTAGGGAAGTACCCTAAACTACTGTTATGAATATTTGTTTTGACTATGGCAGTTACTACAGAGGTAGAGCACTGTGGGCATCTTTTTCCAGCTTTTAGTTAAAAAAAAAGATCTTGCATGTGAGGTAGATATATTGGTGATGTGCTGGTAACTACCTGCAGAGACAAAGCTGAAAGCAACATAAATAACTAATGTGTTCCTCTTGTTGAATGTATTTTACTTAGCACTATATGTCCTTAAAAATCAATGGAAGGAATACAGAACAAAAGGACATATATTTACTGAATTTAGCCCTTAGATAATTAAGTGTCAAAGGTCATGCTAGTTAGGAATTGATTTAAAACAATTTTATTTTGATAATGCGAGCTGTCACTAAGTACTGCTGTCACGAACTGTCTTCCAGTTCACTTTTCTTTATAGGTGAGCAAGTCTTGACCCTTAAAATACCAGTGTGCCAGCTCTGGGGTGTACAGACGATACAGGTCTGTGTACAGCTGTGCAGGTCTGTGAAGGTGTGGGTACTTTACATGCTAAGAACAGAAACTGGAAAAGATAACTTAGCCATCAATAGTTGGACAAGTTTGCTGTCTTTAATAAAACAGTCAGATAAAGGTTTATATCTGACTTCATATCACTGGACTATCTGAGGGCCTTCTAAATGGATTGCAGTTATTGAGCTTCAGATATGCACTGAAATGAGTAGATAACTTAGATGTCTAGTGGATAACAAAGATCACCTTGCAGGGCTCAGTCTCTGACTGGGGTAACATTTTTCTATGAAGAAAGGTAGCTAATAACTTGGGAAACATAGGGACAGTGATAGCATGCTGGAAAAGCTTTTCTCAAGCCTCAGAGCTACTCAGACTGATTTAATCACCACAGAAAGATTATTTAATCTATCATGAACCTGCGTTTTACCTTTTTTAAAATAAGTCATTTTCTATTTATTTTGAAAGGGAAGTGGGGGAAGCAGAAAACAAGTGTGTCTGTAAAGAAAGCTGTCATTTCTGGGGATTGTAGTGTGGTGACATCTTTTTGACAAGAGAAGCATCCTTCAAAGGCATGTGAAACTTGATCCTGGTGCTTTCTCTTTCCTCTCAGAAGAAGTAGAACTACTTAATTTTGTTGTTCTGGTGGAGATGCAGACTCATGAGTGCGCACAATATTTGCTAAAAATAAATGGCAGCCTACTCCACACCTCTGAGCATGAAAGCCCCTGGAAGGATTTGCAGGATGTAGATGTTCTCCCCATCCCTCTGCCCTGGCACAGGGGGACTGATACCCAGCCTCTGCCTTCTGAGCAGGACATTAATCTGACATACAATCTGATTGAATGAAATGGCGGGGGGGGAGTAAATCCCTGTTGGATAGCAAAACGCTAGATTAGCAGTTAGGAAACCTTGTGATTAGAGAGAATAACTGCTAAAAACATCATTCTTTCAGATGTAAAGCCGCCATTTTCATTTAGAGCTGGTAGTCCCTGAAAAACTACTAGTCTAGCATTAAGGAAACTGTAAACGTGCTGACCTGCAGAAGGGTGATTGAAGTTTAAGGTAACTCTGGTAGCAGTATTTCTATCTGTTTGCTTATTAGGCAACCCATTTTTCTTTCTCTGGACATTTAAGGCTTTACCTTCTCAAAAGATGCTGTTTACTTTGAAGAAAAGGGGATTCATTCAGTGCTGCTACAACAAGGAGCAAGAGTCCCTCTCTTTGGCTTTATCATTTCATTATGTATGGGACAAGAGCTTTTAAGGAAGGACGTAGCTGTAAAGATCAAAGGGTTCCCACAGTTTTCTGAGTTGCCTGCTGGAAATTGACCACTAGTTGTTAAAGGTAGCAGTAGTCTCCTGTAGTGGCACTTGCAAAAGCTGTCATTTAAAAAATAATTGTTGAAATACAATACATGCTTTAATAGGCACCGTTAAATTAGTTGACTAGTTTAATTCAGTACAGACATGGTACTTGGTTTTTGCTTGGAGATGACAAGCAGGAGCTTTAGAAAACATACTATAAATATTTTTGCAAACATTTCTGCATCTCTTCCCAAGCGCCAGGTGAGAGTTCAGCACTCCACTGCTCTAAGCACACGTGCATAAAACCCAAAAAGGTGGTAACTACTAAATGAAAGGGAAATATTAATATCTTGTAGAAACCTGAACTGAAAGCTTTTGGGATACCTGTGTTTATACTAAGTTCCCTTTTCTACAGAATAAAGGTCATTAAAAAAAGAAAACAGGGAATGCAGAAGAGGAAAAATACTTCATAAAGGATGTATTAGGGATACATTTAACAGGTAGCATTAAATGTGATTTCTCACATTTCTCCCTTTCCAGAGATATGATAGGTCAGTAATTAGAATTAAGTTAAATCACACTCAGAGGTGTCATTTGGGTGTAAAAAACCCCACAACCACCTTGATTTAAGCAACTGCTTTTGAGTATTCTGCTATGACCTAACTGGATCTTTGGTCTTCTAAATTCTTTAAACAACACAGCTCATACTTGATTTAGCAAACAGAGACTTTTGCTAGTTAGTGCAAAAGTGATCCTTCTGTGGCTCACTCCCACTGAAAGCAAGACATCTTTTCCCCTCCACAGGCAGGAAGAGTTAAGGGTTCATGTGGTGTGACTAAAGCACTCTGGACATCACTCAGAGCCGTTTATCTAGCCAGTGTTTTCAGCAGCATGGTGCTGTGTGCATGAGTAAAAGCCTGTGGGGAGAAGTTTCAACACGATCTGTGGATAATTAACTGAAAATCTTCCACTGTTGCTGCTTTTCTCCACCTAGATGTGCTAGTTAGCTACATGCCTTCACATGGTTAAAGCATCATCCACAGTGCTCTCATCTGGTCCTGCCTCACCAGTTTTTGAGATCAGAATATTTCTTTAGTGTTGTCGTTTCCAGGAAGAGCTGGTAGGCAGCTGTAGGATGGAAATCTGTATTTGCTCTTAGGTCGTCCTTAGAAATCACTGGAAAAATATCTTAACACTTTTGCAGCAGGGTGGGATTTTCGCACAATTTTCAGAAACCATGGAATACTTTTGCTGCAGGAGTGTGTTTTTCAGGAGAAAACTAAGCACTGAGACCACAAAAAAAAACCAACCCAGACATGGCAGCTTTGCATACTACTGTTTTGTAGAAAACCCAATGCTGGGGGAGAAGAAAAAAAAAATCTAGGCCTCTTAGAATGTCTCCTTTACTATATATTTTATAACTAGCAGAGTCTGATGTCAGCTGTGGGCAGAACCCAGAGGAGATAAAATGGGTCAACTGATGAGTAATTGGGTTATTTGAACCAATTACTACTCTGAATGATGACTCACTGGGCTGGAGCTTATTTAGAAGCTGGGGATAGGGTGGACCCAGTAACCTTGTAAGTGTTCCCTACCTTATCCCTCTGCAAAGCTCAGTAGTATCCTAGCTTTTAGCACTTTAACCATGCCTGTAACCCTTGCAGTTTTCAGAGTGAAGAGTTCTCCCTGCTGTAAGTGTTCTGGGTCTATTAATAACAAAATCCCCATTTCTGTAACAGATGCTCAAGTGCACTTGTGAGTGAAGGTGCTACAGATGCAGAACTGCCACAGCAGCCTCCCCCAACACATTTGGCTGCCCAGGTGTTGTGTACCTTCAGCTTCTGGCACCATGTGGGTCTAAAATACAGAAAACTACCACAATCAAACCTACCCTTGTCCCTCTCTGTTGAATTTTGCCCCCCTTCCATCAGTCCAGGTTGTACCCTGAGGATACACAAGCCTGCATGGAAAGAGGCACAGCTGCCCTCATTGGCAGAGAGGCAAAGCAAGGAGTGAGTCCTCCCCAGAGATTCCCAGCAGTGCTTCCCCCATGTCCACGGACTCAACCCTTCCCCAGAGTCCTGGGGACAGATGGGACTCGGACCTTTCCCAAGGGGGACACCTACTTTTTGATGGTCTGCTCAGTAGGACACCCAAGGTGGCACAACATGCACCTCTAGCAACAAAAGGTCCTGCAAGATGTCCCTTTTGGTGAGGGACAAGGGGATACACACTGTGCACTGAAGCAGGTTGTAGACTGGGGGAGTCCTGTGGGCAAGGCCAGCCCTGTCCTCCCTTCTAGGAAGGAAGAACTTGGGGGATTGCCTGGGGAAGGAAAAGTGGATTGCAGACATACGGCTTTCCCCAGATCCCAACAGCACAGCAATCCAGCAAGGGAAGGGGGAGCTTGGCAGCTGGCCACACTTAGAATCATAGAATGGTTTAGGTTGGAAGTGACCTTTAGAGGTCATCTAGTTCAACCCCTCTGCAGTGAGCAGTGAAATCCTCAAATGGATCAGCCTTGTCCAACCTGACATTGAACGTTTCCAGGTATGGGACACCTACCACCTCTCTGGGCAACCTGTGCCAGTGTTTCACCACCTTCAGAGTAAAACATTTTTCCTTATATCTGGTCTAAGATCTATATCCACTTGCCTGGGTGCAAATGCATTGCCCCTCAGGGGTCTGAGGATGAGGGAACCAGAAAGGACACCAGCAGCCTCTTACTTTTCAGCTGCAGTTCGTATAAAACCAGTTTGCTCATTGCATTTCCCCAAAGGGGGTAAGGTTTCTGAGTGCCATCCCCTTGGAGGACCTCTGTCCTGAGCTGCACTAAGGGAGGGGCTACTCCAGGCTTTGTGGGAGTCCAGCTCCTGGAAAATCCAAGCTCCCATTTGCTTTTGAAAGCCTTGGCTAAAGATGCGTACCGCATCATGCAAAGCAGGTCTACCTGAAGCAAAAATCCTAGCAACTTCCAAACAGCACCTTATCCGAAACCGCTGGGGAGCTGAGAAATATTATGGGCTGCTGCATGCTTTTATGCATTTCAGAGCAGATGGGTGCAGCGTTATCTGGTTCAGGTGTTCCTGTAATTGTGATTTGTTAGGATAACCACAGCATTGGGTGGCTAGCACGTGTGTGCTCCTGCTGGGCTGGTGTCGGTGCTCTCAGCTGTGATAGGAAACATCTGGCTGTACTGCCTGTTTCCAGATTTTTTCCCCCTTTGTAGTCTCTTTGCAACATATTTATTGGCCTCTGCAGCACTGAAGGTGCTGTTGCAAGCAGCCTTTGAATGACTCAGGAGCATGATCAACGTAGTAAGTTTCATCCATCCTCTCTGAGCAGGATTGCCCACATGCTCCGAGCCGTGCATGGCTGCCACAGGGACCCATGCAGCCATGGGCGGTACTGACAGACCCTCTCTTACCCAGGGAACACTTCCTCCTCCTCCAAGAGCCAAGGGGAGGGCTAAGGATATTCAGTCCTTACTGAGGATATCTGTGGTTTTCATATTATTCAGAGTCAGGCTGGAAATCTGGCCTCCCCCAAGACCTCAGCTTGTGGGGGGCTGCTCCTTGCCACTGGCTATGAGCCTGCACATGGGTCTGGGCCATAAACACACACATGCACCATAAATGGTTTGCCCAAGTGTGGGTCTCACCTCCTGGGCTATGCGACTGCTATCGAAAACTAGAAATGCAAGGGAGAACTTCATGTCTTAACACTGATAGCTGTATGATGTTGTGCTAATGACAACAGAGTTTGCATTTTGGGGAGGTGTCAAGAGGCAAACAGGAGTGTGGCTTGAGTCAGAATTCATCAGCAGGCACAAATGTATGCATCTTTATCAATTGATGGAGCTAAAATAAAATTGTAACAGCTGTAAGTGATGTATCTCTAAATAGAGGCAGTTCTGATCACTGAGAAATCCTGACTCCTGCAAGCTTGACAGAGAGTAATTAAGGGACAAGCTCAGCAGTCAATAAATGCCCCACAGGATTACAGGTTCACAGCAGACCTGCAAGATACAGTCCTCTGACAAAGGCCCCAAAAGGTAGTAAGCTGATCATCATTTGTTCTGCAGTAGCTTATCAGTCATTCTGTTGGGCTGGGCCTTGAGCACACAGCTTAAACAGTCACTGGTATGTTGCCAATATTCCTTCTTTTTCACTGAGCCTGTCTTCCCACTTTCTCAAGAAAGTTAGGGGATGTTAAACAATCCTTACTGAGCCCACAGACGTACATGGTGAGTAGCTGTGTGGAAAGATCACCTATTCTAAAACAAGGCCATTTCTGGAATGAAACACATTAAAGCCATTCAACAGCATCCATCAATATTGTATTTCTCTTTTATAATCAATGAGGATGCATGCCTGCTGCTGCCAAGGTAGAGTTCTAATGAGGACATTGGCTTTCCTAATGGGTAATCTCTAATCAGGCTTCTCTGCTACCGTGTGCTGCCATGCAGGAAAAAAGGCAGGAAAATAATATTTGTTGGGATATGGTGAAAAGGTCACAGTAATCATATCTGCTACTACATTGATATGTAAGATTGCCCTGTGCTTGTCCCTCCTCCCACAAGACAAAGTAGCTTTCTCAGTCATGGAGTGAATTTACAAGTAGTTTCTGAAGCCAAGAAAAATATTTCGAGTGACACAGCTTGGTTTGCAGGAGGGAAGGTGCTTTAGAAAAGGATTTGATTTTGCTTTAGACACATCTACATACAGAAAATATTAAGAGTAGAATGGCTGTGAATATAGCAGACACAGTGGACTGCACATGCATGGATGTGTGGAGCTGGGACCTGTCCAAGTCACATACGAGCAGCATAGGTGGTGACCTAAACACATTTGGAGAAGGGTGAAAAAGGTCACAGCTCTGAATCAGGACAGCACTTGGCTGAATCTTTAAATACCAGTGGGATTTAAATGTATCTCTAAGCATTTTCCTTAGCTACAGATTTAGCTAGCTGAAATATAAAATATTCTGTTGAATCAAGGTGGGAGACATGGTGGTCTTAATCTCCCCTCAGGTCTGTAGGCGGTCTGAGCTGTGCTCAAGGGCAACGCCACGGGGGCATGGAGACACCCCAGGAGCCTGGAAAATGGTCCCCATGGGGCAGTGGTCACTGCTGTCCTGAGGCAGGAGCAAGCACTGGGAGTCAGTGTCGCTTGAATTCCTTCATAGTCTCATTTTAATCCTTTCTGTAGCTTCTTAAAAGGAGGCCAGTTAGTGTGAGAGTCACAGGCCACCAAAGTAGTGCTGTCCTCCTGATTTTATATATATATATTTAAATATATATCTACATATATATATATATATATAGGCTGACGAAGAAAATCTTGGCTGGGGGAATAGGTCAGACTGATAGGGTAACCTGTCCCTGGATCACTAAAAGTGTCGGGGGGGAAAGTGGAGCAATCAGCGGGTTAAGCTAGTGGTGTGTGGCTGCTTGCGTGTCTCAGGGACCCCACGTTTCATGGGGTAGTTCACACCACAAATCCACCCAGTTTTTGGGAAAAATTTATACTGGGGGAATTTTATAACTAGTTATCAAACTGCATTCTTGGAGCTGGCAGGGAAGGGCAAAGTCACACATCATAATGTGTTATGTCATGAAATCACAGCGGGTTAGTTAGCTCCTTTGCAGCTACTACAGTTTGTTAAGCTGCCATCTGAGTTTAACACAGAAACTTCCTGATATGCTATGACTCTTAAGCCACTGGAAAGGAAAAAAGGAAATCAAAGAAGAACAAAACACCCTTTATTTATTGTTTTCCCACTTTCACATATTTCTTCCCAGACAGGAAAGAGAACTTAATTTTTTTTCCCAGCACCTTTTTATACGTCATAGACCACTAATACTGATGGGAAAGTTGAAATGTAAAAAGTAATCAAACAAGGTACTGTCTCTTAGTTTCAGGAAAACATTAGTAGATTTGTGAAAAATAATAACCTGCTTTTCAGTCATGGTATTAGAATGGTGCTCGTGGTCTGAATGACTTTTTTGTAACCATTGATGACATAAATATATGAAACTACCTTTGAAAGGACAAAAGCACCTTTTTATAAGATCTTCTATGAGCTCTCGTGGCCAGGGACTGGTTTTCTTAATTATTGCTTATCAGCCCAATGTGTCACTGCAGAATGTAGCAGACTAAACTTCCCAAAAGCAAGCACTGATTTCAGAGCTTCCTACTGTAGTTGCTTTAAGAGAGACACTTCTCCTTCCTTTCCTAGAGACTGACTGCTCCAGACCTCCTGAGAGAAACTCCTGGAGGATAGGCACAGTCCAGAAGAAATGCTGGAAAACAGCATTTATAATTCCTGTCTTCAAAGGAAGGAAAAGAAGAATCCAGTGAGTTTTGGGCTGGCCAGCTTAACTTCAGTTGCCTGGCAAACACTTGCATGAAATAACTTTTTTGTAAGTAACTGGTAGGAAATGAGCAAGAGTTAATATGAATATGTCAAAACCAGGTCTTGTTAACCTGATTAATTTCCTTCTTTAACAGCTTAATGGGACCTGTGGATGATTGAAGGGGTCCTTAATAAGCCTTTGAACCTGTCCTGCACGACATTTTCATAAACAAGTAGGGCAATAGGCCAGATGACATATACTGTATGGTAGCTAAAAGCCTTATTAACTGTCCTATTAACTATTAGATCTTCTCTGTCAAAACTGGAGGGATCTACAGGGGTCTGTCAGCCATCTTGGTCTCCTTTATGGATGGTTTTTAGTGAGTACATTTGCAGGTACCTTCAAGCCGGTTCAGGCAACCAGCAGGGCTGGGGACAAACTGATCTTGACAAACTGGAGAAATGGTTCAGTAAAAATAAAGTCCACCACAAAAATATGCAGTTCCTCATGGCCATGGCCCTAAACTCAGGCTAAAATTGTCATTGCTTGTACCACAGAGGGGTCCCCACCTTACCCACTTGAGGCAAAGAGATCTCCTCACAAGGTGTGTCAGCAGCAGTGTGGTCTTCAAGAAACAAGAAGTTTTTCTACCCAACTTACTATGGGCAAAAAAACAGATCTGGTTTTGGGCATTGTGTTTTGAGAAGGGTATGGAATAATTACAGAGAGCCTCGGGGAAAGCAGGGGTAAAGGCTGGAGGTTTAGGAAACTTGACCCCCGTGGAAAGGCTAAATGAACAGAGGTGTCTTCTAGTCTCTAATAATATTGAAATGTATGAAGCAGGGCTTTTGTAAGTAATACCGTTCATTGCAGATTGACCTTGTCATGCAGCACAGCATAAAAGCTCACAGGGCGTTGCAGGGAGCAGTGTGAGAGGTGAAGGTGGAGGAGAGATTTCTGCACTCAGAGGCTTTCACATTACTTTCTCCTTCTGTGGCAGAAATGGATGTGGATACAAAGCAAAGGTAATCAATGGTAAGCAGTAAGTTCCCTGGGTGAACGTAAGAAGGACAATAAAACTCAACCCTTCACTGAAGGACCCACATAATGAACATCACCAGAAGATGAAGCAAATGCTGTTGATATGACTTGGGCTCACCCGGTTCCGTGTGCTGCACAGAAAAACGGTCAGTGGCTCCAGTCCTCTGGTTCCCTTTTTTCCAGCCTTGCCTTAGGGTTGGAAGTGGTCCTAGTGGTGGGATTGCCCTGGACAGACCAGGTCTGTATAGATAACCTGGCATGTAGGAAGGCAGGGGTACAGTTCCCAGCTGCTGGGTACAAGGAGCACCCATCTCCTACACCCACCCTCATCCCTTGAGGTGTGGATGTATCTGCACCCCACCCATTTCCTTTTGCAGGCATCCTCAGAGCTACCCAGCTGGCACAAATAAAAGCCCCGGGAACAACATAATTGATCACAGAGACAACATAGCAATAAATATAAATGTGCTTCACCTCACTGCAGTATAAAGGAACAGTTTTGTGGAGGGGATGTGCTGTTATAATGCATTGTGGCTCTTCTGACAGAGGTTTCTTCACTCTTAAAACACTTTGCTAATGCCCCCAGCAGTTGCAACAAAAGGTTTCAATTGCAGAGCATTGGCTGTATTCCTGTCAGGTGTTGCTATGTTTGTGGTCAGGATTTGTTATAAATGGAATATTCTTGGCTCTAATTTCTAAGGGATTTCCATTTTGAAGTCAAGATTTGTTTTATTGGTATCAGGAGCTGGAGGATAGGCAGCGTGATGATGTCAGTGTTGCCTTCCCCTCTTCACTGATGATTGCTTTTGTGATTTTGTTTTTTCTTTTTGAACATCTAGCACCTGGAGCCATGGCATTACCTAATAATCATGTTTTAAAAGAAATGAAAAAGAGAAAAGATAAGGAAAAACAAGTTTCTCACCGAAAAGAACCTGAAGAGTGTTCCTTACAATATCAGAGGAAGTAAAAATAACTCGTTATTGGATACCTTTGTATTTAAGACATTTTTGTGTTGTTTGAGTTGTCATTGCTTATGAGTTAATTGTATGAATTTTTACTTTGGTTGTCTGGGTCCTGTGTTCTAAACAGCTGTGCTCAGCAAAACTGCAATCTTTTCTCCAAAAAGAAGTTCCACTCCCAGATTATTGGAAAAAAGAACCCTGCCTCTTGTTTATTTATTTATTTAGAAAGCACATACAGCAATGCATGGGGAGGTGAAGAGAGATGCAAAACAGGTGAGCATACAAATCCATCTCAAAAGAAATAGTGAGACACTTCCCAGGTGATTAGTAGTACATCAGTCTATGTGAGCTTTTAAACTGTTGTACCTCTATATTAAAAAAAGAAACCACAGAGAATTTCTGAAGAACAAGGTAAATGTCTATATTTCAGAAATCCCACTACAATCAACTTGTAGGCAGCAATATTTTTGTTTTGTTTTTTTATTCCTGATATTTCCTCAGAGGGGTCTCTCTTGCTCATGCTATGGTTTCTTTCCTCAGTGTCCGCCTCTGGTGACAAGTAAGGATACTTGTGAATGAAGATTTCCCCTTCGTTCTTGACCTTTTCTTTAACTTCTTCTGATGCTTGAGTGAAATTCCAAGCTCCTCCATTATCGCATTGAAAGAAAGACACTGGTGGAAGATGGAAACGGCATTAAACACTTTTCTTTGAAGGCAGAGTTTGACCATACCCTTTGTACAAATGGTGGCTTTTAGAAGCAAGGACCTGAGCTGTAACTGGTGGGCTCAGAAAGCTTCTCTGCTGAGTTCTGCAGGCTTTCAATAAGCCCCTAAGGTATAATAGGTGAGTCTATATAAAGTCGTGTTTTTTGCCTAACTTGGCTTCACTGAATTTAATTTAACTTTGGCTGAACTAAAGCTGATTATGAATATTTCTAAAATTCTACACAGATGCATTTGTAATGTTTTGGTGGCTTCATGTCATAAAAGTTATCCTTTTCAGTAGGTAAATTTCCTCCTAACCTTAAAAGAAAAAACATGTCTCTTAAATCACATGCATCTTAGCCACAAAAAAATGGGGGTACTAGAAAAAAACAAAGAACATAATTTTTGAAGATTTCTTTGTGATTTAGTTATTTTCCCCGCATGAAATTAACAGATACTTCTAAAATACAGTACAGTCCTCAGTCTTCTTTCTTTGGAAAGAATCTTTTTCAAATATTGTGTGTTGAAGAAAGGAGAAAATTACCACAAGAACAAAGTAGCTAAATAGTTTAGACAGAAAGCAGAAATGTTTTTCTTCCCACCATCACAACATTAACAAAGACATTTTGGGTAAGCGGAAACTTTCTTTAAAATCTACAGCTGGAATAATTACATGTAACACAAAAAAACTACAGAGAGGTTTTAAGTTGAAGTATCTAGCAATGCCACAAAAATTGTTCCATGCAAATATATATGTGTAGATTGTTTATATGTAAAATAAAGCTTTGTTTCACACTGCTACCAGCACTTCAACCACCTTATTTTCATCAGGTTGAATAAATCCTTCCTACCAAACCCTTTCTAGAACTGCAGAACTGACCAGCTTTAAAACAACTAGTTAAAACTACAGTTCTTGTAAAAGGACAACAACAGCACACAGACATGGTTCTCTGTGTCATATACAAACTCCCTTCCAGAGTGATACCAATACAAGGTAAGAAGTTTTCAGTTCTTAACCAGTAAAAATTACCCAGTAATAATTCAATAGTGACCTCAGTTATACAGGGCTAAAATAAGTAAAAACAGATAGATTACTGGAAAAGGAGAAAACCCAAGCTTTTCTAGTAGCCAGCTTCTCCAGAGGAATATTTTCAAATGCGAAGGAGTAGGAGAGTAACCTGGATCAAGGTTAAACAATTTGTTTAAGGTAGCAAAGGAATCCCAGAGAAGTAGATTCCATACATGGTGCTTCTTCCTCTCCAGTATAAACCCACTGTATAATACGTGTAATCCTGGTTCTGCAAATAAGATCAAGAGATCAGAGCTTTGACATGTGTGTGTATTTCAAATGTGTATGATCTTGTTTATGCCATCATGTCCTTTGTGGTATGGGCTGCACACAGACTAAGATCCCACAGTACGTTAAATTTATAATTTAATGTGCTATTTCTTTGAGATGCTTAATTTTGGCTCATCTAAAGTTCTTAAGTATACATAAACTAAACCACTACAAACTCATTTGAGACCCAAAATGTAATAGACGTAGGCCAGGGCAGTGTACTGCTTTCTTTTTAAATTACTATCTGGTAATAGCCAGGAATTTGCTGGTGCAATTATAATTTAAATATCCCCCTTGACACTGTCATATAGCAATTCCAGTGTTACTGGAGTTAGGGTCAAAGGTGTCTGCTGCAGCCCCACGCCCTCTGGAAGCAGTGGGTGAAGCAGGTATCATCCTAATACAGACACTATTTCTATATTGCTTCAGATTTTTTCAGAGAGTAGCACCACTTATTTCCAAACTAATAAAAGTGTATGCTCCAATTATCCATGATTTAGCATGAATAATTTCTCTTTACTATCTTAGTTTTAATTGAGCTTTCAAAGCCTAGATTACAAAGTGATTTCAGAACGCCGTGGCATATAAGGAAAGGATTATATTAACCATTTGTAGGATTGATAAGTTTCATTTTTATTTTCTTTCCCTGTTGTTCTTACTAACCTATATGTTGTGTGTATTTAATAATAACCATCAGTGTCTGAAATGTGCATAAAAGGACGATTTCTGCAGATGAAATTCTGTATTCTACTGCCTCATTAATAGGCTTGTATTTTAATTTTCCAAACCAATTCATATTATTCAGACTATGCAATTATCATAACGTACTTCAATTTCATATCAACAAAATAGTCCCATGAAGATAATTTTATATCTGCAGATAGATATTTAAAATGTATTGCTGACATTAAGTATGTGAGGTTTTTAAGATATAACTACTTGATCTGTGAAGTGCGCAACCAGTTCCATTTCCAACTCTGTTTTGAGTTTTAAAGTAAATATTATCAGAATGACTTCAAGATATTCTTAGGAATGGCTTTGATGTTTACGTCTTGTCTCTAAGAATTAAACTTTTGCCTAATTGTTCATCAATAACAGTTACATCTAAAATGGAATATAAAAACATTAACGTTCTTGTTGATGATCTTTTCTGTAAACAGATTATGTTTACCCACCCAACAAAATATTGAAGTAGGCCATTCAAAATCTGGAAGGGCTCTGCCTTATCAAGACTCTCTCCTATCCTATCTGGCAGTGCAAGGCCCCAGCGGCTGATTACCCATGAGAGAGGTTGAAACACATACACTCAATGCACACAGGAGTGGGCTCAGCCACCCCAGAGAGACAGTGGGTTGGGAGAGGGACAGGAGGAAGGTTTACAGTGATAGCTTCCTGGGTCTTACACCTTGCAGCTCCTGCTCCTGGCTTTGTAAAAGCACGAACGTAGTTTTACTTTTAC
This sequence comes from Phalacrocorax aristotelis, assembly GCF_949628215.1. Taxonomy (NCBI): domain Eukaryota; kingdom Metazoa; phylum Chordata; class Aves; order Suliformes; family Phalacrocoracidae; genus Phalacrocorax; species Phalacrocorax aristotelis. Next base: position 104,281,973 of record NC_134276.1, on the reverse strand, counting down.
AGTTGCCTTATCCTTAGTTTAGAGGGACTTGAAACACCATTGGCATGAATTTTGTCAGCCTGAAGCAATGAATTAAATGTAGATTTAAGACCCTGGACTGACCCTTCAAAGGCATTCCAATTGTTATGGACATAGCTATGACTGATCAATTTTGTGCATATTCCTGCCTGAGATCCTACCGTCTTCAAGAAAGCCAGCTGGAGGTGGGAAGGAGCATTACAAACGCAGGAGACACAGGGCTTTCTCTGCCCCTCTGCTTTCACACAGAGCTTCAGAGGGTATAAAAGAGCAATCTGAGATGATACTTTGAACTTTCAGGGGTTTGGTTACTCATTCAGAAGGACAGTTACACATGAACTTTCTTCTGAGCCCCAGGAAGCATAGCTCAAAACCCTATTCATCTCCAAGCTGGTCCGTGCAGTCAGGAAACTGAACAGATGACTGAAAACCGGAATTGCCCTGAACTTTTCAAGCAGTAGAAAACTGTGGTACAGAGCAAGTACAAACTCAGCCAGAATGCTGTAGCATTTACAGGAAAATCACAGGCAAGAAACATTCAGTGGGGTCTCCCAATATGACCCTCTGAACAGCACCATGTCTGCAGCATAATTAGAGTAGCCTTTAAAAAGTGGATGTTGACATTAAAATTCCATTTAAAAGGGTAATATGCTGTTCTTCTAGTCTTATATTCGGATAGCCAGACTGAAAAGGTTTCTTTAAAAAGCTATTTTTTTACATGCTGTTAGGTCCACTTTTGATGTCTTGCTGAGAATGAGAGCAGAGTAGGCACAGAGCAATACATTTAACATCAGAGTAATAAGTTTAACATTTTGCTTTTAGTCAGCTTGACTTTCTCATTCTAGCAGTGTCAAAATGCTGCAGGACATGGCATGTGAGGCTAAAAGGAAATGTCATCCTTTAAAAACAGAATAGATTTTGCTCTCCTTGTGCTGAGAGACTCTCTCTTTGGTCATTTCAGCAGGCTATAAAAGCTTGGTCATCCAGCTCCTCAATCCTTCCTTACACTCCCATACAGAAGACTGTGTTAAGCTTTAGGATAATTATAGAATCAGAATTTTTAAAATAGCATAAAATAAAGTAGAAACAAGACTGAAAAAAAAGAATCTGTAGTCAGGCTTTATCGATCTGCTGCTTGTGCTGCTGGGCTACCACTGGGGACAAGACTTTCAATTGCATTTTATTAACATGTTGCAAAACCAAATAAATAACACCACAAAAAGAATCCAGTATGCTGTGTGAGAGAACTGAGAACTATGAAAATTAAAGGACGTGAGCCGGATTTTATTCCGGAAGAACACCTGACCAGCTCAGGGACAAAGAAGGAAGTGCAGAAGTCAGGATTTTCCTCCTGCAGTGCCCTCATCACTGTGAAGGACCCATAGCTGGGACACTGTCATATGTCTTCTGCTGAAAGAAAAGTGATTTGTTTGGGCCTAGTGCACTGAAGGAAAAATATCCAAAATAGTTCCTCCTAGTGAGCAAGCTTCTGTTGCAGCACATTAAGAATCTGTTTGAGTGTTCTGTCACCGATGGCTAATTGCATGAGGAGATCACTAAATTAAGTCTTATAAACTGTCAGTGTCTATTGAACAGTGGTTGTCAAAACAGTATGACAATGGTCCATGGATTATTTTAACTCTCTCTCGGTTATATAAACTGTTCCTCCATTTCCTGTTTACAAGAAAGAAATCAGTAAATCTACTTGCTGGTCAGTAGACCACAAACCATCACAAACCATCTAAACATGAATGGGACTGCTCAGTGAGGGCATAGATGGCCACCGTTGTGTTTAGAGGTGGGTTTATGGCCTGAAAATGGAGGGGCTCAAACTGATTGATGTTTGTTGAAGAGCAGGAATTTACAGACCTGACAACTTCAGAAAAAATTCTGTTTTGGAAGTACCTCATTGCAATAGGGGATTTCTTCCTTCTCTCCCTTCTCTTCCTCCCTTGTTTCTGAAGAGTTAAAGATGTGAAGCTTCAAGGCTTTGATCTGAGAGACATGGCACAAACACAAAATACCCTTGTGGTACTTTGAGAAAATATCAATCTAGGTGGGGAAAGCGTTATTGCTGTGCTTGGTCTAGTTCCGTGGTGCAGCCGTGTTATCAATCCACCCTCATCCTGGCTCTTTGAAATGGTGATCAAATTGCCTTATTTCCCCTCATTCTTCTCTTATCTTGTCCTTCCCCCTGCACCTTTGCCTAGTTGGATTTGCAGATTGTTTGATTAGGGCAGGAACTGCCATTAAATAAAGGTAGGCACACTGACCCCAGTCAAATCAGCCTGGCAATGGTTTGGAACTAGCTCGTTCATGGACCCTTAGCTTTCAATGGTAGGTAGCTTCTGTATATCAAAGCATATGGCATTTTTTTCAAACAGGTATTAATTTGAATATTTTGGGATGCAGCAACAGCAAAACAGAAATTAACATAAAATGACATGGGGATATGCTTATCGCCATTTTTCTCCCCACATAGCTCCGGCTATGCTTTGTTGGTACCACAGTGCCAGAACTGATGGAGTATGTTGTGACTCATCCATCACAGGCAGAGCTGTTGGCCCTGTGCTGATTGCAGAGCAAGGTCTCCGTGCTGACACACACCTGAGAAAGGATCCAGTTTGATTATTGGGCCCTGGATGCAGTTGCAAGGCTCCAAGTTAGGAAGATGCAATGGTGGCCATCTGTTTTTGTGAACAAAGTATTTGTTGTGGCCAGATTTCAAAGTATAGAGGTCATAGAAGTGTTGATAAGCAGAAACTATTTGAATGCTTTAATAGTTCTTGAAGCCTGTTATGTCTGTGCAGGAGTCCTCCAGGTGCCATGCACTTCATGGGAGATGCTATAGGCTGTGCCTTCCTCAAGCCTTGCTGTTAATCTGAAGGCACCTGCCTTTTCCTGGAGCCTCAGCAATCCTTGCAAAAAACTGCCTTTACAAGCATAGATTTGTTAACACTCAAGTGGCATGCTGGCTCTTCACTGCCTCAGCTGCTGGCATAGCTGCTACAGAGCAAGTAAGGCTTTTTAATAACTCCTTTTGTAGCTAGGTATGAAGCTCCGTTAGGGACAGGAGGAGCTGCCTTGTAATTCCCACAGGCAAGTCGAAGTCTGTGAGGTTGTCTGTGGGGACAGCTAGACATGGGGAAATGATGACTGTTACTAACAATGTGACTGTTTCCTTGACAGACATGAAAATGTTTATCCAAAAACTGACAGAAATTTCTGGATTCTGTGTCCCTCTAAACAGCAATTAGAAAACTGGTCAAAGCTGAAACCCAGAGGATTTCTTCTATAGAGCAATGGTGGAGATAAACACATTAGGAATTCTCCTTCTCCTCTGAGAGTTGAGAGAAGCTGAATCTAATTAGTTTTAAGTCTTTTCTACGGGGAAACTGCAAACAAAGCACTTTCTTAAATCAAGGACACCGAAGATCTAATTCAGGTCTTTGTTAGTAAGAAGGGTAATTTTATGAAGAACCAAAGCTTTCAAGGCTTATTCAAACAAGTTAAAATGCCATTTTGAGCAAGACAATTTCTTGCAGTGTCTGGAGCGGAGCATAAATACTCACGGACACACATGAGCACTGGCAGAGAAGAATTGGTATAGCCTAGCTATGAGCATAGATCTTCACCACAAAAAATATTTAAGCTTACTGTCAGAATAAATAGTGCTGACCAAAACTTGTAACATGAAGAGAAGGAGAATACACGTCACTGTATGCTCTGGCTTTTCTCAGGAGCCAGGTATAAGAGAAAAAATTGAAGGGAAGAGCAGAGCTTCGCCACGGCAGTTTGGCCGTGGAGTGTGAAGGCATCCACTTGAACAAGTTTTCTAATTGCAGTAAAGTGCAGAAATGGCCCCTCAATAAAACAGATCATTAACTTGTTTGATGAGGAGGAACTGCAGTGGGTAAGAAAACATAAAGTAGGCGTGAGGGGCGGGAAATGAATTGGTGAAACTGGTGGTAAGCTGGGATATAATGAAATACAGATAAAAGTTAATCAGGTTTTGAAGACATGGTGGTTTGCCACACTTCATGACATCCTAAGTGCTGGCATTTCTATACGTTTTGTGTATCTCAAATTGCTGTCGTGTTTTTTGGTTGGCAACAGCAGATCCAGTCCATGGTCTCCTGCCCTTGCAGTCCCCAGACTGGCTGAGGACTAGGGAAACTTAAAATGGTATCCTTACAGGGTATAAAAAACACCCAGTACCTACCCCCTACTCAAAAGCCTCCTTGTATGTTTCAATACAGAAAGCAATGGCAAGGGTTTACTGTTTGATATAAATTGATACCCTGATTTTGCCATAAAGGAGTTTTCTATGTTACATAGCCTTACAACAGTGAGCATCATGAATTGCTCAAGCCAAGTCAACAGAGTTATTCTGTGAAAGGTATACATCGGGCTTGCCTGAGGGTGCTTTTGTTGAATATTTTCTTAAATGTTAATGGTTACATGGCATAAAATTTGACTGATAGATATGATTTTGTTCTATGATAGTTACTTGGAGGCTTTGGCTAATGAATTTTAAATGGATGAATTAAAATTCATTAAATATTGACACTGGGAATAAGATATGCCAGCTAAAAATTTCTGGCTGCTTATAATAGGGGTTCAGAAAGTTAATGGAGCCCTGCAGGTGATTTTCTGAGGTTTATAAAGAACTGCCTGGCCTACTCGCTGAATGCTTTGGCAGAGACCAAGCAAAGTATTTCTCTATGCATTTAGTAATGAGGCTGCTATTGGTTTACTCAGGTTTGGTAGAAGATGAAAAGGAGGTAAATAATTTTTCTTACCTGAAAAAGGTGGATTACCCCATGAAATGACAAGATGACAATTGTATGTAGAGACGGTGATAATTCTTAAAATCTACTACAGTCTACTGCACTCACTTTTCACTGTAGGTGTAATTATTTTCTGTGATATGCATTTAAACTGCCCAAATTTCCAGGACTCTGACAATTTGTGTTAGATAAGCTTATCTCCTGCTGAAGTAAGAGGCACTTTGAAGTCATTAACTATGTGTTGGTGAGTACAACCTTTGCCATTATGTGCACCGTTGAAGTTTAATGCTTTCCATCGGACACACCTTTTTTCTTTCCTGACTATACAGTGTGAATTGAGGGCTGTGTTCGAATCCCTCGCTCCTCTCGGATTAACTTGCCACAGTCTAACTCCGTAGATAAGGTGGTGCCAGAGGTGGAGTTGGATGGATGGGTTTGCTTACATTGTAGTCCGTAAAAGAAACAAAAGGCCTTGCATGCAAGAAAACAAAAATGGAGAAAATAAATAAATGAAAAATTAAAATTAAAAACAAACATGAGAATGAAATTCAAAAGCTATTAAATCAAAGGAGAGTATGTTTATGGAAGCAGAAAAGTTATAGATTGTATTTGACTCATGCTTTGGATTACCTTAGTGATAATATACGCTGTATAGCATTTTCCATCTAAGCTTCTTATTTTACCAGAATAAAAATAAAACAAACTGAGAGAAATCAGAAAGTAATACTGGAATCACTTGTATTCTACTTTCCATAAAATTACTTCTGGAAAAGAAGTATGGTGTTGCCACATTAACTCACTTAGAGATTTTAATTATTAAGAGACTGCCTATAATAAGCAACACATTGCCGTGAAACAGTAGTACAGTTTCAGAATGGTATACGTTTATATGTATGTATATATGTTATGTATGTATCCTGAATGCTATGTTATTCACCCAACATATTTCTAAGTAAATTAAGACTCCCTCATGATGTAAACCTTTAGGTCTACTTTAATGATGACTTCAGGAATGTATTGCCTTTCCCAGACTTCTGAAGAGTTTCCAGGATATTCTGCAACATTATTCTGCATTTATAGGAAACATTTTAATTAGCTGTAACTGTTATCCAAAACATATTTGAATGAAAGATCTCCTGAGACATGAATGAAGCAAAGGTATCGATACATTCTTTATGCATTTTGTGCTAAAACTCTTCTATAAAGCTAAAGTACTAATCAGAAAGCTGCAATATGTGCAAAATACATTCATCCTTTACCTCTGACTTATTCCAAAACAGGGACCCTCATTAACATGGCCTGCAAAATTGCTCCACATGAGCTGCGCCTGTTGTTTGTAGACAGTGCCATTGCCTTTAACGAGGGCTTGCTCAGGCACACGTGGAGAGATCTGCACAGTCAGGAGCTGCCCTCTCCTCTAGGATACTGTGAGAACCAAGTTCACTGACATTAGCCTTAGATGTCATGGGCCCAAAATAACACCAAGCTCTGCCTCGAAAATGTAGGCACATGGTAGGATTCGGATCACTTTCAGCTGTCTGAACAGCAGGCGAGTAGCCTTAGAGTACAGTGATTGTTTACCAGCAGGAAAAAGATAGAGGTGATTTATCCTACCCAAAATCAGATGTAGTGCTCTCAAGGCCCCAGCCCTGGCTGCTTGTTTCTACTCAGGTGTCAATCCCCCTCATGTCCCAGCACAACTGCTGTATGCAGTGTAAACTGCACCTCTGAGACAGAGTTCAAATGTTCTCATTCTCCTCCCACTCATCCCTGCTGCCTTCATTAAGGTTATTATTCTCAACAGTCATTTTTTGGTATTTATGTCATCAGCCTTTCAGGATTACACCTTGGATGAAGAGGATGAATTGCTTTTCCCATCTGAAAGTGCAAAATGAGCTTAAACAATTCACTTTGGAGTAGATGTCTCATATCTAGAAACCTGAAGTTAGGTGATATGAACCCACCTCTTAGTGATTGTGTCAGGGACCACTGATCCTGCAGTGCAGTGTGACCTTCGTCCCTACGATAAGTCCTGTTGAAGTGAAGAGGATCAGGGCAGCTATAGCAGTTGAGCCAAACAGGGCTGCATCAGGGTCTCGGGCATGGCCAGAAACAAACTGGCACCAGGGAAGGCAGCCACAGTAAGAGGGTTGGCAGACAACTTCAAGAACAGACTCTGAGTTGCTGCTCATGCTTTGTTTCTTTTACAGCTGCTGGTGGTTCAGTAAATGAGTATTTACGCTCTATTTTAATGATTGATTCTGCCTCACAAACTGCTGTAATACTCAAGCATGATTTATACACAGCATTTCCTTTGTTTTCCCTCTGCCCTTTTAAATTGCTCATTACACTTCAGTGGAGCTATAACCAGAATTTCTTTGGCTCCATAATCTTACTTTACTGTGGCATCCATCACCTTTCAGTAGGTCTCCCTGCTTTGAAGTGCATGCTTCAGCATAGTGTGTAAACCCCTGGCTGTGAAAAAAAAAATGCTTTCTAGAGCAAGAGAAAAATTACACTTGGGGATTTGGAAGTACATTCCTGTTGTTACTCAAAGAGCTGATGCTAATGCCATACAAAAAAAAAATCCAGTTGTGTTTTATTCCTTTCCAACGTAATTTATACTTGATGCCTTAAAGATCAAGCGAAACTGTTTGAGAAATTAATTGCTCTTGTTCAGCACTGCCATACTAAGCAGCACTAATTGGGCTGTGGGTGAGGTACTTCCCTGTTCTTATTAATAAATTATTTGTCTTTAGTGCCAGAAATGCATGGTGAGAGTTCAGCAATACAAAATCTGCACTCCAGCAAAGAGACTTATAAAGCAGTCACCTCCACATCCACAAACCTCAGTCTCCCAGAAATATAAGCAAGCTGGAAATGAATGACTCACCTGCTCAATATCACTGTTTTTCCTTGATTTATATATAAATTCACCAATGGCTACAAACACTGAAAGAACAAGCCCTGCAGCGAGCACTATGAAGATGCCCCCAATATTCTCCACCCCAAGAGCGCTGGCTTCTTTGCTGTCCTCCTCAGGGCAGCCGTTGCCTCGCCACCACTTTTCCTTCATCATGTGCAGCTTTCCCTCCTCCTGGAGCTGGAGGATGGCTATGGTGATTTTGTCTCTGTAAGGAGACCCTGCAAGGTGAGAGCAAGACTCGTTAGTGCTGGTTGCAGCAAAGTGAAGGCAGAGAGGAAGCAAGCTGCTGCTAACTGAAGCACAAGTACTCCCTTATCACAAGATTGATTATTCCGGCTAGAAAATCCTGCTTTCTCTTCAGCTGGAATGGGAAAGAGGACTATCTGTTGGTGTCTTTCCCGGGGACTGGAAAGCAGAAGGCTCCTTTGGTGTGGTTATTTGTTTGAGAATTCATTATAATTTCTAGGGTCTCCTACTGAGGTTTATTTAAGCCTTGGCAGTGGGTTTTCTTGCTAAGTAATTCCTCCATATTATGTTTGAATATTGCTTTCAGCATCCTTTGAGACTTTCCGCTTTCTATACCCTCTATTTACTTCAACATCTCTTTATTTTTCCTACTGCATGCAAAATGAATAGCCATCTAAGAAAAGCCCGCAGTCAGTCATATACATTCTCTTCTCATTTGTACCTGCATAAGCCCACAACTCAACTTCAGCTACCACACACCTTATAACACAACGTGGCTGAGTTTTTTTTCCGTGACTTGTAACAATATTGGTACTGCAAGCTGAAAATAACAAGTATTTAATGCCTTTTATTTGCAGGCCAACAGCTTGCTAAATGATGTGCCTTCAGGCTCAGCAGCATTAATGGGCCTGTACAGTATCTGGCAAATAGCAGGGTCACATTGGGCAGTTCAATCTGTTTAGGTTTGACGCTCACGCACTCTGCTCTGGCTCTCCATCTTCCAAAATCTCTTGCCGCCTGTGAGACCCTTCAGTCAACTTATGCTCTTGCAGAAGCACAAGCCTGTAGCCCTAAAGGGGAGACAGGCTTGCCTCTCAACACGCTTTGGGAGCAGCACCTAGTTAAATGCGATTGCTACCAATTATCTTTTCCCATATTTCCAGAGGCTGAAGTTATTAACAATAACAGCAGCAATCCTGTTATTGATTATAATAGGCAAGTGGAAGCTGGTTTTGGTATTGTGAGAGACTTTTCTTTATGGGGCAAGGATTTTATGACAGCAAGCAGGAGAGGGTTACAAGAAAGGTTGTGTGGCTCCTAGGGCTTATATATGCCCCCAAATCCTGCCATGCTGGACTTGCTACAGTTGGAAGCATTTAGTGTCTGTGCTGAAATACAGCGTTGCCAGTTTTTTGTCCATGTAGCTATGTCCATGTCCATCCTTTCCTCTCCTTTAACACATTAATAAGACTATTTTCTAAGCTGTAATTTCACCAAAAGTCACATTTTGATGCAGATTAAAGCAATTGCAATTATCAATCTTATCAAGGTAAACAAACTGTTAAGGCAGAACCTGTGCCACAATTTCAGCGATAGCGTGGTACACATAGACATGGGCACTTAAGGAAAATCTCACAAGGCACCACTTCTGTGTCTTTATGCATCTAAACAGCCTCAGAAATTTGGCCTCACAACTTCAGTTTTCTTTCTTATATGTTGTGCAGGACGTTATTAAAAATAATTGTACCATGGATACAAGTCCCACTCCCTGTTTTCCCTTTCCTTTAGCCCACAGCATTGTCTGAGGAGAATCAGTGTGAAAACATTGCAGTTCTTCATTTGTTGTGCCAACACTCAGCTATTTTTCAGCGTATCTTACTGCCAGCACTAGGACACGCTGTGACCACAGATGCTAAGAGACATGTGTCAGATTATACAAAGTCCATCTGGGAAGCCAGCAATCAGCAGCCGCTGTTTGAGGTAGCTAGCTTTGAAGGGAAAATATGACTGCTGTAAGAATAGATGATTTCTCTGCATGCTATTAAAGAACCAAAAATAAGCACAACAGAAAACAAAACAGAAACATCTTCAAAACTATCTTTACACAGAGAAGTGAATTATTACCACTGAAAACAGCAGCGCCTCTCAGAAGAAAGGGCAGAATTGTTTCTACTTTAGGAGAGGTATATCACCCTGATAGCTAGAGTCTGTTAGATTGTAAGACTCATCTATTTTCCCTTGTCTGAAAGGACATAGCTGTTAGGTAAAGTGAAGTAGCCTGAGCCACAACGCAGGATTTGTGGGGATATTCATTCTTTCTTGTGATGTTTATGTTGCCACCAGGATTATCACAACTCATCTTGAGGGTAACAGGTACATCTATATTTCTATATGTGCTTTTAAAGTTTGTCAAGTGTGCCTGGAGTGTTGGATTGGTGATGTTTAATTGGTAAGCGCTAGGACTGCACACAAATCCATCTCAACACCTCTCTGAATATTCACCATATCATTTATGGCCTCTGAGCTATTAACAACCTACCTCTCAAGCCAAGAAATGCATCTATCTACTTCCTTAACAGTCTCCCAAGTAACTGGTGATAGCTTTAGTGTTAGAATTACTAGCATCAGCACTGGCAGTGATACTGGAATTAATACCTGTCCTGTCATCTGTATATATTGCTTTCTTCAACCACATTCCTCCCAGGGTGACATTTTTGCATAAGTTTTGCTTAGAGGTGCCTTTACTACAGCAGTACTTCCAGAGTGCATTAAGTTCACCACGAACCACTGCTGCAGGTTTTTCATTAGTAATGGTCTTTGCCAAGAGTCTGACAAAAGCCCTCCTCTCTGTGACCCATCAGCTCCACAATAAACATAAATGGAGATGTTTGTTGATACGCCTAAATCCCCTTTATCCTAACTCAGCACAAAGAAGTAGGAAGACAGCCTATATCTGAGGTTTTTTACTTGCAGAAGATGCTCTGCAAAACAGTACATTTCTTGGATTCATAGAACTTTCCAAAATTCTCTTTCCTGTTTCTTTGGGAGCCAAATAATGATTATATTCAGCTCACTCACTGGAAATTTTGGAGTGTGAGGCACAATTTGCTGCTGCATACCCTAGCCATGTGGTTGCGCATTCTCCTGAACGAACGAATGCAGACCAGTTAAGACTTGCTAAAACATTGGTGTTAAGGGTCACAGACAGGTCTTTTTTTTTTTCCCATACAGCTTCTGCAATCAATAGTCTTGAATGCTATGAGAAAAATAACAGAGCATTTGGGCTCCATCTGAATAATGGAAGGATCTTCACAGCTCGTCTTGTTTATGAAATCAATCATTTAAGAATTTAAGATGCCTGATGGCACCGACTTATTCCACAGTGCTTGGAGATATCTATTTCCCTGAATTCTGCTGGTTTTCCTTAAGAAAAAATTAAGGCACATTTATCATACAAGAAGCATCTTATAAATATATTTCACAGCTGTATTTCCAATGGATGCACTCTCTCTGAGGATTACCATCTGTTCCAATTATTCCTTCATTGTTCTTGGTTTAAAGTGTGGCAGCTTTATAACTGCAATGAAATTCCTGCCGTACATTTGTCTTTATTCAGGATTTTAGCTTTTATATAATTTTCCTCAGGGTGAGAAGGCTGTTCTCACACAGCCAGTGGAAAAATACACTTAAAATATTATCTATATGGCAATCTGTCTGAGGTACTCTGTAGCATAAAGAATCACAGTTCAAAGTGCAGTGGTGTTTCTCCCTTATTTATATCTGGTCCAAACAGCCGATAGACCAAACACTTCGTCTGTTATATCTGTGTAAACTGATATTGCCTTGAAAAATTCCCCTGAAGACAATAAAATTGCATCTCTATTAATTAAGCGTGGCATGGTAAGTGCATATGTGAGCATTATGGAGAAGTATATTACACAGGAAAAAGTTCTGGCTGCACAGTGCTGATTATTCACAAGAACACATCACAAAAACCTGACACTCTTTCTAATTCTCTACAATCAGAAAATCTTGAAAAGGACACTGGATAGGCTTAAAAAGGACTACTGGAAAGAGTTCACAGAGATGGAGAGTCTTAGGACTCTGCTTAGCTCAAAATATTGAAAACCCTGATGCAGATGCAGAACCTTGCAATTGATGAGGTCATGAAATAGATCAGAAATTAGTCTCTTATCATGCAGCTTTCTTTGGGCTGTGTACATTGGACATAACATTTAACCTGCCCACTTCCATTTTCCCAGCGACACTACCTGATTTCTCAAACTAAACTGAATTTCAGTAGAGCGACTTGCACCTCAAGCAGCACAGAGCAGCACAGATACCCTGTTTGCTATGAATGGGGTACTCCAGAAGTCAAGCAGGTCACTCGACCTCGTTCTGCAGATGTAGCCTGCACTGCTGTATTCCCTTTCGCTTGCAGAGACTGCTTGCACATAAGCAGGGCAAGAGTAGAGGTTTAGCCTAAAAGGAGGCTCCTAGGTCTGTTTCAATGAGAAAGGTTTCTAAAAGACTAGGACATGATTCAAATGGCCATCTAAACTTCTGAAGGGGACATTGCTGGGTGTGCTCCACAACACTCATGCTGGAAAGCATCTTACCAATAGGGGTTCCCACGCCATAGCCTTTTGAATCGATGAGCCCCCCGATCTGGGTGAGATTGCAGTTTCTCTGAGTCACGTACTCTATGCTGGTTGACTCCATTAGCAGCGCATAGTCTGTTGTGAGCACACGCTGGATTCCCTCGTCATTGTTCTTCACCAGCGCAGTCTGCTGCCTGCTGCTCATGAATGCCCACATCTTCTCATATGTTGATATTTTGGATTTCTGAGGAGGGAAAATGAGGGCACAGAATCACACCAGCACCCCAATTACACTTGTAAAATATCCCTCAGCCTTTTGTTGTGACCAATGCAAATAGCACATCTTGAATGAAAGAGAATCGGTAGCAGGGTTTTCCTTCCAGCAGCCTTTCTCTCTTACTGTGCTTTATGCTTAGGAATCCCTTTTTTCACTTCCTTTGCAGTGCCAGGAACTTCATTACTGGCATGACTGTGAAGTGCTTTGAAGTTTTTTGGACTAATGCTGTTACATGGATTGCAGCACATAACCCAGCTAAATTTGGGCAGCTGGATACTGTTGTACTCAGAAGCAGTGCTGCTGCCTGTCAGGGCAAACACATTACTCCGAAACCCTGATGATGAATAAAGTAGTGGCTCTTTTGTATTGATATATCTTGCCTACAAGTCAAGTACCTCAAGGACAAAGCTTGAGAAGTAAACCCAAAGCAGCTTCTAAGCAAACTTCTGTTTTCTGCCTTCCACTGCAATCAGACTGAAGGACTTAATCTTTCGCCCACTGAAGCTAAGGGAGAGTTTGATGGAAGGAGTGTGTCCATGTCCTGTGGCAATGCCCAGCTGCGCAGGGAAGAGGGATGCTGGAAGTCCCAGCCATCTCTGTACAGTGTTGAACATTCCTTCCTCCCTGCTCCTTTATCCGTGCTGTGGGAGTCCCTGAGGGACCCAGGCACCCTGCAGGGAAAGGAAGTGCTGGTGCCCCTTGTTTGCACTTCTGCCTTTGATGGAGAATACGAAAAGAAAAAATGAACCTGCCCAGGACACACTGGAGCCCTGTGCCTGCTACCCTCAATATGTGCTGCCTACAAACCAAAAAAACCTTCAAGTTCTCACACAGTACTAACATGATTAAACTTCTTTCTTCCTTGTATGCTCTCACACAACATTGAGCACAAAATGCTGCTTTTGAATTAAATATCAAGGTAGACCTACAGACAGCTGGACCATTAGAAACTGTCAATAGAAACTATTTTGTCCAAAATGGCAAAGCCAACTATTGCTGAAATACTCTGTACTGCAGCCTAGTGTGAGGCAGACACACACAAACCAACTTTTTAGTGTAAATATCAGTTGAAGGTCCTCCACACACTCACGTTTCCCCGGTTGAATTATTGAATCATTCTCATCCTATTGCTTGTTACCTGGGAGAAGAGACCAACACCCACCTCGCTACAATCTCCTTTCAGGTAGTTGTAGAGAGCGATAAGGTCTCCCCTGAGCCTCCTCTTCTCCAGGCTAAAAAACCCCAGCTCCCTCAGCCGCTCCCCATAAGACTTGTGCTCTAGAGCCTTCTTCACTAGCTCTGTTGCCCTTCTCTGGACACGCTCCAGCACCTCGATGTCCTTCTTGTAATGAGGGGCCCAAAACTGAACATGGTATTTGAGGTGCAGCCTCACCAGTGCCGAGTACAGGGGCACGATCACTGCCCTGCTCCTGCTGGCCACGCTATTCCTGATACAAGCCAGGATGCTGTTGGCCTTCTTGGCCACCTGCGCACACTGCTGGCTCGTGTTCAGCCGGCTGTCAACAGATAATCCCAGGTCCTTTTCTGCCAGGCAGCTTTCGAGCCACTCGTCCCCAAGCCTGTAACGTTGCATGGGGTTGTTGTGACCAAAGTGCAGGACCCGACGGTTAGCCTTGTTGAATTTCATGCAACTGTAGCAAAACGAATTAGCAGCAGGAAGCCCCTGAAAGATGATATTACACAATGTACCTACTGGATGGGATGCAGGTTGGGAACCATACGAGAAAAGCAAGGTACTTGCACTGCTTTTCTGAAAACTGTATTTGCATTTATTCAAACTTACATCACTTTTTCTTTAGTCTTGTCTATACTAATTTGTGTTTTTTCCACTAATTTTGAATTTTCCACTAGTATCCCTGTTATAATAGTGTCCCCAGAAAAACTATTGCTAAAGAGGCAATATTTTCAAGTAAGTTTCTGCAGTGACTATGCCTTCTAGCCTGGTAGTAGGGAGATGAAAACAAAAGCAATTGAAATTATTTTGGGGAAAAGTGGAGTTCTGACTTTGAAGGAACCTCAGAGTCAGCATCCTCCCTGTACACAGTCTCATCTGCCATACGGGATGAAAATACCCAGAAAACAGGGCCTGGACAGTTAAGGAGTGCTCCAGCAAGGGGATGGTGTTCTAGGCAGGTGAGCTAGCAGGATCTAAGGCAGCAATCACCTTCTCTGTGCATGTCCAAATGTGTGAAAAGTGCAACTGAAGGCAAGGTGTTTCACATCCACAAATCATAACCTACACATATTTCTCCAGACTGCTGTCCTGCTCTGTATCCAGCACATCTATAAACATTCCACTGCTTTCTTGCCCCTCTGTGATAAAAGATCTTAAGCTCATGTTGCAGCTCCTACCTTCTGATGTGCAGACACATTTTCACTGAAATCAATGAGAATTCAAAGGCCAGAATTTGGCATATGATCTATCCTGAAAAAAATTGGAGTTGGCAAGTCGAGAAGCTAAGATCTTTCTTTCAAATTCGTCTGAATAAGGAATATATCCTTCCAGTAAATTCAATATCAGACTCAATCTACCACTTAAACCTCTCAAGAATTTTAAAAAATATTCCCAGCTGAGCAGTGAAAATGGTTTCTACTTGTAAAGAGCCACTTAACCAACTTCAGAGTTTAGTGGTATCCTGTGGCTTACCGAATTTAGGATTTTAGGTGACATTCACAGGTATTGAATTTACAGGTGAAACATATCAACATTTAAAGCTCAAAGAACCAGAAAATCAACTTCTCACAGGGATCCCTCAGGCACTGGTGTTTAATAACCACATGTGGTCTCCACACAATGAGCCTTAAGTCAGCTATGATAGCTACAAACCAAAGATAGAGCCTGTGAAGGAAGTGAGGATATGCTGCCCCAGAATGTGTCCAGAGAAGACCAACGAAACTGGTGAAAGGTCTGGAGAACAAGTCTTATGAGGAACAGCTGAGAGACCTGGCCTTGTTTAGCCTGGGGAAAAGGAGGCTGAGGGCAGACCTTATTGCTCCCTACAACTACTTGAAAGGAAGCTGTAATGAGGTGGGTGTTGGTCTCTTCTCTCAAGTAACAAGGGATAGGACAAGAGGAAATGTCCTCAAGTTTGCCAGGGGAGGTTTAGATTGGATATTAGGAAAAATGTCTTCATGGAAAGTGTTGTCAAGCACTGGAACAGGCTGCCCAGGGAAGTGGTTGAGTCACTGTCCCTGGAGGTATTTAAAAGATGTGTAAATATGGTGCTTAGTGACATAATTTAGTGGTGGACTTGGCAGTGTTAGATGAATGGTTGGACTTGACAGTCTTAAAGGTCTTTTCCAGCCTAAACGATTCAATAATTCTACTTTAAGCACAAAGGCCCAAACCAAAGCTCTTCAGAGTTTGCTTTACCAGGATCTTTTTCTACACTTGATGTCTTCAGAAATCCTTTTTGTCATGTGTGTCTCTTATAGTCCTGAAAAATCAGACTTATCTGGTCTTTGCGTCTGTGTCCTGCATGAGAGACACTCTCTTGTTCCTCTATCCTCCATAGCAAGGAATGCCTGGAGTGTCATGGTTTTGCTTTAAAAAATTGTTGGTCTGAAAGAGCCTGCTGTTTCTCTTGGCATTTCTTGGTTTAAGTACTGGGCATAGCCCTCAGATAAATCAAATCTTGCAACACAGGAAACACTTGAAATAATGACCCTTAGTGCAACCCAGCCCTGTGCTACACTCCTGCAGGACAGTTTTACTGCTGGTGCACCTGGTCATGCTGATTGCTCCTTTTCCTTTCCCTGTCCCCATCACATCAGCACTCCCAGGTGGCAGGATCGTCTTTGCAGCATAGGCTGTCTGTTGTGAAAAGCACCTTTCACTCCAGCTCAGCTCCTCCAGCCCTCAAATCACAGGGGCATGGCTGTTGGAGGATACCCCTGGGTTTTGGGATGCTCCCAGAGTCCATTATGGCATGGGGCAGCCCGGGGGAAACTGTTCAGGCCGGGTCAGGACTTCACAACTGCCCAAAACCAGGCAGAGTTATTTTAGGTCTCTTCTAGAACTGTTATTGAAAGGTGCTTTTTCTTAAACTATACCATAATGCAGGTGCAGTGCAGGAATGGGAGTAACTGCTGCCCAGAAACCCTTACTCCTGCCTTCTCCTAATTCCCAGGTCTCTCACTGGTGTGTGTGTGTGTGTGTACATGTATGTGTATGTGTGCACACAATTACTTAGTCTAAGAAGTATAAGAAGTATTTTACAGTCCAAGAGCAGCAAAGTCATGCCCTCACAGAGCACAGTCTTCCTTTTGCATACGTAAGTATCTATCATACTTACCCTAAAGAGACCTACTCTGTGATTATTTTTTTTTACGTTTTGGGCAGCGTAAAGAAATCCTAATCATGTGAGGATCTTGAAGGGCTTCTGTAATGAAAATAATAACACCTTTTATATAACACTCTGTGTGTCTCACTGTTTTACAAGTGTGATAAATTGTATTTTTCATGCATCTTTCATTATGTCACCTTCACTCTGCCTGAGAATCCATCTCCATTCTGTAAAAAACTAGTGTCCTTTCACTTGTGTTTGTGTACACATGTATTTCAAGCACAAGTA
This sequence comes from Phalacrocorax aristotelis, assembly GCF_949628215.1. NCBI lineage: Eukaryota > Metazoa > Chordata > Aves > Suliformes > Phalacrocoracidae > Phalacrocorax > Phalacrocorax aristotelis. The sequence goes on along the minus strand of NC_134276.1, from coordinate 104,264,799 downwards.
AGCTAGCATGCATAGCATATAAATATTTAATTGCCTTGTCTGAAATTTTTGTTTAAAGGCTTACATTCTTTGCCTACAAATTTTAACATCAGGGATTGATGGTACAAAAAAATCAGTGTAAAACTGGAAACAGCTCTAGAAATTTGTTCTGAATGTTGAACAAATGTTCTGAACGTCTCATGTTGAAATTAAGAGGCTATTTCCTCTGAAAAACCATGGAAGAAACAGGTTTTGAAGATTTCTCTCTGACACTAAATATGACTTCAGAATAGCAATGATAGTGATTGGGCAGTGAAGAGCTCTCAGACCAAGGGAGTTTCCTGGAGTCCTTCAGAAGGTGGCACAGGCTGCTTCCTGCTGCCTTACATTCCTGATGAGAGGCCAGTACTTGCCTTACGCTGTTTCCAGGAATATCTCCAGATGGGTTTCCCAACATATCTTAATGGAAATGTCAGCTCATTGATTCAAGAACCGACTATAACAAGGCTCTGAAAAATGCTGTAGTTTGTGCATTTCTTTCAGCATGGAAACATTTCTGTTAAGCCATGGGAGAGCCATTACAAGGACAGTTCACCCTTGACAGCTCCATCAGAGATAGCCTACCATCAGATCTATTACATGATTGAAAGATCCTTGATGAGTATTACTCATTTTGAGCGATGACCCAAATACTTTAGCCACAATGCTTTTTGTCTGTGCGTGTGGAAGCACTTTGCCTCATGTGGAAGCTGAAAGGTTTGTTGTTAAAGTTCAGGGTGGAGCAGCAGGGGCTTGGGCTCGCAGCACATGGGGCTGAAGCTGCTCACTCCTGCACGCATGTGTGGCCTGAGTGTTATTTTGCCCCACATGCTGCTTCCCCATGGTGCCCCATCCTCTTCAAAGGTATATTTGACTATCTATAAACACCGTTCCTAGATGCTACAGTGAAAGCCATGATACCAGTTCATTCAGTGCTTGATACCAGGATACCATTCACGCCCTGCTGAGACTACTGACGAAGCTGCTAATTAATTCTAATTGTCACAGGATTTTTGTATGTATATCTTATATTTATACCTTATTGGCTTTTACATTGACATCATATGAGATGAACCCATTTTGTATGTAATTAATACTAATAGTAAAAAGAAAAAAAAAAAGAACGCAGTTATCTACCAAGCAATTAGCCACAGAAAATTACCTTTTACTTACAGACGTGTTCATGCATGTATGTGACCTGTATATTAATAATCTGTGTAATGCCAACCATGGACCATTTTAAAAAAGGGACAAACAACCTTGCATTTTGGCTGCCTGCGGTATTTTTCTGGTGCAAATGTGACCTTCAGAAATTATTTTAGCCAAGTGGCTGTAAGAAGCCAAGATCCCACCCTGCTAAACAACCTGGAGTAGAATGTCCCCACATATCAAAGGCATGGGTTTGACCCTCGCAGCAGCACAACATGAGATTGTTTCTCTATATGTCTTGGGGGAAAATCTCCCATCTTTTACATTAATAGTACTGAAGAATCATCTATGGATTTGGGCAAATGATGCATTTACCTATCATGCTAATGCTTCCAAGTGTTGTGATACCACCTCACCATTTATTGCTGGAGGGCCATGAGTTAGTCTGACTGTACAGAGCTTGCTGATGCCACCTTACCTTGAAGAAGGTCATTGTGGATCCGTCTCTAACAGCCCCGTACTCTATCTTGGTTTGCTTTGCCAAATCATCTGCTGAATCGATGGGGGATTCCATCCTCTCCACGGTCAGGAAGGCAGCCAGGTTGGCAGTATAGGATGAGATTATGATTAAGGTGAAAAACCACCATATTCCTCCAACTATTCTGGTAGAAAGAGCTTTGGGCATCAGCTCTGATCCTGTTACAATATCATCAAAACAATCATATTAAAATGATGCTGAAAGGCGCCTTTCCTGATACCACAGACTGTTTTTTAGGCACAGAATGCTTTTATGAGCTGTAGTATGATAAAATGATTTAAACAATAATCTCACAGATGCACAGCTAACATTTATGATGGTAACACACTGTGAAGGGGATGTATGCCATGACACATGACAAATGGAATTGTCCTTGGGTCTAAGCCCCATTACATCTCTGAGCTAATGCTCATTGTGATATTAAACTCTTACATCTCCAGCAAGCTACGCCAGTATTTTTGTCCGTTTCCTGAATCCCTTTTTGCCAGTATACTGTAATCAATTTTTTAATCGGAGATCTTTAGCAGAATGCTATTCTGCTTACAAGCTACCTGGCAGAAATACCTTACATGAGAAACCTGCCCTGTGCATCCTATTGACATGCCTAAGCAGAAACAGGGCAATCAATAGAGTTCCAGTGAACTCATCAGCCTGTGTGAACCTGAGCTCAAAACCCAGAACACGTCTGATTACAAATGTGTGGTTTACATTTGAAAATTCAGAGGGTGCATGAACATATCCTTTGCATCTACAGGGCAATGCAAAGTTTTGGACACTGTATTTAATGCTCATTACTGCATAAAAAGTTTTAGTAGATCTGTCTGCATGTCACACTTAAAAATATCAAAGTGAGCTGCCGTTGTCATAAAATCCCTCAGAACAGCACGGGTGGGTGTTAAGTGCACTGAAATGGCTTCTAAACAGCTCAGACAAACTGTATGTAAACCACACAGGTACTTGTATTTCTAAGCATTCTGGTGCAAGTTTTGTGCTGTTTTTTTCTAAAGGCATCCCCACTAAATTTAGCTCATTATGTGGGATTCAAGGATCTGGTTCAGCAAAGCACTTAGACAGCCACTTGAATACTTTTGACTTCAGAGTTAAGCCTTTGCATAATTATTCGTTGATGAAGGATGGACCTAAGAAAGTACTTAAGTGCCTGTGAGTGGAGACCTCAACCTGTAAAGCTTTTGATGTGAAAACATGTTTCTATTACTGGAAAAATGTGTTGACATATTATCTCTCCCCGGCTATTTAATGATTTCTGTAAGAAACTTACACGTTACAGAGAATATTTTCAGACTTCGCAAAAACTCTGAATGTGACTTTCGGGGCAATGACCAAAAGGGTAAAAAACTTTCCAAACAACCAGCAAACAGATTTAACTTAGCTTTGTAAACATATAGGCATGTCTCTTAAAGGTCAAAGCTAAGCACAGCCCGAGGGTTTGAGTAGGTTGAAGGAATTGCCAAACTGTAAGAGCAGACGCTCTCTCTGCCTGTGCAGCCCTGGTGTTTCATGGATTTCAAATTAAGCCAGCAGTCTAAAAGCAAAAGCTCTCACTTGAAATTTCTGAGTCCAAATGTACCTGATTCAAGAGCTGTAGCTCTACCTGGGTTTATGTTTGTGGTCTGTTGCACTTTCTTGCTTTTCAGATTCGAGTTTCTTTTCAACACAATGAAAACTTTTCCTTTTTCGTATTGTTGCTCTCAGGGAAAGTGTGTGCTTATTTCTAAGCTGAGATTGACCTGCAAAAGCTGGCTTCTAGGAGCGTTGAATCAGGTCATCCTGAAGGTTTTTTTTTAAGCTTAGACAGCTATACAAATATAATTTCTATTCTTGGACCTGATGTAATACCTAGCTCTGACATAATACATCCCAGTTATGCATAAGAGCCAGATACCTTGCAGATATCTTAACAACCAACCACGAAATCTGCCAGCACAGCCTTATGGCAGCACAAGAGAGTAGGCAGAGAAACTCTGTGTGCTGAATATGTGGGGTGATTTCCTCCAGCAAAAAGCTGTTTGTGAAAAAGCAGCAGAGTACATTCAGGTCAATTAAGCTTGAGACGCCAGTCTATTAATTATGCAGTGAGCTACAGTTTTGCTTTTGTGTGGTGCTGAGCACACTCTGCTCCCAGCTGAACCAAGCAGGCCCAGCATCTCTTGATCACTTCCATGTTTATTTCACTGAGGGCCTTGATTCCAGCAAAAATCATTAATATACACTCCATGCTCACTGACTTTGCCCTAAGCGCTCTCCTGAATGGGATAGTCCTGGTCTGACCCATCACCTGACTGAACTGGGGCTCTGACGGATAGCTTGCCTTTCTGAAA